>NC_134206.1:70461406-72917031 GCF_965140235.1 Caretta caretta | reverse complement strand
AGTTATAAGCTAAAGAAAGCAGGGTTTTATATTGAGTATTGTCGGGCAACCTTAAGTATAGATGGCACTACCTGCATTGCCAATCATGTACGTTTTACGTTTTGCTACAATCTATTTTCATCAATGATAGCATGATATCATGATTTGTCTATGAAGAAATATACATTGAGGTAGCAGAGCTCAAATATATGGAAATGTCGTAATTAGGGGATGACATATTTCTATATTTATCTAAGGTTCTGTTTGCTACTTTCACTTTGATTTTTGTCTGCATATATAGAGGAGGTTCCTGTGGAAGCAGAATTCAATAAAGCGGCTGGAGATAAGCAGGTCAAATATTTGGAGGAACTAGAGTGTACCAAAGGGAAGGAAAGCTCTCATTAGCATGAAGAAAAAATCAGTGCACATCTGTTGAGAGGTGGATATCCTTTGTGGAAGGACACCAGTACCTCCAGCCCTGAACCTACAACTGTCACATTGCAGCTTAGATGTTACATTGCAGCTAAGGGTGGCTAGCCCTGCATGCATGAGCAAAATAGGTGAAGGGGGAAGAGGTCAGCCACAACGACACATTGTTCAGTATCAGTGCTGAAGCAACCCTCCTTAAAAGTGGTAAGGTGCAACAATGACTCACTTCCCTCCCCAACCCTTCTTTCACTTTCCAGCAGAGGTGTCTGGAGGCAGGGGGATGAAGCTAGCTAAAGGCTGGCAGAGCTGATGCTGGAACATGCACTCCTCTGCTTTAAAATTACATTGAATTTAACAAAATAAATGTATAATAGTGAGTAAACCTGATTTTACCACTTCACCAGTCCTTAATACCTGTATCATGATCAATAGAACTGAAGTCAAAGGGTCCATGTTCCCTGGAAGGGTTATTAGTGAGGGGAAACCAGGGGAACAGAGAACAGATGGAGTTAGGTTGGAAGCCTAGATCAGTGCCGCAGGTTTAATAAATGTTCCACTTGTTCAACTTAACCTGCGTTCACTTTCACTCATTGCTAATAAAACAACACCTGGGGCAAAATACAGCCCCATCTAACAGGTGACTCTCTTTTGAAGTTCTGCTATTCGAGTGGAATGCTATCCACATTCCATAGAAATGACAGTGAAGATCTGAACACAAGAACATAAGTTTTCCAAAGCTTTGATTCAGCCTGATTGTATCCAAAACAATTCAGTAAATATTCTGTAATGAAAATAACCATAAGGCAGTCTTTCTGTAAATATAAAAGTAACCTCTAGTGGTGATAATGTAACTTTATTTGTGTGGTAACTGAAATACTTTATTATAAAGAAGGATGTAATTGGATGCATCCTGATGCCTGAGTAAAGTATATGAGACTCGGATTAAAACTTAAATAAAATGGGGGGGGGGGGGAGAAAAGAAAAGAAAAGAAAGAAAGCCTGATTGCCCTTTGTATCTAATTTTCATCAGACTTACTGAAGAATGGAAGAAGTTCAAACAATAATTGATATAAAGAGCCAAAGGAAAAGCTATAGATCTTTAAGAATTCTTTGTTACTGCATGTGATTAGCAAAGAAATGCTGCAGGTTTTTAAGACACTGAGTGGATGTTGTTTTAAAGGTTTTCATTAAATTCTGTAACTAATAAAGAAGATAACACATGAACGTATGGTGCCTAAAGGGTCTGATTTTGTCTCTTGAATATGCATTTTAATATTATTTTACTCAGAAGTAAGTGATATACCTCACACTTGACTCATGTATTTTTGCATTAAAAATTAACAATTTTAGGCCAAGTTACCTACATTTGAACCCTGAGATGCTAGATGGGTTTGTTATCTTTTTTTTCTGTATCCCGAGCTAACCTTTCTTACTATTTCAATATTGTCTTGTTACCTTTAAGAGGAAAATATATGGTTATAAGGGAAGAAGTAAGCAAAGGCCTCTTACGGTCCCCATGCATTCTAGACTCTAAAAGAGTGAGCGGTTCGTCTCTCTCTCCCCCCACAACTTTTAGATCTCTATTTAACACCAATAAAGTCAGAAATAAGTGTAACACACTAAAGGTCTCAAAATATACTTCATATCAATACAGATGTTTCAACTCATCTCCTGATAAGATGCTACAGTTCAGCTTCTCTGTGTCCATCCAGGTTATACTTCCTTGCTGAAAGAATCAAGGTATAACATAAAGAAACTGTAAAAGTAAAGCTTTGCAGGAAAGCTAGACCATACACCTAAGTGTCTCCAAAATGAATGTCTCGAAAATTGTTTTGGGAACATTTCTTATCTATGACCAAGCTAGACATTATGGTTCAATCCAACCACTAATGTAACACTTAGCAAACTGCAAAGGAAAAGAAATAATTTAATAAGTAATCTCACAACATTCCCCATAAGATGGAGAAAATTAAACAATGTTTTAGCCATCCAGGAAAAAAGGGTTGTTTTAAATTAAAATCAAATTGGAGAAAACTCTGCTTAGTCTTAAGAAAAAGATGAGATAAACTCTCCTCAAATTAAAGTTCAGAGTAAGGAGAAAGAAGCTTCCAGAAGGTAATCACCGAGTCATGACAAACATGAGAAAACTTTTCTTCTGTAGTTAAATGTCTCAAGAAGAAATCTCAACAGAAAATAGTGCAAAAGACTACTAAGCAATTAGGTTAGTGTATATTTTAATTAACAATGTTAAAGAAGAAATTAAGGAATTCAAGAAGACGATGGAGAGATGGACTTTGCTGACACTCAAATGACACCTACTGGATGGCTAGGAAACTTACCAGGACACTTAAATTTTCCAGGTAATGAAGGACCACCTGCAATAGAAGGACATATCTCCTAAAATTAAAAGAGCCAATGGAACATTGCCAAATACGTACTTTTGGAGTAGACCCTTAAAACATTTGAATGGAAGAATAACTGCATAAAAGGTTGCAAAATCCAATGTCATTTTTCTATCTCTGTTAAGAGTTCATGGTTCTCTCTCCACTAAGAGATCTGATTCTCTTCTTCTGAAAGATCCAGTCTTCACCACAGGTCACGAGGTTCCAAACTTTGAGACGTCCCAATCCTGGCCCAAGATGAGCCCTCCAATTCATGTAAGCAGTATTCAGTGACTGTTTTCCCAAGAGAGTTTTCTTTAACTAAAATTCCTTTTCAGACAAGAATCTTGATTTTGGAAATGTGGAAGTCCAAAGTCCCAAATATAAGCTACCTAGGAAAGAAAAAGCTTTCCTGCAGAACAAAAAATATCAAGAAGAAATCATCACCAACCCAGAAGACTCCCTGGACAAAAGTAAAAGAAAAAGGAAGGGTGAGATAAACCCCAAATTGTTCTAAGGCAAAGGAAGACTTAAAGGTTAGTATGTACTGCTAAGATTTTGTAGGGAATTTCTGTACTTTGAAGGAAGCCAGAATATGGTCTTGGAGAGTGAAATACTGCCTTTCTATAATCCTGAACTCCCTTGTAGTTAATATTCTTGTTCATAAATCCAAATCATTGTGCTGGATCATAATTGATATTCCAAATCAATAAACTTAATAATGTCCAAAGGTACTATTAAGATATTCTGGTTCCAATTTAGTACAATCAAGAAAGATTGTACTAGAAGTAGGAAAGTAATAGAGCCTTAAAGTAACTTTAAGATTTAAAATCTTCTCCTAAGAATCATAACTTGACTGAGCTACAGGATTGAAGCCTAACATCTTGTAAGAACCTGTGCCTAAATTCAACCATTTGTTTTTCACCTAAAGAGCACTCTAATTGTTCGAAAATATCTGCAATACTGATCTAATTTACCAGCTTACCAAAGCTATGTTGCTCTTCCTTAAAGAACTAACCTTGAACTCATAACTGTCTTGCTGTGATGTTCAAAAGTCTGGAACTGCACTGTAAGTTGTTAGATCTCTATGAAAAATCATTCTTTGATGGTTAATTTTGTTCTGTTGTCTTGCTTAAACTCAATTTCTAACTTGGTGCTACTAAGAACTGGTAACTTTGTTAAATCTCTGTTCTGCTCTGTACCTTGCATGCTCACTCCCTGCAATTGTCTTTTCTTTGCATGTACGAGTGAGTGTTACCTGCTGGTGAGAAAAGCATCTTCAGATCTCTCTCCCTTGGAACATTACACTGTGTGTGTGAATGAGGAAAGCTATGTTCTGACTCCAAAGTGTCACTTTAGTCTTTATCGGTGTACAATACATTTTAGCATATTTTAACACTGTCTTTAATAGTGTTGTGCATTTCTAACTATAGTGTTATCTCTACTAATGTGTTAGTACCTTATACTTCAAAAGAACTACATTTTCATTTTTGTGTGTGGTAACTTACATTGTTACTGGTTTACCTTGTTATTTCACATAATAAGAACAGTGTTTTCCTTAGTTGCTCTTCTACATATCTATCTTGCTAGTGTTTATACTCTTTCTATATGTGTGATTTGGCTGGGACCATCTGTATCTAAAAGTTTCTCTTACGAAAATGAACTGAATGACAAAAGAACCTCCTTTTTATCTCTCTCAACTTTTCCAAACTGTTCACCTTGCCTAGAATCCAGACTGCAACCTTACAAACTACTTTCTTAGACTGTTACCATCTTTCACCATATCCAAACATTAGCTAATTAACTCCACTAAACTCAATGCTAATTTATTCACTTTGCATCATTATTGCAACAATCACAGTGCATATCATTATTATATCTCTGTTTTCTATGCTGACACAATAACGCACTTCAGATAGGCACATACATCTAAACACTGCTTAATTTTATGTTATAGTGGTCATATGACTGTGAACTTCCTTAAGTATCATGCTTAATAATTTTCAGAATAGCATTTTATTACATCAGAAATAAAAGTAAATAAAAATAATGTTAACTACCAGTTAGTTTTTTAAAAGGTGAACAACCTGTTGATGCTGTTAGAATCCTAAATAATTGACTATCATTGTGGTTGATGCTCACAGTTTTTGAATTTTATACTCAATTTATAATACTAATTTATTTAATATAGTCAAACAATCTTTTTTAAAATTTATTTTATATTTTAGAATTGAATGTTGCTTTAAATATTGTTGCATTGTATCAATTGTTCTGTTTGCCTTTTGTTTTATGTGGAATATTTCATTTGCATAATCCTTGTTGTTTTAATTGTTGGTTTATTTTATCATTTGTAGTTATTTCAGTAAATGTTTTCTTTATTTCAAAGTGAAATTCAATTGTTTATTTTGTGGCATCCCTTAGATAATCTGTGGTAAATTTTATGTGGATTACCCCCTGAGTAAAAACTCATTAACAACCATAACCAATAATTCCATGTTTTGATTTGGTTTTCCTGAACTAGTTATATGAGGAGCAATTAATTAAGTTATTTCTCTCCAACTGTCAAATTTGACTTTGAAACTTACCTGATGTCCAACTCCTTTTTACTCAACCAAAAGAGTGGCTTCATTTCTTCACTCATGTACAGAAAACTTGGTGAGACAATAAAATAGAGAATCTCTAACAAAGTTTAACACTAGAAGAAAGATGTTTCTATTTTAAGAAGTTACTAGCTGTCTAATAATTGTTTTACTTTCATATTTCTCAAAGTTCTATCAAACGTCTAGTGTAAATTCTCTAAGGTAACTGCCATTTTTCTTTTCTCATGCTACTCTTGCCCCTTACGTTTTTGTCACTTCCTATCTATGTTGCATTAAAATTACAGTGTTAGGCCAGACCAGTTTCCTACATGCAGCTACATTGGCACATCAGTCCTTGGCTTCCTTCTCTTTCTTGCTCTCACACCTGTACATCTTAAATGGATTTCATTTCAGGAAACATCACTCAATATAGTTCCAAAGTTATTTAGGTTCCACACAACATAGTGTCCACTCATATTTATTGCTGAAAATGATTTGCATAGGAAATAAAGAATCATAAACCAAGTTAAAGAAACAGATATTTACACTTCAGTAATAAACCCCACCACATTTTAAGCTTCTTTCAGGAGTAAGTTTTTGTCCATCATTTTGAGTCTTTGTCACACATCGTGTCCCACATTTGGGCCTTGGCATGTTCAAAGGTTTGCCCACATCAGAAAGATTTGGAAGTGCTATGTCAGCAGCATACTTAGTCTCCAGAGATAGGGGCAATTTGTCACATTACTTCACAGGTTCCTCATTAAAGAGTGATATGAATGACTTCTGAAGGAAGCCCTAAGCAAAGATAGTAGGTGTCTATAATGCATCTGTTACCATGGTGTCTGAGTTATGAAGCCAAGTTATCCAGGGACAGGGCTTTCTGGGTGATTTTGAGAGAAGCAGTTTGTAAAATAGGGAGAAAGAGAAAGATTGTCTTCAGGTGTTTGACAAGGATATGCATGCAATATCAGGGGGAAAAAGTCTCACTTGTGTTCCATTTCAGTAACAGAGAACACAGGATATTGTACATATGTGGTGTATAAAAATGTATATGTATATTGGCTGGCATACTACTAATAACTTACTCTTTCATGGCTCCTTTCATCTACGGATCTCAAACTGCTTTACAAGCATTAATTAAACCAAACAATATCAAAGTAAATTGTAAATATTCATATAAAATATGTGGGAAAACTGAGGTACAGAGAATTAATGATCTGATTTTGCAAGGTGTGGAAGCCCTCAATTCCCATTGGCTCCTGAGTAAATGAAGACACTGAGCACCTCCTGGCACCTCATGGCCAGGGCTCAGAATTTCACAGGAGTGAGCCCTAAATCATTGGCAGTGGATGCCATTAAAATCATTGATATTTACTGCACTGTGGCATTTACTTTACCTGAGGTATTTGCACAATTGCTTATATTTAAAATAGGGTCTGCTGCAAACACAACTGAAAATGGTAAATAACCCAGTGTTAAAGAGTGAGACTGTGGCTCAGCCAAGTGTAAACCTCACAAGGTTCAATTACCAGTTCCCTAAACTAAGCAATGGACTGCACTTCCTGATAGTTGCTAGCACTTTCCCCACTCCTGAATTTTGACCTTTGAGCACACACCATATTAAGAGTAACATATTTTGTTACATCAAGCTGTACAAAAATGAAAGCAAGAATAGATTCCACTGTTAGCTGAAGCACTCTTTATAAACCTCTAAATCGCACACTTTCCTTCAGCCTCCAAAAAGATAGTATAGATTAATCTCTTATCTCTTTCTAGCCTAGAACACTAAGAATATGTATTACAGAAACTGGATGTAAATCTGTTACCTCTAGAGTCAATATCTTATTTTCTCTAAAGGACATTGTATTGCATTTTCCTAAGACCTCAGCAACTAATGCAGCCCTAGGATGTTGATTTTGCTATATCAAATTTATCATCTGTCTGAGAAAAGTAGAAGCCTGCCTGGTTCCAGTAAACTGGGATTATCTAAGAATGAGCAGAAAGTAACAAGCCACTACATTTTAGGAGCATGGATTTAAGAAAGCGTATTGATAATATTCACACATGTTAGAAGGCATAAATGTAATCCCTATCTTTGAATATTAATAATACTGTGCCAGCCATGGCAGTATTTCTTGAAAATAGCATATCAAGGGTCTGATTCTTTTCTCATGTCAATTTTAAACTGATGCAAATCTATTGATTTACATTTACTTATTGCCTTTAATGGAGTTACTCATGATTTACAGTGGCATGAGATCAGAATCAAGGTCACTGTGGGCTGTATTTTTTAAAGTATTTAGATGCCTAAAGATACAGATAGATGCCTAGGGATTTTCAAAAGCATCCAGAGGCCTAATTACTATCAAAATCTTGAATGGTCCATTAGAACAGTGGTTCTCAAAGCCGGTCTGCCACTTGTTCTGGGAAAGCCCCTGGAGCACCGGACTGGTTTGTTTACCTGCCACATCCGCAGGTTCGGCCGATCACAGCTTCCACTGGCCGTGGTTCACTGCTCCAGGCCAATGGGGACTGCAGGAAATGGCGCGGGCCAAGGGACGTGCGGAGGACCGGCTTTGAGAACCACTGCCTTAGAATAACTACTTATGCTAAACTATCTGTTTGGCCTTGTATGTAGCTGTGATACTCTGAGTACATTTCCCAGACCTCAGAAAGAGCTCTTTGTAGCTCGAACGCTTGCATCTTTCACCAGCAGAAGTTGGTCTAATAAAAGATATTACCTCACCCACTTTGGGCAGGTCTACTCTTAAAACGCTGCATCAGTGCAGCTGCACGGATGCATCTGTGTCTCTGTAGCACTTAAATGAAGATGCTTCTATGCCAGTTGGAGAGCTTCTCTCTTTGGCATAGTTAATCTGTTACCCAGGGTTTCTGAACCCAAAGCTCTTGGTAACTTTTACTCTTGGTGAGACGATGGCAGGAAATAAATCAGTGGGGACATGTCCATCCAACCGACAGATGGTTGGCAGAAGCAGTACCATACAAGAGCACTTTCACTTAAATATTTTTCTTTGTTTAATCATAAGCACTTAACACACATCCTCAACAGGTTAGTAAAACACCCCAAAAATCCCAGATTCACATTTACCCACGGTCTTGAGGAGGTCTCAAGTGGATAACTGTAAACGTCCAGTGACCGGCCTTCTGTCTGCAGGGAAATGTGAGAGGTGTCTAAGCATTCAAATGTCCAACAAGCTCAGATTTATTCCTCATTATATACCCAATTTATTAGCTTGTTCATCAAAAACAAAACCAAACAAACAAAAAACCCCTTCTGAGCAGAAGCTAAGTGTATAGTTTTCCAGCCTGTAGCGTGTAGTTTTCCAGCTTGTCAGGCAGGGAATTTTTCCATCAGTTAAGCAGCTGTATTTTACATAGCAATAATTAACTATTGCCAAACTGTCCATCTTGGACAACTGCCTGCTTCAGCAAAAAAGTCAGGAGGGCACAGGATCATGTTTACCCCCATGGTCACTCACTTCCCCCTTTCCCTACTGGTCTGTTAGTTGTGCTAAGGCTTCAGAAAACGGCCTTTCTAGTTGTTTTCAGCAATGAGCGTA
This sequence comes from Caretta caretta, assembly GCF_965140235.1. Classification (NCBI taxonomy): domain Eukaryota; kingdom Metazoa; phylum Chordata; order Testudines; family Cheloniidae; genus Caretta; species Caretta caretta. The sequence goes on along the minus strand of NC_134206.1, from coordinate 72,908,082 downwards.
ACAATTGGTATTCCAGTTGTGAGCAGTGGTCTAAGCATGTTACTGGGCTCTGGACTACCAAAAATCTCCCCATTTTACAAATCTATCTCCCACAGATGCAATAGCTATGTCAATGGAAGAAGCTCTCGTACTGACATAGCACTGTCCACAAGGGAGGTTAGGTCAGTATAACTATGTTGCTCAGAAGTGTGGATTTTTCACACCCCTGAGTGACATAGTTATACCAATATAGGTCTGTAGTGTAGACCTGGCCTTTGTCTCTCATTATTATCCTGGAACCAACAGCACTGCATTTATGAAAATCAATTGGCAGCTAGGCAGCTACAAGCTTTTGAAAATCCTACTAGGGGACTACCTACATTTTTAGGAGACTAAATAGTTTTCTTTTTTTAAAAAATCTGGTCCATTATGTCTATACTGTTCAGTGAAAGTTTATTCTTTATGCATAAAATGCTCAAAAATCTCTCTGTTTGCTAACATAGGAAACTTAGTAGAAAACAATCACTCACTTAAACATTTTCTGTTGATATATTTATTCAATTTTTCAATAAATTACATTTTTTTCTGTACCACTTTAGTCCTTTGCAGTCTAAAAGATTGCCTAAAACTCTGGGATGAGGACTGTGGTCAATGATTTCACTCTTCAGACACAATTAAACTTTCAGCAATAAGGATAAAACTTGTCTGTGCAGGAGAAAGAGCTTCATTGGGGGCTAGTCCCAGATTATGGAACTAAGAACTACCACAAACCTCACCACTTTCTGCTACAAATAACAAATAAACAAAAACCCTACCAAAACACTACACTGTATGCACAATTTCATCCCAGGGAAGAGGAAGAGAGTACAAATCATACATTACAGATATTTGTCATGTTGCTTAATTCACTGCTGGTAGGTGCTCAGATAGTAGAGTGACAAGAGCAGTATAAGAACCTTTATAGACTAGACTAAATAGAATGTGCTTACATAATTATAAGCTTGGGAATTATTTTAGGTATATATTAATGGACAAATACCAATGACAACATTGGAGGTCAGTTAAATTAGGATGCCATTTGTAGAAAACCAGTCTTTGTCATTTTAATCAATGTAACATTTAGAGACAAAAGGCCAATCAGGTCTTCTGCAGCAGGTGGATGCTGATCACTGTAGGAGTAGAAAGAATTCCCTACCCCCTCCTATGTATAATACTGCACAATCAACAATGTGCATTGTTGGTATGGTATCACACCTGGAGCTACAGCTAGCGAGAGATGTCAAGAGTAACAAGAAGGGTTTCTTCAGGTATGTTGGCAACAAGAAGAAAGCCAAGGAAAGTGTGGGCCCCTTAATGAATGAGGGAGGCAACCTAGTGACAGAGGATGTGGAAAAAGCTAATGTACTCAATGCTTTTTTTGCCTCTGTCTTCACGAACAAGGTCTGCTCCCAGACTGCTGAGCTGGGCAACACAATATGGGGAGTAGGTGGCCAGCCCTCTGTGGAGAAAGAGGTGGTTAGGGACTATTTAGAAAAGCTGGACGTGCACAAGTCCATGGGGCCGGATGCGCTGCATCCGAGAGTGCTAAAGGAATTGACAGCTGTGATTGCAGAGCCACTGGCCATTATCTTTGAAAACTCGTGGTGAACGGGGGAAGTCCCGGATGACTGGAAAAAGGCTTATGTAGTGCCAATCTTTAAAAAAGGGAAGAAGGAGGATCCTGGGAACTACAGGCCAGTCAGCCTCACCTCAGTCCCCAGAAAAATCATGGAGCAGGTCCTCAAAGAATCAATCCTGAAGCACTTACATGAGAGGAAAGTGATCAGGAACAGTCAGCATGGATTCACCAAGGGAAGGTCATGCCTGACTAATCTAATAGCCTTCTATGATAAGATTACTGGTTCTGTGGATGAAGGGAAAGCAGTGGATGTATTGTTTCTTGACTTTAGCAAAGCTTTTGACACGCTCTCCCACAGTATTCTTGTCAGCAAGTTAAAGAAGTATGGGCTGGATGAATGCACTATAAGGTGGGTAGAAAGTTGGCTAGATTGTCGGGCTCAACGGGTAGTGAGCAATGGCTCCATGTCTAGTTGGCAGCCGGTGTCAAGTGGAGTGCCCCAGGGGTCGGTCCTGGGGCCGGTTTTGTTCAATATCTTCATAAATGATCTGGAGAATGGTGTGGATTGCACTCTCAGAAAATTTGCGGATGATACTAAACTGGGAGGAGAGGTAGATACTCTGGAGGGTAGGGAAAAGATACAGAGGGCCCTAGACAAATTAGAGGATTGGGCCAAAAGAAATCTGATGAGGTTCAACAAGGACAAGTGCAGAGTCCTGCACTTAGGACGGAAGAATCCAATGCACCACTACAGACTAGGGACCGAATGGCTCGGCAGCAGTTCTGCAGAAAAGGACCTGGGATTACAGTGGTCGAGAAGCTGAGTTCTAGGTTGGATATTAGGAAAAAACTATTTCATTAGGAGGGTGGTGAAGCACTGGAATGGGTTACCTAGGGAGATGGTGGAATCTCCATCCTTAGAGGTTTTTAAGGTCCTTGACAAAGCCCTGGCTGGTATGATTTAGATGCGGTTGGTTCTACTTTGAGCAGGGGGTTGGACTAGATAGCCTCCTGAGGCTTCTTCCAACCCTAACCCTCTATGATTCTATGTTGAATAGCATCTTATTCCATGAGTAATTCCAGTGAGTCCAATGCTGCTCTTTTTCTGTCCCTGGAACATACTTTTACTTCAGGTTTCAGAGTGGTAGTTGTGTTAGTCTGTGTTAGAAAAAACATGGAGGAGTCCTTGTGGCACATTAGAGACTAACAAATTTATTTGGGCATTAGCTTTCATGAGCTAAAACCCACTTAATCAGATGCATGGAGTGAAAAATACGGTAAGCAGTAATATATCACAGCACATGAAAAGATGGGAGTTTCCTTACCAAGTGGGGAGTCAGTGCTAAAGAGGCCAATTCAATTAAGGTGGAAGTGGCCTAGTCTCAACAGTTGACAAGAAGGGGTGAATATCAAGAGAGGGAAAATTAGTTTTTGCAGTGACCCAACCTGAAGCAAATACTCATCAGCAACTACATACCACACAACAAAAACACTAACCCAGGAACCAATCCCTGCAACAAACCCCCTTGCCAACTCTGTCCACATATCTATTCAAGGGATACCATCATAGGACCTAACCACATCAGCCACACCATCAGGGGCTGGTTCATCTGCACATCTACCAATGTGATATATGCCAGCAATGCTCCTCCACCATGTACATTGGCTAACCCAGACAGTCTCTACCCAAAAGAATGAACGACACAAATCAGACATCAAGAATTGTAACGCTCAAAAACCAGTAGGAGTGTACTTCATTCTCCCTGGACACTCAGTAACAGACTTAAAAGTGGCAATTCTTCAACAAAAAAACTTCAGAAACAGACTTCAACGAGAAACTGCAGAACTGGAATTAATTTGCAAACTGGACAAATTAGTCCTGAATAAAGACTGGGAGTGGCTGGGTCACTACAAAAAGTAATTTTCCCTCTGCTGATACTCACACCTTCTTGTCAACTGTTGGAAATGGGCGACATCCACCTTGATTGAATTGGCCTCGTTAGCACTACAAAAGTAATTTTCCCTCTCTTGATATTCACCCCTTGTCATAAATGTAAGGGGAAGGGTAAACCTCTTTAAAATCCCTCCTGGCCAGAGGAAAAATCCTCTCACGTGTAAAGGGTTAAGAAGCTAACGGTAACCTCGCTGGCACCTGACCAAAATGACCAATGAGGAGACAAGATACTTTCAAAAGCTGGGAGGAGGGAGAAAAACAAAGGGTCTGTGTCTGTTGGTATGCTGCTTTGCCGGGGATAGAACAGGAATGGAGTCTTAGAACTTTTAGTAAGTAATCTAGCTAGGTATGTGTTAGATTATAATTTCTTTAAATGGCTGAGAAAAGAATTGTGCTGAATAGAATGACTATTTCTGTCTGTGTGTCTTTTTTGTAACTTAAGGTTTTGCCTAGAGGGATTCTCTATGTTTTGAATCTCATTACCCTGTAAGGTACCTACCATCCTGATTTTACAGGGGTGATTCCTTTACTCCTATTTACTTCTATTTCTATTAAAAGTCTTCTTGTAAGAAAACTGAATGCTTTTTCATTGTTCTCAGATCCAAGGGTTTGGGTCTGTGGTCACCTATGCAAATTGGTGAGGATTTTTACCAAACCTTTCCCAGGAAGTGGGGTGCAAGGGTTTGGAGGATTTTGGGGAGAAAGACGTGTCCAAACTATGTTTCCCAGTAAACCCAGTTAGAGTTTGGTGGTGGCAGTGGTTATTCCAAGGACAAAAGATAAAATTAATTTGTACCTTGGGGAAGTTTTAACCTAAGCTGGTAAAAGTAAGCTTAGGAGGTTTTCATGCAGGTCCCCGCATCTGTACCCTAGAGTTCAGAGTGGGGGAGGAACCTTGACACCCCTTCTTGTCAACTGTTGTGAATAAGCCACTTCCACCTAATTCAATTGGCCTCATTAGCATTGACTCCCGACTTGGTAAGGCAACTCCCATCTTTTCATGTGCTGTGATATATATACTGCTTACTATATTTTTCACTACATGCATCTGATGAAGTGGGTTTTAGCTCACAAAAGCTTATGCCCAAATAAATTTGTTAGTCCCTAAGGTGCCACAAGGACTCTCTTTTTTTTTTTTACTTTTACCTCAGTGTCCTTTGTGAGAACTCTCAACAAGTTAAAATGTATTGAAGGCAGTTTCCTTAGTCAGATTTTTATAACATATCCTTCACTGCTCAAAGATATCCTTCACTGTTACAGAGCAGTTGAATGCCAATTGGTAATGGAGGTCCCTCTAAATAAAAATGAAATATTAATCAAACCTGCTTTAGAAGAAAATATATACACATGAATCTGGTTTTGTTTAGAGCTGAAGGTTTTTGTTTGTTTGTTTCAGAAATACTGATTTATGCAACCATCAGGTTTGAATGCATGCAACACAACATTCTCAGATTGAATTCCATTGATTTTCTATAACAATGTCAAGCATTCAATTCATCACTGCAGCTGTGGGACTGTAATAAATAATCCCCTCAGAAAGAAAGTGATTCTTCTCTTCTTAAATACATAGGTGAACATCTTGTTCTATTGCTCTTTCTATCTGTTGTATCTTAAGCTGTGGGGTTTTAGAATTTCCTTAATCTTTATCTTCATTTTCATTTAGGATAACATGCTTTGTTTTTCTCATGACCTTTTTTGTGCTTTTGCCTCTGGGACAAACTGTTAGAATTGCATGTCATTCTGCTTATGAAATGTGAAGAGATGTAAAGAGCAAAATAAATGCCTGCAAATTCAGCTTTGAATAATTAGCAGTAATATGTGATAGCGGAGGAAGCTGAAGGCACCAAAATAGCCTTGAAAGATATTCTTTCAGATGAAAGGTTTGTCTTTGAGAGGTACAGGAGACTTGTAACATGCACCGCATACACAAATTAATATTTCTAATGAGATCTGCAGTGTTTCTGATCCCACTGTCAGTCATAATCACTTTTCTGATATTGTTAGTTCTGGTTATTTGAGCTTAATATTTATAGCCTAGGATTTTCATTTATACATTTTAGTTTGATGGGTTTTGCACTCCACACTAAATGTATTACTTGCTTTGTTATTGATTTGTTAATCATTTACTATTCTTTTTCATACATATGATTTAAAGTTGGTAAATAATTTAAATTGCACTAAGACATTCATTGAGGCACCTTCAAAAGTAATGTTTACCACAAACATAATTTCACACTAATGCTTAAAAGAAATGACATACTGTTTTCAGTTAAATGTTTCCCTGCAGAAAGCTATTGCAAGTCCAAAAATAACTGATGTGCAACTTAGATTGTTTGAACTATACAGTACATAAGTTCCAGAAGACAAAATACAGTTGAAAATGAAATACTTCACAAGTAACTGAGGAAATACAATGTTGTGGACCTGACTCTTTTCAAAGAGTAAAAGATCAGTATGTTTGATCTGTGTGCATGTGCGTAGGCATATGCATCATGGAGTGTCAGAAGCCATTCCAGAGTATGCAAGTTTGCACGTGAGTGACCATGAAAATAAATAGATATAGATAGTAATAGCGAGTCAGTGCTGATATTCATTTGGAACCATGGGGCTCAATGTGTTTATCTAAAACTGAATATATATGAACATGATCCACATTTTCTTCCCTGGTTCTGAGCACTTTGGGTTGCCTTAAGCAGCACAAAGCAGCCAGAAAGCTTCCCTAAAGCTGCAGTTGTGGATTGCTTCAGGAAGAGGGGAATCCTTGGGTGGCATAGGATTGACTATAGTGGATAAATATACTGATTCTGTTTCTTTGTTCCTTTTCCTCCTTGTTCTGGGAGTTTTTGAGTAGGAAGTGGGGGAGGGAAGGGATGCCTATTGGACGGCTGCAGCTGACACAATGTAGAACAGTCCTTAGGCTGCTGCAAGTACATTTTGGCCCCCAAATGGCTCAAGATCAAAGGAATAGAAAAGTGGGTCAAGGAATTTTTTCTGCATGTAATATTGGTACAGCTGGTCTGTATGACTGTAAGAGCTGAAACTTCTAAAGGAAGTTATGGAAGCCCATTACCTGAGATATATGATACCAGATTGATCAATGAAAATATATTGTGGAAAGCAATCTTGCAGTGACAGGGAAAGTGACAGGGACAGCTCTTTCCTGTCTTTCACATCTATAGTTCCATGATAACGGGTTCCTGAATCCACTTACAATGGTGCTGTCTTAAAAATAAATTATCTTTATTTGGGGGGGGGGGTCTTTTGTTTTTCTTTCAAATGTCAGATGGATTGAACTATTGAATAGTTGGAAAAAAAAAGGCTCAAAAGCCTGTAACTCATTAACTTTAGTGAATTTTATGTGGATCTGACAAAGGATTGAGTTCTCCAGGTAATGTAAATATAATTCTCTAGATTTTTCCACTCACTTGAGTTCTGCTCGAACTCAATGGAGAGGAAGATGCAGGAAGATGTCTGTGGCTCCTTGATTCCACACTGTTCAGGCCCAGTCTAAATTAGCGCTGCCAAGGAGCAGCTGTAACTTATGCTAGTGGCGTAGGAGCCCTCAGTGACCTTCAGAATCCAGATTAGCTCCTTTCCTCCATTCCCTTCCCTACTTTTGCTTCCCCTGAACTGGGAAAATGAAAGGAGTGCCCTGCGACAGGAGGCTGCTCTACCCTGTCTGCCAGTGGAAATCTTCCTTGCTCAGAGGGGAATTCCTCACTGGCTGTTTCCAGCTGGATCACATCCACTTTGTGCTGCTTGAGCAGCATAAAGGAGACACGAATGATGGGACAATCTGGGGGTCCAGTTTTCAAAAATGGCCTCTAATTTTCTTGCTCAGAATTTCACATTCAGTAAAATTCGCGTGCACTCTTTCCACATATATCTGTATACAAATCCATCAATTGTGTATGCAAATTAGTGTTTGTTAAAGTTGCTGCTCTAGCTTCACTTTATCTTTTCTCAGATTTATTCAATTGTTCCTGTGAATCTTAATTTCACCAGCAGCATACTAGGAAGATAAAATGAAAATATACTTTTTAGGAACAATAATTGAGGGCCTTACTAGTGGCCTCAGTGCGCACTATCTTTGCCTTCCTTTACTCTGCTTCCATCAGTTTTGTCCTCTGGGGCCAAAATAATCAACTTTGCCTCTAATTAAATAAGGATATCTAGGGAAAGAAAATTAGAGAGAAAAGATAAAATAAAAAAAAAAACATAGTCATCCCTATACCCACAATATGCCAAACATACCCCCTCTCTCTTACAATCTATACTCCAGTGTGAATCTGGGTCACCTTAACACTGAATCTCTGTCTCTCCTTTGGGGCCCTTTTAGCACAGTATTACATCAACATCAACTCCACAGTGGATATCACCCATCAGGTCCTTAGCATTGACAATGTCTATTGATAGGTATTCTTAGCTTGAGAATAAAACCAGAGATTCCCTCAAGTAATCTTTCACAACTTGATAATCATAGGGAGGAAGCAAGTTCAGCAAATCCCAAAGCAATGCAGAATGCTAATGTCAAGGAACCCAGTCTAATTAATGGTGAGTACCTATTGTACATCTTCATCATCTGGACCCATGGAAAAGAAGCCCTTGAGGAATTCCACCAGGATTTCCACAATTTCCATCCCACCATCAACCACAGCCTGGACCAGTCCACACAAGAGATCCACTTCCTGGACACTACAGTGCTAATAAGCGATGGTCACATAAATACCACCGTATACCGGAAACCTACTGACCACTATTCCTACCTACATGACTCCAGCTTTCACTCAGATCACACCACACGATCCATTGTCTACAGCCAAGCTCTACGATACAACTGCATTTGCTCCAACCCCTCATACAGAGACAAACACCTACAAGATCTCTATCAAGCATTTTTACAACTACAATACCCACCTGCTGAAGTGAAGAAACAGATTGATAGAGCCAGAAGAGTACCCAGAAGTCACCTACTACAGGACAGGCCCAACAAAGAAAATAACAGAACACCACTAGCCGTCTCCTTTAGCCCCCAACTAAAACCTCTCCAACGCATTATCAAGGATCTACAACCTATCCTGAAGGATGACCCATCACTTTCACAGATCTTGGGAGACAGGCCAGTCCTTGCCTACAGACAGCCCCCCAACCTGAAGCAAATACTCACCAGCAACCACACACCACACAACACTAACACTAACCCAGGAACCTATTCTTGCAACAAAGCCTGTTGCCAACTGTGTCCACATATCTATTCAGGGACACCATCATAGGGCCTAATCACATCAGCCACACTATCAGAGGCTCGTTCACCTGCACATCTACCAATGTGCTATATAACACCATGTGCCAGCAATCCCCTCTGCCATGTACATTGGTAAAACTTGACAGTCTCTACGTAAAAGAATAAATGGACACAAATCAGATGTCAAGAATTATAACATTCATAAACCAGTCGGAGAACACTTCAATCTCCCTGGTCACTTGATTTCTGACCTAAAAGTGGCAATTCTTCAACAAAAAAACTTCAAAACCAGACTCCAACGAGAGACTGCTGAATTGGAATTAATTTGCAAATTGGATACAATTAACTTAGGCTTGAATAGAGACTGGAAGTGGTTCAGTCATTATACAAAGTAAAACTATTTCCCCTCGTTTATTCCTTCCCCCATCCCCCCAACCCCCCCCCCCCCCCACCACTGTTCCTCAGACGTTCTTGTTAACTCCTGGAAATGTGCTGGAAATGGCCCACCTTGATTATCACTTCAAAAGGTTTTCTCTCCCCCCACCCCACTCTCCTGCTGGTAATAGCTCATCTTAAGTGATCACTCTCCGTACAGTCCTTGCCTACAGACAGCCCCGCAACCTGAAGCAAATACTCACCAACAACCACATACCACACAACAGAACCACTAACCCAGGAACTTATCCTTGCAACAAAGCCCGTTGCCAATTGTGCCCACATATCTATTCAGGGGACACCATCACAGAGCCTAATAACATCAGCCACACTATCAGAGGCTCGTTCACCTGCACATCCACCAATGTGATATATGCCATCATGTGCCAGCAATGCCCCTCTGCCATGTACACTGGTCAAACTGGACAGTCTCTACGTAAAAGAATAAATGGACACAAATCAGATGTCAAGAATTATAACATTCATAAACCAGTCGGAGAACACTTCAATCTCTCTGGTCACGCAATCACAGACATGAAGGTCGCTATCTTAAAACAAAAAAACTTCAAATCCAGACTCCAGCGAGAAACTGCTGAATTGGAATTCATTTGCAAATTGGATACTATTAATTTAGGCTTAAATAGAGACTGGGAGTGGCTAAGTCATTATGCAAGGTAGCCTGTTTCCTCTTGTTTTTTCCTACCCCCCCCCCCCAGATGTTCTGGTTTAACTTGGATTTAAACTTGGAGAGTGGTCAGTTTAGATGAGCTATTACCAGCAGGAGAGTGAGTTTGTGTGTGTATGGGGGTGGGGGGGATGTGAGAAAACCTGGATCTATGCAGGAAATAGCCCGACTTGATTATGTAAAGAGTTGTCACTTTGAATGGGCTAGCACCAGCAGGAGAGTGAATTTGTGTGGGGGGGTTGAGGGTGAGAAAACCTGGATTTGTGCTGGAAATGGCCCACCTGTTGATCACTTTAGATAAGCTATTACCAGCAGGACAGTGGGGTGGGAGGAGGTATTGTTTCATATTCTCTGTGTGTATATAAAGTCTGCTGCAGTTTCCACGGTATACATCTGATGAAGTGAGCTGTAGCTCACGAAAGCTCATGCTCAAATAAATTGGTTAGTCTCTAAGGTGCCACAAGTACTCCTTTTCTTTTTGCGAATACAGACTAACACGGCTGTTCCTCTGAAACCTCTCCGTACAATGTGTATGATAAACACCCATTTTTTCATGGTCTGTGTGTATATAAATCTCATCACTGTATTTTCCACTTTATGCATCCGATGAAGTGAGCTGTAGCTTACGAAAGCTTATGCTCAAATAAATTATTTAGTCTCTAAGGTGCCACAAGTACTCCTTTTCTTTTTGCGAATACAGACTAACAGGGCTGCTACTTTGAGTACCTATTGTGACATTGGTAAATAAGGTCAGGCCAAGGCCACAGGCCAATTCACTTGCTATTAGGATAGATCAAAGCAGTTGTTAATGTATAAATGTGTATTCAGATGTTTAAACTTCATCAAAACGAATGGTTCGTTACTTGTATTATTCTTGCGTATCTATTCTTGTTATAACGTAATGTCAAACATTTACATGCTGTATATCCTTGTAACCAAATTATCCATCAAAAAAATCTTGTGAAATGCTAATGAGGCACTTAAGATCTTTAACAGAAAATGCTAATTTCAAAGTAAGTGGTCATTGTGTGTGATGATAGAGGTCAAGGACTCTAAATGCATTTCCTCACTATCTGTCATTAAAGAAAAAGCCCACATGGGTAAAGACACTAACAGCTTGCTTTCTATGTTGAAAAGCTAGAAATATGGAATCAAGAAGGAATCCATCATCTCTGAACTGTTTGGATTCTAACAGGGCAGAATAACTGAATCAAAAGATGGAGATCTCCAAAATTATTCTGGGTAGCCCTGGACATTTTTGTGGGGGTGGGGGGGAGGGCGGGAACTGGCAGTCAATTACATTTCTGCTACTATTTGGAGTTACAAACTGTGGTTTACCTATTATTTTATTTTACCTGCTTTTACCTTTCAATAACTCTCATTCTTTTTTTCTTAGCTAATAAACCTTTAGTTTGTTTACTAAAGAATTGGCTGCCATTGTTGTCTTTGGTGTAATAACAGGTAAACCACAGGACTGGGAGAAACCTGATGTGGTGGATATTTTAGGTTTAAATATCCTTTTATCACAAAGTTCAGCTTGTCTGGGTGGCAAAACAGACTGGATAGGGTCCAGTCAGTGGCTCCATGGTAAGACTGGTGTAGTGATCCAGGAGTTCATATTTGTTACTGGCTTGGTGAAATTTAATTAAAAAACATAGCACCAGTTTGGAGTGTCTGCCCTAGTTTTCTGACAGTGGTGAGCACTCCAAACAGCATGACACCTCTCAGTAATCATTTCTCATCTCAATTCCAGATAAATGATATATAAACCCTATGTCTTAAAGCTTGGATTACATATACCATGTTCTTCCACACTTGCTTCAGAAATTACTTTCTTTGATAGTGATGAGTAGAAGTATAGCCATTACCTGAGGTATAGTGAGTATTTTGTAATCAGTTATGCAAAACTTCAGTAATATATGTAGTGCCCTAACTTTACATGAAACTTTACAGTAGATAAGACACATCAAACAAAGAATGGAATTATTATACTTAAATGTACACAATCTTGAAATGCACAAGTGGGGACAATGCAGAAAAATAGAGTACAGATCAAATATTGAGTACAGCAGATATTGTTTAATACTGGAATACTTTTCAGAACAGATTGTTTTTCAGGACATTTTTGAACGAGAATTTGGGGAGTGCTTGTTTTAGGTTAATTGCCTATCTGGAACATTCCAAAGTTTTCCAAAATCTGTTTACTACCATGAACAAATATTCCTTCAAATCCAATTACATAACTACATTCCATTCTTGGAAGCATTTGTTTTCTGTATGGTGCAAGTGGTTTGATAATAGTGAGTTCGTGACAAACAATAAAGATATAGACACAAATAGTCACATTGGTGGAAATATGTGATACCCATGACAGATGCCAATAGAATGTCATAATATTTTATAAGAGAGACAAGATGGGTAAGCTACATAGACCTCTTCTTCAACTTTGTGTTGCTCGAAAGCTTGTCTCTTTCACCAACAGAAGTTGGTCCAGTAAAATATATTATCTCACCCACCGTGTCTCTCTGATATCTTGGGACCAACACAGCTACAAAAAACCCACAAACAATAATATGTTATATGTATCTTGTCTAGAGTTATATTCGGTTTGGTCAGCATTTTTTGGGGGGGTCTCACTCTATATATTCCTGACATATATTTTTTTCAGAACACTGCATCATCCCTAAAATAACTCATGATATAAAGAGCACAGCTTTGTTTATGTGGAAGCAATTATGCACAACTGCATTCAGGTATGTACAGTGGCCCTAAGCCTGTCTATTGTTTGTTCATCTACTTGAAATGGTTACTGACAGGGTATTGATATTGCTCAGGTCAATGGCTCACTCATTAACTACAGAGAGTACATTTCCAGTAAAATTATCTGTAGTGATTTAATTAGAAATGTGTGTGAGGAGCATTTGCCTGTAGGTCTACACATTTTGAAATGACTTCTGAGTGGTTTCACCTGTGATACATGCTAACTATTCATCTGAGAATTAGGCAAGTGGTTTGTGGGTTGTTGGTTTTTTTTTTTTTTAAATCTTAAGTGTGCTGATTCTATGGAGTTCCCAGGGGATGCTCAGAACATATTGCAGAAATATCATTGTTGAGTGCATTAGTATCAGTCACAGCCAAGAAAGGTTCTGAGCATGGAATTTTCTGGAGAACTTCTCGTAGAAGAAGATGAAGAGCTGGGATCAAGCATCTCAACCATAAAATATATTACTATTTTCAATTTATAATTCATTTATAAAATAATGATTCAGAGCCAGCCAGCATAGCAGAGTGTTCAGTTATAATGTAATATGAAGCTAATAGTACAGATATAAATAATGGTTAGTAGAGACTTTTCATTCATGCTATTGACAGATAATGCAATGCCTTTTGCTCTTCACATATAATTGTTTCCTTCTGAGAAACACTAGCTGGTTAGTGATTGTCACCTAGGAACAGTGAATTCCACAAGCTTCAACCTCAATTACACCAAGAATGAGCTTTTCTCTCATCTTCCCTGCATTCATACTATTACTAGACTCCTTATATGAAAAAAAGTAATAACTTTAATTGCAATTATCACAGGAATTATCATAGGTTTATGTACAGTTAACTGTGAAATTGGATTCAGGATGTCTTAATGAATGTACCCGCTTTACTTGCATTAGAAGGTTTCATTGTACTACAGTTTTTGATAGCCAAAGAAAACTTTTTGGAAAAATGTTTCAAAACAGCTATATTAATTCTACAGAAGCATCTACTTGACTTAAACAGTAAAGAAAGATTTCTATCCATAGCCAGATAAGAGCTTTTTGCCCTTGATTATTCAGCAATTATCAGTTTCGGGCATAAAAAAAACAGTCTTTCTGAAGACTGTAATCACAGCCTCATCCCTTTTGTACAAACTTTCATATATTTTACAAATCTGAAATGAACTAATTTTATAGAACCATGACTACAGTAGTCTGTCTTTCATTCAACTAAATTAATCTAAACGACTCATGGCTTTTTGCCTCCTTGTTCATAAAAAAAATTATTCACTCCTGATACAGGCTCAGAAATCAATTTCCAGCAGGTGAGTAGCATTGCTCCTTTCCAAAAGAGAGTTGCAACTACAGGTGTCTGAAAAAAATCAATTAGAGTGAAATCCGAGGCTACCTTTTATTTTTAAACCTTTAAAACAAAAATTCAAAATGTGCAATGGTATTTAATTATCTCAGTAACACTGGCTTGAAATTGGCATTGTTTAGATAAAGGACTAGATTCATCCCTGAGCTACGTCTATTTTGTGCCGCTCTGGTGGTACAAAACTGACATAACCTTAACTTAAATCCAGGGTTATGAATGTTATCTGTTACTGAACTTTTGCAAACTTATCCACACAAATTTTGCGGACTCAATTTTGAATTGGCACATGTCTAGATTTCTGAGGAGACGACCAGTTGCGCTGAGTTGTGACAATGTATATAATGGCTTTATTTTGTGCAAAGACAAGAATGTGGATAATACAACCAAACATATTTTCATTTATGACTTAAGTCAGGATTTGAAGTCAGAGGGTGAAGTCTGATCTCTCACCATTGCAAATCCAGGAAAATACCACTAATGTCAATGACGTGTACTTTAGAGTTGTGCTATGACACCAGAATCTGGCAAGTAAAAGTATGGGGCCCAAATTCTGAATTTTTATACTGGTTTAAGAGCAGTGTAGCTCTATTGACTGATTTGGCCTGATCAAAATCTTGCTCTAATGCACTAGTCTTTGTGCAGCATAGTACCACCTATATAAAAGCAAAATTGTGAGGGGAAAAAGTCAGGAGAAATTGTAATGAAATGTTTGTAGATTCCCCCCCCCCCCTTCTTTTTTGGCTAGATGTAGAGCTGTTTGAAATTTTTAAAATTTCATATCTTCAAATTTTTGAAATGTCAAATGTCCTAAAAGGAAAATTTATTTTCTTTTACAGCCCTTCTTTTTTGACAAAATGTATGCAAAATTCTGAAACTAAAGAAATTAGAATGAAAGTTTGTATATGCCTTCCCATCAGTGTAAATCTGGGACAATTTGCACAAAATACTCCCCGCTAAAATTGGGGTTAATCAGATCAGAATCAGGCCTTATTAGTCTTTTCAAGTTTACTTCATTCAAATATTTTAAACTTTTCTCATATTTTAATTCACAAGTATTGGAATAATAACATTGAATACAAGGGCCTGTTAACATCCCTTGCAAGTACCATGTGGTATTATCCTAGTTGCAGTAGGATCCTAGGAACCTTTGAAAATTAATGTGGGTATTATGGGCACCACATTGTTTCTCACACATTTTACCTGGATGATACATGAAAGTGTTCTTTTATTAATTTTCTGATTAAATGTCTGAATACTTGTGAAGAGTGTATAGTATGACCCCCATGAATATTAGTGAAGCAAACTCAACCTATTTAATGCATTGCAATATTTGAAAATCTCTTTTTATTCTTTTCAACCAGCTTTACACATAGCAGGCATTTTGTGAGCTACCCATAGACTGATGTTTGTTTGCAAAAATTCTTATAAAATAATTATGAATAATGAACATATTTTTTTCAGTTGTCCTGTTTTCAATGGGAACTTATGAACAGAAACAAAGGCTATTTTGGACATGTCAGTAGAATGCAACAAGCTCCATTACTTTCTGTGCAAAGTATACTGTAATAATTTAAGAATATTGTGTGTTGGCCTGGTTACTGGTTTGGCATTTTCTGTATGAATATCTTTGTTTAACTCACTAGAGGTCTGTTAGAAATACAGGTAGGAAGGAGGATATGGTTTAATATAGTCACGTATTAACTGGCACTCAAGAGTCACTAAGGAAAAATGGCAGAACTATTTGCTTCCATGATTCTGGCTTGATTTCCTGCTGAGCCTACAGGACTGGTTGGATTAGAAGGCACAATAAGGAAATAAGGTTTAATTTTTTTTTAATAATGAGTGTATTTAATCATTAGAACAATTTGCCACAGGTTATGATGGATTCTTCATCACTAAGAATTTTTAAATCAAGATTGTATGTTTATCTAAAAGATATACACTAGGAATTATTTTGGGGAAATTCTATGGCAAGTGCTATACAGGAGATCAGACTAGATGATCAACATGGTCCCTTCTGGCCTTAGAATCTACGAATCTGTGAAGGGCCAAAACCAGCCTACACAGAAGGACAAAACCTCTGTCAGGGTTTAGAAAGGACAATCTCTTTAGGAAACTAGACTGAAGCAAAAACTCCCACAAGAACCCCTGAGGCCATCTGAAGAAGCTAGGTCTGACTATGATTATGGGATGGTAGGACTGTAGGTCATTCATAATGGCGATGAACAGTCTTTTGGCCAGAAAGAGAGAGTAAAATTGACTATACAGACTTGTCATTAGGGAACTCACCTGAGTGGAGGAGCACCCAAGTTCAAGTCACTGCTCCAATGACCATGTAATTATTTATAAAAAGTAGAACAGGCTTTAATAGGAGAAATTAAAAATATACCCCCATGCACTAACCTGGGTGGTGGGAAACCCATGTTCAGATCACCTTATCCCTTATCTTGAATCAGCATTTCACATATCATGGTAAGCTCACTGAGCTAAGGGTCACAAGGAAGGCCTCCCAACCATTTTGTGAATCTAGTCCTCCTTTGCTTTAGTCCTCCTTTGCATTCCAAAATCAAAATGGAAAATGTTGAGTCAGGTCAAACCAAAATATTTAGTTTTGACATTTCTGAACATTTTAATTTTTTTGGTTTGATCAACACTATTAGGTGAATTTGTGTCAGATTTTCAAATAGTTAAGAGTCGCCCAAACTGCATTTTTCAGTGAAAAAACTATTAGCTGAAAAAAAATTCATCCAACACTATTAACCATTATATCACTGGTCATAGCTACTGAAGGTAAAAACGCAGGTATCTGGTCAGACTTGCATGTCAATAAGTGGTTGGCAGAGACATGGTGTTATGCTCAAATCCCAGTCTATGAATAAAACAATTGTGAAATCCAAGACAGATAAGAACATGAGGCCTGACACTGGAAGGGGTATGCTCAAGCTATGTCTGCACAAGAAGGCTTTTGCTGGCATAGCTATGTTGGTTGGAGTATTGCTGGCACCCAGTGCCGAGAGGCAAAACAACAGCAGGGGTTCATTACCCGGTATGCTTCACTCAATAATCACAATGGGGTGGAGAAGCAGAAAAGTTTATTTGCAGCTGCAAACAAGGTACAGGGAGAATAGAATCTCAAATCCTGCACACCAGAGCAGGTCATTACACACACTTTTATATTCCTTAATGCTACTGCACTGCACATCAGCCAATTAAAACTTTGCACAAATACTCTGCCTTCCTTATAAGGGTTACAACAATGTTTATTTCCTGCAACCTCTAACTAGCATTCCTAGCAACTTAAACAACCAGCACATTCTGTCTGGCCTTGTAGCGCTCTCTCCTATTATCTTTAACTTGGCGTCAGCAAACCTTACACTATAAGGCATTATCTGCAGCTGCAACATTGTTTTAAGAGCAAAAGAGTTACTCAAACCAGCCAGGCCTGAATTCTATTAAGGGGAGTTGAGAAGAAGCCCTTAGGCCTTCAGCAGAAAGACCTCCTCGACCCTTATGGCCTTCCATCCCCTCAACTTAACTAGTGGCCATGCCCTGGGGTCTCCAACAGGAGTGTGATGGGGGACGTAGCTGTGCCAGCAAAAGCCCCTACTGTAAATGCAGTTATGCCAGCAAACTGCTTTTGACAGTATAACTAATATTGCTCAGGGAAAGCTATACTGGCAAAGGCCCATTTTTGCCAGTATAGCTGCATTCCAACGAAGAGTGCTTTGCATGCAAAGCCTTCGAGTGTAGCTATGACCTCAGAAAAGAGACAGAGGTAATTAGCCCATAATCATGTCACACAGCCTTTTGGAAATACTGCTCCTGAAGCTATCTGCATAACAGGTTAAAGGAAGAATGATATATTGAATCTACCTTAGATACTTTTGTGGCCCTCATTACCATGGTAAATGAGCAACTCACAGTCTTCAGTGTTGTTCACAACACCCCATGAGGTAGGGAAGTACAATTATTATCATTTTCCAAATAAAGAACTGAGGCACATTTAGACTAAGGCAGGGGTTCCCAAACTTGGTATGTGGCTTGTTCAGGGTAAGCCCCTGGTGGGCCAGGAGACGCTTTGTTTACCTGAGCATCCACAGGTACGGCCGCTCGCAGCTCCCAGTGTCCACAGTTCACTGTCCTCTGTGTCTCTCTCCTCTGTAACTGATGGGATGCTGGCAGTTTGCAGTCCCCACCTGATTCCAAAACCTCTGTCTTTTTATAGGGTAGGAGACAAAGAAACCCCTTTTTGGTGGGAAAAGAAAACTTTTCCACAATTAATTTCACCAGGTGTCCTGTTGTGACATTTTTGTTTTACCTAATTTTTATGGAATTTCCTTTATGATATATTTAGGTATATGATCAATAAATGAAGGGAAATTGTAATCTGGTCATTATTAGTGACAGCTGTGACAACCGGCAGTTCTTACTGAGTTAAAACATCAGAGAAAGCACTGACAACATGTACCTCTTATCAGTCATCCAGTCTTGTTTAGACCATACTTCTGTAAATAGTTTGAGGGTTTTTCCCCGCCCCCAGACATCTATTTCACCACAGACTTGGAGATGCTTAGGGAAATTGGAGACAGCTCAACACTTAATCATATGAAATTCCTGAACACATGTCCCTCATAGGTTAAAAACCAACACCGCCCTATACTGGACTATTGGGATGTATAAGTAGGGGCATAGCGAGCAGATCGAGGGACGTGATCGTTCCCCTCTATTCGACATTGGTGAGGCCTCATCTGGAGTACTGTGTCCAGTTTTGGGCCCCACACTTCAAGAAGGATGTGGATAAATTGGAGAGAGTCCAGCGAAGGGCAACAAAAATGATTAGGGGTCTGGAACACATGAGTTATGAGGAGAGGCTGAGGGAGCTGGGATTGTTTAGCCTGCAGAAGAGAAGAATGAGGGGGGATTTGATAGCTGCTTTCAACTACCTGAAAGGGGGTTCCAAAGAGGATGGCTCTAGACTGTTCTCAATGGTAGCAGATGACAGAACGAGGAGTAATGATCTCAAGTTGCAGTGGGGGAGGTTTAGATTGGATATTAGGAAAAACTTTTTCCCTAAGAGGGTGGTGAAACACTGGAATGCGTTACCTAGGGAGGTGGTAGAATCTCCTTCCTTAGAGGTTTTTAAGGTCAGGCTTGACAAAGCCCTGGCTGGGATGATTTAACTGGGAATTGGTCCTGCTTCGAGCAGGGGGTTGGACTAGATGACCTTCTGGGGTCCCTTCCAACCCTTATATTCTATGATTCTATGATTCTATGACACCTACTGACCGCAATACTTACCCTCATGCCTCCAGCTTTCATCCAGACCACACCACATGATCCATTGTCTACAGCCAAGCTCTACTGTACAACCACATTTGCTCCAACCCCTCAGACGGAGACAAACACCTACAAGATCTTTATCAAGCATTCTTACAACTACAATACCCACCTGCTGAAGTGAAGAAACAGATTGACAGAGCCAGAAGAGTACCCAGAAGTTACCTACTACAGGCCCACCGCCACTAGCCATCACCTTCAGCCCCCAACTAAAACCTCTCCAGCGCATCATCAAGGATCTACAACCTAACCTGAAGGACAACCCATCACTCTCACAGATCTTGGGAGACAGGTCAGTCCTCGCTTACAGACAGCCCTCCAACCTGAAGCAAATACTCAAACACTAACCCAGTAACCTATCCTTGCAACAAAGCCAGTTCCCAACTGTGTCCACATATCTATTCAGGGGACACCATCATAGGACCTAATCACATCAGCCACAGTATCAGAGGCTCGTTCACCTGCACATCTACCAATGTGATATATACCATCATGTGCCAGCAATGCCCCTCTGCCATGTACATTGGCCAAATTGGACAGTCTCTACGTAAAAGAATAAATGGACACAAATCAGACATCAGGAATTATAACATTCAATAACCAGTCGGAGAACACTTCAATCTCTCTGGTCACTCGATTTTAGACCTAAAAGTTGCAATTCTTCAACAAAAAAACTTCAAAAACAGACTCCAACGAGAGACTGCTGAATTGGAATTAATTTGCAAACTGGACACCATTAAATTAGGCTTGAATAAAGACTGGGAGTGGATGGGTCATTACACAAAGTAAAAGTATTTCCCCATGTTTATCGCCCCCCCCTCCTCACATGTTCTTGTCAACTGCTGGAAATGGCCCACCTTGATTATCACTACAAAAGGTTGTTTTTCTCTCCTGCTGGTAATAGCTCAATTTACCTGATCACTCTCATTACAGTGTGTATGGTAACACCCATTGTTTCATGTTCTCTGTGTATATAAAATCTCCCCACTGTATTTTCCACTGCATGCATCCAAAGAAGTGAGCGGTAGCGGCAGACATTCCAGAAGACTGGAAAAGGGCAAATATAGTGCCAATCTATAAAAAGGGAAATAAGGACAACCCAGGGAATTACAGACCAGTCAGCTTAACTTCTGTACCTGGAAAGACAATGGAGCATATAATTAAGCAATCAATTTGATAAATAACAGTCAGCATGGATTTGTCAAGAACAAATAGTGTCAAACCCACCTGATAGCTTTCTTTGACAGGGTAACAAGCCTTGTAGATAGGGGGGAAGTGGTAAATGTGGTATATCTTGACTTTAGTAAGGATTTTGATACTCTCTCCCATGATCTTCTCATAAACAAACTAGGAAAATATAACCTAGATGGAGCTACTATAAGGTGGGTGCATAACTGGTTGAAAAATCATTCTCAGAAAGTAGTTATCAGTGGTTCACAGTCATGGTGAAAGGGCAGAATGAGTGGGGTTCCGCAGGGATCACTTCTGGGTCTGGTTCTGGGTCTTTTCAATATCTTTATCAATAATTTAGATAATGGCATAGAGAGTGCACTTATAAAGTTTGCGGACGATATCAAGCTGGGAGGGGTTGCAAGTGCTTCGGAGGATAGGATTAATATTCAAAATGATCTAGATAAGCTGGAGAAATGGTCTAAAGTGAATAGGATGAAATTCAATAAGGACAAATGCAAAGTACTCCACTTAGGAAGGAACAATCCATTGCACACATACAACATGGGAAATAACTACCTAGGAAGGAGTACTGCAGAAAGGGATCTGGGGGTCATAGTGTATCACATGCTAAATATGAGTCAACAGTGTAACGCTGTTGCAAAAAAAGCAAACATTATTCTGGTATGTATTATCAGGAGTGGATTAGAAGGAGTGTAAGCAAGACATGAGAAGTAATTCTTCCGCTCTACTCCACGCTGATTAGGTCTCGACTGGAGTATTGTGTCCAGTTCTGGGTGCCACGTTCCTGGAAAGATGCAGACAAACTGGAGAAAGTCCAGAGAAGAGCAACAGAAATAATTAAAGGTCTAAAAAGCATGACCTATGAGGGAAGATTGAAAAAATTGGGTTTGTTTAGTCTGGAGAAGAGAAGACTGAGAGAGAACATGATAAGTTTTCAAGTACATACAAGGTTGTTATAAGGAGGAGGGAGAAACAATTGTTTTTCTTAACTTCTGAGGATAGGACAAGAGACAATGGGCTTAAATTGCAGCAAGGGCAGTTCAGGTTGGACATTAGGAAAAACTTAATTGGGGATTTCTAAGAGCAGGTTGGACAAACACCTGTCAGGGATGGTCTAGGTAATACTTAGTCCTGCCACGAGAGCAGGGGACTGGACTAGATGACTTCTCAAGGTCCCTTCCAGTCCTATGATTCTATGATTCTAAGTACTTGCCTCTGCACCCGGACCCCATTTCCTCGGCAGGAACGCTGGAGTGGGGGGAGGGATTGCGGGCAGAAGGGATGTGGAGGGGCCCCCACTTGCTCTGGCTCAGGGGCCCCACAACACCCTAATCCACCATGGACGTAACCCAAGAGTATGTTTACACTGCAGATGGGAGGTGGATTTTGCAGTGCAGGTAGACAGAATCACACTAGCTGAGCGTGAGCTAGTGCACTGATAGCAGCAGCACAGGCCAGGCACTTGAGCTCAGAACAGTTTGGATTCAGCCCAAGGCACCACAAGTGCTGCAGCACCCACGCTGCTATTTTTAAAGTATGACCTTGCGTCTGTCTACCCAGGCTGGGGATCACCTGTCCCAGCTTCAGTGCAGACACCCCCTAAAGTGACTTGCTTCACATAGGAAGCCTATTGTGAGCAGGGAATTGAATTAGAGCTTCACGGTCACAGGATAGTCTCCTAACCACTCTTATACGTAAGCCACACATAAAGCAACTACAGTCCTCTTCTTAAAACCCGTGAGGCAGATGATCACCGCTTTCACAATTTCCCTGTAAGCATTCTGGTCTTTACAAAGCATGTTGTCTGTAAGATATAAACCTCCAAATGCTTCCTCTCTTTGTTCTCCTTGGAAGATATGAAAAGTGTTTCTTTGTAATGTTTTATTTAAATGTTGTAGAAATGGCCCTTTTAATGAACAATTCCATGTTAATATGGATAATATGTCAGTTTGCCTTTGGGCCATGGATTTTGTAAGCATTAATAACAGGTAATGTAAATGTCTGAAGTCTGCTTTGAATTCTTTTTTGTTCACATTAAATTAATTTAAATGTATATATTTATTTTTAATTTAACAACATGCCTGCTATTTAGACTCTGAGTGCTCAAGTATTAAAAGCTGTATTTCCCAGGCTAAGAACATTTTGTTCCCTGCTTCAAAATCAGCACCCTAAATGATTTCTAGAAGAAATGGGCCTTACCCTGCGCTCTGCAGGTCAACACATTTGCATCAGCTCTAGCACTTGACAGAAGGATGTGAATTACATAACATAAGAAGCTCTGAGTACTCTCAGCCTCCAGCACCCTCAGATAGCAAACCTAACAACTGTCAGTAAATGTGTCCCAGCAAATCAGAGTTAGCAGCAGTTCACTAAGGTAGCCATGAGCAAAACCAAAGGCAGTGTCAGGACATTAAATAACACTGCAAAAAGGAAGCCAATGCAGTCTTAAAATAATTTGTGTAATGTTCTCCTTGCAGATTATACCATCAAGTAGGTGGCCAGCTGCATTCTTGCACCGGCTGCATCTGTGGAATGTTTTGCAGTAATCCAATACAGAGAACAAAAAAGTATGATAACAGTGGTAAGATTCACATCAGAGAAAAATGTTCTAAAATGGCCACAGGCATTTGGAAAAAAAAGTGCGTTCAACACTCACTACCAAAGAATCCAGGAGAAATCAGGAATCCACATGCAACTCAAAATTACAAGCTTTTTGGACAATGGGTGGGACAATTCTACCGGGACAATTCTACCTAGAATTAGAAACCACCTCTGCAATAACCACCTAGATGCTCAATAGTATCTTCTGGGATCTTTCTAAGAAAAGACAAAAGAAGTATTCAAGGCTATCCTATCTACCCAACACAGTGTTTATAGTCAAGTGAGGAAAAACTTGTAGTCCATATTGTCCAAGACTACTGACACATATATCAACTGTTAGAAGGAGCTCATCATCCAGTGAAGCAATATCAGTCTCTAAGCCATAAACAGGCCAGAATCCAATTTGACAATTTAGATGTTTATTTTTTAGGTATTTTTGAGGATTTCCCCATCACTAGTTCTTTGCTATATTAATTCTGCTTAAGAATAAACCATACTCTGGACAAGGGATCATGTTTCTTTCTGCAGTTCCCTTAAATACAATGGGAACCGCGGTATAAACACGAGATTCTATAAAATCATAGCAATTAGACCTGGGTGACCCACATCATTCTTTTCCTAGGAATGATTGTTTCTTAGGGTATGTTCTTTGGAACTTTGTGTTCCTTGTATGTACATTGATACTTATGCTATGGAATTGATGGTTAACCAAGTCCACTGAACTGCTTAGTTGCAAACAGCACTCCATCTTGTTATCTTCTTATGAACTTTTCATTGCTTGTAACTGATATCACAGCAGCACCTAGAAGTCCTACCAAGAATGAGGCCTCATTGTGCTAGGTACTGTAGAATCATATTCAAGGAGAAAATGCTTGCCCTTAGGAATTTACAATCTAGAAAGATAAGGTAGACAAAAGAAGTATTATTATCATATTTTATAGATATGGAACTGAAGCACAGAAATATTAAGTGGTGTGCCCAAGGCCATATTGGAAACCTGTGGCAGAGCCTGAAGCTGAATATCTTCCGAGTCCCAGTGCAGTACCTTAACCACAAAACCATATCTTCCTCACTTTTCATAGTATAACTACTCTTTTGACAGCTATGTGGTTTTGTGCTCTGCAACAGGTTTTCCAACTACAGTCTTATTTTTGTGACAATTTTTCTTTGTTTGTTTTCTGTTTTAACAGACTTCCATTGTACTAAAAAAGCTGTTTGATTCACTTCCACATGGAGAACTCATAAAAAATTGAAAAGCTTCAATAATTTTAAATCATTCTACCCTGCACATAGAGATTTAAATTTCAGCGCTATTTTTTTATTAGCACTTTAATTTGGTGGGTACCAGGCTTCTACAAGATTTAAAATTATTGGAGCATTTCAAATTTTTATAAGCTTTCTAGTAAAGATGTGACTATGGTTCTGGGCTTGTAAAGTGTAGCACAATTTAAATTTAATCTAAATTATTTAAGTGCTTCAGACTTAGGGGAGATTTTCAATCTTTCAGACCGGAATTCATGTTAGGAGACGAGCACTATCCTATAATGTGAAGTGCTTTTATCATTTTAAAACCCTGTGGGCAGCATTCACAGCAACTCTTTTTTTATTGTCAGTTTGTTAATTTAAATTATTTGTTTTCATCTCCAATGTACGAAGAGGAAATAAGAACATAAAAGAACCCATTGTTTCCACTAGGAAGTTCAAGAGAAAGATGAGGTCCCCGATTTTGACAAGATGATGGGAAGGAGAGAAAAGAGCTACAGTGAAAATCTACACAAGATAAAGGCCAGAAATTGGTGAGCAGAAGAAACAGTCTTGAGAAATGCTGAATGTCCCTCAGCTTCATTGGGAATTGAATATCAGATGTTACTTTTTGACTGAATACTCTTGTTTCCATAGGAGAGTAAAGCCAGCTGTTTTTTAGTCCAAGATAAAAATATGAGCATTTCTGTATATTTGGGAAATAATATGATATCCCTAGTATATTTTTGCATGATTCCATGTGATAAAACATAACAGTGGAACATAGAGTACATGGTTCATATAATTCTATACAACACAAATGCAAAAAATGCAGTTGGCTTAGAGAAGTGTTCCTTTTTCAAAAAAACAAAAGCCAGCAGCATCAATAAGTTGGAAATTCAATTTGCACTACAAGTTTAGAATGTTAAGATTTTCACAGTTCTTCAATACTCTTTCCCATTCTTATAATTATTGTCACAAGGATTTTCATGTATCATCATCTTCAGTTGACATTATTCGATTTCAGTCAGGGATATGTTACTTCACTTCTATGGTGGTGTAAATCCAGTGAAGTCAATGGAATTACACTGATGTAAATTGCAATAAAGCAGTGCTGTATCAGACCCACTATTTTTACAAGAATGATCTTTCAGAATGTACTTAACTGGTAGGTACTGGCATCCATTCGTTTGAACAGAGAGTCAATTTAAATCTTTAAGACAACTTTTGCAATGACAGACAGGATCACAGACACTAAGGCAATGTCTACACTACGAAAGTACTCCGATTTTACAGAGGTCGGTTTTTGGGAACATATTGCATAAAGTCGAGTGCATGCGTCCACACTAAGCACATTAATTCGGTGGTGTGCATCCACAGTACCATGGCAAGGGTCGACATTCCGAGCGGTGCACTGTGGGTAGCTATCCCACAGTTCCCACAGTCCCCGCTGCCCATTGGAATTCTGGGCTGAGCTCCCAGTGCCTGATGGGGCCAAAAATTTGTTGCGGGTGGTTATGGGTAAATGTCATCAGTCAACCTTTCCTCCCTCCATGACAGCAACGGCAGACAATCATTTTGCACCCTTTTCCCTGGATTGCCCGAGCAGATGCCATAGCATGGCAAGCATGGAGCCTGCAGCAGTTATGACCATTGTAAACACCTCACACATTATTGTTCAGTTTATGCAGAACCAGCACCTGAAAAACCAGGCAAGGAGGTGATGGCAGCGTGGTGATGAGGACATGAACACAGATTTCTCTAAAACCACTGTCCCCAGCAATTTGGAGATCATGGTGTTACTGGGGCAGACTCATGCTGTGGAATGCCAATTATGGGCCCGGGAAACAAGCACAGAGTGGTGGGAACGCATAGTGTTGCAGGTTTGGGATGATTCCCAGTGGCTCCGAAACTTTCGCATGCATAAGGGCACTTTCTTGGAACTTTGTGACTTGCTTTCCCCTGCCCTGAAGCGCAAGAATACCAAGATGAGAGCAGCCCTCACAATATGAGTAGCAATAGCTCTATGGAAGCTTGCAACACCAGACAGCTATCGGTCAGTCGGTAATCAATTTGGAGTGGGCAAATATACTGTGGGGGTTGCTGTGATACAAGTAGCCAGCGCAATCATTGAGCTGCTGCTATCAAAGGCAGTGACTCTGGGAAATGTGCAGGTCATACTAGATGGCTTTGCTGCAACGGGATTCCCTAACTGTGGTGGGGCTATAGACGGAACACATATCCCTATCTTGGGACCGGACCACCAGGGCAGCCAGTACATAAACCACAAGGGGTAATTTTCAATGGTGCTGCAAGCACTGGTAGATCACAAGGGACGTTTCACCAACATCAACGTGGGATGGCCAGGAAAGGTTCATGATGCTCTTGTCTTCAGGAACTCTGGTCTGTTTAAATGGCTGCAGGAAGGGATTTACTTCACAGACCAGAAAATAACTGTTGGGGATGTTAAAATGCCTATAGTTATCCTTGGGCATCCAGCCTACCCCTTAATGCCCTGGCTCATGAAGCCGTACACAGGCACCCTGGACAGTAGTCAGGAGCTGTTCAACTACAGGCTGAGCAAGTGCAGAATGGTGGTAGAGTGTGTATTTGGATGTTTAAAGGTCGCTGGCGCAGTTTACTGACTCGCTGAGACCACAGGGAAACCAATATTCCCATTGTTATTGCTGCTTGCTGGGTGCTTCACAATCTCTGTGAGAGTAAGGGGGAGCTGTTTATGGTGGGGTGGGAGGTTGAGGCAAATCACCTGGCCACTGAATACATGCAGCCGGACACCAGGGCGGTTAAAGAGCACAGCAGGAAGCGCTGTGCATCAGAGAAGCTTTGAAAACCAGTTTCATGACTGGCCAGGGATCTGTGTGACACTTTTGTTTGTTTCTCCTTGATCAAAACCTGCCCCCTTGGTTGCCTTTAAATTCCCTGTAAGCCACCCGCCCTCTCCTCTTCGATCACACCTTGCTTGCAAAGGAAATAAAGTCACTATAGTTTAAAAAAACATGTATTCTTTATTAATTGATTATAAAAAAATAGGGAGATAACTCACAAGGTAGCCCGGGTGGGGTGTGGGAGGAGGGTAGGAGGGAAGGAAAAGGCCACTTTAAAACTTCTTGAATGACAGCCTTCTGTTGCTTGGGCTGTCCACTGGGGTGAAATGGTTGGGTGCCTGGAGCCTCCCCCCCACCCCTCTTCCCTCCCTCCCCCCCGCCCCTACGTGTTCTTGGGCGTCTGGGTGAGGAGGCTATGGAATTTGGGGAGGAGGGAGGGCAGTTAAACAGGGGCTACAGCGGCAGTCTGTGATCCTGCTGCCGTTCATGAGCCTCTACCAGATGCCAGAGCATGTCTGTTTGATCCTGCAGTAGCCCCAGTGTTGCCTCATGCCTCTTCTGATCTTCCTGCCAGCACCTCTCCTCACGTTCATCAGCCACTTTCCTGTATTCTGGTATTGTGTCCCTCCACACATTCTGCTGAGCTCTGTCCCTCCACACATTCTGCTGAGCTCTGTCAGTGCCGGACGACTGCATGAGCTCAGAGAACATTTCATCACATATGCGGTTTTTTTGCTGCCTTGTCTGAGATAGCCTTTGGGACGGAGGAGGGAGGCTTGAAACATTTGCAGCTGCTGGAGGAAAAAAAGGGAGTGAAGTATTTAAAAAGCTACATTTTACTGAACAATGGCTATACTCTTTCACGGTGAACAACATTATTCACATTACATAGCACATGTGATTTTGGTACAAGGTCAATTTTGCATCTTATATTGAGTGCATGCGGCTTTGGTGTTAGAGATCACACACGCAGTGCCGGGGAACAGAATTCAGCTTGCAGGCGGCCATGGTAAGCCATAGTCTTTCGGCTTCTGCAACCTTCATAACAGCAGCGCCCTCCTCTCCCATACCAAGCAAAGCACGTTGAGTTGGCCATTTTAGTGCTGTGGTTTTCCTGTTAACGTGAAGCAGCAGAAACCAAACTAACCCTCCCCCATCCAATTACCCCTCACCCCACCACGTGGCTGGTATCAGGAAAGATTTTTGCTAGCCAAACAGCTCAGTGTCAATGCCCCCCGCCCCACTGCATGGCTATCTGTGGGGAGGATTTCTTTTCAGCCACAAGCAAACAGCCCAGTAGGAATGGCCACCTCTGAATATCCCCTTAATTAAATTCCCCTATTTCAACCAGGTTACCATTAACGATATCACTCTCCTGAGGATAACACAGAGAGATAAAGAATGGATGTTGCTTGAATACCAGCAAACACTGGGACCATAAGCTGTCAGGCTTTGTCATGCAATGATACCAGATTACTTGCTACTAGCATGGCGTGGTAAAGTGTCCTACCATGGAGGACGGAATAAGGCTACTCTCCCCAGTAACCTTCTGCAAAGGCTTTTAGAGTGCCTCCAGGAGAGCTTCATGGAGATGTCCCTGGAAGATTTCCGCTACATCCCCAGACATGTTAACAGACTTTTCCAATAGTTGTACTGGCCACGAATGCATCCCAAGTCCTCAGGGCTACTTAATCATTAAAAAAAAACTTGCTTTTATAACATGTATTATATTTTAAAAGGTACACTCACCAGAGGTCCCTTCTCCAGCTTCATTGGGTTGGGAGGGTATTTCAGTCAGGGTGATAAAAAGATCCTGGCTGTAGGGGAGAACTGTGTGCTGTGTTCTCTCCTCAAGCTTGTCCTCCTCCTCATCATCTTCCCTGTCCGCAAAATCCTCAGGCATGATGGAGAGTACCCGATCATTGGAGTCCACGGACAGGGGTGGGGTAGTGGTGGCGGCCCCCCTAGAATTGCATGCAGCTCACGTAGAAGCGGAATGTCTGGGGCTCTGTCCCGGAGCATCCGTTTGATTCTTTGGTTTTCTGATACGCTTGTCTGAGCTCCTTAAGTTTCACGCAGCACTGTGTTGCGTCCCTGCTGTAACCTCTGTCCCTCATGGCCTCGGAGATTTTTTGAAATGTTTTGGCATTTCGTCTTTTGGAATGTAGTTCTGATAGCACGGATTCCTCTCCCCATACAGCGATCAGATCCAGTACCTCCATTTCGATCCATGCTGGAGCTCTCTTTCGATTCTAGGACTGCATGGTCACCTGTGCTGATGAGCTCGACTGGCCAAACAGCAAATGAGATTCAAAAGTTCCGGAGCTTTTCATGTACACCTTGCCAGTACATCAGAGTTCAGAGTGCTGTCCAGAGTGGTCACAATGGTGCACAGTGGGCTAGCTCCTGGAAGCCAATACCTTCAAATTGCGTCCACACTAACCCTAATTCGAAACAGCAATGTCGATTTCAGTGCTAATCCCCTTGTTGGGGAGGAGTACAGAAATGAGTACTTTGAAGAGCCCTTTATGTCAAAAAAAAAATGGCTTTGTTGTGTGGATGGGTGCAGGGTTAATTCGATTTAATGCTGCTAAATCCGACATAAACTTGTAGTGTAGACCAGGCCTAAGAGGTGATCAGATACCACAGTGAAGCATGCAATGCAAATAACTATATGGAAAGGTAGATGGATAGCATCAAGCAGTGAACAGTAATTAGGTACCTTATAAGAAGATGCTTGAGCTCTTTTGCAAGACATCAGCCACCAAGTTAAGTGAAACTAAACTGGCAGACTTCCTTTTTATTTTCATTTCATGCAAGGCAGTTGCTATGTAAAATTTCAAAATATATATTTCAGGTGACATAAATAATTGCATCATCACCCTAATTCCACCTCCTCCTGGCCAACCAACCTAATCTATCTAGCCTTGGAAAGAAATTGCAAATATATACAATGAATCACAGTGGGACCTAGGAGTGGTTGGGCATTAGCACCTCATATCCCACGGAATGGCATCAGACAAATCAATAATATCTGAGACTGGGAGTGTGTCCTAAGGTCCTAGAAATAGAAACAGGGACTGGAATCTACTCAGACCCAGCTGGCTTGAAAGCACATGGACCCAAAGTTTGGGGCCACGCGCAACCAGTATGTGACTCTGTTTAGAGTGGTACTTAGACAAGCTGTGACAGAAGGAAGTGAAGAATCAGGTCCTTAGTATCACTGAGGAAGTCCAATACTGCTCTAAGTGAAGGCAAGGACAAAACTCCCATTGACTTAAATTGGAGCACGATCAGGCCCTCTCTATGTAAAAATGAAGCTTGAGGGCCAGGTTCACTGGTTTGCTTCAGCTGCTTTGTTCTGCTTTAGTTATGCAAAGTAGTCATGAAGCTGGTTTAATGGGCTACATTAAGATGGGTTTATAGCTGTGCTGTGCTGCTAGATGGCACAAACCAGCTGGCGCATACCACTGAATCTGACCCTCGATTGCATTACTACAAGAGATGTTGGTTAAGATAAAAATGTCAGACCAGATTCTTGTCTGGTTTAAATTTCCTTAGCTCCATTGGAGCTATGCGATTTTACATCGGCTGCGGATCTGGACTGCCATTATTGTACATCATGAATTTTCCATATAATTAGTTGTTGTTATTATGATTACTATTATTATTCTGCAAAAACCACTGAAGTATACATAAATATAATAAGGGGGAAAGTGCTATAGAAAAGAAAGCCTAGCTGTTGCATACTAACAGTTAGTAGAAGATTTGAACTGTTTATGTTTTGACTGATCCAAGCTCACTTTATCCAATAACAATCAATATATTAAATAAATAAAAAACAAAAGCTAAAAGGGGAAAAATCATATTAAGAGATAGTCTCTGCTCAAACAATTTCACCACCCAGGACCCCAATTCTGTAGCTGACTCTGCACAAGTGTACCACTGAAACTGTGCAGGGGCATACTTAAACTAATAGAGGTCCACGTGGGTGCAGAGGTCTGGCATTGTGGAGCCAGTAGTTAGTGTGGGACATAATTTAAAAAAAAAATCAAACAAATGTGTGCTCTCAACAAATGGGATGGCAATTGGGCTCAGAGGAAGAGGGTAAAAACCCAGTAATTCATCCACATTATAGTTATAAACAGTCAATATATAGTTTCCTTTATTATTTTAGTGGTAGCATTAGATTAATAATGTGCTGCAAAAAAGTCTGTGCTTCCAGGCACCTCAATTTTCAAAGAATCAGAAAAGAAGTTAGAGATGGGAAAGAGTTGTTCAGTCATCCCATCCATCTTCCTGCCAAGGCATTGTCAGTCACTACATTTACGAGTGTCAATTGCCCATTTAGTTTTAAACATCCCAAGTGATGGGTCTTCCACTACAACCCTTCTGAGATTATTCCCATTTTCTCTTTTCTTAATTTCAACCTATTGCTTTTTAGTAAAAGTCACGGACAGGTCACGGGTAATAAACAAAAATTCATGGCCCATGATCTGTCCATGACTTTTACTAAAAAAACTCATGAGTAAGTCGTAGCCTTAGTTATAACTCAAGTAACAGGTTGAAATTAAGAAAAGAGAAGATGGGAATAATCTCAGAAGGGAAGTGATGGAAGACCCATTGCTTGGGATGTTTAAAACTAAATTGGTCAATTGACACTAGTAAATGTAGTGACTAACAATGCCTTGGCAAGAAGATGGATGGGATATTGAACAGGTCTTTCCCATCTCTAACTTCCCTAACTATATCTTAGCTGGGAGGGGGGGCGGTGCTCTCAGGACGGGGAGGCTGGGGTCTGTTGCTCTCGGGGAGAGTGGCGGGGGGCCAGTGGCACCAGCTGTCGGGGGCCACCGAGCAGCGACTGTTCGGGCTGCCCCTGGGATCGCTGCTCAGGAGATCCAGGGGCCAGCTTCACCAGTGGCTGCTTGGGAGGTCCCTGGGACCAGTTGCCCAGGGCTGCCTGAGCAGTGCCGGTGCAGCTTGTCCCAGGGCCACTCCAGTAGCATCAGTGCAACTGGACCCAGAGCCACTCACCTGCTGCTGCTCCAGCCACCCCTGGGACTGCTGCTTGGGTCGTCCCTGGGGCCAGTGGTGATGGCACCTTGAATCTCTACTTGAATCTAGGAGCATATCAGACTGTCAGGACAGGAAAACAAGAAGGGACGATACCAACCTCTTTGTATGCAATTATGTTCATAGGGAAGTGCCCTGTGTGATTTCAGCTCCATAGAAGAGTCTCCTGCAATGTAATTCCTCTGGGTGAATTGAACTGGATTACAAAGATCAGGTTCAATCTAATAATGTACAATGAGATCTTAATGCAACCTGTCACAAATGTGACTTCCTAGTAAATAACCCCCCAAAATATTAGACAGCACCAACTGAAGTTTGTGATTGTGGATGGCAAGCACCATAGACTAGTCTTGGAAATAATGCCACATAAACTGTGGATCTAAGCAGGGAACAGCATCAGGAATGTAGAGCTTCAGTGAAATAACCAAAACGGGGAGTCCTATGGACAATGTATACAATTTTAAAATCATCTGAGAATGTTTTCAAAGGTGCCTCAATTGAAAGCTGAAATGGAAGTAGACACCACAGTCAGGGCCATCCCTAGCCATTTGGGTACTCTACGCAACCTCCTCCACCACCACGGGGGTGTGTGTGGGGCCCCAGAGCTCCACGTGGGGGGTGCGGGAGAAACACCAGCTCCGCCTCTCAACCAGGGTCTGGGCTGTGCTCAAGGCCTGCGGGGCCTGGGAGGCAGGAGCTGAGGGGGGCACTTTGGGGGGCCCCACAGGCCCAGAGTGGCCCGGGAGATTAGCGGGGGTTGGGAACAGCCTGCTCCGCTTCCCTCGCCCCGGCCTCAGCCATGTCGCTCGGGGAAGGGGGTTTGGGGGAAAGGGTCCTTCCCCCTGCTCTCACTGGCAGCAGCGGGAAGCAGAGCAACCCAGCCCCAGCACACTCCACTCCACCAGCTCCCAGCCGTGTCGCTCCACATCCCATCGCCTGTGAGTGCGGGGAGCATCCTTTCCCCAGCCCCTGCACTTACCAGTGGTGGGAAGCGGAGCGCCATGGCTGGGAGCCGACGGAGTAGAGCGGGCTGGAGCTGGGCCACCCTGTGAGTGTGGGGTCACTAGAGGAAGAGGTGGAATGGCTGGGGGCGGAGCAGGAGGGCAGACTAAGAGGTGGGGTGGAGGGAGTTGTCTGGGGCCCCACACTCCCGTAGGGATCGCCCTGCCCCTCAAGTGGGTGCAGCTCGCAGTGGGGATGGGGGCGGCCGAGGGATAGGGCTGGTCACTGGAGCTGGTGCTGCCATGTATGCAGCATGCACCTGCCTAGGGCACCATGAAATTTGGGACAATTTTGTACCCAAAATTTCATGGTGCCCTACACAGCTGCATATTCTGTGTATGCCTAGGGACGGCCCTGCCCACAGTGGATCTAAATATGGTAAACTGTATGCTTACCATGAAGGAAAATTCCAGTGGCACTATGTAATCCAGCCTGCATGGAGCTTGAACGTCTGCAAAGCAGTGGCCAGTGCACCCAGCGCAGAAAACATAGTGATGGTAAATCACTAGCGGTCACCTTCAGCCCCCAACTAAAACCCCTCCAACGCATTATTAAGGATCTACAACCTATCCTAAAGGATGACCCAACACTCTCACAAGTCTTGGGAGACAGGCCAGTCCTTGCCTACAGACAGCCCCGCAACCTGAAGCAAATACTCACCAACAACCACATACCACACAACAGAACCACTAACCCAGGAACTTATCCTTGCAACAAAGCCCGTTGCCAATTGTGCCCACATATCTATTCAGGGGACACCATCACAGGGCCTAATAACATCAGCCACACTATCAGAGGCTCGTTCACCTGCACATCCACCAATGTGATATATGCCATCATGTGCCAGCAATGCCCCTCTGCCATGTACATTGGTCAAACTGGACAGTCTCTACGTAAAAGAATAAATGGACACAAATCAGATGTCAAGAATTATAACATTCATAAACCAGTCGGAGAACACTTCAATCTCTCTGGTCATGCAATCACAGACATGAAGGTCGCTATCTTAAAACAAAAAAACTTCAAATCCAGACTCCAGCGAGAAACTGCTGAATTGGAATTCATTTGCAAATTGGATACTATTAATTAAGGCTTAAATAGAGACTGGGAGTGGCTAAGTCATTATGCAAGGTAGCCTGTTTCCTCTTGTTTTTTCCTACCCCCCCCCCCAGATGTTCTGGTTTAACTTGGATTTAAACTTGGAGAGTGGTCAGTTTAGATGAGCTATTACCAGCAGGAGAGTGAGTTTGTGTGTGTATGGGGGTGGGGGGGATGTGAGAAAACCTGGATTTATGCAGGAAATAGCCCGACTTGATTATGTAAAGAGTTGTCACTTTGGATGGGCTAGCACCAGCAGGAGAGTGAATTTGTGTGGGGGGGTGGGGGGTGAGAAAACCTGGATTTGTGCTGGAAATGGCCCACCTGATGATCACTTTAGATAAGCTATTACCAGCAGGACAGTGGGGTGGGAGGAGGTATTGTTTCATATTCTCTGTGTATATATAAAGTCTGCTGCAGTTTCCACGGTATGCATCTGATGAAGTGAGCTGTAGCTCACGAAAGCTCATGCTCAAATAAATTGGTTAGTCTCTAAGGTGCTACAAGTACTCCTTTTCTTTTAATGATGGTAAAGAAACCATCATGCAAATTGTACACTGTGTATGTCCAAAACAACTGAACCAGACATTGAAAAGATGACATTATCCACTGATCAAAACTGAGATCATATTACCAGAATTTTCCAAAGTCATAATCTTTATGGTCTGTGGAAGAACGGGTTTTGGGACATAACCTGGATAAAAAGAAAAGGAGTACTTGTAGCACCTTAGAGACTAACCAATTTATTTGAGCATGAGCTTTCGTGAGCTACAGCTCACTTCATCAGATGTATACCGTGGAAACTGCAGCAGACTTTATAACTTCAGAGTAACAGCCGTGTTAGTCTGTATTCGCAAAAAGAAAAGGAGTACTTGTAGCACCTTAGAAACTAACCAATTTATTTGAGCACGGTATACATCTGATGAAGTGAGCTGTAGCTCACGAAAGCTCATGCTCAAATAAATTGGTTAGTCTCTAAGGTGCCACAAGTACTCCTTTTCTTTTTGCGAATACAGACTAACACGGCTGTTACTCTGAAACCTGGATAAAGAGTCCAGCATGCTGATAGCTATTGCAACACCACTGGGTCATTAAAGAAGACTCTGCATGCAGTTGAGCATAAGCACAGCACCAGATGTGTTCTAAAGAAGACTCACCCAGCCATGGGAAGGACTGCCTTGGGGTGAAAATAATTGCAGATCATATCCTCATTGTATGTGAAGGGTGCAGTGATACAGAAGCTGAACAAGACCACGAGAGAAAACTACAAGTTTTTCTACAGTGAAGCAGGGGCAAGAACATAAATCTCAATTCAGAAAAAAATTGACTCATACTGCATGAAATGACATATATGGGACATCTTTTCACAGCAGAGGGTCTGAAAACAGATCCCAACAAGATCAAGGCAGTCAGAGAGAAGCTAGCTCCAATGGATGTGAAAAGAGCACAATGCTTCACAGGAATGATAGTTTCTCTGTCAAAGAACAGAGCTGCAGCAGTGGAACCCATATTACAAGGTAGGATGTTGAGTGGGACTGGGCAGATTCCCAATAGCAGGCATTTCATAGAATCATAGAATCATAGAATATCAGGGTTGGAAGGGACCCCAGAAGGTCATCTAGTCCAACCCCCTGCTCGAAGCAGGACCAATTCCCAGTTAAATCATCCCAGCCAGGGCTTTGTCAAACCTGACCTTAAAAACCTCTAAGGAAGGAGATTCTACCACCTCCCTAGGTAATGCATTCCAGTGTTTCACCACCCTCTTAGTGAAAAAGTTTTTCCTAATATCCAATCTAAACCTCCCCCACTGCAACTTGAGACCATTACTCCTCGTTCTGTCATCTGCTACCATTGAGAACAGTCTAGAGCCATCCTCTTGGATGTACCTTTCAGGTAGTTGAAAGCAGCTATCAAATCCCCCCTCATTCTTCTCTTCTGCAGGCTAAACAATCCCAGCTCCCTCAGCCTCTCCTCATAAGTCACGTGTTCCAGACCCCTAATCATTTTTGTTGCCCTTCGCTGGACTCTCTCCAATTTATCCACATCCTTCTTGTAGTGTGGGGCCCAAAACTGGACACAGTACTCCAGATGAGGCCTCACCAATGTCGAATAGAAGGGAATGATCACGTCCCTCGATCTGCTCGCTATGCCCCTACTTATACATCCCAAAATGCCATTGGCCTTCTTGACAACAAGGGCACACTGCTGACTCATATCCAGCTTCTCGTCCACTGTCACCCCTAGGTCCTTTTCCTTTGACACACTGAAACAAATGAAAATGGATCTCTCTGTCCTGAAGTATTGCCAGCCACAAGAACCACTCACAGTCCAGTTTGATACATCAGAGAAAGTACTACATGTAGCTCTTTTGCAGGCAGAGCCCTGCCAGAGACTGAACAGGGACACATCCAAATACAAAGAGAGTTTCTGACTGTAGTATTTGGAGTGGAGCGATTCCATCAATACCCTATGGTATTCCCAGTAATAGTGCAATTATACCACCACCCCCTTGAGACAATCATGGCAAAGCCCCTTCATTGTGCTCCAAAGAGATTGCAGCTCATGTTGATGCATCTACAGTGCTACCAAGTAGAGATAAGATATTGTCCAGTTTGATTCTTGATGTTAGCTGACACACTGAGAAGGGCATGTGTACCCAGTATCAGTGATTTGGGGGAAGGGGATCAGGACTTTGAATCCATTAACGTGCTGCACTATCTCCCAGTTTCAACAGTGAAGCTGATGGGAATCAAAGAGGCTAGTTTTCTAACTTGAACTCATCCAACTATAGACAGTCAAGATAGCAGCGTGACCAGAAGACAAATGCCAAATACCCTTAAAAGCAGAGCCATATTTTCAAGTTAATGATGAACTGTGTGTGAAGGATGGAATCATATTTTAAGGACAGAAAACTGTTGTTCCCACTTCATTATGTAAGGATGTTATGGAAAAAAAGATATACCTCACAACTAGGCACTGATAGCTGTCTTAGATGATCTTAACAATGTATTGATCATTCAGGAATGAATGCACAACTCTGCTTCTTGATACAGAGGTGTGATACCTGCTGGTTTGATAACTTCCAGAGAAATGAGACATGTTATCACACAAGCTGCCCAGCTGACCATAGAAAAAGGTGGGAGCAGACTTATTTACCTTCCAGGAAAAGCAGTATTTGATTACAGTGGACTTCTATTCAAATTTTTGGTAGGTCGATGCCCTGCCTGATATAAGTTGCACGTGACTGGCAAACTGAAGGCCCACTTTGTGAGATATGGCTTTGTGGACAGTGTATTCACCAGCAAGGACCCCCAATTTGCTTCTAAAGATTTCAAGGAATTTGCAAGCAAATGGGAGTTTTGCCATCATGCCTCCTCCCCAGCATACCCGCAGAGTAATGATAAGCTGGATTCAGCCATGAAAGCAGTCAAAAAACAGTTACACAATGCTGTTTCTAAAGCACAGAAAGGGGCAGCTGAATGTCTTCATTGCTTAGTTCACATGCAGAAAATTCAAACAGAATTCCTGTAACATTACAGGCAATGGCAGCCTCTGTCACTTTCTTATGTATAAATGGCCCTTTTTCCCTCCTCCAAAATCTTAAACAAGTTAAACCTTAGTAGAAATTAGTGCTCTATAACAGATGCTTAGTAGAAATTAGTGCTCTATAACAGATGCTTAGTGCAGTTAGCACCTCTAACAATGAATGGTCAAAAACCTAAATGGCTACATACTCCTTCCCCATTCCCACGCAAATCTTCATAAAGCTAATTAAGAGAGATTGACTTCTCCCTATAACTAGACCCTACCAAATTCACGGTCCATTGTGGTCATTTTCCCAGTCAGAGGATTTTAAAAATAGTAAATTTCATGATTTCAGCTATTTGAATCTGAAATTTCACAATGTTGTAATTGTTGTAATGACCCAAAAAGGAGTTGTGGGGGGTCGCAAGGATATTGTAGGGGGGTATTGCAGTACGGCTACCCTTACTTCTGTGCTGCTGCTGGCGGTGGCTCTGGGCAGCTGGAGAGCGGCGGCTTCTGGGCAGGAGCCCGTCTCTGCAAGGCAGAGCCACCGTCAGCAGCAGCGCAGAAGTAAGGATGACACGGTATGATATTACCACTCTGATTTCTGTGCTGCTGCCTGCACAGCTGGGCTCTCAGTCTGCAGCTGTCACTCTCTGGTCTCCCAGCTCTGAAGGCAGAAGTGAAGAAGTGGGGTAATACCATACTATGCGTTGCTGCTGCTGGGGTGCTGCCTGCAGAGCTAGCCACTCAGCCAACAGCCGCCATGCTCCAGCTACCCATCTCTGAAGGCAGTGTAGAAGTAGGGGTGGCAATACCGTGATAACTTTGCGATCTCCCTGCAACTCCCTTCGTCATGCTATACAAAGCACATGGGATCTTTTATAAGAGAGAAGGCAAATACGCCATATTTATTGAAAATACAACAGTTAGCATATGCTTTTCAATCACACACACATACACATCATGCACACAGTCCTGCCAGTTGATGTTCTTATAGTTACCAGTCTGTTGTAGCTCGAGTCAATCTAATGGCCAGTCAGATTGAACATGAGTGAGGAGCTGGGCTCTGTCGGTCGCAATCTGATGCTCTGAGGTTTTGGCAGGAGTGAACCCAAAGTTTCATGGCAAAACACCCCAGCTTTATACTTGTAAATTCCCATTTGAGTCCATGTATTTTGCAATGTCATCCTGTAATCATTCGTCCTTAAGTGGGGGTTTTCCACTGTTATAATTTGATGGTTATTGTCAGGCTTCCCTTCCTATCTCCTATTTGTTGTCTTGCCTTTGGGGGTGGTTGCCTCACCTCTGAGGCCATCAATGCTGCTAACACGTTTAGCATTTTCTGATTGTCTCCTGATGTTTCCAAGTCTCTCACTTTTTCTTGACCATCTGGACATTTGTGATGGCTTTCACACCTTCTCTTTTCCTGATGCATGCATTCCTCATTCACACAAACAATCTCTCACAGAGAAGAGAGCAGTATTTTATATTCAGGAGAATACATTGTAAATTAAACTTCACTAAATCTCCTGGTAAAACAGTTTAGATTGTGGCTCAGGCCTTTAACATTCCTTTAATCTAATTAACATAGACACAATACAAGATCCTGTCTTTTACTCACTAAACCTTAAACCAAAAAAAAGACTAGAGGGATGTTTATAATGCATATAGGAAACAAGGTCCCAGTCTCACACAGTCATTCCTTTCTGTTATTCAAAAAGGGTGGCTGGCAGAATTAATTCGAAGTTTACATCAATTTTTATAGTACAATTATAAAATCCTATCCCTACATCTTTTGTGTCAGGACCCCCAATTTGAAAAATTCTGGTCTCAAGGGAGGAGGGTGAACCCTGGGCTCCACAAAGCTAGTCCCTGGCCCAGTCTGCTCCTTCTGCCTGAGGCCACACCCCTCCTATCTCCTTCCACCCGCCGGAGCCCAGAGCTCTCCCCCTTCACGGTCACCAGCCCTCTTCCCCAGCCCCAGGCTGCCCAAGTGCCCCTGGCTCTGGAGCACCGGGCAGGAGAGCGGAGCAGTCCCCTCAAGCCCCGGAGCACCAGGTGGGTGGCATGACCACCCCAATCCCCGGAGCGCCAGGCAGGCAGGCAACGCAAGCACCGGCTCCAGTTGTCCGGAGTCCCTGGCCACAGGCCAACTCCAGCCCCAGCCCAGGGCTCTGGCAATGAGGGAAGAGTCACAGAGCATGCCACCAGCAGGAACCAGGAGGGGGCGTGGGGGCAGAGCGTGGGCGGGACCACACAGGGCTGGACTTTCATTCCTGCTACCCATGGCTGGTCCCCTCTGCGAAATCTGAATAGTATATGGTAAAAGCACACAAAAGTCCAGATTTCATGGGGGGAGATATAGATTTCATGGTTTGTGATCCGTTTTTCATGGCTGTGAATTTGGTAGAGCCCTACCTATACCAGAAGTGTGTAAACAAGTATTGAAACAGAGATTTTCCAAACACATCCATAAAGACATAACTACTTGGGCATTAGAGTGACTGCAAAGATGCTGCTAGAAGAAGCAGCTGATTACATAATTCAATACATCACCTTGGGGTTAAAGGTCTGTACCTTATTACAATGATACTTTAGGAATTAAGTATTATCCTTGAAGCTTCACTAGCAGTAGAAAAGAACTTATAATGTGAAAATGTTGATGTATGAACATTCTGACTAAATTCCTCGACTTGCAATCTTCTAAAGCTAACATCTTCAGGAATTAAGATACAATGTATCACAGTTTACACTTATTTGACTTAAAAAACCCAACCAATTTATATAAAATATTAACAAATCAACACTTAAGTTTAATTTATACAAAAGCAGTTTTAAAGGAAGACTAAATGTTTAATTAGTTGAATTTACTTATTGCACTTACTCTACATGCATTTCAGAAATTAAAATATAAAAAAATGTAAAACAACAATTTTGAAAAAAATTGTTTCCACTTCAGACACTATCTCCAACTCAGTCTCTTCTCCTCTTCCTCAGAAAAAGTGAAGGAAAACGGATGCTCATATTGTGAACCTCAAGAAGCATTGGAAAGCTTTACCTAACAATTTACTGTACCTAGCACTGAGAGGATCACTCTGAAAACTACATAAGCAGCATCAACAATAGTGTAAGAATGGGAGGCACTGAGCTTCTGGGAAAGGGGCTCCAGCAAGCTCGGAAAAAAATCATTTTCTTCCTCGTCTAAAGTCTTATTGAAATCCTAATCTTCCTCTGATACATGGACTATTAAGTAGAACTGTTTTTGCTTAGTAATAAGAACAATAACAATAGAATCAATAATTTATTAGTATGACTAAAAGTGCAAAAAGAAAATGTGAAGAGGATCATAGAAACCTAGAATCATAGAATATCAGGGTTGGAAGGGATCTCAGGAGGTCATCTAGTCCAACCCCCTACTCAAAGCAGGACCAATCCCCAACTAAAGCATCCCAGCCACGGATTTGTAAAGCCTGACCTTGAAAACCTCTAAGGAAGGAGATTCCACCACATCCTTAGGTAACCCATTCCAGTGCTTCACCACCCTCCTAGTGAAAAAGTGTTTCCTAACATCCAACCTAAACCTCCCGCACTTCAACTTGAGATCATTACTCCTTGTTCTGTCATCTGGTACCACTGAGAACAGTCTAGATCCATCCTCTTTGGAACCCCCCTTCAGGTAGTTGAAAGCAGCTATCCAATGCCCCCTCCTTCTTTTCTTCTCCAGACTAAACAATCCCAGTTCCCTCAGCCTCTCCTCATAAGTCATGTGTTCCAGCCCCCTAATAATTTTTGTTACCCTCCGCTGGACTCGTTCCAATTTTTCCACATCCTTCTTGTAGTGTGGAGCCCAAAACTGGACACAGTACTCCAGATGAGGCCTCACCAATGTCGAATAGAGAGGAATGATCACTTTGGCAATGTCCACCTCGATCTGCTGGCAATGACCCTACTTATACTGCTCAAAAAGCAGTTAGCCTTCTTGACAACAAATGCACACTGTTGACTCATATCCAGCTTCTCGTCCACCATAACTCCTATGTCCTTTTCTGCAGAACTGCTGCCTAGCCGGTCGGTCCCTAGTCTGTAGCAGTACACGGGATTCTTCTGTCCTAAGTGCAGGAATCTGCACTTGTCCTTGTTGAACCGCATCAGATTTATTTTGGCCCAATCCTCTAATTTGTGTCCCTCTGTATCTTATTCCTACCCTCCAGCATATCTACCACTCCTCCCAGTTTAGTGTCATCTGGAAACTTGCTGAGGGTGCAGTCCACGCCATCCTCCAGATCATTAATGAAGATATGGAAAAAAAACGGCCCCAGGACCAACCCTTGGGCACTCCACTTGATACCGGCTGCCAGCTAGACATGGAGCCATTGATCACTACCCATTGAGCCCGACGATCTAGCCAACTTTCTATCCACCTTATAGTCCATTCATCCACCCCATACTTCTTTAACTTGCTGGCAAGAATACTGTGGGAGACCATATCAAAAGCTTTGCTAAAGTCAAGGAATAACACGTCCACGGCTTTCCCCTCATCCACAGAGCCAGTTATCTCATCATAGAAGGCAATTAGGTTAGTCAGGCATGACTTGCCCTAGGTGAATCTATGCTGACTGTTCCTGATCACTTTCCTCTCCTTCCTTGAGGAC
This sequence comes from Caretta caretta, assembly GCF_965140235.1. Classification (NCBI taxonomy): domain Eukaryota; kingdom Metazoa; phylum Chordata; order Testudines; family Cheloniidae; genus Caretta; species Caretta caretta. The sequence continues at coordinate 72,865,465 of NC_134206.1, read as the reverse complement.
CTGCTCCATGATTTTTCCAGGGACTGAGGTGAGGTTGACTAGCCTGTAGTTCCCCAGATCCTCCTTCTTCCCTTTTTTAAAGATGGGCACTACAGTAGCCTTTTTCCAGTCTTCCGGGTCCTCCTCCGATCACCATGAGTTTTCAAAGATAACGGCCAATGGCTCTGCAATCACATCTGCCAACTCCTTTAGCACCCTCAGATGCAGTGCATCCAGCCCCATGGACGTGTGCTCGTCCAGCTTTCCTAAATAGTCCTAAACCACTTCTTTCTCCATAGAGGGATGGTCACGTCCGCTCCATGCTGTGCTGCCCAGTACAACAGTCTGGGAGCTGACCTTGTTCATGTAGACAGAGGCAAAAAGAGCATTGAATACATTAGCTTTTTCCACATCCTCTATCACAAGGTTGTCTCCCTCATTCAGTAATGAGGGGTCCACACTTTCCTTGGCTTTCTTCTTGTTGCTAACATACCTGAAGGAACCCTTCTTGTTACTCTTAAGATCTCTTGCTAGCTGCAACTCCAAGTGTGATTTGGCCCTCCTGATTTCACTACTGGATGCCTGAGCAATATTTTTATACTCATCCCTGGTCATTTGTCCAATCTTCCACTTTTTGTAAGCTTCGTTTTTGTGTTTAACATCAGCAAGGATTTCACTGTTAAGTCAAGCTGGTCGCCTGCCATATTTACTATTCTTTTTACACATCAGGATGGTTTGTTCCTGCAACCTCAATAAGGATTCTTTAAAATACAGCCAGTTCTCCTGGACTCCTTTCCCCCGCGTGTTATTCTCCCAGGGGATCCTGCCCATCAGTTCCCTGACGGAGTCAAAGTCTGCTTTTCTGCAGACCAGGGTCTGTATTCTGCTGCTCTCCTTTCTTCCCTGTGTCAGGATCCTGAACTCGACCATCTCATGGTCACTGCTTCCCAGGTTCCCATCCACTTTTGCTTCCTCTACTAATTCTTCCCAGTTTGTGAGCAGCAGGTCAAGAAGAGCTCTACCCCTAGTTGGTTCCTCCAGCACTTGCACCAGGAAATTGTCCTCTACACATTCCAAAAACTTCCTGGATTGCCTGTGCACCGCTGTATTGCTCTGCCAGCAGATATCAGGGTGATTAAAGTCTCCCATGAGAACCAGGGCCTGTGATCTAGTAACTTCTGTTAGTTGCCGGAAGAAAGCCTTGTCCACCTCATCCCCCTGGTCTGGTGGTCTATAGCAGACTCCCACATCACCCTTGTTGCTCATCACCCTTGTTGCTCACACTTCTAAACTTAATCTAGAGACTCTCAGGTTTTTCTGCAGTTTCATACCAGAGCTCTGAGCAGTTATACTGCTCTCTTACATAAAATGCAACTCCCCCACCTTTTCTGCCTTGCCTGTCCTTCCTGAACAGTTTATATCCATCCCTGACAGTACTCCAGTCATGTGAGTTAACCCACCAAGTCTCTGTTATTCCAATCAGCCATTTAAAATATTATTTCAAAATTCACCAAAAGAGTTTTTATAAGATTTTATTTTTGATTTGTGTAATTTTACTTGCATAAGTAATCTATTGAATTCAATGGGACTATTAATGTGAGTAAAATTATACATATAATTATGTGTTATGTGCATGTACATATGTTCATAGTCAGGGCCTATCTTAGGCTATGTCCAAAATGAATATTGAAAAGGCTTCTGAAACACTGTGCCTCATTAACTGCAAAGATGAAGTTCAATAAATGAGACAAGGTCCACAATGAGTGTGTCAAGGACTCATACAGAGCTTTATTTGGTCCATCTTACAAGAAGTCATCTTGCTCCACAGGAGCCCAGATCTCCCAGCTCCCTGTACACTAGCCTCTTCATTAAACCACACTGCCTCTAATATTGGCTCACACACGCAGTCCTTAAATTCATTACTCTTGTTTCATGGATGGAGTACATATTTCACAACAGATTATCCAGGTACTCATACATATGACAGTGCTGCTTAGCTGTGCAACGTATGAGCCTAGTGTCATCATTAAAAATGAACTACACATACCTGGCATTGATTTTCGATGACCAAATGAAAACAAGATTTTCACTGGAACATTCAAAGCTAATTTTCCTCAGTGAGGACTATTTTTTCTGCTGAAATTCAGCTTTTTACCTGCCATTCCTTACCAAAGTTCCCCGTCAGCTGTGCAGCCGCACTGCCGTGCAAGAGTCAATCAAGTGCTGTGCACTTCATTAGTAGAGTGGAGCACATCCGGGAACTTGTGTTCAGGTGCCCCTCCCCCGCTGCTCTGCAGCCCTGTTGCTCCTGCCCCTGGACAGCTGCTCCCAGGATCCTCCTGCTTGCTGTGCAGAGGGGGTGCATAAAGGGGGCGCTGATCAGGGTGTGTCCCGTCCTCCCCACCCCCCGGACCATGTACTCCATCTCCGCAGAGCGGGGGAGGGGGGACAGGGCTCCAGAGTTAGACAGGGCTGCAGCAGTCTGCACAAGCCTTCAGACTGGTGGGTGAATGCCTCTCTACTTAATGAGACAGCACAGGGTCTCTCATACACTTCCCCATCAGCCAGCACACACACACACACTGTCTCTGTGTCTCTCACACACACATACACACACAAACACACACACTCTTTCTCTCCCCTTCCCCCAACTTCTCTGCCACCCATGTACCCCATCTCCACAGAGCGGGGGACGGGGGACAGGGCTTGGGAATTAGACCTGACTGCTGTGATCTGAATGAGCCTTTAGACTGGTGGGTGAGTGCCTCGCTGCTTAAGGATAGCACATGGTGTCTCATACACTTGTCCAACAGTCTGTTTCTCACTTACACACACACACACACTGTCACTGTCTCACACACACATACACATGCTGTCACTGTCTCTCTCACACACATACACATACACACATACTGTCTCTGTCTCTCACACATATACACACACTGTCTCTTTCACACTCACCTCCCAACACATATTTGTGTTATTCTTGTAGTTACTTCTTGGTACTTCCTGGATGCACATATATCCTCTGGTTTCAGAGTAACAGCCGTGTTAGTCTGTATTCGCAAAAAGAAAAGGAGTACTTGTAGCACCTTAGAGACTAACCAATTTATTTGAGCATGAGCTTTCGTGAGCTACAGCTCACTTCATCAGATGTATACTGTGGAAACTGCAGCAGACTTTATATATACACAGAGAATTTGAAACAATACCTCCTCCCACCCCACTGTCCTGCTGGTAATAGCTTATCTAAAGTGATCATCAGGTGGGCCAGCAGGACAGTGGGGTGGGAGGAGGTATTGTTTCATATTCTCTGTGTATATATAAAGTCTGCTGCAGTTTCCACGGTATACATCTGATGAAGTGAGCTGTAGCTCACGAAAGCTCATGCTCAAATAAATTGGTTAGTCTCTAAGGTGCTACAAGTACTCCTTTTCTTTTTGCATATATCCTCTGTAATTTTATTCTTTCACAGTGCTGTTATTTTATTTTTTTCACTGGTCTATGGATTTCATGATTTTATTTCTCTCTTATGCTTAAATTTAAATCTTTGAGTAGGGAGTTCTAAAATGTCTAACCTGTCCTGGCTGGAGTAATTATCCCTATGGTAACTTTTAAAAATATATATTATATCTAGATTTTATGTTCTACTGATGATTCACATCTGCACATTACCTCAATATTGGTGCATATAACAAAATTCATTCCACACATGGATGGAAAAAAATTAGAGAGAACATTGACCCTTACAGAAAACTATTTGAATAAATGTTCCTGGAATTTTTTACTCTCATCACTTTCAAAAATGCTTCCTCTGTCTTGGCCCTAACTCTCCAAATAAGTTAAGGAAGAGACCAGGTTGAAATAATTTTAGCCGGAAAGGTGAATGTTTCAAAAAATTGTGAGACAGCTAAAATGGGGATATAAGATGCAAGTTATGAAAGGTTAAAATAGAAACATTTAGGGATGTTCAACTACAGTGGTCACTAGTGTTGCAGGGAAAATAATAACGATAACAATCCACACATTCAAATTATTGCAGATAAATTATAATGGTTGCCTTGTCCTGGCTAAAAATCTCTCTGAAGGATTAATTGCTTTTAAAGTAAATGTAGTGTCTATGGAAAGTACTGGATTAACAACCAGGGAGGCTGATGTTCTTTATCCACAGAATTGGTGCAGCAAGTGAAGTAGCTGTACAAGCTTCCCTGTGCCAACAATATCCTCAGCTTATCTAATGAGGCAACCAACCGAGGTGCCAACTGGTACAAAGGTGATGTGTTTATGATGTGGCCATTAAGATCAGGACTGAAACCGCTGACTCATTTAGCACAGACCATCCCACAGCCAGCACATGGTAATATCTTTCAGTCATTATTAATCTGAGCTAGATTTGAACCAGTGACCTCAAGGCAGAAGTCTGTGTGTGCGCTACTGCCAATCCCCTGAGTGATTTAGTTCCCTGTAGGATTCATATTTAACAATAACAACTATTACACTGAGTAGATAAGCTGGAGAGGCTTTTTATCTGCTTCTTAAGTAGATCTGTTGCAGCCAGATTTCATATTCATGTCTTAAGGGCCTTGGGTATTGGAACTTGTGTCAGGAAAATCACATTTAGTAAAACAGATTTTTATTTATTTATTTCATGATAACAAGAGGCTCTTGGTGATAGAAAGGATTTTAAGACCTAACACAAAAGCTAAAAAGATATGTATGGCCACAAGTTAAAAGTAACAGTGAAAAAAGTGAAGTGCTAACAGTTGGGATGCAGCAGGCTTGAGGCTTGTATGACTGTAAATCTCTATTTGTTTCCCTTCCACATTAATTACTTTTTGCTGTATAGAGTGTGTTCCTATCACATGAAAAATGTCTATATGACATAAAAGTAGGCAGAGAAATAGCCATATAATCTCAACAGAAACAGCCATCTCTACATTATTTTATAGGATATGCTTATGCACAGCGAAGTGCTTCATGAAATCTCATGTAGCAGAGTGTAAAGAGTCTCTATTTTACCTGTTTGTAGTGTTTTGTGGTACTTCATAGAAAGGATATTAAATGAAGTGCCAGATCTGCAGTAGGACTAAATTATCACAGCTGCATTGACTTCATTCTACATCAGCTGAGGACCCATCTGCCCACACTGTTTTGTATAAACATCATATAGCCCTGCTTCTCCTCTTACACTGGTTTTATTTTTGGGGGTAATTCTGCTAATTTTTATTATATATATATATATATATATATATATATGTGGGTGTACATGAGATCAGAATCAGACCCACTACCTGAAAGGGCAAAATTCAAACCGAGATAGCCATAACAGAGAGAAGAATGAAAGGTACAACACTACCCCCAGCTGGATTCCTTGGCTGCTTAACTTTTCTACATCCCATTATTCCTAAGGACAATCTTTCATAGAATCATAGAACTGGAAGGAACCTCAAGAGGTCATCTAGTACAGTCCTCTGCACTCCTGACAGAACTATTATCTAGACCATCCCTGACAGGTGTTTGTCTAACCTCCTCTTAAAAATCTCCAATGATTGAGACTCCACAACCTCCCTAGGCAATTTATTCCAGTGCTTAACCACCCCGACAGTTAGAAAGTTTTTCCTAATGTCCAACCTAAACCTCCCTTGCTGCAATTTAAGCCCATTACTTCTTGTCCTATCCTCAGAAGTTAAGGAAAAAAAATTCTCCCTCCTCCTTGTAACAACCTTTTACATACTTGAAAACTGTTATCATGTCCCCTCTCAGTCTTCTCTTTTCCAGACTGAAAAACCCAGTTTTTTCAATCTTCCCTCATAGGTCATGTTTTCTCGACTTTTAATCATTTTTGTTGCTCTTTTCTGGATTCTCTCCAATTTGTCCACATCCTTCCTGAAATGTGGCACCCAGAACTGGACACAATACTCCAGTTGAGGTCTAATCAGCATGGAGTAGAGCAGAAGAATTACTTCTCATGTCTTGCTTACAACAATCCTGCTAATACAGCCCAGAATGATGTTTGCTTTTTGTGCAACAGCATTATACTATTGACTCATATTTAGCATGTGGTGCACTATGACCCCCAGATCCCTTTCCGCAGTACTCCTTCCTAGGCAGTCATTTCCCATTTTGTATGTGTGAAACTGATTGTTCCTTCCTAATTGGAGTACTTTGCATTTGGCCTTATTCAATTTCATCTTATCTACTTCAGACCATTTCTCCAGTTTGTCCAGATCATTCTGAATTATAATCCTCTCCTCCAATGCATTTGCAACCCCTCCCAGCTTGGTATCATCTGCAAATTGTATAAGTGTACTCTGTATGCCATTATCAAAATCATTGATGAAAATATTGAACAGAACCAGACCCAGAACAGATCTCTGTGGGATGCCACTCATTATGCCCTTTCAGCATGATTGTGATCCACTGTTAACTACTCTCTTGGAATGGTTTTCCAACCAGTTTTGCAGCCACCTTATAGTAACTCCATCTAGGTTGCATTTCCTTAGTTTGTTTCTGAGAAGGATCATGTGAGACAGTATCAAAAGCTGTACTAAAGTTGGTTTAATACTATTTGTTTTTGACAAACACATGCTGACTGTTATTTATCACCTTATTATCTTCTAGACGTTTGCAAATTGATTGCTTAATTATTTGCTCCATTATGTTACTGGGTACAGAAGTTAAGCTGACTGGTCTGTAATTCCCTGGGTTGGCCTTATTTCCCTTTTTATAGATTGGCACTATATTTGCCCTTTTCCAGTCTTCTGGAATCTCTCCAGTCTTCCATGACTTTTCAAAATTAATCGCTAATGGCTCAGATATCTCCTCAGTCAGCTCCTTGTATATTCTGTGATGCATTTCATCAGGCCCTGGTGGCTTGAAGACATCTAATTTGTCCAAGTAATTATTAACTTGTTCTTTCCCTATTTTAGCCTCTTCTGATCCCACCTCATTTTCACTGGCTTTCACTATGTTAAATGTCCAATCACCAGCCACCTTCTCGGTGAAAACTGAAACAAAGAAGTCATTAAGGACCTATGCCATTTCCACATTTTCTGTTATTATCCCCCTCCCCCTCATTGAGTAATGGGTCTACCCTGTCCTTAGTCTTCCTCTTGCTTCTAATATATTTGTACCCTGTCAACCTCTGGAACTCCTTGCCACAGGGTGTTGTGAAGGTGAATACTATAACGGGGTTCAAAAGGGAGAGAGATAGATTCATGGAAGATAGGTCCACCAGTGGCTATTAGCCAGGATGGGCAGGAATGGTGTCCCTAGCCTCTGTTTGCCAGAAGCTGGGATTGGGTGACAAGGTATGGATCACTTGATGATAACCTGTTTGTTCATTCTCTTTGAGGCACCTACCATTGGCCATTGTCAGAGGACAGGATACTGGGCTTGATGGACTTTGGTCTGACCCAGTAAGGCCGTTCTTATGTAGAATGTTTTCTTGATGCCCTTTATGTCTCTAGCTAGTGTGATCTCGTTTTGTGCCTTGGCCTTTTTAATTTTGTCCCTACATACCTGTGTTATTTGTTTATATTCATCGTTTGTAATTTATCATATTTTACACTTTTTGTGGACTCTTTTTTGATTTTTAGATCATTGAAGATCTCCTAGTTAAGCAATCAGTATCCGGAAGGTCTTGTTCCAACCAGCACCTCATTCCAATACCCCAGTGCCAGCCGTCTTCATCCAAGGCATGTTGAAAAATGTGGATTAGTTCAAGTATTTGGACAGTACCATCTTAAGTGATGGTTCCCTTGAAAAGGAAATCTCCAGAATTAGTAAAGCCAACCAGGCCCTTGGCTGACTTCGAACAAAAGTTCTTAACCAACACAACATCTGTCTCTCCACCAAATTGAAGATCTCCAGTGCAGTGGTTCTAACATCTCTCCTGTATGGATCTGAGATGTGGACTCTTTATAGACATCACATTAAACAGCTTGAGCACTTTCACATGTGTGCCCTCTGCTCAATAATGAGCATTCACTGTCAGGACAGAGTGACCAATATTAAGGTCCTTAAGAGAGCAACACAACCAGCACTGAGGAAATGTTACTGAGAGCATAAAACTTAGGTGGACCAGGAATGTCATCAGAATGAAAGACCACTGTCTCCCAAAACAGATCTTGTATGGGGAGCTGAGTCAGGGCAAAAGAAAGAAGGGTCATCAGCCTAAGCACTTCAAAGATAATCTGAAGAGCAATGTCCAGTGGGCTGGTATCAATCCCAAAGAATTTGAGCAAATGGCTCAGAACAGGACTCACTGGCAGTCTCTGACAAGATCAGTATGTGACACACCTCAGCAGGATCAATGAAATTATCTCCAGGCTGCATGTGAAAGGCACCACAGAGCTGCATAATCAAATGTCATAGATACAGACTTCCCATGCCCTCAGTGTGGCCAACTCTGTGCATCAGGATTTGGACAGAGGAGTCATATGCATAGCCATATATGAGAACTGTGACAATATCGTCATCATCGTCAGCAATGGACTACCAATAATCCTTAACCCGTTCAACAATTCCTAATAATTTTTTCTTGTCATGGATGTCATTTTAGTAATAAACACAAAGAACCCATTGCAGTGTTGTATCCAGCAAACAGAGGTATAATCTGCTGGAGGAAATGCTCAGTGATGTGCTGCCAATATTTTAACAAGGGACTCTCATAACTTTGTTCTCCCTTAATCCTATGTTAAATCTGTGTGCCAGAAATACGTGTGCTACAGAGAGGAAGGATGATGGTCTGGGGAATTGACTCATTTGTTTTCAATGTAAAGAAAAAAGCTTTCTCATAACTGTAACCAAGAAGGACGCAACCCCATTTGGCATACAAACTGATATGACGCTGTTGGAAATATTTAAACTGTTCCTAAAAAAAATATCCTTACTCTATATGGTATTGTGTGATCGTACAGCATGATTTGAAATTGGGGGTGGCATTTGGGGCATATTTAGAGGTGTCCCAGGATATAACATGCCCTTGTTTCCCCCCCCCCTTCTTTTCAAAATATGTGCCATTTGGTGTAGTCTGGTCCATTGCCAAGGCAAAATATTTGCTGTCCATAAACATTGTTAGGAAGCCCAGGCATAAGCTATCATTAGTAGGGATGGTTTATAAGAAGCCAGAGACAGGGGAGCTGTTTAAGAGGCAGTATGTTTGCTAACTGTTGGTGGCAAAAAGTGTAAGCAATCATTCCCAGTTCCTGAAAATTGAGTTAATTTAAATTGGAAACAACCAGGTTTTCTCAGTGCCAGATTTCTTTGCAAACCTATAGGCAAGGTTCTGATTTTAAAAGGATTTGGTGGAAATTGAAATGAACTGGGAAATACCATGAGACTTACCCATATAACTTTTTCAGTGAACACTATTTAAATGTGAAATTCACTGAACAGGAGCCTCACAGACAGTTTCAGATAACCAGAAACAGATGCAAGAATTTAGTAAAAACTTTGGCAAATAGTTTATGGGCACAGAAAAAAATTCTAATGAATCACTGCTGGTTTGTAATTGCAGACTTAACTTGAACTGAAACTGACTGAGTAATTCAGTTATTCGAGATGAACATTTTTGTGTGACTCCAGTAGGGACTTCCACCTCTTTAGGGAGAGAATGGAAAATGATGGACAGGAGTTAGCTGCCATACTCTCTGGTTTGTCCAAAAGGAGCAGCACACTTGTCAATAACAGCACTAGCTATATTGAAAGACAGAACTTTATTTACGAGAACTCTATTCTCCTCTATCATGTTTGCCATTAAAAAGCAAGAATTCTACACTGGAACAATTGACATCTGTCCTCCCCTCACCATAGAGCAGGAAATAATTATGGTAACTGTTAGTAATGACAGGTTTCAGAGGAACAGCCGTGTTAGTCTGTATTCGCAAAAAGAAAAGGAGTACTTGTGGCACCTTAGAGACTAACCCATTTATTTGAGCATGAGCTTTCGTGAGCTACAGCTCACTTCATGGGATGCATACTGTGTTAGTAATGGTTTGCTTTTTAATGCCAACCACAGCGTAAATTTCATCTCCAGTTCTTACATTTAACTTCTGGAGGAAGGGTTGTTTCCCATATCAACAAAAGCTCATCAGTCACAGATTTTTGATCTGTGGAACAGATAGAAAAGAATCACAAAGGAGGCCTGGGGTGAGGAGGAAAAAAGAAAAGAGGCATTGTTAGGGAACAATTAGATGACTCTAATTCAAGTCAGTTAGCAGGAGTGAGGCAAGGTTGTTGGTTTGACCCAATTTGACTTGCACTTGAATACCTTATAATGCAGAATTCACAGCTAGGCTATTATATTCTGTAAGAGCATATGTTAAGTACATTAAAGTTCCATAGCAAGTTCATTTACAAAATATAGGCATACGATATGCAGAAACCAGATAGTGTTGATGTCTGAGAAAATTTAAAAAATGTGGTAATCTTTTATTATCGCTTTCAGAGGTACGGATCACTAAAATACTCTGAATTAGAAATAGTCTAGTGTTTTTATTTTCAAAAACCTATCACACTTGCACTGCTATCTAGATGTTCTAATTTTCTGGGGCAGAGACTATAGTCCTCTGCAGCTTATACAGCGTCTACAGAATGGGATTTAATCTCCAAAGGCCTGGATCCAGAAAGAGATTTAGTTGTGGTGATACTGAACATTGCCACATCTAACTATTAGATGCCCTGACAATCACTGGGATCTACAAAGTGGAGAGATAGGTGCCTGAGAATGGGAGTTATAAAAGCCAGCATGCTAGATAGGGAACCAGCTAAACTAGTTAATAGGAGATGCTGAGGAGAGGAGTTTATCCTAAACCCTGTCCTTCTCAAGGAGTTCAGTACCTAAATCAAGGCTTCAGAGCCTATCTCTGCTTGTGATCCATAGCCAAGATCCCTCTTGTGGAGTCAAGTGGCTTAGGCGCCTAACCCATTCCTGTGAGAATGGCTTAGGTACCTGCCTAACTGCACACAAAATGGCAGCAGGGGTTGAGTGGAAGGCATCGTTCTTCTTAACCTTTATCACAGTGATTAGGGTACTCATCTGGGAGATCCTGATTCAATTCAACCCCTCTGCCTGAGGGGGAAAAGGGAAAAGGGGTTTCTCATCTCTCAGGTAAATGCCCTAGCCAAAGGACTATGGTATATTCTGAGGAGAGTCTCATTCAAACTCTCTTTTTGAAGCTAGTCCACTTTAATTACATTATTAAATACTAATTAGGCCAGAGACAGAGTTAGAATCACTCTATAGTCCAGTATAAATATAGGTAAATAGAAAACATGTCCCATGAATGTTATTATAGTATTTTATTAAAGCTGTCTTCATTTGTTTAAATTCTCTTCTCACGTGGATTGCTGTGTGCCATTTTGTGTGCCTGAGTTCCAGATAATTATCAGCAAACTGGAGAGGATCTAAAGAAGGGCCACAGAGATGATTAATGGATTACAAGGATTCACAGATGAGAAAGACTACAAGATGTAAATATGCTTAACTTGGATAAGATGTGACAGAGAGGTGGTATGATAACCTTCAGAAATACCTGAAGGGTATCAACATTTCAGAGGAAAATCAACAGTTAAGGTGGTAGAGGAAAGAATAATTAGAAGTAATAGTCTGAAACTGAGCAAGGGAAAATTTAGTTTGAACTTCATGAAAAATATTGTTAGAATGAGCCTGATCTAGAGCCCATTGAAGTCAGTGGAAAGACTCATACTAATTATTATGACTGACTTACTTCAGTATTTACAAGTAGTAACATATATTTTATGGTGTGTTATTCAAAAAAGGCAGCATTGTTTCGCGGTCTGAGCATGGGGCTGGTAATTAAGAGCTCTTAAATTCTAACCCTAGCTATGTCACTGACTCACTGTATCAACTCAAAGCATTTCTCTATCTCAATTTACACATCTATAAAATGGGGATAATATTTATTCCCTTTTTAGGACTATTAGGAAAATAAATGTTTGTAAGGTCATTTGAAAATGTGAAGCACCATATAAATGCAAAGTGTTGTTATATCAATTCTAGAGGAAATGCCTCTTTCTGGTATTACTGGAGTCCAAAGTAAACAAGTACTTTAAATAATTATTACAATGTCAAAAACACCTCATTGAATGAAAATATCAGATCAGGACACTGAGATAAAACATAGGTTAGGAATTGATCAGCAGAGGCAAGGTCAGCAAGATGAGAGGAAAAATAGGAATGGATTTAGGGCAATTGTCTGAAAAAGCAATTCACTTGTAGTATAGCAGTAAAATCAAGGGAGAAGAATTAGTATAGGACTCAATTCAGAAAACAAATCACTCATTACTGTTGGAGTTTCCTCCATTTCTGCAGTGCTTGTAAGAGAATTCCTGTGGTCAAGACATATTTGGCAGCATAACTAAATATGCAGATCAGCCATTGCTAATAATTTTGGACTGTAACTCATCTTGGCTTTTGTGGGCTAAGCAGCCCTAAGGTTGGGGTGGAGTTGAAAAGGGGCATTTAATATATCCCCAAAAAGTGATACTGCAAGATGAGATTTGATTAAATTTAATGTGAATCATTTAGGTACTACTTTTCCCATACGGTATAGGAATTACTTAAAAGTCAAATAATGATGAACCCTAAAATTGTTAAGGTTCAGGGAGCCTGACAAGCACAAAAATGGAGTTAAATGCAGCATTTATTGATTACATGTAACAAATAGGAGTTATCATTGACCATTAGCAATACAACTAATGATCACTAAAAGACGTATCAGCCAGATTACTTTTCAAATAATTTACTATAGCTATTATTGTTCTTAGTATTAGATTTTAAAATAATAAAAAGCTGTGTAATAAGTGAGTTACTATCTGGGGAAGGAGGGGTTTCTCTGAATAATTGTGTGCAGACCTCCATTTTAGGAGAGAGGAAGCAAGTTTATTCCCTCAACAATCACTGAAGGGCCAGATCCTCAGCTAGTGCAAACCAATTTGTCTACTCTAGTAGAGTGTGGCATATGATGTAGCACCAGTGGGATAGAGGAATGTTTCTCTTAAAGCAAGAAGCAGGGAATTGAGAGAGAGAGAGAGAATAGTAGTGAGTTTAATCTTATAAAACTTACTATTAGGAAACTTTATTTTTCTGAATAAATTGAGGACTCTGGTTTCCCTAGCTATAATCCTGAACACTTACAAACATTAACATCACTTAAAGAAAATATGTACTTTCAAAATTACATTTCCAACTGTCCAAATATTTTAGCTAGAGTTGATGCAAAATACGTTGACTTCTTGATACTAAAAACAGAATAAACAATTTAAGCCATTAAAAATCTGCATTGTTATCAGCTTTATAACAGCTGAGTTATACATTCCTGGAAATGGATTTTCTGGTGGAAGGAACATCAGACCTTATCTAGGATTTTTCTGCAGATGCTACTGTAAGTTAATATATTCACCCCCTGTGCAACTTGTTAAGCCTAATAGAGACATGATTATATTTTCCGGATTCAAAAGAATGACAAAGCAAAAAAATATGCTAAATTAAACATTCTAAATTTCTATTAAGAAGTTTTCGGTTTCTGTGTTGAGAGATGTGTATGTAAAAACCTTTAAAAAAAATGTTTCCCAAACTTTTGCCAGTTGATGGCTGTTGATCAATTCATAGAGTTTAAGGCCAGAAGGGACCATTAGATGATCTATTCTGACATCCTGTATATCAGAGGCCATTAAATTTCACCTAGTCACCCCTGAATTGGGCCCAATAATTTATGTTTGACTGAAGCATATCTTCCAGAAAGGCATCTAGTCTTGATGTGAAGACATCAAGGGATGGAAACTACATTATTTCCCTTTATACTTTGTTTCACTGGTTAATTAACTTCAGTGTTAGAAATTTGAGCCTTGTTTTTATGTTGAAGTTGTCTGGCTTCAGTTTCCAGCCATTGGATCTTATGCCTTTTTCTGCTAGATGAAAGAGTGCTTTGGTACTTAGTATTTTCTCCCTGTGAAGCTACTTATACTAATCAAGTCACCTCTCAGTCTTCTTTTTTTGATAAACTGAAGAGATTGAGCTCTTTAAGGCTCTTACTGGAAGGCATTTTCTCCAATCCTTGATGCATTTTGTGCCTTTTACTGCACTGCCTCCATTTTTCAACATTATTTTAAAAATGCAGATGCCAGAATTAGATGCAGTTTTCCAGTATCAGTCTCACCAATGCCATATACAGAAGTAAAATCACCTCCCAACTCCTTCTTCATATTCCCCTTTATATACATCCAAAGATCTTTTTGCCAAAACATGATGGGAAGCTCATGTATTACCACTATTACCCCTAAACCCTTTACAGACTCACTGTTTTGCAGGATACAGCCCCCCATTCTGTATATATGGCCTTCATTACATGTTCTTATATGCATAATTTTGCATTTGGTGGTATTAGAATGTATTTAGTTTGAATAGGCCCAGATTACCAAGCAATCCTGTCCTTATCACAGTTCACCTAATCATTTTGTTAGCTAATCTTTATGTTATCCACAAATTTTATCTGCAATGAATTTATATTTACTTCCAGATCATTGAGGAACATGCTAAATAACACTGGATCTAGTACAAATCCCTGTGGCACGCCACTAGAAACAGCTTCACTCAATGATCATTCCCCACTGATGGTGACTTTTTGTGATCTGTCAGGTAGACAGTTTTTAATCCATTTTCCATGTGCTTAATTGATATTGTACAATGCTATTTTTAAAATCAAAATAATGTGCAGTTCTAAGTCAAACTCATAGAAAAGTCTAAGTGTATAAAATATACACAGGTACCTTTACTAAGCAAATTTGTAATCTCCTCAAAGAATAAAATCAGGGATTTTTTACAATAACTATTTTCTATAAAACCATGTTGATTGGCATTAATTATGTTCCAATCCTTTTTCCACTGACTCCCATACCATTTTTTCCCATTATTTGCCCATGATTGATGTTAGGCTAACTGGGCTATCATTACTCCAGTCATCTTCCTTGCTCTTGTTGTTAAAATATGTGCAGCGTGTAGTTTAAGTTCCCAAACTCCAAAGGTTTATATTGCAGCCTCAATCATTCATTAAAAGCACACTGATAAAATACTGGAGTGAAAAATGAATGTTCTGTGCTTTGGCAAATGTTCTCTTGATATCTGCAGAGCAGTAGTAAACCTAAAGGACGCATCAACTGAAGGAAGAAAATAAATTACCAGAGCACCCCTAATAAGATACATTTAGCCACTATAGAAGATAAAATCCTCCATTCAAGAGGATTAAAATGCTCTGTAAGCAGAAACTAAGGAAATAAAAATAGCTTTGTCTTCTCAGGACCATATTGTACATGACCTTAAGCAAAAGCCCAGAGCAGAGAGAAGATTCCTCCTACATCTCCACCCTATTTTGTTCTTCCAATCCAAGTCTTTTCATTCAGAGAGTATCAAGACTTCATAAATCTAGTACCACCACTTGTTCTTGATGCCACAGAGTGGTCAGCACAATCACAGGTGTGAGCTGGCACCATGGTGAAAGAAACACAATCACCCTTATTCAGAAGATGGATTAGTGGCTGCATCTCCCTGCATTCCAAAGGTAATTATGTGGGCCACAAGCACAATACCTCCAGGATCTCCTGATGGATTGTGTACTTGCCCACTTCTTTCAGCTCAGATGGGAACTGGGCTTTGTGCAGTGTTCAAGGTGTCTCTCACACAGATTTCAGGGAGCAGAGAAACCCTTAAATATGAAAGGGATTGGTTAAGAATTCTGAAGACCTGTATACATCAGAGATTGCACAGCTTCTACCAATGAAAGAAAAATGAATACTTACCCAGAGCAATCAGTCTCATTATTCTTCTTTGCTCTGAATGACTTCCCAGGACAGAGTTTGATGAGAGTCCAAAATAAGCCCACCTTTCATTGAAAATATTGAGGAGGACCACCATAGGAAAAAAAATAATTGATTTAAACAATTGAATTCTTCTTTCAATTACCATAATTTAAAATCAAGTTTAAAATATTCTGATAAAACATTAATATGAGAATTTAGAGAGAAATTACTTTACTACAAATCTAATTAACAAAGTTAATTGACACGTCCTCCATCTACATTTTCACTGGATCCTGCAGGAGACACAGAGTAAAAAAAAAAAAAAAATAGAGGGTCTTTTAAATTTGAGAACCAAGATTTTTTCATTTTATTCCTCTAATAACAAATTTTCTGATTTTCTACTTAATTTCAGGGAAACAAATGTCCAAATATAAAAATACTTTCATTTTTTTCATTATGGTGATTTCATATAAGCTAAGCTTTGTCTAAATTGTCAAGAGGTTTTACCACTTTATCAATCACATGGGAATATAATTAGACCAATATTTTATTGGTTTGGATTGTGAAATAATACATGTACATTTTTCCAAGGATGAAAGAGAGCAAAGAAGAAAACAAATAGAACACATTGGAATTATACTTTATATATACACAGGTCAGCTCTGGTTCAGAATTCTTAACCAGTCCCTCTCATATTTAAGGGTTTCTCTGCTCCCTGAAATCTGTGTGAGAGACACATTGAACACTGCACAACGCCCAGTTCCTGTCTGAGCTGGAAGAAATGGGCAAGTGCACAAGTGGAGTGTAAAATATAATTTTTAGAACCGCGGCCAGTGGGAGCTGCGATCGTCCGAACCTGCGGACACAGCAGGTAAACAAACTGGCCCGGACCGCCAGGGGACTTACCCCGGCAGTCCGCATGCCAAAGGTCGCCGATCCCTGTATTAGGCCATCTGAAAAAAGGGGGTTCTGAAAAAAAAACTGTGGAGCAAATGCTATTAAAAACATAAGAACCACCATACTGTATCAGACCAATGGTCCATCTAGGCCAATATCCTATCTTCCAACAGTGGTCAATGCCAGCTGCTTCAGAGGGAATTAACAGAATATATATCACCTTAAAAAAAAAAGAAAAAAAAGGTTCAGGTGTGGGACTCTTCTTAGTATTCTCCGCAGTGAAGACCGATGCAAAGAATTCATTCAACTTCTCTGTAATGGCCTTATCTTCCTTGAGTGCTCCATTAGCACCTTGATCGTCCAGTGGCCCCACTTATTGTTTGGTAGGCTTCCTGCTTCTGATGTAGATGAAAAGAAAATGCTGTTAGTTTTTGAGTCTTTGGCTAGTTGCTCTTCAAATTCTTTTTTGGCTGCCTAATTATATTTTTACACTTGGCATGCCAAAGTTTATGCTCCTTTCTATTTTCCTCAGTAGGATTTAATTTCCAGTTTCTAAAGGATGCATTTTTCCCTCTAACTGCTTCTCTTACTTTTTTACTTAGCCATGGGGGGGTCTTTTTTGTCCCTCTTACTATGTTTTTTTTTTTTAAGTTGAGATGTGTATATTTAATTTGAGCCTCTGTTACGGTGTTTTTAAAATGTTTTCATACACCTTGCAGGCATTTCACTTTTGTGGGTCTTTAATTCTGTTTAACTAGCTTCTTCATTTTTGTGTAGTTCCCCTTTTACTGTGATAGGCTTTTTTTGTATTTCCCACCCAACAAGGATATTAAATTTAATTATCATCTTATAAAAAGAAAAGGCGGACTTGTGGCACCTTAGAGACTTACCAATTTATTTGAGCATAAGCTTTCGTGAGCTACAGCTCACTTCATCGGATGCATTCAGTGGAAAATACAGTGAGGAGATTTATATACACAGAGAACATGAAAAAAATGGGTGTTATCACACACACTGTAAGGAGAGTGATCACTTAAGATGAGCTATTACCAGCAGGAGAGCGAGGGGGTTGGAAGAAAACCTTTTGTAGTGATAATCAAGGTGGGCCATTTCCAGCAGTTAACAGGAATGTCTGAGGAACAGTGGGACGTGGGAGGTGGGGAAATAAACATGGGGAAATAATTTTACTTTGTGTAATGACACATCCACTCCCAGTCTCTATTCAAGCCTAAGTTAATTGTATCCAGTTTGCAAATTAATTCCAATTCAGCAGTCTCTCGTTGGAGTCTGTTTCTGAAGTCTTTTTGTTGTAATATTGTGACCCTTAGGTCTGTAATGGAGTGACCAGAGAGATTGAAGTGTTCTCCGACTGGTTTATGAATGTTATAATTCTTGACATCTGATTTGTGTCCATTTATTCTTTTACGTAGAGACTGTCCAATTTGCCCAATGTACATGGCAGAGGGGCATTGCTGGCACATGATGGCATATATCACATTGGTAGATGTGCAGGTGAACGAGCCTCTGATACTGTGGCTGATGTGATTAGGCCCTATGATGGTGTCCCTGAATAGATATGTGGACACAGTTGGCAATGGGCTTTAGGCATAAGCAACTGGCTGCTCCCGCAAAAGAGCTACCCCCAGTCCTTTCTCCGATAGATCACACTGGACTGTCAGTTACTCTCCTGGCTGAGACTACTTCAGGGCATGAACAGCCATTTGTTTCAGCGTGTTGAATATTTGCTCTTGGGGACCTGCCCAGTCCCACTCAACATCCTGCCTTGTGAGCTGACTTATGGTTTCTGCTATTGCAGCCAAGTGTGAACAGAACTTGGACAGAAAAACAATCATTTCTATGAAGTGGTGTACCCCTCTCACATCCACTGGACCTGGCTTCTCTCTGACCAGTTTGATCTTGTTGGGATCTGCTTTCAGTCCCTCTGCTGTGAACAGATGTCCAATGTATGTCACTTCATGCTGTATGAGTCCATTTTTTTCTGAGTTGAGTTTTATGTTCTTGTCTCTGAATTGCTGTAGGAAAGCTTGTCATGTTTTCTTATGGTCTACTTCAGCTTCTGTATCATTGCTCCATTCACTTACAATAAAGATATCATCTGCAATTATTTTCACCCCAGGCACTCCTTTTAGTGCTTGGGTGAGTCTTCTCTGGAACACCTCAGGTGCTGGGCTTATGCCCATCTGTATTCTCCAGCCTCATATATGACAAAACATGTTCCTTACATCATAGGCTTTAAGGATTGTGACTTTGGAAAGTTCTGGCAATATGTCAACAGTTATGGGCAGTGGATACTGGCACCTTTTCAATGTCTCTAGTTCAGTGGTTTTGATTCTATTAAGATGCATAATTTGCCTGGTGTCTTCTTTACCACCACAGTGATGCTTACCAGGCTGTACTGGTTTCTATAAGTGCTATGTTTCAGAGTAGCAGCCGTATTAGTCTGTATCCGCAAAAAGAAAAGGAGTACTTGTGGCCCCTTAGAGACTAACAAATTTATTTGAGCATAAGCTTTCATGAGCTACAGTGTGTTTGAGTCTAATTCACCCAGAGGAATCACACTGCAGGAGGCCCTGCTATCCAGCTGCATGCATCCGATGAAGTGAGCTGTAGCTCATGAAAGCTTATGCTCAAATAAATTTGTTAGTCTCTAAGGGGCCACAAGTACTCCTTTTCTTTTTTTATAAGTGCTATGATACCTCTGCTGTGCAGACTTTCTAGCTCCTTGCATAGTGGATTATGGAGTCCCACTGGAATTTTCCTGTTTGCTAAGTATGCAGGTTCCAATGTGGGTTTTTCTTCCAGTTGCAGCTTTCCTTCAAAGAACCAGTCACCTTTGAAACTATCTCCATATTCTTGTACAATTTTCTCCATTGTCTGAGGGACTCCTCTTTTTGCTTCTTGCACTGCAGTTACACATTTCTGATGCTGCACTCTGATCGGATCCATGGCTGTATTTCCCAAGAGGTGTCTGTGGTTCTTACCATCCACTGCTACAGTTGGTACTGTCTGTTATTTTTTGGATTACTTACTATGTGGTCACATTTGGTATAGGTTGCATTATGCTCTCATTGTACATTATTAGATTTCAACTACTCTTTCTTTTGAGTGTGTTTGAGTCCAATTCACCCAGAGGAATCATACTGCAGGAGGCCCTGCTATCCAGCTGAAATCACACAAAGCTTTTCCCTATGAACATTGTTACATGCACGGAGATTGTTATTGTCCCTTGTTTCTTTACTGCCCTGACAGCTTGATATGCTTTCAAACTCAGGGACACTGTCGAGATGCCATCACTGCTGTCTGAGTGCCATCACCTTCTTGAAGAAGTATGACTGAATCTTTCTGAGACCTTCCTCTGTTCTTTCATGCACTGCTAAAATGGTTCAATTTGCCACAATCCTCACAAGGCTGTCCTAATGCAGGGCACTTCTCCTTTACCTGTTCATAGTGTTTCCTGCAGATGCAGGAAATGCATCTGATTATTGGTATGGAATCCTGGCCACCTACTCACCTTTGCTTTTGTCTCACAGAACATACTTCCTGGGGTGTTTTGTCTCTTAGGGCTTTCATTCTTTCTCTTGAGGCTTCAACTGCATGCCCCATGTCTAAATATCTATCTAATATGAAATTGTCTTCCTGGAGCAGCTGCTCCTACATATGGTGATGCCCAGTGTTGCAGAGTATCCTGACCCAAATCAGGGAGTTTTTCAAGTCCCCACAACTGCATATAGCAACCAGTGTGCACAAGGCTGTAATATAGGGACCTATCCCCTCCCCTTTGAAGTGATTGTGACATTTCACTCCATATACTTTATGAAAATATGCTTATGATATGAATATGACATAACTGAGATGTACATTATTCAAGATGGATCTTGTAAGATATTATTGGAAAGGTTATAATTTACTGAATGTGATTATCTAATTTGTATGCCCGTATCATTTCTGTATCTGAAGTTAGGAATATTGACTATGTATCTGTATTTCAGCTATGCTACTTTGGGTGACACCCACTGCTAACACTTCAGGTACAACAATGGAAAAGCCAGACAGGGCTGATGACCAATCAGCAAGGACAATGGAAAGGCTTGGCCTTCCTCTGGACCTTCCATACTGCCACTGACTCATGGACGCTGTAATACTTCAGAGTGAGGTGGTCTTGTCACCTGATACTAAACACTACAAGGGACTTCTTATAACTTTCCACTGGAAGGGTAGGGGGGTAAAATTTGGGGAACAAAGGATTCACACCTTATGTAAATCCTATTTAAGAGTGGGGAGGAAGGCAAATGGGACTCCTCCTCTCCATGGCCTGTCTGGCCAAGAAGAAAGACTGCTAAAGCCACCTGAGAGAAAGGCAAGGGGGGAGTACAGACTGAAACAGGGGTCCAGTCTGAAAAGAAATATACTTGGAACTCTGAACCACAGAAACTTTGCAGCCTGCCTAAAATAACATTTAGGGTGAGAATTTACACTTTGTAACCTGTTCCTTAAGTATACTGAGATTTGCTTGCGTATTTTGCCTTATTTGGTCAGTAATCTGTTTTGTTCTGTCTGTTATCTCTTATAGATAAGCTGAGTGGTGTCTCAGCACATCAGGGGAAATCATCACAGTGATCTCTAGTGAAAAACCTGTGTCACACCACAGTTTTGTTCTGCTTTGGGGAGCAATATTTCCCTTGACTTGTAGAGCTTGGGGCAACGGTGAG
The DNA here is from genome assembly GCF_965140235.1 of Caretta caretta. NCBI lineage: Eukaryota > Metazoa > Chordata > Testudines > Cheloniidae > Caretta > Caretta caretta. Next base: position 72,844,040 of record NC_134206.1, on the reverse strand, counting down.
ATTCAGCATGCTGCAGACATCTCTGCTTTATTCCCCAGAGAGGTAAAGTAACAGTTTTACTTTTCTGCTGGTGTTGTCCTCTGCATGGTCAGGTTTCTGAACAGCTCACACTCCTCCTTCCACTGAGTCCATCACTGGGCTAGGTTTGTGTCAGCAAAATCCAGGTCTCTGGGGTGCTTCATACTGAATTCTATGGTTCACACTGACAGCTGCTGTGCTGCAGAGGACTCAGATGCTGCCACTATGTTTCATTCACAAAGTGGTGAGGTTGAATGCAGTTTAAGTTCCAGCCAGACATTTCCTGTTCCACTGGTCTCCTGTCAATAACTGTCCCTCCAAGGACATTGGCCCTCTGATTCCAGTTCCACTGATCATGACACGGATGTTAAAACCAGCTTTGGAATGCCATAGGAGAGTTGTCTTTTGTCACAGGCAAGGCTGACTTATGTCAACCAAAAACATATCTTCCCCTCACACTGCCACTCACTGGTACATTTACGGACAAATATTGTCTCCAGCAATCAACTTGAGTACCTCAGGTGACCACTAGGTATTTCAATGGGAAGAGGGTGACCTCTTCTCTTCGGTGATCCCTTGAGGTCATAGATGATCTCCTTCACAGGTTTTAATTTTCATGGGTCCTTTGGTGACTGAGGAATCCAATCCTTTAGCCACAGTCTCACTGGCAGACATTGCAGGTGGTGTTGGAAGACAAGGTTGGGCCATGATTGCTGCCTGACAGTTGTCTTTCCTTTCTTTTCTGGCATTTTTCTGTGACCATGGCAAGGCAATTTTCCTCAAATGTGGATGTTCCCTCTCTGACAACTCTTTGCCAGTTATCTTTATTCTGAAGTGCTTTCTCCCAGTGTGTAGTGTCAATGCTACATCTCTTGATGTTTATCTTGTAGATGTCTTTAAAGCATTTTTTTTTTTGGCCTCCCTGTTTCCTTTCTCCTTTGGTGAATTGGGCATATATCAGTGGTTTTGGTAAGTGTACATCAGGCATGGTGCACATCAGGCACAGTGCCTGCTCCACCTCAGCTGGTGCTGGATAATCAGGGCCTCAACACTGCAGATGTTGGCCTCTGTGAGGACACTGACATTAGTGCGATGATCCTCCCACTTTATGTTCAGGATTATCCAAAGAAAGTGGTGGTGCTGGCATTCCAGGTTTTTCAGGTGTTTTTTATAGGTCACCCAAGTCTCACAGCCATAGTGGAGAGTTGGAATTACCATCACTTTATAAACTAAAAGTCTAGTATGTCTTCCAATGTTGTGATTGGTGAACACCCGGTGAGACAGTCTGCCAAAGACAAGGCTGGCACAGCAAATTCTGTGCTCAATCTCGACATCTATGTTTGCCTTCTGTGAGAGATAGCTTCCAAGATAGCCAAAGTATTCTACATTTTCCAGTTCTTCTTTGTCAACATAGATCTTCCTTGCTGGGTCTGATAATTGACTGTGGACTGGCTGGTGGAGAAGTTTTGTTTTGCCGATGTTCAGAGTTAGCCCTAGGCTTTTGTAAGCTTCAGAGAAGCAATTAAGGGCTGTTTGCAAATCCTCCGTTGAGTGTGCAACTACAGCACAATCATCTGCGTACTGGAGTTTGGTTATTGTTGCCAATATTACTTTAGTTTTGGCACAGAGACAAGAAAGGTTGAAGAGGTTGCTGTCAATCCAGTGTTGGATGCCAATGCCCTGTGGTAAATGGTCTTGTATTAATGTTTTCATAGCTGCTAAGAAAATGGAGAGAAGGGTGTGTGCAAGTGCACAACCTTGTTTTATGCCAGTTCGGATGACAAAGGGCTTAGAGGTAGAACCACTGCACAGGATGGAGGCAGTCATCTGGCCATGGAGAGTCTTACAATGGTGATAATTTGCTTGTGCAGTCAAACTTTGACATGATTTTCCACAGAGCCTCATGGTTGACAGAGTTAAAAGCTTTGGTCAGATTGATAAAGGCCATATACCGCTCTTGGTATTGTTTTTGACATCTTCTACCAAGTCCACAAAGCACAGCTGAGCCATTCTGCATACTTTATTCCAACCCCTTGCCTCAAATAGCATGTGCAGTCCTCGCATACCCACTCTGGAGAGAGAAAGGAATGGAGGCAGTCATGGTGTCATGGAATGGAGGCAAGTAGTGTGTGTGATATATCTTGATTTTAGCAATGCTTTTATATGGTCTCCCACAGTATGCTTGCCAGCAAGTTAAAGAAGTATGGATTGGATGAATGGACTATAAGGTGGATAGAAAGCTGGCTAGATTGTCCGGCTCAATGGGTAGTGATCAATGGCTCAATGTCTAGTTAGCAGCCGATATCAAGCGGAGTGCCCCAGGGGTCAATCCTGGGCCAATTTTGATCTGGATGATGGGATGAATTGCACCCTCAGCAAGTTCACAGATGACACTAAGAAGGAGGGAGAGGTAGATACGCTGGAGGGTAGGGATAGGGTCCAGAGTGACCTAGACAAATTGGAGAATTGGGCCAAAGAAATCTAATGGGGTTCAACAAAGACAAGTGCAGAGTCCTGCACTTAGGAAGAAAGAATCCCATGCACTGCTACAGGCTGGGGACCGACTGCCTAAGCAGCAGTTCTGCAGAAAAGGACCTGGGAATTACAGTGGACAAGAAGCTAGATATGAGTCAATAGTGTGCCCTTGTTGCCAAGAAGGCCAATGGCATATTGGGCTGTATTAGTAGGAGCATTGCCAGCAGATCGAGGGATGTGATCATTCTCCTCTATTTGGCATTGGTGAGGCCTCATCTGGGAGTACTGTGTCCAGTTTTGGGCCCCACTCTACAAGAAGGATGTGGAAAAAAGCCCTGGCTCAGATGAATCAGTTGGAGATTGGTCCTTCTTTGAGCAGAGGTTGGACTAGATGACCTCCTGCGGTCCTTTCCAGCACTGATATTCTATGATTCTATGATTCAGCCTTCTTGTAGTCCATCACATTTTGATTTCTTTCTACAGTGTGCAATGAGGAATGCACAAGTTACCTTGAAAGAGAATCCCTCTCTCCAGTGGAGGAAAACACAGTTTTTGCTCTTCCATGCTCTGAGATTCATCAATATTTTAACTGGAAAACATTTTTTCCCTTCCAAAATTCAACATCTGGCTTACCATGTGTACTCTTGAAACCAAGAGAAGTCTCTTTTCCTCTGCTTTGCTAGGGAGATTAATGTGGGGATATGCAGAGAAAGGGAAATTAATTGAAAGAAATATTCCACATTTAAAGAAGTGATCCCACCTGTACATTGGGAGTGAACAAAATCATACCCTTGGGATCACGCTGAACAGGCTCCCCCAACAACTTTTTTGATGCACTTAGCAGATGTTTTACCACAACATATCTTCTCCCTCTAGTAAAGTTTATGTATTCATTCCCTAACCTATCTTTTTTCATTGTCAAGTTGAGCTTTAAACCATTTACTCATGTGGTTTTCTTAATGTGAAGAAACTTGTGTGTATTAATGTATCCAGTTTTAATTGAAATCTTTGGATTCATTGTTATTTTCCTGTTCATAAAAAAACCTACAGTAATTGTTGCACTTGCAGTATATGTAATAATATAGGGCTGTATAGCTACAAGGAACAGTTGTTCAGCTTTCACTTGAATTTGTCTTCTTTGTGTCAGACTCTCTTATTTTTATTTACTATCCTTTTAAAATGCATAATTTCAGTGTTGTGTTTCCCTTAGGCCAGTATTTGTCCTTGTTTTGTTTTTCTCATAATTTAAATTACTTTAGCATCTGTCCTATCGATTTTGTCTATGTTCACTATTAATGTTTCCTTTACACTCTCTTCTTTCTTTGAGGTGATATATATACACTGGATGAAATAGCAGTACATGTATTCTTACTCTGCACATACTCCTTCCTCCTGTTTCAGGGTATCTGTAGCTGAATGTGCAATATGCTTCACTAATGTAAGGTACAGTACTGTGAAAATTCAGAGAGAGTGCTTCAGTATCAGATTATTGGTCATTTGCTGAGTTATTTACCCATACACGTATTTCAAAGTCAGTGGAAATGGTAAACAGAGACTGGTTGGAGAGACAGTATTCATGTCTGCATCCAGATTAGGTTTAGACTGAGGTTCATAGTTCAAGTTTGTTAGTTGGGGCCACATCCAAACCACATTGATCTCATGGGAAAGACATTGCATGAATGTTTTTGAAACCATGGAAATTTTACAGCATCCTCTGAAGTCAGTCAAGGTAGGGTTCATTGTGATCTCCTAAGAAACTTGGAGGTAGCATTAAGTATAAGGCCCACTCTCCCTTGAATTGGTTCTGGAAATGTACAGGGTTGTGGTACACTGATATTTATAATTGTATATGTCTTGGTGGTTTTCCTTCATTCTGAAGTAAATGGAATCTAGTCTACAGTAGAGATGACAAATTCCCTGTGACTAGGTTTTTGTGTGAGAGGGAGGGGCACAATTTACTGACAAACTGGAGGTGGTACAAAGCATGTTGCCAATATTGCTATTGAGGAGAAGGGTTGACTTCAATAAAACCCTGAGATAACATATTACTTTGAAACATGGAGTACAAATTCCCTTAATAAATGGTGAGGTCAGTGTCTTGGCTAGCTAGGCTGTGTCTTTGAAGTATTTCCCTCTTAGCAGGAACAGGTCACCATTAGTATTTTTTCTATGTAATTCATAGGAAGATTATCAGATAGGTCATTAAGGATGGAAATGTATTAAAATTGCCTCTTTCATACCTGAGGCAGGGGCCCCAAAATTGGGGGCCCAAAACTGGAATGTTTTTACCTCTAAATATTGCATCATTTCCACAACAAAATATACCAACACAGCATATATTCCTACATTCATTAAAAGTCCATGTTAAATAAGGTGAAAGCTATTTTGGGGTAATACTAAATAAGGAGCCCCTTCAGCTGCTCGTGCCTCTAAGCAGTTCCTCAGTCTGCTTATGCCTAGCACCACAGCTAACTCATTCTCTAAACACTATGGTATGGTTTAGATATACTGTGTTGCACTCTGGGGTCCTTACCAGTATAAGTATCAGAGGAATAGTAGCAGTGGGACCAGGAAGTCCATTATGCTATTGCAGAATGAGGTGGAGAGCAAGTCACGCACTCTCTTGAAGATCACAGCCGAGCTTTTCTGTCGAATAAAGAGAAAGGATGGGTGGTGTAGGACAGCCAGATATACCCTAACGATAATCAGAAGGGAGTAAAAGGCCACTTGGCCTATGTCCTCTCTCAGAACATAGCCCAAAGTAAGCATATATTTGGAAATCTGTTTTGTGGTGAAAAGGCCAGGAAAATGTCAGGGCTATTATTATTTTTTAGGAGTAAAGGGAAATTTTATTATAATATTAGTAGTTGTAATATTGTGGTAGTGCCTAGGAGCTCATAAGAACATAAGAATGGCCATACTGGGTCAGCCCAAAGGTACAGCAAGCCCAGTATCCTGTCCTCTGACAGTGTCCAATGGCAGGTGCCCCAAAGGGAATGAACAGACAGGTAATCATCAAGTTATCCATGCCCTGTCACCCAATCCCAGCTTCTGTCAGACAGAGGCTAGGAACACCATTCCAGCCCATCCTGGCTAATAGCCATTGGTGGACCTATCTTCCATGAATCTATCTAGCTCCCTTTTGAACCCTGTTATAGTATTGGCCTTCACAACACCCTCTGGCAAGGAGTTCCAGAGGTTGACAGTGCATTGCATGAAAAAATATTTTCTTGTGTTTGTTTTAAACTTACTACCTATTAATTTAATTTGGTGGCCCCTTGTTCTTGTATTATGAGGAGGAGTAAATAACACTTCCTTATTTACTTTCTCTATATCACTCATGATTTTATAAACCTCTATCATATCCTGCATTCATGAACAAGGGTTCAATTATGCTAGAAATGATACACACACATAAAAACATGATCCCAGCCCCAAAGAGTTTACAATATTGCTGGAATTGTTAATTTACAGAGCTATTGAGATCTATGAATTAGTAATTGGTGAAAAGTCTTAGAACACCATCAGTGTCATCCTCTTGGTGAGGAGTAAAAATGGGAATTGGGACACCTGGATCTTGGGCAAGTCATTTACCTTTCTCTGCCTTGCTTTCCCCATCTGTAAAATGGGGCTCATATAAAATTTATCACCTCTGTAAAACACTTTTGGTGAAAACTTCTAGAAATGCCAAGCAATGTAAGTGACAGTACAGAAATTAAAATAACCAGATCCACTGTCAATAGAGCTATGCCAGTTTACACGAGCTAAGGTTCTGGCCCCAAAACAATTGTCAAATGGATAAAAGAGAGTTAGAAGCCCCAATAGTGAGGATTGAGGTTCTGTTTTGGAACAATAAAGTTGTTTAGATTTGCACAGCACAAGTATTGCATTACACTGAGCTCCAGCCAGTATTATTGATCACTTGTTTTCGTCAGTATTGAACTCCTATAAATTAAAAATAAAAAAGTGTATTGCCTTATGATACGTATGCCCTGTAAAATGGAGGGTTATCATATCATTGTTCCTCATTGTTGGTAAGACATTCAAGGAGTTTACAACCTGAGGAAAAACATGAGTCTGTGGTTGAAGATATAACAGAAACTCTCCACAGAATAGAAAGATGTTTTGAGACAAGCAATAAAATAAAGATATAAAAAGAAAATGAGCACTGCCCTAGCAAAAGCTCTGGCTGAATTTTGGTACCTGGCTATACAATAGGCTGTTGATCTTAAAAAAGAAAATATGTTGGAAAATGGATTTGAGCTGTATGCATGCTAGATGTGTCAGATTGGCCAAAGGATAGTCAGATAGTACATTTTAATCCTCTTTAATTCTGAACTGCCTGAAAAACAGAAAATAAGTTTTTTCTGCACTTCTCCTACAAACAGAATCTGGACTCAGGTTCCTATACAAAGGTCATGATCATAAACTGTTTTTAAGTCATAATTACATATTTCTTGCACGAAGTCCCATGCTAAAAGGAAAAAAAAAATGTCAGTCTTAGAATGCTCTCTCATATACAGACTCAGAGAAGCAGTCTCTGCCATGAATTTGCTAAGCCTCCTAGTATCTTTTTATTTTTTTAATTTTGATCTCCGTACAGTACGTTTAAAATATGATCTTTTCTCTAGCTTGATTTCTTGATGCATTTGGGAAGTCAACTGAAAGCCAGCGGCACTTAGAAATCTAAGGGTTAGATCCACAAAGGAACTTGGGCATTTCAACACCTAACTCTTAGGTGCTCTTCTGCCTAGTGGAATTCTCACTCCTGAATTAGTGACCAGTGGAGAGTTTAGATGACTAAGAGAGAGACCCTCAGAAGCCAGCATGCTGAGTGGAGCATCACCTAAGATAGCCAGTAGGAAGTAAAGGGGTGTGGCTTAGGGCCCAGATTCACAAAGGTACTTAGATACCTTGCTTCCATTGATCTGGACCTTTAGGCACCGGATTGACATGTCAGAGGGAAGTGTCTGTCTCTGCATGGGATTATCAGTCATCAAATCCTCTCCTAGTTAAGAGCCAAAGCCCTTTCTTGCAAAAAAACAGAGGGACAGAGGTCCCCATCCCATGGTAGCCAATAGCCCAGTGATTAGGGCCCTCAGCTGGTATATGGGAAACCTGGGTTCAAATCAGTCAGAGCAGAGATTTGAATCTTAGTCTCCCAGAAGAACACCATATTCACCAGGTTTTTGGAAATTCTGGGATACACACGCACACCGAAGCACCAAACATTTCCATTTGTCCTTTATGAGAGGCCCAAGCTGGTAGGAATTCTCTGAAAAAAAACATGCTGGTTCAGGCCTTACTGCAGGGGTGCCTGGGGGTAGTCAGGGGAATGCCAAGTTTGAGAATCCTAAGGGGTCTTAGGTATGAGACAGGGCTCCAAGCAACTCTTTACTATGGATAGCATCAGGACTCGGTGGCTTTGCATATACCCACCAGTTACCTATAGAGTTAGGCAGCATCTGAGTTGTGGTTTTGACTATGTCACTGGTGCCTGATACTAAAGAGGCAGTTTGGAGCCCAAGTACTTTTGTGGATTGGTTCCAATTTCCTCAGTCACTTTTGAAAAGGAAACTAAGGGCATATTTGCACTAGAGTCTTTTTTACCAGTGTAGGAAGTGTAGGAATACTGGTAGAGTATGCTTCTAGTATGGATGCAGCTAAGCAAAGCTGTGCATTGTACAAACCGCCACCCTTGAGCAAAATGAGCTATATTGCTCAAAGAACAATGCTGACAGCATAGATACATCTAAAGTGCCTGTACAGCTATGTCAGTCTGGGATCACAGCTCTTCACGCCCTGACCAATATAGCTATGTTGGCAGAAGCCTGCAGTGTAGGCATGGCCTGAGGCTCATAAGTCTAGACTCATTTAGTTTAAGACCAGAAGGGACCACTAGATCATTTAGTTTGATCATTTAGTATATCACAGGCCACCTATACTACCAACCACCAATGCACTAAACCCACCAGTGGAAATGAGACCAAAGTTAATGATGCCCACAGAAGACTAGATTATTATGTGCCATAGGTAGAGAATAGGAGGGACAGAGGTATACTTGTTATTGAGGCCACTACAGTGGCAGGGAAATTATTAATTGAAATATGCCCAGATAATCCTGGCAAGTGACCCTCATCCACACACTGCAGAGGAAAACAAAAAAACAAAAACAGCAGGTCACTGCCAATCTGACCTCAGGGAAAATTCCTTCCTAACCCACATATGGTGATCGGTTAGAGTCTGAACATGTGGAGAAGAATCAGCCAGCCAAACACCTAAGAGAGATAATGCTCAGAGTCCTGGCCCACTCCATCCACTGTCCCATCTCCAGCCATTGTCATCCATGATGCTTCAGAGGAAGGAGATAAAAAACAACTCCCAGAATATATTGGAGGGGAAAAGCCTCCCTGATCCGGTGGCCAGATGAAACCCTGAAACTTGGATAATCATCTAGGTACTTTAGAAACTTTACCCTCTGTCTTTATATGAGGTCATATAAAATTATCAGTTTAAACAAAGGCTGGTCAAAAAAATTCAAACAAAATATTTTCCTTTCGGAAAATCAGGTTGTGATGAAATTGCAGTTTTCCATGGCACTAGATTAATTCTGGCAGAGTTTTCCATTGAGAAAATCAAAATGAACCATTTGGTCAACCTGAATTAAATCTCATTTCAGGTGGAGTCAGCATTTATAGCTCCATCCACTTGAGCCACCAGAGTGGTTTTTGAAAGTTGTAGTTCTGGGTCCCACATGCCCCTATTTTCCCCTATGTGCAATGTGCCCCTCACATCCCAGCCAAACTTTAGCTCCCACGATGCACTGTGCACATTTGCATTCTGCAAAAAAGTTTCAATATTTTCATTTTTCATCTCAATTTGACCTGAAAACAATTGTTAAAATATCAAAATTTCCCATGGGATGGAAATTCCATTTTCAAGCAGCTCTAGTTTTAAACTCTTCCCTAATAATACACCCCCATGGGCCCACCCCAGCAGATGGAGTAACAGAAGCAACAGCTGCAGTCATGGTAACAGTGTGCGACAACCTTTCCTCCTTTGAACTGTTCACAATTCTGTGGTGTGAGTGGGCCAGACCTCAAGCAGGCTTTGCCTGAGAAAGGAGGATATGGACACTGAGAAGTGATAGAGTTCACTGTCTAATATCAGGAAAGGAGCCTATATACTATGAAATGAGCAAAAGTATGTGATAAATAAGACTACATACTACATCAAATATCTGGATGAAGTGTTTAGGGGTGCTGACAGCTTTTACTAGTTTTATATGTAATGCTATATCTTCAGTGAGTTTCCATTGAAAAATTCATTGTGTAATATGAGTCGGGGTTCTGAATGTAAAGAGGGTGGTCAGAAGATCAAATGTAAGGAGAACAACTGAAGAAAGCACCGTGATTAGAGTCAGAGGAGGGTGGAAACTTTTCTTACCTTTCTTCCCACATTTTTTGTCTTTGGTGTCGCAAATAGAGGAGGGCCATTTGGTTGTTAAGAAAAAAAAAAACAAGAAGAAGCCCCAATCCTCTGTCTAAAACTGAAACCAATCTTGAAGTGAACGTTTTTTACGCATTTGGATTTTTTTTTTTTTTTCATTTTTGTGCGCTGTTATGCTCTGGTCAAGACTGGAAACAAAAGTGATGAATTTCCAGATGAGAGACTCCTCTTGTGGCATTTTCAACTACTGTATTCTGAAGGACTCATCAGAAATATCTTTGCTCCTGTGAGTATCCCAACTTGGCAGATCCAAAAAAATTCAGATTCATACTCAAACTGTTGAGTCCAAACTAACTTTTGAGCCTCTTGAAATTCAGAAGCAATAATGAGTAATAGCAGGAGGAGAATGAAAAGTGAGATATATAAAAATACTTGAGAGATGAAGAAATATTGGGAGTAGACACTGGTGAGATGGCTATAATTAAGGGCCCTGTCTGTCAAACTTTCCCCAGCCACAGCAGTTCAGCATTAATAAAATATGCATATAAGCAACTGCACCACTCCAAAAATGTAGCCACAAAACTTGTCTTGAAAAACTGAGAAAAACCTAAAAAATATGAGAAATAGATGAGATTTACAAAGAGAAGCAAAAGACATAAGTCTTTTCTGAACATAAGGCGTGAAACATAAAGGCACGTGAGATAAATTAAGACGTGAGAGGAAGGTGTGATCTCATTTGTCTCATCTATTTCTTTTTTAGTGAATGAGCAATAAAATAGAAATAAATGAACCATTGTAAGATCTCTCATTTTTGAAATGGATAAATCAAATTATAACTTGTTTGAAATTAAGTCAGATGGTAAACAATCAGTTTGTAATCAGTATTTCTTATGAAAATCAATTTCTTTCTGCTTTTGCATCTAAATATTTGATGTACTATAATGTGGCAGATAACAGAGAATTGAATTGAAGATTTTTACTGAATATAACATAATTACTCAACAAGACCTTTCAGCAATCAATTAATCACAGTGAATTTAATAATTTTGTAGTACTCAGAAAGGTAACCAGCCATTTACTCACTCTTGTTTACAACTGGTGAAATACCACACTTTAGGTAGATTTGTTATGTTTGTCAAATTATATTTAAATAAATAGTTTGACTAAATTTTAACTCTGGAGTGGATCCATATAGGTAGAGTTCAGTAAATCTTTCTGTAATGGAACCACGTTTTCCTGGCTTTCACATCTCCATTATAAAAACTCTTAGAAGAGAGAGAATGTTTTTCTTTTAAAGAAATGGGAAAGCAATCTTCCTTATATCTCAGCCTTTAAACTATTCTATCTACCAGATAACATGCTTGAAATACATCCAGCAAGTAAGCAAAAGGACTAATGGCAGTGGGGACATATAGGAAATTCTTAGAATTAATATAATAATGGTTATTCCTGCAAAACCAGAGCTAAAGTCTTATTGATTTTTTTTTTCATATTTTTTGTTACTTCTTTCCCACAGAAGTATCAGACATGATTCCAGTGGAAGAGTCAAAATGTCTGAGATGAATTGCTTCTCTGAAGACAATTCCCAAATATTTTTTTCCTGTTTATTATTTATATTAAAGTAGCACACAAAATGTGCCAGGTTCTGTACAGACATACAGGCTTTTCCTGCCCAATTCTCAGTTACTGCCCTTTGTTGGCATTATGTAGTTCTCTTCATTTTTAGCTGAATTAAAATCAGTGGTATCTATAACGACCCAAACTGTGTTTAATGCTGTGTAGTTGTAGTCGTGTTGGTCCTAGGATATTAGAGAGACAAGGTGAGTGAGGTAATATCTTTTATTGAACCAACTGCTGTTGGTGAGACAAACTAAAACTGTGTTTTGTTTTGTTTTATTTATTTCTTTTTTTAAAATTACCTTTCAGGAAAGTGAAGATCTCAGGTTTATTGAATGAAATGTTGTTTTGGGGTGGGGCCATGTCACAAAGAGTCTTGATTGCTTTTTCCCACAGTGACTGGATGGAGCTTGGGGTAACTCTTCATAACCTTGTATGTAATTTTTCAACACAGCAACACAGATCCCTTTAAAGTCATTAGGCCAGACCCTGGTGTCCTTACTCCCATCAAATTTATGAAGAAGGGCTTTAGAATATGACCCCAGCACAGGGGTTCTCAAACTGGGGGTTAGGACCACTCAGGGGGTTGCAAGGTTATTACAAGGGGGGGTCGTGAGCTGTCAGCCTCCACCCCAAACCCTGCTTCACTGCCAGCATTTATAATGGTGTTAAATATATAAAAAGTGTTTTTAATTTATAAGGGGGTGGGGGTCGCACTCAAAAGCTTGCTATCTGAAAGGGGTCACCAATACAAAAGTTTGAGAACCACTGCCTTAGCAGGAGTTCTGTTGCTAAAAATCCATACAACTCTGACATTTAATTCCTCAATTCCTTAGAGTAGGTCACCACTGAAGCTGGGAGCATGGCTCCCAGTACTAGTAGACAGACACATGGGTGACGGCATAGGCTAGCCACCCAAGTATGGATCCAGCGGGTCAGGCTGGCTTTAACTCAAGTGGCTAGTCCATCCTGCAACATCCACACAGCTGTTTTTAGCCTACTAGCTTGAGCAGAGCTAGTGTCTGTCTGTCTAGTAGGGTTGTAAGGCATGTTCCCAGCTGCAGTAAGACATACCCAAAAGTGTAACTCTTATCAGCCATCTAGGTATGCCTACACAGCATCTGGGCGATGTCATTCCCAGCACTGTATTAAACATACATGCACTATCTCTGCTTGAGCTAATGCACAATAAATAGCAGTGTAGCCGTGGCATCATGGGTGTTGACTCAGACTAACTTCTTGAGTGCAATCACTTCCGATCCCCTCTGTACGTACTCAGTTGGCTAGCCCAGCTTCTGCCTGTGGTGCCATAGCAGCACTGCTATTTTTAGGCAATAGCTTGAGAGAGCTAGCACATATCTGTCAGCCTGAAATGGAAATTACACCTCCCCACTGCTGTGTAGACATACCCTATGTGATCATTCTTCTACAAAGATATCTTCATGTGAACAATGTGAGGTGTTAGAAGAATAGCCTGTAAAAAGGGTATGGTATTTTTCCCCTGAAAAAATCCATGTTCTGTGGCCAACAATTCAGCTAATTTTCTTTGAAGGATTATCTGATTTCTCAATCTTGTTTATAAATTACCTAATTTTGGTTTCAATCTGCTTACAACATAATACATGCATGATTTATCAATGTGTTGCTTTGTAGTGTATTGATTCTATCCACTGCTTCCTTTTCGAAGGTTAGATTTATCATTGTATAATTCCTCTACATTCAAAGCAAATGACTGATCGTGAAATAGTTCATGGACAGCTTCATAGGGTATGTCTACACTACGGAATAAGGTCGAATTTATAGAAGTCGGTTTTTTAGAAATCGGTTTTATATATTCGAGTGTGTGTGTCCCCACAGAAAATGCTCTAAGTGCATTAAGTGCATTAACTCAGCGGAGCGCTTCCACAGTACCGAGGCTAGAGTCGACATCCAGAGCGTTGCACTGTGGGTAGCTATCCCACAGTTCCCGCAGTCTCCGCTGCCCATTGGAATTCTGGGTTGAGATCCCAATGCCTGATGGGGCTAAAACATTGTCGCGGGTGGTTCTGGGTACATATCGTCAGGCCACCGTTCCCTCCCTCCCTCCGTGAAAGCAAGGGCAGACAATCATTTCACGCCTTTTTTCCTAAGTTACCTGTGCAGACGCCATACCATGGCAAGCATGGAGCCCGCTCAGGTAACCGTCACTGTATGTCTCCTGGGTTCTGGCAGACGCGGTACGGCATTGCTACACAGTAGCAGCAACCCCTTGCCTTGTGGCAGCAGACGGTACAGTACGACTGGTAGCCGTCATCGTCATGTCGGAGGTGCTCCTGGCCACGTTGTCTGGGAGCGCCTGGGCAGACATGGGCGCAGGGACTAAATTTGGAGTGACTTGACCAGGTCATTCTCTTTAGTCCTGCAGTCAGTCCTATTGAACCGTCTTATGGTGAGCGGGCAGGCGATAAGGACTGCTAGCAGTCGTACTGTACCATCTTCTGCCAGGCAGGCAAGAGATGAGGATTGCTAGTAGTCGTATTGTACCATCTTCTGCCAGGCAGGCAAGAGATGAGGATGGCTAGCAGTCGTACTGTACCATCTTCTGCCGAGCAGCCATGAGATGTGGATGGCATGCAGTCCTTCTGCACCGTCTGCTGCCAGCCAAAGATGTAAAAGATAGATGGAGTGGGTCAAAACAAGAAATAGACCAGATTTGTTTTGTACTCATTTGCCTCCTCCCCTGTCTAGGGGACTCATTCCTCTAGGTCACACTGCAGTCACTCACAGAGAAGGTGCAGCGAGGTAAATCTAGCCATGTATCAATCAGAGGCCAGGCTAACCTCCTTGTTCCAATAAGAACAATAACTTAGGTGCACCATTTCTTATTGGAACCCTCTGTGAAGTCCTGCCTGAAATACTCCTTGATGTACAGCCACCCCCTTTGTTGATTTTAGCTCCCTGAAGCCAACCCTGTAAGCCGTGTCGTCAGTCGCCCCTCCCTCCATCAGAGCAACGGCAGACAATCGTTCCGCGCCTTTTTTCTGTGCGGACGCCATACCAAGGCAAGCATGGAGGCTGCTCAGCTCACTTTGGCAATTAGGAGCACATTAAACACCATACGCATTATCCAGCAGTTTATGCAGCACCAGAACCTGGCAAAGCGATACCGGGCGAGGAGGCGACGTCAGCGTGGTCACGTGAGTGATCAGGACATGGACACAGATTTCTCTGAAAGCATGGGCCCTGCCAATGCATGCATCATGGTGCTAATGGGGCAGGTTCATGCTGTGGAACGCCGATTCTGGGCTCGGGAAACAAGCACAGACTGGTGGGACCGCATAGTGTTGCAGGTCTGGGACGATTCCCAGTGGCTGCAAAACTTTCGCATGCGTAAGGGCACTTTCATGGAACTTTGTGACTTGCTTTCCCCTGCCCTGAGGCACATGAATACCAAGATGAGAGCAGCCCTCACAGTTGAGAAGCGAGTGGCAATAGCCCTGTGGAAGCTTGCAACGCCAGACAGCTACCGGTCAGTTGGGAATCAATTTGGAGTGGGCAAATCTACTGTGGGGGCTGCTGTGATGCAAGTAGCCCACGCAATCAAAGATCTGCTGATATCAAGAGTAGTGACCCTGGGAAATGTGCAGGTCATAGTGGATGGCTTTGCTGCAATGGGATTCCCTAACTGTGGTGGGGCTATAGACGGAACCCATATCCCTATCTTGGCACCGGAGCACCAAGCCGCCGAGTACATAAACCGCAAGGGGTACTTTTCGATAGTGCTGCAAGCTCTGGTGGATCACAAGGGACGTTTCACCAACATCAACGTGGGATGGCCGGGAAAGGTGCATGATGCTCGCATCTTCAGGAACTCTGGTCTGTTTCAAAAGCTGCAGGAAGGGACTTTATTCCCAGACCAGAAAATAACTGTTGGGGATGTTGAAATGCCTATATGTATCCTTGGGGACCCAGCCTACGCCTTAATGCCATGGCTCATGAAGCCGTACACAGGCAGCCTGGACAGTAGTCAGGAGCTGTTCAACTACTGGCTGAGCAAGTGCAGAATGGTGGTAGAATGTGCATTTGGACGTTTACAGGCGCGCTGGCGCAGTTTACTGACTCGCTTAGACCTCAGCGAAACCAATATTCCCACTGTTATTACTGCTTGCTGTGTGCTCCACAATATCTGTGAGAGTAAGAGGGAGACGTTTATGGTGGGGTGGGAGGTTGAGGCAAATCGCCTGGCTGCTGGTTACGCGCAGCCAGACACCAGGGCGGTTAGAAGAGCACAGGAGGGCGCGGTACGCATCAGAGAAGCTTTGAAAACCAGTTTCATGACTGGCCAGGCTACGGTGTGAAAGTTCTGTTTGTTTCTCCTTGATGAAATCCCCCGCCCCTTGGTTCACTCTACTTCCCTGTAAGCTAACCACCCGCCCCTCCTCCCTTCAATCACCGCTTGCAGAGGCAATAAAGTCATTGTTGCTTCACATTCATGCATTCTTTATTCATTCATCACACAAATAGGGGGATGACTACCAAGGTAGCCCAGGAGAGGTGGTGGAGGAGGGAAGGAAAATGCCACACAGCACTTTAAGCACAGCACTTTAAAAGTTTACAACTTTAAAATTTATTGAATGACAGCCTTCTTTTTTTTGGGCAATCCTCTGTGGTGGAGTGGCTGGTTGGCCGGAGGCCCCCCCACCGCGTTCTTGGGCGTCTGGGTGTGGAGGCTATGGAACTTGGGGAGGAGGGTGGTTGGTTACAGAGGGGCAGCAGTGGCAGTCTGTGCTCCAGCTGCCTTTGCTGCAGCTCAACCATACACTGGAGCATACTGGTTTGGTCCTGCAGCAGCCTCAGCATTGAATCCTGCCTCCTCTCATCACGCTGCCGCCACATTTGAGCTTCAGCCCTGTCTTCAGCCCGCCACTTACTCTCTTCAGCCCGCCACTTACTCTCTTCAGCCCGCCACCTCTCCTCCCGGTCATTTTGTGCTTTCCTGCACTCTGACATTATTTGCCTCCACGCATTCGTCTGTGCTCTGTCAGTGTGGGAGGACAGCATGAGCTCGGAGAACATTTCATCGTGAGTGCGTTTTTTTTTTCTTTCTAAGCTTCACTAGCCTCTGGGAAGGAGAAGATCCTGTGATCATTGAAACACATGCAGCTGGTGGAGAAAAAAAAAAGGGACAGCGGTATTTAAAAAGACACATTTTATAAAACAGTGGCTACACTCTTTTAGGGTAAACCTTGCTGTTAACATTATATACATAGCACATGTGCTTTTGTTACAAGGTCGCATTTTGCCTCCTCCCACCGCGTGACTACCCCCTCAACCTTCCCCCCTCCCCGTGGCTAACAGTGGGGAACATTTCTGTTTAGCCACAGGCAAACAGCCCAGCAGGCTGGGATGATTTAACTGGGAATTGGTCCTGCTTCGAGCAGGGGGTTGGACTAGATGACCTTCTGGGGTCCCTTCCAACCCTTATATTCTATGATTCTATGAATGGGCTCCTCTGAGTGTCCCCTGAAGAAAAGCACTCTATTTCAACCAGGTGACCATGAATTATATCTCACTCTCCTGAGGATAACACAGAGAGATAAAGAACGGATGTTGTTTGAATGCCAGCAAACATACACTGCAATGCTTTGTTCTACAATGATTCCCGAGTACGTGTTACTGGCCTGGAGTGGTAAAGTGTCCTACCATGAAGGACGCAATAAGGCTGCCCTCCCCAGAAACCTTTTGCAAAGGCTTTAGGACTACATCTAGGAGAACCGCAAATGCCAGGGCAAAGTAATCCTTTCACATGCTTGCTTTTAAACCATGTATAGTATTTTAAAAGGTACACTCACCAGAGGTCCCTTCTCTGCCTGCTGGGTCCAGGAGGCAGCCTTGGGTGGGTTCGGGGGGTACTGGCTCCAGGTCTAGGGTGAGAAACAGTTCCTGGCTGTCGGGAAAACCGGTTTCTCCGCTTGCTTGCTGTGAGCTATCTACAACCTCCTCCTCATCATCATCTTCTTCGTCCCCAAAACCTGCTTCCGTATTGCCTCCATCTCCATTGAAGGAGTCAAACAACACGGCTGGGGTAGTGGTGGCTGAACCCCCTAAAATGGCATGAAGCTCATCATAGAAGCGGCATGTTTGGGGCTCTGACCCAGAGCGGCTGTTCGCTCTCTGGTTTTCTGGTAGGCTTGCCTCAGCTCCTTCAGTTTCACGCGGCACTGCTTCGGGTCCCTGTTATGGCCTCTGTCCTTCATGCCCTGGGAGATTTTCACAAAGGTTTTGGCATTTCGAAAACTGGAACGGAGTTCTGAGAGCACGGATTCCTCTCCCCAAACAGCGATCAGATCCCGTACCTGCCGTTCGGTCCATGCTGGAGCTCTTTTGCGATTCTGGGACTCCATCATGGTCACCTGTGCTGATGAGCTCTGCATGGTCACCTGCAGCTTGCCACGCTGGCCAAACAGGAAATGAGATTCAAAAGTTCGCGGTTCTTTTCCTGTCTACCTGGCCAGTGCATCTGAGTTGAGAGTGCTGTCCAGAGCGGTCATAATGGAGCACTCTGGGATAGCTCCCGGAGGCCAATACCATCGAATTGTGTCCACAGTACCCCAAATTCGAGCCAGCAACGTCGATTTAAGCGCTAATCCACTTGTCAGGGGTGGAGTAAGGAAATCGATTTTAAGAGCCCTTTAAGTCGAAATAAAGGGCTTCATTGTGTGGACGGGTGCAGGTTTACATCGATTTAACACTGCTAAATTCGACCTAAAGTCCTAGTGTAGACCAGGGCATGGACATAAAGACTTTAAGGACAGAAGGAACCATCATGATCATCTAATCTAACTTCCTGCACATTGCAGGCTACAGAACCTGATCAACCCACTCTTGTAATAGACCCATAACTTCTGGCTGAGTTACTGAAGTCCTCAAATCAGGATTTAAAGACTTCAAGTTACAGACAATCCACCATTTACACTAGTTCAAACCAACAAGTGACCCATGCCCCAGGCTGCAGAGGAAGGTGAAAAACCTTCAGGATCTCTGCCAAACTGACCCACTGGCAAAATTCATACCTGACCCCAAATATTGCAATCAGTTAGACCCTGAGCATATGGGTGAGACCCATCAGCCAGACAACTCTATAGTAATGCAGAGCCCTGACCATCTAGTGTCCCATCACTGGCCTTTGGACATATCTGCTCATAGCAGTCACAAATGGACCATTACCATTGTTGCAATCTCATCATACCATCCCCTCCAAAAACTTATCAAACTGAGTCCTGAAACAAATTAGGTCCCCCCCACCCCTACCCCAACTCCACTTGGAAGGCTGTTCTCAAACCTTGTTCCTCAGATGGTTAGAAATCTTTGTCTAAATTCAAAGCCTAAACTTTTTGATGGCCAGTTTATATCCATTTGTTCTTGTGCCAACATTGGCTCTTAACTTAAATAGTTCCTCTCCCTCCCTGGTGTTTATCTTTCTGACGTGTTTATAGAGAGTAATCATATCTCCCCTCAGTCTCCATTTGGTTAGGCTAAACAAGCCAACTTATTAAGTCTCCTCTCATGGTGTAGATTCTCCATTCCTTAATCTTGCAAGAAGCCCTTCTGTAGGGCTGAGACATGATCAACCCCCTCCCTGTCCCATATTAAACCAGCCTTGGGTGAAATTTAGGGAGTTCACCACTAAAATTGAAAAAAAAAAAAGGAATGTTTGCTGCCTAACAAGCGTTATAACCACCAAGGTTGTAAAGACGCTGGGTAATTAGGGAGGATACAGAAAGAGACCCAACAAATGGTAAGATAAGCTCTGACCAGTGTTTTATGCTGACCATCTGGACAAATAGAGAAGGTCTCAACTAAGTTACAATTTGGGCATGAAAGATAAAATGTAAAAAATTTGGGCAGAAAGGAGGACACATAGGTGACAGTGAGTAATTAGTTTAAAATATTGTTATTTAGGAGTGTGGGATAATGTGATAGGTTTAGTAAATTTGAAGGAGGGAGCTAGTTTTACCTATATAATGTATATAAAAAACAATGCTCTTTGGGAACCATTTCTGGACTGCAGTTCAACATCAAGCTGCTGGAACTGGGACCCCTCTGCACAACCGTGAGATGCAGAGGCATCGCTGGGAACCCGCAGATGAATGAATCCTGACTGGCCATTGGGTGAAAATTGTATATTGGGAGTGGTGAACATAAGAGATTTGCTTGGTATATGTATTCTCTGTGTGTTGCTAATAAATGGATGTTTAGAGTACAACTGTGTAAGGCTCTTTCACGGGGAAAAGATTCCGCAGACCCGTAGAGCCAAGAGCCCCGAGGGAAAGGGCGGGTACTTAAATTGATTGGGTTTCTTCCTGAGCCCCATTGGTAAGGATAGGTGCCTTACACCCTGAGCCCTCAGAAGGGAAAGGGTAGGGGTGCCTAAATTGATTGTGTCACGCCTTGAGCTCTTGGTAGGATATAGGCGGGGTGCCCTAAATTGACCAGGTCTCCTTGAGCCCTTGGTAGAGTAAAGTGGGGGGATGGTAAATTGAACGGGTAACACTTCTTTGTACTTGTTCTAATTTGAATTCATTTTTATTAAACATGGGAGTTCAGAATTGTACACAATATTCTAGATGAGTCTCACCAGCGCCTGGTATAATGATGATAACACTTCCCTATCTCTACTGGAAATACCTCTCCTGATGCATCCTAGGATTGGATTAGTATTTTTCATGGCCACATCACATTGGTGGCTCATGGTCATCCTGTGATCAACCAGTACACCCAGGTCTTTCTCTCTGTTGCTTCCATTTGACAAGTCCCCAATTTAAAGCAAAACTTCTTATGGTTAGTCCCTAAGTGCAGGACTTTGCACTTTTCACAATTAAATATCATCCCATTTCCATTAATCCAGTTTTCAAGGGCATCCAAATCTTTTTCAATGAAATTATGGTCCTCTTCCATATTGGCAACACATCAAAACTTTGTGTCATCCTCAAATTTTACTAGCACACTCCCACTTTTTGTATCAAGATCATTAAAGAAAATGTTAAATAAGATTGGTCTCAAGTCCTAGCCCTGAGGAACTGCACTAGCAGCCTGACAGTTCACCTTTCAGTATGACCCATTATAGTCTACGCTTTAACCAGTTCCTTACCTACCTTTTGATTATTGTGTTAATCCCCCTCTTGTCCAATTTAACTTATAATTTCCCAACATGTTCTCTATGTGAATTTGTTTCATTTGGTTTTCCATCATTTCAGTTGACTCAGGAGAATATGCCATCACAGCCTGGGTTCTATATTGTCAAGCCTGTATATTTTATATCAATTCTTTCTTCTCTAAAACATAAAAAAAAAAAAAAAAAATCCTATAAGAGGGACAGCCATGCACCATCTGCAAATG
This sequence comes from Caretta caretta, assembly GCF_965140235.1. Taxonomy (NCBI): domain Eukaryota; kingdom Metazoa; phylum Chordata; order Testudines; family Cheloniidae; genus Caretta; species Caretta caretta. Next base: position 72,823,103 of record NC_134206.1, on the reverse strand, counting down.
AAAATAGGGCCAGATTCTGCCCACATGACCAATTATGGTCAATGAAGTTATTCCAGAGTTACACCTATCTTATTGACAGCAACATTTGGCCAAAACTGTTAAATGAAACAATGAAGACCAAAATCTGAAATGTTTATTCAAGCACAAATTCCATTGACAGCAATAGGAAACACACCAGAGTAAGGACTGGGGAATTTTGTCTCAAGACAAACACACTGAGCAAGATGCCAACATACAGCATGTCTGAGTCTATCAAGAATGAGCTCTGCCCTTTATTGGTGCTTATTCTAATGCACCTTTCACACTCAATTTCACCTTAATTTAAGTGATCCGGGACTGACTTTTTTCTACATTATCCAAAGTAGAGAACAAAATATAGACATGAAAAGTCAAATGTTACATGAAAATGTTTTCTTTTTTCCATTTGTCTTTCACTTGAAAGACCTGCTCTTCTGAAATACTTTAGCAATATGGAGTGATCAAACACCTGTGGAAAAAATGTTTGTATTTCTGATTCTTTCCACAGTCTGTGTCTTTGAGCAAAGAACGATAAAGCAAAGATATCATGGCAACCCTGCTGCAAATGGAAACGTTGTGACAGAACACTACTGGGAAATGTCTGATCAACACTAGTAGATGGCAGGGCTATCTAAGAATTTCCCATGCAGGTAACAAAAAAAGAGAACCTTTGATTAGACGGGTGTATGGACTAAGAAGCTAATTTGACCTTTGATCAAATGCTCTCCCTTTCCTGGCATCATTGCCTACATCTCAAATATATTCTGCTGGGATTAAATGAATTTGACTAGTATTTTAACTGACATAAAAGGGTAGAATTGAAGGGTTCCAGCTTTCACTAGCTCCTGCAGACAGTGTAATGGGAAAATGAGTGGCCCCTAGAATTTACAGCCTCTTACTTATTACAGGCTGTGACTGCTGCAAGCACAGAGGGGATAATCAGCTTGTCAAGAGCCTGCTGCTGAGAATGCCAACATCTAATCACTTCTATTGCTTGAGAAGTCTTCTTAGGAAACTGTGGCACTTTATTTGCATTTAAAAAGCCATGTTGAGCAAATGCGAAGAGAGTTTGTTATGAAGGATACTGTAAAATAGTGCTTAGAATGATTAATGGCTCATTCTTCCCTGTGAATGCCATGTAAAAAGAACATAAAATGTGATCACATTATATTGCAGTGCAAGGTCAAAGTCCATAGACTAATGGAAATATTCAGAAGGAGGGAAAGCATTTATTGGTGTTCATTTAAAAATGTGTTGTTTCTTTCTCAGAGCTTGGTCTGAGTTACATTCCATGAAATAATATAGCTCAGCTGTACCAGAACTTCCATATATTAAATATTTCATAATTTCAATTATACTTGTAAAAAGCATAGGATCTTGTAGGCAGCACTAGAAGCATCGAAACAGTTACAGAGTGATCTGAATCACTTGTTTAAATGGTCACAATCCAACAGACCTAGCAAAATGCTATATAATTTGTTTTGGAACCACAAATGCAGGTTATACCTATAGGACGGGAGATTCTGTCTTGGAAGCAATGACTCAAAGAAGGAAGTAGAGGTCCTTATAGAAAAGTGCCTCAACATGAGCTTTTAATGCAATCCAGTGTCAAAATGGGCTTAATGCAATCTTTGGATATATGAAAAGGGGAATATCAAATAGAAGTAAGGAAGTAATCTTGCCTATGTACATAGCACTGGCAAGATCACTGGTAGAATACTGTGTCCATTTCTAGTGTCCACAGTTCAGGGAGGATGTGGAAATACTGGAGAGAGTTCAAAGGAGGGCCACAAAAATGATCCAGAGGCTGGAAAACAAATTTTATGATGTGAGGCTTAAGGAGCTCAAATTATTTAGCTTATCAACAACACACAAAAAAAGGTTGAGAAATTAATTGATCACGGTGTGTAGATACTTCTACATGGAAGAGGTATCTGGTAGTGGGAGGCTTTTCAATATTGCTGCCAAAGACCTTACAAGATCCGATAGCTGGAAGGTGAAATTGGATATATTCACCCTTCAAATAAGATGTCATTTCTTAACTGTGAGGGTGGTTAAACATTGGAACAGTTTATGACAGGAGGTGGTGGTAGATTCCCCACTGCTTGGAATCTTTAAGGGTTTGTCTATACAGTAATTAAACACCCATTGCTGGCCTGTGTCAGGTGACTCAGGCTGCTGCGATATAAAACTGCAGTGCAGATGTCCAGACTTGAGTTGGAGACTGGCCTCTTGGATCCCATGATGGGGGAGGGCTCTGGAGCCCAAGCTCCAGTTCATACCTGGACAGCTACACTGCAGTTTTATAGCCCCACAGCCCGAGCCCCTTGAGCCCTTGCCATCTGAAATGGGCCAGCCACAGGTGTTTAATTGCAATGTAGACAATACTCTAAGAATATTAGATATCTTTCTAAAAGATATGCTTGATTCAAGCATCAGAGGGAAAATCTATTGCCTATGTGTGTGGTGCGGGGGCACTGGATGGTTGTAGTGGTCCCTTCAGGCCTGGGGAGTTTGAATTTATGGGTACCCCTTTTTATCCCTTTCCTTAATGGGCCAATGGGGAAGATAGGATTCCCTGAGCATGGTTATAACACTCGCTGCTTTGCACTATGATAATATCTATAATCAAATTTTATGCTTCAGGGCTCCAGCTGGTCACCTGAAGGGGTCAGGGAGGAATTCCACCCTCATTCCCCCTCCTCCCCCGCCCACATAATTGGCTTGATATATTCTTGCAGCAGGAGAAAATTAGTTTCCTCTGACGAATCAGAGATTGGCCACAGCTGGAGATCAGACACTGCATGGGGGGACTAGTAGTATGTGGTAGTAAAGAGAATAACTTCTTCAATGCCGGGCTGGTGTGTCTTGCTCACATGCTCAGGGTCATACTGATTGCCAGATGATTTGAGGTTGGGAAGGAATTTTCCTCCAAGTCAAATAGGTAGGGAGCTTCCTCTGCATCACACATTACAGATTGCCAGTTAGGATCATCTGGGCATATCTCACCTAATTGGTTCCCTGATATTGCAGGGGCGCTGGGGACTCGTGGAACCTCAGTTTCTGCTACTCTCTGCTTGTGTCATGCTACTGTTTAGTTTCCTAATGACTAAAATATTTTGACCCTAAATGTTGCTAAAGTCTTTGGGCTTAATATAGGAGACTCTGGGTGAAATTTAATGGTCTGTGATATAGAGAAAGTCAGACTAGATGATCTGATGGTCTCTTCTGGCCTTAAACTCAGTGAAGCTATGCAAATTATAATTAGGCTTTGATCTGATAGTGGAAATGCATTAATTTACATACGGAACTTTATTTCATGGACCAAATCCCTAAATATAAGTAACAACTAGTGGAGGTGACTTTGAAAAGCATAAAAGAGGAAAAAGAAGGCACAAGGAGAGCTGCTAGATTGAGCGCCCATACAACAGTATATTAGCAGTCATCTTGAGAGGAGCCTGAGAAGCCGCAGCAAAGTAGTGGTGGCCGTCTGGAGAGAGGACCAATAAGCAAGGAGGACACAATCTGACAGCATCGAGGGGTTAAAATATAACAGAAACTAGATGCTTGAAAATGGAAGAAAATCATGCAAAAGAAAGACCACTGCCATAAAAAAGGGTAAATCCACCTGCAGAAAAAAGAGAAGCACAAGTAACTGAACCTGACCCAAAGGACCTGCTAGCAAAAACTAAGGTGAAAAAGGTGATAGAAAAGCCAATATTAACAAAATCAAAAAGTGAAATGAAATGAGATTATTAAGAAAATAACAGAGTGAGAACAGGATTAAATCAGTTATCAAACATTACCAAACAAGATGCAAAATCCCAAATAAACAACTTAAGAAAAAAAGAAAGAACTTAAAATTGGAAGACAAAGAGAATGCAGAAAAAATAAAAGGACTCTAAGTATTCCCAAGGAGAATGAAGGTGGAAATATTTTGGAAATTCTGAATGGCACTTTCAAAGATACATTAACATTGGGCAGATAGACATGCACTCCTACTGACAGAGGTCGTTGATTCTTTTTTCCAAAACCGCTAGCAGACTTCAGACCAAGAGATGTGACAGTGGTAACACAGAAAAAGTTAGGGGAAAATACTGAGAAGAATGAGGGAGAGATCTGAACTGCTGATGATTTTCAACAAACCCATACAGATCTTCCCAGGTCTGGCAACCTCAGTCTTTACAAAACAAAGAACTGCACCAGGTAATGACAATACTTAACAGTGGGCTGGCTCTTACCTGGGAGAACTGGTTTATCAGGGAAGATGACCCCTACCTATAAAGAGTCTGGAATCACTGAAGAGGCTGATATGGGAGTCACTTGACCAAGAGGATAAGGTTATTTAAAGTGTAATCCTTCTGCCAGATGGAGTTGGCAGCAACTGGGGCCAGGTTCAATATCTAGGGCTTTCTTTTCAACAATACCACATAGAACTGGCCCCCAGCTGGTAAACCTGGGAAAACTACACACCACCCTTGACAGGTTTCAGAGGAACAGCCGTGTTAGTCTGTATTCGCAAAAAGAAAAGGAGTACTTGTGGCACCTTAGAGACTAACCAATTTATTTGAGCATGAGCTTTCGTGAGCTACAGCTCACTTCATCAGATGTTTACCGTGGAAACTGCAGCAGACTTTGCGTCTCTAAGAGGTAATAGTTCACCACTCACAAGCACAGAGTATGAGTGTAGAAAAGAAACTTTTAATGAAAGGAGGGAAGTCATCTGACATTAATTAGGGAAAATGCCGCAAGCAGGATTCATAATCATAAAACTGTGAACAGGACACCCACCGCAGACTGTGTCTTCTGCCTCATGTTCTTGAGTTCTACAACCACAACTTCCCTTACTATGCCCCTCTCTGCTCCCTCACTACACCCCACTCACTGCAATTATCCTTGGTCAGTGAGGACCCAGGGTTCAGAGATGCATATGCATGAGTTCACCTCCTATCCAGGGAAGAAGGTATCTTGCTTGCTCTGCCATTTGAGTCCTGGCTCTGGCTGGCCACTCCACCAGCTGCTGTTCCCCCTCGCTCACCGTTCCTGCCGATCACCTTCTGCTGCCACCTGTCTCTCTGTTGGCCAATCTCTTGAGGTTCCACTCAGCTCTTAGTGATTGTCAGCTCTGAGTGGGGGGAACCTGAAGCAGGCTAGGCAGAATCGTTGTCCCACCACAAGTGATTTAATCTCTCAACAAAACAAAAGACTCATAATAGAGCGTATTTAGCTTTATCTTTGAACAGTGGGGAGGAACAGGTTAAACCAGACTGGGAACCTTTAGGCAGAGTCCACACCTTCTGGCAGGGACACCTGTCCCCACCCCCTCTTACTTTCACAGGATCTAGCATTCAAACATCTGGCTTAGTGAGTTCCTTTCAGCTGAGTGTGACCCCCACAGTCAGGACAGGCTAAGCACAATTCTTCTCCCCTTTACTCATACAGTAAAGACAACAACATTGATGCATCTGATGAAGTAAGCTGTAGCTCACAAAAGCTTATGCTCAAATATATTTGTTAGTCTCTAAGGTGCCACAAGTACTCCTTTTCTTTTTGTGAATACAGACTAACACGGCTGCTACTCTGGAACATTGATAACAATATTTCACTACCCCTGCATTCAGTACTAAAATGATTTGTAACCCAATACCAGTCAAAGTTGATCACTTTGAACAAAACAGTTCTATCTGCTGGATACTGAGGCAGAGTAGGTGTATTCAGGTAAATACAATTTTCTCCTGAAGTCTTTCCCCCTCCTTAGCTAGCTATCAGGGTAGAGCTACCCAAACCCTGCTTGCTTACAAAAGACTCAAGGGGAAAGACTGAGTAACACCGCTGGAGACAGGAAGGGATGGACCAGCAAGGTCAGAGAAAGTGAGCTGTGAGAGAAGGCTCCATATTTCTGAACACAAGTCATGTATTGCAGCAGAAGGACCCTGGTTTCCCTCAACTCTAACACCAGCCCAAAAAAATACTTTGCAGTGGTGAGAAAACTGAGGCAGGAAAATGCGTGGGGGGTTATTTTTGTATAGTTCTGTCTATTTCTCATACAATTAATGAAAGAGCAATGGTATTAGAATCCTGCATAAACTCTTCCTATGTGTTAGGTTTAAATCTATTTGCATGCCCCTTGAAGATATTAAATGTGGGCCCAGAACACTCACTCAGCTGTAGTTCTGGAAGAGGATGTGCTTAAGCTACAGGGGTGTGGAGAGTCTGAGGCTCAACATTGATTCTAGAGTTTGGGCAGTAGACCATGTTGATTATAGATTTCAAGGGGGCACTAGACAAATGGTCTGCACCCCAAGACAAGGGCAGTGTCTGGACTGCATTCAGTCTCTAGAGGGTTAGATCACCCATGCATTCAGCCATTGGATCCCCTCACAGCAATCTGGTGAGTGGCCAAGAGGGGGTGCTCAACTAAAGTTGTGACCAACAGGACTTCCATTTAACAAAACAGAACATAAGCTTGACAATGCAGACAATGTGATACTAATGGTTACCAATCCAAAACAGTCTATAACTTACATTTTGAAAGAAATTAAGATACTCAGTGATATATATCAGCTAAAACAGTAATTAAACTAAGTCTGAAATAGTATATTAAGGGCTCCGGAACGGGCACTATCAAATTTATTAAAATATTATTTGGCATCTCAGTTAAGATCCATATTATGGTGACCTCAGTAAGCACTGGGTTGAAAAAGAGCAACAGGATTTTAAACTTAAATTAGCTTCTTTTTTTTTTTTTAACCTAAAGTATTTAGACCAACACAACATCCAGATTTCATAACATGTTGAATATGGAATTTGATACAGATAAAATGTAGTCCCCTATGTCCATCAGAAATAATCTGAAATATCAATAGAGGCTATCTAATAAAATATATTAACTGTGAAAGGAAAAATGAAATACAAAAGAGCTGGTTGATGGCTGTAATTATAAAATTATGGAACTTAATAAATACACAGATAATAGTTATCCTAACACAAGCTGGTCTTTCTGAGGTAAAAAATGCAGGTTATGAATAAGGTATGTTAATATTTGTATGGAAAGTGCATGTATGTTAACAATGACAAAATAAAAGTTTAAAATAAAAATAATCTAAAGCTAATTTTTATTCAGTTCTACAGCACTTTTCTATTAGTATATGCATCTCTCTATAAAAATGGCATTGCTGGGATCCATGTTTATTATGTATGGATTATTTTTTCTCCCAATTGTCAGTCTTGAAAACTCATCATGGATTAGGAACATTCAGATAAGATTTTTTCTTCTTTTAAATTATCACCAGTAATAAAGTTTCAGTAACACCTGTGCAACACCATTGCTTTCAGTGGGTTTTGTAAGGTGCATGTGACTGGAATGTAGTAAACATTTTTGCTGATGATACTCAGAAAGGAATAGACTTGAAATCCTCAGTTATTTTGGTTCTTCGGGGCCAACAGAATGGTAACAAACACTAGTAACTTATTATTGGCTTAGCTGCTTTTGTGCAACTAAAATAAACTGCAACAGAAATGGCAACTTCTTACTCAGCAAACCAATTTCTTAAATTTATTCAGTCACAGCAATCATTTCCAGTCACTATTTTTCTGAGATATCTGATCTTTCTGGAATTTTGTGACTGTGACAAAGCTAAATATTATAGCAAATAGTGCCGCATAGAAATTACAAACCTATAAGCCTGATACTTTTCTCTTTCACCAGTGTGTATCAGGATTAACTAAATTGAAATCAGTGAAAAAGCACCACAGTAAAAGGGTTGTAAATTAGAAGAAAATCTGACTCATTATCTGTCTTTTCCTCTGTGTTCTGAGAGGCTAGAAAATCTTCATTTACGACTTCAATTATAACTTGTTGCAGAGAGTTTACAAAGTGAGTAGGCTTTAAAACATTAATGAAAGAGAATGTCTGTTTCTATTCTTTCCTTTCTTATTCATTTACTTAAATGTAAATTACTTCTCTGTCACACTGATTAAAATAAAATCAAGGAGCAGCCATTGCTCCGTGAAACTTGCTGTATAGCTAATATAACAGAATTTCAAATAAAAAGCGATTGGTTCTATTTTTTTTTCATTTGTTTACTAACTTCAAAATAATTGGACTACATTGATTCCTGCTGTAACTTCACCGATCCACTGAATTACACAAAGGATGAATTTGGCCCAGTCGCTATTAAATGAAAATTCATCATTGGAAGTATCCTATTGTCCATTTTACATAATCTGAGACACCAAATAATTTACCAAAATGTTTTTGCTTTTTTAAAAACATGTTTTTTTCCCTGTAGTTTTTAGTATTTAGCTAGCAAAGACACCTGTATGTCAGATGTTAAAAGCTATGATTATATGTATATCAAATGTATATATATGTAAATCAAATTGTGAACATGTGTCATTTCAAATAATATTTCCAGATGTCAGCTGTCTAGTAATATTGAACTTAACTGTAGAAGATACCTGATTCTAAAGCCCCATTTAATGAGTCAGATCTTGGACACATTTCGGAGCTAATTTCATTTTCTCTTAAATCAATATCACACTGCTATGACACAGTTACCTTTTTGGGTAATGTAGAGGAGTAGAGCGTGGATCTTGAAAGTGATGGATCACTGAACCTTTAAGATTTCATCACACCTCAGCAGAAGATTCATAAAACTTTCTGAACCTTTGCGACCCTTGGTGTATCTCGCTACTTTGCATATCTCAAGAGAATCTGATTATTTCTAGCCCCTGAAACACACTTCTCTTTCTCAAACAGCAAATGGGGATGGAAGAAAAGCCTGAAACTGCTTGAGATACAACTAATGAGTAAAACCTCCTTGAACTGACTTTCAGAAGAAAAGTCATTAATTACAGAAAGGTCTCATAATAATTATGGTATCTTGAAATGTATGAGAGATCTTGGCTATAAAAGGGGACTATAAAATCAAATTGTCACAGATGATATTAAACCACTACATTTTTCTTTTCTCCCACCATTAGTATATTCTTCTAGCTAGGCAAAAGTATTTCCTTTTCATTGATTTTGTAATGGATGGGATTTGTCTTGTACTTTAGGGGTGACTAATAGCACATCTTGCTGAAAATGAGCATGTAAGTACCCCATGCAAATACCCCCACAGTTTTGCAGGTGAAACAATGCTCCAAAGAGATAGTCAAAGTCCAAGGGTTTCTCCATCATTAAGGCAAAATCTGAGTAGCATCAATTAGGTGCTTCATCCAGTTATGATAGGGAAAGGGTAAGGAGACAGCACATCAACTAATAAATGCCCTAAAATGGTTTCATGGTAGCCAAGAAGTGCTATGTCATTTCTACGCAAGGGGCGGTTGAAAACCCTTCACTGGCACATGAACAGCCCACAGTGATGTATTTTGTAAATTACCCTGCAGCACATTTTAGAATTAAGGGGGGAAAACGGCCTCCCCTTCCATACTCAAGGAGGACCTCATTACTGCAGCACAGCCCAGGCATTTCCTCTGCAGATGAAAGGAGCTGGATGGTGCTGGGGGTTGGTCATGCAGGATGCAGACCTCATGCACAGTATAGTGCTCCCTGCACAAAGGACAGGGGGAAAAGGGAGCAGGACATTGGTGAGCCAAACCACTGCTCACATTGCTGGGGAATCATGTAATGGCTACTTGAAGGGACATTTCAATCACCTTCCATTAGTAAGCATAAAGCATACATGAAAATGTGAAACAATTCAGTCAATTTTGCCATCAGCCACAGTTTGTTCCATTATTTTCCTGTTCTTTTCCCCAAGAAACCTGCTTACACTATTTCAAGACCTAGGATTTCTCGTGTGTCACATCTCTGTGTGATCAGCATATTAAAAAAGGAAAGAAAAAATGGAATAAAGCTTTTGTCCTTCAGCTGTGAAACACCAGGTTATTTTCTGAAAGCATAAAATAAATGTGCTATTAAAAACAATGCTTTGCTGATAACCAATTGGAAAACTGTATTATCAAGTCTGAATTACATTTGTGTGTCCAGGTATAAAACTACAACTTTTTTGCAAGACAATTTTAGGTAAATTTTATTCTGTGTATTTCTGTTCATATCTAAGTGAAAGATTTTGATGTCAGAAACCTGTAAAAAAATTATAAAACTCCTAGAAAAAAAGTATGTTGGGAATTATGCCTAGCTGCTAATTTCTGCATTTAATTACTGTCACTGCTGAAAAAAAAAAAAGTTAAGAAAACATTGATTTCAGCCCAGTTTTTGTAATATGTACATATGTATAAAGTAGCTCTATCTGACTTAATACTGAGTTGCAGTAAGTACCTTTAATAATGTTAAGAGCTTTCTGTTTTTGTTTTGCTACTTAATAGCATATATGTTGGTAAAGAAGATTTAATTTTTAAGGCAGAAATTGCACAGATTTGTAAATCTTCTGCCAGGTGGAGTTGGCAGCAACAAGGCCTAGGTTCAATGTCTAGGGCTTTCCCTTTCTCTTTTCCTACTCACAAGCCCTGAGTCTGTGTATAACAAAATACATTTTTTATTAAAAAAGGGACACAACATTAATGGGGGAAAGCACTACAACCACAATTCAAAAGCAGGTGACCAGAGGCAAACACCCTACCCCACTGTGCACTGGGCAGTGTCCTTTGCCTCAGTTTCTCACTTTGAAGTGTGAAATTCCAACAAACAAATGTCCCTTAAAACATCACTTTCCTTTCCCTCCATGGCACCCCACTCACCGCTGGCAATCCTGGGTTAGTGAAGACACAGAATTCAGAGGTGGGTTCATAGGGGGGTTCACCTCCCACCCCTGGGGTGGAAGTATTGAGCAAAGCCTCTATTACTTCCGCCTCTGCAACTGTCTCATAGCTGCCACTGTTTCTCTGATGCTGCTGACCACCACTGCTACAGTTGTCTCTCCACCAGCACTCTGAGGTTCCATCACTTAACCCAGCTGTTAGTGATGTCAGCAGGTAGTGAGGAACCTCACTATCATTACAGTTCCTGTGTTGTCTTTTCCTGCAACACTGTCCCCACACAGGATCTAATACTTTGCCCTTAGACGTGATCAGCAGTGACATTAACTCTAGGAATTACCAACCAGAAACAAGTACTCTCAACTGAGTCTAATCAGGTCGGCCTTCAAATGCTAAAGAGGGGCAGGTCAAATAGTGTTTAGGACTCTTTAGGCAAAATCCATCTCACAAGGTAGAAACACTTGACCCCACCCCCTTTCCTCTTCCCAGAATTTTGACATCCCTACCTCCAGCTTAGCAAGCGAGGTTCTGCTTAGGGTGATTCACTCAGTCAGAGCAGGCTAAGCACATTCTGCTACCCTATTGTCCTACAGTAAGGATAACAACATTTCATTACCCCAGCATTCAAAGACTAGAGTAATTTGTAACCCAAAATGATCCAACATTGATCATTTTGGCAAAGCAGCTCTACCTGCTGCACACCTAGAAAGAGTAGCCAGGTCTATGCAAATACTGTCTGCTCCTGAAGTCTTTCCCCCCAGCTCATCATCAGCTGTCAGGGGTGAGCTCATTCAGACACTGCTTACAATTAATTCCATCCCTACCAATCTAACAGAGTCTGTGCCATTCGCAAATGCCTTCACTGCCTTTCACTTCAGCATCAATTTCAAGCTGCTGGTGTTCACTTACAAATCAATATACAGTGTGGTATAGAGGTTTATAAGCAAGCACAACTTTTTCTATTATACCACCTCTCACTTTTAGCTTTGCCAATTATTTCTTCCTGATTCTTTGGGACAAGTTGTTGCTAGCCATGTATGAGAGCAAACAAGTAAGAGAGTGCAAGTATTTCCCCCTTGTACCACATTTTTTAGAAGCTAATTATAATGTAGTTTGGGAGTGGAGCCCAGCTCCATGCTAGCCTTTGTGACGGCACACCTTAAATGCGTCAGGAAGGGGTGAGAAGTAGAGCTGGTCAGGCATTTGATTAAACTTTTTTCCCCATCACAAAATGCTGATTTGTCATATATGAAACTTCATGGGAAAGGGTCAGTTTCAATACATTTCCTGTTTACAAAAAATTGAAAAAAGTTTTGAAATTGTCCATACATTCCATTTTGATATGTTCAAAATTAAAAAGTGCAGTGTTTACATTTTGGAGGGGGAAATATTTTTTTGTTTTGAAATTTAAGTTAACATATAAAAAATGTAAAAAAAATTGCAAGGTCGAAATCATACCAAGATGTGTCAAATGACATTTGTTTTTTGTTTGTTTGTTTTCAGATATTTGGTTAGTAATTTTTTTTTCTAGATTTCATTGCACCTTTCATGCATAGAATTCAATAGAAGTGTTGGGTGTTCAAAGAAAGCAGGATCAGGCCAATAACATATAAGACATATACAAATATACTTGTGTGTGTGGCGGGGGGGGTAAATTTAGGTTGGAGATATGCATGAACAAACCCATGCACAAAAAGGAGAGCCCGATATAAACTGATGGAAAATCACTAAGCATAAAATACAAAAAAGCAAACAACCTCCCCCACTCCAAGTCTTTGTTGTGTATTTCTGCCTAGTGAAAAGTAGAAATAAACCATGTTAATATGTTCTGTAAATGAAAGGGCAGAATAGAACATCTCCATGAGTTGAGGGGCATGGATATGTTCTCCCCCTAAAAGTGGACACTTTCCACATATCAACCCCTGTAAATAGTGTTATATATATATAGAGCATTCCAAAGTGCTTGCCAGCAACATTTGAGTGAACTATTCCACCTCTAAGGTTGAATAGCTAATGGTATGCCTATCTGCTTTTAGGGCCTATTAAGAGTGTTTTGAAAGTTCCTTTGAACTTGCTTAAAGTCAGGCAAGTATTTGGGATGTGTGGTCGTGCATACAGAATCAGAACGTAGATACACATCTAAATATGAGTACAGAAATCAATGTGACTGTAGGTGATTATTCTTGTGCCACCTTTTGGGAATACATGCACACACAGTATATGTTTCATTTCATTCATTTCATTTATATATGTTTCATTTATTTGAAAACATAAATCATTTGGAAATGAAAGTTTAAATGGTGCAGCGATAATACAAAATTATTTATTAATGTTACATGCCAATGTCCACCTTTCCGGGGGGGGGGGGGGGAAGACACTACGGCAATATTTATTTTTATTTAGAATTTTTCACAAATGTCACATGAAATCATGACAGAATTCAGACAATCTAGAGCCATTTTATGCAAACCCATTGGCTGGACTACAGCTGGTAATGGTCTGTAAAAAGAAAGCTAATTTGCCCTGTCAAGGTTCCTTCCCCACTCTGAACTCTAGGGTACAGATGTGGGGAGCTGCATGAAAACCTTACTTTTACCAGCTTAGGTTAAAACTTCCCCAAGGTACAAACTATTTTATCTTTTGCCCTTGGACTTTTGCTGCCACCACCAAACGTCTAACACCGGTTACTGGGAACGAGTCTGTTTGGAAACGTCTTTCCCCCAAAAATCCTCCCAAATCTTACACCCGCTTTCCTGGGGAAGATTTGATAAAAATCCTCACCAATTTGCATAGGTGAACACAGACCTAAACCCTTGGATCTTAAGAACAATGAAAAAGCATTCCATTTCTTAAAAGAAGAATTTTAGTAGAAGAAAAAGTAAAAAGAATCACCTCTGTAAAATCAGGATGGTAAATACCTTGCAGGGTAATTAGATTCAAAACATAGAGAATCCCTCTAAGCAAAACTTTAAGTTACAAAAAGACACAAAACCAGGAATATCCATTCCATTCAGCACAGTTTATTCTCTCAGCTATTTAAAGAAATCAGAATCTAACGCATATCTAGCTAGATTACTTACTAAATTCTAAGACTCCATTCCTGTTCTGTCCCCGGCAAAAGCATCACACAGACAGAGAGAGAGGCTTTGTTTCTCCCTCCCCCCAGCTTTTGAAAGTATCTTGTCTCCTCATTGGTCTTTTTGGTCAGGTGCCAGCGAGGCTATCCTAGTTTCTTAACCCTTTACAGTGAAAGGGTTTTTCCTCTGGCCAGGAGGGATTTTAAAGGTGTTTACCTTTCCCTTTATATTTATGACATGCCCCTTAATGGAGATTACTGTACTAAATGTTACAAAGTACTATGCAAAATATGACACTTTTTGTTGTGAAAGAGACTTAATTTGTTCAGTTTCTCTTGTTAAAAGCAAAGAAATAAGTCTAGTTTTCTAATGTTCATGTTATTTCTCTTTTTTAATAAAAAATATATAGTGCCTTGTTTTCCTGCTGTTTATTAATGTCTTATACAGTGATTATTTTAATCAATATATACAATTTTCTAGTTACTTTCAGCTGTTTTTTAAATAACTTCTGAATATTTTTTCTGGAAGGAATTGTTCAAATGATGAAAAATTTTAGCTGGCATAGTTGGAATTTAGGGCTAAATTCATTTTAAAAAAGTCTAGTATTCCTACATTCCCAAATTGGTATTCCCTGTGTCTACAACTTTCTAAACATCTCCACATAATCTGGCATGTATACTCTGATTCTCAGGAATGGAGCTGCTTGAGTTTTCATTCTGATTGATTCATATGACACATTTAGTCTGTTTCCCCCTATTCTTAAATAATCTCTACCAGGCTTTAATTTTTATTTGTCATTTTGCGAGAATGTCAACATTTTTCATTCTAAATATTTTTTCAGTGAAAACTGGTTTCTGACATGGACCTTGAAATAATGATACACAGGAACTATAGTATGATTAAATGTGGAGGGCTGCAACGTTATTTACACCTATTGCCTAACTAGGATAAACATGCCCAACAACCCACAGAGTCATTCCCTCAGCTGGTAGCAGTGGCCCTGAGTACAACAAACCTGAGGGTTGGTGTGAAGGCCGTTCCCTTCTATATCCTCAGCCCTGCTCAGGGCCCTGATTGGATGCCAGATTCCCAATCTACTCCTCTCCTCCATACTGGAGTTAGGAGAGATGTAATGTGGTCACCCGCCTACTGTAACAAACGTGGAGGCACACCCCTTCACCATGCAATACTGTGTTAGGACCAACGCCCAAGCAGCCCAGTAGGCTATAGGCAATTTCTAACCCATCAACCAAACCGGAATCTGCCATAATTGTGATCATTGTAATTTTAAACCCTCAAACCAGACTTTTTGAATGTTGGATGGAAGGTGAAGAAACCCTCACCACAATTTTACAATTCTGCCATATGGGAAAAATTGCTTCCTGACCCCCAAACTGATGAACAGCCATGTACCTGGCATCAAGAAATCCAAGAAACTGCTTCAGCTTTGGCCTTCCTGCTCTTCATCAAGTTGCAGGATTTTATTTCTTCTACCGCCGGATGTGGAGGAGGGGAGCAGGTTGGGAATCTGACTTCCAGTCAGGGTCCCTGGGCCGGGCTAAGGATGTAGAGAGGTCATGGCCTTCACACCCACCCTCAATTTTAGAGTCCACCTGCGACATTGGTGACAGTTGAAATCTACACTCAAAACAGCCTGCCAAGAATCTGAGATGGTTATCCCAGGCAGGTAACTGCTATTGTGTCTGAGTCTCACTGGTTCAATGTCTATATCAGTAGGAATTTTGCATTTGACTTCAGTGGGGCCAGGATTTCACTCCTTCAATTTCTGACACAGTAAGCATTAAAAAACAAAACTGTCACTGATTTAGGATGTATGGCCACAGTAATTTTGAGGAGGGAACATTCCACGTTTTATGGTGAGAAGAATGGATTTATTCTAATGTTCCAAACCCAAGGGAAACGGATTAGTGGGCAGAGAGAGGTGAGTCTGTCAGAGGAGATTTACAAATTCATTTATTATATGGTTCTGTAATTTATCACACAGCTATCACCTCCAGAGATATGGTATGTGTGCACATGGACTGGTAACAGCTTATTTTATACATAAACTGTTAGAACTTTAAAGTCTAATCTTGTTGATGTGTGTTTTGTATTTAACCACTCTTATTTTGGATAAGAGTTGGCTGCATCACCTTTACATGTGTCCTAAAGAAATCTGAACTAAAATAAGAAATACATAGCTCAAGCAGGTATCACTTAAACCAGTGCCACAAAATATCTGATTGTGCTGTCCTTTTCACTCCATCCAATGGATCCACTAGGACACGTTACTGGGGAGAAGCAACAGTGGCTGTTGCATAATTTGACGGATAAGCTACAGCTAATAAGACCTAATAGGGCAATTCCTTTGGGACTGACAGAATTTAAAATGACTTAGGGCCCTATCCAAACTATCCTATTGACTGTAATAGAGCTTGGATTAGGCCCTTATTGAAATCACCCTTTTGTGTGTAAAGAATACAGATTAGTTAAACACTACCCATAACAATGCATATGTGTCCATTTTCCACAGTATACAGCTAAGTCACTATGGAAACTGCCTCTACTTGTAAACTATACTGCCAATTCTTAGGTACCAAACACTAACACCTAATGGAATTGTTAACATTCCCTTCCTATTGTTGTAATACCATGAAACATGATTTAAGTGATCTTGCAAGAGGCTGACAAAAATTGATTGCTTAATGGAGATGGCCTTCTAATAAGGATAAAGCAGAACTGTGAATGTTTGGAAATTGCTTGATGTGATGTCCTAGAACAGAAGGTCCTCCCAGATGATGAGTATCCAGCAAAGAAACATGAACTGAGGACACACTCAGCAACATCCAGTATTCATAGAAATGTAAGGCTGGAAGGGACCTCAAGCAAATCCAGCGCCCTGAACTGATGCAGGACCAAGTATACTTAGATCATCCCTGACAGGTATTAGTCCAACTGTCCCTAAAACCCTCTAATGATAGGGATTCCACAACTTCCCTTGGAAGCCTATTCCAGAACTTAACTAGTTAGACAGTTTTTCCAATATCTAACCTAAATCTCCCTTGCTACAGATTAAGCCCATTACTCCCTGTCCTACCTACAGTGAATATGAGGAATCATTGATCCCCATCCTCTTTATAACAGCCTTTATCTTATTTGAAGATTGTTATCAGATCCCCCCTCAGTCTTCTTTCTCAGGACTAAACATGCCCAGTTTTTTAACCTTTCCTCACAGGTCAGATTTTCTAAACCTTTTCTCATTTTTGTTGTTCTCCTCTGGATTCTTTCCACATCTTTCCTAATGTGTGGGCCCAGAACTGGACACAGTATTTCAGCTGAGGCCTCACCAGTGCCAAGCAGAGTGGGACAACTATCTTCCATGTGTTACATATGACATTCTCGTTAATACACCCCAGAATATTACCCTTTTCACAACTGTTTCATGTAGACTCATATTCAATTTGTGATTCATTATTATGTTCAGATCCTTTTCAGCAGTACTATCTCCTAGTCAGTGATTCCCCAATTTGAAGCTGTGCGTTTGAATTTTCCTTCTTAAATGTAGTACTTTGCACTTACCTTTATTGAATTGAATTTTGTTGGTTTCAACCATTCTCTAATATGTCAAGGACACTTTGAATTCTTAGCCTGTCCTCCAAAGTGCTTGCGCAACCCCTCCCAGCTTGGTGTCTTCCACAAATTTTATAAGCACAGTCTCCACTCCATTATCCAAGTCATTAATGAAAATATTGAACAGTACTAGACCCAGGAAGTATTTATCACTTTCCAGAATGAAGTCCACAAATGGTGTCTATGTCACCGTACATAGAAAAATGGCACTTCGTGACTACCAAGTCAAGATGTTATCTACATTTGAGATTATTTTCTATAAATACAAGAAGATTAAAAAAATACCACTAAAACTATTTGTTAAGATGAGAGATCTGATATAAAACACACAAGAACACCATCTAGTCATTACAATTTTACTAAAGAAAAAGTATTTACTCCAATCCCTTTGATGAATGTAGCACTATGGGTATCATTTAACAAAGCAGTTAATTTTTAATAATTTAAAATAATGGAAGTGAAAACATTTATA
Organism: Caretta caretta; assembly: GCF_965140235.1. Lineage (NCBI taxonomy): Eukaryota > Metazoa > Chordata > Testudines > Cheloniidae > Caretta > Caretta caretta. Next base: position 72,805,181 of record NC_134206.1, on the reverse strand, counting down.
AATGGATGTAATTATTTTAAATTTTTTATAATAATTAAACTGTGTGCTCACTCAGATATGACAGGGAGAGAATGAGTAATGCTTTCAACGTTAGGCAGGCACCTCACATCCGCTACACAGTCGTACTCAGTTGAAGCTCAGATCTGTTCATTTTCTTTTTTCAGTGTCCTGTGTAGGATATCACTCCAGATGTATTTCTTTGTCAAGGAGGTGTCACAATTCTTCATTATGCAGTTAGAGTTAATAAAATTAGAAGACAGGATTAGACACCTCAGTCCCACTAACTTTCAAGTCACTTAGTCAATTTTCAAAGTTTTACCCCTTCTATCGGTTTGTTACCTATTGAACATTAATTAGTGTTTTGTCCAGTCTACATATAATTATGCCAACTCATGGCCTGTCCACCACTTCCCTTGGAAGACTGTTCTACAACATAACAAATCTCACAGGCAGGATGTTTCTCCTGATATTATGCTGAAATTTTCCATATCTTAATTTCGTACCATTATTCTTAGTTGCACTTCCTTCTACTAGCCTAAATAATTATTCTACATCCCTGATTATGAAGTTCGTTGCTAACTGCTATCATATTCCCTAGATCCAAGGCCTAATCCTATGCGGTACTGAGTACTCTCAGCTCCCTTTGACTTTCTAACAAGATCAGATTCTTTGTCTTCCTTTAGCTGATCTATAATATTCATAGCTAAGCTATCCCATCCAACACCTTAATCAGTTTTGTTGCTTTTTTCTGAACTTAAAACCATCTGTAAGTATCTTCATTGTAATGAGATACCTAAAACTGAAAGCTATATTTCAGATGTGATAGCAACACAACTCTATTAATACCCTTGTCCAGGGCCTGATATGTTACATAAGCAGCTCAAAAGTGCACTGACATTTTTTCCCATCCACATAACAATGCAAACTCTGATGTAGGGTGCTATGATGCAAGGTCCTCTCTAAGCCACTTAGTCATGTGTTGGAGCTGTGAGTGTAATAGCTATGTAGGTGCTACAGAAAGATGTCACAAAAATGGCCTTGAACAGGTGGTCATAATTAGGTTTGGGAATAGGGCTAGGGATCATAAATGTAGAGTTTCACTATTAAGAATTTGTGTAGTAGAAGTGAATTGCACCCTACAGGATTGTTATGGGCAATCTGAGCACATGAACTCTGAAGCAGTGAAAAACTTTTCACTTGCAGCTTAGGTCAAACTGGATGCAATACCCTTGGTACTGAAAACTAAAACATTATCCCACCGTTCCACTCAATACATGCAAGTGCTCTTTTGTTAGGCATACATTTCTTACTATGATGCACAGGGAATTAGGCATGCAATTACCATTAACAGTAATGGTACTTTTATACATAATTTCCCATGTGTCATGCTGAAAACATCTTCAACATTATACATTTCACAGCACTCAAGAGATCAACTAGGTATAATAATTTACTTGGTGTGGGAAGCCAATTCCATGCTGAAGAGATTTTTTTTTGAAAATGAGGTTTTAAACATTGTTAAATAATGATGCCTGATATACTATATAACTATTTTTTACATTTAAAAGCTTGCCATTGAAAAAATAAAGCAATAATTATTAAATCAATACTGACTTTTAAAACAGATGAACAGCATACATTCTTATCTTAGCAACAGGAGAGACGGTTGGTTTTTTTTTTCAAATTCATTTAATCCCCCCCGCCCCCTTTCTGACAGAGTTCACTCACCACTCTCCTGGTGGTGCCCTCTCCTGGTGGTGTCTTGCCACCGTCACTTCTGCTCTATGACCCATGTAACTCCCAGAACTGAATCATCTTCTGAATCATCTTCTTCATGACACAGACCTCTGGCCGTGTCATACTCTGTTCTCCCCCCTTCCAGGAGAACCACAGACTGCTGTCCAGCCACTTCCCTCAGTGGCAACTGCAGCTAATTGTCTGGTCACTTCCTCAATGGCAGGGGAGGGGAGGACCCGGGCCCACCCACTACTCCAGGTCCCAGACCAGGGACCCTGTAGATGGCGGTTACTAGCTGCATCCCCTCCGACTCCTCAATTCATTTCCCTGGGCCACTTCGCCATGGCCCCCAGCACTCTCTTTACCCTTGACTCAGGGCCTCAGCCTGAGAATCCCTGCAGTCAACCAGAAGCCATCTTTAGCTCCTTATAGTCGCTGCTAGCAGCACTGCTCTGTCCAGAGTGCTAGCTCCCTTCTGCCTGGATTTTCCCTTATTGAGCTCCAGTCAGCTACCAAACTTGCTCTGCCCTGCAGGTCTTCTTATATGGGCCTGCCGGGCCCTGATTGGCTGCTCTTTGCAGACCCTTTCCTGTTGACCGCCTTTCACGCAGTTGCCCTAGAAGTCTATTAACCTCTAACAATCCAGTGTGGCGCAGGTGCCCCATCTTACCCCTGATCTGAAGATATGAATCGAGAGCTCTTAAAAGATGGTGCCTGTTGACATCAGTGGAAACTGAAGATTGTTGTTATAGTTAGTATGTGTATACTATTTTTAAGCGCCTGGGCTTTTTAAAGCCTAAACTCCCTATGCACTTCCTGTGTGCTTGCTGCCTGGGTTTGTGAGCACACAAGAGGTTCCTTCTTGACAGCCATGAGCTCAGCAGTGGTCCTGTTTTTAAACCTGGATCTAGAGTGTGTTTCTCTGCTGACAGAACAAAGACCTCTCTTTGTCTATCTATTCAGTGCAGTGTGGGAGCAAAAATGCTAGCTTCGTCAAACTTCTGGAGGGACCCTTTTCACAAGAAGATAATAGTTCAGCCTCCCTTAACATCCTAGACTTTCTGCTGGGACTACCAACAAGATTACTGATGACTTGCACCAACTGTTGTGGTTTGGTGTATGGAGTGTATTGTGGTCCTGGATTGGAGATTAACAACTCATTTCATAAAGAACGCCCAAAAGCTATCACCTTAACAAATCATTTCATGAAGAATACCCAAAAGCAATAACCAACGTTATTACCAACCTGAGCTAGATTTGAACAGGTCGATATCCCAATACGATCCCTTTGAAGTCACCTAGAACAGTGTGAGGCAATTTTTAGATTCAAACATTTGCCAGAAAATAATTTACACAATTGAATCAGGACTCAATATCTTTATATTTCTTTGGATTCCAGATATTTTGGTTGCTTTATATCTGAAGCATATGCTATCTTTTGAAATTATACTGCAGTAGTATCTCCCCATAACATGTTCTATTAATTTGGTTGTGCCACAACCTATTAAAACTTACAATTTCTGAGATTTTCCAATATTTATTGCTTTAAATATTTAGTATTTAAAAATTTGAATACATTGGCATGCCTTTTAATTGTATGACATTTTAATTTGCTGATCTAACTGTTCAAGTAGTTAATATTTACCTCATTAAGTAAATTATTTCCTAACTTACATTTCTCCCCTACAGGCTCAACAGCTACATAATCCATTTGAGATAACCAGTGTCTACTTCTATTGTTTCTGTAGCACAGCTGTTTGTACTGGAACAGACTTTTCCCAAGTTTTTTTAAAAAATAAATAAAATAATCCATTCTTAAATCCTTTCTTTGTCACAATTCTGTGCCACAGAACTGTCTGTGAAACACTTCTGGAAATGATATATCTTTCCTCCACCCTAACACTTTATTAAACTGTTAAGTTGCTGTTTCTCTCTTTGTGTAGGGTTAAACACCACCACTATGCTATTTTGAAACATGCCTAAAATCTAATTGGTATTCTGATCTATAGAAATTGAAGTTTCTATGTAGGCAGTTCACATTTGTATTCTAAATTAATTTAGCACAATAGTTTCTACATGGCTTTGATCAGAAAAAAAAAAATTGTCCTTCTTTATTTTACAAAATTTGGATTAAATTAATCACTGAAATGAAACTCAAAGTTAGTTTTGAAATAGCCTTGGGTAGTCTGGATTTTTCTTCAGAAATATTTACTTAGTCTATTTTAGGGGAAATATATAATGTATAAGCAGGGCTGGTAGTGCCACCTATTAAAGTTGCTTGATATTTCTCATTATAAATGCTTGGTTCAGTTGCCTATAATTCTGCCAAACTAAGAGTGCAGTCAGAAATTTTCCATGCTGGTTGTCTGTCTCAGGCTGAATTCTCTCAGAAAATTTCAGCCAGAATGGTTTGACTGTTTCTGAGAACAAGGCTAGGGAAAGATACATTGATTTGTCATGTTAAAAATTTTGGAGACCTTTTCTTTAAAATGGTCTAGCACCCTCCTGTTTTGGAGCAGAGTCTTGGAATGTGGTGTAGGGTGGCCTTATGTCATGGATGTGCCTTTTGCTATCCCTGTAAAAATCCACCAGAATTTGACTAGATTGTACACTTCTGAAAAAATCAGTTTTCACATGCTCAGTATCGACTTCTTGGATTTTAGTAGCTAAAAGCTCTAAAGATTGTGCCCTCATTGGGTATATTTGAGCATCACCGATCCTAATGCTGGACAGACTGTATTTGAGAACTACAGCATTTCAGCATGCTCCTCCCCAGGCCTACAAGTGCAAAGCAGGATTTTCCTTGTAGTGACTGTGCTGGATCAGCCTGGGAAGAGGCACTAGAACTGAGAGTAGGGAACCTGCCTTTCCAGTGTTCCCATTGACCCCCGCCCCTGCTAGCACTCAGACTGTGTGGAGGAGAAAATAATCTGATTTGAATGCGGAGGGTACAAAAGACAGACCAGGGGGAATTAAAGGGGTCTGCAAGAGTAGAACTGAGTGTGTGGAGGTGTGTTAAAGAAACTGGGACTGTTTGGTGAAGAAGACTGGGAAAAAGAAAAGAGTGATGGGGAAGGAAGGCTGGGACAAGGTGCCAAGGGCTGTGGAGGCTGGGATTGGTTGGGAGCAAGGAGGATGGTAGTTAGTGTAAACAGACATTTCACTATTTGACTAATGGAACTACATCAATATATACCGGCTGTGCATCTGGCCTAAGTTACATACTGGTGAATCATAGGACTGGAAGCAACCCCGAGAGGTCATCTAGTCCAGTCCGCTGCATTCATGGCAGGACTAAGAATAATCTAGATCATCCCTGGCAGGTGTTTGTTTAACCTGTTCTTAAAAATCTCCAATGATGGAGATTCCACAACCTTCCTAGGCAATTTATTCCAGTGCTTAACCACCCTGAAGTTTTTCCTAATGTCCAATCTAAACCATCCTTGCTGCAGTTTAAGGCCATTGCTTCTTGTCCTATCCTCAGAGGTAAAGAGGAACAATTTTTCTCCCTTCTCCTTGTACCAACCTTTTATGTACTTGAAAACTGTTATCATGTCTCCTTTCAGTCTTCTCTTTTCCAGACTAAACAAACCCAATTTTTTAAATCTTCCCTCACACATCATGTTTTCTAGACCTTTAATCATTGTTGTTGTTCTTCTCTGGAGTTTCTCCAATTTTTCCACATCTCTCCAGATCTAGACACAATACTTCAGTTGAGGCCTAATTAGTGAGGACCAGAGCGGAAGAATTACTTCTCATGTCTTGCTTACAACACTCCTGCTAAAACATCCCAGAATGGTGTTCTCTTTTTTTGCAATAGTGTTACACTGTTGACTCATATTTAGCTTGTGGTCCACTATGACCCCCAGATCCCTTTCTGCAGTACTCCTCTCTAGGTAGTCATTTCCCACTTTGTATGTGTGCAACTGGTTGTTCCTTTCTAAATGAAGTACTTTACATTTGTCTTTATTGAATTTCCTCCTATTTAATTCAGACCATTTCTCCAGTTTGTCCAGATAATTTTGAATTATAATGCTATCTTCCAAAGCACTTGCAAACCCTCCCAGCTTGGTATCATCCACAAACATTATAAAAGTACTCTCTATGCCATTATCTAAATCATTGATGAAGATATTGAACAGAACCAGGCCTAGCACTGATCCCTGCAGGACCCCACTCATTATGTCCTTCCAGCATGACTGTGAACCACTGATAACTACTCTTTGGGAATGGTTTTCCAACCAGTTTTGCACCCACCTTATAGTACCTCCATCGAGGTTGCATTTCCCTAGTTTGTTTATGAGAAGGTCATGCAAGACAATATCAAAAACTTTGCTAAAGTCAAGATATGCCATGTTTACCGCTTCCTCCATATCTACAAGGCTTGTTACCCTGTCAAAGAAAGCTATCAGGTTGGTTTGACACCATTTGTTCTTGACAAATCCATGCTGACCATTACTTATCACCTTATTATCTTCTAGATGTTTGCAATTGATTGCTTAATTATTTGCTCCATTATCTTTCTGGGTACAGAAGCTCAACCCATCAGGCCCATCAAAAGAATTTCCCAACATGTCATTCTTTCCTTGCTATGATATAAAGCATACAGTTGCTGATACATTTAAAAGATGCTACTTATAACCTAGTATTTGTCCAACTTTATCTGCAGCTAAATTTAATTATATAAATTAAGTGTAAAATACATAACAGTTTACTCTTCACCCTCTTTGTCATGACCAACTGTACTAATCTGAATTTTCTTGTGCTCATACCTTCATCTCCGTTACCTCTTGCCTTTATTCTGACCTCTCTTTTGTTTCCATTGTCTGTAATTCAGCATCATCCTTGTTGCTGAACTCGGTTTCATCCAGTAAACCATTTTCCTTGTACTCCAATTCCTTGACACCATCTCTTAAATATCCATATTTATTGCTTTCATCTTTTTGCTTGATTCAGTATCACCATCTGTCTTTACAACTTCCTATTCCATCATTTCCTCCTGCTCTACAGCATAAGCAGAATGCTATTTTCACTCATAGAAGTAAGCATGATCATATAATTGCAGTGGGACATTTCTAATCACTTTTCAAGATTTAGTTTCAAATTTCTCTTGCTTTTAAAATTCTTCATGGATTTGCTCCAACCCACTGTTGTGCTTATTTCAACAAATTGGTTCCAGAGGGTCAAAGGTGTTAACGTGACCCTGTCAATACACAACATTAAACAGTTAAACAAGGTTCAAGGTTTGAAAATACAGAGACTTTGGCCTGCTTAGTCTCATAGCAAACAACTATTAACATTTTTATAACCTTTTTATTTAAGATACAGAAAAAGAAGAAAAAGTTAACTACTCGAAATGTAAAGTATTAAGTTAGGCTTTTGTTTTAATAATATTCCTTATTCCCTTTAGCTGTAGAGAGTTTTTATAAGGAAAAAAACCCCTCTTTGTCTTAGATGGCATTAAATATGGTAATAACTGTTCTTTTTGGGGAAAAGATACTAAGTTAGTTGAGATAGGCTCGAGCTGTTGTTGTTGTTAAAGTCCAATCCAGTTTCCTAAACCACAAAACAAGACAAAAGGAGAGAGAAAAGAACAGTAAAGATAGAAAATGCAGCTTCTGTCTTTAGCGCTGACTGTTACTTTCAGTCTCACTCCTGGAGTAACACAGGTACAGGTAATGATCTTATCCGCTAAATGTGTACCAGCATCAAGCTGCTTAGGGCATTGCTTTTATCAGCCTCTTCTGGTCACAGGTTTACCACAGTGTTGCAAAATATGCAGTCTTGGCCAGCTATGTCAGAGTTATTAAAAAAGAAATAAGAAAGGCAAAAGGATAGAAATTGGAAAGAGAAGAAACAAGGTGGGGAAGGAAAAAGGACATATGGGGGAAGGGATGACTGCAGGAACTAAAGTCTCATATCCCAGGTGATGTTTTGGATTTAGCTGGAGCTTTTGGATGTGGTGATATTATCTGTGTCATTCTCTCAGGCCTGGTCTGGTCAGGACCTCCCTCGGGATCAGGATGAAAAAGGCCATAATGTATCATAATGGATCCTTAAGTTAAGTCCTTAAGTAAATGAAGTTAGGAGTCATGATGGTACAACTTGTTTCTTTCTGTCTACCCATCTCCAGTCAGCCAGCTTTTTTTTAAGATGGTAATAACTGTCCACAAAGTGTGTGATTTTGGTTATTTCTGGTGTTTTGCTTTTTATAGGACTACAAATGGGAATGATATGCAGAACTGCCCATCCCCTCATTATTTTGTTCACCAGTTAGGTCTAATTTCCAACACATCACTGTTGGTCCATTGATTTCCAGTCACACACTCCCATTTTTATATCAAACGTAATCTGAACACACTCTTTAAATTATACCAGTAGGACTTGTTTGGATTTATACCCTCCACATCAATATTCACTGTTTTATATTGTGATATCTTATGAACCTTTACAATTGTTATAGGACTGTCATCCCCAATTACTACATCACCTCAATCTATACTCTACATGCTTCCCCACTCTTCTATTTGTTTAGTACAGGTCTCTGTTTCCTTTGATAAAGTCTTACCACTGTTTGTGAAAGAATCTCCTCTACTATAGCTACTTTCATCTGGAACTATCTCCATGTATTTCTCAGCCTCACTGACTGTTTCTTTTCAAAGATCACTGGGATGCATCTTTTCTCTACTACCTATGAATCTTATTTTGGCTCTTCCTTCTTATGTATTTATGACCTGAATGCTGCAATTCAGGAGTTTCAAAATGTATCCCTATCACAAATCCTTTTCTGACTGTCCAATTACTTGATCTCTGCTTTATTGTCTATTATTTCTATTTATAACAATACATTTCAGTACATTGTCCTACATTCTGCAAAGCTTTTACAGGGAGGTGGAAATAACATTTCCTTGAACCACCCAAACTTATTGCACCAGGGAAAGACTCAGACACTCTCAGGACAACCTGATCTGATTTTTATAAACTACTCTGAATGGTTATTTATCATTATCTATGACCTGAGTCTCTCCCATAATGATATGATTGGTGCTTACCAGTACTAATAAACAAAACCATACAAAAACAAGCAAACATGATTGAGGGAATGGAGTGAAAGGCAGGGGTCATCGTTACAAAAGTACAGCATGAGAGTCCTCTCCTTATTTTAGGGGTGATGACCAGAGTGTATAATCTCAGACGTAATGGCCTCATGGTGTTCACATCATCTTTTCCCTTCCATCCCCTGGGTGCATTTGTTGTGTTTGACAGCATGGTAGTCCACACTCCATCTCTCACACACAGTCACCAGCAGTATTCAAGTATAGTACAGCTGTGCCTTGCAGAACATAACAGACACATATCTTTATTTAATTAGGTATTAGGTGCCTATTCTATTACCACAATCCTGTATTATTTAATTCAACAATAGATTGGTTTATATGGTGTGCATAAAAGAAGCTACACACAATGAAGTTAAGTTTTACAGCACTACATGTAACTGACATATTGTGTATTAAATTAAGAAACAGCCAGATCCTGTAATGGGTTGTGTAGATGGAAGAAAAAGTGTGTCTAGGTCGATTATATCTGCATCATATCTTTTCAGTTTATACTTTGGATTTTGATTGATTTGGACCTTATGATGTTCAATAGTTTCTAACTGAACCAGCAGTGTTAGTGGAAAGCATCTTACAGCCAGGCACTGACAAATCTAAAGTCACACTGGAATCTTACCAAGTGAAATATGAAACAGATGAAACATGTTTCCTAAAGTTATAGCTAGACTATTCAAAGGAGGGGTTATTCTGGTGATAAGGTAAGCAATATCACTTCTCACCAATGACACCTACACAGCCTGGGAAGTTCCAAAGTAATGACCCTGATTTCTTTCTACCCAGCTAAGATCTATGCAGGAAAATTAATAAGTAAATGCTTTCATTTCATCATGATGGCATTTGGGAGTTTTAGAACCCTGTAGTCCATTAGTCAGTTTTGTTAATGACTGTGCTTATCCTTTTAATCATGTGCAGCACATTGACTGAGCTTCATTTAGTTCAAAGTGCCTTTCAGAAGCCTGAACAGAATCTGAGTGGTGTAAAACTTTACCTTTTTAGAGTGCAAAACATATTGAGCTAAAGTCAGTGATGTAAATGGTTGTGTAATATGCATTTTTTCTAAGTAAGTCGGAAAACAGCCTTGTCTCAAAGTACTAGAATTTGATGAGAAATTAATTAGCTAACTTAATTTGTGACCAAATGCTGCTCATCTTCACCATGTGAGTATATATAAAATTATACTAATAGTATAGTATAGTAATTTATAAATATGGGGCCCAGGCCTTTAAACACTTTATTGAATGAATAACTGTATCTGCATGAGTACAGTTACTCAAGTGCTTAAGCTGTTCCAGGACAGGACACAAAGGTATTGCGTCTTCATAGAGAATCATGTCTACTTTGACTTCAGTAATGAGGCCTAGACTTGACATGGCTTATAGCCTTCTTGTGTATGGATTTAGCATAAAATGCAGCCACCGTTTACACCACCATACGTTGGAAACAAAAACTATAGTCAGGGAAATTCAACCTCGGCATAGGTAGACAGAAGAGTATCAGCTACAGCTGCTGCATTACTAATGGGTATATACATATATGTATATATTCACTAAGTCATGAGAATGGGGAGTGAATGGAAACGCTAACCTTGAATTTCTGAAGCTTCTTCCTGATAATAAAACATATGAGGTTTTGCTGTTGCAAGTGCATTCCACTAATGAAGCATAAAGATAAGTAGACCTTGAGGAGTTTTTCACTAACTTTGAAAAATACAAAAGCTAATGAGTAAGTGGCCCTAAGCAGGTGAACCCATGTATAGTGAGCGTACATAGCTGGGTTTTAGGTAACATAATCGATTAAGGAATAGATAAGAGCATTCTTCGTTTTAACTATATAATGAGGGTCAGAAAATAAGCTTGGTGAAACTTAACTCCACGATACAGCTCAAGACCATGCTGGGATTTTTAACCCTTGCATGACCAGATTGTGCAGAAGCCGGAGTCAGATAACATGACCTTGACTGGCCTTCAGGAAATATCCGTCTTATTGGTAGTGGTGAGCATAAGATGCTTGGTGTGTGTATTCTGATGATTTGTTGCTAATTTACAAATTTACAAATTCATTATCAGTCTTTACCTTCATAGCACTCAGGACTAGATTCACCAAGGGACTTTGGCTCCAATTGCCTCTTTAGGTGCTCAAATCCAACATTTAAGTGCCTCTAGTATTCACAAAAACAGTATTCAGTTGATGCCTAATCTGGAGGTGCCTAAATTCCCTAGACACATAAATTTCTGCTATTAAAATATTAAAGGCACTTAAATTTCAGCAACTGAGTATGCACACAACCATCTAGGTTCTGAAACAGTGCAGCTGCTGGGTGCCTATACTGTCCCGGGATTCACAAATTAGGCATTCCCCCGGCCTTTGGGGCCCAATCTGGTATGCATGCTCAGAGCACTGAGAACTGCAGGCCCCTAAATTCTTCTGTTAATATAGTCCTCAGAGGCCTGGGCCCAGGATATCTAGAAGACTGCCAAAAGCTCCAGAAGAGGAATGCGGTAGATAACTGTTCCTCGGAGCTGTCTACAAAAAGGATAGAATTAGTCTGTGCAAGATACAGATCACTAGTATGGTAGATCTCTCTAACATTCCCTGAAGCTTTAACAAATACCATATAGGAGTCCCCATGATAACGAGAAAGGCAGCTGTCAGGCCAAACATTTCAGCATGGAAAATATGTAATAAATGTGTAATAAAATGGCACTGTTTTATAGTAGCTAAATATGTAGTGCATATTGAAAATATGAGATAATTTAGAGCATACATAGCCTTACATTTTTGATGTATTGACAATCTATTATTCAGACATATGCTTGATGCAGTAATGTGTCTATTAGTTATTTGTAGGTACCAGTTGCCATGATTTCAGGATTCCATGGTAATGTTTTTTTTTTCTATTCTCTTTTACTTCATTTAATTAAATAGTTCTTTTTGACAGAACATTACATCTGCATCAGTTGTAATATACACACACAAACAGAACTTTGTGCTCCGATTCCTGTCACCCTTGGATCCTCATGCTGTTACCTTGCATTTTGCACCACCTGTTGGATTTTGCCTCCCTACACGCCCTGAACTAGTGGGGTTCCATGTGACTTTATGGGTCTACTTTCAAGAAAAAAGTTTGTAGAAATGGGTCCTTAGACTTTAAACTCATTGGGATTGTCTCTTATTTTGTTTGTACATTACCCAGCACAATAAGGCACTTATACTTACTGAAGCCCTGACACTACTATAATAAAAATAGTGTTTATGTGTGTGTGTGTGTGTGTATGTATATATATATATATATATATATATATATATATATAAGTCAGGCTGTAAGTAGTGGTAATGCAAATGTGCACATTTTAATTGTAATTGTATTTCATATGTATACTGTATATTTAAAGTAATTTTAAATGAATTTATTTTCTGAAATGGCAAGTAAATTAGCATAGATAGTTTTGGTCAAAAAAGATTCTAAAAAGGATTTGATAGCTGCAGGGGTTTTGACTTCTTTTGAACATTGAATTCATAGTATGCAAATTTATTGGAGTAAAACTGAAGTCAGTGTTTTAATTGTTTTTCATCTAGATATATGCAGAATTTCAATGGGATCTAAAATTAAAAAAAAAAACCCACAAAGGGCCAAATTCTGCTTTCAGTTAAACTGATACAAATCCTTTGACGTTTCTCTGGCTTTACACTGGTGTAACTGAGAGCAGAATTTGTCCTTTAGCACTCTCAAAAAATTATTTTTCTCATTACAGATGAAGAGAAATAGACTGGTTGTTTTGACATACTCTTCCCCCAAACTTTTGCACTTACTGTTGTAATCCAACTTCCCAAATACTCCTTCTTTGAATACAAGGATTCCACACATGAGGAATCTTTTTCTGTGGAGTGGGGGAAGTGGGGTTGGTGATGGATTTCATAAGTCTTCTCTCTTTCTCTCTCTCTCTCTCCCTTTTTTCTTAAAGGATGTGTTCAGATGGTGAGTTAATGGTGTGGTCTTTTTAACTGAATCGTCTCAGGTGGTTTTTAGAATGAATCTTTGAATGTGTGCCAAAAAGATTTCATATAAATTGTACAAATTTGTAAGATAAATTACAAAGATCAAATATAACTGCTTAAAACCTTGAAAACAGCCACTTGCTCCAGAATATCCCAGGAGGTGAACATTATTTTTTTTAAGTGCCTCTAGGCTCTAAATTCTTCAGCCATATGTTAACTGCCAGGAAATGACCTCCTTGGTTGTCACTGGTGTTTAATTAGTTATGTCCAGATTGGACTCCCACTGAAGTGAAAGGAGCCTTTCCACTGACTTAAGGGACCATTGGATCAGGCGCTTGATTCCTTCCCAGTGTTTGGTACAATTGCCTTGCTACATTCACATCAGTGTAGCATAGCAGACATTGTCTCTCTTCCCTTCTAGTAAATTTAAGTTATAGGCTATTAATGTATGCCATTTACAGATTGGAGGATCTTCAGGTCCTCACCCAGACTGCCCTGCCTCCTGACTATATGAAGCTGATAAGTGTCTCTTTCTGCAGCGCACGGAGTAGCTGCTATTGTTTTTGTAAAGAAGACCACAGGTAAGGAATGTGCAGGCTGGGGAGCCAGTCCTCCAGCAGAACCACAGTGAAGCCCCCATGTACGGTAAGAAAGACCATTCATAGAGCCATAGATTTTAATGCCAGGAGTGACCATTAAAGCATCTAGTCTCACCTCTTATATTACAGAGGCCATAGAACATCATCCAGTTATTCCTGTATTGAACCTAATAACTTGTGCTTTGCTGAAGTATGTATTCCAGAAAGGCACCCTGTCTTGAACTGAAGATTTCAAGAGATGGACAATCCCTCACTACCACTGGTAGGTGACTTGTGCTTGCCCTTCAAATCAAAAGTGAATTCCTCCCTCCCTTATGTGAGTAACTTTTCTGAGCAAATGGAGAAAATTGCTCACCCTACTTATCATGTTCATTTACAGCCCTCCCCCCAGCACTGACGAGCAAAGAAAGAATCCTCTCCTTTACTTTTACAGCATAGGCATCTACCACTTGAGCTAAATGAGCAATTCTGTAAGCTGGTAGAAGTAGTAGGCGCTTTTCCTCTCTGAACCAGACACTAGAGGAGGACACGGTAAATGTGTAACACACTGTCCATCAGAGGAAATTTGGCCTGAGCGTATGTTCAGATCTGCTTACTGGCCACCATTTAAAAAAAAAAAAAAAATCCACCTCCTGACACCAAAAGTCAGCAGTGGGGATATAACCCAGTTTCTTCAGCTCCAAAGCACAAGCCTTCACCACTTGAGATAGTGGAACAGCTGCATTAGCTGAGTAATAACTTATTAGCCAATGTGTTACACTCACAGACACAAACAAAATTAAAGTGAGAGACACTGATCTACATTTGAGACTCGCAAACTCAAATCAAATCATCCTGAGTGTTTGAAGTTTGAGCGAAGGGTTTCAGGAAGCTCTATATAATTCCTAGTATCCTTTCAGTAATAAATGATGATAATTAGTTTATCAATGTATACACCTTCTAAATATACCTGGCATGTGAAGGCTACATTATTTACACACGTAACAGTAAATTACACACATTTAATCTCTCTGCAGTGTATTTTGATGCCCAGTAAGCAGAAGAAAAGTGGGAGACTTGTATACTCTCTTACCAAACACCTATATATACTTGAGATACTTTGTACTTGAATCTTTTCCAGATGTTATTTGTGCCATAAACTTCTGAAGGATTTCATTTCATAGAATGTATTGAGTAATACTAGGTGATAAAACATACTGTTATATATCAGCTGTGTTCCACAAGACCTTTTATAAGCTCATATTTACCACATTTTCTGTTTACTTTAAAGTAAACTTTAGACCTCATAAAGATTTTAAGAACCCCAAGGGGATAATGTATTTAAAGTGTGAACATACAAAAATGAAATGTGTTAGAGAGAAACTTTTCTTTAAGACAGTGCATTTATAGAGTTGGATATACATTAATGTATTTTGCTCAGGTATCATTATGGTTCCAGCTCTGTGCTTCACAGTTGTATAGCTGATAGCCAAAAGAGAAGAAAAAAAGTTCTGAGATGTTTGTTCTACAAGGATTGAAATCACATTTTAATTATGCAGTTTTAGGTGTTTTGCCTATTTTCCAAAGGGCACTTTGAGAAGAAAAGATTTCAGTTCTTCAGTTCTGACTAACACACATTGAAAGCTTCTGCCCTAAATACCTGGTACTGTATGTCCTTAATGAACTGCCAGTGCTCCATTAGAACCTTGTCAAGTGTCAGATTAGAACTGTTACCTACTGCAAAACAGCAGATTATAACAGTGTAGAAGGGACATATTGCATCACACTTTCTCACAATGAGTAGGACCTTCCCCTGCAAGTAATTTCATTGGTGGAGGGAAGTACTACACACTCAAGGTGAGTAAGGGTGGCCCAGTCTGGCTTATGATGATTATAGCTGTCAGACATGAATTTGCAGGATGTTTATAGAAAATTATGTTTGCAAACTTCAGTTAATATTCAAGGGAGTGAGTCTTCCTGAACATTGCTAAAAAGCATCATTCATCCTAAGTATAACACAAAGTCAACAAAGGAAGATAAGCTCTCACTAGTCTAAGAGAGCTATTGCAAATGGATCATGAGGAATCTAGTTCAAGTATAATTTCTGGCAGACATTCCCTGGAGCACATTCTGCCTTCCATTATATCCATGCAAATTCATTTTCTTCAGTCGGGTATTACAGGTGAAACTAAAAGAGGATTTTGTCCTAGAGTCCCACCAGTACTTATTGGACATTAATCATTAGTTAAGTCTTGTTTAATCTTTATCCAACAGCTAGCTCACACAGCACACTATAAATGTAGTTCTTTTTATTCTAGTGCTTGGATCAGTCAACTCCTGAAAGTTTTGCCTTGATATCTGGGTCAGGCCAAGTTATGCTTTCGTAGGGCCAGCACAGAGAGTTGGGGACAAAGGTAGCTATATGCAATCATTATACCATGCCAATTCATGTGACTCCTGCGGCCAGTGTCTCTCCTGATGCACATTAGAACAGCCTAAAGGGATTGACACAGCACAACAGCACTTTCTCCCTGCCTCATCTCCTAGCCATGCCCCCAAAATGCCACACAAGGTCCACACTCCAGGAGGGTCATGTGTACAGTTGACTATGCTAGTTTTACACCCCTGGGATCTTCAGCTGTACAGTCACTTTGGTCCATCGGAATAGCACAAAAATGTTAAAACAAACAAAAACAGAGCCTCTAGTAGTCTGAAGCATCACTGTCTTGTGCTTTGAAATGCTGGACATTCTCATTTTTATTTCTTCACTGAACTTTCTAACTCTGTTTACGCACTCCCTGTTTGTGTCACGTTTTGAGGTTGACTATAGTATTTGTCTGCCTCTGAACATTCCAAATTCTCCCAGGTAGAATATGTCTGCTTTGCCGCGGAAATTATTCATTGAGACCTAACAATCTATTGAGGTGAATTTACTGGAAAGCCGTAGGAGAGCTGCGCAGTGTGGATGACCAACATTAAAAGGATTAATGAGGAAACGTAGAGAACAATGCAGAAGGAAAATAAGTGGGGTGGAAATGTGCATGTGGAAGTAAGACCGAATTGGCTCCAGCCTGTGAAAAAAGAAAATTGAAAAAAAGTATGGTACCTGGAGAGATGAAGAGAAACAACCCATTTCAATTTAGCAGTGCATTAAAAGAGTTTTTACGACTACTGGCTTTTACTTGTTTAAAGTATTAAGTGAGGCATTTAGCTATATTCTTGATGTCTTAGAGAAATATAAGTTGTTCATATACCAGAATCAGTTCTTGAGACGATTTTAGGACTTTGCTAAGTGACAGATGATGGTGTTACTTAATCTCATCTATCCTTCATCACTTACAGCAGCAGGCACTCATTGACTTTACCCTAAATTTAAAAAGGCCTAAAAGGATTTAGATAAAAAATGATTCCCCTTCACCTATCCTGCAGGGATTTGTCGGGGGATAAAGAGACAATGCTATATTTAGCACTGCAGGGAGAGCCACTGTTCAAAGTTTAAATGGTCTATTTGCATCATTCTCCCAATCTACTGTTTATATGGTCAGCATATGGAAATG
The DNA here is from genome assembly GCF_965140235.1 of Caretta caretta. Taxonomy (NCBI): domain Eukaryota; kingdom Metazoa; phylum Chordata; order Testudines; family Cheloniidae; genus Caretta; species Caretta caretta. The sequence continues at coordinate 72,788,198 of NC_134206.1, read as the reverse complement.
AAGAACCTTCTTTCTATAAGCAGCAGAAACAGATGCAAGAGACGTTCATATTCAAATGGAAAATAGTGATGTTAACTACAAAACAATAGTAAAGCAAGACTTTATTCATATTCATTGTACTTGGGTACGGTTAGTTGATAAAGACTACTCTTGTTCAGTCCTTCTCATTGCAATATTTCATAGACATCTCCCTGGCCAGCATTTTGCAGGAACAATGGTATCTTTATTAGGTAATTGTCCACAATACTACACTAGTTGTTATAGTTCTCACTTTCCCTGGCAGGGGTCCCAGGAATCTTATACACAGACATTCAATTTATATAATTTATTGCAAAATATAACATGGATTTGGCAATTTAAAATGGAATAGGCCACGTGGTAGAAGATTCATATTAACAAATACCAATAGTTACCTGCAAACAGGCTTTCATAGAACAGGCATGCTGTTTATTTCTTTATTTAAGTTTGATTAAAGACATCTGTCCAGGACTCCAGACACTTTTACATAATTTAAGAACAGACAAACAAAAGGATAAATATCCATAATTTGAAAAGTATCCTCTCCTCCAACAGCAACATAATCCCTCAAAATATAATTTGCTCCCTTAATCAATTACAAACAGCCTACTCTCACAGCCATCAGGAGTCTAACTGAACAATTTGGTGTCAGTATAAACCACTGAAAAGAAACAAGTCCCTGGCAATCATCTGAGTTAAGCAAGCATATCATTTATCAGGGAGCCAATATCTATCTATCTATCTATCTATCTATCTATCTATCTATCTATCTATCTATCTATCTATCTATCTATCTATCTCACTTCTGTAGCCCCTTTCATCGAAAGACTACAAACTGCTTACACAAACATCTGTGGATGTTATGGTCTCATTGAAAACCATATGACTGCAGTGGATGTTACGGTTGCCTTGAAAAGGTAGGACTGGGGCTGCCAGAAGAAACTTAACATGCCTGTTAAGTAAGTAGGTATTATTACATGTATTTTTCAGATAAGGAGACAAAGACACAATGTGATTTGCCTTAGAGCACGAAGTGATAGATGCAGAGCTGGGAATAGGGGTTTCAATTCTATGGACCTGAGCACCACATACATAGTGTCTGTTAAGTGAATTCTCAGACTTCATAAACAATTGCACAGCTTTATCTTGCCTTTGAAAAGTATAGAATGAAATGTTGGTGGGGATAGAGGATGTTACAACACCTTTATTATCAATAATTTTCCAATTCATCTATTTCCTGATTTAATACAAAGTTTTTCCTCTGAGTTTGAGTTGCCATTTCAGATTAATGGGGGAAGAGGGTATGGAAAGAAAGAGATAGCAGTGGACAAAAACAGGCTAGATAGCCTATCACTGCTATCAACCTACCACTGTTATCAGTTACTCAGATCAAGCTGTAAGGAACACTATCCCCGATAATGTCACAGCAAACCTGGTGACTGAGCTTTGTGACTTTGTCCTCACCCACACCTATTTCAGATTTGGGGATGATTTATACCTTCAAGTCAGCAGCACTGCTGTGGGTACCCGCATGGCCCCACAGTATGCCAACATTTTTATGGCTCACTTAGAACAACGCTTCCTCAGCTCTCGTCCCCTAACGCCCCTACTCTACCTGTGCTGGATTGATGACATCTTCATCATCTGGACCCATGGAAAAGAAGCCCTTGAGGAATTCCACCAGGATTTCAACAATTTCCATCCCACCATCAACCTCAGCCTGAACCAGTCCACATAAGAGATCCACTTCCTGGACACTACAGTATAAATAAGTGATGGTCACATAAACACCACCATATATTGGAAACCTACTGACCACAATACTTACCTACATGCCTCCTTCTTTCATCCAGACCACATCACAAGATCCATTGTCTACAGCCAAGCCCTAAGATACAATTACAATTCCTCCAAATCCGCAGACAGAGAAAAACACCTACAGTATCTCTATCAAGCATTCTTAAAACTACAATACCCACCTGCTGAAGTGAAGAAACAGATTGATAGAGCCAGAAGGGTACCCAGAAGTCACCTAATACAGGACAGGCCCAACAAAGAAAGTAACAGAATGCCACTAACCATCACCTACAGCCCCCAACTAAAACCTCTCCAACGCATCATCAAGGATCTACAATCTATCCTGAAGGATGATACCTCACTCTCACAGACCTTGGGAGACAGGCCAGTCCTCACTTACAGATAGCCCTCCAAGCTGAAGCAAATACTTACCAGCAACTACACACCACACAACAAAAACACTAACCCAGGAACCAACCCCTGCAACAAACCCCAGTTGCCAACTGTGTCCACATATCTATTCAAGGGACACCATCATAGGACCTAACCAGTTCAGCCACACCACCAGGGGCTCGTTCCCCTGCACATCTACCAATGTGATATATACCATTATGTGCCAGCAATGGCCCTCTGCCATGTACATGGGCCAAATCGGACAGTCTCTATGCAAAAGAATAAATGGGCACAAATCAGACATCAAGAATTGTAACATTCAAAAACCAGTAGGAGAGGACTTCAATCTCCCTGGACACTCAATAACAGACTTAAAAGTCAGCATTCTTCAACAAAAAACTTCAAAAACAGACATCAGCAAGAAACTACAGAACTGGAATTAATTTGCAAACTTGACACCATCAAATTAGGCCTGAATAAAGCTAGGAGTGGCTGGGTCAGTACATAAAAATAATTTTCCTTCTGTTGATGCTCACACCTTTTTGTCTCTGTTGATATTCACCCCTTATTGTCAAATGTTGGGAATGGGCCACATCCACCCTAATTGAATTGACCTGGTTAGCACTGACCCCCCATTTGGTAAGGCAACTCCCATCTTTTCATGTGCTGTATATTAATACCTGCTTACTGTATTTTCCACTCCATGCATCTGATGAAGTGGGTTATAGCCCATGAAAGCTTATGCCCAAATACATTTGTTAGTCTCTAAGGTGCCATAAGGACTCCTCATTGTTTTTTCAGATCAAGTGGTAGAGGTTTGTGTGTGGTGGATCTAACGGCTCTGTCATAAATATAAAGGGAAGGGTAAACCCCTTTGAAATCCCTCCTGGCCAGGGGAAAGCTCCTCTCACCTGTAAAGGGTTAAGAAGCTAAAGGTAACCTCGCTGGCACCTGACCAAAATGACCAATGAGGAGACAAGATACTTTCAAAAGCTGGGAGGAGGGAGAGAAACAAAGGGTCTGTGTCTGTCTGTAGTCGTCTTGGCCGGGGATGGACCAGGAATGGAGTCTTAGAACTTTTAGTAAGTAATCTAGCTAGGTATGTGTTAGATTATGATTTCTTTAAATGGCTGAGAAAAGCATTGTGCTGAATAGAATAACTATTTATGTCTGTGTATCTTTTTGTAACTTAAGGTTTTGCCTAGAGGGGTTCTCTATGTTTTTGAATCTAATTACCCTGTAAGATATCTACCATCCTGATTTTACAGGGGGGATTTCTTTATTTCTATTTACTTCTATTTTTTATTAAAAGTCTTCTTGTAAAAACTGAATGCTTTTTCATTGTTCTCAGATCCAAGGGTTTGGGTCTGTGGTCACCTATGCAAATTGGTGAGGCTTTTTATCCAACATTTCCCAGGAAAGGGGGGGTGCAAGTGTTGGGAGGATTGTTCATTGTTCTTAAGATCCAAGGGTCTGGGTCTGTAGTCACCTAGGCAAATTGGTGAGGCTTTTTACCAAACCTTGTCCAGGAAGTGGGGTGCAGGGTTTTGGGAAGTATTTTGGGGGGAAAGACGCGTCCAAACAGCTCTTCCCCAGTAACCAGTATTAGTTTGGTGGTGGTAGCGGCCAGTCCAAGGACAACGGGTGGAATATTTTGTACCTTGGGGAAGTTTTGACCTAAGCTGGTAAAGATAAGCTTAGGAGGTTTTTTCATGCAGGTCCCCACATCTGTACCCTAGAGTTCAGAGTGGGGGAGGAACCTTGACAGGCTCTAATCTTATTGAAGAACTGCACTGTATCAATAAGATTGAAGTATCTTTGCGGAAAATAGTTCTCTAGGGAATGTGGTAATAAACCAGCTACTAATTGTCTGGAGGTAGGAAGAGTCTTTCCCTATTTTGGCCTTTTATTATATACACAGAACTTCCATTGATCTGATTGAGAGTTTGATTGAGAGTTCCAAGAGGTGGGTGGCTAAACAACACATATAAGCATATCAAATATTAGAGCTGTTTGGGATCCCCCCCACCCCATAAAAATGCACAGATTTCCCCTCCATCAAAATATTTCTTAATTTTTGGAGCGGGGGGTTGGTTGATGAGGTGATTACATAATAAAGTAATTTCAATGTTCAGTGACCGAAAACTGAAATAGTTTCAGTTTTTGACTAATGAAGAGCAAATATTTAGGGTTATTTTACAATGAAAAGCCAAAAAGATACAAACTGAAATTTTGGAATTAAAATTTCCATTTACTCAAAAAGATATTTTCCATTAAGAAAGATTTTTATGAAAAATTGTCAGCCGTCTATAGCAAACATAAAAACGCATATCAAATAAATGAAAAAAACATATCAAATAAATGAAACAAAAAACATTAAGATTGTGAGCCAGTGATAGGCTTATTTACTCAGAGAAGCAACAGGTCACCCACTGCCAGGGCTGGCTCCAGGCACCAGCGAAGGAAGCAGGTGCCTGGGCCAGCCAATAGAAACAGGCAGCACTCTGTACATTATTGGGGCGGCATGTCCGGTTCTTCGGCGGCAATTCAGCGGCGAGGCCTTCATTCCTTCCCTTCCTCTTCAGCGGCACTTCGGCGGCAGCTCAATCGGGTGTTTCTTTTTTTTTTTCTTTTTTCTTCGCCTCTTGGGGTGGCAAAAAAGCTGGAACTGGCCCTGCTCACTACCACCTAAGAGGTAGCAGATCCCTGTTCAGATTTCTTCTACTGAGTACCTATCCACTAGCCTAAAGTTTATAAGAGAGTTCCTCCTCCACTGCTTAGCTGTTTTGTGTGAACTTGCCTGAAAGACCTGATCTGATAGGTGTGCTCAGAGGCTGCCTACCAGATTGGGCCCTTCCACACGACTTGGGTAGGCAGACGCCTATCTTTCTATGTTGTGAATCGAACTTTGTCTTTGGTAGAAGATTGGGTTCTGGATGCCTATCATGAGGCAGTAGTGCACATGATTAGGCAGGAAATAGTTACCCAGGCACCTAGCATGAGGCTGTAGTGGGCACCCGAGTTAAAAAAAAATGTAGGTGCTGAGTGTAAGAACCTTCACAGTTAGGCAGCAGCCAAGTAGGAATTTTGTGGATTACAGTGGAGCCTAGAAATGAGACGTAGGCATCTCAACACTTTTGTGAATACCATCCTTAATCCTCTGACAATTCAAGAGTCCTCCTCTCCTCTGGCATATAAAATCCAAACCAGAAAAAGCAAAAAAAAACCCAAAACAAAATAAAACAAAAACCCACCACCTCTCTGCCATTTTCCCCAGCTTCTGGCCACAGAACCTTTCTAATCTTCTTTCCTGGGTCACCATAAAGAAACTCCCTACACTTTCCACTGTTCTGAACCACAGGCGCTTTTGTGTAGCCTGACTCGTTCTTGTTACAAAGCTTCACTTCCAGCTGGCAGCCATATAACCCATTAGAAAACACAAATGCTAGAATGCTTGTACATAGACGGTCAAAACTTGGAGGATGGATGTACAGTCAGAGGCCTGCCCTTAAGGAAATACATCCTAGGATGGAATCCCAAACCCAGGCATCCATACAAATTACCACATTCTAAGTGCTGGTGCATTGTAACAAATACATTTTTAAGCAGAGTCAGAATGGGCTGTACCCTGACATCTGGTGGTGAGCTGTGAAAAAGGACTTCAGGGGCTGATATCATTTGCATGGGCACACCCACTCTTCCTAGCATGATGGGACTGCTGGCCCAAATGGTCACTTTGGCTGCTGTGGGATCCCCAGTCTCTTTGTTATTGGGGCAGAAGTAGTAAAGTGTTGTTATCTTGCTTATGTGAATCAAGGACAGTAGAACTGTACTTGGCATTTTATGATGGAGGGACTTGCCCTTAACTATGTAGCACTCACTAGGCAAGGGACATGGGTTCCAAAACCCAGTGAATTGAAAGAGGTTGAGGGTAGGTTTCTCTATCTGAAAATGTGGGTCCTAAATGCTGCTTTGATCTCTTCAGTGTGTAATAACAGAGCTAATTTCAACTCTGTTAGGTGCCTTGTTACATACTGCAGAGCTGAAATCACAATACCCATGTCTAAGCATTAGACCTACTCTGGGCTAGTAGTGCACCAGCACTGAGGCTCCCCTACTACCAGCTGAAATCACTGAGAGCTGTCTTAAGTTTGGGGGTGGGGCTGAAGACATATTGGTGAGTAGCTAGTATGATGGCTAGTGGGGAGGAGCAGCTAGCAGGACAGCTGGTGGAGAGGACCAGCTCACAGTGAAGATGGCAGCAGAACCACACAGAGAGGCATGGCAATTGGCTGTGAGGTGCTCCCATGCTTCCCCCCTCTTCCACCGATGCTGGGAGGTAAACTCTGCAGAGGAACTTCTGAACTCTGGGGAGGGCTGCATTAACTAAGGGCAGAAACTGTGGGAGGGGTGATTTTGTGTTGCTGGACTCAAGAACCACTCTGGGGCTGTACTGACCAGGAACAGAAACTGGGGGAGGGGCGGGGGTTGACTTTTGGTTACTGGACTCAAGAACCAAAGGGAAGGGACACACCCCAGTCTGGTTGGGGGTGGGTCTTGTGGTTCATGGTTTGTGTTTATGAACCCTAGTTGTGGTGTTTTCCCAATTTAATGCTGTTTTGTTTACCTCATGCTATTAAAGATTTTTGCTACACCGAGACTCTGTGCTTGCGAGAGGGGAAGTATTGCCTCTTTGAGGCACCCAGGGGTGTGTGTGTAATTTTCCCAGGCCACTGGGTGGGGGCTCAAGCCAGTTTTGCATTGTATTGTTGAAAGATAACCCTGATGTACTGAACCTAGCCCTAGCTGCTGTCAACTCGGCCTGGCAGAAGGGTTACACATTGTACAGAAAGAAAGAAAAAAAAGAATCTTTTTCAAGGACTCATCCAAAGCCCATTGAAGTAAATTAGAATATTTCCATTGACTTCAATAGACTTCAATAGTCACACCACCTGTATTTTTATGCTGTACACATAATTATAAGCCCACACACTTGATTTTTAAAGTACAGTTAAAGGGATCACTACAATAACAGCATTTGTATAAACTTCAAAAAGGTCCCTGTTGTAGCCTTATTTTTTTGGTTTTCAGATTACTCACCAAATGTAATTCTTATCCATTTCCAGTTATTTAATTTCTAACTTTTTTAAAAAAAAATTGTATATGTAAGTAGCAGCCTTTAAAGCATGAGGGACGAGGACATTTACTCATTTAGTATTTTCTCATGTACAGCCTTATGAATTATGCTCATTAGATATGACTGATTACTGTATGTTTTACAGCATTTCAGGGAAAGCTAAGCAAATGGGATAATTAAAGAATAATGGATATGTTTCAGTACTGATGAGCAAATATGTTATGTACACTACATTAATTGGATTAATATTGAGTGATACCCATTGGTTAGAATTAATGGTTTTCAGTAGCCTATCAGACTGTATATATATCAAAATACTAAGAGATCTTGAAATAGACATTATGGTCGCTATTTCTGATGGTGAACATTTTTTTTCTCTTTATTCCAAAGGATACTGAAAAATGACTGAATATTAAAATGTAAGTGTCAACATTTTCATTATCATCTTACTTTCAAAACACCTTGACACAAAGTGAGTGCCTAAACCGGATTTGATAGTGTTCACATTGTTGTCAGTTGGTGTGCATGTGTGTTTTCTCTTTGTGCTGTGTCAAATCTGCAGAAATAGCTGGCTCAGCAGATCTTGATAGTATTACCACAGATTTGGTTCGGTCGTCAAGGTGCTGAGCCAGGTTTATTGTTGACAAAGCACAGAACTAGTGCCCTGGCTCCATGCTTACAGGTACACTAACACCTGTATGCTTGTCACAATGGATTCAGCTCAGTCCGCTGTGGGACCTTCTGCTACCCCCTTGGTGCCCCTCCTATGATTTTTCTTTTATACATTGGAGCAACCAAGTTACGTATTACACTCCTGATGTGGTTAGTTACTAACCGTACATCTTGTACCTGCTGGTTCAAACGAAACATTCCCATTCATTATTCTGATCTCCCATACTTTTCTTACTTGGTGTTGGTGTGTTCCTGTACCATCTCCCAGAGATGTGCTTACATGAATATCCAGTACCTACTACTTAGGCATAGTAACACTTTTAACAACACTTACTTGCCGTACCTTTGCCAAATTCATTACCAGACAGTGAACTTGTAAGCAAGGGTCCACTTTATGACAGGGCCTGACTTAGGCTCATAGCACGGCCTGGCTTTGCTGACTGTGGTTCAGCCCTCAGGTCTTGCACCAGGCCCAGTGCTCCAGCTGTCTCTCTCTCTCTCTCCTACAAACATCACACAAAATTATACTGTGGTTAGAAATACTATAGAAATTATGTTTTCAATGACAGTCCGGGTCTATGTGTTTTAAAATATTGTCAGGCTGTTTGCCAGCTGTAACAAATGGCATGTGAGCCAACTGACTGTTTCCTGTTAAAAGAACAAGTGATTTTGGTTTTTATTTAGGCTCTTTCAACCTTCCATTTGACCAATTTTAATCTATCCTCAAACTAGTGTTTTGAATTATTCTCTAATGTATGTGTCATAAATATAAAGGGAAGGGTAAACCCCTTTAAAATCTCTCCTGGCCAGAGGAAAAATCCTCTCACCTGTAAAGGGTTAAGAAGCTAAAGGTAACCTCGCTGGCACCTGACCAAAATGACCAATGAGGAGACAAGATACTTTCAAAAGCTGGGAGGAGGGAGAGAAACAAAGGGTCTGTCTCTTTCGGTATGCTGCTTGCTGGGGATAGAACAGGAATGGAGTCTTAGAACTTTTAGTAAGTAATCTAGCTAGGTATGTGTTAGATTATGATTTCTTTAAGTGGCTGAGAAAAGAACTGTGCTGAATAGAATGACTATCCTTGTCTGTGTATTTTTTTTGTAACTTAAGGTTTTGCCTAGAGGGATTCTCTATGTTTTGAATCTAATTACCCTGTAAGGTATCTACCATCCTGATTTTATAGAGGTGATTTATTTACTTCTATTTCTATTAAAAGTCTTCTTGTAAGAAAACTGAATGCTTTTTCATTGTTCTCAGATCCAAGGGTTTGGGTCTGTGGTCACCTATGCAAATTGGTGAGGATTTTTACCAAACCTTTCCCAGGAAGTGGGGTGCAAGGGTTGGGAGGATTTTGGGGGGAAAGACGTGTCCAAACTACGTTTCCCAGTAAACCCAGTTAGAGTTTGGTGGTGGCAGTGGATATTCCAAGGACAAAGGATAAAATTAATTTGTACCTTGGAGAAGTTTTAACCTAAGCTGGTAAAAGTAAGCTTAGGAGGTTTTCATGCAGGTCCCCACATCTGTCCCCTAGAGTTCAGAGTGGGGGAGGAACCTTGACAGTATGTTTCCTAGTGTTTCATCAGATACTTATACAGATGGGGAAAATTCTTCAAGCACTCATTCAGTCCCTACTGAGAAGTAAAATTTCCATTGATTGAGGGCCATTTTCTGCCCCTTTGCTTCTGCAAGCTGAGGACTCATATGATTGAGTAATGAATATATTATCTTCCAATTGGTGGTGATTTCGTATGTCAAATCATATTTCATTGTCCAGAATGTTTGCCTGTTTTTCTTGCTGTACCTTTACACCCTGGAGTCCCAGATTTGCAAGGGGATAAAAGAAATAAGGGAGAGAAAATCAAGTTCTGTCTCTCTCTACCAATAGAAGAAAATGGAATGAGAGATCCAACAGTAAACTACATTTGCTAAATATTGCTAAATAAATTTGTATTCAGGCCAATTTTTTGTAAATTCCCTTCCCAGAATACTTTGAGCTACTGATCACCTAATTCTGAATGTCAAAATGGCTTCAGGACGCAGGGTCTAGGGCAGCCTGGGGGGTTAGTGGGGGTCTGGCGCAGGCAGCAATGAGCAACCCGGCCCCAGCCCACCTGCTCCACTCCACCCCGCCGGCTCCTGGACAGAAACTGGAAAGAGGCAGTGTGGGGACTTGGGGAAAGGGTGGAATAGGGGTGGGGAGGATCAGAGCAGGGGCAGAGGCGGGATGGGGGCGGAGCAGGGGCGGGATGAGTTGGGCAGGAGCTTGCGGGAACAGGTGGAGTGGGGGCAGGGTAGGATTGGAGCAGGGGTTGGAAGAGGCAGGGCAGGGGCTTGGGGGGAAGGGGTAGAGTTTGGGTAGGGCCTGAGGTGGAGGGGGAGGGGGGGGTTGTCCCAGGCCCCACCCCCCCAAGGACGGCCCTGCTTATAGTGATAGAGTCAAGGAGTCCCATTTAGTTAGCTTAATGAGGAGAAGATTAAGGGGTAAATTGATTACAGGCTGTAAGAACTGACGGGGAGCAAACATTTAATAATGGACTCTTCAATCCAACAGAAAAAGGTGTAACATGATCCAATGGCTGGAAGTCGAAGGTAGACAGATTTGGACTGGAAATAATACATCAATTTTCAACACTTATGTCTGCATAGGATCTTATCAACATCAACATGCTTAAGTTTAAATGTCCACCTGTGTGGAATACTGTCCAGGATCAGGGCCTAAGTCACCACTTTGCCTTATTTTTATACCTTTTCCCCCTCTGTCCATTAGTTTCCCCCACCACCATTACAATTAGGTATTGATTTATTCCCAAGTGCTTAAGCCACCTTTGAAAATGGGACATAGGATCCTAAGTTACTATGGCACTTTTGAAAAAATTGCCCTGTATGCTCTTCCATAAATGCAGTTCATTACATTTAGTGAGGCACCTGCCACATTTTTAGGTGCTACAAAAAGTATGTATTTTGGAGAAGATGGCGGGTATGTTTCTGCTGGCAGGGTAAAAGGGCCCTTTCTATTGCTTTGATTTATTGCATGGCCGAATTAATGCACTACCTGTATGTGAGTATTTAATGCTATTGGGTGGTCATTACCATATCACTGAAAGTTTAATTAATTTTAGAGTACCTAGAGGATTTTATTGTGACAGATTTTGTTGCTGTGTTTATCTAAATAATGGCAACAAGAAAAATTGCAATAGCAATAATATATAGAAAAACTTTTTATGTTTCTGCTTTTCACAAACCAAATTAACGTCTCATTACTTCAAACTTCTGCTTATTGAAGGCTTTGCTGAAAAAAAGACTAGAACATTGGCTTGTCTCAATAAAGGGATTGAAAAAAAATTAAAAATTAAATAAAAAATAAGGTGACAATCTAATTCTTACAGTAAGGCCAGAATGGTATGTTAATTATGATATCTTACATTGTCCATTTTAAAGGAATACTTTTCTAAGGCCAATATTTTAAAAAAAGATATCAAAGAGGACACAAATTATTTTTTTTTCTTGCAAATATGTTGTGAAAGTGGCACTGAACAATGATAGACCGGAACCCCTCCTAGACCAATAAATGAAACATCTTACTAATAGTGCTCTTTTATAGCTCTTTTTATGGATACATTATTAACTCATTCTGGCCTCTGTTTCAGGAGATAGGAGAAAACTGCTATAACAAGATGAAAAAGCACAAAATACAAACTTTAATGTAGGCTATTAACTACTTCTTTGAAAAGTATGCCAGGTAAAATGGTATCTTCTGATGTAATATCATAGAATCATTCTTCACTGATATGTTGAGGACATTATATTACCTTCGGTTAGTATTTCAGGCAATTTCTTCATCTAATAATCCTCAATAAGAGACAAATGAGACCAGGAAAAAGGACTAATATATTAAAAATCTATAAGACTAAACTATCCTTAATTGTTTCTTTAGCACTTAAAATAGAATCGAGTAATTCGTCAAGTTACTTGCGGCAAACAACTTAAAGCATTTCATGTCTTTTCTTCAATTGTGGACAAGAATCTTACAATTATTTTGGACTAATTTACATCTGAAGTTTTTTGATGTGTAATTTCATGGAATAATTCTTGGTCTGGAGAATGTGCCCGAGCAGTTCATTTTGAGTATTCAAATTATTCGTAGCTAAATTTTTAACAAATTTAGCTCTTTTTCTGTTAATCAATGTCCATCAGCAGACTGTAGGCAAGCTCTTAAACTGATATAAATTGGCTTAGTTCCATTGATTTCAGGGGAGCTATATACATTTCTATTGGTTGAGGATCTTCCCCATCTCTATTGCTGTTAGTTATAGTAATGTCATGTCTTTGCTTAGATTGTGGGTAAAATTTTCAAAGCATCTTGCTGACTTAGAACCCACATCCCACCCCCACATCCCAGCTAAAATACAGGCATATAGGAAAGCCTTATAACCCAATAGACAATAATTTCACAAGCCAGATCACATACAATACTCTTAGATTACATTTTAGTCGTCTTAGATTTTTACATAGCATTTCCACATGCCTCACAACAACCTGTGCAAGCATACATATTTGAATGAATATAAATTTTCCTCCAATAGATGTGAGCAAATCCTTGCCTGACTGAACGCCTGTGAATATTACATTAAAAAAGAAGTGTAGATGCCATAAAAAAAATCAGTTTTCACTAATTTTCATGAGGTACTTTTCTGAAGTATTTGCCCAGCACTAAAGGCTGATTTCTAAAGATGGCTGAGTGCTCTGGCAAGGGATTGAGCACCTTTTACCCCTCTGATTTTAGTTGGTATTGAGAGTACACCTAACAGGATCAAGTTCTAATTATAAATATTTAATATTTAAACAAGATTGGTTAGTTCCAATTGGACATATAGTTCACAGGGAATATTTTCATTCCCTGATTACATAAGCATAATACAGAAGACTGGGATATTGCTGTGAATATTTGCCTTCACTAATTTATAGCATCTTCCCAGGAATACTCTCCAATACTTTTTTTTTTTAATTAGGTTTATGTTTTTTTCTTATGAACATTCTGGGTATATTCCAGGGCTCTCTAGAATTTTGATGGAAATCATACACAAAAGTGGTGCAGTCAGAATGATTATTTTTTTTACATTGATACATAATTAACCACCAGATATCTCTGCATCCAAAAAAGCTTAGACATTTATGTAAATAATGAGAACACACAGAGTTAGAGTAAATAGTATGAAAAAATACAAGGGATATGAACCTTCCCAATTATGGTAATAAGCCAAATATCAATTGCCTGGAATTAAGAAGAGACTTCCCCTATTTTAGGTTTTGTTTTGTTTTTTTCTTTTTTTCCCCCTGTTAGGCCATGTCACATCTGCCTACTGCAGAGTTTCTTGTACCTTTCTCTGGAGCATCTGATACTGGTCACCATTGGACCAGTATCAGAAGGCCCAGTGGTCTGATCTGGTTTAGCAATTCCTACATTTCAATACATTCTTTTAAAATATATGAACGCATATTCATATAAAATATTTGTCTTTTTCATCTATTTCTAATTTTGATTACTTACATTGGAATAAACACTGATTAATCCTTGGTATTGTGAAACAGTTAATAGGAATTACATATAAGATTTACAACAAAAAATTGCAAGCGCAATTAGCATTCCACAAACCAGTCTGCAATTTCACTGAACGTCATTGTTTTTTTTAAAATTTGACTGTAAAAAAAAAAAAAGTTTACCTCTACTGATTACTGAAGTCTTTGCTGCAAGTATTCGGTATGAGATACTCAAAATTTGAGCTCCATTGCTGAATTCTGAGTAGTCATATATATCACATTGTATTATTTCTGTTTCCTGTGTTAATGTACACAATTTTAATAATCAGGAATATATCTTAAAAAACAAACAAACAAAAAACAACACCACAGGAAGAGGTATAAGATAAGCATTAGAATTTGGAAATTTTAAAACACATTCAACTTTTTCCTCTGTGGGCCACACAAGCCTTGTCTGATGCATCAGTCCTAGGAAAAAAAAAGATCGGTGTAAGATGTATTAGGTGGTGCAGTTCTTAAAATGATTTTCTCTTGTCACAGTCACACAAAGTAACGTATATGTGCAAGTAGTCTTGTTCCCCTGCCATGCATCAGGATCCACGAGTACAGAGGGCTTTGTCCATGCGGTGTCCCATTGATGGAAATTATATATAGGATCAGGGCTCCATGCGAGTAGATCCCAGTGCAGGATGAGGACCTAAGATAAGAAAGGCATAGTCAGGTTCTTGTCAGGCTCATTTCATAATCTCTGTGGCAGGGCTCTGTGACGGGATTTTGGGAATCTTGTCCTTCACCAAGACATGTCTCAGCATTAACTGTGGAAATAGTACTCATGCACATGGGTGCCAGGTTTGTATAATTTTTGGTGGTGCCCAGAATGGGTCCAAACAGAGCCGTCCCATCCATCGGACAGACAGGACAACCGCCCTGGGCCCCACACTTCAGGGGGCCCAGCTCTTCAGGAGGATGCGTGGTCCAGGGCAGCCTGGTGAGTTAGTGGGGGGCCTGGCACTGGCAGCAGCAAGCGACCAGGCCCCCGCCCACCCTGTTCCTCTCCACTCTGCCCTGTTGGCTCTGCACGTCGCTTGTGGGAGGGGGTGGAAGCCGGAAAGGGGCGGGCAGTGACTTGGGGATAGGGGTGGAATGGTGATGGGGAGGGGCAGAGCAGAGGTGGGAAGAGGCAGAGCAGGGGCAAGGGCTTGGATGAAGGGGTGGAATGGGGGTGGAGTGGGGCAGGGTGGGGCTGGGTCGCTCACTGTTGCCGGTGCCAGGCCCCCCACTATGTCCTCAGGCTGCCCTGGACCCCTTGTCCCTCGAAGCACGAGGCCCCCCAAAGCGTGGGGCCCAGGGCAGTTGCCCCAGTCCATCCTATGAACCTGATGGCTCTGAAAATACAAGCCCAAACACTGGTGGATCTGGGCCAACATTCCTGAATATTATTGGATCACGGGCACCACATGCCCGTATAACTTGCCGCCTATGCTCACGCATTTGAGTTTAAAATTTGTTATTTACAAATACTTGAGTGTACAGGTTTAAAATTTGAAATCCACAAGCATTAATTTGAGTAAAACCTGATGGCTCAAATGTTAATTGAAAGGAAATGCATTATAAATATCACTCAATCCCCACAAATGCACAAATATTTCTTAAATTTAATATTAATTTGAAAGATAAATTAAGCAAAATGGAATGACTATTTATGTGATCACATTATTTCTACACCTTATAGGCTTGATTTAAGGGAAGTCTTACCCTTAACTTCCTCTACACCAACATTCCACACAAAGATGGAATACAAGCCATCAGGAACAGAATCTCTGATACTGTCACGGCAAATCTGGTGGCTGAACTTTGTGATTTTGTCCTCACCCATAACTATTTCACATTTGGGGAAAATTTATACCTTCAAACCAGCGGCACTACTATGGGTACCCGCATGGCCCCACAGTATGCCAACAGCCATTTTTATGGCTGACTTAGAACAACGCTTCCTCAGCTCTTGTCCCCTAATGCCCCTACTCTACTTGCACTATATTGATGACATCTTCATCATCTGGATCCATGGAAAAGAAGCCCTTGAGGAATTCCACCATGATTTCAACAATTTCCATCCCACCATCAACCTCAGCGTGGACCAGTCCACAGAAGAGATCCACTTCCTGGACACTACAGTGCTAATAAGCGATGGTCACATAAACACCACCCTATACCGGAAACCTACTGACTGCTATTCCTACCTACATGCCTCCAGCTTTCATCCAGATCACACCAAACGATCCATCGTCTACAGCCAAGCTCTACGATAGGCTTCTCAGGATAGGCTTCTAGGGGCACAAAGCTCTAAAGATATAGAGCAGGTTGTACAGAGAAGCCAAGAGGCCAGTGAAGAAGCTTGGCAACATGTGACCTCCAGAAGAGGTAAGCGGAATGTCCGGGTTCCAGTAACACAGACACAGGTAACTAACCGCTTTCATGTTCTCTCCACAGGTATTGTTGCGGAGAGTGGACCAGATGATATGTCTGGGGCGAGAAAGCAGAAGGAGACTCCGCTGGTTGGAAGGCATGAGATGCTATGTCCTGAGGTTGGGGGTTCCACGACCACCACTCCCAAGAGGAGAAGGCGGGTGGTGGTGGTCGGGGACTCTCTCCTTCGGGGGACTGAGTCATCTATCTGCCGCCCTGACCGGGAAAACCGAGAAGTCTGCTGCTTGCCAGGGGCTAAGATTCGCGATGTGACGGAGAGACTGCCGAGACTCATCAAGCCCTCGGATCGCTACCCCTTCCTGCTTCTCCACGTGGGCACCAATGATACTGCCAAGAATGACCTTGAGCGGATCACTGCGGACTATGTGGCTCTAGGAAGAAGGATAAAGGAGTTGGAGGCGCAAGTGGTGTTCTCGTCCATCCTCCCCGTGGAAGGAAAAGGCCTAGGTAGGGACCGTCGAATCGTGGAAGTCAACGAATGGCTACGCAGGTGGTATCAGAGAGAAGGCTTTGGATTCTTTGACCATGGGATGGTGTTCCATGAAGGAGGAGTGCTGGGCAGAGACGGGCTCCATCTTACGAAGAGAGGGAAGAGCATCTTTGCCAGCAGGCTGGCTAACCTAGTGAGGAGGGCTTTAAACTAGGTTCACCGGGGGAAGGAGACCAAAGCCCTGAGGTAAGTGGGAAAGCGGGATACCGGGAGGAAGCACAGGCAGGAATGTCTGTGAGGGGAGGGCTCCTGCCTCATACTGGGTATGAGGGGCGATCAACAGGTTATCTCAAGTGCTTATATACAAATGCACAAAGCCTTGGAAACAAGCAGGGAGAACTGGAGGTCCTGGTGATGTCAAGGAACTATGACGTGATCGGAATAACAGAGACTTGGTGGAATAACTCGCATGACTGGAGTACTGTCATGGATGGTTATAAACTGTTCAGGAAGGACAGGCAGGGCAGAAAAGGTGGGGGAGTAGCACTGTATGTAAGGGAGCAGTATGACTGCTCAGAGCTCCGGTACGAAACTGCAGAAAAACCTGAGTGTCTCTGGATTAAGTTTAGAAGTGTGTGCAACAAGAGTGATGTAGTGGTGGGAGTCTGCTATAGACCACCGGACCAGGGGGATGAGGTAGATGAGGCTTTCTTCTGGCAGCTCACGGAAGCTACTAGATCGCATGCCCTGATTCTCATGGGTGACTTTAATTTTCCTGATATCTGCTGGGAGAGCAATACAGCGGTGCATAGACAATCCAGGAAGTTTTTGGAAAGCGTAGGGGACAATTTCCTGGCGCAAGTGCTAGAGGAGTCAACTGGGGGGGGGGCGCTTTTCTTGACCTGCTGCTCACAAACCGGGTAGAATTAGTGGGGGAAGCAAAAGTGGATGGGAATCTGGGAGGCAGTGACCATGAGTTGGTTGAGTTCAGGATCCTGACGCAGGGAAGAAAGGTAAGCAGCAGGATACGGACCCTGGACTTCAGGAAAGCAGACTTCGACTCCCTCAGGGAACGGATGGCCAGGATCCCCTGGGGGACTAACTTGAAGGGGAAAGGAGTCCAGGAGAGCTGGCTGTATTTCAAGGAATCCCTGTTGAGGTTACAGGGACAAACCATCCCAATGAGTCGAAAGAATAGTAAATATGGCAGGCGACCAGCTTGGCTTAATGGTGAAATCCTAGCGGATCTTAAACATAAAAAAGAAGCTTACAAGAAGTGGAAGGTTGGACATATGACCAGGGAAGAGTATAAAAATATTGCTCGGGCATGTAGGAATGATATCAGGAGGGCCAAATCGCACCTGGAGCTGCAGCTAGCCAGAGATGTTAAGAGTAACAAGAAGGGTTTCTTCAGGTATGTTGGCAACAAGAAGAAAGCCAAGGAAAGTGTGGGCCCCTTACTGAATGAGGGAGGCAACCTAGTGACAGAGGATGTGGAAAAAGCTAATGTACTCAATGCTTTTTTTGCCTCTGTTTTCACTAACAAGGTCAGCTCCCAGACTGCTGCGCTGGGCATCACAAAATGGGGAAGAGATGGCCAGCCCTCTGTGGAGATAGAGGTGGTTAGGGACTATTTAGAAAAGCTGGACGTGCACAAGTCCATGGGGCCGGACGAGTTGCATCCGAGAGTGCTGAAGGAATTGGCGGCTGTGATTGCAGAGCCATTGGCCATTATCTTTGAAAACTCGTGGCGAACCGGGGAAGTCCCGGATGACTGGGAAAAGGCTAATGTAGTGCCAATCTTTAAAAAAGGGAAGAAGGAGGATCCTGGGAACTACAGGCCAGTCAGCCTCACCTCAGTCCCTGGAAAAATCATGGAGCAGGTCCTCAAAGAATCAATCCTGAAGCACTTGCATGAGAGGAAAGTGATCAGGAACAGCCAGCATGGATTCACCAAGGGAAGGTCATGCCTGACTAATCTAATCGCCTTTTATGATGAGATTACTGGTTCTGTGGATGAAGGGAAAGCAGTGGATGTATTGTTTCTTGACTTTAGCAAAGCTTTTGACACGGTCTCCCACAGTATTCTTGTCAGCAAGTTAAGGAAGTATGGGCTGGATGAATGCACTATAAGGTGGGTAGAAAGCTGGCTAGATTGTCGGGCTCAACGGGTAGTGATCAATGGCTCCATGTCTAGTTGGCAGCCGGTATCAAGTGGAGTGCCCCAAGGGTCGGTCCTGGGGCCGGTTTTGTTCAATATCTTCATAAATGATCTGGAGGATGGTGTGGATTGCACTCTCAGCAAATTTGCAGATGATACTAAACTGGGAGGAGTGGTAGATACGCTGGAGGGGAGGGATAGGATACAGAAGGACCTAGACAAATTGGAGGATTGGGCCAAAAGAAATCTGATGAGGTTCAATAAGGATAAGTGCAGGGTCCTGCACTTAGGACGGAAGAACCCAATGCACAGCTACAGACTAGGGACCGAATGGCTAGGCAGCAGTTCTGAGGAAAAGAACCTAGGGGTGACAGTGGACGAGAAGCTGGATATGAGTCAGCAGTGTGCCCTTGTTGCCAAGAAGGCCAATGGCATTTTGGGATGTATAAGCAGGGGCATAGCGAGCCGATCGAGGGACGTGATCGTTCCCCTCTATTCGACATTGGTGAGGCCTCATCTGGAGTACTGTGTCCAGTTTTGGGCCCCACACTACAAGAAGGATGTGGATAAATTGGAGAGAGTCCAGCGAAGGGCAACAAAAATGATTAGGGGTCTGGAACACATGAGTTATGAGGAGAGGCTGAGGGAGCTGGGATTGTTTAGCCTGCAGAAGAGAAGAATGAGGGGGGATTTGATAGCTGCTTTCAACTACCTGAAAGGGGGTTCCAAAGAGGATGGCTCTAGACTGTTCTCAATGGTAGCAGATGACAGAACGAGGAGTAATGGTCTCAAGTTGCAGTGGGGGAGGTTTAGATTGGATATTAGGAAAAACTTTTTCACTAAGAGGGTGGTGAAACACTGGAATGCGTTACCTAGGGAGGTGGTAGAATCTCCTTCCTTAGAGGTTTTTAAGGACAGGCTTGACAAAGCCCTGGCTGGGATGATTTAACTGGGAATTGGTCCTGCTTCGAGCAGGGCGTTGGACTAGATGACCTTCTGGGGTCCCTTCCAACCCTGATATTCTATGATTCTATGGTACAACCGCATTTGCTCCAACCCCTCAGACAGAGACAAACACCTACAAGATCTCTATCAAGCATTCTTACAACTACAATACTCACCTGATGAAGTGAAGAAACAGATTGACAGAGCCAGAAGAGTACCCAGAAGTCATCTACTACAGGACAGGCCCAACAAAGAAAACAACAGAATGCCACTTGCCGTCACCTTCAGCCCCCAACTAAAACCTCTCCAACGCATCATCAAGGATCTACAACCTATCCTGAAGGATGACCCATCACTCTCACAGATCTTGGGAGACAGGCCAGTCCTTGTTTACAGACAGCCCCCCAACCTGAAGCAGATACTCATCAGCAACTACATACCACACAACAGAACCACTAACCCAGGAACCTATCCTTGCAACAAAGCCCATTGCCAACTGTGTCCACATATCTATTCAGGGGACACCATCAGAAGGCCTAATCACATCAGCCACACTGTCAGAGGCTAGTTCACCTGGAAAATCTACCAATGTGATATATGCCATCATGTGCCAGCAATGCCCCTCTGCCATGTACATTGGTCAAACTGGATAGTCTCTACGTAAAAGAATAAATGGACACAAATGAGACATCAAGAATTATAACATTCATAAACCAGTCGGAGAACACTTCAATCTCTCTGGTCACTCGATTACAGACCTAAAAGTCGCAATAGTACAACAAAAAGACTTCAAAAACAGACTCCAACGAGAGACTGCTAATTGGAATTAATTTGCAGACTGGATACAATTAAATTAGGCTTGAATAGAGACTGGGAGTGGATGTGTCATTACACAAAGTAAAACTATTTCCCCATGTTTATTCCCCCCCACACACTGTTCCTCAGACGTTCTTGTCAACGGCTGGAAATGGCCCACCTTGATTATCACTACAAAAGGTTTTCTCCCCGCCCCCCTCCCCCGGCTCTCCTGCTGGTATTAGCTCATCTTAAGTGATCACTCTCCTTACAGTGTGTATGATAACACCCATTGTTTCATGTTTTCTGTGTATATAAATCTCCCCACTGTATTTTCCACTGAATGTTTCCGATGAAGTGAGCTGTAGCTCACGAAAGCTTATGCTCAAATAAATTTGTTAGTCTCTAAGGTGCCACAAGTACTCCTTTTCTTTTTTCATTAACTTACTGGGCTTTGGATCAGGTGCTAGGTTCTTAGGAATTGGATAGTGGAGCTAGATTTTGAAAGGTACCTTTCTGACTTTTGCCATTCAAAGTCCCCTGGTTTGCTTTGGTGTAATTTGAAACAAATCTAGTCACAATGGGCTAGTGTTGTTATTATTTATATTACCATGATGCCTAGAAACCCTAGTCATGGACCAGGAGCCACTGGTGCTAGGCATTGTACAAACACAGAGACGATCTTTGCCCCCACAAGTTTTTTGATAAAGATGAAATAGATTCAGAACATACATTAACCTTTGCTACCTTCCCAAATCCACAAGTCAGTAGGTAATTCAAAGCATAGGGAAAAACATGTAGGTAATATTTAATTGGCTCAGAAATGACTGCCTAAGATTTAGAACAAGAAGCATCTCATCAGCATTCAGCACCACTCTCAAGGCATAAAAAAGGAAACATATAAAGGATTTGGAAAAAGAAAGAGCAATAAGAAAAAGCGAGGGGAGAGTGGAGAAAGAGAGAAACTTCTTGCACAGCCTTTAGATTCTGCTTTCCTAAAATGGATCCCGTTACCAACATTCTGTATATGAAAGGACCAGCATGGTATGTTTTGTAGATCCATCAGAAGTATGGCACATGCACTTGTTCCTGTCTAGCACAAAGATGTTTGAGCTTTAATCTGTGTTTTAGATTTGTATTTGTGTTCCTCTTACTTTTTCTAAGTTCAGTGTTGTAGAGCAAGATATTTTCTTGCCTGTATTTTTCTTTAGTTACAATTGTTTAGCACAGTGTAATCTGCACTGAAAAAACAGAAACTGTGCACAACAGACCACCTTATGGCTCCATATCATCTGGAGTAACTGGGTGGGTAATGTAGGTCTTTGTGAGGTCAAGGAATCCTCTCACCAAAGGGTGAGTAACAGAGGAGCAGATACGATCTGCTGCTGGTACTCCAATCTCAGGGCTGGGATAGACACCACTCCCCCAACTCCCTCTTCTGAGTGAGCAATAGGTAATAGTTTGCTGCTGCCCTGCCTACAGAAAACTTCCATGTGCAGCAGAGCATGGAACCTCCAAAGGGTTAGGCTTCATGAAATTGCAAGCAGACCCCAGTGTCTCTGCATGCCCTTCAGGAATGCTGTCCCTACTGCCTGCTCCCATGACTCATTTGAAGCTGTGTTAACAAGGCTGTTGTCAGCATGAATGGGGCCATGAAAGTTAATGCAATTTTGGACAGATAATCTGCCCCTGAAGTGGATGGGCATTGTGTCTGATTAAGTACTGCAGAAGATGGTGTATGTGACTTGTGGCTGGGCATGGTGTAGAAATCTCTTGCTTTTGTGCACACTGCTGACATCTGCTCCAGCCCAGCAGGGACTGGCTTCTTCTTACGACTCAGGCCTGTGTCAAGGTCACATAAAGTCCCACCCCTTCTGTGGGTAAATTACCCCCTGTCTCTTCCCTTCTGATCCACTTTCCTCAGGAGCCTGAAGGGGGAGGAGGCCTTTCCCCTCTACTAGGTTTTGGTCCAGGGACACTTTAATAAGCAAATAGGGCCACTGGCTAACTTCCTACTTTTCCCTATCTAGTCCTTCCCAGGTTCACTGTGTGTCATCATTGCTCTCCCGCAGCCTCCCTAGCAATTTTAGGGTGTTTTTTTAATCTGTCTCATGAAAACATGATGAAAGGCACAAAGTCATAAGCTTTCCCTTATTTGGAAGGCCACTGGTCTCCTATTACTGTCAGTGGGGCTGAAGCCAGAAAGATGGCTGCCATTTCCCTACATTCCATCTGCATGTAGAAGGGAGGCTACACTTAATAAAGTTGGGCATCAACTCCCCCTGTATCCAATAAGATTGAAGCCATGTCACAGGCAAAAAGCCTCTATGGTTCAGGGGGACTGGACAGAATACAGGGACTGTGCGGAATAACAGAGACATTGAAAGATGGATGGGAAGAGTGAGGGGGAAGAGGGTACTGGGGAAAACAGGAGGTAGATTAAACTGGGTTACAGGGGAATGAGGTGCAGGAGAGGGTTCTGGAGCAGGGAGAAGCAGAGGAGAAGTGTGTGGAAGGATGTGAGTGCTGCCCAGTCTCAGACAGAGAAGTATGGCGGGGCCGTGGGGGCTAGTGGGTGAAGGAATTGTTGCTTCTTGCAAAAGGCTAAACCAATCCCATGTTGTTTTTCTCTGATATTATTGCTTATATGAATGCTTGATATATATGTAAAGTTCTTTAATATGTGTATCTATTTAATCAACCCTAAAAGTAATATAAATTCTATGTGCAAGTGTGAATCATGATGCATTAAGTCAGTAGTTCTCAAACTATTTATCATCCAGCCCTTCTTTTATTAAATATTAGGAAATAAAGAAGAAGGAGAGAGAGTATAGGCAGTAATAGGGAATGGTTGGCAGTTCCCCTGTCTCAGGAATCTCCACTGAGCAGCCATGGAAAGACGTGCAGTTTTGTGTGCATTCAAGGTTAATTTTTTAACCTGAAATTACCACACATGCACTGGCAGAGAAAAAGCATCAAAAAGTCAAAAGACAGACTGAAATACATGATTTGATGGTTTTTTTTAATGTCATCATTTCCTAAAGGGCTGACTATGATATTTTGATATGTTGAGGTTGGCAATTCTGTTACCCAAGGTTCTTTCAACCCAAAGCTCTTGGTAACTTTATTCTGTGCGAAGTAGTATCAGGAAATAAATCAACTGAGACATGGCCATCCTACCGATAGATGGCTGGCACAAACAGTACAATACAACAGTGCTCTCACTTAAAGCTACACTTTACTTAGTCTTGAACACTTACACACATCCGCAACAAGTTAGTAAAACACCCCCAACCCTCAATAATCACCAAAGTTTGGTGTGGCTCTCGAGTGGTACAGCTGCAGCCTTCTGATTGGCCTATCTTTCACCTGCTGTTTGGGGACCCCAAACTGTGTCCATGAAAAGATCCCGAAGAGTCCAAACCTCTGCCCCCTTACTTATCTTTGTTAGTAGACAATGACACATCAATCAAAAGACTTGTGAGGCAAGCAGTTTCAAAACTAAGCAAGAGATTTCCTCAGATTACTAATTAGATAGATGTGTTCCTGCAGGGTCTGCATGACTTGAGCCTCTGACAGACACATCCCTGAAGGCAAATATAAATAAGTTTCTTATTTTTCTCCTAAAACACAGACCCCAGCACATCCAACAGAGATTTCATCAGGGAGGGGTGCTGGGTCAGGCAAAGGTTGAGCAAGAGTCTTAATCCTCCTGGCTTAGTCATGCTCAGGCTACACAGGCCTGCAAAAACGCCCACTAGTTTGACTGCTGGTAGCAACAAGTATCACTACTGAGAGTGATCCCTGGCCTTTTATTGATCTGTCAAAATCTCCTTGTACAATACTGCTTTCTGCCACCCAGCTGGCTCTTCTTCAAGAGACTTTTCTCTAATCCCCAATCAGAAATCTTTATACTCTCTGTAGGCCACTCCACCAGCATATAGAATCCCGGGCAGTCTCACTTTCTCTTCCTCCAGCTTCCTTTCCCAAATATTATGGGTTCCCTGTGCAGGCCTGATGTGGATGTCTCTCACTCTCTCTTGCTGAGGTGGTTCCACTTTGAATTGATTAATGTAATATTAATTGGGTCAGAAAAAGTGTAAATGACTGTGTGCTCCAACAGTTTAGGACATTCACCTGAGAGAAGGGAAATGGCTGTTCATATCCCTTCTTGTCATCAGGAAGAACTGAACTGAGGCTTTACTTATGTGGGCTGATTTCCCCTAACCACTGGGCCAAAGGTGGCAGGTGGTGGAATAAAACATTGATCCTGCAAACACTTACATATATGAATAGCTTTAAGCACATGAGTTCCAATATCTGCCTGAGGAAGGAGAAAGGATTTGAACAAAGGTCTCCACCGCTCAGGAAAGTGATGTAACCATTGAACTATAGGATAGTCTGATGTGCATATGGGGATGTCCCTCAATCTCTCCTGTTGAAACTGTTCCACTTTGGGTAAGTACTTAGTCATTAGGCTAGAGACAGAGAAAGACAATGAGAATTACTCTATAGCCTGGTGGGTGGAAGAGTCAGGGTCCAGTATCACTGCTTCAATGACTCCTTAATTATTCGTATACAGTGGAACAGCTTCAACAGGGCATCTTGAGGTAGCCCTTCATCAGAATATTCCATACTCAATGGTTAGAACAGTTTCCTGAGAGCTGGGAGATCCCTGTTTAAATCCTTTCTTTCCCTCAGGCAGAGGGAAGAATTGGATCTGGGTCTCCTCTATCCTAAGTCAATGTGCTAATCACTGGGCTAAAAGTTATAAGGTCACTACATCCTCCTCCAGCCATCTTGTATGGACAGAGTCACAAGATATGACTTAGGCATTAAAGCTGCCTCCCTGCAGCCCAGAATTAGGTGCTTATCTACAAGAGACGGGAAGGTCTTAGAACACATCCCTATCCCTGGCATCTCCCATTGGCTAGTTTAGGAAGTTGCACTCATTTTTAGGTGCCTATCTCTCCTCATTCATTGTACAGGGGCACCTAGGTACCTAACTCAGGCTTTGTGGATTGCACTGTTTTTCCACTGTTTTTCTAAGTGCCTAAACTCCTTTGTGAACCTCAGCTTAAGGTGCATCAGTTTGTATAACAAAGCTAATTAATACATACTAGAGGTGCTTAGTGAGACCAGCTCAGTGTTCCTAATTAGAACAACACAATCTGTAGTATATAATTACAATGATAAATTAAGTGTATGAAAACATGTTTAAACTGCTAATATTTTAAAATGTTTTGATCTTGAATTCGTATAAAGTTCTTCAGTGCTAAAACACTGGGGACCTGCCCTTATGGACATTTTAAAGTCAAAGTTAACTTTCTTATTTGTTTTGAAAAAAAGTTAATTAATTATATTTTCAAAACAACTGTAGTTTGGAAGTCACCAGGAAGTGTTTTGTAGAAAGAGAAGGGAATTTGTTGAGGAATTAGGAAGAAAAACAAGTGCCTTTTCCCAACCCTTTCAGATTAAGAACACCCCTCTTTCTACCTAACCTATCCACAGTTCAGAACCATCCTAGAGCTCTGAGCACTCTCTGACCAAACACCCAGATGTGCTTAGTGTACATAGACTTTCATACCACTCATACCTCAAGGCTCCAATAACAGTCACTACATTCAAAATTCTTCCCTGCCCCACTTGCCACTCACCATCCAAATGCTCAGAAGCCCTTACCCTTACCCCTCCCCAACCAACTTGTTCTGGGGTCTGGAAAATGAGTCAGGTGGCAGGATGTGCATGTGATCTAAATTAAGCTTGTGTTCCCTGCTCTGCATTCTCCCTTTGCAGCTGGCTGCACATGTGCTGCAGGACCAAAAGTTCCCTTGCAGCAGTCATACATTCTAGGTCTCCCATGGCTAGAGCAGCTGCGGTGCCACCAGGAGACCCTTAGAGGAAACAGGACATACTGGACTCTTCAGTACATCACTTTCACTACAGAGCTGAGAGGCTTAGCCCCATTAGCTTTAATGACTAGCAACCCCTGTGAGTGAAGAGCTGCACTGTCATGTACTTCCCCAACTACCTTTTGCCTCCCTTCAGGACTGGTTGCTTCAACCAACATCCAAAACCTGGATTCTTCCATGTCTGTAAGCCAGGACAAATGCAGAGGCTGAGAAGTCTGTTTCTGAGGTTAATCAAGGAAAACAACTTATGTGATTGCTTCTCCCTTCCCAGAAATGTAGGAGATCAAGAAAGGGATCGCATATGGTAGTGTCTGAAGAGTTAAACAACAACATTATTCCTAAGTAATGAGAACAGGTGGAAGAGAGCCTCACGCTGATGGTTAAAGGCAAAATAAAGAGCCTCACGCAGACGGTTAAAGGCAGAGTCTAAGAACCTGTATAGGAATGCAAGGCTCTTCTGTTAAGTCATACTACAGTAAGCAACCGTGCAAAGTCTCTGCATTAAGATTCAGGGTAATTAATACCCAGACATATTGTCAGGTCGATCCATTAAGTTTCAACCAGGATTTAAAGGATATAGGACAGTAGAAATCATGGAAGGAAACCTTAGGAATATCTAAAGGTGAGAAGAAAGGTTAGGCTGATTTATTTTGCTTTTGAGTTACCAGTAAAGCCAAACTCCACAAGGGGATGAAATTTGGGATATATCTACACTGCAATAAAAGACTGGTGGGTGACCCAGGTAAGCTGATTTGGGGTTGTGGGGGTCAGGCTGTGAGGCTATAAAATTGCACTGTGGAAGTTTGTGCTCAGGTTTTGAGGCCCCACATGAGGAGAAGGTCTCAGAGCCCAGGCTCCAGTCCAAGTCCGAATATCTACACTGCAATGTTATAGCTCCGCAGATCAAGCCCTGTGAACCCAAGACAGCTGACCTGGGCCATCTGTGGCTATACTGGGGGTGTTTTATCACAATGTAGATGTACCCTTGGATCCTAATTCAGACCCTTAATCCACTTTTGAAATGATGAAACCTTCTGAAACATTCTCAGTTACATATATTTCTTTCCCCCTCCTTCATTTTTAAAAGCAAATTTAGTGTTTCGTGAAAGTCAAGGGACAAAATTCCTCTTGGCATGAGAACCAACTGTGCATAAACTGCTTCATACTCTCTTACAATGTGGCTCAAACTTGCACTAGGGGGATCACCACCAGGCTGGAGGAGATAGTTTGTATACCATTTTCATTCATTCTTTTGTATGAATGCTGAACAATCTGCAACAACTTTAAATTTAGAAATGTAAGCTAAGTACAGAAAAATGAACTGAAATGGTTGAAATCAAACCGAAATAATGATTAATCTAAACAGATGGTTTTTTTTTCATTTTTGGGTCACAAAATGTTTCAATTGATTTTCTGTCCCAACTTGAAAATTTTCACAGGATGGGAAAACCATTTCCCACCTAGCTCTAGTAATTTGTCTAATGAAAACTGGAATGAAACCATAAATTCAGTTCATATAAACCAATAAACAACAAGCAGACTGCAGCATTACCAGCTTCAAGCATCTGAGTCAGCCTCCTCAGAATAATGAGATTGGCTTAAAAAACATGAGATTTAAAAAAAAAAAAAAATCCTGGGTTCTTTTTATTTGATATCTGGAGTTGGAGCCTTTCAAGACCACATTTTCAGGCTTCTCTCTGCAACCACAAGGGCTGAATGTGTACTTTCTTTTTAATGAAAAGTAGTTTTTTAATGTAATTACAGGACTCCAGCAGCTGGGGTTTTAAGGAGAAAAAACAACAACAATAATGCCATGCCCCCACCCCCCAAAAAACCCCAAAACTAAAAACAAAACAAAAAAGCCCACATTGTGACACTCATGATAAAGTTGAGTTTTGGCTACATTGAGAGAGCCACAGCATTTGATATTTACCAACCTGGTCTAGATTTAAACACAGAATGATCTAGATCTATTCATACTTCTATATATTGAGACATCCACATATCATGAGACAGTCCCTCCCAATCGCAGAAAAATTAAGAAGTCCTAAAGGGAGGCCCATCAAACCCAACAAAGTCCTGATCTGCAGCCATATAAGAATTACTGCTTGAGTCTCAGCCACAGATGGTTGTTCTAAAGTACATGCAAACTGAGAGCCTGGGAGTGTGGGAAGTGGATGGCTCATTTGCATAAATTTTAAATAATCTGGGTCAATGGCTCTGCAATTTGTTGCTTTAGAGATGGTTTGTAATTTGCAGAGAGGAACCTTCCATTGTCAGCCAAGTTTCTTTCTGAATATGTTGGCACATTGAAGACACAGGGCTATTGCTTTCCAGAGTAGTTTTGGCTGGATTGGTTTCTATGTTCTTACAGGTTATTTGCATTTTCTATGTTACTTTCAACAGTGAATTACACTTGCTAAAAATAAATAACAATAGTATGCACTAAGAAACCATGTAATACATTAATAGTATTTTTGCTTATAGAGTTTTAGCATCTCTCCCTTGTCAAGGTGGTGCACAAAATTTTAAACATATAGTAAATAATATAAAACCAAATATTTTATATCTGTGTGTGGTGCCATTAAAGCAAAATGGATTGTGCCCATAGGGGCTGGGCCTAGTTAAAGCTGAAAATACCTCTGAAAAAGTATAATGTTCAGACTATATCCTAAAAGGCTAACAAATAGTTTAGATAAGCACACATACAAATCAAACAACCTTGTAGGTATGATTCTGTGCGCTCTGTAATTTCTAAAATCAACTCACATTCACTCTAGTCTTGTACACACTCCTCTCCCTGGATTTAATGGAGAAAAACTCAGAGGAGAAACTGTAAATATAACCAAATTTTGAATATGTGTATCCTTAATTTGTTAGGGACATAACTGCAATATAGAACATATACATATATATATTTGTTTATTTGAAAACACCAAAGATTGCATATTCAGAAAAGCATGTATAAGATGTGTTTGGTAGAGAATGTAGATCCTAATCAATGCAAGACAGATGCAAACACAAAGGAGAGGAGCAGGAACAAACAGAAAAAAATCTGGCTTCATTAGAATAGGGGAGCTGAGGATAATCACATTCATACCTTTTTGTTAAAGACATGGAGCCTGATCATCCACTGTCTTACACCTGTGTAAAATGGGGGAAATGGGAGTCACAAGGAAAATAGGGGACCCTAGTAATGGGGGGAGAAGGGAAATGTGGCCACACAGAACCCCTAGCATAGGGCGGAAGGGTGAAGTGGAGGGAAGGGGGGCAGACAGAGACACTGGTATGGGGGGAGGAGGGAGTGGGGGACAATGGGGATATGATGGAGAAGGAGTGTAGGTACCCCAAAACTTACCCATGGTGGGGAATGGGAAACTGAAAACCTGCACTGGAAACAGTAAAGGACTAAAGTTTAACTTATCAAAGTACAATGGTTCCACACATCAGGTAAGAAACTCTTGAATTCAAACGGTGAAAGGGAGACACATATTAATTATCTGTGTGCTGGAGCCATAAGTCAACAAACAATGGAGACCACTTACCGCCCATTAGGAGAGAAAGCATGAAAGGGACTCTAATCCTATCAGTGAGGCCATTTGTTCTATACTTAGGACCATAGGGGTAGATCCCAAAGGCTAAAACTCTGCAGAGAGAAGCTTGCTGTCTTCTCATAATGAAGGTACCGCAAAGATAAAACCAAGAGAAGGTGCCACAGGAAGAGGGGAAAAATAATACCATAGTGGGAGGCTGCTTCTTCTTCCCGCATTGTCTGAATCTTAACAAAAGATCGGAGGTGTACATCCAGTGGTGACTATAAAGTGGTCCAGTGGGATGTGACATACAAATAGTGTTGCTTTGCCTCCCTCTAGTTTTGTCCTTAAGACACAGGATGCACTGTATTCCCAACTTCTCCAAGTAATATTTCATGTAATATCAGTCAGCTACAATTTAAATGGAAGAAAATGGGATGTGAACAAAGAAAAGTGATTTACATAAACTACTTGAGCTCCCACAAAAAAATATCAATTATGCAAACAAATGCATAATACACAAGTATTGGCATACAAAATAGTATGTACTGAAGCAACTAGTCTAGCCTCGTAAAACAAAACATTTAATCAATAAATGTTGAAGACTTGAGCTAATCTGAAATTAATATGAATTAATTAAATGAATGTGCATAACAAAAGACTATATAACACAGTCAACACTCTTTGATTGTGGCCACTTTGTAATTCCTCAGAATAAACATTCAAAGTTGTGAATCTTCTTTAAATATGCTCAGTCACAATAAGTGCTTCTTATTCAGGCATAAACAAATCATTGCTAACAAACCATTCACAAGCTAGTTGTTCTTGAAAATAACCCACTTTAGGCTATTCTGCTGCTGTGATGAAATTTCATCTGTGTGTTTGCCAGGGACCTTAATGAATAGATAATCATCTAGAACTCATTAGAACAAGAACAAAAGGCTTTATATGGTTTGTTGCAAAACTTTTTTTCTTTTCCAGCCTTAAAATATGAATCCATCCATCGATAGTTTCTGAAACTTGGGAAAAGTTACAAAAGTATACTCTGATTGGTACTCTGTCAGGTAGCTGCAATGTCAGTATAGTCCATTGTGGGCTTGATTCCGATTTCGTAACTCTATAACTGGACTGATTTTTAGTACACTTAACATAAAGTGATGTGAGAGAAGAACCAGGCCTGCTGATGAGAATCAGCTGGCCCTACTTGGATGTGCAAGAGTGGGGAAGGGAAGATGAAAGGAGTCTTTTCCCTGAGTTGCTCCACAGTGCAGAGGTCAGTCACATAATTAGAGAGAGTTCAATCAGTACATTAGTTTAGTGCTGTTGCAGGCACAACATTCCATAAATGGATATGGGAGGGCTGGGACATGGTCCTGCTCTTTCTACACTCCCCAATGAGCCCTCACATGGATGTAGGGAGCAAATGTTGGACCCTGGGCAGTGCTTTTCTATAGCCTCAGAAAGTATTCTGGGACAGTTATCCAGAATTCCTCTTGAGATTCCCATTCCTGTGAATCTCCTCTTTATCCCTCTGTCCTGTCCCACTCAGCCACCCCCCTCCAAATATCCTCCTCCTATCTCTCCCAAAATACACAATAAAGCCAATGAATTAAAGCCACAGTCTTCCCCATAATATAGAGCACATTATGAGTGTACTTTTTCAGTCTTTATATGCTTCATTATATACAGTTGTGGATGCTGTATTTCTGCATGTCAATTTTTATAGCAATAATGTAATTACTTTTCAGAAATGATTCATTATAGTGGGCAGAATGCTAATTTTCATTGCTGAAGGATATACAGATAACTGGCAAAGACAGTCTAGATTCACAATGAAGTCATGGCATCTTAAAATGTCATCTGAGTAATTTGAAACACAGCTCAGGGTATTAACATTAAAAACTCTGCCTTTAAAGGCTAGACTTGCCTGAATGCCTTACCATAACTTACTGCAGTTCTTACAAAGGTAAGTCCATAGTTCTTTCTGTCCACAAGAATCAGTTAGACTTGTTGACATTTAGTGATACAGCAAAATGGTGTTCACACACTGAACACAAAGAAGATGTATGTGCACCAATTTTTGTGTTAATAAAAAGACACTTTGGTTAATGAAATATGAGGAATTTTGCTTATTTTGTGGACTGTGCTAGTATCTCATACCATATAACTTATTTTTCCATTAAACAGATTTGCTTCTAATTTTGATGTATGGCTGCAGAGCCAAAATAAGTCTGTAAAAAAGAAAAAAAAATGGCAAACACTACCAATCAGTAACTTTACACCACAAGATTTAAAGACAGACCCATATTTCAATGCATTTGGCAGGTAGAATATGAATGAAAAAATGAAGATCTGTGAAGCTGTAAACAAAGGATTTCAAGCATTTGTGCAACAATCCAGTAATGAAACATCATGCAGACAGAGACACTTGCTAGATTTTGGCTTGCTTCCTCACATCTGTAAAAGACTTAGAATTGCTCAGGTGAGAGACTCCAGAGGGAAAGCTGAGGGTCTTCTTCCTTCCCTTGCTGGCCTACTTATGCCAACAGTCAGGATCAGTACAAACAAATCTCCAAAGCCATTTAACTGGGACATAACCCTTGCTCCCTTCACTCCTTCCCTGACCTCAAGGTTCAAGACATGGTTTGTGACCTATTCTTCTTACCTGCCCCAAACTCCCACTGCATTCAATTCGATGGAAAATTGGCAAGGGGAGTTGTGTATACTCAGCATATTTTGAAAAGCAGGTCACTTACTGGATCCCTAAATTGAGATTTCAGTGCCTAGATTTAGGCACACAAGCTGGAATATTTTTTCATGGCTTCTTAACATTAGGCATGTAAAAGTCCCATCTAACTTTTGAGCAGCGTATGTAAATTCCAGCTCCAGGAGATGTACCCAGGCTAGCTCTGATCAAGGTAGTACACTGAAAACAAAGTGTGACCATTGAGGCACAAGTGGTGGGATGGGCTAGCCACCCAAGTTATAAACCTATCTGAGATGCTAGGCACATGTTCAAATTGGTTTCCCCCTCCTGACACTCACACCACCGCACCTACTCTTCTAGCTTGAGTGGGTTAGCTTGATCAGAGATAGTTGGGTATGTCTCCTCAAGCTGCAATTTACATCTCCAGCTTGAATTGTTGGCACACCCTTGGTTTGAAAAAGGGGTCCTGGCTCCTTAGAGCATGTCTGCCCTGAAGTTAAACAGCGTCTTAGCCTGAGCCCTGTGAGCCTATGTCAGCTGGCATGGGCCAGCCAATGATTTTTAATTGCAATGTAGACATACCTTTAGTGGCTTTTGGTTAAACTACAAGAGTTGTGCCTCGTTGAGGCAAAAAGGAATTTTAGTTTATGAGCTTGATTCTGATCTTACTTGCTCCAGTTCTACATCAATGTAATTCCACAGACAGTGTAATTGTTCTTGACTTACACTAGACAACAGAGCTCAGACTTAGGCCCTACATATTTACTGCTCTTCTTGTCCAGAAATGGTTTCCTGAGAGATTGCCATAACAGGGCCACCATCCATTTGGAATGTTTTTTTTACAGCAAAAAGGGACAGACATTTGCATTTTTTTTTTAAAAAAGAATGTATGAATTCTGGAGAAAGCATAAAAATAGCAAAGATTGTAAATCACAACGTCCTTAATATGTGCTTATACCTGTGATTTTCTACTGAGTTTTTCAGTAAATTGCTTTTATATAGCTATGTTTTAATTTTTATCACAAGGAGAAACTGATTATTTTCCTTATGACCCTAGGTGTCTCACACTATGTGGCTGCAGCATTGCTTGCTGAGTTATTTTGGCATTAATCACTTTTATTGTGTGAAAGACTACAATTCTCTTGTTCTTGGGCACTACCCTTGGGAATGCAGGTCACTGTTATCTAACAACAGTATCTACAGCTGCTCGTACTGACTTGAATTTGAGACTTACTTCCTTGACAGAGGTCATAGAGAAGCAATTGAAGTCAATTTTATGAGACATCTGTTATATGTGTGGTTATACTCATTCTTCAAGATTGCCCTCCAAAGTATCAGTTGCTAAAAGAAAATGAATGTAGCACGCACCCTAAAATGAAAAACAGTGTCATGAATAATGTTTAATATAACAAAGTGGGAAACCACTTTAAATGAACAAATAAACACAGTTGGAACTAAAATTAGCTAATATTGATTATAGAAAAAATGTATACAAATAGAATGGACCAAATTCTGCCATGTTAGGCTGGTGTGAATCTCGAGTAACTCACTAAAGCTTCAGTGAGTATCAGTAATCAGATACAGTTCAAAGAAAGTACACAGAAGAATGCACATCTTTAGTCTTTGTGTTAAATAATACCACCTTATATTTATATAGTCCTTGTCATCTGACGATTCTAAAGGTGAGGTGTGAAAATATTATTATTTTCCATTGTATGGATGGGCATAATGAGGAACAGCCAGGTTATGTGAGTTAACCAAAGTCAGAGGGTGTGTCTGCAGCACAATTGGAAACTGAACCCAAGACTCTTGTTTTGACTGCCATTTTCCTGGTTGCATTACTGGAAATTGTTGTTTACAGTGTTCAGTTATACACACTGAGAATGTCAAACATGTGACTGGCTGTCTTGGAGAATACACTATTTGTGTCTTAAGCTGTCTTGTCGGGATTCATTTGTGGATGAGCTTTTCTGTGAGCAATTAAGTCCATTGTTTTTCTATCAAATGTTAGTGCACAGACAAAAATAATCCAAGACCTCAGCATTTACTAGCTGGTGGTATAGGAAAATGAAAATGATAATACAGGGAACCTAACAGCTCCTAGCAAATGTGACCTGGGTACTATGTCTACTAGAGATACAACTGTCGGGAATGTAAATTTACTAAGCTACTTTGACAGGAGATGATTAAAATTTAGAAATATATATATATATATACTCCGACAGTAAATGAGCATTATTTAGGTTGCAAAGTCAAGCATTTGAAAATAAGTAAATGCCAGACATACGGTTGTGCATGGAACTTTAATTTTGCCTCCTTGTCTGTCTATACTGTGCACTGAGTGAGACAGGGTCCCGTAGAAGATTGGTCCAAGCTGTCCAAATCCTGTTGATAACCCAAGTTGGGGGAACAAAAAGTTCCACAAACTAGAATTTATGTTTTGGGGGGAGGTTTTTATTAGGTATTATTAGCCCTCGGCGGAGGGCTTCCACAGTACTGAGGCTAGAGTCGACTTCCGGAGCGTTGCACTGTGGGTAGCTATCCCGCAGTCTCCGCTGCCCATTAGAATTCTGGGTTGAGATCCCAATGCCTGATGGGGCTAAAACATTGTCGCGGGTGGTTCTGGGTACATATTGTCAGGCCCCCGTTCCCTCCCTCCCTCCGTGAAAGCAAGGGCAGACAATCGTTTTGCGCCTTTTTTCCTGAGTTACCTGTGCAGACGCCATACCACGGCAAGCATGGAGCCCGCTCAGGTAACCATCACTGTATGTCTCCTGGGTGCTGGCAGTCATGGTACGGCATTGCTACACAGTAGCAGCAACCCCTTGCCTTGTGGCAGCAGACGGTACAGTACGACTGGTAGCCGTCATCGTCATGTCTGAGGTGCTCCTGGCCACGTCAGCCATGAGCGCCTGGGCAGACATGGGCACAGGGACTAAATTTGGAGTGACTTGACCAGGTCATTCACTTTAGTCCTGCAGTCAGTCCTATTGAACCGTCTTATGGTGAGCAGGCAGGTGATACGGATTGCTAGCAGTCGTATTGTACCATCTTCTGCCGGGCAGGCAAGAGATGAGGATGGCTAGCAGTTGTACTGTACCATCTTCTGCCGAGCAGCCATGAGATGTGGATGGCATGCAGTCCTTCTGCACCATCTGCTGCCAGCCAAAGATGTAAAAGATAGATGGAGTGGATCAAAACAAGAAATAGACCAGATTTGTTTTGTACTCATTTGCTTCCCCTTTCCCCTGTCTAGGGGACTCATTCCTCTAGGTCACACTGTAGTCACTCTCAGAGAAGGTGTAGTGAGGTAAATCTAGCCATGTATCAATCAGAGGCCAGGCTAACCTCCTTGTTCCAATAAGAAAAATAACTTAGGTGCACCATTTCTTATTGGAACCCTCCGTGAAGTCCTGCCTGAAATATTCCTTGATGTAAAGCCACCCCCTTTGTTGATTTTAGCTCCCCGAAGCCAACCCTGTAAGCCGTGTCCTCAGTCGCCCCTCCCTGGGTCAGAGCAATGGCAAAAAATTGTGCATCTGAGTTGAGAGTGCTGTCCAGAGCAGTCACAATGGAGCACTCTGATGGGGCTAAAACATTGTCGCGGGTGGTTCTCGGTACATATTGTCAGGCCCCCATTCCCTCCCTCCCTCTGTGAAAGCAAGGGCAGACAATTGTTTTGCGCCTTTTTTCCTGAGTTACCTGTGCAGACGCCATACCACGGCAAGCATGGAGCCCGCTCAGGTAACCGTCACCGTATTTCTCCTGGGTGCTGGCAGTCGTGGTACGGCATTGCTACACAGTAGCAGCAACCCCTTGCCTTGTGGCAGCAGACGGTACAGTACGACTGGTAGCCATCATCGTCATGTCTGAGGTGCTCCTGGCCACGTCGGCCACGAGCGCCTGGGCAGACATGGGCGCAGGGACTAAATTTGGAGTGACTTGACCAGGTCATTCTCTTTAGTCCTGCAGTCAGTCCTATTGAACCGTCTTATGGTGAGTAGGCAGGTGATACGGATTGCTAGCAGTCGTATTGTACCATCTTCTGCCGAGCAGCCATGAGATGTGGATAGCATGCAGTCCTTCTGCACCATCTGCTGCCAGCCAAAGATGTAAAAGATAGATGGAGTGGATCAAAACAATAGACCAGATTTGTTTTGTACTCATTTGCCTCCTCCCCCGTATAGGGGACTCATTCCTCTAGGTCACACTGCAGTCACTCACAGGGAAGTTGCAGCGAGGTAAATCTAGCCATGTATCAATCAGAGGCCAGACTAACCTTCTTGTTCCAATAAGAACAATAACTTAGGTGCACCATTTCTTATTGGAACCCTCCGTGAAGTCCTGCCTGAAATACTCCTTGATGTAAAGCCACCCCCTTTGTTGATTTTAGCTCCCTGAAGCCAATCCTGTAAGTCATGTCGTCAGTCGCCCCTCCCTCCGTCAGAGCAATGGCAGACAATCGTTCTGCGCCTTTTTTCTGTGCGGACGCCATACCAAGGCAAGCATGGAGGCCGCTCAGCTCACTTTGGCAATTAGGAGCACATTCAACACCACACGCATTATCCAGCTGTATATGCAGCACCAGAACCTGGCAAAGCGATAACAGGCGAGGAGGCGACGTCAGCGCGGTCACGTGAGTGATCAGGACATGGACACAGATTTCTCTGAAATCATGGGCCCTGCCAATGCATGCATCATGGTGCTAATGGGGCAGGTTCATGCTGTGGAACGCCGATTCTGGGCTCAGGAAACAAGCACAGACTGGTGGGACCGCATAGTGTTGCAGGTCTGGGACGATTCCCAGTGGCTGCGAAACTTTCGCATGTGTAAGGGCACTTTCATGGAACTTTGTGACTTGCTTTCCCCTGCCCTGAAGCGCATGAATACCAAGATGAGAGCAGCCCTCACAGTTGAGAAGAGAGTGGCGATAGCCCTGTGGAAGCTTGCA
Source organism: Caretta caretta (assembly GCF_965140235.1). NCBI lineage: Eukaryota > Metazoa > Chordata > Testudines > Cheloniidae > Caretta > Caretta caretta. The sequence continues at coordinate 72,750,722 of NC_134206.1, read as the reverse complement.
ACGCCAGACGGCTACCGGTCAGTTGGGAATCAATTTGGAGTGGGCAAATCTACTGTTGGGGCTGCTGTGATGCAAGTAGCCCACGCAATCAAAGATCTGCTGATATCAAGGGTAGTGACCCTGGGAAATATGCAGGTCATAGTGGATGGCTTTGCTGCAATGGGATTCCCTAACTGTGGTGGGGCCATAGACGGAACCCATATCCCTATCTTGGCACCGGAGCACCAAGCCGCTGAGTACATAAACCACAAGGGGTACTTTTCAATAGTGCTGCAAGCTCTGGTGGATCACAAGGGACGTTTCACCAACATCAACGTGGGATGGCCGGGAAAGGTGCATGATGCTCGCATCTTCAGGAACTCTGGTCTGTTTCAAAAGCTGCAGGAAGGGACTTTATTCCCAGACCAGAAAATAACTGTTGGGGATGTTGAAATGCCTATATGTATCCTTGGGGACCCAGCCTACCCCTTAATGCCATGGCTCATGAAGCCGTACACAGGCAGCCTGGACAGTAGTCAGGAGCTGTTCAGCTACAAGCTGAGCAAGTGCAGAATGGTGGTAGAATGTGCATTTGGACGTTTAAAGGCGCGCTGGCGCAGTTTACTGACTCGCTTCGACCTCAGCGAAACCAATATTCCCACTGTTATTACTGCTTGCTGTGTTCTCCACAATATCTGTGAGAGTAAGGGGGAGACGTTTATGGCGGGGTGGGAGGTTGAGGCAAATCGCCTGACTGCTGGTTACGCGCAGCCAGACACCAGGGCGGTTAGAAGAGCACAGGAGGGCGCGGTACGCATCAGAGAAGCTTTGAAAACCGGTTTCATGACTGGCCAGGCTACGGTGTGAAAGTTCTGTTTGTTTCTCCTTGATGAAACCCCCGCCCCTTGGCTCACTCTACTTCCCTGTAAGCTAACCACCCTCCCCTCCTCCCTTCGATCACCGCTTGCAGAGGCAATAAAGTCATTGTTGCTTCACATTCATGCATTCTTTATTCATTCATCACACAAATAGGGGGATGACTACCAACGTAGCCCAGGAGGGGTGGTGGAGGAGGGATGGAAAATGCCACACAGCACTTTAAAATTTTACAACTTTAAAATTTATTGAATGCCAGCCTTCTTTTTTTGGGGCAATCCTCTGTGGCGGAGTGGCTGGTTGGCCGGTGGCCCCCCCACCGCGTTTTTGGGCGTCTGGGTGTGGAGGCTATGGAACTTGGGGAGGAGGGCGGTTGGTTACAGAGGGGCTGCAGTGGCAGTCTGTGCTCCAGCTGCCTTTGCTGCAGCTCAACCATACACTGGAGCATACTGGTTTGGTCCTCAAGCAGCCTCAGCATTGAATCCTGCCTCCTCTCATCATGCTGCCACCATATTTGAGCTTCAGCCTTGTCTTCAGCCCACCACTTACTCTCTTCAGCCCGCCACCTCTCCTCCCGGTCATTTTGTGCTTTCCTGCACTCTGACATTATTTGCCTCCACGCATTCGTCTCTGCTCTGTCAGTGCGGGAGGACAGCATGAGCTCGGAGAACATTTCATCTCAAGTGCGTTTTTTTTTTCTTTCTAATCTTCACTAGCCTCTGGGAAGGAGAAGATCCTGTGATTATTGAAACACATGCAGCTGGTGGAGAAAAAGAAAGGGACAGAGGTATTTAAAAAAGACACATTTTTATAAAACAGTGGCTACACTCTTTCAGGGTAAACTTTGCTGTTAACAAAACGAAAAGGAGTACTTGTGGCACCTTAGAGACTAACCAATTTATTTGAGCATAAGCTTTCGTGAGCTACAGCTCACTTCATCGGATGCATACTGTGGAAACGCAGAAGACATTATATACACAGAGACCATGAAACAATACCTCCTCCTACCCCACTCTCCTGCTGGTAATAGCTTATCTACAGTGATCACTCTCATTACAATGTGTATGATAATCAAGTTGGGCCATTTCCAGCACAAATCCAGGTTTTCTCACCCTCCCCCCCCCCCCACAAACTCACTCTCCTGCTGGTAATAGCCCATCCAAAGTGACCACTCTCTTTACAATGTGTATGATAATCAAGGTGGGACATTTCCAGCACAAATCCTGGTTTTCTCACCCCCCCCCCCTTTTTCAAAAACCACACACACAAACTCACTCTTTGTGTGTGTGTTTTTTGGGAAAAAAAGGAGGGGGGGTGAGAAAACCTGGATTTGTGCTGGAAATGGCCCAACTTGATTATCATACACATTGTAAGGAGAGGTTTCAGAGTAACAGCCGTGTTAGTCTGTATTCGCAAAAAGAAAAGGAGTACTTGTGGCACCTTAGAGACTAACCAATTTATTTGAGCATGAGCTTCCGTGAGCTACAGCTCACTTCATCGGATGAAGTGAGCTATAGCTCACGAAAGCTCATGCTCAAATAAGTTGGTTAGTCTCTAAGGTGCCACAAGTACTCCTTTTCTTATTGTAAGGAGAGTGATCACTTTAGATAAGCTATTACCAGCAGGAGAGTGGGGTGGGAGGAGGTATTGTTTCATGGTGTCTGTGTATATAATGTCTTCTGCAGTTTCCACAGTATGCATCCGATGAAGTGAGCTGTAGCTCACGAAAGCTTATACTCAAATAAATTGAATAGTCTCAAAGATGCCACAAGTACTCCTTTTCTTTTTGCGAATACAGACTAACATGGCTGTTACTCTGAAACTTGCTGTTAACATTACATACATAGCACATGTGCTTTCGTTACAAGGTCGCATTTTGTCTCCCCCCTCCCCGTGGCTAACAGCGGGGAACATTTCTGTTTAGCCACAGGCAAACAGCCCAGCAGGAACGGGCTCCTCTGAGTGTCCCCTGAAGAAAAGCACTCTATTTCAACCAGATGACCATGAATTATATCTCACTCTCCTGAGGATAACACAGAGAGATAAAGAACGGATGTTGTTTGAACGCCAGCAAACATACATTGCAATGCTTCGTTGTACAATGATTCCCGAGTACGTGTTACTGGACTGGAGTGGTAAAGTGTCCTACCATGAAGGACGCAATAAGGCTGCCCTCCCCAGAAACCTTTTTCAAAGGCTTTGGGAGTACATCCAGGAGAGCCGTGAATGTCAGGGCAAAGTAATCCTTTCACATGCTTGCTTTTAAGCCATGTATAGTATTTTAAAAGGTACACTCACCGGAGGTCCCTTCTCCGCCTGCCAGGTCCAGGAAGCAGCCTTGGGTGGGTTCAGGGGGTACTGGCTCCAGGTCCAGGGTGAGAAACAGTTCCTGGCTGTCGGGAAAACCGGTTTTTCTGCTTGCTTGCTGTGAGCTATCTACAACCTCATCATCATCATCTTCTTCTTCTTCGTCCCCAAAACCTGCTTCCATGTTGCCTCCATCTCCATTGAAGGAGTAAAATAATACGGCTGGGGTAGTGGTGGCTGAACCCCCTAAAATGGCATGCAGCTCATCATAGCAACGGCACGTTTGGGGCTCTGACCCGGAGCGGCCGTTCGCCTCTCTGGTTTTCTGGTAGGCTTGCCTCAGCTCCTTCAGTTTCACGCGGCACTGCTTCGGGTCCCTGTTATGACCTCTGTCCTTCATGCCCTGGGAGATTTTGACAAAGGTTTTGGCATTTCGAAAACTGGAACGGAGTTCTGATAGCACGGATTCCTCTCCCCAAACAGCAATCAGATCCCGTACCTCCCGTTCGGTCCATGCTGGAGCTCTTTTGCGATTCTGGGACTCCATCATGGTCACCTCTGCTGATGAGCTCTGCATGGTCACCTGCAGTTTGCCACGCTGGCCAAACAGGAAATGAGATTCAAAAGTTCGCGGTTCTTTTCCTATCTACCTGGCCAGTGCATCTGAGTTGAGAGTGCTGTACAGAGCGGTCACAATGGAGCACTCTGGGATAGCTCTTGGAGGCCAATACCGTCGAATTGTGTCCACAGTACCCCAAATTCGAGCCGGCAAGGCCGATTTAATCACTAATCCACTTGTCAGGGGTGGAGTAAGGAAATCGATTTTAAGAGCACTTTAAGTCGAAATAAAGGGCTGCATCGTGTGGACGGGTGCAGGTTTACATCGATTTAACGCTGCTAAATTCAACCTAAAGTCCTAGTGTAGACAAGGGCTTAGCTCTACTTCGTTCCAATTTAGTTCCATTTAACAATTGTTGTCTTTCCTTCTAAAACTCTCCTTCCGGCTTTCACCATCTGCCCTCTTTTAACTTTCCTTTCATAGACTTATAGACATTAAGGTTAGAAGGGACCATTATGATCATCTAGTCTGACCTCCTGCACCATGCAGGCCACAGAATCTTATTCGACATTGGTGAAGTTACATCTGGAGTACTGTGTCCAGTTTTGGGCCCCACACTACAAGAAGAAAGTGGAAAAATTGGAAAGAGTCCAGTGGAGGGCAACAAAAATGATTAGGGGACTGGAACACATGACTTATGAGGAGAGGCTGAGGGAACTGGGGATGTTTAGTCTACGGAAGAGAAGAATGAGGGGGGATTTGATAGCTGCTTTCAACTACCAGAAAGGGGGTTCTAAAGAGGATGGATCTAGACTGTTCTCAGTGGTAGCAGATGACAGAACAAGGAGTAATGGTCTCAAGTTGCAGTGGGGGAGATTTAGGTTGGATATTAGGAAAAGCTTTTTCACTAGGAGGGTGGTGAAACACTGGAATGCGTTACCTAGGGAGGTGGTGGAATCTCCTTCCTTAGAAGTTTTTAAGGTCAGGCTTGACAACGCCCTGGCTGGGGTGATTTAATTGGGGATCAGTCCTGCTTTGAGCAGGGGGTTGGACTAGATGACCTCCTGAGGTCCCTTCCAACCCTGATATTCTACGATTCTATGGTTTAAAACTTCAAGATGCAGAGAATCCTCCAGCAAGTGACCTGTGCCCCATGCTACAGAGGAAGGCAAAAAAACCCTAGGGCCTCTTCCAATCTGCCCTGGATGAAAATTCCTTCCCAACCCCAAATATGGCAATCAGCTGAATCATGAGCATGTGGGCAAGATTCACCAGCCAGATACCCAGGAAAGAATTCTCTGTAGTAACTCAGATCCCACCCTACCTAACATCCCATCACAGGCCATTGGGCCTACTTACCATGAATAGTTAAAGATCAATTAATTACCAAAATCATGTTATCCGATCATACCATCTCCTCCATAAACTTATCGAGTTTAATCTTGAAGCCAGATAGGTCTTTTGCCTCCACTGCTTCCCTTGGAAGGCTGTTCCAGAACTTCACTCCTCTGATGATTAGAAACCTTCATCTAATTTCAAGTCTAAACTTCCCGATGACCAGTTAATATCCATTTGTTCTGGTGTCCACATTGGTACTGAGCTTAAATAATTCCTCTCCCTCACCCGTATTTATCCCTCTGATATATTTGTAGAGAGCACTCATATCTCCCCTCAACCTTCTTTTGGTTAGGCTAAACAAGCCAAGCTCCTTGAGTCTCCTTTCATAAGACAAAAAGAAAAGGAGTACTTGTGGCACCTTAGAGACTAACCAATTTATTTGAGCATAAGCTTTCATGAGCTACAGCTCACTTCATCGGATGCATGCTGTGGAAACTGCAGAAGACATTATATACACAGAGAACATGAAACAATACCTCCTCCCACCCCACTCTCCTGCCTGTAATAGCTTATCTAAAGTGATCACTCTCCTTACAATGTGTATGATAATCAAGGTGGGCCATTTCCAGCACAAATCCAGGTCTTCTCACCCCCCCCCACACACACACACAAACTCACTCTCCTGCTTGTAATAGCTCATCCGAACTGACCACTCTCCTTACAATGTGTATGATAATCAAGGTGGGCCATTTCCAGCATAAATCCAAGTTTAACCAGAACGTCTGGGGGGGGGGGTAGGAAAAAACAAGGGGAAATAGGCTACCTTGCATAATGACTTAGCCACTCCCAGTCTCTATTTAAGCCTAAATTAATAGTATCCAATTTGCAAATTAATTCCAATTCAGCAGTTTCTCACTGGAGTCTGAATTTGAAGGTTTTTTGTTGTAAGATAGCGACCTTCATGTCTGTAATTGCGTGACCAGAGAGATTGAAGTGTTCTCCGACTGGAGAACCACATACCACATATAACCACATACCACACAACAGAACCACTAACCCAGGAACCTATCCTTGCAACAAAGCCCGTTGCCAACTGTGCCCACATATCTATTCAGGGGACACCATCACAGGGCCTAATAACATCAGCCACACTATCAGAGGCTCATTCACCTGCACATCCACCAATGTGATATATGCCATCGTGTGCCAGCAATGCCCCTCTGCCATGTACATTGGTCAAACTGGACAGTCTCTACGTAAAAGAATAAATGGACACAAATCAGATGTCAAGAATTATAACATTCATAAACCAGTCGGAGAACACTTCAATCTCTCTGGTCATGCAATTACAGACATGAAGGTCGCTATCTTACAACAAAAATACTTCAAATCCAGACTCCAGCGAGAAACTGCTGAATTGGAATTAATTTGCAAATTGGATACTATTAATTTAGGCTTAAATAGAGACTGGGAGTGGCTAAGTCATTATGCAAAGTAGCCTATTTCCCCTTGTTTTTTCCTACCCCCCGCACCCCCAGACATTCTGGTTAAACTTGGATTTATGCTGGAAATGGCCCACCTTGATTATCATACACATTGTAAAGAGAGTGGTCACTTTGGATGGGCTATTACCAGCAGGAGAGTGAGTTTGTGTGTGTGTGGGGCGGGAAAGGTGAGAAAACCTAGATTTGTGCTGGAAATGGCCCAACTTGATTATCATACACATTGTAAGGAGAGTGATCACTTTAGATAAGCTATTACCAGCAGGAGAGTGGGGTGGGAGGAGATATTGTTTCATGGTCTCTGTGTATATAATGTCTTCTGCAGTTTCCACAGTATGCATCTGATGAAGTGAGCTGTAGCTCACGAAAGCTTATGCTCAAATAAATTGGTTAGTCTCTAAGGTGCCACAAGTACTTCTTTTCTTTTTGCGAATACAGACTAACACGGCTGTTACTCTGAAACCTTTCATAAGACAGGTTTTCCATTCCTCGGATCATCCTAGAAGCCCTTTTCTGTACCTGTTCCAGTTTGAATTCATCCTTCTTGAACATGGGAGACCAGAACTGCACACAGTATTCCAGATGAGGTCTCACCAGTGCCTTGTATAATGATACTAACACCTCCTTATCTCTAATGGAAATACCTCGCCTGATGCATCCCAAGACCTCATTAGCTTTTTTCACAGCCATATCACATTGGCGTCTCATAGTCATCCTGTGGTCAACCAATACTCCAAGGTCCTTCTCCTCCTCCATTACTTCTAATTGATGCATCCTTATCTTATATCTAAAATTCTTGTTATTAATCCCTAAATGCATGACCTTACACTTCTCACGATTAAATGTCATCCTATTACTGTTACTCCAATTTACAAGGTCATCAAGATCCTCCTGTATGGTATCCTGGTCCTTCTCTAAATTTGCAATACCTCCCAGCTTTGTATCATCTGCAAACTTTATTAGCACACTCCCACATTTTGTGCTAAGGTCAGTAATAAAAAGATGAAATAAGATTGGTCCCAAACCCGATCCCTGAGGAACTCCACTGGTAACCTCCCTCCAGCCTGACAGTTCACCTTTCAATATGACCTGCTGTAGTCTCCCCTTTAACCAAATCCTTATCCACCTTTCAGTTTTCATATTGATCCCCATCTTTTCCAATTTAACTAATAATTCCCCATGTGGCATCGTATCAAACACCTTACTGAAATCTAGGTAAATTAGATCCACTGCGTTTCCTTTGTCTAAAAAATCTGTTACCTTCTCAAAGAAGGAGATCAGGTTGGTTTGACACGATCTACCTTTTGTAAAACCATGTTGTATTTTGTCCCAATTACCATTGACCTCAATGTCCTTAACTACTTTCTCCTTCAAAAATTTTCCAAGACCTTGCATACTACAGATGTCAAACTAACAGGCCTGTAGTTACCCGGATCACCTTTTTTCCCTTTCTTAAAACTAGGAACTATGCAATTCTCCAGTCATATGGTACAACTCCGAGCTTACAGATTAATTAAAAATTCATGCTAATGGGTTTGCAATTTTGTGTGCCAATTCCTTTAATATTCTTGGATGAAGATTATCTGAGCCCCCTGATTTAGTCCCATTAAGCTGTTTGAGGTTCGCTTCTACCTCAGATATGGTTATATCCACCTCCATATCCTCATTCCCATTTGTCATGCTACCATTATCCCTAAGCTCCTCATTAGCCTCATTAAAGACTGAGGCAAAGTGTTTGTTTAGATATTGGGCCATGCCTAGATTATCCTTAACCTCCACTCCATCCTCAGTGTTTAGCGGTCCCACTTCTTTCTTTCTTTCTTTCTTTCTTTCTTTCTTTCTTTCTTTCTTTCTTATATGGCTATAGAACCTTTTACTATTGATTCTAATTCCCTTTGCAAGGTCCCACCCTACTTGACTTTTAGCCCTTCTCACTTTATGCCTACATGTTCTAACCTCAATAAGGTGGCTTTCCTTGCTGATCCCTCCCATCTTCCACTCTTTGTAGGCTTTCTGCTTTTTCTTCATCACCTCTCTGAGATGCTTGCTCATCCAGCTTGGTTTACAACTCCTGCCTATGAATTTTTCCCCTTTCTTGGGATGGAGGCTTCCAATAGCTTCTGCAGCTTTGACTTGAAGTAATCCCAGGCCTCCTCTGCCTTTAGATCCATAAGTTCTTCAGTCCAATCCACTTCCCTAACTAATTTTCTTAATTTTTGAAAGTCAGCCCTTTTGAAATAAAAACCCTAATCACAGATTTGTTTTTGTTTTTCCTTCTGTTCAGTTTGAACTGAATTAGCTCATGATCACTTGAACCAAGGCTGTCCCCTACAACCATTTCTTCTGTGAGGTCCTCACTATTCACCAAAACCAAATCTAAAATGGCATCCCCTCTTGTCGGTTCAGCAACTATTTGATGAAAGAATCCATCAGCTATCGCATCTAGGAAAATCTGAGCTCTATTATTATTACTAGCACTTGTCCTCCAGTCTATATCTGTGAAGTTAAAGTCTCTCATGATCACGCAGCTTCCATTAGTATTTATTTCATTGCAAACATTAAAGAGGTCTCTATCTATATCCAAATTAGATCCCGGTGGTCTATAGCACACCCCAAGCACTATCACAGGGGAGGCTCTTGTAGTTTTCTTCCCCAATGTGATTTTTGCCGAGATGGACTCTGTCTTATCCATTCCATCGCTTCTTATTTCTTTACATTCTACTTCATCATTGATATACAAGGCTACTCCAACACCTTTACCTTTATTTCTGTCTTTGCTAAACAGCACATACCCTTCAATACCTGAAGACCAGTCATGACTACTATTCCACCATGTTTCTGTTATCCCTATTTCACTACTTCCCATCCAGCCTCTCTAGTTATACAGTATTATCCTGCCTTTTTTGGGAGAAGAGTCTTTGTCCTCTGCAGCTCCTGCCATCTGGAACATCCTTCCTGTCTTTCGTGCGCTCTCTCTCTGCTTCATCAGCTCTCCATCTCATTTCAAATCTCAGCAGAAAACATATTTTCTCCCACCTGACTATTTTTCTTAGTTACTTCTCTCTCCGGTGTTATTACTTAACTCTGAAAAGCATTACAAGTTACAGCATATACGAGAAAGAATATTCAAAAGAAAGTTGTGCAATATTAGTCTATTGCAAGTATTTTGAAAGATTTGCAATTCAGCTGCAAGATTTGTTTTTCTTGGAAGATTAGCAAATCTGTTACCTATCACTGGACTTTATTTAGTGATAATTTAGTTCCATGGCTGCAAACTCACAAAAAGGGAAATCAGGCATACTGTAGAGGTGATATACTCTCTCTCTCAATCTGGGAGGGGAGGCAAGGCAAGGTGCCAATTTAGTAACTAATTGCTGGAACAACATTAACAGTGGCCTTGGAGAAGCTTGCATGGTTTGATCTCCTTGTTCAAGGGCAAGTGTAGTTATATGAGAGCTGCTTGAGAGGAGGGTGAGGAAAGCACACTGAGGGAAGATCACATTTTAATAAAAGCGTGAGAGAGAGAGATTGTGTACTACAATCACATATCAAAAAGTATAACAGTATGGTTACCATGAAGTTAATGTACATGAATTCTTTAAAAAATCATGCATTATATATGAGACTAAAGGGGTAATACTAATTAAATCAGGTAGTAAATACAGCTTCTGGTTATATTAATTGGTAATAATTATATGTTATGAAAATTAGAACAGTCATGTAACTACAGTGTAATTATAGTGTAACTCTACGTAATTAATAAACTATCTTTAATTGAAGTGTATCTGAAAAGGTAGAGTGAAGTGAGTGAGTGAAGAATATGAAAATACCGAAGTTATAAACATGAAGATAGCTGCACAAATTACCGTGTGGAAGAGGTTGTGCTGATAAATACCCCATGCAATCCTATAGAAATAAATTAAATTCTACAATCCATAAATCATATATACATGCAATAACAAAAAATAAAACCAAACCAAACCAAACCAAAAAAACCTACCGTCACCAACGAAAACAACAACAAATATTTCACTTCTATTTGCCTCCTACTAATATTATTCAGGAGATACTATCTGAATAAACTTTGAGTAAGAGTATATTTCAGTCTTGTAGATGTATATTTTCAGTATATTTCAGTACGTGGATTTTTACCTGGTAATTTGAGTGCAGAGGAATGTTCAGCCATTTTTTTATAAGTGGCTGGCTGCAGATTTTTTTTTTATACTAGGTAAACTGTTGATGATAATTAGGTTTCTCAATCATTCTGTGGAGCGAACTATAATGGAAGTTTTTATAGCATGATCTGACTTACTGAACAAGGATTATTCTAGATGCAAGTGAATTTGATATCAGAAGAAAAGATCATATAGCTAGAACAGTCCCAACCATCACCTAATTTTAGCAAATGTCTGTATGTCAGTCCTCTTTTAAATATGTGTATTCATCTAGGGCAGATAACAGATCATCTGCTTTTCATCTTGTTACAGAAAGTGACTGTCAGCATTTTCAATGTTATTAATATTATACATAGAATTCTTGAATTTCTCCTGTCATTTTTCTAGCCTGGGTTTGTATGCTTTTTAAAGCCAAAAATGTGACCTCTCTGATTTATTTACCGGATGGTCCCCATATGTTGTCTCTCTTGCTTCACTAATGAATGTCTATTAAGACATCAGAAAAACAAAGTTTCTTTTGTGAAGATTATTTAATCAGGGCAAGCCACTTGGAGACTCTTGACATCTCACATTTAGGCTATATCTGAACTTAGTGCTAGTAGCTTCACTGAAGAGTCAAAAAAACCCTTTTTTTAGCCCAAGACTACAGCTGTTTCATCAACAGTATTGACTTTTGTTGAATTCATTGTAATAGTATGAATCATTTTGACCAAGTGGGCTTTCAATAGAAGAGTAGCATGCAATTTAATGGAGCGCCTCTTCCATTTTGTTATTACTGCAGTTGCAATCATGGTAGGCACTTAAGCTACCTACCACTATGTTAGGAAGGAAGGATCTAGAATCCACTCGCCCCATCACTTTGCCACAAATAGTTCAAATCTGGTTACCTACTGTGTATGCTACAACACATATTTTGTGGGCTTTTGATGAACCTATTCTCTACTAGTAGAAAGGCATGAACCTCTGGCTAAATCAGGGATGAGGAATAGAGAACCTGCTATTTCTGAAATGGTCATGGTGCTTTCTGCAATCTGTTGCTGGCCTTCTGCCTCAATAGCTAATCTGAGGTTTTTGCTTTGCAAATACAAGGTTGAATTAGGTTTTATCTTTATGGTAGAAGCTAAAATTTAGATATTTGCTGCTTTGTTTAACAAACAAATATAGCAGCCTACTTTGCTGTACTCTCAGGCAGTCTGAACTCCTTTGTGCCACTCAGTACTCGGCCTCCCTCAGCAGCTACAAAGGAAGGGCAGGAGAACAGGTAAACCTGTAAAGGCTGACAGAATTTGGAAAAGCATCCAAATAATTATTGAAAACAAATGCACCTCAAACCTTTTGAGATGTTCATATTCCTTGCCATAGACACTAATACCGGTGGTATCTGTGCTTGGATACATACAGCCTTTATCTTAGGCTCACATTTCTTCTGGGTGTGGAACATAGGAATAACCACTCAGCCAGAGTAGAGCATCTGCCCTTTACCACAAGTTCCAGACTGGAGGGGACAATATTGTTTTCCTCCCCCAACGTTGAGACTTTATGGATGGGAGGCAAGGGGAAGCCAGTTCCTACCTAAAATATGATACTGTGTGCAATAGCAGCAGCCTTCCCTTTACTCACATGAGGCTATTTAACAGGAGGAGAATGGAGACTCAGCTGACAGGCAGAGGCAGAGCCAGACTCAGCCAATAGGGGAAGCCAAAGGGATGAATTCAGCTCCTCTTCTGCAAGCATGGGAAGAGGAGAGAAGAGCACCCTCTCCTTGGGCCTGGAACACATGAAGGAGCAGAGTGCATACCCTCCCCTCCAATGGGAAGGGGACATTAATTTCCTATTGGGGAGATTGGACCCAAATGGGAGGCGAAATATATGGGGACATATGGAGAAGGGAGCAGACAGAAGTCCTGGAGGACACCCGGAGATACAGAGCACAGTGGGTTACAGAGTAGAGGACAGGAGTTTCATTCAGAGGAGACAGAGTGCTGTACACATACACACAGTACAGTTATGCACACACACACACCAAGTTTTATAGCATGATACTACGTGGATGCAAGAAGAAGAGATCCATGCTCAGCTGTGGAAAAGGCTCTTTATTCATCACAATTTATAGGCTCCCCAAAAGCACTTCACTGGAGAAATTGCACCAGTGGTATGAAGTCATGTTCCAATATAGTGTATTTTCACCTTTGACCTCAAAGAAGAAGTCACTGTGTTGGCATTAATATAAAAGAGGATAGCGATAACACAATTTGGGCATTGCCTACCATAACAATGCCTCATTTTCAGAATATCATGAGATCACTTGTGCCAGGTCTCTTACAATCATGCCCTCCCCCCCTTTTAGTTTGTGTTGAAACTGATCATAAATTAAGATGAACTTGAATCCAACAGCCAGGAATCATAACCTAAACCCAAATCAGAGAATCCTCTCACATCTTTGTCAGAGATTTCCTTTGTTATTTCTTAAACATTCATTAGTGAATTTTAAATTATTTCTGAATTGCTATTGGCTTTAAGTGCTTAGAGCCGGCAAACACTTTCACACTCTGATAGACTCCCTCCTTCCTGGCAGCTCTTGCTGCCAATACAGCTTCAAAAAGAAATTAACTGTTTGTGGGCCGTATTTTTAAAAATTATTTCATCTGACTGCAGTTGAGTTCAACTATATATATATATAGTAATCCCAAGTGATATATGTGAGCAGACCTAATTGTTCTGGATTTCTTTAAACAGTTCATTGGGAAATAACACCTAACTGCATTTGTACCTGTAATAGGGGTCTCCAGACTACTTTATATCCCCACATGGTGTGATGATCACATTGGTATATATTTTCTCAGCCAGCCTCATTTGAAGTTGTATTACATTAGCATTGCTTTAACCTATATGGAGTTTCTATTTTTGAATTTTTATTGAAAGACTAGCAGGGACAAAATATGAAAGAATTTCAGCTGTTTACTGTTAGTACTCCTCTCATTAAATATTTCCTATAGTGAGATAAATATACATTGAAACTACTCATTTCCTCCAATCAGTATTGTTCTTTCTTTTCAATAATATAATTACAATACAATATTCTAGGCTTTGAACTGTTTCATAAGCTGTCCATAATAAATTACAAGGCAAAAGAGTCAAAGGAAAATTGTTTATTAAAAATAATTCACACCTTGTTATATTCTAATATTTAAAGGACCACTACCAAGATAAAAACACTATGTTTTAAAAACAGTTACCTATTTTGAAATAGCACCATAGGTTATTAAAACTGAAAGTGTGTAAATATATGCTTTACACTCTTTGATGCTCTGTCCCTTAAGTAGCACCCTGAAACCCACATATTTATCGCTATCATATGATTACAATAAGTTTTATACAAAGTATTCCATGTGAGGTATCATTTGAGAAGCCTTGATTTGTTGAACATTAATATTCCATTGGATTGTATGTACTATCATGGTATGTGAAGATATGAAGTATTGCTGTATGTGTTGCTGAAATATGTGAGGTTGGGAAACGCCCACAACCAGCATTTCAGTTGCAACAAAGGATGGCCAGACAGGCAATGATGGCTCAGCGTAAAGAATCCACTATTCCAGAGGATTGTCAGAGAAGGCACATACACCATGGGGGCAAACTAGCAAAGATCTTTCTAGCAGCTGGAAGAAAGTATAAAAGAATAGCAGTGACATCACCACTTGGCCTCTACACCCCCACCCCCATCCCCGCCACATCTGAACACCTGAAGGACTGCCTGGAAGACAAAGACTTTGGACTTAGGGAGATTGGTTCCAGGCTGGAAGGGGGGGGGGTCCAATCTGTGTCTTGTATCTGTACCATCTGTTAGGGTGAGAGACTATTTGATTCAAAACTTGCTTAGTCTGTTTAATTTAGAATTTAGACTGCAAATTTATTTTTATTTCTTAGGTAACCAACTTTGATTTCTGTGCCTGCTACTGACAATCAATTAAAATCTATCTTTCTGTAGTTAATAAACCTATTTTATACTTTACCTAAAATAATGTTTTTTGGTTGAAGTGCTTTGGGAAAGCTCAGTTCAGGTTACAAAAGATGGTACATGTACATGTCCACTTTCCTGTGAAGAGGTGGTGAACTTATTAATGAGTATGCAGTATCCAGAGGAACCTTGAGCAGTGCAAGATGGTATATTTCTGAAAGCCTCTCTATCGATGGTTCATGAGTGGCTGGGAGATCATTCATGTAACTCAGCTGAGTGTTTCAGAGTAACAGCCGTGTTAGTCTGTATTCGCAAAAAGAAAAGGAGTACTTGTGGCACCTTAGAGACTAACCAATTTATTTGAGCATGAGCTTTCGTGAGCTACAGCTCACTTCATCGGATGCATACCGTGGAAACTGCAGCAGATATTATATACACACAGAGATCATGAAACAATACCTCCTCCCACCCCACTGTCCTGCTGGTAATATCTCCTGCTGGTAAAAGCTCATCCAAAGTGACCACTCTCCCTACAATGTGCATGTGCCCACTTGATTATCATGCACATTGTGAAGAGAGTGGTCACTTTGGATGGGCTATTACCAGCAGGAGAGTGAGTTTGTGTGTAGGGGGGTGGAGGGTGAGAAAACCTGGATTTGTGCTGGAAATGGCCCAACTTGATGATCACTTTAGATAAGCTATTACCAGGAGGTAATATTATTATTATTAGGATAATATAATAATATTATTAGGAGGTATTGTTTCATGATCTCTGTGTGTATATAATATCTGCTGCAGTTATATGCAATTTGTTTACTTTTTACACTTTGATCATCTCATTGCTTTCACTTTTGTTTACAGTCAGTTTCACTTTCAACCTTTCCAGCCTCTCTCTCCTCTTCTCCTATTATGCCTTTTCCAGAGCGCTCTCTTTCCTTCACCTTCTTTATTTTCTTCCCTCGAGCTCTTTCCTTCCATGCTCTCCCTCTCACACATTCTCTCTCTCTTCATACTCAGTTTATTCTGCCCCACTACTCTTCAACTTTGAAGAGAATACAAAGTTCTCCAGCTAGTGTCATTGTCTCTGCCTAGGCACTGCTGAACATCAATCCTTTATCTTTGCTGTGTAGACTCTGTGGTAACCAGAGGCATCAGACCTGAGCAGCTGCACCTAGAAGTGGTCTCTTCATCATCTATTGCATGTTGCCTCCTGCCACTGTGAGTGGGACATAAGGATACATAAGTACTGATAACTTGCCATCTTTGCTTTCGGCCACAGATAATCTCTGCTTATGTAAGCTTTAAGAAAAATTAGTTACATTACAGAAATTATTCCTTACCTGTACTGTTACAGTATTTTATCATTCTAAGATACAGTAAAGTAACATTTTAAACGTTAAAGGGTGAGAAAACCTGGATTTGTGCTGGAAATGGCCTAACCTGATGATCACTTTAGATAAGCTATTACCAGCAGGACAGTTGGGTGGGAGGAGGTATTGTTTCATATTCTCTGTGTGTATATAAAGTCTGCTGCAGTTTCCACGGTATGCATCCGATGAAGTGAGCTGTAGCTCACAAAAGCTCATGCTCAAATAAATTGGTTAGTCTCTAAGGTGCCACAAGTACTCCTTTTCTTTTTGCGAATACAGACTAACACGGCTGTTACTCTGAAACCTGTCATTTTAAACGTTCACTCCTTATTCCTCCTCTTACTCCCTCTTTAGGTAAACTTCACATTTACCAGTAAACAGAGTAGAAAATATGATGCTGATGCAAAAGCTGTTGCTAATGACATGATTTGCTCTCAGTCTCATTATTTTTCGAATAATAATGACAGCTAATTTAAACTTAATGCACAGGCAATTTCTTAGAATATCCATGCCAACAGCTTTAGAAAGACAATGATGCCAAGGCTGAGTTAAGAAAGTAAAGCATAATTTAGCAGATTTTCAGCTCGCTGAGCAAAGATAAAAATTCTTTCAGAAGAAGCTATAGTGCTGCAAATGTAAAATCATTCATTATTCACCAAACATACAAACACTTCAAGGACTCATTGTAATTCATGTATCTTGTTCTATTAAATGCACTTATGCATGGATCTCTTCAACTCTAGTAAAGCAGTGGGTTTGTGTATTTGAAATTGCAGCCATTAGGTAAAATCTATAGCTGGATATAGCCATTATTCATCAGTTATATATATATATATATAAACAGTTATAGGAGGTATGTAAGGTCCATTAATGACATGAGCCAATTTGTAAATGACTGTGATAGGGCCTTCAGTGGCCAGGCAGCCTAGTAGCTAGATCATTGGTTAGGGGCTGGAGGGGAGGACCTGCCCTCCTTTCCCTTAGGTCCTGGCTCAGAGTCCTGGGCTGCTCACACCCCTAGACAGGGGAGATGGATCTTGCTCCCAGCCATTTGTGGGGGCTCAGGACCTGTTGTCTGAGCTGCTCCCTATATAAGTCCTTTAGTTTGAGGGGTGGCCCTGCTTGTCCAGTTTCCCCATATTTGGGACTTGGTGGTAGATTCCCCTTGGCAGGGGAAGACTTACTTGCTTCCAGTGGCTGCATTGGCAGGCAGGATGTGTCTGTGCCTTAAGGCAGACACACAGAGACCTCCTGCCTCTTCATCAGTCAGACCTTGACTGAGCCAGGCTCCCTTCTTTTCTCCTCCTTCAGGACCTGGTTGGCTGCAGGTACAACGGGGTCGGGCCAGCTGAACCCACAGGTTTTCTTTAAACCCTGCTGTGCCTGGCAGCCATCTCTCTTCTCCTTCACACATCCCCCTCCCCCATGACCCCATTTGGGGTCTCCCCTCCTCCAACTGTCCACCATCCCATGAAAAGAAGTCCACATTCAGATGGCTCTCCCAGCCTGGTGCTGGATGAGGAAGGAGAAAGACTGGAGGGAGAGGTACCATCTCATGATTTGGGAGTTTGTGTCCTTCATGGCATGGAGACAGTGGAGCGGGGCATGGTTGGTGAAGTGTGTGCCCAGAAAATAATAATGGAGCAAGTCCATGGCCCATTTTACTGTCAGGGCTTCTTTCTCAATTACAGAATAGGCCTACTCTCACAGGAACAATTTCCTGCTAATATACAGGATGGGGTGTTCATGGCCCCCTACTACCTGCAATAGAACCGCTCCTAGGCCCACATCTGAGGCATACGTTTACAACAAAAACTCCTTGGTGAAGTCAGGGATGTACAAGACAGGTTCCTGAGAGAGGTGGGCCTTCAGAGTTTGAAATGCCTCCTCACAGTCTGTGGTCCACTGGATCCTTTTAGGACTCTCATTCTTGAGGAGATCAGAAAGGGGGGCTGCAATGGAGGAAAACCCCAAGATACAGCTAATCCCAGGAATTGACATACCTGCTTCTTTGAGGATGATGTGGGGCATAGCTGGAGGGCCTGGACTTTGCTAATGAAGGGTCGGATTATATTTCTTCCCAATGTGTACTTGAGGTAGGTGGTTTGATGCTTCTCAAGGTGACATTTGGTGCGGTTCGCTGTCAGGCTGGCCTCCTTGAGGGACTGTAGGACCATGGACACATGTTTCAAATGGTGCTGCCAGTTGCAACTATAGATCACCACATCATCTAAGTACGTGGCTGTATACCATTATGGGGGTGGAGAATTTGGTTCACAGGCTGATGAAATGTGGCCAGGGTCCCATGCAGGCTGAAGAGCATGGTTCGGAACTGGAAAAGCCCAAAGGAGGTGGAGAAAGCAGGTTTTTTTGTGTGTGTGCTAATAGCCCTTTGTTAAGTCTAAAGTGGTGATGCATTCTGCCTTTCCCAATTGGTCGAGGAGTTCATCAACCCGAGGCATTGGGTAGGCATTGAACTTGTATACTACACTGACCTTATGGAAGTCAATGCAAAAGTGCGTGCTTCCAATGGACTTAGGGACCAGTATCATGGCACTTTTCAGTCACTAAATGACACTTCAGTGACCCCTAATGTGAGCATTGGTGGAGTTCCTCTTTCATGGTCTCTTTAAGCTTCTGGGGAAGGGGCTGGGGGGTTTCTTTGATCTGAATGCCTGGTTCCATCTGAATATGATGAGTTATCAGGGGAGTCCGCCCGGGTCAGTTTGAGAAAACAGAAGAGAAGGCAGTGATCAGTTCTTGTGTCTGACAACTCTGCTCAGGGTTAAGATTGCCCCCAATCTTGACCACTGCAGGGTTTGAGGCCTCTGCTGCCTGTGGGCCTAGTTTCAGCTCTGGTGGGCAGAGTGCTATTAAGAAGTCTTCCTGAGCTTTCCATGGTTTTAACAGGTTCATGTGGTAGATCTACCATACCTTATGTTTGTCTGTTTGCTTGATTTCATAGTTTACCTGTCCCACATGCTGGATCACCTCGTGCAGTCCTTGGAAGAGGGCCAGGATCTTCTACTTCAAACTGGGCAACAATAACAGCACCCAGTCACAGGGCTGAAACTCCCAGAGGCATGCCCGTTTATTGTAAGCTGCTTCTTGTGTATCCTGGGCATGTAGGAGGTTATTCCTGGCAAAAGAATCTAGGGCCTCAAGTTTCTCCTGCAGGTTTAGCATATACTGTACCATGTTGTCGGCTTGGGATGGTTGCTCCTCCCACATTTTTTGAACGAGGTCTAAAATCCCCCGGGGTTGCTTCCAATATAAAGCTCAAATGGTGAGAAACCTGTGGAAGACTGCGGTACTTCTCGGACTGTGAACAAGAAAGGCAGGAGCAGCTGGTCCCAATGTCAGACATCAATCAGGATCAACCATTGCAGCATTGTTTTTAGGGTTCAATTAAAGCGCTCTTCCAGGCCGTCCATTTGTGGATGGTATACAGACATTCGTAAGATCTTGATCTTTATGTTGGAGACAAAGTTTTTCCCTTGATCTCTCAAGATTTCCCGGGGCACCCCGACTCAGGCAAAAATGTTCATATGTTCCATCACCACCCCCTTGGCATTCACGGAGCATAACGGCACTGCTTCGGGGTACTGGGTCTCATAGTCCACCACAACAAGGATGAACAGATATCTGGCAGCACTCTTCTCAAGAGGGCCGACTATGTCGACTCCAATCCGTACAAAGGGTACACCTACCAGTTGGAGGGGGATCAATTGGACTCTCTCAGCTGGCCGTGGTGTGGTAACCTGACTCTCTGGGCATGAGGCACAGAAATCAACCACATCTCAATAGATCCCTGCCCAAAAGAACTGGCCTAAAATCCTGGCCAGCATCTTTTCTCTTCCAAGGTGCCCAGCCATGGGTATGGCATGGGCGAGCCACATAACTTCCTTCCAGTAAAGCCGGGGCACCAAGAACTGACATGAAACCTCTTCAGTTGGTTAATCTTTCTCTATGCGGCACAGACAGTCACCCTGAATCTCAAAGCATAGGAACTGTCCCACTTGGAGGGGTTCAACAGTCTCCCCATTCACAACTGCCACTTGAACATATGCCCGGCTCAGGATATTGACAGCCCATTGCTCCTCCACAAAGTTAGAGAGGTGAGTCAGGATCTCCTATTTGGGCATTGGAGTGAGTTCCCTTCCTGGTTTGGAGGGGGCCTGAGTTGGCACTGGGGCCTGTTATGCCCCTTCACCTGGGTCAGCAATCTCCCCCATTCCCACAGGGTCACCACTTCAGGCGAGCCAGTGGCCGAAGGTAGGGATCCTTGACAGTTGGACTGGGGCCCCACCAGGTCCACTAACAATTCCCAAAAATAGTCCCGGTCCTGGCCTAAAATAACTGGGTAGGCCTGTGTCGAGGTCAGACTGACCATCCCATTTCCCTATTGTTAAGTCACTTCCGTGCGGGGGTAGGCCCTCATGTCCCCATGCACTCACTGCAACATGATGTTGCCCTGAGTTGGGCCAGGATTAGGCACTACTGTACTTCGTACCAGGGTCTGGGCACACCCTGAATCTATGAGTCCCATCACTTTTCCCATTTACCTGCAGAGGGATGGTCAGCTTTTCTGGGTCCCTGGGGTGTGCTCATGCCTGCAGAGTCCAGATCTTCCCAAAGCTACATTCTATGTACAGGCAGTCTCTGGACAGGGGCCAGAATGGCCACACATGAAACATCATTCCTGATTTTGAGTGGGGGAGGAGTGTTTCCTGCCTGGGTAAGTGGGTGGTTGGGTCGCGATGGGCCTCCCTGAGTTCTGGGCTGGGCAAGGGCCCTGGCAGGCCACTGATGGGGCTGTGGTCTCCTGAACTGCAGGGCGGGTAACCATCTCTGGGCCTCTACATTGGGGAGCCTTGGCACCTCTGGATCCTCTAGCCTGCCAGAGTTCTGGTAGGGGGAGCGGAGGCCGACGTTCCTCACGATCCAGGGGTCTGAGTGCTTTCATCCTTAAGGGACAGAGGACACTTGGCTCCAGCCAACCCCAAAGGGGTTGTCATCCCAGGGGACTTAGTGGCTTCGCAGTTCTCCATGAGGTGAATGGCCTCCATCATCGTGTCACGGTGATGCTGCAACACCCACTGTCTTCCCCCAGGGGGGCAGGATCTGGACAAACTCCTCTAGTAGAACCAGTTCAGAAACCTAAACCCCCATCTTTGCTTCTGGTTTGAGCCATCTCCAGAATGAGTCACGCAGCTTCTGGGCAACCAGGCAGGGTGGGGTCCCTGGTGGTCACCGCTCCCCCTGGAAGCATTGCTAGAATATTTCCTCTGAGATATCTAGGGCATTGAGGGTCACTGCCTTAACCTGGGCATAGTTCTGGGCAGCGGTGGGGTCTAAAGTGCAGTATGCAGTTTATGCTACTCCAGGTAAATACGGGACCAGCACTGCAGCCCATTGGTCTCAGGGCCATCAGGATACCATGGACACCCACTCAAGTCTAAGGAAGCCTCAGGATCATTGTCAAGCCCCATTTTGTCAAGCTGGATAGGGGTGGAGGCTCTGCTGGGGCAGCGGGTTGCAAAATGTAGGCCACCTGTTGGACCAGCTGTTGTTACTGCTGCTGCTGGGCTGCCAATTTGTGAATTAGCTGCTGCTGCTGCGTGGCCATCTGCTGAAGGAGTTGCTGTTGATGGTGGTGTTTTGCTTGCACATCCATTTCAGCAGCTGTTCCATCTCCATTCAAGGGCTGGGCCCAGGGCTTCTTCTCCCTTTCTCTCTCTCTTTTTTTTGTTTTTTTGTTTTGTTTTGTTTTGTTTTTGTTTTAACTCCCTTCAGCAGGAATTAGGGCAATGCCTATATTCTCCACCATTTGTGGTAGGGCTTTCAGTGGCCAGGCAGCCTAGGGTCTAGATTGTTGGTCAGGGGCTGGACGGGGGGACCTGTTCTTTTTTCCCTCAGTCCTTGCCTCAGAGTCCAGGGCCACTCACACCCCAGACAGGGGAGATGGATCTTGCTCCCAGCCATGAGCAGGGGCTCAGGACCTGTTGTCTGAGTTGCTCCCTATATAAGTCCTTTAGTTTGGGGCATGGCCCAGCTAGTCCAGTTTCCCCACAATTGGGTCTTGGCAGTAGATTCCCCTTGGTAGAGGAAGACTTAACTTGCTTCCAGTGGCTGCATTGGCAGACAGGTTGCATCTGTGCCTTCAGGCAGACACAGAGAGCTCCTGCCTCTTCACCAGTCAGCCCCTGACTGAGTCAGGCTCCCTTCTTTTCTCCCCCTTCCAGGCCTGGCATTGGCTGCAGGTATAACAGGAAGGTTCTAGCTGAACCCACAGGTTTTCTTTAACTCCTGCTGTTCCTGGCAGCCATCTCTCTGGTCCTTCACAATGACCTTGTAATTGTAATATTATATATTGAACCGAATATATCAAATGAATAAACTATTATTTTCAAATGAAACCTGTTGTTCAATAACTCAAAGTACCATTGATAATCATTGAAGATCTGATTCTTCCCTTCCTTACACCATGATAAATCAGAAGTAGCTCTGCTGAAATAAATTAACTATATGAATGAAATCAGGAGTGAACAAAGTACCAAGTCAAATTAACACATCAGTCCTGACTCCCCAGCACCTTATACCTTTATATATATTTTTAGGATTAGATTCAACATCCAAACTTGGCTTAACAAGTGGGGCAAGAGTTGTGGACAGCTGTAAATGGATACAAATGGAAGAGCACGACAAAAATCAGGCCTGTATATTGATGTCTGTAGACAACATAAGGATGTGCACATAAGGATGTGCATAAAATAATTACATTTATATTTATATTTATAGTTAAATACATTTATATTTATGAGAGGATGGTTTCTATCCTTTCAGGGCCAGCTTATGGTTTTTAAAGTATGGTCTACATTGTGGAGGTGAGGAGAGGTCATGCTGCTATGAAGACCTCAGGAGGAATTTGGTCTGGCTCTGACTCCTGAGAGTTCCGGGAGGCAGAGTTGCTCTTATCACCCATTATACAGGTACAACATATGTCTGTCATGCAGGATTAACTCTGCTGGCTGATGTAGAGAAGGGTAAGTCCATGGTATCATCCTGTGCCTTTCTACCCATTTTCAGTATGCTATTTCACTAGCACTTCTTGCCAAACATGTGCCCGCCCCCGTCTAAGCACTCAAGGGAATGTATGTGAGAAAGGAAGTTTCCTTGTGAGCTCAGTTCCATATGTGCCCTTATGTATCACTACAAGGATGGGAACAAGCTAGTCCTTATATATTAAGTAATTCCTAGAACTGTGAACTAAATTTAAATATTAGATTAATAATAATTCAAATTATTGGTTATGTGTGCGGGAATACATTCTGTGGGAAGAGAATATTTCAGGTAGCACCTCAGAGACAAAAGCAAACAAGTGAGGAATTATATTGTTGATGGTACGGGCACTCTGAAACAGCCCTCTACAGAGAAGAGAAGAGAAAAGAGAAAAGAGAAGAGAAGTATGGCTATCATCGGCCAGAAGATAAAGGAGAAAGAAAAGGAGAGGGGAAAAAAGAAAGGAAAGGAAAGAAACAATATCTATTTGTTCTGCCATTGATGAACTGGGTTAAGAAATGGTCCTGCCTTAACTATCAGAGAGAATACAATAGTGAAAAAAAATCCTGAAATAGAAGCTGAATGGTAGTTGTGCCCATTTCTATGCCACTGCCTTATATTAAAGATATTAATTGTTTTATTCTTCTCAGTTGTGTAACACAGGCTAGGAGAAGGCTTTACTGTAATTAATAGGCTCAGGATGAGGACGGGGAAGCGTTCAGGTTGGGATATGAAGATAAATTAGCACAACTAACACGGAGGAATCCTACTATTACGTTGTCTCCATATTTCTGGATCTCTTTCTTTGTGCATGTCACACAACTAAATAATTATTTAAAAAAATACATGTATATTTTGAGAGGATACAGAAGGGCATGCAATCTTGTACAGGCTTGCCCTTACTAATCCAAACCAGGTGAATGTGCTTTATAGATTTTATCTTTCCTTGAATTAGTGGTTAAATGAGAATTGTAAAAGAAGGGGGAAAATGAAGTTTGAGATATGGGATTCCCAATAAAACCATTCCAGGGTTCTGAAGAACAGAAATTTCTAACAAAAAAAAAAAAAAAAAAACTGGGTAAAAGCTGTTTGTAACATGGTACCTAAATAACTGTAGAGAAAAAGGTTTCATATTTAAGAAGGGATCTTGGTTATATCTAGCAAAGTAGAGAATACTATTACGGTTGCTCAATAAGGAGGGAAATATTATTAAATAAAAGAGTGGGAGTTTTGCCATTGACTTCAATGGAGCCAGGATTTCACCCAAAGGTTATAGATAACCAGCATGGATTCACAAAATCTATTAGAATTTTTGAAGAGAATAAGAAATCATTGCCAGACAGGACAGTGTAGATATAGGCCAAGTTTTTCGAACAGAGGTTCCTGTTTCAGTGGGAGTTGCTGGATACTTAGCATTTTTGAAATGGAGGCCACTTATGAAGATGCCAAAATATGGAGTTAGAAGCCTATTTTGAGTCATTCCTGATAGAAAAACTTGGAAATAATTGACAGTCTTACAGCTCATTTGAAACAGAAGATGTGAGTCAGGAAGTTTATGGTAAGTTGGGGTTTCATTCCTTGTTGGGTTCCACCTTGTTACAAATTGGAAAGGGCTCTTGAGAAGTCAGTTTGGGGATAAACTGAAGTAGGGTGGCTGAGAATAATACCTTGTAGAGGCACAGATTTATTAATTCAGCAACACAACTGTGGGTCTGGCTTTGTTTGGTACATTACAAACTCACATTGTCCCCCATTTTATCTTCTACATCTTACCTGCATAGCCTTCTATAGTATGCATACTCTTTCTTCTTTATTAGAGATTTCTTTCTCCACCTTGATAGCCAGCAGAAAAGAGCAAGTCAGCACATGGGGTTCTAGATCCCATAAAGGGGCTACATCCTGTTAGACTTCAAAATTATAAAATATACTGAAAGGTTAAAGAATAAGCTTTGGCAGGAGGATTCAGGGTGCTGGTAAATGGATATATGGTAGTTTATGATGGATACCAGTGATAAGGATCAGTAGTAAGAAGCCAAATTGATCCTTTTTTGGACCAAAGATCAAATTCAATGGAGTAACTCTGGATATACATCACTGTAGGTGAAAACAGAACTGAACCTTAAATGTTGTTCATTCTGTAAATTAGTCTGTACAAATTTTGTGCATATCAAACTTTATTTTATATATAGAAATAAGGGAATACATATAAATAATTTGCGTGAATAATGGAGTTTATTATGTGCAAATAGATGCACACACATTTTAATAGGCCAAAAAAGTTAGAAACTGTGGCTATAACTCTGTCCCTTTATGTAAAAGATCAAGAAGGAGGAAAGTACGGTGCTAGTAAAAGAACTGAGTCCAAAAAGGAGGATGGTATCCACATTCCAGAAATAGAAAAGTTGGATATGAAATGAAAAAAATGAAGAAAGCAAGGCAAATATTTTTAAAAAATCAAAAGGGAATAAAGAGGAGTTGCCTGTGAAAAGTCAACACATTTGAAAAATTACCAAACATACCAAACTGAAAAATTGCCATGATTTTCAATTTGATATATAGAATAGAGAGACTGCAACTTTTTCAATTCTTTATACCAGAGTAAAGCAGATTTTTAGATGCTACTTTGTGGTAATTTTTAGCAAATGTTGACATTTTAAAGGATGAATACTGTATACCTTCAAATGTCATGTTTCAGGTGTAGTTTAAATTGAGTATATGGCTATAGTTAACAAAACAATAAAACTTTCAAGGCAGTGCTTGGAAGAAGTAAAATTCAGACAACATGGAATATTTTGGGATATTTAAAGAAACTGAATACAAGTTTGAGGGAATTACCTTAACATTCAGTAAAAGACTGGCAAAGTAACATGAAACATTATGCACAGTTCTGTATCCCTACTCTGGAAAAGATAGAATCAAGGTAAGTAGGTATGGCAGAGGGCAACCCAAAAGATCAGGGACCCTAAAAACCTATTTATATAGAACAGCTAGAGCAACTAGGCATGGGTTCATAGTAAAAAGTGTAAGAAGTCACTTTACTGAGGGATATACAATTCTGAAGGGAACAGAAAAGATAGCTGTGACAAGACTGTTTGAGTCTGTGTCAAATGCTAAAACCAGGAGGCATGAAGTAAAGCTAAAGATAGGTTAGGCCCCTAAGGAATTTAAGTAGAATTTCTTTAAACTGGGAGTGGATACGTGGAGAACAAGAAGAGCACTAGTACGAGGCATTTTCTAAAGGAATTAGCAATTTTTTAATTTATTTTGATGAATAAAATATCAAACCTTACTCGAATGTTCTGGGCAACCTGACAAAATTTGAAAATTCACACCACCAGCAACATGTGAAGCATCACATCATACAGTATCAGTCCTAATAGCTGTAATCACCACTGTGTAGTCACCTCCATGAGGGGAATAGCTACAGCACTGGGAACACGGCTCCCAGTGCAGGTGCACTGTCTACTCTGGCATTTTACAGCGCTGAAACTTGAGGCGCTCAGGGTGTGTTTTTTCACACCCCTGAGTGAGAGAGTTGCAGCGCTGTAAAGTGCCAGTGTAGGCAAGCCCTGAATTAAAGAGGCATCCTGACCAGCCCTGCCCACGCTCCTAGATTAGATCTGATGCTGTTAGCAACACATAAGAATTAGCATCTTTCGGTACATTCAGTCTGAATGCAAACAACAAAAAGAATTCCAAGGTCAATGTTCTTGGTCATTACAATTCTAAACATGTTTTCTTACAGTACATTGTGTATATGATGCATTCATATGACTTCAATAAAAAAGCTACATATAAAAAATAAGAGTTTCACATTGTGTTCCTTATATCAATCCCAAATATTCAAGTTTGGAAGTTTAAAAGAAAACAAAATGAACATGCAAGCAACCTTCCCCAGTTCTATTTGTCTATAATGTTTGTGTAGCTCCTACCACCAGGATATCTAAGTGTTGAATCATCCTACGTTTATTTTTCTACTTCATGTGTAGTTGTTATCTTGTAATTATTAAAGTAAATGTAAACATCAAGAAACTGATGAAGGTTCCCAATCACTTGGGTCAGATAAATTCAAAATCGGAATTTAAAAGTTCTAATAATGGCAATCTGCAAACGGGGACTGGAATTCCTTCTGTGGCTGTAGAAATACCAGTAACTAGGAGCTCATGTATCATTCCTAATGAACTTAAATGAAGTAATCATTATTTTATGATACATTCTTTAAAACCTAAGTAGGATTACAGGTAATAAATGGTATTATTGTACATTTATTGTAATTAAATAGGAATTAACCTATGATGGTCTCATGAATTCTGATGCAGGAATCATTATTTTATGACATTCATAATTATCCAATTAAGAACCTAAGTAACATATTCGTGATTAATTAAAACATTTTTATGTGTTATTGTTGGGATGATGTTCAGGTAAAAACTAGGATTTCAGTGAGAGTTAGGCACGTGGGTGCTTTTGTGCCCCCTCCCTCCCCAGCACCCATCTGCATTTTTAGACACCTAATTATCTTTTAAAATCTGACCTTATGTCCCTATATCCTGTGAACACTTATGATGAGCATAAAGTTACATGTGTTCAGAAACGGTTGCAGGATCAGGCCAAAAGTTTTCATAGAATCATAGGACTGGAAGGGACCTTGAGAGGTCATCTAGTCTAGTACTCTGCAATCATAGCAGGACTGAGTATTATCTAGATCTTACCTGACAGATGTTTGTCTAACCTTCTCTTAAAAATCTCCAATGATGGAGATTCCACAACCTCCCTAGGCAACTTATTCCAGTGCTTAACCATCCTGACAGTTAGGAAGTTTTTCCTAATGTCCAACCTAAACCTCCCTTTCTGCAATTTAAGCCCATTGCTTCTTGTCCTATCCTCAGAGGTTAAGGGAAAAAAAATTCTCCCTCCTCCTTGTAACAACCTTTTACATACTTGAAAACTGTTATCATGTCCCCTCTCAGTCTTCTCTTCTCCAGAGTAAACAAACTCATTTTTTAAAATCTTCCCTCATAAGTCATGTTTTCTAGCCCTTTAATCATTTTTGTTGCTTTTCTCTGGACTTTATCAATTTGTCCAGATCTTTCCTGAAATGTTGCACCCAGAACTGGGCACAATACTCCAGTTGAGGCCTAATCAGTGTGGAGTAGAGCAGAAAAATTACTTCTCGTGCCTTGCTTACACTCCTTCTAATACACTCCTGATAATACATAACAGAATGATATTTGCTTGTTTTGCAACATTGTTACACTGTTGACTCATATTTAGCTTATGGTCCACTATGACCCCCAGATCCCCTTCCATAGTACTCCTTCTTAGGCAGTCATTTCCCATTTTGTATGTATGTAACTGATTGTTCCTTCCTAAGTGGAGTACTTTGCATTTGTCCTTATTGAATTTCATCCTATTTACTTCAGACCGTTTCTCCAGTTTGTCCAAATCATTTTGAATTTTAATCCTATCCTCCAAAAGCACTTGCAACCCCTCTCACCTTGGTATCATCCACAAACTTTAAGTGCACTGTCTATGCCATTATCTAAATCATTGATGAAGATATTGAACAGAACCAGGCCCAGCACTGATCCCTGCAGGACCCCACTCATTATGCCCTTCCAGCATGACTGAACCACTGATAACTACTCTCTAGGAAGGGTTTTCCAACCAGTTATGAACCCACCTTATAATAGAGCCATCTAGGTTGCATTTCCCTAGTTTGTTTATGAGAAGGATCATGTGAGATAGTATCAAAAGCCTTACTAAAGTCAAGATATACCACATCTACCACTTTCCCCCTATCCACAAGGCTTGTTACCCTGTCAAAGCGATCAGGTTGGTTTGACATGATTTGTTCTTGACAAATCCAAGCTGACTATCACTTTAATATCTTCTAGATGTTTGCAAATTGATTGCTTAATTATTTACTCTATCATTTTTCCGGGTACAGAAGTTAAGATGACTGGTCTGCAATTCCACAGGTTGTCCTCATTTACCTTTTTATTGATTGGCACTATATTTGCCCTTTTCATCATTTCCATTGTGCTGGAGCAATGAAGAGTGTCAACAGTGTGGTCTGAGATGAAGACCCTAGTCAATCATTTCATTCCTGTGGCACAGTGACCCTTTCTACAATAAGGGTAAAGATAGTCTGTGCGGTAGATAAAGCTAGTTCAAGACTGTAGAAGGAGCACCAACAGGAACTAACAACCACAACAAAACCACCACCTTCAGCTCCAAGTGTAAGGCTCAATTACTTGACCTAGCTTTCTCTAATAAAGATATAGAAACTATACATGCATAGTATTATATATTTAAAACATACAAAACATTCCATTCCTCACACTTCATACTTCTCGGAGGGGTAAGAGGGGAAAAAAGGTGACAGTATGCAGTACTGGAAGGCAGTCATTGCTACAGTAATGGGCACGGTATAAGATTCTACATAGGATAGACTATTACCTTGAAGAAACAATTTTCCAAAGTTCACTGAACTGAATGGGAGTCTTTCCACTGTGGATCAGTCTTGCAAAGAATTTCGCAAAATGCTGCGTTGTGAATGTTCAGTACAAGCTTTACAGAAAACATTAACTCATTGAGATCAAAATCTATTTCCACTGGAGTAAACTCTTAAACAGGGAGATATATTTCTGCACCAAATTTCAAATTTTGAGCACCAGCCATTTTGGCTATAGGGCAGTTTAGAAAAAAAAAAACAGCAAAGGTCACATGACATTTCAAAATGAGAAATGCAGATTTGGGTTTTTTTTAAACCATTCAATAACTCAAAAGTGTCTAATCTTAATTTGTTTATACTCTTCAAACAATTCATCTTCAACTTCAGACCAAAACTTTTATTCAAAAAGCCAAATTATTTGTAAAGTTATTGACATCTGAAAACAGCATTTTATTAAGGTGTCATTCTGTACCATATACTATAGACGTGACTACAATCCAGCCACAATATATTTAAAATTACTTTATATAAGTTCACTAGGAAATCGTATGTTAATACCTATGTAATTAAAAATGATTGACAATCACTTATTGTCAAGTGTTACCATTGTAATCATTTAGAAATCTGAATGGATCATTACATCTGAGACTAAGATTGTCCTTCCATTATTTACTGAAAGTCTTCTTTTCCCCCTAAGGAAAAAAAATAACACTTGGAAGAGCTTTTTAAATACCACCACCACCTGCAATAATGTGAAAGCTCCTAATGATGGGTAGCCTTGAATCTAATTTATTTTTGAAAGAAATTAGCCCACTAAGCAATACTGTGAAAATAAAAGACTAAATTAAAGAAAATAAATGTAAACCAAAAGTATCATGAACTAGAATATATCATAATCCTTAGGGAAGAATTACAGTCTTTTACATTAAATGGGATTCTTTAGTCTGCAATAGATTAAAATGCACCAATCTAATTCTGTGCTCAAAGGACACGATTTTGAAGGCCAGAGCATATGGGCAAGTTTTTGGTGATAAGCTTAGAATACCACCAAAATAATATAATGAGGCTCAAAATCTACATATGAGATTATATTGTTTAATTTATATTAAACCACCATTACAACTTTAGACTATATATCTACGGGGTAAATTTAAAATATTAATTTACTGAATTGCCTTTACAAATAAGTGCTAAAATGCTGTATTATGTACTAGATATGAATATGCAAGCAAGAAAACATTCCCTTTTTGCTGTATTCATTAACACCAATGATGATCATCAAACAGCGTGATAGAAAAATTCTCACATCGCTCATAGAGGTACTAGAGGAGTTTCACATAATCCTAAAAAAAAAAAAAAAGTGTATAAAGAACAACAGAATAAGGACTAAGGCCCATCCTTATGTATTCCCTCATGGACAATTTCCATCCATTCCTTTGATGTAATAACTTCCATTCATTCAAACTGCTCTAAATGTAGCAAAGTCACTTTTGGAATGAATGTGAAATAATACATGTGAAGTCAATTGGCATAACACATGGAAATGCTGACATGTTCCTCAAGGGGGGTGGGGATTTACAGTGAAATGAAAATACTTTTTTTTTTTTTTTTTTAGGAGGGCCAAAATATAGATCCAACAGCTGGATCAAAATCAGCAATGATATTTGTTGCGGAGCTAGCCAGAAGCTAATTCTGAGACTCCTTTTACCCCAAAAAGAGAAGCAGACATTTGCCTTGTAAATCTATGGGGAATCAGTGATTACAGTGCTATGATATAACATTGTGATTATGACTGACAATGAATCCTTTGACTACACTTGATAAAAATAACCAAATGAGACTGAAAGTTTTTTTTTTATCTCTAACATTACTGTAGCAATAGATGGTCACTACCTGTTCCTCCTAAATATCCCTCTTCATGGCCCATTACTGCTGTGATGTCTACAAAAAATACCAAGTAAGGCTGTGATCCTGCAACTTGTTCCATGCTGGTAGTTCCCTACACTGGAACATTGACTTTAATGGAGATCCTATGACAGACTGCTGGCTGTAGCCTCAGGGTCACAGAAGATGCTGCAGCACAGAGAAGGCTGTGGGTTTAACTGGGTCTAATCAACCCGTTTCTCATGGGGATTACTGACACTGGGTGGTAATTGCTGGGCTGATGAGACAATTGACCCAGTAATTGGAACGATAAATAATAGTGAGAAACAGGAAGCAAGGGGAAGATCAGAGGGTGAGCTGGGTGGAAGAGAGAGCGGTGTGAAAGGTTCCTCCTGCTGTGATCCTGTCCTATCATAGAATCATAGAATATCAGGGTTGGAAGGGACCCCAGAAGGTCATCTAGTCCAACCCCCTGCTCGAAGCAGGACCAATTCCCAGTTAAATCATTCCAGCCAGGGCTTTGTCAAGCCTGACCTTAAAAACCTCTAAGGAAGGAGATTCTACCACCTCCCTAGGTAACGCATTCCAGTGTTTCACCACCCTCTTAGTGAAAAAGTTTTTCCTAATATCCAATCTAAACCTCCCCCACTGCAACTTGAGACCATTACTCCTCGTTCTGTCATCTGCTACCATTGAGAACAGTCTAGAGCCATTCTCTTTGGAACCCCCTTTCAGGTAGTTGAAAGCAGCTATCAAATCCCCCCTCATTCTTCTCTTCTGCAGGCTAAACAATCCCAGCTCCCTCAGCCTCTCCTCATAACTCATGTGTTCCAGACCCCTAATCATTTTTGTTGCCCTTCGCTGGAGTCTCTCCAATTTATCCACATCCTTCTTGAAGTGTGGGGCCCAAAACTGGACACAGTACTCCAGATGAGGCCTCACCAATGTCGAATAGAGGGGAACGATCACGTCCCTCGATCTGCTCGCTATGCCCCTACTTATACATCCCAAAATGCCATTGGCCTTCTTGGCAACAAGGGCACACTGCTGACTCATATCCAGCTTCTCATCCACTGTCACCCCTAGGTCCTTTTCCGCAGAACTGCTGCCTAGCCATTCGGTCCCTAGTCTGTAGCTGTGCATTGGGTTCTTCCGTCCTAAGTGCAGGACCCTGCACTTATCCTTATTGAACCTCATCAGATTTCTTTTGGCCCAATCCTCCAATTTGTCTAGGTCCTTCTGTATCCTATCCCTCCCCTCCAGTGTATCTACCACTCCTCCCAGTTTAGTATCATCCGCAAATTTGCTGAGAGTGCAATCCACACCATCCTCCAGATCATTTATGAAGATATTGAACAAAACCGGCCCCAGGACCGACCCTTGGGGCACTCCACTTGATACCGGCTGCCAACTAGACATGGAGCCATTGATCACTACCCGTTGAGCCCGACAATCTAGCCAGCTTTCTACCCACCTTATAGTGCATTCATCCAGCCCATACTTCCTTAACTTGCTGAGAAGAATACTGTGTTCTGTACTATGTTCTGACATGTTTGGAAACAGGATTAAAAGTGCACATTGTGGAAAAAAATAGACTGTATATGTTTGTGATGGGGGTACCACAGAACCAGGCTAGGCAGTGCTGCTCACTGGGTAGCTGAAGAAGAACCCTTTGACAGCTCCCCCATTCAGAACAACATTCAGGACAGGCTAGGTTGTGGAGCAGTTGAAGATAGCTGATATTATTCAGGGAATCACTTATTGGCTTCCAAAAATACCTTGACATACTTCTAAACCATCAGGTTTTGCCTGTGAAATTCATTGTATATTGAAGAATTGGCAAAGTGCCCAGAGCTAATGGATCAGAGATTTATTTTACTATTTATAAATCAAAATAGACTAATAGAATAAAACCATACACATTATTAGCCTATATAACTGTGTGATCTTATAACTGTTACTGTAATTCTTCTTCTCCATTACCTCCTATTTTTATCTTTATACTCTCTGTTGCATCTTCCTTCAAATCAGATTGAAAGTTCTCCAGGGCAGGGACTTTGTTTCCTTACAGATTTGTACAGTTCATGACATAGCAGGTCCCTGAACTTGATTGGGGCCTTAGGGCTCTACTACAATACAAATAAATAACAACTTTCTAACAGACAGAGTTAAATAAGACACTATAATAAATTGATAAGAATACTTGGGTTATTTGTTCAGCAAATTCTGCATCTTTTTCCAGTAAAATACATCAGTCTTCAAATTGTTAATCAATCAAATAACTGCACTATATAAAGTATATATATAAATATCTGTGATTCTCTCTAAAAACTTAAGGTAGAATTTCAGACATTATCAAATAACTTATAGGAACTGTTGTAATAGATCACACACACACACGTTTTATAGTTTGTTTTAAAACAATGAAATCTATAAAAAGTTTCAAGTAATATTGGACAAAACGTGTAAAAATAAGCCAATCAGTTTTAAAAAGGGAGGTGCATCTTAGATGTGGGATGTTCTTAACTGGTATAGTCAAACCAGTTTGGACTAGAAATTGCATTTTTTTATTCGTGCACATCACTAGTCATGAAGTTGGTGCCTAACAAATTATGATAATCAATACAAACTATTCCTGAAATCTCACATCCAAACTTGTTATGACTTCCAAAAGAACTCAATCACAAATCTATTTTCTCTCCATTATTACATACTCATTTTGCTTGGGACCAGAGCTCCAAGACTTTTGTCTCCTATTCCAATATAAATCTACTGTCATTTTAAAGCCTGACAAAGAGCAAATATGAGGCATGCAACAAAAAAGTAATTGCAGAAGAATCTTTCTTTTAGGTGGGTTCTTTTCTTCAGCATATTTAAAAATTTAACAATTTTAGAATTAAAATAAATGTCAATAAATTGTAGGAAAAATATGATGTGTAGGATGGAGATGCATATACCTCTAAAATGAATTACATACTTATCAAGGAAGTACATTTGTAAGTTATGCCTGCGACAGAAAGTACTGAAGTGAGATTGGCTATTCTCTCATGTATTTCAGCCCTAGTTAAAACTAATAGGTACTGGATATATTGCAAGAATAACATTTCTAGATCAAAGAGCTTTTGTAAATCATAAGAACAACCCATATGAATGGAACATACAAACCCTTTCAGATTATTACTTCAAGTATCCATTTATCCAAATACAGTAAAAGCTGTTTGATCCAGCATGTTGAGGGAATGGGGGTGCCTGTAAGTGAAAAATGCCGGTTAACTAAGAAGGAGAGAGTTTGGGTGCAGGAGGGGGGTGCGGGACAGGGGGTTGGGGAATGGGAGAGGGTGCAGGTCACAGACTCTGGGAGGGACTTTGAGCACAGAGGGTGCTCAGGATGCCACCTCGGTTGACTCCCTGCAAGTGGCAACCTTTCCTGGCTGCTCTTAGGAGGAAGTGCAGCAGGTGGCTCTGTGCGCTGCCCCCGCCTCGAGCTCTGGCTCTGCAGCTCTCATTGGCCGGGAACCACAGCCAACGGGAGCAACGAGGGCAGCCCCTGTGGGCAGAGGCAAAACGCAAAGCAGAAGCCCCCATATCGGGCACCCTGTACCCCTTCCATGTCCCAAGTCCCCTCCAACACCCAAACTTCCTCCCAGAGCCCACGCTGCTCTGCAGCCCATCCCACGACCCAACTCCCAGCCAGTCCCGCGCCAACCAGACTATAAACCGGAGTTTCAATGAAGATCAGAAACGTTGGTTTATAGAGCTTTCTGGATGGTGAAGTTCCAGATAAAATAGCTTTTACTGTAGTCTAAACCACTCTATCTTACATTAGTCACTATATTTTTTGATTATCATTATAAAACACTATAGTTATTTATAGTTATATACAATCAAGGGCCTTCCAGCTAAGCAAGAGTATTACCCTAAGTGCTGCTCAGCATAAGGAATAGTTGAAAATTGGGCCCTGATTTAAGTCCTCTCTCTGCCTAAATTCCAATCTGTAAAATGTGGATAGTAATACTTTTCTAGCATCCTAGCAGCAGTGGGAGAGATTGGGATTTTCAGAGTAGGCTGATGATTTGTGTAGACATAAATGAGCAAAGATACCCTCAGGCTAATGTTTCTGATCTTTGGCATTCATAGCTTCTGTTCACCTTGAACAAAGATGAGCAACACCAGCAGCACAGTTTCTGTACACTTAATTCCATTTTCCAGAACTTTAATTAAACAGCTGGACCCTGGCACATTGATCCAAGAGCTTTTATATTCTCCAAACACATCAGCTACACTGTATACTCCAGTGTGAATCCCTCTATTAATTCCATCCCCAAGCACACCCCAGTAAACTCTAGCTGTCACTCGGGCATCACTAGTCTGGGTTCCCTGCTTTGTTTTCCCTACTGCCCCACCCTTTTTTATATGTCTGATCTTAACCTTCCTTGTTTTTCCTTCAGCTCATTTCAGTTGACCTCAGGTTTTGTTTTTTTTTTTGGTCCCTCCTATCTTCTTCCCAGTATCATTTCTGTGGCATGGTACTTATGGGGGAATCTCCTTGCTCAAATAGATCTCAAATGGGTAGGAATAATTTCTCACAAAAATCACATTAATCTGATTTTAGGTGTTGAGCAAGCAGGTTTTCTGCCCATCCCCCCTCCCTTTAGGTGGTGTCAATGTCTCTGAGGTTGATTTACTGACAAAAATGGAGTCATTTTGGCCTATTGACAGGCTCTTCTGTCTTTTCATTTATTTCAATATAAATGATAAGCCAGTGTTTAACTTATCTTCAGATACCTAACTAGCTTATTAATCATACCATTCAAAAATGGTGAGGGTCTTCTGTAAATGCTACATGTAGTAATTGTTTTATAGAGAATGTCATATCACATCATTCCACTAATGGGTTTCTTCACTACCATTGCCATTTTAATAATTGTCTACTCCAAACGGATATTCATACTTCATTCATTAATATTTGTAAACTGCTTTGAGACCATCCAGTTGAGGCCTGTGCAGTATCATTGATGTTGTACCACACAACATTTTGATTTAAAAAGCCTAGAACAATATAAA
The DNA here is from genome assembly GCF_965140235.1 of Caretta caretta. NCBI lineage: Eukaryota > Metazoa > Chordata > Testudines > Cheloniidae > Caretta > Caretta caretta. The sequence continues at coordinate 72,714,191 of NC_134206.1, read as the reverse complement.
ATTAAGATGGCACACATTTAATGGATTAAAAACTGGCTAACTGATAAGTCTCAAAATGTAACTAACTGGGGAATCACCACTGAGTGGGTGTGCTTCTAATGGGGTCCCACAGGGATCAGTTCCAGACCCTATTCTATTAAATATTTTTATCAATGACCTGGAAGAAAAAACATAAAATCATCACTGATAAAGTTTGACGATGACACAAAAATTGGGGGAGTGGCAAATAATTAAGAGGAGAAATCACTGAATCAGAATGATCTGGATCATTTGGTTAACTGGATGCAAGCAAACAATACATATATGAATACAATTAAATGTAAATGTAGGCATTTAGGACCAAATAATGTAGGCCATACTTAGAGATTGACGGATTCTATCCTGGGAAGTAGTGACTCTGAAAAAGATTTGAGGATCATAGTGGTTAATCATCTGAATCTGAGCTTCCACTGTAACACTATGACCAAAAGACTTTATGCGTACTTAAGATTCCCGTTTATTACATTGATATATTAATTTACTTCTGTATATGACAATGGTGCAACTGCTGCTGGAATACTTTGTCCAGTTCTGGTGCCCACAGTTCAAGAAGGGGAGCAGCAGAATACGGACACTGGACTTCAGAAAAGCAGACTTTGATTCCTTCAGGGAACTGATGGGCAGCATCCCCTGGGAGAATAACATGAAGGGGAAAGGAATCCAGGACACCTGACTGTATTTTAAAGAATCCTTATTGAGGTTGCAGAAACAAACCATCTTGATGTGTGGAAAGAATAGTAAATATGGCAGGCAACCAGCTTGGCTTAACAATGAAATCCTTGCTGATCTTAAACACAAAAAAGAAGTTCACAAGAAGTGGAAGACTGGACAAATGACAGGGAGGAGTATAAAAATATTGCTCGGGCATGCAGTAGTGAAAACAGCAAGGCCAAATCACACTTGGAGTTGCAGCTAGCAAAAGATGTTAAGAGTAACAAGAAGGGTTTCTTCAGGTATATTAGCAACAAGAAGAAAGTCAAGGAAAGTGTGGACCCCTTACTGAATGAGGGAGGCAACCTAGTGACAGAGGATGTAGAAAAAGCTAATGTACTCAATGCTTTTTTTTCCCCTCTGTCTTCACGAACAAGGTCAGCTCCCAGACTGTTGCACTGGGCAGCACAGCATGGGGAGGAGATGACAGCTCTCTGTGGAGAAAGAAGTGGTTCAGGACTATTTAGAAAAACTGGATGAGCACAAATCCATGGGGCCAGAGGCACTGCATCCAAGGTTTCTAAAGGAGTTGCCAGATGTGATTTCAGAGCCATTGGCTATTATCTTTGAAAACTCATGGCAATAAGGGGAGTCCCGGATGACTGGAAAAAGGCTACTGTAGTGTCCTTCTTTAAAAAAGGGAAGAAGGATGATCCAAGGAACTACAGACCAGTCAGCCTCACCTCAGTCCCTGGAAAAATCATAGAACAGGTCCTCGAGGAATCAATTCGGAAGCACTTAGAGGAGAGGAAAGTGATCAGGAACAGTCAGCATGGATTCACCAAGGGCAAATCATGCCTGACTAACCTAATTGCTTTCTATGACAAGATAACTGGCTCTGTGGATGAGGGGAAAGCAGTGGATGCGTTATTCCCTGACTTCAGCAAACTTTTTGATATGGTCTCCCACCGTATTCTAGGCAGCAAGTTAAAGAAGTATGGGGTGGATGAATGGACTATAAGGTGGATAGAAAGCTAGCTAGATCATCAGGGTCAACGGGTAGTGATCAATGTCTAGTTGGCAGTTGGTATCAAGCGGAGTTCCCCAAGTGTCGGTCCTGGGGTCGGTTTTGTTCAATATCTTCATTAACGATCTGGAGGATGGCATGGATTGCAACCTCAGCAGATTTTTAGATTACACTAAACTGGGAGGAATGGTAGATATGCTGGAGGGTAGGGATAGGATACAGAGGGACCTAGACAAATTAGAGGATTGGGCCAAAAGAAATCTAATGAGGTTCAACAGGGACAAGTGCAGAGTCCTGCACTTAGGATGGAAGAATCCCATGCACTGATACAGACTAAGGACCGTGCGGCTAGGCAGCAGTTCTGTAGAAAAGGATCTAGCAGTTACAGTAGACGTGAAGCTAGATATGAGTCAGTGTGCACTTGTTGCCAAGAAGGCTAATAGCATTTTGGGCTGTATAAGTTGGAGCACTGTCAGCAGATTGAGGGACATGATCATTCCCCTCTATTCAGCATTGGTGAGGCCTCATCTGGAGTATTGTGTCCAGTTTTGGGCCCTACATTACAAGAAGGATGTGGAAAAATTGGAAAGAGTCCAGTGGAGGGCAACAAAAATGATTAGAGGGCTGGAGCACATGATTTATGAGGAGAAACTGTGGGAACTGGGATTATTTAGTCTGCAAAAGAGAAGAATGAGAGGGGATTTGATAGCTGCTTTCAACTACCTGAAAGGGGGTTCCAAAGAGGATGGATCTAGACTGTTCTCAGTGATACCATATGATAGAACAAGGAGTAATGGTCTCAAGTCATATTGGGGAGTTCTCGGTTGGATATTAGGAAAAACTTTTTCATTCAGAGGGTGGTGAAGCACTGGAATGGGTTACCTAGGGAGGTGGTGGAATCTCCTTCCTTAGAGGTTTTTAAGGTCAGGCTTGACAAAGCCCTGGCTGGGATGATTTAGTGGGGATTGGTCCTGCTTTGTGCAGGGGGTTGGACTAGATGACCTCCTGAGGTCCCTTCCAACCCTGATATTCTATGATTCTTGTCAACTGCTGGAAATTGCCCATCTTGATTATCACTACAAAAGGTTTTCTCCCTCCCCCCGCTCTCCTGCTGGTATTAGCTCATCTTAAGTGATCACTCTCCTTACAGTGTGTATGGTAACACCCATTATTTCATGTTCTCTGTGTATATAAATCTCCCCACTGTATTTTCCACTGAATGCATCCGATGAAGTGAGCTGTAGCTCACGAAAGCTTATGCTCAAATAAATTGGTTAGTCTCTAAGGTGCCACAAGTACTCCTTTTCTTTTTGCGAATACAGACTAACACGGCTGCTACTCTGAAACATGCCTTATAGTGATAGACTTAACAAGCTCAGTCTATTTAGGTTAACACAGAAAAGGTTAAGGGGTGACTTGACCACAGTCTATAAGTAATTACATGGGGAATAATATTTAATAATGGTCTCTTCAATTCAGTAGAGAATAGTATAACATGACCCAATGGCTGGATGTTGAAACTAGACAACTGGAAATAAGGCGTAAATTTTTGACAGTGATGGTAATTAACCCTTGGAACAATTTACCAAGGGTTGTGGTGGATTGTCCATCACTGACAATTTTTAAATCAAGATTGAATATTTTTTTTAAAAAGATATGCTTTAGGAATTTTTGCGTGGAGTTCTGTAGCCTGTGTTATACAGGAGACCAAGGTAGATGATCATAATGGCGCCTCCAGACCTTGGAATCTATGAATCTACAAATACATATTACTATGAGGGGCAGACTTTTTCTTTGCACAAAAAAACCCACAACATAAATATCACACCTAGTTACAGAAATGTAGCATCTGACAATATTTTAAATTCCTGCTAAAACGAGGGTTAAATAAGAGAATGTAGTTAGATTAGTAGCTCAAATTTGGGGTATGAAATGATGTTGAGGACAGTTAAATACATGTATTTCCTCAACAGCTGTAAACAAATTGTTTTACTATATGGCAATTAAAAATGAGTTTAACACTATCATGCCATGTTCTGTGGCCCAGACTCACTAAAGCCCCTCAGGTGCTGTGACACTCAGATTTGCAACAGCTAATTTATAGATGCCTAGAAAATCACTGGAATGACAATGACAATGTCATAACAAAGTCTGAGTTAGGAATCTAGGCTCCCTATACAATGAATGGGTAGAGATAGGCACCTAAGAATACAAACCACAAAAAACAACACACGAGGAGGGGAGCTGCAGTAGATAGCCAGTGAGAGATGTCTTAAGCACCACCCCTCTCACAGAGAAAGGTGCATAAGTCTGGGTTTAAGGAAGGCACCTATCTCTGCTTGGGATCCGCAACAAGAAACAGGAGGAGGCTTAAGTGCCTATGTTGTTCCTTGAAAGGAAGAGTAGAACACCTGCTGATTACACAAAAAACTTCATAGGGGAAGGTGCTGTTAGCACCGACCTCAGCAGTTAGAGCACTCACCTGGGATGTGGGAGACCTGGATTCAATTTCTCTTTTCTGCCTGAGGGGAAAAAATATTTGTTCAGGTGTCTTCCTCACCTCTCAAGAGATAACCACTGAACTATGGGTCATTCTGATGTGAGGCTCCCACAATTTTTCCTGTTGACATTGTTCCATTGTGTAGTTAAATAATTAAAGAATCATTGAAGCAGAGACCATGAAAGTGACTCTATAGCTGGTGGCTAAAGTATCCAGCTGGTAGGTGGGTGACCCAGGGTTCAGTCTCTCTGCTAAAATGACTCCTTATTTATCCATAGTGGAACAGCTTCAACAGGAGAGAGATTAAGAGAGTCCCTCATGAGCATATCCCATAGTTCAGAGCACTTTGTGAGGTGGGGCAAACCCCTGTTCAAATCCTTTCTCCCCTTCTGTAATCTCTCTCTCTCTCAGCATATGTGCAGTGTGCCCAGCCATTTGATATCATTGTCATCAGACAGGTGAAGAGCTGGTATCCCACCATCAATATGGGTCAGCAGGCACTTATCATAGGTCATATATCTCATATATTTGACTGCATCTACATTGCGGGTCATTAGAGAAATCTCATTTGAAGATATTGGCTGCACAATTGCCCTGTCCTATTCAAATCTGGTTCAGGAATGACCATAGGTGCCTTGGCAGGCCAAATTTGGTGGACAGATGGTTTGGTCTGTGATGAGAGAGGGATTAATGATTGTCACTGCTGGTCACTCATTACGCGAATCAGATTCCACCATCATGTCCTGTAGTGGCATACGTGACCACACAGGGCGTGTAGAAGACAGAAAAAATGGCAGATGGTTGAAGAGGTCTGAGTAGAGAAGCAAGTCACTATTCTCATGGATCTTACCCAGGAGCATTATGGAGGACCCCTCACATCAAATATGGGGCAATGCTATGTTTCTAAGCATTGGCAGCCATGGCAGTGGAGTTGCATGTAAAGTCTCAGTAACAATGCACATAGCTTTATTAAGTTCTACATTGACCAACCTTGTGTGAGATGAATACAAGGACCACTGTACTCTGCTGTTGAATAGCAAAGATCAAGGGCTGATGTTCTAAGAGTCCAAGCACTAGGGCCCCAGGTTGAGCAAGCCAGTTTTCTGAGCAAGTTATTCCAAGTGATAACTTTGGCTGCTGTCTTCAAGTGTTTGTGGTATATTAATGACTATCCAATGTCACACCAAAGTAAATTGGGTTTGGGCTGTGCAGCAGGCGTTGACCATTCAAGAAAATATTTAAACTTGTGACTTGTGCTTGCATTATCCAGATGAAATACACTAGAAACCATCTTGGAAAAGCTCAGCTGCAGGTGCATTGACTACAGTAGTCTGCTTTGAGCGTCATATCATCATTAAGGACCTTTTTGATTTCTGAAAAGGACTGAGCTTGATAGCTGCAGCAAATATTTGTCGGTGTGACACCTTGGCATCCCCATATTCACCAGTCATATAATTATTATGTGTTTTGTACAAAGAATGTCTTGTGAGGTATCAGTCTAAAAGTCTTGATCTGTTGAATATCAATACCCTGTTGAATTGTATGTGCTGTCATTGTATGTGAAGTTATGAAGTTTTGCTCTCTGTGCGTTACAGAAAGATGTTGTGAAGTTGGAAGTGCCTACAACTAGCATTTCAGATACAACAATGAAGAAGCTAGACACTGCTAATGACTCATCAACAAAGACAATGGGCCATGGAAAAGGCTTGTCCTCACCTGGAAATGCTTCAGATAGCCTATGAATAATGGCTGCAAAGACTCGTAGAATCATAGAATATCAGGGTTGGAAGGGACCTCAGGAGGTCATCTAGTCCAACCCCCCTGCTCAAAGCAGGACCGATCCCCAATTAAATCATCCCAGCCAGGGCGTTGTCAAGCATGACCTTAAAAAACTCTAAGGGAGGAGATTCCACCACCTCCCTAGGTAACCCATTCCAGTGCTTCACCACCCTCCGAGTGAAAAAGTTTTTTTCCTAATATCTAACCTAAACCTCCCCCACTGCAACTTGAGACCATTACTCCTTGTTCTATCAGTGGTACCACTGAGAACAGTCTAGATCCATCCTCTTTGGAACCCCCTTTCAGGTAGTTGAAAGCTGCTATCAAATCCCCTCTCATTCTTCTCTTCTGCAGACTAAATAATCCCAGTTCCCTCAGCATCTCCTCATAAATCATGTGCTCCAGCCCCCTAACCATTTTTGTTGCCCTCCGCTGGACTCTTTCCAATTTTTCCACATCCTTCTTGTCATGTGGGGACCAAAACTGGAAACAGCACTCCAGATGAAGCCTCACCAATGTTGAATAGAGGGGAATGATCATGTCCCTCCATCTGCTGACAATGCTCCTACTTATACAGTCCAAAATGCTATTAGCCTTCTTGGCAACAAGTTCACACTGTTGACTCATTCAGCTTCTCGTCCACTGTAACCGCTGGATCCTTTTCTACAGAACTGCTGCCTAGCCACTCAGTCCCTAGTCTGTAGCAGTGCATGGGATTCTTCCATCCTAAGTGCAGGACTCTGCACTTGTCCTTGCTGAACCTCATTTGATTTCTTTTGGCCTAACACTCTAATTTGTTTACGTCCCTCTGTATCCTATCCCTACCCTCCAGCATATCTACCACTCCTCCCAGTTTAGTGTCATCTGCAAAGTTGCTGAGGGTGCAGTCCACGCCATCCTCCGGATCATTAATGAAGATATTGAACAAAAACGGCCCCAGGACTGACCTTAGGTAAGGGAACTTAATTGACAAATATCTAACATTTATTTTTGAGGGAATTAGAACTGTGGGCAAGCTGACTAATCAGACAATTCTTTTCACCTATCACTTCAGTAGCAGATATTTGTATTCTGGCTAACTTCCCCAGAACAGGATATATAACAAACAGAACTGGCCATTATCACTTAGATGGCATATGAAGGACTTTCACCAAATAGCCTCTGAAAAAAGTAGATATGGAAGAAAACTGCCTTGAAGGAACTAGGCAAAGGCGATTGTAAGGAATGGGTTTGGCACCACCTAAGGAGAAGATATATACTGAGAGTAAACAATTTGGGTCAGTTCCTCAGTGGATGTAAATGGGCCAATGAAGACAAAGGACCTGTGCCAATTTTATACTAGCTGAGGATGTGTGAAACTAGATGCTGATGAGTAGTAAAATCATTCACTGGTCTCTTTCAGTGGTTAAGCTGTTGGCTGACGGGCAAGAGAGGAAGATGGCAAGAAACATGAATGTTCTCTTCTGTATGCATATCTGATTATATTCTGAAAAGGGTCAGGAGGAATAATAAAAGGAAGTGATAAAGTCAATATAGTCCTCTTCAATTAAATATTTTTTTTTGTAAGTAGCAATGAAGTAAGAAAAGATCCAACATACTTGTAAAAATAACCCTGTGAAAGCATGAGTCCCCTCTTTTGATATAACTAGCATGACAGTAAATGGTGTTAAAAAATTCTTTATACTGGCATCTGTTCTTTTTATTTTATAAAATGTGTGCATTTTATGTGGGGATTTTTTTTCAGACAATTACTCATTATTGATGAACGCCAAAATAAGTCTTCAAGCAAACTCATATATAATTTAGAATACGTATGTTTCAGCAGCTGCCAGTACTGCAGTACTTTACATGTTTCATTTTCTCAATTTTATTTTTTTTCCCTATAGAACATCCATTTTCCCTGTGCTTATCTCCCACTCCCCTCTTTCCTTTTTGGAGCAATTTACTGTTTTCACATACTGAAGAACTCTCCATTTCCTGTACAAACTCAGAAGAATCACAGAAAGTCATGTTTTAGGAAAGAAAGACATTCTGCTCAGTTATTTTCTGTATCGAATAAGTGACATGATTGTTTTGTCAACAGTCTCCTTAAGTGCACAAAATGTGTTTCCAATTAAACTACACCAGATTACCAAGAACTGAAAAATGGGGCATGCAGCTTTAAATAAATATGGTCCTTGGAATAAAAAGAAAAAAGAAATATTGCCCCGGAGATCATATTTAATTGCATGCTTTTCTCTTTGATGATCTGCTGCATTGCCCACAATGTTTGCTATTATGGTTAATATCCCTTATGAAAAAAATTACTTTCAAAGCCCTTTCCACAGATAACTTTTGCACACTCTGTTTTCAAACAAAGGCTAATTAACATTTTCTGTAATAAATTGATAACAAAAAGCTGTTACTTTATTTTTATTATACACAGCAGATTAGAAGTTCTTGTAGTTATTAATTCTTCAGCATGTTTTAACATCTTTAGGAAAGGATTTTTTGAGAACGTAAAGTTAATTAAAAAAAAGTAGTCACATGAAAAAATTATGCCAAGCCATTAAACTCCATCTTTCTATCTTCTTGAGGAAGGCAAAGTGCTAATATTATTCCCCTGTAGCTATTATGGGATTTGAAACATATAAAAAAATCATCTAAAAATCATCTAAAGATAAGTGATTGTAATGGAAAATATCCTAAAGAAACATTAATTATATTATATTCCAAACAAAACAAAAACCATGTTCAAAGAACGTTAAGGTTGCAAAGTCAAAAACTCTCAAGTCAGGAAATGCCAAAACGAATGCTGCCTGTGCAACATTAACTCAACCCCTTGTGTATAGGCATTATAATACGATCTTTAATTACATAATGAAGCACTATTTTTTCCTGTTGCTTGGGAAATCTTAACTCTGGCACTTCCTAACTTCTGCGTGCTTGACTTTGAAACCTTGACATTTTTTGATGTAGGGCTTTTAAACATATTTTTAAATGTTTAAAATACTTAAACACAGGCGCCGATTTCCCCACTGCCCTGTGGGTGCTTGACGCCACCCCTGGCCCAACCCCTGCCCACCACTGCACCACCTTCACCCCACCCCAATTTCACCCCCTTCCCCGCCTTCTTCCCCGAGCACGCCACATTCCCTATCCTCCTACTCCTTCCTGGAAAGTCCTAAGCACCACCAACCAGCTGTTAGGCGGCAGGTGGGAAGCTCAGGCTGGGGGTGGGTGGGAGTGGTGACACTGTGCTGGGGAGGGGATGGGAGGAGCTTGGCTGCTGGTGGGTGTGGAGCACCTGCTAATTTTTCCCTGTGGATGCTCCAGCTGCGCAGCACCCACAGAGTCAAATGCTATATACTTAAACATTTAAAAACAAAAATGATATAATTTGGAACCATACTGACCTGCCATGTGGGTCATTGGCAGGCTTCGGATCTTTAGATTCACAGCACATACCCTTATAATATGAAACTAATGGGTAGCAGTGGGTGGCTGTTATCTTCTGTATAGACATTAGACAGGGATGGAAACACAAACACGGTTTGCAAGTGGGTATCATATCTATTTCCTAGCCAGGCAAACGGACATTGATAAGCAGGAATAGCGATTTCTATTTCAGATTGGAGGAGAGTGTATCTAATTGTAAGCAGAGACAGGGTGGGATCCACCCTGACATCTGGTGGTGAGGTGTGGCAAGTTGTGGAAAAGAACTTCAGGGGCTGATCTCATTTGCATAGGCACATCCACCCCGCCTAGCAATAGGCCATAACTGCCCAAATGGTCACTTTGGCTGCTGTGGGATCCCCAGTGTCTCTGTTATTGGGGCGGGAAGAATAAATTGTTAGTACCCTGATTATGGGAACTGTGCTTGGAACTGTACTTGGCCTTTTTGTTATGATGGAGGACTCACCATCAACTGAGTAGCACTCACTAGGCAAGGGACATGGGTTCCAAAACTCTGTGAATTGAGAGAGACTTGAGACAGGTATTAGTGCCTGGTGGTGTAGGCCCTTTGTGAGGGCCTGAAGCACCTATTGCACCTCTGTCTCTCTCCACTGTGGAATGTCAGAGCTAATTTTGGGTCTATTAAGAGTTTTGTTACAGGTACTGTGCTGAATTCACTTCAGCCTTATGGTGCACCAGCACTAAGGCTCCCACTACTATGAGCTGAAATCACTGAGAGCTGAAATCACTGAGCACTGTGTCAAGTAGTGGGGAGCCGGAAGATCTGGTGTGCAGCGGAGCTATTTGTGAGACGGTGGGGTGAGCAGAGCTGTTTGTGAGACAGCGGCGTGTTCGTGAGACGGCGAGCTGAGCGGAGCCGGTCGTGAGACGGCGGCGTGTTCGTGAGACGGCGAGCTGAGCGGAGCCGGCCGTGAGACGGCGAGCTGTGCAGAGCGGAGCTGGTCGTGGTGGAGCGGAGCAGAGCCCTGTGGGGCAGTCAGCTTCAGGACACGTAAGGTGCCCCTTACCTCTTTCCCCCCCACACCCAGGCACATTTTAGCCAGACTGGGGAGTAACACTCTGCAGATGAACTTTTGAACTCCGGGGCTGGACGTTTTTTTGGACTTTGGGTGATTTGTGGATTGCTGGACTCAAGAGACGTTTGGGTTCTGGGACTCAAGAGCCTGAGGGAAAGGATGTGGCCCAATTTTTCTGGGGTGGGTCGGCATTCATGGTTTGGTTAATGAACACTAGTCGTGGTGTTTCCCCAATTTAATGCTGATGTTGTTTGCTTCATGTTATTAAAGATTCTCTACTACACCAAGACTCTGTGCTTGCGAGAGGGGAAGTATTGCCTCCTTGAGGCGCCCAGGGGGTGTGTAAGATTTTCCCAGGTCACTGGGTGGGGGCTCGAGCCAGTTTTGCATTTGCTTTAGTGAGAGGAAACCCCTGTGTACTGAACCCGGCCCTTGCTGCTATCAACTTGGCCTGGCAGAAGGGTTACATTTTTGGGGGCTCGTCCGGGATCGAGACTGGGTCAGTACCCCTCGCAAGCACATCTTAGGTGAGTCATTAAATTGGGAAAACCCAGAATCTGGTTGTTGTTGTTTTGATCTGTTATATTTGGGAAAGAAATTACAGTTTGTATAATGGCCCTACATTTGCTAGAGGATTGGTGCAGGGGGATGAATATTAACCCTAGGAACTGTGTCCTGGTGACCGGGGTGCCGGAGGCATTCGATGAAGGCTCAATAGAGCCTACCTTAAGGGCATCCACTGGGTACCTGAGTAAGTGTAAAATGCGTGGGCGCATATTTGTGAGGGAGGACGGAGATTTTGCTGTACTGTGTGAGCTGCCGTCGGCTGTGGACCCACTACAGGTTCCAGGCACGATAGCAGTGGAAGATGGTGAGTGGAAGGTAATAACTACTGGGAGCCAGCCCTCACCGGCTCCTGCATCTGAAGTGGAGTTTTTAAAGAAAATGTCAGCCTTTTTGGGGAAAGAGGGGAAGACCTTGGCTGATATGCCGGGTCTGTTGGGCCTTGACCCAGGAGTCCCAACCCGGGAGGCTGCTCCATCATCTGATGAGTGGGTGAAGGCTTTGGGGCAAGCATTAGAGAAGGTTGTGCCACCCCACCCTGAGTCAAGCCCCTATCGTAAACTGAGGCTGTTTTCTGGGGGTCCCACCCCAATACCCGGGGAGGAAGCATTTGAATCCTGGCTGGAACACACCACTGAAATGCTGCAGGAGTGGGCAGTACCTGATGCTGAAAAGAGAAGGCGACTAGTAGAGTGCCTCAGGGGGCCAGCCCTAGATGTGATTCGCACCCTGAAGCTCAGTAACCCTGGGGTCAAGGTAAAGGACTGCCTAGAGGCCCTTGATCATGCCTTTGGGAGAACCGAGGGCTCAGAGGATGTTTATTGCAAGTTCCTCAATGCCAGGCAACAAAAGGAAGAGAAAGTTTCTGCCTACATACAGAGGTTGGAGAAATTATTACAGAGAGCCATCATGAGGGGAGCAGTAGCGGTTGAGCAAATGGACCGGACTAGATTGGCTCAGATTGTGAGGGGAATTCAATATCAGAACCCAATCCTTCTCCACCTTCGATTAAGGGAGCGCCAAGACAATCCACCGGGTTACTCTCGACTGATAAAAGAGGTCCGAGAGGAGGAAGAGAGGCAGGCAGCTGGTGAGGTTTGGGAGGTTCAGCCACCCCAGGCAACTGCCACAACATCCATACGAGCGCCCAAGGCGCTGATGGTGAATCCTCAAGAGGAACTTACCCAACGAGTTCAGGTTCTGACACAGAAAGTGGCTGAACTAGAGAATACTATCGATTCAGCAAAGACTTCAGCGTACAAGGAACCCCCTGTTACCACGGTCCAGAAGACTACATTTAGAACCTCTGCCCCACCCCGGCAACACGGGAAAGGGCAATCCTTCTTCTGCTACCGGTGTGGCCAGGATGGGCACATTGCTGCCAGGTGTCAGAATGCAGAGAATCCCCCGCTAGTATACCAAAAGCTGAGGACCACCTGGGGAAAGTCGGGAAACGGCCCCAGGGCCTGGGAAGGGAGCCGCCTAGGCCTGCAGGGTTTGGAGGCTCCTCTGCGAAGAACCATGCCACCCGAATCCCACCAGGATTGATAGGACCTCGAGCTGAGGTCACTGTAAAGGTTGAAGGGACAGAATGTAGAGCAGTGCTTGACACGGGATCCCAAGTGACTATCATATTCCAGTCTTTCTACCAGCAGATGCTTATGCATCTGCCTATACAGCCCTTGACAGGGCTTGGCCTGTGTGGTCTCAGCATGGATGAATACCCGTATCAGGGGTATGTCATTGTACACCTGGAATTCCCAGAAGAGATCGCTGGGGTAAGACAGGAGGTGGACACTGCAGCTTTAATATGCCCTGACCCTAAAGGTGTCTGATGTGTCCGTGCTGATAGGGACCAACTCCAGCCTCTTTAAGGTACTTGCAGATTACTGCAGACAGCGAGCAGGGGACCAATACCTGAATACCTTAGTGATACACACACATTGTGCCGCAGCCTACAGAAAAATTGAGGACGCAAAAAGAGTGATGCCTGATTTGCCGGTGGGAGCACTGAGGTACGCAGGCCCGGTCCCCTTAGTGGTGCCTGCAATGACAGAAAAGGAGGTGATTGTCATGAGTACCTGCCTGAAAGGCAATAAGAGAACATTAGCAGTGGTAGAGCAGCCGACTGAGGGAGGGCTCCCTGAAGGAGTGTTGGTTCTTAGTGGAGTCATAACCCTACCTGCTGAAGCCCAGGAAGAGGTGACTATACTGATTGCTAATGGAACAAGTCGTGATATTTTTGTGAGGCGAGGACAAAAAATAGCAGACCTCTTTGAGCCCGAGTCAATTGTAACCCCCCAGTGTGAAACGCAAGTTCCGACGATAGACCCAGCAAAGTTTGACTTTGGAGATTCACCTGTGTCCGAGGAGTGGAAAGATCGCCTGAGGAAGAAACTTTGTGAAAGATCCAAGGTGTTCTCACTGCATGAGTGGGATGTGGGATGTGCAAAAGGAGTAGAACACAATATCAGACTACATGACTCTCGACCTTTTAGGGAGAGATCTAGGAAGATTGCTCTCTCTGAGATGGAAGACGTGCGACATCATCTTCAGGAGCTGGCTGCGAATGGCATCATTACAGAGTCCCGCAGCCCATACGCCTCGCCCATTGTGGTAGTCCGTAAAAAGAATGGGAAAATCCGGATGTGTATTGACTACCGCACCCTAAACAGCCGTACTGTGGTCGACCAGTACACTATGCCTCGAGTGCAAGATGCCTTAGACTGTTTGCTGGGAAGCCAGTGGTTCTCTGTGTTGGATCTTCGAAGTGGGTACTACCAGATCCCTCTGGGAGAAGAAGATAAGGAGAAGACCGCCTTCATCTGCCCATTAGGGTTTTATCAGTTCGAACGCATGCCCCAAGGGATTTCTGGAGCACCTGCCACCTTTCAACGTCTCATGGAGAGAGTTGTGGGAGACATGAATTTACTGCAAGTGTTAGTTTATTTGGATGACCTTATTGTGTTTGGAAGAACCTTAGAGGAGCATGAAGAAAGACTTCTTAAAGTGCTTGATAGGTTGGAGGATTATGGTCTGAAGCTTTCAATTGACAAATGCCAGTTCTGCAGAACCTCAGTGAAGTATGTGGGTCACATCGTATCCCAAGAGGGTGTGAGTACTGATCCTGATAAAATAGAAGCACTCACTACATGGCCACGTCCAAGTAACTACAGAGAACTCAAGACCTTTCTTGGATTTAGTGGCTACTACCGCAGGTTTGTGAAAAACTATGCTACGATTGTAAAGCCTCTGAATGATCTTACCAGGGGACATCAGTCCAGCAAGAACAAATCTAAGACCAGGAATAAGGGGAGGTTCCCAAAGCCTCCTGTGCAGAGAAACTATGGCCCCTTTGCACCATTTGGGCCACGGTGGGATGAGAGATGTGAAAGGGCTTTTCGAGAAATCATTACTTGCCTAACTCATGCTCCAGTCCTAGTTTTTGCTGACCCAAGCAAACCATTTATCCTGCATACTGATGCCAGTTTGGAGGGTCTGGGAGCAGTCCTGTACCAGGAAGTGGAAGGCAAACATAAACCTGTAGCCTTTGCCAGCCGAGGATTGTCTGATAGTGAAACTCGCTATCCCACCCACAAGCTGGAATTCTTGGCCTTGAAATGGGCCATCACTGAGAAATTTCGAGACTACTTGTATGGTGCTCAGTTCCAGGTGTGGACAGACAACAATCCACTGACTTATGTGTTAACAAGTGCTAAGCTGGATGCTACAGGGCAGAGATGGGTGGCCGCCTTGGCTAGCTATGAGTTTAGCATTCAGTACCGATCCGGGAGAAGCAATGTAGATGCAGATGCATTGTCCAGGCGTCCGCAGGCTCCAGAAGTTGCTGTGATACCCACAGATGGAGTGAGAGCTATTTGCAGTGTGAGTCGTCGAGAGCCAGAGGCCTGTGAGAGCCTTCAGGGATGTATTGCAGAAGCTTTGGGCCTGCCCCCTGAATGCATGCCTTCTGCCTCAGTGAACTATATTGCATTGGACCAATCTCCTTTGCCCATGCTCAATGCGGCTGACTGGCAAGAAGCCCAGCGGCAAGATATTGACATTCGTGATACACTACTTGCCAAAAGGGAGGGGCGAAGCCCAGCTGCGGTTGTCCCACCTAACCCGGAGGGTAAACTACTATTGAGAGAATGGACCAAATTAAAACTGATTCAGGGAGTGCTACACCGAATGACCACCGACTCTTTACAAAAGCAACGAGCACAACTAGTACTGCCAAAAAAGTACAGAGCCCTGGCAAAGAGGGCCCTGCATGATGACTTTGGGCATTTAGGGATGGAGAGGACCCTGGAACTTATTCGTAGTAGGTTCTATTGGCCCCGAATGGCTGAAGATGTTCGCAGGAAATGTGAGACTTGTGCTCGATGTGTTCAAAGGAAAACTCTGCCCACGAGGGCTGCATATCTCAAGAACATCACCAGCAACAAACCTTTGGAATTGGTATGCATTGATTTCTTGTCTGTAGAGGTAGACAAGAGGAATGTTGGGAACATTCTAGTAGTGACTGACCATTTTACACGGTATGCACAGTCATATCCCACACGTGATCAGAGGGCCACCACCGTCGCTCGAGTATTGTGGGACAAATATTTCTCAGTCTATGGATTCCCGGCTCGGATACACTCTGATCAGGGGCGGGATTTTGAGAGTCACCTTCTGAAGGAGGTGCTGAAGATAGCAGGAATTAAAAAGTCTAGGACAACGCCTTATCACCCCCAAGGTGATCCCCAGCCAGAGAGGTTCAACCGAACCCTATTAGATATGTTGGGAACTTTGCGACCAGAGCAGAAGGCAACCTGGAGCCAGCATGTCGCATTTCTGGTGCATGCCTACAATGCCACAAAGAACGATGCTACGGGAGTCACCCCATATCTCTTGATGTTTGGGCGAGAACCAAGATTACCCATAGACTTGTGCTTTGGTGTATCAGAGGATGGAGATAGCTATGAAACTCATCAGCAATATGTATCCCGACTAAGAGAAAGGCTGCGGGATGCTTATCGCTTAGCTACCGCTGCGGCTCGGAAGAACGCAGACCGCAACAAACATCGATATGATGCTAGAGTGCGATCGCAGGAGCTCCAGCCGGGGGACAGAGTCCTGCTGCGAAATTTGGGTATTGCTGGCAAACACAAGATAGCTGACAGATGGAAGGCAATACCATACCTGGTGATGGAAAAGCTGGGAGATCTGCCGGTCTACAAGATCAAACCTGAAGACAGTCCAGGGCAAATAAAGACGGTGCATAGAAACCTTTTGCTCCCTGTGGGGGAATTGGTAAGCACCCCTTATGAGATGGGCCATGACAGGGCAGCCGGGCAGAACAGAAGTGCTAGACCAAAGCTGCCATCCAACACAGACAGTGAGCCCCCTGCAGCTAACTTACCCCTATTCTGCACATCTGAGAGTGAGTCTGAGGAGGAAGACACAACCCTGGTGTATCCTGGGATGGAGACAAGATTTCAGTCTCGACCAGCTGAACCAAATGAGAGTTCTCCCTTTTCCACCCTAAACCCTATGGCGGAATTATTTAGGCCCCTTTCTGACACCCCTGTGCCGCTGATGAGACCCCCATGTGGAGACACACAGGTAGAGGATGTCCTGGGCACCTTGGACCCTCCCGCGTTAGAACTAGGAGTGCAGGGGCCTACGCCAGTAGCCAAGAGACCCTCAAAGGAAGCCTCTCCATCCGTCAATCAAGAGGACGTTCCCCTTGCCTCGGCAACAGAGATTCTCAATAGACGAGACAGGGTGATAAGACCAGTAAAACGGTTAACTTATGATTCACCTGGGGTGACTAGTGAGGAGCCAATACATTTAGCACACAGGATTGTGGAAGCCAAAGTGGGCTTTCTGAGGCCCTTTGGAGGAAACCAATGAGTTGGTATAAAGGGAGTATGATTTGTCGGGACGCCAAATTCTCGGCTGGGGGGAGGATGTAAGCAGAGACAGGGTGGGATCCACCCTGACATCTGGTGGTGAGGTGTGGCAAGTTGTGGAAAAGAACTTCAGGGGCTGATCTCATTTGCATAGGCACATCCACCCCGCCTAGCAATAGGCCATAACTGCCCAAATGGTCACTTTGGCTGCTGTGGGATCCCCAGTGTCTCTGTTATTGGGGCGGGAAGAATAAATTGTTAGTACCCTGATTATGGGAACTGTGCTTGGAACTGTACTTGGCCTTTTTGTTATGATGGAGGACTCACCATCAACTGAGTAGCACTCACTAGGCAAGGGACATGGGTTCCAAAACTCTGTGAATTGAGAGAGACTTGAGACAGGTATTAGTGCCTGGTGGTATAGGCCCTTTGTGAGGGCCTGAAGCACCTATTGCACCTCTGTCTCTCTCCACTGTGGAATGTCAGAGCTAATTTTGGGTCTATTAAGAGTTTTGTTACAGGTACTGTGCTGAATTCACTTCAGCCTTATGGTGCACCAGCACTAAGGCTCCCACTACTATGAGCTGAAATCACTGAGAGCTGAAATCACTGAGCACTATGTCAAGTAGTGGGGAGCCGGAAGATCTGGTGTGCAGCGGAGCTATTTGTGAGACGGTGGGGTGAGCAGAGCTGTTTGTGAGACAGCGGCGTGTTCGTGAGACGGCGAGCTGAGCGGAGCCGGTCGTGAGACAGCGGCGTGTTCGTGAGACGGCGAGCTGAGCGGAGCCGGCCGTGAGACGGCGAGCTGTGCAGAGCGGAGCTGGTCGTGGTGGAGCGGAGCAGAGCCCTGTGGGGCAGTCAGCTTCAGGACACGTAAGGTGCCCCTTACCTCTTTCCCCCCCACACCCAGGCACATTTTAGCCAGACTGGGGAGTAACACTCTGCAGATGAACTTTTGAACTCCGGGGCTGGACGTTTTTTTGGACTTTGGGTGATTTGTGGATTGCTGGACTCAAGAGACGTTTGGGTTCTGGGACTCAAGAGCCTGAGGGAAAGGATGTGGCCCAATTTTTCTGGGGTGGGTCGGCATTCATGGTTTGGTTAATGAACACTAGTCGTGGTGTTTCCCCAATTTAATGCTGATGTTGTTTGCCTCATGTTATTAAAGATTCTCTACTACACCAAGACTCTGTGCTTGCGAGAGGGGAAGTATTGCCTCCTTGAGGCGCCCAGGGGGTGTGTAAGATTTTCCCAGGTCACTGGGTGGGGGCTCGAGCCAGTTTTGCATTTGCTTTAGTGAGAGGGAACCCCTGTGTACTGAACCCGGCCCTTGCTGCTATCAACTTGGCCTGGCAGAAGGGTTACATAATCATTACAGACCCTTCTGCTGCTGTTTCCCCCACAGCTTCCTCCACAAATCCTATCCCCATTCTCCTCAGCTCCTACTTATCTAACACTCCTCCCAGTTTAGTGTCATCTGCAAACTTGCTGAGGGTGCAATCCACGCCATCCTCCAGATTGTTAAAGATATTGAACAAAACTGGCCCCAGGACCGACCCTTCGGGAACTCCGCTTGATACTGACTGCCAACTAGACATGGAGACATCGATCACTACCCACTGAGCCCGATGATCTAGCCAGCTTTCTATCCACCTTATAGTCCATTCATCCACCCCATACTCCTTTAACTTGCTGGCAAGAATACTGTGGGAGATTGTATCAAAAACTTTGCTAAAGTCAAGGAATAACATATCCACTGCTTTCCCCTCATCCACAGAGCCAATTATCTCATCATAGAAAGCAATTCAGTTAGTCAGGTATGACTTGCCCTTGGTGAATCCATGCTGGTGTTCCTGATCACTTTCCTCTCCTCTAAGTGCTTCTGAATTGATTCCTTGAGGACCTGCTCCATGATTTTTTCCAGGGACTGAGGTGAGGCTGACTGGCCTGTAGTGTAGTGCCCTGTATCCTTCTTTTTCCCTTTTTTGAAGGTGGGCACTACAGTAGCCTTTTTCCAGTCATCCGGGACCTCTCCTTATCGCCATGAGTTTTCGAAGATAACGGCCAATGGCCCTGCAATCACATCTGCCAACTCCTTAAGCAGCCTTCCATGCAGTGCCTCCGGCCCCATGGACTTGTGCTCATCCAGATTTTCTAAGTAGTCCTGAACCACTTCTTTCTCCACATAGGGCTGATCACCTCCTCCCCATACTGTGCTGCTCAGTGCAGTAGTCTGGGAGCTGACCTTGTTCATGAAGACAGAGGCAAAAAATGCATTGAGTACATTAGCTTTTGCCACAGCATCTTGTCACTAGGTTGCCTCCCTCATTCAGTAAGGGGCCCACACTTTCCTTGACTTTCTTCTTGTTGCTAACATACCTGAGGGAATCCTTCTTGTTACTCTTAACATCTCTTGCTAGCTGCAAATCCAAGTGTGATTTGGCTTTCCTGATTTCACTCCTGCATGCCTGAGCAATATTTTTATACTCCTCCCTGTCATTTGTCCAATCTTCCACTTCTTGTAAACTTTTTTGTTTTTAAGATCAGAAAGGATTTCACTGTTAGGGCCAAGCTGGTTGCCTGCAATATTTACTATTCTTTTTACACATCGGGATGGTTTGTCCCTGTAACCTCAATAAGGATTCTTTAAAATACAGCCAGCTGTGCCTGACTCCTTTCCCCTTCATGTTATTCTCCCATGGGATCATGCCCATCAGTTCCCTGAGGGAGTCAAAGTCTGCTTTTCTGAAGTCCAGGGTCCATATTCTGCTGCTTTCCTTTCTTACTGGTATCAGGATCCTGAACTCGACCATTTCATGGTCACTGCCTTCCAGATTCCCATCCACATTTGCTTCCCCTACAAATTCTTCCTGGTTTGTGAGCAGCAGGTCAAGAAGAGCTCTGCCCCAAGTTGGTTCCTCCAGCACTTGCAGCAGGAAATTGTCCCTTACACTTTCCAAAAACTTCCTGGATTGTCTGTGCACTGTTGTATTGCTCTCCCTTCAGATATCGGGGTGATTGTAGTCCCCCATGAGAACCAGGGCCTGTGATCTAGTAACTTCTGTTAGTTGCTGGAAGAAAGCCTTGTCCACCTCATCCACCTGGTCTGGTGATCTATAGCAGATTCCCACCATGACATCACCCTTGTTGCTCACACTTCTAAACTTAATCTAGAGACTCTCAGGTTATCCTGCAGTTTCATACCAGAGCTCTGAGCAGTCATACTGCTCTCTTACATACAATGCAACTCCCCTACCTTTTCTGCCTTGCCTGTCCTTTCTGAACAGTTTATATCCATCCATGACAGTACTCCAGTCATGTGAGTTATCCCACCAAGTCTCTGTTATTCCAATCACATCATGATTCCTTGACTGTGCCAGGACTTCCAGTTCTCCCTGCTTGTTTCCCAGGCTTCTTGCATTTGTGTATAGGCACTGAAGATAACTTGCTGATCATCCTGCTTTCTCAGTATCAGGCAGGAGTCCTTCCCCTCTTGCGCTCTCCTGCTCGTGCTTCCTCCTGGTATCCATAATTTGGTCCACAGAAATTTGAAATGGAAAACACCTATTATCCAGTCCATCTGTCTGCCAATGTAGCAATTTTTCCAATGAGGCATTTTCTAATATTTTGTTCAGTCAGGGTTTAAGAGTCCCAACAATGGGTCTCCCATCATTTCTCTGTGAAGACTCTTCCAGAAATCCAGTCCACCTGACCAGTAACAGTATTTCACCCCTGATATTCTGACTACATTTTTCCATTCTGGTACAAGTCTGGAACAGTGCACCGGTTCTGGGTTACACATTACTAGAAACCTATTGACAAACTAGAGAGTTCAGGAAGAGGAATAAGACAATCCAGGGACTGCAAGGATTGATTCATGAGGAAAGGTTAAAGGAGCTAATATCTATATCTTAGCTAAGTGAAGATTAAGAAGGGATATGAAGTCTATAAATATTTGACAGGCATTTCTACCCCAGTAGGATATGTACCCATTTTCAAGTACCCCCCATCTATAACTTCCCTTCAACAACAATTATTTCTATGGGCTTTTTCTTTCTTACCCACTGTTAACACTTATTTACTATATATTTCTTGCAGGAAGTAGATTAAAAATAGCATTTCAGTATCACAGTCATCAATTTGACCCCACTCATGTCTTTGTAACCCTTATTTCTCTCTAGTAATCTTTTTTATCTTGGTGGGTTTTTTGGTGGGATTTTATTCACCTTAATCTCTTATTTATAGGCATTTTTATGAAGCTCATTCCCCTATTTGAGCATCTCTACAGCATTGAAGTGTCTTTGCTTTGCATTAGCTTAACTAGAAATTTGTGCTGCCCTGTTTCTTCCTTTCAAACCTTCAAGAACATTCACTTTTAGTTTGTGCTTTTTTTTTTTTTTTTTTTTTTGGTATCCTTTCCCCAGAAATCCTAATCTAGATCCTAATAGAGACAGTAGGAGTATTCCCTCTTTCCTGCCATCCCTACAGTCACTTTTCTATCTGCAACCATGAAGGGAGCAGACATTGCAGTGAGCAAGTGCTGACTCATGTCAGCAGCTATGCACCAGCTACCTGTTAAATGGTGGAAGGAGGAAGAGATAAGAGAAGATGATTCTGTTTATCCCTTGTTGGGCAGTAAGAACCTTTTGGAACCAGCAGCCAGAGAAGGGTAGGAGGCTCCACTACCTGAGCCCAGGGAAGTAAATTGATGTCTCCTTATCTCTCACAGGGGAAAGACGCAGAGAAACAGGCCTAGAGAAGCAGGAAAGAGCAGGTGAGACTCACTCAGTGACTTGCCCAATGTCATATCGGAAATCTATAATAGGAAACTAAATAGTCTAGCAGGGAAATAAACCCAGGACTTCCATAGCCTATGCTAGGGCCTTAACCACCGAATCATCCTTCCTCTAAGTCTAATTACTAATTCTACTAGGTGCGTACAGTGAGGAACAGCCACATTTGCCTATCTTTTCACACTCAGGTGGCTGGAGTAGCCTGGTAAAATGCCGTATCTCCAAAGATATATTTTCCATTCACAAATATCCCATAGAATTCTTATCAGCTGTGAGTTAAAAAAAATAATTGTGACTGTGGAAGAAGCAGTGCAGGAATGGCTGACCCACATCATCCTCATGTGGTGAGGGAATGTACTCACCAGAGTATATTTATACAAAATGCTAATGTATCCAATAATGTTTATTGCTGAAGCCAGGGCAAGTGAAACTCTGGCTCCCTGAGATAGGTCCTGTTTACAGTACGGAAATATAAACCAGAGTAACTACACTGATGTAACAAGACACGCTGCACTGATACCTAGCAGAGTTTATCCTGGTTTGGTTTACTGAGATAACTTACAGTTGAGTGCCAAAGCAAGCAGGATGCAGCAGGTATACATGGGGGCCTGGCAGTGGTGTAACTACCTCAATATAGCATACAGCTACACTGAAGTTGGAGGTATGATTGCAGCTCCAATAGACGTACCTCTATTAGCTTTACTCTACCTAGCATGGCTAAAAACAGCAGTGAAACTGCAGAGGCACAGGCTTGAGCATGGACTGTGCAAGCCTGCATGGAAACCCCAGGTACATACCTGTATCCGTAGCCAATGCTGAAGCCTGTGTTGCTACAACAACACGTATTTTTAGCCCTGCCAGGTAGATTAAAACTAATACAGCTATGCCTATCTGAGCTGCAATCACACCTCCAGCTGCAGTGTGAGCATACCCATAGTTACACTGGGTCAAATGTCTCTAATGTAGGTATGGACCTAGAGCTGTAAGAGTTTGGACAGGCTCTGCTACTACCTCAAGGAGTTTGTGATGAGGATAAATGGTTTGCCATTAATAAGTGCAGAGTGCCACTGTACAGAACTCACTAAACTTGTTCCTTATCCTCTTTTTAGAGCCCTGGTGTTCATGTGGGGTGGCTTGCCTGAGACCAGAAAGGACTGAGTGGGGTTTCAGTGTTTGATCTATGGTACGGATACAGCCCCATTATAATAGTATTTAAATTCCACTAAGCAACAGGGCACCTAAGTGTTAGTCTTTGAAATGTTCAGCATTGCAGTACCTAAGTCCCCATTTGTAAATCTAGCTCTTAATCTTTCTGTGCCTTCTTTCTCCATCTGTAAAATGGGGATCATGATACTTCCCTACCTTGCAGATATAATAAATATATGAAAGACTAAGGTGCTCAGAGTCCTGAATTAGGTGCCCAGGCGTCATATACAATGAAGGAGAGTTAGGTGCCAAAGAAGGTGATTCACAGAAGCTAGCAAGCTGAGCTGGAAACCATCTAAGCTAGCCAGTAGGAAATGTTGTGGAGAAGGGTAAGGCTCACATCCATAAAGGGGTACCTTTGGGCTGAAGGGAGATGCCCATGTCCACTCAGGATTCTTAGCCATGAACCAGCTCCATTGTAAAAAAAAGAAAGAGACGCCCCCACCACCACCACCTCCTCCTCCTCCATTTTAGCCAATAGCCCAGTGGTTAGGACACACAGATGGGGTATCAGAGTCCTGTTTTCAAATCTCTGCTCTGCCTGATTTGGAACAAAGATGTAAAACCCAGTCTCTCACATCCTAGGTGAGTGGCCTAAGAATACTTGGGTATTCTAGGGAAGGTCTCTCCTGTTGAAACTGTTCCACTTTGTGTAAGTTATTACATATTCCTTGGGACAGATAGAAAAGTGAAAAATTGACTCTATAGCCCAGTGGTTAAGGCACTCAGCTTGGATGTGGTATAGTCGTGGTCAAGTCCTTGCTCTAGATCAGAGATTCAACCATATCCCAGGAGTGTGCTCTAATAACTGGGCTATTGGGCAGAATGAGGAACACATACCCACCCCAAAAATTCCTGGTCTGCTTTTCCCTGGCTGTGTTTTGGGTGGAGCACACCTATGGGATCAGGCCCTGCTGCTGAGGAATCACCTACTCTGAAAATCCTACTGGGTCTTAAATGTGAGTTAGAGCTCCAAGCTATTCATTAGCTGTGAGGCAGTGTTAGGACTTAGGTACCTTTACACATGCCTGCTGGCATAAACACAGTTTCCTACAGGGTTGGCAACAGTTGAGCAGTGCTTTTGTGAATGTCTGCGGTGCATAAACGTTGGACTTGGGTGCCTAAATCCTTTTTTGAATCTAGCCCTAAGTGATTTTCCCACATGGTCATATAGGAAGTCTGTGACATTGCAGGGAATCAAATTCAGGTCTCCCAAGGCCCAGGATAATATCCTAACCACTGGAACTGTTTCCCCAAACATATTAATCTAAATGTTGAATTATCGTTAGGTGAAGTTAATTTAATGTCTTTGATTCCTGTCTGTGAGCTTGAGATTTTTGTGAAACCAGATGTAAAGCTGACATTTGTGCTGATCTTCTCCTTTAAAGAAATTATTTCTGTCAATATTTTGAATGAATAATGTTCCTCTTTAAATTATGATGGGTCTAGAGGTAAATTTGCAATTCTTAATAATAACAGGGCTAAGTATGATGAGTTCATTTAGTGCAGATTTATGCAGCTTGTTGCTGCTGACAAGAAATGTATTAAAGCCCATGCTATAATAGAATACTTCCTTATTTCCCCTCATATATACTGAGCTGTATGCTGTGACAATTTAAGTTGCTTATTGCTGTTGATACTCCAGGATTTTCAGTACATTTTTACTGTTTTGATCTACCATTACTTGAATTATTTGTGTTGTGTAGTTATTTCATATATTTTATTCTTTCAAATATCAAATGCCTATCAAGTGTTTTAATTGCTTTTAAAAATCTTAATATACCTACTGTCATAAGACAAAAATCTACTACAGAAATACATGCCAAAATGTCATCTTCCATCTTCCCTTTTAAGTATAAATCAAAACAATTAACATACTAACTT
Organism: Caretta caretta; assembly: GCF_965140235.1. Lineage (NCBI taxonomy): Eukaryota > Metazoa > Chordata > Testudines > Cheloniidae > Caretta > Caretta caretta. The sequence continues at coordinate 72,689,376 of NC_134206.1, read as the reverse complement.
CCAAATTTTCTCAATATTCCCCATAATCCAGTAAATCCATGATCATAGTTAGCCCCAAAATAAAGTCTGTGTCACATTAGCTCAATCCTAGCACCTGAGAGAAAAATTGGGTGCATGTCTATGAACAGTTGTGCACACATTTTGTGCAAGTTATTAACTCATTGATTACCTTTGCCAGATTTCTCCAAGTGGCTCTCTCTGTTTTATACATAAATGTGATTGTTATAACCATAGGGCCACAACATGATATAAACCTAAATTGAGCAAAGAATTCTCTATCAAAATGTTCCCAATTCTGGTATTTGAAATATTCTACATTTCTTTTTAATTATACCAGCAATTTGTGTGTTTGTTTGTAGCTTTAAGTATAGCTTATATTTGTTCATTTCATTAATGAACTAGTTTTTTATTGCAACAGTACATTACAGTGGGAATGGCAGGCTGGACAATATTTTTTATTATTATTTCTAGCTTGCTGCCACAGTGAAGAACAGTTAAGAAAAAATACTGTATCATTAAAACTAGTAGACGTCAGTTATAAATCCAATCGTTAGTAAACAATAAGCTGCTCTATAGAGTAGCATCTAGCCAACTTATTTCAATAAATGCTCCCTTTGGAGTTTCTTTTAATATTCTTTTGTAAACTAATCTTAGGTTATGTAAGAGTGAAGTTAATTAAGCAAGATCTAATTTGTAAAGAGAGTATGTCAAAGGCAGTAAATTTTTCCTACAGAGCTGGTTAAGACTGAGGCTACTTTCTTTAATATATCCGTTGCTAGACATGTAAAAGCATTTGAATGTTTGGACATCATTTGGGAATTCAAACGTAAATCCCACTCCACTGAGGTTTGACCATGGACTGAAGCCTGGTCAATTTGAGGTCAGTGTGTGATATCTTCCTTTCATTCTAATGCTTCCTTTTCATTTTTCTTGTAACCCTTGAAGCCCGAAGATTAAAAATAATGGTTATACAACCATTGAGTTCATCCTCTAGCCAAGAAAGGGAACGACAAGGCAATGGTCTTGCTGAAAAAAAATTGTCCAAACAGAAAGAGCGATGCTGGACAAAACAACCATCTTTGATGATGGCAAAGATTCCTACATCAGTCTATATGGATACAGAATTATGTGTATTCATTAACACCTTTACATCACATGTCCAGACCAACAGCTAGAGATCTGACATCTTCACTCAATACTGCCTTAAACAGATAAATACTCTAAACCCAAAGCAGTGAATCCCACTCAAGCTTAGAGGCAAACAATAATCGAGAAGATTTTGCTCTGACAAAAGTGCTAAATCACTTCCGGGGCTTACCTCTAGTGTTTCTGTATGTATGAGACAGGCTGATAATTCAAAAGAAAATCCATTAAACAAACAAATACTGAAATTCTGCATCATGTTTTCACCTTGAAAGGATGAATATTTCATCACTATTACAATCATTAGCTTTTGACAGCTGAAGCCCTGTGTTCCTCATCCTTTTGAGGATATATCTAAATGGACATAGGATAATAGGAATGGAAGACATGCTCACCATTAGACTTTTATTTCTAATTCTAATATCTTCAGCTGCAAACAGTGAACCATTACAAAAGCAAGTGCCAGATGTGATGGTGCCTCCCATAAGGCTTTATGGAAATATGCTTATGAATATATATTACATAACTGGAATATGTTCTATGCTACATATGCCATGTAACATCTATGTAAAGGTTATGATCTACTGAATCTATTAATCCTATTTGTATGTATGTATCATTTTTGTATTCAAAGTTATGAATATTGGCTCTATACTGTCTGTATTTCAAACTTATGCTATGCTTCTGGGTGACATCCCAGACAAGTTGTCAGCTCTGCCCAGCCTGCTTGATGGTCCATTAAGGACCATCAGCTATACAACTGACCCACTGAGAGAAGGCAGATACACCTTGTGACTCAGCAAGGCATGCAGGGACCTGCCTATGGACAGAACTCTGAGGTTTTTCCATGCCATGTGATGGACAGCTTGCCTTTGGGACCACACAGCAAGAGAATATAAAAAGCTGCGGCAGCTCCTCCATCTTGTCTTCAATCCTGCTTCTTACCTATGGAAGGACTTTGCTACAAACTGAAGCTCTAAACAAAGGAATGAATGACCTATCCCAACTGTGGATGTACTCCAGAGACTTGATTTGAACCTGTAGAATTATACAGGGTAAAACGGATTTATTTGTTCGCCCTCTATAACACCAATAGAGAGGTATGCACATCTGTTTGCCCCACCAAGTATTAATACATACTCTGGGTTAATTAATAAGTAAAAGTGATTTTATTAAATACAGAAAGTAGGATTTAAGTGGCTCCAAGTAGTAACAGACAGAACAAAGTGAATTACCAAGCAAAATAAAATAAAACACGCAAGTCTATATCTAATCAAACTGAATACAGATAAAAACCTAACCAGTTCCAGTAAGCTCTCTTTTACAGACTAGCCTCCTTCTAGTCTGGGTCCAGCAAGCACTCACACCCCCTGTATTTACTGTCCTTTGTTCCAGTTTCTTTCAGGTATCCTTGCGGGTGGAAAGGCTATCTCCTTAGCCAGCTGAAGACAAAATGGAGGGGTCTCCCCTAGGCTTAAATAGACTTTCTCTTATGGGTGGAGCCCCCCCTCCTCTCTCCTATGCAAAGTCCAGCTCCAAGATGGAGTTCTGGAGTCACCTGGGCAAGTCACATGTCCATGCATGACTCACAGTTTTTACAGGCAGAAGCCATTACCCACATGGACATTACCCACATCTTGAATGTCTCCAGGAAGACATTCTTATGTGGATTGGAGTGTTCCAAGATGCATTGTTCCTTGACTGCTTCTTGATCGGGCACTTAACTTTTCAAATTCCTTTCTCCAGGAACTGACCAAATGCTTTACTAAGATTATTTAGAAATCAAGCCAGTACATGGCCGATATTCATAACTTTGAATACAAAAATGATACATGCATACTAATAGGATTAATAGATTTAGTAGATCATAACCTTTATGTAGATTTGTTACCTGGCATATGTATGGAATATACATTCCAGTTATGTCATATATATTCATAAGCATATTTCCATAAAGCCTTAATGGGGGGCACCATCACACCAGCCACACCAATACCACCTGATGAAACAGCACAACACAACAGTGAAACTTTATACAAAAAAATGTGTATGAATAAGTGGAGCAATCCACTAAAGAAAAGGGAGAAAGCACCTCAAAATCTTAGCATAGTAGTTAGATTAATAGATTCCAGGCCAGAATGGACCACTGTGATAATCTAATCTGACTTCCTGTATAATTCAGACCACAGAATTTCCCAAAATAATTCCTAGAGCATATCTTTTAGAAAACTATGCAATCTTGATTTAAAAATTAGTAGTGATGGAATATCCATCCTGACTTTTGGTAAATTGTTCCAATGGTTAATTACCCTCACTGTTAAAAATGCACACCTTATTTCTAGTCTGAATTTGGCCAACTTCAATATCCAGGCATTAGATCATATTATATCTTTCTCTTCTAGATTGAATGGCCCATTATCAACTATTTGTTCCACATGCAAGTACTTATAGACTGTAATAAACTCACCCTTTACCTTCTCTTTGTTAAACTAAATAGATTGAGCCTGAGTCTATCATTATAAGACAAGTTTTCTGATACTTTAACAGTTCTTGTAGCTCTTCTCTGAACCCTCTCCAAATAATCAACATATGTCTTCAGCTGTGGGCACCAGAACTCAACACAACATTCCAGCAATTGTCACAACAGTAATGTAAGCTCTCCACCTCCTTCTTGAGATTCTCCTGTTTTCACATCAAGGATCTTATCAGCATTTTTGGTCCCAGCATCATACTGGGAGCTCATGTTAAGCTGATTAGCCCCCCAAATCTTTTTCAAAGTCACTGCTTTCCAGGATAGAATCCCTCACCCTGTAAGCATTGTCTACATTCTTTCTTCCTAAATGTATACATTTACATTTAGCCATTTTAAAGCACTTCTTGATTGTTTGCATCCAGCTTACCAAGTCATCCAGATTGCTCTGCATCAGTGATCTGTCCTTTTTATTATTTACTACTCCCCCGATTTTTGGGTCATCTACAAACTTTTGTCAGTGATGATTTTATATTTTCTTCCAGGTCATTGAAAAAAATGATAAATAGCAGAGGGCCACTGCTAAGGTTCCTTCCCCACTCTGAACTCTAGGGTACAGATGTGGGGACCTGCATGAAAACCTCCTAAGCTTACTTTTACCAGCTTAGGTTAAAACTTCCCCATGGTACAAATTAATTTTACCCTTTGCCCTTGGAATTTCCACTGCTACCACCAAACTTTAACTGGGTTTACTGGGAAACATAGTTTGGACACATCTTTCCCCCCAAAACCCTCCCAACCCTTGAACCCCACTTCCTGGAGAAGGTTTGGTAAAAATCCTCACCAATTTGCATAGGTGACCACAGACCCAAACCCTTCGATCTCAGAACAATGAAAAAACATTCAATTTTCTTATAAGAAGACTTTTAATATAAGTAAAGGAATCACCCCTGTAAAATCAGGATGGTAGATACCTTACAGGGTAATTAGATTCAAAACAGAGAGAATCCCTCTAGGAAAAATCTTAAGTTACAAAAAAGACACACAGACAGAAATAGTCATTCTATTCAGCACAGTTCTTTTTTTCAGCCATTTAAAGAAATCATAATCTAACAAGTACCTAGCTAGATTACTTACTAAAAATTCTAGGACTCCATTCCTGTTCTGTCCCCGGCAAAATCAGCATACAGACAGACACAGACCCTTTGTTTTTCTCCCTCCTCCCAGCTTTTGAAAGTATCTTTTCTCCTCATTGGTCATTTTGGTCAGGTGTCAGCAAGGTTACCTTTAGCTTCTTAACCCTTTACAGGTGAGAGGATTTTTCCTCTGGCCAGGAGGGATTTTAAAGGGGTTTACCCTTCCCTTTATATTTATGACAGCCACAAACAGATTCCCATTGGACCTCATTAGAAACACACCCACTCAGTGATAATTCCCCATTTACAATTACATTTTGAAAGCCAACTGATATTCTCTAGCATCCATTTGCTACTTGCACAAATACTTCCAAATTGTTTTCTCCACCTCAGTCTTGCAGTCAGTTCTAGTAGGAGATAGGAATGATTCAAGTGCTCTTTATAGTGGATGGAAGAAAACAAGACATCATACTACTGCTCCCAAAACCCTGATGGACTAGGGTGGCACTGATCTTAACTACAGAGTGTTGGTAAACCTAATTCTCCCTCCCATGCCACCCTCGCACAAATATATATTCTGAAAAAAATCTCCTTTAAAAACTTTTCAGCTGAAAAATGTAGTATTTTGTGTGGGAATTTTCTAAACAAAATGGCATTTTCCATCTAGAATTTTCCAGATGAAAAATCAAAAATATTAATTGTGAAAAAATCAGTTTTGACAAAACCACATCTTCCATGGGGAATATTTTTTTGTTCAAAAAGGTTATGATGAGCTCTAGTCTAACTCAAAGCTGCAAGATGAGGGAGTGGCCATCCAGCCCCAGTGGGAATTGCCAAGCCCACATGAAACAATGTTACTATCCTGGGGGAAGTTCTGAGTTCAAGTGCATTTAAAATGTTAGATAAAGCATCCACACAGATCTAATTGGTTCTCTATTTTGATTATGTATTATTTCTTGTAGTGCTCCTGATGTTCTCGGTACCTCCCAAGCTTTCAAAGAGATACTGTCCTTGTGCAGAGTATAAGCACAGTCAGGTAAATTGGCGATTATTTTTATACAAGTCCAATTTACTGTAAGCAGCACAGCAGAAGTGGGTCTTTAAGAGGGCTATGAGGATAGATAGGATCAGAGCCTTGCAGATGAGATCATATATGTGGAAGCATGCAGTGACATGCAGAAGATAGTATGGAAGTGATTGTGTACAGAGTTGACACACCAGTAGAAGAGGATGGGCAGAGGGGGTAGGTTGACATACATTTCAATGAAGGAGGTAAAGCAAGGAGGGGCAGAGATACTCTAAGAGACAAAATAGTTCAGCTGGTAGTAACAGTGTAAAAGAGAAATTAGTTAGACACTGAAACATTAAGTTTACAATGATTCATCTAAACCACATTCTGCTTCTCCACCTCCTCATGCAGGGTATGGAACTGGTTGAAGAGTGTGGTACTCTAATTCAGTGAGACTAAGAGTGGCAGGATCTCACTGTGCAGGTTTCATATATTACTCATCAGTGCAAGGACTGGAGTAAAAGAAGGGAAGTTTTGGAATATTCCAGACTTTCTTCACTTCCCCCTCCCTGCCCCCTCTTTCAGTTGGTTTTCCTTTTTTTCAGGCAGCATCAGTAAGAAGTGAGGACATGGAATGACCATCTGCAACTTCCTACCCTAACTTCAGTCAGTTGTGACTGTGCCCCCATGTGCCCCTGGTCGTGCCCCCTTGTGGCAAAATGGCATACTACTCACCCTATCACAGCATCTCTGACATTTGGTTGCTGCCTCTCACAGGGCCAGTGCAGTGGGCACCTTAACTCTCTGTCTAAAGAACACTTAAGTTCCACCTCCTCTGAGGTATTAACATCCAGAAAAATAAAGGAATACTAGGAACTGAAAACCCGGGTCACCTGAGGAGTCTTTGGCAGGATCCTTCTGTTCTCTACAGGGCTTGTCTTCATGCAGCCAGTCCTTTTAGTCAATCTTCCTGGGACCAGTCTTCTCATCCACCAGGAGGCTTGTCAAAGCAGCAAGCTCTCTTGCACTCTTGGCTGAAACCTATTTTCCCCCACAGAGGCAAAACAGATTTGTGTTCTTCTCCCAGGTCAGCCCCAAACTGAGCTGGGCTCTTCCTTATAACTCCCTTTTCCATACCTGACATCTGCTACAGGTGTAGTGGGAAGGAGGGAGGTTACTGGATCCACAGGCCCTCATTAACTCACTCCTTGCCAGTGTGGGGCCTGCATGCCCCATCACACAGTTATGTAGAGGTCATTAGAGGTCAGTAAAGGGCATGTTTATACTAACATAACCAACTGAACAGTATTCTCCTTTCAGTAAACTCAATTTCAATGTTGCAATGGAACTAAGACCATAAGAACAGTCCTACTCGGTCAGGCCAAAGGTCCATCTAGCCCAGTATCCTGTCTTCCTAACAAACTGTTGTCCCACATATCATACTGAACAAGGGACACTCAAATTCTGCAACAAGGAACCCTTCTTTCTGCAACACTCTGGCAGGGCCACCAAAAAATTCTGCAATAGCCTCAGGGTAATTTAAAAAGATGTTTTTATTGAATTAACAATGAAAATATCTTGCACAATGAATATTGTATTGCTTCTGTTGTTTATTTTTATATTAAATTGAGTTTGACTGTATCTCAACACTTTTCAATGCCCTGCTGATTGTATACTGACAACATATACCTGCTTTGTTGAAGTGGTCAGGGGTGCATAGGAGGTTTTGACAACTGGACGTAGCGTAGCGGGAACTTCTGGAACTTGAGAAAGTTTGGGAAGCAATTTGTGATTGATCAGAAGTGAAATAGTTAATATTAACATTTTAGTTGGCATCTTTTGATCAAGAACACAATTAGGTGAAGGATAATTCATACCTCTCTAAGGGCTTGATCTTACAAGGTCCACAAGGCCCTCAGTACCTTGAAATATTGGACATGCAGGGTCTGTATACCTTGCATTTGGGAGGTGTGATTCCAGGCACGGATAGACAGACACATGCTAACTCAACTCAAGTTAATGTGCTAAAAATAGCAGTGTTCATGTTTTGGCACGGGCATTGGCTCCCGAGTCCAAGTCCACCCAGCCTCCTGGATTTGAGCTTTGAGGCTACCCCACATGTGCTACAACGTGCACAGGACTATTTTTAGCTATCTAGCTCAATCTGAGCTAGTTCAAGTCTGTGATACCCAGAGTGGGCAGACAGCTGACAGCTGTAGTGTAGACATACCGTTCATTAGAGGGCAGCTTTAAAGCTGCCCTCAGACTTATGAGGATGGAATTTCAGTTTACTTTAAGAGAGTTATCTTTGCAACAACAAGGGCTAAAAACTTTTTCAAAAAGGGAAAGCTTATATTTTGGAGTACAGTACTGCAGCAAATGGTAGCTGTTCTACAGGCAGATCCTGTGGCTGAGAAATACTGAATTATGTAATTATGTTGTCTGGCTATACCAAAAGAAGGACAGGAGACATTTGACATGGGTTTAATCAGGCTTTAACTTTATTATTAGATGTCTGGAACTATCCAGAAGATAAAAGTGTACAGTGCAGGCATTCCCATGTTTATTCCATAATTATCCGGCAGGGGGTGGGGGGGCTTTTATCAGTTCCCCCTCTTTTTCCATCCAGGTTTCTCCAGCAAATCCATTGCCGGGACCTTACCATCCACCCCCTTCCTCGTAGGAGAGTTAAGGGGGCTATAATAATGGGGGGTTGGTTTCCTGCTGTACCAACCAGAGGATTCCCAACGACCCCCATTCACTCCTTTAATGAACACCTCTTTTTAAGTCCTTTTCCAAGCATTTATCCAGTCACTGTATACCTTTCCTATGGAGTACCTGCACTGGACATCCACCCTACACTTAAATAATGAGTTGTGACAGATGGCCTACCACCACCCTTCATGCCATACATGAACAGAGCCCCCCTGAACCCGCTGTGGGGAAGGCATTAAAAAACCCAACTCCACCTAGGCCAATATGGTTGCAAGGGAAAAATTCTTTCCCAGCCCCTCTCGACAAAGGGGCGGCTAGCGTAATGCCCACAGCAAGTCTAGACCAAACCTGGTATTTTACCAATTAAAGGGGAGGGAGGGTGGGTACTACCTCAGCCTGCTATGTGCAAAAAGGGAGGGTTAAGGCACAAGTCTGCCCCTTTTAAATCCCTCATCCCCAGGGGATCAGACAGCAACCACGCCACCCTTTTGCAAGAGTTTTCATTGCCTTCAAGCCATAAAGCACTGTTCCTCTCATTCGGCCAACCAGCCAAATACCCCTCTCCCCCTGCTTAAAGATACATGGTGGTCATTTGCCAAATGTTAACTGTATAATCCTTGGCACAGGGATCTGACTCTTTAAAGTGTTCTTTAAAGTGGTCTGTCCAGGGAACTACATAAACCATATAGGGCATTAATGCCATACTTTTATGATAATAAATAAAAAACAATCATACTTTGATGCAATCGTTTTACAATCTTGCATGTATTAAATAGTATACTTTGATACAATATGTTTCATTTAAAATTTATGTGAGAATATCCTGAGTCAAAAACTGTAGAAATCAGAACAAGTCATTTTCAAGACCAGTTTGCATTAACAGAGATTAATTCCTCTGAACACAGTAGGCTTGAGAGGCAAGATGAGTTTAAGCACCATTAACTTTCGTACTGTGTGCAGTATTTGTTCATTTTAAGAACAGTCTACATAATAATTACTAACACTTGCCTAACAACTGATAAAGTGGATATCATTGATAAAGCTGATTTATTAATTATTATTATTATTTATTTTTTATATTGGGGTGTAGTCTAGAACCCCGAGTCATGGGCCCTGATGCACACAATCGAGCCAGCTATGTCCCATATCAAATCTTCCATTTTTGGTTAAGGTTATCAGAAAGGACATGGGGAGACAACTCTTCTAGTGCCTGGATGTCTCCTTATCCTTGTGAACTGGCTACAGATCAGAGTGCAGCATGAAATCCTTAGTGAAGGACTTTGCTGTATGCTGGTGAGACAAAGGGAGTTGGAACTCAGGAAGGATGGGATTACTGGGCAACTGTGGTGCGGACATCTCCCAGTCAGAGGGATGGTGTGCTTTTGGTTCCAATATATATCATGGCTAATGAGCGGGTCCTGGCCTCACTTGGATGAAGTGAGGATTTTGAGGCTCTTAGTGATCTTTTGGAGTTCATAAATGTAGTGGCTGAAGTTAGAGTGGTGTTTTTGTGTTCCCCCTCCTGCATTACAATGGTACTGACCTACACTTGTTTCCTTTCTGTCAAATGTATGGTGTCCATTTATATAGTAATTGATGCATGCTTAGTTTCATTGTGTTTCTGGTAACTTTCTTCTGTTTTTCTGCTAATTTACACTTCTTTTTCTTGATTGCACTTTGATTGCTCTTCTCTATTATGGTGTATTTCTTTTGCCAACATTATTTTTGTATCTCTCAAAAACTAATCTCCACAGTTTAAGAAACTTCACTGTGAAGAGAGCTTTCCAGATATTCAGCCACAAGTTTTCTTTGATTGGTTTCTCTAAATTACACCCCATAATCTCTTTACGTCCCTAAACCATTCCATTTCCACTTTAAAGCCTGATCTTTTCCTCAGTGCAATCAATAGTTTTGCCATTGAGTTCCATGGGTACTCTACTGGGCCAACAGTTTGTACCTTGGAAGTACTTGTCAACAGTTATATCTATTGTCATCATTTATCCATGATGTACATATTAGAGTCTGTTCCAGGGATGTGATAGGCACATCTTAAGAGATGCTCGGCATTCCCAGCTCCCACTGACTTCAGTGACCGAGAAGACAGTTCTCAGCCTCATGCAAGATGTTCTCAGCACCTCATTGGGGTGTTCCCTCCATTCTTTTACTCTTCCTTCCTAAATCAAACCCTTAATCATTTTCCTTACTTTTCTCCAAATTCCTCCAGTTAGTTGACTTAAAAATTAAGAATTAATTAAGAATTAGTAGGGGAAGCTAAAGTGGATGGGAGCCTGGGAGGCAGTGACCCTGAGATGCTCGAGTTCAGTATCCTGACACAGGGAAAAAAGGAGAGCAGCAGAATATGGACCCTGGACTTCAGAAAAGCAGACTTTGACTCCCTCAGGGAACTGATGGGCAGGATCCCCTGGGAGAATAACATGAGGGGGAAAGGAGTTGGGAAGAGCTGGCTATATTTTAAAGAATCCTTATTGAGGTTACAGGAACAAACCATCCCAATCTGTAGAAAGAATAGTAAATATGGCAGGCGACCAGCTTGGCTCAACAGTGAAATCCTTGCTGATCTTAAACACAAAAAAGAAGCTTACAAGAAGTGGAAGATTGGACAAATGACCCGGGAAGAGTATAAAAATATTGCTCGGGCATACAGGAGTGAAATCAGGAAGGCCAAATCACACCTGGAGTTGCAGCTAGCAAGAGATGTTAAGAGTAACAAGAAGGGTTTCTTCAGGTACATTAGCAACAAGAAGAAAGTCAAGGAAAGTGTGGGCCCCTTACTGAATGAGAGAGGCAATCTAGTGACAGAGGATGTGGAAAAAGCTAATGTACTCAATGCATTTTTTGCCTTTGTCTTCACGAACAAGGTCAGCTCCCAGACTACTGCACTGGGCAGCACAGCCCTGGGAAGGAGGTGACCACCGTCTGTGAAGAAAGAAGTGGTTCGGGACTATTTAGAAAAGCTGGACGTACACAAGTTCATTGGGCCAGATGCGCTGCATCCGAGAGTGCTAAAGGAGTTGGTGGATGTGATTGCAGAGCCATTGGCCATTATCTTCGAAAACTCATGGTGATCGGGGGAAGTCCCGGACAACTGGAAAAAGGCTAATGTAGTGCCCATCTTTAAAAAGGGAAGAAGGAGGATCCTGGGAACTACAGGCCAGTCAGCCTCACCTCAGTCCCTGGAAAAATCATGGAGCAGGTCCTCAAGGAATCAATTCTGAAGCACTTAGAGAAGAGGAAAGTGATCAGGAACAGTCAGCATGGATTCACCAAGGGCAAGTCATGCCTGACTAATCTAATTGCCTTCTATGACGAGATAACTGGCTCTGTGGATGAAGGGAAAGCGGTGGATGTGTTGTTCCTTGACTTTAGCAAAGCTTTTGACATGGTCTCCCACAGTATTCTTGCCAGTAAGTTAAAGAAGTATGGGGTGGATGAATGGACTATAAGGTGGATAGAAAGTTGGCTAGATTGTCGGCTCAACAGGTAGTGATCAATGGCTCCATGTCTAGTTGGCAGCCAGTATCAAGTGGAGTGCTCCAAGGGTCGGTCCTCGGGGCGGTTTTGCTCAATATCTTCATTAATGATCTGGAGGATGGCGTGGATTGCACCCTCAGCAAGTTTGCAGATGACACTAAACTGGGAGGAGAGGTAGATACGCTGGAGGGTAGGGATAGGATACAGAGGGACCTAGACAAATTAGAGGATTGGGCCAAAAGAAATCTGATGAGGTTCAACAAGGACAAGCGCAGAGTCCTGCACTTAGGATGGAAGAATCCCATGCACCGCTACAGAATAGGGACCGAATGGCTTGGCAGCAGTTCTGCAGAAAAGGACCTAGGGGTTACAGTGGACAAGAAGCTTGATATGAGTCAACAGTGTGCACTTGTTGCCAAGAAGGCCAATGGCATTTTGGAATGTATATGTAGGGGCATTGCCAGCAGATTGAGGGACATGATCATTCCCCTCTATTTGACATTGGTGAGGCCTCATCTGGAGTACAGTGTCCAGTTTTGGGCCCCACACTACAAGAAGGATGTGGACAAATTGGAAAGAGTCCAGCGGAGGGCAACAAAAATGATTTGGGGACTGGAACACATGACTTATGAGGAAAGGCTGAGGGAAATGGGATTGTTTAGTCTGCGGAAGAGAAGAATGAGGGGGTTTTGAGAGCTGCTTTCAACTACCTGAAAGGGGGCGGTCCAAAGAGGATGGATCTAGACTGTTCTCAGTGGTAGCTGATGACAGAACAAGGAGTAATGGTCTCAAGTTGTAGTCGGGGAGGTTTAGGTTGGATATTAGAAAAAACTTTTTCACTAGGAGGGTGGTGAAACACTGGAAGACGTTACCTAGGGAGGTGGTGGAATCTCCTTCCTTAGATATTTTTAAGGTCAGGCTTGACAAAGCCCTGGCTGGGATGATTTTGTTGGGGATTGGTCCGGCTTTGAGCAGGGGGTTGGACTAAATGACCCCCTAAGGTCCCTTCCATCCCTGATATTCTATGATTCTATGATTTATTTGCCCAAATAAATTTGTTAGTCTCTAAGGTGCCACAAGGACTCCTCATTGTTTTTGCCTATTTGAAAATCCAGTAGAATCCTTCTGTTCAACACTGGCTTGTGCTGGTCTCTGTTGGTGTCTACTGACCGCTGTTGGTTTTGGTTGGAGAACTAGTTGACTAATAGATTCATGCACATAGTAGGGCAACAAGAACCAAGAAGAAGTGTTGGAAGTTTTCAGCCCAGTCTTACTCCCACTGAAATCAGTGGCAAAGCTCACATTGATTCAATGTAAGCAGGATCAATCCCTACATTGGCAAGATTAATAGGTAACAGCAGCATGCTAGAATGAATATTGGGAACCATGGTCATTTTGCTAAAGCTAAGAAAAGATAAGGAAAATCTAAAAGCAGAAGTCTCATATTAACTATCTCACTGTCAGTTGTTACAGAAAATAGCAGTTATAAGGTAATATCGATTCACATGCTCATTCTACTACTCCAGATCTCAAAACAAAATTATCTATCGCACTCATTTTACTTCGATATGGAGATAGCTACATGCCTTTTTAAAATGTATAAATAGAAGGAGAATTTACAACTAAGCAATATATTCAAGGAGTGCTGGTGCTAATTTAGAAATTTGATCAAAAATTCCATTACACTCTACTAAAAACATATATTTGAAGCACAGTAGATACCTGGCCTATACCATTTCCTGCAGTCCATCATTGAATTTTAAAAAGTAAGCTACGCACACAAAAACATCTGTTTGGTAAAAGGTATTGGGCCTGCAAACAAGCCCAGATACTGGAAAATTCTTGAGCATGTGCTTAGCTTTAAACATGAGAATAATTCCATTGACTTTTAACTAGTCAGAAGAAAGAGTTATGTTAAAATGATATTTTCTGTATTAAGTAGTGTCTTTTTGGTGTATTGATAGACCTAAACAAAAATGGTTGTTCAGCCATTAAAAAAATTGCCTAGTTAACAGGACTGTTAATGATAGTGGTGGCTATTTTATTCAGAGATATTATCTAATTGTGTAATTTTTATCCTTTCTTCGCAAACTATAGTGTCCAGTTAATAACGACTGGTGTGACATGTAAAGAAGAGCAAAATTCAAGGTATGGATGTCTAATCCAGTCCTCCCCATTTCTCTGAAACTGAGCCTAGATTGCAGGATAAGCTGCGTAGAAGCAAAAAATACATATTCCAATACTTCCAAATGTAAGATCATTCTTCCAGGATCAAAGAATGTAGGTCAGACATACAGGATGGGAGACTATCATGGGATGCAGTGACTCTGAAAATGTCTTGGGGTTCATGGATGAGAACCAGCTGAACATTAGCTACCAGCACATTACTATGGCTAAGGACTAATGCAGTCTTTGGATACGTAAACAGGAATATTAAATAGGAGTAGGGATGTTATAGTATCTCTGTATTTGGTATTGGTGTGACTGCTACTGCAATAATGGTGTTCACACTTCTAGAAGGATGTTGAAAAATTGGAGAGGGGTGAGAGAAGAGCCACGAGAATGTTTAAAGGATTGGAAAAAATGCCTTATAATGACAGACTCAAGGAGCTCAATTAATTTAGATTATCTAAAAGAAGATTAAGGGGTGATTTGATTTCTATGGGGAATAGAAATTGGAGAGGGCTCTTCAGTATAGCAGACAAAGACATAACAATATCCAATTACTTATTAAAAGTAAAATCAGTGCAGTTTCACTATTTTTTTTTAATTGTGAACTCCCACTCTAATTACATTGTGATTAAAAGTAATATTTTCTACAGTATTAGTGATTAAGAATCCAGTACAACACAAAAAACGGATTCACAATATGGTGTCATGTTACTTTGTTTGAGGGGCTGGTATGGTTTTTAGCTGTGATAATTAAAATATGTTCATCTAATTAAACATAGAGATAACAACTTTTTTTTATTGTTGAACAGATGTAGTGAAATTAAATTATTCTCAAGACTGTGTGATATAGTTTCAAATTTCAGTACTTGCATGTATTTGAGATTATATTTTACTACTGGATGTCAAAAATAGAGCTTATAGCATTTCCAATATCAGTGAGAAATTAACTTTTTAATTCTAAAAATACAGTTAACATTCTTGAAAGGGGAAGGGAGCTTTATAGTGAATGTAATAGGTATCTTTTAGTGAGTTTTGATAATTAGTTTTTTGCAATGTACTTATTGGAGTGAGGTCTGTGAAAGAGGAAGGAGCTTGCCTCTAGCTAGAAATATCTAAGATCTTAACTCCATAATACAACCAATACAAACAGTACAGAGATTTGAATTTGCCATTTCAAAGTAGAGCTGGGCAATTTTTTTGGATGAATAATGTATTCTCCCCACCTCACCCCTCGCAAAAAAATTAAGTGTTAACTGAAACTCTTTGCAAATTTTCTTTTATGCTGAAACTATTAGTTGAATTTGCAAAGAATTTAAATTAAATGTTGGTAATTTTCATTTGAAAAAAGATTTAATTTAGAAATTTAGCTTGATTTATTGGAGGAAAACAAGGTAAAATACCTTCCTGTTAAAAGAAATGTTTTGTTTGACCCCAAATGAAACAAAATATTTCCCCTAATTTCAAAATGGGGGAAAGGAAGACCTAGGGACTTATAAACAAGTTAGCCTGACTTTGATACCAAGAAAGATACTGGAATAAATTGTTAAACAATCAAGTAAAAAACAATATGGATTTATCAGGAACAAATCATACCAAAGCAATCTAATTTCCTTTTTTTTGATCCGGTAATCAACCTATGGATAACGGGAAAGCACTAGGTATGATATATCTAGACTTAAGTAGGGCTTTTGACACTGTCCCATGTGACATTCTCATAAACAAACAAAGGAAATGTAGTCCAGATGAAATTACTATAAGATGAGTGTACAAATTGGCTGAAAGGTCATATTCGAAGAGCACTTATCAATAGCTCACTGTTAATTTGGAGAGGACAATGGGGTCCTGAAGGGATTTGTCTTGGTTTTAATGCTATTTAATATTTTCATTAATGACTTGGATGAGAGACTGGAGAATATGCTGATAAATTTAAGAAAAATGTGGACAAACTGGAGAGAGTCCAGAAGAGTGCAAAAATTATAAGTTTAGAAAACCTGACCTATAAGGAAAAGTTGAAATAACTGGGCAAGTTCAGTCTGCAGAGGAGAAGGCTGAGGAGGATCATAGTCTTAAAATATGTAAAAGGTTGTTATTGATATAAGCTGAGTGAAACCTTGTTATGGATTGAGTTAAAATTAATGTGTGGATGCACCCTTCACTTAAGATAGTGATAAGAAAAAGGACCATTCCTAAAACAAGACCTAATAGTCTGTCCAGAAACTCATAACAGGTGGGCAGAGAGTGGGTATTGTGAGCCTGTGTGTGTGTTTGTATGTGTGTATGTGAGAGAGTAAAAAAGACAAATGGACAGACAAAAGAGAGACCAACTGAAAGTCAAGTAGGAGCCTGTGAGCACAGTGTATGACACTGGATAAAGCTAGCAAAAGAGAGTTTTTTTTAGGTTGGTGGTGACTCAAGAGGCTTGATGTTGAAAACTAAGAAAATATTCTTTAATTTCTGATTTCTCCTGCATTTAGAGAAGCAGGACTTTATACGATTCCTGTAAATAAACAAGGAAAATACCAGACTCCTTCATCAATTTCTGTCTGGTTGGAATATTTCCCAGGGCCCTGAAAACTTTGACTAGATACTTGGGTCAACAAATGGCAGTATTATAAAAATACTGATCCAAAACAGAATTCTCTTTAGGCACATAAGTCCCACTTTTAGGTGCCAGTGCCATCCACAAAACACCTGCTCAGCTGCAGCCTCACCCTGTTGATGCCTAAACTCACTTGGCACCTAGGCTTTAGTAAAAGTTCCCTAGTCACCTATGATCCTGACTTTAGGACTCACTCGAAGTGTCCGGACGCATATTTCCTGCCCAAGCCCCAGAGTGATCAGTGTGTGGGGCCCAATCTGGTATGTATGCACTGAGACCACACAAAACAGAGAGGAGAACCTGCCTATATGAGTGGTTAGGCTACTCCGGGGATGTGGGACTGCCCCAGTTCAATTCATGCCTGCCAGATGAGAAGGGAGTTGAACAGGGATATGTCACCTCTTGGGTGTGCTCTAACCACTGGGCTATAGAGTGATTCTCTGGCCCTATTAATATTTTATTATTCAATTATTTTATTAAATACAGAGATTCAAAGACATCCACCCCCCACAAAATATTCCATAGTCAGGCGATTAGAGCACTCACCTGAGAGATGGCACATCCCTGTTCAAATCCCTTCTCATCAGGCGGAGGGGTGAATTGAACAGGCAGTCTTCCAGATCCCAGGTGAGTACCCTAACCACTTGGCTAAAAGGTATAAAGAAGGGCCATTTCTTCCTTGGCTGATATATATGGAATTGAGAAGCCTCTAAACATTCCTACTGGATTGGGCTCTGCAAGAATATAGGTGGAGGAGTGCTTATCTTCCTCCAATTCATGGATCACAAGCAGGTTCAAGCATCTCCCTGCAGAGAGGATTTAGGTCCCTATGTCCATGAGAAGGATGGGGCTTAAGACACACCCCTCTTGCCGGCATCTCCCATTGGTAAGCTTAGGTATGGGTTAGCTTAGGTGACTCCCTGTGTCATATTCTAAAGCACCCATCTTTCCCCATGCATTGTATAGGAAGACCAGGTGCCACACTCAGGCTTTGTGGGGAAGATGATTGTGCTGTCAATCTGTAAAATAAGGATATGTATTTATTTATTTATTTACTATCTGTAGTATTCATACATTCAGTACCAGCCATGTTAGTCTGTATTCGCAAAAAGAAAAGGAGTACTTGTGGCACCTTAGAGACTAACCAATTTATTTGAGCATAATAAACAACTGCTGGAAATGGCCAACCTTGATTATCACTACAAAAGGTTTTCTCCCCCCCTCCCTTCTCTCCTGCTCGTATTAGCTCATCTTAAGTGATCACTCTCCTTACAGTGTGTATGATAACACCCATTTTTTCATGTTCTCTGTGTATATAAATCTCCCCACTGTATTTTCCACTGAATGTTTCCGATGAAGTGAGCTGTATGCTCAAATAAATTGGTTAGTCTCTAAGGTGCCACAAGTACTCCTTTTCTTTTTTATCTGTAGTATTGCAGCACCTACAGACTCTAATATTTGACCAGGACCCCATTGTTCTAGGCAATGTACAAACACATAACAAAAAGACAGCCCGTGCCCCAAAAGAGTTTTCAGTCCAAGCATAAGACAAGAGAAAACAGATGGCAATAACAAACAGATGGGGGAGAACACATGGAAACAGGAAGCAATATTTGTGAGTCTGGTAAAGCAATGACACAGCATACGCATTCCATAACCGCTGTTAGGTTTTCCGTATGTATTGTGGCAGAAGAGATAATGATACTGACCAAGTAGACTGTAAAGTCTGTGGGGCAAGGGTTGTCTTTTACTATGTGTTTGTAAGTGCCTTGTGCAATGGTGCTCTCAGTCTTGGTTGAGCCCTGTAAGCACAAATAATAATAAACTTTTAAATTTAATTTTAATTAATAGTTCAATGTGTGTTACACAGACGTTGTATTCTCTACATCTTCACTAATGAAATGTGTCTTTGGTTGTTGAACACACTGGTAAAAGCTCATGCACTGCTGGGAGACCAGTACAACAATTAAGTCCTATGGTGTGAATTAAATACAAAATTTCATCGACTCTGCTGGATTTCATTGCTTTCATGGTTTTCAGTCAGATGCTTATATTTACTGTGCCATATATTTGTTGCTATTTAATTCTCATTTTTATTGCCGTACAAGGGGAAAAAAAGGAAAAGAAATTTTAAACACATCAAACTGACAGAGTAGAAGGTCAGAATCACCTTCAGACATGTTAACTTGTCTGTGGACCAAATTGGATTTCGTCAACTTCAATTTATTAAAGTACTGTTAATATATATTCACAGCATACACAAAGCAATTCCTTTTATGTATGCTGTGAATGAGTATTATATGAGTATTAATTTCATTATACGAACTCATAATATCAAATCCATACTAAATATAATATAAAGTACTTAATGTGTTCTACATGCAAAATCAACGGTTTTAAAATCTTATTAATTTGGTTATTTTCCCCCTAAAAGTCCAAACAAAGTAAAGATTAGTTGTCAGCAATAATTAAAAAATCCATTTTAAAAGTTCAAAAAAATTCTAAAAGTTATAAAAACGTGTCAGTAAATTAATGGCATCGCTCCTCAAGTTTACAGAATCTAGTCTAGCATGGTACTTTCCTTAGTCTACATAAAAATATGAGGTTTGTTTTTTGAAGCCAGGTCTTTAAAACTCTAAACTAATGGGAAAAAATTGCTTGGTGTTTTCAAAACTCACTGCCTAGGGTTAGGTTTTTTCTTGTTTTTTTTTTTTTAAATCAATATTTAGGCACCTGAATATAGGAGACCTGATTTTCAGAAGTGCAGAGCACCCACAGATCCACTGAAGTTAAAAAGAGCTACACACAGCAGATACTTAACCCCTTTGAAATTCAGGCTATTTTTATTTAAGTGCCTAAATACATAGCCTAACTTTAGACACCCAGATTTGAAAACATTATCTTTAATTAGAATTTCAATATTACCTGAATACCATCAGCTTCAGCTCTCATGTACTTTTCTTTTATACCTCATTCTCAGAGTCATAGTCCTCATGTTATTCCTCTCCATTATTTCAGGTACTTTAATAAAGCATTGCTTGTTTTATCATCACTTGTATAGGTACTTGTCATAAATATAAAGGGAAAGGGTTAAGAAGCTTCTGATACAGTACTATAAAAGGTTTCAGAGTAACAGCCGTGTTAGTCTGTATTCGCAAAAAGAAAAGGAGTACTTGTGGCACCTTAGAGATTAGAGATCTTCTGTACTTTCCACAGTATGCATCTAATGAAGTGAGCTGTAGCTCACGAAAGCTTATGCTCAAATAAATTGGTTAGTCTCTAAGGTGCCACAAGTACTCCAGTACTATAAAATCCTCTTACCTGTAAAGGGTTAAGAAGCTCAAGTAACCTGGCTGGCACCTGACCAAAATGACCAATAAGGGGACAAGATACTTTCAAATCGGGGAGGACGGGCTAGGGTGGGGGAACAGAAGGTCCTTGTCTGTCTGTGTGATGCCTCTGCCTGGGACAGATCAAGAAAGCAAGCAATCCAACTCCTATAGAGTTAGTAAGTAATCTAGCTAGAAAATGTGTTAGATTTTCTTTTGTTTTTGGCTTGTGAAGTTTGCTGTGCTGGAGGGAATGTGTATTCCTGTTTTTGTGTCTTTTTGTAACTTAAGGTTTTGCCTAGAGGGATTCTCTGTGTTTTGAATCTGACTGCCTGTGAGATTATCTTCCATTCTAATTTTACAGAGTGTTTCTTTTATTTTTTTTTGTTCTTCTAATAAAGTTCTGTTTTTTAAGAATCTGATTGGGTTTTTAGGGTCCTAAAAAACCAAGGCTGGTCTATGCTCATCTTGTTTATTCTTGTTTATTCTATACTCCAGGAAAGGGGGTGTAAGGCTTGGCGGGATATTTTGGGGGAAGATATCTCCAAGTGGTCTCTTCACTAATTCTTTGTTAAATCGCTTGGTGGTGGCAGCATACTGAATCTCAGATACGAGGAATTTTGTGTCGTGGGGAAGTTTTAACCTAAACTGGTAGAAATAAGCTTAGGGGGTCTTTCATGCGGGTCCCCACATCTGTACCCCAGAGTTCAGAGTGGGGAAGGAACCCTGACAGTGCTTGAGTATTTATTTTGAGATTCCTTACTCTTTCTAGGGTGACCTTTAGCTTTTTAAGTGAACTTTTGTTTTTTAAGTATTCATGGACAAAATCATCAGTGCTATTCCCTGATCTCTCATCCATAGATTTAATAGCTAAAAAAACACTATTTCCATCAGCATTGCTGTAGAACCTTCTTCCCTGTGTAAACTCAGCGAGCACCTTTGGGGAGTGTTTAACTGACATGAGAAAACTATATCCTTTAAGGTGCCCCCACTGATTTCAAGTGATACTCCTGTCATCTTTCCAACTGGGATTTTGCAAGCAATTTTATTTTTCCTAAGCAGAATAGTGCTGTAACATGTCGGCAGTAAAAGGATATGGAAAATAGAAGTCTGAATGAAAAGACGCAAAACAAAACAAAACAAAACAAACATTTGAGGCCTGTTGTGGCTAGAACTCCAAAAGATACAAAATCTCCAAGTGCAAATAGATAAGTGATAAGTCCTTGTCATTCATTCAATTAGTCTTACCTTGCTCTCCCTCAGATATGTTTTTTTAATACTTCTTGGGGATTCATTTATAAACCAGAATTTATCTTGTGAAACAATGTGTCTATATGTTTTATTAAACTGCAAAAGCAAGAAAACTCAGAGCGTTTAAGTTCAGTCAACCAAAATTTCAAAGGGGCTTCAGGACAATCTCCATAATTGTCAGCATGTAAATTATTCGAGTGCAAAAGTGATTATCTATATCTATATCTATATATCACATCACTTTTATAAATTATATATATATATATATATATAATATATATATATATATATAATTTATAAAAGTGATTTATATATATATGTATATATAAAACATATATAAAACATATATTATGTATAATAACATATGTATATATATGTATAAAACATATATAAAACATATGTATAAAACATACATATTGCATATTGCATACATTTAGGTATATATTTACATTCCTAAATGAAGTTCAAATGAATTATATATATGTATATATATATGCCTAAAACCCATTTGAACTTCATTTAGGTATGCAAATTGTCCAGATACAGTAACTCCTCAGTTAATGTTGTAGTTATGTTCCTGAAAAATGCAACTTTAAGTGAATTGATGTTAAGCAAATCCAATTTCCCCATAAGAATTAATGTAAAGGGGGGGGTTAGGTTCTGGGGAATTTTTTTTTTTTTTGGTCAGACAAAAGACTATACACACACACTCAAACTCACACACACACACAGTATAAGTTTTAAACAAACAACTTAATATTGTACACAGCGATGATGATTGTGAAGCTCAGTTGAGGTGGTGGAGTCAGAGGGTGGGATATTTCCCAGGGAATGCCTTACTGCTGAATGATGAACTAGCAATTGGCTGAGCCCTCAAGGGTTAACTCATTGTTGTTAATGTAGCCTCACACTCTACAAGGCAGAAGGAATGGAGGGAGGGGAGATAGCATGGCAGACAGAGACAGAGACACACACTGTGTGTGAGAGAGAGATATGCGCATTGCCCCTTTAAGTATGCTGACACCACTCTTAAGTACACTGCCTTGTTAGGTTAATCAGCTAGCTGAGTCCAGCAGCTGCTGCCAGGAAGCTCTCTCCATCCTGAGCCCTGTCGTGTGTCTCCCCTGCTCTATGGAGATGGGGTAAGCGGGGTGCAGGAGCAGGGGGGAGGGGGACCCCCTGACATTAGCTCCCCCTCTTCTTCCCCCTGCCATGCACAGCAAGCAGGAAGCTCTGGAGAGCAGCTCCAAGGCAGAGGGCAGGAGCAGCACATGGCAGTGGGGGGGAGAGAGGCAGCTGAACTGCTGGCAATTGATAGCCTACTGGGCGGCTGTCGCACAGGGAACTTAGGGGAGCAGGGAGCTGATGGGGGGCTGCTGGTCCACCCTGGTTCCAAGCCCCCACCAGCTAGCTGCAATGGGCTGCTCTTCATGCAAGCAGTGGACATAGCAAGCGGCTGCCAAATGACGTTATAAGGGAGCATTGCACAACTTTAAACGAGCATGTTCTGGAATTGATCAGCAACGTAACAACGAAACAACGTTAACCGGGATGACTTTAAGTGAGGAGTTACTGTACTCCGAATGTGGTTCTATATATCCAAATAAGTAAATTTAAAAGAGGAAGGTGAAGATCACCAGATGTAATCAGAAGTATTCAAGCAAACCTAGGTATATTTTTCATCTCCCCATCCATATAGCCATTTATCATGGAGTTATCACCACTTATTTATATCTAAGTATAGTTTCCCACTAGCTATATATTAGCAGAAAGATAAAGAAAACAAAACAAAAACCCAACAACCAACAAACACTAACATGCTCAACAGGGAAGTGAACATATAGAGCAAGATTCGTAGAGCAAGATTTTGAAGTCCTTGAGTAGCATCATTCTCCACTGATTTCAGTGGATCTACTCATAGGGTAAGGTGCTTCCCATCACTGAGTAAGGACATCAGAATCTGGACCATAGAAATTAGAGCTGGAAGACATAAGAAATAAGCAAATGTAAATTATGAACATCCTAACAAATTACTCAAAAGTCATGGCAATTTATACTGATTTCCCAGTAAAACTGAGTTTTTCTGTTAAGAAACTGCCTATTGCATTTGAACTTAAAGCCAAAATGAATTTAAGCTTGTGTAAAACAATTTAATGCTCCTTAAGCATATTTTTAATACAGAGTAAATAGCATGCCTAGATAGTGAATACTGAAGCAAATAAACAGCCAATATTCGCTATAAAAAGGGAAGATAAACATCATATAATATTATCAGTCTGCAAATTTTACAATGAATGTTTTTCTGACCTTGTGCAATAACATCATTTGTTACTATTAAGCTTCTGGCAGAAATATTTAGATGGCAGCTTGCATTTTGCTGTTCCAGAAGAATGATTAGAGCACAGAGTATATTTTCCTTTTTTCCTTTGCTGACAATTAATAGGTTAAAGAAGATCTAACCTTTTATGGAAATCTAATTTATTAAATACTATGACAAGTCTGGTGGCATACACAGAATAAAAAATGTGTTTGAGGCTTTGTTTAGCTTTTTTTTTAAAAACAACCAATTTGAAGTTTCTATTTTCTTTCATCATAAATGAACTCATTCATCTAATAGACATGTATTCATATTATTAATTTAGTGCTAATAATATTATATTACTGATAATAGGACCCCTTTCATATTGTGCCTTTTGGTTTTATCTTGTATATTTTATGATGTTTTTGATTTATTTCTGAAGAAGCTCACTAAATCATACTCGCAGTGACACTCCTTGGGACTTATTCTGTTGTGCGGAGGACATAAGTCTGCTGCCACTGAGGTCAATAAGGGTTTTGCCTTGAACTTCAGTAGAAGTAGGACTGGTTCCAAAGGGAGCAAACACAATTAAAAAAGATGATGGATCCCGAAGATGACGGATCCCGAGGAGTACTTTGTTCATATATTTTTGACAGCTGGGGTTTAGTTATAATGAGATAATATTTCTTTACATTCTATTTTATTGTACTGTAATACATTTTTTAAAAATAACAAAGTCATACTAGTATAAGACCCTGCCATAGCTACACAGTTACATCACTTTTGGGAAGTGGGGAAAGGTCACCTATTTTTATGTGCATATTTTAAAATTATGTGGATTAATTTGTTTCTGATGGAAATATTTGAATTGTTTGTGTAGCACCCTAAATATCAGGCTAGAATCCGGGCATATAAACTAAATTAAAATTATTATATTAGTGGCTCAGCTTTTGGAGCCCAAAAAGTCCATAGCCACACCCTTCTCTTTCCTATTAGTAATTTGGGGGGCTTAGAAGTAATTTGGGGGGGTTATAATCTCATCTTCCATGTCAAGAGAAATCAAATATGCAAATTAACTGCTACTGTTCATAATAAGTAACTCCAAAAGATCATATTAATATTTCCTTCTTCTCTTTCCCTGTCCCTCCATTTTCCCAGCTCTGTCCCTCTGGGAAACAGGTCAATTAATTTTTGAGAGGACCCCAAATCAATTTCTGGCTGTCAGAGACATTGCTGCTCAAGCTACTGTAGATAGGCCACACCAGAGACACCACACTGTCATCTAAATCCAATTGAGCAACCAGCATGTAAAGGTGTGGCACTTCAATAACATCAGGGACATCATTATTTAATAGATGAAGCATGAGCCTAAACAAAGGGAATTCTTGAACTCCAATCCCAGCTCTGGTGCTGATTCATTCATAGTCAAGTCAATTAATTTTCTGCCTTAGTACACCTGCTGTAAAACCGAAATAAAATTCTAAGTAGTTAACATCCATGAAGAACTACATAAGTGACAACATTCACCAAAATGTATAGATTCCAATACCAGAGGGACTTTTATTGATCATCTTATTTGATCTCCTATATAATTCAGGCCATAGAATTTCCCAAAAATAATTCCTAGAGCATATTTTTTAGGAAAGCATGCTATCTTGATTTAAAAATTGTCAGTGATGGAGAATCCACCACCACCTTTGGTAAATTGTTCCAGTGGTTAATTACCTTCACTGTTAAAAATGCATGCCTTATTTCCAGTCTTAATTTGTTTAACTTCAACTTCCAACCATTGGATCATGTTATACCAGGGGTGGGCAAACTACGGTCCGTGGGCCAGATCCAGCCCCTCAGGGCTTTGGATCCAGCCCACGGGATTGACCCCTGTGGGGCCGCAGGCCCCGTGCCGCTCTCAGAAGCGGCCGGCACCACATCCCTGGGGCCCTAGGGGTGGGATGAAGGGGCAGAGGGCTTAGTGTGTTGCCCTTGCCTCCAGGCACCGTCCCCCACAGCTCCCATTGGTCAGGAACGGGGAACCACAGCCAATGGGAGCTTTGGGGGAGGTACCTGGAGGCCTGGCAAGGGCAGTAAGCGGAGCCCTGTACCCCTCCCTCCCCCAGGGGCCGCACAGGGACATGGTGCTGGCTGCTTCCCGAAGCGGCACGGCGTGGGGCCAGGAAGCCTGCTCTGCCCCGGTAAGTGCCACTCTCACCCTGGAGGCGCTTTAGGTAAGCGGTGATGGCCAGAGCCCAAACCCCTCCTACACCCCACCCGCCAATTCCCTGCCCTAAGCCCCCTGCCTGCACCTTGCACCCCTTCTGCACCCCAACTCTCTGCTCTGAGTCCCCTGCTGCACCCTGCACCCCCATGCAGCCCAACTCCCTGCCCTGAGCCCCCTGTCACACACTGCACCCCTCCTGCACCCCAACCCCCTGCCCTGAGCTCCCTCCCACAGTCTGCACCCCTTCTTCACCCGTGCCCTGAGCCCCCTCCTGCACTCCGCACCCCTCCTCTGCCCCAATCCCTTGCCCTGAGCCCGTTCCTGCACACCACACTCCCTCTTGCACCCCAAACCCCATGCCTTGGTCCTGCATACAATTTCCCCACCCAGATGTGGCCCTTGGCCCAGAAAGTTTGCCGACCACTGTGTTATGCCTTTCTCTGCTAGACTGAAGAGCCCATTGTTAAATATTTGTTCCCAATGTAGGAACTTATAGACTGCAATTAGTTTACCAAAGAGAAGGCTATAGGGTGATTTAAGTAGGTGGAACTCCTTGAGTCTAGCACTCTCAGGCATGTTTTCTAATCCTTTAAAGGTTACACACAGCTGTCGAGTGGCTGAAAGCTTCACTGTCTGTAATCCCTTCCCCTCCAACTCACTTAAGGAACTATCAGTTAATGGAGTCTGTATTGTTACCAACCACAGCACAAGCAGTTCATTTTGTGAGTAACTCAGAGTCACCTCACTATTATCTCCCCCAAAATACTGGGTGTATACTGCTGTGATCATGGTGCAGAGGATTTCAACGTTGGGAGAGGGAATTGTTTTGCAGGTATGCTCCAAAATGCTAAGGCCAGCTGTAACAGAACGTGGACATCTCGTAATGATATTCGGTACTACTACTTGAGCTCAGCTTATATAGTGCAATATTATTTTAAAGGGGACTATTCCTCCTCTGACCTATTCAGCTTTTACATAGCTGTAACTCCATTGATTTTGATGGTGTTACTCCTGATCTATGCCTTATAAGTTAGAAGACAATCAAGCTCAAGATATTTTGACCTTTAGTGATGAAAATGTAAAATGTTAGATACAATCTGAAAATGAGAAGTCTGACATTTTAATGTATTGCCTTTTTTTTGAACCCCAATGTGAAGACTGGGGTTTTTTTTACCATCCAGTACTACTCTTTTCCCCTTGACATGTGAAAATCCTTAAAACTATGTCCTTGGAGGAATATACACTCAATAAATACACGCTGTAAACCTTTTGGCCACTCATTCCTATAGCCATTGGAATCAGCAGCAAAATAAATGACATTCTGTCTTTTCTATTCATAGGGAACAGGCACTTTTTCCTTGCCAAAGAAAATAGTCTCATGCCCGCCAAAAGACTAAAACTAACACATTTGTGCCATAGCTTCTAGGTGTAATGTTGTTAAGATTTTGGCTCAGAGCATGAGTTGCTCTAAAAGAGTAAAATGAAGAGATCCTATAGTTGAATTGTTAAAGAAAAATAGGTTTAAAGTCAATTATTTAGGCACTGGGGGTGCAATAAAAATAAGTAGGCATGTTTGCCTTTTGGGTGAAGGTAAAATATGATCTTTTGGCCTGCCATCATGAGCACGTTTCCACAGCCCTTTACATCCAGCCAAATGTAATGACTCTCTCTTGAATAGTAAATAAGGAAGGCTCCAAGGGTTTGAATCAGCCTGGCTGCAGATGGTGGTATTCAGTAGAGCTGGTCCAGGATATTTGTTGAAGATGTTCTTTGGCAAATTTTTCTTGTTTTCAAACGATTTATTTGCTGAAATTATTATTATTAGTAGTAGTAGTATTTTTGCAACATTTGGCCATCAGAATCACTAATCAAATACTGTCAGCTGAATACATTTCCTTATGAAGAATGGCAACATTTTATTTTCAAATAGCACCTTCTGTGTGCCTTTGAGGTTCCATTTGCAATATCTCCCCACAGGAGGACACATAGGAGAGAATAGGTCCATGTCACTCTAAAACAAAGTGCATGGTCATGGGGTCCAGGCACAGCACAAACAAGGGCAACATCTTAGAGAGGAGGGGAACAGTGGCCACATTTTCCCCACCTTTTATCTTTTGTTACTGACACTAAGGAAGCTTTGCAGGAGCCTAGGTCCTGCAATACATGCTGTAGCTAAGTATTCCCTTCCTCAGTTTCAGGGTCTTCGGGCATTTTTCATACTGATAAATCCATTTTTTTCTTAGCTTTGCATCATATCCTAAGAAAAAGAAGCAATGAGAGTTAGGCGGACATATCTGAGGCTACATCTTTAGGTTGCCAATGAATAAAAGTACACGCTTTGATGGGGTATAATTAATCACATGTCCAACGGACTCCCTTAATATAATTGAATACTAGTTACTATTTTATGGGGTTCTTCTCTTTAGTTCCCCCATCACCAAGAGGCTGCATCGCTATGAATTTTTTTCCCATCAGAGGAAAAACCAAATGACACTGTTCTTAAAATTGACTAAAAAGGGATGCTAAAACAATGCTTGCATCATGCTCCCAAATATTTCCAGCCTGGAAAATCTGGAACAAGTTAAATATGGGAACTGTGTAACATAGTGAAGCTTGAGCAGGAAAGTAGTGCAGAGCACAATTTAAAAATAGATCCTACAACACAAATTAGGATGGGCACTACTGATGCTTTAATTACTTGAACTGACTGATGATACTTCAACTGAAGTCAATGAAAAAAAAATCCTTAATTTCAATAAAATGTAGCATGAAATCCTTAATTATTACCACTGTCACAGGAACAGCAAGTGCCAAATACTGCTCCCATTCAAATCAAGGAGATCTTCAGTCGCTCAGCACACCTGAAAAATCAAGCCACTTATTTAGTTACCCAAAAATAAATTTAGATTACTAACTTTAGGAATTTGTCTTAGAAAATTCACTTAAGTGACTTCCCCAAGCTTATGCAAGGAGACAGTGGCACACTATGGAATAAAACTCAGCAGTTTTATACCCTGCTTCAGTAATCAAATACTATGATTCCCTTAAGAAATGTTTTAATGCCTACTGTGCTCCTACCCAAAATTCATTTTTCCTAAAGAAGAAATATTAATTTGTTATAAAAAGCAACACTGGGCTCCAAGTTTTGCAGATGGTGACTTCCAGAGGAGATTTAAGATAAGCATAGACAACATATTGTTTACATTATTTTATATATTTTCTCTGTGATCTTGCTTAGATGAGGGCCTCCTCTATCTCTCCATAAAAACAGAGATAGGAGTTTCCTTTTAATGATGCCAGAAGAAAAGATTCTAAGATGACAGCTTATTTTAAAGAGAAAGAGATTTTAAGATGGTATTTTTTCATCTTCAATTATATCCATTAAAATTAATGCAATTTTTACTGTGATAATGTGCAAATAAATAAATAAATAATAGTAAGATGTACTATACATTCAAGTGGAGGCTCTCACTTTCTAAAATAAAATTATAGATGCAACAAAAATGTTTTACTGGGTCAGATGTTCTAATCAGTTCTCAGTCTATCTTCAGGCAATATTCTCATTGATTTCAAGGGAAGTTTGGCCTAATTCACAGATTGTAGGACAGTGGTTTCCAACCTGTGGTCTGAAGATCACTGGGGGTCCGCAGACCATGCCTAAGATTTCTAAAGAGACCTCCATTTGAAATTTTTTTGGGTTCCATAAATGAAAAAAGGTTGAAAACCACTTCTGTAAGGCTACAAGAGACCATCATCGTCAACAAGCCTAACTTCCTGCATAACACAGGCCATAGAATATCACCTGGTAATTTCTGGATTGGGCCCCCTGGCATGTTGTGATGACTGATAGATAGATTTAGCCTACTATTATGGGGAAAATGCTTTAAAACTCACTTGAAATGCTACATAAATAAATTTAACATATCAAGAAATACATGTATCATTTAACAATAGGCTGACATTTCATTTTAATTATATGTTAAGTTGTGTTAAATAAAAAATATTTTAGAGATCTTGCTAAAAACCTACATGCTGTTAAGTTTAACTGCAGTATTGTGCACACACTTGATAATAATTTTCAGAAATATCTAATCAGTGGTCAGACTTTGATACTTGCTTAATGATTTCATCATGTGTGATTACTTGCATAGCTGAGTTAAATATTATGAAGAATTCAACAAGCTAGTAACGTTGTCGCATTGGAAAGATCATCTTCTCTTCCTTGTCTGGCAGAAAAGGACAAACAAATTCTGAAAGGATCTGGATGTGATGGAGCAGGGAGGTCCTTTCTCTCCACTCCCATGAATACCACATGAGAAATGGGATGTGTGGTCTGAAGGGGCTGAGTAAAGGGGCAAGCTGGTTTGATGTCCAGTCACCCTGGCAACATTGCCATACCAACTGTGCAGAAAGCCAGAGAGTAAAATAGTACTGACCCTAACAACATTAACTGGCTTTGAACTTTCTCCTCTCCGCTTAAGGGGATTTATGGGAACACAGCTGCCAAGAGGGAAAAAGCATTCCAAATATTGAAGTTGATGAAAACCCCAAGGGTGAAATCCTGGCCTCTTTGAAGTCAGCGGACCTCGGATTTTGCCTCATGAATTGCTCTTAAATTACACTCCCATGTGCCTGGATATGAAACCAGGTAGTGTAAATGAAAGCGCAAAGCCCGTACTCCAAAGCACTGCAATAGTGAAACATGTTTATTTAAGCACAGAGTTGCTAAGCAGAAATTGATTAAAAGTTCTGTTAGCAATCTGGTTTGATGAATGCCAGGATGCCTTCCAGCCTGCCAACCTGAAAGTATAGAACATATTTTTAATATTAATCAGAAAAAAATGTGAATTCCAAAATCTAATCTTAAGCAAGTTAAGACATTTTTTCTACTTTTTTAAATAACTTACAAAAATTGAATAGATGTTCAGTAGTTTTGCATATTTTAAAGCTATGTGGCTATAAAAGAGTGTTTGTTTTTGTTAGTTTGTTTTTACTTTGACTTTTATAAGGACCATTTTGAAGAGGGTTGGGATTTATTATTGGTTTTTCCATTTTTTAATTTTTTTTTTGGTCCCCTTATCCTGCCCCACACTGGGAAAAAGAAGAAAAATGTAAAATTCCAAGAGAAAGTGAAAATTTCCCACAAACCAGAAATCCCAGTTTTGGTCAGTTCTAGATGGGGCATTATGATAAGATAAAATATTGGATAAGAAGGTTGGGGCACTGTTCTGAAGGGTCTTAAATGACAGCATTAAAAATCAATTTGTTGAGGAAGATCTAGTGGAGGGTCTCAAAGAGAAGACGTGACATGGTCAGAACAAAAGGTCAGCTAATGGCTTTTAGCATCAGCATTTTGAATGGATCTGAGAGTGAAGCAAATGTAGAGGACGCCAGATAGAAGGAACTACAGTAGTCAAAAAAGGGACAGGCTGTCCAGAACTAGTATTTGTATTGGTACAGTATTAAAAAGAGATCACTGATTTGCATGGCCAAAAATGTTTACATGATGAGGAATATACTTTTGCACAGTGAATAGAATAAAAGGTGCCCTAGTTCACTTCGGAGCAATAACCCTTACGCACCATGCAGTACACTATACTTACCACATAGCATTTCCACACACAGCAGTAGGCTGCACTACAATGACCCATAAAGAAGAAATGGATAGGATTTCTGTTGGAGCCATGGAACAGAGGAGAATGTTTATAAGGGGGTTGTGATGGAATGCTAAACTGCATTATACAGTTCAGCCACTAGGTAGCACAGTGTCTAAGGTACCTTATTTAACCTAAGCCATACCTGGGACAGAATTAATGGATTTTAGGAAGAATATAGCTGATGTGTATAAGCAAGCTCTGTGACCAGTCCATATCTGCTACAGAAGAATTTGACGTGGTGTCAGGAGTAAACTAAGAACAGAAACAGAAGGAACAGCAACAATGGCTGCAGACAGAAGGAACAAAACAACAAAGATTATGATCTCATAAACATGCCACTCTTCAAAGACCCTGAGAACTTCACATTTGACAATCCTTCACAATGGACAGGCTGAAAAAACATTTTTCAAGATTTTGCATTGCAAACAACTCCACAAAGGAACTAGAAATCTGCAGGTATCTTCTTTAATTTATGTTAGGGGCATATCTTTAAATCCTTTGATTTTACTGAAGACAGTCAAAAAGATTACTAAGGAAGAGTTCTGGCTATGTCTTATGCATACTTTATACCCCAGAAAAATGTGGTTTATAAAAGAGCATGTTTCCACCAGAGGATTCAAGAACCAGGAAAAAAGATTTACTATTTTATAAGAGATCTTCACACACACGGGCTGAAAACTGTGATTTTGGGAATGCACAACATACAATTATCAGACAGGCTGGTTACTGGGTTAACAGATAGAAATCATAGAATCATAGATTTTAATGTCAGAAGGGACAATTATGATCATCTAGTCTGACCTCCTGCACAAAGCAGGCCACAGAATCTCACCCACCGACTCCTCTAACAAACCCCTAACCTATGTTTGAGTTACTGAAGTCCTCAACTCCTGGTTTAAAGACTTCAAGGTGCAGAGAATCCTCCAGCAAGTGAATCGTGCCCCACGCTGCAGAGGAAGGTGAAAAACCCCCATGGCCACTGCCAATCTGCCCCGGAGGAAAATTCCTTCCCGACCCCAAATATGGTGATCAGCTAAATCCTGAGCGTGTGGGCAAGACTCACCAGCCAGACACCAAGGAAAGAATTCTCTGTAGTAACTCAGATCCCATCCTATCTAACATCCCATCACAGGCCTTTGGGCATATCTACTGCTAATAGTCGAAGATCAGTTAAATGCCAAAATTAGGCTATCCCATCGTATCATCTACTCCATAAATTATCAAGCTTAGTCTTGAAGCCAGGTTTGTCTTTTGCTCCTACTGCTTCCCTGAGAAGGCTGTTCCAGAACTTCACTCCTCTGATGGTTAGAAACCTTCGTCTAATTTCAAGTCTAAACTTCCTGATGGCCAGTTTATATTCATTTGCTCTTGTGTCCACTTTGGTACTGAGCTTAAATAATTCTTCTCCCTCCATGGTATTTATCCCTCTGATATATTTATAGAGAGCAATCATATCTCCTCTCAGCCTTCTTTTGGTTAGGGTAAACAAGCCAAGCTCCTTGAGTCTCCTTTCATAAGACAGGTTTTCCATTCCTCGGATTATCCCAGTAGCCCTTCTCTCATAGAATCATAGAATATCAGGGTTACAGGGGACCTCAGGAGATCATCTAGTCCACCCCCCTTCTCAAAACAGGACCAATCCCCAATTTTTGCTCCAGATCCCTAAATACCCCCCTCAAGGATTGAACTCACAACCCTGGGTTTAGCAGGCCAATCCTCAAACCACTGAGCTATCTTTTCCAATTTAGCATGTGGAATGGTATCAAATGCCTTACTGAAATCTAGGTAAATTAGATCCACTGCGTTTCCTTTGTCTAAAAAATCTGTTACCTTCTCAACGAAGGAGATCAGGTTGGTTTGACATGATCTATCTTTTGTAAAGCCATGTTGTATTTTGTCCCATTTACCATTGACCTCAATGTTCTTAACTACTTTTTCCTTCCATTTTTTTTCCCAAGACCTTGCTTACTACAGATGTCAAACTAACAGGCCTGTAGTTACCCGGATCTTTTTTTTTTTTTTTCGTTTCTTAAAAAAAGGAACGATGTTAGCAATTCTCCAGTCATACGATACAACCCCTGAGTTTACACATTGATTAAAAATTCTTGCCAATGGGCTTGCAATTTCATGTGCCAATTCCTTTAATATTCTTGGATGAAGATTATCCGGGCCCCCTCTGGATTTAGTCCCATTAATCTGTTCGAGTTTGGCTTCTACCTGGGATGTGGTAATATCTACCTCCATATCCTCATTCCCATTTGTCATCCGACCTATCCCTAAGCTCCTCATTAGCCTCATTAAAGACTGAGGCAAAGTATTTGTTTAGATATTGGGCCATGCCTAGATTATCCTTAACCTCCACTCCATCCTCAGGGTTAAGCAGTCCCACTTCTTCTTTCTTTCTTTTCTTCTTATTTATATGGCTATAGAACCTTTTACTATTGATTCTAATTCCCTTTGCAAGGTCCAACTCTACTTGACTTTTCGCCTTTCTCACTTTATACCTACATGTTCTGACCTCAATAAGGTGGCTTTCCTTGCTGATCCCTCCCATCTTCCACTCCTTGTAGCCTTTCTGCTTTTTCTTCATCACCTCTCTGAGATGCTTGCTCATCCAGCTTGGTCTACAACTCCTGCCTATGATTTTTTCCCCTTTTCTTGGGATGGAGGCTTCCAATAGCTTCTGCAGTTTTGACTTGAAGTAATCCCAGGCCTCCTCTGCCTGTAGATCCATAAGTTCTTCAGTCCAATCCACTTTCCTAACTGATTTCCTTAATTTTTGAAAGGCAGCCCTTTTGAAATAAAAAACCCTAATCACAGATTTGTTTTTGTTTTTCCTTCTGTTCAGTTTGAATTGAATTAGCTCATGATCGCTCGAACCAAGGTTGTTCCCTACAACCATTTCTTCTATGAGGTCCTCACTGCTCACCAAAAACAAATCTAAAATGGCATCCCCTCTTGTTGGTTCAGCAACTAGTTGGTGAAGGAATCCATTAGCTATTGTATCCAGGAAAATCTGAGCCCTATTATTATTACTAGCACTTGTCCTCCAGTCTATATCTGGGAAGTTAAAATCTCCCATGATCACACAATTCCCATTAGTATTTAATTCATTAAAAACATTAAAGAGGTCTCTATCCATATCCAAATCGGATCCCTGAGGTCTATTGCACACCCCAAGCACTATCCCGGGGAGGCTCAGTAGCGTTCTTCCCCAATGTGATTTTTGCCCAGACAGACTCAATCTTATCCATTCCATCACTTCTTATTTCTTTACAGTCTATCTCATTATTGATTTACAATGCTACTCCACCACCTTTGTCTTTATTTCTGTCTTTCCTAAACAGCACATACCCTTCAATACCCGTACTCCAGTCATGACTCCACCATGTTTCTGTTATCCCTATAATATCTGGTTTCACTTCCTGCACGAGTAGCTCTAGTTCCTCCATTTTGTTACCTAGGCTCTTCGCATTAGTGTACAAACATCTTAATTTTTGCTGTTTGGCTTTACCCAATTGGGCACAGACATTCTACCACCAGTATTACCTGGTGGTAGAATTGGTATTGAATTGGTATGTACACTACCCTTCCTCCTTATGTCCATTCTCCTATCCAGAGCTGTATCCTTTCTTACTTCATTTTCTTCCCTCGAAAAGAGAAAATCTGGCATGGAGATTACCTGGACATCTCCCAATCATCTCCTCCAAATTCCTAGTTTAAAGCTCTCTTGATCAGTTGTGCCTTCCTCCATCCTAGAAGTCTATTTCCCTCCTTACTCAGGAGAAGTTCATCCTGAGAGAACAGTCCTCTGTCCATGAATGCTTCCCAGTGGCCATACATCCCAAAGCCCTCCTTATAGCACCACTGCCTGAGCCATCTGTTGAGCATCATAAATTTGTCACACCTTTGTTGCCCATCTCTAGGAACAGGCAGAATCCCACTGCAGATCACCTGAGCCTCGATTTCCTTAAGTGACCTCCCCAGACTGGCATAGTCTCCCTTGATATGTTCCAGTGAGAATCTAGCTGTTCATTTGTTCCCACATGAAGGATAATCAATGGATTCTTTCCCGCTCCCGTTAGGATCCTCTTCAGCCTCAGGTCCACATCCCGTATCTTAGCACCTGGCAGACAGCACACCCTTCTGTACTCTTGATCAGCTCTTTTTACAGGCCTGTCTATTCTTCTCAGTAACGAGTCTCCAATCATGTAGACCTGCCTTTTCCTGGTGATGGTGCGATTCTCCAGTCTATGCCTTGTTCCCTCTGGCTGCAAGTCCTCTCAATTGCTATTGTCCCTTGCAATCCTCTGCAACCCATCCCATATCCTCCTGGGGCTCATATTTGGGGTTATCTCCATTGACTCTTGCCCTCTTCCTATAGGACTATCTGCTCTTCTCTTCTTCCTTGCCCTCGCACCTTCTGTCACCACCTGCTATGCCCCTTCTTTATTTTCCAACTCCGCAAACCTGTTCCTGAGCTCTATTTCTCCTTCACTGGCCTGTCTTTTCCTCTGCCTGGTTCTCTTAGTCACATGCTTCCACTGTCCACTTTCCTCACCCAGCAGTCTCCCCTCAGAGTTCTTTGGTCCTGCTTCCATCTCCAAGTCTGAGCTTCAGCCTCCTCATGTCTTTGATCCATCATCCGCTCAAACCCCCTTCTCAACTCAACCAGAGTCTCCACCTGCATCTTCAGTCCTCGGATCTTTTCTTCCATCAGCTCTATCAGGCGGCACTTCATGCAGACGAAGCTTTTTCCAGGTACCCCCTCCAGGATCATGTACATGCCACAGCTTCTACATCCAGTCATCTTCATTGTGTCTTCCACTAATTTGGTCACTACCGCTGCTGCCTCTATGTCTGTCATCGCCTTCTCACCTAAGTCCGGGAAACACAAACTAAACCAAAACACTACCACCCACAGCAAAACAAACCCCCAGTGAGCACCAAAACACTGCCAGAACATCACACACTCCCTTCACTAGCCTGTCTGTTCCTTTGCCTGGCTCTTATTCTTCCCCAAAACTCCCCTAACAAACTCCTACTCAAACTCCCCTGTTTACAGCTCTGTTTGCTGGCTCCTCTGCTGCTGCAGGTGTCTGTGCCGCTGTCTGACTGGCTGGCTACCTTTATAGGACCCCTAATCAGGTCTCAGCTTCTCTCCCAGCACACTGCCCCTACAAGCCTCTATAAATACCAGTACAAATACAAATACTTGCAAATACCTTCTCCTGCGACAGAACTCCCACTCAAACTCCCCTGTTTACAGCTCTGTTTGCTGGCTTCTCCATAGCTGCTACAACTGAAGAGAGATTTAACCCTAGCCACAGCTATACAGATAGCAAAGCACACAAAATTAGTCAAACAGAACAAAAGGAAACTTAAAAAACTGAAACTAGCTTAGAAGCTAAAGAAAGACACTTGAATGTTAAAATTCATTATCATAAAGCCCCTGAAGCAAGCAGAGAGAACTTGCAAGCTAAGAGGAACAAATTCCAGCCTACATGCACAAGGTGTGTGTCGTGGAGTGCATATACCCCATGCTCGTCTGGCAACCAAGGGGTTAATGCAGGAACTGCTGGCCAACACAGGGAGAATACAAGATCTGAGAAACAGAGGGGTGAGGTGGTTGCCAGAGGGGCAAGCAGACGGGAGAAGGTAACTCCTTCCAGCAAGCTGCTGAGAAGCTGCCCTGAGATAGCACATAGAGAAGAGATAACTGGATCTACAGACTGGAGAAGACTACAGACACCAAGGGTGGTAGGAAGGAGCTCAGAGTACACCAGCAGGAGTTGAGGCCTGATTCCACCTGCCTGATTTAAGGGCCCTCAGCTGGAATCCAGTGGAGTGGGTGGTCAAGGGTCCGCCTACTGACTCCTCAGAGACTAAAGAACCAAAGGTTTTCCAGACCCCTGAGTACCAGAACCAGCCGACTCTGCCATGTATGTGGGAAAACTCCTACACTCCAGTGGGACTGAAACTAATACCCTTCATAGCCCAGAATGGGACTACCATAGAGAGACTGAGGCAAGAGGAGCAGACTGACCTCCCCACCAGATCAAGCAAACTCAGTCCAATGCTCTGTCTGATCAAAGGGGGTGCAGTCACACCAGCACATCAGCTCACAGTGTGGAAAAAGTAATATCCCAAGAGATGAGATATGTCTACAAAGAGGTACATGGCATAATAAATACATGCAATATGGACATTTTGCAGCTGTTTGCCTTGCCAATGCAGCCAGGAAGTTGACTCATATTACGGATAATCAAGAGCCATTGTTTTCTGGGATCTATCACTTGTGATGTAAAGTCCAGGGACCCTGTGGGGGCCAGGAGTGATGAGGGTGGGGGAAGCCAAAATACAAGTTCGCCCAGGTTGCCATTTTCCCTGAGTATGACAAGTCTCTTTGAAAGGTACAGGGTCATAATAATTCTTGGTTATGTTCCATAATAGTTCTTAATTTGTAGAAAAGTAGTTAGAGATATGTCTTCTCGCTTGGCTCATAGACTATCATTTTAATGTAGAAATGGGCAATTTTAAAGCCAGATAAATGCTGAAGAAAAAATAATTGGGACCTTCAGACAGAGAAACGAAAGAGGTGCGCACAAACAAAAATGTGTGTCTTTTACTGTAACAGGATAGATGATTATGATGAGGTAAAGGGAGCCAGATGGCAGGAAATGTAGACTGTGTTATGATAGGTAAATTACCTGGCATAAGAAAGACACAAAAGATTTTGTAATGCACGGTAATCACAGATTAGCACAGGGGCTGCATGAGTAGAAAATGAAGGAGAAACTTAACAGAGCAAATCCAAAAGTCTAAAATATAGACCAGGACAGTTTCATGTTTCATGAGGACATTTTGCATGAGTATAATAAAGTTTTGGAAATTTTAAAAGGTTGTCCTATTAAAACTGCAAGTTTTAGAGAAGTCGAACATGTAGAAGTTGAGAGATAAGATTCTGTAAATGCATTGAAAAATATACAAAGGTCTATGAAACAGGCTGGCAGTGCTCAAGAACAAGATAGCTGTTCATAATTACTCAAAAAGTATACATCAATTCTAAGTTATCTTTAAGAATAAAATGATCCAATCAATAGAAATGCTAAAACATTAACATTTACCACCATTATACCCTGCATGAATGATTTTAATAATACAGTCCTGATCCAGCAAAATGATATTAATGGACAGATCCTGGTACCCATATGGAATCAGACTGATTTTGTTGATTTTAGTAATTTCTTTTTTACCCAGAAGGTTTACCTAGTTATTATGGATCAATTTTCATCTTTTGATGCATCAGCACAGGCTACTGCTCTAATTGTAGCTCATATCAAGGGAGTAAGTCAATTTATTTACCAATTTTGTGCTACAGAAATCCTTTGACATAGTATTTGTACAGATCATTAATTCATACCCTTGTGAGAGACTACAGACTTTTCTGTAGGAACCCTCTAAATACTAAAAGTGGAAAATTATAATAATATTAACTTTCTTTCTTTTTCTTTTAGGAATCCAGTACCAAGCTTTACATAAGAACATAAGAAAATAAGTATGGTCATACTTGGTAAGATCAAAGGTCCACTTAGCCCAGTATCCTCTCTTTCCTGGTCCTACTTGCATGAACAGAGAGCAACAATACCCAAAGTCCAAAGGTGCAAACAATTTGATGTTTATTGGGGTGAACTTCCAGCAAACATGATTCCAGTTTCCTTCCTCAGTGTCCCCCTTCCCAGCTCTGACACCACAGAGCCTTACCTGTGTCCCTGTTCCCATTTCCCCCCCTTAGCAAAATATGTTTCCAATTTCCCTACCCCATTCCCTGTTCCCATTTTCCCCTGTTAGCAAAACATGATTCCAATTCACCACCCCTGTTCCCATTTCCCCACCCACCCACTTCCTGATTGACTGCAGACTATATAGTAAAACTAGAGTTCTGCTTTGCTATACCTTAACCAATCATTTTACTGAAATTTAACTAACCAATCCTAACATATTGTAACATGATTATTTAACCAATTATATCCTACAACCTTAATTAGTTTACACCCAGCAAAATTAATTATACAGCAGACAGAAACAATCACAGAACCAGACAGATTATACAGACAAACAATAGGGAAATGGGGACTACAGTGATAGAACAAACACAGAAATGAGGATTTCACATCCCAGCTATTGATATGTGAGTTTTTGCCAGACAGGATGCTATCAAACTAAGTTTCCTTTTATATTTTCTAGGCACTTCCCTTTCTCTGGAGGTGATAGGCAATACCAGGACAGGATTGTATTCCTAACAGCCCAACAGCACCTTATTTCAATGTGACTAGTTTGGAATGTGAGGATGTGACCGGTCACTTCCCAGCTTATGGTTGCCTCTGTTGCTTAGCCAAAGGCCTTAGCCTAAGAACAGGGCCTCAGACTGTCACAGTAAGAGAAGGTCCTTACACCGGCAGACAGTGATTTTGATTCTTTCTTTAATACCTCTATAACTAGCTAAGTGATAAGAATACTCCTAAATTCTTAGAGTATAGGCCTTTGCAGATAGGCCTGAATATCTGTATCCTACCAAGAGCCAAGGAGGGCTTGGTTAAGGTCATTCCAGTAACTGTAAATTATTCCTTTCTGGCTACTGAATGTGAGATTCCATCTTTAATTATGTCTGCAATAGTGTTATCCCTAATCACTATCAGTATTCTTGTTACGATTTTTCTGCTGCTTTTAACAACGTATGTTATGAATCTGGTAAGCACTCTTGTGGCACCACATCCTGCAAACATACTTGTGTTAAGCTTTATGAAAAATCAGTATTCCGATTGATTTCAACTATGGGCTTCTCTTTTCCTCTTCCCCTCCACCCCCCATCAAATGTATTTATTATCAATCCTTTTACCTTTTTACCTGTTGCCTGTATTAACCAGTCAGAGGTACCTATTGGGCCTGTTTACATTATATCATCTGTGGTATTCTCTTCATTGTAGCATTCATGCTACAAGGCCTATCATTCCAGCACAAACAGCTTTCTTTGAAATCACTGGCCTCCTGATAATATAATTTTAGCTTCCCAGTTTAGGCCACCACATCAAATTTTATTATCTATCCCCTCTGCCTGTATTCCTTACACTCTAATTCATGATACTGCAATCCAGGGACAGAATGGGTAGAGTATTCTGAATTGTGTAAATTACTTAGGAGCTTAAATCCCATTGGAAATCAATAGGATGAAAAAGCCTATGAAAAATTTACTTAATGTGACCAAGCATCCAACAAAAGCAAACATCTGCTGAAAGAGCTGTGTAAGGCACTTTGAACCATTAGTCTGGGAAGTGGTGCAAATGCTATTTGAAGTGATTCTTAGATTAACTGAAGAGCATGCTGAAAGAATAAGAGGTCGAGTGATGAATGGGAGAAAGGTATGACTTTATGTGACCAGTCAAAAAAGAAGGGAATCACAGAATATTCCCCAAGTACATTGTGAATACCCTAACCACAGGAATCAAATCTCAGCACACAGATAAGCAAATAAGAGAATGAAACAAAAAATGATGGATGTATTTATATATTTTAAAATTATAATCCAAAATGATAAGCTTACATGATTCTAGCAAGAGGTTCAAACATATTAAGAAAATCGTGTGAAAATACCTTAATTATGCCTTTTGTGAAAAAAAATAAGAAATGAGACAGAATTCTAAACTTAAGGACCAATTAGTAATATGTCATATACTTACAAGTTATACAGCTATCCTATATTTAACTGAATAACTCTCATTTTAAATCTTGATGTCACACTCATGTTTTATAAATAGCTTTCATGGGGTTGACCAAGGATATCAATCAAATAAATAACAAAGAAGGAATTTATACCAATATCCACTGGGTTTAATTGATGGATTATGGAAGACATTTGATGAACAGAGGGTTTCTTGAGGAAACACAAACACTTATGTCAAGAATACAAATGTATAGTGAGTCTATAAGAATCTGCAGTGAAGAGTTAAATCCAAGTACCTTAGATTTCATTTTAAAAATGTCAGGGAAGGAACATTGTCAAAGATACTTTAAAGTTTAAATATGTTTTCAGAATGCATTTAAGAAGGCTGGATGCATTACGATAAATTCTTATAAGATAAGCCACCTGAAACTGATAATGATGTTGCAATCAATTCACCCTAAGGGTACTGATTCTCATACGGTGAGCCTGTCATCCAAAGGGAAGCGCTAAACTTTCCAGTTAGACCTTAGTAAAACTTGACTAAATAAACAGTGAAGAGAAAAAAGTGTTCTTCCTTGCTGTAAGGTGTATAGATATTAAAATATGCCTTTATCAGATTGTCAACAACCTTAACTTCCCTCTCTGCCCTTTTAAACAGGAAGCTCTCACTCTATCCCTCTATCAAGGATACAAAACAAGGTTATACGTTGCACCTTATTTCTCCCACCTCTGTTTGCCCAGAGTAGAAGACCAACCATCCATGTTTGGAGACAAATTGTCTAAAGAATCTTCCTTAACCCAGGAATAGGAAATGCAATGTTCAAATGAAATCTACAAACTATTGTCAGCCACTAGGCAAGAGTCTCTCATAATTACATCTGAATATAACTTTTCTCTCCTTTTATGTAATTACAAAGAACCTACAAACATTTACAAACAAGGTAACATCCTGTTTGGCTATGCTCATGGCCGATTGGGTTCTGAAAGTTAAGTTTTAGAGGGGAGCGTAGAAAAATGTAGGTTTACACCAGTTGGGAATAGCTTGCTTGTGACCCAAGAACCTGAAAGTTCCAGAGGTCAAACTTCCTGATACCTCAAGAAGCACAATAAATGTACATACTATACATAGATATCTTTCACCCTAGCTTGGAAACTGTAGGATTGACTGTTTTATGATTCAGATCTGCACCTCTCCTACAAGGAGAGTCTGTCTTGTTCCTCCATGGTAATGTCTCATATCCTGTAAACCTGAGAGATGTGAAGTGAAAAACATGAGAGAGAATCAAAGAATGTATGGATCATGTCCACTACATTTAGAGGAATTATAAAAGAGTTTCTGTTTCTGATTGTTACATTAGAGAATTGATAGGAATTGTATAGCACAAGAAAATTAATATTGAAAGATATGAGCACCAAACCAGGATATAAATTTGCAATGTTAAGAGAAATTGCTAAAAAGAAGGATTCCAATTTATAGTCAGGGCAAATAATGAAATACAATCCCCAAAATGAATTAAACCCTCCGGCGAAAAGAAGCATAGAAAAATTTGTTATTGAACACTGTTGCCATCTATTGGATATCAACAGAAGCATCAGAAAAAAAAAACCTGAAAAAGCTGAAAAGCTGAGAACCATTCGGCAAATGGCCAATAGAAATCAGGGTTTATAAAACTGAGGTCACTAAGAGTTTTCCCAGAGCTCACTGAACCCTTGTGTGGGAAAGACTCTCCCGTGTCAAGGATCACATGACCAATAATTGCTAGCTGAGCCGCTCAGATAACCTCGCCCTTGTCCAGGGTCACAGAACCAAGAGCTGACTGAATCCATGAAGAAGCTGCAGAATCCCAAGGATGACCAACAGCTGGAAAGGACTCTTCATTATTCCAGGGTTATCAGGATAAGAACTAGTGGTGAGATTTCATTTCCAAGATTGGAGTTCCCCTTCTGTTAGTTAACATAAATTACTGTACTTATCTCCTTCAGCCTACAATGTTTAGTGAGACCTCAAATAACCATACTTTACATTTTAACTAATGCTATATGCATACTGTCTTTTATTGAAGTCTAAGTAAATTGGCCTCAGAGATATTTGAACTATAACTTTAAGTAATTGCTTTTTATATTCTATATTTGTCCCTTCCATTCAAATAACAAGAGACATACTCTCAAAGGTGCCTTGAAGACAAGTGCATCCTTACTCCTTGGATAAAAGCTGGAAGTGTGATAAATGTGTTCAGTACTAAAGAATTGACATTTGATGATCATAAGTAAATGTCATAAGAAATCTTGTTAATTTGCATTATTCCTTGGTGTAACAGCTGAGCCTTAGCCCTAGCCTATAAAAATTATATTGGTGTTTTCTAACTATAACAATTGTTATGTATTCTCTAGGTTGATGAACAATTGACTGTATACTGATGTTGTTTTAGATTAAATAAATTGTTGTTTGGTTACAAGTAACCAAGTATCCTGATTTGAGAAATACTGTCCAAGATAACAGTTGATTCAAAAAAAAATTGCTAAATTGGTAAATTAATGCCTCAGACTCATTAAAAAGGGGTTATCCTATTAGATTCCATTATAGATTGACTGTAACACTTATCAAACTAGCAAATCTAGTTTGTTAAATTTGAGCTATAAAATCAGTTTGGGACCTCGGCAAATTCATATAATTGATCCCTTTCACACTTAATTGTTTTTTACTAGGATTTAGCAAAGCTGAACCAGCTATTGTATATAGATTACACA
Source organism: Caretta caretta (assembly GCF_965140235.1). Classification (NCBI taxonomy): domain Eukaryota; kingdom Metazoa; phylum Chordata; order Testudines; family Cheloniidae; genus Caretta; species Caretta caretta. The sequence goes on along the minus strand of NC_134206.1, from coordinate 72,645,417 downwards.
CAAAAACAAACTACAGCAAAAGAACATTAGGTTGCAAAATAAAGCACTCAGAAAATAGGAAAACATCAGAATTAAGGTTGCCTGTGCAACCTTAATTCATCCTGCCATGATAACAGTCTTCAGTTACATGATCACATACTATTTTTTTTCAGCAGGATCCCTGCCTCATTCAGAGCACAGAATGGATTGTGCTTATTCAGTGAGCAACTATTCAATATTTTGTTTTATTCTGATTGAACAGTATGTGGCCCTAGGCCTTATTTTCTGCACCCTATTCAAACCCTGCCCTGAAGACAGAACTATTAATTTTCTCCTTTTGCTTTTTCTTCGTTGCTCATCACACACTATATTGAGTACTTCATTCACACATTAATTTATATTCACAACACTCCTGTGAGCAGGGCTGGCTCCAGCTTTTTTTGCTGCCCCAATCAGCAAATAAAAAAAAAAGAAAAACCCGATTGAGCTGCTGCCCAAGTGCCGCTGAAGAGGAAGAGGGGGAATGAAGGACCCACCTCCGAATTGCAGCTGAAGACCTGGATGTGCTGCTCCAATAACGCACAGAGTGCCTCCCCTTTCTATTGGCCACCCCGGGCACCTGCTTCCTTCGCTGGTGCCTGCAGCTGGCCCTGCCTGTGAGGTGTGTAAGTAGCGTATTATCCCCATTTTACAAATTGGGAACTGATATACAGAGAGACTGAGGTAAAAAATTACCATTAATTTTGGGTGTCCAAGTTGAGACACCTAAGACTTGATTTTTCAGAGTACTTCACATTATATATTTTGAAAAGCACAGCTCCCATTGATTTCAGTTGCAGCCACAAGTGCTGTACACTTCAGCAAATCAGACCACAGAGTATCAAGTCAGGCACCCATAAAATGAGGTGGCCACCTGTGAAAAGTTTGGCTTAAATGACTTGTTAAACATTACCCAGGAACTGCATGGCAGCGGTAAGGATAGATTCTAGTTCTCCAGGGCAGAATTCAAGTATCTTAATCAGGAGACTTCCTTTCTCGAGCAGTTCCCTGCCTCATTCACTACACAGCTTCCAACTCCTGCAATAAATGAGAAGGAGGGTCACTACAGATAACAACCTACTGTACAACACAAACCTGATTCATCCTGAGAGCAGACACATCCTGTGCACTGAATGAGGCAGGGATCCTGCATAAAAAAATCAAATAATTGAAGACATAATGCATACACACATGTGGGATGAATAAAGATTGCACAGGCAACATTTCTAAAAAAATGGTTTTTTTTCAGCAGAAACTCTTCAATAAATTTGAACCGAGTTCTAAAATTAGGTTTGGTGTTCTGAAAAGTAAATTTTCCAGTGAATTTACTATTCATTGAAAAAAATGTCTCCTGGCTCAACGTAATAATAGTTGGAACTACCAGCCTTGCCTATAATTGACACACATATGAGCATTTGTACATTTCACCTTCAAACCGGTTTAGATTTGATACACAGTAGAGGGAAGATAACTTATAATGATCAGAGAAATCCCTTTGTGTATTCAGGCTAGCAGCTGGGACCAGACCGCTCTTAAATTTGAGTAATCTGGTTTATCTATCCCTACTAAAAGCATTCAAGCCTCTTCCTCATGGTAATATAGAGTTCTACTGAAGAAGAATAAATACTCAAATTAGGGTTGCTTTCTCAATTTACATTGTAACTTTGAAGTATCTAGGAAATAGACTATAATGACATATTATTGTAAGTGCAGTTACATATCAGATATTTTTTTACATTGAACTCTCTAATTCTTCCTGCTGTGCCAGCTGTGATTTGAAAAGTGCCTGCTCCATAAGCTAAAAAGCCAGAGTCACTTTTTGTTTTTATCATAAATTTCCACTACATTATTTTGGCATCAAGCACCACTTCCAAATCATGTGCTTGTTTCATTGACTATCATTCTAATGATTGAAATGACAATCCATATATTTAAATATATTGTATGTCCATATTTTACTATATTCCAAATACATACTTTTCAAATAATATATCTCTATTTATTTACATCAGTGAACTATTGTTTTATATTGTTTGTTTGAATGGCCTATGCAAAGTTCCAAGCGTCATACTTGCCAGGAGAATTTTAATGACTTGGGACAAAAAATGGTTTGCAAGAAAAATCTATCAGAATCTGTCATTTTCAATAACAGTGTATATTTGATAGGCTTTTTAAAATAGTTCCCATTACACCTAATATCAAATAAAATTTGGGTATTATATATGATTTTTAAAAATACATATTAGGGCTTAATACTGCACCCATTGAAATCAATGACCATAGATAATTACCTGGACTTGTGGATTCTTAATGGAATAAAGATCCTCCGACATTCATATAGAACTGTAATGGTTGCAATATAAATATATGACAAAGATCTATTGGTCAATAATTTCAATCCCTGAAATGACTTAATGAAATCAGTGTAGTTTCTTGTAGCTAGGGATCCATAGCACACAAATAGTACAACTGACAACTGTATTGGCTGTCCCATCACAATGAATATACTCTCATTCTTAGTGAAAGATTCCTTCAGGCCTACGTTGAGGCTCTGTTGGGTTGGGGTTAGCTTCTAATACCTGGTGTGGGTTTATTCAAAAGTACTCAGCATTGGCCTAATTCTCTTCCCATTGAATTAAATGGCAACAATTACACTGATTTCAGTGGGATCAGGATGAAGCAAGTGCTGAGCACTTTTGAAAATTTCTCCTCAGTGGATACTGCTCTCTCTCTCTGGCTCTTTCCATAAACACTGAGATTCATTTGACATTTAAAGTAAAGAAAAATACCACTCTGTTCTGTTCCATGGGAGTCCATGATAGTCTGTAGAAAAGTTTTTTTTTATAGAGTAACGTGCTGCGGAAACCAGAACTTTGTTTTTTTTTAATTGAATTGAGTTCTTTGGTTGTCTTTTTAGCCCCAAACATGATGTCAATGGGAGTTTTGTACAAAGATTAAAAGGTAGGCTATGTGTCTGATTCCATTTTTTTTTTCAAGGCTAGAATTGTTGCAAGCAGAAAAACATGCCACTTTAGTGCAAAACAGTTCAAAACATCACTAATTAAAAGGGACACTTATAGAGTAATTAGTGCCACTTTATGAAAAGTTTAACCAAGAACAACATATACTGTTAAGCAAACCTGCACTGCAGTGGCCTAACACAGAAGAAAAACAAAGATCTTTGAAATTAAATATCATTCCAAGAAAATAAATGAATCTACCTGTCAATGAATCTATAATATTCAATCTTATTAATGTGATCACTTTTGAAAATAATATTGGGCTTCTTTTTATATAATGTCTTTTAAGGAATGTAAGAAAAGTGTCCTATACATTTCAATGATAATTACAATCTAGATATCATAGCCACATGCTCTATGTTTGCTGTAGATCCTCACATTTTATACTCTTCTTTGTCCATGCAGCTTTATGCACTATTTAATTTCAATGAAATAAACATTTGCCATATGTAAAAACTTCAAGTGTTGGAAAATTGGCCTCTATTTTCATCCATTAATTTCAGGCTTTGGACTTTGTTATAAATTCTCAATATGTTCTTTCATTACCTTTCTAAAGGTGCCAATGGCTAAAAAGCTGCATTGCAACAGGATGCTGGAAAAGGTTCATTATTTCAGCACAAAAATAATAAAGTGTTCAGAAGCCACTCTATATGCAGCTCACTTCTCTTATTTTATGTCTTAACCAGTATCAAATGCATTTTATAGCTTAGAAATAAACTGAGTATTATATCCACCACACTGAAATTATACTGGCCATAGACACAAATATAAATGCAAATATAAATACAATTCTTAAGTTTACTGAAATCAATAGAAATATTGGATATTTCAAAAAATTGACTCTTCCCTCCTTCCCATCCCATAATTAAAGGAAAAAAAAACAAAAACAAAAATCCTCTCTGTTTTCAGGAAGTGGGAGGAGGAATTTAAGCAGCAATGTACACTCCATGAACTGGGGAAAAAGTGATTTAAGTGATCTGCTGAAAATGTTGTAGCTATGATACATCCCCTATATCTTATTCCCTTTGTTCAGTATTATCTGTTACATAGTTTACTATTTGCTTTACTAGTTTCAGTAATACTTAAACATGTGAGAATCTATGCCTAAATAGATTAGAGATATGTGGCTTATGTGGAGCCTGTGAAAGAAAGTAAAAATTATTAGGATTAGAGGAGGGATATACAGAAAATGGTATGAAATAACATAATACTTATGGGGAGGAAGATATTTAAATTTTGGCAGGCACTTAACCTTTTGTGAATTGGTTTATACCTTCACTGGAATTTTGTGCAAATCCAATTAGTGTGCATTGTTCCTAAAGTCTTATAGCATAAGTACCATCTATTTCCAGGATCTGGGATAGTCTTTTCTGTGACTCCTGTTATTTTATATCGCTTCTCCCTTAATAAGCAGAAATATGGTAAGTTTTGAGTGCTAGAAACCCATGGTATTTGTGCATGGATTCACTAGTAGCTGAGCATTCCAGTGATGAGAAGCCAGTGTCAGCATTGCAGCTGGACCAAAGTCTTCCAATGGGCAGCAGGGAGTGCTGTCCCTGGACAATGAAACTGGTTTAATGAGTTCTGTAATAAGTTTAGCAAGAGCAAAACATTTTCTGGGATTGATTCTTATATGCTACACATCAAGAGCAGCTAGCCATTTGAACAGGCAAATGCCTAATACTTGTGACACCAATGTGATAAGCAAAGTAGCATAAACATGGTGTCAGATTGCTGTTATTCAAAATCATCTTGACAACTATATAGGTGACTTACCTGCCTCTGTCACTGCCTCAGATTACACATCTCACTGTGCACCATAAAGTAGTTTAATTAAGCTCTCCATCTTAATAAAACCAAGATACACCTGTACTGGGGTAAAAGAAGAGCCCAAACAAATATTGGTTCCAATAAGCCTTCTGCTTCTCCCTCCCCCACCCCAAATCTAGGCCATAGACCCTTTTGTAGGGTTAATGTGACCTTTCTTCTCTAGCAGATGGGGCTTCCAGAAGTCCTTCTTCCCTTAGAATCATAGAATTATGGAAGACCAGTGTTGGAAGACACCTCAGGAGGTCATCTATTCCAACCCCCTGGTCAAAGCAGGACAAACCCCCAACTAAATCATCCCAGCCAGGGCTTTGTCAAGCCTGACCTTGAAAACCTCCAAGGAAGAAGATTCTACCACTTCCTTAGGTAACCCATTCCAGTTCTTCACCACCCTCCTAGTGAACAAGTTTTTCCTAACATCCAACCTAAACCTCCCCCACTTCAACTTGAGACCATTACTCCTTGTTCGGTCATCTGCCACCACTGAGAACAGGCCAGCTCCATCCTCCTTAGAACCCATCTTCAGGTAGTTCAAGGCTCTTCTCTTCTGCAAACTAAATAAGCCTAGTTCCCTTGGCCTCTCCTCATAAGTCATGTGCCACAACTCCTAATAATTTTTGTTGCCCTCCGCTGGACTTTCTCCAATTTGTTCACATCCTTTCTGTAGTGGAGGGCCAAGAACTGGATGCAATACTCCAGATGTGGCCTCACCAGTGGTAATTAGAGGGGAATAATCACTTCCCTAGATCTGCTGGCAATGGTCCTACCAATATGCCATTAGCCTTCTTAGCAACAAGGGCACACTGTTGACTCATATCCAGCTTCTCATCCACTGTATTCCCCAGGTCATTTTCTGTAGAACTGCCGCTTGGCGAGTTAGTCCCCAGACTGTAGCAGTGCATAGGATTCTTCCATCCTAAGTGCGGACTCTGCACTTGTCCTTGTTGAACCTCAAATTTCTTTTGACCAAATCCTCCAATTTGTCTAGATCACTCTAGGACCCTATGCCAACCCTCCTGCATATCTACCTCTCCCCCCAGCTTAATGTCATCCATGAACTTGCTGAGGGTGCAATCCATCCCATCCTCTGGATCATTAATGAAAATTTTGAACAAAACCGGCCCCAGGACTGACCCCTGAGACACTCCACTTGATACCAGCTGCCAACTATATATTGGGCCCTTAATCACTAGCCTTTGAGCTCAAAAATCTAGCCAGCTTTCTATCCACCTTATAGTCCATTCATCCAATCGACACTTCTTTAACTTGCTTGCAAGAATACTGTGGGAGACCATATCGAAAGCTTTGCTAAAGTCAAGGTATATTACGTCCACCACTTTCCCCATATCCACAGAGCCAGTTATCTCATCATAGAAAGCAATCAGGATGGTCAGGCATGATTTGCCATGTTAAATCCATGTTGACTGTTCCTGATCACCTTCTTCTCCTCTAAGTGATTCCAAATTGATTCCTTGAGGACCTGATCCATGATTTTTCCAGGGATAGGGGTGAGGCTGACCAGTCTGTAGTTTCCTGGATTACCCTTCTTCCCTTTTTAAAAGATGTGCACTATATTTGCCTTTTCCAGTCATCCGGGACCTCCACCATTTGCCATGAGTTTTCAAATATAGTGACTAATGGCTCTGCAATCACATCAGCCAACTCCCTCAGCATCCTCGGGTACATTGCATGCACCCATAGACTTGTGCATGTCCAGCTTTTCTAAATCATCCTTAATCAGTTCTTTTGGCACTGAGGGCTACTCACATCCTCCCCATACTGTGCTGTCCAGTGCAGCACTCTGGGAGTTGACCTTGTCTGTGAAGACCGAGGCAAAAAAATCATTGAATTCTTCAGCTTTTTCCACATCATCTGTCACTAGATGCATCCCCCATTCAGTAAGGGTCGCACACTTTCCCTGACCTTCTTCTTGTTACTAACACATCCTCATTGTTACCCTTCATATCCCTTGCTAGCTGCAACTCCAATTCTGTTTGGCCTTCCTGATTACAACCCTGCATGCTCAAGCAATATTTTAATACTTCTCCATAGTTATCTGTCCAAGTTTCCACTTCTTCCTTTTTGTGTTTAAGCTCACCGAAGATTCAACTGTTAAGCCAAGCTGGCCACCTGCCATATTTGCTGTTCTTTCTGCACATCAGGATGGTTTGTTCCTGTGCCCTCAATTAGGTGTCTTTAAAATACAGCCATCTCTCCTGGACTCCTTTCCCCTTCATTTCCCTGAGGGAGTCAAAGTCTTCTTTTCTGAAGTCCAGGGTGAATATTCTGCTGCTCTCCTTTCTTCCTTTTGTCAGGATCCTGAACTCAACCATCTCATGGTCACTGCTGCCCAAGTTGCCACCCCACTTCTACTTCCCCTACCAATTCTTCCCTCTTTGTGAGTGGTAGGTCAAGAGGAGCATGGCCCCTAGTTGGTTCCTCCAGCACTTGCACCAGGAAGTTGTCCCCAACACTCTCCAGAAACATCCTGGATTTTCTGTGCACTGCTACTTTGCTCTCCCAGCAGATGTCAGGTTGATAGAAGTCTCCATGAGAAACAGGGCCTGTGATCTGGAAACTTCTGTCCGTTGTCTGAAGAAAGCCTCATCTACCTCAGCAATGATTTTTGAGTGAGTTCTAAATTAGGTCTTTCAGAATGATGGACATTGTGAATAATCATAGTTTATACAGTTAATTGCAAATATGAGAAGTCACCACTCCTGCTGCTGTGCTAGAGATGAGTACAAGTGGGGATGGTTTTGTTTTTGCAAAGCCTTGTTGATTGAGTTGCTGGTTTGAAATATCAATACCAAGAGGCGATCCAGATCCATGAGCAATTGTATCTGCCTCGCCTCCATTATACTAGTCTTTGTTATTGTCCATCTATAGTCTATTCCCAGTATTTAAGAATTAACCTACCTACCAGATGATTTAACTGGGAATGATGATTTAACTGGGAATTGGTCCTGCTTTGAGCAGGGGGTTGGACTAGATGACCTTCTGGGGTCCCTTCCAACCCTGATATTCTATGATTCTATGATTCTATGATACCTACTAACTGCATTGGGGAGCACTCACGTTTAACTGCACTATGATTAGGTGTGAGTACATGAATGTAAGTGTGAATAAGAGTTGAGCAATTGGGTCCATGGAGTAGATATTAAAAAAATACATAAAACCAACTTCATGTTTTTATGTTAATTTTTTTCTTCTCATCCTGACTTTGTTCCAGGTACATATGCATTCTCCACCCCCCCCCCCCCCGCCCCCAACTCATCTCACTGTTTCTTCTGGGATGTTTCTTCTTCTTCTGCCATGATTTTGGTGTGAATCAGGAATGTAATTAACAGGATTTTTGGTGCAGAATGAAATGAAGGGCAAAAAGTCCTGAGGGGAATAATAGGCGGAGATGTGACATAAGCAAAATAATTCCATTTAATATCTGTTGTGTTACAGTTGAATAGCTTCATCCTGCTCATAAATATACTTTATGCTTCCTAGCTTTAACTCTGAGTCAAGTGAGTTAAAACGACAAAAATATAAGTAAAATGTATAGTGCCTTATGTAAATCAAATGATTATAGCTGCAGTTTATTTACAAAGTGCAGTCGCAATTTGGTGCCATGCAGTTAGTAGACTAGCACAGATAGCATTTGCAAAAGTATTGCTAATTAATTGTTAATAACCTTCTGGAAACATAACCAAGACAGACACTAAATTGTGAAACTAGTTATCAAGGGCAGTGGAGCAGAAATGATTTAAAGATTTTAATCAGAATTCTGTGTGCAACTTTTTTTTGCTTGGCTTCCTACATGTATTGTTCAAGAGAGAAATCCTATGCCCAAAAGGGAACTTAAAGTGAAAGCAAACATGTGATTGTTTGTGATTATCTACAGTAAACAAGGGCGTCACATATTTGTCTATAATTAATAAACTTTAAAGTAAAAATCAGTCACTGAGACACTGATTAATGAGATAGCCAACTGCTTTGAGTCTACTGGGTGGGGAGGAAGGAACAGTGCATTGTTGGAGAAGATAAAGAGCAGCACAAGAATTTTAAAATGATCAGTGATTGAATTTTTGAACTTGTAAGGATATGGTCAAATTGAGGCAAGCATCCTCTTGCATTTAATCTCACATTAACCCTCAGTGCTTTGCAAATAAGTGATATTCTCATAAACCTAAAACATTTAATGGAAAAGGGAAGCATTACTGTGAAGAACATCAGCTATCTGTGACTGGAAATAGGTTGGAGCTGTAATGCAGGTACAAAAATAATAAAAGTATCTTTGTAAATGTGTATCATTGTTACATTGTCATAGAAGAACAACTTTTAACCTTTGAACGTGTTTAATTTGCAAAAGTACAACAGAACCAGCCCCAAGGAGGAAAGAAATATGGCAACAGGTCTGAAAATAGAGTTGCTGGGTTTTTCTGTTTTTTTTTTTCCCTGTTGAAAAGTATTTTTCTTTTAATAATATTCTGTGAAAAGTTTCAACTTGTTGGTAAAATTTCAAAAACTGAAACACATTGGCTAAAAATTATTGATTCAAAATAGCAACACTATGCCGCATGGAAGTTGTAATGGGAGCATAGATACCCAAGCTACTTCTATGGGCCAGGATCTCTGGAGCCAGCTTTTTGGGGAGTCTAGGAAGAATGTGATCTCAAACAGGAGCAGCCGGGGCCTACACGTGCCTCCCTTCCCCCATTTGTTTCATCTCCCAATGCTCCATAGCGTGTGTGTATTGGATGGGGGAGTGTGCTACTTATTTCTTGTTCCCTCCCCATGCCATGTCTAACCTGTCTAGCCCTCATCTTCTGCAATTGGACAGCAGGGGCACAGGGGTGAAGGGAAGGAGTGGTTGGAAGTCTTTTCTAACCTTGTCTAATTAAGCCAGGTGAATAGGCAATATGATGGCATATGAAATTCAGCATTGAAATATACAAGATACTGTACATTGGAGGGAATAATTTCAACTATTAATCTTCATAGCTGGGATATAAGTTAGCTGTAACCATTTTGGACAAAGACCTTAGCCTCCTTGTAGGTAGCTCAAATAAAACCTCTGTTCACATAAAGGGGTAGTTACAAATAAAAATTAACCAAATGTTAGATTTTATAAGGTTTATAATAGATATCGGAATACTAGAATACTACTGACATCCAATGAAACTGAAAGGAACAAAATTTAATACTGATAAAATGAAACACTTATATAATTGGCATCAATGGTATATTGTGACAATGAGTTCCATAGGCTAAGAGCTCAGCATCAGTTAAAAGATTAGCCAGTAAGAACATGCACAATTATAATCAATATTATTTTTAAATATTTGGAAGGAATAAAAGCCCTAATGATTCAGAACATATACCAGCCAATAACTGACCGGAATCAAGAAGAACCTTTCTTCATAAACGGGTATTCTCTACTTGTCCACTCTGAATTTTCTTGCACGTTTCTCAAAAGGATCTTCTTTGTTAGAGACCGAAGAATGGATTTGATGGATCCCTGGTCAGATGCAATAAGGCAGTCAAGTTACTAGTAGTAATTTTATGTATGTTATAAAATCTTTTAGTGGCTCCAAATAGCTTTTTAAGAACACTTGTAATTTTGATGTGTATCTTTTTTTTTTTCTTTTACAGCAGAAAAGGTCACATATTCAATAAAGTGTGGATAATAGTTTATTTGAAGTAGACCCATAGCTTTTGGAGAAGCAAGCACGAAAGAAGAGAACATTTTGGGTCACATGATTTTGAAAGCTATACATATTTGGGCCAGGAATTCATTAAATCTATAATGGCTAAAATGGGAGAGTAGTATTGACTACATTACCTTCAAACCTGATAACGTAATTTCCAAGGTTGAAGTAATTTAATCTCTCTGTTTCAGAGGATTTGCAGTATATTTGGGCTGAGACCTGTCATATTGCATGAAATTTGTTTCTGACCTGGAAGAAGAAAGGGCCTTATTGCAACCAAGCCAATCTTAAAATGAAAAATGAAAACAAAACTGGGTCTGGTGAAAAAATATTCATGTAGTGGGTCATGGTGAAGCTCTAAAAGTTTATAGATGAAATCCTGGTGCCATTGAATCCCTATTAACTTCACTGGGGCCAAAATTTCACCCCGTAAGTGGTGAAGTCACATTCTGGGTGCCACAAGCACAGTAAAGTCTAATTCCTTGAATATTTTGATGTTTATCATTTTCCAATCTAATCTTTTTATTGCAGTGTTTTCCATTACTTGTTTCCAGATGATCCAACTCTTCCCTACAATCTTTTGTTCACCTTTTCCCAACTTAAATCTGTAATATAGCTCCCTTTCTTGATATTAACATATGAGAAGGTCACAATGGACCAGGCTTATGATTGGTGTAAATTGTGTTATATTAGGGAAATTCAGATTTAGCATGATCTATTGTTAATTATTTTTCACTACATGGATGCACTTTTCAAAGAGATCAAATACAAATCCAGCAGGTGAAATGTCCTGTGCTTTAACTGGTCAATGAATAGATAAGAAGTCTTCAAGAAATATCTATGTGCTTCAGGAAGTGGTGATGGTAACAAACTGAGATCTTGGTAATGTGTACCGGTTTAACAAACTGAGGGGGCTTTTCTCAAGAACAGTCATATTACAAATTCTAGCCTGCCCATATTCTGCCCACCTAATCTTCCCCAGTGATTCCAGCCTTCACTTCCTGTTCCAAACTATTGTGTATGTTATTACTGAACTGTTGCTGTATTTAATCCAAGAGTGATTTATTTTTTCTTGTGGATGATGGGCTCCTTGTGTATAGTTTGTATACTTGTTTGTAAAGTGCTCTGGAAATAGTTTGGGATTATAGATGCTATATAAATGTAAGTTAATGTTTTTAGAATGTTTGACTGCTGTTTGAGAAATCTCTATTTCTATGTTTATGTTAATTTGCTTGAATATATTGTATAAAGGAAATTTTAGCTCTTAATATTCATGGAATTACTTATTAAAATAAATGAAAATCAAGTGTATTTTAAAAAGCAGCATATTTAGAACAGTGCTACAATAAATGCATTTAGTTTAGGAAAAGGAGAAGAGTTGATACAAAGATGCAGATCCTTTCCTTCTTGGTGCTGGAAAACAGTGAATTCATACTAATAAAGTGCAGCTCTCTTCTGAAAAGTGACTACGGTATGTAAAATGGCCCTTCTTAATACACATATCTACTTTTTGCATATAATCAGAGTCATATCTGTTGATTTCAGTGATAAAAATAAGTTTATACTATATTTTTACTCCTTAGAGGTACTGCAGAGCCAACACAGCTATGGGAAGTGCAAAATGAATTTTATTCTGTCATGTGCTTCATAGCTGATGAAGTTCCAATTGCAGAAATAACAACTATAATAATACAAGCATATTTATTGAGTGCAATGTGCCTGAATAGGTGTAAATGAGAACATTTTTTTTTATATTGGTAATGATACATTACTAGAATATACCTTGTATTTTAAATCTTAGGGTAAGGGCCAAATTCTAATCTCACTGACATTTCTATGATGTAATTGAGTGAAGAATTTGGGATAGAGTTTATAGTGCAGGAAACTAGAAGAAACATCTTTTACATAATCACTCCTCAGATTAGAATCATACATTAATGAAAAGAATCAAAGTTTTGTTATGTATCCCTTTTTATCTAGTTTCCACATATAGTAGAGATATAAAAGAATTTTTACATGCAAAAAGTCAAGTAATAGAGATTAGCCATAGATCTCAGCCTTGATAGTTTACCTTAAACTGGGAGCTAGATTTTGTATCTACGGAACATTTAGATTACTATACATTATTGATTAAAATCTATTATACTTTCCACAATCAAGAGAAAATATTTTGTTTTTTAACTTCTAGCTCATTTAGCCATCGCCCATGCCCCCCAACCTCCGTTGCTCTTATTTTATTCTGTGTATACCCATAAAGAGAGATTTATTTTCTTTTTTTATTGTGTAGTATAACTATGCGGTTTACCTTGTTGTTTAATTTGGCTTCCTTTCAAGCCTAGTACATACACCTTAAATTTGCTTGTTCAAAGACATTTCATGAATGCATTGAATAGACAAGTACATGTAAAATATGTGGAATATATTAATTCTCTGAATGATTATTTCCACATTGTCCCTGGGGATGGAGACATTAAACGTATTCTGCGGTCTCAGTGAAATGCCTTTACAGTAATTCAGAAGTTTTACTTCTCACGCATAATTAATTAATAGCAGAGATACATGGTGGAGCCAGAATGATTTTACAACTCAGCAGCAAAATACATTGAGAGGAGCTCAGATAGTATGATGAGGAGGGCCATATATGTACCTACATAGTTATACATAATTAAATGGACTCCTAATGCCAGAAGTAGACGCGAATTTCTTGAGATAACTGAGAATAAAAAATCATTTGGTTTTGCCAAACAAAAAAAATATATAATAAACATGCCAAGTACTTTTTCATTTTTGTAAAGATAGATTTCTTGGCAATCTGAGTTCCCTGCTTCATGAGCCAATGATTTTGTTTCAAGAAACCCTGAAAATATTTCAAGTCTTATAATCTTAATGATCAGTCTTTGCACTATATAGAACAGACAATACTATTTTTTCCCCAAAACACCTGATTGCTAACAGGGATCCATAAACTGTAATGAATTTAGCAAAATCCCAAGACTGAAACATGACCTGGACAATCTGAGGGCATATGCCTTTGACAGAGTTAAAAGCTGAAATTCCTGCCAATTCTTGAACGTGTATTTTCATTCCTATTATGCTGCCATCCATCTTTGTTCCATGGTTTTGCCTGGATTTATTTTGACCAAGCTTCCTTTTATCAAGAGTCTAATTTCATTCAGACACTGGGATAAGTATCAAACAACAGTGTGGTTTAAACTAGAACTGTCAACTGATCAAAAAAATTATCCGTGATTAATTGTGCTGTTAAACAATAGAATACCATTTATTTAAAATATTTTGGATGTTTTCTACATTTTCAAAGATATTGATTTCAATTACAACACAGAATACAAAATGTACCGTGCTCACTTTATATTTATTTTTATTACAAATATTTGCACTGTAAAAAAAGAAATATTATTTTTCAATTTCCCCATTACAAGTCCTTTAGAACAATCTCTTTATTATGAAAGTTGAACCTACAAATGTAGAATTGCATACAAAAAACCTGCATTGAAAAATAAAACAATGTAAAATTTTAGCACCTACAAGTCCACTCAGTCCTACTTCTTGTTCAGCCAATCGCTCGGACAAGTAAGTTTGTTTACATTTGGAGGAGATAATGTTGCCCGCTTCTTCTTTACAAGGTCACCTGAAAGTGAGAACAGGCACTCCCATGACACTGTTGTAGCCGGTGTCACAAGATATTTACATGCCAGATACATTAAAGATTCATAAGTCCCTTCATGCTTCAACCACCATTCCAGAGGTTGAGTGCATGCTGATGATGGGCTCTGCTCAACAGTGATTCAAAACAGTGTGGACCAACGCATGTTCATTTTCATCATCTGAGTCAGATGACACCAGCAGAAGATTGATTTTTTTTTTTTGGTGGTTCAGGTTCTATAGTCTCTGCATCGGAGTATTGCTCTTTTAAGACATCAGAAAGCACCTCGTCCCTTTCGAAGTTCCACACCTTGTCCCTCTCAAATTTTGGAAGGTACTTCAGATTCTTTCCTGGTCCCTCTCAAACTTCTACACCTCTTCCCTCTCAAATTTTGGAAGCATGTCCTCTGGAATGGTGGTCAAAGTACGCAGGGGCATATAAATGTTTAGCATATCTGGCATGTAAATACCTTGCTACACCAGCTACAAATGTGCCATGTGAATGCCTGTTCTAACTTTCAGGTGACATTGTAAATAAGAAGTGGGCAGCATGATCTCTCTTTAATGTAAACAAATGCAAACAAACTTGTTTGTCTTAGTGACTGGCTGAACAAGAAGTAGGACTGAGTGGACTTGAAGGCTCTAAAGTTTTACATTGTTTTGTTTTTGAGTGCACAATTAATTTTTTGAGTTAAACACATGAGTTAACTGTGATTAATCTACAGTGCTAGTTTAAACTATACATTTAAGCAATTCAGGCTTACGCAATGGTGGTTCAGGAATGTAGAATAGGGCCGTAAATGAGTACTGTATAAGTTACAACGTCTAGAAGAGATGTTGTCATAAATATAAAGGGAAGGGTAAACCCCTTTGAAATCCCTCCTGGCCAGGGGAAAGCTCCTCTCACCTGTAAAGGGTTAAGAAGCTAAAGGTAACCTCGCTGGCACCTGACCAAAATGACCAATGAGGAGACAAGATACTTTCAAAAGCTGGGAGGAGGGAGAGAAACAAAGGGTCTGTGTGTCTGTCTATATGCTGGTTTCTGCCGGGGATAGACCAGGAATGGAGTCATAGAACTTTTAGTAAGTAATCTAGCTAGGTATGTGTTAGATTGTGATTTCTTTAAATGGCTGAGAAAAGAATTGTGCTGAATAGAATAACTATTTCTGTCTGTGTATCTTTTTTGTAACTTAAGGTTTTGCCTAGAGGGGTTCTCTATGTTTTTTTAATCTAATTACCCTGTAAGATATCTACCATCCTGATTTTACAGGGGGGATTTCTTTATTTCTATTTACTTCTATTTTTATTAAAAGTCTTCTTGTAAGAAAACTGAATGCTTTTTCATTGTTCTCAGATCCAAGGGTTTGGGTCTGTGGTCACCTATGCAAATTGGTGAGGCTTTTTTATCCAACATTTCCCAGGAAAGTGGGGGGTGCAAGTGTTGGGAGGATTGTTCATTGTTCTTAAGATCCAAGGGTCTGGGTCTGTAGTCACCTAGGCAAATTGGTGAGGCTTTTTACCAAACCTTGTCCAGGAAGTGGGGTGCAAGGTTTTGGGAAGTATTTTGGGGGGAAAGACGCGTCCAAACAGCTCTTCCCCAGTAACCAGTATTAGTTTGGTGGTGGTAGCGGCCAATCCAAGGACAACAGGTGGAATATTTTGTACCTTGGGGAAGTTTTGACCTAAGCTGGTAAAGATAAGCTTAGGAGGTTTTTCATGCAGGTCCCCACATCTGTACCCTAGAGTTCAGAGTGTGGGAGGAACCTTGACAGATGTGTATTTGGAAACTTCCTTTTCTTTCTGCAATAGACATTCTACATCCATAAACAAAATTCTTTCAGAAATCAAAGGGAAAAATCTGATAGAAGTTTGGCAGCTTTTGCATAGTGCAGAAAGTTGTTGAGCATTCCCGTATAATATTGAATGCCATAGCTCCCACTGAAGTCTTTTTGAAGTTGAGGGAAATCAGCATCGTATAGGGATACTCAGCAACATGCAAGATAAAGAGCCCACAGAGCGCAGGGATGCACCCAACATTTTTTCATTGTGTTTGCCTTTTTTTCTATCCAGGGCAAGACTGTCCAGAAGTTTAGTCTCTGAATATTTTGCCTCAAATACTTCCCAACTTTATAAATTCTTTCACAAGTTAATTACCATTTATTAAATATGACATCTTAATGTCACTGTGTTCACATTTTATCAAAACGGTGACAGCTCCAAATCCATAATTCATAATTTTTATTTTAAGCTACTTAGGAAAGACATAAGACGTGGAAACAATATTGACAGTGCCATGCACCTCAGATATCAACAATAATAAATCAGTGACATTACTTTGATATTAAAATTATATTACATTAAACTAATATATACCCCACTTGTGTTTATAAACTAGCTATCCTTTAAGACACCTTTGTCAGGTTGTTAGATACCACTGGCATCCTTATCATAAATATTGGGACCATAAATACATTGATAACTAATAACCCATTTTCTAGATATTGCGCTGACATATATTGATGTGAAACGGTTATTGTGTTTTGTTTAACATTACAGTGCATTTTGTACCATGTTTAGCAAATTGCCTTCAGCCCAATGACGTGTGGTGCTGGGAAAGAGATTCTAAGATGAACAAGGGAATCTTGGGTTGCTGGAAGGTACAGGCACTTCACTTTAAAGTAGCAAATATGCTAAATCAGCTTATGGGGAGCAGGCTTTGGGATGTAACAATCTTACAGAACCCCCTGGTAGTAGTTATACAGATCAGAATTTGCATCCTCTGTACTATTGCCCTTAGATAAATGCTATGATTGTGATCAAGCAAGAACATTAGAAAATAGGAAAGCAAAATTGAAAAAAACAACAACCTCTATTCTTTCAGCCTAATTTCAGAATGAATAATGATATTCTTCTCTTACAATGATCTCTTCCCTTTATCCCAGAGGATCCACAAGGGACTGACAAATCTAGGCCTTAGTCTAGCAAATACCTAGCACATACTTAACTTTCTTCAAATAAGTAGTTTAATTAAACCATAAGTGGACAACTCAATGCAACCACTGTCTCTCAAGAGCACAAACCACATTCTCTCTCTGGGAATATGACCAGGAGCCAAGATGTCTCTCCTCCACATTTTACTTTCTCTGAAGAAAGAGAAAAGAACTGATAACTAGAAGAGATCAGTCAATACTGGCAAAAATTAGGCAACTATGACTTTGTTTTACCTACACCAGTGATTCTCAGGCTGGTCTGTGGAGCTCTCATTATCTGCAGAATTAATTCTTAGACCCAAGGAATGGGAAGATTGAATGGGGAAGAGATCCACATTATCTCCACTACAAAATATTAGTATTAAGACAACACCTGTTACATGGATGAAATAGCTTTTTATATAAGCTAAAGCTACAGTGCAAAACTGTAGAGAAAATAAACCACTTTGCTCAGGCCTATACAACTCTACTAATCCTTCGGCTCTGAACAAAGATTATAACTATCCAAAAGCATGCATGAAACTGCTTAGTAGCTGTCTTCTTTCTGACCAAAAGTTGCATGTTGAGGTCACACCATTTTGGTGTAGGCAGGAACCTCACTTACCTTGTATATCACTCCCCAGGCAACAGCCGTCTTGGGGTGTGCAGTATAACCCTGCAGATGTATCCCTTAGCAGGGGTATAGAACAGCCCAAACAAAAATGAAAATAGTTCCTCAATATTTGGGTGGCCTCCCTCACACAAAGGAGGGGAAGAAGTCATCAGACCCCACAGGAAATCTCAGCTCCCACCCTCCTGACTGTCTAAAAGACAAGAGTTGAAACTAGGGATTAAAAAATAAATAAAATAAAAAATAAAAGAAATGAACCATCACATCTGCAGGGTTATACTGCACACCCCAAGACTGCTGTTGCCTGGGGAGTGATATACAAGTTAAGTGAGGTTCCTGCCTACACCAAAATGGTGTGACCTCAACATGCAACTTTTGGTCAGAAAGACTGGCAGGGCATTCAAGCCATTTCACCAGCAAGTAACCCAGTACTCTGGTCTGAAAGCTCAGCTTGCTTCAGAAAACCTCCCTTCACCTAAGCTGACTCCCTTGTGGTATGTTTGGTCAGGACTAATAGAGACCCACAGGAGGTCTCTAACCACTTCTTGCCTATTGGCAGTAGGATATATCTTCCCCAGCAATATATGGAATCCAGTACACATTTTAAACATATTCTTTTTTGGTTAAATTCCTACTTGTGCCAGATGCTTCCACATTCTTTCCAAACCTCCTCTGAATTGAAGTAATTCAACAATAAACAAAGTATATACTCATGTCCTGGTTTCACATCCACTGTGTTCCTCCCAAATAGTTATCTTTTAACATTTCGCCATCTTTTTTAATGGGTGCGCTTAGGTTAATTTTGGGAAAACAAACAGATTTATTTTAAAATGATTAGTTAGTATTCAAATATTATCACTGTAAAGCTGCCTGCAATGACTCAGAAACGTGAGAACCAACCTCAGGGCAGATTGTTAAGAAGCAGGGCACAAGCCCCACACTGATTGTGAATTCTGTGCTTAGATTTCAACACCCAATTATCGAGTGTCAACTCCTCAGGCACTATAACACCCTAAGCATGGAGTTGCAGACAATGTCCTTGGGTACTCCAATCTATCTTGCAACCCTGATGAACATAACTTTGTGATAAATTGTCTCTTATACCAAGAATCACAGCAATATTCAGGTTACTCGCACTTCACCCAGATTGATTGTACCATGGATCTCACAGCAAAGACAACGCTCCTAGCCAATCCTATAAGAAACTATATAAAGATTTATTAAATAAGAAAAGGAAATGAGAGTTCTTTACAAGCAAACATAGATACACAAAAAGAACGAGGAGTACTTTGGGCACCTTAGAGATTCTCTAAGGTGCAACAAGTTCTCTTCTTTCTTTCTGCTGATACAGACTAACATGGCTACCACTCTGAATCCTGTCATAGATACACAAATGATTTCCAATCTTAAGTTTCAAAATGTAATAGAAACTTCTATGCAAAGCAAGCTCTATATGTCCTTTAGGATAAGCAGCTCGAAAGTGCTTGCTTATGCCTAGAAAACCTTGCCCCCCAGAGTCCAAGCAGCATAGAGATTACCAGTTTCTTCTGCTTGGGTTTTTTTATCCCTCTCCTTCCATGTGCTCTGAGCTGCAAACTCAGCTGATGGGGGGAATTTACTTGCATGACTTATCTTTGTTTGTGTGGAGGGGCAGGGGGAGCAAGACAAATCTTTTGTCCTCTGTAATGTTCCATAATAGTGTGTCTGGTGTAATGGGCCATCTCTGTTGGGCAGAACATAACACTTCCTGTTGGAGACCAGCACTTTACATTAGCTAATGTCTCTCTCCGGTCTGGTGATTTACATATTCCCAGAGGTTTACAATTACAGCTGCTCAAATATAATCTTAGAATAGTGGAGTACAGATGATACAAGTGAGATTAATGCATGAAGCCATTCACAGGCATTCAATAAAATCTAAAAACATTCTTATAATTCAAATAACTGTTTTAATAATACTAATACACAGGTGAGCCGAACTGATTCCAGACATGGATTTGTCAGTGTTCCACTGAGGCATGGGAACCTTGGCCTGAGCTATCACCTGGTCTGCCAACATCATCGTCATCAACTCACATGGATACTAAAATCATAGACTACAACTATCACTGAAAAAGGTTCTAAGGGTTTCATTGGAGCTTACTGTTTTCAACATCATATTTAGCAATAGTCTCAAACAGATAAACACATTTTATATAGGACTTTCCATCTAGAAAGATCCCCAAATCCTTTACAAGCTGTGGCTGAAGTCCTATACTCCTTATTCCAAGCAAGACTCCCATTCAGGCAATACATTTTGGGAGGTTCCACCTGAGGGGGTTCTATTAGAGGAGAGAAGCCTTTAAATTCCATCCACTGCTCCAAGGCAGCTGATCCAACAGAGGCTGCCCAGTGGTTGCACATATTCTATCTGCTGTGTTACCATCCCTGAGCCCTGCTGACCCATCACACCTATTTTATTTGTGTGGTACTGATCAGCTTCAAACTCTTTTTGGGTTGTAAGGCTTGGCGGAGTTGCACCCTACCACAAGCAGACTTGCTGAGACCAGGGTCTCAGAACCTTGGTTCTGCCAGTGCAAAAGGTGAAGCCAGCCATTTAGCTGAACAAAGGGATAATATAAAAATATAAAAGCAATTCTTCTTCTAAGCCTTCATCTCTGGTGTCACTGTTGTCAGGACAGGAAGTAAAATCAAATTTCTTGTAAATCAGTCCCTCCCCCCCTCCCCCCAACTATGCTTCATTCCTCTAGTAGACAGCTTAATGAAATTTGACTCTGTAACCTGTCCACTTCATCCTTGTAGCATTTATGTCATCGGTTGCACAGCAGCAATGATAAATCTTATCCTACAGCCTACTGGATACACTTTTCGTGGCAATTTAAATGACTGTTTCTTATGCTTCCTGCACAGAGCTTATCTGGTATCTGTTTCTTTCACTGTTGCTAACCGAATACATAAAGATAGCATCAAGCCACTACAGTGGAGTGGGAAGTAAAAAGCTTCTTATTATCCTAGAATGGTCAAATAATTGAAGAGAAGGTAACAATATGCTATCATCTGCCTACTGTTCAAAGAAAAAGTTTATTTCAAGATTAATGCCTAAAAATGCTTAAAGGTAAACGGAAAGGCATTTTATCTGCCAAGACCTGAGTTTAGCGTTCAATATTTGAAATGCAGCAATTATGACAACACTAACACCTACAATAGGGCAGGGATCCTAATTTCCTGTATTTGTTACATGGGTTTTGATGTCACTGTTGTTACCCGTGGCATCAGGGGGAAACACACAACCCAGAAATCTTATCTGGACAAGCACAAAAAGAAGAAACAGCTTTTCAGTTATTTTTTGTCCAGGCATATATGTATATGTAAAGTGTAAGTCTCCCTGTCCTGTAAGCTTAATAATTTTTAATATGTCCTTTACCCTTTTTATCAGTATGTTAGAGCACTGACAGTAGAAAATTCTATCGTGGAAGTTTGCCTTTCAGTTCTAAATACATGCAAACACAAAAGAGAGTGTTTCCTCGAACATTCATTAATTGCTAATGCTGAGAGGTATTTGTTTGTTTTCTTTTCTTATTTTGTTCAGCACTGTAGTTCTTGTTCTCTTTGAACATTTTGAGTTTGTGCCATAATCATTTTTTCAGCTTGTGGACTATTCAGTCTATTTGATCAGCATTAAAGACCCATTATGATCTTTGTACTCTTCATTTTAATTCTAGAATATGAGGCTCTTAATAGACAACATTAATATTTATGGACCTTCTCCTTTAAGGTGCTGATCAGCTACTCTGATTTCAGATTCACAGGAGATTCTCAGCACTTTATCATGCCGAATATTAAAGGATCCTGCTTAATGGAGACACTGTTACCCAGTGTAAAGTTGTTAAGTGATGTTGATCAATGTGTTATATAAATATGAAATCCTAACATCCATTTTTTTTGATGAGAGAAGTAGTCAAATAAAGATTAAAAAGAGAAGAAATAAAGGACAACTGCAATGACCACTTTGATTCTTAGGGAAAAGGTGGGTGAGGTAATATCTTTTGGTCCAATAAAATATAGTACCTCACCCACTTTGTCTCTCTAATATCCCAGGACCAAGAGGGCTACAACAACACTGTATACATTGATTCTTGTTCAGTGTTGTATTTCATTTCACTTTAAGTATTGTTAAGCCCTTATAATTATCTCTTCTCTTAATGGAACTGTTTACTCAGGACAATATGCAGCTGACAATTTGTGATTGTCATCTACCTGTCAACTCTACAGCCAAAAGGTAGACTTAATCATCTTCTGCACTTTATGTATCAGCCACCTTGCTGGCCAAGGTCCTGAATGCAGCATTGCTTCACCTATGAAGCAGTGATAGCTAGCAGCCCACTGCTTTGTTTCCATGCATCTTTGCATTTCACCCCTTCCCACTCTTTCCTCCTTCTGAGCCAGTGCATTTTCTTTTTCCTCCCTCTGAATGTTGCTTCCTTATGGCTACCTTATTTCCATTTCATTTCAGGTTTTATATATTGTACCTGATGGAGTAGTGCTAGGAAGCATCTAAAATATAAAATAAAAACACTTTAATAAATAATCTTAAATTGACACAATCTCAACCGAAAAAGCTCTCTTATTTGCAAAAAAACTCAGAACCTCCCCATTCAGTTTCCCCCTCATTAGAAGAGAAAAAGGTGAGCTTCAAAATGTAGCTGGTCAAAAAATGCCAATTATTTTTCTTGCAATTTTGAAAAACATTTGGGCTTTAGTCTTACTTTTTTATGCCATTTTTTAATGAAGAACCAAACCCAAACACCAAAATATTTGGTGGGGTTTTTTTTGTAAATCATTCCATTTTTGGTTAATAGTTACAGTTTCAAAAACCAAAAACTAAAAATGTCTACTGAAAACTGACCATTTTTGCTCAATAATGTTACATTTCTAGCTTTTCTTTTAAAAAGTATACAGTGTCTACAGAAATGATAACACTTTTTTTGGTAAAAATTTACCATTGTATTATAGAAGACACTTTTTCTTGAAAAATGTTTTGAAGAAAGTACTTTGACCTTGTCTACTATAAAACATCCCCAGTATTCAGAAATAGGCTTCAGGCACTGAGGTCATCCTTACTCAGGCTATTACTTTGTATCAATAGCTTCCTCATTCTTATTATTGTTATTTATTGGTATTACATTAGCATTGGGATCCCTAGTCATAGACAGGACCCTGTTGTGCTAGGTGCTATAGAAACATAGAACAAAAAGATGATCCCTGCTCTAACTGGCTTAAAGATTAAGTATCGCTGGAGGGTAGGGATAGGATACAGAGGGACCTAGACAAATTAGAGTATTGGGCCAAAAGAAATCTGATGAGGTTGAACAAGGACAAGTGCACAGTCCTGCACTTAGGACAGAAGAATCCCACACACTGCTATAGACTAGGGACGGAGTGGCTAAGCAGCAGTTCTGCAGAAAAGGACCTAGGAGTTATGGTGGATGAGAAGCTGTATATGAGTCAACAGTGTGCACTTGTTGCCAAGAAGGCTAACTGCGTTTTGGGCAGTATAAGTAGGGTCATTGCCAGCAGATTGAGGGATGTGATCATTCCTCTCTATTTGACATTGGTGAGGCTACATCTGGAGTTCTGTGTCCAGTTTTGGGCCCCACACTACAAGAAGGATGTGGAAAAATTGGAAAGAGTCCAGCAGAGGGCAACAAAAATAATTAGGGGTCTGGAACACATGACTTATGAGGAGAGGCTGAGGGAACTGGGATTGTTTAGTCTGCAGAAGAGAAGAATGAGGGGGGATTTGATAGATGCTTTCAACTACCTGAAAGGGGGGGTTCAAAGAGGATGGATCTAGACTGTTCTCAGTGGTATCAGATGATAGAACAAGGAGTAATGATCTCAAATTGCAGTGCGGGAGGTTTAGGTTGGATGTTAGGAAAAACTTTTTCAATCGGAGGGTGGTGAAGCACTGGAATGTGTTACCTAGGGAGGTGGTGGAATCTCCTTCCTTAGAGGTTTTCAAGGTCATGCTTGACAACGCCCTGGCTGGGATGATGTAGTTGGGGATTGGTCCTGCTTTGAGCAGGGGGTTGGACTAGATGACCTCCTGAGGTCCCTTCCAATCCTGATATTCTATGATTCTATGATTCTTTCAATCCCATCTTTATTACTGATATGGTAGGTTCTGTGAATCTCATCCTATACTCCAGGGGACTGGGAGAGGAAACATGTGGGTATCCTAAAACGCTCCATCAGGTTCAGAATTAGGTTGTTTAGAACACATCACCCTCAAATTACTGATCTCTCCATTGAACACAGAGTTCAGTTTGATGTTTCTGTCTTAATCTTGAAAGCCCTGGTGCTAAATAGGTAACTGCCCCTAACCACATGGTTAATATTCAACTTGAAGGGATATAGCACTGGGTGTGCTCTCCCTCCCCCCAGCCCTTTGCCTCTAGTGGGCTTCAGGAGAAACCCCAATGTAGGGCCTAATATACATGATAGAAATCCCTTTTCTCTTCTCCACAGAAGAATTCCCTTAATGTTCTCCTCTGGTTTTCTTTTCATAGCACAATCTTGCTTTTTCAGTCACACTTGCTGAGTTAATTGGTGATCTTTCCTAGAGGTAAATATCACTGATTGAAATTAATGATTTTAAAGGCTTTACTCTCATTATCAATTAGCCCCAAGTGGACTGGAGTTTCTGGAAAGTTAAGTTACCATTATATGGTGAGCTGTGCTGGGGTCAGAAATGTCTCCCAAATAATTTGGCAGAAGACACCAAGAATGTATTGTATTTGAACAGTGTCTAGGCATTCAGTATGTTATTGCTTGAAGAGGTCAAATCTTTTTGAAATGATAGGTTACAATTATTAAATTACATTTCTTTTTCTTTCAGAAAAGGGGTTTCAAGTTTGAGATCAAGTATTTCTACCTGAGCATTTAATACATGAGCCATCTACTGCATTTCTTATATATTTAAAACACATTTTAAAATCCTCTCTTATATGAGTTGTCTAAGCTCTTCTGATCCTGATGCTGCAATGAGCTCTGCATGAGCACAGAGGTCTTCCCATTTGGAGCTCACTGAAGATTGGGACCTTAGTATGTAATTTCTTAAAAAGTTGCCTTTGTGTGGTATATTATGTGAAAAAGAAACAGGTACTTGGCATAGATCTGTTTGCAGTGAGCATCTTCTATTCCTTTCTTACCCTTGCATTACAAAAAGCAATAGCTACTAAACACTTCTTAGCTAGACTTTTTTTATATGTATTGATAAAATTATCACAATAGTTCACATTTGTATAGCACCTTTCATCCCCAAGCATCTCAAAAATGTTTCATAAACTACTGTAAAACTCTTTTTAAGACAGAAGGATGTGTGTACAAGCCTAAAGTGAGTAACAAAACAATCTTGTTTCCATCACTCATTACCAAGTATCTAACACTAGATTATACAATATACAAAGTATAGAATGTGTCTCTCTTTGTTCTGTTAAATATATAGTAGGTTTTGGGTAATAAGAGTTTTCATTTTTAATTTACATGCTTTTAGTATTGCTTCATATTTGTTCATGATTAGTTTACACAAATCAAATCAACAATTGCTGGAGGTGGGGAGAGCACCATGAGGAACAGCGTTGAAGATGCCTTTTGATAGATAGCAACAGACAATGCGTCATATCCTGCACACACACATACACATAAGTAACTGTACTCACCTCAGTAGCCTCACTTATATGCTCAGAGGCTTTAGAGGTTCAGGTTTAGTGTGAGTACCTACACTCTTACTGAGCAGCATTCACCTTGACCACAGAGGCTTATACCACAGAGGCAATCATGCTACTATTCAGGTTACCTGCTGCTAAACAGTGGGAATGCTTCCAAGTGGCCACCTTTTAATTGCTGTCAGCTAATTTTAACAGCCTTTATTTTAAATAGAAGTTATGTCAAGTTCTACTGTGGATGATTCAAAAATAACCATGTCTAAAGATAGAGGGCTATCTAATTGCTGTATATTTGCTAATTACCTGTAAATTGACCGTTATTTTGGTGATAAAAAATTGTCCAACCAGAACAAACAAACAAAAGTGTTTTTAAAGTGAACTTCTGTCCACCTTTTTTATTTGGAATCCATGGCTGAAGTTTTATGTATTATTGTGCCTTTATCTAGTTGCTGGTTAATTGACCACTTCTCTAAATTTGCTGCCAGGAAAATACAGAATGACTCGTGTAGTTTTGATAGCATAAATGGAACAAATGGCCAAGTCCAACACAAAACAACATTATTTTAACAAGCACAATAAAACTGCATACTACACAATTCAGAAAAATCATTTGTCATTTGCAAGTGTAGGCTCCTCAGTGTAGAAATTGCCTATTTGGTGCTGAGTCAGAGACAGTGGAATCTGTACCTAGCTTTGAAAATTAGTTCCACATATACCTCCAGGTGTCAGGTTTGCCTGTTCAGACTCAAATTGTCACTGCAGTTCATTGTCCCAGACACTGCAGGAAGAAAGGCAAAATATCAGGAATGTGGTTTAATCAGGCCGCATCATTTTTAAGTAAAACATCTGGGAAATATCCAGCAATAACTGGTTCTGTACAGGTCACCCATCCTTTGTAATCATAGAATCATAGAATATCAGGGTTGGAAGGGACCTCAGGAGGTCATCTAGTCCAACCCCCTGCTCAAAGCAGGACCAATCCCCAGCTAAATCATCCCAGCCAGGGCGTTGTCAAGCCTGACCTTAAAAACCTCTAAGATTCTACCACTTCCTGAGGTAACCCATTCCAGTGCTTCACCACCCTCTGATTGAAAAAGTTTTTCCTAATATCCAAACTAAACCTCCCCCCACTGCAACTTGAGATCATTACTCCGTGTTCGGTCATCAGCTACCACTGAGAACAGTCTAGATCCATCCTCTTTGGAACCCCCCCCCCTTTTCAGGTAGTTGAAAGCAGCTATCAAATCCCCCCTCATTCTTCTCTTCTGCAGACTAAACAATCCCAGTTCCCTCAGCCTCTCCTCATAAGTCATGCACTCCAGTCCCCTAATCATTTTTGTTGCCCTCTGCTGGACTCTTTCCGATTTTTCCACATCCTTCTTGTAGTGTGGGGCCCAAAACTGGACACAGTACTCCAGATGTAGCTTCACCAATGTCTAATAGAGGGGAATGATCATGTCCCTCAATCTGCTGGCAATGCCCCTACTTATATAGCCCAATATGCCATTAGACTTCTTGGCAACAAGGGCACACTGTTGACTCATATCCAGCTTCTCGTCCACTGTAACCCCTAGGTCCTTTTCTGCAGAACTGCTGCCGAGCCATTCGGTCCCTAGTCTGTAGCGGTGCATTGGATTCTTCCGTCCTAAGTGTAGGACTGTGCATTTGTCCTTGTTGAACCTCATCAGATTTCTTTTGGCCCAATCCTCTAATTTGTCTAGGTCCCTCTGTATCCTATCTCTACCCTCCACTGTATCTACCACGGCTCCTAGATTAGTGTCATCTGCAAACTTGCTGAGGATGCAATCCATGCCATCCTCCAAATCATTAATGAAGCTATTGAACAAAACCGGCCCCCCGGACCGACCCTTTGGGCACTCTGCTTGATACCGGCTGCCATGGAGCCATTGATCACTATCCGTTAAGCTCAACGATCTAGCCAGCTTTCTATCCACCTTATCGTCCATTCATCCACCTCATACTTATTTAACATGCTGGCAAGTATACTGCGGGAGACCATATCAAAAGCTTTGCTGAAGTCAAGAAAAGACACATCCACTGCTTTCCTATCATCCACAGAGCCAGATATCTCGTCATTGAAGGCAATTTCATTAGTCAGGCATGACTTGCCCTTGGTGAATCTATGCTGACTGTTCCTGATCACTTCCCTCTCCTCTAAGTGATTCCAAATTGATTCCTTGAGGACCTGATCCATGATTTTTCCAGGGACTGAGGTGAGGCTGACTGGCCTGTAGTTCCCTGGATCCTCCTTCTTCCCTTTTTTTAAAGATGGGCACTACATTAGCCATTTCCCCGTCGTCTGGGACCTCCCTCGATTGCCACGAGTTTTCAAAGATAATGGCCAATGTTTCTGCAATCAGCTCTACCAACTCCTTTAGCACCCTTGGATGCAGCACATCCGGCCCCATGGACTTGTGCTCTTCCAGCTTTTCTAAACAGTCCTGAACCACTTCTGTCTCAACAGAGGGCTGGTCACCTCCTCCCTATGCTATGCTGCCCAGTGCAGTAGTCTGGGAGCTAACCTTGTTCGTGAAGACAGAGGCAAAAAAAAAGCATTGAGTACATTAGCTTTTTCCACATCCTCTGTCACTAGGTTGCCTCCCTCATTCAGTAAGGGGCCCACACTTTCCTTGACTTTTTTCTTGTTGCTAACATACCCGAAGAAACCCTTCTTGTTACTCTTAACATCTCTTGCTAGCTGCAACTCCAAGTGTGATTTG
The DNA here is from genome assembly GCF_965140235.1 of Caretta caretta. NCBI lineage: Eukaryota > Metazoa > Chordata > Testudines > Cheloniidae > Caretta > Caretta caretta. The sequence continues at coordinate 72,617,119 of NC_134206.1, read as the reverse complement.
GCCTTCCTCATTTCACTCCTGCATTCCAGAGCAATATTTTTATACTCCTCCCTTGTCATTTGTCCAGTCTTCCACTGCTTGTAAGCTTCTTTTTTGTGTTTAAGATCAGCAAGGATTTCACTGTTAAGCCAAGCTGGTTGCCTGCCATATTTACTATTCTTTCTATACATTGGGATGGTTTGTTCCTGCAGCCTCAAGAAGGGTTCTGTAAAATACTGCCAGCTCTCCTGGCTCCTTCCCCCCCCCCCCCATGTTAGTCTCCCAGAGGATCCTGCCCATCAGTTTCTTGAGGGAATCAAAGTCTGCTTTTCTGAAGTCCAAGGTCCTTATTCTGCTGCTCTTTTTTCTTCCTAGTGTCAGGATCCTGAACTCGACCATTTCATGGTCACTGCCTCCCAGGTTCCCATCCACTTTTGCTTCCCCTACTAATTCTTCCTGGTTTGTGAGCATCAGGTCAAGAAGAGCTCTGTCCCTAGTTGGTTCCTCCAGCACTTGCACCAGGAAATTGTCCCCTACACATTCCAAAAACTTCCTGGATGGTCTGTGCACCGCTGTAGGTCTCTCCCAGCAGATATCAGGGTGATTGAAGTCTCCCATGAGAACTAGAGCATGCGATCTAGTAACTTCTGTTAGTTGCTGGAAGAAAGCCTCATCCACCTCATCCCCCTGGTCCGGTGATCTATAGCAGACTCCCACCACGACATCACCCTTGTTGCTCACACTTCTAAACTGAATCCAGAGACTCTCAGGTTTTTCTGCAGTCTCATACCAGAGCTCTGAGCAGTCATACTGCTCTCTTACACACAATGTAACTCCCCCACCTTTTCTGCCCTGCCTGTCCTTCCTGAACAGTTTATATCCATCCATGATAGTACTCCAGTCATGTGAATTATCCCACCAAGTCTCTGTTATTCCAATCACATCATGATTCCTTGACTGTGCCAGGACTTCCAGTTCTCCCTGCTTGTTTCCCAGGTTTCTTGCATTTGTGTATATGCACTTAAGATAACTCGCTAATTGTCCCACTTTCTCAGTATCAGGCAGGAGTCCTCCCCTCTTGCGCTCTCCTGCTCGAGTTTCCTCCCAGAATCCCACTTCCCCACTTACCTTAGGGCTTTGATCTCCTTCCCCCAGTGAACATAGTTTAAAGCCCTCCTCACTAGGTTATCCAACCTGCTTGAGAAGATGCTCTTCCCTCTCTACATTAGGAGCCCGTCTCTTTTTAGCACTCCTCCTTCTTGGAACATCATTCCGTGGTCAAAAAATCCAAAGCCTTCTCTCTGACACCACCTGCGTAGCCATTTGTTGACTTCCACGATTCAACAGTCTCTACCCTGTCCTTTTCCTTCCATGGGGAGGATGGACAAAAACACCACCTGACTCAACACCAAATAGGCAATTCCTACACTGAGGGGGGCTTCACTTGCAAATGACACATGATATTTCTGAATTGTGTAGTATGCTGCACTTCTAAATGCAGTTTTATCGTGCTTGTTAAAATTGGTATCACCTGTCAGCCCGCCATCCCACTAAGCTGCTCTCTGCCACCTGCCCCTCATACAAGAGTTAAGGAGGTAGAGAAGAGAGACAGTTTGTCTCCTCACTGCACCAGACATTGGGAGCACCATTCCCCACCTTCTCCAGGAATGATGAAGAAGAGTGGTGGTGCTGGAGTGTCCACTGACTCTCTGTGGCTGGGTGTGGCATAGCAGGTTTTCTCCTCTCTAGTGATAGGGTTGCCGTTATCCAAATCTTGCCAGAATCATCCCTTTTTTGAGATAGCTGCCCTGGGAAATCTGTAAGGGTGATGAGTACACACTACCACTTGTCCAGTTTTATAGACTCAGGATCATCCTAGATGTCCCGGGTCTTTTGCACCACAGAGATGCCAATCCTGTCTAGCATCCCCTGCTGAGAGTTGCTCTGGGCCAATAATGGTCTGCACCTCTCATGACTCCTGCCAGGTCACATTTTAGTCCCACCCCTTAACAGGAAGTCCTGTAAAACAAGTGTCCAATCCTTCTATCCGGTCTGTCACCTTTGAGTCTGAATCCAGTGTCTGTACACCTTTTTCCTCAAGGCTTCTAGTAGCCCATATTCCTTTCTCTGGGCTTCATATCACCTTACTAGTGGTTGGTAGGGGAGCTCAGTGTCCACCCTCTACACTGGGTTTCTAGGACAGTCAATCAAGATTCACTCCACCAGATTTCTTGCTGCCACCTCCCTGAACTTCTTTCTACCAGGCTTTTCCAGGGGATTTCTTCTCTCCCTGCAAGAGCCTTCCCTTTTCTGCAAGTCTCTTCATTACTTAATGCCAGTCATCTTCACCATCATCTTATTCTTTTATAGCATAGCAGACTCACATTCTGATTCTGTGGCCACCAGGTACTGGATTTCCTGATATATAATTATAGTCTGTCACTTTTCCCAGTATTTTTTAATAAATTGTAATATTGCTTTCTTAATAGTGCCCAGTTTTCCTTTTGCACTTACCAGGTTTGTTAGCATAAATTTTGTCACATTTAGGTCCCTGAGTTGGTCATATAAAAATCCCCCTATCCCAGGGGATGAGATCAACAGTTTCTTTAATCTTGCAAATTTCACACAGCCTATCTTTGTTTATTAATTGAGTCCAAGTTACTGTTTATACCTAAGTGTCCGGTAAGTATTCAGAGTAGAGTTACCTCATTCTTTCTCTCAGTATTGTTGCAGTATGTCAATGTTTTCAATTCTAGGGAATGTTTCATGAAATCTTTTCCTGTTTGTTTCTTTTGTCTATACTTCCTGCCACTCCTCTCTTATTTCATTTTTAATTAGATTTTTAAATTCTTGTTTACTCAGAGGGATCCCTCTTTTTTTTTTCTTTTTACAGCATTTTTTGCTGCTTAATCTCCGAGCATATTTCCTACTCTCTCAGCACATGCTGGGATCCATGCTATTTCTGTGTTTACTCTCATCTGTGCCAATTCTGTTGTTAGTAACAAAATTTATATAATTTCTGCTATCTGAACTCCCATTTTTGATTGCCAGTAGTCCTGAGAGTGAGTCTTACCAGATGACAGTGGAGGTAGGCTGCACATCCAGTATTCAATATAACACCAACATTATTCCTGCTAGTTTGGCCATCATAATAGCTATTATTTTTTATAGTTGAATGGATTTCTTTATTCCAAGTGTTGAAACACAGAATGCTGTCCCCATTCTCCCAGTTCTCATCTTTAGAGCCATCCAGATATATTGGGCAACAGGCCCATTTATCAGATACACATAGCTCTCCTTTTCCCCTTTTAATTTAATTATTTAGTTCCACATTTATATGGCAGGGTGTGTGTATGTGAGAGAGATTTCCCCATATAATGAATTTTCCCATGGCTACATATGCTCTTTTTAAAAAGTCTCTTTTCTCTTAGTTCCTTTGTCCATACTTTAATCCTATTAACATGAGACATTTTTGTTTTTTTTCCCTTCCATGTTGTCCGCTGAATTACTAGCATTCTTCATATATTTGTTTAGTATTTCAATTTTCCCTGTTTCCTATGATATTTGACCAAAAGGTTACGTTCAGTAATTTCATTAATGCTACAGGCATTTTACCAGCAGCTATCTGCATTACACACAAAGGGGTCATAATGAAGACATCACAGTAATGTTTAGTGCCTGGCTTGAATTAAGTCTAGCTTCTTTAGGTTCAATTTTGAAGCTAAACTAAATGTTTGGCATCTGTACTCAATGGCTGGTCTTATTAGTGCTCTATAAAGTATTATCCTTGCTTTATTATCTGCACCTCAAGTGGTTCCAGAAATACTTTGAAGTAGATTGATAGCTACAATATTTTCAGTGTGGTCATTTCTTGTTAGCTTGCTATCAAATGTCATACCCAGGAATCTGTAGTTTTTAACTCTACCTATTTGCTTTCAATAAAAAATCAATTTACAATCTTTTTTTTTTTTAATTTCCTCTTAGTGAATATCTTTTTTTTTTAATTTTGAGAGTTGAAAATTTAAAGCTCCATGTTCCCCCATTCCATACCTTTCCAAAGTGCTTCATTAATTCACTTCTCAGCCTCCTGGGTTCTGTCTTTAGTCCATATGGCACAGTCATCTGCAAAAAAGGAAATGCCTATCCCTGCACTCAGCTTTTCAGGAGATTTTTGAATCATTACATTGAATAAGGTAGGGCTGATGACACTCCCCTGTGGAGTGCCATTTGTGATTATATATATGCTAGAGTAGGGAAAGCCTACTCCAACCTGCATAATTGTTTTACTTAAGACATCCTTTATCCACCTACATATTCTTACTTTTATGCCCCTGGATACTAGTTTATGCAATAAGTCCTCTCTCCATAGCATATCCTATGCTTTTTCAATATATAGGAAAGCTACTGTCCTATATTCTTTATTTCTCATATTTTTTCTTATTCTGTCTCTACTCTTACTATATGCTCAACTATACTCCTTCCTTTCCTTAACCCACTTTGCATGTTGTCTATTTCTCTCAACATAAGTTGTTATTTTAATAGGCAGGAGGTTTAAAACAAACACAAGAAACTATTTTTTTCTCACAACACATAGTCAACCTGTGGAACACCTTGCCAGAGGATAAGACTATAACAGGGTTAAAAAAACCTAGATAAATTCATGGAGGATAGGTCCATCAAAGGCTATGAGCAAGGATGGGCAGGGATGGTGTGCCTAGCCTCTGTTTTCCAGAAGCTGGGAATGGGCAACAGAGGATGGATCATTTGATGATTACCTGTTCTGTTGATTCCCTCTGAGGCACCTGGCATTGGCCACTGTTAGAATACAGGATACTGGGCTAGATGGACCTTTGGTCTGACCCAGTATGGCCGTTCTTATGTTCATCTTTTGGTCACCATTCTTTCCATGGCTTTATCAATTGGCAATTGGCCTGTATGCATCAGGTCTTGTTTGCAACATATCTTGTTTCCACACTTGGAGTATAACTATGTTTCCACTTGGAGTATAACTATGTCCACAATTGGTAGCTCACCTTTCCCCTATATACTGTTGTGCAGTTTTACAGTAATATTTTCCGACTCCCTTCATCCAGGTGTTTTAGCATTTTATTATGTACACCATCCTTGCCTGGTGTAGAGTTTTGCTTTTATCTATAGCTTTTTGAAGTTCCCTCATACAGAAGTTTTCACTGAATATTATATTCTCATCTTCCCTCCACCTCTTCCATTTCTCATGATTCTCTTTAATGATATTTTCCCCTCACACAGATTTCTAGATGATATTTTTCAACATTACTAATGCTGTGGAATATTTCTACTAGGGCTTCCACTTCTTGTTTATTAGAGCTTTTAGTCTTTAGCCTTCTACAATGAGGTCTGGTACAGCGTTGCTCCTACTCCATATTCCATTCATTGTTTTAATCTGCCTGTATACCACTGATATTTTAATATTTTTATTCGTTTTCCCACAGTACTTTCTCCAGCTTTGTTTTTGCCTTTTTAATAGCCCTTTGCACTCTTGCCTTGTTTCTTTTTTCTTTTATTTCAGTAAGTCCTCACTACACATTGTATTTTTTGCTTTCTTATATGCCTTGTTACTTCCTTTAATTGTTTCTTTTACACTTATCATTGTGCACATTGTTTAGGGTAACTTGGTGTCTTAGTTTCAGAGTAGCAGCCGTGTTAGTCTGTAATCCTCAAAAAGAAAAGGAGTACTTGTGGCACCTTAGAGTTAGGCATGTTGCATCTGATGAAGGCATGTTGCATCTGATGAAGTGAGCTGTAGCTCACGAAAGCTTATGCTCAAATAAATTTGTTAGTCTCTAAGGTGCCACAAGTACTCCTTTTCTTTTTTTGGTGTCTTAGGTATAGCTAACTTTGCTGCCACCATGATTCCCTTAGTTATATTGCTACTAAACTCCTCAGTGTTAACATTTATGCATTCTTCATTAATATTTTCACTACATTTGCTTATAAATATTTCACAGTTTGATTTTTTTATAGTAGGGGGTGTTAGGATATAGAAATTCAGGCCTGTCTGTAAAGGCCTGTACTCGAAGAATTTAAGTGTATTCTTATCACTTGGCTAGTTAGAGGTATAAAAGAAAGAATCAAAATCACTGTCTGCCGGTGTATGAGCCTTACTGTGACAGTCTGAGGCCCTGTTCTTAGGCTAAGGCCTTTGGCTAAGCAGCAGAGGCAGCCGTAAACTGGGAAGCGAACGGTCAGTTACATCCTCACGTTCCAACCAAGTCATATTGAAATAAGGTGCTACTGGGCTGTTAGGAATACAATCCTGTCCTGATATTGCCTATCGCCTCCAGAGAAAGGGAAGGGCCTAGAAAATGTAAAAGGAATCTAAGTTTGATAGCATCCTGTCTGGCAAGAACTCACTTATCAATAGCTGGGATGTGAAATCCTCATTTCTGTGTTTGTTCTATCACTGTAGTCCCCATTTCCCTATTGTTTGTCTGCATAATCTCTGTCTGGTTCTGTGATTGTTCCTGTCTGCCGTATAATTAATTTTGCTGGGTGTAAACTAATTAAGGATATAATTGGTTAAATAATCATGCTACAATCATGCTACAATATGTTAGGATTGGTTAGTTAAATTTCAGTAAAATGATTGGTTAAGGTATAGCTAAGCAGAACTCAAGTTTTACTATATAGTCTGCAGTCAATCAGGAAGTGAGTGTGGGGGGGAAATGGGAACAGGGAATGGGGTTGGGGAATTGGAATCATGTTTTGCTAAGGGGGGGAATGGGAACAGGGACACAGGTGTAAGGCTCTGTGGTGTCAGAGCTGGGAAGGGGGACACTAAGGAAGGAAACTGGAATCATGCTTGCTGGAAGTTCACCCCAATAAACATTGAATTGTTTGCGCCTTTAGACTTCGGGTATTGTTGCTCTCTGTTCCTGCGAGAAGGACCAGGGAAATAAGTGGGTGAAGGAATAAGCCCCCTAACAGGGGGTCTTTCTCCATCCTCAACATTTCCTTTACCTTGATGTACTGTACATTTTGGGTAGTGATAATTTCCCATTCCCTCCTCTTTAACAACTTTCCAGCTGCATTTGTTTGCTATACTAGTTGACAATTCCCAGATCTAGACAGGAAAGATTTCCTTTGGCAGCATTAAATCCAGTGGGTGTACTATCATTCAATATTACTAAATTATTTCCATCCTTGAATTGTTCTAGACATGTGCCATTCTTATCTTTTTCCTCACTTTCCCACAATTTGTTATTGCTGTTTAGGTCTCTACATATAATATCAGGTTTCAGAGGAGCAGCCGTGTTAGTCTTTATTCACAGAAAGAAAAAGGGGTACTTGTGGCACCTTAGTGACTAACTAATAAATTTGTTAGTCTCTAAGGTGCCACAAGTACTCCTTTTCTTTTTACATATAATACGTGGCCCTTCTGCATCTTCAGCTTTCTCTGTCAAATACAGAATCTTCAGTTTTCCAGAGGAGTTGTATACATTATATATTCTAAAAGGTTTATTTTGTATCGGAATCCCAGTAGTGTTATACTCCATATTTAGTTTCTTCACCTCAATCTTATGATAATTTAGGTTTCCCTTCATTTATGTTTTTCCCCTTCCTACTTCTCTGTAGTGTTTATAGTTGCCATATCCTGGGTTTAGAAGTCTAATTTTCCAATTAAATATGTTCCTTCTCTGCAAAATATATCTGTTTTAGTATCCTTATCAAGGATACTTTCTTCAGTTCCTGCCCATGTGCTCTCAGATTATGTGCATTCTAACACCAAATAGTTATTACCATTCTATTGATCCTTCAGTATTTCCTTCACTAAAAAATGCTTGGAGTCATTCTGCTAATAAGTTGCTAACATTTAGGTACTTTTCTTCTGCTTTAACTATAAAGTTTCATTATTTTGTTTTGCTATCTGTGATGAACAGTTTATTACTTTAATCATAAAAGTTATAAACCTTTCTTTGATTATAGACAACATCTTCTTTTTTCCTTGTATTGCTCATTATAGCCTTTGATTTGTTCCGGTGAGTGGTTATCTCTTTCTCCTTCCTAAGCTTCTCCTTCTCCTCTTCTCTTTTTAGTCTTAGATGTTACCTAGTAGCTGTTGCATATGATATGCTATTTGTAGTCCTTGTTTTTTTGTATATTTTGCTTGCTTTGCTGCTATACGACCTCTGTATGCTGCACTGTGCTTTCCTCCATGGTTACTAAACTTTAATTCTGTTCCTTCCACACATTCGTCATAGAAATGTTCCCTTCCACATTTACTGCATCTAATTTTTTCCTTTACCTAGATTTGCCATATGTCCAAAACCTTTGACATATGTAGCATATTACTGTGGGTGGGATATATGGTTTTGTCCAAAAGAATCTGGTAATCTATTGTTACCCTATGAGGAAGGGTGTCTCTTTTAAATGTAACTAGCAGAGCTCTTGATGCCTCTTTCCCCTCCTCTCTTGTTAATTAGCAATTTAGCATATAGCACTTTATCATCCCTTATGGCTTGCTTTATTTCATCTTCAGTCATTTTGATCAACACCCCATATACAACTCCCCTTGATTACATCAGATACTTAGGCAGTTTACAATCAGTTTCCCTAGCATTTTGACCTTTAATAGTTTCCACACTTGTTCCTTATTTTTACATTCAAATAATATCTCCTCCTTGTAGCTTTCTAGCTCTATATCTCCAGCATTTTTTAAAACTCCTCTGCTACTTCCAGTCTGGACAGTCCCTATATAAAAGATAAATGGACACAAATCAGATAGTAGGAATGGCAATGTACAAAAACTTGTAGGAGAACACTTCAATCTCCCAGGACAAACTACAGCAGATTTAAAGGTAGCCATCCTGCAGCGAAAAAACTTCAGGATCAGACTTCAAAGAGAAACTGCTGAGCTTCAGTTCATTTGCAAGTTTGACACCATTAGCTCAGGATTAAACAAAGACTGTGAATGGCTAGCCAACTACAAAAGCAGTTTCTCCTCCCTCGGTGTTCACACCTCAGCTGCTAGAAGAGGGCCTAATCCTGCCTGATTGAATTAACCTTGTTATCCCTAGCCTGATTCTTGCTTGCATATTTATACCTGCCTCTGGAAATTTCCTCTATATGCATCTGACGAAGTGGGTATTCACCCACGAAAGCTTATGCTCCAATACGTCTGTTAGTCTATAAGGTGCCTCAGGAGTCTTTGCCAATTAAAGATATGAAACCATTAACAATATAATATGCCAAATAGCAAGGAGTTAATAGGCTAAACTCATCCTACAGCCCTTCATTTGTTATAATAGTTTGTCCACTGCAAACAACCTGCACATTCATGCTATGGTAATGTTTTCTATTTGTATAGATTTCTTCAGTGGCTACAGGTGGCACAATAGATAAGTGTCTTGTAATGTGTTTGTGAATCCAACCACAGCATAGAAGTCTTTCCTAACTTTCTACTGACAATATGGCCTTTTGGGAAAGTTAATGGAAACCTATGTTTGTAGTTCAAAGCATCTAGAAATTGTCTAGGTCACCTACACATTGAAAACTGATTCTTTTTTTTTTTTTTTGTCCTTTGCAACTCTTTAGTTAGAGAAACAACATAGCCTAATATAGATTGGAAAGAAGGCACAGTATGTAGGACAGGTATACAATGATAGTGCTTTCTCTTCCTGGAGCCAACCTTGTTCATGTTGAAATCAATGGAATTTTTTCCAATGTCTCTAAAGAGAGCAGGAGCAAGGTCCTAAACCCAGAAAGAAAAGATGGCAAGTATGTAACATGCATCCACTTTTCAGGTTGTTATAGGAAGTTCCCCAACATATATATATATATAATAAAGTTTGTTCAGCCAAATTCAGCTAAATACTTGCAGGAGATAGAGACCACATTCCGATCTTAGTGAAACTGATCTAAATTAAGAATATCTTAATCAAATACTTTACATTTTTCATATCTCTTTTCCTTTAACATCATTGATTACTTCAGTGGAGATACCTGGGAAAAAACTGGGCTCTCTCTCCCTTCCTTTTATTAGTTCCAAAGGAGATGAATTTTAGAAGAATTCACAAACATCTATTATAAACTTCAGTGTAATCATTTTTTTATTTATTTAAATAGAACATTACCATTTGCTAATATGAAATGTACAAGTAAAATGGACCTTAAGAGCACATAGCTCTGGGTCTGTTTGTATGTTGTACAAGTATGAATTTATTTGCAATATTTGTGTAGTGCATCTGTTTATTTGTCTCTATTTTTCTTTATTTCTCTGATCTCACTTCTCTAGCACTTAAAATGTGTTTCCTTCTGCATTTTAAATATTCATAAAAATGCTGATAAAATATCAGTACTTTTTCTCATTTTGGGTGCTGATAGATTACCTTTTCCTCATAGACAGAAGGTAATTTTAATTATGATTTTTTAAAAAAAAATCCATTCCATTATTTCACTGGAAATTCCTATGATGAATCTTAAGAAATGTAGAAAAAACAAGTCAAATTTGTGTTCTATTCATCCAGAAAAATCATAATTCATACAGAGTGTTACTGGTAAAGAAAATTATGAAACTATAGAGAACTCTATATAGTGTGCTATGGGTGGTTGTCATTAAACAGTTGAAAGTTACCATTTGCAGGTAAAATTAAATTTAATGCAGTATTCAGAATATTTCTGTAATTAAAACATGGACTAATAATGTAGAATACTAAGGCAGTCGTGCAAAACTGTAATTATTAGTATCTAACGATGACACCTGTAAAAGGAGAGAGTGTGTATGTATATAACACACACACACACACACACACATGCACACAGAGAATACTGGAAATTAGGAAAATGCCCCTTTCTAAATTGCCTGGATTAGATAACTAAAAATAACTATATAATCATATTTGACACTCTCTAATATGCACACACGCACACACTGTCAAAGATGACAGTAGAATAATTTTTAGCCATTTAGTACAGGCAAACTAGAAAGGGGAATTTTTCTAATTTCCAGTGATCTATTTTGAATGTATATTAATGAGCGGATGAAGTTATAAAAGGATGTCATCTGGGGTGCAATCCAGAACAGTGAGGGGCTTTGCCACTGCATGTCGTTAAACAACCATAAACAAAGTATAACTATTAATAGAATGATGTCGGATTGGAGGGAGGTCTGAAGTAGGGTTTCACAGAATCTGTTCTGGATCCAGTGTTCTTTAACACCTTTAACACTGTGTGGATGTAGTTTTAGGGAGTAATTTGCAGGTGACATTAAGCTGGCAGGAGGAGGCAGGAGGGAAGGTTTGCCAATACTTGGAGGTTAAAGCTAAAATTCAGAAGGATCATGATAAATTGGAGAACTAGGCCATAACAAAATGTAAATCAACCAAGACAAACGTAAGGTGCTACTCTTCGGGAAGAAAAAAACAAATGTAAAAATACAGAAGGGGGGGGGAAACTGGTTTTGGCAGCAGCAGTTGTGCTGGATCACAACCTCAACAGGGAGAAGAATCATGAAGTTGTGGTGGATCACAACCTCAACAAGAGTCAGCAATGTGATGCTGTTGCAAAAACTAAATAAAAAATGCAATTTTAGGTTGCATTAACAGAGGCGCAGCACGGCAACCACGCAGGCTGATAGTACAGCTCTATTCGGCACTGGTTAGGCTCAGCTATATCGAATTATGTTCACCAAAGTATAGAAAGGATGGAGAGAAACCGGAAAGGATCCAGAGGTGAGAGACAAAGATGATTTAAGGAATGGAATGCAAGCCATACGATGAATGGCTGAAGGAACTAGGTATGCTAGTTTGGAAAAGAGCAGATTAAGGAGAGAGATGATAGCAGTCTTCAGATATTTGAAAGGCTGCCATAAAAAAGATGGAGAAAAGTTATTCTCTTTTGCCATAGAGGGAAGGACAGGCAATGGGTCCAAACTACAGCATAGAAGATTTAGATTAAATCTCAGGAAAAACTTCCTAACTGTAAGAACACTAGGACAATGGAACAGACTCGGGACGTTGTAGAAGCTTCTTCAGGGAAGGTTTTCAAAAGGAGACTGGATATCCATCTGTCTGGGATAGTTTAGACACAACAAATCCTGCATCTTGGAAGGGGGTTAGATTACCCTCTGACCCTCGCGGTTCCTTATAGCCCTATAGTTCTATGATTCTATGCCCTGTAACCCTGTGTGCTTTGAATGCTGTGTTGCTGTGGCCCACAGCCTTGCCACCAACAGACAGAGGCAAGCGTGCACTGAGTGACTGTGTGTTAAGCAGTTCTGGCTCAGCACTCTGATTCCAGCAGCCTACTTGATATACCCAGGCACAGTCTCTTATCTACTGGCCTTGGTTCCTACTAGCCATGTGATTTCAACACACTCCCAGTCCCGAATTTCCCCCAAACCACATGTCTTGCAGTGTTTCCCTGGACCATTGTGTTTCATGAGTGACAATAATACAGTTCTGATAAAGCGACATCCCAATAGCCGATCAAATTTAAAAGCTTGCTCAGGTGTGCTGTAAAATTGGAACTAGTATTTTGAGGAAAAGCCCCCACATAGGCATTGCTAGGTAATGTAATACAGGTAATGTGAAAACACCCTTCAGTAATTTTCCCCCCTTTAATAGAGGTCTTGAAATTGAGACGCTTTAACCTAGCTGTTACATTTTTCAGGCCATCCTCTCCATTTCACAAAAAAAACCCATCTTTCCTTCACCGGCCTTTCTTCGCTAGAATCTTTTCTACCCTGTAAGCACGGTCCTGGTTAGGGCTTACTTTTTGTAATTCTTTGGGGGTAAAAAGATCCCACGACTTCCTCTTCTCCGTAATCTTTTAATGCATACATAAGCCTCTGTCCTCGTAATAAAACCCCAGATGTGATAAATATTTCATTGGTAAAGGGTTGCAGATATCTCTTTTCAAAAGTACTCTTCATTTTAGATACCCTTACGTGATCCCCTTTTTTAAAAATCACACGTGGTGCATTTATTTTAAAACTATTCCCATAGACGATTTTCCCCTAGGCTCAGCACGTTAGCATGTGTCACGTCAATTGGGCATCCTCTGATAATTCTGTGATAACTTCTGTTGTAACTGTCTACGAAGACCTGCAGCATGTGATGTATTGAAAGGTACTACGGGTGGTAAAATACCTCTACATCTTTGATTTTAAAGTTCTGTTAAACCTCTCCATGACCCTGGCCTTGACTTCATTATTGGTTACAAAATGGTGTACCCCATGTTGCTTAAAAAAAGTCTTTAAAGCTTTGTTTAAAAACTCTTTTCCTCAATCAGTTTGTCATTTTTGAGGCATGCGGCCTTGTCTAAAAATCGCTGTAAACACCTTTGTAACTTCTTCCCCTGTCTTATTTTTTAGGGACACTGTCCAGGTATATTTAGACAAAATATCCATCTATATTTTAAAATATATTTATGACCATCATTGTGGTTAGAATAGGGGGCCATGTCGACCAAATCCGCATGCCATTGCTCGTCCACATCAGAGAGAACCATTTTATTTCTTTTAAATTTAATTCTTGCAGGTTTTTGTAAAGTATAAGCATCTTGATCACAAGCCAAGCTGCAACCTACTTTCTGGTCAAAGTTTTACAGTGCCTTCTGGTGGCCTGAAATATGTGGGTTACACCCCCAGAACTCCCAACTTCTCCGAGAGAGTAATACATTTTCTTTAGCAACCTCACCATGTCTAAACTCATAGAATCATAGAATTATAGAATATCAGGGTTGGAAGGCACCTCAGGAGGCCATCTAGTCCAACCCCCTGCTCAAAGCAGGACCAATCCCCAACAAAATCATCCCAGCCACGGCTTTGTCAAGCCTGACCTTAAAAATATCTAAGGAAGGAGATTCCACCACCTCCTTAGGTAACGCATTCCAGTGTTTCACCACCCTCCTAGTGAAAAAGTTTTTCCTAATATCCAAACTAAAAACTGTCTTACTTTAAAACGCCTGTATATACAAGACCCAATTTTTGCTTTTGTTTTTATTGAATACAGAAGCAGCTATATACATCTTTCTTTTTAAAAGACAAGCTTTTAATACAGAATCAAAGTAATATAGGATACAGTTATACATATTTATTTAATGCAGAAGCAAAGTAATATAGGAAATGGTTATACAGGCTTTTAAAAAAAATTACATTGCATCTTAATCAATATTCAGGCTTATTTTTTTTTACGCTTTAAGAGAAAGAGTTTTATAAAAAAGTTTTATAATCCATTTTACGAACATTGCTACCACACCATTTGGCCAAGCTTTGCTGCCACCTTATTTGACAGGTCTACCAGCAGTGCCACCAGGTCTGATGTCTCTGCTATCTCTCTGATCATTTTAACAACTTTGTTACAGTTTCAGTGGTAATGTTAAGCCTTTTCAGATTGTAGCCTTTGGCTATAATTATATGTAGGACCTGGGCCACATTCAGTTTAGAAGAAATATGTCTAATCTGGTGAAATACTTCTGAGCAAGCTCAAAAGATACAAAAGTGACTACATGGATTGGGCGCGTCTACCACACATACTGTACAGTTTTCAAAAAGCTGTTCCTTCAAACAGTGGTAAATGTTATTTACTACAACAGCCCTAATAATGTTGGCCATAATGTCATCTTCTCAGCTCTGCTGGTCACTTACTTTTTATAGTCTTTTTAAAAAAATCTTGCTTCTTGCAAAAACAGCAGGTGCATATCATGGTTATTTTTCTCAAAGGCCATCTCTTTTTATCTTCTTCATCCTCTGAAGCTGTCTGTTAAAAGCACAGGAAAAAAAGCATATTTTAAAATTCTTTTTTTCTCTTTTACAACTGGCAGTGACCCCATAAAGTCTTCCTGTTTCTTCGGTTCAATTTCAGGATGAAATGTGGGGTTTGGCACCGGTTCTGTCTCTTTCGCAAAATAAGTGTAAATGGGTCTTCTCTTCTGAACTTGAGCTGGAGCATCCATAGGCAATTCCAGCTTCTTGGAGTCTCTAGGCATCTTGTAAAAGGACATGGCTGTTGTATCAAGGCTTCCGATTTTAAAAATGCAGTTCACAAAAATACATGGTTTATACACATGGTCAAATGCTCATTGGATAGAGTTTTTCAAACAAACCACTCTGTGATAGCCCGTTTCTGAAAGGCTTTTATTTTAAAATCTTGGTATGAAAGGATTGGTTCAAAAAGTGCATTCTGTGACAGAGCTGTAAAACAGCTTCAAATTGACCTACCAAGAGGCGGGGATAGTTCACAAGATTCGCCGCCCAGAACAGCTATCATTTCACTGCTGACAGCCGCTGGGGTAGGATGCTTCGCTAGGCATGTGTTCAGTAACACAGACTCTCTTATAACTTTCTTTATTTTTTTGTTCTCTAAAACCTTTTTTTTTCCTTTGCCCTGTGCTTATTTTTTCCTCTCTTTCTATTCTTTAAGAATCGTCTTTCCTTACTAAACCTAACAAAACAATCTTTCTTCTGTTTAATAACCTTTCTTTCTTTTTTCCTGCTTACTTTTTTGTTAATATTTAAGACCTCTCTTTCCATTCTTTCAACCTTTTTCTCTAAATGTGGTCAAACACAAGCATGCAATAATCCTCCTATTCAAACATAAAAAATAATTAAAAAAAATTCATTTTCAAAATGGCCGACAACACCAAATCTCAACACCAACAGAAATGGGAACGGAGGGTAGGACATAAGTCCAAAATGGGGCATGGAAACGTGTCAAAAATACATGGTTATGAGTACTATCGAGGTATATATTACATCTATGTGTATTAACGTTATGTACCTGTCTGAAGCATTTAAAAAATCCTTAGACAGGAAAAAATAAACATTTAGCAACATCCCTACTGCCTAAGTGTGTTTCCTCTTTAAGCTGCACATCAGGTAAAAGAAATAGGTGTGAATAAATGTTTATGCTGGGACTCCTAACCACTGTGGCAGTTAATAATTAATTGGTGTTGACAAAAAGGGGGTCAGAAAAAACAAAAAATCTGAGTAAGTATATTGTTCAAATCCCATTTCCATTAAATCTTTCACACAGAACTTCCTTTGTGGAAAATTTATAAATCCCACTTTCCCCTTTAAAACAGTAGGTGCCCCTCATACGATCTATAACTCTTGCATAATTGGGCATTCTAGGACTCTTTCCAAATTTTCTGTGACAGGCATAATTTTTCAAAAACACATCTGCCATAAGTTCAAAACAAAACAAAACTAGGAACAATTATCCAAAAGACCTAAATCATGTGATTTATACTGTGCATGTAATATGCATTGCAGAAGCTTGTTTTGTATTTTCTTTTATTTCACTAAGTATTTTTTTCTGTCAGTTTTCACTTTAATTCCCTTGTAATAGGATCTGATATAGGCTTCTTTCTGTTATTCCTTTCCTCATGCAGTATTTAGTCCTACATGTAAAATATTTGAGTCATCTGAAGATACAACTTTAAAATGTTTAAGATACAACACTTAATGCTGACCTATACTAAAATGTATGTAGTTGAAGTGCGCTAGATGTAAAAGTATATCCTATGAATATTCTAAATATTCCCCATTGAGTCTTTGGTAACTTTGGATGGATATTTTGATACACACACTAACACATATTCCAAAGCTCATTAACATAATTAGGAGTCTTTCCACTGACTTTGTTAACATAATGTCCACTGCTATATAGTTCAGTTGTCATCTGTAGAACTATTCCCTCCTCACAAGTATTGTTCCTGGAAAGTTACAGGATGTTCAAACATTCTTCTTCACATAATTGTTTTCATTTATGCTTAGTCTTTCTTGAGCTTCTTCTTCTTCTACTTCTACTATTATTAATTATTATTATTAATCATTCATGTTCCAGTAATGCTCAGGAATGAACTAGGCACTGTTTACACAAATGGACTGAAATCCTGGTCTCACTGAAGCCAGTGAGAGTTTTGCCACTGATTTAAATAGGGTCAGCATTTCACCTGTGCACAGGAAAATACCCTGGCAATATGGCCCAATCACTGATGTTTGTCTTTTTTAGCAGATATTCAAGCAGGCATACAATTTCCTAAGATGAGAGTTTTAGCCACAGTGGTAAGCTATCAGGTAAGAGAAGGCAGCTATAGAAGTAATGGGAAATGTCTAGGGAAATAAAACACAAAATAGTCTAATCTTGCAGTTGAAGCACAGATCTGGAAGCTAAGTTTTATTGGGTTCTACTCCCAGCACTGCCAGAGTTCCTCCTTCACTGTGGGCACCTCATCTAACCTCCCTCAGCTTGTACTGTCCTCACTTTACAGATGGGGAAACAAAACTTACCTAACTCATAGGAACACAGTGACTTGTTTAATTAATATTTACAATTTGTTTTGCAATCTTTGGAAGAAGGGGTTACCTACATTCAAAATATTACTAAATTATTAAGGCTGTTGCTTCCTTTTGGCAGGAAATGGCTTTTATTTAATTGTGCAGATAAGGCACTTCCACCTTAATTGGAGTTAGGGTGACCAGATGTCCCGATTTTATAGGGACAGTCCTGATTTTGGGGTCTTTTTCTCAAATAGGCACCTGTTACCCCCCACCTCCTCTCCCGATTTTTGACACTTGCTATCTGGTCAGCCTAATTGGAGTTGACTAATTTTTCTGATAAATAAATTAGATATCATCATTATTATATTTTAGTGTTAGATACAGTTCTTTGCAACAAGTTGCTATTAATTTAGTAGAACTGATCTGACATCAGATATAAATTTTATTACAGAAAAGATGTCATTTAAACCACTCTTGACCAAGGAGTCTTAAAATAACTTCAATCTGAATGCATCTGAGGTCCAGTTCAATTAGTCTCAGGCTGTTTTCTTTTGTGGATAGAATAACTAAAAGCAAAACAAACAAACCTGAACTACATTAATTTGTCAGCAAGAGCTCTAGGGTAAAAGAAACAAACAAACAAACAAAAAAAAGGATGAGAAATGCAATGTCCTTCACTGAACCACTGTCAAGAGCTGAAAATTCTGCAGTCCTTACTGGTGCGTTGCAACAAATAATATGAGCTATTACTAAGAGCAAGTTAATCTAGGCATTTGTATATGGTATCATAAAAGAGCTATTTTTGGTTCCAAATAATCTTCCTCATGTTTTAAGACAAATGTTAAAAAAATCTGGTGTGAAAAGATGGTTAGCAGATGTAAAACTGTCATATATAATCTATAAAACATTGTATCAGTGACGGGGTCCTTGTTGGTAAAATGAATGCTGACTGCTTGGATTTTAGCTAAGTGTCCCAGTTCTGCCAATTACAAGGTGACAAAGTTAATTCCCTTAAAGCCAGTACTTGAAACACATTATTGTAATACCATTAAAAACCATTCAAGTCCATATTCCCTGGGAAGTGACAGAATTATGAAGATTTGAATTCTATGCAAGGATCGGCTTTTACAGTGAATTAAAAGTGCCCTATGGGGATTTTAAAACTCAGAGGCTGAAAGTGACATCTCCCATTATTAGGAAATCCCACCCCTTCTGTATCCCATTAAAGGTAAGTGATATATTGACTCATAAGCTGTCGTGCTTTTTCCCCAGTCACTCTGAAATCCTAAAATACTTAAAGGTGCATGATAAAGAAATCAAGGGGGAAAAAAATCAATCAAAGCAATTAACTCCTCAACCTCTGCACTAATTTGCTAAGCCCATTGTTACATGTTCTCCAAATCAGTGACTAAAACACTACCAAAAGGTCCGAGCAGCCACCATGCTGATACATTGTACTACAAAGAAATGGGAGATTGCTAAATATTTGATGACATGGCTTTGCATACCTTGTTTAAAGATCAAGTTATCTAAAGGAAATGATTGTTTTCCTTTTGGTTAAAAGAAAATCTCTTTTAAAACCTCCTCTCTTACTGTAGATAAACACAGAATCATAGAATTGTAGGATTGGAAGGGACCTCAAGAGGTCATCTAGTCTAGTCCCCTGCTCTCATAGCAGGACTAAAACCATACTGAGAGATGTTTGTCTAACCTTCTCTTAAAAATCTCCAATTTTAGAGATTCCACAACCTCCCTAGATGATTTGTTCCAATGCTTAACCACACTGATAGTTAGGAAGTTTTTCATAATAGACCAGAAAGACAAGAATTTAAATGTGATACAGCTGTTTTTGACAAACTATGGATTACATACCTGAGTAAAAGGTAGTGAATTGCTGTGCCACCCCAGGAGCAGCCATGAAGAGGCTACAGGTCTCTCTCCCCTAAACCCTAATCTTGCTCTTGTAGTGCATTGGCTTTGGTATTATGCATTTACTTCAACAAAAAAACTTCAAAAACAGACTCCAATGAGAGACTGCTGAATTGGAATTGATTTGCTAACTGGATACAATTAATTTAGGCTTGAATAGAGACTGGGAGTGGATGGGTCATTACACAAAGTAAAACTATTTCCCCATGTTTATTCCCCGCCCCCCATTCCTCAGACATTCTTGTGAACTGCTGGAAATGGCACACCTTGATTATCACTACAAAAGGCCCCACCCACCCCCCTCCCCGCTCTCCTGCTGGTAATAGCTCACCTCAAGTGATCACTCTCATTACAGTGTGTATGGTAACACCCATTGTTTCATGTTCTCTATGTATATAAATCTCCCCACTGTATTTTCCACTGAATGCATCCGATGAAGTGAGCTGTAGCTCACGAAAGCTTATGCTCAAATACATTTGTTAGTCTCTAAGGTGCCACAAGTACTCCTTTTCTTCATCCATTTCTGCTACTCCCCACCAATCTTCAAGGGTGGAAGGACCAGGCACACAATCTTGGCCCTTCCCATGCACAATTAGTCAACTTTGGGGAGACTCTGTAGAGAGTTTTCAGTCCTATTCCCATGTGTCACCATGTAACAGCTAGCCCAATATTATTCTTGATTCATAAACACAGTGATAAAATTCATGCTTCACTAAGAGCAAGACCTACTACTGTAGTGAAAAGCTTTTTGTCTGAGGATATGTCTACACAGCAAATTATAACTCAGAGCTGTCCTATGCCAGCTGATTTGGACTTGCAGGTCTCGGGTTAAGGGGCTGTTTAATTATGGTATAGATGTTTGGGCTCAAGCTGGAGTCTAAGCTCTAGGACCATGTGAGATAGGAGGGTCACAGAGCTAGGGCTGCAGCCCAAGCCCAAACATCTACACCATAATTAAACAGCTCCTTAGCCCGAGCCTCACAATCCTGAGACAGCTGGTACGGGCCAGCTATGGGTTATTAATTGCTGCGTAGACATGCCCTGATAGGGACAAATAAAACAAAGACAATACTCGGAATGACGTTTCAAGTAAGGAAGGGTGTGGGAATTATTCCTGAGGAGAACAAAGTGAGATGGGTGTCAAAGTTCATGGCAACTATACCTGTACTGCCCCTTTGTGGCCCAGCAAGTGTAGCCACTCTCAGGGTTCCAGCTTCCCATCTGTGGTCTCTCTGGATAGACACCCATGTCCCTCTCCCTTCTGACTGGGGCCTGTCCAGGCTTCACACTTCCCTGCCTACATTGTGTATTACCCAGCACAGACAGATTGCCCAGGCACAACTCTTTGCTTTCTCTTCAGAGACAGTTAACAGATGTAATTGCTCCAGTTATCAGTAACCCCATGGCAGTTCCTAATCAAGCCTACTTTACTCTCAGGACTACTCTCTCCTCAACAGCCACTTCCCTGATCCTGTGATCACTACATTGCGTTTCAACCACATACAATTTATTAAACAGAAACTGTAAACACATAAGGAAACCATTGAACAGGTTAAAGGACCCAGAAAGCCTGCAGTATGGTCATGGGGAGCTCAAGAGAATTCACAGCCTATTGCTTTCACATTCCAGCCCTGTTTCCCAGGATCTGGCTGTGCTGAGGTGATACCAAGGGTAAGACTCTTGCTCTGGTGGTAGCTAATGCCGTCAGGATCTAGGTGACAGGACCCTTTGTCAAGCTGTCCTGCAGTGGCTCAAGAGCATGATTACCAACCTCAGGGCACAAATCCCAGATTGGCTCTGAGTTCTCTACTTAGATGTCACCAACCAATTACAAAGTGGCACTATAACAGCCTTAACATGGAGTCACAGGCAGTCCTCCTGAGTACCCCAATCTATCTTGCTACCCAGATAAGCTTACCTTCACTATAGATGGTCCCATACACAAAGTATCACAGCAATAGACAGGTTACTCCCAGACCTAAAAGAAGAATCACTTACTGCGGGTCAATTGCACTTTAGATCTGACAACAAAATCCTATGATAAACTATCTAGTGATTTATTATATAGGAAAAGGAAACAACAGTTATTTACAAGATTGCAAAAGGTAAACACATATACACACACACGACTTCTAATCTTAAGTTTAAAAAAGTAATTGAAGCTTCTGTGATGAGCAAGCTCAGTATGTCCTTTAGGAATAACCCTGTCTAAGCACTGGAGAACTTTTGCTTAAGCCTAGTAATCCTTGGACTCCCCACAGTCCAAGTAGCATAAAGATACAATTCCTCCTTGTTAGGGGGTTTTAGTCCCTTCCCTCAATCTGCTTTGAGCTGCAAACTCAGTTGATGTGAGGAATTTACTTGCAAGACTCATCTTCATGGGGAAAGGGGATAAACAACAAAGGCTTTTGTCCTATTTAATGATCCACTTGAGTATAACCCTGTTGGGCAGGACATAACTTTTGTTGGAGACCAGCATTTCACACTGGTTAATGTCTCTCTCCTGTCTGGTGATTTACATAGTTATAAAGGCTTACAAATGCAACTGTTCAGATATTACCGTAGAATATGGGATACAGTCATTAAATGTGAGATTAATGGATGCAGCAACTCACAAACATTCAATAAAGTCTAAACACTAAATACATTCTTATAATTCAAATACCTATTTTAACAGTACTAACACACAGCTGAGCCAGATTGATTCCAGCCATGTATTTGTCAGTGTTTAGTTGAGGAATGGGATGTTGGCCTGAGCTGACATCTGTTCTGCACCCTTCTCTCCCATTGGGCTCATATCCCACCCCACCCTCCGAGTCCAGATTAAAGGCCCTCTTGTCTGGTGATGTCTACCTCCCTTGGACCAACTCTGCCCAGAATTCCCAACTTGTTCTACATAGCTGCTCAGCACAGTAGACCTTCCGTTATTCCAGCTCTGGTCTCCATTTTAGCTTAGTCTGGCTCACCATCAGCGTGGCTGGTCTCCTCAACTCCAGCTTGGGGCTGCTGCTCTGGCTCCTACACTCTCTTCAGTTCTGCACTGGGCTGTTACACTCTCCTTCTGCCCTTACTCTGCCCAAGCTGCCCTAGCTCACGTGAAGAACAGGTTTTGGTCTCCCAACTACCTTGTGGTCTGCCCACTTTGTCAATCTGGCAGACTTGCAGTGCTGACCTCTCCCTGTTGGCCCTTAGGGTTAGAGCTCTTCTGATTTGCCAGGGGACCTGTCAGTATCAGGATCCTGACTCCTCTTTAGCCCTTCCCCTTCCTCCTGGTATTGGGAGAAGGCCAACCAACCCCACTCCCCCCAAAACAGTAAGTGTTAGTATAATGGGGATGTTGGCCCCTTACACTAACATGGCCTATGGCAGCATCAGGCCTCCAAACCCCCACCCCCACCCTAAGGGGTTCCTTGTGGTTCATCACAGCTTCAGCTCAAAACAAGCACACAGTCTTATGGGGCCCAGTAGGCCCAGTCCTTCCAACTACATCCTAAGGACTGTGGCTGTCCATGGATCAGGGATCCTGTCAGTTATCTGATTGAGGAAGAAAGCCCTGAGACCATTTAAAACCAGGCTATTTACACAAAACCCTTACTTTGTCTGTTGGTCCCTGAAGAATCCAGTTAGGACTAGTATATGAGTATCTTTCCCGGGGAGTGGTTTGAAAGGACTGACAACAGAGGAAGTAGATTAGCATTCCCATCCTACTAGAAAAGGTAGACACAATGTGACAATAACACATACCCAATTGCATTTTTAATACAATGAACTTCAAAGATGTTAAAATTAATTCAGTAGGATTCAACTTAATTCAATAAAGTCAATTCAGGATATTACAGGAAATTGTCAGTCTTGCACAGCGGGTTTGGAGACAGAGCAAGTGCGAGCTTGGGGGACAAAATGGGGCAAGCTATTCCTGGCATATGTGGCAGCATGAGTGAAGTTAGGCAGGCAAAAATGGGAGGAGACCATGGGAGTTGCGAGGAGAGAGAGCTGCAGATAGAGTGAATGGAAGAATAAGGAGAAAAAAGAAAAGTTCATGGGACAAGATTATGAAAAGATTTGAATGTGAAGACCAGGAACATGGTGCGTTAAGAGATAGGGGAGGATAAATGGTATCAAGGAGGTGATGATGAGGTCAGAATGGCAGAAGAAGAAGATGATTTTAGTAGCTGTGTTTTTAAATAGATGAAAGTGCAGCATGCTGAGAAGAATGGACGCTGGAGAATCAAAGGTTACAGTAATCAAGGTGAGAGATGACCCAGATGAACATGAGTAGAGTTCTGACTCATCTAAGGATCTGCACTTTACTCTGTGAGTATTCCCACTGAAATCAGTGGGATTACTTGCAGAGTAAGATTCTGTTTAATATGAGCAAAGGTGGCACAATAAGGCTCAGAGTTAGCAATTTAATTTTCTGAATCCTTGTACTGGTTATTTTAATAATAACAAAAATATGAAGCTACTTCCTAAGTACCTTACATTAGCTTTTAAATTATGTGCTCTACTGAAACAAAGCAATAATAATATGCTGAATATATGAAATAAATATTCATCCTATAGCTACTTGTCTGCATTTTGGACAGCTAGATAGTGATATATGTATTGGAGGACACATGGAGCCTCAGACAGTAAAGAAAGTTTTACAGAACATATACAGGTTTCTTAATTACTATACAAGTGCCCAAATGTATATTACAGAAATTTCTAAGACTTATGGAGTCCTATTTTTTTTCAGAAGGCTGCAAATTGGTGTTCAAATGCAATCAACCATGCAGCAGACCTAGAGGCATTGCAATGGCTCTAAATCCTCCAAGGAGCCAGATGCTGCCTTTGGAAGAATACTTTCCTGGCCCTTGCATCTGAGATCTGTGATGCCATCCAAATGATTCGTATACACTTTAAAAGCTGATATTTTCAAATAACGTGCTATCCATATTAACTACACTGCAAAGAAATTAGGATTAGATGAAGTTTAAGGCATAAATGGCCTATTTTTGCATAGAAATTGCAATACACATTAAATCTCTTAATATTTGGAAGTGGTTCCTTACAAATAGATGCTAATTCTCCATAAAAGGAAATGTATGTATTTGTTGTACCTAAGGCTGTTCCTTTAAAATGGCATCCTAAGCAGAGTCAGGGACAATCATGGAAAAAATCAAAATCTGTAAGGCATTATTTTCTATCCCAAGCAAATTATACTTTTTCTTTTTAATACAATTAACTAGACTTGGTCATGCCCTGTGATAACATTGTAAAAAGCTGAACACAGCATTTGGAACTGACCACTGAAAAAACAAGCTAATCACACACGCACACACACACACACACTTTAAATCATTCCCTTGGTTTAGAAAAATAACCTTCTTGCCCACAGAGGAATTAAAGACCTGCTGCTGTAAAACATACACAAAAGGGAGTGCACTTGGTTGAACTTTTTGGACAACCTCAACGTATATATTCCACGGCGGTGGTAATTTTTAGACACTCCCTGCCCTTTCTGGTTGGAGTTGCTGAGGAAATTTTATTTTGGAGCCCTGTTTTCACACAGACCTGAGTCTCTGCTCTTTGTTAAAGGTTTGTGCTGTGTGTTTGTATGGACTGAGGTCATAAAGAATCCTGTGTTTTCGAAGGACAGAAGCTCCATTTTGAAGCATGTCATACTCCTGTATCCACTGAAGTTAATGGGAGTTTTGCCACTGAGTTCAGTGGGAGCAAAACTAGTCCATAAAGTTCCCCTTAAGAGTTCACTGGACTGCTCCTCTGTGTTGCTTCATATCCTCTAATAATCTTTTATGTAGTTCAGTGCTTAGCTTAGTTACATTATGTAGAGCTGGGTAGGAATTTTTCAACAAAACATTTTTATTCTAAAATAGTTTTACCTTCAGAGCTGGGTTTGAATAGTGTTCAGGAAATAAAGTGAATATATATATTGTATTGGTACTCACCAATGTGAGCAAGATTTCACAACCCATCCTTTAGACAGAGATAGCTTCCCAAGTCTACATTCTGTTCTACAAAAAGTGAGCTAAGCCAAGGATAAATAAAATATGAGACTGCTTGCCCTGAAGAGCTTACAACCAAAAAGCACTAACATATATTATATATAATACATTTCAATACAATGTGAAGAAATGTACACCAGAGTGGTGTGTAGCTTTAAACTCAGAATGCTATATAGAAGAAAAGAGCTATTGGATATTTTTTTATGAGAAGAAGAATAGATATAACTAGCAAAATATGGCTACAGTAAGAGTGCTGCAGTATCATGAAATCATTTTTTTTTCTTGTTAACGACGAGTTATGATTCAGCCTTTACAAGGAAGGGAGTACTGGCAGAACCATTGCTGGGGATGGTCAGGCCAAGGGGTCAGAGCCATGGCTGACATGCCTTGCAGTCAGAGCTGGAATTAGGAGGCCAGAGCAGGATTGGATCAAGTCTAGGAATAGGGCTGGAGAAAGAGCAAGTCTGGAGAACGCTAAGTGTTGTGGTATCAGTTACCACTATCAGGCAGAGGAGATTTCCAAGCCATAAAGTGATACTGAGCAGAATGAGCTGCTGTTTCTCCTGTGAGCTTATGCACCTGCACTGAGAGTTACCAAACCAGCTCCTGGTTTGTGGATTGGCTGGAGCCTAGCACACGAATGACTCATTAACACATGTGGCGTACTCAGGCTCTAGTTCAGGGATGATTCATCACCTTACAAGTATAATCTGCTGGTTAGAATAGAGGACTTGGAGACCAGATGTCATAGGTCTATTCCTGGCTTTTGTCACTTATATCACAGGGTTAAAGTAGGCTAACATCTTTGTGCCTCAAGTTACCAATAGATAAAATGTATACAAAAATACTTACAACACTGTCCTCAGAGGGGTATGATGAGGGTCAATTAAGCAATGTTTGTAAAGCACTTTTAGTTCCATAGATAAGAGGCAGCATGGTCCACTGGCAAGGGCACTAGACGGGAAGGGCACTGGCAAGGGCACTATTAGTCACACTGACTACAGTGTGCCCTTGAGCATATCACTGCATATATCTTATGCTTCAGTGTCTGTAAAATGGGATAGTGAATATCACCATCCTTTTTAAAGGTCTGAGATTTATGAATGAAAGATACCATACAAGAGCTAAATATTATTATTAAAATTACTATTTTTAAATCATCTTCTTTGTTCTTTAAAGGAAACATATTTTCATCCATATTGCTTTTTCAATTTCCTTGACTTCGTAATACAGTCCCTATAGATTGCCACCATCAGTATCTTACTGCTGTCATTTTATATTGGTATACAGAGGCTTGCATTGTCATTGTTCCCAGCGTCTTGATACAGTACAATAATGTGCCCTCTTTAGAAATGCATAGCTTCAGCCATTATCAAAGTTGATTGTTTTCTAAATGGCAGTAGTATAATTAAAATGGTAGGCAACAGAATCATAGAAATTAGCAATGGGAAAGACCTATTAGGAAATCTAATCTATCCCCTACCAGAACAGGATAGTTCCTTACAATATATTTTCTAGTGTTTTGCCCAATCTAGTTTTAAATGTCTCAAAAAATAGGGCTCCCATTACTTCTCCTGGATGAGACTTCTACAGTGTTTTTAAAAAGGTGGGGGTTTTTTTTGTGTGTGAACTATTGCACCTACAAGTTAACATATCTTTCCTGAAAGGTATGAGTATACAGAATGTCTAATCATTGTATCTGATTACATACTGAATAAGTGGAAATGATATTTATTTGGACAAAGCCAAATTAAAAGGTGAATTGTGAATAAAGTAATACATTATTTATGCACACTTTTTGAATTATATAAGAAATAAAAAAGTCAATAGGAAGTTAACCTGTGAACTTCAGAAAACTGGATATATTAGTTACTATCAATGCAAGTTTTCTTACTATATATTGATATTAATTTATTATTGTCATCAAGCATTATAAAAAGAATCACAGATTTATTTATTTATTCATATTATACAGCTGTACTGTATCAGAGGTTTGACCCACATCTAAGCACAAATAAAGAGTTTTATTCCCACTTTCGAGGGAATCAGTTAAATCTATTCTGGAAAAGAATCACTTTTTTTCTTTTTATAAACTGACAGCTGCAGTGGCAGGGGAGCCAGCAAACAGAGCTGTAAACAGGGGAGTTTAAGTGGGAGTTTCTAATGGGAGTTTGTGGGAAAGACTAAGAGAACCAGACAAAGGAACAGACAGGCTAGTGAAGGGAGTGTGTGGTGTTCTCACAGTGTTTTGCTGCTCGTTGCAGGTTTTTTTTGCTGTGGGTGGTGGTGTTTTGGTTTGGTTTGTGTTTTCCGGACTAACAGGACTTGGGTGAGAAGGCTATGACAGATACAGAGGCAGCAGTGGTAGTGACCCAAGTAGTGGAAGACATAACGAAGATGACTGGATGTGGAAGCTGCGGCACAGACATGATCCTGGAGGGGGTACCTGAAAAGAGTTTTGTCTGCATGAAGTGCCACCTGATAGAGCTGATGGAAGAAAAGATCCGAGGATTGCAGATGAAGGTGGAAACTCTAGTTGAGTTTAGAAGGGGGTTCAAGCAGATGATGCAGCAAAGACATGCGGAGGCTGAAGGGAAAAGCTCAGACTTGCAGATGGAAACAGGAACAAAGAACCCTGAGGGGATACTGCTGGGTGAGGAAAGCGGACAGTGGAAGTATGTGACTAAGAGAACCAGGCAGAGGAAAAGACAGGCCAATGAAGGTGAAATAAAGCTCAGAAACAGGGTTGAGGAGTTGGAAAATGAAGAAGGGGCTTAGCAGGTGGTCACTGAAGGTGAGAGGGCAAGGAAGAAGAGAAGAATGGATAGTCCTATAGGAAGAGGGCAAGAATCAATGGAGATAACCCCAAATATGAGCCCCAGGAGGATACGGGATGGGTTGCGGAGGATTGCAAGGGACAATAGGAATTGAAAGGACTTGCAGCCAGAGGGAACAAGGCACAGACTGGAGAATCGCACCATCACCAGGAAAAGGCAGGTCTACATGATTGGAGACTCCTTACTGAGAAGAATAGACAGGCCTGTAACAAGAGCTGATCCAGAGTACAGAAGGGTGTGCTGTCTGCCGGGTGCTAAGATACACGATGTGGATCTGAGGTTGAAGAGGATCCTAACGGGAGCAGGAAAGAATCCACTGATTGTCCTTCATGTGGGAGCAAATGATACAGCTAGATTCTTGCTGTAATGTATCAAGGGAGACTATGCAAGTCTGGGGAAGACGCTTAAGGAAATCAAAGCTCAGGAAGCATTCATGGACAGAGGACTGTTCTCTCGGGATGGACTTCACCTGAGTAAGGAGGGAAATAGACTTCTAGGATGGAGGAAGGCACAACTGATCAAGAGAGCTTTAAACTAGGAATTTGGGGGAGATGGTTGGGAGATGTCCAGGTAATCTCCATGCCAGATTTTCTCTTTTCGAGGGAAGAAAATGAAGTAAGAAAGGATACAGTAGGAGAATGGACATAAGGAGGAAGGGTGGTGTACATACCAATTCAATAGGTAATACTGGTGGTAGAATGTCTGTGCCCCATTGGGTAAAGAATGTGAGCAAAGCCAAACAGCAAAAATTAAGATGTTTGTACACTCATGTGAAGAGCCTAGGTAACAAAATGGAGGAACTAGAGCTACTCGTGCAGGAAGTGAAACCAGATATTATAGGGATAACAGAAACATGGTGGAGTCATGACCGGAGTACGGGTATTGAAGGGTATGTACTGTTTAGGAAAGACAGAAATAAAGGCAAAGGTGGTGGAGTAGCATTGTAAATCAATAATGAGGTAGACTGTAAAGGAATAAGAAGTGATGGAATGGATAAGACTGAGTCTGTCTGGGCAAAAATCACATTGGGGAAGAAAGCTACTGAGCCTCCCCGGGATAGTGCTTGGGGTGTGCGATAGACCTCAGGGATCTGATTTGGATAGGGATAGAGACCTCTTTAATGTTTTTAATGAAGTAAATACTGATGGAAATTGTGTGACCATGGGAGATTTTAACTTCCCAGATATAGGCTGGAGGACAAGTGCTAGTAATAATAATAGGGCTCAGATTTTCCTGGATAAGATAGCTGATGGAATCCTTCACCAACTAGTTGCTGAACCGACAAGAGGGGATGCCATTTTAGATTTGTTTTTGGTGAGCAGTGAGGACCTCATAGAAGAAATGGTTGTAGGGAACAACCTTGATTCGAGCGATCATGAGCAAATTCAATTCAAAATTAATGGAAGGATAAACAAAAATAGATCTGTGACTAAGGTTTTTGATTTCAAAAAGGCTAACTTTAAAACCTTAAGGAAATTAGTTAGGGAAGTGTATTGGACTGAAAAACTTGTGGATCTAAAGGTGGAGGAGGCCTAGAATTACTTCAAGTCAAAGTTGCAGAAATTATCAGAAGCCTGCAACCCAAGAAAGGGGGAAAAAATCATAGGCAGAAGTTGTAGACCAAGCTGGATGAGCAAACATCTCAGAGAGGTGATTAAGAAAAAGCAGAAAGCCTACAAGGAGTGGAAGTTGGGAGGGATTAGTAAGGAAAGCTACATCATTGAGGTCAGAACATGTAGGGATAAAGTGAGAAAGGTCAAAAGCCATGTTGAGTTGGACCTTGCAAAGAGAATTAAAACCAATAGTAAAAGGTTTTATAGTCATATAAATAAGAAGAAAACAAACAAAGAAGAAGTGGGACCGCTTAACACTGAGGATGGAGTAGAGGTTAAGGATAATCTAGGCATAGCCAAATATCTAAACAAATACTTTGCCTCAGTCTTTAATGAGGCTAATGAGGAGCTTAGGCATAATGGTAGGACGAAAAATGGGAATGAGGATATGGAGGTAGATATTACCACATCCAAAGTAGGAGCCAAACTTGAACATCTTAATGGGATTAAATCGGGGGGCTCAAATAATCTTCATCCAAGAATATTAAAGGAACTGGCAAATGAAATAGCAAGCCCATTAGCAAAAGAAAATTAATTAATCTGTAAACTCAGGGGTTGTACCATATGACTGGAGAATTGCATAGTTCCTAGTTTTAAGAAAGGTAAAAAAGGTGATCCGGGTAACTACAGTCCTGTTAGTTTGACATCTGTAGTATGCAAGGTCTTGGAAAATTTTTGAAGGAGAAAGTAGTTAAGGACATTGAGGTCAATGGTAATTGGGACAAAATACAACATGGTTTTACAAAAGGTAGATCGTGTCAAACCAACCTGATCTCCTTCTTTGAGAAGGTAACAGATTTTTTAGACAAAGGAAATGCAGTGGATCTAATTTACCTAGATTTCAGTAAGGCATTTGATACAGTTCCACATGGGGAATTATTAGCTAAATTGGAAAAGATGGGGATCAATATGAAAATTGAAAGGTGGATCAGGAACTGGTTAAAGGGGAGACTACAATGGTGCATACTGAAAGGTGAACTGTCAGGCTGGAAGGAGGTTACTAGTGGAGTTCCTCAGGGATCGGTTTTGGGACCAATCTTATTTAATCTTTTTATTGCTGAACTTGGCACAAAAAGCAGGAATGTGCTAACAAAGTTTGAGGATGACACAAAGCTGGGAGGTATTGCCAATACAGAGAAGGACCGGGATACCATGATGATCTTGTAAACTGGAGTAATAGTAATAGGATGAAATTTAATAGTGAAAATTACAAGGTCATGCATTTAGGGATTAATAACAAGAATTTCTGTTATAAACTGGGGAGGCATCACTTGGAGGTAACAGAGGAGGAGAACTGGTTGATCACAGGATGACTATGAGCTGCTAATGTGATATGTCTGTGAAAAAAGCTAATATGGTCTTGGGATGCATCAGGCGAGGTATTTCCAGTAGAGCTAAGGAGGTGTTAGTACCATTATACAAGGCACTGGTGAGACCTCATCTGGAATATTGTGTGCAGTTCTGGTCTCCCATGTTTAAGAAAGATTAATTCAAACTGGAACAGATACAGAGAAGGGCTACTAGGATGATCCAAGGAATGGAAAACCTGTCTTATGAAAGGAGACTCAAAGAGCTTGGCTTGTTTA
Source organism: Caretta caretta (assembly GCF_965140235.1). NCBI lineage: Eukaryota > Metazoa > Chordata > Testudines > Cheloniidae > Caretta > Caretta caretta. Next base: position 72,585,904 of record NC_134206.1, on the reverse strand, counting down.
GCCTAACCAAAAGAAGACTGAGTGGGGATATGATTACTATCTATAAACATATCAGAGGGATAAATACCAAGGAGGGAGAAGAATTATTTAAGCTCAGTACCAATGTGGACACAAGAACAAATGGATATAAACTGGTCATCAGGAAGATTCAACTTGAAATAAGATGAAGGTTTCTAACCATCAGAGGAGTGAAGTTCTGGAACAGCCTTCCAAGGGAAGCAATGGGGGCAAAAGACATATCTGGCTTCATGACTAAGCTTGATAAGTTTATGGAGGAAATGATATGATGGGATAGCCTAATTTTGGCAATTAATTGATCTTCAACTATTAGTGGTAGATATGCCCTGTGATGGGATGTTAGATGGGGTGGGATCTGATTTACTACAGAGAATTCTTTCCTGGGTGATTGGCTGGTGAGTCTTGCCCACATGCTCAGGGTTTAGCTGATCGCCATATTTGGGGTCAGGAAGGAATTTTCCTCCAGGGCAGATTGGCAGAGGCCCTGGGGGTTTTTCGCCTTCCTCTGCAGCATGGGGCACGGGTCACTGGCATGAGGATTCTCTGCACCTTGAAGTCTTTAAACCACGATTTGAGGACTTCAATAGCTCAGACATAGATTAGGGGTTTGTTAGAGGAGTGGGTGGGTGAGATTTTGTGGCCTGCGTTGTGCAGGAGGTTAGACTGGACGATCATAATGATCCCTTTCTGACCTTAAAGTCTATGAATCTATGAATCTGTTCTTTTCAGAAATAAATTTTAAAAATACATGAATACAAATATAAGAATTAAAATAAAATAGATGATGCACTCTGTAAAGATGAGTTTTTTCTCCTCCTATATTTTCTTTAACTTGTATTTTTAGCCTACAGGGTTTAGGTCATTAACTCTTCATGATGATACTCATATTTATTATGTCTAAGCAATATTTGTTGGTAGTGTCAATACAATGGTTTTAAACTACAGATTCCAAGAATGAAGAATGAGATTGGTAGCAATCTACAGAGACTGCAAAGGAACCTCATATCTTTAGTATACCTGGGCTCCTGAATTCAATCCTGAGAAAGAGGTAATTGATATGAGGAAGGATTTGTGAAAGGAAAATTATTAATCAGGAGAAATAGGAGAGTGGGTGTACATGGTGGGGAAAGGTAGTCTGAGGCCTTACATGCACTGGTTATGAGGAAGAGGAAGTGGAATTAAAGGACAAATTGGAGGATTGGGCCAAAAGAAATCTGATGAGGTTCAACAAGGACAAGTGCAGAGTCTTGCACTTAGGACGGAAGAATCCAATGCACTGCTACAGACTAGGGACCAAATGGCTCGACAGCAGTTCTGCAGAAAAAGACCTAGGGGTTACAATGGACGAGAAGCTGGATATGAGTCAACAGTGTGCCCTTGTTGCCAAGAGGGCCAATGGCATTTTGGGCTGTATAAGTAGGGGCATTGCCAGCAGATTGAGGGACGTGATCATTCCCCTCTATTCGACACTGGTGAGGCCTCATCTGGAGTACTGTGTCCAGTTTTGGGCCCCACACTACAAGAAGGATGTGGAAAAATTGGAAAGAGTCCAGCGGAGGACAACAAAAATGATTAGGGGACTGGAACACATGACTTATGAGGAGAGGCTGAGGGAACTGGGATTGTTTAGTCTGCGGAAGAGAAGAATGAGGGAGTTTTGATAGCTGCTTTCAACTACCTGAAAGGGGGCGGTCCAGTGAGGATGGATCTAGACTGTTCTCAGTGGTAGCTGATGACAGAACAAGGAGTAATGGTCTCAAGCTGCAGTTGGGGAGGTTTAGGTTGTATATTAGGAAAAACTTTTTCACTAGGAGGGTGGTGAAACACTGGAAGGCGTTACCTAGGGAGGTGGTGGAATCTCCTTCCCTAGAAGTTTTTAAGGTCAGGCTTGACAACGCCCTGGCTGGGATGATTTAATTGGGGATCGGTCCTGCTTTGAGCAGGGGGTAGGACTAGATGACCTCCTGAGGTCCCTTCCAACCCTGATATTCTATGATTCTATGATTCTATGGTGGAATTAAAAAAAAACAAAAAACAAAAAACAGAATCTCCTTATAATCTTCCATTATCTCAACCAGTGCTGGGCCATCATCGGAAGAGAGGTGGTGGTGAGGAGATGCAACCAAGATGATCATGGCACAGATAGTAGTTACCACTGGGGTCCAAACCTTGCTGATCTGACTCATGCATGCATTTCTATTGAAGTTAATGAGTCCTATTCTCAGTTCTAAATTTTGCTCAGTTCAGGAACTGTATTCTAAGGCTAGACAGCAACCTGCCTACCCACCCTCGGTGTAGGTGACAGCAGTGCTAAGACTGTTTTAACTTTCATTTAGTTTCCCATGACCTTCAGTCACATTCCTTTTTATCCAGCCACCTGCACCCTATGCCCTGGTATTCTCCATGGATAGAGCTAGTCAGAAGATGGTTGACCAAAATGCATTTTCATTAAATATGCTGTTTTGTGGAAGTTAAAACATTTTGTGAAGATGTATCAGTTTTGAGAAAGTTTTTGACAGGGAGGTTTCTGAGGTCCATGACTTTCTAGTCACATCTGACCAGAGGACAGGCAGGGAGAGAGAGAGAGAGAATGAGAGAGAGAGAGAGAGAGAGAGAAAGAGAGAGAGAGAGAGCAAATTCAAAAACCTGCCCTTTTCTATTCAGAAGCAGATGGTTTGAGACAATACCATTTCATGTTTTGTTTTGTTTTTCCAAATGCTCAAATAAATTGGTTAGTCTCTAAGGTGCCACAAGTATTCCTTTTTGTTAAATTTACGGAGGTTTAGAGTGCTGGGAAAGTAGTCCTTTTGCATCATCAATTGGCCTTGCACACATATATTGTGAGAATGTGTTGAGGGCCTTCCTCTCAAATAAGGAACAAACTCCTCCAGCCACAGGTCACTCAAAAAAAAAAAAGAAAGAAAAAAGATCCATAGGACAAGGCAGTCCAGCAAGCTCAGCAGCAGTCTGATTCCCCAGGAGAGCACCAGAGGCAGTTACACAGCCATTAGCACAGCCATCAGAGGAGTCACAGACATAGCAGAGCCAACCAAGCAGCCAGCCAAGAAATCAGCCAGGGGCTTTGCGACAGACACAGATGTTGCTGCTAAAAAATTTATTCTAGACCTTGGCATCTGAGCCCTTTATCTGTCAAACATGTCCTGTATGTGGCCCCAGCTGTTGAGTTTGTTGCTGAAGAAAGAGAGAGAGAGGGCAAAAAAAGCCCAACAGCATTTGGATCATTAGCAATAGGATGCAGTCTAAAAAAGTTAGACATAAAAGTTGCACTCATTTACTTTTATCTGCTGTAGATATTTCAGTTAAGAAAATATAAATCCCTACATGTACAGAGGTAGCTGTATGGAGTTACCAATAAAGCCATTTCCAGACTCTTAGCTGATTGAAACAGGGACTGTCACTTAAAATATGTTTGTACAATACCTAGCACAATGGAGCCCCAACCTCGTTGAGACTTCTAGTGGCTACTCCAATGAGAATTGCAGTAAAAATACAATGGGGGCTTATAAAGTCATATGCTACTCTGAAACTTGAAAATGTTTTCTATGCTGAATTGTATATATGTAGTCATTCTGTGAAGAAGAATATTTAAATTTCCTGAGGACTGAAGGGGTGAGGAGACGATTCTTAATATAGTGGCCTTTCCCTTCCACCCTTCCATTACATTTGTTTACTTGAATGAGCTGGCAGCTAGAACAATACAGAATTGAATTAAGAGAAAATGTTATTAATATATAGGCAATAATTAGTTCTAAAGTTATGATTCACTCTGTTATGGGTATAAATGAATGAGTTCATTAACGTTAGTGATGTTTACATGTGTGAATATTGGTAGCAAAATAAACTCCATTAAACAATATGCAAGAGGATAGGGCAACAGCTAGAAAAGGGTAAATATAAGCTGCGTAGAAATAGAAATGCTCAAGTAATCCAGGTCTGGCACGTATGAGAGCAAAACTAAGCACAAGAGAAGACCAGCTTATCTTATTTACTTACCTGGATATGAGCTAAAAGTGAAAATGGTGTTATCCAGACGAGTAATTGTTCAATTCCACAGGTTACTATTATAATTCTGCTCAATAACACTTTCCAGTAGTATCCATAAGGCTGTGGTGCTGTAGCACTTGCTAGTGGAGTCCATGCTTTAGTGTATTTCAAACAGTTAATATAAGAAAATAGAGAAGGACCCTATCACTCCAGTGGAAGTCAATCACAATATGTCCCCTGGCTTCCATGTGCTCAGGATAAAGCCTGCTGGGGGAGGGAAAGCATCAGTGAAAGGAGGCTTATGGGACAGCAGTATCTGAATGTGATTACCTCATCTATGAAGATAGAATAATTTCCAAGGAAGGAAAGAGGGGGTTGCATGACTGCACAGTCCTATCACTCCTTATTCTCTGGTCTTTGGGAGGTCATATTTTGTTTCTCATCCTACTGTTGACCCAGCTGTCTCATCTGTGTAATAAATTAGATCAAGAGGCTTGACACTCTCCTTTCCCTGTCTGCAAACATTTGGCTTGGATTCCTGATAGCTGTTTTGGTTTTGCAGACATAAATGGATATTCCTGCCTTACCTTTCCTTTCCTGCTGTACTACAGAATGTAATAAGCACCCTTCTATGCTTACCATTAGCATCAATTCTATAACTTTACAAATGTGCCCTTTGGTTACAACCACCAGCTCTCCCACATCTCTAAAATAAATAAAATAAAACAAAAATATTTTTGACTTCTAAAAATGATTATTACCATCCTTGTGTAATCATCTATCATCATTTATTATCATACATTATTATGGGGCAAACCTCGCTCAGGTGGGTAAATTGGTGTCAGTGGATCTACGCATATTTACAAAGAAATAAATATAAACACATTTTGCTCTTGAATCTTAACCAAACTTGGAAAAAATGTATAAAAAGGATTCTCTTCCCCTTCGCTCCCACTTACCTCTAAACAACAGAACCTCAGGACCAATTCACAAATTATACCTTTTTCACCCATATGCTGTATCTTGAGGTAATACCTATTTTTGCTCCCCGGCTAGCTATGACTTTTATTGATTGTACATCAACTCCCGCACTCTTTCTTAATGACACAACTGCTCCTTGACTCTTCTAGCCTGACATTTAGCTGCTCTTCCTTATCTTCTGAAGAAAATCCTAGGGGGAAGGTGGAGAAGAGACAGGGCTTGATGACAGCTGGTCTTTTCTTATCGAGACTGATGTCCAGGCCTGTCAATGTGAGGGGGTGCAGGGGGCAACTGTCCAGGGGCCTGTATGATTTAAAAGGGCCTCGGGGCCCCCAGCCGCTGCTGTGGTAGCGGCAACAGCAGCCGGGAGCCCCAGGACCTTTTAAATCATCCAGGCAGACCACAGGGCTCCTAGGACAGGCATGTGGAAGAGCACACCCAGCAGTGCAGCTGGCAGCTCACTGGGCACCTGCAGCACAGCCCAAATGTCAGGTGGACCGTGGGCACATGGGCACAGGCACCAACTTCTCATGGTGCCAGCGAGTGCTTTGCCCCCCCGACCTGCCCCCATTCCAACACCTTCCCCCAAGTCTCCGCCCCAACTCTGCCCCCTCCTTGCCCCTATTGGACCCCTTCCCAAATCCCCACCCAGGCCCTGCCTCCTCCCCTGAGCGAACCGCATTCTCCCTCCTCCCCCCTCCCTCCCAGCGCTTGCCATGTGAAACAGCTGTTTCGCGGTGGCAAGCGCTGGGAGGGAGCAGGAAAAAGCGGGCATACGGCATGCTCGCAGAGGAGGTGGAGGCAGAGAGAGGCAGAGGTGAGCTGTGGCGGAGGGGTCAGGGGGGAGCTTCCAATTTTTCTCCAGGAGTGCTCCAGCTCCAGAGCACCCACGGAGTTGGCGCCTATGCACACGGGCATGGCTTGTGCTTGCCTGCACCAGCCGCCACATGTCCAGTTCCGTGCCCATTGACGACACCATGCTGGGACAGCAGCAGTGTGGGGCCCAGCTCCAGCCCGCCCTGCACAAATCAAACCTCAGCCAACTCTTTCTAGGAGGCCCATTCACTGGAAATTCTGTCAGTAGGCCTGTTGTCATTAGCTCCTGCACTGTGTTGTCATCTTAACTAGAGCTGCTCCAGAATACATTGCACACCTAGGTGGTGTATTGTGGAGTACACAATTACATAGCAAACCTGGAGTAAGTTGTGATTCAAGGAGCAACTTCCAATGCAGACAGCAGAGCACCACACGATACAGTTTCTCCCATCTCAGTCAGAAAGAGCCTCTGTTTTGGCTCACACAATAGAGCTAAAGTTTGTAGTTCAGAGTCCATCTAATTCAAGTCATGGCTTTGACAAGCTTCGGGACAAAAAACACAGTGTGTGCAGCGACAGGTGCCAGCTTCAAATTTTCCCTGGGGGTGCTCAAACCCCGTCAGACCCAAGCCCCACCCCACTCCACCCCTTCCCCCAAGCTCCCTCCCGTGCTCCACCCCTTGCCATGCCCTCACTCAACCCCTTCCCCTGAGGCTCCACCCAACTCCACCTCTTCCTGCCCCCACTCCACCTTTTCCCAGTTTCTTTCCTCCCCATCCCTTAGCATACCCCTTCCTTGCTCCTCCCAGTGCCTTCTGCATGTCACTGAACAGCTGTTCCAGGGCCAGGAGCACTTAAAGACTTAATTGCACTGATACCCAGAAGGGGTCTGAGTTGTTTTCCACATAGGCTGTGTCTGATTTGGCCGGAGGGTTGAGTCACTAGAAACGGCCAGAAAGGGTCACTACAGACTGAAAGAGTTGCAGGCACACACCTGAACAAGGGGGCACTCGCAAGAGGTGGGTGCCATCCCATACATAGCCACTTAATTTGATGTTCCTACATGAGGAGTCAGGCCCTAAGTATCTGATCCAGTAATCGTTGAGTTCAATTAAATGACTGGCATCATGAGGTCTGATCATGCAGCTGCTCAAGTCAACAGAGACTCCTGTTGACTTACATGGTTTTGGATCAGAGCCATGAGGAGAAGACTAAAGGAAGGAATGGGCCTCGGGGCTCCAGAGAAGGTATCTGAGGTCTCCAGGAAAAAAAAAAGTGCTTTATTTATTAAACTTTTAAACAAAAAGTTCTCTGTAGTTCCTTTCATTAATTCAGCAAATTCATTCATTTGAGGTTGTAGTCCCATAGGAAACAGTAACATTATATGCAAAATACTGTACTAAAGTCTTGATCCAAAGCCCATCAAAGTGTACAGCAGTCTTTTTCATGAACTTATATGGCCCTTGGGTCAAGCTCTAATATAATGAATCAATAATAGGAAAGAAGTTATAAATAAAAATCCTGATCCTGCAAAGACTTACACACATCAATAATTTTATGGGTAATTGTACCACTCACAGTGCTTTAAATTAACTCTTTCTGTATGTCTTTGCAGGATCAGGGCTTGAATGTGCCAGCACACATTTGTCTTGTACTATTGCTGCTCATGTGGTCCTATGTTCTAGACTCTTAGGACAATGAGTGATTTGAAGAGCCATCTCTAAGCCTACTTTTCTTTTCTTGTTCATAATCTGAAAAAAATCACACACAATCTTATGACATTCCCTGTTAAAAAAAATCTGAAAAAAATGTTCCATGATCTGCCTCCTATAGTAGGTTGGCAACATTATATTAATGAGGAAAAATAAGAAATATGTTCTTATTTAACAGCCCATATGACAGAATAACTTTAATAAAAATCTGTGAATGTATCTCTTTTAATGGAGTGGTGTTTACATTAGTGTCATTATTATATAAATGGTACTGAACAAAAGAAAACAATCAGCAGTAAAGAGTGTAGATAAAGCTGAAAAATGGCTGCTACAGCATACTCCGAGATTTATTGGCTATGATTGCCTATTTGATCATGTGCTGCATGTATGCAGAAGGCATTCTGTTCTTCAGACATGCTACTGAATCACTACAGATACACAAACCTGTTACAGGAATTGCCATACTCTCTCTCCTCCCTCCTGCCCATACACACACACCTTCCATAGCCTCACAGGAAGGGATAGAAAATCTTGGCCCTCAGTCCCATTTAAGAATAGTACTCTCTTCTTCCGCTCACCTTGCTTGCAGTTAACCTGCTCATGGATGTAGAAAAGAGATGATTGGGAGGAGCTTCCTAGCTTGCTGGCTGGGTTGATGCATGTAGTGGAAGCCACTTGACACCTAAGAAGCTGAGGGAGAAGGCTGATAAGCTTTTCCCTTTCCAGGGCACTGTATGCCATAGAACAGCAGTTCCAAACTTCCCCACCTTGGCCTGAAAGCAAAACTAGATTTCTAGGTCTTGCAATCGGTATCACACTACTTGATTTTATGGGGCTGGCAAAGAATTTTTCTCTCACTGCCAGATTAGCCTGGTTGTCTGTTTTTTGGTTTTGGGGTTTTTTGTTGTTGTTGTTGTTGTTTTTTATGGGGGGCGGGGATGGGTTGCCTTCCTCCCAGCACAACAGACATTCAGTAAGCTGCAAAGTGTTCATGTTCTTGTGACATGGGAGGTGTCCAGTGCAGCTACTTGTTTATTAGGGGTATGGCTTACTGATAAACTTCAACTAGACTCCGGATTGGGGGAGGATATCTCCTAAAGTAGTTGGGGTGAGTTTGTGTCTCTTAATTTCTGGTGGAGCAAGGGACCACTCCTTATTGCAATTCCTCAACCCTCGTATGAGGTGTGGGTGGTGGGATCTCAAATTTATTGGGATTAGGTTAAAGTTTCTTTGGCAGGGGGACAGCCTACCCTAGGTGTTACAGATTATCCCCAGGAGGAAAGGTGACTTGTATGGTATGAGTTATTACCAAATAGTTTCCCAAATGTGTTCAGTTAATAAAGTTGCTGCCTAGATAAATCACATTACTGCTGTCTTGTCTTTCTTCCTGAGATGTCTAGGATAAATTGACTTTTTTTCTGTAAAACCATAAGAGACGTTCAAAATGTTGTTGTTTCATTGCCAATAATTACAAAAGTTTTAAAGAGCTTTAAAATCTTTCTTCTACTCCATCACTTGAATGTTCCTTTCATATTATTAAAAAAATCTAAATGTGTGCTATGTCCTCCTGCTAGCATACAAGGTCTAAGAACAAGTGATGAGAAAATGAATTTGAAGTCCATCTTTTTTCCTATCATTATATAATCAATATCTAAATCCAGTTTTAAAAGCCAATTTTAATTATCTTTCCTATGAGATCATATTCAGAAATGCATGGCTTCTCCATTACCATTCAAATATTTGATTGGGTTGTCAAAATAATGATAGATAGGACAGCACCCACTAGTTAGTTTGCACAAAACTTTTTATGTAGTCTCTGGAGATTTAAAAACATAGAAGATGTGAAGTACCCAGACGCAAAAATGTTTGGCTCCCCAATCCTGCAGTCACAGTAAATTGAATGTGTATGATTTGTCTTTATGGGCCCATGAGATAGTCTTTGTTCTTTGCTTAAGAGGAAAGCAAAAATGAACCATGGTTACTGCAAGCTACACCATATGGGAATGCTTTTTTCCTGATGCCAGATTAGATTTAATTATGTGCATGTAACCAGGAATATGTAATGCTGCTATGCTAGTGCAGTAGTTCCCAATAACTGCACAATCTCTCAGGGACTTTTTCCAACAAAGATTTATTCCTCACATTCTTTAGTACACTGAATTTAGGGACAGATTCTGATACTCTTATTCATACTGACATGGACCTCACTTCACTGGGATCTCTTGTGCAGTAAGGTACTACTCAACATGAGAGAGGCTTTTGGTACCCTACACTGAGCATGCTCTCTTCTTTACCCCAGCCCATGACTAAAGGGGCAGAGTATTATATAAGTTATTCTGGGAACTTGTCTTCTGGGAACTTCTGCAGTTGTTTTAAGTCAACATATTCTAATGTGGTCTTTGATTCTGGGTGACTGAATCAGATTTTAGCTGTTTCAAGCCAAGCACTGAAATACGGAGGCTCCCAAATCAATGGACGCTTTGGAAATGTTGATGTTATTGACCCAGAATACATGCAACAAACACACCACAGTAACAGACAACTATCTAATACTATAAATGGTCTACAATTGGTGTGGGTTTGGTTTTCTAAAACATAGTCAATTGAGGCTCAATCCACAAAGCTACTTATGTCCTAAATCTCATGTTTAGGCACTGTAGTCCCAGCTGTAGGCTCCATGGTGATCTACAAAACTCCTGTTGAATGCATTGTGCTCCTAAAACTACTCGGCACCTAAATTTTCAGTGTAAAATTGCCTACGTGCCTAAGACTATGTCTACACTATGAGCTAGTTGTGAGATTCCCCTGCTTATGTACACATACTCACATTAAGTCTCATCAAGCTAGCACAAGTATAAATAGCAGTGTAGCTGTAGCAGTGACTCTGGAGGCACACCTGAGCCATGCTGAGTACAAAGCCACCTGAAAACAGTGTGTATGTACTCAGCCTGGCTTAGTCATGTTTCCTCTGCTGCCACCCACGCTACCACGTCTACGTTGCTTATTTATACTCACACTAGTTAGAGGAGAGCTACCTCTAGTATGTGTTCGCAAGTTGGGGAAACGTACTCCTAGCTTGTAGTGTAGACACAGCCTACCTTTCTGTCTCTGGGCACATAAGCTGCTACCTTGCTATATGTGCCCAAGTGCCTTTCTCCCACATAAGACCCAGAAAAATCCAAAAATTGGGGGAAGATAGGTGGACGAACTTATCTTGTGGGTGGGGCCCGATATGGTAGGCATGTTCAGAGGCCGCCTACGCGACTGAATTTTATTCAAAATCTGTCCGCCAGAGGGGGGTTGCCCAATTAATAACAGTGTTCAGTGCCCTCATCTAGGATGTGGGAAGACCCAAGTTCAATTCCCACCTATCCTAACCACAAAGTCATTGTCATTTTCTCTCTCTCTCTGGTCCAGTGATTATTTAAGTATTTATCCACAGTGGATCAGTCATTGGACCAGAGAGAGAGAGAAATAGTAATGCCTCTGTGACCTGGTGGGAAACTGAGTCCAGTCCACCTGCTCCAATCATTCTTTCATTATTTATCCACAGTGGAACAGCTTCAGCAGGGGAGACAGAGGCAGCACCACATCAGAATATCCTACAGTGGTTAGAGCACTGATCTGAGAGGTAAGAGATCCCTGTTCAAATCTTTTTTCTCTCTCAGGCAAAGAAGGGAATTGATCCTGCTTCTCCCACATTCTAATTGGGTGCTTTAACCATTTCGCTAAAAATTATAGGGTGGGTGGCACCATCACCTCTTCTTCCTTTGGGTTTGTGTGGCCCAAGGGAGGCATCTGACTCATTCCCACAAGAAACTACTTAGGCGCCTAAGCCCCTTGACTCCAGGAGAAGGGATTTCCATTCATGGATCTCTGAGCAAAGACAGGTACCATCTCTGTGAGAGGTGCAGGGCTTAGCACAAACCCCTGTCCTCCACATCTCCCATTGGCTGTCATAGGCAGCTTCTTGCCCAGCAATCAGGATTTTTAGGTCACATTCTAAGGTGCCTATCTTTCCCCATGCATTGTATAAGAGTACCCTGTATAAGTCTACCCTGCAGCAGGAATCATGCCTTCCAGCTCAGTTAGATAGACATGTGCTACCTCTGCTCAAGTTAGAATGCTAAAATATCAGTGTGGATATTGCAGCATAGGCAGCAGCTCTGGCTACCTGCCCAAGTCCAAGCCTGCTCCACTCCCTGGGTTCATGCTCAGGTGGCAAGTCTATGTCACTCCTGTCCCACAATGTCCACCCTGCTATTTTTAGTACATTAGCTCAAGCAGAGCTAGCACAAGTCTATCTACCAGGATTGAGAGACACACTCCCAACTGCAGTATAGACATACCCTTAAAGTTAGGCTCCACAATGCTCAGTATTGCAATATCAAAGTCCCTTTGTGGATCCAGGCCTTGGGCTTTAGTTTTGCTAAAGCAAATGCAGAGATGATCCAATGTTAAATCCCATTTCATCCAAACCTCCAAAATTATAGAGTGGTATGTTTGGAGAAATGGTTTTGGTTTAGTCCCATCGGAATTCCTGGGAAAAAACAGCCCAAAATAATTATGGTTTTGCAAAACCTTGTTGTTCTACTTTATTATTAAATACAACACACAAAATATCAGGCAAACTGATGGACAGATAGATGGAACAAATATAAAAACAGCACAGGCTAGAAGTCAGTATGAAATTAGTCATCAACTAATCAGTTCAAGTTTCTCTGGGGCAAGATCCTTTCCTTCTAATCTTTGCTGCTTTATCTTTTGCCTCTTCCTAAATGTAAAAGGTTCCTTCATCTATCTATAATCAGTAGGGGAAAAAATACTCAGGCTTTGTCTTCCCCAAATTCTTGCACCAACTGGAGATGAGAATCTCCCAGGAATTAGGTGAAAACGTCAGGTGTTTCACCTTGTTTTCATTTGGCATGTAATTTCCTTTATTTTTATTAACACATTTTAGTGAAGTAAAATCCAGGGCTGCAGTCCAGGGCATTTAAACTGAAGCTTCTGAGTATAAACGATTTAGAGATTTAGTTAATCCCCATGATTATTTATATGGAGATCAGATGTGATAACATTGAATCAAGCTTTCAGAAATGCATATTTAAAAAAAGAACAACACTGCTATAACCTAAAAGCAACCCATTTTTATACCCTTTTGCTGTTAGCCAGAGAAATCAATGTCTGTTATAAAAATAACACCTAGCTACTTTCACCTATGTTATTAAATGATTTGTAACACTAAGTCTTGATCAAATTTAGTAAGGTGAAATTGACACACAGCATCATTATTCGAGTCTTGTAATTTTCAAGGCCCATAGTGTTCCTCCATTTCCTAGAACTTTCCATTACATTCACATCCATTTTTTTTAGACACTGAAGGTTTTTAAACCAGTCTCAGACAATACTAATGGAATTGTTCTGGGAGACTGGTTCCTTGTCAGATCCTGATACACTGTGTTGCCAGGGCCAATGGTGATTTCTTATTTCTGTTTATCTCCAATTTGTGTTCTCACTGTCTTCAATATTTCCCTTTTCTTCTTATACTCAAAACTCCCTCCTTCCTTCTCTGTCCTCTTCAGGCTGTAGTGTGGCAACTTCACTAATGAACTGATTAATAGAGATTAATAGAGATCTCCTTTTTTGACCATGAACAAAGCTGACCCTCAAGACCCTGAATGACATCCTTGAATTGTTCAAAATTTGTATACCTATGGCAGACACATGAATTACGAACCACATTCAGGAATGCATACATTGGACATGGGGTGCACAACACAAATTGATCCTGCTTCCTAATGGCTGACTCATCCTTATCTTATGGAGAAGTCCTATAGACTGTAATAGATATGAAGCCAATAGGACTCCATATGGTCACAATAATCTCCACAAAGTAAAGTGATAGGTTACCTAAATATAGGGGTTGCTAATGCCACCCTTTTATAATAGTTGGTCATCATTTTCTATTAATTTCTTTAGGACTTTTTCATAAGGAATTATTTCAGTGGGTCCCCCCCCCCCACACACACACACAGAATAGGTAGTTTGGTAGCTTTGCAATATGTCAAACCTCTTTTTGTACTGAAGTTGTAATTTTATTATAATAATTCAAAAAAGTAATATGGTGCTAGTTAGATTAATTATAGCATGACCTGTTAACCAGGCGGCATAACCATTCAGATGTTAATGGGCAGGACTACTAACTTTAACACAGGCACGATCTCTTAGCTACCTACATTCATTCCAATTGTTTTAAACAGCATTTTGCTCTCTCACAAATAATTTATACATTTTTTCTTGGTCACCAGTGACACACAAAATCAATCACTTCTGCGGAAGACCCTCCACTGTGCCAGAACAACACATATTCTTCAGTGCATTTTGTCACAAACATTGATGCTTGTATGCCACAAAAATAAAATCTCCACAATTGAAAAAAGGAAGACATAAAATTCACAGACACTTATCACAACCAATAAGAATGATTTTTATGGCAGGAGGTGGCTTAGAAGCCAATGAAAGCCATTTGGAATGTCAAAATATATATTGTACAACAATAAAATAGTCCCTGCAATCATTCTGTCTGAAGGCAATCCCAAGGCAGACAAAAGCAATAGGGGACAAACTAAACCATAAAGGAATGAAACCAATTGAGCCCAAGATGCAAGAAGTACACAAATGGGAATAACAGCAGCTACCTAACAGCCCTTAACTTTGAATGTTCAGCAGCAAGGTGTGTAAGGGTTTGACCCTCTTTACTGTGAAGAAATGCACAGAAAGCATTGGTAGGTCTTGATTCTGGAAGAGAAATCTCTTGTCGGTGTAAAGAACACCGCATTAAAAGCTGAGGAAAAGAAGATCAAGTTTTTTGTCCTAACATTACAATGTTCCATATTAGAAAAGAAAATTAGCCAAATGGGTTGAACTTTGAAACCATCATGATACAAAGTCCAGTGACTTATATTATAAAAGTATTTTTTACCTTTAGAACTGATAAGCCCGGGGGGAATGTCATTTTTTTCTGCCCGTTATTCGCAGTATTTCATTGTGTTCCACATAAGCTGTTTGGAAGCTTGTGGAAAATTTTATATGCAAAAAGAAAGTGACAAAGTCTGGCATTGTGAAGAATATTTTTGATAAAGCTAAAAACATGTTTTACTATCCTGTTATAATATTAGCGTGACACCCCTGTATTTTTTGCTACTCAAGGAATTCATTTTAGTAGATACATCTCTCTGGCTCAGTCTTATCTCACTCCTTTATCAAAGACATATTAGCTAGATTGTAAATCTCTTTGGGCAGGGACCATCTTTCTCTTCTGTGTTTGCACAGTGCTAGCAGTGTGGGCTCCTGGTTCATGACTGAGGCTCTAAGGCATTACTGCAATACAAATAATAAACAATAACAATACAGGCAAGAAAGAAGATGAGAGACAACTAGCACAGAGACACACAAAGAGTACCAGCAGTGGTACTAGCAGCTCTCAAATATTTATGAACCTAATATGTTTCATCTACATTATAAAAGTTTAACATTTGTTTGTTTGTTTTTCTCTCCTTTTTATCAGAGTAGGGATAGATGAGCTTTTTAATCCGACAACTATTGTCCTTTTGAAGTGAAAATGAGTCGTTGTTTTTTTATTTGAGAGAGGAAGGGAAATGCATCTGCTACTACTGTAGCCGCTAGTAACTTTTTTTTTTTCATTCAACAGCAACATTTTTTATTTGAGTCTTTCTTCTAGTTTATAAAAATGTTGAAGTTTTCCTGCTTCATCTTAAGAAAGAGGGAAAAAAACACCCGAGTTTGCATTCTCTGATTAAAAACAAAACAAAACACTACTTCTTTCTAGCATTAAAATATATTTTCACAACCACATTAAAAGATGTTTCATTAAAACGACACTAAGAATAAGACTAAAGATGGGGCTAATTCTTGGCCATGTCTTCATAGATTTTATTGGCTGAATGAAGTGACTTTTCAAAAGCATAGAGTAGTGCAAAATCCTAATGCAGCAGTGATTCCCCCAATTCTTAAAAAAATATTATTAGTCACATTTTTGGTTCAGAAGATTGTGCAGGTATGATGGAGAGAGACCATGTTGCTTTATATATCTACAAAGGATTGTAAAAGTGACATGTCACACAGGGAATCAATAAAATTTCCTCAACACTGGGTTATTATATCCAGAGATTCTGACTTTATTAAGTATTTTGGAGGCAAATTCTTTGTATGTTGAAGACATTTCAGTAGACTAGCAGGGAAAAGTTTCTGTAATACATGTGGGAACAGCTAGACAGTGGATATCTTTCACACATCTGGAACTCTGTTGAGTGTTTTCTTTTTGGTTGTTTTATTTATCCGGGTGTTTTCCTGTAACTTATCCTCAGTCATTTGTGGGGTTGAGTCATAGAATAATATAGATGAAGGAAAATTTGACTGGGATAGATGTGGGGAGATTGGTCACTTGGAAAAAAGGAGTGTCATGGGACAAGCATGTCCCATCCCTTTTTGGGGCAGGATAAGGGTTGTTGTAGCCACTTGTCTAAGTCTGTCCGATCACCCTTAGTCTTCGGGTAGTATGGTCGAGGGGCCAAAGTCAATATGGCTTCCCTCTTTCTTAGGGCTGTGTGGCCCAATGGCCATAGTCAGTATGGCTGTGTACTATGTAGTCTTGTGGTGTGACATTTCCAGAAAGTGTGTGAGATCAGAAGGTGCCTCTTCTACAGCTGTACTGGAGTTTAATATGCCTTGTGTATAACTCTGTACCGTGCAATCCTAGACCTCAATACCACAGAGGACTTTCTGGTGAGTTTTTTGAGTGCTTCTCACCTTTTTGCCCCACAACTTTGATAATTTATTTAATTTGTTAGCATTTCTCCTCAGTGACCCACAATATGGCCTGAGTCGTGTCCTGGCACTTTACTTCTCCATATATCCGGAGCTACATAAGGTGATCCAGGGCACTAGAATCTCCACGACACAAGCCCCACCAGCTCCATGTCTGTGACTATACTCCCACTTGGAGTTGCAGTGGTAAGGCCTCCCTCCTCTCCAAGAAGGGCACATAAGGCATGGGACCACCTCTTCCCCAACCTCAAAATATCAGCAGGGCCCAAGGCAGCAGCAGAAGTGGCATCAGAGTGAACTGCTGTCTCCAATCCCTACCTGGAGTGGCCTAGGTGGCAGCAGTGGGCCCCCAGAAATTACTCTAACAGCCAAGGTATTTCTACTTGACCACGTGGGCTGGACCCACTACACACATCTCCCACTGCCATGGACCTAGTTCCCTCACAATGTGGTGTTGGCAGGGTCCCGCACAGCCAGTGATCCTTACAATCAACACCCCATTGAAATGCATGGGGTAGATCGCCTGAATCAGAGCTACTTTTTTTCAGACTTCTGAAGACTCAGGAAGATGTCCCTGCATCAGTTACACTTGGATCACATTTCCAAGCTCTTCTTCACAGCCAGGAGTGCTAGAAATGTCCTGTTTTAAGCCTCTTCTGTCTGTGTGGGTGGCACTTTTCTTGCTATGCATGGGGGAAGTGTAAGGTTGAAGAGAGTGAAAAACATGTTACAGTAAATGCTTTAAATTATAGCTGTTTGAGATAGTTATTTTGGGTCTAATCTGGTGTTCACTGAAACTAATGAAAATGCTCCCACTGACTTCAAAGGGTTTTGTGTGGAGTTAAACTAAACTCATAAGAATTCTCCATTTGAGCTATTTCTAAACTATCCTAGGACATAGTACAAGGGTTGGTCACAGGGAACCACAGGCTTGTCCAACTAGCCTTTGTGGAAGTTATAGAAGCAAAAGGCTTGGGGTGTAAGGTGGCATTGACTGGTGTAATCTCATCTCCACCCACACCTGATCCCTGGGACTCCACACATATGCCTGCTCCCTCCTCTGTGGAAAGGATTTGTGTGATTGGCTCCTGCAGAAGGTGGCTGAACTGCACATTTCCACTGCTAGAGAGCTCACTGATGCAAGGGGAATTCTCCAACAGCTATCTATAGATACTTTAATCAAAGTAGAGTGGACAATGCAATTCTTAGAGTTCTCAGTCCTCTAATTCCTGGAGAGCACCAGTATGTATTATGTTGTAAAGGGACTATTAAGTTTGACAAAAATAACACTTTATTCAGAGGACTGTAGGCTGGGAACTTGCTATTTTATTCAACTCCATCAAAACAGAGTGGGAGATCAAAACTCCCACTTTCAAAACAGGAAATAAGGGAAGAGTGAAGCATTACTACAGTTCATAATATTTTAGGTTACCCTGTTAACCCACAACTGTATGTTACATGAAGGAATTAATAAAAGGAGGACTGTTAAGTAGAAGGTCATTCTCTATTTCTCTGCATATGATGTTTGTTGTGTCTTTGGGCCCATGATACTGTAGACCAGGCCCTTTCTGAATAAGCTGACTGGCCACAAAATTAAGATCCATGATATATGATTCAAAGGCCAAGGTAGTCATGGATATTTTCACTGGATCAAGTCCTACGAGTTTTTTAAGTCAGCAGCTCAAGGAAATATATTTCTAAATATATTTCATTTATAAATTAAAGCCCCTAGAATAGTGTGGTTGTTATGCAAATAGAAAAGCTGAAACATTTGCACAGCATACAGTTGTTAATTAACATGAAAACAAAAAAAAAGTAGTAATACAGCTCTCAATATCATATATGAAAATAATTTCATAGCACTTTTTAAAAGTTAAATTATTATTACAGTAATTCTGTACAATTCAGGGTAAAATAATTTATATTTACTAGCCTTTCAGTTTGCAGCAAAGGCAGAGTCCATGTGGTCAGATTTTGGCAGACAAGACCTAACTATCAGCAGGCTAACAGAAAATCATGATGAAGGAACAGATGAAGAGTAAAAAATTCTATTAATAAAATTGTCAGCAAATGAAGAGTTAGACTCTGAATCTTAAAGACAAAACATATCTGAGCAGATAAATTATGCCATAATTCTGCAATGCAAGACACAGGTATAGAATTTTCTCATGGGTAATGAAAAAAGATGGAGATGAAAACAATAATATAGAAATGATATTATATAATAATATTAGGTAAATGTCACTGGTAGCATAAAATAAATAAAATAGTAATGAAAATTGAGTTGTGCTCTGCTAGATCTCAAGGTAATACTTCAGAATCTGTTCTAATGAAGACACCACAACAATTAATTTATTCTAATGAGATGTTAGTGAATGAATTAAGATGTTTAAATGATTTAATTTAGATATTTAATAAGTGAATTTAGAAGGGAAAACAAAAAAAAACCATTATAATGAATTGCTAAATATTCAACATATAATTGATAAAAATGCTGAATGGTATATTTAATATCCTGTTTGATATTAGTGATACAAAAACATTAAAATCCACAGACACACTTTTTTTGAAAAATATCTACCAATGTTTGATTTCTATGTCGCAGTATTTTGAAGTCTTTATGAAAATCCTACATGCAGTGACTTTGGCATGATATACATTCATTGTTATATCTGTCTAGAAAGCTAGGAAGGAATGGAATCAGAAAAGTGAAAGAACTTTGCCTATGATAAACAAAAATATTTGCTGACTATACATTAATATTTTAAATATGTATATTTATATAGAGTACAATATAGAAAGCTGCTAATTGATTAAATTGATGTGATAGGGTAAAGTAATAGTATTCTACTGGGTTTATCTAGATGTGTCAACCTAATTTTTTAAGGAAACCAAATAGTTTATTACTCTAATTGCCAGCCTGATATATGTTACTGATTTAGGGCTTCTAAAACAGAATATATAAATTTATTGATACCCTTGATAGTAACATGCCTTTCTACTATAATGTTTGTTATAGTTGTCTAAAATGAATCAAATATATAGTAACAAAATGCATAAAGCAGTTGTCATATTTAAGACTTCATATGTGAGAAACCATGGATGAAACTATGGCTCATTGAAATCCATGGGGATTTTTCCATTGAGTTCAATGCGGACAGGATTTTATTCTATCCCCCTTTAAATACTTAAAGAGAACATCTACACTTCCCTTGTTAATTAAGTCTGGCCTGAAAACAACATATCAGTTTTGCAAAAATGCATAGTTTCAACATTTATTTTTGTTCCTCACCAGAATGAACTGAGACCTTTTGATTTTTTTTTCATAAGGAACAAAAAAAAGAAAAAGAGAGAGACTCCCCCCAAGAATAGACAATAGGCCAGTAGTTAGGGCATTTTTTTTCTTAGATGTAGTAGATCCATGTTTAAGTCACACAGCAGGCAGATGAGAAACCTGAAATTGGATCTTTTACACCACATGAGAGAACCCTATGCACTGAACTATTCAGGGTGGATTTTTGACGAAAGACTCCATCATGGACCTGAAAAACCCTCCTGATGAACATTTCTGACATGGTTCTGTGAAAAGTTTTGGTTTTGACTGTGTCATTTTTCCAATGAATAATATTTAATCAAACAGTAACTATATTGTCAACTCCCCTCCTTGTGAATAGTACATGTGCCACGGACTCTAATGCAAGGCAAAAAAAAAAATGTTTCTATTACATTAATGTGAAGAAAACATGTGTTCCACAAAGTGTGTCTTGAGCCTCTTTTGAATTGCTTTTGGAAAATAGAATCAAGTTTTTATTTATCTACTTCATTCCTTTCTGAAGAAGGGTTAGGGTCAAAGGTACAGAGGAATAAGAGTGAAGTGCAATGGAGCGTTCTGTTTGGGGGTGGTGTTTTTGTTTTGTTTTGTTTGTTTGTTTTTTTAAATAACTATACCTGTTGCTATGTGTTTACACTAGAGAAGGCAAAGTCAAAGAAAACACCTTGCACTTAGAACAGAAAATAGTGTGGTTTGTTGCGGTCCTTAGTTCTTGGAGGAGTTTGCTCCATAACCTCAGACCACAGTTATGCCTTCCACACACATGAACTTTATTCTTGTTGGTCACTTTATCTGTAAGGAAAATGACAGAAAGCTCACAACTCAATACTGTCCCTTCAGACCTATAAACATATTAGATTTATTTATATCGCCTTAAAAATTGTCTTGGGAGTTAAATATTGCAAAAAGGCTTTATTTTTCCCTTAATAAGGCAAGCCTAT
This sequence comes from Caretta caretta, assembly GCF_965140235.1. Classification (NCBI taxonomy): domain Eukaryota; kingdom Metazoa; phylum Chordata; order Testudines; family Cheloniidae; genus Caretta; species Caretta caretta. The sequence continues at coordinate 72,565,254 of NC_134206.1, read as the reverse complement.
ACTTCGAAGTTAGATTCACTTTGATTTTAGACTTTCTGGCAAAATTGGAGTATTTGTGGACATTTGCACTAAATTAAATGTCAATAGAAACCCACATCATAAACTTTCCTTAGTGAAGAGCAGCTTAGTCTAAGCAAGATTGAAGGCTAAACTGTGTTACTATGGAATGGGTACTGCAGAGGTCATAGATATGGACCCTATGTGGAGATACTTGTGTTAGGGCTTCCCACGCAGTTCCTAGCATCATGTTTGTAGACAAGTAGAAATCTGGTGAAGTCTGCAGGACCATTTATAAGATAAAGAGCCTCCTACAGCTGTGGATTTCTGAAGTGATCCAACATGATGTTTTCAGGTATATCATAAGTGTTTTTCTTCCTTTGTTTAAAGAAAACAATTAAAGTCTGGATGCTTGGGGGGCAGGAAGGGAGAAAGCAAATGTATATGAACACCGTCAAAGAACAAGATTGGAAAATTAAAAACCTACTGAGCCTGGAAAAAAGGACAACGTCAATACCCAAGCTGGTGATTCTGTACCTATTTACTTTTTTTTATTTGCCCCAAGATCGTAGGCACTTTGTAAATTAGAGGAAGAGAGGCACATCAATCCTATTAAGCAACTAATTCTGTGCTCTCTTGCTTTACAATTAATGCCACTGCTCCCCCCTAAACAAGGCTGTCCGGACAAGGCATCATTATCATGCTTATGGCCAGGCCTGTATATGCTTGTGAAATCATAGCACTGACATTTCTCCAGCCACTTGGGAAGCTTCCCCTCAGGATTCCTGAATGTAAGGAGGCATATAGGGAAGCATCAGCTGTCTTGACCATACAGTTTCTCCCATATAAATAGTGATGAAAATGTTCTGTAGATTTAACCACTTGCTGGGAATTCCTTTTGGGTAGTGGAATAATTTCACGAAGGAGAACTAAGACTTTTCCTATAACTAGCTCCCACCCTCTCAAGTTCCTTGTGTTTTTGTGTCAGTTGTGCCTCTAGCTCTTGTTTCAGGTCAAGTTTTAAATCCCACTAGTTGTGATTTCTGCCACCAGATCCATTATTTGTTCCACTTCAGTTCAACAGGAATACCAGCCCACAGTCTCTCTCCTTGGAAACTGAATTCTATCCCTGACACCAGTGTTGCCCCTTTTCGACCCAAACTGAAGTCAAATTTTGGGGCCCTAGAGATGTTCCAGTTGGAAATAGAAATTGCTGGAGTCTGGTATTCTCTTTGAGGCAATCTTGTTTATTTACAAAGAACGGAAAAAAGTTCTGTTTGTCCAAATGCAGGAACAAAAAAAAATAAAAAAATAAAAGCAGTTTCTTAGCTTACTGCTGCAACTCTCACTATCCAACAGCCCCAAATGCTCTCTCTCAAGTTTTTTTCTTGTGACCCACTGTGCTCACAGACTATACCAAGGTTTAGTTTCATTCATAACAACATTTATATATATATATATATATAAATAAACCTGATCGGAGGTTCAAAATATGATCCACAAGGGTCCCTATTTGGACTAGATATCAAATAAATGCAGATGATTCCTACCAAATCCATAGTGTAGATGTAAATGTGATTGAGTTAAGTCATGGGATGTTGGACCACACATATATATTTTCTGAATTTTATCTAAATTAAGTGTCTAAGACATTGGACTGCAGTTCAAAGTTACAAGAGTAGGCACTGGAGCTTGGCTTTTACACACACACACACACACACATTCAATAGATTATACCTTGTTACACTTTTGTCACATAGATTGAAGATCCTTCTGTATTCAAATCTCTGATTCCCATGCAGGTGCTTATAGAATGTAAGCAACTCACCCCTTAACCTTCTCCTTTTTAAGCTAAATAGATTGAGCTCTTTCACTATAAGCCATGGCTTCCATTCCTTTAATCGTCTTATGACTCTCCTCTGAACCCTCTCCAATTGATCAAGTCCTTCCTGAATTGTGGACACCAGAACTGGACACAGTATTCCAATGGCAGTCACACCAGTGCCAAGTATGGTTGGAATATAACCTCCCTATTCCTACCTGTTTATAATCTAAGGATTGCATTAGCACTTTTGCCCACAACATCACACTGGGAGCTCACATTCCGCTGATCATCCACTGTGAGCCCCAAGTCTTTTTCAGAGTCACTGTTTCCCAAGATAGAGACCCCCATTTTTAAGTATGACCTTCATTTTTTACTAGATATGGCTATATATCTACATTTGTCTGTATTGAAACAAATGTTTTTTGCTTGCATCCAGTTTCCAGAGCATCTGTCCTCTTCATTATTTAACATTCTCTCGACTTTTGTGTTATCTGCAAACAGTAATGATTTTATGTTTACTTTCAGGTCATTGTTAAAAATAATAAATAGCACAGGGCCAAGAACTGATTCCTGTGGGTCCCCACATAAAAGACACTCACTTGATGATGATTCCCTGTTCAAAATTACATTTTGAGACCTCAACACCATAGTTGTAGCCATGTCAGTCCCAGGATACTAGAAGGACAAAGTGGGTGAAGTAATATCTTTACTGGACCAACTTCCTAACAGAAGTCACTTCTGAAGTAAAAGATATTAGCTTAACCACCTTGTCTAATTTTGACAAGTTAGCCAGCTAGCCAGTTTTCAATTCATTTGATGTGTGTTATGTTCATTTATATTGTTCTAGATTCTTAATTAAAATATTGTGTGGTACCAAGTCAAAAGCCTTACAAAGTCTAAGCATATTACATCCACACTGTTACCTTTATCAACCAAACCAAATTATACACACAGAGATAATTACTTTAAATAGTCAATTTCCAAATATACAAAATACTAACTGTAGTTCATCTTATACAGCACAAATGTAAAGAGTGACCCCACTTCTGCAGGAGAGTAACTTTTCATATGATGAGTGCAACAGGGCTATTCATATGAGTAAAGCTGCTTATGTATATAAGCATTTGCAAGAATTAAGCTAAATAAGTAATATACTAATCACAATCATACCAAATTATTATTTTTTAAATTAAAAGTAAAGACAGTGATCATGTGTTTGATTAAATGAGCTTCTTTTTGTAGGATCAATGCCAAACACATGCCCGCATATCTTCTCTCCCATTATTGTTCATGGGAATTTTAGGATTGATCCTGCTAGATGCTGAGTAGGTCCCAGGTCTGTATCTATTAAAGTGAATAGGAGTTTGAAACTGACTTCAATGGGTGCAGGATCAGTCCCTTCCGCCCCATCCATCTTCCATTTACATTAATGGCAAAATGCCTGTTGACTTCAGCAGTGCAGGATCTTGGTCTAGTAGTGATAAGAGTTTTCCTTATGACACCCTTTCAGGTGAGAATTTGCAAGGTATTAGTTCCTGTGTGAGAGCATTAAACATTCCGTGTCTGCATACTTGAGAAGATTGTAAAGTTCCCTTGGTAGGAAAGTGTAATGTTCATATTTAAAGTCGTGATTTCCAGCACGTAATACTGATGGGAAACCATTTTGTTTTAATGCCTTTATTGTTCACCTGTCTTTCTTAGAATCTGATTCTAAACATACATTATAGATTATACATTGCTACCTGTGATCCTCAATGGGAAAAGAAATAATGTATCCCAGGACTCACCTCTTAAGAAACATATAAAATAGCAATGAAACATGGGTTGGAAGATATGTACATCTATAGTTATGCAGTATGTTTCTGTTTTGGAATACAGGCAGGTAACTTTGATTTTTTTTATCAGTTTTTACATAGTGAGTTACTGATTTTTTAGAAGTAAATGTTCAAAGCAGTAGTGAAATTTAGCCACTAGATATAGATGGGAAATATTAACACATCTTGAGCCCTGTGCTCCACTTTAAAAATATAGCCCTCAGAGACTAACTTTATTTTTTTCTTTGCAGATCAGTTTTTGATGCACTCCTTTTCCAGTTTTACTTCATATTGAAGATTTTCTTTTATTTGCTGAAAACTAGATGATAAAACTAAACGAACAGAAAAATCACAAATGCCCAGCTTGATTTATTGAAATTTAATTAGAAGTCACAGCTGTGTACAGTTTTATTTTTGGCTAAGAATACATAATGCGGGAGGGGGGAGGAGGTGGAGGAAACTGTTCTACAAAAAAAAAATGGACACAGCTATCCCCTGCCAATCCAAACAAAAACCAAAATTTATGTATTCTTGGTTTTGGTTTGTAGCCTTAATCTTATATAACAAGGTTAACAGGCATACTGTATTGTTTCAAGTGATGTACTGTTTTAGCAAGACCAGCTCAAATAAGTACCCTTCACATAAGATATGGTATTAATATAATTTAAAAATGTCTTTCTTGTTAGTTACACACTTATAGTGTATATCATAAATCTTTGCCAGTGTTTTTTCCATTTTTATCTGTCACATAAGCAAAAGAAAAACATTCAGTTTGACCATTTTTGTGATTCCATTTCTTAGACATGCAGTTTGGGACAAATTCACACAGTGGAGTAACACCAGAGAAGAATTTGACCATTTTGTCTAACATATTTTATTTGTTATATTGTTATGTAGTGACAGATTTTGACGAATTACAGGATGGTTAGTATTAGCCATTAAGGGTATGACTTCACCTCAGGCTTAATTGGGCCTCTTATATGGATTTTAACCCAAATCCCTCTACTCTCCATACACAAAACTTTTAAACCTGGGTTTATCTATGCTTTGACCCTTAGCTTGCTTGCCCAGCTGAGGGTATAGGTTAGAACCCAGTTTTCACTGGAGGACAGGTTCAAACCTGCCTACTTCACAGTGGGAATACATCTGAAGCCCAGGTTATGGAAGTTGGGTTTTGATAGTCCTCCAATGTCAGCCCATAATTCCCAAGCCTGTATATTCTGGTTGTTCTGCCTACTCACTTCCCACTCATTCCCTATATACCATAAGTTACAATCATCCTGCAATTGCTCAGTGTGTAATTAAGCCTTCTTCTCCCAGGTTCTCTCATAGCACAGTATGGTGTCATGATCAAGGGCAGTAGAGGGCAGACTGGGCTGCATAAAAAAACAGTAAGCACAGACACCTGATTTATAAGCATGCTATTGGGAGGGTATAAGGTCCCTTCTTTCCAAACTAATAAACCTATGGCAGTCTGGGGTAGCCAGTTTCCAGATAGCAAGAGCAATCCATTTCTGTACTGGTAGGGCCTCCTTCATTTGTGGGTCCTGGCCCTGAAAGTTCAGGGCAAGCTCTTCAAACAGCTTTATGAAGGAGACCTCCCTCATGCAGAGGTAATGGAGACATTGCTATTAATCCAGGTCTGCATAATGATGTTGCCCTGCACCGAAGTGCCACTCTGTATATGGGGAATCTGAAGTGACTGTAAAAAGTATCATCTCTCTCTACTCTACCATGTCAGGATCCAGCTTGCATAATATCCCAACCAAGGCTTGCCACTGCCTTCTGAGGATCAGAAACTAATGCTAAAATATCTTCCACTGTGCTCCACCCTGTCTAGCTACATCCTGCTTTATAACAACATAGCCAAAGCAGGAACAGCATCCAGCTGTGCTGGCCCATTCCTTGACACTAGCTAGAAAAGGCAGATGTGATGAGCGTATAGAGCTGGAAGTGCATCAGCTAAATATGCAGGCAGGCTAAAAAGACTTCCATATAGGAGTCTAGGAAGGACAGAGAAGTTCTGCAATCACTATGAAACAATTCCTAGAGCATCTCAAGTCAGTGAGATACTAAAACCTCTGGAAAAAGAAAAGGAGTACTTGTGGCACCTTAGAGACTAACCAATTTATTTGAGCATGAGCTTTCGTGAGCTAGAGCTCACGAAAGCTCATGCTCAAATAAATTGGTTAGTCTCTAAGGTGCCACAAGTACTCCTTTTCTTTTTGCGAATACAGACTAACACGGCTGTTACTCTAAAACCTCTGGGAAACCCAAAGAAAAATCTTTGTGCCAAAGCATTTCTGCAGTGTGGATATTTGCAGGTGGACTTGGCAAGCCTAGATGCCCAGACCCAGATAAACTCTGCAGTACAGACATACCCTAAGAGTGAAACTTGCTCTTAGTCACTGAACAAACTTTTTGGGATTGGGAAGGTAGGATATGGAGGAGAAACATATTCTGTTTTCATTTAACAAGGCTTCATTCACTATATGTAAAATGTGTTGTTATGAAAGGAACATGCAGCCATGCCATTGTTTTATGGTGAAAAATGCTAGTGTGATGCATGTTATGAGTGGTTGGTGTATAAGCATTCAGGATGAAATTCTCACCTCACCCAGACAGTTGTTAAAGGGATTGGGTAGGTTAAAGCATTCTCAGATGGGAAATAAAAAACTTTTCTATGTTTTCTTTGTGCTGCAGACTCAGACCAACTGGATGTGAATGCCACAGGCCAGGATACCTTTCAGGACCACGTAATCCAGAAGACTCGATCCTTTACTGATGAGACCTATTCACCCTAAGGATATGTCTATAGTACAGTTAGACACCTGCAGGTGACCCATGCTGATTCAGGCTTGCAGGGTTTGGGCTAAGGGGCTGTGTAATTGCGGTATAGACATATGGGCTAGGGCGGCAGCTCAAGCCTTGGGAACCTCCTACTTTGCAGGGTTCTAGAGCCCAGGCTCCAGCCTGAGCACAAATGTCTATACCTCTGTCATAACTGTACAGCTAAGGGTAGCCTAGAATTCCTCCTTACCTGTAAGAGGTTAAGAAGCTCAGATAACCTATTTGGCACCTGACCAAAAGGACAAATGGGGAAAGAAGATACTTTCAAACCTTAGGGTGTGGGGGGGAAGGTTTTGTTTTGTGTGTTCTCTTGGGAAGCAGAGAAACATCAGGTCAGGAAACTCCTTCTCCTATAAACCATCCTAAAAGTCTCTCATATTACAAAAATTGTAAGTAAAAAGCCAGGCAAGGCATGTTAGATTATCTTTTGTTCTGCTTGTGAATTTTTCCTTTGCCGGTGGGAGGTTTATTCCTGTTTTTTGTAACTTTGAAACTAAGCCCTAGAGGAAGTTCTGCTGTGTTTTTGAATCTTTTGTTGCCCTGTAAAGTTATTTTCCATCCTGATTTTACAGAGATGATTTTTACCTTTTAAAAAAAATAAAATCCTTCTTTTAAGAACCTGACTGATTTCTCTATTTTCCTGAGACCCAGGGGTTTGGGTCTGTGATCACTTTGTAACCAATTGGTTAGGATATTATTCTCAAGACTCCCCAGGAAAGAAGGTGTAAAGGCTTGGGGGGATATTTTGGGGGAATAGGAACTCCAAGTGGTCCTTTCCCTGATTCTTTGTTAAATCACTTGGTGGTGGCAGCGTACCCTCTAAAGGCAAAGAATTTGTGACTTGGGGAAGTTTTAACCTAAGCTGGTAGAAATAAGCTTAGAGGGTCTTTCATGCGGTTCCCCACATCTGTACCCTAGAGTTCAGAATGCGGAGGGAACCCTGACAACCTCATTTACACAACCCCTTAACATGAGACCCATGAGCACGGGTCTGCTGGCATAGGCCAGCTGCAGCTTTTTAATTGCAGTGTAAGCATGCTCTAAGTGAAGGCCAGGGACTGAGACAGGGGAACGGTGTGTTTAAGCAGTGAGATTCTGGAGAACCCAGGTGAGACAGACGACCAAAACATTTGCTTCTTAGTAAAGGAGCAGTGATGTTTAAGATGAAGTTGCTACAAGGATTCACTTGTATGGAGCTTGTGACCACCTCAGTTCCAGAAAACAGGATTTATGTACATTTTGTAAACAAACAAATCACACTAAAAAATACCCGGACTCAGTGACACTCATTTCTCCTAAAACAGTAAATGAACCTGAAACTCCACCCCACTCCAAATCTACATATGTTCAGCAAAAGGACAACACACACACACACACACACACACACACACACACACACATATGTGAGATAAGCAAGAAAGAGAATGGGGGGATGGGAGGAGGCAAGTACTTTCTTTTTAGTTTCAAAATTATTTTTTTCTGATTTTAGAGATCCGTATATTGAAGTACAAATAATGGCTGCCTCCAATATTACCCTGAATGGTACAGTTTATTATCTCGCTACTAAAACAAAATAGTGATGTATGTTGGACTATGTACATAATTCAGCAGGTTTTTTGATTTTATAAATAAATTACTCCATTTCATTTTCCTCTTTTCACACAATTTTTTTTATTCTATTTTGGGTATGTTAAAACTATATTCCACAGTCTGAATATTGAGCTATAAAGAGGTATTAATCTCTAGATGGGGTTTTGAGTACTAATGGGTTTTTCAGAATTTGTGTGGTTTATTACTAATTTAAGAGTAATTACATGTGCTGAACGGGAAAAAACAGAGACACAACAAGCACCCAGAATTCCCATTGACTTCAGTAGGAGTTCTAAGGTGTTAAACACCTCCCAGAATCTGGCACTATGTTATGAATCTGTAACAAAATTAGCCTAAATCAAGAAGATCATAGTCTTTGATCTTGCTATTGAATCTTTCCTGGGCAGCTGTCTTAATTTTACTCTGTAATTTTATTTTTCCTGTTTCTGCTTGAGTAGCAATTTTAATGGAAGGTGCACAGAGTGCTATATGCAAACCAGAAATTATCTGCTACTGTGGGTTGTCTAGCTTTGGTCACCACATAGGGTTATTTCAATGGATTCTTGCATAGATAGATATTACAATTTCCACTACAGATAGTAGCTCCAGTTTCAATTGCCATGTATATATAGAAGTTGCTATATTGTTCAAGGATACGGTGTCCAAGCTTGTTCCAACAATACACAATGATATTGTTATTTGCTTAAATTATTTGCCTAAATACCATATTATTATATGGCTTTGTTATGTATTTGTTATCTATGTATATATGCATTGGTGTGACTGTCATCCTTATTACACCAGAGAGATGAACAGCTATACCCCAAGCTCCTGTTATTTTCCTGCTCTGTTATATCAGTGTTTAACAAATATTCTTATTCATCCTGCTTATTATGATGCACATGGATTCCAAACTATTTTAAAGGGCAGATGGAATGCCCTTCTGTGTATATTTTTATAAGATAGAAAACATCTCATTTAGACCAATATATGGTTAGACCAAACAGAAGGTCATATTTAATTATCAAGTTTATATTCATTGAGCATCTGGAGCAGTATGTCAGCTTCATAAAATATATGGAAGCTGATCCTAAGCCCTTGAAAATCAACAGGAGTCTTTCCATTGACTTTAGTGAGCTTTGGATCAGGCCTATGGGGAAAAGTCCTCAGTTGCAACACCTTCTTGTAGGCAGTCTGGGTTGTTGTTTTTTTAATGGTATCAGGTGATTCTGTGTTGAGGACAAATAAATGAGGAGTGTGGGAGTCAACAGCTCTGATAAATAATTCAATATAGGTAGAAATGAGCTGTTTTATCTGGATTCTTCTGATGCAGGGCCAGATTTTGAGACTCCCATTCATGTTTGGCAGCAGGGGAGGCAGTGTGTCCTAGTGAACAGGGAACAAGGTTGGTATCTAAGAGATCTGAGTTCTATGCCTAACTCAGCCATGGTCTGCTGGGCGACCCTGTGCCCGCCACTTCTCTGTTTTGTTCCTCACTTTTCCCGTCTGTGGTTGGGGAGATAATTATATTGACCTCCTTTGTAAAGCACTTTGAGATCTACTGATGAAATGCACTATACCAGAGCCAGGTAGTAGTAGCAGTAGCAGTTTAATCCTCAAATACTTTGATTGGATTCAGGGAGATTACCTGAGGAGTTAGGTACTAGTAAATGCAAATAAGCATCTCCAAATCTGACCTTAAATGATCCTTATGATATTAGAGAATCCAGGAGGGTGAGGAATATCTTTTATTCACCAGCTTCTCTTGGCGACAGAGACCAGCTTTTGAGCTTACACAGAGCTCTTCTTTAGGTCTTCAATTCTAAAGCTTGTTTCTGTCACCAACAAAAGGCCTGGTCCAATAAAGATATTACCTCATCCACGTAGTCTCTCTAGTATCTTGAGACCAACATGGATACATTTACCTCATGATATTAACTGCTATACTTAAAGGAAGCTGCATTTTAGCCTTAAAACTCCACTTTCAAATGTTCATAATATATATTTTGAAAAATGAAATAAAATTGAATTTAAAAATAAAAAGCCCCCCACTGCAGTTATTTGTTTATTTGTTAGAGAACAATAAACGTCACAAGCTAACTGACGGAATAATTTATTATTTCCCAGCAGTTATCACATCTAGGTATATGACATTGTTATCTTTTTTCTCTATGCTTTGAATAGTAGATATTTGTGATAACTGGTAAGTATTCATAAATATGGATTTTTAATCTTTCTATAGCATAGTATTCACCCTGAAAAACTTTCCAGTTACGTCTTAAATAGATTCAGCTCCTTGGTGTTTTACATCCTTACACTTACCAATCGTCTTCTCTACCTTAAAAATGACATTGACAGTGAAATCAATGTTATTTTGTTTTTCAAGTACCATATAAAGTAGTTTTCTGAAAATTATGATTCATGTTCCTAGTATGCTTGGTCTAGCTTTGCTATATTTGGGACAATGGTATCTAGAGGCAATATTTGTCACTATTATTTCAGTGCCAATATTTATTGTTGACAAAGACCTATAACAGATGTTCTTTCTAGGATTTTTCTTCTCTTTTGTTAGCAAGATGATTCATTTAGCCAGGCAGGGACCATTTTATGTTTATGGGCTTTGTCATATATTTTAGGCAAATATGGAATTAGAATTTTTCTGCTGCAGATGAAGCACAATTTCTAGATACTATTTTCTCTTATATTCTGCTTGCCTCAACACAACTCTCAATGCATAGTAAGTAAGAGCTATCTAAAGACAGAATGAGACATAAAAATGCCTTAGTGCATAATGTGCTGTATGTCGTATAATGATAAATTAATATGCAGATGATAATATTAATTTAATCTGATGATTGGAGGCTTTCCTACGCTATCTAATCTATCTATCTAAAATGCAGCCACTGTTTTGTCTGTTATTTTACATGAAATCAATATAAAACATGATCTCTGTGATCAGGAACACTATTTTTGCTTAAGTATGGGATGTTTCCTCTATTTGTTCTGTTTCTCTTGAGGCGAATATACATGCAGAACAAACATGCTTTATTTCCAGTTGACATTTAAAGTGCACTTTTGCCTTTTGTATTTTTCTGCTTGAATAAAACAGTTACCCAATAAAATAATAGAAATTTTTCAATCTCAGTCTTGCTGTGTTTCATTGGGACTATAACAGAAACTGTCAGAAAAAATGAAAGTAAGAAAAATAGCACACAACAGATTGCAAAATAATTGGTGAGAAAAATGTATAGGATAAAATATTTTAAAATTCCTGGCTTTATAAAAGATGTAGCCAAACTGTCAATCTTTCACTTTTTATAACACCATACAATGAAAAAATTAGTTAAAATAATGAGCTATAAATTTCAAGAATTCTCTTTTCCTGTGAGTTGCTGCAAAACTCTTTTTTTTAAGACCCAGTCATGCTTTCAGGTCAGTTGAAAACTCCCTTTGATACCAATGGGAGCTTCAGTCCCTGGTATACAACAAGAGGCAGATGGAAGACTACATTTTCAAAAATGCCAATTAAACTGGGGTGCCTGTATTTTTGGTTGATCAACATAAGACACCTAACTTTCAGGTCTGCTGAGAATATGTAGGCCACGTTCACTTCCCCCACACCCCCCAAATCTGTACAAAATATCTCAGTATTGTTTATCCTGTCTTTGTATGGAGTTGCACTGCATGACTGATATAAATATATACATACACACAAATAGATCATATAATCATAGACATCAGAGGTGGAAAGTTCCTATCAGTCCTGCAGTGCATCTCCATACAAAGACAGGATTGATCTCCACACTTCTAATGTGTTGTCTCCTCTTTGTCCATTCTCAATTCAAAGTTCAACCCCCTCAATCAAGTCCTCGTCATTTCCCATCTTGATTACTAAATTACCTATTCTATACAGTTTCTTATACTGCACTTATCACCATAGTATCCTAGTGCCTTCAAGTAGTGTGTTAAGCAACATGAGTGTATGTCTGTCACAGGTTGCTTTTTCCCACAGTGGTCTCCCTGATATCTACATTGTTCCTTCCAAACCATTGAAAATGATGCTGATATGAACGTTTTACCAAATTGCCCCCTACACATATTCCGCTGCTTCAGTTTTAAACTTCTTGTTCTCACTAAAGGAACTTCACAGTGATACCACTCATTATTTATCTGTTCTTGTTTCTTGATGCCTCATGTTCCCCATCTCTGCCAACAATCACAGAGTCATAGAATTGTAGGACTGGCTAAGTAACCAAGTCATAGATCAGCTGAAGTGTGTCTACACTGGATAACTAATATCTTTCAGGAGATGATTAAAGCTAGCAACAGAGGCATGATCACCTCCTTAAAAAGACTGTAAAGAGGAACTTCCCTTGCAGCTACAGAAAAGCCTAAAAGAAAAGGAGGACTTGTGGCACCTTAGAGACTAACCAATTTATTTGAGCATAAGCCTACACTCCCTGTTGATTGGTTGACAATGAGGAACTTCAAAAGGAGTACAGAACAAGAGGTAGCCTTATTGCTGCAACCATGCTCCTAGAATCAATGAACTCCTCTAAATAAAAATGATAGACAAAAGTTATGCAGAGCCTAGAGTTCACCCACTCAAGCAGGAAAGCCTGGAGGCTACTCCATAATATCGCTGGTGCTAATCCTCCCAAAAGCAGAGTGTCACATGTCACACCTGGTGCCATTGCTACCCAAATACTTCTGAATTTCAAGTCTCAAACAGATCATCATCACAAAAGGAAAGTGAAGAAAAAGCTTTATCGCTCCCTACCCAACCACCCATTAACATAAAGTCTATCAAAGCCATTCACAAGAGAAGACGTGCACAAAGCCATTACGCTCACCAAATTTGGGAAAGCTGCAGGCCCAGATGGCATTTCTGAAAACCCTAAATTAGCATGGCCAAGACTGGCCAATGCACTTCTTTACCAATGCACAAACACCCATGGTATGGAACAGGAAAAGTTCTCCAACGTCATGAAACTAGGGAAAGCAGCGGATGATTAGAGAAACTGTCAGTTGATGTTATTGTCGGAGAAAAACACAGTTCTCACTCTCAGGTTGAGTGCAGCAAGTCAGATGCACTTTATTATCTCAAGCAATTGCACAGAGGAAGAGAGTGCACTAGGACACAGGGTTTCCCCCACCTAGGCAGGTCTCTCAAAAGATAAACAATTAGATCAAGCATTTATACCTTTATTACAGACCACAATAAGCAACAGCTGCATATTGTTTATACATATTCCTTCATGATATCTTATTTTTCTCACCAATTTCTCTTATAGTCTACATTCTATTCTTATCTAATACTAGGTCACAACAGCCTCTTTCACAGTTCTTTTCCTACTCACTTTGCACTATCCCCGCTTCTACAAATCTCACATTATTAAAGCTAGAGTTAGCCTGACTCCTGCTTATTTCAGAGGCCTGCATCCAAATTCCCTTTATCTACTTCCACATTATTACTATATATAATATGTAACCTCTTAGAAAGGATACTATTTCAGAGGCTTAGACACATCTTTGAGAACTAAATCCCTGAAGAGCAATCTGGGTTTAGACTGGGATAAAGGTATTGCACTGATGACCTACATCAAAGCTGGCTATCAATGCAGGCTCAAAACAAACAGCAGTGGCCTTAGTGAACCTGTCCTCAATATTCTGGTAGGATGGCCTGCTTCTGTAAGTGTCAAAAATAGCACAGTTGCTGAAGAACACTGCACTTACTGACAGTCATGCTCATCATTTGGAACACTTTATCAAGGGTTGTGGTGGATTCTCCATTACTGACTGTTTTTAAATCAAGGCTGGATATGTTCTAGGAATTATTTTGGGGTCTGTATTATATTCAAGAGGTCAGACTAAATGATCACAATGGTCCTTTCTGGTGTCAGAGTCTATGAAACTGTAAGTTTCACATCCATCTAATGGAACAGACCAGCAGACCTCATCTACTGAGAATGGCTTCCACAGGGCTCAGTCTTGGCACCATTACTCGTTAGTATTTATATCATTAATATGCCACACACCCAGTCAATGGCATTCGGAAGGTGTGGATGGTCTTGCACTCTCCATCCATGAGAGAATACAATGCTATTTGATAACGAAGTCAGACTTGTCCATCTATGATTATCTATAAATGCACCCTTATCTAAAAATGCACCCCGAGAGATTCCACCTTAAGGGTGGGGACAACTTCTAGTTAGTGGCCAAATTCCTTAAAATGTCAGGACTGTCACCAAAAGACAAATGACAGGGTCAAGAATCAAGACCTGATCACAGATCCTACAGAACAACCAGTTGGCTTCACTTAGGGGAATGGAAGAGCTTCTGTATGAGGAAAGATGAATAAGACTGAGACTTTTCAGTTTGGAAAAGAGACAACTAAGTGTGTGTGGGGGGTATTATAGAGGTGTTTAAAATCATTACTGGTGTGGAGAAATTAAAGAAGGAAGTGTTATTTACTCATTCTCATAACAGAAGAACTAGGGGTCACCTAATTAAACTAATTGGCAGGATGTTTAAAACAAACAAAAGGAAGTATTGCTTCACACAACACACAGTCAACCTGCGGAACTCCTTGCCAGAGGATGTTGTGAAGGCCAAGACTATAACAGGGTTCAAAAAAAAAAAGAACTAGATAAATTCATAGAGAATAGGTCCATCAGTGGCTATAAGCCAGGATGTGCATGGATGGTGTCCCTAGCCTTTGTTTGCCAGAAGCTGGGAGTGGGTGACAGGATGGATCTCTTTGTGGTTATCTGGTCTGTTCATTCCCTCTGAAGAATCTGGCATTGGTCACTGGCGGAAGACAGGATACTGGGCTAGATGGACCTTTGGTCTGACCCAGCATGGCCATTCTTATGTTAAATACCACATAAGATATGGATCACAAAGAACCATATTTGAACCTCACATGGATGTTGAAATTACCTATGTCACAAATGGAAAATGAAAGGCAGCCCAGTATGCAAATGTGGAGAAGACATCCAAACTATGGAACATCTAGTGAACCACAGCCTTCTAATGTCCTTCTCCAAAGGGACAGCCTTGTTTCATTCCAAGTCAATGGAAGCCATAGAACAGATGACAGACTTGAACGTTGACCTTTATTATTGCTTTTCATGTTGCCGGATGAAAGATGAAGGAGATAGGGAAAAACAGAAATGAAATATTGGGATACATGAGGAATAGGATGAAGAATAATAGAAAAAATATTATGACATTATGGACATCTATTGTATGCCCTAACCTGGAATACTGTGTTCAGTTCTGATCACCCCAGATATACAGAACTAAAAACGGATTACTTTAAAGAGGAGGTGGATAAGAGGGGACATGACAGAAGAAGTACATCAATAAAGAATGGTATGAAAATAGATGGGGAACTTCTTTCAGGCTTTGTCATAATCAAAGAACAAGAAAACAGTCAATGAGATTGAAAGGTGGCATATTGAAAACTGACAGAAGGAAATAAATGTTCAGGTAAGTTGCCCCCTTTTCCCTTTCCCGGAGAAAGGACTGGAGGAGAAGCATAGAGATATTCAGGAGACTACAAACTTTGGGGTCAGCTCTCAGAGGACCAAAACACCTTGTTATGAAATAATAAGACTATCAAGAGTTTGTATAACAACTAGGGCTGTTGATTAATCACAGTTAACTCATGCAATTAACTCAAGAAAATTAATTGTGATTAAAAAAATTAATCACGGTTAATTGCAGTTATAATTGTACTGATAAAAATAGAATACCAATTGAAATTTATTAAATAATTGTGGATGTATTTCTACATTTTCAAGTACATTGGCTTCAATTACAACACAGAATACACAGTGTACAGTGCTCACTTTATATTATTACTTTTATTAAAATATTTGCATTGTAAAAATGATAAACACAATAAACAAAATAAACTGTATTTTTCAATTCATCTCATACAAGTACTGTACTGTAATCTCTTTGTTGTGAAAGTGAAACTTACAAATGTAGTTCTTTTTGTTATGTAATTGCACTCAGAAACGAATCAATGTAAAACTTTAGAGCCTACATGTCAACTGAGTCCTACTTCTTGTTCAGCCAATCGCTAAGACAAACAAGTTTGTTTACATTTACGGGAGAAAATGCTGCTGGCTTTTTATTTAAAATGTCACTTGAAAGTGAGAACATGGGACTTTTTTAGCTGTCATTGCAAAGTATTTATATGCCAGATAGGCTAAAAATTTGTATGCCCATTCATGCTTTGGCCTCCATTCCAGAGGACGTGCTTCCCTTCTGATGATGCTTGTTAAAAAAATAATGTATTAATTAAATTTGTGACTGAACTACTTGTGGGAGAATTGTATGTCTCCTGTTCTGTTTTACCCACATTCTGTGATATATTTCATGTTATAGCAGTCTTGGATGATGACTCAGCACATATTGTTTGTTTTAAAAACACTTTCACTGCAGATTTGACAAAACCCAAAGAAGGTACCAATGTGAGATTCTAAAGATAGATACAGCACTAGGCCCAAGGTTTAAGAATCTGAAGTGCCCTCCAAAATCTGAGAAGGATGTAGTGTGGAGCATGCTTTCAGAAGTCTTAAAAGAACAACACTCCGATGTGGAAACTACAGAACCCGAACCATCAAAAAGGAAAAACAATCTTCTGCTGGTGGCATCTGACACAAATGATAAAAGTAAGCATGCATTGGTCTGCACTGCTTTGGAATGTTATTGAGCAGAATCCCTCATTAGCATGGATGCATGTCCTCTAAAATTGTGGTTGAAGCATGAAGAGACATATGAATCTTTAACTCATCTGGCACGTAAATATCTTGCAACGCCAGCTACAACGGTGCAATGTGAACACCTGTTCTTATTTCAGGTGACATTGTTAACTAAAAGTGGGAAGCATTATCTCCTCCAAATGTAAACAAACTCATTTCTCTGAGTGACTGACTGAACAAGAAGTAGGACTGAGTAGACTTGTAGGCTCTACTGTTTTACATTGCTTTATTTCTGAATGCAGAGTTTTTTTGTACATAATTCTACATTTGTAAGTTCATCTTTTATGATAAAGCAATTGTATTACAGTACTTGTATGAGGTGAATTGAAAAATATTATTTCTTATGTTTTTTATAACACAAATATTTGTAATCAAAATTAAATATAAAGTGAGCACTGTACACTTTGTGTTCTGTGTTGTAATTGAAATCAATATATTTGAAAATGTAGAAAACATCCAAAATATTTAAATAAATGGTATTATATTATTGTTTAACAGTGCAATTAATCATAAATTAATTTTTTAATCATACAATTAATTGCAATTTTTTTTAATTACTTGACAGCTCTAATAACAACTATTACAAATAACCAAGAGTTTTAGAAAAGATAAACCCCCTCATGCTTCAGGGCATAAGCCAACCTTTAAATACTGGGAATTAGGAAGAAACTATCTTTGGGAATAGATTATTCCTCATCTGCCTTTGGCAGGGTTTCTTGCACCCTCCTCTGAGTCATACTGGTAAGGACATTCCTGCCTTCCTATGTTTCAGTTGTAGCTGTGTGCTTCAGGTCATTGTCTCAACAGAAAAGAAAACATAGGATATGATTAGTGATTGTGCTCTTGATATTCATTCACTGCAGCAGAGTAACCATATTTTAATAAGAACACGAGTACTTGTGGCACCTTAGAGACTAACAAATTTATTAGTCTCTAAGGTGCCACAAGTACTCCTATTCTTTTTGCGGATACAGATTTACACGGCTGCTACTGTGAAACCTGTCATATTTTAATGTCATTGGTATAGAATGGTACAAATGTCATTAATCAAGAATGATGTACAACATGTTTCATTAGAAATATAATACATAAAGGCTTTGTCTTTATGAAGAAGACTGGTACAAACAACTGTGAAAGATTTTTATCTTCTACAAACAACCAGATATCATAGGCATTCCTTTATATCTATTAGAATTTAATAGGGTGACCACATATCAAGTGTGAAAAATTGGGACGGGGGTGGAGGGAAATTGGCACCTATATAAGAAAAAGTCCCAAATATCGGACTGTCCCTATAAAATCAGGACATCTCGTCACCCTATAATTTAATATAGCAATACTTAAGCAGGTAGAAAAACAGAGCTGGAAAAGATGGAAATATAAATGAATTTTTAATGTGCCTACCATGAACAAAAATCTGTGAGGGCTGAATACACTTATGCAGGGCATCACAGCATTGTAGATGATTTTCTGCTCAAGGTATGTGAAATCTACTGTATCATTGTGCGTAGCATAGAGTTATAATGTCAACCTGTTGATATTAGTGTTTGACTTGTAAACAATTGTAGAAAAATGTACTTTCTTGACTGTTTGATGTGTACCAATTAATCCTGAAAACTTAATATTAGAGCCTTTTAAAAAATGTTCACAATGTTCTAATGTGACAAAAATAATAACAAGAAAATTAAAGGGCACACACTATATCATGCCTTCATACTCATTGAAAGTTTGTGATTTGTGCCATCCTGTTTGCCTATCCTCAAATAATTATTTTTAAAAATAAGTACAACTCAATACATATTGATTTTTGTAATACATTAAAATTAATCTGTCAGATTTCTTCATTACGTAAATTAGTGAAGCTGCTTCTGGTAGATCCACAATTTTATATTAAATAGGTTGTTAATATTGTCTTCAAACTCTTCTTAAATTACAGTATTGGTCTCCAGTCCTGCAGACAAGTATGCACATATTCAATTTTAAGCATACGAGTCATCTCAATGTGATGTCTCATGCACTTAAGTGGTTTGAGGATCATATGACCAAGCCTTTTTTAGTGGTGGTTTCAAACCTATTAGATTCTATTTCTTCTAGCACTAAGTACTATTAATGTTCAGGTATCATCAAATAAACTTGACAAACTATTGTAGTTTTATGATGAAAATGGAAAATGAATTCAGAAATAAACTTTTGAATATTGAATGTCACATCCATCTATTTTAATCAAATCTGTTCATTCCCTTAATGTATTTTTCATCACTTCAGTTTGTGTCAGATCATGTGCAGTGGCATATCTATTTATTTATCTATAAAAATGGGACAGTGGAACTCATCATAGAAATGAATGCACATTCAATAATAAAAGTTTATCATTACATGTAGGTAGTTTATGAAATCATTTTTCACATGTATTAAAGTGAATGAAAAATTAAATAATGTACCCATCACAAATATTAAGAAGGAACAATTTGGTTTTATGTTTTGGAAAATAAACTGGACAACTTAATGCACTGGGCCACACAGGGTTGGACTTAGAGGATGTCATTACAATAGAAATATGTTACAGTGTAAACAGTATACAAGGATCAAAATATGGACTGATAAATATATTATGACAGTTGAGGCTGCAACCCTTGATTATCTGAACATTCCTCACCCAAGAAGATGCACACATGAGGAGAAACAAGGAAATCAATGTAAGGACAACTCATCTGAGTAAGGAAATTTAGGATTAGTCCCCTGTTTAAGTCACGAGTGCCTGAAAACATTAACGTTCTAATATTATACAGAACAAAACAAAAACATTAAAATATTGTAAAAATGTTGTAATCTAAAACCTGGAAGTTGAATTTAGACCTAGGGTGAAATCCTGGCCCCGTTAAAGTCAATGGTATTTTTGTCATTGACTTAGTGGAATCAGGATTTCACTAGGTGACCTTCCATTTGTCAACAAAATTTAAGGGAAAAAAAAAACCCTACACAGACAAACAAACAAAAAAAAAACTCACCCTACACCTGTTTCTTTTCAAGACCTAAGTTCAGGGTACTATATTTCTCTCACCATGGATAATGCCTTCATAAGGTAAGGCAAATCAGGAACTAAATTCCTTACACTGCTTTAGGTATTACTGGTGTCTCACCTATTGCAAAAGCGATGCTCCTCTAATTGTCAAAAAGAAAAGGAGTACTTGTGGCACCTTAGAGACTAACCAATTTATTTGAGCATGAGCTTTCATGAGCTACAGCTCACTTCATCAGATGCAGTAATTAACTCTAAGAGTAAGTAACTCTAATTGTCAGTAAGGCTACATGAACCCTGCATTATTCAGTCCTTAGGAATTGGCAGAGATTCAAACCCTGCTGATTTGCTTGCAGGCTTGAATTTGACTAATCCAAATGGCTGAAGTTCTCTTCTCCAAACAAGTTCTACCAATCTGCTCTGCATAACTTAGAAGTTTTAAGGAGATCTCAGGGAATTTTACAGGAGGAAACTGAGGCTGTTAAGTGGGGGGAGAGGAGGGTCATCATTTGTGAGGGCTGAAGTCCAAAACCTAGGGGAACTCAAGGCAAGGTTGATTTTGAGTACTTTTGCAGTATGAATTAAACATTGCTCAGCAATTAATTTATGTCATTTTTAACTGCCTTGTATAATGCCAACAAAGCTATGGATGAAATCCTGACCCCAGTGAAGTCAATGGCAGTTTTGCCATTGACTGACTTCAGGAGAGACAGGATTTCACCCTAACTTTATAATGCAAAGTTGAAAAAAATGTTTAATTTTGGTTAGTTTTAATAACATGTGAGAACACTGCATGTTGTCCTCTGTAAAAATGCTGCATCAACTCCGTCACAAAATAACAGTGGCCTCTGGAGACAGGAAAGTGATAGATTTTGTAAAGGCACTGTACACAGAAACTATTGCATAGCTCCTTATACCACATACAATTAAGGTGATTATACCGTATATTCTATTCATGACAGTATCAGATTATAATGTCAGATAAATGTGGATATTTATGATGAGTCCTACTGCACAAATATTAAAGCTGAGAGGGTGCTGGGTGTTCCAAGTTCCTGCTGCTGCATATGATTATCGTTAGTGATTATTTGATCGAAAATTTAAGAACATGAGAAGAGGAATATGGGAAGAAAGGAACGGTTAGACAAGAATGAATGTATGATATACTTGGAATTGATCATACTGCAGTTGATTTTGGTAGGCTAGCGATCATAAATTGGACTATTTTTCTGAATTCACTCACTACCTGCACAAACTATTTGCTTGACAACCTTTGAATGTTTTGTTGTTTTCTCTATATCGATTTCCAATGAAATTGTCACTCCAACTGATGAATTTATGTAGGTATATGAGCAAATATGTTCTCTTTTTTCTTCCTAAGGTGAATCCTGTATAAACACCCTTGTCCCACAATCACAGGACAATAGGGAAGAAAGTCAAAAAGATGAAAAATAATGGAGACCAGAACATCCAAGAGGGAAGGAGAAACAAAGGATAAAGAGATACAAAGTGGAAAGAAGCAAAAGGGAAGGTTTCACACTGTTATATAGATATTTTAGTGAGAGCAAGGAATCATTAATTTTGTTCAATGTTAAGATTTTATACTCTTTGGGGATTTTCTGATTTAAAAATTGATATTTGTTCTAGGTTTGTATGTCTGTTTTAGAAGCATCATGTAGTGATATGTCCTACTGTCTAATCCCGAGCCCAGTAAAGTCAGTGGCAAAGTTTCCATTGACACTGATAGTGCACGATCAAGCCCGTAGTTGTTGTAAGACTTAGGCTATGGGTGATCTTCCTTTTCAGACACTGTAGCATAATGCAAGTTTCATACACTGCTAGTCCTTCATTTTGCCACTATGAATTCAGGCCCAACCACAAAACTTTGAAAGGGGAAAGTGCATTCCTAATGCTAAATAACTGTGAAGATATTGCCATTTTTAAAGAAAATTACAATGCGTAAACTTGAACATAAGTAGTTGCAGGAACATATGAGACAATACAGATCTTCAGATTTCTGAGATAATGACTGATTTTCATGAATACTTTAAATGTTTGTAAGCAACTCAGTCACTTGTTTCTTACAATTTCTTCAAAGCTTGAGTGTATAACATACAGTCTTGGTGATTTATTGCTCTTAATTTTTTGAAGTTGTTCCAGCATCTCTTTTTTGAAACTTAATCTTCTCACAGTATACTTTAAAAAAAAAAAACCCTGAAAAGAAGCCTTCATTAGGCATCCCTACAATATCCTCTGTGGTGAAGATTAAAGGAAAAAACTCATTTAGCCTCTCTACAATGTCCTTCTTCTTAATAGCTCCCTAGCAGGCTAGCAGATCCACAGATGTGCTCACAGGCTTCTTGCTTTTGATATAGTTAAAGAATTTGTATTGTCTTCATTTGATTTGGTTTAGATTGCCTCTGCCTTTGAAAATGTACCCTTTATCTTACTGTTGCATATTAACAAACTTAAAAGAAATGGTTTCCAACACAAAGAATCACCAATATTTATTAGGTCACATTCTCCTTATGTTAGTCTGCAAGATTAATACTTTAGACAGTAGAGACTTGTTCATTTGTTTTGCTTGGAAACACATGGCTGCTGTCTCATTAAGCACTTCATTCTGTTAATCTTTGTTTTATAATGAATGCCTCTGCACCACAGTCCATCTCACATTACCTGTTATATCTTCTCTCAAAGCCCCACCTTGAGTTCTCCCTTTAATAGGACAGTCTGGTCCTGAATCCCAATT
This sequence comes from Caretta caretta, assembly GCF_965140235.1. Classification (NCBI taxonomy): domain Eukaryota; kingdom Metazoa; phylum Chordata; order Testudines; family Cheloniidae; genus Caretta; species Caretta caretta. Next base: position 72,542,630 of record NC_134206.1, on the reverse strand, counting down.
CTCAATTCTATAATAAATGTTTAGCTTGTCTTTTTCTGCTTCATTACCAAAACCTTTCAGCTTCCTAGCCTATGTGCTCAGGCGGGTCAGCAGGAAACTTTCTGACTCATTGTCTCAGTGGGAAAGTGCTGTCTCTGAGCCAGTCAGAAGGAAAAAAAAATCCTCATGTCTGGTATTCTTCTTGTATTTGAGATTCTAATTAAGCCTCACATTTAATATTAGCATGCACTGTCATTATACATAAGTTATATCCTGCTAAGGTTTTGTTTTGTTCTGTTGTGGCATAAGAACTTTCCTGATAAAAGGCTAAAATATGCTATATATGCTCTCATTTAGAGAGAAAATATAAATAGTCCCATTCTTCTTAGTGTATGCTTCTCAGGTGGCACATGACCAGGATTCATCACCGAATGTGGTCCACTGGTTGGATCATTAGGTTCCCCGGCTTGGGCCAGGTATTGACAGGGAGTGTAACGTGAACGTTGACCCATGCCTCCTAAGTACTTGCCAACATGAGTAGAGTAGGCACAATTATAATTCAAAATCAAGAGGGTAGACAGCAGTGGACGCAACTGAGGTGGTTCTACATGCAGAAGGAAAGACATTTCTCCAAAAGAGACAATGTTATCAAAGTCTGCAGCCAATTGTATGAATCAGTGGCTACAGCATTGTTTCTTCTGCAATGTTCATCTATCCTCTATGCAGTCCTCTGTCTGCAGTTCTCAGAGAGCTAGTATGTGAAAAATTAGGTCTAACGGTAGGATAAATGAAAGTTATTTAGGTGCCTAAAACCCAGATTTAGGTATGTAAGTCTTGTACCTAAACCCTAGTTTTAGCCCTCCTGTGATCCACACAAATCCTGCCCAACCATGTAGGCACCTAATATCACAAATCCTGAATCCCTTTTGAGCATCCAGGCCTAATTTACCATCCTTAATAGGAGAACCAAATGATAAGAGAAATTACTGCCAGTAACAGTGGCTGGAGCATCAATATTCCACAGAGAAAAAGCTGCTGCACTAAATTTGGCAAAGAAGAGTTTTCTGATACATCATTTCATCAGTAAATCTGTAGGCCTGGTTCCAAAGATTCCATGAGTTATAGTGGCAGGAAGGATTACTAGGACAATGAGGAAGAGAGTTGATGAAATAGAGGGGAATCCATCTTCTCTCAGAGCATACTATTAGGACAAGTGCTTCCTTTGATCAGTAGGCAGAGCACCTGCAAAATTCACACTGAACTACTGTATCTGACAATGCTGAGGCTTTTACACTAGTGTTGCGGTTTGCTGTCTCAGTTGTTATGGTTAATAGTGTGGTACTACTTAGGGACAAAAGCAGTGAGGGGGACTATTCTGATGTGGCTATATCCGCTGTAGATGTTCTGTATGTGCAATTGTGTATGTAGTTTATCTTCTAAACTCTTTCTGCTTTTTAAATCTTGCTGATGCTTTTATTTGCCCTGGCGTGTTTTTCTGCTATTCTGTACCCTAGTGGGCTGGCACAAATTCTACCATGCCAACTACTCAAGCCTCTTGTTTTATATCAAGATCAACAAAAATGCTGAGGCTCTGTTTAATGTAATCTCATGTACTGTCTTTTAGAAACATGTGGAAAATATAATCCATAACAAGATACTTCTAAACAAATCTGAGGAAAATCTATGTCCTGTTGAAGTCAATGGCAGAATTCCTGTGAACTTCAACTGGGTTAAGGTTTGGCTTTATGTGTGCAAGCCCTCAGTGGGACAATTTTGGCAGTGGAAACATCGACAGGGAGAAGAGGTAGGTAGGGGTTTGTATCACAGCGTAAGCAAGGAGTAAAATTCAGTTTCCAAAAACCACTATACTGTATTGCATGCAATCTGTTGCACAATTTGAAAGAGGTGATTAAATGAAAGGTTGACGAGATCCTTCTTTCCCCTGGGTTTGTCGGTTCAGGAACAAGTCCATTTTGTGACCAGAAAATGGATAGCTGCCGTTTTGGAAAGACTTAATAAAAAACTTGATCTCACAGAATTACTCACATTCATGGGATCATTGTAGCCATTCAGTTTTAGGCCAGTTTGGATACAAGAAACGTCATGAGAAAGCAATATTTCAGTGCACCCAAAATGGAAAGGTGTACATTTTCATGTCAGTTTTTGCTAAAACATTTTCAAACACTTTTTTTTTTAATTCACCTTTTTCTGGTAATGAGAAATTTTCAAAATGTGGATTCCTCAATATATTGAACTATTATATTAGCCCCAGAAGGGCTGGTCAGAAATTTTCCATCAGAACTATTTTACAATGGGAAAAAATGGGTTTTGACAAAATGAAAGTTTTCACAGAATGGGTCCACTTTCTGCCAAAAGTTTTGACTTTTTGTCAAAAAACTTGATCCCCACAAATAAGTTATGTCCAAAAACTCAGAACTTTTCAGCTAAAAAAACATTTTTCCATATTTTAGAGGGTTTTTTTTCATTAAAAGTCAAATTTTCTGTAAAAAAAGAATACTTATTTTCCAAAGAGATAGTTATCTTCCAAAAATATTGGCTGTTAAAAATCATAACAATAAATGCTTTTTGTTAGTGCTTAAAAATACTTAAAATCTGAAGTGCATGCATTTTCTGTAATTTCTTTGTATTCTGAGTTGTTTGCTTTAGCAAAGGTTTAACTACAATTTAATTACAAAAAGGGTGCTTTGCTTAGAAGAGAGAACTAATAGCATATATGTTCTGCACAATTTCAACCTTATGTATTGTCATGTTGTGTTATATCAGTCACATCACAATCATTTCCATTTCCAACAGTATGATGATGAGACACACTAATAAAGCTGCCTAGGAATAAGAGATCCAGTTACAATTGTGAAAGACGTATTGGAGGGAAAACTCAAGGTGTTTTAATACTGTTTTGGACTGTTTGTAAATAATACATTAATAATATATTTTTGAGGATAAAGTGCTGCCAGCAAAAAAAAAAAAAAGGAACGAGTTGTTCACTTCCTTAATTATATTGCTAAGGGATTCTCTGAGGTTTCTTTCTGTTGATCACAGATCCATTCAGTCAATTATTTTTCAATCTTGGCATTAACTATCTTTAGGAAATTATTTTAAATATAAAGCTCGTGAGCTCAGCAACCCAATGAAGACATTTACAGCTAATTTCTGCCCTTAGGTATGCATGCAAATTGCTGTGCATCTGATACAGCAGCCTTTACTCAAGGAAAGCTGCAGGACAGAGCCCACTGACTCCAGTAGGATGTGTATGACTGCTGGATTTCTGCTTGTTGGATAATTAGAGATACAAATAATCAAGAAAGCAGCTTTTTACTTAGGGTGTTCTGGATCCAGCACATCTCAAAAATAAATATCATATGCCAGCATATAAGGAATAGGGTATTTGTTTTCCTGATAAATTACCTGCTTACAAGCTACTTCTTCAAACTTTCAGATGAGTCAAACATGTGAAAACCTGACTCACATTTTCAAACAGAAGATGTTTCAATGTAGAATCCTTACAGAGATTAATTTTCATGCAACATGACAATCTCACTTGCTTAAATAGCTCCTAACATTTTGGGTTTAGTGTTTACCACCTACATTATTTTAGTATCTGCTGAAGAGTGCTTTTATCAGAGGTATCAGCACAAAGTCAGGTAATAAGTTTAAAAGCTTTAACGTATCATGAATACTAATGGACCTATGTCTGATCTTGCTTACCTTTCAATTTATAGTGGTGTAGCTCTAGTAACTTCAGTGGTGTTACTCCCAATTTACATCATTATTAGTAAGTTAGAATCAGGCCCAATATAAAGAAAATAAGACCTTTGGGACTCGAGTTAAAATGGATGTACAAATGCATGTATTATTATATATTAACAGAATGTCACGTTCTCCATATTGTAACTAATTCTACAAATGTATGGGGTTTTACTCCCATTGGATGACGGAACTGGGATAGTGATAAGAAGTTCAGCTGCATCCCAAATTACATCATTCAGAAAAATGAGGGAAACGTAAGTTGAAAATGACTTAAAGAAAAATAGCCTTTATTCAATTTACATTTTAAAAATATTCTTCTCATGAAAAACAGGTAAAGGTTATGAAAAGGTGACCCAAAGGTATTTTAAATAGTCACTTTCCAGAGTAGAACCTTAGTAGAAATAACAACTCCTTACTTGACAGATCTGTTCCATATGTGTATGCATAGTCATTTGCTGACTTAGGTGACAAAACTAAGTTTTAGCTGCTTTTTATTTCTACTAGCCCTACCCAGCCATCACAGCTAAGAATGACTAAGCTGCCGTTTCTATTCCATTTTGTGCATCATCAACAAAATTGTTTACTAAATTCCAATTAGTTACATCTGTGCAAACCCTTTGATGGCAATGGGACTTCCAGCTGTTACTAAAGCCGTAATTGGAAAACAATGGGGTAGCTCACAGCCTGATTTGACCTTCTGAAATTTATTACTGGTGATGATATACATGATAGAAAGAACACTGTTTGAATCTCAGAACCTCAGATCGACTTCCAGGGCTGCTGGTTAGAAAAGAAATCCGTTGTATTTGTAAACTGAGCTCAGAAATCACTGCGGGACGTGGGTTCCCCATAATGCTGTGTCACTATTTGGAGTATGGATGCACTTTAAAAGAATATACTCCTACTTACTACTCATCTTCTTAGGACAAAATCTCCATGGAAATGTCCTAAGACATACTCTGCAAATGGTACCCACCCATATCAATGGGTGTGGGAACTTGATGGGACCACTGATGAAAGGGGGGCAATCCCAGCACTAAGGGAAGGAGACACTCACCAAGGGATGATAGGGTGCTATTACCCCTGGGAGTCTCTGAAACCCATTGACCAGCTGCGGGAGAGGCATGCTGATTGGCCAGCATTCCCCATCTCCCAGGTTTTAACCTAGGTACATGTGGAGCATATTTTGGTTCTGTTCCAGCAGAGAAAGGGTTACTCACCAGCTCCCAGGAGCAGCAGTCTTCACGATTCAGAGGAAGACGAGTAAAAATTCTGGGTCCCTTTTCCACACGGGCAGAGGCCCTGGTGTGTGTGTGTGGGTCTCTGTCCCTCTGTGGGGTTTGTACCTCTGTTGTTCCCCCCCTGAATGGGGGCTCTGCCCACTACCACAGGAGGAGCCCCCTCAGGGAGGGATACAGTGCTGACTCCCCCGGTCCTCCATACAGGTTGGGCAGGGGTCACATAGTACTGCTACAGTGGCTGGGCATGGTCCTGATAGAGCTAGGTTTGTTGCCATACACTCCTCACTCCTACTGCTCAAAGAGCAGGTTGGCTGTGGTGGGGGGTCAAGCCATACTGCTTCAGTGGCTGGGAAGGGCCCTGTGTCCCTGGGTGGTTCTGTTAGAGCCAGGCCTTTAGCACTGCCCCACATAGCCCTCCCACTACTCTCTGGGAAGAGGGATGGGGGTCACATGGTGCCACTACAGCGGTCAGTGGGGGCTTGGTTCCTTGCATGGCCCTGTTGAAGCCGGGTTTGTTGCCTTGGCCTCCACGCCTACCCTTGCACAGCAGAAGAAGCCGTGGGAGTTCACTGGTCCTTGTATCCAGCTGCACCCTCCCTCCTGTCCCCCAATTCTGGCTTCTGGTGCTGGGGAAGGGCTCATGGGGCTTCAGGCAGGGTTATCGTCAGCAGCCTGTAGGGATCAGCTCCAGGAGCTGCTCTGAGGGTGTCAGGGAGAATATCTGGTCACTTATGACATGTCCCTTACGTCCTCCCTCAGAATAAGGTGGCAGGAGTTGGTGCATAGGTAGTAGGTATGCCCTCCTGCAGGAATGAGGGGGACGTTGCCCTGCCCTAATGGAGGTACTGAGACAGGTGGCTTCGGAGGTGGGTGAGGGTTAATTTTGGCAACTTTGCTGGGGAATTGTGGGCCTGGGTCTGCAGCTTTGTGAGGGAGGATTTAGGCAGAGGGTTTCAGAGGAGTCTGATTACCCGGGGATAAAATAGACCAGGAAGGAACTTTGGATAGAGATATGACTCCTTATCACCTTGCCCAGCTGGCATTCATGGACAGCAGGTTACCAGACCCAGACCTCATTTTCAAACTACAGATATAAAAGTCAATGTGTACTTTGCATTAATGATGGAAAATGTTTTTGCTCCCAGTGCAGCTATAAACACTGCACTTAAGATACAAGGGTTATGGAATTTGCTATTGGACTCCCACAGCAAAAAAGACAAGGCTTATTTATGGAATGGATTTTCGGCTGGCTTTCAAATCCTATGGGAGGACATGAGGTGCCACTTCGGGGCAGAGAACTTGAAGTCCACTAAGGCTTTGAGCATATTGGGAAAGCAAAATTAACCTTAGAGGTGGCAGCAGAAACTGTGGCAGGACCCTCCCTTTGCATTCCAATGCAAGAATTGCACTTTTTTCCCCTGGGTGTGGTTGTGAAGAAGTCAAAGGGGGAATACAGGCTTATCCGTCACACGTTGTACCCCTGGGTAAAATTATCAGTAAAATGATTATATTGACCCCCAGCTGTGTTCAGTGAGACACTTGTCATTTGATGCTGCAGTAGCTGTGGTTAAGGAATGTGGCACTGGAGTGATGTTGGCACCACCTGACATCAAGCCTGCATTCAATTGCCTCCAGTGCATCTTAGGGACTTTAACTTGCATGGGTTTCAATTTGAAGGCTACTACTCTTTTGATAAAGCCATGCCTGTGGGATGCTTGATGTCATATGCTGCTTTCAAAATATTTAGTTCCATGTTGTGCAATTGTGTGTGAAACTGCCCTGCATCACACAGTGCACTACCTTGATGACTACTTATTTGCAGGAAGATTCGGGACATGCAGCTGTGAGTACATGCTTCAGGCATTTCAGAATCAAGCTGAGTGCCATGGAAAAAACAAAAGGCCCTGCCCAAAGTTTAATGTACTTGGGTATCAAACTGGACACAGTTTGGCGGTGTTTCTAGATTACCTACAGAGAAGCTGGAATCAGTCAGGACACTGATATGGGCTCTCAAAAATGCAAAGAAAATTACTCTGCAGGAAATATAGGTGGTCATGGGGTACCTAGACTTTGTGTGTTGGGTGGTGGCTCCCAGTCAGGCAATTTGTGTTCATCTGGCATCTACCTCCTCTGGAGTGTGAAAACCCCACCACTTCATCAGAATGACGAGGGGAATGAAGGAAGATTTAGAAGTGTTGAAAAGATTCCTGGAAGAGTTTAATGGAGGTTTCAATATGTCATTTGGACTCGTTGCTCAAGACTGAGCTGCAGGTACAATCTGAAAGCTTGGCAGATATAAGATTTTGGGGTTTACCTTCAAGGTGAGTTGTGTGCACAGAGGTGACCAGAAAGCTGTGTGGCTAAGGGTATTACAGGAACATCACCTTCTTCATCTCCCCACTATCCAGTAGGGATCTGCAGGTGATGCCCCAAGAACTCTGGAACTTTGGCTCATAACAGATGTGAGACTAGTTGAGGACTCTGCTGACCTGCAGATTCTGAGGGCCTATAAGGCAAGCCTTTCAGAGTTTGTGGGATTTAGGGGATAGGAAGGACTTCATTGTGGGCAACTCATAACCACACAACAGGTGGTGCAACGTGTTGCCTTTGACCCACCATGGGTGCTCCCTCCACTATCTCTGGCTGGCTAGTGGGCCTGTCCTCCGGGAGTAGGTTGGTGGCTTTCCCAGGGCATTTCATAGTACAGAAATTCTTGATTTAGAAGGTTGGTCCAGAAGTGTTGGGTACTGAAGGGATGTCAGGTTATCCATAACACTGGAAACCTCATCAAAGCAATCAAAGGCTCTGCCTCGGCCTGCAGCTTGAGGGGAAGAGCTGTGTTATTTCAGGTGACATTTGTTGTTGCCATGTTTGGCACATTGAGAGTGATTGAGTGAGCTGGTGTCTCTGGAAGCTGTGGACAGGTCCAAGCATGCATTCAATGTAAAAGACATGCAACTACCTTCTGAAGTAGTATCCCTGAACTTAAGGTCTTCAGAAAAACAGACTAGAAGGGAAGAGAGGCTTATGTGGTTTTGAAGGAATGTGCAGATGAGCCTTATAAACTTGTGCCCTATAAAGGTGGTAAGAGCCTTACTACAAATCTGCAGCCAGGACCACCATTCACACATGGTGATGGCAGCTTCCTGACAAGGTGCCAATTCAGTGTGAGACTGAGAAAAAACCTTGCACTACTGCAGTCTTGACCTGCGTAAATTTGGTACTCATTCTTTCAGAATTGGGCAGTGATGTCAGTGGCTGCAGGGATTTTGGCCCACAACAGGTGCAGGCAATAGGGCACTGGAAAACAAGGTATTACAGGACTTCCATCTGCACCAAGGAATAAATGATAGGGTATGGCAAAATGTAAATAACCCACTGTGCAATGTTTGGATTTGCTGGCATTCTGTAGTGCACTGAGCTCACAAGACAGCAGCCAGGATGGCAGATGGATCTCAGCTAGATTTCAGGACTGAAGCTGTTCACATCCAGAAGAGGCATGCAGTGGGATCCGCTTATGCCACTTCTGCACTCACTGACAGGGAAGGGCTGGGAGCATACCCAGCCCATGTGAACAAGGCTAGAAAGAAAGTAAATAGGGAAGTCACTAAGTATTCCTGGAGACATGGGGTTCAGTGATACAAAATAGGGACACCCATTACAATCAGCCAGAAGTTTTCAGGTTTGATGGCGTACATATGGCTGTGAAAAGTGAGGGTAATGGGTTGGGCAGGTGTTGTGATACCAGGCACTGTGGTTGCGGTGGGAGATTGGAAAGTGACCAGGCTAGCTGCTAGCGCCCCCTGTGGCCAGTTTCCAGTGTGATTAAGAGAATAAAATGAATATTTCCCAGAGGTAAAAGACCTGGGATTTTGGTGATTGGGTCAGATCTTGTATCCCTCGCAGGCTGAGGTGTCCATCCTCCTGCACCTTCTGTCCTCCTCATGGTGGGGAGGGTACTAGGACTCAGATACTTGAGTCCTGTTGGTAGGCTGAGAAGAGCCTACCCTGTGTTATAGGTTATAGGCAAGAAGTGTTATAGGCAAGAAGCCCTGTGATCCCCACATTGGAACCGATTAAATGCCTGGTATAGGAAAGGATGGGTAATGGGCAGGTACCACATCTCCTCTTGTGATAAAGTTTAATAAGAGTTGTAGCCTGTCACTTAATTCCACGCATGTGTCTCTCCTCATTTTGCTTTTGTGCCCACATCAAAGGGATTAGATACCAAACTGCCAATTTACTCGCCCAAGTCCATAATCTAATTTTTAGCCTCCCTGATCATTTGCAGCCTAATCCTGTAGGTGCCTACATTTCTACCGGTAAAATTTATTAGGTGCCTGAATTTCTATTGCTGAGCCTGCACAAAGCTGCTTCTGTCCTCAAACCTGGTGCCTAAGGCCTGGAGGGATCCTCAAATTAGGTGTTCCCTCGCCTATTTCATTGTCAGGCCCTGATCTAGTAGGCAGTCTCAGAGCATGTTTACCAGATTGAGCCATGCATAAAGCACTGCAGGAGCAGAGCTGTGCACCCCCCAACTCTTAACCCAGTGGTTAGCATACTCACCCAAGTTGCGGGAGATCCAAGTTCAAATCACCTCCCCCACTCTTCTGAAGCAGAACAGGAATTTGAACACAGGTTTCACCTCTAGTATGAGAGCCCTACCACTGGGCTAAAGATTATAAAGTGGCCCACCACCTCCATCTCCTGTGCTATGTTTTATTCAAGCCCCAATATCTTGCGCCTACACCACGCATGCCTTTCTTCAGTATTTCCTAGTGGCTAGCTTAGGTGGTTCCCTGCTCCGTTTGCTGGCTTTTGTGGATTTCATTCTTTGGTATCTAGCAATCCCCCTGCACTGCATGGGATGCCTAATACGGGGCTGGGGATTCCACTAGACAGCAGGGCAACTAAACATTAGGCATTGCAATGTTTAAGGGTTGGTCTACATGTTGTGTTAGTGTGCACCAGTAGGAGTGTAAATTCTAATGCACACCAGCATGTCATGCACTAACTGTCCATGTGGACCCTGCCGGCATGCTCTCAAAGTTACCTGGTGTGTGCTGACATAATTCCATTTGAAACAGTCCTATGTCATTGTGGACAAGGGAACTTGCAGTTAGTAGCAACACACTGGTGTACACTAAAATTTACACCCCACGTGGTGAGTATTAGCATACCCTGTAGACATGCCCCAAGTCACATTTGTGGATCCAGCTCCAAGATAAATCCCTACTATCACTGCCCTCGGACAATGAACAATTAGTTACAAATTTCTGTGTACAAATACAAGCACCATGTGACATATATATTTGGGATATTTTGAAAACATGTTTCAGAAAGTCAAGCTATCATGTACACTGCATTGAAATATTTGTTACTCCACAAATGGTGGTTCTGAATGATATTGCAAGGGAGAGAAAGTCTCTATTGGCCATGATAATAAGAAAGGTGACCATGAATAGCTAGGGAGAGGTGGAGGAAAAGCATACTTATAACTACCACTTTTTATTCTAAGTGGAGGTGGATGAATGAGAAAGACATACTATTTAAATAAAATCCTGCCTAATTTTGCTATTTTATGGGATATTGCTTCAATTCCTGCTGTAATCAATGAGTAAAAAGCATCAGCACTTTGCAGGATCAGATTCTAAAAATTCCCAACATTGCAATCTGCAAAAATCTCACACTGGGGAAAACAAAACATTTGATTCTTCCCCCCTCCCCCCACTCCCCGACTTCACCACAAACAGCTTGTCTTAGGAGTTACAATTCTGTTATTATGGAGTCACAGTAGCAACTTCATGTTTAAGGTTGCAATTAGCTTTCCCCTATAAATCCAGGTCACACACCCACTGCTAACTTCTTAAAACACCTGTGTTTTCTCCTTGAAATTTCTCACTCTAGATCTCTTGGAAAACAAAGTCACCACTCTACTGCCTAGGAGAGCAAGACTGAGTCAACAGAAAAACCGACTGAAAGAACATTCTCTTTTGTTAATTCAGTTTCAAATTTAGTTCATTGATGTGTACAGTGTAACCAGTGAATGGGCAGTATATAGCAAAATTTTAGATAGTGTTCCTTCTCCTCCTATCCAACACAAGAATACACCTCAGTGTTTAATTCTCTTTCTTTCCTAAAAAAAAAAATCACTTCCCCTTTTTGAGCAGCTGTTCAAAGCCACCAATGACCTTGGCCTCTCTTGTGGGGTTAAGATTCTTAACTCTAATTCAACCCAGCTATCTTGTCTTTACCTTGCCAATTTGCAGATCTCTAACCCTTTGGTAGACTACTAAAATGAGCCAAGGAAAGTTCCTAGCATCTGTATTAATTGCCTGCAGGCTCCATAAACTATTTTTAAAAGCATAAATGTTTCATATTTCCAATGGCCATTGGGGCTTTCTTGTTGAAGAGACATATTTAGGATTATAGCATTTTGGGGGGGCACAATTAAAAGGAGGCCAATATACATACACTGCTCAACTGTCTTCTCCTTAATTAACTATTTCTGTTGCTTAAGGTGGCATAGTTATTTCACATCTTTGTTAGCAAGATCTGAAACTCAAGCATTCACATTTGTAACCTTTTCTTATGGAAGGTGTCCTACTAAAGTCAATGAGGTAACACCCATTAGTGAGGATACTGCTGTAAGTAAGAATTGCAGACTGGGGCCTTGAAGGGTATCTTGCAGTTCACAACGTTAGGCAACCCCATGCTGAGTAAAAGTTTCTCAGTTTTAATGTGTAATTCTACAGAAGATCTTTACACACTGATCCAATATTTGGGATAAAATCTTAACATGACATACTCTATAGAGAACAGTAAATAGGACATGCTCTTCTAATATGTTTGCATCCCGGAAAATACAAACACTGTAGAAGAAAGCATATGTCATGGGGAAGAGTGGGAATCATTTGTTTCAACAGACTCACAGTACAATCACTAGAGTGGATGAAAGGGATATAATCTTCATTTTTACTGTCTTGTACCAAGATCATCACTGTAGTATGTGATCACCTTCCAGTACTGCGTTAAGCAATGTAACTACACATCTGTTACATATTGCTTGTTCTCTCATCCTCTCCATAGGGGAGAAGTGTGTGTAGTGGAGTCAATTGTTTTGGTAGGTTTTTTTTACTAATGTATATGTGCTGCAATTCCTTTGACAAGTCAAGGTAAAAAAATGGGCCTTGTTCTTGGTGAAGGTGCTTAATGACACCTTGTGACCGTGCTTGTGACAGTGCTTAACTCCTAGGGGAGTTCATTCCAGTCTCAGGCTAGCCCCCACAAAACCCCTGTCTCCTGCACAGACAATCTTAACCACATTGTAGAAAGTTTCACTGTGCCAGAAGAGTGAAGTTGTCCACCATTGTCTTCATCCTGGAGCTTTAGGATACATCTCTTGGATATCCTGAGTTCAGGCCATTGGGTACCTTGAAGATAAGGAACTTGATCCTTATTTGATATTCTCCAAGAAGCCAGACCAGAGGACAGGTTTAATTTGTCTGAAGTAGCCCATGTTGCTGAGGAAACATGCAGCAGAATTTGGAACTTGTAAGACTTTCCTACATGGACTTCATAATTGGGTAGAACATATTGCTATCATCCAGCCAAAAGGTGATGAAGGAGTGAATAATTGAGGCCAGGTCATCATCTGCCAGGATGGGACAAGTCTCCGACTCTGCCAAAGATGAGTTTTATTATTCAACGTTACTCACTGCTATGCTGCTGTGTGAGAGCTTAGCAGCAATGAAGAATCCAACAGTACTCCTAAACTATAGACTGAACTGGCCAATTTTGGGGATGCACTTTAACCAATCAAGATGGCACTGTGGCTGCAAATGCTTCAAAATTCTTTCCTCTGCCCTCTAGCATAACCTCAGTCTTGCACAGGTTTAGCTACAACCAGCTGTTCTTCATCCATGAGCTGATCTCATCCAAGCACTGGTCAGTCCTGTGGTCATTTGTGGTGAAGGATAAGTAGAGCTGTATGTCAACAGTGTTTAGCGCTCCAGAGGATGACAATGGATGCCTGCCCTCTATTCATTGACAGCAGGAGATCATTCATCAGTGTCACTAAAGTGGTTTCAGTTCAATGTCTTGGCCTGAATCTAGATTGTGCAAGGTTTAGGATATTAGCTCTATTTGATATCTCTTTAAGGCAATTCTGTGAATTCTTCAGTTTCACTGCTAGTTGTCTCCCACCAATGTGTATATATATTCATACACTGTATGTAAGAATGGGGTCATAGCTGTGTTCAGATTGTATGTCTTCATATCCCAGTTAGCCATCTAATGAATAGTAGTGTCATAAATATAAAGGGAAGGGTAAACCCCTTTGAAATCCCTCCTGGCCAGGGGAAAGCTCCTCTCACCTGTAAAGGGTTAAGAAGCTAAAGGTAACCTCGCTGGCACCTGACCAAAATGACCAATGAGGAGACAAGATACTTTCAAAAGCTGGGAGGAGGGAGAGAAACAAAGGGTCTGTGGGTCTGTCTATATGCTGGTTTCTGCCGGGGATAGACCAGGAATGGAGTCTTAGAACTTTTAGTAAGTAATCTAGCTAGGTATGTGTTAGATTATGATTTCTTTAAATGGCTGAGAAAAGAATTGTTCTGAATAGAATAACTATTTCTGTCTGTGTATCTTTTTTGTAACTTAAGGTTTTGCCTAGAGGGGTTCTCTATGTTTTTGAATCTAATTACCCTGTCAGATATCTACCATCCTGATTTTACAGGGGGGATTTCTTTATTTCTATTTACTTCTATTTTTTTATTAAAAGTCTTCTTGTCAGAAAACTGAATGCTTTTTCATTGTTCTCAGATCCAAGGGTTTGGGTCTGTGGTCACCTATGCAAATTGGTGAGGCTTTTTATCCAACATTTCCCAGGAAAGGGGGGGTGCAAGTGTTGGGAGGATTGTTCATTGTTCTTAAGATCCAAGGGTCTGGGTCTGTAGTCACCTAGGCAAATTGGTGAGGCTTTTTACCAAACCTTGTCCAGGAAGTGGGGTGCAGGGTTTTGGAAAGTATTTTTGGGGGAAAGATGTGCCCAAACAGCTCTTCCCCAGTAACCAGTATTAGTTTGGTGGTGGTAGCGGCCAATCCAAGGATAACGGGTGGAATATTTTGTACCTTGGGGAAGTTTTGACCTAAGCTGGTAAAGATAAGTTTAGGAGGTTTTTCATGCAGGTCCCCACATCTGTACCCTAGAGTTCAGAGTGGGGGAGGAACCTTGACAAGTAGAAAGGACAGAAAATGGAAATGACAATTAGTGAACCCTTAAAAAAAAACATCCACATAGTCTTATTAAGAAATAGACATTAAGTACCTTTTCCAAATATCATCAGTTTGTATGACTGGAACATCATTTTATACTAAAATTTCAGTCTTTCCTATACTGTGTGTTAAATTCTCTTTAATATTTTCTTTTTTGTAAAGGCACATTTAATTTTTATTTTTATCTGCAGATTACTCTTTGAAAAATGTGCATTCTTTCACAAGGATTTTATAATCTGTCTAGTAAATGCTGATTTCCTTTTAAACTATATGCAAGTATTTGTCCGGCAGTGGAGAGTCAGAAGTGACACAAGAATTATGATCTTCACAATCATTTATAATAACAGAAGATATAGAAGATATATCGGTGCAAATAAGATTCCTTTTAACAACTAAATTTTTTAGGTATTGCAGAACAAAATAATTGTAAATTCATTGTAGAAAAAATCATAAGGTAACTGTCTAACATAGAGGCAAAAAATCTCACTGAGTAACCAGAATGAGATTTTCTTTAAAAATATTCAAACATAAGGTCCGCCTAATAATGTGTTTTCACAAAAATGCAACAAAGCATTAATATTTTATATTGTCTCTATTCTGTAATGTATTTCCTTCATTTTTGAGTAGGCACCTGACATTCTCTTTTCTCTTTTTCTTCTTTTAACTGAGTTATGACATCACATGGAAGCATTCAAATTTCATGATTTTTTTTAAAGTACCTGTGAATTTTTAAAGAGATTTTCTTGTTTCAAACTTAAGCCAAAGACTGAGTTGTCCACTCAGAAACACAAAACATATTGTTAGTTCTACATAACCTGTGTACATATGTACATATTAGGCACACAGGCAGATATATTTCAAACACATTTTCCTGTATGTAAAAGTGTCTTGAACAGAATTGCAGCAACTCTTTTAAAATGAAGCGTGTGAGGGGAAGACAACCTTGTTTTGTAGTTCATTTATTTACTAGATCCTGCAATTTACCGTGTGTGGATAGACTGCTTTACCGACCTGTTTCAGAGTGACAGCCGTGTTAGTCTGTATTCGCAAAAAGAAAAGGAGTACATGTGGCACCTTAGAGACTAACCAATTTATTTGAGCATAAGCTTTCGTGAGCTACACTTCATCGGATGCATAGAGTGGAAAATACAGTGAGGATGTTTTTATACACACAGACCATGAAAAAATGGGTGTTTATCACTACAAAAGGTTTTCTCTCCCCCCACCCCACTCTCCTGCTGGTAATAGCTTATCTAAAGTGATCACTCTCCTTATAATGTGTATGATAATCAAGGTGGGCCATTTCCAGCACAAATCCAGGGTTTAACAAGAATGTCTGAGGAACAGTGGGGTGGGGGGAAGGAATAAACAAGGGCAAATAGGTTACTTTTTATAATGACTCAACCACTCCCAGTCTCTATTCAAGCCTAAGTCATTATAAAAAGTAACCTATTTGCCCTTGTTTATTCCTTCCCCCCACCCCACTGTTCCTCAGACATTCTTGTTAAACCCTGGATTTGTGCTGGAAATGGCCCACCTTGATTATCATACACATTGTAAGGAGAGTGATCACTTTAGATAAGCTATTACCAGCAGGAGAGTGGGGTGGGGGGAGAAAAAACCTTTTGTAGTGATAAACAGCCATTTTTTCATGGTATGTGTGTATAAAAACATCCTCACTGTATTTTTCACTTTATGCATCCGATGAAGTGAGCTGTAGCTCACGAAAGCTTATGCTCAAATAAATTGGTTAGTCTCTAAGGTGCCACAAGTACTCCTTTTCTTTTTACCTACCTGTGTGTGTTAAACTGCTTGATTGAGGCCTTAAACAAGTTATTACTTTTACTCACATTAACTTCAAATGAAGTCTCCATAATTTGCTAATTCTTTACATTAATCTCAGATTGTTCATTATTTATGAATTTTATGTTAATAAAGGCCACAAGAATTGCCATGATTTTAAACTTTAATAACTGGAGTGTAATTTGTTGTCTCATTTAAAATGTAATAAAGTACTCCTCCATATTTTAAGGTTAATATTGCTTTTCTTTGACAGAGAGAGAGAGTGTGCCTATCCATCCATAAAGCTATGACCCAATGGAGTGACTCTCAACCTTTTCCATAGTGGGACCCAGCATGCCCTTCAACAGCAAGAAATCTAGCAATATGGGAAGAAGGGTGTTCACAACATCTAACACTTGTTTATAGTCCCCAGATTGAGAATCCATGTTCTACTCTAGTTATTGGTGACAGATTTCAGAGTGGTAGCTGTTTTAGTCTGTATCAACAAAAACAGTGAGGAGTTCTTGTGGCACTTTAGAGACTAACAAATTCATTTGGGATAAGCTTTCGTGGGCTTATGGGTTTAAACCCACAAAAGCTTATGCCCAAATAAATTTGTTAGTCACAAGGACTCCTCGTTTTTTTTTTTTTCTAGTTATTGGTAATGTTATTAATATTATTTGTGGAGACAAGTGACAGGTCTAGAGAAACTCGGTGGTCTTCCTCTCTCTGTCCATCTGTAATATGCTAACTTTTGAAAACCACAAGTGATCCATGCCTACACTTCAGGGAATGTTCCAGGAAGGAGTGAGAAGACCTCACTGATTTTGGTGAAAACTGGAAAAGCCTGCTTTCCACTAAAATCTCCATTTGGTCACTCTGGATAAAGGGGTTAGGCGTGATCTCAGAGAGGCTTCTGGCAGGGAAGCAGCCGTTTGTTCTACATAAGCAACAAAGTGTGTGACCTTTTTGTGTGTGTTATTAGTGGTGCCTAGGAGTCCCAGCTGTAGAGCAGGTCCCCATTGGGCTAGATGTTGTACAAGCAGATGACCAAAAGATGGTCCCTGTCCCAAAGAACTAACCATACAACAAGAGATAACTGGTGTATCATATTCATGCAACACCTGTCACCAAATCAGCTTGTATTGTTGTTACCATTGCAACACAACACCAGTGGAAATTTTGGGATGTGTTCAGGGAAGCCCTAGATATGCAAACAATGATAAAAAGGAGATGCTGGCCTCGTGAATGCTTGGGCCAGCAATCTGATTTTAATACAAGTTAGCTCTCTGTGAACACAATGAATAATGAGACTTAGTAAAGGATCTATTTTCTAAACTCAGGATCAGGTCCTCCTCTAGTGTAAATCAGAATAGTTCCACTGACTCAATGGAACAGCTTTGATTTGCAACAGCTGACGGTCTGGCCCTGAACATGGACCTCATCTGCTACGCTGAATGAAGTAAGAAAAAACTATCTAAAATATAAATCAGTTTCCTCATGAAAAACTGCCTTTCAATTTTTGTCATATTGTCACAGAACAATACATCATTATTTTTTCTTTTCATATTTTTTTTAAAAAATGCTTGGGGTAAACGGAACGCACCTGGAAATGAAGGACAAAGAGGTCTGAGTGTAGAGTGGATGAGTGCTCTGAATGTACTCCCACACTACTCCACCGATGTATCTCATTCATACCCTGCCACACACTTCAGATTCTGAGCAGACACATTAATGTCATATTATATGATGCATAGTAAGTATCAGCGAGGTTCCACTGTATCCCTTTTCTTATGTGAACTCATCAGCTTGAACATAGCTCTTTTGCGGGGAAAGCCTAATTACGTGTCCACTTTACCATTTCCTGTAGCCCCCTGCCCATTAATCATAACCAATTAACTGTAATTGTCAGTCGTGCACTTTGTCTAATCACTCTGTTATTTCCTTTGAACTGCTGGCATTGTCCTCCCTGCTCCCCGAGCTTGCAGTTACATACACACACCCCTGCATTATTTTGACAATCATTTATATGTAAAGTAGTTGCTGGGTCAAGACTCAGGGGATTAACGGAAGCCTCTGTTGATACAGCTGTTGAATCTTATAACAATATCTTGTGCAACATCATAAATGTAGATACTCCCACAACATCCCATGTGATATAGTGCAGTTTAGCATGTACATTTGACAAGTTTTAGAACTAGCCTGAATTTAACAATCTTCTAGAAGTCAGGACAAGGCATTGTAAACCATTATCCTGAAAGATTAATCTCCCGTACAACAGATTACTCTTCCGGTTTGATACCAGTAGGGAAAACAGACATTTTGTGCCAGGTTCTCAGTTGTAGTCCATTCCCATAGTGCTGCCTGAGTAGCACAAAGGAGACCCCCCTCCCACCCTTATCCCCCCAAAAAAACACACAAAGGTGGGTTAAGGCTAGCTAGGAATTTCCAAGAATGTTATAGCTGGCTCCTTCACCAGCCCCTGACTCTGCCCTGGATGACAGACATAACGTAATGAGGAGGAGAAGGCATACATGGATTGTGATGCACTGCAGCTAACTCCAGGTGGCGTGTGATCCTTTAGCTGGCATGATTTAGAGGAGTTTCAAGAGGCTCTAACTTACTCTGGGATCAGGGTAGCACAAAGGAGCCCTGAGAATCAGGGAGCTGTACCTGACCCCATGACAGCCCCACTCACTGCTCTGCTAAATGGAGACTTGGAGCAGCAGAGAATGTGGGCCTTTTGCTTGTTTAAGACCATCTAAGACATTTTAACTGCCAGCGCTTTCTCATTGATGCAACTTGTTCTCCAAATGTTTACATTTTAAGGACATTTGTAAGTAAACTGATTATCATTTATTTCTGTTTTAGCTCAGACTCTGCCCTTGTGTAAGCCCTTCATTTCAACCATTTGATTACACGTGATTGAGGAGGATGAGATGAAGTGGATCAGTTTTCTCTGTGCCCCACTACAGAATACTGGCTAATCTGGCTTCTCAAAAATTTTAGTGACTGTTTTTCTAGCTGCTGGAAGTATTCCAGCACAGTAAATAAAAAAGTGGAAGCCAAGCTGGTCTACTGACCTAGTAATGTGCTCTGCATGGTTTATTTGGGTTCATAGTCACAGTTTACAAAGGTTGAGATGCTGTGGCAGAGCATGCTTTGACCCTGAGCAGCAGGGCAGGAGAAACAGAGTGTTTTACATTATTCAAACAGCAACTTCTCTTTCTGATCAAAGAGCAGCTTTAGCAAGCTCTGAAGGGTTCTCCCTTTAATTCTCCCCAGACAGAAGTATCATAGCTGTGATGCAGGCCTTGAACGTGTAGAATTTGCTATACCTGATCAGATCAATGGTCCATCAAGGCCACTATGCTGTCTTTGACAGAACCAATAATGCTTCAGAAAACCTTGATAATGCACTTAGCAAGTTGTGCAATGCTTTACAAAGGGGGTAAAATTCCTTCATGACCCCTGTGGTAATCATTTTAAATCCTGCAGAATGGTTATTCCCAATGTAGCATGCATAACTACAATGCTAACAAGGGAAACAAAAGGAGGGCATTTAGGGCTCCAATGCAAAATAGCAGAGAATCTCATTGGGGTTAGAAGTGGGAGGGGGCAGGAGGTTAGCTCTCAAGGCTCAAAGAGAAATGCCACAGAATGCCAGTGAGTAAAAGAAAATGAAGCCAGGCCTTCCATCTAATCAAGTGCTGTGTTTTATTTGATAACTGGGCCAGAAATCACAGATCATTCCTGTCCCTTTTAGACCCATTCTGGAGGTGACTATGAAAGGCATTTACCAGATGACCATATCATTAGCAATTTAACTATTTCCTATCTGATCAACAGTTGCTAAAATATTGAGTGCTGACTGTATCCCAACTAACTGACTTAAGTCTGGAAGTCCAAAAGATAGGATACTTTGTGACTCCTCTCTGTCATTCCATTTTTTGTTATCTATTATTAATTATTATTATTTATTTATCATCATAGTGTCTAGGAGCTCTAGGCATGGACAAGGACACCATTGTGATGGGTGCTGCACAGACACAGAAAAAGACAGTTCCTGCCATATTGTAGATGCTGCTGGGATTGTCACACTTCTTTTTCTTCTATTCCAGACTGTGTTTTCTACTTAGCCATGAAAAAAAAAATGTCCATCTGCCAAGTGGCAAGCTGCCTGCCAAAATACTGCACAACAGCTATGGATCAGGATTCCTACAGACATTAGGGTAACTGTTCCATTGTAAAAAGAAACCCAGGACACCTTAAGTAGTAACATTTTCTTTCTCCTATTCTTTGTTTATCTTGTCTATTAAGATAATATACTTCCTGGGGCATGGGCGTGGCCTCTTCACCAGATATTTGTATGGCTCCAAGCAAACTGAGTCCCCCATCTCAGTTGGGGATTCTAGGCACCATTGTATAGCAAATAAATAATGATAATAATTTAATCCATGTTTTAACTATCTGAAAACATGTTTGCAGTGACAGTGGGTGTCAGAACTGATACACTGGGAAAATGCATATTTTCTGACAGATACCTCTAATTTAGTGAAAGCATCAGTAAAAATCCTATTGGGACAGAGTAATTATTTTCTTTCATTATATGCATGGTTGATAATGTAATGCGAAATGTTTTCCTGGGAATAGGACCAATATAAAAACAAGGTAGTTTGTCACCTCATCACAGCTGTTTGGGGTGAAATTTGGAGAAAATATATACACTCTGAGAAACTATTGATGCCATTAAGATAACACACATATTGTGATCAGCCGCATCAGCAATCCTGAAATACCTGACAGAGATATTTTCATATATCAATCAAAACGCACATGCATGCACGTGCACAAACACACACAGTGCCCTAAACACCTAATGCTGTCTTTCAAACATAGCTCTAAAAATGCTGCATTCACATCTCTGCTTCACCGCTCAAGCAGGCTGCATTATTTTGTTATGGGTGCAAATGAGGCATTTAAATGAGTTTGTTTGGACGTAGCACACAGCAAATTTTGCTTCACCTGTATTTCCATGTTTACCAAACTTACACTCAGCATCACTGTACTCTCATCCAGGAAAGAGCCAAGCACAAGCACATGTTTTAGGAACACATGTTTAGAAATGAAACAAGTTTCACTGTGGAGCAAACAAGAAAAAAAATCAAACCTAAGTCCCCAAAGAAAGGGCATATATTAGAGGTCCTACAAAATGGGCTCTCACTGTGTCCCAAGCCAATTCCCTTAGTGTATGTCCACACTTCAGAATTAATTTGAGTAATTCAACCTTGCGTTATTTCCCTAACATGACAGAGTGCAACCACACTGCAAGATAATAATCCAGATCAGTGGGGTTGCAGTAATATCCTGTATCCACAGTGGCACAGTGGCACAGAGTCCCGGGTCACCTCAGGCAACAATGAGGAGGACATTCAGGATGAGAAAGAGTAGAATGGGAGACTGGTGAGCAGTGGATCCATTCTCCCCAAGAGCTAGGAGCTGTTTTTAACCTCGGAGCCCAGCTAGTCTCAGAACAGCATGGTGACTGAGCATGACGCGGGGGAAGGCAACTCTGGTGCACATACATTTCCAATCAAACTGTACAGTTTACATGCGCTGATATTTTATGCTTAATCTGAATAAAAAATGAGGTGCAGTGGGTATCTGCTTCCTTGTGGCTGCTTTAGCTACACAGAGGGTGCTCCCTGGAAAAAGACTGTTTATGTGCACAGGGACGGCCGAGGAATCCTCCATGGAGATCTGTAGGAAACTTTCATGAAGATACTATGCAATACTTTGCAGAAGGTTTCTTGGGGGGGGGGCTGTCTTATTTCTTCCACCATGGTAGGACACTTTCCCACGCCACTCCAGTATCAACTCTGCTGGTATAATTGGGGTACACAACAGCGTAAGGACCAGGCTTGCAGCTTCTGCTCCCTTGCCGCTGTCAGGAGACTGATATCACATACAGTCACCTATGGGAAACAGGGAACATTTTCATTACAAGTGCTCACGCTGCAACAATGGAGAATGTGATCCATCCCCCTATGATGAATTCTGGGTCCCTCAAACCATGCTTTCCCTAACATGCTGTTGCTTTGGTTGGCAGGGATCGGCGTCTACTACCAGCAGTGTTCAGGGAAGGGGGTATGGGCTTCCTGTGTTCTCCCTCCCACCCCCTTCTCGAGTTGCCTGAGAAATAGACAGCAATTTGGGAGACTTAACACTTGTCCCTGATCTCAAAACTTACATGCTGTTAGGGGAAGGGGGAATTGTCCAACTGCCCACCTGTGCTCCTGATGTGGATTTTCTACAAGTTGCAGCACAAGGCCTGTCACCAATGCCGTGGGGCCATACTCTCTATATCTGGAACAGCAAACTGGTTCACTGAAAAGCTAGGGATACTGATTATGTTTTGGCTTGCACGTACATGGAATAAGGGGAGTGTGTTTTGTTTAAATTAGCAACCTTGCACTAGAACCAGGGTATATGCTGACAATGGTTGCCTTGTGCTTTGCCTGTCTTACATCAGAAAGCTTATCCTTTGGTGCATCTTTCACACCAGGGGAGAGGCTTTCACAGATTAGAAGGCTGGAAAGAAAAAGAGGACACAGGATGACATGTTCAGAGAGATAATGAACACCTCCAGGACAGCTGAGATGGAGCTCAGAGCCTGGAGGATTTCACTGTTTGAGAAATTGGACATGGACATGGACATGGACATGGAGAGCAGAAGAACATCCCAGGAGCAGGGTTCTTCTAATCCCAGGAGATCAGTAACATAGCCAAGTCAATATATAACTTAGATCTTATCCAATAATCACGCTGCTGCCAATCCTTTAATACATAAAATCTAAAGGTTTATTGATAAAAGAAAAGAAGAAAGTTAAAATG
Organism: Caretta caretta; assembly: GCF_965140235.1. Taxonomy (NCBI): domain Eukaryota; kingdom Metazoa; phylum Chordata; order Testudines; family Cheloniidae; genus Caretta; species Caretta caretta. Next base: position 72,519,690 of record NC_134206.1, on the reverse strand, counting down.
GTTAATACATCATATACATACAATAATTGCAATGTTCTTATATCAGGTTTATAGCTGTGATGTTAAAGACTGCTGCCTTTCAAAGTCTCTCTGAAAACTTCCAAAAGACTGAAAGGTTCTCAGTCCATAGTTCAATATGCTCCTTTTAGTTGTAAATTCACAGGCCAGGGAACCAGAGCAGGAAAGAGGCCAAATGGTATCATGCCAGGGGTCTTTTATACCCTTTGGCATGTGCCTGGAAATTTTCTGTTTCAAACAAAGCTCACAGCCCAGTTTGTGGAAAGTTACTGGCACAAGGTGGAGTCCAGGGTCACATGAATACATCACATGCGCTTACATGGTTTGATGACTCAAAGGGGAAGCCACTGGCCCCTTGGAGGCTAAGGCATCTGCAGGAAGAGATATCTTGGCAGAATGAGTTTCTCCTATGGCCCATTGTGAGAGCTAAGTGTCTTTAATGGGCCATCAAGCTGGAGTAGTCCATTCCCAATGTGCTAGCTAGACTGGATGTAAACTACCTTGTGGGTGTTAAAATATCTATTTTAAATATGGATATATAAAGCCAATATTCATAACTTCAGATACAATGATGATACATGGATTTAAACAGGATTATCTTATTTAGCAAAATCATATTTTTTCCATTAACACTGTACATGATCAACTTTGTACAAGATTTGTCACAATTGTCCAACAGTGGCAAAATCCATGATATACATGGTGATATTTCAAACATACATCAACACAAGCACCCAGCCATTAATCTGGAAAAATAAACAGCAATCCCTGGGTGACTCTAAGGCAATACTTCCACTCCTGGAAGCACTGAGAGTTTGTGTACACTTAAAAGGCTAAAGCAGGATGTGTCCCAATGTGTCCCTCATGATGTATTTTATCTCTTTCCATAAACTATACATTTATGTTCATACATATTCACGACAGATACTTTCCATGTGAGCTTTAGGCATAGAAATATTTATAGAAGCATGTATACTAAATACATAGTTGTTTTATGTTTGATTGCTAAAGAAAACTGGCTAATTGAGTCTACTGCTGTGATGCAGATGGCTTTAGGGCAAATACATATATTTCTGTTCAAAGCACGGCCATGACTTTCTATCATAGAAAGGGCAGAATGATGAGGATCCTGAGGAAATGCAAATTAATCTCATCTGAAACACACAGTGCAGAATAGCAAGCAAAAGTTTTATCATACTCTAAGTAAGGATATTAAAATGAAGTCAGCATCCAGATGGTTAAGAACCCATAACTTACTGTTCCTTTGCTAACTTGAAAGATATTTCACACTGACACAAGTGTCAGCAGCAGAATAATAAGCTACCCAGGTAGCTGACCACTGACTATTACACCAGTAAGGGAAAAACAGTCCCGCTTTTTTCCCCCCCTTTTTTGTATCTCGCATCTGCCATGGCCAGTGAATGGCTGTAGTGCTGTCCCCAGTGCAGAAGGAAATTTAGAAGGACAGTAACATGGAATAAAGTCATAACCACCATTAATGGAATAAGGCAATGTCAAGAAGTCAACCTAGAAATAGCCATTCACAGCTTCAGCCACCTTTTATGCATATTCATGAAGAAATTACCTTAAAAATAACATTCCAAACTGCATGCACTCAAATTGTTCTTCTAGAGGCAATCAGTGCATTTGCAGATTCATCTGAACCCTAAATAATGCTAATGAAAAGAGTCTCAAGTGCCAAGCTATTTTTAAGTAAATATACACCAATAGATTTTGAACTTGAGAGCATCTAGGCTCATGATGAAACCCAGTTTCTGTTTGGGTTTGCGTTGTTAAGACTCTTCTTTTATGCAAATAAGTAACACTTTGACATCCCTTGGAGCTACATAATTGAATCTAGGACAGGTGACCATAGTCTGCACATCTCAACATTATGCCTAGCTGACAAAGAAGCATCAGCATAAAGATATCAGTCTACTTCAAAACAAAAAGCATATGTATGTTTTCGAAAAAAAATTGCAATACCTTTTGCAAGGAACACATCTCAGATAGCAGATCTGAACATGCAGATATATGATATTACCTTGGCCTTATGAGACCATAACATAAAGCTGATTTTAACTAGAAAAAAAAGTCATAAACAAGAGCGTCCAATGAAAAATATTTGGAATAATAATTATTTACAGAGCATGATGAGCATGTAGTAACTAAAACAACATCGGATATTGGATCTATTGCTCTGTTAAATTTACATATGTGGAGACTAGCAAGTGATTGTGTATCATATTTAAAGTGAATAACTTAGGGATGCTGCTAGTATGTGGGAAAGAGTACCATCCAAATACATATCCACACACAGTATTCAACAAGAGGAGATGTTAATGTTTATTACATACATGACACAAAATAATAATTCTTAAATATGTGATATTGTGTTATGTTTGTATGACATTAATGTTAAAGGAAGGGTGCTGCAATATGCAGAAAGAACTGTTTGAATATGATTGGGTGGGAAGAAGAAAAAATGTTTAATGAAGTTTCGGATCTATCTTATCTAGACTAGGGATCAGCAACCTTTGGCCAGCGGCCCGCCAGAGTAAGCCCCCTGGTGGGCTGAGCCGGTTTGTTTACCTGCTGCATCCTCAGGTTTGGCCAATCGCAGCTCCCACTGGCCGTGGTTTGCTGCTCCAGGCCAATGGGGGCTGCACATCCTTCGGCCCGCGCTGCTTCCCGCAGCCCCCATTGGCCTGGAGCAGTGACCTGTGGCGAGTGGGACCTGTGATCAGCCAAACCTGTGGACACGGCAGATAAACAAACTGGCCTAGCCCGCCAGGGGGCTTACCCTGGTGAGCCACGGGCCAAAGGTTGCCAATCCCTGATCTAGACTATTCATTATTTTATATACCTTTATCATTTTCCCTTTTAGTCATCTCCTTTCTAAAGTAAACAATCTCTTCAAACCCTCTTCATCGGAGAGGTGTTCAAGGCCCTTGACCATCTTGCAATACTTCTGTGAGCCCCCTTTCGATGAGGTTTGTCAGGCCTTCTCTGCCCTGTGCTGGAGGTATCAGCACCCAGATACTCCCCACCCAGGGAAAAACCACTCAGATCCAGGTGACCAACAAAGCCTAGAAAGGCCAGGAGGAAATATTGACCAATCAGGAACCAGCAGGCCAGTAAAGAAGGCTTGCCTGCTTTTGCCTGGAGTAGAGCTGGATGACTCTGGGACAGAGAAGGAGCTCCTCATGGTTAACCCAGAACCCAGGCCAGGGTCTTGCCCTTGCCCAAAGTGCTGCATATAAGTATGTTTCGAAGAATTTTTCCCCTCTTTGATTAAAGCCTCAGACTGCCAAATCTTGAGTTGCTATTTTGCTATTGACTGCGTAGAGACTGATTCCAAGCTTATGGTACAGGCTATCCTGCCCTAAGGAAGCCTTCTGCCACACCCTTCTAGTTCTGCAATATCTTTTTTTTGAGATGTGGTGACCAGTACCGCACACAGCATTCTAGATGGGGCCACATCAGTGATTTGTATAAAGGCATTATAACATAATCCATACTATTCAGCATCCCATTCTTCTGCATCCTAACATCTTTTTAGCTGTTGCTTCTTTTTTTTAATCCCAGCTGTGGGAGGTATGGATCAGCATCCATATTGCACTCCCCATCAGTACCCAGCCTAGGCCGGGAATCTAATGATCCAATCAAAGCACCAAATTTGGTGATGAATCCTGGTCACATGCCAACTGAGGCACGTTGTGCATAAGCAAAGAAGAACCCAGCGGCACATTGAACAGAAGTGTTCATTGAACTATCTACAGAGGTGCCCAGGTCCCTTTCCTAAATTGATATAGTTAATTTAGAATCCTGTAAAGTGTATGAATAGTTTATTTTTTTACCCCAATGTGCATCATGTTGCATTTGTCACAAATGAATTTTATTTGCCTAGTGATACCCAGTCACCTAGCTTATTTAGATCTCTGTGAAGTTCCTCACAGTCCTCTCTGGACCTGATTACACTAAATGATTTTGTTGTTAATTCTGCTACCTCACTACTCAGCCTCCCTCCTTTACAGCTCAGACTAGCTGGCTATGCGCAAGGGTTGAGAAACAGACATCACAAATTGCCCTTTTACACATACAGTGCTCTGGACCCACATGTCCTTTGCTATAATCTATAGTATATCGGAAATGGCTAATAACCTTTTAAATAGCTTGTGAGCCCTCTAGTGGCCCTCTTCCATGTTTCAGAAGCCACCAAAACCCTTCCAAAGCAGTTTGTATTTACCTAGGTTTTGAGTCCTGTATGTAGTTAGTAAACATGGTTATTTGGACCCCACTGTGCCCATTTGATTCCTTCATATTATATTTGTTGTGTAAAGAGCAATAGACACAACACAATTCTTTAATTTTCTTCTCTCCTTCTGCTGAAAAACAAGACAGGGAAAATGCATTATTATTTACCACTTGAGAGTTGCTTTCACTCAGCAAAGACGATCTGATTTCTTCATTGTAGTTAAGAGAATAAAAGAGGACATTTTTTTCTCCTTTAAAAATATTTTCTTTGGGGTTTTATACTGATAAGTCCCATTTTCAGAATGTCAGTGATTCTGGATAGCTACTGGGCTAAGAACAAGTTATGCAGTCATTTGAATTTAAAGACACTGCAATATTTGGATTTGCTTACAGCAAATTTGTGTGGCTCATGTGAGGGAAAGGGACAGTTTTGCATTCTTACTGAATCATTCAAAAGATGACTATTTTATGCTATTTTTCTCCACCACTTAAAGTGCTTGGCCAAGGAAAGGCTGTTTGTACCTAATGCCTTAAAGATTTATGGCCTTCTCAACTTCCTTCTTCCTCTCATGCCCCACACTTTCACCCAGGTGACGTTTCACTTTTTGCATGTGAATCATAGGAATCTTTCATAGAGCCAGATTCTAGTATCTGATATGGAGAATGTATCACTATATCTTGGAAAAACAAACTTAAAAACAGTAGAATAGTCATACATCCAAAATTAGAATTTGTTCTATAGTATGACAGCTTTTAATAAACAGTACCAGCCCTTGGGTTAGACCTAAAAAACTTTTACTCACATTAATAACCCTTACTCATACAAGAAGGTTAATGGGGCACTCACTTGAGTCAGGATTTAGTGTTTTTGAGTAGCTGTCTTCTTGTTATTTAACTACTGTCTCAGTTAAATAACAAGAAGACAGCTTGTAAATAATCCGCTAATCTATTTTACAATTGTTACTTACTATTTGTATTTCAGTAGTCACACATATAATATGCCATAAGGTCCACTCCAGACTGGGGACACAGAGCAGTAGGGCCTGTACAAACACATAGGAAGACATAGTTACTGCCCAGGGCCTGATTCAAAGTCCATTTATGTCAGTGGAAAGACTCCTATTCATTAAAATAGGCTTTGGATTAAGTCACTGAGGCGTAGATTCACAACAGGACTTAGGTGCCTAAACACCAGATTTAGGCTCTATCGTGATTCACAAAACTCCTGCCAAACTCTGTAGGCTCCTGAACTCACTTAGAATCTAAGTTTTTGCAGTAAAAATAATTCCCTCGGTGCCTATGTTTCTGCCTCTACGCATGTGCATGGCTGTCTTCCACTAGACACCCAGGCGCCTGTCTGCCACCTCAGCCCCAGAGCGATTCACAAACCAGGGATGAAAGGCATTCAGCCACCTATGTCACATGCAGGGCCCAATCCAGTAGTCACGTTCAGAGGCCACCTGCTGGAATGGGTCTCTCAGGTGAGTTCACACAAAACAGCTTGGGAGGACCTCCCTCATAATTTTTAACCCAGTGGTTAGGATACTCATGTGGGATATGGGAGACCTATGGTTCAAGTCCCCCATCCACCTGGGTGGGGAGGAAAAAGGAATTTGAAAAGGAATCTGCCACCTCTTAGGTACATGCTCTAACTACTGGGTTATCAGATATTCTGATGTAGAGCTCCCTCAGTCTCTCCTGTTGAAGACATTGCACTCTGGATAAATACTTTTAAAAAGTCATTTGAGAAGGGGGACTGGATCCTGGTTTGCCCATATCTTGGTAAGTGAGCTAACCACCAGGCTATTTACATGCTCTTGCTCTCTCTCTCTCTCTCTCTCTCTCTCTCTCTCAATTATTTTTTTTAAATTATGTATTCACAGTAGAATAACTTCAACAGTACAGACTGAGGAAGACCTACACCAGAATGTCTGATAGCCTGGCAGCAGTTAGAACAAGGATTGGCAACCTTTGGCATGCGACCCATCAGGGAAATCTGCTGGTGGGCCGAAACAGTTTGTTTACCTGCAGTGTCCGCAGGTTCAGCCGATTGCAGCTCCCACTGGCTGCAGTTTACCGTTCCAGGCCAATGGGGACTGTGGGAAGCGACGTGGGCCGAGGGATTTCCCTGACGGGCCATGTGCCAAAGGTTGCCAATCCCTGAGCTAGAACATGCACCTGAGAGGTGGCAGGCCACTGTTCAAATCCCTTGCTCTAAGCAGGAGGACGGGGGACTTGAACCAGGGGTCTCCCACATCCCAGGTGAGTATCCTAACTAATGAGATAAATGTTATGAGGGAGGGCCTCCTCCCCCTTACAAAAACATAGTAGGCACCTAATTCCAGAAGATACTTCACTACAGAGAATCTCTGACAGTAATAGGTGCCTATATTTGCAAGGGGCTTAGCACCCCTCTGTTTGGCATCTTCCAACCGGCTGCCTTAGATGGCTCCCTGCTTAACATGCTGGCTTTTGTGAATCATGGTCTAAGGCACCTCTCTCTTCCAATTCATTATATAGGGAGCCTAGGCATCTAACTCAGGCTTTGTGAATCTCAGGATGCTCCTAAGATTTTCTTTGTTTCTCAAGCTAGGTGCCCTAATGCTCAGCCTCACAACACCTAACTCCTTTTGTGTATCCATGCCTGAAGAGTTTACAACTCAGGGCCCCAATACTATAACTGACTTCAGTTGCAATTTTATGCAGGCAGTATCTTGCACCTCTACTCCTAGTCAACTAAAGGGGATTTTGTCTGGGTGCGTAGACCTGCCCACATGGATTTGATTGCAGGATTATGGCATAAATTTGCATGCAGTATCCATTTAGGAGTGAATGAAGATATTTACACTTAGACAAAAATACCCAGATATATTAAGATAATAGCTCAGTCTATTGGCTAAATATATATATTTCTTTATATTAACTCTGCAAACATCTATTATTTCTCTGATAAATTGTATTTAGGGAATTTTTACAGAGCAGACTTTTGATTTTGATGAGGAGGAGGACTGCTCTGGAGCCATTACAGTCTGTTCATGTAAATCCTTCTTAGTTCAGGGATCATTGACTTGATAGACTGTAATGACTCCCTCGGAGTGCTCATGTTCTAGTTCTTGCAGGTGCATACACAGCGGATTTATGTGCTGCAAAATGTTACAAAATTCTGAGTTGTTCTTGTGCATATGCAGTCCTCCTTTAGATACATTATTAGTTTTATTTGAGTATTTTTGTTAAATAATTCAAAGTTCATGCATATCAACCCTAAGTAATTATGTCTGAGAAGCCTGACATTACATTTTAGAGTATGGGCAAGCACAGCATGGGGGCTAGCTTAGAAAGGCACCCAGGTTACCAAAATACAGGAAGCATCAATAGATTTATAGGTAATTAATGAGAACCAACTACTAACTTTTTTGTAGAGTGTAAAATTCTCTCTCTCCAGGGCACAGTTTGACTCAGACTTCAATGTGTGTCTGAGGTGTGTGGGGGGGAAATAACCCTCTGGCTGATTTATTTAGTTTTGCACATTACAACCCTCCAATAAACCAATACCTATTGCTTAAATAATTGTTAAGCAGGAACTGGAGGAGGATTGAGGCAGTTCAGGATGGGATTCCCCTTTGAGGAAATAATGATGTGGGGTGGAAGTTCTAATCTGCACTGGATCTGCAGATTGCTGATTAGTACAAGATGCATTTATTGAGAAAGGAAGGACAGGAAAGGTTCTGCTGCCTGGATATTGTTTTGTAAATCCTCTTTACTGTATTCCTAAATTTTGGTCCAGGGTGCTCCGAAGATGGACGTATTTTTGGTGTGGAGATTTTATATCTAAAATATAAATTAAAAGGAACATTCTGATTAATTTATTTTCCCTCTGCTTGAGATGTTATAGGAGAAAAATGTTATGTGCATCATGTAAGGACTGAATTGGTTGGCTCCCTTTAACAGTAACAGGAGTCTATGCCACAGAATGCTGCACTAAAAGAGGACCCCACTGTGTCAAGATTCAACCTGGGGTAAATTTTTACTGCAAGTTGTAAATCTCAGAAAACAGGATTTTAATAGAACGGCTGACACAACCTTAACTATAGCAGCACGACTAGCACAGTTTTAGTACACCAAGTCCTTTATTTCAGAATGTGTGGGTGTTTATGTTGCCTTTGGATAAAAGAATTTATGTGGAAATTACTTCTGCTTGGTGAATTGCATGGTAATAAAAAGAAGCAGTCTTGCTAAGTAGAGGCCTAGGCAGAATAGCTTGCAACAAGACTCAATCTTCACAACAATGCCCTTTGAGAAGCCTTATGTTTTATTGTTTACATTCTACAAAGCCTACGCTCACTATCATATACCAGTTTTGCGTTTTATATGCAAACCTCCTCGCTATACAGAAATCCTGTGTATGACACTGATAGAGCCGTATGGTTGCCTCTTCACAAGATGTTTGCTTGTACATCCTAAGGCACAAAAGCAGTTAAGGGAATGCAAGACATTCATGGCCTTACAGCTGCACAAAAAAGCATGATTTTTGTTGTATTAAACAATCTTCTCATTGTTTTCTCTGTGACAAGACTATATTTTAACTGTGCATGACCTATCTGAAATGTCCATTTTTTGGCTGATTTTTTTCCCCTACCTTTTTGAAAGGCACATATCATCCTTAAGAGAAATTTGATTGCACAATTTACAAGATGTGGACTAATACATTATTGAAAAGGGAAACCTATAGAAAATAATAGTGTGTTCTATATTGATACAGTCTTTTTCATTAAACTCGGGATTTTCCAAGAGTTTCCACACAGTGGATACACCATATTTTTCTCCCTGAACTTAAAATATGAAACAACTGTAGCTACTGTGTGGTATTTAATGGCAAATATAGGACCTGATTTGCTGCTGTTTTACTCCAGTTTTATGCCCGTGTAATGAAGTGGTAAATCAGCCCCCCTGTTTTTTTTTTTTTTAAATGGTGACCATTGTACACATCTTGTAACAAAAATGGCCTAATTTTAGGAATAGGATCCTGAACTTTACTCATGTCTATAAACACCAATACAGCTGGATGTGCTGCTGTCATAAGTTTAATATCACATCACATAAACAGATGGCATCACTCTCCTTCCTTACTATGGAGAGTTGGTGTCTACAGGCCTTATCCAATACACTGTGAAGCCAGTGGAAGTCCTTTTATTGATTCCCATAGGTGCTGATGGGTTCTTATGTCACTTAGGATTAACACTTGTCAGCTGTTAGTTAAAATGACTGTAGCAAAGAAGTTAACAACTATTGACTGTACCTTTGTGTGTGGGCCGGGAGTTAGTAATAGTATGTACATCTTAAAGGTTTATCATTTGGATTCAGTTTGCATTAGCTCATCATTGAATAGGGACTCTTGTGATTTTTTCAATACTTAATGTTCTGGTTGTAGTTGAAAATTGGAAGTAAAAAACCACGAACATTTCCCTAGAAATTTCATAACCACATTGGTTTGACTTTGGCTCAAAAAATAAGTGAGTGTGTGGGATATTTGTTACTTTAATAGAACCAGTTTTCTTGTGCTTACTTGGAAACATATAATGTGGTGATTGAAAGTTTTCTTGTTTTGCGTGATTGTATCCCTTTGTGGAAAAAAATACATACTGAAGTGCAAAACCCTATTCAGTGGTCTCTGTGTGGTAACTTAAGGCATTTATTTTGAGACCAATGAACATTTTCATGTACAGAATTGGGATGAACATGCCTAACATAGCTGCAAATTTTACATGTATAGAGATAGCACCATTTATACACTCCCTTTTTGTTTTTTTACAATGGGATTTTATTATGTTTGCAAAGTGTAAAAAAAGCCAAACCAAAATGAAGAACAAACCACCACACATACAATTTTAACATATAAAAAGAGTTCACTGTACCAGCCACCTGCTCTGTACCTGCAAAATAAAAATTCTGTATTCTGCTACTGGAAGTTATCAATATTTAACTAAAATTGACAAGACACAGGCAAACCAAGTGAACCAACACTTATTATTGTGAATCGGCTAGTCTTATATACCTGGAGTATATATATTTAATAAGAATCACTCATCTATCATATACCATTCTAATGGGCTTGGTCACTTCAACTAATTGGGATACAATGATTAACTCTGTTTCCTGACCTCAGACATCTTGAGCCAGAAAGCGTGCTTAATTTATCAGAAGACATATCATGACTATAGTATGATGATATATATACCCCTCTGAATATGACCATTACTCTGGATAATTTTGCCAGATGTTAGGACCAGAAAGAGAGATTGTGTGCCTGTATCTTAGCTATTGTGTAAATCCTTGTGGAACCATAGTTTAATCCCAGCAATCTGCAGTACTCTAACAGATACATTTTTTTCTAAAAGCAGCTTCTAAGAAAGAAGTGAATATTTCCATATTTCATTAAAATATGGAAACCCATTTATTGACTTGTATGCTAGCACAGAGAGTCAGTGATATACTCTCAGCAGAGCTACTTATTTCTACATTGTGACATACCAAATGACAACTGTCTAGGGGCCAGATTCTGAATTTCTTACTCAGATTGAGTAGGATCTTCCTCTGCCAGCTGTCCCTTTGAAGAAAAATGAAATACTTGTGGCATATGGTACTATTATATATGAGTCACAGTGGGAAAATTATGTCTTATGTTCGTATAGCTTCATATTCCTTCCCTACGGCCCTCTTCTCCCTGCCCCGAATAGTATTACACTAAAAATTAAAGTAGCCAAAATGTCTGTTTTTATTCAAACACTGAAAAACAAGAACATTTTTTCAAAATACTTATTAATTATTCAGTTCAATCAAAAACAAATCTCGGTGTTTAAAAACAAAAGTATGATGTTGCAAAGAAGAGAGAGGCTGCTCACGAAGGGTCAAGAGATGAGCCAGATACATCCTGCGGTCTCTTATGAAAAGAGTGGTGCAGGCCGCCAATGGCTTCTCACTCCTGATCTTTAAAGTGGTTAGTGGACCCAGCACTAGGATCCTACCATAATCATAGAATCATAGAATATCAGGGTTGGAAGGGACCTCAGGAGGTCATCTAGTCCAACCCCCTGCTCAAAGCAGGACCAATTCCCAACTAAATCATCCCAGCCAGGGCTTTGTCAAGCCTGACCTTAAAAACTTCTCAGGAAGGAGATTCCACCGTCTCCCTAGGTAACTCTTTCTAGTGTTTCATCACCCTCCCAGTGAAAAAGTTTTTCCTAATATCCAACCTAAACCTCCCCCACTGCAACTTGAGACCATTACTCCTTGTTCAGTCATCTGCTACTACTGAGAACAATCTAGATCCATTCTCTTTGGAACCCCCTTTCCGGTAGTTGAAAGCAGCTATCAAATCCCCTCTCATTCTTCTCTTCTGCAGACTAAACAATCCCAGTTCCCTCAGCATCTCCTCATAAGTTATGTGTTCCAGTCCCCTAATCATTTTTTTTGCCCTCCGCTGGACTCTTTCCAATTTTTCCACATCCTTCTTGTCGTGTGGGGACCAAAACTGGAAACAGCACTCCAGATGAAGCCTCACCAATGTCGAATAGAGGGGAACGATCATGTCCCTCGATCTGCTGGCAATGCCCCTACTTATACATCCCAAAATGCCATTGGCCTTCTTGGCAACAAGGGCACACTGTTAACTCATATCCAGTTTCTCGTCCACTGTAATCCCTAGGTCCTTTTCTGCAGAAATGCTGCCTAGCTATTCGGTCCCTAGTCTGTAGTGGTGCATGGGATTCTTCCATCCAGGACTCTGCGCTTGTCCTCGTTGAACCTCATCAGATTTCTTTTGGCCCAATCCTCTACTTTGTCTAGGGCCCTCTGTATCCTATCTCTACCCTCCAGTGTATCTACCTCTCCTCCCAGTTTAGTGTCATCTGCAAATTTGCTGAGGGTGCAATCCACACCATCCTCCAGATCATTAATGAAGATATTGAACAAAACTGGCCCGAGGACCGACCCTTGGGGCACTCCACTTGATACCAGCTGCCAACTAGACATGGAGCCATTGATCACTACCCGTTGAGCCCGACAATCTAGCCAACTTTCTATCCACCTTATAGTCCATTCATTGAACCCATACTTCTTTAACTTGCTGGCAAGAATACTGTGGGAGACCGTGTCTTAAAGCTTTGCTAAAGTCAAGGAACAACACGTCCACTGCTTTTCCCTCATCCACAGAGTCAATCATGACAGCCATATCAAAAAAGGAGGAACCAGCTGCCATTTACCACAGAGGAATGAAGAAAGGAAGTCACCACAAGAGAATGGTTTCTTTAAAGATGATTGTCAAAATGTGGTTGCTCACTGAGAAAAATTCTCTCCCAGTTTAGCGGTGGAGTCCATAATAAATATTTTTAGTTTTATAAATTAAATTGAATGCATGCAGTACTTATAGGTTGTAGAATCTCTTACATAGAGTGTGGTCTTTCTTTTTTTTTTTTAATAGAACTCCATTAGTCATTATTTTGTATGTTTTTTTTTTTAATGGAGAAAAGTTTCCCATCACAGGTTAAAAAAGGCATTGTCTAGGGTGGTAGGCTAGACAGATGAACAGTCAGACACTTTGTGTAGTCCTACCCTACAATTTCAACATGCTGTTTAAACCCCCTACCTCCAATCAAACAGGAGGAATAAGAGTCTGAATCTGATATTTTTTCACATTTTTAAAAATATTTTTAAAGGTGGGAGGGGAAGAAATCACACTTACTCCCAAGTTATAAACTCTTGCAGAATCATGAATTTACATTACAGGTGCTGACACAACTGAGCTCCAAAATAGCACTCAAAAATAATTCAATTTAATTGACAAGTCAGCAAAAATGTGAAATTAACATATGTTCCTTTAAAGCCACGCTTAAAGGCATAAAAGTATACAACTACTCTTACTCCACCATGGATTTACACAATTTTGTATAGAAGTTTCTACCTAAAATCTATTTTCCTGTGCAATAAAATGCTGCTGCAAGAATCGATTAAGGTCTGATTTTTCAAATAATGGGCATGCACAATTGCACACACCTAATATGCAAAACACAACAACAAAACCAGAAAAAGTAAAAAACAAAAACAGACAAACAAACAAAATATCACTTGCATGAATGCAACATTGATTCTTATCCTACAGATATGGCCAATTAAAAGCCAATATGCAAATTCTGTGTACTTGATACTGAGCATGTATTTTGACATGCGTGAGTCTGCATATTCACCATTCAAAGTGAAATGGCAAGGCCGTGGAAAATTTCCCATAGATCAGATTTGGATCATGGTTTCTAAATTTTTCCCAAAGTCTTAGCCTAGTTAGAAAATCTCTCTTGTTACCTGTCGAACACATTAAATATATTTCAGTAAACAAGCCATATAAGAGTGTATAGCTGCATTCTCATTTTCTGACTGCTACAGAAAAATAGTGTTTCAAATCTGCAAACAACTTTTCCCTCTGACTGATGTCACTACTATTTAGCCCTCCGAGGTTAGCATTTATTGATTCTGCTTTTACTTTGATTGGATCTTACCTACTTCAGTGCTTCAGTAAATTGAAACCTTCTGGAGTTCATGGAAGAAAGCTAAAAGCAAGGCTAGGAGAAAATGTACACTGACCTCAATTTGTTTCAGCCTATATTGGTGAAATCATTGTCATCAGGTTGCAGAAATGACCTCAGCTAGCAATGTGCAAATTCAAACCTCAAGATCCTAACAAACACTACAAGAACAGTTTTCATAATTACAGGAACACATACCAAAGATTTTATTTTTTCATATTTTAAAAATATCAGAATATCATTATTAGCAGGTATTTTCCTCAGATTTTTTATATATAGGAACAAAGCACAAATACCATAACCTGCATATTATAATTACCCTACTGTGAGACAGCACGACTGAAGAAAAAAAATTGTTAATTAGCTTTTGTAAATTATAATTCGGGAGAAATAAATAATATGATGCATTAATGTAGCAACACATTTTGAAATAAAAAAGTCTACTTTTGTAATTGTTATTAATTGTTGAAACATAGGTAAAAGTATATTTTGGTTACTATTTTGCCATTCAATGTTTAGTGGGTCTATATCAGTGGTCTATTTGGTTAGCTTGCAAGTCAGTTCACCACTCTGTGCCTCAGTTCCCATCTGTAAAATTGGGATAATCATACTGACTTCTTTTGTAAAATGATTTGATATCTGCTGATGAAAATTGCTATAAGAAATGGGTATTATTAATAATCCATTTTGAATGCAGCCCTCACTGTGCTATCTAGTAAGCAAATACCAAGTTAAGAATCCCACTACATTCTACTACTCTCAATCCAGCTGATTTTACTTGGTAGGAGTTGTCTTCTGTTTAATTTCATTCAATTTCCATGAGAAAAAAATAAAATACATAAAAGGAATTGCCAACAGAAAACTTTCAGATTCCATTAAATCAGGATCTGATCCTGCCAAGTAATGGTTCTTTGAAAAAGCCTTTCTGCTATAAGAATGACACTTTCATCACTTAACACCCCTACTGTTATTGATTTTACATGGAAGGCACTCAGATACTAGAGTGATGGGTAGCCGTATAAATTCCAAACATTAGACAGATAGATGTCTATCTTTTTCCTTTCCCTCCCCCCACACATTTCCACTCATTACTTCACAGGAGCAGGTGCCTAATAGTTAATATTCTTTCAGCAAATAACACATATAGGGTTGCATCCTGCAGATCCTCACTTGTGTAATTAAGGACTAGTAACATGACAACATGCAATCTAGAGCTGGTAGAAAGGAAAATGTGCTGTAGACAACTCATGAACTATGCAGTTAACTTTGCAAAGGCCAAGGGCAATGACCCAAAGCCCAACAATAGTACTCCCCTCTTTTCCTTCCATACCCAGTTCACTACTTTCATAGAGGCAACTAGGTAACATGGATCTGGAAAACTATTTTACCCTTGTGCTTTTTTTCCCTTTCATACATGCTCTTCTTGCAAATGTGCAACTAGCACAAGTTCAACCTTTCATGTCCTTCTCCTCCTCTTCATTCCTCTTTTCCCTAAGGACAAAGCCTCTGCCAACAGAAGAGCAAAGATTTCAGAAGTTTTTCCACCTGTGTACTTCCCATGTTATAAGTTAACATAAACCCTGTAGAGCGTAAAGGGTGTCCCCGCACACCACAGAAATGGCAGAAAAAGAAAAATTGAGAGGGAAGAGTTTTCCCTTAAAACCAAAGTGTTTTTTAATGCTCCAAGACAAAAATGTTCTAATGTACAGACCTGCCTTCCAAAGTGTAAAGTAACAAATATCCCAAGAGTATCTGTTAAGACCTGCATGTAAACACCTCTTTGTAACAGTATCTACAAGACATCTGTTGTTGAAAATCAAACATTTATCCAGGAAGACAAACACAACTAGGACTCTGACCGTCCCTTCTTTCAGAGCTTCAGTCTCAAGCTTCAAACAAAAAGCAAACAGGGAAAGCAAGTCTAACTCGTTATTAAGCATGGACACATTCTTCCTCAAGATCTTTTCCTCATTTCCTAGTGACAGCTTGCCCTACCACAGATATCCAGTGAAACTGGGGGGCAATATTGACTCAAAAGAGTGTTAAGGGAGCTCAGCACCACACAAAATCAGGCCCAACACATATTGTATTTCCAGTTGAGCCAGTAAGTTAACACAAACATTTCAATAAGTTCCGTCAGGTGCTAAATAACACCAGTTTGAGCCCTCACCCAGAAACTTGGGAATCTGTATATACCACCATAGGTGCCTTTGATAGGCAATACTTGTCCATTCACAAGCACTGAATCCAGAGAGTTTAAAACAGAAAAGCTTACTGAGGGGAGGAGAAGGAGGTGGAAGAGAGATACACAATTCTGTATTAACTCTTTAATATTCTTCACTGCCCCCCCTCCCCGCCCTCAGCACACATATATACATGCACCTTCTTGTTCTTCATATCAGATTTCTCCAACACATACTACATCTTTGCTGCCAAGCTGAAACAAAGATGCTCAGAATATTTTGGGTTCATGCCCTGGGTTAACATACCACATGGGAGATGTATCTATGGAACAGTAGTTCAATTCAGCTACCTAGTTGCCACAAACAAGAATCCAGAGTTTAAAAACTCAGCATCAAATTTCCCACTTGCACTTAAAAGCTGTCCCTCTTTAACTTAAAAGTTTAACCACACTATACAGTTGTTGTTGTTTATTTGTTCATTTGTTTTTGTTTTGAATTTGACCTTATGTATCACATTCTGGTATGTCAAATCAAGTAATGCTGACATTCTGAAATTGGATCATGTCTCACATGCATCAATTCGATTAATGAAACTTGACACGATATATCAAATTTTGACACATCCACTTCAAAATCAGAAATAATGTGGGCCTCTGAAAACAATAGTGTTTGTTAATCATTTCTGAAAGATTTATTTTCTCTTGGGGATAAAAACAAACACCTATTCAACAATTCACATAAATGTATTGGTTTGCAAGCAGGTTCATTAGAGGAGGGAGAGAGAAATAGATATTTTTGTTCCCTTTCAGGTAGACTAAGGGCATTGCCCTCCCAATCTCTCCTTTAATTAAGTTATTTCAACAATATTTTGTTTTACAAAGAAATTGGATTTTAGGCAAAAATATACTTGAGAAAGGAAACGTTTTTTGTTTTCCTCTAAACACTTTTCATATCATGAATTACACAATGCTATACCACAGAGCACACACATGTCAACAGAGCTACTAGACTGTGACCATCATACTCACATTAATGAGTAGTTATTCACTGAAGTCATGTGTGTGAGTAATTGCTCATCAATAGGAGTAAGGGGGTTACAACTCAACCCTATGTGAGTAAATTGAGAAAGATTTGCTCACATGATATTTGGGCTTCTATAAATTACTATGGGCTAGATTTTGCCATGTTTAATCAGCCTGAGGAGCACCTCCCTTTACAATTCAGCCCACTGAAATCCAAGAAAGCACTTGTGAAGTAAGGTATTAACCAACCTGAGTAGGAGGGCAGAATTTGGCCCTAATGCTCCTGAAAGAATGATGAATTTTATAAATGTTTTATAAGTGTTTTATAAATTAGAATGATTCTTTACCTGTAAAGAATTAAGGCCTGGATTGCAATTTCAATTACACCTGTTATAAATCTGGATAAAATTTAATCCACATTTATAACAGGTGTAACTTAAACCTGAATCCAGGTCTAATGCTTTACATATAAAGAACTCTATTGACTTCCATGAAGTTACTTGGGATTTATATCAGTGTAAATGAGATCAAAGGCTTCTGCTAGAATAATATTTTTTAAAATGACAAAATGATAAAAAAAATATTTTGTCTGAAATAGTGGCATGTGTATTTATCGGTATGTTCCTGTGTTTAGAAACCTACAGTCTTTAGTATTCTACAATCCTATAACATTTTCAAGTAACATCTTTTCCAGGTACAGAAACTGACTGATACTTAGATTATTTCAAAATGAGTTGTCCAACAGGAAAAGTTACCATGCAAATAGATAGTGCTTGAATTTGTTAGGAATGTTATCATCCAGCACACAGAAAAAAAGTAACTGAGAAAACATTACTGAAGTTGGGGAAAACATACTTTTCTGTCAGTTTTTTTTTCCTGCTGGGATCTTCTCTAAATGGATGCTCCAGAGCATTGTTTTTTTTTCCTATTGTAGTTTGTTATCTCACTTGTGTAGATACTGCAGCATAAGTGTAACTTAACTAAAACTGATAACTGCAGACAAAGGAGCTACATACAGCACCTGGAACTCTGTTCCCGTTCTGACACTATACATGTAAAAATTTGTCAAGGCAGCTGAAGAAGAGTTGGATACAGAAAGATAAAAAGCAACATAGAGCAATGTGAGTGTGGCACTCTGTACCTCAAAGCAGCACCTTGGAACCCCCATATTCATCACTGTCATGTAATTTATGTTTTGTACAAAGTATGTCACGTAAGATGTCATAGAAAAGGTCATTATCTGCTTAAACCCATTGTTCTGTCAAAATATGTATATCATTAGTGTATTTGAAGTTATGAGATTTTGCTGTATGGTTGTTACTGAAATATGTTGTAAGTTTGAGAGTCTCTACTGCTAGGTGGTGAACCACTCCCAAGAAGGTGTCAAATAATAAGCAGGGGAGTTGTAATCAAAGGATTTACAATTGAATGCCCATTGCACAAGACCACACCAGGCTGAGTGCTCAACTATCTGACTCAGCAAAGCCCACCAGGACATGTCTGAGCTAGTCTTTTCCAGGCACATGGATTGAGGGTATAAAATAAGGGACGGTGGCACCATGCCTTGCCCTTTCTCTTCCCCCACTTTCTCTGGAAGCAACAAGAATGCTAAGAAGACAAAGACCTCAACTGAGGAGACTGGTCCCAGGCTTAAGGGAGAAGCCTGTGCATTAAGAACTGTAACTTAAAGCCTGTGCATTAAGAACTGCCAGTGGGATAAGAAAACTGCTTGATCCAAATACAGCCTAGTGTAATAAGATTTAAGATTTAGTCTGTGAACTTAACTTTTATCTTATTTAGTAACTATCTCTGACTTTTTATGCCTACCACTGATAATCACTTAAAATCTACCTTTCTGTAGTTAATAAATCTGTTTTATAGTTTACGTAAAACAGTGAGTTTTGGTTGAAGTGCTTGTGGAATCTCAGCTCAGTTTACAAAGGCTTGTGTATGTTCTCTCCACATTGAGGGAGGGACAGACTGGGTAATAAACTTACACGGGTCAGAGCAAGACAGTATATGGGGTGCAAGGCTGGGAGCTGGGGCAGGGGAGGGGTGGGCAAGAGATTGGCTGGTGCTACTCCTTGTATGATTTGTAAGCATTGGTGGCTCAGGGAGCATTCATGCAATCTAATGGGGTGTGGGACTCTACATGCTGTTGGGCTAGGTGATAACAGCACCTGGAGGGGTTTGGTGCTTGTCACTAGCAAAGCACTGTGAGACACAGCCTAGGCTGGAGAGTTGAGGGGGCACAGTGGTACCTCAGTTCCTCGTTGTACCCTGGGGATTCTGTCACAGTGAGTTTCTGACATACTGTCAAAGGCAGTGTACCTTAGTGCTATGCATAGTAAAGTAGAAGATGTTCTGTTAAAACTGTTCTTACGTCAGGTTTTATTCTCAAGATAGTTTTTTGCAATAGTTCATAAGCAAACTGAATGTCCAGGAACATTCTCCTAACAGTTTTCCACAACTGTAGCCTGGAGATGAAGGATGACAATTGAATATGGTTGTCCAATTTAATTCTTGATTACTGCTATATGTAACATTTGCAACAAACCTCATAGAGCTCCTCTCAGTGGATTTGCAGAGAGTTTCTATGATGTGTATGTAACATTTTGCTGCTTTCTCATACTTTCCCCTCACATATTAGTGCTTCTCTTCCTTTCACCTCCTATCCCTGGCATGGTCACCCCACCAAACAGGGCCTTTTTGAGCTTCTGATTTGGAGCTCCTCATGCCCATAGGTAGCTTCTCACCCATCCAATGACCTTTCAGCATTTCTTTCAAGGTTTTTTTTTTTTTCCCCCCACGGTGAGCCTGCCACACCATTTTATTTTGTTTGGCTTTAGAACAGGGGTGGGCAAACTACTGCCCGGGGGCCCCATCTGGTCCTCCAGACGTTTTAATCCAGCTCTCAAGCTCCAGCTGGGGAATGGGGTTTGGGGCTTGCCCCACTCCGCATGGCTCCCAGAATCAGTGTCAAGTCCCCTCTCCAGCGCCTACATGTAGGGGCAGCCAAGGGGCTCCACACACTTCCCCCACAGCTCCCATTGTCTGGAACCATGGCCCTCAGGAGTGCAGGGGCGGTACCTGTGGACAGGGTGGCATGTAGAGCCGCCTGGCCACACCTCCACGGAGAAGTTAGAGGGGGGACATGCCGTTGCTTCTGGGAGTTGCTTGAGGTAAGCACCACCCAGAGCCTGCCCCCCTGCACCCCTCCTGCACCCCACCCACCTGTCCCAGCCCTGATCCCCCTCCCTCCCTCTGAACCCCTCGGCCCCAGCCCAGAGAACCCTCCTGCACCCCAACCCCTCATCCCCAGCCAGAGCCCTCACCCCCCCATTCACCCAAACCCCCAATTTGGTGAGCATTCATGGCCCACCATACAATTTACATACTCAGGTGTGGCCGTCGGGCAAAAAAGTTTCCCCACCCCTGCTATAGAGGAAACTGGATCTAGATCTTCCAATACCTCATCAGCTTCCTCCCATTAATGGATCCACATGTAATACTTCTTTGGCTGAGCATGATCTTACAATCTGTTGCTGAGAGAAAGACACCTGTGAGAGTGGGAGGTGGAGCATGAGAAGGCAGAAAGGAAACACACTCTTGCCCAGATTCATCCTTCTGCCCCAGGAAGCTTAACTGTAGGACTTTGGCAATAGTAAGTCCACCTGGGATTGGAGGAGGGGGATTGGAAACTCCAGCAGCATAAGTGGGAAAGGAAAAGTACCAACATCCCCTAAAATGTGAGGGTCTGGCCCAGGAAGGAGATGGGCAGATTCAGCACATCTGTCAAGATGGGGGTGCATTTGCAGGCAAAAAATACCAGCTAGAAATTAAAACTCCTTCCTCCTGGAAGAAAACCTATGGGAATGGGGCAATGGTCTGAAGCCTGCCCTCCCCCATGAGTGAATGCTTTTCTTCCAGTTCAAGTTCCCCTGCAAGTGCAGGGATGTGCAATTTTAACTTACTGATGCTCATAACTGTGAAGGGAAAACAGAACAAGCAAGAAGTAAGTTCACATTGCAGGGAAAATAGGGCAGTCAGATTGCTGAGTGAAATAATAGAGGTTAGCGATTTCCCTGACTGGACCTATGACAGCAAGGGGCTGCTGCATCAGAACACCCAGCCAGAAAGCGCACTACCACAGCCGGAGCTGGATGCAGCCAGCCAAAGACGTTAGGGATGCTTTTGCTCCCACCTTAAATAGTACCTGTATAAATGTGCTGGGGTGGGTGGGTATGGGGGCTCATTGATTCCGGGAGGGGTGAGGTGCTGGGGTGGGTGGGTATGGGGGCTCATTGATTCCGGGAGGGGTGAGGTGCTTAGGGAGGAGTGTGCATAATAGGGTCGTGCAACATATTTATGAACGACAAGACCTCTTATGAAATGAGGGGAGGGGAGTTATTCACAGTATGGAGTACTGTAAGGAAGTGACTGGAGTATGAGTTGCTATAGATAACTATATTGAGGGACAGTCGTTGCATACGAATTCCTGTCTACTAATTCCACACGTATCATGTGTTTACCTTTATTATTTTGAATACACATCTTATGATGCGAAGCAGTAATAGCAATACACTTTATTGATGAAATAAAAATAAGCGTTATTTCTAAACATGTATTAGAAAAATACAAGATTCGCCCATCGCCAGGCAAGCCAGCTGCCATTGCAACATCAAAACACTAGTAACACAAGACTGGAAAACAAAATAAAACAAAACAATAAAGATAAAGTGCATGAACAAGTGCAAACAGTGAAACCATGTACAAGACAGAAACCCTCTACTATGGTATGTCTCCTGGCCACTGGTTCTTTCCCTTCTTTCCGTGTTTTCCATGCATATGAACTGCGGGAGGTAGGTGGAGGCATCTACAGGGGAGTGGATCATTATGAAAGACTTCATGAGGCCAGGTTGCTCTGCCTAGGCACTTATGGGGCCTAATTTCAGGTGCCACCCAGCTATGGAGTTTTCCAAGCTGCTTCTGAACTGCAGCACAGGATAGTGTGGAGGGAACTCAGCCTGTGGTGTGCGTGATGCAGCAGGAGCTTCTAGTCTTGTAATCATGAGTGATATGAGCCACTCAAACAGCTCTTTCTGCTGAGCTCTGCCTTCTTCCCTTAGCTACAGTTCCTGGTCCAGAAACTGTGAAGCAAGCGCCTGTTCCCAAGCTGAAACCCTGACCTCAAGCTGTGCAGCCAGCCTGAGCCTTTCTTCCTGCCCTTGCAGCATGCCTTTCCTCCAACCACAAGTTCCTCTGTCATTGATACTGGACCTGCTTGTTGGCTCTGTCCAGAACTTCAACCATAGGTTCGTCACAGAAACTGTTCTTAAAGGAACTAGGTAACTGGAAAAAAGGAAAACCCAGGTCACGGAAGTGACTACAGGGGGTCTGACCTGAGACTGCTACTCCATCCTCATCCAGAATCCTGCTGTTTTTCCTTTTTTGTGGTATCTAATGCTTCAATTTAGGTAATCTAGGAATTATCCAGATCTGGAGGTTTGTCAGGGAAAAGTCCGAGGAAAGCCATGGTGAAAATCTCAATTCAACCTGATCTGCAGTGTCCCTCTGTGTCCCATTTATGGGTGTACCCCCCAAGTCACACCACTTTCTACTCCAGTACTACCAATGCATCTAACCTATTGCATCATCCTGGATGATTTACTTAATGCCGCTCTCTCTCTCTCTTTCTCGCTCATTTATCTGGGATAATGACACATAATGTACCTACAGATCATGGGGGGAAATTAATGTTTGTAAAGTGTTTTGAGAACCCTGGATAAAAGCAGCCATCAACACACAAAGTACTGTAATGAACTGGGAATGATATATTTGCAGCATGTCCTTTTTTCTTTTTTTTTTGAATGGAGCCAAAACTGTTTGTTTGTATGTCATAGGCCCTCTGTTGCCCACAGCCACAAGAGATTTCCTTTAGCTCCAAGAACATTCAAGTCCTATCTCCACAATTCTGAATGACCCATAGTGCACAGAGTTTTAAAAATCTAGCCCTGTTTGTACAGCTCATGTAATATATAACCACCACTCTTTAGCCTCAATGTCCCATATGAATTATACTCTTCCACTACTACCATATATTCAATAGAATTGACTTCCATCTCTTCCCACCTTGTTTCTTAACATTAAAGGGAAAAGTCCCTCCAGGGACTTCAAGACTTACCCCCCAGTCTCCAGAAGTCCTATTCCATATATTGATGCCTTTGTCTGACCTTGGGGGATGTTTCTCACGATGCTCCTGCCAGACTCACTTTCTCCCTTTACTGAGGGACCACTTGGGACGCAGTCCCTTTTAAAGAGGATTCATCATTAAATGTCTCATAACCAAATCATT
This sequence comes from Caretta caretta, assembly GCF_965140235.1. Taxonomy (NCBI): domain Eukaryota; kingdom Metazoa; phylum Chordata; order Testudines; family Cheloniidae; genus Caretta; species Caretta caretta. The sequence goes on along the minus strand of NC_134206.1, from coordinate 72,496,283 downwards.
ATAAATAGGTTACCCTGTTAGTTTCACTTTGCCATATTAGGAAAATGACCTTGGTAAGTGCTGAATGAGCCGTGTGATTACATATGGTGTTTCCGTACCATGATTTCCTACGGTCACCAGGAAACCCATCAAGCACAGATACAGGTTAGTTTCTGTCCCAGTGATGCCCTTTCCCCTGGAGAAGCAGCAGGGTTAATATCCTTCTTCATTTCTCCCCAAAAGCAGGGTTTTCAATGTAACCCAAAGATTGAAAAATCAGAACTAACAAAGATATCACTTTTTTATATGCAATGCACATTTAAACTGTGGAATTTATTGCAACAAAATATCATTGAGGCCCAGGAGTTTAGCAGGCTTCGAAAAGGGATTAAACATTTTACAAGAATATCAAGAGTTATAATAGCTTGTTACACTGCTGTTGCAGTCTCAGTGAAAATTTAACTTTATATAATTAACAACAATGAACTACATAAAAATCTATCTAACGAGCAAAAAATATTTTTATACTGGTAACTTTGATAACCGTCCCTATATTTATGCATTAAAATGTCATTTTCCCATTATTTTCTCCTTAAGTATTATTTCTTCTTATGTCTATTTTCCTGTTACTTCTATTGTTCCTCGTGTGGCTATTTCTTTGTTTACAACAGTTTTTTTTCTTCATAGATGTTCCCTTTCATTGATTTTTGTACTTTATAATGATTATTTCCTTTTCTCAAATGTTGTACCTTTTCATTATTCTTTCTGTTATCAGACAGACTTTTACTGCTACATTACAGATTCACAATATAAACATTTTCTTTCTTGGGAAGATGAAGGGCTAAAGATTACCATTAATAGGAAAAAAAAAAAAAAAGCCCTTACATTTCAAAAATGAACTAAATACTCTGTAGCATTTCTCCAAGAAATTCATGTGTCAGAAACTGACTCAGAAAAGTTATCCGGAAAATGGTTTCTGAAGGAATCTGTTCTCCATCAAATGATTTTTCAAAGACATACTTGCTGTTTTTAGCAAACATGTAGAACCAGATTCTACCCTGAGATACACACATGTGCGGCACTGGGAGTTGTGTACATGTATCTTAGAGAAGAAGTTAGCTCTAACATGTTACTGTCATCTCCCAGCCCAAAGACACACTAGTCAAGATTCTGATTTTAGACAGTCCTGAGCAACACATGCTATGAGACCTGCAACAATCCAGAAGTAGCCCTGAGAGGCACTGTAACTCACAAAAATACCTCTGAGTCCTTGTGTTGTGTGCCTTAGTTAATGATGACTCAAGATTGTTGAATAACAGGCTCAATTGGAATTATTTAATCAAAGTTTATCAATCAGAGATTAGTGAAGCGACATACAGAATATAGAAAGAATAGATATATTACCACCCTTTGCTGTCAGATCAAAAGCTGGCTCTGTCTCTCTCCTTCACTGTCTCTGGAAGGACACACAGTTTCATTCGCTAACTAAGTTCCCATACTAGTGTCACTATATAGGGTTTTAGAAAAAGAAATGCTCTTTGCCAAAAGAACATACAATCTGATGTAATTTCTATACATACACAGTTTACCTAATTTACGTGTGAAGGCATAATTACTAACAGCTAAGAGGACTAACAATTCTTCAAGATAATATATTTCAGTGAGTCCTTCTTCCCCCAGAATCAATCTTCCCTATCTGCTGTGACAATCATCCCTTAACAGTTTCCCATGTTTATACATACTTATTTAATCAATAATATATATGTTAAGGGATGGTTTCTCAGAGTATTTGTAGTTCTATGGACATAGAGGTGCAGAGGAATATTAGATACAGTCTAATGGATAAAATTCCTGAATAGGATTAGTTATCGGTCAAGGACCAGTGTTTTGGGCCTTAGAATTCAGACATGCCCTTTTTGTAATATCATAAGGATTCTAAAGAATAGGCAATAAATGAATAAATCAAATATACAGAAAGAAAAGACTAAAAGGGTTAGTATTTATTAACAGATACTAACACTTTGTTAAGTAAAAAAAGTTAAATATGAAACAGTTATGTCAACCGAACCAAAGTCAGGCTAAGAGAGGCTGCTGGGAAAGTCTCTGAAAGTAGAATGAAGGGATATTTTTTAAAGTTAGAGGGAGTAAGAAAAAAAAAGGGGAGGCTTGCATTCCTGCATGTTTTTACCAGATGTTCTGGCTGGGAATGGTCCTTGAAATACAGAGGCGCTGTTTTCCACTCCCTGTTCCTGTGTTATGTCTGTTTTAACTCCTCGTCTCCTGGTTGACACCCATACCGATAAGATAGTTAGTGCAGCATTGTAATTTGCTAAAAGTTATATACAATAGGGGGTAAAAGTGCATGCATAATAGAGTAAGAGGATTTTACCTAATATAGGGGAGAGGTGGGCTGCTTTATGAATAAATTTGTGACGCGACGGAACTGTTTATAAAAACCTATTAGTTTTAATTAGAGGCTGCTGGTTCTCCTTGGAAATGGGCTGCTCTCTATTGATGTGTACACTCTTCAGTAAAGAGCTTTGTGTTCGGACCTTGCTGGTGTCGCCTGTCTCTCTCCGGTCAGACAACGAACCGTGCCGTCTGGGGTTCAAGTCCTCAACAACTTGTTTCTTACTCAAATGTTCAGATACTTTTCTACAAAAAAGAAGAAGAAAGAAATGAATAGTGAAATAATCACTTCATTTGATTTACTTGTGGACTATGAAATTACTGAAGACATTTTGAATCAAGCCCTTGGTCAATACAGTGTTATTTAAACAAATATATATTTAAAATCATACGAGGGAGCAAGTCCCTTTAAAAGAGGATTCATCATCAAAACCCCTTCTGACCAAATAACTATAAAAAAGTTACTCTGTTAGTTACAACTGTTTATATTAGGAAAATGCTAGCTCTTCCACATTTAAATTGTTGTTTAAAGCTCTTGAATTGAAAAATAGCCCTAGGGCTCATCACTGAAGCAATGATTACTTTAATTCCAAATCCAGATTTAGGGAAGTGCTCATTTGTGCCATCGATCACCCTGTTTCTCTTGCTGATTATCATTTCATGCTATTAGTTAAAGTCTTAGCCTCTAGAATCAAACTTATAATTTCACTATATTATCTCTCATTCTTAGGTCAGATTTATTAAACTTAAAACACAGATTCTGTACTGATACCTTAGACGTATTATTCATTTAGCCAGCAGTTTCTCTTCCCTGCAGTGGAGCTTTCCATTAACAAAAGAAAAGCATTTGCTCAAGTTGAATGGGACTACTTATTTTCTACCCTTCAATGGTTTCGTTTTGCTCCCCAGTTTATTAAACTAATTGCCATTCATTACAGAAACCCAGCTGCAAGATTCTGTTAAGTCTTCAGATCCACAGAGGTATGAGACCTGACTACTTATTTACCTCTCATTTATTTTTCAAAACATTAGAATATCTTGACTGAACTGTTCAACATAATAGAAGTATTAAAGGTTTTTATACTGAATATCCCAGGACTCACTTAGCTGTCACTAAGATCTATGTTTTCCAATGGACTTCCATGTTACATTCTATTTAGATAACCCATTTATCTTCTTTGCTGATTCCTTCGTGTTTACTAAACACACATTTGAGCTTATACAAAATGCCCTTCTATGAAAAATATGATTCTTGCTTAACAAATGTAGTTATTCCAATATCTTTTGAATCTTTTCTATCTAAGGAAAACTCCAGAAACATTACCCAATTTGGGAACTAGCTTTTCAGACAAGACAACATATCTCTCTGTTTAATCTTTAATCTTTTCTGGTGGGGTAGATCAGGGTCCAGGGACACAGTTTGGTCATTTTACTGATACCTAATGTATCTGGGGTAAAATTCTATATTCATTTCTACCGGTGTAAATGCAGAGTAACTTTAATAAAGTCAGTAGAGGTATTATTGGGATACCAATAGAGGTATTATCGGGATATATACTCATGGAACTGAAAGCAGAATTTGGCCCAAAGCAACACACACTTCCTTTGCTGCCTTATCTTCCCCTGAGTCACCAGAAATTGCAAGCAAGATATTTGACAAAATGGAGCAATAATTGGATACAGTATTGCAAAATCCACCACAAGAATATATAGGAAACCCTTGTCCCAGTTTAGCAAAGAACTTAAGCACACCCTTTATTCTAAGCATGTGAATAGTCCTATTAAACTAAGTGGGGTTGTTCCCTTCTTTTAAATTATGTAGGTGCTTAAGTAATGCCTCGTTGAATCACAGCTTCACAGCTTGAAGGAAAGTCATTAATTTACCTGTCCACTACTTGAGAGTAACCTAAATAGTTGTGTTTTTTTTTAATTAGTTAAGTGAAGTGAGGACTAATACTCAACTTGAGGGCAATTCCTATATTTCAGGTAATGCTCTAGGCATCACTGGGAAGAACACTATTGATTTTTGATGAAAATCAGAAAACTAGAACATTGGAAAAAGTCTGATTTCCACAGAGCATGCCTATGGTGCAGAAGGCAATCATCAGTGGTACCACAACAAGTCATCACAGTTTGTTTGTGTACTTCACCTCCAGTTAATTTGCATGCCTCAATCCCAGAATAGAGTTGGTTAGAAATTTTGGTCCCAACAGTTTTCCATAACAAAATAATAAACAAATAGAAATCAAAATATTTAGAAAACCTGGTCAATTCTGGCATAATGAAGTTTAGGAAAAAATAAACTAAGCATTGTGTTAATGTCAAAGTATCCCATTTCCAGAATGGAAGGCTTTGATTTTTCATTTCAAATGACTTTTCAAAACTGAATTCATTGTTTTTATACAAAACATATATTTTTTAAAATGATAAAAGGTGAAAATAGGAACAAAATGTTTCAATTTCATTGAAACTTTACATGAAGATATCAGGTTACCAGAACCATGTTAACAGGTTTTAGGATATTGGAGGGATGGTTTCTATCAGGTCTAATAAGAAGTTCAGCAAGGGAAGGTTTAAATAGGGCTTTGGAACTTAGAGATCTTGTGATGGGGGCGTGAAAGGGGAGGAAGAGATCTGACACCCTGACTGAGGGCTTGTCTACACAAACAAACTCCTTCACACCGCTCCCTCCCATGACTGGAGGGGTGTTAATGGGCTACTTCACCTTGAATGGTACCTTGGCATCAGCATTCCCTCTAATTTTTCCCACCCATGTGTGGAATGAATTTTATTATGTGCACCAATATGGAAGTGATGCGTGATACATGACCTTTGTATTGGTGCACATAACAAAATTCATGTGGTGGGGGTGGGGCTGAGGGGTTCCGAGTGTGGGAGGGGGCTTAGGGCTGGGGCAGAAGGTTGGGGTGCAGGGGTGCGAGGGCTCTGGTTGGGGATGTGGACTCTGGCGTGGGGCCGGGGATGAGGGGCTCAGGGCTGGGGCAGAGGGTTGGCGTGGTGAGGTGAGGGGACTCCAGCTGGGAGTGTGGGCTCTAGGGTGGGGCTGGGGATGAGGGTGCTCCCCGGGTGGTCCACAGGTGGGTTGCTTGAGCGCCTTCACAGCACTAGATAGGCTGGTGCGTGGCCATGTGGTCGTGCAGCTTACAGGGAACTTAGCTTGGAGTATGTGTTTACTTATGATAAACAATATGTTCCACCTTGTATTTAGCTGTGACATTCTGAGTATGTTTACTAGACCTGAAGAAGATCTCTGTTTAAGCTCAAAAAAATTAACTGTGAAATCTGTCTCATCAACAGAAGTTGGTCCAATAAAATATATTAACTCATCCAGCTTGTTTCTGTAATATCCTAGAACCAATATGGTTAAAACAAAACTGGAAGATACTGAATGTTGGCATCTGAAATGGAAACACCACAACTTGTAGAAAAAGGAAGAAAAACTTAACAGAGACATCAATCTACTTCCTAAGCAAATGCAAGAAACAAAACATCATCCCCAGATGTCTCACCATCTATAAACCTCTGACTACTAGATACATCTCCAAAGATGCTGAACAGCTCTGCAGAAGGACTTCAGAAAAACTGAGGGACCACTTACTGTACTTCACATAATCCAGAAGGGATCATCTCAAACAAGGAATTATCACATGCTCTCATACACTGGAAGAAACAAATCAGGTTACCTATCTGGAAATCATGAAAGAAACACAAAACCGCTGTATAAAAATACCCCTGATGATATCTATTCAATACAAAACCCAAAAGTAGAACCACCTACAACAGCTCCACAACCCACAGAACATCAGCTCCCAGAGAAACCATGGCATCCGGACCCACCACATGGACACTACACAACACTGCAACATCATAAATTTATCAAGACTGTCCTTAACTGGAACTGAATTAACTGTATTCTCCAAGGGACTGAACTTGTGCCCAACCACAGAACTTGATACCAGAATAACGTGGATAACTGGAACAGTTCTTCCACCAACTCGGCCATAAAGCTTTTTTTCATAACAATTACATCACCATCCACAATAACTACGACCACTGTTCCCTCTAAGCTGTGTGTGTGTGTGTGTGCGCGTGCACACACAGATCCTAAACCCTGCACACACGGTGAAACACCATGCACACAAAAATTTGCACAGAAGCACAACAATTTGCAGAGAATAAATTTTTTGTGCACACAGCCTGTCAAAAATTTGCACAGAAGAAATTTTTTGCACACACGTCCTGTCAAAAATTAGAGGGAACATTGACTACAACCCTACCAACAGTCATAAGAAAAACTAATCATCTGCCTGGAGATTTCCCAGTGTATGAAACCACACTCTAATCATTACATCAATTGCTTCAGAAAAAAAAAAAACTGTGAAATCCATAACAAACATCACATCTGCCACAATGTCTCCACTGCTGAGAGGACAGCTATACAGTCCCTGAGATACAACCACCAGATAGTGATCAAACCATCAGACAAGGAGGTGCCATCCATGATCCTCAACCACCATGACAATGTTCATGGGGCCTGCTGACAATTTTTCAAGACCACCTACTATCAAGAACTTAAAGAAGACCCCACACCACAGTTTACCAAGGAATTTAAAGACATCATCAGATCCTTCCCCAAACAACTGGCAGATAAAACTCTACCACCTCATCCCCTACAAACCCACCCCAGGGACCTTCTTCATGCTTCTTAAGATTTCATGCTTCTTAAGATATACAAAGAAGGGAACCAAGGCAGATGTATCATACATGGTCATGACACTTACTGAAGGAATACCAGGACTCATAGAAACCATCTTCAAACAGCTCACCATACAAAGTGCCAGGTTCCTCCAGGACCCAACTGACTTCCTCCAGAAACTCTGTAACATTAACAACCTCCCTCAGAAAACCTTCCTTGCCACCCTGGATGTTGCCTCCCTATACACCAACATCCCTCAACAACAATGACATTGTTGCCTGCCTCAAATATCTACAAGACAATGGACAACACTCAGATATCCACCCCAAAGACATTCATCCGTTTTATCCTCATCCATAACAATTTTACATTCAACAACAAACATTTTGTTTAAATTATGGGAACAGTCCTGGGTACTAAGATGGTTCTCTGGTATGCCAACCTCTTCATGGGCCACCTTCAGAAAGAATATCTGGACAAATGCACCACAAAGCCAATGATATACTTGAGATATAGCAACCATATTTTCAGCCACTGAACAGATGACCTCTTAATCCTCATCCTCAAAAGAAATCTGCACAATTATTTCAAAAGACAAGTCTATGAGCTTAAATTCATAATTTGCTGGACACTAAAAACCATGGACTGAATAGAGACACTGGATTTAGGGCTTACTACAACAAACTATAAGCCATTAACAACCACCACCCCCAGCTACCCTTTCCCCCTATGACTGAAGGAGTGTTAACAGTCCACTTCACCTTGAATGATCTCTTGAAATATGTGCTTACTTATTCTAAACAATTTGTTCCACCTTGTATTTAGTTGTGACATTCTGAGTACATTTCCTAGATCTGAAGAAAAGCTCTGTGTAAGCTCGAAAGCTTGTCTCTCTCACCAACAGAAGTTGGTCCAGTAAAAGATATTACCTCACCCACCTTGTCTCATTGAACATGTAAAACATTTTCACAAATTAAAGTCTGGAATTTTCAAAAGGGTATTCAGTACCTAACTTCCATTGAATTTCAACTGAAGTCTGGGACTTAACTGTACTTTGGTCCCTCTCAGAATCACAGCTGAACTTTCCAAAGCCTCATAATCTCTTCCTAATCAACACTTATTTCTCCTTTCATTTACTATGCACATACACTACACACCCAAAAAAACTGCAACGGGAATAGCTTTTTCCTTGGTAATAACTCAGTTAACCATAGGAAAAGCTCCTAAACTGCATTTCTTCATAGGTAGACAATGAAGAGAAGCATGAGGGTAGAAAGAGGCAAATACATTGGGTCTTGTACTAACGGTCAAACATAAATAGTCTGTGAACTGGTCTACAGTGATACACAAGGGAAGCCTCTAATGTGATTATCAGACTGAATAAGGCCAACTGAAACCAGGAATAGAGTAAACAGTGTGTTAGGATAATAGGGTACTGTCAGGCTGGATGCCCTCCAGCAGAATCTCTCCTGCATTCCTGGAAGATTTTGTAATGGAGAATTAAGCATTGTCTACCTGCGGCTTACTCAGTCAGAATGCATTTCTGCAGATGAGACTGCTGATTTGACAAGTAAAGGCACGGTTATAGTCTCAGTGCTTGCAGGCATGAGTCCTGTACGTTGAACAGGCAGGTCAGTTCTGCATCTTCTAGACAGCAACAAATAAAAAACACCATGTAGGCATAGAACAAAATTTGATGGGAAAATAAGTCAAGCATTATACTGTAGTGCCTGGTAATACTATTGAGAAATGAATTCCCTAGGGACTGCAAAGAAATATATCAACATGGAAAACTGTTAAATCTGTGGAAAATATATTATTTTGCTGGATTATTCTCAGAAAGGGGGAGGCATTAGGTTCATTTTTATACAAGAGCTCAGTGGCTAATAACAAGACTAATAATTAATAGAATACATGTAATAGCAAATGGTAAATCAGGAATAGCAATCCATTAGGATGACATTTAGTTACATATATTCCAAAATCAGTTCACACAGGCAAGCCAAAAAATTGCACTCTCCGGGAAAAACATATTTGCAATTTCACTGATTGCAGCTTTATAAACATGCTCCCATCATGAACAAGTAAGATTTAGCGATTTAACTAATTTTGTAATGATTTTAATTTTTCCCCTTGTGCTTGTAAATGAGCTGGAAATTGGTAAGGATTTAATACAAAACAAAATGTACTGAGCTAAAAAAGTTGCAAATATTGTTATATACTAATGTGTCTTTATCACTTGCTAACAGTAACTTGTCAATTTTTTTTTTAAAAATATAGAAATATTGTAACATCAATTTTAGTTTCCAGTCAGTGCAAATGTTTGGTTTTCAAACATGCGAGTTTTATGGATTTCAATGGCTTCAAACTCATGAAAACAATGGACTTTATATTTTCATATAAAACAGATATTATTTTTCAGCAAGCTAATTTTGGGATGTTTTGCGCTTCCAGTCTTCCCTCCCCTCCCCCTATACCTATAGATCAGCATCAATTCTGAGCATGTCTACCCAATTTGATAAGTAATCTCATCAGATATCTAGGAGTAACATTAAAAGTTCTCTAAAATCAAGCTTTTTTCATGGGACATGCACTGCCCTCAAATCATAGACAGGGTTATAACCTGGGATAATCTGTGACAGATTATTTTCTTTTCATCTTTGAGTAATGGCCTCCTCATGTTTCCAAGGTTTTAGGAGAGAGAGTAAATCAGTTTCTGTGGGAATGGACAGGATGTAAATATGGATCAAACTTGTACTACTGATTTTAGACAATATGACAAATTCTGCTCTGTTACAGCTGTACTTGAGTCATATGGACTCCACATGTTTACATATGCACAAAATTTCCCCCAATATGTGTAATTTGAAAAAATAATCTATATTTAAAACTAATCTCCTATAACCTTCAATTATGTTTTACTTTTATTAGGGGCATCTGATTTAACCCTATTAGAAGAAATTGTCTTGCTTGGACTCACATAAACCTTTTCCCTTATGAATGACGTGATTTAGAATTTACTAATCTGAATCCTTAACCAGTTGTGGAGGTGACATACTTATTTTGAGGAGTGAATCCAGACTTTTTTTTATTTTACAGAGGCATCATCACATGTAATAGCCTTTCTTTATACTACTCTAGTATCACTGCATCTAGAATCTCCCACTAGACAGGTTGTGCACCCACAAATCAAAGGCCTGGATTTGGATCTGAAATTCTATTGCAAGTGACTGTTTCTGTCACGTTTATAACTAGATGATAATTCTCAAGAAGCATGTGATTAATTTTACTGTGCCAAAGTTGTATGTGAAAAAATACAGGCCACTTGAAAATTTGGCCAAACAATATTTTCAATCTTGAAACTTTAAGAATCTCAGCTCACATCACAAAACCGATCTGTCGCACTCACATTTTTTTTAAAGTATAATCAGACCAAAGGACCCAAACCAATGGAGGGTAAGGGGAATGAAGAATTTAATCAGTATGGGTAAAAAATTACAAGGGTTAAAGAAATAAGGAAGAGTTTATATTTATAAAGCAATCAGTAACTATCCAGCAAATTTCTAGCATATATGGGATTTATAGAAATCCTTAAATTTAACAAGACTTTCCAGAGTTTCTTCCCCCCTGATTTTTTGTTATGAAGCAGCTAAGTAAGCATATGGATTCATACCCTGGATTAAAAGATACAGAAACCAAAGATTATTTTCTAATGATTCTTTAGTTTATTGACCTGACTCACACTTTCTGAAAGAAGGGAGATCTAAAAGCAGTCAACAAAAGCAGTGAAATATAGATGTGGTGCTGGAATAATGCTAAAAACAATAGCAATAAGATATATAAATAAAACCCCAATGTATCTAGAGATTGGAAAATTATGAACAATGAGGAACATGAAGGTCAGTTTCTCTTTGAACATCTTCTGATTGATGGTCTCTTTTTGAAGGATTTCCTGCAAGTCAAGAAAAAAGGGAAAGGAAAGTTATAAAAAGAAAGTACAAGAGTATAATGAATTATGGTGAGGATGTCAAAAAGAAGAAGAAGAAGAAGCCTATTCCTACACTTGACAGAATTCATTGAAATAAGACTAATAGTGGTGAGACAGGAAAGGCCTGTAATGCTAGTCCAAAGTTTCTGTGTCCTTGACACAATAGATAGAGATGGGAAAGAAACAAAACATTTACAATCAAAGGATCTGATCTCTCTGTGTGCTGAGCACCCTCACCTCCACTGACATGAAGAGGAGTTGAGGATGCTCAGACCATAGAATCAGAGAATCAGAGAACTGGAAGAAACATTGAGAGGTCATCTAGTCCAGTCCCCTGCACTCATGGCAGGATTAAGTATTATCTAGACCAGCAGTTCACAAAGCCGGTCCGCTGCTTGTTCAGGGAAAGCCCCTGGCGCGCTGGACCGCATCCGCAGGTTCAGCCGATCACGGCCCTTCCTGCAGCCCCCATTGGCCTGGAGCAGCGAACCGTGGCCGGTGGGAGCCACGACTGGCCAAACCTGTGGCCGCGGCAGGTAAACAAACCTGTCTGGCATGCTAGGGGCTTTCCTTGAACAAGCAGCGGACCGGCTTTGAGAACCACTGATCTAGATCATCCCTGACAGGTGTTTGTCTAGCCTGCTCTTAAAAATCTCCAGTGATGGAGATTCCACAACCACCCTAGGCAATTTATTCCAGTGCTTAACCACCCTCCCAGTTAGGAAGTTTTTCCTAATGTCCAGCCTAAACCTCTCTTGCTGTAATTTAGCCCATTGCTTCTTGTCCTGTTTTCAGAAATTAATGAGAACAATTTTTCTCCCTCCTCCTTGTAACAACCTTTCATGTACTTGAAAACTGTTATCATGCCCCCTCTCAGTCTTCTCTTTTCCAGACTAAACAAACCAGATGTTTTCAGTCTTCCCTCATAGGTCATGTTTTCTAGACATTTAATAATTTTCATTGCTCTTCTCTGGACTTTCTCTAATTTGTCTACATCTTTTCCTGAAATGTGGCACCCAGAACTGGACACAATACTCCAGTTGAGTGTGGAGTGGAGCCGAAGAATTACTTCTCATGTCTTGCTTAGAACACTCCTGCTAATACATCTGTGCCGGGGCACATGCCCTGCACTCGCCCTGAGAGGGATAAAACAGGTCTAGGGAAGCTGAGCGGTAGGCAGCCAAAGGGGAAACAGCCAATTAGGGCAGCGGCTGCAGACAAATTGGGTGGTGGCTGGAGCAACCAATCAAGCACAGCCGGCCCATATAAAAGGAAGCTGCAGACCAGAGTGAGAGAGTCTGCTGCAGGGAGCCCTAGGGAGAAGACTGGCTTCGTGGATAGCTACACAGAGACAGCACCTCGGGAAGGGCTAGTAGGGACCCTTAGAGCTCCTGATGGGCTGCCAGTATTTACTGGTGGTGGCTCACAGAATAGAGACAGTGAGCGGGAAGGAAGGGACAGCAGGAATTTGCTGTTTTCAGGGTCTCAGGGTACTGAGCGGGCCTGCCCCCCACCCACTAGCCACTGAAGGAGCGGCCCAGCTGTGGACTGCCAAGCCGCTGCAAGGAGCGGCTGGATTCTTATTGGAGGAGTCCCCCAGAAGGGGGCGGGGCGGAGATGGATGGTCACATGGCCGGAGGGCTGTGCCACGAAGCAGATGCTGAGAAAAAGGAGTCATAATGGGTTTGCAGGCCGAGGCGAGGACTGGAGTGCCACCACCACCCGAGGTGCACCTGCTGGGACTAAGCTAATTCTTGGAATGCCCAGCAGGAGACACCGGTGTGGTGAGTGACCCCGTGACAACATCCCAGAATGGTGTTCACTTTTGTTGCAACAGTGTTTCACTGTTGACTCATATTTAGCTTATGACCTCCAGATCCCTTTGTGTAGTAATCCTTTCTAGGCATTTTGTATGTGTACAACTGATTGTTCCTTCCTAAGTGGAGTGCTTTGTATTCGTCCTTATTGAATTTCATCCTATTTACTTCAGACCATTTCTCCAGTTCGTCCAGATCATTTTGAATTATAATCCTATCCTCCAAAGCACTTGCAACCCCTCCCAGTTTGGTATCATCTGCAAACGTTAGAAGCATACTCTCTATACAAATCATTGATGAAGCTATTGAATAGAATCAGCTGCACAACTGATCCCTCTGGGACCCCACTCATTATGCCCTTCCAGCATGACTATGAACCACTGATAACTATTCTCTGGGAATGGTTTTCCAACCAGTTTTTCACCCACCTTATAGAAACTCCATCTAGGTTGCATTTCCCTAGTTTGTTTATGAGAAGGTCATGTGAGATACTATCAAAAGTTTTACTAAATTTAAGATATCACATCTAGCGCTTCCCTCCTATCTGCAAGGTTTGTTACCCTGTCAAAGAATGCTATCAGGTTGGTTTGACATGATTTGTTTTTGACAAATCCATGCTGACTGTTACTTATCACCTTATGATCTTCTAGATGTCTGCAAATTGATTGCTTAATTATTTGTTCCATTATCTTTCCGGGTAGAAAGATTAAGCTGACTGGTCTGTAGTTCCCCGGGTTGTCATTATTTCCCTTTTTTTAGATTAGCACTATATTTGCCCTTTTCCAGTGTTCTGGAATCTCTCCCATCTTCCATGACTTTTCAAAGATAATCGCTAATGGCTCATAACTTCTCCGTCAGCTCTTTGAGTATTCTAGGATGCATTTCATCAGGCCCTGGTGACTTAAAGACATCTAACTTGTCTAAGTAATTTTTAACTTATTCTTTTCCTAATTTAGGCTTTGACCCTACCTCATTTTCACTGTCATTCTCTATGTTAGATGTCCAATCACCACCAACCTTCTTGGTGAAAACTGAAACAAAGAAGTAATTAAACACCTCTGCCATTTCCATATTTTCCGTCATTATAACCCCACATTCATTGAGTAATGGGCCTACCCTGTCCTTGGTCTTCCTCTTGCTTCTAATGTATTTGTACAACGTTTTCTTGTTACCCTTTATGTCTCAAGCTAGTTTGATCTCTTTTTGTGCCTTGCCTTTCTAATTTTGTCCCTACATATTGTGTTATTGGTTTATATTCATCCTTTGTAATTTGACCTGGACCATGACAGGATTGTGCCCCTAACTTTCTAGCAGCAAATGAAAATAACTGATATACTTACTCACATAAACATTGTCAGGCTAATATATTGAATGTATTGTGTAAAGTCCAAGGAGAAGTACAACTTTGTATATACTTATGATTCAAAAGAGAGAGCAGAAGGCTACTTCTTTATCTTCTATTTTTGTCAATCTTACATTCTTGTGTATGGAAGATTGGCATCTACTAAGTTGGTCTCTGAGGGCTAAATATGTGAGGGGATGCCTTGTTTGTGAATCCCACTGCGACTTAGGTGTGAGTTAAGTGTAGAGCTGTTGGGAGGTGTCAGGATTTGGGTGGCTGTGTGCATGCTCAGCTGCTCAAATGTAGGCACCTTAGTGAGTTAAATGGTGGAAATGTAGGCACCTACTTTAGGTGTCCACAGGGTTAGGCAACACCTGAACAGGGACTTTGTGAATGTCCATGTGCTTAAATGTTCAACTTTGGTGCCTAAGGGGATAGGTAGGTGCCCAAGCCCTGCTTGTGAATTCTACCCCATGTGTTTAAATGTGCATAAGTTTCATTGGCTGAAAAAATGAAAAGTCTCAGGGAAATCACGTACATTCAGGTGTTGTATTAGCTATTCATGTTTATTATAATAATGTAAAAGTGTGAGTAATTGTACATTTAGAGGGAAATCAAGAGCATACCAAAAGCCCCATAACAGAAATATCAGAGAAAAACATGTTTCCTGTGGACTATTTACAGTACCAGTGACATGAAGTGAATACAAATTAAAGTAAGAAGATGTTTGAATAAATCTCACTTTGTATAATGTAAGACTGTACTTTAAACTACAGTTAAATAGATGCAGTCAGAGATTCTGATCTCACAGCACTGTAAGTGAGAAACAATTTATTTGAATTCAGTGGAGTCATAGTGGTGTACATGAGAGGAAAAAAAAGGCCTAAAATGTGAAAAATATATTAGTGAATTTGAAGAGACTATTAAATCCCATCAAGTCTACCATAATGTGTCATGATTTATAGCTATATCATCCTATTTCCACACTACACTATGCATACTTACAACAAATTTTGATATGCAATGACGCTTTGACTCTCCCTATTATTCATTCTTTACCCCACCGAGACAATTAGGTTTGGATAGAATACAATTGTAGGCTGTTGATAGGACTGATCTTTTTAGGACTTGTGTCAATGCTTACTTGGAGGGCACCCATCACTGGCATTTGTTCTCGCTGAAGCCTGTATTTGATGGACTTCAGGACACATTTCTTTGGTTTATATTTAGATTGCTTTTCTCCTTTTTTTTTTCCCCGCCCAGACAACATGGTTATGAACATTTCTTAGAGCAATAGCAGCGGTTCTGGTAAATGGCAAAATACTTTTTACCTTATTTATACAAACTTTTCATTCAAATACATACAATTTTAAAGTTAATTGGGCAAATCCTAGTTCCACTGAAGTCAATGGGAGTTTTGACATTTATTTTTATTGAGTACATTTCCCAGTACTGAGTTTTAGGTGAATAAAGTGAGTAGTATTGGCTCACATGCAAGGTGCTGTGGGCAGATTGATTTACTGTGTGTTTCTTTATTTATTTATTTACTTTTAAAAAGGAAAACCAAACAAAACATAAACCAATTGTGGCCTTAGCCACTTTATAAGCTTTTAAAGAAAATAATTTTAAGCTAATCACCATCAGGAAAAAAAAATCTGCTCTGTTATGTCCATATAAATCTGGAAAAACTGCTGAAATCGGTTGAGGTAGATTGTTATGGAGAGCAGAACTTGGCTAACATGCAGTCTAACTTTAGTCCTATAACAATACAATTGTTTTCTACTCTTTTAAAAACAATTTGAGGAGAGGTAATTGTGAAAATGTCTTCTTGAAACTTAGTCTTTGTTCAATATTTTTGTTCAATATATTTAAATATATTTATTCTATTCCCTCCCTGGTTTTGAGTGTACAGAACACTTTGGCCTTGCTGCTCCATAGTCCTTTTCATTTGGTTTAAATCGTTTTTTTCCAACTCAGATGCAAGCTGATAAAAATGTGAATAATTTATATGAGCTAATAGCAGCTTCTGTGCTAAATTGTCACTGCCTGAGAACCTGCTGCTTTCAAAATGTGTTAGGCCTGACATAAATGTCCCCCGCATTTGTGTCCAAAGATCCTCGTAATGAGATATGGCTTGGACAAAAGGGGTAGGTCTCATTACTATGCACAACATATAGGGATCCTGCCATTTAAAACAGGTATGTCTCAGGCAAATGTGAGCGTCACATACTTCACACCTTTACCTGAATAATAAATAAAGCAGCTGAGCCTCTGTAGTTGCCTAATCAATAAGGAGTTGTCTCTACTTGTAATTTCCCACATCTTTCAGCTACTGTAATGAGAGATCTAATGCAAAATTTACCACACATGATATCTGGATTTCTGGTACTCGTTGGGAGACTCTTGGTTCTAAAACTATGCATGGATTACACTCATCCAAATATGTAGTTTTATTTTTTTCTCCCTGTGAGATTTGTATAGTAATATGATAATTAACTAGTTCAAAACATTATGCAAGAATTTTTTAAAGTTTTATGGATAGTGCAATTTCAACTGAGTATTGCTTTTCCCCTTGCATAATGCTAATTAAAGTTACAATATTGGTCTATAATTGTGGCATGTACAATTTTTCTTCTCTTTGAAAAGATTCCGCCAAGCAGAGAAAGAGTCACTAGACATGCATGGCTGAGAGTGGGGCATGGAAAAGAGGGAGCAGGCTATGGCACAGTCCAAACAATGGGATGGAGTGTGTGTGAATCAACCAGAGGATATGGCAAAGATTATACCACCCACTCAGATAGAGTGGGGTGTCCAATATTTGTCAGCCATGTTTCAAATTGGGTCTTTTGTTAGACTCCCCACTGATATTACAAGATCTGCCGCAGTGACCAGAAAAGGCTTTTTGATCAGTATCTGATCAGATGTTTACCTTATCTATTTCTTTGTTTCATAAAGAATGCAACATGCTCTACATTGTTGTATATGCATTATATTACCTCAGAAATGGAAGCCAGTGCACAAGTTGATAGCCTGCTTGTTAAAACTGTTTGCTATTGCTATTTGTGTGGGTTTTGTAATTTTTTGTCAAGGACACTCAGAATCTGCATGGGAGTCCTTTGTGTGTTAAACCAAAATAAATAGTTACAAATATTAACTAAAGAGACAAGCCAAGTTGTCAGTATCATAAGTATAGACCAGCCCACCTCACCATATGTCTGGTCTTCCCAGTGACTTCTGTGGGCTTTGGTTCAGCCCCATCTGAGGTAAATGATTGAATAAACAGATGGACCATGCTTTCTGCCCATTGCTTTAACAAAGTCATCCTCAATTTATCTAACAGATAAAGTAAATTCCAGGGCAAAGACCCATCCACGGAACACTCCCTGTCACCTGTGCCCAGACATTTAGATTTCAGATAGTCAACTAGTGATACAAGTGAGGCCACACCTGGGCCTGGAATATAACAGATAGGTGTAAAGGAAAATGAGTTATCTAGATCCCGCTAGATTTTACCTAGAACCACCAATACCACCCCACCTTACTCATAAAGGAATATTTGAAACTGGACAAGCATAAGCAAGATCATTAATGACAAGTAATAGCTTTTTTGAGGAAGAGCTGAATGGTTCCTCTTTTGTGGAAATGACAGGTTTCAGAGGAACAGCCGTGTTAGTCTGTATTCGCAAAAAGAAAAGGAGTACTTGTGGCACCTTAGAGACTAACCAATTTATTTGAGCATGAGCTTTCGTGAGCTACAGCTCACTTCATCTGATGAAGTGAGCTGTAGCTCACGAAAGCTCATGCTCAAATAAATTGGTTAGTCTCTAAGGTGCCACAAGTACTCCTTTTCTTTTTGTGGAAATGTGACTGTATAAGTCAGGGGTGGCCAACCTGTGGCTCCGGAGCTACAGCTCACTTCGTCGGATGCATTCAGTGGAAAATACAGTGGAGAGATTTATATACACAGAGAACATGAAACAGTGGGTGTTACCATACACACTGTAAGGAGAGTGAGCAGGTAAGATGAGCTATTACCAGCAGGAGAGCGGGGTTGGGGGGACCTTTTGTAGTGATAATCAAGGTGGGCCATTTGAAATAATAATTCTTGATTATCACTAAAAAAGGTTCCCCCCAACCCCGCTCTCCTGCTGGTAATAGCTCATCTTACCTGCTCACTCTCCTTACAGTGTGTATGGTAAAACCCACTGTTTCATGTTCTCTGTGTATATAAATCTCCCCACTGTATTTTCCACTGAATGCATCCGACGAAGTGAGCTGTAGCTCACGAAAGCTTATACTCAAATAAATGTGTTAGTCTCTAAGGTGCAACAAGTACTTTTCTTTTTAGGTTTTCACTGAGCATGTTCAGGGCCCACAGCATTCATCTCAGGGTGGAGTGATTTTTGCTTATTCAGAAATACAAAGTAGAGACTTGAGAATTTCTCTACTAATAGTCTGATCAACCCAGATTCAGGTAATAAACTTAGAAACAAATACCAATAAAAGAAATACTTTATGATCAATAAAGTTAAAGGGAAAAATGTTCATTGAGTTTTGTTGTGTTTATGATTTACCAAATCATATTATGATTTACCAGATCATGAGTACGGTTATATTATATACAAAATCTACCAAA
The DNA here is from genome assembly GCF_965140235.1 of Caretta caretta. NCBI lineage: Eukaryota > Metazoa > Chordata > Testudines > Cheloniidae > Caretta > Caretta caretta. Next base: position 72,477,395 of record NC_134206.1, on the reverse strand, counting down.
ACAAAATTTTGCAATTTTCAAATGTATACAGCTTTACTGCTTCTATTTTTAGGTGATGATACCCTAATAATGATTTCTCTTTGAGAACTAGTTTAACCGTTTATCTATCTTGAATTGTGTTTTACCCAGTCTCATTCACTGAAGTTCAAGCTCTGCTAGGGAGCATTGGTCCTGCTATTGCAACCCTGCTCGTGGTTTGTAAAATGTGTAGCAGAGATAGGTTTTGGCTTCCTGTAACAGGATTAGAGACTACCTTATAGTGCCCTCCTACCAGACCAGGCTTTGCTCTTGATGAGTCAGCTCACTCACCCTTCCTCAAGTCTGTTCGTCATGCCAGTAACTTCAGTAACCCAAATTTCCTAGTTCCTCCCTCAGAGCCTCAGCAATAAAGGACTCCACACAATAAAGGTCTCCTTTCTGTTCATTTGGTTTCTGGGGCAATTCCCTTCTCCAGTAGCAGCCAATTGGGAGCACAGCCCCAGCCGCTCAGTTTTCTGGAAGGCATTGCACTCCTCCAGCCATTTCCTGCTGCTCCCTTTTATAACGGTCAGCTAATTAAGTACCCACTCTTCCTCAGGTGCAGTAGGCAAGTATAATCAGCCATCCAGCAGGCTAGCTGCAGGCCTCCGACCTCTCTAAGGAGGCACAAGTCCTCCTTTTCTTTTTGTGGATACAGACTAACACGGCTGCTACTCTGAAACCTGTCACAAAACACAATATTCTCTTTTCTTTTATCTAAGCCTGCTGCAGAAATTGCCTGTGAACTTTCTGCTGTACTATAATCATATTATAATAATTTTGCTATTGTCAAAATGATGACTGGATTTTTCCACTTTGTAAGCAGGAGCTAGTATGAGATAATTCAGTGGTGCTCAACCAGGGGTCTAGGGATCCCTCAGGGGTCACATGTAGATTGCAGGGTGTCTGCCAATATAAACCAGAGAGCAGGGCTGGCTTTAGACTTGCTGGGACTCAGGGAAAAAAGCTGAAGACTGAACCATGCCACCCCGGGCTAAAAGGCAAAGCCCAAGCAACTTAAATTCATAGGGCCCCCCTTTTGGTGTGGGGCCCTGGGCAATTGCCCATCTTGTTACACCCCCCTCCCATGCCAACCCTTGCTTTTAATTTACTGGATATGCAGAAAAACACATGTGGCATATGTGTGCCATGGAGTTGTATAGCATGTGGTGGGGGGGCTCAGAAAGGAAAAGGTTGAGAACCCCTGAGATAATGGTTACGCACCAAAGAAACTCTGCTAAGAAGGTTCTGTAAAGAGAAGTAATGCTGCAGTGGTGGAAGAACAGCTAATAGCATAGATGGGAAGGAACTTGAGTCCATAGTGTAGCATTGGGCTTTGTTTCAGTCAATGGTAGATCAATAAAGACACCCTGAGACAAGTAATAGATCCACAACAGCTTGGCAGAATTCTTAGCACATTCTTGCAGAATATTACCTCAGGAGTTAATGAAGAGTTAATAGCTGAAATAATTGCCAGCAACCCAGGACATGATGATCAGTCCAAAAATCCATGGTCTGATCATTTGAAGTCAAGGAACCCACTGAATATTCCAGCAGGTGAGGCAGAGAAATCTACTTAATCTAGCAGCTTGTGGTATGATGTTATCTCCCTTGGTAAAACTGAGGCATGCATCAGCAAAGACATGTGACAATAGAAAGTAATTCTCCTGCTACCTCCCAAGCAGAATCTGCCAGACATTTTAAAACAGAAACCATGGAAAAAGTGTTACTGTACTTATTTCAAAATTGGGAGGTGGAGTAAAATGATTAATGCAATCCTGTTCATTCTGGATAATGTCCTTTTCTGTGGGTTTGTCTGTAATTGGGACTTCATTTGATATTCATAATAGTGAATTGGTATATAAGATAGTTCAAGGGCCCTGTAGCAGTCTGTGACCCTGAGGTCTTTTCTCCCAGTCGGCCCTTTAAATTACCTCCATTCAGCTCTGCCTGTATTGGCTGCAAAGCCTCCCAAATAAACCAAGTGTTCCCATCCAAATGTCTTTCTCCCTTTCCCTTGCCATTCCTGCTGAGTTGAGGAGCTTTCCACATGATGCCTCTGCAGTTTGGATGCAGGGTCAAAAAGTTCCATTTCATTCTCCCTGGCCTTGGAGAACTTAGTAAGCAATCCTCTTCATACCACTATTTTTGTTATCAGGGAAGAAGCAAAGTATATGCTGTTCTCCTTCCCAGAACTGGAGCTGGATGGAGAATTTTGATGGAATGTTTCCTGCCAGTTCACCTGCTCAGCCTGTGGCTGGGGATGTTATACCAATAAAATAAAAACCAGCAGGATCTTATTAAAGGGGAAAAGGCAAAATACCACATTTATTGTGAATACAGAAAGAATCATAGTAAGCACTTAGTTATAGCTATAACATTCCATTCAATTTCATATTTATTCACATATTCATTCATACACACACACACACACACACACACACACAGGTTCTGTAAGGTTGTTATCATAGTTACCAGCCTTAGAGTTGCTCATGCCAAGCCACTGGCCAGGTGGCCTGAAGGAGGGAGCAGGGCCTTGTCAGATGCTCATCTGATGCTCTTGGAAGTTAGTTTGCAGAATCAGACCCCAAAGTTCTCACTTTCTAGAGTCCATTTTTATAGGAATTTCTTCCTATGCCAGTCTATGGGAATTGCTTCATCATGCTGTTGCTGAATCAATCAGCAGATGTCACATTCCTGACGGCTCTGTGCTGCCAGATCTTGTTCTTTGGTTCTCCCATTCTTGAGGCTGTTGGGTGGATTCCAGTCTGCCCTCCGGGGGTCCTCTGGTTATTTCTACTTGACGCCTTCTTCAGCCAATGGACACTGCATTCTTAGGCTGGCACCTCCCTGATCATTCAGTTATTATCCACACCAAGCATGCCGCCACATACGTCCTCTATCTCTATTTTAATCACAGTTGTTAACAAAGCGAGATGAATACAACAAAAGGGCTTGGAGTCTCTGAGTGCTGTTTGTGTTGTTACAGAGTATTGCTTTGAGTCTCTCTCTGTGTGAGTAGTTGTTGTTACAAAGAATTGATTTGAGAACAGACTCTGTCTTAGAATGTACTAACACAATTAGCAGCTTGCAAGTTTTACACATAGAGGGAGAGAAACAGGACCAAAAACCAAGAGACCTCTTAATTAGTAATACCCTGGAGTTTAAACTATGGGGAATCAAACTCATTTGTAATTTTAATGCAGAACTTTTTAAATATCCAACAGGGAGACCAGCTTTTCAGCAGATCAGTTGATGGGGAGGTGGGTGCCTGGAAGTCCTGGACACAACGGGCTCTCAATCTCTAACTCAGCTAGGGTTCCCAGAGCTTCCAGACTACCAGCTTCTCTGCAGCTCACCAGGCAGGCTTCTGAGGAACTGGGTTCCTGGAAGCCCAAGCTCCAGAGCTCCTGTCTCAGTCAGGGTTCTAGATCCCCACCTTTCTTTAGCTTGTCATATAGGATGACAAGGAGCCTGGAAGTACTCGTGCCCGGACTCAAGGCTCCTCAGCAGCCCACCAGACTTTCACAGAACATTATGAAATTGTTGGTTTTCATTCCAAATTGTTGTTTAGGGCCATGCACTTATACAGACTGAAAATCCAATTATAAACCAATTGAGGACTAAGTTTTTAGTTGGGTTTACAATATGGTGGAAGCAAATTAAGCATCTAGATTCATTGAAATGTAATGGAGTTGGACATTAACTCCCTAAGGCTCCTCTAAAATCTTACTCAAGAAATTGTGAATGGTCTCTCTACTGAAAATAAGTCATTCCTATTTCTTAACAATCTACAAAAAATATGTTCTTGGGCAAAGACCATCACCTGTGGATTGTCAGACACAACATAGCTGTCTCAGGGAGCAAGATGAGGCCTAAAATACTTTTGCACCCACAATTATACATGCAAAATGTAAGGATCAGTTAATCAAGGTTTAGTGCCTTCTTAAGAATTATTTATATATTCCATGAATAATCTTTACATCGAGCATGTGATTGTTGCACTTTCACCTGCATGGGTAACTGGTCTAGATTTTTGGTTCAGGCAGTACCTGAGCACACTCTAACCCAGGGGTTCTCAAACTTCATTGCACTGCAGCCCCCTTCTGACAACAAAAATTACAACACAACCCCAGAATAAGGGACCAAAGCTTGAGCCCACCCAAGCCCCATCAGCCGGGGTGGAGGACCAAAGCAAAGGCTTCAGCCCCAGGCAGGGACCCTGTAACCTGAACCCCACTTCTCACAGCTGAAGTCCTCTGGCTTCGGCTTCCGCCGCGGGCCCCAGAAAATCTAAGCCAGACCTGGTGACCCAATTAAAATGGGGTCCCGACTCATAGTTTGAGAACCGCTGCTGTAACCTAAAGCAGAAGAGCTGCAGCACACCTTATCTTTAATGGTGCAGTGTATTTAAGGTAAGTGATCATATATGTAGGACATTTATTCTGTACATAACGTAACATTAGGGACTGGACTAGGTGACTTCTTGAGGTCCCTTCCATTTCTATGATTCTTCTGGTCCACCAAAATTATAGAAAAATAAAAGTAAATAAAAATACTTTCACACACTGCCTGGAGCATTAGCAGCTATGACCGACAATGTTTTGAGATAAAAATGAAATTTTAAACTGTATGCAAGGGACAGAAAGTATAAAAAATTGCAGGCAATTTTCACTTGCATTAATCTAAGATGGCATCTCCTATTACTGCTGTAGCTCTGCTGCTGGCTGATAAGAGGGTTACCATGACCTTATGAGCTAAAATACAGAAGTCAAAAATGGAAGTAGGTGTATTAAATATTTTCAAGAAGAGGACAGTAAAACTAATATAGACAGAAATCTTTGGTGTATTGGAAATCTATTAGCGATTGGATTAAAAAAATGATCTCTACTTGGCCATAATATTTTCCATTGGTAGCTTTGGGCATTGCTGTTGGTCACTTTTTCAACCTTCAAGACAATTTTAGGTTGTTAATCTAGCCTGCTGTGTGTAATTGATGGGGTGCATTATTTTACCGTACAGATAATGGGCCTGCTCCTGCTCCTAGTGAAGTTAATGGAAAAACTCCAACTCCCATTAACTTCACTGGGGCAGGACCCGGCATGATGTCTTCACAGTTTAGTCAATTGGTGGTCATCACATATGGGAAACTGAAAATCTAGAAACAGTTAAAACTATGCAAAATTCAGAATTTGTTTCACCAGACTCTTGAAGGAAGATGTTTTTCATATTATGTGATTTGTTTTCACTCTTCACTACTCTGGAATTTTTACTTTATCTGCAGTTTCAATTAAATGGCTATTTTTACAACAGAAACTTGTGAAAACTATTTTCTTCAACAAAGAGGTTCTTTTCACCAATTTTCTCATTTGTTCTATCCAGTCTCTTTACATAATGGTAATGCTTTTTTCTTTTTCTGCTCTTCTGCCTGTATAAACAGAAGGGAGAGGTGATAATCCCCTTTCGAACAGAACACTTAACAGTGAATTGTGCAGCAAACATAAACTTTCTTTTCCCTTTTATTTCCCTTTTGAAGTCAGATTTCCAAAGAGCTCAGCTCCAGTTTAAGCTAATTAAGGTGGCCTGACTTTCAGAGTCCTCGCTGCCCACCACCTCCCATTGTGGTTTTGTTTGTTTGCTTGTTTGTTTGTTTTTTAAGTATTGGTGCCATTGATTATAATGGAGGGGTTTGCATTTACACCAGATGAAGAACTAATACTTGACATGTTCTGCCTTTATTCTGTCTTCAAGCAAAATCCTCCTGCTTTTCTTTTCCTTGCAATTATAAGTATCCTTATCTGGCTGGAAAGTAATTATGGAACTCATTTTTAAGCAAAAATCCTAGAGAAAGATCATAGTTCGAGTTGTGTAGATAGCTTAAAATGATCAAGGGATTGATTCATTTAGCAGAGAAAACATTTTTTCATACAGTCGTATCATTGTTTTTGATGTCAAAAGATAAAAATCTAAACAGGGCTGTCTAAACATTTAGTCTGCATAGAATAGGGGTAAATTATAGTCTAAAATGAGGCAATGAGAAGGTATGCTAGTAACAGACATAGCTAGCCCTGTGAGATTTTTCTGGGCACCACTTTGTTGCCTAGTTTTTATGCTTCTCTGTTTATGCAAGAGGCTCAGAAGAAGCTCCAGGAAGGAATGTACCTATAACATAGTGAAGCCTGTTCCGCAAAATTGCACCTAGCCAACAGAATAAGCCAGTGGAGAAGCAGACCAAGACCTGGATTCTATTCTGCCCTATCCTCCTTTGTGATGATATCTTTTCCCAGGGCAGTCCCTGTGCTCCTTTTGCTCTACCAGACTTGTTCCGCCACTTGTTCAGGGAAAGCTCCTGGTGGGCCAGGCCAGTTTACCTGCCGCGTCCTGAGGTGCGGCCGATCACGGCTCCCAGTGGCCGTAGTTCGCTGCTCCAGGCCAATGGGAGCTTCTGGAAGCGGCACAGTCCGAGGGACATACTGGCCGCCTCTTCCAGCATCCCTTATTGGCCTGGAGCAGCGAACCGCAGCCACTGGGAGCTGCGATCGGCCGAACCTCAGGACACGGCAGGTAAACAAACCAGCTCGGCCCACCAGGGGCTTTCCTTGCACAAGCAGCGGATCAAGTTTAGGAAACACTGCTCTAGGAATTGCAGTTGTGACTGGTCTTTACATGAGTCACACAACTGGGACACCTACACGAGAGGCAGTCACAGCTGGCCCTCCAGAGAGTACTGGTTGCATTTGGCACTGCTCTGGCACAATACTTCATATTGTGAATAGTGTATAAAGATATTTTCTGTCATTTTAGTTGGAACATCTTAAAATCCTCCCAGGAATGGGAATATTTTATTTGTCAACAGCTCACTGCCTCCTTCCTATCCTCAAGCAGATTGAATGTAGATAGTTTGAATTATCATACTAGTTTCAGAAAAGAGGATTAGGTAGGATTTTTAAGCAGAGAAAAATATACGTAATGCCATTAATAAACCTTGAAAACAGCAGTTGCACAGCCATTGCTGACTGGAGAAGCAGAACCAAACCCTGTCTCCCAGAACTCTCAAGATTCTGTACGTAAGAGACAGAAACTTTTTACAAGGGAAACTCTCAGCTCCTTCCAGAATTTAATACAGTAGCAAGATATTAGAATTTTTTTCTGCAAAGTGCCACTGCACCAAAAACTGTACAGTTTCCTAATTCTAGGGAGAAATAATCTGATACTGTGAAGTTGAATCAAGTGTCTGGAGCTGACATTGTACCTCAAGGCATTTTGGAAATCATCAGCTAACACAGCAGACAGCTGCCTCCATAAGAATGATGAATTAACACACTTGAGGCAGTGGGGAAATAAAAAGGCAAAAAGAAGAGACTAAGCAGGGTTTGGTAAGGATCCTGGATTAATAAATATGATGGCATCACCACTTGCTCACACCTGCTAGTTAAGAAGGGTACTGGAGAAATTAAAATAGATTTGTATTAGCTGACTTTTTGTGGTACCATCCTCTACTCCTCTTTCTATATCATACAGTACCCTAAAGTTTGTCTGTTCTCTTCCACCAGGACTGCTGTCATTCTCCAGCTTACCTTGCAAGCAGCACATTTTAAGGATTTAATCTATAATAGAAGCATTTAATGAATAATTTAAACAATTCCAACTCCTTGGAATATTTAAATTTCCAAAAGGGTTCTTCTCAGGAAGATCCCCACACTCACCATAATGTGTGCCTGTACTGAGAGTTAGCCCTTAAAAGTGGGTTAGTCAGGCTACAGAGCACATCATGGAATGGAAAATTATTTCAGATGCTTCCCTTTTCAAATAAATTAAAAAGGATTTTGACTGCAGCTGAAAATGTCATTATCATCAAAGCCTTATTCTGTCACAGCAGAACAAGATCAATTTCTTATAGACACTGCAGTAGGTTGGCTGCTGTATATAGTTCTTTTTTTCCCTCAAAGCTGCAAGCAATCCTTGACAAATTCACTCGCCTGCTTGCAAGTTAAAAATCAAGGATGATGAGTGCTGTGGTAGAGCAGTATTGAAACAGGGCTGCTGGAGCATAGCTGTTAAGAGGCAAAGGGGCCTATCTTCTGCAGAACTAAGGAGCAGGAGATAGTAAGAGAACCTTTCTCTTGCAGAGTGTGGGAAAAGCAAGGGGAAGGCAGCAGTGAAGGACAAAGGGAAAAGATGCCAATGCTTATAGCATGTGGAGTTTTACAATGTGCAGAGGAGAAAGAGCAAGATATTGAAGAGGGTTAAAAATATGGGAAACTTTTTTGGTGGCTATTTTAGTGTAAAAGGTCAAAATTTGAAAATGTTAGTTCTAATAATAAGTTCTAGGTAGATGACTGTTGAGTGATTTCTCAAGGGTTGACTTGAAAGCCATTATTTTTACCAAGTCAATGTAAATCATCACACTAGTACCAAACACCTTTAAAGGGCTTTTAGCTGGGGCACTAGCATAGGGTTTGGGAAACTGAGGTTCAGTTCCCTGCTCTGCCACAAACTTCCTGAGTGACCTTAGGGAACTCACTTACCCTCTCCAAGCCTCAGCTCTCCATCTGTAAAATAAGGATAACTGATCCCCACAAAACCCCTGTGAGGAACTATCTATTTAAGTTTGTGAAGTGTTTTGAGAGCTAAAGATGAAAAGCGATATCTAGGACCCAGGTAGTAGTATTACTATTCAAGACTCTTTGGATAGTTCATGTATTCAGTCCAAGTTTATGTGTTCAGTTTTATGAGTCAACAGTGTGCCCTTGTTGTCAAGAAGGCTAACAGCATTTTGGGCTGTATAAGTAAGGGCATTGCCAGCAGATTGAGGGACGTGATCGTTCCCCTCTATTCGACATTGGTGAGGCCTCATCTGGAGTACTGTGCCCAGTTTTGGGCCCCACACTATAAGAAGAATGTGGAAAAATTGGAGAGTCCAGCGGAGGGCAAAAAAAAAGTGATTAGGGGACTGGGACACATGACTTATGAGGAGAGTCTGAGGGAACTGGGATTTTTTTAGTCTGCAGAGGAGAAGAGTGAGGGGGAATTTGATAGCTGCTTTCAACTATCTGAAGGGGGGTTCCAAAGAGGATGGATCTAGACTGTTCTCAGTGGTAGCAGATGACCAAACACGTAGTAATGGTCTCAAGTTGCAGTGGGGGAAGTTTAGGTTGCATGTTAGGAAAAACATTTTCACTCAGAGGGTGGTAAAGCACTGGAATGTGTTACCTAGGGAGGTGGTGGAATCTTCTTTCTTAGAGGTTTTCAAGGTCAGGCTTGACAAAGCTCTGTCTGGAATGATTTAGATTGGGATTTGTCCTGCTTTGAGCAGGGGGTTGGACTAGATGACCTCCTGAGGTCCCTTCCAACCCTGATATTCTATGATTCTATGTGTATATTAAAATTAGTATGCTTCTCTGATGCATTTAGGCTAGGATTTTCAAAAGCACCTAAGGAAGTCAGGAACATTTGAATGGGTCAAATCTCATTAAATTTCAAAGGGCAATAGGGACAACATTTTTCAAAACACCTAAGCGATTTAGGAGACTTAAGTCCCGTTTTCAAATGAAATGTCAGAATTTCCCACAGGACAGAAACTCAGAATTTTGCTCAGCTCTGACTTTGTATTAGCTTTCATCCAGGTGCTGGAGTGAGAAAAGTTATAGGCTGCAACTCTATGCAGCACGTTGTAATGTGATCTTGCAAATCTGAGCTACACAGTGTTAATTTAAACTTGCCAAGTTTTGCCTGGGAGACCACACAAGAACGCCTTGGGAGGTACTGGCTGGTTTGGCAACTAGCATTCCAGCCTAAGTAAGGTACAGCATGTAGCTGAGCTGACCCAAAAGTGGGACAGCGAGTGAATTCTGACTATTAGTTATATTTCTATTGCTGCTCCCCCTTGCTCTATGGAGGAAGTAAACTATGCCAGCCTTCTTCCTGCAGCCATTTCCTTCTCCACCAACGCCAGCTCAACTGCAACACCCATATAGAGTGTTGCAATGTAAGTAGTCCATGCAGATGAATAAGGGGACTCTTTAAACCTTTTCTCTGAGCAAGTATGCAGCCGTGATTGAGATGGCTGTAGACAACAAGTACAACACAATGCTGTTAGAGCAACTAAAACAATTTACTAATGTTTTCTGGAATTGTTTTCTCAGATTCCTGGGCTTTTTAAGTTGCAAGCATAAATTTGTGGGACACAACTTTCACTTCAGTTTCTTGTTGAAGTTTGTGGTCAAATTGGTCTCAAATGTATGATTATATTTTCAAGTGACTAATGAAACTAAGTACATAAAATTGGGTGGGCCCAACCTGAGACATATGAAAGGGGTCTGATTTTTTAGGGGCTGGATTCTCAACACCTTTTGCCCCCTCAAAAAAAAAAAAGAATCCTTTTGGGGTGCCTTGTTGGAGACGCCTTAAATTACTAATCACATGTCAAAATGGAGGTAATGCAGATTACTTGCTGACCTAGCAATTACTAATACTGCATCAGTGACTTTTGTTTGGTATGGTATAAAGTTATCTTATGATACCATCTCTTGGCATTAACAATGAACTCTTCTCTTACTAGAGAGACAAATCAAATATTTTTGTTACTGCTAGCAAAGGTAGCCTTTTATTATCTGGACTGTCCACTATAAGAGTGTGTTTAGAGACAGAGTGCCTTTTCAGCACTACTGGAGATATGGTCACAGAAAAAGAACATATTAACTGCCTGAAAATGTGGAATGACTTATCAAAATACATCATAAAAGGTTTTAGTACTCTTTTGAAAGAGAGGTGCAGAGATCCAGGGCATGGAGACCTTGAAGTGGAAGGATAGTCTTTTGATTTACTTGGGTGACTATTTTCCAGGCAGTACATCATTATCATGAGTGTAAATTGCTTATTAGGGAGTGATTATAATTTTTTTAGCCCTTATTTCAGATTATGAAGAGATTGTTCCATGCTTGTCAGTGTCTATTACATAAAGTTGTGTCTCCATCCTTCGGTCATTCAATATTGCATTGTTTCATTTTGCAGTGTAACATATCCTACATATAAACTCTGCATTTTTCTATCCAGGCCCTGAAGTATGTTGTTATCCTCAACTCTAGGGCACAATTCAGAAAATCTTCCTCTCTTTTCATTAATCCATTTTTCCCCCCATTCCTCTTTTTTACATTTTCCTGTACTAGGCTTTTGAATTCCTGTTTATTTAAGCATATTTTTACATCAGTCTATGTAAAAATACATCAGTGTTTTTAGTTGCTTTGTCTGTCATTTCATTCCCTGTTATCCCAATATCTGCTGGGATCCAAGCTAATGCTACATGTATTCCAACTGTACTAATTCTGTGTAGTTAGAAATATCATTTCATTGATTAAATCACTTATACATACCAAGTCATCGCCATAAAGCCTGAGATTGAATCTGAAAAAAATAACTGCTATGGTGTACATCTGAGATCTAATTGAATACTAGCATAATTGGTATTAATTTATCTGTCATTACAGCTACAAAATCAGATGTACTAATTCCAAATTTTGGTATGCCATATAGTGTTCCTACTCTTCCTGTTTGTTTTTTGTTTGGTTATATCTGATAAAACCAATGCCATTTTTTCATCCATATACTGGTACACTTCATTTTTAATACCTACTATCTTTTTTTGTCAGTAGTGGGCATAGAGGTGTTGTAATAAACACACAGCATGCAACTCATAGTGGCTGGACTTGTATTACATCTAATTTTTTAAGTTCTGATTTTGATGCTGACCTAAAAGCTTGGTAGGCATACTCAATTAATTGTGATTTAAGAATCTGTAAGCTGTCACTGGTGTTTTCTTATCCACCCCGCCCAGCCACCTTCCCTCAGTGCCAGCAAGACTTTTAAACTGCTTAATCCTTCTTGAAAACTTATCTTTAATATAGTTTATATGTTCTTTCCAGTATAACTTAGTATCAAATATTACCCCAGGTGTGCAACCTTTTAACTATCTCCTTTTGTTCTCCATGCACACACAGCTTTCCTTTTTGTAAAGAATAATCATTTGGTTTTGGCAATGGAGAACATGAAACTCCTTGCATTTCTGCAGGCAGAGTTCTCTTGTAACACTTTATTGATTCTCTCTTCTGCCACCTCAGTCATCCTGCTCCTAACACATAGAGCACAATCATTTGTGAATAAAGTGGCACCTTGCCTGGTACTTTGTTTTAGGAGATCATTAATCATAATATTAAATAATATCAGGCAGATAACACTTCCCTGTAATATACCACTTTTAAATATACATAACTTTCCCAACTCTGACTTGAATGGACCTTTTTACTCAAAAAAGCCTCTAATCAACCCATGCATTCTTCCCTTTATTCCTAGTGCACCTAGATTGGTACAACAATCTACCCTTCCATCTATTCTTCCATAGTATGTCATTAACCATTTATATATTTAGAAAGACTGCTATCATGAAACCTTTTACCTCATACTTTTTTGTATTTCAGTTTCTAACTGAACAGTGTGACCAACGTACGTCTTCCTCTTCTAAAAGCATTCTTCACCTTGTCTATAATGCCATGGTTTTCCACTGCTTCCTACAACCTTAAAATCCTTCTTCTGAGTCACCCCATTGGGATGCACCCTTAAATCAGCCACCCAGCTCCTCCTTAGCTGGGCTTAATCTTAAATTGGGCCTGGGCCACCCTTCAGGTGCAACTAGATGCACTGATTACTCTCTGGGTCGGTTAACTTGGTCTCTGCCAACGTGGCGTATACATCCCATCACACTGACAACATGCCATGTGTACATCTAGTGAGAGCATGTGATGCTAGAAGCATGGAAGGGTATGGATGGGGGTAAAATGCTTTTATCCTGAGGTTCCCCTGTACATCTATTAGATTAAGTATTTTCCTAACGTTATTTAGAGCTCAGTTTAAAAAAAAATACCAATACTGCCAAGTCTCATGATTTTCTCATGAGTCTAGCCATTTGTGGGTGTTTTATTATCTGCTTCATGGAAACATGGTGAAAGAAACCAACTCATGATTTTTATCATGACTAGAGGATTTGGGGGTGTATTTTATTTTAGAAAAGGCATCAACTGATGAAATTTCCCTTATTCAAAATGGCCACCAATTCCTATAACTGTGGGGGGGACGCCAGAAAGATGGTCAACATTTCCCAACAACCTATCTGCATGTGGACGTGAGGCTGCCCTTTATAAAGTTGTCTGCCACTTCCCACTCTTTTCAGTGAGATTAAAGCTATGCCCACAGACAAAATGATTGCCACTCTAGGAGTCAGGGGGCCAGGTAGGACACAGGGACTGTGTGGAACAGCAGAAATGCTGTGACTGCAGGGGAGAGAGGAAGCAGACACTGCAGAGAGCAGAAGGCAGATTTAGGGTTGCAAGGAGATGTGGGGCAGTAGATAGTGATGGGGGTGGGAGATGGAGGGATCACATGGCAGCTCCCCAGGGGGTTGAGGAGGTTAAGAGAAATCCTGTTGCAATAATTTGGCCTACAAATTTACCCTGGAGAGGATCCAAAATGACAATCACCCTCATTGGCTCCAGCCAAATCCTGAACACCAAATAGGATGTGAGACTTAGGGCTTGTCGTCTTTGCTGACAGGAGAAGCTCTTGAGAGACAGTAGCTTTGTTGACAGGAGAAGCTCTCCCATCAAGATAGTGCTCTCTACATGGAGAGGTTAGGTCAGTATAACTATGTCGCTCGGGGGTGTGGATTTTTCAGAGCCCTGAGCAACGTGGTGATACCGATATAGGTCCGTAGTATAGACCCTGGTCTGAGTTATTCCCACTCTCCTGTCTTTTTTCCTACCCCACCATATTTCTTCTCTTTTTCTATCCCTCTCCTTTTTCCTTGTGTTGTCTAATAAGACTCTGGCTTAGCCAGCCAATACCATATATTTTGCAACACTGCTGTAAACTTATGACCAGAAAGAGGCAGCTGATAGCAATGCCCTAAACAGACCAATTATGGTACATGCTTGCCAGGTCTTGGCACTGCTGATAAGACCATGTCCTGTGCCTGTGTTTCTCCAGCAGTGAGCATGCAAGTAAAAGTCAATACCAGAGAGGGAAGCTGCATTTTCTATCTTTGCTGGGTTTTTTTTCCTCTATCCTTTTGTGAAAGTTTGTCTTGTGTCTTTAAACTTGAACAGCAATAGTGATAACAACAGTTTCAGCCCACATCAACTAACTTTTCTCTTTCCCCCTCAAAAAAAGACAGTTATGCCATCTAAACCAGGGTATTTTCAGTCAAAGGATTCTCTACCATTGAAGGAATAGGGATCAAGGAATATTAAGATAAAAGCCTTATTTCATATTTTACATTTCAAAAGCTCTAACTGATTTTTCCTCCTTGTTTGTATCTCTAATAAAAGGTTAAAAGATTTTTTTTTTTGTTTGCCAAGGTCTTCGTACTCAGAATCCCAAACCTTTCTTAAAATGATTTTTGTTGTACAGTAACAGGGCCATGTTAACATCACTGGCTTTCTGGACCCATTTGTTCCATCAAAATTAGTATAACAGTTGACTCTGAGCAGCTGGCGGAAGGCAATGTTGCCATCTCTCACAAACTGGTTGTGAGTCATAGGATTTTGGCAACTGCAAAGGAGCTCTTTCAATGACACAAGAAGCTCCTCTGAGATTATGATTTTCAGGGCTCTGCAAGTGGACAGAGCATTGTGAGAACCTCGGAGCTAAAGACTCAGACCTGTCCTACCTCTAAGCCCTGCCTTCATGTATAGCCATATAGCTGAGAGAGTGTCCAAGGGCAGCAGGAGAGAGTGGAGTCAGGGAAGTGGTGCTGCTGGGTTCTACATAGAGAAGTCCTTGGCAGCAGGAGACAGTCAAGACAATAATAGGGAATGAATGGCAGTTTCCCGCTCTTAGGGGTGAGGCGAGTGTAAATGGAGTCTCCATCTAAATAGCCAGGAAAAAGAATGATGCAGTCTTAGTTTCAGGTGAAAAGACAACCTTGAATACAAACATCACTCGTACGTTGCCGAAGCATAGAGTGGAGTTAAAAAGTCAAAAGACAATCGGAAAAAACATGTTTTGATTTTATTTAAATCATGAGTCAGACCCCCAAAAACCATGATCTTTGATTTCTTGAGGTTCTTGAGATTTCGTAATATTGACACACTCAAATGCCATGAAAATTGACTGTAAAAATGGCACTCAATAGATCTGTTTCTTCAGAGTCCTATCTCATTACTGTATTGGCAAAAATAAGTTGTTACTGCTTTTTAATCCTATGAATTGTGTTGTTTTATTTGTATCACTTAGAAGCCCTAGTCACTTAGTATCCCATTGTGTTAGGCATACTGTGATCACAGAACAAAAGATGGAGTCTCTGTCCCAAAGAATTTACGTTCTAAGTATATTGATATTTTTATGCATTTGCTTACTTTACCATCTTCGATTGCTTATGTGACCACTCTTGAAAATAGAAAAATGTGGAATTTTGTTGTTTTGACTCCTTATGGGGTTTTCTTTTCAGACTTTATTCTATGAGTGAAATTCTTACACTATGCTGGTGTTCAAAAAGATGACCTTTAAAAATGTTTGTTTAGCTGATAAGCTAAACAGAGCAAAAATGTGCTTCTTTATAACTCTGAAAGCCATATTTTATGTCTTCTCTCTATTGAAAAGAGTTGAATGTTGACAAATGTGCAAGTTACAGGTTGATTAATTTTCAGCTGATGCATAGAAGTTATATTACTTGAAACTATATTAAACAAGAACGAGATGGTGAAATATGTTACAAATGTCAAATCTGAGAAGGGATTGTATTTCATATACTATAGGAATAGTTCACACTAATAAATTCTAGAAAAGTTATGACTACAGGGTGTTCTTGGATGTTCCAATAATTTTGATACTTGGTATTTTAGACTTCATGTTAATTTTAGCATTAATAAACCATTATACATTGCTTTCAAAGTCCTGAAGCTGAATTTTTATATCATTCAAAATACAGTTTATCTGGACATCGAAACCTAGATATCAAATCATGAACAATAAATTATATTTCTTGTTTGTTAATTCAGAATTTGCAACTTGATTATTTTAAAGTAAAAATATTTTTACTGATTTACATTACAATTCTCAGTCTCGTATTTATATGTATATAAACTTAGGCTAGTCATCCTATCTGTATTCTTTCCCATCAATTTTGCAAATCTTAGCAAAAATGAGAAAATAAAAATTCTATGGATTAATAGATGCAGTATCATGTTTCCTCTTTACACATGCAGTTATTTTATTTGAATTTTTGCAGTCTTTATTCATATTTAGTAGAAATAATGTATATATTTGGAAAGATGAAGTCTAGGAAATAGATCCATGTTCCATTTTCATTTGCTGATTTCACTAGTATACATAGGTGCCATGTACTATGTACACTAATATACTTACATTCAGTGGCAAAACCATGATGTATGTGGCAGAATTGTACTGAATTACGTGGCAAACTGGGAATGGTGGCAATATTTATTCTGTATGTAATCATTTAGCTATTTTACTGAACAATTATAAAAGGAATGTTTAATATCTAGATTCTTTCTCTTTCTCTCTAGCAGTCCCCACACTTTCAGTTTTTGATCAGTTTTGGTATTGATAATATATAGTGGTTTTCACAGGAAAAGTTGGGAGTTTTGATATGTAGACACATGACAGCTGCAGCTTTTGCAATTGAAAATGGAGACGGGGATATTGGGGTTTCAGCAAATGAGCTAGAAATGTATGCTCATATTATCAGCATTGAAATAGTTAATCATGTCGACAATTAAGTTGTCATTTTCATGTGCCAGTATAAGAACCCATTGCTTTGAAAAAGACAGCTGACTCCTCTCAAATCCATTGTCGCTGGCTTTGGAGGTCAAGCATGTTTATACCTTTTCATATTTCCACAGTTGTCTATACAAACATGAGAGCTAGAGCCAGTTTATTTAAAATACTAAGAGCTCAGATTAAGGAACATAATCTTGCAGCAAGGTCTAAAAATTGATCTTGTCAGAACACAACATCCTATTCATAGCATGCAATTTACAGTGCCTGCACCAGCAGGGATGAATTTATCCAATGAAATTGCTTTTAAAACCTATGTTAGTATTTTGATTTTTTTTTTTTTCCGAGTCGGGGTGGATTAAGGAAGTAATTTGATATCTAAACCTGGTAGTCTGAGTGTGTTTCACTCAGTAGTAAGTAGTGAGACACTAAGGCCCTGATTCCCATATTGACTAAGGCAGTTTTACACCACTCTAGCAGTGTAAAAGGGGACTCAAAGTTGGCATGACTATAATTTAGAGGTCTAAAGTGGTCTTAGTATGAATGAGAGACTGCGAATGAATGAGGGTCTGCGACAGCAAGATTGTCAGGGTTCTTTCCCCACTTTTTGAACTCTAGGGTTGTCATAAATATAAAGGGAAGGGTAAACCCCTTTGAAATCCCTCCTGGCCAGGGGAAAGCTCCTCTCACCTGTAAAGGGTTAAGAAGCTAAAGGTAACCTCGCTGGCACCTGACCAAAATGACCAATGAGGAGACAAGATACTTTCAAAAGCTGGGAGGAGGGAGAGAAACAAAGGTTTTGTGTCTGTCTGTGTGCTGCTCTTGCCAGAGACAGAACAGGAATGGAGTCTTAGAACTTTTTAGTAAGTAATCTAGCTAGGTATGTGTTAGATTATGATTCCTTTAAATGGCTGAGAAAAGCATTGTGCTGAATAGAATAACTATTTCTGTCTGTGCATCTTTTTTGTAACTTAAGGTTTTGCCTAGAGGGGTTCTCTATGTTTTTGAATCTAATTACCCTGTAAGATATCTACCATCCTGATTTTACAGGGGGGATTTCTTTATTTCTATTTACTTCTATTTTTTATTAAAAGTCTTCTTGTAAAAACTGAATGCTTTTTCATTGTTCTCAGATCCAAGGGTTTGGGTCTGTGGTCACCTATGCAAATTGGTGAGGCTTTTTATCCAACATTTCCCAGGAAAGGGGGGGTGCAAGTGTTGGGAGGATTGTTCATTGTTCTTAAGATCCAAGGGTCTGGGTCTGTAGTCACCTAGGCAAATTGGTGAGGCTTTTTACCAAACCTTGTCCAGGAAGTGGGGTGCAAGGTTTTGGGAAGTATTTTGGGGGGAAAGACGCGTCCAAACAGCTCTTCCCCAGTAACCAGTATTAGTTTGGTGGTGGTAGCGGCCATTCCAAGGATAACGGGTGTAATATTTTGTACCTTGGGGAAGTTTTGACCTAAGCTGGTAAAGATAAGCTTAGGGGTTTTTTTCATGCAGGTCCCCACATCTGTACCCTAGAGTTCAGAGTGGGGGAGGAACCTTGACAAGGGTACTGATGTGGGGACCCGCATGAAAGACCCCCTAAGCTTATTTTTACCAGCTTAGGTTAAAAACTTTCCCCAGGCACAAACTTTGCCTTGTCTTTGAACAGTATGATGCCGCCACCACCACCAAGTGACTTGTGACAAAAACAGGGAAAGGACCACTTGGAGTTCCTATTTCCCCAAAATATCCCCCCAAACCCTTACATCCCCTTTCCTGGGGAGGCTTGAGAATAAACGAGATGAGCACAGACCAGTCTTGGATTTTTAACACACAAACAACCCAAGCAGATTCTTAAAAAACAGAACTTTATTAGAAGAACAAAAAAAGATAATAGAACAACTTTGTTTGGTCAGAATGGAAGATAATCTTACAGGCAGTCAGATTCAAAACATAGAGAATCCCTCTAGGCAAAACCTTAAGATACAAAAAGACACAAACAGGAATACACATTTCCTCCAGCACAGCAAATTTCACAAGCCAAAACAAAGAAAACCTAATGCATTTTCTAGCTAAATTACTTACTAACTTTACAGGAGTTGGAGGTCTTGCATCCTTGATCTGCTCCCAGCAAAGGTATCACACAGACAAACACAAGACTTTTCCCCTCCTCCAGATTAGAAAGTATCTTGTCCCCTCATTGGTCATTTTGGGTCAGGTGCCAGCCAACTTACCTGAGCTTCTTAACCCTTTACAGGTAAAATGACTTTGCCTCTGGCCAGGAGGGATTTTATAGCACTGTATACAGAAAGGTGGTTACCCTTCCCTTTATATTTATGACAGATCAAGAAGTGCATTGAGGAGCTGGGAGGAAGTGTCTGTTTGGGAAGGGTTATTTAAAAGACAATTACATTTCTGAAGGTCGAGGGAAGAATGCCAATGTATTGGGATGAGAGGATCAGGAGAAGAGTCTGTGAAGATGGGGACTGATAATTTTCAGAGTTATGGGGAACATTTTGGTACCTTCAGGGCCCACTGTTTTAAACCACCTTTTCTACTTTGACTTTGAGTGGATTGCTCCACATTCTGTTCCTGTCTATATGTAAAAATGAATTCATTTGATGCATGATTCTACAATCTCTTAAGCATGTGACAAACTTTATTCATGGTAGAAGTCCTATTGACTTTGGTGGATCTACTCACATAAGGAAAGTTACTGACATATAAAATGTTTGCAAGAATAGGTCCTCGGTGCATGGTCTCTCTTAAAAACATATCTTTTTTAATTTATTTAAACTTTGTTCAAATAGCTTCTGAAATTGGCATTATTGTGTTTTCCATCAGATATACCCTTTTCATTATTACCAGAAAGATAATGTGGAAATGAAGAGGAAAAAAAAGATAATATTCAACTGTCACTTCTCTGACTTTTTTATGTCCAGTTTTTGCTTCCCCCTCCCCCAACACCTTCACTTCCCAATGAGTGAATCATTGATCCCTTATTCTTAAATAACCAGGTTTTTCAGCTGTCTGGTAACACTGCATACAATTTTTGGATAAATGGAATGAAATAATTTTGCTCTACCTTAAAACATCATAAACCCAAAACACAGGTTATAGAACAAATTGCTTGTGCATATTTAAAAGTGGCAGTAGTGCTATACAGACAGAATGTGGGTTAGGGTAAATTTCCTTCTACCAGTGTTTTGTCACTTACCCCGTAATGTCATCTTAGTGCCTTGCAATTGGCAGCCACCCAAGGGCACCTTCACCTTGGATCTCTCCCATTCTGTTCAGACTCAAAACTACAATTGTCTCCTGAAATATCTTTGTTGAATTAATACCATCAATGCCAACACAAAATGTCAAAACAACAACAAAACAAACAAAATATAACCTCACTTTTCCCCAAAAATCCTCCCTCTTCCTCCTTGCCCCTTCACATCGTCCAAAAGAGATGAGGAGGAGAGGGTAGTCCCTGGAAAGAAGTAGAGGAGAACTGGAAGTCCTGGCACAGTCAAGAATTATGATGTGATTGGAATAACAGAGACTTGGTGGGATAACTCACATGACTGGAGTACTGTCATGGATGGATATAAACTGTTCAGGAAGGACAGGCAGGGCAGAAAAGGTGAGGGAGTTACATTGTATATAAGAGAACAGTATGACTGCTCAGAGCTCTGGTATGAGACTGCAGAAAAACCTGAGTCTCTGGATTCAGTTTAGAAGTGTGAGCAACAAGGGTGATGTTGTGGTGGGAGTCTGCTATAGACCACCGGACCAGGGGGATGAGGTGGATGAGGCTTTCTTCCAGCAACTAACGGAAGTTACTAGATGACAGGCTCTAGTTCTCATGGGAGACTTCAGTCACCCTGATATCTGCTGGGAGAGCACTACAGCGGTGCACAGACCATCCAGGAAGTTTTTGGAAAGTGTAGGGGACAATTTCCTGGTGCAAGTGCTGGAGGAACCAACTAGGGGCAGAGCTCTTCTTGACCTGCTGCTCACAAACCAGGAAGAATTAGTAGGGGAAGCAAAAGTGGATGGGAACCTGGGAGGCAGTGACTATGAAATGGTCGAGTTCAGGATCCTGACACAAGGAAGAAGGGAAAGCTACAGAATATGGACCCTGGACTTCAGAAAAACAGACTTTGACTCCCTCAGGGAACTGATGGGCAGGATCCCCTGGGAGAATAACATGCGGGGAAAGGAGTCCAGGAGAACTGGCTGTATTTTAAAGAATCCTTATTGAGGATACAGGAACACACCATCCCAATGTGTAAAAAGAATAGTAAATATGGCAGGTGACCAGCTTGGCTTAACAGTGAAATTCTTTCTGATCTTAAACACAAAAAAGAAGCTTACAAGAAGTGGAAGACTGGACAAAAGACAAGGGAGGAGTATAAAAATATTGCTCAGACATGCAGGAGTGAAATCAGGAAGGCAAATCACACTTAGATTTGCAGCTAGCAGAGGTGTTAAGAGTAAGAAGAAGGGTTTCTTCCGGTATGTTAGTATCAAGAAGAAAGTCAAGGAAAGTTTGTGTCCCTTACTGAATGAGGGAGGCAACCTAGTGACAGGGGAATCCATCCTGAAGCACTTAGAGGAGAGGAAAGTGATCAGGAACAGTCATCATGGATTCACCAAGGGCAAGTCATGCCTGACTAATCTGATTGCCTTGTATGTCTGTGTCTGTCTGTGTGATGCTTTTGCCAGGGACAGAACAGGAATGGAGTCTGATAATTTAGCAAATAATCTAACCAGGTATGTGTTAATTATGATTTCTTTAAATGGCTGAGAAAATAGCTGTTCTGAATAGAATGAATATTCCTGTCTGTGTGTCTTTTTTTGTAACTTAAGGTTTTGCCTAGAGGGATTCTCTATGTTTTGAATCTAATTACCCTGTAAGGTATCTACCACCCTGATTTTACAGAGGTGATTCCTTTTTACTTCTATTAAAAGTCATCTTGTAAGGAAACTGAATGCTTTTTCATTGTTCTAAGATCCAAGGGTTTGGGTCTGTGGTCACCTATGCAAATTGGTGAGGATTTTTACCAAACTTTCCCCATGTTGGGAAAGACATGTCCAAACTATGTTTTCTCAGGAACTCAGATAAAGTTTGGTGGTGGCAATGGAAGTCCAAGGGCAAAGGGTAAAAAATAGTTTGTACCTTGGGGAAGTTTTAACCTAAGCTGGTAAAAGTAAGCTTAGGAGGTTTTCATGCAGGTCCCCACATCTGTACCCTAGAGTTCAGAGTGGGGAAGGAACCTTGACAGGAGGGAAATAGAAATATCAATTTATTGTATAAATTATCTTTATACTACTATATACCACAATAATTGCATCCACACTTTTTGGCTTTTACCAGTAGAACTATTTTGCTAAGAAATCACAGCCCCAACCAAAATAGTTATACCAGTAAATCCTTAAGTGGAGCCATGGCCTAACATTTATCGTGAATCGCTTTAGAAATTTATAACTGTGTAATATTTCACTAATATATTGTGTAAATTGTCTAAATTTAAGTGGCATTCCTACCACAAATGGTTAGCCTATTTTTGTAGAAAAGCCACTGTATTTGATAAAATTTGTATATTGCATGTGTTTTCTAACTGCTTCATTCTGCTTTACTGTTACTAAATACTACTTATCTTTTGCTATATATGTTGCATTATTTAAAAGTCCTTGACATATTTACTGCTTTCAGAGAACTAATTCAAAAACAAAATTGCTTTTAACATGCTTTGATTTTTTTTTTTTTAAAGTTCAATTATTTATAGACTAATTTTCAGTTTGCTGTCTCCTGGATGGCAATGTGAAAAGTTCACAAATCTGGCTATATGACACTTTCCTCCTCATACGCTGGGGTATTGACATTTCTTGGTGGACTGACAGTAAATCATAACTCCCTAGGCTGCTTGTTAACTTTTAGAAGTTGATATAGTAACTTTTAAGTTTGGTCTCTCTTGGTTGGCAATGAATTCTGTTTATGGATACAACAGTACATAAAGAAAGTACTCAAGACTGTAATAAATATTGCCTCTAAGATTAAAGTTATCTATGGCAAATGTGAACCATAATCACCACAGTGTTGCTATTTTCTCTCCATGTGGCATCCACATGACACTTCAGAGGCTTTAGGGATCAGTGTATTTTTCACACCAGATAAATTGTATTTTCACTTCAGGCAATGTCATGATCAGACTTGTGGACAGCCATCTTATGATCTTAAAGTCATGGATCACAGCTGTTAGAATCTTACTAGATTGTGGTAAAGAAAAAAACCACTGAATTTCTTTGAAGGAGATGACATTTTGCCTAGAGAAAGATAATACTAGAAAGATAAGCTATTACCAGCAGGACAGTGGGGTGGGAGGAGGTATTGTTTCATATTCTCTGTGTGTATATAAAGTCTGCTGCAGTTTCCCCGGTATACATCTGATGAAGTGAGCTGTAGCTCACGAAAGCTCATGCTCAAATAAATTGGTTAGTCTCTAAGGTGCCACAAGTACTCCTTTTCTTTTTGCGAATACAGACTAACACGGCTGTTCCTCTGAAACCTGTCATAATACAGTAAAGGAAGCTATCAACAATAAATGGACCAAGAATACACTTTTGAAACAAAATCTAATGGAAGAAGAAAGTAAACCTGCAGTAAACAATATAGGGTACTGGGTGCTCTTTCTTATTTATTTAGTGTTTTTTTTTCCCTTACTTAACACAATTGAAAGCTTTTGGTAAAAACCTAGAGGGATTAAGCCATCTGTTACTTATCTACTGTTGCTACACAGTAATACCAATATCTTTTGAACCATTAGAAATCACAAGCATAATTCACTTATTCTTGCATTTGTTTGTAAATACTTGTATGTGGACAGCTGACTTAATAGCCGTAATCTAAGACAGACATTTATCAGTTTTGTATTATTTCATTTGTTGCCTCCATGAAAATACTGTTGTGGTAAAGCAAAAAGTTACCACGGGGGGTGTACTATGAGATTAGTGTTACATGTCTTAGTCAAACACTAGTTGGTTGCGTGTACAACGCACAACCCAGAGTACATTGAATTTGATTAGAGAATGGCTGCTTAGTTTGAAATTTCTCCCCCGTCCCCCCCCCAAATTTAATTAAACAAGCAGTGTGGGGGGAAAGGAGGGGGAGAGGAAGTTAAAGAGGGAATTGGGTGCAGAAGGGAGAGAAATTATACAGTTTGTTTCCACTATGAAAAACCATTCTTATGGGGCCTAATACGATACAAAGTGAAACCAATGGAAAGTTTTTCCATTGACTTGAGTGGGCTTTGTAGCAGGTCCAAAGGAAGGATGAAATAAAAAATAAGGAAAATAATATAAACATCCTTACTGTATAATTTTGACTTTACTGTTTAATTAGTTGATTAGCTTTTTTTATGTATTCTAGGTTCCCTGGGCTTAAGCTTCTGTTTTTCCCCTCTTTCATCTCCCTATAATCCCTGCTATTCTTTCAGTTACAATTGTGACCTAACAGCCTCTTTTTGTTCACTCCTTTCCAGTGGCGGTGGGGGGGAACCCTAAAGTGGGAATGGTAACAATTCCCAAATTAATAACAGAAAGGTGAATTGAGAGTGGCCAGGAAGATCATAGAATCATAGATCATAGAATCATAGAATATCAGGGTTGGAAGGGACCCCAGAAGGTCATCTAGTCCAACCCCCTGCTCGAAGCAGGACCAATTCCTAGTTAAATCATCCCAGCCAGGGCTTTGTCAAGCCTGACCTTAAAAACCTCTAAGGAAGGAGATTCTACCACCTCCCTAGGTAACGCATTCCAGTGTTTCACCACCCTCTTAGTGAAAAAGTTTTTCCTAATATCCAACCTAAACCTCCCCCACTGCAACTTGAGACCATTACTCCTCGTTCTGTCATCTGCTACCATTGAGAACAGTCTAGAGCCATCCTCTTTGGAACCCCCTTTCAGGTAGTTGAAAGCAGCTATCAAATCCCCCCTCATTCTTCTCTTCTGCAGGCTAAACAATCCCAGCTCCCTCAGCCTCTCCTCATAACTCATGTGTTCCAGACCCCTAATCATTTTTGTTGCCCTTCGCTGGACTCTCTCCAATTTATCCACATCCTTCTTGAAGTGTGGGGCCCAAAACTGGACGCAGTACTCCAGATGAGGCCTCACCAATGTCGAATAGAGGGGAACGATCACGTCCCTCGATCTGCTCGCTATGCCCCTACTTATACATCCCAAAATGCCATTGGCCTTCTTGGCAACAAGGGCACACTGCTGACTCATATCCAGCTTCTCGTCCACTGTCACCCCTAGGTCCTTTTCCGCAGAACTGCTGCCTAGCCATTCGGTCCCTAGTCTGTAGCTGTGCATTGGGTTCTTCCGTCCTAAGTGCAGGACCCTTCACTTATCCTTATTGAACCAGATCAGGTCAAGGGATAGGAGTAACAAGGGCAGATTCAGGCCTGCTCTAAATACAGTTTTTGTAGTAGTATTACAAGTTCAAGTAGTGATGTGATTACCATTTTTTTTTTAACCAAAATAGTTATACCAGTATGACCCTAATTGTGGACACAATTATATTGGCATCAAAGTGCTTACACTGGTAAAACTCTTGGGGTGAATGAAGCAAGTAATGCATATGGATATTTACTGATTGGCCCCAATCTTATAAGCATGACCAAATGTAATACTTAATGTCATGTGTAATTTCATTTACTTCATTTGTAAGCATTACATTTACAGTATCAGGATCTAAAATGAAAAGGAGTACTTGTGGCACCTTAGAGACTAACCAATTTATTTGAGCATGAGCTTTCGTGAGCTACAGATCACTTCATCGGATGCATACCGTGGAAACTGCAGCAGACTTTATATATACACAGAGAATATGAAACAATACCTCCTCCCACCCCACTGTCCTGCTGGTAATAGCTTATCTAAAGTGATCATCAGGTGGGCCATTCCCAGCACAAATCCAGGTTTTCTCACCCTCCACCCCCCCACACAAATTCACTCTCCTGCTGGTGCTAGCCCATCCAAAGTGACAACTCTTTACATAATCAAGTTGGGCTATTTCCTGCACAAATCCAGGTTTTCTCACATCCCCCCACCCCCATATACACACACAAACTCACTCTCCTGCTGGTAATAGCTCATCCAAACTGACCACTCTCCAAGTTTAAATCCAAGTTAAACCAGAACATCTGGGGGGGGGGAGGGGGTAGGAAAAAACAAGAGGAAACAGGCTACCTTGCATAATGACTTAGCCACTCCCAGTCTCTATTTAAGCCTAAATTAATAGTATCTAATTTGCAAATGAATTCCAATTCAGCAGTTTCTCGCTGGAGTCTGGATTTGAAGTTTTTTTGTTTTAAGATAGCGACCTTCATGTCTGTGATTGCGTGACCAGAGAGATTGAAGTGTTCTCCGACTGGTTTATGAATGTTATAATTCTTGACATCTGATTTGTGTCCATTTATTCTTTTACGTAGAGACTGTCCAGTTTGACCAATGTACATGGCAGAGGGGCATTGCTGGCACATGATGGCATATATCACATTGGTGGATGTGCAGGTGAACGAGCCTCTGATAGTGTGGCTGATGTTATTAGGCCCTGTGATGGTGTCCCCTGAATAGATATGTGGGCACAATTGGCAACGGGCTTTGTTGCAAGGATAAGTTCCTGGGTTAGTGGTTCTGTTGTGTGGTATGTGGTTGTTGGTGAGTATTTGCTTCAGGTTGCGGGGCTGTCTGTAGGCAAGGACTGGCCTGTCTCCCAAGACTTGTGAGAGTGTTGGGTCATCCTTTAGGATAGGTTGTAGATCCTTAATAATGCGTTGGAGGGGTTTTAGTTGGGGGCTGAAAGTGACCGCTAATGGCGTTCTGTTATTTTCTTTGTTAGGCCTGTCCTGTAGTAGGTAACTTCTGGGAACTCTTCTGGCTCTATCAATCTGTTTCTTTACTTCTGCAGGTGGGTATTGTAGTTGTAAGAAAGCTTGACAGAGATCTTGTAGGTGTTTGTCTCTGTCTGAGGGGTTGGAGCAAATGCGGTTGTATCGCAGAGCTTGGCTGTAGACGATGGATCGTGTGGTGTGGTCAGGGTGAAAGCTGGAGGCATGCAGGTAGGAATAGCGGTCAGTAGGTTTCCGGTATAGGGTGGTGTTTATGTGACCATTGTTTATTAGCACTGTAGTGTCCAGGAAGTGGATCTCTTGTGTGGACTGGACCAGGTTGAGGTTGGTGGTGGGATGGAAATTGTTGAAATCATGGTGGAATTCCTCAAGGGCTTCTTTTCCATGGGTCCAGATGATGAAGATGCATTCCAGTTATAGCTATCCAGTGAATACCGATTACTCATAACCACTTTGAGTCTTGGTTACACTGCAGAATTGTTGCATATTAACTGTTAACCGTAACTCAGGGGTCGGCAACCTTTGGCACACAGCCCATCAGGGTAATCCACTGGTGGGCTGTGAGACATTTTGTTTAAGTTGACTGTCTGCAGGCACGGTCCCCCGCAGCTTCCAGTGGTCACAGTTCAGCGTTCCCGGCCAATGTGAGCTGTGGGAAGCAGCAGCCAGCCCGTGCCGCTTCCCACAGCTCACATTGGCCAGGAATGCCTGCAGAGAGTCACTGTAAACAAAATGTCTCGTGGCCAGCCAGTGGATTACCCTGATGGGCCGCGTGCTGAATGTTGCCGATCCCTGCCCTAAATCAAGAAGTGCATACAAACAATCCTCTGGAATCTATTTTGGCTGCCCAGAAGTCTCCCAATTGAGATTAAAGTGTTGGTTATAAGCTGTAAATCCTTACGTGGTTTGGGACCTACCTACCTGAGATTCTGCCTTTCTTCCTATACCATCCTACCATAGTTCTGGTTAGCAGGGGCAGCAAGATGGACCTCCCTTCATTATAAAAGAGAGGAGCAGCTGGTGGGGCATTCTGAGGATTCTGATATGAGAGAACTTCCCCTGCCCCAAGTCTGAAATAACCCAAATTTGGTGACCTTCTGGACAACCTGCAAAACACATGGGTTTGATACGGTGTATAAACACCACACCTGTGATAAAGGGATTAAAGAGCTGCTGTGGACAAGGCTGGCCCGATCGCTACAGCTCCATCAATCATGTCAGGGGTGGAACAAGGATTTAAAAAGCAGGATATTCCAGTAATTTGTTAGACTGCTTTGAGAGAGACCAGGCAGCAGCTCCCAAGAAAGACTCTTGGAAGGCTTCAGAGAAACTGTCCTGAATAAGGTCATACTGATCCTACAAGGAGAAAATAGACACCAGCATACTGGCTGGGCAGGATTTATTCAGTAAGCCCCAAGACAAACAGCCAAACAGTCGGTACCACTATTCTCAACCCCTCCCAGGATTAGGGAATCTGAGAACGATATTGAAAGGACTAAGGGAGTGGGAGCTAGAGCCCCATCCCTCCATATACGGTCAAATTATTCAGCTCTGAGATTCCTATTTATACAGATGGGCGTGTCCTACAGTTTTGCAGTGCCCAAGGAGCAAGAGACACCCACCAGTAATCCAAAAATTGTAACAAATGGTGGTGAACGTGGGCAAGAGATCACCCCTGAAGTTAGGGGAGGTTGTTGTTGTTTTTTTAAAGCTACTTACACCCACGGGCAGCATAAGCAAGATGATCTTGGACAGGCTTCTGAAATGTCTGACAGTCAACAGCAGCAAGCAGTGCAACAGCAGCAGCAACCGCAACAACAATTACCGACACAGCAGCAGCACCAGGTGATGCAGCAATAATCACAGCTGCTAAGGGAAATAACAGGAAGCAGCAGGATCAGCAGGAACAAATAGTCCAACAAACATCTTTTTTCCAAGCTGGCGAGGATGGCTTGACAAATCCCACAATGAAAGCCCCATCCATACTGGTAAATTGGGTGAAAATGGGCCTGGATGATGACACTGAATCATTGCTCAGACTATGTAAGTGAGTGACTCAGCCAGCCCCATGATTGCAGGAACATTGGGCCATCCTGCTGACCTTTTTCTTCACTGGACCAGCCCAGGCAATGTACCAAGAACTGGATGAGACAGCTGCACAGAACTACCTGAAAGTCCAAGATGGCTATCCTTGACTATTTAAATGTTACCAAGGAAACCCACAGCCAGCACTTCCAAAAGGAAGGGTATCCCCCCCCCCCCCCCCCGCCCAGTAGCATGACCCAGAGTGCTAGCTTCAGAGATCATTGCTGTAGCTGGTTAAAGCCAGCAGTCAAGGGTACAAATAGCTGAACTTGTGGTTGTGGAACAGTTATGCACATCCTACATGCTGGGGGAAGGGCCTGGATGTTAAATTATTGCTCAGAGATGGTAGCCGAGGTGGCCCTCCTCATGGAAAATTATATGATGCTAGCACTGGCAAGCAGTATACCATGAAACAGAGGGCCTGACTGAGCAGAGACTGGGACTGGGAGATTGATCACCTTGCATGCACCCCTAGAAATGGTCTGGGGGTGGCAAGGAACACAAGCAAAGGAGTTGGGTCATGGTCTGGAATTCCTGGGAAACTCTGATGATTTAGAGGGGTTCTGTCATGCAGACCCAGAGGCCTCTCAGACACAATGGAACCATGTACTTCCAAAGGACTTATTCAGCAAGAATTATAAACCCTAAAACAGAGCCTGATTCCTCTGTAGTCCCAAAGGTATGCTTTTCAAATGGATAGCCAGGGTACTTCCATTCAGACTGCCCCATGTGGAATGTAATTACAGGCAAATATGCACAGCTCAAGCTCAGAAGAAGGGGATGGCCAAACAAATGGTGCCTATATGTGTCAATGGCCTAGTACTTCAGATGTGGGCATACTCGCTACAGGAGTAATTAGTGAGACAAGGTGAGGCTGGAAAGATAGCCATGCTGCAATATATACATGTAGATGTGAAGCCCTACCCAACACGAAATATTCAGCTAACTCTGTGTGTGTGTGTGTGGCTGTATGCTCACACACACACACACACACACACACACACACACACACACACACACACAATCTTCTCACCTGGTTAGCACCTGACTTGGCATACCCAATTATACTCGGAAAGAGATTGGCAATATTTACAAGGAACCCTAGCCAACTGAGGGAGAGAGTCCTTAAAGATGGTCACCCCCTGTTGGCAGTTGGAAACAAAGACTGGTCAAGGTGAATTGTTTGAGGTAGGCAAATAACCTGACTGAGGGGAAGGTCCCTTAGGTCTTGGGAACCCACTACCCACCTTCCTAGGTCTTGATGGCTGATTAATCCAGCACTGACATCCTCACCTGGAACACTGACTTTGTACGGGAACAGTTGGTGGATCCCAGGCTTAACCAGGTCTTTGATCAGCTTGCCTCATGAACGGCAAACTGCTGGAATCCTAACTACTCAACAGTGGCCTGGTTTTGAACTCCAGAGCAAGTGGGTCTACTGCATTGAGAGAGACAAATAGATGTGCAAAGTCAGGCCCAAATTCCTGATCTCTACAATATATAGGAAAGAGGTGATGAGATTAGTCCATGAAACACTGCACAGGATACTTGGGGAGGAAGTAAATAATCAACTGAGCCATGACCCATTTTTATTGGCCCAGCCTTCATAAAGGTTTGAGCTTCTACTGGGGATCTTGCTCAATGTCAGTTGAAGGTCCCAGGGTGATCCCCAAGGAATCCCTCATCCCCTGCCCCCCCCTTGTGGATGTGCCCTTTGAAAGGACAAGAATAGATTTGGTGGAGCCCCTTGAAAAGAGTGTGCTGGCTTTCATCAGCACATCTTGGTCATTCTAGATTATGAAACTTGGTACCCTGAGACTATTCTGGTATGGTCAACAAATGCAGCTACCTTAGCAACCGAGCTTGTGAAACTGTCTGTCTTCTTACACAGAACTCCTGACAGAACTCCTGACAGATCAAGGCTCTACTTTCACATCCAGTTGATGAAGAAACTCTGCAACCTATTGAATTGGAAGATGTTATGAACATCGGTCTATCATCCACAAGTAGATGACCTCGTAAAATGGTTTAATAAATTTTTAATAGAAATGTTAGAAAACTTGTGATTGTAGACTTGAAGCATTGGGATAAACTACTCTTACCTCTACTAGTTGCTATTCAGGAACTCCCACAGTCTTCCATTAGCATTTCACCTTTCAAGCTTCAATATGGGAAGCAACTCCTTGGCAGCCGAGGCCTGTTGTAAGAGTCCTGGAAGAATGGGGCCCAACGTGATCCCATGTCCTCTAGTTACAGAGATGATTTACAGAACTGGGGCATTTGCCAGAGAAATCCTCCTGTAGTCCCAACTCAAACAAGAAAGTTCCTATAACCATGGAGCTCACTCGTGAACTTAAGACAGATGATCAGGTACTATTACTGCTACCCTGCTCAGAGTCTAAATTGTTAGCCTTCTGGCAAAGGCCCTTTGAAGTGGTTAGAAAAATGGGGCCCATTTAATTTTGAAATCTAGCACCCAGGCAAAAAAGTAAAGAAACCACATTTCTCATGTAAATCTTCTGAAGATCAGGGAGGGGCTTTTCATCAATCCCTCCCTGTCAGGGCTTGGCCATGCATAGCTTATGCACACCAGTCAGTTACAAAGGTGCAGCTGGGAGACAAGTAACTGAGTCAGGAGCGAGGCAGGTCAAGATACCGGGAAGTCAGGGTCAGGTACTGGGTTACAGACAGCAGGAAGTAGCAGAGTCAGGGACAAATTGGGGGCAGAAGCCAGAGTCTAACGTCCACAGAAAGGCAAGGTGTAGATCAGAAGCATGCAGACAGTTTGCAGCATTGCTCAGATAGCTCCCTGTGATGGCTTTCTGGTTTATATAGCATCATGAACCAATCAATGGGCAGTGGTGGGCAAGGGCACCACTCAGGTAGAGAATAATTCCTGCAGTTTCTAGCTTCACAGGGTCTGCCAGTGAAAACATGTCCTAAGCTTCCGATGGCAAGGTGAAAGCATCAGTTGCCTAGAACCCCCCTGATTCCAAATTCTAATCCCACAGGATCTTACACTCTTTCCTTTCCCCTGCCTCCCAGAACCTGAACTGGGACTTGAGGCCATGATGGGAAAACCTGGAGGTTGTAAAGATGTGTGAGAGAACTATACAACCTGATCCACAACAACTCATGGACGTGTTCTCTGTAGCATTCTCATATGCTTCAGGAAAGATGCACTTGCTCTTCCATCATATTGAAATGGCTGCAGCACAGAATGTGAGGGAAAACCCTCACCCCCTGCCCTGGAAAATGTGGGACTTTGTCTATTAAGAGTGTCAAGTGATGTTAGATCTGGGAGTGGTAGAGGTATCTTAGTGAGTGGAGGAGCCCTATTGTCCTGGTCCAGAAGCCGAATGGGACAATGTGTTTCTGTATTGATTTCCGCAAAGTCAACACTGTATCTAAATTCAGTGCCTATCCCATGCCATGGATGGATGAATTACTAGAATAGTTAGGGGTGGCTGAGTATATATTTACCATCTACTTTACCAAAGGATACTGGTTGATCTCCCTTCCCCAGACTGCAAAGAGAAAATAGCTTTTTCACTCACTCCAGGTTGTACCAATTCTGTACCATGTGATTTGAGCAGCTGTGACCTTCCAGAGACTGGTGGATAAAATTGTGTGATCTCTCCTGGGCAGTATGCTGCAGCCTATCTGGATGACATTGTCATCTATAACCGGAGTTTGGTATGTCACCCAAAGCAGGTAGAGGTGGTACTTCAATCGCTCACAACGCAGAGTTGATGGCCAATCCAGCAAAATTGGGAATTGTGAAGCTACATATTGGGGGAGGGATAGCTCAGTGGTTTGAGCATTGGCCTGCTAAACCCAGGGTTGTGAGTTCAATCCTTGAGGGGGGCATTTAGGGATCTGCGGCAAAAATTGGGGATTGGTCCTGCTTTAAGCTTTAGATGCTTTAGATGACCTCCTGAGGTCCATTCCAATGCTGATACTCTACGATTGTACCTAGGATACACAGGAGGTGGCCAGTTGTGACTTAGTGGACAAAGTCCACACTTTGACTAGCTGCCCTACACCTTCAATAAGAAAAACAAGTGTGATGATTCCTGGGATTAACAAGGTACTATGGATATTTTATACCAAGGTTCACTACTATTGCTGTCCCCTTAGCAGACCTCAAAAGATACCTGTGATAGACGGGCACCTGTGACAGACGGGTACCTGTGACAAAGCCTTTAAGACACTCAGAGTATCTATGGAGATAACTGGTCCTTTTTAACCCCAATTTCTGAAAAGAGTTCCTTTTATAGACTGGTGCCTCAAAGGCGGATCACAGGGTTGTGCTGTCGCAAAAGCTCAAGGGGGAAAAACATCCAATACTTTATATCGGTAGGAAGCTACTGCTTAGAGAAAGGACACTCAGTCATCGAAAAAGAGGGGTTAGCTGTGATATGGGCTGTGGACTCCCACACCCAACTCTAACACTTGAATGCAATGAAGGAGACCAATGCTGAAATAATGCATTGATACCTGTCACTACAACCCTATAGGTTCCAAGTCCACCACCAAACCAGAAAAGCTCATACAGATGCTGACTTTTTTGGCCATGATGTGGTAACCCCCCAGGAAACAGACACCACTACTGCAATCCTGAGGGGAACAGTGTGAAATGGGGTGCATAAAGCACACACCAGTGACAAAGGGATTAAAGATCTGCTGTGGCCCCTCCAGTCCTATCAGTTGTGTCACAGGTGGAACAAGGGTTTAAAAAGCATGACATTTCTCTCAATTGCTGGGCAGCTTCGGGAGAAATCAGACAGCAGCTCTATAGCTCCCAAGAGCAATTCTTGGAATGCATCAGGGAAACTGCCCTCCAGAATGTCATATTGGTCCTTCAAAGAAAATTTCCTTTGGATGCCTTTCTTTCTTAGTGATAATATCTGATTTTACCCGCTTTGTCAAAGAGGTGTTCTTAAACTGATAAATTTAATACCACTTTCATTTGGAAAGGACTATGCAGTTAAAGTTTTAATGGAGTATGATGCAACAAGCAAATGCATCTTGTAGTAATTACACACTTTCATTTGGGTCTGTAACAGATGCATTTAAACAATCAAACTGCAAACCTCATAACATTATTTTTACATTAAACAGTAACAGATTCAACTATAATATGTTAATTTGTTTGTACATTTGTTTTCTTTGGTGCTTGTCTCAGGCTAGTCAGAATGCATCATCCTGAAGTTCTGAAGTAGCCAAATAATGTTCTGTTTCCTTGCACTTATATGTGAAGGGTCCTTTATAGATTCAACAAAGTATGTTAAGAATAGAGGTGGACCTTAATCAGAACCCTATATCTGAACACCCTGAAGATTGTGGTACTTCAGTTCCAGATCCAAATCTATGATTGGCTCCTTTCAAACATGGGTCTGAATTTCTACCAATTTGAAAAAAAATGTAAATCTGTATTGGTACTTTGCTGCTCAGACCTTTCACTTATTATGATGATCAAGTTTGCTAAATATCCAGTAATATTTAAGGTAGTGTATGTGTGTTACAAAACAGCTCATAAGAAAGGGGAGTGGGTGGTGGTGTAAACTGTTAGTGTGGCTTGGTTTCCCAGAATATAGAAACTTCTGGTTGATGGGAACTACAGTTGATAACCTGGCTAACTTGGCTGGCTAGCTCATCATACTTTTCAGGCTTCACAGTGTGGAATTTCGTAGGTGACTGCTTTTCATTCTAACTGTAGAAAATGTGAATCATGAAGACAGGTTGAGCGGTGATTACATCAGTATATTCAGTGTATTTAATTTAATAAAAACTTCATGTTTGTTTTCACTACCTTCTCCCCAAGAAAAACAAATTCATTTTGCTTATGCTTCATCTGGTAGAGGTACAGAATACCCTCCTAATTTTATTATTTCAAAATATGGCACTTCTAAGAGTGCAATGACTTTCACTTCAAACTCTCCCAGTATTGCATCCCAGTGTCAGCTTTGGTATGAGTGTTAATAGATTCATCATATAAACATGTAAAAGATATATGTATACATATCACTATAATTAGGCATACATACATATTTCTCAGCAGTCAAAATTCATAATATAAAAAAATAAATTGCAGTGATGCTATAATGATCTACACCAGCTGAGAATTGACCTTGAGAAACATAGGTCCTGAATTTCAGCTCCTGACCTGCATGTATGAACATAAAAAATTACACATATACATACCCTCAAGACAATGGATTTTTGTAGACACAGGAAACATCTAATCTACCTGGATTTCAGGAAGGCTTGTGATACAATTCCACATGGAAAAGTATTAGTTAAATTGGAAAAGATGGGGTTTAATATGAGAATTGAAAGATGGATCAGAAACTGGTTAAAGAGGACACTATAATGGGTCATACTGAAAGGTGAACTGTCAAGCTAGAGGGAGGTTACTAGTGGAGAACCTCAGGGACTGATCTTAAAACCTATCTTATTAAACATTTTTATCAATGACCTTGGCACAATAAGTGGGAGTATGTTAATAAAATTTGCAGATGACACTAAGTTGGGAGGTATTGACAACATGGAGGCGGACAGGAATATCTTACAAGAAGATCTGGATAAACTTGAAAACTGGAGTAATAGAAATGGAATTAAATTTAATAATGCAAAGTGCAAGGCCATGCATTTAGGGACTAACAATATTTTTTTTTATATAAGCGGGGAACTTATCAGTTGAAAGAGCCACAGGAGGAGGAAGACCTAGGTCTATCGGTTGATCACAGCCTGACTATGATCTATCAATATGATGTGGCTGTGAAAAAGGCTAATGCAGTCCAAGGATACATCAGGAAAAGTATTTCCGGCAGAGATAGGGAAGTATTACTATGATTATACAAGGCACCCATAAGACCTCATCTGGAATACTGTGTGCAGTTCTGCTATCCCATGTTTAAGAAAGTTGAATTCAAACTGGAACAGGTGAAGAGAAGGGCAACTAGGATGATCAGAGAAATGGAAAACCTACTGTGAAGGAAAAATTTAGTAGGCCTAACCTAATAGGCCTAAAAACTTTGGTCAAGCTAACTGTGTATATGAAGCATAAGAAGAGAGTGAGGAAAATTCCATTAAGGGGCAATTGCAACAGCACAGCTTAAGAAATGTAACCATAACCACTAGAAGTCAGAAAAAAACGTTAACCGCAAAGGAAACATATGTCAATAACAGGTAAAGGTTGTTTTGGTAAACTCCAAGTAAGGCAAAGCTACTGTTGAAGCTTGCATAAATGCCAAATAAGGAAAATGCTTTTGAAGGAAGTGGGCTTGACAAATTGTGGTTTTCAGCAATATAAGCTCCTGTATTTCTGTTTATGCCAGAGCAGCTCCAGCTGATTCTCCCTGTATGCACATGCTTGAATAAAGAAGCCTCAGGTTTGTTCTGATCCAAACACAACACGTGGTTAATTTTCCACCACACTACCTTAAGGATATTCAAAGAGCTCGATTTGTTTGTCCTAAACAAAAGTAGGGTGAGGGGAGACATGTTTGTTTTCTATAAATACATCAGATGGATAAATACCAGGGAGGAGGAGGAGTTATTTAAGTTAAGTGCTAATATTGACACAAAAACAAATTGATATAAGCTGTCAATCAGTACGTTTAAACTTGAAATTACAGTAGTGAAGTTCTGGAACAGGTAGTAGTGGGAGCAAAAAACCTCACTGGATTTCAGACTGAGCTTGATAAGTTTATGGAGGGGATGGTCTGATGAGACTGCCTACAATGGCATGTGGCGATCTGCAACAGCTAGCAGCAAATATCTCCAAAAGCCAATTATGGGGCACTGGATGAGGAGGGCTTTGAGCTATTACAGAGCATTCCTTTCCAGGTTTTTGGCTGGTGGGTCTTGTCCTCAGGCTCAGGGTCTAACTGATCACCAATATTCCCTCTAGTTTTTGACAGGCTGTGTGCACAAAAAATTTCTTCTGTGCAAATTTTTGAAGCAGAGTTCAAATTTGTGCACCATGAGGCAAATGCACCCAAGCAAGTAAAATGCTTATACATTTAAAAAGTTTTAATTTGCAATTTGTGTCAATTTATATGGGTTTTCAGACTGAGACATCATAAGTAAAAGAAGAAAAACAAAAGTTTGTGTTTTACATTTAAAATTTTCCTAAAAAAATATCAATAAATGATTATCAGCCAAGAATAAGATATGGAATTACAAATGCATTTTAATTTCCTTATTGGTCAAAATGTCAAAGACTGCTAAACTAAACTTACTGTTTTTCCCTGCGAACTTTTTCATTTGTCCATTCAATATAAACTCTGTCCAGATCTCTCAATCCTCCATCCAGCGGGTACTCTTAATACACATCATCATGTCCAAATTATCTACTTGTAAATGATTCCGTAGTTTGTTTTTTAGAGTGTTCATTAAGCTAAAGCCATGCTCACAGGAATGTTCCTCCAATATCCATCAACTTTGCAAGATCCTGAAACTGTTTATTCTGGTGAGGAAATATCACCATATCCGGGAGACTTAAAACCAATTGGCTTTTGATTCTTTCGGCTACTGCAAACTTGAAGTCATTGTACTGACTGACTATAACGATCTCTTCAGCAAGAAGGTCTTTGTATTTTGAACATAGGGATTTGACCTCATGAATTCCAAAATTGAAGTCACACTTAACTATTGCTGCACAGTCAAAAGCGGACCACTCATGGACTTCATCCTCTGGAAACCTGTCTACCAAATGTGCACACAAGATGTTTATGAAAGTTATTATGAAACTGGGATCAATTTCATTATTTTCTTGAGAGCTCATATCTAAGAGAGCCTTAACTTTGTCACTCCATAAGACTGAATCTCCAAGGTACTGTCTTCTGATCTTGTTCAGTTTACCTCGCGCAAGGTGAAATGCTTCAAGAGGTGTAAGGCCCCGTTTCTGGAGCAGCGTGAATTGTGAAGCCAGCTCAGACAAAATATCATTCAAAACTGCTAATATTATTTGGTACTCCATGGTATTCAGCTTTTTGTGGCAGTATTTAGAAACTGGATCAGTATCTTTGTCTTGCTCAAAATATTCCAGAAGAGGATTATAGTTGTGAATAATTGCTAGAAGTGCAAAGTGCCTAGATAACCAGCATGCTTCACTGAGTGGCCTGAAAGCCACTGACTCGCATTCAGAAGCATCCATTATTTCCTGAACATTGCATTTTCTCCTGGATGACCAACAGAACACCATGTAGATAGTTCTCATTAAGGTTTCAATGTCTCTTACCAGCTTGACCTCTTTCCATATATTGGAAATCCCCAAGTCTTCCCAGTGTGCAATGCAATGTTTCTGGACTAAGCGTGGAATATCACATTTCAGCGGAGCAGCCATGTCATTGAGTTTGTCCAACATCATGGAAGCACCATCAGATGTGAACATCACCATTTTCAGTAGATCAAGTTGGTGTTTTTTATAAAATTCTTTGATTTCAGAGCCTATTGAAACAGCATCACATTCTTGCAATCGTAATAGTCCACCAAACAAAGTTTTATAGTCTACAGAATTTATGGATCTATATTTAAAGTAGAGTATCAAGTATCTGTTAATGGATATACCAGTGCTTTCATCAACAGCTAGAGTATGAAACATGGCCAATGCTATTTCATGCATGAGGTTATTTTGGACAATGCAGTTGATAATTTCAAGAAATTCAAAAGCATAATATTTACTTCTCCAGCTTGCTGGTATGCACACATACTTTCCATATGGTCATTAATATCCTGAACAGAAAACACTGAGTTGTTCATTTTAATAGCCAATAACACGTTGTCAATAAGTACCTTGATTTCTTCTGAGTTTGAGCTCTTGTGTTCAAGATTAATTTGCTTCCTCTGTTTTTCAGCTGGACTTTCAAGAATCATGCTAAGCAATCCGCTCTGTAAGGAAGGGGTTTTGTTTCTAAGTCTTGTTACACCAGCTATATGAGACTTATTTGACAGATGACACTTTAAGAAATCCAACTTCCATACATGGTTCCATATTCTTCCTGTTGAAAATTATCCCAGAGCTCTGGCATCTCAACAATATACAAAAAACACTCCGTTGTCCTCATCATATGTGAATATTTCACAAAGTTTAACAGGCATTACACTATGTGACTTCAGTGTAACCGTCTCTATAGCTCATCCAGCCATCCATATTTAAATGAAGTCGCTGTTCTTTTATGCTTTAGACCTCTACACAGTGACATTTTGGGATTGATTTTTTACCAGATTGATTTATTTAAATTAATACTTTAATTATATGGCTATTATTTCAATGTGCTTAACAGCATGACTCGACAAAAGGGCAAATGGGAGCTCATTCAGATAAGGATATCGGAAGTTTGTACATAGCTCTGATCACGTCCATGTATTTGCGGCAAAAAAACGTGGTGAAATGGTAAAACATCACGAGTCAATGTATGAAGTCCAATGCCTCGGAAAGATTTTAGTCACGACAACAACACTTACCTTTGTTCATTTCTGGGAAATCTTTGCAGTTCCTTAGCAACTATGGCCAGGCATTTTGACTTATTCGCACATACGTGAGTTTGTACACGGCCAAATGAACAGACTACAAGGAGATGTGTGGGACCCCTACTCCCGACTGTCCCAACGTGATCAACGTTCCACTAGGTTTAAACTAGTGTAAATGGTGGATTCCCTGTAACTGGGAATGGTGGATTCCGCATTCAAAATGCTGGCGGAGAGGGGTATGATTCATTGTCCTCCTTTCCCTTCCCCCCGCTTGCCAGCTAGTAGAATCTGGCTGTGTTGAAAGATGGCGGGCGAACAATGTCAAAAGTCGCCTGTAAATAGGGTGACCAGATCACAAGAGTGAAATAACAGGACACGTTGGGTGAGCAGGGGGGCGGGGAAGGGGCGAGGAGAGCCACACAGCTCCCCTGGCCTGCATCCCCTGAACCCACTATGCCCAGAACCCCCCCACAACTCCCCACATTTGACACAAATGCACAGTGCTGCATTTGTGCTCCACCCCTGCCCAGTGCCCCCCGTCCACAGCCCCACCACAGCTGCCCAGCACCCCAAACAGAACCCCCACACTCACTAGTTTCCCAAAACACACATATTTCTCCTCCCTCCCTCCCTCCTTCCCTCCCAGTGCCCTTCTCCACAGCCCCACCACCGCAACTAAACTATGCCCCACACAGACCCCCGCTGCTCCGTGCCCTGACACACACATATCTCCCCCACTGCCCAGCACCCCCCAACAGGCCCCCACTGCCTAGCACCCCAAGACACACAAACCTCCCCCACTGCCCAGTGCCCTTCACACCCTCACAGCCCAGCACCCACACACACACACACCTCCTAGACACTCACTCTACCACACCCTGCCCCTTTCCCTGGCCGCACTCACCAGCCTTGCTGGGAGGTCTCTGGCTCCTAGGGTCAGAGCGGTGAGGGGGGTCTCCACTTTCCATGTGCTGTGCCCACCACAAGCACAAGCTCTGTGGCTCCCATTGGCCAGGAAAAGTGCCAATGGGAGCTGCTGGAGCCATGGAGTGGGGCTTGCAGGTGCCAGTAGCACGCAGAGATCCTAAGAGCCAGCGGGTACCTCTGGCTCTTAGGGTCGGATCTGGTCAGGTCAGGTCGGGTCGGGGGGCACCTGAAAGCCCAGCCCCGCAGCTCTGATTGGGCAGGAGGGAGCCACCTGCACTGCAGGCTCCTGTCGGCGGGTGGGCATGCCAGCGGGACCTTCCCCAGGAATCGCTGGCACGCCAGCCCCGGGACTTTGGCGGTGATGATGAGCTGGCATCCAGACCGATGTGTGGTGAGGATGCAAGACAAATGTGCACGCGGTGTTTCCCCATGTGCATAGGGTTTAGAATCAGTGTACACGCACACAGCTTAGGGAACAGTGCTGATCACCATATTTGGGGTTCGGGAAGGAATTTTCCCTCAGGTCAGATTGGGAGAGATGCTGTGAGTTTTTTGCCTTCCTCTGCAGCATGAGGCATGGGTCACTTGCAGGTTTAAACTAGTGTAAATGGTGGATCCCTGTAACTTGCAGTCTTTAGATCATGATTTGAGGAATTCAGTAATTCATCCAGAGAATTACTGGATGGGTATGTATTATGGGTCTGTAAAAGGAGTATGTCAGTGAGCTGGTGAGGTTCTATTTCCTGCAAATGTACAGGAGGTCAGACTAGATGATCATGATGGTCCATTCTGGCCTTAAAGTCTGTGACTCTGAGCCAACACTTGCAATTTCAAATACTTACAGGCAATGTTGAATAAGTCTAACACCTGCATGAGCATTTTAATAGTATTGTCTCTTTTCCCAGCACCAGTGTTCTATTATCAACCAAATGTCACTCCTCTGACAATTGATAGCAGAACTTGATAGTCTTGCAGGTCAGCTTCCTGCGGCAGGAGAAATCAGTCACTACCTGAACACAGGCAATCATCTCTTTCAGAAATGTCAACCCACAAACCAATGTACAGTTCCTATGATGTAACTTTGGATCAAGAACTGAGTCTAGCAGAAAACAAACTTTGTAAATTAAAAGAGCTTCTTCTATGTAGAACTTTGCAAACAAAGAAACAATTATTCAGGCATTTCTTCAAAGACTAAAAATTTTCTCATATGGAGTTGTTCCTAATTTACTCCATATGTGCTCATTCCTTATTCTGGAATAAGAATGTACACTCAAGAAGTCACTCAGAATAGATATTGCACTTTAAAGTAATTTAATCAGTTACTTTATCAATAAAGTAAAATAACTTAATCAGGGAAAAAAAACTTTCAGGAGTAGACAAACCATAAGAAAAAGAACTTGGAAGACTGTGTAACAGGGCCACCTGGTGATATTGACCATAACAATAGTGTAACTTTGATGTATGTGTAAGTGTTAAAATTTATACTGACAGAACCCATTTCTCCCATTGAGTATGACAGGTAAAAATTCTAATGCTAGTGGGCACATGCTTGTTAGTGAATTCATAGTACAAATGCTTCTGATACCATTTTTCAAGAGTGCATGCACACATTTACACCTGCAATGTGCATGGGTATGTATGTATACATAAAGGCACAAACAGCAGTCACTAGACAATAGTAATGATGAAATAGATGGTAGGCTAAAAATTAAACTCAGAATATCTATTCATCTATGATGAAGTTGATCTTATTACTTTATCCTCTATACCAGTTGCTGTCTCTGAGGTAATTAACATATAGTCTCAGGGTCCTCCCATAGATCATCTGGCCAATTAGACTGGCTTTATGTTTTTTCTCTTATTTTAAAATGAAATTCATTCTCCTCCTCAAGGCCTGAATCTTGTCTCTCACCATCATAAAACATTAATAAAATAAAATTATCTTCTCTGCTTATTGAAGGGTATATTATCTGCTTGATTCATGTGCTTTATTCCCATTAATGCTAATAGGAGTTATGTGTCCATCTGGGGAAGAGAATATGCCTTTAATCCCTTAAATTAAAAATAAGAGTGTCTGCCAAAGTAAGAAAAGCATTACTTTTTGTGAATGATTCCCTTTTGAATAAAGGATGATAAAAAGAAAATTATAGTGTTTATTCCTGTCTATCATTTTTATTTTAAAAGACAAGGGAAGTCATACAAATTCTGTCAAGTATGTGGGTAGCCAAAGAACTCATAGGGATATATATATATGTCTTCTTTTATAGGGTTGCCAGGCGTCCGGTTTTCAACCGGAATACCCAGTTGAAAAAGAATCCTAGTGGCTCCAGTCAGCAAAGTTGACCAGGCCGCTAAAAGTCTGGTTGGCCTCAGTGCCAGCAGGGCAGACAGGCTCTGTGACCAGCTCTGTGCGGCTCCTGGGAAGTGGCTGGCATGTCCCTCTGGCTCATAGGTGGAGGGGCAGCCAGGGCGTCTCCGTGCATTGCCCCCACCAGCAGACACCACCCCGAGTGCCAGCTCCACAGCTCCCATGGGCTGGAAACCACAGCCAATGGGATCTGTGGGGGCAATACCTGCAGGTGGGGGCAGCGCCAGAGCCCCCCTGGCCACCCCTCCACCTAGGAGCTGGAGGAACATGCCAGCCACTTCCCAGGAGCTGCCTGAGGTCAGCGCCATCTGGAGCCTACACCTCAAACCCCTTCTCACACCCCAACCCCCTGCCCCAGCTTGGACCCCCTCCCACACCCAAACTCCCTGACAGAGCCCTCACCCTGCACCTCCTCCTGAACCCCAACTACTGCCCCAGCCCTGCGCCCACTCCTGACTCCAAACCCCTCAGCTCCAGCCCCACCCCCAGCCTCCTGCCCAAGCCCATAGCCCCCTTTCACACCCCAAACCCGTCAATTCTGTCCTCACCCCAGACCCTGCACACCCAAAGCCCCCTCCCACACTTCGAACCCCTTGGCCCCAACCTGGAGCCGCCTCCTACACCCCTCATCCCTGGCCCCTCCCCAGAGTCCGCACCCCAGCCCGAGCTCTCACCCCCGCCCCAGCCCAGTGACAATGAACGAGTGAGCACAACGGGGGGAGGGGGATGAGTGAGTGGGGGGGCCGGGCCTCAGGGCAGGGGCGAGGCAAGGGTGTTTGGTTTTCTGCAATTAGAATGTTGGCAACTCTATTCTTTTGATGCATGAATTGGAATTCAGCATTCACTGAAATACATGCAGGGATAATTAATTTGAGCAGGATAGGGCCCAGATGATTGACACTCTAGAAATTTTTGTAAAAGAAAGCTGGAAGAGGGGTTGACTTTAAAGATTAAAAGCACATTTTAGGGACTGCTGAGGACACAAAAAGAGCTTCTACTGTCAACTGAATAAACACCACAGTACTAGTGCAACAAATGACAACTTTCGTATGTATATTCTGTTACACTTATCTTATTTCTGGGATCTTGTGTGTTACTTGCTTACATACTATTATTATGACAGACTGAATGGTAGTTCTGAAAATTTATATAGAGAAACTGAAAAATATTTGGAAAATTCTACTATCTAATGGTACTCATTCTTCAAAACTAGTCAAAAGCTAAAATCAAAATAGTTTTGAATTATGAGTGAAATTGTTAGCAAAACTCTTAGCATCTTTCATTATTTAATATAATCCAGGTTCTATACAAACATGTGGTAAATGCAATTCCTTCCCCAAAATCTCATATTCTAAATGACAAGATATAACAGGTGGCTCAGACAAACAAGCAGGTGAAGTGAGGAATGGGGTAGATGGAGTAACAAAAACTAAAGGGAATTATCAATTCCCTTTCCTTGAAGAAAAATTTAAGAGTACAGCAATAGTTACTAATTTTGTATGCTATTGTACAAAGTGCTACCCTTTCAACTCATGGCAATGGAGACACAATTAACGGTAACATTTTAATTGGTTTTTAGTGGCTTCAATTCTTCTCTGAAAGATGATGCTTGATATAGCTCAAAGAGGGCTTCTGGAAAATTAACTTCTTCAGTAAATGGTGGTAGTCAACTAGCTTGGAATACCACACAGAAAAAGCAGATTTTAAACTATTTATTTCACTCTACTTGCCTAATGACCAGAGCTCCACATAGGAGTCTCTAGTTCAAATCCTTATTGGTTCTTGGAATTAGGGTGTTAAACAAGATACCACACCAGGATCTTGCTAGGTGGCAAGGATCCCATGGCTTGGTATCAGCAGAGAGAAAAGAGTTAGTATGAAACGTGGAAAAGTATAGACTCTTCAGAGTGGTATAGAAATGTATATGTTCAAATGTGACCTACAGAACTTGAGTTATTCCTAAGGAAAAGTCATGGGAGATGTAGGGCTGATGTATACAACTAGGGAGCAGAGTCAGTGATGGATGAAGCCCTCCACTTCTCAGAATCTCTTCAGTGAAAGTGTGAAAATGGGGTCAGGAA
Source organism: Caretta caretta (assembly GCF_965140235.1). Classification (NCBI taxonomy): domain Eukaryota; kingdom Metazoa; phylum Chordata; order Testudines; family Cheloniidae; genus Caretta; species Caretta caretta. The sequence goes on along the minus strand of NC_134206.1, from coordinate 72,432,759 downwards.
GAGTACATAGAACTCTTTAGCTTCTGGAGCAGGAATCGACAACCTTTGGGATGCGGCCTGCCAGGGTAAGACTCCTGGCGGGCTGGGCCAGTTTGTTTACCTGCCGCATCCGCAGGTTCAGCCGATCGCAACTCCCACTGGCCACGGCTAGCTGTTCCAGGGCAATGGGGGCTGCAGGAAGCGGCGGCCAGCACATCCCTCAGCCCGTGCCGCTTCCAGCAGCCCCCATTTGCCTGGAGGTGTGAACCGCGGCCCCTGGGAGCTGCGATTGACCGAACCTGTGGACGTGGCAGGTAAACAAACCGGCTCGGTCCACCAGGGGGTTACCCTGGCAGGCTGTGTGCCAAAGGTTGCCAATACCTGGCTGAGATTCTCAAAGGTTTTTAGGTGCTTAACTCTCTTTGAAATCAGTGGGAGTTAGGCATCTGAATACTTTTGTGGATCAAGGTCCTAGAGATAATTTCTTGCAATCACCAATAATCATATAGTATTTATAGCTCAAATGACACTTAAGTATACTGTAATGTAAGTAGAGCTGAATATTTGGTTCAATGGCAATTATAAATTGTAAAAAAAAAAGGTGTGATCCAAACAAACAAACAAACAAACAAACAGGCTTATTTTGGTGAATCAAAAAAGCCAACAAACATTATATTTCAGGTCCAATAAAATCTTTTGTTTCTGGACATTTACAGCTTAAAATAAAATAAAACAAAAGCAAAGGAATCAAGGGATATATTCACAAAACAAGTGAAGGAGTATGTTGTGGTGCTGCCGTACCTCCTTATACACGATGGCTAGGACAGTCATCTGGGATGTGAGAGAGCAAAGTTCAAATCACCAAATCTGAAACATGATTTGAACCCAAATCACCCGTTTCCCAAGTGCATGCCCTAATCACCAGGCTATTGTGTATTCTCAATTTTTTCCATTTGAAGCTGTTCCACTTTGTAAAACTAATTAAATAATCACTGAACCAGAGTGTGAAAGTGAGTGAGAATGACTCTATAGTCTGATGATTTGGACTCTCATCTGGGATGTGGAAGACCCAAATTCAAGTACATGCATTAATAATTATTTAATTAGTTTAAATAATATGAGCAGAAGATTTACTAGTTTTTTTTTTAAATAAATCCTTCTGAAGTCATTTTCTCATTTGTAAAACCAAATTAAAATTATCAGAAGCAAGAAAGAAATCATATATGAACAATAGCAGCTGCTAAATGCTCAGCACTTTTGAAAACCTGGTCAATTTTGCAAGGCAGTAAAAGTTTTCTATTCTCTTAAATGTAACATATCATATTTCAAATTCCAGAAAACAACTTGACCCTTACAGAATCCCACACACAAGTATTTACTGAAACCAAACTTGACGATAAAAGATGGAAGTGCTTATGGACAGATTTAGACCTTAATGCAGCTCCCCTTGAAGTCAGGGAGAGCCTTCCTTGTGGTTCCACAAAGAGAAAGATGAGGCTTCCACTATGATTGACCCAATGAGTCACAATTAAGCACAACCATTCAAATTTTGACTATTTACAATAAACTGCAATCAATTCTTGAATAAAAAAAAACAAAATAAATCAAATTGGGGACAATTAGACTACTTTAAATTACTGAAGAAAACATGATCTTAGACATTCTTCAAGAAGAAAAAAATACTAAATTCTTTGGGCCAGACGCTTTGCTGCTGTGAATCAGTGTAACTCCACAGAAGCAAATGGGTGCACATTTAGTAGTGACTGGTATTTTGTACCACCTAGATTTAGAAAAAATATATATATATATAATTGGGAACAGCTGATGTATTATTCAGTGGTTCATATTTCTCAGTGTCTATCTCTCTCTCTCTGAGAATTTTAAAAAATCCCCAAATGCAGGAAAAATAGTAGAGCTGTTTAGTAATTTTCCATCAGAATAATTTTCTGATCAAAAAACAAACAAAAACTCCTTTTCATAAAATCTAAAATTTCCACTGGAAAATTTCTCTTTTCCACCAGGAACACCAGCTCCCTGGCTGCCATTCCTGAAGGTTCTTGTTAATTTCATTTTCTCCCTGCAGAAGAGCTTAGGCAAGAGCTTTCCAGCCAGGCTAGGAGGAACGCTGAGCACCCTGGCTCTCTTCCTGCCCCACAGCTTGTCTGGTGTGAGCATTTCCATGTGCACAAGTAAAATACACAAACATACATCCTCTCTGAAGCCTCCTGGATGAATGGCATTCACTCAAAAAGCAGCTTTCTAGAGTCTGATGTATGTATACTATGCATCTACTAAAATCAGGGGATACTTTTGAGGGGAAATCAAAAGGTGGGTGTTTTGTTTTGTTTTTCCACAGAAAAAACTTTGCCATAGAAGTTATTTAATGAGCCATGGGCAGGAGCTTATTGAAACTGCAACCTCTTTAGGTCCTGATCCAGAAGAGTATGTAAATATTTACACTGTTTAACTGGATCAGTGCCTTAATGAGAGAGATGGCAATGGTGGCAGATGACAGAACAAGGAGCAATGGTCTCAAGGTGCAGTGGGGGACGTCTAGATTGGATATTAGGAAACACTATTTCACTAGGAGGGTGGTGAAACGCTGGAATGGGCTACCTATGGAAGTGGTAGAATCTCCATCCTTAGAGGTTTTTAAGGCCCAATTTGACAAAGCCTTGGCTGGGATGATTTAGTGGGTGTTGGTCCTGCCTTGAGCAGGGGGTTGCACTAGATGACCTCCTGAGGCCTCTTCCAACCCTAATCTTCTATGATCATATGATTCTTCTATGTAAGAGGTTGTTAAACTTAGTTTTCCCCTTGTGATGCAAAATGGCAGTTTTGTCCATCTCTAATTCAAACGGAACCAACTATATTTGCAATGTAGAAGGCATGTCTCTTTTAAACCTATTTATTTTCTTATAGAATTGTAAATAGTTGACCATAACTAACACTGTCTAGAATCTTCTATATCTGGCTTCCTTAAAAAGGACAAAAAGAAAAGGAGTACTTGTGGCACCTTAGAGACTAACCAATTTATTTGAGCATGAGCTTTCGTGAGCTACAGCTCACCTCATCGGATGCATACCGTGGAAACTGCAGCAGACTTTATATATACACAGAGAATATGAAACAATACCTCCTCCCACCCCACTGTCCTGCTGGTAATAGCTTATCTAAAGTGATCATCAGGTTGGGCCATTTCCAGCACAAATCCAGGTTTTCTCACCCTCCACCCCCCCACACAAATTCACTCTCCTGCTGGTGATAGCCCATCCAAAGTGACAACTCTTTACACAATGTGCATGATAATCAAGTTGGGCTATTTCCTGCACAAATCCAGGTTTTCTCACATCCCCCCACCCCCATATACACACACAAACTCACTCTCCTGCTGGTAATAGCTCATCCAAACTGACCACTCTCCAAGTTTAAATCCAAGTTAAACCAGAACATCTGGGGGGGGGGGGGTAGGAAAAAACAAGAGGAAATAGGCTACCTTGCATAATGACTTAGCCACTCCCAGTCTCTATTTAAGCCTAAATTAATAGTATCCAATTTGCAAATGAATTCCAATTCAGCAGTTTCTCGCTGGAGTCTGGATTTGAAGTATTTTTGTTTTAAGATAGCGACCTTCATGTCTGTGATTGCATGACCAGAGAGATTGAAGTGTTCTCTGACTGGTTTATGAATGTTATAATTCTTGACATCTGATTTGTGTCCATTTATTCTTTTACGTAGAGACTGTCCAGTTTGACCAATGTACATGGCAGAGGGGCATTGCTGGCACATGATGGCATATATCACATTGGTGGATGTGCAGGTGAACGAGCCTCTGATAGTGTGGCTGATGTTATTAGGCCCTGTGATGGTGTCCCCTGAATAGATATGTGGGCACAATTGGCAACGGGCTTTGTTGCAAGGATAAGTTCCTGGGTTAGTGGTTCTGTTGTGTGGTATGTGGTTGTTGGTGAGTATTTGCTTCAGGTTGCGGGGCTGTCTGTAGGCAAGGACTGGCCTGTCTCCCAAGATTTGTGAGAGTGTTGGGTCATCCTTTAGGATAGGTTGTAGATCCTTAATAATGCGTTGGAGGGGTTTTAGTTGGGGGCTGAAGGTGACGGCTAGTGGCGTTCTGTTATTTTCTTTGTTAGGCCTGTCCTGTAGTAGGTAACTTCTGGGAACTCTTCTGGCTCTATCAATCTGTTTCTTTACTTCTGCAGGTGGGTATTGTAGTTGTAAGAAAGCTTGACAGAGATCTTGTAGGTGTTTGTCTCTGTCTGAGGGTTGGAGCAAATGCGGTTGTATCGCAGAGCTTGGCTGTAGACGATGGATCGTGTGGTGTGGTCAGGGTGAAAGCTGGAGGCATGCAGGTAGGAATAGCGGTCAGTAGGTTTCCGGTATAGGGTGGTGTTTATGTGACCATTGTTTATTAGCACTGTAGTGTCCAGGAAGTGGATCTCTTGTGTGGACTGGACCAGGCTGAGGTTGGTGGTGGGATGGAAATTGTTGAAATCATGGCGGAATTCCTCAAGGGCTTCTTTTCCATGGGTCCAGATGATGAAAATGTCATCAATATAGCGCAAGTAGAGTAGGGGCTTTAGGGGACGAGAGCTGAGGAAGCGTTGTTCTAAATCAGCCATAAAAATGTTGGCATACTGTGGGGCCATGCGGGTACCCATAGCAGTGCCGCTGATCTGAAGGTATACATTGTCCCCAAATGTGAAATAGTTATGGGTAAGGACAAAGTCACAAAGTTCAGCCACCAGGTTAGCCGTGATATTATCGGGGATAGTGTTCTTGACGGCTTGTAGTCCATCTTTGTGTGGAATGTTGGTGTAGAGGGCTTCTACATCCATAGTGGCCAGGATGGTGTTATCAGGAAGATCACCGATGGATTGAAGTTTCCTCAGGAAGTCAGTGGTGTCTCGAAGGTAGCTGGGAGTGCTGGTAGCGTAGGGCCTGAGGAGGGAGTCTACATAGCCAGACAATCCTGCTGTCAGGGTGCCAATGCCTGAGATGATGGGGCGCCCAGGATTTCCAGGTTTATGGATCTTGGGTAGTAGATAGAATATCCCAGGTCGGGGTTCCAGGGGTGTGTCTGTGCGGATTTGATCTGTGGGGTGGGAGGAGGTATTGTTTCATATTCTGTGTGTATATATAAAGTCTGCTGCAGTTTCCACGGTATGCATCCGATGAAGTGAGCTGTAGCTCACGAAAGCTCATGCTCAAATAAATTGGTCAGTCTCTAAGGTGCCACAAGTACTCCTTTTCTTTTTGCGAATACAGACTAACACGGCTGTTACTCTGAAACCTGTCATTAAAAAGGACAGGTGTTTCTCCTCCCAAAAGATTTTTGGACAGCTGTTTAACACCTGAATCAAATACCTGACAGAAACAGTGAAACATAGAAGGATATATATATATATCCTATCACTGCTTCTACGTTTCATATATATATATATATATATATATATATATATATATATATATATATATATATACTATATATATATATATCTCCTATCACTGCTTCTACATTTCATCAGGCTCCCTTACTACACTAACAATTTTGCTGGAAATGTAAAAGAGGAAACTGAAGTCGATGAGTCATTAAAAGCCGTAGGTGACAATCTTAGTATTATACAATTTTCTAGGGTGCAGTGAATTGCAATTACCATGGCTACTAATCAAATCTACTTGTTGCTACTCTCACATGTCTATCTAGTCCCCTTTATCTGCAGTTATGATGGATTTGTGTTGCCAAACCTGTCCTAAAACATTTAGGATTAAAGTATTAGATAAAGTTTTTAGCAGACATATATAGGCTCAACAGAAAGATTTATGATTTATTATAAAGAATTCTATCAGTTGACAGATGACTGTCACTTAAATGAAATCCTGCTTAATCAGTTTTAGGGGGACTGTCAATAAGTGAAATAAATGATTTATTTCCTGCAGAAATTTTGAAGCACACAACATGGATTTCTACTTCTAAAGTTTCTCTATTGCATCCCGTAACCATAGTTGGTAACTAGGAAAACACACTGACAGTATGCAATAGTGTGAGTCAACTTGTTAAATAAACCCATCTCCAGGTGAAAAAGATGATTTGTAAATATATTTTCCCATTTTCTAAGCTTTTGCAAGACAGTAAAAGTTTCCTATTATGCAACCACAAGTGGGTTTTGTTATCCAAATTTTAAGTTATGGTGATTTACTTTAAAAAAAAAAATTCTGAGCAAATCATATCACATTGAGTTAAAAGAGATGCACCAGTTACTTTGGGTTTCCATGGAAACTAATGCAGTACTTACAAAAAATACAGTGCACATTATTTTCTTCATAAAAAAGCCTCTGTTTTGTGCTTAATTGGCTCAAATGCATTGCCCTCTGAAAATGAGCTGGAGAGTTTCTAGCCTCAGGAAATATTCAGGATTAAAACTCTCTGAAACTTCAATCCCAGCACAAATATTCTGAAATTTATTTGGAACTTTTTCATTCTATTGAGTTGCTTCTCACACAAGAAGAATAACCAAGTGAATGACTTAGTCCTGAATCTCCAGAAGAGGAAAGATATATGTTAAAATGGAGCAGAGTTAATAAGGCAGGGAGGGATAGCTCAGTGGTTTGAGCATTGACCTGCTAATAAACCCAGGGTTGTAAATTCAAACCTTGAGGGGGCCATTTGGGATTTGGGGCAAAAATTGAGGGTTGGTCCTGCTTTGAGCAGGGGGTTTGACTAGATGACCTCCTGAGGTCCCTTCCAACCCTGGTATTCCAATGAAAGAGAAATGTTTTCAATGAATACAGAATACCTGTTCTGAAAAAGAAATAGTATTTAGGCACAGAATCTCTGCATCAGTGGAGCTATATCAATTTATAGCAGTTGAGAATCTGGCCCACATCTGGAAATTCCCCTGTGAATTTACTTCTGTTAACAAATCCTAAAAGTGATGTTTATATTTTAATTAAATATAAAAATGTGGTTCAAAGTTAATTAGTAAATAAAATTACCTATTAAGGGCCTGAGATCGAAAGCTTATTGAAATGAATGGGTGACTTCCAAATGATTTCAGTAGGCTTTGGATCCGGCCCTAAGGGCTTGTCTTCACTATGGGCTAAATCGGTGCTGCTGCGATCCATGCAGAGGGCATTGATTTAGCTGGTCTGGTGAAGACAGGATAAGTAGATGGGAGAGGGCTCTCCTGTTGACTTCAGTACACCACCTGAAGGAGAGACAGGAGCTATGTCAACGGGAGATGCTCTCCCATCGACACAGCGCAGTGTAGACACTGCTGTAAGCCAATGTAAGTTACGTCGACTTAAGTTTCATAACTGACATAACTTAACTTACATCGACGTTCAGGGTTAGTGTGGACAAGGCCTAAATAACAGTATTTCACATCTCACATACTGTGAGAGTGTAACAGGCAATGGGCTGCTGAGGCGGAAGTATGTATATTCTGTTACACTCATCTTTTCCCTGCACTTCAATTTACCTCTCTGCTGATGCACAGGCCACAGTTTTGTCTTTCCAGAACTTTTCAAGAAAAACAAAAAATAAAAACAAAAAACAATTCACAAAGTGAAATCTCCGAGCTATGTTATGCAGAAACCTAAATGTACGTGTTAATCAGCTATCAGTCAGCATCAGAGAAAGAGAACCATACGATTTCTGAGTGAATAAATGTTTAATACTTCCACACACATGTGCAGACAGATTTGGACTATTTCTGAATAATCAAAAGTACTAGGCAGTAAATCTATTGGTATTCTTTATGCCAATTTCTCAATTTATTGTTGTTACATATATTTTAGTGCATAGTTGCAACACAGCATATGCACTTTTACACATTAGTGCACACATAGGCTACATCTATGCTGTGAGCCGGCGTGTGAGTCCCCTGCTTGTCTACACTTGTGCTAGCACAGCAGCGTAGCTGGAGGCAAGGCTGAGCTGTGCCAAGTGCAAACCTGCCTGAAACGGATAGATACACACTTGGCACGGTCAGCCATGCCTCTGCTTCCACTCTCCGTGCTACTGCAGCGACACTGCTATTTATATTTGCACTTGCTCAAAGAGTGTTAGCGTGAGTATGCGTACACAAGCAGAGAATCACACTGCTAGCTCATAGTGTAGACGTACCACAGGCACATTTCCCTCTGATCTTCTCACAGAGATGATTTTTCAGTCATGGTGCATGTGTGTCACCTGGATTTTCCACAGCCTTAGGACAGTGGCAGCCAGAGATGCCCATTTTCTAATGTGCGGGGGGGGGGGGGTGTTCGACCCTGCTCCCACTCCACCCTTTCCCCAAGCTCCCGCCCTGCCCCCCAAACCTCTACCCCATCCTGCTTCTGCCTGCCCCACCCACGCCTCTTTCTGCCCCTGCTCCACCCCAATCCACCCTCACTCCTGCCCCTCCCCTCCAGCACATTTGCATACTGTGGAACAGTTGATTGCTGCTGGTGGGAAGTCCCGGGGGGCGGGGGGAGCTGATTGGCAGGGGCTACCAATGTGTGCACAGCAACCACCTTTTTTTTCCCATAGGTGCTCCAAGAGTCAGCACCTATGGTGACAGTCTCTCAGTTCCCCTTGAAACACTCCAGAATCAACTCAGCAAGCAACAGTCCAAAGATCCTTACAGCCAGCAGCAATAACAGTTCCTGATCCAACAGTCAACTGTCTCCTAGGTTTTTACTAAGAGTGGGAATCTGCATCCTGTATATAAAGTGGTATAGTTATTGGGATGCAGCCTTCACAGAAGACATTTCTTGGTCCTGTGTCAACCAGACACTGAGTCAACTGAGCTGTCATCTATCTCCCATACTTATAACCTTTATCCTCTGAACTTCAATTGGCTCAGCTCTTTGATGATGAATATGTGGTATCTGCAAGACCGCCTGTCCTGAGTGGAACTTTGTACAGCTTCAGAAAGAGCTACTGACCTCGTGTAGGACACCACACCCTTCTTCTAGATATCTCCGGGCCCTTCTAAATTGCCCTGCCCTTCATATGTGTCCAAAGACACAGAGGATTCATCTACATTCCATGTCTCTCCCCACAACTGCTTCTCTCATTTTTTGGACTAAAAACCAACCAACCAACCAAACAAGCTGCAGTATAAGTATATGGGTTACAAGTGCATGCACAGTCTTATTCTTCTACGAAAATTATTAAACTGTAATGCTGTAGTTCTTGTGATATGAGTGCTGTACCATTGTAGTAGGAGTATGTAATCTGTGAAACGTGTGAGAGAACTGTAAATGCCACAACAGCTCAGATTCATTCATGGTGTAATTCTCCTTTCGGCAGAGCAACACAAAGCATCATTTGGCTCAACATGTGAGCCAAATTTTTGCTTCCACTTCCTTTTCAGTATGCAAGCTCAGCTTTGTGAAGATACCATTGTAAGGGGTGAAATCAAAATACGTAGATGGATAGAAAAAGTTGTTTTTTTTTTCTTTTTCCTCTTTACATAAAGCAAGGGAAGGAAGAATTTGCAAGTTTTGCTTTAAAAGAAAATTTTTCTATTTAATTTCATAACTTTTCTTAACCATTTTCTTGATGCATTATTTAATTCACTTACTGTGAACCAAATTGTATTGTACTCCACAATCAGTCATGTATCTTTAACTTTGTGTGTATGTGAACAATTAATAATGTGGTGGCGTGGGGATGTTATTTATTTATCTATTTCTTTGTTTGTTTATTTACTTATTTATTTTTGCAAGTAAAGAACAGCAAGGCAGATGGAAAATAGTTAGAAATATTAAAAAAAAAATCCTGAAAAAAAAGATTGATTACATTATGAATATTTGATTACAATATGAATAAATGAATACTTAGAAGTATCTTACATTAGGGGTTCTCAAACTTTTTTTCTTTCTGAGGCCCGTGAAACTTGCTATAAAAATTCCACAGCCCATCTATGCCACAGCAACTGTTTTTTTACATATCCAGTAGACTAAAATCCTTAGGGGGTAGCAAGCAGGGCAATTGCTCAGGGCCCCACATCACAGGGGGCCCCGCAAAGTTAGGTTACTTGGGTTTCAGCTTTCAGCCCTGGAGGCAGGGCTCAGGCATTGGCTTTGTGCCCTGGGCCCCAGCGGGTCAAACACCAGCCCTGTTCTCTGGTTTATTTTGGCAGACCCCCCTAAAATCTGCTCGCAATCTTCCAGGGGTGCCTGGATCCCTGGTTGAGAACCGCTGCCTTAAATAAAATACCAGTAACAGCAGTCACACTATTAATAATCCTTTAAAAGTAATTTTAGGGATTTGATTAATGTGTGTGTTGGGGGGAGAATGATCACTGCAGATTCAGTTATAATTTGTGAACGTAAATAAACATATTCCTAAAAATCACAGAGGTGAAAATTATCTGACTACCTATTTTATTTGCTATATGAACCAAAATACTGCAGCTGATGTACCACTTACATAAACATAAGGGGCCAGGTTTTCTAAAGAGCTCAGCTCTTTCCACTTTGACACCTACATGAAATGGGTAGACTTCCAAAGTGTTCTGCACCTTTCAACCCTCGTTGTTGTCAGTGTAAACTCCTGAAAGCTGAGCATTTTTTAAAAAGTTTCCATTCCACCTAAGTGGCTGAACGCCATAGAAAATCAAGCCATTGATATTGATGCCTAGCTGAGAGTTGTTTAGTGCTGCGCTGTTTAGAAAATGGAGTGAAAAAGTTATAGAATAAAAAATTATATTATTTATACATCAAGAAATAATTCAGCATTATTTTCCCCCATTTTCCTTTTAAATTATGGGATCCAGTGAGAGTTATGAGAACCTTGCATCTCTCTCTCTCTCTCTTCTATATGAACCAATTCCTGTATAAACAGGGCTGATATCAGTGCCTTACTGTTTTATGCACAGAATGCTCAATGGTACCAGTCTCAAGAAAATCATTCCTCCCCTCAGCCACAGAGTCCAATGTACTTTCACCTGCCATTCTGTTTTCCTTGAGGATCTGCCAGATCTTGCCAAAATTGATTAGCAGGACACAATCTGAACATGAACTAATCAGAGGATAATTCAGTATGGAAAGGGGAAGAAGATGCTTTCAGTAGAGATTGCCTATGCTTTATCGGGCATGTTCTTCTTGAAACTCCCTTCCCAGGACCTGACTCTGGAGTTGAAGACGAACCTTAGATAACAGAAGTGACCAATGACTATCAGGGAGCACTCCTAAACTGCATCCTTAAGGAAAGACATTTTCACAGAGAGCAGTAAATTACTATGGAATGATGCTTGAGCTCAAGGATCTACCATTTATGTAAAAGTCTTGTAGAAGTTATTAGGGATGAGACCTAAAAATAGTTAATGGGGTGCTACAGTAATTTCTATTTTTCTTGTTTGCAGGAAAACTGGGGAATATATTATCAAGAACACTAAGGTCCATATTTTCCCAGATAATGACAAGCCTATAAAAATACTGGTATCTTTAAAAAGATAAATTTATCTGATTCAGTATGACTGTGCTGTATCCAGCAAAAGTGACAACTGTATGTGAAGGTCTGTACATTGTATTTTATTAATTTGGTAATGCCAGTAGATTCTGACACTGCTGTCCTAAAGAATGAACAAGACATGGAAGGATAATATGTTTTATGGGAGTGAACTTTTGTGTAATTCTGTCATTCCTGAATTTTATGGAAAAACCTTAATAGGTGGCTTAGTATAGTTTATTCTCCTTAATCAATAAATCAAACTAAGATTGATTCCAACATCGTATCTTCCCATTCATTTTAATTTCAAATAATCTTTGTCACAATTTGTGGCTTAATCTGTGACTTTACTATATATTGCTTTTGCTTTGTGTTTACTTTAGCATTATTAGTAATTAACATAATTACTCAGTTTCCATCAATTACAAGCCCTTTTTTATCTTCTTTTTTTGAAATATTCTCTTTCTACCTTCAAGAGGTTTATAGAGACTGTGAGTAAAGTGATTATTAAACTGTGATTTGGGATGAATAAAGATACACAGATAAAATTAAAAAATGACTTCAAACTTTATGGTTTTTTTTGCAGGGATGAGAACTCCTAAAACATTTCAATAAAATCTATGACTTCTGCTTTGGTTAATTCTATAATCTATTTACCCTTTATCACCAGCGGTGCAGTTATGGTTTGTGGGTAAAACATATTCCTAAAAAACACAGAACTGAAAATAAGCTGATTACCTATTTCATTTGCTACATCCTGTATGTGTATATGTAGAGATACTGCAGCCAATATGCTACTTATTTGAGGGCCTAGATTTAGGTAAGCCCTATTTGTGTGCTTAAATTTGTTTCATGGCCAGTTCTGATCTAGAGACATGTACAAAAACAACACTAAGGTGTCTGGCAAAATAAAGTGGTTTTAATACAAGGATTCATATTTTCAAATGAGGAAAAATCTCCTAAAGAAGTAGAAAATAATAAATATAATTCTCTAACATGATCAAGCAATTCTTACTTGTGTGTCCATTCCTTACTCATATCCAGAATCAAATTGAAGTCCATGGGACTCACCATGTAATAGAGTAAGTAGTAGGCCCTAATTAGAAATAGATGTTTAGACAGAGAACTCCAGTATTAAATGAAAAGAACTCCAGAAAGAAAACATATTTTTCTTCCATATATGACCAGTTATGGCAGTGCTACTGAGAACTCCATAGCCAATGTTGACTTCCATTTTAAAATGTGAATTTGACATCTTTGTTATGTATGAAAAAATACAGCATATCCTCCCAAATTTCCCATGCCCACTCTTTGAATATGGAATGAATTGTCTGAAATATTATAAGTAAATCTGATAATATGAGTTAAAATTAATTAATAACTGGATTCTTGACAAAATTTAACATCTGTGTCAGTCTTTTCTTTATCCTTAATGATCTTAACAGTGGAATAGTACAGACTTTAAATTTCTATATATCTAATATAAATTGAGGCCTCATGCAAGAAGAAACTAGGTAATATTTAAGTTATTAATGATTATATATATATAATTATTACAACTATATAAGCTAAAGATAGGCTGAATTAAACAGCACTGGTAACTATTAAACAATTACCAGTATGATATCAGAAGTAACTCAACCAATCACTGTCATGACTCCACAGGTAATTTGTATGCAACAATTCTATTGGCTGTAGTGACTTAGTGATATGAAGGAGACTGGACACGTGTCAAAAAGTTCCTACTGTTAAATCACTTGGCCCAACTGTTATTGCTCTTTAACTATTCCATTAGCCACATTTGAGCTTGGACATCAGTGCTTGAAAGGCTGCTCACAGCACTGCTGCCTTGTCTCCAGCACTTACAGAATCACTGCTATGGGAATCAAAACAGGAGTGTAGGAGAAGCCCTTAAATTGCACAGACTTAGGACTCAGAGCTTGTCTACACTACCCATCGGATCAGCGGGCAGCGATCGATCCAGTGGGGGTCAATTTATCGTGTTTATTATAGATGCGATAAATCAACCGCTGAACGCTCTCCCGTTTACTCCGGTATTGCACCAGAACGAGAAGTGCAAGTGGAGTCAACGGGAGAGTGTCAGCTGTTGACTTACCGCAGTGAAGACACCACAGTAAGCAGATCTAAGTACGTCGACTTCAGCTACATTACTCATGTAGTTGAGTGTTGTATCTTAGATTGACCCCGTGCGGTAGTGTAGACAAGCTCTCAGAGACTTAGCTCTCTACACCACCCACTTCTCCCATTTCGCATTGGTCTTATGACATGGTCTTTTAAACCAAAAACTCAGCTGCCAATTAAGGGCCAGATTCACCAATACACTTAGGCTGCTTTGAACTGTTCTGACAACACAAATCAGCTAAAAGTTGAGCTTAAATGGCCAACACAGTCTTTCTTTGCATGCTGTGGTGTACCAGTGAATCTGCCCCTAAAAGGTTTCGGAGTAGCAGCCATGTTAGTCTGTATTCGCAAAAAGAAAAGGAGTACTAGTGGCACCTTAGAGACTAAGACTCAAATAAATTGGTTAGTCTCTAAGGTGCCAATAGTACTCCTTTTCTTTTTGCCCCTAAAAGGTGTTTTTAATTTTTTTTTACATTTAATAAAAGATTTAAGGTTTATAACAGATCACTGGAAATATCACATGATAACAGTTTCTTTGGGTTTCTTGTTTAGTGAACATGTATGCAACTTTAAGTGTTTAAAAAAAAAAAACCTAAAACTAAAACACACAACTACAATGGCCTTCCCAGGCAAGAAATCCCAAAATATTAAAATGGAGTTAAGGTTGAGAGTATGTTTTAGTAACTTAAGGGTAAAAAAACAATAAAGAGATTTTGTAATTATGCCTAAACACAGCATTGCAAACCCAGAAAGTTATTGTTATGATTAAGGCTAAGATATTATCTTGCATATTTTTAGTAAAAGTCAGGGATAGGTCATGGGAAATAAAGAAAAATTCATAGAAGCCCTTGACCTATCCATGACTTTTATTAAAAATGTTCATTACAAAATGGGGAGCTGCAGGCTCCCCACAGCACCCAAGGGTGCCTGGATTGGAGCTGCAGGGTCTCCAAACACCAGGGGCTCTAAGCTCGGGGTACTCCCACCACCTGCGGTGGCTCTGACTCAGACCTCCAGGGCACCCCCGCCAGCCACAGTGCTCCGTGCTCCCAGGTGTAACAAAGTCGCCTTTGGTGGGACACTACTGAGAGTATCAATTCAGGACAAATTGCTTAGAGCAGGGCAGTCATAGCCAAAGGCTGGGGGTCTTTCACTACTAAGGCACAACAAACCAGCCAAACAGAAAGTACTTCAGTTTTACCCCACTGGCTAACCAGAAGTCATACAAGCAATTCCCTCAGACCTCCAGTTTCCCAGTATGACCACCAGCACCACTTCTTATGGGGATGAATGGTTGTGAAAACCAATACCCCTGTAAAAGAAAAAAGGTTCTCCAGATCCCAAAGGAGCAAGCCCCAGACCCAGGTCAATAAATAAGTCAGATCTTATCCACCAATTACGCTGTTACCAATCCTTTACAATCTAAAATCTAAAGGTTTATTTATAAAAGGAAAGAAATATAGATGAGAGTTAAAACTGGGTAAATGGACTTAATTACATACAGTAATGGCACAGTTCTTGGTTCAGGCTTGTAGCAGTGATGAAATAAACTGGTGGCTTAAGTTAAGTCTCTGGAGTACATCCACAGCTTGGATGGGTCATTCAGTCCATTGTTCAGAGCTTCAGTTTGTAGCAAAGTTCCTCCATAGGTAAGAAGCGGGATTGAAGACAAAATTGAGGTATTTCCAGGGCCTTTTATAATCTCTTGCCATGTGGCTTGTGCTTCCTTTGTCTCAAACACAAGTGCCCCAGCACATGGCTTGGAAGCCTTGGAGTTCTCTCTATAGGCATGTCCCTGCATGCCTTGCTGAGTCATAAGGTGTATCTGCCTTTAAGCAGATCTGCCATTAAGCAGGCCAGGCAGTGCTGATGCCAAACTGTTTGGGGTGTCACCCAGAAGCATAGCACAAGTTTGAAATATAGACATAGATACATACATATCTTTAACTCATAATAAAAGGTGATACAAACATATAAAAAAGATTATCATATCTGGAAAATTATAACATCTTTGCAGATATACTACATGGCATATCTGGCTAATTACTTTATGGGCATTACCCCAGGAGCCAACCTTTGAAACAGGTATAGAGCCAATATTTATAACTTTAAATACAAAAATGATACATGCATACAGATAGCATAATTATAACCAGCAAATCATAACCTTTTCATAGACTCCTTACTTGACCTCCTTTGTAAAATATTTGGTGCAACTATAGGACCTCAGTTGCAACAATGATCTATATGGTCACAGTTCATGTTAATAACATCACATCAGGCACCCCCGCCAGCTTCAGCAGCTCCATGCTCCGGGGCACCCCTGACAGCCATGGAGGCTGGGAGCTCCCAGGAGCCCTGCTGTCCATGGAAACAGGGATATGTGCAGCGGGCCCACTACCTACAGCGGCAGGGAGCTCCTGCGGCCCTGTTCCCCATGGTGGCGGGAAGCTGCAGACTAGCCCCGTGGTGGCCAGGAACTACGGACTGTCCCTACTGCCTGTGGCGGCTGGGACCTGTGGAGCGACCCCACTACCTGCAGCAGCTGGAAACTGCAGAGTGGCCCTGCTGGCCACAGCAGCCTGGAGCTAGGGCCCCACAGTTTCCTGCCGTCAGGGGTGGAAGGGATCATACAGCTCCCAGCTCCCAGCTGCTCAAGTCATGGAGGTGTCTGGAAGTCACAAATTCCATGACCTCCGTGACAAAGTCGTAACCCTAGTTACGATTACACTTGAAAAAATGCAGACATGTTAAGGAATGAGAAAGAACAGCTAAGGCACATAAACAGCCATAACTCTGCCCTGTAGTGACATCATGAAGAGGGGGGGGGGAACTATGTAAAAATATGATTTTGTTTAATAATCAATGTAATCTGATCTGGGAACATAATCTCTAACATGCATTATAGCTTTGTACAACTGGACATGTGTATTTATGGAATATTTCTTTTCTTAAAGCCATGAGCTGTTGACCACTAATAGAATAAAGATACCAGACTTAATGATCTGAACTGATAATGGAAATCCTACGGTCCTAAATCTTTCAGAAAAAAAAAAAGTATAAACTATGCAAAGATTATCTAAACTTTAGAATGTTTTCCAGAATTTTAAGGACATTTGTATCAATAAATATTCACCATGCAAATCGTGGACAGTCTATGATCTTTATTTTGCTTAGCTTTCCATTTATAATTCACACCCTGAGAGCTTACTTTTTCCTTAGATGTATATTTTCAATTATCCATTGGTAAATAGTATCCAAACAGTTACTGAAATTGTTCAAGAGTGCAATCTTGCAAATTATTATTGCAGCAAGAATTCAGAAGTGATGTCAAAGTGCCCTTAATTTTCCTTAACAAACTCAGCCTTCTAGTGTCTGTAGTGCAAAAGCATAAAATGAAAGGGAATTTCCTATAGAATTTTAAAGCAATTAAAACATCATGGCTATCTATCTCTCAGTTAAGAGATTGCCTTTTGATCTTTCACAGAAATACCAATTCTTTCCTTTACCATTATTTGGGTAAAGTGTCCCCATATAATTATCAGCAGAAATAACTACTTGCATGAATCTAAGCGTATATAAATAACCCTAAAAGTAGAATTTGTCCTTCTTCTTCAAGAATAAAAGAAAAATAAAACCAACAAAACCAACATTTCTCTTTTGTCACAGAAAAAAAAAAGGAATTTGGAAGATTCCTTCCATCCATGTTAAAAAAATATATTTTTACTGACTGTTGACTATGTCTTTCTGACAACAAGCCCATTCTCCTACATTCCTTTTCACTTTTTGCATAAGAATTTCTCAATTTTTAACATCGTGCTCTTATCCTGTCCTCTTTACTCTTTCTGGACATGGAACTCTTATTGTCTTCAATGGGAGTTTCCTGAGGGAATGGACTGACAAATATTCATTGTCCGGCTATACCAAAAGAAGGACAGGAGACACTTCATATAGATTTAATTAGGCCACAACTTTATTATTAGATATCTGGGACTACCCGGCAGATAAAAGTGTACAGTGCAGGCAAATACATGTTAATTCAAATAAGTACCCAGGGCTTCCACCAGATCCCCTTCATTTTCCATTCGGATCACCCAGTCAACCTATGGCTGGGACATTATCATCCATCCCTCTCATAAGAGTGTTAAGATGAGCTATAAGAAAGGTGAGTTGTCTCCCTGCCATAACAATCATAGGAGCCCTCCTCCCATTTTCTTCCTTTAACCAGCACCTCCTTTTAAAGTCCTTTATGAGGCAATTTTTTAATGCTTTCACTATAGAGTACCTGCACTGGCCATCTAAATATTCATTTGTGTTCAACAAATAATTTATTCCCCAGCATGTTCACAACCCTTTCATGTTTGCTTTCTGTGAGCATTAGAACCCTCAACCTTTATTAGTACCAAAAGGGAATGGTAGAGCAAATACTTAAATATTTGCTGAATGCAAAAATTGAATTGTAGATTCATTTATAAAATTCCTAATTGCAGTGAAGTGGTTTGTTAAATAGGTTATCTAGTCACAGAATAGAAATACTAGCACATGATTTATAGGTTTAACCAACAGAAAACAAAGTGTGAGTATTACAATCAGATATACAATTCAAAATTTGTGCTCAGTTCATACAATTCCCTGACTTGATGATCTATAAAACTACTGAACACAATGAAAATTGTGCATTGTATATTTAGATATAGTATTCGCACTTCAAGTTCATTGTTTAATAAATAATTCAGTCAGGGAACAACACTACATAACTTATGTAATTAAACCAGCTGGAGTAAATTTTGCATTGCAATATTGAATATTTGCTATTCTCAAATGATCTGCAAAGCAAGGATAACTTTGGACAACACGTACAATCAATAACTTGACAATCAATAATTGGTGGGCAATTCTCAAAAAGAAATTACTTGCTGTGAATTACTTGTACATCAGAGCTGCTCATCACCCTTTACCTAAGAGTTCTGAGCACTGAAAACATCTACTAACCACTGAAGGAGCAATATACTCTTTGCTTCAAATGTTATATTGTAATGGCTCCAAATAACAGTTCATATATATGGGGTAGTAATCTTATTCCTTCTACTATTTTTGGTTTTATTTAATTTAATTAATTTATTTATTTCCATTTTATTAGATCTGGGGACCTTTGGGCCACAAGGTGACACACATGGTTTCTAAGTGGAAATCTAATCCATGGACTGACAGTGAGATTTTTCTTGCATGGCCTAGTGAATCACAATTCCAGCTAAGTGGAAAGGATTTAGGGGTCTACTCTGCTGTTCTTGCAGGAACAAAGACACTCTTGAGCTCCTTCATTTTGTGTATTGGTACATAAGTGGAATTAATATGTTTAGTCTACTGATGTTTCTCTTGACACTAGTCCTAACCTAATTGATGGAATATGCTGTTTTGCTCCTATGGATTTTTTTTCCTTTGCGAGGATATGACTAATAAACTATAAATCAGTTGGAACTGATATATGGATGAAAGAGAAAGTAAAATATGAAGCATGAAATGAAAATATGAGGCAGACACAACCAAACATCTCTTAGCATTGCTTGTGTTTAACTAGCTAGAGATACTACACAGTTAGTGACTCAGTCTGTCATTTTTATTTGTAACTTTATGACTCTTTTAATATCAAAGTTTATATTTTGGATGGCAAAGCAGTTCAAACCCATGACTGAATAGAACTCCATTTGCATTGCACACAAATTGTTATTCTATCAAAGTATTGGCATGGAGATTGATGGGAAATTATTTGTGATTACTTGAAACTGATCATGAAATGGGAAACGACTGCCTAGGAAGGAGTACTGCGGAAAGGGATCTAGGGGTCATAGTGGACCACAAGCTAAATATGAGTCACCAGTGTAACATTGTTGCAAAAAAAGCAAACATCATTCTGGGGTGTATTAGCAGCAGTGTTGTAAGCAAGGTACAAGAAGTAATTCTTCCGCTGTACTCCCCGCTGATTAGGCCTCAACTGGAGTATTGTGTCCACCTCTGGGTGCCACATTTCCGGAAAGATGTGGACAAATGAGAGAAAGTCCAGAGAAGAGCAACAAAAATGATAAGGTCTAGAAAACATGACCTGTGAGGGAAGATTGAAAACATTGGGTTTGTTTAGTCTGGAAAAGAGAAGACTGAGAGGAGACATGATAAGAGTTTTCAAGTATATGAAAGGTTGTTACAAGGAGGAGGGAGAAAAATTGTTCTTTTTAACCTCTGAGGATGGGGCAAGAAGCAACAGGCTTAAATTGTAGCAAGGGAGGTTTAGGCTGGACATTAGGAAAAACTTTGTCACTTTCAGAGTGGATAAGCACTGGAATAAATTGCCTAGGGAGGTTGTGGAATCTCCATCACTGGAGATTTTTAAGAGCAGGTTAGACAAACACATGTTATGGATGGTCTCTTGATAATACTTAGTCCTGCCGTGAGTGCAGGGGACTGGACTAGATGACCTCTCGAGGTCCCTTCCAGTCCTTTGATTCCATGATTCTATGAAATACTTCTCACTAATCTCACTTAAAAAAAAAAACCTTAAACATGTCAGAATGAAGAATATGAATCCATGCTAACCATTCTTAACCACTTGACTGTCACTTTTGCAAACACTATAGATGATCTGCAAAATGGCATGAATTTTATTGTGTTTGACAGTATACAGAACTTTCTGAAAAAGTACAAGACTTTTAAAAAAATACGGTTTTAAAGTCACATTTGATTTTTATACGAGTAATATCAAATACAAAATATAATGTCTTTTTATAAAAGGGCAACATGCTTTAATGTACAGTCGAAGAGGGAGCAGAGAAAAAAAGAGCTAGAAATCCCATTGGCTAAACCCTTACACCAGATAGTTTTTATATGGATGTAAAATCAGGATCCAGTTCTCTTTTGTAATACCTCATTCATGTTAAAATACAAAAAAGGGGAAAAAACCGTAAGTAATTGCCAAGTTTAAAACCAACCAAATCTAATGTAAACACTGAAATGACTGAGCAGTGCACAGAATAAACTAATTTATTATATACTACTACTTCTACATATTGAAAATGGCGAATTTGTCAATGTCAAGTTATATTACATTAAGCAATACTGAAAAAAAATGAGCAAAATAATACTTCACACTTAAAATTATATTTACCATTTTTAGGTACTCAACAGGTCAGCATTAGGAAGGATGGTCCAGTGGCTAGGATACTAATCTGGCACTCAGAAGACTTGGGTTTAATTTCTGTTTCACCACCAACTTCCTATCTGACATTGGATGAATCACTTGACGTCTCTGTGCCTCAGTTCTTCATCTGTAAAATGTTTGTTTCAAATACAAGTTCATCACTAGTATTCCAGATCTAAGGAGCATCACTGGTCATTATATGAAAGCCAAGGTACACAAATAATTTTTTTTATTATTATTATTTTTATAACTGTAGCCTTTCAGCTGAATAGTAACACCATGGAGCCGTTGCAGGGCTCAGGGTAGGAGGGTAGCTACACCACTTGCTGCCATTCTTTCAGACAATTTGTGATTTCTTATTACTGCATGCAGCTCCCTTTGAAGTCAGAATTTGGGCATGGATGTTAATTACATTCTGGTTTGGGTTCTGCATACTATTTGAAATAGTCAGCAGGGAGAATAGTTAAATCTAAAATAAATTAGTTAAATAAATAGTTAAATCTAAAATTATATATATACATATAATCTTATTTTATATTTAACTATTCTCCCTGCTGACTCAGAATATATATATATATATATATATATATATATATATATATATATTAGCTATGTGCAGTTTAGTTTGATTTTGTTTTTTGTTTTTTAAATTTTTCAAGGGTGTGAGTGAATTATAGCTCTCGGAGATAAATCTGTCCACCCTATGATTAGAAAGCCACTACAGATGAAATAAATATAAGTGTAAGATGCAGCATACAAGGAGGGAGGCCTTTGCTTAATGCTGATTCAAAATATTTACACCTCCTAAAATAACTTGTGTTTGCATGTGGTATGGTATATTCCCCAGTATCTGTGTCAAAGCAGAAAAGAGTAAACAAACTGTCAAATCTTGTACGTAGTTTCACAATTAGAGTTCTTAGATGCCTTGGGAGAGGTCCACCCTATTAATGTCATGCTGGACACATACCCGATTATAGTTGTTTTTTATAAATGCGTTGTCCCTTTATTGGTGGGATTGTTTATGTCTCTCTAAGGGTAAGTCTATGCAACAGAGACTATACTACCATATCCCCATAGTGCAGACACAGCCTACACTGACAGAAGGGGGTTTTCCATTGGTGTAGAAACACCACCTCCCCAAACAAAGTTAGCTACGTCAATGGAAGCCTTCCCATAACCTGGGAGTTATGTCGGCACTGATACACTGGTCAAGAGTGTGTTTTTTTTTCCACACCCATGAGCGATGTAGCTATGCAGATATAACTTTCAAGTATAGACTAAACCTAAGTAAGTGAAAACACCTCATTTTTGAACTCTCACAATCTTGTATGATTTGCTGTAAACTAACCTCCCTCAACCCTCACTCACTCAATCCCCTTCTCCCCAGCAGAAAAGATCCAGCATGTGAAATCTCTTGCATATTATTTTAGTTTGAAGAAAGTTGGAGTAAGAGCACAAATTTAGGTCTATAAAGGGAAATTACCTTCAATCTTAACTAAGGAGGGATTTGTTTCTCTTCATAATAACTATTTAATAATGATACTACTACTATTAATAATAAAATCCAACTGATTCCCCTGCAATGTTATGTGGCTTATATTCATAATGGTTAGGGATATGATAACTGTTTCTTAGAATTAATTTCAAGAAATATTTCCTTGATTCAACTATTGTGAAAATTCTAGCACATCAGTAATTTAAAAAAGTATTTGATAAAGGACTAGAATATGTATTCACTGCAACTGAGTGGTGGGTCTTTGTCTAGATGGCAGGAAGAAAAGGTGTCATGGCCCCTTTAAAGATCCCCACTCTCCTGGGTTACCAGGGGGAACAAACACCTGAGCAGAGCAAGAGGGAACCAGAACCCCAGTTCCATTAGCGGCTTTGCCCAATAAAGTGCCCTGGGGGGAAGAGTATTTTTACCCTGTGCCCGCCAGACAGAATCCTCTTTGACAATGGGGGAGGCAGCCAAGCTAATTGCTGGCATCTCCTTGTGGCAGGTGTGCAGGGTAGAAACTTGTTCCATAGTGCGTCTGGTTCCTTGATAAACCAGAGTTACAAGTGGCTGTAAGGGAAGAGATGGATAATGGGGCTGGGGCTCCTAGATCTATTATATGAGAGAGACACCTTTCCCTTCTGCCAGTGTCCCTTTAATGCTCATATGAAGGGAGGGTGACAAGTTCCCATTTGGGCTGGGACCAGGTTGGGAAGTGGGAGAGCTGATGGAACCCTCTTGAACAGGTGGAAACAATTAAGAAAGGAAGGATGAGCAGTATAATTTATTGAGGAGCATTACCAGGCATGTTAATAAAATGGTGGCCTAATTAAACCACATCCACTACCTCTTGTCTTTGTTCCTGCGTGGCTGAGACAATAAGCGCTAGGGGAGATTTCTCCATGGGCAGAATGATGGATTAGATGACCTAATATTTCTTTTCCATTTCTAGCACACCATATAACATATGGACTGTGATGCCTTCATACGTGATATCTCAAATAAATAAGCCTGACACACTTTACTCTGAATATCCTTGTTTTTCTGGGCTAAAGCAAGGCTTTAAAACCTTTATCTAAACCATTTTGTATATCTTTTGTTTAAGATTTGTTTTAATACAGATTTCTGGGAACAAATCAAATTTTGCACTAATACCTAGAGTCCTTTTCAATTTCACTGCTCCCTCTATGTTTATTTTGTCACTGAAATGTGAGTTTGATGACAGTAAGTGCAAGCCAGAGGCAGTGGTGCTTTGATTTATCTCCTAAAACATTATTCCTAAAATAATAGTGTCAAGTCTATGTAAACAATGTTTATAATTGTGCTTAGCTGTTATTGATTAAAGACAAAAATATCAAAGCCACAAAAAAAAACCTCTTTTGTATATTTTGTTGACTTATTTCAACTGAATTGTAAATGTGTACTGCTATGTTAGAATTACTGTACTTTTTTAAAGGTGAAATATTCATACACTGTCAAAGTCATGCTGCTTTTTCTATTATAGAAATAGAAGAGAATTAACCCTATAATCACAGATAATGTATGGAAGCTTGCCTCTGGGTTTTCTGAAATGGCTGTTGTGATATTTTTATTTGTTAAAAAGGAGAAAGAATGTACTTGTCAACTGGGATATGAAATCAATAATGTTACTGAAAAGAAACTACCAGAAAATGGATAAAACAAGAAAAACATTGCAGAGACCTTCCGAATAATTAATAACGCAAAAGCTTAAAGGCAACTAAGCAACAAATAGGTGAGACCCACTAATAAGGAGCTAACAGCTACAATTGAGTTTGTGTTGAAAGGGGGATTGTTAATTTAGTTGGGCTTTCTCTAAAGTTGCAAATACATTCATTTCTATGAGGCCAGGGGACCCCATGGCCTTGAGTTTGGCAGCTGGGGGAAGAGAGGGAAATAGAGAGAGATACTACTATTTAATTTGTCTGGTTATTGCAAGGTGCTTTGATACTATGGTGCTGAGTCTCGTGTCAGGGATAGGGTGACCAGATGTCCGGATAAAATCTTTTTTTTTTGCTTGGGCAAATCCGGCCCCTTATTTATTTATTTTTTTTGCTTCCCCCATGTGTCCTGATATTTTGTCCATTTCCTCTGGTCACCCTAGTCAAGGACTAGGTAGAAAGGTTAAATTTTACCAGTGACCAAAAAGTGGACTTGTCTTAACTCTACACTGTGTAGACCAGTGGTTCTCACCCAGGGGTATGTGCACCTCTGGGGGTACGCAGAGGTCTTCCAGGAGGTACATCAACTCATCTAGATACTTGCTTGGTTTTACAACAGGCTACATAAAAAGCACTAGAAAAGTCAGTACAAACTAAAATTTCATACAGACAATGACTTGTTTATACTGCTCTATATATTATACACTGAAATGTAAGTACAATATTTATATTCAATCCATTTATTTTATAATTATATGGCAAAAATGAGAAAGCAAGCAATTTTTCAGTAATAGTGTGCTGTGACACTTTTGTATTTTTAGGTCTGATTTTCTAAGCAAGTAGTTTTTAAATGAGGTGAAATGTGGTACAAATCAGCCTCCTGAAAGGGGTACAATAGTCTGGAAAGGTTGAGATATATGTCAATAGTGCAAAAACAGGATTAATATACATATATATATTTTGACCTAGCCACAGCTCCAGTCAGATAGTTCATGCCAGAGGCAGGTGTAATCTGTACAATATATAAAGCAACTAAACGAGGAGAAGTCCATTGTAAAATTCTCTGGTTACCTGTCCTGATGCCAACTTTGGTGTTACAAAGGATAGCTTAAAAATCTGCAGCAGAAGATATAGCAAAACCTTATGGCCAGGTACTTAGCTAGTTTAAACTGAGATAATTTTATTACCTTCAAGGGGTTATACTGATTTGCATCAGTGGAGGATGTGGCCCCAAGAGATCTTGGGTGAAATCCTCATCCCATTGAAGTCAATGGGAGTTTTGCCCTTGACTTCAGTGGCTCCAGATTTCACCCATGAACTGTGTAAGGTCTACAGACCCAGAGCACCAGGTAAATAAATGCCAGTGCAAGAATCCACAATCTAATTGTACACAATGGAATAAATGTTTTGGGAGGGATTCCATAACAATAAAAAGAAACGGATAGTAAAACAACTGAATGATGCATGGTGATGACAGGTGTATGATGCATGTGAAGATTGATACTCGTAGCGTGCCAGACTATGAAATGCATACTCCAGCAGAGGGCTTTAAAGAAGCAGCAGGAATTCAGCGAACACCCACACATCAGATAACAGATAGACTGTTCTTTTCTCTCCAGATGTGCATCTGTTCACTTGGACAGTGCTGATGCTGCCATTTGTCTTATGTTTTAAAAGTGCTTGAGAGACAAGGTTGGAAGAAACATTTGTGGCACACAAGTTCATTCTCTTATGCTGTATAAAATTCAGATCCAGGTCTGAGAGACTGCAAGGATCTTCACATTTGTGAGAGGCGTTATCACCCTGCTTTCAACAACTTTTTTAAATGCTTTAAATAGCAAATGCAACATCTGAGGATAGTTACTCCAAAACCAATATAATTGCCATGTCCTGCTACAAGTAAAGTAAAGGCAATACAGTCTTTTCTGGGCCAACCGTACTGCATTTTGATACGATTTCACTGTTGCCATTTTTGTCTTATTCTCTGTTTTAACTCTGAGTATGAAGTGTATGATACTGTAGATAGTTAATGGGTAGATTTCATCCATGTTAGAGACTCTGATCATATCTTACATTAACATGAGTGTTTACTGAAATGTATACTAAGTGCTGGCAATGTGTTCTGCTTTGTAAAAGAAAAAAAGGGTCTGAACCTGCAAACCCTTACTCACCCGTCCTTGGGAATATTCATATGAGTAAGAGTTAGCAGGATCAGAACCAAAATGAAGACAATTCCTGCTTAAAATGATAGGGCAGATTGGAAGAATTCAGAGAGAATAAATTGGAGGATTAGTTTGTTGTTATTAACTATATTATTATTATTTTATTTATTGCCACACTTTCCCTAGGGGTAACCTGGGAAAAGGAAGTATTTCTTGAGATTTAAATGAGAATAGAGTGGTGGCTTTGGTTTAAGATTGTTACTTTCTCCAGCTAAATATTCCAAAAGCAAATTTATTTACCATATTCAGAACTAAGGCACAGGTAGTTTTCTATGCAGTAAAATTGCTAGAGTTGGAAAATCCTATTGAAGTCAATGGGAGTTTCAATACAGACTACTTTTAGAACACATGAAAATGATACTTTTGTTACCAAAAACTTTCCTGGTAGATTTTGTGAAACATTTTCCACACTGCTTTTCACCCCAGATAATTTAATCCCTGCATGACATGTCTAAATCGTGCATAATTCTCCAAGGTTTAAACAACAAATTTCACATGACAGAAATCAGTTTTGCCTTAAAAACTATTTAAAAAATGAGATTGATTATTAAAAGTAAGTGAAGCAAATCAAAAATGGAAGAATTTATGTCTTTTGGTGTAGGTGCTTTTCTCAGATCCTTTCAGACTGTTGAAGTAAGATCAAATTCTGTGCCCACTGCTTTTTCAGTTGTGTGTCAGGTAAAACATAGCAGGGGGTGAAATAAATTCATCTTTCTGTCTTCAACTAAAGTAAAAACAATTTTAGTCTTCCCATGTGGTCACTTGAGGTGCTTGTCATGTATAAGCTAATGATATCAGGCACCCTCAGGTTGTTTAAGTATTCATGAAGTAATTAAATTCTCATTAACATATAAATAAAAGAAAACTGAAAACAAGTTTAGCAGGCACCTAACATCTGTTCTAATGCTTTTAAGTATTAAAATGTGCCACGTACATAAGGAAAAGTGCATTCTGTTCAGAGAAGTATTTGCATGTATTATTTATAGAAACTGTAATTAAACTGATTTGGCATATTAAGCAAAGTTAACAGCAAAACATTATTTAGGTAGTTTGTAAGTCTCTGGCTCCTAAATAAAGAACTAAAAGTAGGAAAGGGAGAAGTAAAATTAATTTTTGTTTGTTTTGAGATTCAGATAGAATTAGAAGAATAATTATAAAAACAGTCCTTCCAGAATTAGGAGGCAAAAAATCTGCCACTGTAGGCAGTTTTTCAACTTTTCAAGTGAAATAACTTGATTTTTGAATGATAAAATATTGATAATGCTTTGGGGGGGGGGAATTCCACACCGCCCTATACATTAACCCCACCCACATTTCAAAATAGTTTTGTCACAGCCCTACAAACTCAAATGTCCTTATGTCCTTCTGATATTAATCTTCCCATTCCATTGTTGTCCAAACTTTAAGCTATATAAATACCTGTTATCATGCATTGTTATTTGCTATAATTACTAGCATAAATACATTTCCTTTATCAGTGATATGCACTTCGATTGTTCCCTAACATATTAATGGAGAGTTCTGTAAAATAGAAGTAGCCAAATACAATTTAGTAATCTTGTATTGGTGGGTTGAGACTGATAGGTTTGCAGATAGAGAAATCCTCAGAATAAGTTAAAACATTCATTTTATCAAATGGTGGCGGTAAAAGTAGAGTGTATTTATGACAGGTAACCCCTTTAAAATATAGCTTACTGATGCAATACACGTAATCATTTAGATTACTTTTTTTCTGAATAGCAATCTTCCTAACCTATATGAAAATCTACTATACTTGAATTACTGCCTTCTTCATTCTAAAAGGCACACTGTACTCTTGAAATGCATTTACTTTTTAATTACTCTTCATGGGAGAAGCATGTGCACCTTGAGAAGTGTGAATATTCCTTAAGGTCTAAGATTTTAATTTAATTTTAAAAGTAGTACTGCATGACCCATCCAAATTCCGCATGGTTGCTATATTTCTTCTACAACTTGGGTCATAACTAGGGGAACTTATGCCAGTTACATGATGTGATGGGTGCATGCTCCAAAGAGTGTATTGTGAAAAGACAGAAGAGATACATGTCAGAAAGCACAAGCTATACATATTCATCTCTTTAACTTTGAAAACAATTGGAAGACACTAGTTATGTCAATTAAAGCTACCTGTGGTCAGGTGTCATTTACACATACAGTGGTCCATTTGCCCCTTTCATCAGAGTGCAAACTCTCACCATTGCAAACAGATATTCTGTATATGCGGGGGGGCGGTGGGGGGTGGAGAATAGGTTCATGACTTTTTGGACAACTCAGATAATATAATTTTAAATGCCCCTTTGTACCACTGTAAATCTCAAAAGAAACAAGGGTGCTAACACATAATGCAAAACATTTGCGCATTCCTTTTTGTCCCTGACCTGTATTGATGGTCATGAGTAAAATAGGTTTCAAAATAACTCTTCTTATGAGACAAGATTCACCAGAATGATAACATATCAGTTCATCTGGAGCGGTGTTCAGTTGGACATAGGATGCTGGCCTGCAGATATAGGGGTCCCACTTCTCCCCTCCCAACTCTTTCATCCAGGGAGCATAAAGGGGAAATGCCTAGTAGCCAATAGAATGTTTCAGGTAATGGGAGAGGCAAGGAGGGAGCAAGAGGCTGGTCTAACACATCATTCATGACAATTTGGGGGAAGTAGTAGCAGAGCTAAGTATGAAGTGCTGGTGTCTTCCTGCTGCCTCTTTCCATTCTCCACTTGTGAAAATGACCTGGTTTTACTTCATTCCCCATGTCACAGACTTTTTTTTTTATTATTAAGACTACTATTTTGGCATGGAGCTCATCTTGTTCACAGTAATAGTGTATTTGAATAAAGGACATGACCATTAAAGCAGTGGTTCCTTTCCCCTCTGGGTATTGCATCCTGGTCCATGTGGTTGCAGTGTCCTGGCCCCTCTGTGGATGGAGGGGCTGACATGGCAAACCTGAGTGATGTTGTGACCCCGTGCCCTAGGTCACAATACCAATTAAAATTGCCCTTCTGTCTCCCTCTACGGAGGGACATAAATGCCAAACCTGAGTGGTGCTGTGACCGTGTAGGCCAGTTAACAGTGCCCAGAGTGGGGAGCTGGGCCCAGCCCTCCAAGACAGGGTGAGTGCAGGGTGGGCATTCTGTCCAACCCTCCCTTCCCAGGGGTGCCCGCTTCACCTCTTTCTATGACATATCCTTGTTTTCACACACTCTTGCCATGAAACCTTTTAATTTTTTTCTGTGAAAAAAGAACCTAGCCTTTTTTATTATTTTATTACATGCATTCCCACAGCATTCATTATTATAGTAATTGGGCACCCTGCCACACACATTTTAATGAACAGGGAAAGCCCTAGAGCTGGCAAAACTCTACACTTTCTTGTCTTCCTTCACAAACTTTCTCATTCATAGAAGAATTAAAGAGGAGCCTGAATGAACACACTCCTCTCTTTGTAAAACATTTGCATGACACCGCGTGAAGCAAGTATCAAGACTTAGCTTCCACCTGCTCTCCAGAGCAAGCAAGTTTAACTGTTGAAAGCCTCTGTCCCTTGACACTCTTAGATGTGCCTTGGCCTTTGGCTGCCTAGGTATCACTTCAGATCTGAGCTTCCGTGCTAGAACACAAAGAAAGAGGGATGGTTTTTATGATAGATGGCCTATACAAAAAAAAGAGGTAGATAAATTCATGGAGGATAGATCCATCAATAGCTATTAACCAGTATGGACAGGGATGGTGTCATCATGTCTGTTTGCCAGAATCTGGGAATGGGTGATAGGGATGGATCACTTGATGATTACCTGTTCTGTTCATTCCCTCTGGGCACCTAGCATTGGCCACTGTCAGAAGACATAATACTGGGCTAAATGGACCTTTGGTCGACCCAGGATGGTGGTTCTTATGGGTGTAACTACTTTAGGGATTTGGAAATAAAGATGAGGACTTTGAATGGTACTCACCCCAGATGACCAACTACTGTGTAAATCATAAATCACAAGCATTGATTGAATGTGCTCTTGCTGGTCTACCCCATATAGAAAGCAGGCTGCTGTATACTGTACCGCCTGTAACTTTCATGTTACTTTGATGCTAACACAGGTACAAGTATGTTTCAATAGTCTCCAGCTTCAATAATAAAGGTCTGAATCAACATGGCTATGTTCTTATCTGATAGGAAATTGGGTGCAGTTTCCTGGCCAGACTGTAGAGGGAACGAAATTATTTTGACCATCACTGCTATCTGGGTTCCAGGAAAATAGATAAGTCTAGCAGATTATAGACCAATTTATCAATTCGGGATATATGCCCTTAGTGAGGTTGTGATCAGAAATGACCAATACTTTGAAGTATTTCCCTCTGCCTTCACTTTTCCCTGGACTGATCTAGGATCCTACTTCACTCAGAGTGTGACTTCAGAACTGTCTGCATCCAACTGTCTGCATTCAATAAGCACAATCCTGATACTCATTTCTGCAGCTGAAAATTATCTACATATTTAAATAGTGTACAATTGTGAAAACAATGTGTTTTTGCTGGTAATAGAAGAATACTAATTAAGAGATGGATGATCACACAGAGCATTGTGCTGTTGCTCAGATTAAATAAAGTATCCTGTTAGAGATAGGCCAAAATTTCATTCCAAACCTGAAACTTGTGTCTGTTGTGCCAAGGTTTGCAAATCCTCAGCAAACCTGGGTTAAGTTTCAAGCAAGCTTGTGCACAATTTTGAGGCAACTTAGTTTTAAATAAACCTTGACCAATTCATTGTTTAGGTAGAAAACATGCAAACCTCAATCATTTTGGCTGAGGTTTTCTTTGAGTTTGGATGTTTGTGCTAACCTCAGCCACAAGGCCATACCTCATAGGGTATGAATCACATGCACTGAAGCGTAAAAATACAAAGTTTGCGTAAAAGCCTGAAAACCAAATCACTTGATTCCATATGACAGTGAATATTTGCTGTTATTTTCAGTAACAGTAAAGGAAGGGGTCATGATCCCAATGGTTATTGAGACCACCCTCCCTTTTTATACGTAGATGTGAGGAGGGTCCCAAAATTCTTTTTTTGCTCTTGTATTGTGGAGTCACAACATGACTTAGAGAGCCAAGAAAGAACATCTAGGGACCACTGCCTAGGAATTATGATCAAGTACTGTGTCCAATGCTACTATCTAGAAAAAATAACATTTTATATTTTTCATATCATTCCAACTGGTCACCTGGAGAAAAGAACTAGCCAAAGTAATCAGAATAACTCTTCTCAGTAGTAATAATCATATTTCCAAAGGATAACAGGGAATATGAAACAAACTGAGCTTGTTTACTTTATTCTCCAAGCACCTTTCTGATTATCCAGATGCCATGGTAGAATTTATTCAGTTTGCAAATATTACACAACAGCAACAGTAATTTAAGGAAGGATTCTGAACCATTGAGGTTTTCTCCCATGGACTAGGAGTGAACAACTGTATTCCTCTTCCTTGTGGCAACCACCAGATAATGGGCAGGGATATTGGCACAGGTAGCATTTCTACAGTATGAACACTAGCTATGAGAGTTATGGCAGTCATTTCACTCTTCCACTCCTGCGGATTCATGACACAGTTCCCTTTCAGTGTTTTAGTTACATAGGAGCCTGTGGTGCTTGCCTCTAAACCAGCATTTCAATTTAAACTTCTGCGTTTGGAGACTAGGATTACTTCTCTGATTTACAGAATATCCTCAGTTTGTCCTGAAATCTGCATAGACGTGAAAAGCATGAAAGACAAAAATACTCCTTTCACAGAAAACGAAAAATAAAGCAGCAGAACTGATTTGTGTAGCTGCTGATTTTTTTTAAGTTGCACCACAATGTGCCTATTCTCCTCTCCAAACTGTATTGTGGTTACAGCCGGAGACCCAGATGCAATCCTTGGTTTTGTCACTGTCTTCCTTTGTGAACATGGACCAAAATTTTCAAACTTAGGTTCCTAAATCCATACTTAAACACCTAACAAAACGGGCTTATTTCAGAGATACTGAGCACTTTTTGGTCTAACTTAGCCCCAAAGTTCGGAAAGGTTTTCAGAAAACAATCTCCCCTTCCAGGCTCCATATCCGACCCCTTATGACCCTGGGAGCATAAATTCATAACTTTGTTAGAAACTAAACATCATGGACTTTAAAAAATTGGATTTATGGCTCATTACAACAATCTATAATCCTCTAACCCTCCATTGTCTAATAACTGCAGAGGCATTAACTGCACACTGCACTTTGAATGGTCTCTCATAACATGTTAACTCCTTACGCTAAGTGATCTGTTCCACCTTGTATTTAGCTGTGGCACTCTGACTGCCTTTCTCAGATCTGAAAAAAAAGCTCTTTGTAAGCTTGAAAGCTTGTCTCTTTCACTGACAGAAGTTGATCCAATAAAAGATATTTCCTCACCCAACTTGTCTCTCAAATAGTGAATACATTTTCAGAACTGACAAGGGAAATGTGGATTGTCCATCTGTTGAAGTCTTCAAACCAACATTATATGCCTTTCTGCAAGAGACGCTTTAGTCATACAAAGTTACTGGGCTCAATACAAGAATAACTAAATTAAATTTAATGTAATGTAATACAGAAGGCTTCACTAGATAATTTAATGGACCTTTATGGCCTTAAAAGCTATTCATCTAGGAACATTTGGAAAAAACGGTGTCTCTTCATAAATGATTGACAAATTTTTAAAATGGCTAAGTACATCGAATAATTAAAACACAACAAGTAAGTTGATCAGGTCTCCTTTGCAATCTCTGAAGTAAAAGATTTAGAGTGAGATTTCCTCCCAGCCTCAAATATGTTTGTGTTTCTCTTCCTGCTCATAAAAGAAAGTTGATATGTTCAGTACTTTTTATAAAATAGTCCACCACAAGAAAGATCATTCCTTTGCTTTGAATCTTCCCACCACCATACTAACAAGTTTGAAAAGAATAAAAGAGGACTGATTGTTTAAGAATTGTTTTCCTTCATGTAAGCCTGTTTAATTTACCCTTGTTTTTCCTAAGTAGTAGTCCTTATTAGAGGATCTTAGCATTTGGAGAGTTATTGTCAATTAAGGGACACTGGGAAATTTTAAAGGCAAGGGAAACCATGGCACATGGAACAAAAACTGAGATAAATACTATTATAAAATTATTTAAAATCTAATGAATTATTAGAATGATTACAATACAATTGTGTTTGGATGGATTTCTTTTAAATACTTTTTTTTCTGTTTTATTAAAAGAGGGAAAAGATGAGAGTGTAGAATTGGAACAGGCAGAAAATATATTTTTTATTTATAATATTGATTTATATCTTGGAAGAGCTTCTAAAGAATATGCATAACAACAAAATCTAAGCAGAAGATCACTTTGAGAAAGATAGTAACTGTATTAAACAGATAATTAAGATGAGAAATCTATTATCAAAGAAGCCCCAAATGTAAGAAACTGTTCAGGAAGCAGGGAGTTAGTAAGTCTAAATTTAATACTGCAGCCAAAGAAGCTATATTTATCTGGAGGGGGGGGGGGGGGGGTTAAGTGCCCACTGCCATGGTAAGTACAGTAAATGTGATTTTTCACATTTTAAAGGAAAATAAGTTACATCAAACCACAATCTTTTTTGCCAGGAACCATGAAAAGTAGGCCAGATAAGAACAGTTTACAACATTTTCTGAAGCTCATTAAAAAGCACTGTTTCAGCAATAACAGCAATATCCCCTTTTTCATTGTTGCTTCTGGCTACCCAGCAGAAGGAAACCATGATTCCTACTGGACATAAATCTGGGGCTTAGGTCACTATGAAGTCTCTCTTTGCCTCTGATATGAAGAATACATGTGTTTCTTAGAAGAGTGATGGGAAAATCTCAAAAGGTTCAGAAGCTTTGAGTACTGTTCCCTACTAGGCTCTGCTATGACTGTGTTCAATAAGACTCTGACACAGAAGGGCCTATGACAAGTGAGTCTTGCTTTGTTAACCAGGTCTCCTTCAGAGGCTATGTGACCCACTTCCCTCATCAACATTCTCCTCTTCAGGAAAAGGATGGGCAAACATCATCCTCTGGGTAAAATATCCTCTTTACTGACTAGCTAGAGAATCTGTCTTTCCTTACTAGGGAAAGACTTCTTCAGGAGATCAGGTTACTGTCCCTTTTATTCAGCAAGTATCTGTCTGTAGGCCCAACTAATGCCTCTAGTGACCAATTATTGCAAAACAGTATTTTTCTTTCTTATGTTATAGAAATGTAAGCATTGATGCATTAAATAAATGATTTTACTGTGACATGATAAATACCAAACACAACAGTATAAAAATCAGTAACTGAATCTTCATTTGCCTATGATATTCATTTTCAAGTGAGAAATTATTGCTACTTAGGAAGCATCATTACAGAAAGTGAAAGATTGAAGTCAGTGCCAAAATAGCAAGAGTGGAAAACATTCTGGAAGAATCAACATGTGATAAAAGGGACATAAATCTGAAGACTAAAATCCAACTCTTAAAATTTTGCAGTTGGTTCTGTGTTAAATTATATCTGGGAAATATGGACATTCAAACAATCGATAATAAAACTTCAGTTCTTCAAATTATGGTGTTATAGAAGAATTCTGAAAATATCATGCATAAAACTGCATAACCAATTAAAAGGTATTGCAGGTTACTCAAACTCAGCAAAAGCTAGTTGGAGATTTTATGAAAAGACAGAATTGATTTCCAGGGCACGTTAAAAGGTTCAGCAGGCAATGCATGTTTATAGACACTGGAGGAAAAGTTGATGGCAGAAGAACCCAATACAGAAAAAGAAGATCTTTGGTGGATGATATGGTATCCCAGCTAATTTTTCGTTCGATAAACAGAATGAGTTACCATGGTTGCAGACCTCCACTAATGGACATGCCCCATAAGAAGAAGAGGTAGTCTAACATTTTTGTGACTGAGGTGTGCTATTTCCTAACTGTATTTAATGTGAACTCCATAGAAACTTTTTATTGCTTCAGTCTTTGACAAGCCCAAAGCAGGTTTTCAGCTACTTCTATCTCAGGGTTTTGTTCTTGCAGTAACTCTGTTTCCCATCCTTAAAATTCCTCATGTAGGTTGTATTCTCTAATTGCCCAGGTAATCAATCAGCAACACCTATACAGATTACAATTTTACCAGTTTATTTGTAGAAGACTACAGTTAGTTCCCATACTGATTGCCTTTATCCTTCTTTTTACTCTGACTGTGTCTCCTTTAGCCACTTTGTATATAAGACTTTTGTATCTCAGATTTTCTGGATTAGAGTTCTATCACATTCTCTTATTTATTCTGTTGTTTTTGAGATTTATTTGATCATTTGGTCTGAGCCTGCATCCCCTCAGCTTTGGATGCATATCTGAATTGGGAACTGAAGTCCATGGCTTGATCCTATGTCTAAATTTTTGCAAGACTGACACAGATTTTGATTTTGACTTGCAAACCGTTAGTCATAGGGAATGACTATAGTTCAAGGGCAAACATTTTTATTGTGCCCCTAAAGCTTTTTGCTTCTTGATAGTTCCTTGTCTTTGGCAAAATGGAGCATGAATACCTCAGAATATTATATATGAACTTCAAAACGACCCTCAGCGTGTGCATGGAAGCACAGTTTTTAATCAAACAATTTGATTAAGGTACTGAATATTTCTGGGATGTCATCACTAAAAATAAGGCTGGTCAAAATTAATGACTTTTTAAATTGACTTCTTCACAAAATTTACATGAATTAATTTCATTTATGTGGTATAAACAACACTTACACATTTTTTCTCTCCAGCAGAAGCAACCCTCACTTTATGTTTGTTTGAAGCACAGCCAAAGAAAGCCTAACAAGACTTCTTCTCCCCTACCTTTAAAAGGGGTAGTTTCTTGGTTTATTTACTTTATGATAGAATATAAGACAGGTGTTCAGACTCTGTTCATGCATGACAATCCTTGCTTGATCAATCCTATTGAGTTCAGCCTAGCACAGTTTACCCCACCCATTGCTGATCTTTAAGACTTAAAACAACATACCTATCAGGGGGAAGTGTTCTTAAAAAAATAACATAAAATAAAAATGAAAATCTCAGTATTAAGATAGCTATACAACATGTGATAGTAAGTACTTTGTAAACCAGCCATGCTATAGCCAAACTATATGCAACAGAGCATTGGAAACCAGAATCATTATTGCCAAAGTACATGTAAAACTAACTGTGGACTAGAATGAAGTGAAAGGGGTGCATCAGAAAGACTGTAAAAGTATGGCAATTTAGAGCTGAAAGTGTTAGAATGTATTCTGAAAAATCAGCTGCACAAGTTATACTGTTGCCTTGAGGTAGGATCAGATTTGTCAGGGCACAACATTTAAGCAGCCAGAGCCACAATGACCTTGCCAGCCTTATAGGGATAATATTCTCATTTAACTGACACGCTTGAACTATTTTCTCAATGTATTATAGGCACAGATATTTTTCTTGAACATCAGATATACCCAAAAAGAAAACTGTTTATAATTCTTCCTTGTTTTCTCAATATCTGAGTCCATCAGATGAAACAAATCCGCTAAAAACTGACAGAGTAGTTCTGTGGTTTTTCATTAATCTTTACATTTCAGGTGATTCCACTAGGGATTAATGTTCCACGATATAACATACATATATAAACTTTGGCATGTGGCCTCTTGGATGGCTGTTACAGCACATTGAGCTGCTTTTGTTTATTATAGTATTAAAGCAGTGGTTCCCAAACTTGTTCCACCGGTTGTGCAGGGAAAGCCCCTGGAGGGCGGGGCCGGTTTGTTTACCTGCTGTGTCCGCAGGTTCGGCCGATCACGGCTCCCACTGGCCGCAGTTCGCCGCTCCAGGGCAATGGGAGCTGCTGGAAGCAGCGGCCAGTACGACCCTCAGCCCACACCGCTTCCAGCAGCCCCTACTGGCCTGGAGCAGCAAACCGCGGCCAGTGGGATCCGTCATCGGCCGAACCTGCGGACGCAGCAGGTAAACAAACCGGCCCGGCCCGCCAGGAGCTTTCCCTGCACAAGTGGTGGAACAAGTTTGGGAACCACTGTCTTAAAGGAATTAACGGCTGATTTTGAGATACTTTAAATTATACTGACCTGGGTTGCCTTCACATTTTCATTTGGCTGCTTAGTTAAATAGAGTGTGCAATGGGATATATTATATATTCATATAGTTTAACAGCATGTGCCACTAAGTCATGCAAATATACATTCCATAGCAGGAAGTGTATTTTACATCTAGCACATGTTTCAGCCACACTACTGGCCAAAATGTTAGGAATACTTTATTTCATTGGCAGAAACACTCACATAAAACCCCAGAAACCTAGTGCTCTTATTATGCCTGATTCTAAAGTTTATATTTTAAGCTTCAGAAATTGTGTGCTGGGTCTTGTGCCACACAGAGAAAATCTTCAGTTAAAAGAAATGCCTCTATGTTAACAGCCACACAAATAACTGAGGCAATTACCTTACTCCAGCTATAGGCACCCACATGGCCCCACAATATGCCAACATCTTTATGGCTGACCTGGAACAACGCTTCCTCAGCTCTCATCCACTCACGCCCCTTCTCTACCTATGTTACACTGATGACATCTTCATCATCTGGACCCATGGGAAGGAAACCCTGGAAGAATTCCACCACGATTTTAACAGCTTCACCCCACCATCAACCTCAGCCTGGACCAATCTACATGGGAGGTCCACTTCCTAGACACCACAGTGCAAATAAGTGACGGTCACATTAGCACCATCCTATACTGAAAACCCACCGACCACTATGCCTACCTTCATGCCTCCAGCTTCCATCCTGGACACACTGCATGATCCATTGTCTACAGCCAACTGCTGAGGTACAACCGCATTTGCTCCAACCCCTCAGACAGAGACCAACACCTACAAGATCTTCACCAAGCATTCTCAAAACTACGATACCCACACGAGAAAATAAGGAAACAGATCAAGAGAGCCAGACATGTACCCAGAAGCCTCCTGCTGCAAGACAAGCCCAAGAAAGAAACCAACAGAACTCCACTGGCCATCACATACAGTCCTCAGCTAAAACCTCTCCAATGCATCATCAGTGATCTACAACCCATACTGGACAACAATCCCTCACTTTCACAGGCCTTGGGAGGCAAGCCAGTCCTCGCCCACAGACAACTTGGCAACCTGAAGCATATTCTCACCAGCAACGACACACCACAACATAGTAACTCAGGAACCAATCCATGCAACAAACCTCAATGTCAACTCTGCCCACATATCTACACCAGCGACACCATCACAGGACCTAACCAGATCAGCCACACCATCACCGGCTCATTCACCTGCACGTCCACCAATGTAATATATGCCATCATGTGCCAGCAATGCCCCTGTGCTATGTGCATTGGCCAAACTGGACAGTCCCTATGTAAAAGGATAAATGGACACAAATCAGATATTAGGAATGGCAATGTACAAAAACCTGTAGGAGAACACTTCAACCTCCCTGGACACCCAAAGCAGATTTAAAGGTAGCCATCCTACAGCAAAAAGCTTCAGGACCATACTTCAAAGAGAAACAGCTGAGTTTCAGTTCATTTGCAAATTTGACACCATCAGCTCAGGATTAAACAAAGACTGTAAATGGCTAGCCACCTACAGAAGCAGTTTCTCCTCCCTTGGTGTTCACACCTCAACTGCTAGAAGAGGGCCTCATTCTCCCTAATTGAACTAACCTCATTATCCCTAGCCGGATTCTTGCTTGCATATTTATACCTGCCTCTGGGAATTTCCACTAAATGCATCTGACAAAGTGGGTATTCACCCACGAAAGCTTATGCTCCAATACGTCTGTTAGTCTATAAGGTGCCACAGGACTCTTTGTTGCTTTTACAGATCCAGACTAACACGGCTATCCCTCTGATACCCCAGCTGTAACAAAGGAACAAATTTGGATTGTTTTTCTACCCTGTTAGAGAATGCATTTCAATTTCACTGTAAACCCTCTCCATACATGTACAGAAGGGAAAATGTTTGAATAATATGCAAACACTAACTGTGGTTACTGTTCACCAGGAAAGGGGGGGAAAGCAGAACAGAAACAAAGATCTACGTGACTGAAAATCAGGGTATCTTTCAAATGTATCTTTACTAATATCAGGGGTGCTGGAACAATTTATATAATGTGGGGGTGCTAAGAGCCATTGAACCAAACTGTATACTCCGTATATGATAGAAACCACTTCAAGCCAGCGGATGCAGCAGAACC
Source organism: Caretta caretta (assembly GCF_965140235.1). Classification (NCBI taxonomy): domain Eukaryota; kingdom Metazoa; phylum Chordata; order Testudines; family Cheloniidae; genus Caretta; species Caretta caretta. The sequence goes on along the minus strand of NC_134206.1, from coordinate 72,393,288 downwards.
CCCAGTTCCAGCAGCTATGACTAACATGTCATCTGCAAAAAGACATGTACTAAGAGCTGTAGCTGCAGTCATAGCTGAAGTATTTAGGCATTTGTCAATGAATAAGAATCATAGAGTCATAGAATATCAGGGTTGGAAGGGACCTCAGGAGGTCATCTAGTCCAACCCCCTGCTCAAAGGAGGACCAATCCCCAATTAAACCGTCCCAGCCAGGGCTTTGTCAAGCCTGACCTTAAAAACTTCTAAGGAAGGAGATTCTACCACCTCCCTAGGTAACGCAGTCCAGTGTTTCACCACCCTCCTAGTGAAAAAGTTTTTCCTAATATCCAACCTAAACCTCCCCCACTGCAACTTGAGACCATTACTCCTTGTCCTGTCCTCTTCTTGTCCTAAGCTCCTTCTCTGTCCCCAGGAGAGTACCCAGAGCCTAAGCTAGTGTCCAAACTCACCCCTTTCCTAGAGTTTAGTTTTAGTAGTCACTTATAAAAAACATAACTGTCATAAATATAAAGGGAAGGGTAAACCCCTTTAAAATCCCTCCTGGCCAGAGGAAAACTCCTCTCACCTATAAAGGGTTAAGAAGCTAAAGGTAACCTCGCTGGCACCTGACCAAAATGACCAATGAGGAGACAAGATACTTTCAAAAGCTGGGAGGAGGGAGAGAAACAAAGGGTATCTGTCTGTCTATATGCAGCTTTTGTCGGGGATAGAACAGGAATGGAGTCTTAGAACTTTTAGTAAGTAATCTAGCTAGGTATGCGTTAGATTATGATTTCTTTAAATGGCTGAGAAAAGAATTGTGCTGAATAGAATAACTATTTCTGTCTGTGTATCTTTTTTGTAACTTAAGGTTTTGCCTAGAGGGGTTCTCTATGTTTTGAATCTAATTACCCTGTAAGGTATCTACCATCCTGATTTTACAGAGGGGATTTCTCTACTTCTATTTACTCCTATTTCTATTAAAAGTCTTCTTGTAAGAAACTGAATGCTTTTTCATTGTTCTCAGATCCAAGGGTTTGGGTCTGTGGTCACCTATGCAAATTGGTGAGGCTTTTTACCAAACCTTGTCCAGGAAGTGGGGTGCAAGGTTTTGGGAAGTATTTGGGGGGAAAGACGTTTCCAAACAGCTCTTCCCCAGTAACCAGTATTTGTTTGGTGGTGGTAGCGGTCAATCCAAGGACAAAGGGTGGAATATTTTGTCCCTTGGGAAAGTTTTGACCTAAGCTGGTAAAGATAAGCTTAGGAGGTTTTCATGCAGGTCCCCACATCTGTACCCTAGCGTTCAGAGTGGGGGAGGAACCTTGACAATAACCATTCACTTTCTCCTCAGGTTTGACTGTTTTCCATTACCCACCTTCCTCAGCCAGTTCTATTCTAACAGCCAGAGTTTTTGTCTACTCCCTTTATATCCTGGGTGTAGTTAATTGAACCCTCCTGTAAGAATGACTCAGCAATAATTCATCTGCTTCTTAACACAGAGGTTTAGCAATTTATGTTTGGTTGCCAAGGTTTTGGCTTCACTTGTTCAACCATTTTTATCCAACATGTATTAAAAAGAAAAAAAAAAACCTAACAGGTGAGTTTTCAGTGTAAGAGCCTATCTTACACCCTTCCTCTAATTTTATGGACTTCTAAAGGGAAAAATTTGATTCCTAAGCTACTATGAAATGTCCTTGCTGGAAAAAAGGGAAAGTTCATTTTAGATTGTACCTTTCAATTTTTATTGTTCAAGTCAGACCCTGTATTTTTTTTTTTAATACAAACACATATAGAATGGAAAGAAGGGGGGCGGGGGGAAGAAACAGCACAAGATAGAAAATGCAGTTTCTATCTACAATACTTGCAGTTATGGGAACACCACAGGGTACAGCAAACAGCATTGCTTTTATCTTGCTAGACTGGTCACAGTAATAGTGTTTCAAGGTAAAATCTGCCCTGGTTGGCCATGCAAGTCTCTTATTAATCAGAAGGAGAAATATATATACTTGAGTTGTATATGTGTGTATATATATATATATATATATATATATATATATATATGAGCAACAGAAGCCTGGATTATCACTTATGTGCGTGCGTGTATACACCAGGATAAATTTTACCTTGAAACACTTTTGTGGGTGTGCGTGTGTATATATAAAATAAAATGCACACACAGAAAGTTGAAGGTAGGCAAGTGTGTGTGTTGTACTGGCAGACTTTGTGTTGAGTTTGAGTGGGTGGTGAATAAGGGGTGTGAGCTGTGGTGAGGGGCTGTGTGTGTTTAAGGTTATTGTATGTGCTGGTTGTGGTCTTGTAATGAGAGACTCATGTTCATTTCTGTCTCCGCGGTTATACTGGTAAATGTGTTGATTTCTGCAATTGGCGAATACTCTGAGGGGCTATGTTTATTTGTGGTTGTTGTGTGTGCTGGTTGTGTGGTTTTGAGGGTGGTTGTGTTGATTTTTGTGTTGAGGGGTTGTATTTGGTGTTATGAGGGGGTTGTGCTGGGAGATTTGTGAAGGTAATTAAGGTTTATGTGTTGCCATAAGTGTCATATGTTTTTGGTGTTATTGCTTGTGCTAGTTGAGTTGTTGTCTGTGTGGTTTTGAAGAACTGTGACAGTTGGGCCAAATAATCCACCCTCAGTGCAGTCTCCCTCATACAACTACTTTAATTGGCTGTAGAGTAAGGGTTGTGATTGACTGAGTTACCTCTGCTATCACAATGGTCTAGGGCTCTTGGCATAGCATAGATACAGGCCTTGCTGTCACATCTGTGTAATTTGTAAAGTCAAAATGGGTGAGAAACTTAAAAAAAATGGATGATAACTGACTGCAAATCCCAATGATGATTGATCATGGCGATACTCTGAACAAAAGGAGCAGTCAGTCATGCTTGTAACTGTTTCCATTGTTTCACATTGACTCAGACATTCTAGGCTTCAGAGTGACACACAAGTGACACTTCTGGAATCTTTTTTGTGTATACCTCTTGTGTATACCTCCTGTTGTTCAGCAGGAGAAGTCCTAGCTGCCACAAATAAACAAACAAACAAACAAATAAATAAAAAGCAAACCAAAAAACAACAAACATAGCACCACTGGAAGAAAGCACCCAGGGTGACTTCTCTGCTCACTCAGCCCTAGAAATGGCCCTTTTGCTCAGGACATTGCCATGGAGATGGCAATGTCTTCTGACTCTTCATTTGCTCCAGTGAGAATGTCTGGATCAGGAGCAAGGAGGGCCACTATTGTGTAAGGAAAGTAAATCTCTTCTTACCAGTGTGCAGTGGTGTAGGCAGCAGTAGGCATTATAGATATTTTGATGCTATCTGATGCAGTGATGATGGATGTGGATCCTTGACTTCCCATGCCATCCTCCAAAGCTACTGCCAAATATCTAAAAGGGGGGGGGGAGCCTTGTCTCATTGGACATAACCAACAAAACATATTTCTCGTGGCCCATGTATGTACATTTCTTCTGGTCTTAAAAACATTTTGGCTTGTTGCTATGACAACTCTAACCTCACAAAGAGTTCTAATTCACATCACTATTTTGACTTCATTCTGTCCATTCTTTCAATAGCAATTTTACATACTATATCAGTAGGATAAGATTAGATTTCTACCATCTTTCATAAGGATGGACAATTTAAGATTTTGGCTTATTACAGCGTTCAAGATCTTTGCCACCCTATCCCCAACGGGCACCATGAAAACCCTTCATTTTAGGATTCAAATAATGGGAAGGAAGGGTGTGTGGAATTTGATTTCCACAGACAACATCCATCTGCACACTCTCCCTCTCTTTCTCCTCTGTCTCAATGAAAAACATGTATTTAATTTGGAGTGTAACCAAATATTTATGGTATATATGCTACATTATTGAAATGGCTTTCCCTTCCTCTCTAACTGTGATGCAAGTGGGTGTGATTTGAGATAGAAACTGGAGGAATGGAAATTAAAACAAAGTATTCTTTTGGTGGGCAGTGCTACTATTTTCCAGTTTTATAGAAGGCTGCCATTGTTGTGTGAGGGCTCATGCTGTGTTAAAGTTTGTTGGATTTTTAGAACATCTAGTCTTGGCTTATTCCTTCAGATAACCCAATGCTATAATTTGTTTAGTTAGCTGTACTGCAATTCTGGATTTCCTACGAGACTATGCAAAGAACATAGGGGAAAATTTTCAAAAACATCAACATGACTTAGGAGCCTAAGTCACATTATTAAAAGTTTATAGATTGACAAAGGTATTTAGGTGCTTGAAAATGCAGATAGGCACCTAGTAAGATTTTGAAAATGAGAATTAGGAGCCTAACCAGTTTAGGTACTTTTGTAAAATCCCACTGAAGCCCAGATCTTCAAAAGGTATTTAGGTGCCTAACTCCCATTAATTTCAATGGTAATTAGGTGCCAAAATACCTTTGCAGACTGGGCCTAAATGTCTATATCACCCTTTAGAGAAATAAATAACTTTGCAAATCCAGTCTTAAACCCTTAGGAGGCAAGGCCCCATTGATTTACAGTGAGATTTAGGGTGAAATTTTCAAAAGTTCCTAAGTGCTTGCTAGATCCACAAAGCAGATCTACCTTTAGGTGCCTCACCTCCCAGAGGAATTCACATCCTTGAGTTAGGTGCCCAGGGTCCCTATACATTGCATGGGGAGAGATAGGAGCCTAAAAAAGGGGATCACAGAAACCAACATGCTGAGTAAAGAGGTAGCCAGGAGAAGGAAGATAGGCCATTTCAAAGTAGGGAAGCACTTACCTCCCAGTCGGATGGAGGTATCTATTTCTTCTTCTCAGCCATGACCCTGAACCTGGAGTTAGGTGGGGGAAAAACAGAGAAAGAGGTGGTAGTACCCAATAGCCAGGTGATTAGAAAACTCTCCTGGGTTGTGGGAGATAAGCATTCCAGTTCCCACTCTACCTGATTTGAAGCAGAGACTTGAACTTAGGACACGCACATGAGTGGCAGAACCACTAGGGTAGGTCTTTCCCAACCTCTCCTGTTGAAGCTGTTCCACTTTGCGTGAAATACTTTGTGTGAAATACAGACTGGCGAGCCTAGATGGACTTCCTCTCTTGCTTATCCCTCCTCCCCCACAAGTTGGGGGGTTGCTGCCACATATGGTGCCACTGGGTAGGGAAGGGGTGCTGCGGCTATGTACCAGGTCTGAGGTGGGTGTGAAGAGTTTTTCAGGAAAAGCCAACCTGGCTTTCTCCTCCTGCTATAGTCACTCGAAGAGTTCCCTGATGTTCCCCATAGAGTTCATGCTGTGGCTGCTGTTGCTATGATGGGAGCAGAACCAGATCCTTTTGAATGTTCCATGGTTTTGGAAGGCTACAGATGTTTCCCTGACTAGCCTGTGTCAGGCTTGGTGTACAAATAGATTTTATCTGGTTTAACTATTTCAATTAGGGTTGTGATTTTTTTTTGTACAAAAATATTCAAATTGACCACCAATTGACCCATTGATAAAGGTGCTTTATGACAGTATAGTTTCTTTGTGTTTTTTAACACTTTTTAACTTGGTAGAATCAGATAGGTATTTCAAAGGACATGGAGCCTGAGGGATTTCTCCCTGTGGAATATCAAAGTCCCAGTGCAAACTTTGCAGGTTTTAAGGCTCCTCAAAGAAAAGGTCACAAGAATCCTTTGTAATCATAAGTGTTAGGCAACTTTAACACAATAGTTTCTACCAGTTCATCCTATAGTAGGACTATTTTTGTGTGTGGAAAACAATAAGAGTTCCACCATAACTACATTTTCTGAGATGTTTAATAAAATAAACATAAAATCCAGACTGTATAGGAGATCTTAAGCTCACATTTTGTTCAGTTAGAATATAACACTCTTATAACTGATTTTTCCTATCCAATGATAGAAAAAGTAAAGCCATCAAAATATACTGTGACAGTCTGTACCCCCTATGTTCACCCCTTGTTCAAGACTATGATAAATTTTATACAAAGTATGCCTTGTGAGAAATCATTTGAAAACTCATACTTTGCTGATCATTATTTTCCTGGTAAAATATGTGGTGCAACATTGCATATCATATGTTATAAAATTCCTCTGTATGGTATTACTAAGATAAATTCCACGTCTGGGGAGCAGCCACAAACCAGTTCCTCAGAGACAAAAGGAAGCTTACATCTCAGCCAGGCATCAACAAAAACAAATGGACCATCACCAAGTTAAGTGGCCACTCTTTGGCAGGAAAGAGGGTGTGGGATGAAAATCTACATCTTGGTAAAGAAATAGCTTGGGGTTCTCATCCACATAGACTTTCTGTCTCCTGAACCTCAGGTAGAGATGATTCTTGAAGAAGAGAAAGAACTATAAGAACAGAGAGCAGATGTCCCAAGATATTCCTCCCTTTCTCTCTATCCACAACACATCCACAACACCCGAGGAACAAAGGAAACAGCTTTGGACTGGGGGAGGGATCCTGACTGAAAGAAATTCAATCAGTTAGGATGTCTACACTGGCAGAGTTACAGCACCGCTCAGAGAGCATTGAAGGGAAACTGCTATTGTGTGTTCACACTGTCAATAGTGTATTCATACTTGTGGCACTTGAATCAGTATTCAGAGCGATGCACTCTGGGCAGCTATCCCACAGACGATAGCTTCCTCTTCTGCCACTAAGAGTTGTGGAAAGAAAAGGAGTACTTGTGGCACCTTAGAGACTAACCAATTTATTTGAGCATGAGCTTTCGTGAGCTACAGCTCACTTCATCGGATGCATACCGTGGAAACTGCAGCAGACTTTATATACACACAGAGAATATGAAACAATACCTCCTCCCACCCCACTGTCCTGCTGGTAATAGCTTATCTAAAGTGATCATCAAGTTGGGCCATTTCCAGCACAAATCCAGGTTTTCTCGCCCTCCACCCCCCCACACAAATTCACTCTCCTGCTGGTGATAGCCCATCCAAAGTGACAACTCTCCACACAATGTGCATGAGAATCAAGTTGGGCCATTTCCTGCACAAATCCAGGTTCTCTCACCCCCCCTACCCCCCTCCCAAAAACTACACACACAAACTCACTATCCCAAGTGAAGGGGGTATGGGGCATCCTGGGCTGGGTCCTGTCCCAATGCCCCATGATACATTGCTTTGCATCCCAGCAATCCCTGTGCTTCCGTATGAATTTGGTGCCATCTTTCAACAGTTTGTATACTGTGTGCTCTGCCCCTTTGGTCTGCAGGAATGGATCCCACACTATTGACCAATATGCTGCTTGCTATGACTAACACATCACAAGTGACAGTGGAGTTATTGCTTAAACTACAAAGGCAAGAGGAGTGTGACATTGATCTCGCCACGCATAGTAGCTACAACACAAGATTGCTTGTGGCATTCATGGAGGTGCTGACTACAGTGGAATGACACTTTTGGACTTGGGAAACAAGCATTCAGTGGTGGGATCACATTGTCATGCATGTCTGGGATGATGAGCAGTGGCTGAAGAACTTTTGGATGAGGAAAGCCACATTCATGGGACTGTGTGATGAGCTCGCCCCAGTCCTGAAGCTCAAGGACACGAGAATGAGAGTTCCCCTGTCATTGGAAAAGTGTGTGGTGATTGCACTGTGGAAGCTGGCTACTCCAGTCGCTAACCAGTTTGGAGTGGGAAAGTCAACCGTTGGACTCATGTTGATGGAAGTGTTCAGGGCCATGAATTGCATCCTGCTCTGAAAGACTGTGACTCTGGGCAACATGCTTGACATTGTGGATGGCTTTGCACAGATGGGCTTCCCTAAGTATGGAGGGATCATAGATGGCATGCGTATTCCAATTCTGGCACCACACCACCTAGCCACTGAGTAAATTAATTGGAAGGGATATTTCTCAATGCTTCTCCAGGCATTTGTGGATCCCCATGGCATTTCACAGACATTAACGCAGGCTGGTCCGGAAACGTGCATGACACATGCATCTTTCGGAACAATGGCCTGTTCAGGAAGCTGCAAGCAGGGACTTTCTTCCCAGACCAGAAGATCAGCGTAGGGGAAGTCGAAATGCCCACTGTGATCCTGGAAGACCCTGCCTCCCCTTTAATGCCATGGGCTTATGAAGCCATACATGGGGCACCTTGACAGCGGCAAGGAGCAGTTCAGCAACAGGCTGTGCAAGTGCAGAATAACTGGTGAGTGTGCTTTTGGTCGTTTAAAGGCCCACTGGCACTGCTTATATTGGAGGCTGGACCTGGCCAATGACAATATTCCTATGCTTATAGATGTGTGCTGTGTGCTCCATAATATTTGTGAAGGGTAGGATGAAAACTTCATTCAGGGCTGGACTTCTGAGGTTCAGCACCTGGAGGCTGAATTTGAACAGCCAGAGACCAGGGCTATTAGGGGGGGCAGTGTGGGACCATAAGGATCAGGGATGCCTTGATGCAGCAATTTGAAACTGAAAACCACTACAATTTGTTGCTATGCTCAGGAGCGCAGTGCTTGTAAAGACAGGAGGTGATTCTGATTGATGCAGACGATGCATGATGAAGCTGTAAAAATTGCCTGTTGCTTTGTAGGGCTCTGCTTTCAATTAATGGAATAAAGATCACTTTCAAACCAAAACAATTGTTTTATTAAAAAACAACAACTGGAGGAGAGAGACAAAAAAAACACATCAGCACTGTGGGGGATGGGGGAAGTCCTGGGACCGTTAAAGATTTGTGTATATACAGATATCATATGCAACCTTCTCCCTTGGAGTACAGTACAGTGGGTACTGTACTTCAGCAGGGCTAAACTGCAGAGGGATGGGTACCGGGGATCCACAGGACTGGCCTGAGACAGGGTAGGAGTGGAATGCAGCAGGTACACGCTGGAGCCAGGAGGTTGATAAGAGTGTGTTGACGGTGTCTTGGGCGTGCATGGGAAAGAGTTTTGCAACAGTGGCTGCAGGGGAGGGCGGGCGCGGAGCTGTTGAGTTTGCAGTGCTAGTAGTTCTTGGGGCATGTCTGCTTGGTGTTCCATAACATTTAAGAGCTGCTCCATGGCCTTGTTCTGGTGCGCCACATTCTCCTTTCGGTCCCTCTTCTCACTGTCCCGCCACTACTTCAATTATTGTTTTTCGGACACAAAGTGCATCATGACCTCACACAGAAAGTCCTCTTTAGTTCTTTGTGGCCACTTTCTAATTCTGCACAGCTGTTCAGCATTGGTCCCCATTCCAGCGTCGGCAGAGTGGCACAAGAAAGTTACCCTTAATGGGGGCAAGAAACAAAGCAGCTCTGCCAAAGAATCTGCGGCAGGAGATTGCCCAGTATCTCCATGAGAGTTTCCTGGAGATCTCTGAGGCAGATTCTTGTGAAGCGAGAGAGTCAATCAACACTCTGTTCCACTGCTCAAACTAGGTGTGTGGTGGTATGCACATCATACAGACACAAGCCTGCTTTCTGCAACACCTCCTTTCCCCAACAACTTATTTCAGTGATTCCCAAAATCAAAACCTCTTACCAGGGGCCTCCTCTCCCGTTGGCTCTTTGCCAAGATCCGGCAGCTGTGACTGGCTAGCCTCCTCCGGGGTAGAGAAGAGCTCCGGGCTGCATGCATCTCTGACCTCCAAGTCGTCCTCTGCCTCTGGGTCCCCCTCCACATCCTCGTCCAAGATTTCCTCCTCCTGACGAATCTACAGTGGACTTCATAGTGGCGGTGGGGTTGCCGTCCAGTATCGCGTCCAGCTCTTTGTAGAACCGTCAGCTTGTGAGTGCAACACCAGAGTGATGATTTGCCTCCCACACCTTGTGGTAGGCTTTCTGCAGCTCCTTCACTTTGACCCTGCACTGCAGTGTGTGCTGCTCATGCCTCCTTTCTACCATGCATTGTGAAATATGTCTGTAGGTATCATTATTCCTAAGGCTGGAGTACAGTTGGGACTGGACAGCCTCCTCTCCCCAAATGCTGATGAGGTCCAGCAGCTTGGCATTGCTCCAGGTGAGGGAACTGCCTGGTGCATGAAGCAGGCATGGTCACCTGGAAAGATACGATAAGAGCACTGCATGCATCATGGACTTTAAAAATCCCCAAGGAATTTAAGGGTGGGGATGAGAGTTGGCCACCTGAGGGCAGGGCAGTAGAGTTCAAACCGATGACCAGAGAGGTGAGAATAGGCAACATGGGACACTTCCCAGGGCCAGTTGCAGCGCTGTAATCATCCAGGGTGTCTACACTGGCACTGTGGCTCTGCACCCCCAGGTGCAGAAAGATCTAAACAACTTGTTGGGGTGATTTTTTTAAAGCACTGCAACAGTTTCTGTGCACTAAGGGGCTTGGCAGTGTGTACACCTCAGGAGTTACAATGCAGAAAGCTGCTTTACTGTGCAGAAACTTGCCAGTGTAGACAAAGCCTTAGACTGCTGAAACATGTGGTAAGAGAGACTTTGCTTTGAATTCACTTAGCTTGTTAAATTAGGCATTAGATGTATTATACTTTTACTTTTCTCATAACCTATTCTGAATCTTATATCCCATTACCTGTATTCACTTAAAATCTATCTTTTTGTAGTACAAAATTTGTATTATTGTTTTATCTAAACCAGTATGCTTGGGAAACTCCATTTGGAATGGCAAGATTTGTGTTTATCATTTTCTATTAATAAAATGATGGACTGTATATGAGCTTTTATTGTCCAGGAGAGAGCTTGTATTGTCCAGGAGAGTGGAAGACATACATTTCTGGGGAAAGTCTGGGACTGGGAATTTGCAGGTGTTACTCTGCAGTGTAATTCAAGAGTGTCTTCCTGTAACACTCATACAATATAACTGGGAATAATTTATATGCTGGAAATTGTGTGAGAGTAGACCAGGAATTTGTAGCTCTGACAGCAAAGCAGTGTAAAAGGTTTGGAGAACTGAGGGGACACAGCTGTTCATCAGTCCAGATTGTACCCTGGGTAATGTCACACATACCTTAGTCTGTTTTAGCAAACACAAGCTGTATACAAGAAAAAAAAATGTAACAGATATAAGAACACAGGTGTAACCTACGTAGAGAGGGAGGTAAGTCAATGTACTTACCAGTTATGTGCTACAGAACTTCTCTAGCCAGCTAGCAAACAAGGTGCAATGAACAGGAGAGATTGAGAGGGAGATCCCTTGATGAAGAAGGAGTGAGTACTGATTGTTGGGGTGTAGAGGTGAGTTTGTCTGTGTGTTTTTTCTTTTAGCTTATTTAAAGTTTACAGTGTGTTCTGTTGGAGATTGTGTGTTGAGGACTGTCTCGAAGGGGGGGGGGGGGGGAGGGACAGAGGACAACTAGCTGTTAGCTGAGTGGACACTAGCAAGGCTCAGCTTCCTGTCCTTTGATTCTTGATCACCCTTCCCCTGTGTCAGAGTAACAACCGTGTTAGTCTGTATTCGCAAAAAGAAAAGGAGTACTTGTGGCACCTTATAGACGAACAAATTTATTTGAGCATAAGCTTTCGCTCATGATCAAATAAACTGGTTAGTCTCTAAGGTGCCACAAGTACTCCTTTTCTTCCCCTGTGTGTTAAGAAGGGGGCAGAGCTAACCTAAGAGAGAAGGGTTTAAAAGCCAGATGCTGTGACTAAGGAGAGCTAGCAAACAGGGGTGTTTGAGAGGGAGATCCCTTGCTGAAGAAGAAGAGACAAAGGCAGCATTGCCAATGCCAAAATTGCTCCTGGCTGCCCTGCCTGCTACTATGTTTAGATGGAGAACTAGACCATAGGTCCTGCCTAGGTCCTGGTGTGGATTTGAGAAGACTGGCCTGCATTTCCCTGTCATAGAAAGCCAGGCTGGGGAGACCATCAGGTGTGAGAGGTGTCTACTGGAAGAATCTCTCAGAAAGCAGGTGGGGGGAGTTGCCACCTGGAGGTGAATGCATGGCTGCATGGATCGTGTTGCCAGGAGGGCTTTGGCTTCCACAACTAGTGGATCCTTTTCCAAGAAGAAGTACTTCTGAGCAGAGATATGGTCCACCTATCAAGCAAAGGGAATAGTGTTTTTGTATACCAACTTGTTAACCTAGTGAGGTAGGCCTTAAACTGGGTTCAATGGGGGCAGGAGACAAAAGCCCACAGGTAAGTCTAAAACATGGAGACTGGGTTGAAGGGTCAGAATCTCAGGGGAACATAGGCAATAACAACAGGAACAAAGGAGAGCTGAGGTACTATAGAGGGGACATGTAATAAACATCTTAGATATCTGTATATTAATGCAAGATGAATGGGGAATAGCAGGAGGAACTATCAATCACAATTATGACATAATTGGAATCACATGACTGAAATATTGGTATAAAAGGGTACTGCTTATTCATGAAGGACAAACAGAAAAAAAGGGAGGAGGTGTTGCCGTCTATATCAAAGATGTGAGTTTGTGGTGGTGGTGGTGGGGGGGGGTTTGGGAGAAAACCTGGATTTGTGCTGGAAATGGCCCAACTTGATTATCATACACATTGTAAGGAGAGTGATCTCTTTAGATAAGCTATTACTAGCAGTAGAGTGGGGTGGGGGGGGGGGAGAGAAAACCTTTTGTAGTGGTAAACACCCATTTTTTCATGGTTTGTATGTATAAGAACATCTTCTGTTTTTTCCACAGTATGCATCCTATGAAGTGAGCTGTAGCTCACGAAAGCTTATGCTCAAATAAATTGGTTAGTCTCTAAGGTGCCACAAGTATTCCTTTTCTTTTTAGATTTGCACTGTGGAAGTGGAAGCAGACCTGTTGAAAGTCTCTGCGAAAGGATAAAAGCGGTAAAAAGAAGGGTGATACCATAGTAAATGTCTATTACAGACCACCTAGCTGGGAAGAAGAGGTGGATCAGGCTCTTTTTAAACAACTAATAAAATCCTCCAAAACAGTAGTGATGGGGGATTACAGCTACCAGAAATCTGTTGGGAAAATAATGTAGCAGGACAGAGATTATACAAGTTTTTGGAATGCATCGGAGACTACTTTTTTATAACAGAAGGTGGAGAAAGCAACTAATGGAGAGGCTACTCAAGATTTGATTCTGACAAATAGGGAGAAACTAGTTGACAATTTGATAGTGGAAGGCAGCTTGGGTGAAAGTGATCATGAAATGGTAGAGTTCATGATTCTAAAAGATGATAGGAGGGAAATCAGCAGAATAAAGACAATGGAGTTTAAGAAAGAAGACTATAGACACTCAGAAAATTGGTAGATAAGATCCCACGGGAAGCAAGTATGAGGGAAAATGATTTCTGGAGTGTGGGCAGTTCTTTAAAGAAACATTATTAAGGGCACAGGAGCAAACTATCCCAACACATAGGAAAGATAGGAAGTATGGTAAGAGACGATCCTGGCTTAACCAGGAGACATTCAGCAACCTGAAACACAAGAAAGAGTCATAAAAAAGTGGAAACTAGGTAAAATTACAAGGGATGACTATTAAAAAACAAACACAATTGTGTAGGGAGAAAATTTGAGAGGCCAAGGGAAAAAAATAGATTAAAGTAGCTAGGGGTCTATAGAGTAACAAATACATTTTACAAATACATGAGAAGCAAGATGAAGACCAAGGACAGGGTAGGCCCATTATTCAATGGTGGGGGAAAGACAATAACAGAAAATACAGAAGTGGCCAATGGGTTAAGTGCCTTTTTTGTTTCATTTTTACCAAAAACATTAGCACTGATTGGACAACTAACATACTGACCATCAGTGTAAATGGGGAAGGATCTGATGCTAAAATAGGAAAAGAACAAATTAAAAATTACTTAGACAAGTTAGAAATCTTCAAATTGGCAGGGTCTTATGAAACACATCCTAGAATACTTAAGACACTAACTAAGGAGATCTCTGAGCCATTTGCCATTATCTTTGAGAATTTGTGGAGGACAGGAGAGATAGCTGAGGACTGGAAAAAGGCAAATACAGTACCTACTTATAGAAAGGGAAATAAAGACAATGCAGGGGATTATAGACCATTCAGCTTGATTTCGGTATCTGAAAAGATAATGGAGCAAATAATCAAAAAATAAGTTTGTAAACATGTAGAAAATAAGTAACAGTCAACATGGATCTGTCAAGAAGAAATCACATCAAACCAACCTTTGACAGGGTAACAAGCCTTGTGGATGGGGGAAGTAGCACATGTCATATATATCAACTTTAGAAAGGCTTTTGACACGGTCTCACATGACCTTATCATAAAAAACAAACAAACCCTATAGAAACATAGCTTAGACAAACGTGCTAGAAGATGGGTACACAACAGATTGGAAAACATCTGATGAAGTGAGCTGTAGCTCACGAAAGCTCATGCTCAAATAAATTGGTTAGTCTCTAAGGTGCCACAAGTACTCCTTTTCTTTTTGCATACTCAGAAAGTAGTTATAAAAGGTTCAAAATTAAGCTGGAAGGGCATAACAAGTAGGGTCTCACAAGGATCTTTCCTGGGTCTCTTTCTATTCAATATCTTCATAAATGGTTTGGATAATGGCAGAGAGTATACTTATTAAGTTTGCTGATGATACCAAACTGGGAGGGATTGCAAGTGCTTTGGAGAACAGGATTAGAATTCACTATCATCTTGACAAACTGGAGACATGATATGAAGTTAATAGGATGAAAGTCAATAAGGACAAATGCAAAGTAATAGACTTAGGAAGGAATAATCAATTGCACAAATACAAAATAGTATATGACTGCCTAGGAAGGAGTACTACAAAAAGGATCTGAAGGGTTATAGTGGATCACAAACTAAATATGAGTCAACAGTGTAATACTGTTGCAAAAAAGGAAACATCATTCTGGGATGTGTTAGCAGGAGTGCTGAAAGTAAGACTCAAGAAGTAATTCTTCCAGTCTACTCAGCACTGATAAGGCTTCAGTTGGAGTATTTTGTCTAATTCTGGGTACTTTGGGAAAGATGTGTACAAACTGGAGAAAGACCAGAGGAGAGCAGCAAAAATTATTAAAAGTTTGGAAAACATGACCGATGAAGAAAGATTAAAAAAAAAATGGGTTTGTTTAGTCTGGAGAATAGACTGAAGGGTGACAGGACAACCATCTTCAAATACATGAAAAGATGTTACAAAGAAGAGGGTGATAAATTGTTCTCCTTAAACACAAGGACAGGACAAGAAATAAAGGGCTTAAATTGCAGCAAGGGATATTTAGGTTAGACATTAGGAAAAACTTACTAAATGGTAAGAGCAGTTAAGCACTGGAACAAATTATCTAAGGAGGTTGTGGAGTCTCTGTCATTGGAAGTTTTTAAAGAAAAGGATAGACAAATACCTGTCTTAGTTACTGGACTAGATGACCTATCAAGGTCTCCTCCAGACCTATATTTTCTATGATTCTCTCTGACTCAAAGTATTTGCACAGACCATGAATTCATATCCTTGCAAGACACTATAGCTGGATTTTCTATAGGAACCCTCTAAATACTGGCAGTGGAAATTATAATAGGATTCACTTTTTTTTATCTTCTTGAGAATACAGTACCAGTCTTAACAATAAGACAATTAAACACACACAATTGTTTCAAATTTCTTTTTTTAAATGAATAACACTCCAATGATAAACCATGACAGTATAGCAGTTACAACACACCATCACTAGACTAACATCACTAACTAGAGATTTGTAATCTTCTTTAAAATGAAATATTAACACAGGGCCTAAACCCTAATATATATAAAACTTACAAAATAAATACAGGGATTGGGAGTTCTGACAATCAGATATCTTCTGCTTTCATTATTGCTCACCCTGTATATCAGTAGTGGGCAACTGGCACAACAGGGAAATCAGTTGGCGGGCCGCCAGACAGTTTCTTTTACATTTCCACAGCCGCCCGCAGCTCCCAGTGGCTGCAGTTCGCTGTTCCCGGCCAATGGGAGCTGCTGGAAGCGCCACGGGCTGCAGGGACGTGCTGGCCGCTGCTTCCTGCAGCTCCCATTGGCCAGGAACGGCAAACCGTAGCCACTGGGAGCTGTGGGCAGACATGCAAATGTAAACAAACTGTCTGGTGGCCTGCCAGTGGACTACCTTGATTGGCCGCGTGCTGCCCGCATGCCACAGGTTGTCCACCAGTGCTTTATATTATATTGATAATTAGATAAATCATTTAGTTGCACCACATAACCAATTGTTTCAGCAGCTACACTATTGAGCACAGACACAATTTCAAATGAGAAAATCTGACCATTACTGAAGCTGCTAGACTCACAGGTCTTTGTTTCAATGATGTAATACAAATGACAAAGACATTTGGCCTCCTGGTTATGATTCCTCATTTATGGTGTTTTCCCCACTCAAACCCACTGATTTCTGTAAAATTACAGATATCCTTCCCACATGTTCAGGCTGGGTTATCCCTGGCAGCTCTTTTCCCTGCAGGGCTGGGCTGAATCTGACTGGTGCTGAACACAGCTGCCAGTTTTGTACCCCTGACAGCACTCAATAGTGATTGGCCAGGAGCTTCCAGCTTCTAATTAAGGGGATATGTGTGTATGTGCAGGAATGTCTGCCCTTATTAAAGCCTTCCACAGTCGCTTCAGAACAGCTACTGAGCATGGTTAACAACTTCCTGCACTGCTGCTAATGTACTGAAATAGCAACTACTTGTTTCAGTCACTCAAGCTGATATACTGCCATCTTGCCTGGGAATATTTCCATGTCAATTCAGAGCAAATAGAAACAGTAGCTGTAATTACAGCAGTAAGGTTTTTGGCTGAGCACCAGGAAATAAGAAAATGGAAAGGGGGTTACATTTGCTCAATGTATCAGACAAGGAACCTTATAATGGCACAGTCAAAGAGACAAATTCCCCTCTCATCATTATTATATAGTGGGAAATACTAACCCTTAATAGACACAACAGTTTGTATCTAATAATTATTAAACTAGTATCATAATCTTAACTTATTTTCTCTTCAGTGATTTTTTTGGCATCAATTTACTCCTTTTGTTTTCTGCAGATAAAATCTGTAAAATCTTTGCCTTACAATTCTTAATTGGGATTATCTAATATTAGAAGTATAGGGCACCTTCCCATGCTGTGAAATACTTACCCTAACTAAATATTGTTTAGAATGGGTTTTCTTGAAATTTTAACGTAATGAATCAATTTTTATTGGAAGGTGGGAAAGAGAAAATAAAAGAAATAATGTGAAGTTAGAAAGTTTGACTTCTTCCTTGGCCTTTAAAGTTCTTGAAATGAATGAGAGAGGTAGAGAAAGAGAATATATAACAATTGCGATACTGGATCAGACGTGACATCCATCTAGCTCAGTATCCTATTTCCAACAGTAGAGAGTACTATGGAAATGTGAAAGAAACAACCCTGAAATAGGCAGTTATGGAATAATCTGCCCATACACTCTGCAGCATGAGAATTTACATCTCTTCCAAGATTTTTTTTTAATTAATCCTTACTTCTGTAACTCTGTAAATTCTTGTTATTCCCATAAATGGACAGAGCCAGATGTTAAACCTTTTCCCAGTTCCAGTTTAAAGATAATCAATAACTGATTTTTAATATGCTGAATCTCTTTTCCATTTTTGTGAAAACTTTTTTTTACCTCCGGGAAATGTCCCAGAACCTGTGAGCAGAATACTAAATTTTGATTTACAGACTGCAGCAGAGTCCTAAAATCGACTCCCAACACAACGCATTGCTATTGTTAATATCTTTTAGAAAGTTTTAGACATTCATTGTTAAAAATATAACCCTCCATTTATTTCCATTCATTTTCACTTGACACTGTGACACATTATTCATGGCTTAAAAATGAAAGCTAAATAGAGCTAGCAAGCCAAATACACAAGGGCCAAGGAATCACTTCTCTGGCAAGAAGAAAAGGAGTACTTGTGGCACCTTAGAGACTAACCAATTTATTTGAGCATAAGCTTTCGTGAGCTACAGCTCACTCCCTGGCAAGGGGGATCATGGAAGAATATTTGGAACAGATCTTTCTTCCTGCTCATGTTTCTTTTCATTGTTTAATGGTTTTCTAGTGAAAGATTTGAATGCTCAGTAGCTGGCTTGAATTTTAATAAGAGCTGCATGGTAGCAACACTGAAAGCTTCATTGATTCTGTGGCAGTAATCACCCAAAGCCACTTATTGTTTGGATTGTCATAGAAATAATTATTGCTTCAGTAAAAAACAAAACCAAAAATAAAACCCTTTAACATTAAGTACACATTTTAAAAGGAAAATTGTCTGAGTAAAAATGTTCTGGACTGGAGACATTTTTTATTCTTTGTAAGTGAAGCAAAATTTCAGGTTGAACAGGGTTCTGCATACTTCCAGGTATGCAGCTCTATCTATCTGGGTTTGTATGTGGTACCATCACCACAATGTCTGGGCATCTCATAATATGGTGCTATAAATACGCACTCTACTTTATCCTTGAATTCAGGCCACTTATTCATGACTCTGATCCTGGCTGCCCTTCAAATCAGAGTTCAGTTTGTTCCTGAGGCACCCTTTGGTGATGTTTGGTATACTGTCTGCTATGCTAGAATAATAATGGTCAGTTTTGAAATGAGTAATTTTCTTTTATCTTCCCATAATTTCAGCATGTTATAAATCCAAGGATTATTTCCTGTGCATTTTTAGGGACAGATTGTGATGTCATTGGTACTATATAAGTGAGTAATTCCTCACCAGAGTGAGTGAGGGGTTCAAAATTTGTCCCTTACTGAGTAGGTTAATCAATATGTAGTAGGTTTCTCTAGTCTCTTAGCCAGCATACTCATCTAGTCTCTGCTGATAGAAATGAAATTAATTTGTCACCACAGTATCAGATATCTTTACAATGTATTCAATGCAATAGTGTCTTTGCATTTAATTAACTTTTGCAGATAGATTGCTGTAGGATAAAACAGTGGATACACTGGCTATTTACACAGATGTAGTCTGAAGGAGACTGTTGGATATGTAATGGAAGCTTGTTCATTTGTTAGGTATAAAAATGTGCAATGTAAGACTATGAATAAGCATGAGGTTAAAAATAGTTTGCTAATGAATGACCCTGAGAAGAAGCTAATATTCCTCTGTTGTTGCTGTCTTTTTTTTCCAAAATCAATAAAGGTTCCACTAAAAGTAATGTTTAATGTATTTTATAATATAATATCTTAGTAGAATACTTAATGCTTAAGTAACACCTGGTGCATATTTGGGCATTAAGTGATCAATTATAAACTGTCACTCAAGATATTTAAAGCATTTTACAAACAATGTGTAATGTTTAATTAAACCAGAAAACCACTCTCTTAACTAGAGCTCAGTAAGCATTATTACATTTGTTTTATTGACAGGAAACATGAGCTACAGGAAAGTTAGGTGGCTTGCCAAATTCCTTCCCCAAAAAACTAGATCCTGCAAATGGATCAACCCTGGCACATCCTTGTGCCTTGGCACACCTATTTGCAGTAGTGAGCTCCAAGTCAGTGGAGAAGCCTGGAATAGAACCCAAGAATCCCATTTACCAGTTTCTACCTTTAACCACAATACATACTGTATTCTCATAGATCAGATACAGATCAAAATATTAATTCTTAATATTTATGGATCTGACTCTGCCACCCTTACTAACACTAACTCTCAAGGAGTCCAACTGGAATGACTTTTAATAAATCTGTAAACTCAGGGGTTGTACTGTATGATTGGAGAATTGCTAACATAGTTCTTATTTTTAAGAAAGGGGAAAAAAAGTGATCCAGGTGACTACAGGCCTGTTAGTTTGACATCTGTAGTATGCAAGGTCTTGGAAAAAAAATTGAAGGAGAAAGTAGTTAAGGACATTGAGGTCAATGGTAATTGGGACAAAATACAACATGGTTTTACAAAAGGTAGATCATGTCAAACCAACCTGATCTCCTTCTTTGAGATGGTAACAGATTTTTTAGACAAAGGAAATGCAACGGATCTAATTTACCTCAATTTCAGTAAGGCATTTGATACAGTTCCACATGGAGAAAAGGAGTACTTGTGGCACCTTAGAGACTAACAAATTTATTTGAGCATAAGCTTTCGTGAGCTATAGCTCACTTCATCGACTAACACGGCTGCTACTCTGAGTTCCACATGGGGAATTATTAGCTAAATTGGAAAAGATGGGGATCAATATGAAAATTGAGAGGTGCATAAGGAATTGGTTAAAGGGAAGACTACAGTGTGTCACACTGAAAGGTGAACCGTCAGGCTAGAAGGATGTTACTAGTGGAGTTCCTCAGAGATTGGTTTGGGGACCAAACTTATTTAAACATTTTATTACTGACCTTGGCACAAAAAGCTGGAATGTGCTAATAAATTTGAGGATGACACAAAGCTGGGAGGTATTGCCAATACAGAGAAGGACCGGGATATCATACAGGAAGATCTGGATGACCTGGTAAACTGGAGTAATAGTAATAGGATGAAATTTAATAGTGAAAAGTGCAAGGTCATGCATTTAGGGATTAATAACAAGCATTTTTGTTATAAACTGGGGATGCATCACTTGGAAGTAACAGAGGAGGAGAAGGACCTCGGAGTATTGGTTGATCACAGGATGACTATGAGCCACCAATGTGATATGGCCATGAAAAAAGCTAATGTGGTCTTGGGATGCATCAGGCAAGGTATTTCCAGTAGAGATAAGGAGGAGTTAGTACCATTATACAAGGAACTGGTGAGACCTCATCTGGAATATTTTGTGCAATTCTGGTCTCCCATGTTTAAGAAAGATGAACTCAAACAGGAACAGGTAGAGAGAAGGGCTACTAGGATGATCCGAGGAATGGAAAACCGGTCTTATGAAAGCAGACTCAAAGAGTTTGGCTTGTTTAGCCTAACCAAAAGAAGGCTGAGAGGAGATATGATTGCTCTCCATAAATATATCAGAGTGATAAATACCACGGAGGGTGAAGAATTATTTAATCTCAGTGCCAATGTGGACACAAGAACAAATGGATATAAACTGGCCATCAGGAAGTTTAGACTTGAAATTAGACAAAGGTTTCTAACCATCAGAGAGTGAAGTTCTGGAACAGCCTTCCAAGGAAAGCAGTGGGAGCAAAAGATTTATCTGGCTTCAAGACTAAGCTTGATAAGTTTATGGAGGGGACGATATGATGGAATAGCCTAATTTTGGCAATTAATTGATCTTTGAGTATAGCGGTAAATAGGCCCAATAGCCTGTGATGGGATGTTAGATGGGGTGGGATCTGAGTTACTATAGAGAATTCTTTCCTGGGTATCTGGCTGGTGAGTCTTGCCCACATTCTCAGGGTTTAGCTGATCGCCATATTTGAGGTCGGGAAGGAACTTTCCTCCAGGGCAGATTGGCAGAGGTCATGGGGGTTTTTATCCTTCCTCTGCAGCGTGGGGCACGGGTCACTTGATGGAGGATTCTCTGCACCTTGAAGTCTTTAAACCACAATTTGAGGACTTCAGTAGCTCAGACATAGGTTAGGGGTTTGTTACAGGAGTGGGTGTTAGGGGGCTTATTCCTTCACCCACTTACTTATTCCTTCACCCACTTACTTCCCTGGTCCTTCTCGCATGAACAGAGAGCAACAATACCCAAAGTCCAAAGGTGCAAACAATTCGATGTTTACTGGGGTGAACTTCCAGCAAGCATGATTCTAGTTTCCTTCCTTAGTGTCCCCCTTCCCAGCTCTGACACCACAGACCCTTACACCTGTGTCCCTGTTCCCATTCCTGCCCTTAGCCAAACATGATTCCAATTTCCTTACCCCCATTCCCTGTTCCCATCTCCTCCACCCACACCCACACACACCCCACTCCCACTTCCTGATTGACTGCAGACAATATAGTAAAACTTGAGTTCTGCTTACTATACCTTAACCAATCATTTTCCTGAAGTTTAACTAACCAATCCTAACATATTGTAACATGATTATGTAACCAATTATGTCCCACCACTTTAATTAGTTTACACCCAGCAAAATTAATTATACAGCAGACAAACAATCACAGAACCAGACAGATGATATACAGACAAACAATAGCAAGTGGGAACTATAATGACAAAACAATACAGAAGTGAGGATTTCACATCCCAGCTATTGATAAGTGAGTTTTTGCCAGACAGGATGCTATCAAACTAAGTTTCCTTTTACATCTTCTAGGCATTTCCCTTTCTCTGGAGGAGATGGGCATTATCAGGACAGGATTGTATTCCTAACAGCCCAGTAGCACCGTCTTTCAATGTGACTAGTTTGGAATGTGAGGAGGTGACCGGTAGCTTCCCAGCTTATGGCTGCCTCTGGTGCTTAGCCAAAGGCCTTAGCCTAAGCACAGGGCCTCAGACTGTCACAGTAAGAGAAGGCCCTTACACTGGCAGACAGTGATTTTGATTCTTTCTTTTAGACCTCTATAACTAGCAAGTGATAAGAATACACCTACATTCTTAGAGTACAGGTCTTTACAGACAGGCCTGAATATCTATATTCTATCAAAAAGAAAAGGAGTACTTGTAGCACCATGGAGACTAACCAATTTATTTGAGCATGAGCTTTCGTGAGCTACAGCTCACTTCATCAGATGATGAAGTGAGCTGTAGCTCACGAAAGCTCATGCTCAAATAAATTGGTTAGTCTCTAAGGTGCTACAAGTACTCCTTTTCTTTTTGCGAATACAGACTAACACGGCTGTTACTCTGAAACCTATATTCTATCAGTGGGTTGGTGAGATTTTGTGGCCTGCGTTGTGCAGGAGGTCAGACTAGACGATCATAATGGTCCCTTCTGACCTTAAAGTCTATGATTCTATGATTGCCATAAAGTACATGTTTAAATGAAATTTTATGTTTATAATGGATGTATAATGATATATAGTGTATATAAAACACTATAGAATGGAAATGCTAAGTATTACTATTTTGATGATCTGTTCTTTATAAAGCATATGGCAGCAATTACTCACGTGTGTAGTGGTTTAATATTTTCTGTGTTTTTCTGCACATAATAGAAACTTGCTTAATGTGGCATGACAGTTGAACTTTCCCCGCAAGGGTATGTTTTGAAGAATAAGATATGCTGTCTGCTTCTTTGACCCTCACTTTGAATGGGTCCCAACTTCAACTGACCTACAGGCATGAGGAATAATGACTATGGTGGTATGTTTTCAGTTTCCTGAGCAGCTGTCTCACTCTTAAAATATCCCAAAGGCATAGACCTCTTCCAGATCCTGTATAATTTCCCATTTTCCTGGCAGTATCTCCTTTTAAATTGAGTCCCTAAACATTACTTGGTAATGTTTCATGAGTTTTTCATTCACTTTTTGGCATGTGAAGACCTTAATTATAGCCCTCTGAACTTTTGGGCCAGGGCCAGATACTGAGAAAGGTGCACTTAAATAACATCTGCAAATCAGCAGCAGCAGGAGAATTAGGCTTTAGGAAGCCCTGCTAAGGTGAATTCTGCTCTCATTTATGGTTGTGTAACCCCACAGAGAAGTGAATTTGGCCTAGTATTACTTGTATCAGAAATCAGTTATTTACAGGCTTTTAAACACATGTATAAATAATAAGAAAGTAATAATTAGGTAAAATATGTAATGGAGAAATAGAAATGTGCTTGTGCACGAGTCTGACAATGCACATATTCTCCACATGCATCCTAAAAGGGCACAGTTTGGTTGTGTGTGTGTGTGTGAGAGAGAGAGAACAGGTGCAGAGAAGGTCTATTAGGATGACCCGAGGAATGGAAAACCTGTCTTATGAAAGGAGACTCAAGGAGTTTAGCCTCACTAAAAGAAGGTTGAGGGGAGATATGATTGCTCTCTATAAATATATCAGAGGGATAAATACTGGAGAGGGTGATTAATTATTTAAGCTCAGTACCAATGTGGACACAAGAACAAATGGATATAAACTGGTCATTGGGAAGTTTAGACTTGAAATTAGATGAAGGTTTCTAACCATCAGAGGAGTGAAGTTCTGGAACAGCCTTCCAAGGGAAGCAGTGGGGGCAAAAGACTTATCTGGCTTTAAGATTAAACTCAATAAGTTTATGGAGGAGATGGTATTATGGGATAACATGATTTTGGTAATTAATCGATCTTTAAATATTCACGGTAAATAGGCCCAATGACCTGTGATGGGATGTTAGATGGGGTGGGATCTGAGTTATTACCCAGGAAAGAATTTTCTGTATCTGGCTGGTGAATCTTGCCCATTTGCTCAGGGTTTAGCTGATCAACATATTTGGGGTCGGGAAGGAATTTTCCTCCAGGACAGATTGGAAGAGGCCCTGAAGGTTTTTTGCCGTCCTCTGTAGCATGGGGCACGGGTCACTTACTGGAGGATTCTCTGCTCCTTGAAGTCTTTAAACCACGATTTGAGGACTTCAATACCTCAGGCATAGGTGAGAGGTTTTTTGCAGGAGTGGGTGGCTGAGATTCTGTGGTCTGCGTTGTGCTGGAGGTCGGACTAGATGATCATAATGGTCCCTTCTGACCTTAGTATCTATGAATCTATGAGAGAGAATGCACATGCAGCTGGGGAAAAATGGAAGGAGCTTGTGTCAGTAAGCAGATACAGGGGAACTGCTATGAACAGGTTGTTTCTTTTCCCCTGACCAGACAGGGAGCTACTGATGTGTAGTGTCCTTATGGATATTAGTCTCTTCAGAAAAGAAAGGGATAGGAAGATATGAGACCATGGCTTCTCTCCACCTTCTTACTGGCCAGTGGAGCTGCTACCTTTGAACAGAGAACATGCTGCAGACTCCTCAGTGGCACAGTGCCTTCCGGAGTGACCCCCTTTAGTATGCCTTTGAATCTATTCTTGGTTATGCCTTATTAACGCAACCTATTCTATATGATAGTACTTGTGATTCAGAAAAAAATAATTGCATACACTACTTGAAGGCTCTGTGCTTTTTTAAAGAGTTGCAAGTGGAGTATACACTGGGATCCTTATTAGCCATCAACTGAAAGCTGTGATAGCTCTGCAATTTTTGTAACAGAAAACTGAACTCCTAATCTTCCTTCCCAAACATTTTCCATTACCTCTGTTCTCCATCACTGTCAACATCACCACAATTCTTCTTGTTGTTTATCCAGCAATCTGGGGATTACTTTTGATAACTTACTCTTCCCTGTACTACACCTCCAGGCTATATACAAATCCAACCACTTCTTCCTGCTCACCATCACAAGATGTGTCCTTTTCTTTCCATCCTCAAAGCAAAATCTCTTATTTAGGTCCCCACTTTATTGTTCCTTGACTACTGCAACATCCTCCTCACTGGCCTCTCCAACACATTACACCTCTCCAGAACATAGAAAATACAGTCAATAATATAATCTTCATTGCCTGACAATTTGATTATATCACTCCACTTTTTGGATCTCTCTATTGCCTCATCATCACATCAGATTTAAACAACTGTTCACCTCCTACAATGTTCTACATAAAACTGCCCATTCTTGCTTATCCTCCATTGTCAAGCTTCATATCAATTCCCACCCACTCTGATTGTCAATAGTCCTATCCTTCATTATCCATCTCCAAGTCTCTCAGACAGTCTGTGCTTTTTTTCACTTGGCTCTTACGCATGATTCAGCTTCTCTGAATTCATTGGCAAAGCCCCTACTCTGTCCACTATGAAATCCCCTTAAAATAAAACAACACTTCTGTCATGCTTTCTTTAGGGAATCCTGTTGATATCTATATACAATCCCTTTTGCTATTGCCCGACCCTGACATTTGTTGACATACCTGTCTGTCTTTTCACTCTCAGGTTCTCATGACTTTAACATTATTTTCAGTCTCAAGTCTAGCAGGATGTGGTAACATCAATATGAAATAAACTGGTAACAAAGCACAAAACACAAAATTATTAGTGACTTGCTCTCAGTTCTTTATGGAACTACATAAACCAGATAGACATGATAGATACCATCATGTGCCAGCAATGCCCCTCTGCCATGTACATTGGTCAAACTGGACAGTCTCTACGTAAATGAATAAATGGACACAAATCAGACGTCAAGAATTATAATATTCAAAAACCAGTTGGAGAACACTTCAATCTCTCTGGTCACTCTATTACAGACCTAAAAGTGGCAATACTTCAACAAAAAAACTTCAAAAGCAGACTCCAACGAGAGACTGCTGAATTGGAATTAATTTGCAAACTGGATACAATTAACTTAGGCTTGAATAGAGACTGGGAGTGGAAGGGTCATTACACAAAGTAAAACTATTTCCCCATGTTTATGCTCCCCCCATCCCCCACTGTTCCTCAGATGTTCTTGTCAACTGCTGGAAATGGCACACCTTGATTATCACTACAAAAGGTTCCCCTCTCCCGCCCCCCCCCCCCCGCTCTCCTGCTGGTAATAGCTCACCTTAAGTGATCACTCTGGTTACAGTGTGTATGGTAACACCCATTGTTTCATGTTCTCTATGTATATAAATCACTGTATTTTCCACTGAATGCATCTAATGAAGTGAGCTGTAGCTCATGAAAGCTTATGCTCAAATAAATTTGTTAGTCTCTAAGGTGCCACAAGTACTCCTTTTCTTTTTGCAGATAGACATTAGTTCTCTAATACTCTAATCCATCAAAGACTTACTCATAAGCCTTGATTTCAACAGGACTACTGTAATTTCAGGGCCTAAGAGTGTGAACAACAAGAACACAAATTTAAATTTAGAATACTCACTCACCCCTTTCCCTTCTTGCAACCATAAATCTGGCTTACTTGCAAGTTTTATGTAAAGTTTTCAGTATTTCCCATGTTTTGAAAGCCTTTCATGGTATTTCAAATTGCTGTAAGAACTAGAAATGGGCCAAAACCAAAATCTTAGATTCATGTCATAGCTCTGAGTTACAATTCAAAGTCTCAGCTCAAAACTTACCACTATAATGGTCTGAATTTGAGCACACTGTTATTTCAGAAAGTTCAAATTCAGGTCTGAGTTGGGATTCACAATTTTAGTTTAAAACTATCCCAGATTTAGAAACATCCCAGGAAGCATGAAAGCAGAGACTATTTTTTCCTTTAAGTCACCATTTTTTTTCCTAATGGTTTGAGGGATTTGTGATAATTTTTATTGATTCCTATTTTATCTTTTAGACCCAAACCTTCAGGTGCTTATAAATGTCAGGGGTGAGATAAATTGCTAAAGGGCATATTTTGATTGCTATAACATGTTTACTTAAACTGGTTCAATACCCATTTGGATATCATCACACACACAAAGTCTTACAACAAGGAAAATGTGGGGTGGGAGGGTGCTCATGTATGCATATTATAAAATCCCTAGTCTCTCTACAGACATGAAGGAAAGCTTAGAGCTATAGATGTTAATATTATAAAGACACTTAAGACTACAAGAGGTAGAATCCCCCTTGGTCACTGCTTCTTGTTTGAGCAGGTGCAAGGAAAAGCTGTCTTGATTCTGCAACTTTGAAAAGAAATGAGAGATTTAATGAGCAGATAAGGAGACCACAGATGCATGCATAACCAGCAGTTTTTCCACATTTTAGTATTTGCATCAAAAATCATGGAAACATGCCCAGTGTCTTATGTTTTGAATATTTCCATAATTTAAATTGTCCATGGTTTCATAGGGAAACACAAAACTGGCCCTGATTAGCTTGAACAATTTGTTTTGTGTGTGTATGTTTGTGTTACATCTGGGGACTTTTTATCCTCCCTCTCAACAAGCCTGCCTATGACTCTAGCTACCCACCTAAGTACCAACCAACCAACTCTGTGCTTCATGGATTTTCTCCCCAACTAACTTTTCCCAATTTCAGTTTGCAGGACACAGGGCTATTGTTTTAAACATCAGGGAGCGTTACACAGTTAATAAGTTCAGGAAACAGCAGCAAAATGTGTAGAACTGGACCTATCCAGAAATTGTTCTCTGCTATTTATGGGCAGGCTATCTGTAAGATAATTCTTGAAGATACAGACTGATGCTGAATAGCTATAAAATGAAATCATATTCCTTTAGAGAAGATTTGCCCTTTTTTATCCTTTATACTGCCTCTTCCCATTCTGAGTCTTATAAGGTATGGAAACTAATAAGAGATAATTACACTATAAGAGGGCTTCCTTTGAAAGATAGTAGGAATGAGAGAAAGCCAAAAGGAAAAGATGGGGTGGGATGAGGAATACATATACATTATGGAAGACTAGATTAACTATATTGCATTATCATAGAATCACAGAACTATAGGGTTAGAAGAGATTGCAAGGGTCATCTAATTTAACCCCTGCCAAGATGAAGGATGCGTTGTGTCTAAACCATCCAAGACAGATGGCTATCCAGCCTCTTTTTGAAAATCTCCAGTGTAGGAGATTCCAGGAGTTTCTGAGGAAGTTTGTTCCATTGTCCTACTGTTCTTACAGTTAGCAAGTTCTTCCTGAGATTTAATCTAAATCTGCTCCGCTGTAGTTTGAACCCATTGCCTCTTATCCTGCTCTCTGTGGCGAGAAAGAACAACTTTTCTCCATCTTTATGGCAGCCTTTCAAGTATTTGAAGACTGCTATCATGTACCCCTTAATTTCCTCTTTTCCAAACTAAACATAACCAGTTCCTTTAGTCTCTGCTCATAAGTCTCTTGTATTCAATCACCTTGATCATCTGTTTCACTCTCCTCTGGATACTTCCCAGTTTCTCTACATTCTCTCTGTACAGCAGTGACCAAAACTCAACACAGTACTCCAGCTGAGGCCTAACTAGCACCAAGTAGAGCAGTACTATCACCTCCCACGGCTTGCATGTTTTGCCTCTGTCAATGCAACCCAAAAACCCATTTGCTTGTTTTCCAACTGCATCTCATTGTTGATTCATGTTGAGGTTGTGATCCACCACAACTCCCAGAGCCTTCTCAGCAATGCTGCTGCCAGACCAGTTATCCCTCATTCTGTATTTATACATTTGTTTTTTCTTCCCTACGTGTAGCACCTTACATTTGACTTATGGAACCATAAGTCTTAGTTTCTGGACATGGGGAGAGGGAATTGTGGGAGGCAGGCATGATCTCAAATACACAAGAGTCTGGGTCAAGATTTCTGGTTTGAATGTAGTGTACTGCACCAATAACAATGGTAGAGTGCAGGTTGTCGTGATAGTCATGTAAAAATGAGCATTAGCTATATTCTCCAATCTCGTTGGTTGACATCAGCTGTAACTCAGTCAAAGTCAATGGAGTTACAGGTGATGTAAATGAGGAGAGAGTCAGGTCTGTATGTCATTATGTCTTCCTGTTCCTCATGTATGTCTATTCTGGAGGAAGTTAATTTTAAATTAGCCTTTGTGATCAATTTCCATGAACCCCTTCAATAAAGCCCAGAAGGATACTTAAACTTGCCATACATCCTGTGGACACTATGCAATACAACATTGCACATTGGATTCATACAAATTCTCTCTCTTTCTATCTCTTACACATATACAAACTAGCCGCAGCACTGAGGCAGTCAGTGCAGCCAGGCCTAATGCTTGAGTAGGAAGCAGTGATGTATTCATTTCTTATTTCAGAGGGGTAGCTGTGTTAGTTTGTATCAGCAAAAAAAAAAAACGAGGAGTATTTGTGGTGCCTTAGAGACCTTAGAAATCTCCAAGGTGCCGCAAGTACTCCTCGTTGTTGTTGTTTTTCATTTCTTATTGTTATTAAAATACACATATTATTTTGAAATCAGCTTCAGTCCTCATTGTAATAGCAGAAAAATCAAAGCACAATAGATATCATATTTTCATTTTGTGTGTGTGTGTGTGTGTGGGGGGGTGTTACTGACTATCATCTCCATTAGTAATCATATGACTATATCAAATTAAAATATTTTAGCATATTTATATGAACAATTGACCTAAATGAAACCATACAAAGAGTCAGAACAAAGCAATTCTGAGCATCTGTGTAATGCAAACAAAAATACACATATTAGTAAAAGCAATCACAAAATCCAAGACTCTATAATACTTCAATGCTCAACTTACACAATGATATTCATCTAACACATAATACCAGCTAACAAACGTTTTATGTTTCACACGAGTGCTATTTCTAGTGCAAGTAATACAGCATTTACTTCAGGGAACTCTCCTAAAACAGTCTAAAATCATACATACATACATAAAAGCATACAGTAAAATCTAGTCATACTAACATCACGGAATAGGTTAATTCCCTGACTTTCAACTTTTCCAGACAACTGTACCCCTTTCAGGAGTCTGATTTGTCTTTTCTATCCTTAAGTTTCACCTCACTTAAAAAGTGCTTGCTTACAAAATCAGACTTAAAAATACAAAAGTATCACCGCTCACTACTACTGAAAAATTGCTTCCTTTCTCATTGTTACCATAAAATTATAAAATAAATTAATTGGAATATAAATATTGTACTCACATTTCAGTGTATAGTATATAGAGCAGTATAAACAAGTCGTCTGTATGAAATTTTAGTTTGTATGATTTCACTAGTGCTTTCTATGTACCCTGTTGTAAAACTAGCCAAACATCTAGACCTCTGAGTACCTCCAGGCTTTGTAGATCCCATTGTTGTTCCAGTGATTTTCTAGGTGGCTAAAAGTTAGATGTTCCAATGCCTAGATCCCTTTTGGATCAGTACATAGGAATCCATAAAAGCCAGCAAGTTGGCCAGATGAGCTAAAAGTTGCAATGACTAGTGCAGCAGGTCTTCCTGCAGAAAACTTTAGGGCAGGGGAAGAAAAGTAGGGCTAGATTAATAAGTTTTGTAATTCTAAATCTGGAGGTTAGAACACTCTCGCAGGATATGCGCAACTGGGATTCAAATTCCCCCATCTGACTGATTCAGAGCAGCAACTTGAACCCTGATCTCATATTGCCCAGATGGGTGCCCTACTAACCAGTCTAGTAGGTGTGTTCAGGAGCTGTCTGAGGGGACCAACACAATTATGTTGTCTGGGAGGCCTGATTCAGTAAGTGTACTCTGAGGTTTGACTTCATTAGGTTTAGGTTACACTCCAGATGAATATAGCCCTTATGTTTTGGATGGTAATACTGGATGTTATTAATTCAAAATTCACTCGATGAATATTCTCCAATATTTGATTGAAACATGCTTTTTTTGCAAGCAGTCCCGAGTAAACTTGCACTAGAATAATTACTAGAAAGAAATCCCAGAAGGCCCTGAATACAGGGGAAGTAACTGAAAAAAAAATCAAATTAATGTTCAGATACATCATTTTGGTTTTTTTTCACCCATCTCTATGGCCTGATCCAGAGTACATTGAAGTCAATAGAAAGATTCCAAATGACTTAGTGAACTTTGGATCAGGCTCTGTATGCTTTAAATATTCATATTACACATGACTTCAGTGCTAAAAAATATTCAGACAGAAAACAGGGATAGGAATACAGCAGTCTTTTGTCTACAAATGCAGTTATAATGAGTTTGCTATCAGCAAATAAAAACTAAGAACTGAATGAAACAATGTGTGGGACTGAATAACATCCAATGTGGTAAAAGTATTAGTGTTATAAACAGGAGATGTCATAGGAGGCTTTTGCTTTACTGTGAATTGTCTATTAGAATATGGAAAGTGCCAAAGGATTTGAAAGGAA
Source organism: Caretta caretta (assembly GCF_965140235.1). NCBI lineage: Eukaryota > Metazoa > Chordata > Testudines > Cheloniidae > Caretta > Caretta caretta. The sequence goes on along the minus strand of NC_134206.1, from coordinate 72,361,757 downwards.
AAGTTCATACTTAATTGCAGGCATCTATACTTTGACTCAGAAAAGAGTTATATTTATTTTTTTGAAGATTTCCTTCTTAAATACATGTGATAATGTGCTCCTAAAACCAACAAGTAGGGAGAAGTATTAGAATCTCTGCTTAGAGTTGATTTTGGGGGGGGGGCTGAGTTAAAAGGCACTCTCCAAAGAAAAGATTAAAGGTGTGATATTATGTCCACTGAAGTCACTGGACAGACTTCTATTGACTTCAGTAAATTTTGAATCTGGCCCCGAATCCTGGTCCATTGAAATAAATGAGAAAAATTCCATCGGGGGTCTGGTTCCATGATAACCTAGAACTGGACACAGATGAGGAGAATACATCTCCTAAAGAGGGTGGGGAATGGAGTTGAAGCACCTAACGTCTAGTACAGCAAGGAGACAACCCCCTTGTCTTACTCCTTAATCCTAATATGAGGAGAGGTTGGTGGAATTCCAGCAATGATTTTGGGAACAGATTACTGGTGTGTGTATTGGAGGAATGGGCTGATGACATCTCTCCACCAGGTGATACAAATTACAAAAGAAGGGTGACCTGCACTAGACAAATCATTATTGGATAATTCCCATACTTATTACTTAACAAAGTTGTGCCCTGGTTAAAACACATTCCTGATGTCTTGACTGTCTTTCTGCAGTGTCTGGAACAAGGAAAATGGACACATTGTCAGCCAAATATGCAAAAAATACATATGAAATGTATGTATATATGAAAATATGTAATACTTCATAATGCATTAAATTGTTACTCTATATTAAAGAAAAATCAATGAATTATTCTGTGATACATAATAATGTTACAATACTAAGGCCCTGATCCTGCAAACACTTATGCACATGAGTAACTTTATGCATTTAGTAGCCTGACATAGTTACTTACATGTATAAGTTTTTGCAAGATCAGGGTCTTAGTTTTCATCCTAGAACGTGTTACGCCATGATAAATGTGCATTCCTGTCTCTGAAGCTACTCATCAATAGATAAGGCAAATCTCTACTGACTCTGGTACCAATCCATTTCTACTGAAAAAGAGTAGCTGCTACTTACTAAAAAGGCCCTGCATACTTTTCTCTTCAATGGCTGACAATCTGTTGTTTTGTTTTTCCGGTTGAAAATACATAGCTATTAAAAATCATACTTTGCATATTCATTTATGGGCCCATAAATATGGCAATTCAACATGACTGAAGGTAAGCAAAAACAAAATTTGCTAAACATGTTGAAAGAACCAGATTCTCAGCTGGTGTAAATCAGCATTAGTGACATTAAAGGAGCTTTGCCATTTTACAGCTTCCAACAAATTGGCCTGACATTTCTCCCCCAAAATGTGGGTTGCTTTCTATAGTACTTATTTGTTATTCCTACTAAATACAGCACAGAAATAACTTTCTCATGAGTATAATCATATGACAACACATGCTTTTTTGGCCTATAGCAAAACTAGAGGGAATTTTTCTACAATCATTTGTTTCGTTCTAGTAGTTTTGTCTTACATAGGATTTTCTGTCATTCTATATTAAAATTATCTATACTGCTCCTTTCAATAATGGTACATATAGCACCATCTAGGGATACAAAAATATTGTTGTCAAATGAAAAACTATAAAGCAGCTAGTCTACAAGATGACTGCAATTTAGAATTAATGTGCAAATTATATTTTCAAATGATAGGCTGTATGAAAATCACACATGCCTAATTGAAAGCAAATACTTGTTTAATGTTGATTCTCTGCTTGACTTTTCCAAAAATACACTGATTGAGCAGCTTCTGACTATAATTTGCATTACATGGCAAATTATTAAGATAATGAATAGATTACTCAGTATTTAATGATATTCTTAAAAGCCTCTTATGTTGAGTAGACATTTTAAATAGCCTCTAAATAATACGTAGGTAAACACAGAAATTCAGACTGGTAAAATTAATATGTAGGTTATTTCCCTTAAGAAGACACTGATTTTGGCATTGGCACAGGGATCTATAAATGTGCAGAAAGCTACAGTGAAAGAGTGGGTCTCTCAGGCTTCTAGAGGATTTTTCTACTTCTACTTTCTATGTGGTGGAAGACATGATTAGAAACTGCCTAATTTGCATTGCAGGGAAGATATACAGCCCTCTGGTTTTCATAGTAGAGGAATCAATTGCTTTTCTGATTGTAAATCAGTGATGAAGCTAGTGTACAGTTATAATAGCTTTGACTATACAAGAAGACTGTTTGGTTGATCTTTCCACTAAAGTCAATGGGTGATAGAAAAGGAAAGGGTACGAACATGGATTTTAAGTTGACAGCAAAGGAGTGAGCCCAGGGGAAAGCTCTGGTGACATTCTTTTCCTGCCCTTGACCACTATTCTTCTGAAATCATCACAGAGCCATTCAGTCAGGTCATTCCAGAGCAATCTATTGGCCTGAAAGGTGAGGAAGACAGCCCATGGGGGCTACTGAGAAAGGATAAAAAACTATATTGATCAAACCTTACTTTTTGGACAAAAGAGGTAGGTTTAATCTTCCATTATTGTGTCCTGATATTATCGAGCAGTGTTAAATTAGAAGTTAGTTAAGTTAAAATCTAGTTTTAAAGCTCATACTCCAAAGGCTTAAGAATTCCTTCACACTGGGGTAAATCAGGAGTATTTGCAATGAAGTTAGTAAAGTTACTCTGGTGTAGAATGGAAAAAGAAAGGAAGAATCCGGCCCTAATAATTTATAGTAAATAAATTAGTTTTAATAACTAATTATTATTAGAAATGTGAAACAGTCTAAGGTACTATAAGAATTATTTCAAGCAGCTGGGGATATGCAGTTAATGATGTCTTTTGTCCAACACTACAGTATATGTCTTGTAAGCCATAGATTAAAAAAAAATAATTCTGCCAAAAATGTTGAAAAATGAGAGCTTTGAAGCACAGCTGAAGTTCTGATACAGATTATTGCCTTTTTAAAATTAATTACTTCAAAGCTCATACTTATCCCACACAATGTGCTCAGTAAGAGTCATACTTGTATAATATTAACACAATATGATACAAGATAGCATTATGGATCAGTGAAACAATGAATTTGTATTAGAATGAAAGCTACCTTTCACATTATTTGATGATACACGACTTGAATCCAATATATCTATGAATTTAAAAACCATTTACAACCAAATATTTAAACTGTGTAATCCCAGTTTTAGGAATCATTGCTGAAATAGCTTCAACTTTGATTTCATGTCTGGTCAGTAACATTGTCTGAGATCAACATTAGGAAAGGCTATAAAATAATCAAGATGAGATTTTATTTATCAAGGGCTAGAGACCCCTACCTTTACTCACACTGAGCAGTGCACAGCTGCAAGTAGCTCCATTGAAACCACTGTGAGTAAAGGTGGCAGAATCAGGCAGAAAGAGATTTATGATTTAGCATTATTATTAGTAGTAGTATTACTGTTCAGCAGGTCACCCGATCGTAAAAGTATACCAGGCTAGCTTTTCACTAGATTTAATGAAAACTGTCTAACATCTGCATGCATTGTTGCCCTGGAGCAGAAATCAAGTAAGAATGTTAATTATATCTCTAATAGCTGAAAGCTAACAAAAAGGAATGTACTAAAATTCACTGAAGTGACTAAAAGATATGCACAGGAAAAGCATTTTTGGTTTCATTTCTTAGGTACACTTTAACTAGAATGCTGTGAAATATGAGGGAATAATAGTTTTTGCTGTAAAAGAAAGCAGATTAGAGCACACTGCAGATAGAACTGTTTTTTTCAGCTCTGTGATTCGATCGCATACAAAAAACCCTCATATCTAATTAAAAGGTGCAAAAAGTGTTTTCTCTAATAATCTGTTTTATGATTTTCAAGGATCAAATACAACAAAGAAGATAAATAAAAGATACTCTTTGACCTCCCTTTGGAACACCAAAGTGTTGTGAACAGAACATATCTGTATGCAGCCACAGCAGACCTCATTAGTTTGCCATCTGCCATGGTGGATAGATGCTAAAATGTTGTTATTGCAAGGTTCATTGAGAAGTAAATTATAATATTTTAAAAATATATATTTTAAGTAAAAATCCCTTGAAAGAAACCAGCTGCCAAATGATGAGTGAGGCTATGATCCCATTGAAAAGAAAAGACACCAAACAAAACAAAATTTAGAAACAGTTATATCAGCCTCCTCTATCCCCTAGCTCCAGTAAGAATGCTAAATGGCTTTAGAGATGAATGGGTAACCTTTTCAAAAGGATGAAATTTTCTACAAGCCAATATTTAAATGACACAGAAGATAGTATGTTTTCTCCTAGTTATTTCTGTTCTAGCACATCTTTGTTTGTTATGTGGTAAATGATTGGAATTGTCAAAAAAGTTGTGTGCTGTTTCATTACAGAAACTTTTCTGGACTATTTCTATTCATCATCAGTCCCAGGAATTTCTATATGAAGAAAGGAAAATTAATAGCTCCAGAAAGTCTTGTTAGTTGGCACAGTCATCTGTGAAAGTGCAAAGATAGCTTTGGAAACATTTTTTTTTCAATTTATAAAATGCACCTATTGAGACTTCTAGATGCATGTACTGTACAAACATATAAATCACATCTGTTACTGACAATACATATTTGAATACAGCTGTAAATCACCTGGATGGTCTAGATAATACTTAGCCCTGTCTTGAGTGCAGGGGACTGGACTAGAAGACCTCGATGTCCCTTCCAGTCCTATGATTCTATAACCATATCTTGTTGGACCCATACCTCCACCAGGCTGAAGCTAAAACATCTCCTGATGGCAAAAAGAGGTTCAAACTACAAAACAGGGTCTTCTTGATTTTTTACAGATGAACAAGTTTAATACTATGACCACTTATGTTCATCACTATTGGTACAGCACCAAAGCACCCCAGCTATTACACCATCACCAAAGATCACCCTGTGGTTCAAGTGGCAGAAAAAACAGTGAAGGATAGGGACTCAAATGATGCTGGTGAAAGCAGACCTGGATAGGTTGTATCACAGCGACTTTGTAAGATCTGCTCCAAGTTCATGGAAGTGACAGAGTATACCTTTTTTTTTTTTTTTTTTTTTTGACATAGCAACTGCAAAGTGATGCCCAGAAAAGCTATTTTGGATAATCAATTGATATCAACCTGGACTAGATGCACTCTTGTCTGTGCTACTAACCTCTGCAATGAACAATCAGCCTATTTTCCGGAAAAGATCATCTGAGTCAAGGATGGTCAACTTGGAGCCAAGACAAAAAAAGCAGCATACAGTGTCATTACAATGTCACTTTTGCTTCACTTTGAATACCAACTGTATCATCCTCTGCCTGTCACAGTGACCAAGAAATATCAGTACCTGAGTGAATAGCAGCTGTTAAAAGTTGAACATAGTACAGATGGAGGTGAAACTGGGTCATAGGAGAAAATATTGAGACGAGCTTGTAAACAACACATCATCCTTAGAAAAGCATGTGGTCACTGATGGAATGCAAGCTTCAGCCCTCAACATTCCAGGCTGGTCTTTGCTACTGGACACATGAATAGATACAGTGGTCAGAAACACTTCCTACTACCTTTTAGATAGCCAAGAGACTTGGCCTCTATCCTGATCAATGGGATTTGCAACCGTGATCCACATGATATCCCTGTTTGACTACTTTAATATACTCTTCTTACTTTAGTGCACACTATTTGGAAATGAAGGCTGCAGCCCTGAAGAAACATGCAGCATCATACCTAATAGCTTACACTTCCGTACAAACAAGTCAATGCAGTGCTCTTGTCACCTCACTGACTTCCCATAAAATTCTCAGTTTGAATCAATTTAAAAGTCTTAATCTTGATCTTCAAAGCTCTTAATGGGATGAGTACAGGCTCATGCCCCTTCATCATCAGTTGGGGATAGATGGACAGCCACACCCATGTTAGGTTTCTGTCTCTTTCTTCAGGGCTCTCTTTATTGTCCTCCTCCAAAAAGCAAGAAAAGTATACAAAAACAACACTAACAACAATCTGGTCAGGGGGGTTTAACTGGGGTCATCTTGTCTCTGGTTGCTACCAGGTAGGGCTCTTCCCAACCCCCGGGGAAGGTGTTACACAGCAGGCAGTCCTGTCTGCAGTCTCTTGCTCTGTTTCCCAGAGAGTATCCTTTTTCCTGACTTTCCCTCCCAGCTTCATGCCTTAGCTCTCCTTTAAATTCCAGGTGAGAGTGTGGGCCAGTCATGAGGGGCTGCTCAGCTGTGTCAACTGATTCCTAGCACCTGACTGCTGTGCTTCCTTGTGGAGTAGGGTCAGTTGCTCCTTGTCAGCCCTCCTCCCAAGGCCATTAGGGGGGCAGATCATGCTGTGACAATGGGTCTCGGGTATTTCAAGAGCTTTCCCTTCCTGACCAGGACTTTACCATGTCATGTGCACTCATCCAATAGAATAGAACTACTTATCACAAGAACAAAATTTGGTTCTATTTTTCATCTGCTCCATGACAAAACTGGTGTGGAAATGTATTTTCCCTTTGAAAAAATGACCAATCTTTTTCTACAAAAGTTTTGAGGATTTCACCAGAAAACAAAAATGTTTTTAAAGAAAATTTTGAACAAAAAATAGTTCAGTGCTTTCTTTCAGCATAAGACAAGTGAACAAACTCACCTTTCCCAATATTAAAACCTTTTTAGACAGTTTCAGTTAAAATATGTGAGGAAAGGAAGTTAGCTGGCTAATTGTCCTCAATGAGGAATAAACACTCTTGTGTAGACCATTTCAATTTGGTTTTGATTTGACTGAGTTCTTTTGACAGTCATCTCTTTTTACAGGTGCACTACAATTGGTAGAATCCTTAGCATTATTCAGAGTGAAGGTAGGCTGCATTGCATGTGTGCTTAATTTAACATCAACTCTTTAGTCCTCTGAATTGGAACAAATGGGCCACTTCCAAGTATTTCTGGAAAAAGCTAGTTATGACAAAGTCTTCTTCTTAATCTGTTCCCAACAAAATGCCTCTAAGAGTGAAAGTCTATAAATGATTAACTGAATGGTATCTCAAAAGACTTGGTATAGAAGCAAAGAAGTTTTCAAGTAAACATAGTCGGACCATACAACATGTTAGAAGTACTATGGTTAGATGATAGTAGTCTGGAGGTGCAATGGATTAATAGGTAGGGTGATTTCAGCAATAGAAACCAGGGTGAGGAAATCCAAATCGCCTTTTAGAATAAAAGAATAATCTTACATACTGTACCTATGTTTTTTTTCTTCAAGACTAACACACTTAACTACATAGGCTACATTGAGTTTTTAAGGAACAGGTCTTTATTTAGGCTTTGTGGAATGGGTCACATTGCAGTGGGTGCCCAGATAGGTATTCTAAATGTTTCTGTATGTATAATCATTACTATTTTCACTGGGAGGTCAGTAATGTGATGACCAGTGGCCAGCTGACGACATTGGTATGAATGGTATGAGGGAATATGAAAGGATCATAAGAACATAACATAAGAACATAAGAACGGTCATACTGGGTCAGACCAAAGGTCCATCTAGCCCAGTATCCTGTCTTTCAAAGAGGCTAATGCCAGATGCTTTAGAGGGAACAAACAGAACAGGTAATCATCAAATGATACATCCCCTGTCACCCAGGAGCAGCAACCCAGATAAAGCCACTGTGTTGCTTGAGTCCTTGCATTCGGTACACCTGGAAAGGTGGAAAGAGTGTTGAAAGCCTTGATTTCACCCATTCAACCATTAAAGCACGGGCTCTATTATGGCAACTTGGAGGATATTAGCTAGTTACACATAGCCCGGCAAAGGTGACCACAAATGCTGTCACCTCTCATCTTCTTTCTAACAGCAAGATGCCAACAGACAAGATTACATACCAGGAGGGTCCAGCGAAATTCCACAGAAACCATCACCAATACACTGAGTAATCTCCATTCTCCTCTCCATACTTTGTTGAGGAGATCAATGTTGTGCTGTTGGAAACCAAAAGATGGAAAGCTGTGGGGGCTGATAGCGTTCCTCCAGTGTTTCTGAAGACCTGGGGAGACAGGAACAGGAATGGCTGGCAGCACTTTTTACCAGTGTGCATAGAACTGCAGAAGCACCAACAAGTTGGCAAGAGTGGTTGCCCTACCAAAGCTCAAGGGCCTCAAGGGGTCAGATAGTCCCAGAGCTTGGGCTCCAGCCCAAGCCTGGAAATGTACACAGCAATGAAACAGTCCTGCAGCCAGAGCCTTGCGAGCCCGAGTCAGCTGGCTCAGGCCAGCTGCAGGTTTTTCTTTGCTATGTAGACATACTCAAAACACACAATCTCCAAGAGATCACACTGTAAACTTTAAGCTAAAAGAAAAACCAAACAGACAAGCAAGCTTACCCACTCACCTCAAGTATTACTGTTTGCTTTTTCCTCAGCAGGAGATCCCCAGTTTGCTACCATCTGCTCACTATTTCTTCAGAAATCAGGGGGTCTGATTATAGCCACACTTTTTATTAAAATTTAGTAATTGCATTTAAACAGGAGATGACCTTTATTATTACATTCTGTAGTCATCCCTTAAATGGGCAACACAGAGGATGTGGGTCTTCTGGAGCCAAAGCCAAAAAAAGGCTGCATTAAAATGAGTTCAATAAGATCAGCTATCTAAAAGGTAAAATGAAGTGCAGATTAACTAATGTACAAATTTAGTAATGTGTCAGTAGGTTTTGTTTAGCTGAATAGAATAGAATTTCTTGGGGGATGGATGTAAATAAGATGGTCTATAAACTGATTGAGAAAACAAACATTGAGCACAGGTGAAATCCTGGACCCACTGAAGTAAATAAAAATTTATCTGTTAACTTTCATGTGACCAATATTTCATCCCAGATACTGTACATTAACTGAGCAGGTGAATAATATTTCTACAAAGACACTCATCATTGTCCACTGAACGAGATGGCTTGGAGTTACTTGTGAAATTCATCAACATTATGAAAGAAAGTTGAGCATGAATCTGGTATATATTATGGGTTTATGCATGTTTGATCTTGTAGATCACCTCTATATCATGTACATCATCTAGCATTGGGTAAAGATATAGGTTTTATGATGGACTATATGGAACACACTAATTATAGTTTAGTGTGACAAACATTATTAGCCAGATTGTAAAAAGATAATGTAATCTTAATACCCTACATTACATGAGTTACCATGAAGAGGTGTGATTATTTACACTAGAAATAGTAACATGAGGTACTTAAACCCATCATAAGCTCTTATGGGAAATGGTATGAGATGTTTTAAAAGTGGAATAAATAATAACCTATGTCAAACTGTACCTTGTAATTTCTAGAAGCATGAAGAAATTGTGAGTACAGCTAAATTTTAGTGACAGTCATATATAAGATAAAGATTAAGTGAATTGTACATCAGTCTACAATATGTCATTTTAATGCAAACAGCTGTGCTGTAAAATATAACGCTCATCACTCATCAATTAGGTTATTGATCAAAAATCATATACTATCATTAATGTGGAATGGTGCCTGAGATTAACAGTTATAATTAATAACATTATTTATTATCTGAATTGTGGTAGTCCCAAAGGTCGCATATAGGAGCAGGCACTATTGTGCTCTACAAGGTACAAATACAAAAGAAATTATTATACCTGCATCAAAAAGCTTACATTTCAATTTGAAATGAACTTCAACAAATGAATTTAACAAAAAGTAGAAGGGTAGTGTAAAAGGAAAGATGAGTAGAATTAATAAAATCATGTGGTCCTTACTGTTGCTCAGCCTAGAATCATAGAATATCAGGGTTGGAAGGGACCTCAGGAGGTCATCTAGTCCAACCCCCTGCTCAAAGCAGGACCAATCCCCAACTACATCATCCCAGCCAGGGCGTTGTCAAGCCTGACCTTAAAAACTTTTAAGGAAGGAGATTTCACCACCTTCCTAGGTAACGCATTCCAGTGTTTCACCACCCTCCTAGTGAAAAAGTTTTTCCTAATATCCAACCTAAATCTCCACCACTGCAACTTGAAACCATTACTCCTTGTTCTGTCATTTGCTACCACTGAGAAAAGTCTAGAGCCATCCTCTTTGGAACCCCCTTTCAGGTAGTTGAAAGCAGCTATCAAATCCCTCCTCATTCTTCTCTTCCGTAGACTAAACATCCCCAGTTCCCTCAGCCTCTCCTCATAAGTCATGTACTCCAGTCCCCTAATCATTTTTGTTGCTCTCCGCTGGACTCTTTCCAATTTTTCCACATCCTTCTTGGAGTGTGGGGCCCAAAACTGGGCACAGTACTCCAGATGAGGCCTCACCAGTGTCGAATAGAGGGGAACGATCACGTCCCTAGATCTGCTGGCAATGCCCCTACTTATACAGCCCAAAATGCCATTGGCCTTCTTGTCAACAGTCTGCCCTTCTTGCCTCCTATCCAGCTTCTCGTCCACTGTAACCCCTAGGTCTTTTTCTGCAGAACTGCTGCTTAGCCATTCGGTCCCTAGTCTGTAGCTGTGTATGGGATTCTTCCGTCCTAAGTGCAGGACTCTGCACTTGTCCTTATTGAACCTCATCAGATTCCTTTTGGCCCAATCCTCCAATTTGTCTAGGTCTTTCTGTATCCTATCCCTGCCCTCCAGCGTCTCTACCTCTCCTCCCAGTTTAGTGTCATCTGCGAACTTGCTGAGAGTGCAATCCACACCATCCTCCAGATCATTTATGAAGATATTGAACAAAACCGGCCCCAGGACCAACCCTTGGGGCACTCCACTTGATACCGACTACCAACTAGACGTGGAGCCATTGATCCCTACCCGTTGAGCCCGACAATCTAGCCAGCTTTCTACCCACCTTATAGTCCATTCATCCAGCCCATACTTCTTTAACTTGCTGGCAAGAATACTATGGGAGACCATGTCAAAAGCTTTGCTAAAGTCAAGGAACAAAACGTCCATTGCTTTCCCTTTATCCACAGAACCAGTAATCTCATCATAGAAGGTGATTAGATTAGTCAGGCATGACTTGCCCTTGGTGAATCCATGATGACTGTTCCTGATCACTTTCCTCTCCTTTAAGTGCTTCAGAATTGATTCCTTGAGGATCTGCTCCATGATTTTTCCAGGGACTGATGTGAGGCTGACTGGCCTGTAGTTCTCTGGATCCTCCTTCTTCCCTTTTTTAAAGATGGGCACTACATTAGCCTTTTTCCAGTCGTCCGGGACTTCCCCCAATTGCCATGAGTTTTCAAAGATAATGGCCAATGGCTCTGCAATCACATCCGCCAACTCCTATAGCACTCTCGGATGCAACACATCTGGCCCCATGGATTTGTGCACGTCCAGCTTTTCTAAATAGTCCCAAACCACTTCTTTCTCCACAGAGGGCTGGTCACCTCCTCCTCATGCTGTGCTGCCCAGTGCAGTAGTTTAGGAGCTGACCTTCTTCGTGAAGACAGAGGCAAAAAAAAAAAAAAAAGCATTGAGTACATTAGCTTTTTCCACATCCTCTGTCACTAGATTGCCTCCGTCATTGAGTAAGGGGCCCACATTTTCCTTGACTTTCTTCTTGTTGCTAACATACTTGAAGAAACCCTTCTTTACTTTTAACATATCTTGCTAGCTGCAACTCCAGGTGTGATTTGGCCTTCCTGATTATACTCCTGCATGCCCGAGCAATATTTTTATACTCTTTCCTGGTCATTTGTCCAATCTTCCACTTCTTGTAAGCTTCTTTTTTGTATTTAAGATCAGCAAGGATTTCACTGTTAAGCCAAGCTGGTCGCGTGCCATATTTACTATTCTTTCCACACATTGGGATAGTTTGTCCCTGTAACCTCAATAAGGATTCTTTAAAATACAGCCAGCTCTCCTGGATTCCTTTCCCCCTCATGTTATTCTCCCAGGGGATCTTGCCCATCAGTTCCCTGAGGGAGTCAAAGTCTGCTTTTCTGAAGTCCAGGGTCCGTATTCTGCTACTTTCCTTTCTTCCTTGTGTCAGGATCCTGAACTTGACCATCTCATGGTCACTGCCTCCCAAGTTCCCATCCACTTTAGCTTCCCCTACTAATTCTTCCCGGTTTGTGAGCAGCAGCTCTGCCCCTAGTTGGTTCCTCCAGCACTTGCACCAGAAAATTGTCCCCTACATTTTCCAAAAACTTCCTTGATTGTCTGTGCACTGCTGTATTGCTCTCCCAGCAGATATCAGGGTGATTGAAGTCTCCCATGAGAACCAGGACGTTTATAGCCTAGCTATCATTTGCATGATTCCCCATGTATTTAGAATATGAGATATGTGCAATAAGAGTGTGGTAACTATCAAGACTGCATGCAGGTTTTTCATCATCATCTATTCTCAATATATTGCAGGGGGGGGGGCGCTTTTCTTGACCTGCTGCTCACAAACCGGGTAGAATTAGTGGGGGAAGCAAAAGTGGATGGGAATCTGGGAGGCAGTGACCATGAGTTGGTTGAGTTCAGGATCCTGACGCAGGGAAGAAAGGTAAGCAGCATGATACGGACCCTGGTCTTCAGGAAAGCAGACTCCCTCAGGGAACGGATGGCCAGGATCCCCTGGGGGACTAACTTGAAGGGGAAAGGAGTCCAGGAGAGCTGGCTGTATTTCAAGGAATCCCTGTTGAGGTTACAGGGACAAACCATCCCGATGAGTCGAAAGAATAGTAAATATGGCAGGTGACCAGCTTGGCTTAATGGTGAAATCTTAGCGGATCTTAAACATAAAAAAGAAGCTTACAAGAAGTGGAAGGTTGGACATATGACCAGGGAAGAGTATAAAAATATTGCTCGGGCATGTAGGAATGTTATCAGGAGGGCCAAATCGCACCTGGAGCTGCAGCTAGCCAGAGATGTCAAGAGTTACAAGAAGGGTTTCTTCAGGTATGTTGGCAACAAGAAGAAAGCCAAGGAATGTGTGGGCCCCTTACTGAATGAGGGAGGCAAACTAGTGACAGAGGATGTGGAAAAAGCTAATGTACTCAATGCTTTTTTTGCCTCTGTCTTCACGAACAAGGTCAGCTCCCAGACTGCTACGCTGGGCATCACAAAATGGGGAAGAGATGGCCAGCCCTCTGTGGAGATAGAGGTGGTTAGGGACTATTTAGAAAAGCTGGACGTGCACAAGTCCATGGGGCCGGACGAGTTGCATCCGAGAGTGCTGAAGGAACTGGCGGCTGTGATTGCAGAGCCATTGGCCATTATCTTTGAAAACTCGTGGCGAACCGGGGAAGTCCCGGATGACTGGAAAAAGGCTAATGTAGTGCCAATCTTTAAAAAAGGGAAGAAGGAGGATCCTGGGAACTACAGGCCAGTCAGCCTCACTTCAGTCCCTGGAAAAATCATGGAGCAGGTCCTCAAAGAATCAATCCTGAAGCACTTGCATGAGAGGAAAGTGATCAGGAACAGCCAGCATGGATTCACCAAGGGAAGGTCATGCCTGACTAATCTAATCGCCTTTTATGATGAGATTACTGGTTCTGTGGATGAAGGAAAAGCAGTGGATGTATTGTTTCTTGACTTTAGCAAAGCTTTTGACACGGTCTCCCACAGTATTCTTGTCAGCAAGTTAAGGAAGTATGGGCTGGATGAATGCACTACAAGGTGGGTAGAAAGCTGGCTAGATTGTCGGGCTCAACGGGTAGTGATCAATGGCTCCATATCTAGTTGGCAGCCGGTATCAAGTGGAGTACCCCAAGGGTCGGTCCTGGGGCCGGTTTTGTTCAATATCTTCATAAATTATCTGGAGGATGGTGTGGATTGCACTCTCAGCAAATTTGCGGATGATACTAAACTGGGAGGAGTGGTAGATACGCTGGAGGGGAGGGATAGGATACAGAAAGACCTAGACAAATTGGAGGATTGGGCCAAAAGAAATCTGATGAGGTTCAATAAGGATAAGTGCAGGGTCCTGCACTTAGGACGGAAGAACCCAATGCACAGCTACAGACTAGGGACCGAATGGCTAGGCAGCAGTTCTGCGGAAAAGGACCTAGGGGTGACAGTGGACGAGAAGCTGGATATGAGTCAGCAGTGTGCTCTTGTTGCCAAGAAGGCCAATGGCATTTTGGGCTGTATAAGTAGGGGCATAGCGAGCAGATCGAGGGACGTGATCATTCCCCTCTATTCGACATTGGTGAGGCCTCATCTGGAGTACTGTGCCCAGTTTTGGGCCCCACACTTCAAGAAGGATGTGGATAAATTGGAGAGAGTCCAGCGAAGGGCAACAAAAATGATTAGGGGACTGGAACACATGAGTTATGAGGAGAGGCTGAGGGAGCTGGGATTGTTTAGCCTGCAGAAGAGAAGAATGAGGGGGGATTTGATAGCTGCTTTCAACTACCTAAAAGGGGGTTCCAAAGAGGATGGCTCTAGACTGTTCTCAATTGTAGCAGATGACAGAACGAGGAGTAATGGTCTCAAGTTGCAGTGGGGGAGGTTTAGATTGGATATTAGGAACAACTTTTTCACTAAGAGGGTGGTGAAACACTGGAATGCGTTACCTAGGGAGGTGGTAGAATCTCCTTCCTTAGAGGTTTTTAAGGTCAGGCTTGACAAAGCCCTGGCTGGGATGATGTAGTTGGGGATTGGTCCTGCTTTGAGCAGGGGGTTGGACTAGATGACCTTCTGGGGTCCCTTCCAACCCTGATATTCTATGATTCAGGGTAAACTTATTTCATCATTGTGTTGAAATTTTGTTGCCAGAACCTTGCTATCCTTAGCAAGTACAGCACAGGAAGGGTATGACTAACCAAGGTTAATGAGGTATTGCACAACTCTTATCCACGGATCTTACCATTCAGTTTGAGCCTAAAAAGACTTATCTTTCTCTGAGGTTCAGTTTTTTGAAACTAGATTTGAAGTTACTGTCTAGCAAACAGTGTGCGTGTGTGAAAATTCTATATATATATATATATATATAAAAAATAAGAGAGAGAGAGAGAGAGAGAGCGCCAAGCTACTAAAAGATTATTTGTCCATTTCAGTATAACAATTGCCACACACACATATAAGCACTGTCAAGAGATTAAAAAAAATTGCGATTCAGCACACCGTTAAACAATAACAGAATACCATTTAAATATTTGTGTATGTTTTCTACATTTTCAAATACATTGATTTCAGTTACTATTAATTGTAATTAATTTTTTACATCAGTTATTTTGAGTTAATCATGAGTTAACTGTGATTGACAGCTGTAATATATATGAGTATTAACTCCTGTCTTAAAAGATCAAAGATAGTAGATAAAGTTGTTGTCTAATCATGTAATACTGAATGAAACCAGACAACAATTTAGATGTGATAACAAATGCTAGATACTCAGGTAATAGTTCCCAAACTGAAAAAAATGCTAGAGCTGACAAATAGTATTTCTGTACTGGTAGCCTGATTATGGCGGTGGCTAATGTTGAATGTTTCACAGTAGGACATAAGTCACCCATCCACAAATAGTTTCCCATAACATGACATTCTTCTCAGAATCCCAGCTCCCGATAGCCTTTAATTTTATCTTATCTCATCCTCTTTTAATACCTACACCTACAGTATGGTGTCACCAGCTGCTTTTTTCCTCTTTAATTTGTCAATCACATAGCAGCTGTTCAATGGGAACCAGTTTAAAGAAAATATGGGGCACTTTTGGGAAGATCTGCACAATCCAATGGCAAGCTGAAAGTCTAACGTAATCCTCTGAATAAATGCTTAGTCCAAGTATGGATTTTGTGAGACAAAATATGGAGTCAAAAGCAGGTGCCAAAGGCTATATAAGTGAGTTTGAGAGCCAGAGAGAACAATAAGGAATCTGGTTTCAGCAGCTTGTGTTGCAGATAACCATTACATACATTACAATGAATTTTTCCACAATGGAGAAAAGACAAAATTCCAACAGCTATGCTTTTCCATTGCTACTTTTGTATTATATATTGTATACAGTAACTATAAAAATATACAGCCTGCATCACACCACATTAATTTTATCTTTCATATTGGTGGGACAGAGGAACATCTGATAAATACAGTAAGTACACTTTTATTTAGTTGGTAGTAATTATGAGGAGAATGGTCTGGGAGTCAGGTAACTTGGGTTCTGGTCCATACTCTTGAAGCTGACTTGGTGTGATCTTGGGCAAGTTTTCCTCAGTTTTCTGATCTGTATATTTAAAATGTTGTTATTTTGAGTAAATCTGCATGGGGTTATTAGTTGTTGTATAAATGTGATATGAGAGGCAGAGTGGGAGGTGTCCAGGTCTGGTTGTTGAGGATCTTGGGATGCAGACTGGGTAATATGAAGTTGTAGTTTATGAATGACTGGGACTGGGGGGGAAGTCAGAGGCATGATAAATGAGGCCATATTGAAAAACGCTCATCATCTATTGGCAGACATGTTAAGTATATATTATTTATAAATACATTTCAGTTCAATTTCTATTAAAATTGCCTGACTCTTGTAGAAATTCATTTTTATCTGAAGAATCATCTTACATATTGTAACGAAACACCCCAACATAAGATATCACACTGTAGAACAAATTGCCAAAAATTATGTGAACACAGACAGTACACAGGAACACAAAGGAATAACATTGTCTGATTAAAAAGCAGCAGCAAATGCAAATATGAAATCATATACATAGATCACATTGGATACCACCTAAATTAACTACTACAGGAAAAACCAATGAATGCTGAAAAACAAAATACAATCAAGGTTACTTACATATATTTTGTGCATATTAGTAAACAAAATAATTTGGGTTAATAAAATTTCAAATTAAAATTAATAATACAGTGAGCTCTAAAATGATGTTCTTCTGCCAGGCCATTGTGCATAGGAGGTAAGGGGAAAAATAGAATAATGAAAGAATATAGAAAATGGATGCATACACAGTGGTCTAGTATCCAGGATGGAATACCTAGAGACCGTAAAACTGCGTATCTGGTTCTGGAAGATTCAGTCTACTCCTTCTGTGATAGATGAATGAAAAAAACAAACAAAAAGAAATCCCTCTGATTACATTGATATGGCAGATGTCAGTAAGTGGTACAGTTACAGTGTTCCAGGTTGTGTTTGTTAATCTGCAAGACATTTTTTAGTCTAGGAAGAAAGACTGTATTGTTTTTTTTTTTCCATTGTGTAATATTCTGTGTAGAGGAAGCTGTTGTAAGCAGAAAGATGATGTACTCTCTTGGCTAGAATGGGTTCTTGGTGCAGAATTACTTCCTGGGAACCAGACTTTAGTAAGTGAGCTGAGATTTCTGAAGGTAGATTTGCCTGTACGCTGTTTGCGACTGCCTCTGTTCCAGGACTGGTGTACATATGTAATATATCCACACTCCATATCACTGATTTATACTCTACCAGGAAACTCACCTGCAGCCACTTTGGAAGACAGATGATGCTGGTGTCAGAAATAAGACACTAGTTTTAGAAGGAGAGGCAACAATGTAGTCACCAAAGCTACACATTTTAAAATTAAAAGTTTATGTATGGGCCAGATCTTCACTGTACAGAAGAATGTAAATCTACTGAACACACTAGTTTACACCAGCTGAGGTAAACCAGTGGGAGGGGAGGGATAGCTCAGTGGTTTGAGCATTGGCCTGCTAAACCCAGGGTTGTGAGTTCAATCCTTGAGGGGGCTGTTTGGGATCTGGGGCAAAAACTGGGGACTGGTCCAGCTTTGAGCAGGGGGTTGGACTAGATGACCTCCAGAGGTCCCTTCCAACCCTGATATTCTAGGATCTAGCCCCTATATTTATATATTAATATGCAAACCAATTCATTCAGTTTTATAAGATGCTGTAAGGGGGTACACACCTTTTAAAATATTATAAGCCATGTGGGGAATGAAAATAAAAGTTAAAAAGGGGCATGTAGACCTCACTCTTGCAATATAAACTAATGACCAGATTTACCACCATGTTACTCCAGTTTAAAGCCAGTATGACTATTTAAATTAATGATGTTATGCCAACACAAAACTGAACCAGCTTCATAGTTGATTGAGCACATATTTATAACATGTCAAGGAATCATCTTAACCTTTATAGAAACTCTGCTTAGATTACATCTCCTTGCCTTGGAAGCATGATGTTATGGAAAATCTGTAAGATTAACATGTCTTTCTGACTCATGAGCTGTAGAAATTCTCCTTTTATGCCTCAGTAGTTTTTAATTTCACTATTTCAGTTTACTAAATTATATTTTATTTAGCAATGCCCCATATTGTTTACTGTGCATATGTCCTCTGTTAGCTTTTCAATTTAGTAATCGTTTTTTGCAGTTCTCATTTGGCTTGTCTCAACCTTGAAGAAGGCACAGCCCTTCCTGGAACTGTATCACAGTGCCAATCAAAGTTGAGTGGCCACTATTCCTGTCATTATAGCCTTTGACATGAAGAACTAATATGTCAATCACCTGGAGTTCAGTGTTTAAATTATTCATATGTGCATCTACTATATTTACACACTTTGTTTATTTTTAAACCTACTTCCCTGTACGCAATATGAAGTAATGTGGATGAAGTGATGTCTAAGACTAGGTGTTTCCAGCTGGTGGCTTTTTTTTTAAAACTTATAAATTAGTTTGTTACATATTCATCATAGGCTTGGTGAGGATTTAGCTAAAAGACTCTTATCAAAAGACATTATGCCCAGACTTCCCTCCTCCTTTATATATCATACTAAGTTCATTTGTGCAAATGTTGGAAATTCAGATAGTGTAGCTTCTTTTTGTTGGTTTGTTTTGAAAGAGCTAGATAATTGTGATCACTAATAACATGAATGCCCATAACAGTAACTGAATACCATGTAACTGATGGCAGATTTTTGGATTCAAAGGTGGAGGTTTTTCCTCTGGTGGGTACAGTACAATAGCAGAGAGTTGCTGCAAATACTGAAAAATGACAATAGGCACTAGGCCATATTTATCCTCATGCAACTCCCTTGCAGTCATTTAAGTCTTAAATACCTTGATGTATACTTCCAATAAACTGTTCTGTTTACAAACAGAAACATGGTATTAAAAAGAGAAAATATTCTTCCTTCCCCACAATCTTTATGAAGCAAAATATATCCATGGTGAGACCCTTTGATTAAAAATTCTAATCAAGAATAAAAATATTTAACATTTAACTTTAGTCATCTGCAAGGAGATATGAATAATCTAAATATTCAAATTAGATGAGCACATGAGATTCATGGCAAGTAACTCCATTAATGTAATGTTAAAATCTTAGTCTAAATTTACAGAATACTCCCCCTCCCCTCCGTACAACATCGATACATGATGCTACATAGCACTGTGAAAACAATGGGCCAAACTGTAAATATTTGACAAATCATAAATATGTAGAAGAATGGAAAAGCTATAGTTAAAAAAAGTCATTAGTGCACTCTCTTTTTCTATGGTATCATGTGCGATACTAATCACAGAATATCAGGGTTGGAAGGGACCTCAGGACGTCATCTAGTCCAACCCCCTGCTCAAAAGCAGGACCCATCCCCAATTAAATCATCCCAGTCAGGGCTTTGTCAAGCCTGACCTTAAAAACTTCTAAGGAAGGAGATTCTACCACCTCCCTAGGCAACGCATTCCAGTGTTTCACCACCCTCCTAGTGAAAAAGATTTTCCTAATATCCAACCTAAACCTCCCCCACTGCAACTTGAGACCATTACTCCTTGTACTGTCCTCTTCCACCACTGAGAATAGTCTAGAACGATCCTCCCTGGAACCACCTCTCAGGTAGTTGAAAGCAGCTATCAAATCCCCCCTCATTCTTCTCTTCCGCAGACTAAACAATCCCAGTTCCCTCAGCCTCTCCTCATAACTCATGTGTTCCAGACCCCTAATCATTTTTGTTGCCCTCCACTGGACTCTTTCCCAATTTATCCACATCCTTCTTGTAGTGTGGGGCCCAAAACTGGACACAGTACTCCAGATGAGGCCTCACCAATGTCGAATAAAGGGGACGATCACGTCCCTCGATCTGCTCGCTATGCCCCTACTTATACAGCCCAAAATGCCATTGGCCTTCTTGGCAACAAGAGCACACTGCTGACTCATATCCAGCTTCTCGTCCACTGTAACCCCTAAGTCCTTTTCCGCAGAACTGCTGCCTAGCCATTCGGTCCCTAGTCTGTAGCTGTGCATTGGGTTCTTCCGTCCTAAGTGCAGAACCCTGCACTTAACCTCATCAGATTTCTTTTGGCCCAATCCTCTAATTTGTCTAGGTCCCTCTGTATCCTATCCCTGCCCTCCAGCGGGTCTACCACTCCTCCCAGTTTAGTATCATCCGCAAGTTTGAGAGTGCAATCACACTATCCTCCAGATCATTTGTGAAGATATTGAACAAACCGGCCCCAGGACCGACCCCTGGGGCACTCCACTTGACACCGGCTGCCAACTAGACATGGAGCCATTGATCACTACCCGTTGAGCCCGACAATCTAGCCAGCTTTCTACCCACCTTATAGTGCATTCATCCAGCCCATACTTCCTTAACTTGCTGACAAGAATACTGTGGGAGACCGTGCAAAAGCTTTGTTAAAGTCAAGAAACAATACATCCACTGCTTTCCCTTCATCCACAGAACCAGTAATCTCATCATAGAAGGCGATTAGATTAGTCAGGCATGACCTTCCCTTGGTGAATCCATGCTGACTGTTCCTGATCACTTTCCTCTCATGCAAGTGCTTCAGGATTGATTCCTTGAGGACCTGCTCCATGAATTTTCCGGGGACTGAAGTGAGGCTGACTGGCCTGTAGTTCCCAGGATCCTCCTTCTTCCCTTTTCTAAAGATTGGCACTACATTAGCCTTTTTCCAGTCATCCGGGACTTCCCCCATTCGTCACGAGTTTTCAAAGATAAAGGCCAATGTTTCTGCAATCACAGCCACCAGTTCCTTTAGCACTCTTGGATGCAACTCGTCCGGCCCCATCGACTTGTGCACGTCCAGCTTTTCTAAATAGTCCCTAACCACCTCTTTCTCCACAGAGGGCTGGCTATCTATTCCCCATGTTGTGATGCCCAGCACAGCAGTCTGGGAGCTGACCTTGTTCGTGAAGACAGAGGCAAAAAAAGCATTGAGTACAGTAGCTTTTTCCACATCCTCTGTCACGAGGTTGCCTCCCTCATTCATTAAGGGGCCCACACTTTTCTTGGCTTTCTTCTGGTTGTCAACATACCTGAAGAAACCCTTCTTGTTACTCTTGACATCTCTCACTAGCTGCAGCTCCAGGTGCTATTTGGCCCTCGTAATTTCATTCCTACATGCCCGAGCAATATTTTTATACTCTTCCCTGGTCATATGTCCAACCTTCCACTTCTTGTAAGCTTCTTTTTTATGCTTAAGATCTAAGGGCAAGTCCACATTACAAATTTACATCAGTGCAGTTGCACTGATTAGCTGCACCTCTGTAGCACATCTGGAGAAGACACTCTGAGCCAATGGGCGAGAGAGAGACACATGCCTGTTGTCTTAAATCCACCTCCTTAAGACATGTAGCAATGTTGGGCAGAGAAGCTGTAGAGCTTCTGCCATCGGGCTGTCTAAATGGGGGGGTTACACTTAGCATAACTATGCCATTCAGGGGTGTGGATTTTTCCCAGCCAGAGCACCACAGTTTAAGTATGTAGTGTAGACCAGCAGTTCTCAAAACTAGGGCTACTGCTTGTTCAGGGAAAGCCCCTGGTGGGCCGGGCCAGTTTGTTTACCTGGCGCATGCACAGGTTCAGCCGATCACGGCTCCTACTGTCCACGGTTTGCCGCTCTAGGCCAATGGGGGCTTTGGGAAGCGCCCTTCCTGCAGCCCCCATTGGCCTCGAGTGGCGAACCATGGCCAGTGGGAGCTGCGATCGGCCAAACCTGTGCATGCGCCAGGTAAACAAACCAGCCAGGGCTGCCAGGGACTTTCCCTGAACAAGCAGTGGCCCTAGTTTTGAGAACCACTGGTTTAGACCAATCCTGAGAATGAGGGAAAAACAAACAAAAAACCCACACCCCTCATATACCACAGTAAATTTAACTACTTGTGGTGTGAAGGGTGGCATTCACAAAAGCCCTCTAAGCATTTTATGTCCCATTGAAATCAATGGAAGTTGGCACATAAATACCACTGTGACTCTCACCCCAAAACAGGCAGTTTTTAATGCTCCCCCACTATGCAGTGAGAAATAAACCCAATATTATTCATGTTTGCATAATGTAGGGTAAGGCATCAGGTTATAACAGCAAATTCATACTTTTGCCTTTTAACTATAAACAAAAATAGCCATATGTTTGCAGGAGGAGGAAGTCAAAAGTAAACAAAGTCCAAAAGTTAAGATTTCTCTGGTAATGTTACTCCATGAGGTTGTATTTATTTTTCAAGCACAGATTATTTGTTTTCTAACTCTGATCCAGAAGTTAGCCACAAAGAAACCCCCTATATTTAGGCACAGGAATAAGCCTGATTTTCAGAGTTACTGAGCTCTAGTAGCTCCCACTGACTTCAGTGGGAGTTCTAGGTATTCAGTCACTGTGAAAGTCTGGCCATTTATTCTGGTGCCTAACTTATAGCACAGAATTTGAAAATATTGGCATGGTTGCTACTTTTGAAACAGAGTTTTGAGTTCCGGTCCTAAGAGAAAATAATTTTTCAAAATATCTAACATTTTGGAGAGGGCTATTTTCTTATGCAACCAAAGAACTCAATCATTTGGATTTTTGCCTGATCTCATTCTTTTCCATGCTAAATTCAGAATGCTCTTGTAAGGCATGAGAAAGGTAAGAAGCAAGAACAGAATCTAATCTACAGATTTGCTCTCTGCTGAGAGGGAGTACAAAAGCAAGCATTAAAAAAAAAAAAAAAACACTTACTGGGTTGGTAGAATTTTACACCTACTTTGACTCCTTTTATACAGATGTAAATGCAGTAGCGAATTGGGCCCTGAATTTTTGAACATGCAAAAAATAAACTCTTGAATATAAGATCATTCTAGCTAACTGAATTATAGAGCCATCCTGGAGTTTGAGACCCAAGTCAATCATCTTTTTAAAAAAAATAAAATTCTAGATTTTGGCTTATTTCAAATGCTGGTTTCATGTTATAGTGAGCAATAAAGAATCAGTGGATGAGCCAGATGCATCACCTTTCATGATCTCAAATAAAAATAAGGGATGACAAATCCAGCATTGTCTACATAATCTGTCATTTAATAGAGAAAAGGCTGCACTACATGTCCATATTAAATAGTGGCTTAAATCAAGCTTGACTAAATATTATTTGCTAGTATATAAACACAAATCTGTAGCGTCTTTTTTGCATTCTGTATACAAACACAAGCTAAAAAATGGTAGTAAAAAATTAAGAAGCAGATAGAAACCAATGTTACACAGAAGTTCAAATCCAGAAACAAATACTACATAGTTGTTTTAATAATAGTCCATGATCAGCAAAATACCAGTTACTGAAATAAACACTTACAGAAATCTCAACTACCTAAAGTAGATTTGTGAATCAAATGCAAACATAGGCCTGACTCCTTCAACCGCTCCATGTGGTGGTTTCCTGCAGCTGTGAGGAGTCCTACTGGTTTTCTTGTAGTTCCATGAAAATGTGGACCACCTGTGTGGAGCAGTTTGTAGGTTGAGGGCTAACAAAGGCATCCAACACACACAAGGTAGGTGAGGTAATATCTTTTAATGAACCAACTAACATTGGTTAAAGAAACAAAATTTTAAAAGGTACACCAAGCTTTTCTTCAGGTCTGGGAAAGATACTTTGACCTTATATTTAGCTGTGACGCTCCAAGAGATTGTTTAGCATAAGTAGTCATCCAAGATACTTCCATCTTCTGTTCTCTACTTCCACCCCCACATACTTAAATTTGCCAGCTGTGGAGCTCCTAAATTTCACAAGGAAGGTCTTTGAGAGAGCCCCTCATGCAGGGCTGTCCCTAGCTATTGTGGGGCCCTACGCAGCCCCCAAGGGGGTGTGTGTATGTGGGGGGGGGCAGGGCTCTGCGGGAGGGAGGCTGGCTTGGAAAGGGGGGGGGGGAGAACCACCCCCCAGCACTTAATGGTGGCATGGCTGGGGTGCGGTCGCTGCACTTTCCGCTGCCGGTGAGTGCAGGCCTGGCCCTGCTTCAGTCCTCAGGGGAACGGGGGCTGAGGCAGAGCAGGGGCGGGAAGAGGCAGGGCTGCGGCGGAGGCCATGGGGAAGAGGTGGGGCAGGGGCTGGAGCAACACATCTGTGCAGGGCACCAGGAAGTTTGGTGCCCCAAGTTTCCTGGTGCCCTACGCAGCTGCGTACTTTGCGTATGGGTAGGGATGGCCCTGCTTCCATGGGACAGTGATGAAAACTATTCTCTAGGCACATTACAAAGTTCAGTATTTCTAGATTAGGACATTATAGAAATCATGGGCAATTTTTTGCAAGCAAATAGAGTTTTGAAATTTTCTAGAATTAAGACACTGCATGTTACTCTATTTTCAGTAGTTAAAAATAAAATTCTGGAGAAATTCTACAGAAAAAGACGAACACCCTCCCCTCCCCCCTGAAACACCCTACCCTATGATCTTGGCCTCCCCATCGTTTAACCAACAGAAAGAGGTGAAGGGTGAGAAATTTCAGTTTTTTTCCTTGTGTAGAACGTTCCAGACTTGTACCTTTGGAGAGGAGCAAGAATTTGTTCCTTGCACCTCATGGAGTAGGCTGTGAGATGTCCAGAGGCATCACCAATCCCATGTGAGAAGTAACTCTTACATTTATTGCTTCTGTGATTCTTAGAAAAAACATAACGTTACACAAAGACGGTATTGTATGTAATATCCAACAATTTATAAAGCAGTTTGCAGATGAAATGTTCTACCATATATTCATATATAGTGAATAAACATTAATGAAGTATTATTTAATTATAAGAGGATATAACTTTAGAAATAACAAACATCACTTGCTGGT
The DNA here is from genome assembly GCF_965140235.1 of Caretta caretta. NCBI lineage: Eukaryota > Metazoa > Chordata > Testudines > Cheloniidae > Caretta > Caretta caretta. Next base: position 72,336,787 of record NC_134206.1, on the reverse strand, counting down.
GGGGTCTATTTTTCCTCCTCTGCTCCACTGAATATTCACATGTTTTTTCCAGTTGTGATATCACTTAGTATCAAAAAAGAATGATCCACATAGAGATCAATTGATGAAAGAAAGTCTCAAATAAAGGTTTATGCTTCATTTTAATTCACAAAACTGGCTGTTTCCCATTGGTTGGCCTACCTTTTACTGTCCTCTTGATTCAAAGATATTTGCAAACAATTTTCCCAATGAATTAGTGACTCTGCATAATATGTTGATTGGAATTAGGCCACAACATTGTTTAGTCCTTTTATCTGCAAAATACCCAGCATACAGCTGTGCTCTTGAGTAAATTCTAGTATAAACTAGCACTGTTTATTTGATTGATTGTAATTAAACTTCATCAGAAGAGCTCTATCATTTAGTGTTTCAATGTTTCACTCTTCTATTCTTGTAGACCAATTTATTTAGCAAACAAACCAGGCGGCTCTTGAATAATAGAATCATAGAATATCAGGGTTGGAAGGGACCCCAGAAGGTCATCTAGTCCAACCCGCTGCTCAAAGCAGGGCCAATTCCCAGTTAAATCATCCCAGCCAGGGCTTTGTCAAGCCTGACCTTAAAAACCTCTAAGGAAGGAGATTCTACCACCTCCCTAGGTAACGCATTCCAGTGTTTCACCACCCTCTTAGTGAAAAAGTTGTTCCTAATATCCAATCTAAACCTCCCCCACTGCAACTTGAGACCATTACTCCTCGTTCTGTCATCTGCTACAATTGAGAACAGTCTAGAGCCATCCTCTTTGGAACCCCCTTTCAGGTAGTTGAAAGCAGCTATCAAATCCCCCCTCATTCTTCTCTTCTGCAGGCTAAACAATCCCAGCTCCCTCAGCCTCTCCTCATAACTCATGTGTTCCAGTCCCCTAATCATTTTTGTTGCCCTTCGCTGGACTCTCTCCAATTTATCCACATCCTTCTTGAAGTGTGGGGCCCAAAACTGGACACAGTACTCCAGATGAGGCCTCACCAATGTCGAATAGAGGGGAACGATCACGTCCCTCGATCTGCTCGCTATGCCCCTACTTATACATCCCAAAATGCCATTGGCCTTCTTGGCAACAAGGGCACACTGCTGACTCATATCCAGCTTCTCGTCCACTGTCACCCCTAGGTCCTTTTCCGCAGAACTGCTGCCTAGCCATTCGGTCCCTAGTCTGTAGCTGTGCATTGGGTTCTTCCGTCCTAAGTGCAGGACCCTGCACTTATCCTTATTGAACCTCATCAGATTTCTTTTGGCCCAATCCCCCAATTTGTCTAGGTCCCTCTGTATCCTATCCCTCCCCTCCAGCGTATCTACCACTCCTCCCAGTTTAGTATCATCCGCAATACTTTCTTTTCTTCTATAGGCTGAAGAGTAATATTCCCTCTGTCCTGATTACTAGGTGTATTTTTGCAACTGGCAAACAGTTACACTACTGAAAAATGCCATTCAGCTTAAAAATGCTTGTTTGCTTTACTATTGTGCTTTTAGAAGTTTTTTTTTTTTTACTGTAAATACTCATTCTTACATAGGCTGTTAGAATAGCGAGGCTCTTGAATTAAAGAGATGAGAATGAAAGTGCTTACACAATGTGCTTACACGTGCTTTGCTAGATGAGTGTTCAAGCACCTTCCCTGGAGAATAGACATTCCTGTAGTAGAGTTTCAGGATCACTCTCTGCTCAGATGCTGGTAGTCTTAACTGCATGAGCAGGCCAAAGAGCATGTTTTGTTTTATTGTTAAATGAAAAATAGCTTGATAATGAGAAAAGTTGTTTTTTGAGGTCTCATCCTACTGAATCTTAATCCTCTTTCAAAAGATTACCACCTGCAGATGCCTCAGACTTGAAATACTAATTCATAATTCCCCTTTTCAACGTGCTCACTATTTTTATAAATTCAGGAAGCATCAGCACTACTGTAGTTTTACACACACTTTATTTCATGTACCATGAGAACAGAACTCCATTTTCCTAAAACTAAACTAGCTCTTTATTAGAACAGCATTTAAGCCAGAGTGTCTTCCTGGTTGCTCCTACAAACTCTTCCCTTCCACAACCTGTACTCCTAAATTCCATGCAGGTTGCGACACAGCAGACCCTTAATTTTATATTAAAACCATAAAAAGGAAAAATGTGTAAAGACAATACAGTGGGCCTATTTCAGCACTCAAACAAGCACCATATCCCACTGATATCAGTGGCAATACTGCTTATATTTCTAAGGGCAAATTTTTGTCTGGTATGTTAATGTCTATAAACTAAAATGGAAAGGTGCTTATTAGCACGAATATGTTGCTACTATAATACAGATCATAAGTGTCTGATCCAAAGCCTATTGACATGAATGGGAAGATGCTCATTGGTTTAAATGCGTTTTGAATCAGGCCCCAAGTCTCTCATCCAGCAAAGTAATAAGGAATGAATCAAAAGGAGTTAGACTCTGAAATCAATAAAAGTTAGGAACCTAAACAGAAATCAGAAGCCTAATGCCTGTTAGCCTCTTCAGGAATGTAAAGAGTGTCATGGAACTCATTCATCACCTCTTAAATTTGAGAATCCACCACAAGTCTAGTTACCCAGTTTCAATGGTTCATTTATCCTCACTGTTAAAATATGCATCACTAATATTTTGAATTTGTCTAGCTTTAGCTTACAGCCACTTGGGTCTATTACCAGAGAACTTTCTAGTCTCTACTTTGCATTTCTGATCTCTATTCTGAATAAGCAAAAATAATTTTACTCTGAGGTGGATTCTGAGAACCCGAGCATGCTCAGTGAGAATTTAGGATTTCTAAAGGGAAGAAAAAAAGTTTGTGAATGTGTCTCAGCTGAATCAAAGCTCTGAAGTAAAGGACATCAGTGATCTTATGAAAGATTGGCAATTATTGAGCATGAGTAAAGCATGTCTAGGTAAAGATCAGATATGCCCAGGCAAAGATCTGACAGTCAGCCTAGTACTATTGAGCATGTGCATAAAGGGAGGGGTGACAGGAGTCAGTCAAATAAGCCTATAGTTGGTCAGAACCCACTCAACTTGTTTTAAAGGTCAGTCCAGTCAATCAGAATTCTGAAATAATGGTCAGGACTGAGCATGTGTGAGTGAGGTAAGCGATGCAAGAGAGCTGCAATGCAGCATAAAAGGTCAGCTGCCAGCAGCATTTTTGGTAAGGTGAAGGCTGCATCTGAGAAGGTAGGAGCTGTGCAGGAAGAACCAGAAAATCAGCAAGAGAAGCTAAAAACAAATGACTGCAGAGAGAGAAAAGGAAGGTAGAGAGGAGCAGAACTGACTCACCAGGAGCCAAACGGTGGCAGTGATTTAATTTTTAGAAGAAAGCAGCAGTGGATTCTCAGAGTAATCCTAACATTCTTTAGAGTTTGGTATAAGTATGGTTTAGGATAGGTTTTACAATATTTAATGTGTATGCTTGAAATGTGTGTTTTAATTGTATTTTATCTATGTGAACTTTAAAGCAATTTAAGAGATGCTGTTGGCAATTTGTTGGAAACTGGCTACTTCCAAAAAAAAAAAAAAATTGTTTCACAATCTGGTTCTGGTTCTTCCTGCACAGTTCCTACCTTAACATATAGTTCAAATAATACTGAGACGTGTGCTTTAACTTGCAATAAGGGATTTGTGTCTCAGGGATTCTTGTGCTTTATTTAGGATTTTTAAAGATACTGTATTGGGATTGTTATTTTAATAAAAAGACACTTTGTTTTCATAAGATCACTGCCTGTTTCAATTACTTTATTGGAAGGTTATATCCATGTCCTTTAAATGTTTCTTTAGCAACCCAGAGAACATTTACCTTGGGAAGATCAGATTACGGGGGCAATAGGCAGGTTAGTGTAGCAGTGCCCCAAAACTGAGTTTTGGGGTAACAGATCCTATTAGAACTTTGTCTGCAAGCTTAAAGAACCCTCTGCTACCAGAAGCTATAATGTCCATATCATTTACATGAGAGAAATTGGCAACCTTTGGCACATGGCCTATCAGGGAAATCTGCTGGCAGGACGGGCTGGTTTTGAACCTGCAGCATCTGCAGGTTCAGCCTATTGCAGGTCCCACTGGCTGCAGTTCACTGTTCTAGGCCAATGGAGGCTGGGGGAAGCAGCGGCCAGCACATCCCTTGGCCCACACCACTTCCTGCAGCGCCCATTGGCCTGGAATGGTGAACTGCAGCCAGCGGGACCTGCAATAGGCTGAACCTGCAGATGCTGCAGGTAAACAAACTGGCCTAGCCTGCCAGCGCATGATGGAAGTTTGCTCATTTCACATGTGAAATGAGCAATGTATCTGCTCTACAGCTAGAAAATTCACTGTAAGGGTTGGAGAGAAAAAAAAAGGCTTAAGACACTACATACCACAGGACAATGTATTGCAGTGAGGATAGAGAAATAAGGAGTTCTAGGAGTAAAATTTCATAAGCAAAAGCATGTAATTACTTAAATGATATTAAAGGGAAAAACAGGTAGGAAGAAAAGGGAAGATAAGGGAAAAGATAGGGACTAATTAACAGTGAGCAAATAAATTGAGAGCAGTAAAGGAGTGAATTGTTAAATAACTATTTTGCTTTGGTCTACTAAAAAAGCCTCTAGTGAGGAGCGATTAATTATTTTAAGGAGCAAATGAAGAAACACCAGGACTAAATTAATATTTTTAAAATCAGTTGGGCCAGATTTGGCCCTTTCAGGTGAATTTATGGTATCTGCCACCAGATTCTTAGAACAATTAGCAACAATTTTGGAGAACTCCTGGGAGACCCCAGAACAGACCTAACATCTGAACATGCACTTTCAGGAAAGACAGAGCAGCTAATCAGAGAGTCAGCATGTGACTATTAAGTGTCACAGGGTGTCTAGCTCTTTAAAGGAAGATAGGCTATGTCCCAGGTGGATTGGGGCCTATTTGCCTCCCTAGATGGAGGAAATGAATTGAATCACAAGTCAGTGATGTGACTAGCATCAGGCTCTGGGGGGTGAGAAAGACCTGTGGACAGCTGAAACAGATAGTAAGAGTGTAGACCCTTCAAGTCTCATGTCTAAATTGGGAGATTTATGAATTCAAAAGCTGTAAAGATATTGGGGTTCATTAAATAAATGAGTTAATGAGAAAGGGTTAAAACAAACTGGAGAGTGTGTCTTTGGTGAACTACTGCTGCTAGCCATGTAAGGTTGCCCATTTTCTAATCGCACAAAATGGAACACCCTTGTCTCACCCCGTGCTCTGAAGTCTGTCCTCTGCTCAATCCATTCCCCCTCCCTCTGTCACTCACTCTCCCAAACCCTCACTCACATGGGGCTGGGAGGGGCCAGAAATGAGGTGTTAAAGGGGGTTAATCTAGGCTAAGGTGCAGAAGCAGGTTCAGGGACAGGGCAGGATGTTTGGACATTGAGGGGGTAAGGAGTATGGGCACTAGGAGTGTGTTATGGTTCAGGAGGGGGTTCCAGCTCTGGCTGGGCAGTGCTTACCTCATGTAATTACTAGAAGCAGCCAGTATGTCTTTGAAGCCCCTAGGCAGAGGCACAGCCAGAGGGGCTCTGTGCAAGGACAGTGTGTGGAGCCCCCCATGGCAGTGCCTAGGGACTGCAGGAACATGCTTGCTGTTTCCAGGAGCCATGAAGAGCCTATCTTAGCCCTGCTGCACCGCTGACCAGACTTTTAGTGGCCTGGTCAGTGGTGCGACTAGAGCCACCAGGATGCCTTTTTGAATGGGTGTTCCAGTTGAAAAGTCAGACACATGGCAACCCTATAAGCCACGTGGAGTTCCTAACCCTCCAGCTTCAAGGCACCTCTCCAAAATCCTATGTTCATATTACTGTCTCTTCTGAGGGAGTCTCTCTAAATTGTAATCTTCTACAAAACCTGTCTCAGATACTCACACTTACCCCATAGCACAGAGCCCAGAGCTAGGAGCAGAAGCTCATGTGCCATCTCACAGTGCCAGTCAACTTTCCATCTGTCCAGCATGCCTGAAGGTAAGGAGCTTTGTTATACCACCCAGCTCTGGTTACTCCCTCCCCATTGGTGGGAGTGTGTCCTGCCCACTGCTGGGTTGGGGGAATAGACCAGAACCTGACTGCTTGGGAGCTGAGAGCTAATTAGACAGTGGGAAGACAATTGGATCTGGGTGGTACGGGGCAGAGTCCAATCCTGTGATGAGAAAGAACTGATTGGAGCAGGAAGAGGTAGCAGCAGCTATGCTGATTGAGGGGAGGCAGTCAATCTCTAAAACTAAATTTTTATGGGTCTGCAACACCATCTTTGTGAAAGACCATTTGGAAAGGAGGATTTGGACCAGTTGGAAACTGGTGTTAAGATGCTGCAGGGAGTAACAAGACTCCTTCAGGGACCCTGGGAAATCAGGAGGAGGCTAAGGAAGTCAGAGGGGTTTTGCCTCCTGACCTCTTTGAGTCAGCGCAAGTTTGACAAGTCAGGCAGAGACCTGTGGAAGGACTATAGCTGGGAAAAGCCTAGTAGATGCTTGAATTATTCTGGAACTGAGAATGGTTTGAATTTTGAACTTCATGTTAATAAACCAGGCCCCAGAATGGCTGTTGATCACCTCATGAAAGCCTGTGGTGAGAAAATGAGTCAAAGAAGGGAAACTGAGGCAAGGCTGTGCAGAGCCACCCATGGCCACAAAGAGTATTCAGGAGGCAGCCAACCCTGTTACACTGAGGAAGTAACCATAGGTTGCCAAGTCATAGAGTATATCAAATGTCCTTTGATAAGACAACTTGTTTCCTAGAAGTTACAGTCCCTGGCTAAGATGCCTTTGAGATCCTTTTCCAGTCCCCTACCTACCCAAGTATACCTTTTACAAATGGCCAGCCCATGCCACCACTTCTTTATGGGATGGGATCCTATGATCCATCCACTCGCCAGCCAGCTCTCTGGCTTACAATCCCCTAGTTGGGCCTGCTAGGTACCAGTTAGTGAGCTTGGCACCTGCAACAATTTACCTTAGGAACCTGTTGACAACAGCATGCAGTGACACAGAAGCACCTTCTTCAAAAGAAAAGTATGGTTTATTTACCAAAGGTATACAACATTCAGAAATGGACTTAAAGCAAAGAGCTCTATACACATACTGTCTTACATACGCTGGGCATTCCCCTCCAGCCGCTAAGGGGACAGGATTTATCTTGGGTGACCATTTTTTGTGGTCTTAACTTACAGCCTACTTGCTAGAGACCATGGACTCTGTCAGCATGAAGTAGTTAATATGGAACTTCCAGACTTGGAGAAACAGCAATTTGACTAGGGTTGTGGCCCAGTAGTCATCTCTTAATAGGTGTTAACTTGGCTACTCTGTTTGTTGGGATGCTCTCTGTTTAGGCGATTGTATTGGCTTTGCTGCTTGGTTTCCCTGACAGTCCTGTTTACTTTAACTCTATAGTAGGTAACCCATTTTCAATTATACCAAGGCAGGCACATATCCATAACAAAATATTTCCCAGTTCCCCACACTAAACACAGGAAATGTAAATATGGCAAGACATATGAAAGATACTACAAGTGAAGAGCCACAGTCTGTGAAACAAATCCATGGTGGCTGATATTAGCCAAAGAACTATGCCCACGACTCATGAAGTCAGTCAATGTTCCCTATCTCGGGGGGAGGGGCGGTGGGGATGGAGAAACACCATGCAATATTTGCATAATCTTCAGTGAGTCAACATTAAACTATGAGGACTTCAACTACTGTCCTGCCTCTAGCCTCCTATTCCATAGACATTGGAAAGATCTTCAAGCTCATACTGCTGGACATCTGCTGCCTTTGGTGCAATGAACTACAAGAGGCTACTAACACGCCTACATGACATAGCAGGAGTAGATGGCCCAGCACTACAGTAGCTTCAATTGTTCCTCTCAGGGAGTGGTCACATAACTGTTCCTCCATTCCAAAGGCCCTCACCTGTGGGATCCTGCAGGGATTCATACACTTTTTAATCTACACATGTGACCACTGGGAAAGATATTGAGATGTCATTGGATTAGCTTCTAACATTTTTGAAGTGTCAGTGTACTGTCAGAATGCCTACAGGAAATTAGCTTTTATATGAGGAGCCATTCAAGTGAAATCCAGGCATAACGAAAGTGAGGTGGTAGGAAAAAGGAAACTGAAGAACTGGCAGAGATGTGGTCTCCATTTTTCATTTAAATGTAGACCCCATCATGAAGGTGGTACAAAGCCTCAGGATTTTGTTAGAGTCTTCACTAAGCTTGGATGACCAAAATTGCATCAATTTCCAAAAATAGTGTCTTTGTTCACCTTCTGCTGCCAGGAAAGTGTTTTTATCCCAAATGAAGGCCTATTCACAATAACCCATGTATTTGTCAGCTGCAGGCTAGATTACTGTAAGGCACTTTATCTGAAGTGAATGGAAGACAATACACAGGCTCCAGCTGGTATAGAATGCTGCTACCCACCTTATCCATGTCTCAGGCTACTGTGAGCACATCAGACCTCTGCTCAAGTCTGTATCGACTCACACTCTGCTACTTCCAATAGCAGTTTAAGACCTTGGTCCTAATTTTCATGGCACTTAATAGATCAAGCTCTAGTGCTCCTCCATGACAACGTTGATCACAAACCAGGATGAAGCATGTATGAGCAAAGGACAAAACTTTGTTAAAAGGGTGCAGCTAGGTAATGAGCTTCTAGAAGAGACTACATAAATCCAGACTGACCATCTTTAGGACACACTGAGGGAACAAAACAAAATACACACCACACCCTTCCTCTTAAAAGAAAGATCCTTTCCCTCATAAGAGTGATACTTACAACACTTCCACCTGTTGTGCCTCTAAACCTGCCCCCACCCTAAAAAAAGATCAATATTCATATGGGGAGAAGATTTCCAGTAGAGGGCTCTTTACTCTAGCAGAGAAATGCTGAACAAGATACAATGGCTGGAATTAGAAGCTAGAAAACACTGCCCCCTTTAAAAACAAACACCACACCCCCACACAGGGAAGTTAAACACTGAAACAGCTTAAAGTTTAAACGCAATTGAATTTTACCTAATTATACCAGGTAAACTTAGCAGCTCCTTTTACTTAATTGGGAGTTATTTGGGGCTTATTACTTTTGAAAATCAGGCCACATTTTAGGTCCCTAAATATAGACCTTTGTACAGCACTCAATTCTGAGCTATTTGTATATCTATGGATTGAAATTAATAGAAAAAAAGCTGTAGATCTAAGCAAACATCTAGTCAGTAAGAAAAAAAAACCACAAAATTTCCTAATACCTTGAATTCCCAAATGAAACCAGAGATCAAAGGCTTAAAGTATGCTCATCCAGGCATGGGACAAACACATGCTCTATCTTTAATAAGCCCCTTATGTTAACTCATGATATAGAGCTGAATTAAATCACATGCTAATTCTCAGTACAATATCTTTTCCAGTCTAGGTCTTGATTCATAGACTCCAAGGCCAGAAGGGACCACTGTGATAATCTAGTGTGACCTCCTGTATAACAGACCAGTGTTTCTCAAACTGGTGTCTGAGCCCCTGGGCGTCCCAAGGGTACTCCAGGGGGTCTGCAGGCCCCCTTGATCAGCTCCTTCTTCCACTCCCCAGTGGGGGAGGTGCTGGCAGTAGGGTTGCCAACTTTGTTTGGATGAATTCCTGGGGATATCACATCACAATCTTTAAATATTAAAGATCAATCATTAATTCCTGGAGACTTCAGGACAATCCTGGAAAGTTGGCAAGCCTATTGGAGAGGGGGGAAGAATCATGTCTGGGGCACCAGCCCCTCTGATCAACTAAGGTTGCCAACCCTCTGTTTTGCCAGGAGTCTCCCAGAATCAGGCTCTTTCCTGATGGCTACTGAAAGCAAACCGGGAGATTTTAGGTGCTAAAAACCTGGTGGCACAGCAGGGCTAAGGCAAGTTCCCTGCCTGACTTGACTCTGTGCCACTCCCAGAAGCAGCCTGCACATCCCTACGGGGAGGTCAGGGAGTCTCTGCCTGCTGCCCTCGCTCAGAGAGCCAACTCCACAGCTCCCATTGGCTGGGATCTGTGGCCAATGGGAGCTGTGGGGGGTGGTGCCAGCAGGCAGGGGCAGAGTGCAGAGACACCCTGTCCCCTCCCCACCTCAGAGCCACTACCAGAGGGATGTGCCAGTCGCTTTCAGGAGCTGCCCAAGGCAACCACTGCCTGGCCAGAGCTTGCCCTCCTGCAGCCAAACTCCTTCCCAGAACCCATATCCCAACTCCCTACTGCAGCCTGCGGAAAGTGAGGGAGGATGAAGAGAGTGAGTGACGTGGGCAGGGGTGGGGGAGAAGAAGAGAAGGGGGAGAGGGAGAGAGAGAGAGAGAGAAGAAGAAGAAATGGAGTGAAGTCAGGGCCTGGAGCTCCCCCCAAATTTTAAACCAAATGGGGGTCCTCAGGTGGCTAATGTTTGAGTACCGCTGACAGACAATATTTTGGAAAGTTCTATGGCCTATAGAATAGCTTTTAGAAAAATATCCAATCTTCAGCGATTGAGAATCCACTGTGACCCTTGGCAAGTTATTCCAGAGGTTAATTACTCTCATTGTTTAAAAAAAGTGTATGCCTTATATTTCTAGTCTGAATTTGTCTAGCTTTAAATTCTAGCCATTGGTTCGTGTTATACCTCGATCTGCTACATTGAAGAACCCATTATTATAAATTGTTCCCAAGGTAGATATTTATAGACTAATCGAGTCACCCCTTTATCTTCTTTAAGAAACTAGATTCAGCTGGTTGAGTATCACTAAAGCATGTTTTCTAATCCTTTTAATAATTCTTGGGCTCTTCTCTGAATCCTCTCCATTTGATCAGTATTTTTCTTGAATTGTTGACACAAGAACTGGACACTTTATTCAGCACTGGTGCAACCATTACTTGAATACAGAAATAAAATAACCTCCCTACTCCTCCTTGAGATTCCCCTGTTTATGCATCCCAGGATCAGATTCTCTTTTGGCCATAGCATCACATTGAGGGTGCATGTTAGTTGATTATCCACTATGATTTCCATATCTTTTGAGGGCATCACTACTCCCCAGAATAGAGGCCCACATCCTGTACATACGTCCCACATTCTTTGTCCTTATCAAGAACAAAAAAAAAAATCCATACACATATTTGCATTACTCTCCTTTAAATGCTTTGTTAATCAATTCCTGTATCAGCTTCTCCATTATCATATCCAGGATCCATGTCAACTAGCATAGCATTAGCTTTCTTCCACTCTTCTGGAACTACCAGAGTGCTCCACATCAGCCCCCAGTAAGCTTCTTAGCCAGCTCTTTAAAAAGAAAAAAAAAACAAAACACTAAACAACCCTCACATATGGGTTATCTGGACCTGCAGATTGGGGAAAAAAAGTCTAACTTTAGTAGCTTCAGTTTAACAAGCTCCAGGGATACTCGTGAAATGGAAAGATCTTCATCATCTGATGAGACGACCTAATCTTTCTCCAAATATTCATGTTCTTAATTATTAATGTATCAAACACTTCTGCCTTTTCTGCATGGTTATTGTTAATTCTACTATTTTCATCTGTTAGTGGACCAATACTACTGTCAAATCTTTTATTTATAATATATTTTAAAAATCTCATTGTACGTAACTCTGTTGGCCAGAGATTTCTCATCCCACTTTGGAATTGTAGAAAAATTGATGAGAAACAAACTTCTGATTTATATTCCCTATCAAATTCCTTGTGTCCATTTGTTAAATATTTTACAACTGTCCTATTAAACCAGGTCAGCTTTCTAAACCAATACAGCCTTCTTCCTTGATTGTGGCTTTTTGGCTACATAGTAAGGTATATAGTCTTAAGTGATTCCTAATCACTCGCATTTTTCTGATTAAATTTTTCATCTCAGATGATTTGGCTTATTTTTTTCCAGTTTGTGAAACTGGCCTTATAAAAATTGGTGTTTTAATAACTGGTCTGGACTTGCACATTAGAAACATGATCAAGTCAGTCACTTGTACTTGAGCTATCTTTTTCTTCAGTTCTCTTATATGTTCCTCCTTTCTGTTAAGACTGTAATAAAGAATTACTCTGTGTTGGCCGCAATACTTCAGGAAATTAGCATTTCTAAACATAGATGACAAATATGGTTTAGCAGTGGCAGCATGAGCCCTCCTGCATGTCACTCAAATTTAAATAAATTTATCTTACAATCTGATCTGTACAAGCAGTGTCCTGTGCCCACACTGATCTGGGCTACTTCAGTGGGACTCCATGTTGGAGGAGGGCTTTTAAAGATTCAGAGCCGAAAAAGATTGGTCAGAGTCTTAGTGACTTGACATAGGCCATAGATCCAGGGGGTGGGGGCAACCTTTTACCCATCTATGTTTTGGCTGGGCCAAACCAGAGTGGCAGCATGACCCATGCACCAGCTCTCAATGCAACTCATTCAAATTCAGAGCATATAGGTATAGGGGCTCATCGGCTAGGGGAAGGAATCAGGCTGCTGGTACAGGGCTGTCTGAGATAGGAAGGGGGGGGGGGTCCAGGTGGAGGGGGGGAATCTGTGCCTCCTGTAAGACAGCACACTCACCATCTGTAGTGTGACCTTGTGTCAGAGTGTGATGCTGCAAAGGGTCTCTCTCTCCATGCCTCCTGCTGACTACCTGCCTCATACCAGGTCTTCAGTGACTCACATGAAGTTCAATCACTTTCCTAGGTAACAAAAATGTCCAAATGAAAGTCCAAACACAAAGTAGCCTTAAGGTTTTGCTCCTTCAGGCACACCGCTGTTTCTCTGGGCCACTTATCCCCAACCCCACTTGGGTTTTTACATTCACCACATTGAGACCATTGCTTCTTGTTCTGTCATCTGCCACCATTGAGAACAGCCTAGCTCCATCCTCTTTGGAAACCCCTTTCAGGTAGTTGAAGGGCTGCTGTCAAATCCCCCCTCACTCTTCTCCTCTTCAGACTAAAGACAAATTCCCTCAGTCTGTCCTCATAAGTCATGTGCCCCAGCGCCCTGATTATTTCTGTTGCCCTTTACTGGACTCTCTCCAATTTGTCCATATCCTTTCTGTAGTGGGGGACCCAGAACTAGATGCAATACTCCAGATATAGCCTCACCAGTGCCAGATTGAGAAGGAAGTGATTATTTCCCTCTCTATCTGTTGGCAATGATCCTACTAATGCAGCCCAATATGCTGTTAGCTTTTCTGGCACCAAGGGTACAGTGTTGACTTGTATCCAGCTTATTGTCCACTGTAATCGCCAGGTCCTTTTCTGCAGAACTGCTGTGTAGCCAATTGGTCACCAGTCTGTATCAGTACATGGGATTCTTCCAGCCTAAGTGCAGGATTCTGCACTTGACCTTGTTGAACCTCAGATTTCCTTTGGCCCAATCCTCCAATTTGTCTAGGTCATTCTGGACCCTCTCTCCCCCCAACTGTGTCAGCTATGAACTTGCTGCAGGTGCAAACCATCCCATCATACAGATCCTTAATGAGGATGTTGAATGAAACCAGCCTCAGGAGTGAGCCCTTAGAAGGGAGTCTCCAACCACCATCACCCATCTCCTCCTCCTAGGGTTTGGGGTTCCATGCCCACCACTTCCAGAACAATGCATCCCATGCCTTCTGGGAAATGGGGTCTGAGCCCTTCCCTCAGATGACTCTTCCAAACCATTCTATGCCATAGTACTTGTGCAGAGTGTCTGAAAACAGTTTACCTCTGTCTGCATTGAGGGGGTACATGGGTTCTCCTTTTTCTTCTGGAGGACACATGCTGCCAGTTTTCTTCCCCATCTTGCACTGTCCTCTGATTTTCCCCACCATGCTGTGCCTGCAGTACCAAAACACTGACTTCTATCCAGAAGGTCTTCATTTTCTCTGATGCAAGGCAGGGTTGATACTTGGGTCTTCTCTTCCAATACGGAGAGCAGCTTGCACTTCATACAAGCAAAGTTGCTTTTAGCCTCTGGGCATAGGCGTGGACTTTTGGTTTTGCTGGTGGTTACTTTCCCTGAGGCCCCACCTCCTCCCCTGCCTGCTGCTCACTCCTTTCTTACCCTCCCCCCCAAATGGGGTGGGGGGAGGTGGATTTTCAGCCTATTTATACACTTTTCATATTCTAGTTATTGAATTTGATCATTGGTATTGTAACAATCATTAAAATAGTAATGAACTACACAATTACATCATTACAGTACATTAAAATCATTGCACTCACAAGCTGTCTTTAAACTGGGATGTTAGTGAAGACATCTCACTATGGCTTTCTGGATGAAATTGTCAATTTACATCTAGTTCACTGGTACAGTCTTGATGCATGTTAAGGACAGCTACGTTATTCAGTCACATCTGTCTTATGGATGTCCAGAGATAATTTTTAACTCTGAGGCTGGAGAATGAGTGTTCCGCCATACAGGATGATACAGGCACAGTGAGAAGCATTCTTATACATTTGCAGTACTCTGGAAGCATAGTGGAGAGCTTCTGATAAAAACAATCAACTATGCATTAGAGATAAGGAGTTCCGAACAGGCTGGATTTGTTGCATCACATCTTGTGCAACCAGTTTTGCTGTGTGCCATACAGCACATACAGTGTACATACACAGCTCTTGGTTCTCCATGCTGGACCCTAGCTTGTCCACCAGGCAGTACACCACTGACATTCGTGGCCCCATCGTAACCCTGACCTTGACAATTTCTAATGGCAAAACTGAACTGGAGCAGTGCATCCTTCACTATAGTAAAGAGCATATTAGCATTGGTCAGATTTTACAAGAGGCTTCTAAAAAAAAAATCTTTAACAATTTTGAAACAGATTGACTAAACAGCAGACAGTTCTGTTAAAGTATCAGTTATAAGTGCATAGTAAAGACTCTCATAGAAATGTGCATAGCTTTCGCAGCACATCGTTTGCCATCAGGGCGAGTATTTCGTTGAGGACTTCCATGAGACATCCATTTATAAGACTTTGCTGTAACCATCTCTTAAGCTTGGGTATATGTAGTGGTTTAACAAAATTCAAATTTTCATTTGTGTCCATGAAAGGCCACTCCCTGTGCTGCTAAACTGCAATGAAGTTATAATTTTCAGCAATGAAATCCTTGCATGCTGCATATCATGTTCTTTGCCTGCCAACGTAAGGCTACCTACATGTTCTCCTTTTTCAAATGCAGATACACTCTGATAGGCAGCTCAGTGTACAGAAGACTTTTCATGTGATGAAAACCTTTCTAATGCTTTGTTCCATGAGCAAAACCAATTACTCACAAAAGCTAACGATTTTGTCGCTACTTGTAGATTGGAGGGGATGTCCAGCCACAGCTGCTTTGCAACATACATAACAGAAAACATGATCCTTTGCATTACTATATTCTATCCATTTATACTGCACTCCCCAGCTCTCTTGAAGAGATCTCCCTTTGTCTCATTTTTCTATTTTGTTTGGTATCAAAACTACTGGTAGCTAATTTAATGGTCTGATTGTCCACTGTTACAGCAGATTCAGCTGTATTTGCTGAAGCACTTCAGGTTCTTGAAAGTTTCCCTCTGTTGATTTTCAACAGAAATTTATCCATCTTTCAACCTGGCCCTATAATTATAGTACAGGCAAAACAAACAAACAAAACTTTAGTCCCTTCTGCAGTCTTGCACTCTAGGCCTGCCTCACTGCTTACCTCTTGACCACAGCACCCTCCCGTAAGACCAGCCCTGCATTCCCTTATTTCCAAACTACACTGCTTTCATGGATTGGCATGTGTACCCATGTCAAAATTAAAACTCCCAGGCTCAGAGTGGAGTAAAATCTAAACAACAGGCTACTAGCATCAAGATTTACACTCCACCTCTAGTGTAGAAGAGGCATATTCTGTATATTAGGATGCACCCAACATGGGCATAATGGCAGGATTCACATTAGAAAGACAAGGGGGGTAATCTTTTATTGGACTAGCTTTTGGGGGGGGGAAAGGGGGGGGAGGAGAGAGACAAGGTTTTGAGCTTTCACAGAACTCTTCTTCAGGAAGAGCTACTCTGTGAAAGCTCCAAAGCTTGTCTCTCTCACCAACAAAAGTTGCTCCAATAGAAAAAGATATTACCTTGTCTCTCTAATTTCCTGGGAGAAACAGGGCTACAACAATACAGCATACACATGAACAGCACAGAGTGACCATCACACCAGGGTACTATATTCAGGATTCATTGTAGCATAAGGTCATCATTACACCAAGAAATTAGCACTACCAGCATAATGAGATAAATATAGCCACGTGTCCATGCCAAAAATTCACAGTACAAGCACACTGGTATCCACACAGCAGGATAGTAGTGTCAGTTTAGTGGGGACTGGACTCAGTCCCTGAGTGTAAGGATTCAGCTAAACTAGGGTGACCAGATAATAAGTGTGAAAAATCAGGACAGGGGGTGGGGATAATTAGCACCTATATAAGAAAAAGCCCCAAATATCATTACTGTCCCTATACAATCAGGACATCTGATCACCCTAAGCTAAATACAAGGGCACTTGCAAATAGCTGTACTAACAGTAGGACCCACACAATTGGCCCAATAGGAGGAGTTGCATGTAAGGGCACTAATTCCCATATGGGGAGGGGTTTCAGTCCCCCACAACAGACCACTTCTTCTTTGAAATACACTTACCGGCTGCTGCCGCCACCTTTCATTGGGTGAGGTTGAAGCCAGGCTGGGAGGTGCAGAGCCACACAAAACACACCTGCCCAGAAGAAGCAGGTAGGGCAGCACCACTACTGGGTGGTGGCTGATGGGGTCAGTCAGCTCCTGCCACAGGAGCAGGTCCTGGTCACTGAAATAGCTGGCAGCCAAAACAGAAGATGCATGGCCAGAAACAGCTGTTTCTGGCCATGCTGCTGGAAACAGCTGATCAGCAGGTCCTAGCCCTGCCAAAATAGCTGATGGGGCTCACAGGCCCCCTAGGTCCCATTAACAGCTGACTGGTGCCAAGGGGTGCTGAGCACCCCTATTTTTTTCCCCAGTGGGTGCTCCAGCCATTGAGCACCCACAAGTCAGCACCTATACCTCTAGGAGAAAGACAAACAGGTGACAGCCCATTCATGTCACAACAGCCGATCACTCACTATCCATATGGTCTTTCTTCTAAGAACCTCTTCAGATATGGTAATTACTGCTCACAGAAGCTTGAAAGGCAAAAATTCTGTGGAAAACTCCCCACCTTGGCAAACTCCCTGTGTTGGCTTCTCCTCTGTTCCCAGCTCAGACACTTCAAACCTGGCTGCTTTTTTATAAGGCTGCTGGCTAGAAGCAGTTTCCCCAGCTCAAAGCCTTCCCTCCTATCAACCACTCAAGGCCCACCTGGAACAAGCACTCCCAAGTCACACATTCCAAACAAACAGTCACACTTGTCAAACAAACACAAGGTCAAATAGTCCCTGCCACTAGTACCAGTCAAACAAATGGTCACAGTAGACAGACACTCAAATATTCATTCCACCAGTTCACAACACAGCCCCCCAATGCAGCACTCACCAAAGCTTCTCTTGGATGGTTCCCAGGCAAACTCCCTCTGTTTGCTTCTCAGTTCACAACTGACTGCTTTTTTTATAAGGCTACTTTTTTAAAATCTGTTCCCTGTGGGTCAGTCTGCCTACCTGGATTTTCTCTACAGACAAGACCCACCTCCTCTATAGTGCCCTTCTGCTCCTTATAAGGCCCAGTGCCTAATAATTCTTACCTAGCTCCGCTCTCTCTTCCCAGAAGGCAATCAATCAATCACAGATGGCCTAATTGGCTCTTAACCCCTTGTATGACAGGTGATGTGAGTAAACTTCATCACATAGACCCCACTTTAAATGTCAGTAATTAATCCCTGCTCTAACTGGCTTTGGGTCAGAAACTGAGCTATGACATTCCTTCAGTATCCTTAATGACAAAACCCATTCCTTAATTTTCCCAATACTATTCAATCACATCCTCCTAATACCATGTATAATTTTAGCCCTCATCATCAGAATACCAAAGGCCCAGTGACTTTACCCTCTTTATTACAGTTCCAGTCCCTGAATCAATATTATGTGATTAAGATGGCCAGTCACACACAGTGATTGTATCAGTTAGCAAGCAACAAATACATTTCCTGAATGACTTTTAAGCTGAAGTACATTCCCATAAAGAGCCAATTGTGATACACTTACTCACACTGAATAGTACCTTCGGTTATAAGTGATCCCCTCACAGTCTACAAGATCACTTCTAGTGTAAGGTAGTAATCAGTATGGGTAAGGATATCTTTATCTAACCCAGAGTTTTGTTGAAAAAATTTCAATAATAAACAATTTTTTTAAAAAAAATTAGTCCCTTTGTGAGCAATTCACAAACAGAAAAGAATCCAAACTCCTTTGGAGAAACTGTTTGCAACAAAGATGTCAACCAGATCTAATTATTATGCAAAATCAAAAGTCAAGTCAGACTGAAAGTATCAGACTCCTCTTGGTTTAATCCTGCTCCTAATGAAGTCAGTGGTAAAACTACCGTTGACTAATGTGGGAGCAGGATTGTCACCCTAATGCAGTATTTAAACAAGGGAATTACACTGGGGAATATAGATATGTTATGAGGTACTCTGTTACAGTGCTTTCAGGGAACATATATATGGATTACAGACTGTCTCTGGTATTCATAGTATCATACTGAATAATTTTAAGTGCGTGTGTGTGTCTGTATGTCCTCCCCACCCAATGTTTTTTTCTTCATGATTGCCTCTGACACAATGAATCATGATTTATTACAGATATTGGTAATGAGCAGCCTGAGCTCGACCAAAATTAATCTTTATAATTCTAAAGTAAAAAGAACATTAAAAAAAACCCAACCTTTTTTTGTCTCATTTGTAACTCTCCTATGCAGACAACAAAGTGTCAGCAGTTACCGATGGTATAGGAAACTGCAAATATACACCAGTATTTGCATAGGTTATTTTGATTTTTCATTGCCAATTTTTCATTTTATACAGATACAGGAATCAAGTTATAGGGCATGGCTACACTTGCGAGTTAGAGCGCATTAAAGCAGCCCCAGGCACCCTAACTCATGATGCGTCCACACTGGCAAGGCACATAGAGCATACGGACTCCGCGGCTGGAGCGCTCCTGGTAATCCACCTCGACGAGAAGCATAACGCTTATTGCGCCCTGGCTGGAGCACTGCGGCGCCAGTATGGACACCCTGGGCTATTAATGCACTCTGATCGGCCTCCAGAAGTGTCCCAAAATGCCTGTTCTTGCCACTCTGGTCATCCCTTTGAATTCTACTTCCCTGCCTTCAGGTGACCAACCGTTAGACCCTCCCTTTAAATTCTCTGGGGATTTTGAAAATCCCCTTCCTGTTTCGTCAGCAGGGCACGGAGTGCCCTCAGCGAATCTTTCCAGGTGACCATGCCTCCCCGCGCCAAGCAGTCCCCAGTATAGAGCAATGGCGAGGTGCTGGACCTCATCAGTGTTTGGGGGGAGGAAGCTGTCCAGTCCCAGCTGCGCTCCAGCCATAGGAATTACGATACCTTCGGGCAGATATCAAGGGACATGATGGAAAGGGGCCAAGACTGGGACGCACTGCAGTGCAGGGTTAAAGTGAAGGAGCTGCGGAATGCCTACCACAAAGCCCGCTAGGCAAATAGCCACTCCAGTGCTGCCCCTTTGACCTGCTGTTTTTACAAAGAGCTGGATGTGATACTTGGGGGCGACCCCACCTCCACTCCAAAGACCACCAAAGACTCTTCAGAGCCCAGTCCAACAAGGCAGGAGGAGGAGGAAAGTGGGAGTGAGGGTGCTGAGGAGGAGGGGGACAGCATCCCAAGATGCATGCAGCCAGGAGCTGTTCTAAAGCCAGGAGGAAGGTAGCGAGTCACAGCTGGAGGTGCTTGGGGAACAACAAACACCAGAGGAGGTGCCTGGTAAGTGGCTTTTATTTTTGGAAGGAAGTTGTTTGGTGCAGGCTTTTGGGATGAGGAGGGTTAGGGCTGCATGCATGCCTTAATGCGGAATAGGCCATTGATGTGCTCTCTCACCTCTCGCTAATCAGCCTCAGTGATCTCTTCAAAGGTCTCATGCAGAAGCTGGGCAATCCATTTGCGCAGGTTTCTCGGGAGAGCCACTGTGTTCCTTGTCCCAGTAAGGCTAACATATCTGCGCCACTGTGCTCTGAGGGGCGGGAGGACCATTGCTGCACACTGGCAAGCTCCATATGAGCCAGGGCGGAAGCTGCATTGTAGTAGAAGACCCTCCCTTGCTTCTCAGGTCACCCTCAGCAGCGAGATATCTTCCAGGATGAACTCTTGTGGAAAATGTGGGGACAGAGTTCAGTATAGGGGCCCCCTGCAGCTGTTGGGTCTCCCTAAGGCACAGAACCCTAGAGGACAGTACAGCCGTGAAACAATCAATCCCCCTTACCCCTGTGCTTACTCACCATTTTGGAGCTCCTGTGGGTTATGTGTGCTCACTTTAGGAAGGGCAATTTCTGCTATTGTGTAGACTGTGCTTGTCTACTTTAAGTACTGCCGAATCATTGCTCTGTCTGGTGGGAACAATGCTGCCTCTGTTAAGTGTTGCATTTTGGCTTTACAGATACAACCTTGAGATCTCAGCCGTCCTTGTTATCAATGGCCGAAAAACTTTAAAGAATTAGGAAGAGTCCACGTAGAAGCAAAGAGGACATGCTGCATGAAGTAATGCAGCAGTCCCTTAATGAAAATCAAAAAGTGCAGGAGTGGAGGGAGATTGAAAGGAGGGTCCACCAGCAGAATGTGGATTGCCGGCACCAAAGCACGGAGCAGCTGCTAAGCATTATGAAGCACCAAGTGGACTCGATACAGGCGCTCGTAACAATGCAGGTGGAGCACTTCCGCGCTCCCCCCCCATGCAGCCCTTGTCCAAAACCTCTTTCCCTTGTGCCCCCATGTCACCTCCAACCCACCTTCCCCAACATCTGGGTACTTATCCAACACCTGTAGCTTCACCATCCAGCCCAGCAAACTACGACCCTTACCCACTGCACTCAACCCCCATCCCCATGCATTTTAGCCAGCCAGAAGTGCAGCACTCATTGCACAGCACTCCAGACAGGAAGGCTGAGTATGATAAAAGGACATACACAAATCTGTGATTGTATCATTCCCCACCCCACCCCCTTGCCCTTTCTGTTTCCCAAGCAGTTGTGTTTCTTTTCAATAAATGGATTTTTTGGTTTGAAAACATTCTTTATTATTGCATTAAGTAAAAGATACCTTAGCCCAGGAAAGCAACAGGCACTTCAAGTCAGTGTAGCAAACACAGATTCCTACTAACTTTGGAACCACTGCACTTCACGGCCGTGAAGGGCATCAAATATTACTGGTGGCTTTCAGCCTCAAATTGCTCCCTCAAGGCATCCCTAATCCTTGCAGCCCCACGCTGGACCCCTCTAACAGCCCTGCTCTCTGGCTGTTCAAATTCAGTCTCCAGGTGTTGAACCTCCGAGGTCCATGCCTGAGTGAATTTTTCACCCATCCCTTCACAAATGTCATGGACGGTACAGCACCCAGATATAACCGTGGGGATGTTGTCATCGGCCTGGTCCAGCTTCCCATACAGACAGCACCAGCGGCCCTTTAAAAGGCCAAAAGAACACTCCACAGTCATTCTGCACCGACTCAGCCTTTTGTTGAACCACTCATTGCTGCTGTCAAGGCTCCCTGTGTAGGGTTTCATGAGCCACAGAATTAAAGGGTAAGCGGGGTCTCCAAGGATCACAATTGGCATTTCAAATTCTGGTCTGGGAAGAAAGCCCTAGTCTGCAGCTTCCTGAACAGGCCTGTGTTCCGAAAGATGTGTGCATCATGCACCTTTCCGACCCAGACTGCGTTAATGTAAATGAAATGCCCACGGTGATCCGCAAGCACCTGGAGAACCATATAGAAATACCCCTTCTGATTAATGTACTCAGAGGCTAGGTGTGCTGGTGCCAAAATTGGAATATGTGTCCCATCTATCGCCCCTCCACAGTTAGGGAAACCCATTTGTGCAAAGCCAGCTGCAACGTCATGCACATTACCCAGAGTCACGGTTCTTCTGAGCATGATGCAATTAATGGCCCTGCAAAGTTGCAACACAATTCCAATGGTTGACTTTCCCACTCCAAACTGGATAGTGACTGATCGGTAGCTGCTTGGAGTTGCCAGCTTCCAGATTGCAATAGCCACTGGCATGGCAGCTCTCAATCTCGTGTCCTTGCGCTGCAGGGTGGGGGGCGAACTCATAACACAGTCTCATGAAAGTGGGTTTTCTCATCTGAAAGTTCTGCAACCACTGCTCATCATCACAGACTTGCATGATGATGTGATCACACCATTCAGTGCTTGTTTCCTGAGCATGTCCGTGAATGCCACAAGCAATCTCGTGTCGTATGCGTTATGTGAGTCGACATCATCGCAGGCTCCTCACTGTCAGTTTGTAGCTTGAGTAACTTGACTGCTATTTGTGATGTGCTGATGAGACCCATTAGCATATTCCTCAGCCCTTCGGGATCCATTCACGCAGACCGAAAGGGAAGACAGAGCATGCAATACAAAAAACATTGAAAGATGGCTCCAAATGTGGATGGAAGCACAGGGATTGCTGGGATGCGAAGCGATGCATCACGGGGTGTTGGGACAGGACCGAGAATGCCCCCCACTCCCCGCCCCCTTCCCACAAGTCAGAGCACCAGAATCGGAAGAGGTGCTCTGTGGGATAGCTGCCCATAATGCACCGCTCTCAATGCCGCTGCAAGTGCTGCAAATGTGGCCACGCCAGTGCGCTTGCAGCTGAGAGTGTAAACACATTGCAGCGCTTTCCCTACTGCGCTCTCCGAGGGCTGGTTAGTGCTCTACATCTGCAAGTGTAGCCATGCCGTTAGAGTCACCGAAAGGCTTAACTGTTTCTCCCTTTCTCTTGGAACTTGTCTAGCTAGAATAGTGTTTCAGTTTTGTCACACAATCTTATATTATAAGGTGGATGACATAAGGCAATGGCATTGAAGAAATACAAGTCACTGCCCTGAACAACTTACAATCTAATAAAAAATGTGAAAGAGAAATGTCTGTTATTTGTATTTATCATTTTTAATGACTAAAAAAATAAAGATTCTTTCTCATAAGGCTTGGAAGTAATTGACACAAGTACAAGCCATGTGAGCTTTACATAAAAATTTCTACATTCAAAGAATTTTAAAATTTTGCAAAGTCAAGCACTCAAATGTTAGGAAATCTTCCTACCCAAAATTTTCTACCTAGATCTTGCCTCCCGACACTCTTCATCTATATACATCTAGCCCCCTCCCCCACAGTGCTCCTATCCAGCTCCCTCATAACAGCTCTTGTCCCCCTCCCCATCTACTTCCACCCCACACCATTTTCCCCATTTCCCTCTGTGACAAACTGTACCCCAAAGTTGCAGCCTATAACCCCCATATTCATCATTCATATATGGTTGTGATATTTCATACAAAGCACGCCATGTAAGACATCATAGGAAAGGTCCTGACCTACTGAAACCAATTGTTCTGTCAAAATATGTACGTCATTAGTGTGTACGAAGTTATGAGATTTTGCTGTATGGTTGTTATTGAAATAGGTTGTGACTTTGGGAGTTGCCCAATGCTAGTTCTCCAGTGACAATAACGAAGGAGGTGACCAACACCGGGGGTGGGGGCAGGGCTTAAACAATCATTAAACACCTGGGGAGTTGTAAACAAAGGATTTACAATACTCTAAGAGAGTTGTGCAAGTACCACACAATGGGGCTTGCTCAACAATATGATTCAGTTGCACAACACCACACCAAGGGGATTGCTCAAATCTGGGACTCAGCAAAGCCCACCAGGACATGTCTGGGCTAGTATTTTCCAGGCACATGTACTGAGGGTATAAAATAAGGGACGATGACATCATGCAATTAGCTTTCTCCTCCTCCACCTCTACTGATGGCAACAAAAAAGCTCTAGGGACAAACAAACTTTAACTGAGGAGACTGGCCCCAGTTGAGAAGGAAAGTCAGCCTGTGTATTAAGAACTGCAACCTACCTGCAACATCCAGTGGGGTGATAAAACCTGCTTGATTCAAATACTGTTCAGTCTAATAAGGTTTAAGATTTAGACTGCATGCTTACTTCTTTATTTTCTTTGGTAATTATATGTGACCTTTATGTCTGCCGCTTATAATCACTTAAAATCTATTTTTCTATAGTCAATACATTTATTTTAATGTTTTATCCTTCCCAATGAGTTTGTCTGAAGTGCTTGAGATATTGGTTCAGGTTACAAAAGCTGGTACATGTCCACTTTCATCTGACAAAGTGGCGAACGAAGTGACAATCTAATAAGTTTGTACTGTTAAAAAGGAGGTCTTGAGCAGTGAAAATGGTAAATTTCTGGGGTGTGAAGCTGGGGGCTTGGGAGACTTGCTCGTGTTTCCCTGCATATAGTTCATGAGTGGCTCAGAGAGCATTCACGCAAAGTAGCTGGGTGTGCCTCTGCATTCTGGTGGCTGAGTGATAACAGCACCTGGAGGGGTTTGCTGCTTGTCACTGGGAAAACACTGTGAGATACAGTGCAGGCTAGAGAGTGAAAGGGGCACAGCAGTCCCATAGTTCCAGGTTGTGCCCCAGGGATCCCATCACATCCTGTTTCCCCCTCCCCATTCCTAAATCCTTTGCGTTCCAGTCAGGGTACTCCCCCTTTTGTGCCTCACATCCTGAGCACCAGCAGCCAAAGCATTGAGAGCACAGAAAAGATTCTGGTGTCCAGCACCACAGCATTTCCCAGCATTCAGGAGAGGCATTGACAGGGAAAGTCCTGTTCAGCCCCTAAAGCCCTGCAATGAGTCATGCTCAATCAGACAGAATCTTCAGAGAATTTAGCTGTTGAACAGTAAACTGAGTATGTGAGATTTTTAGGAGCCATACATCTTGGCCAAATTTGGGTATGTTTCACAGGAAGATGCAATTTGTTAGTGTCCAAAAAATCTTCCAGATGGGATGATACAGCATGATTACATGCAAGGCAACATCTAGGAACTTACAGAACTTTGCTTTCAGGAATTGCTTGATAATAGGAGAGAATATGTATGGAGGAACAAAGTGCAACTTCCGGACATTATATCTTAGCTCTCTCTCTTTTTATGTTTGCACACTGAACTTGGTGTCAGAAATGAGTCAGCTCCTGTAGGTATGTGAAATCAGAAACTAAGAATATTGAAAAAAATTAATAAAAGAGAGAGATAAAACAATCATATCAGCAAGATTCCTATCTGCAGGCAATTGGGCATTCTTTGGATCACAATGGGAAAACTACACAATTGCAACAAGGCTGGATAAAAAGGAAAACAAAACAGGAGCAGCCACACTATTAGCTATAATGGGCAAAGGCTGCCACATGCTCCAACAACATTTTGGTATGTGGACAGTAGACTGATACGATTCATTTAAAATCCCAGGTGTGCGCCAAAAACATTTCAACTCACAAAAAATGTCATATGAAAACTTTGTAAAAATCTTATATTCACAACATGAATAATCAAGAATCTGGAGAAACAATAAGATCGCTATCTTGCCAAACTGTACAAAAATGGCTGACTCATGTAACTGTCAATACTTAAAAGATGAACCAATTAGTGATAGATTGGGACAGATGATGCAGGAGCATGAAAAACAGTCCTCGGAGAATGCCCACACTTTACCAACAGCAACAGATTTATGAATAGCTAGTGATGAAGTTGACATCCAAATGCAGAGCATAAGTGGAGCAGACACAAATAATTGACCAGGTATCACAGGGAAAGCATAAAATACAAAGGAAAAATACACAAAAAAATTGTTCAAAAGCAAATGTCAAATACAAACAGATAAGATAAACAAAATGCAAAGGAAGACCTGCGGCTACTGTGGAAAAAATCATGTGGCTGGACAATGCCCCACATATTGGGTAATGCATAGTAATTTTGGCAAGGGCAATAATTATGCCAAAGCTTGCAGACAAGAAAAGCAAAGAAGAAAATACATCATATTGAGGAAGGAAGCAGTGATTCAGAGGATGAGATGTTGCACATAACTGACATTAATGCAGTTCAAAACAGTGAAATAAAGCTTTATAAATCTCAGACTAGCACCAGAGGTAAAGACATGGCAGCAGCACACAAACAACAGGAAACTGAATGACAGATAGATATAGTGGTGCTTCAGTGAATGTGGTAGGCTCCAAAAACTTCATCAGCATTATGCAAAACAAAGCAAAACTGCAACCAGGCAAAACTACATTAAAATTATATGATGGCACAATCATAATACCACTAGCACAATGTAAATTGAAAGCAGAATACCAAGGAAAAGCATGTAGACTGAATTATCACCTTTTACAACAACACAGAAGCCAGTTCAGATACAACTTGTGAGTGCATGAATCTAGTACCACTAAACTTGATACAAACTGTTCATACAATAGAACACAAGCAAACAAACAAACAAAAAATATATCCAGAGCAGAGAATGTGCTGTGCCATCCTTTCAGCAAAGCTGCTAAAAATTATCATGACGTTTTTTGAATAAATGAGATATTTTCCAGGCCTGTTACTCCTGGAAATAGAGAAAACAATTCAGTTAGTACAGTAAGTACTTCACAGAGTTCCCATTGCATTCAGAGGAAAAAATAAGGGGGCAATACATCAACTGGAAAAAGGAAGGCATCATTATTTAAGCCACTGAGCCTAGAAGTTGGATAAAGAGCATGGTAGTCATTGACAAGCTGGGCAAGCTGCACATTAGCATAGACACAAGCAATTTAAACAATGCACTAAGAAGAACTACTACCGAATGCCTACAATTGAAGAGATATAATCTTACTTGGCAAAAGCAAAAATAATCTCAGTTCTTGTTGCCAAAGACAGATATTAGCAAGTGCTGTTGGATAAGGAAATATGCTACCTCAACACTTTTTGGACATCAGCAGGTGATTGAGATGGCTGAGAATGCCATTCAAGATCAATGCCATTAAATATCCCATCCTGAAATATTACAATGTGACTGAAGGGATAACCACTCAATGTGATGTCACTGAGAAAGGGCTTGAGGCATCACTCTTACAAAAGGGTCTGCTGGTAGCTTTTGCAGCAAGGTCACTATTGCCAGTGAAATAAAGATACACCCAAACTGAAGAGCAATGTCTTGCAATAGTGTTCACAAGAGAAAAGTCTGACCAGTCTGTTCAAGAGAGGAAAGCCATTCCAGGAGACAGTAAGCAGTAGAGAACATTTTTAAAAGAGCAACTGCTAGAGGCCTCGGTATGCCTTCAACCTATACTACTTAAGCTGCAACACTGCAACTTGTACAAGAAAGGGACTGAGATGTACATAGCTGTGTTCTTATCCAGAGCAGTCTTACAGCAAGAAAATATACCAACCGAACAAGAAAATGAGATCCTTAAAAGGATAGAAATACATAAAAACAGGTTGACACAGAAAGTATCAACCAGGCCAGTTATGTGCCAGTATCAAGGCAGGGGCTGAAAATAATCTGATAACTAACTATACAAGACAAAGATTAACAAGTGCTCAAATCCATCATTCTGTCAATTGTAAAACACAGATCACTGATAACAGAAATTCTTTCAAGAATACATCAAAGACATTCCAAAATAGAAATATGTATCCCGAAAGCCAGAGATGCTGTATACTGCCCAAATGTGACTAAGGATATCTGAGACCTGGTGAGCAGTTGTGATACCTATGGGGAAATATAGGCCAAGCAGCAAAAAGAGATAATGAAAATATACACTATTTCCAAAAGACCTTGGAATGATAGGAATGATTTTTTTTCATGGCAAGCCACAAAAAACCTCATTATTGTATACTACGATTTAGATTTCTGGGAACTATACAAACTTTAAACACTACTGCAGCAACTATGATAGACAAAGCAAAGAAACATTTTCAGCAGATATGGCATTCCAAACTGTAGTTTCAGACAATGAATCCCAGTTTCCTTACAGTGAGTTTGTGCAGTACACCCAGGAGTAGGAATTGAGTCATTCCACATCATCACCATATCACAGCCAGTCAAATGGCAAAGCCAAATCAGAGATTAAAAGTTCTAAAACTATATTGAAGATAGCTGCGCAAAACCAAAGAATTTTGATAACTTTACTTTCAATAAGTGTTTGATGAAAGACAGTATAGGTGGAAGAATAAATCAAGTCTGAATAATGCATTTTCTTAGCTCTCTTTTTATTCTTGTACACTGAACACCCAGAAAGACTGCTGTGCTTGTGCATTGTCAATTGCAGGACCAGAGCTTTAATGTTCAGATAAGCTACCTTACAATTTTTTATAGTAACAGTTATCCTCCTCTTCTCTCTTAATCTTTGTTAATCTCACTCATATATTTCATATTATTAGACTGCAAGCACTTCAGAATAGCGACCTTGATATACCATATGTATATTTTTCCAGCACCTAGCACAGTGGAGTCCTTAGCCAGTCCCAGACAGTATGCCAATCCAAATAAATAATAATCACAATAAATTTGTAGCCACTTATACAAATCTAATGCTTGTATGTATTCTCCCTCTCCCTGGCTCTTTGCAATGCTCCTACAATGCCAGCACTATAACTGTCATGTTGTTTTTCTTTTATTCTTCTTGCTTTGCTTTAACATTTATACGACGTGGATGGACCCAGTTGTGAAATTCTAAACTATTAGTCTGCTCAATTTAAAAAAAAAAAAACAACAGAACATATACAATGAAGAAAGAAAGTCTAGATGGGTCTCACTCAGTTCTTTCAATGCTCATTTCTGAGTGATAAAATAGCTATGATCCATTCTAAAGCCAAGAGAAGCCTAAATATTGCTTTTTAAAATTGTTTCTGTTTGGCAAGATTTTCACCAATAATGTTATAGGGAATTCCTTTCCTATCTTCTTGCTCTCTTTAAAAAACTGCAGTAGCTCTTGCTAAGTATCATTGATTTATATTTTTCAGAAGTTACATGGATAGTGATATTTCTCATAGCTTTCTTTATGATGATAAGATTATTTTAAATAATATTTTTATTTTGAATTGATAGACATACAAAGAGAAGCAAATTTCAAAAAGTTATAATTAAAGAAGCAGTATAATATGATTACTAGAGTTTAACTAAGGAAACAGAAATGAGGAACCTAGCATCAAAAGTTACTATTATTTCCTAAACAAAGACTTTATTAAAAATGCAGTCTTTCAATTAGTTCAATTAACATCCCACCAAAAAATATACTTTCCTTACAAGATTTCTACAACTTCAAAGAAACCTAAATGTTTTAAAGTTTAGAAACTAATAAAAACTAATTCCCTTATTTTTGCCCCAAACTTTTTTTGGGGGGGAAATGCGCAAAGTTCACTATATTGAATTACTAAGACATTATGACATTCAATTTCTTATTCAAAAGGACAACTTATAATATACTATTATACTTATTTATAATACAAGATTACTCAAAATATCAGCAAAGCTACACTAATATCATTATTTATCTTTAATACAGTTTTCAGAGTAACAGCCATTTTAGTCTGTATTCGCAAAAAGAAAAGGAGTACTTGTGGCACCTGAGAGACTAACCAATTTCTTTGAGCATAAGCTTTCAAGCTACAGCTCACTTCATCGGATGCATACTGTGGAAAGTGTAGAAAATCTTTTTATACACACAAAGCATGAAAAAATGGGTGTTTACCACTACAAAAGGTTTTCTGTCCCCCCACCCTACTCTCCTGCTGGTAATACTTTATCTAAAGTGATCACTCTCCTTACAATGTGTATGATAATCAAGGTGGGCCATGTCCAGCACAAATCCAGGGTTTAACAAGAACATCTGGGGGGAGGGGTGGTTAGGAAAAAACAAGGGGAAATAGGTTACCTTGCATAATGACTTAGCCACTCCCAGTCTCTATTCAAGCCTAAGTTAATTGCATCCAATTTGCATATCATACACATTGTAAGGAGAGTGATCACTTTAGATAAGCTATTATCCATATTAGAGTGGGTTTGTGTGTGGGGGGGAGAGAGAAAACCTGGATTTGTGCTGGAAATGGCCCAACTTGATTATCATACATACTGTAAGGAGAGTGATCACTTTAGATAAGCTATTACCAGCAGGAGAGTGGGGTGGGGGGACAGAAAACCTTTTGTAGTGGTAAACACCCATTTTTTCATGCTTTGTGTGTATAAAAAGATCTTCTACACTTTCCACAGTATGCATCTGATGAAGTGAGCTGTAGCTCACGAAAGCTTATGCTCAAATAAATTGGTTAATCTCTAAGGTGCCACAAGTACTTCTTTTCTTTAATACAGTGAGGCTAAAGTTCACCCCAGTTCAACACAAGGCCAATTTATCAGGGAAGTCCAAGGTTAAATCTTATTTCAGGACATGAAATATGACAGAAATGATGTATAGGAATTTCTGCAGTCTGTCTGCACATGGACAAATTTCACCCTGACAGAGTAGGAATATACTTAATTCATAATAGAGGGAAATGTAATGATTTCATCATTTAATGGGTTTTGCATTTAGGAGTTTGCCACCTCTCTCTCCATTCTGCAGTAAACATTAGAAAAGCCTATGCCAATCTTCATAAATCTAGTCATTTTCTTCTGTAAAAAATAAATGGAGGAGATTGGTGTTGTGTGTCAGTTAGAGATCAGTTTCGATGAAATAGCTGTTTATTACAAACCATTGTAGGAAGTTGGCTAGAAGAGAAAATTGGTGCTCTCTATTCGACTTATCCTCAAGCAATGACAATCACATACTATTTTTAAAAAAAGGTGAGTCCTTATTCTTTCATCCAATATAAATAATTTTGTGAATTATAAATGTTGATTGTGAGTCCCATGGATAGTTTTAGCATGAATTAAATAGATCCCAATCATATTACGTGTTCTCCAGGTACCCATTTCACTCCAAAAAATACAGTTGCAAATCTACACTAAGTTTCCTACTTGAAAAGAATGATGATGAGTCTCATGTTGTCAATCAGTCTTCATGGCTTGAGATTTGGCTACATGTTGTGATACAACATCAGAACGTAAGATCCAAACAGGTAAGCAAAGATCACTTCAAAAACAGAGTTACAGATGACTCTTGGGTAGTAGCATGTAGTGTGTTCCTGTAGACAAACAAGAAACTGTCCACTTTCTGTCAAAGCATTCCACTAGTTCATTTATAGCAAGATGGTGTGGAGCAGAACATATGTGCTGAATTCCATTTTCAGCTAGTAACCTCTGAAATTCATCAGAACAGAACTGGCGTCCATTGTCAATCACCATCTGTATTCAAATTGGCTAAACAAGGTATGAAGATATCCAGTGGTCTTAGTAGCTCTCGTAGATGTCTTTCTATATACTTCTGGTCATTTCAAATAGGCATTGACCATGACGAAAAACATATAACCTTCTAAGGATCCAACAAAGTCCAGGTGAATGCATGTCCAAGCAGTACTGGTTATGACCGAAGGTGTTGATGAGCTGGGCCAGGATCATGCTGAATTTGCTGACATGTAGTACAGCACTTGACCTTCCTCTCAATGACTTTGGTGATCTCTTGCCATCAGACCTGACTCTGGCATATAGTCTTCATCAATATAGAGCCAAAATGACCTTCCTGAAGCGCTTCAAAAATATGAGATTAAAATAAGTTTAAAATGATCACGCACATTGTCCATAAGATGCAACCTTGATTCACAAATAATTTACTTTGATGTAACACAAATTGTGTAAACTGGGGATTCTTATGATCCAGCACTATATCATGCAGTATCATTCCCTTCACTATCTTTAGTGGTTTCTTTGTTGATGTCTGTGCTACTGACAGGTAATCTACCTATCAAATTAAGATAAAACAAATCGTCCAAAATATCTTTTGGTTGGTGGGAGCTTGGGCATTGCCAGCTCAACAACCATCAGCATTGTTGTGCTAATTCTCTTTAAAGAATTGTATGCTGTAGGAATGAGCTGAAAATAGCAATGCCCATCGTTGTGTACAACCAGTGGCTAATGATGAAATTCCATGTTTCAGTACAAACATTGAAAATAAAAGGAAGTGATTCATCAGCAAAGTAAATTATCTATCTGTAAGAATCCGGGAACTAGAACCTGACTCTGTGGGTGGGCTGGTAGTCCCACAGTGCCACCAGGAAGCCATGCAGAAGCACAGCCAGGGAACAGTGTGGAGGGTAGGCACCACAGGAAGTGCCACCCAAGAGACCCAGCCTGAAGATACCCTATAGCCCTCTGATCGGCTAATCCCCCTATTTAACTCCAGGGATTGGGCCCAGGACGTTCTCTGGACAACCACATAGACTTTGGCCTGCTGCAATGCCAGATCTTGCTTGATCTCCTGATCTCTAGTATGATTCTGATCCTGATTTCTGCCTCTTGATTCTAATCTGGTACTACCTCTCTGGTCTCCAACTCCAGCCTGACTCTGACCCTGACTCTTGTTTATGGAATCTGGCTCTTGAGATCCCTCCAGCTCCTGCCCAGCAACTACCATCCCCGGTGGGCAGACGTCAGCCCAGGTGCAACCTCTAGGCTAGACTGCCTATGCTCCAGTCCATTACACTACCATACAGATATATATGGAGTGTTGTTGTAGCCATGTCGGTCCCAGGATATTAGAAAGACAAGGTGGGTGAGGTAATATCTTTTTTGGGGGTGGACCAACTTCAGTTGATGAGAGAGACAAGCTTTTGAGCTTAAACAGAGCAGTTCTTCAGGTCATACAGAAAGGTATGGAACTGACAAATTCCAAAGATAATGCTGAGAGCTTCTTGCTCTATTTGAGCATAGTTCTTCTCAGAGGTGGTGAGAATTCATGAAGCATAGGCAATTAGTTTCTCCCTGCCATCAAGAAAAATGTGGGAAATAATTGCACCCATTCCATATGGTAAAGCATCATGAGCCAGTTGTAAGGGTAACAAGGCATAAAAGTGTGTAATAACTTTGGCTGATGTCAACAGTTTCTTTGCTTCTTTAAATGCACAATCACATTTTTTTTTCTTTTGCTTGTAATAGTTTATGTAAAGTGCCAGTACTGTTGCCAGATTAGGCAGAAATTTCCAATAGTAACTAAAAGGAAAAGGAATAAATTGGTTAGTCTCTAAGGTGCCACAAGTCCTCCTTTTCTTTTTGCGGATACAGACTAACACGGCTGCTACTCTGAAATAGTAACTAAGCAGTTCCAAGAACTAATGGAACTGTGACAGGTTCTCTAGCAGTGGTGCTTCAAGAATCACCTTCTCTTTCTTTGGTGATTTTCTTAAGCCCGTGCAATCAATTACACATCCAAGGTAGTCAGCTAAAGATTTGAATAACTAATGTTTGTTTCAACATACTTTCAGTACATGGTTTTCCAAACATTGCAAGGCAGTGCCCAAATTTCCAAGATGAACCTCTTGATCCTTGCCTGTAGCAAGGCTGTTGTGCAAATAGCACTGAACATTGTTCATTCCTTTCAGGGTCTCATTCAGGGCTTTTTGGAACATAGCAGGAGTCAAGGTGATACCAAAAGGCAACTTGTTGTAGCAAAATAAGCCTTTTTGCATGTTGAC
Source organism: Caretta caretta (assembly GCF_965140235.1). Taxonomy (NCBI): domain Eukaryota; kingdom Metazoa; phylum Chordata; order Testudines; family Cheloniidae; genus Caretta; species Caretta caretta. Next base: position 72,303,160 of record NC_134206.1, on the reverse strand, counting down.
TGAGATTTGGAAGATGCCGGATCGTTCTCCATTTATATTGATCAAATCCAATTTGCTGAAACACAGACATCCATTACAAGTAGTAAACAAATCTTCAATACAAGGTAGTGGATACAGGTCTATACATAAAACTGGATTCAATGTCACTTTGAAATCTCCACAAATTCAGATGGAGCCATTCTTCTTGATCACTGGTACAATGTGTGTAGCATACTCATTGTATTAAACTGGTGACAAGACTCCAGTGTTCACTAAATGGTCCAAATCAGCTTCCACCAGAGGCTTCAAAGCATAAAGCACAACTCTAGCTGTCAGAGTTAACAGTGAGCTTCACTATCCTGTTGCTCAGCTGTCCAAGTACTATTTTTCAAAAACTATTACTATTCTTCCAAAACTTTGCAGTGTCTGTCTGATATTTCTTGGTGGTTTTCACGTGCTTTTGTAATCACCCTCATCTTGGTCCAATTCATCCTGAGCTTCTCGAGCCAAGTTCTGCCAAAAGACGTGGGTAGCTTTCTTCAGTCACATACAAGGGTAAAATGACTGATTGCCCATCAAGATGATCTTTCTCCTGGAATATCTCTTTTGGGATTAATTTTTCCCCCTCCTTGCTAATTCTTCAAAACCATGGAGGTTTCTTACAGAGGAACTTGTGACAAACTCTGTTGATAGGTAGATGCAAAAATTAGTAAGATAGCAGCTCCAGTATCAAGCTCCATTCTTACAGAAACTCCTTTGATTCAGGGTGTGACCCAGATGCCATCTCTTACTACAGCTTCTGATAACACCTGAACTGCTAGGTCTTGATCAGTGTCACTAGAGTGCTTATCTTTTTCCATATTATGAATTTTTGACTTCCATCCTTTCTTAGCTTCAGTCTTCAAGGTGTTGTCTTGCATGGACAGTTAGTCTGCTGCTGATCATGGAACTGTGAAACAGGTCACAGAAATGTGTCCTTTCTTCTGGTCACTTCTTGCAAGTAACCTGGTATACTCAGCAATCCTTCTCAGCATATGTAATTTGTTCACAATAACCACACAGAATTTTCTTATGTTCCCATAGTCCTCTGTCTTGCTGATTCAAGAGATGTATTTCTGAGTTCACAATAAATTCCAGAGAATCCTTCTCTGCAGTTTCCATAGCAATAATTACCTTAACAGCCTTCTTGAATGTAAACCCTGATACAGTCAGTAACTTCTTTTGAATCTGGTCATTACATATTCCAGAGACAAACTGGGTCATGCAAGGCATCACTTAATGTTTGTCTGAAATGACAATGCTCTGACAACTTCCTTAGAGCAGCAACAAACTGTGCTACTGACTCTCCACATTCCTGATGTTGCTGATAGAACGAATATCATTCTGCTATCATTGATGGGATAGGAGAGAAATGTTCATGCATTGCTGCAGTAATTGCAGTGTACATGGCATTTCCACAGATAGCTGGCAACAATATGTCACACACTGATGGATCCAAAGCCATGCTGACTGCTGTGAGCAAGATTTAAACTGTTTGTTTGTCTGGAATAGAGTTGCAAGCTACAAAATGCTCAAAACATTACATACACCACCTATGCTTCAAAGTTATTGTCAAATTCACCAACATAGACCACAAAAGTTGCCATTTCATGTCTCTCCCATTGAACTTTGCTCCCTCTCAGATGTCTGTCTTCCCCAGGGAACTTTTTTTTTTCTTTTCTAACTAGCTCTGCAGCTTTTCTCTGCAGGTTGCACTTTTAACTGCACATGGTGCTTGATCTCACTCTGCTGGTTGTGTGCTTACACTGCAGACTGCAAATTCCCTCTGCTGGCTATAGACTGTAAGTACAGGCTTTCAACTCTGCCTCTGTTCTTGGCCAAAATGGCTGCTTTCTCTTGTCTGCTGTCTGGCCCAAGCTTTCGTGCTGTCTGGCCCTTGAAGTGAGCTGTAGCTCACGCAAGCTTATGCTCAAATAAATTGGTTAGTCTCTAAGGTGCCACAAGTACTCCTTTTCTTTTTGCGAATACAGACTAACACAGCTGTTACTCTGAAACCTGTCTGGCACAGTTCTCTTTTCTTTTAGATAACCCCCAATACTAATAAGCACCTTTTCTAAGGAATTAATTTACTGACATATGAGATCAGATCCATGAATCATGTTCCTTTTGCCTTGTGGTATTTTCACATTGCTGCCACCTCCTCTTTTGTTTTATTCTTATTTGCGTACTCTCTCTCTCTCTCTCTCTCTCTCTCTCTCTTGCTGGCTGACCCATGATTACCTGATAACCAAAAAGCAGAAGTCAGTCACCTTGTGTTTCTAGGTGAACTTCTTTTATTTTTAATTATTATTTGATTACTTTTTTCTTCTCTTTGATCAGGCAGTGGGAGTACTGGACACTTGTGGGCTAGAAGCACCTTGTCACGAGTGTTATATTTGGACCCAACTGTGAAGGAGATAGACATGGGGGAGCCGATTTAAATACAGCTGTGGTAATTTTATTGTTCTGTCAGCAGAACAGAAACAAAAAAAAAAAGTGAGGCTTTGCACTAAGGAGGATGAGTAGAAAACACACAGACATTTGGGATAGGACATCACACTACTCATGACAATAGATGGTCACCAATAGACTTGTGGAATTCACAATCTGGCCCATACTCTTGGTCGGTATCATCTAATACAAAGTGCTATTAGGCTTAACAGGAGTTTGATGACATATCCACTATGAATGTGTTGTTGTTTTTTTCCAAACCAGTATTTAACTTTAAAAGTTTATCACTGCAGTCTCAAAATCATACTTTGTAACCTTAGCAGTGCTTGATGTAGTTCTTTAGTGAGAATGGCCTTGAATGGCTTCTGATCTATTTTCACCTTTACAACTTGGCTGTACATATGCTGGCAGAATTTATCACAGCCAAACACATTGATAGTTATCCTTTGATCCATGTACAGGTTTGCTGTGACCTAGTTAGGTGTTTTTTATTCCCTTAGCATATGCTCCCGATGAGTTGCCTTGCAACAGCAGCATTCCTAGACCATTGGAACTTACATCCACTGAAAGTCTTACAAGACTATTTGTATTAAAGACTTCAATGGACTGGGAGCTAAGGTGATTTAAAGGCACTTTTATGCCCTTACAAGACAGGGCTGCTCCAGGGCCGCAGTGTAACTTAGGGAGCCCTGAGGATCTGTCTAGGTTACAGCAGCCTCCCCAGGTTGCTCTAGAAGTCACAGTGCTGTCTGGAATCTCCATAGCACTGTGTGATGCAGCTCCATGCCCCAACCATGCCTCCCATTCCCAGCCCCACCACTGCACAGTTCCTATGCCAGGGTTGTTGGAGGTGTCTTCAAAAGCAACCTTATGGCTGTAATGCACAATCCCAATGCCAGTGAAATCCTTCTTAGATACCCTTTATGCTTCACTAATCTTCTTCATGTGGCATACAGGAGCTGGATCATGGATTAGTATGTCATTTGTTTTCTTTTAGATAGCCCCCAATATTAATAAGCACCTTTTCTGAGGAATTAATTTACTGAGATATGAAATCAGATCCATGAATCATGTTCCTTTTGCCTTGTGGGTATTTTCATATGCATCTTTCAAGTTTAGCTTCAGATCATGTTTACTGAATGTGTCCTATACAGATAATTAGCAATAATTCAATTGGTAATTTGCTTTGTTTAACTTGCTATCTTCTCTTCTTATTTCCTTTAGTGCTATATCCAGTCTTTGTTTTGCTGTGTTCTCTCCATATTAGATCATATAATGACTTCCTCATACTGAGTGAGGATTCAAAAATTCAGCAAATTGCTGAGCAAAACTACTTTGGTAGACTTCCAGTGACAATGCAATGCCAAATGGCAGCTTTTAAACCTATATCTTTCAAATAAGGTATTAAATATCCTCAGATTGGCATTTTCACATCCTAACAGCATACATTAAATGCCTTGACAAATATCTAGAACAAAGATGTCCTTAACAGCGTTCAAAGGAAAGTGCTCACATTGAATTTTTTTCTGTTTGGATGTTTAGAACTGAGACAAGTAAAAGTTTTATTTGGTTTAATCACCATCACCATAGTGTTAGTCCAATTAGTAGGGTCTGTGACATGATAAGCAATGTTATTTTATATCTGTGTTGACACAAAATACTTAAATTTATGTAAGGCATTTGACTTAGTACAGGATGGCATTCTGATTAAAATAGTAACACGATAAAAATTAAAGCAGCACATATTAAATGTATCAACTGGCTAACTAAGAGATCTCAAAGTAATTGTAAATGGGAAATTATCTAATGATGGCATTTCTAGAACAGATAGGTTCCAGAGCTATCTGTTCTTGGCCTAATACTATTCAATATCTTTGTCTATGATCTGCAAGAAAATACAAAACCATTGTTAGTAAAGTTTACAGAGGACACCAAAAAACTGGTGGAGTGGTAGATAATGATAGAGGCAGGTCTATTCTACAGAGCAATCTGGAACACATAGTAACCTGCACTTAGTTGAAGACTGACTTAATGCAGCAAAATGCAAGGTTATACTATCTAGGAACCAAGAATATGGGTCACACTTATAGGATGGGGGGGGGATCTGTATTCTGAAATGCAAAAAATTCAAAAGTCAAAAAAAGGATTCAAAAAAGGACTTAAGGGCCATGTTGGACAGTCAACTCAACATGAGCTGCCAGTGTGATGCAGTGTCTAAGATAGCAAATGAAATTCTTGGATATATAAAAGGGGAATATTGAGTACAAGTAGGAAGGTGTTATTTACTCTGTATATAGTACCAATGTGATCATTACTGGAATATTACATTCATTTCTAGAGTCAAGACTTTAAAAAAAGGATGTTGACAAATTGAAAAGTGTTCAGGAAACAGATACAAGAACGATTCAGGGTCTGGAAACCTTGCCTTACAGGGATAGATTAAAGAACCTCAGTTGATATACTTTAGATATGACTTAATCACCATCTATAAGTACTTGGGAACATGATTTCTGGTAGTAGAGTGCTCTTTAATTTTGCAGAAACATTTATAGCAAGATCCAGTGGATGCAGCTGAAGTAAGACAAATTCAGATGTGAAATAAGGCACACATTTTTGACAGCAAGGGTAATTCACCAGTGGAATAATCTGTTACTTGCAGTCTTTAAATCAATACTGGATGTCTTCCTAAAAGATATACCTTAGCTGAATCAGAATGCATGGGTTTGATGGTTTCATGGTGTGAAATCCAACAGCTTGTGTTACACAGGATCACAGAATCATAGAAGATTAGGGTTGGAAGAGACCTCAGAGGGTCATCTAGTCCAACACCCTGCTCAAAGCAGGAGCAATCCCAACTAAATCATCATTTTAGTTGCCCTTCACTGGATTCTCTCCAATTTGTCTACATCCTTTCTGTAGTGGGGACAAGAGGATGGAAAATGATAAAATACAGGCAGGGTCTGATCAGAAACAGTCAAATAAAAAAAAGTCCCATTCAATTACATTGTGTTATGGCAGACAGCTAAAAGGAGACAAGTTTTTAAAGTGCTTATATATCAATACTAGAAATCTAAATAATAAAATGAGTGAACTAGAGTGCCTCGTATTAAATGAGTATATTGATATAATAGGCATCACAGAAATTTGGTGGAATGAAGATAATCAATGGAATACAGTAATACCAGGGTACAAACCATATCGGAAGGACAGAACAGGTCATGCTGGTGGGGGAGTAGCATTATATGTGAAAGAAAGCAATTCTTGATTTAGTCCTAAGTGGAGCACAGGATCTGGTCCAAGAGGTGAATATAGCTGGACCGCTTGGTAATAGTGACCATAATATAATTAAATTTAATATCCCTGTGGCAGGAAAAACACCACAGAGGCCCAACACTGTAGCATTTAATTTCAGAAAGGGGAACTACACAAAAATGAGGAGGTTAGCTGAACAGAAATTAAAGGGTACAGTGCCAAAAGTGAAATCTCTGCAATCTGCATGGAAACATTTAAAGACACCACAATAGAGCTTAACTTAAATGTATACCCCAAATTAAAAAAAAAAAAAAAACATAGTAAGAGAACCAAAAAAGAGCCACCATGGTTAAACAAGAAAGTAAAAGAAGCAGTGAGAGGCAAAATGGCATCCTTTAAAAAGTGGAAGTTAAATCCTAGTGAGGAAAATAGAAAGGATCATAAACACTAGCAAATGAAGTGTAAAAATATAATTAGGAAGGCCAAAAAAGAATTTGAGGAACAGTTAGCTGAAGACTCAAGAAGTAACAGCAATTTTTTTTTAAGTACATCAGAAGCAGGAAGACTGTTAACAACCAGTGGGGCCACTGGATGATTGAGGTGCTAAAGGAGCACTCAAGGACGATAAGGCCATTGTGGAGAAACTAAATGAATTCTTTGCATTAGTCTTCACAGCTGAGGATGTGAGGGAAATTCCCAAATCTGAGCCATTCTTTTTAGGTGACAGATCTGAGGAACTGTCCCAGGTTGAGGTATCATTAGAGGAGGTATTGGAACAAATTGATAAACTAAACAGCAATAAGTCACCAGGACCAGATGATATTCACTCAGGAGTGCTGAAGGAACTCAAATGTGAAATTAAAGAACTAGTAACTGTAGTCTGTAACCTATCATTTAAATCAGCTTCTGTACCAGATGACTGGAGCACAGTTAACGTGACACCAGTTTTTAAAAAGGGCTCCAGAAGTGATCCTGGCAATTACAGACCTGTAAGCCTGACTTCAGTACTGGGCAAACTGGTTGAAACTAAAATAAAGAACAATATTGTCAGACATATCAATGAACATAATTTCTTGAGGAAGAGTCAACATGGTTTTAAGTAAAGGGAAATCATGCCTAACCAATCTACTAGAATTCTTTGAAGGGGTCAACAAGCATGTGGACCAAGGAGATCCAGTGGATATAGCATACTTAGATTTTCAGAAAGCCTTTGACAAGGTCCCTCACCATAGGCTCTTACGCAAAGTAAGCTGCCACGGGATAAAAGGGAAGGTGCTCTCATGGATTGGTAACTGGTTAAAAGATATGAAACAAAGGGTAGGTATAAATGGTCAGTTTTCAGAATGGAGAGAAGTAAATAGTGGTGTCCCCCAGGGGTCTGTTCTGGGACCAGTCCTATTTAACATATTCATAAATGATCTGGAAAAGGGGGTAAACAGTGAGGTGGCAGACTGCAAAGAGCTACAAAAGGATCTCTCAGAACTGGGTGATTGGGCAACAAAATGGCATATGAAATTTAATATAGATAAATGCAAAGTAATGCACATTGGAAAGCATAATCCCAACTATACATATAAAATGATGGAGTCTAAATTAACTGTTACCACTCAAGAAAGAGATCTTGGAGTCATTGTGGATAGTCCTCTGAAAACATCCACTCAATGTTCAGTAGCAGTCAAAAAAGTGAACAGAATGCTGCAAATACTTAAGAAAGAGATAGATAATAGGACAAACACTATCATGTTGCCACTATATAAATCCATGGTATGCCCACATCTTGAATACTGTGTGCAAATGTGGTCACCCCATCTCAAAAAATATATATTGGAATTGGAAAAGGTTCAGAAAAGGGCAACAAAAAATATTATGGGTATGGAACAGCTTCCATATGAGGAAAGATCAATAAGACTGGGCCTTTTCAGCTTGGAAAAGAGATGGCTAAGGGGAGATATGATTTAGGTCTATAAAATTATGACTGGTATAGAGAAAGTAAATAAGGAAGTGTTGTTTACATAACACAATAACTAGGGGTCACCAAATGAAATTAATAGGCAGCAGGTTTAAAACAAATAAAAGGAAGTATTTCTTCACACAATGCACAGTCAACCTGTGGAACTCCTTGCCAGAGGATGTTGTGAAGCCCAAGATCATAACAGCGTTCAAAAAATAATTAGATAAATTCATGGAGGATAGGTCCATCAATGGCTATTAGCCAGGATGGGCAGGAATGGTGTCCCTAACCTCTGTTTGCCAGAAGCTAGGAATGAGCGACAGGGGATGGATCACTTGAAGATTACCTGTTCTGTTCATTCCCTCTGGGGAACCTGGCACTGACCACTGTTGGAAGACAGGATACTGGGCTAGATGGACCCTTGGTCTGACCCAGTAGGACAATTCTTATGTTCTTATGTTCTTAGTGGGGAGGGCACAAAACTGGACACAATACTCCATGTTTGGCCTCACCAGTGCCAAGTAGAGGGGAATAATCACTTCCCTCAATCTGCTGGCAATGCTCCTACTAATGCAGCCCAATATGCTGCTAGCTTTCTTGGCAACAAGGGAACATTGTTGACTCATATCCAGATTCTTGTCCACTGTAATACCCAGGTCCTTTTCTGCAGAACTGCTACTTAGCCAGTTGGTCCCCAGCCTGTAGCAGTGCATGGCCTTCTTCCATCCTAAGTGCAGGACTATGCACTTGTCCTTGTTGAACCTCATCAAATTTCTTTTGGCCCAATCCTCCAATTTGTCTAGGTCACTCTGGACCCTATCCCTATCCGCCAGCATATCTACCTCTCCCGCTAGCTTCGTGTCATCCATGAACTTGTTGAGGGTGTGATACATTCCATCATCCAGATCCTTAATGAAGATGTTGAACAAAACCGGCCCCAGGACCGACCCCTGAGGCACGACACTTGATATTGGCTGCCAACTAAACATTGAGCCGCTGATCACTATCCATTGAGCACGACGATCTAGTCAGCTCTCTATCTACCTTATCGTCCATTCATCCGATCCATACTTCTTTATTTTGCTGGCAAGGATACTGTGGGAGACCATATCAAACACTTTGCTAAAGTCAAGGTATATCACATCCACCACTTTCCCCATATCCACAGAACCAGTTGTATCTGGTTGTATCTCATTGTAGAAGGCAATCAGGTTGGTCATGCATGACTTGCCCTTGATGAATCCATGTTGACTGCTCCTGTTCACCTTCCTCTCCCCCAAGTGCTTCAAAATGGATTCCTTGAGGACTATCTTCATGTCAGGCTAGGACGTCAAGCCATGTGACCATAATGGTCCTGTTTGGCCTTTTGGCTTTGAGAAAAAAAAATCTGGCCCAATAAGGTACACTTTTGGTTTCAATTTAAGCACAATCAATCATAGATTTTAATACAGTCTTTACAATGATACTTTTTTCACTTATGTTTATCTTCAGTGGTATCCTGAATTTTTAAGGGAAAGATTTGTATGCCATAGTTGCTGACTGTCACCTGTGTTCCTTTGTTCATGAACCAATAAAGTATTTTGCATCTTTGATTAATATGGTTGTGTTTTACTGTCTTGTTCTGCTTCTTCCTCTTGTAGCTAATTACCTTATATGATCATTCAATTTTGTTATATACTATTGTGGTTACTTCCCATGTAATCAATGTGTGATGAATAGATTTAAGTTGTAGATATAAATGTAGGAATATGAAGGATAATATTATACCGGGATAGGATTGATAAGTATATATTATTGGTGAGAGAGTGTTAAGTATATAAGTAAAGTTAAGCTGTAAACCAAGGCCTACAGGCCTCAGACCTGTAATATATTCACATTAGAACATGATCTCCTTAGCCACACAAGGCCTTAGTCGTGAACCAGGTTGGCATGATTAGTTGATTGAAAGATAATCCTGTACCGTAAAGTGTAACATTACAGTAAAAGATGTGTTGAGTGCTGATCTTCTGGAAACTATGCAGCAATAGTCTAGAAAATATGCCCCAGTTTATCAGTTAATATCTCAAGATGACCAATAGTAATGTCTTGGAGAATTTTAGCTTGTCCACAAGTTGCTATGGTAATTATTTGTCATAAATGTGAATGAAAATAAGGGGAACTAATGGGATAGCCAGTGAGAAATTGACACCCCTAAATTAGTGGAAAGTGGAGATAAGGATAAGGAAAAGAGTTGGTATTTTTAATGCATATGTATGAGCCTTAAGAATTGTTAGCATAACTCAAGATAAAAAGGTATTGACAGCCTGTGTGCTGGGGGAGCAAGAGGAGGAGAATACATGGGGAGACACCAGGATGACCACAAGTGGTGGTGATGATAAGGAAAATAATGACTGACACCAGTTCATAGAATCATAGAAACATAGAATATCAGGGTTGGAAGGGACCACAGGATGTCATCTAGTCCAACCCCCTGCTCAAAAGCAGGACCCATCCCCAATTAAATCATCCCAGCCAGGGCTTTGTCAAGCCTGACCTTAAAAACTTCTAAGGAAGGAGATTCCACCACCTCCCTAGGCAACGCATTCCAGTGTTTCACCACCCTCCTAGTGAAAAAGTTTTTCCTAATATCCAACCTAAACCTCCCCCACTGCAACTTGAGACCATTACTCCTTGTCCTGTCCTCTTTCACCACTGAGAATAGTCAAGAACCATCCTCTCTGGAACCACCTCTCAGGTAGTTGAAAGCAGCTATCAAATCCCTCCTCATTCTTCTCTTCCGCAGACTAAACAATCCCAGTTCCCTCAGCCTCTCCTCATAAGTCATGTGTTCCAGACCCCGAATCATTTTTGTTGCCCTTCGCCGGACTCTTTCCAGTTTATCCACATCCTTCTTGTAGTGTGGGGCTCAAAACTGGACACAGTACTCCAGATGAGGCCTCACCAATGTCCAATAGAGGGGGACGATCACGTCCCTCGATCTGCTCACTATGCCCCTGCTTATACATCCCAAAATGCCATTGGCCTTCTTGGCAACAAGGGCACACTGCTGACTCATATCCAGCTTCTTGTCCACTGTCACCCCTAGGTCCTTTTCCGCAGAACTGCTGCCTAGCCATTCAGTCCTTAGTCTGTAGCTGTGCATTGGGTTCTTCCGTTCTAAGTGCAGGACCCTGCACTTATCCTTATTGAACCTCATCAGATTTCTTTTGGCCCAATCCTCCAATTTGTCTAAGTCCCTCTGTATCCTATCCCTGCCCTCCAGCGTATCTACCATTCCTCCCAGTTTAGTATCATCCGCAAATTTGCTGAGAGTGCAATTCACACCATCCTCCAGATCATTTATGAAGATATTGAACAAAACCGGCCCCAGGACCGACCCCTGGGGCACTCCACTTGACACCGGCTGCCAACTAGACATGGAGCCATTGATCACTACCCGTTGAGCCCGACAATCTAGCCAACTTTCTACCCACTCATCTGGGTCCCCCAGCAAGAGATGAGAGATGTGAGTAATGCCAGTCATAGGGCTTAACACTTTGCACTATCTCTGTTTGCTATTGTATTTCATTGTTTGTGGGATTGTTTATCTGCTTAGTAGATTTGTTACTAAAGGGACTTCTGATAAATTGCAGTTGTTTCTCCTGTGCTTCTAGGGTCCCTTATTCTAATGATACAAATAATATTCCTGATGCTATAGAGCCCAGGTGACTGAACCTTTATTGACCACTGTGGTCTAAGAGATCAATCAATATTAATTAATTAATCAATTAATCACCAATTCATCAATAAGGCTACATTCTATTGAATGTACTTGTACTCTCCTATGTGAAGTATGAGTTCTTTCATGCTTACAACAGGACTTAATTGCAAACTGATTTGGCTTGCTGAGTGCTGTATACGTCTTTTCATGTTCCAGATCCTTTTTTGGTATGGCTATTGCCACCTCTGACAGATTACTGCTGTATTCTGATACTTGTGCTTTTTCTGATTTGATTTTGATTGGTGTTTCACCTGGCCTTGGCTTTTGCTAACTGCAACACTATCAGCCTGATCACATGCTTTAAGCTGTCCATTGCTTGCTTCTTTATATCTGCTGATGTCAATTTCCTAAATCAAATTCTCTTAATGATCTTACTTTTATATTTGTATTTATTATATACCCAAATTTTGTCTTTAATTGAATTGTCTGTGGGTTGTACAAATTCGCAGGCATCTGCTCTTGATTCTTAATTCAGCCACATAATGATCAATTGTTTCTCACATCTTCTGACTTCCACTAAATAACATGCACCTTTTGAATATCAAATTTTCTCTGGGATAGCAGTTAAAGCTGGGAGAACAATTCACAATGAATAATTTATTTGGCATGTTTAGCCCTTTTTCTTGTTCTCAGATTGTCCATATACAGACTGTGATTTTTACAAGTTCTTTTACAATTCAAATATGTTTAAACTTTTGTACAAACTAATTTTAGACTTTGGATTTCACATTGTGAACTGATATCTGTCAATAATACTGAGAATGATAATGTATGATTCAGTATATGGTTTGTAATCTGCTGTGAGTATTCCTCTGAGTTTCAATATTTTGTGATCCATCATCTGTGTCACCCGGTCTTGTTTCTTTTTTCTTACATGATGATCTAACTTTTGGATTCCTCCTCCTTGTTCTAACCTTAGTCCTGTCAATATGGGGGTGGCTTTTTGAGTCCTTCTCCATTCTAGTCTGTCTTGAAGCAGTTGCTCAGAAACTCTGTACCCAGGCAAATTCTTGTGTATGATATCCATCCATCTGTTTTGGGGTCCTTCAAACCTTCTTTTACCCTATACTCCTAAAGTTTAACATGTTTTCTATATATCCTTTCAATCTTGTTTTCACATGCCCAAACAATCTAAGCCTGTATTCCTAGAGCTTTTCTAGAAAAGTTCAGGGAATTCACCCTTCCCCTAGTTCATTCATTCTTAACATGGTCCATTCTTGTAACTCCAGGGATCCATTTTAACCTTTTCATATTTACTATATTCAAGATCTGCTCCTGTCTCTTCCTCAGTGCCCAGCTTTCAGAGCCAGACAAAGGTGCAGGCCTAATGACCATCTGGTAGACTATACCTTTAAATTTGATAGGTTTTCTCCTATCGCAGATTACTCCACGAATATGCTCTACCTTTGGGATGACACAGAGCTAATTGTCCGCTGTGAGTGTTTGATATTTTGTGACTGCTTGTATAAGTCACATGATATTTTTTTCAATTTCCCAGTAAGATATCAGCTGTTTCTGCTCTTAATGAAATTAATTTGGTCATAAAATTACTTTTGTTGCATGATAAAATAAACCTCAGGAATGGGCTTGAAATTCATTTTCTGCTGCCATTCACACCACCAAATTTCACTCATACAAATGTGCATAAAGAAGGAATAAAAATGGAAGGCTTTGACACAGTCAAAGTGAAATTAGAATGTGATGAAATATTGTGTGTGTTATAACCACAACATATTACTTTTTCTCTATTCACACAATTGCAGCTACAATATTGCTGAAACTTTTCAATTATTTTCTTATATTTCAACTTCTTTTCCTTATCCCAATACTAAGGCTCTCACTGCATCTCATTACTGACTGAGCCTAGTAGCACAGCTAAACATATTAAATTTTCAGTCTTTTGTTCCATTTTTCAGCAATATGCTTCCAAAAGTAAATGCACTTGGTGGCTTGAGGGGCTTAGTTTAAAGGCAACTACTTTCCGTTCAGTTTCCCACTTAGATGTACAAAGTGGGGTAAATTCTATTCTGTATTAGACTTGATATAGATTTCAAGTAATTTCATAGATGTCAGTAATGCTACTCCAGATTTACAACAGAGCAAAATTTGGGCTCTTATGTATAGACTGTTTGGCTCATGATTTGTATGACGTGTTGACTGGAATTAGGAAGCTCCTTTCCTTCTTTTCTCTAAACAGCAAGCTGAGAATTTAGACTGGATTTTCAAAAGCACTCAGTGCTGGCCTAACTCTGCTCCCATTGAGTTCAATGGAGTTTAATCATTCACTTCATGTGAGCAGAGATAGGCCAACAACACTGAGTGCTTTTGAAAATTACACTCTTAGGACCAAAGGGCCAGATTCCTATCTACTTATTCGCATTGAGTTTGATTTTATGTAACAAACAGTTGCACAAAGTCACGGTTTACTCAAAGTGAAAAATACTACTCATTGTGAATACAGGTATCAAAATCTAGTCCAAGCATCACAAAAGCAGCTTTGCTTCTCACCCATATCAGATTTGTCTTTGTATTTTGAAAGTTTAACCAGGTCAATCCAGCATTAGACTTTCTAAAAATGGTACCTTTATTAACCAAAATGCTAAGTACAGTTGTTCCACAATACCCATGCATATTAACAATAGCAAAACCCCATTTGGGGGTTAGAATTACTGGATTTTCAACTTGTTGGGTTTCTCTGTATTTTTCAGTCACAGCTAAGAACTGCTCCTCATTGTGGAAGGAGCAAGGGGTTTTTGCCCCCAAAAATCTGTGGATGTCCTAAAATCTATCTACATCTGTGCACGTTCAAAAAGTTCTCCTGAATTCTTTGAGTAATACCAACTTAAAAGCTAGATAGACAGAGAGTCAAGGGTGGGGGGAAGTGCAGTAGTATATTTTATTGAACCAACTTCTGTTGGTGAGAGTGATGGAGTGTTCACTTTCCCTGAAAAGGGTTAATGTAGTTTGGGGGCTAATTAACCCAACAGGCCACAGCTGAGAGGAATCAGGTGGCTATGTAATCCCCTGACTCAGAGAGTCAGCCCAGCTGTGGAGGAACAAGCTGCACTGGATGTATAAAGAGAGGAAATTGGAAGCAGAGGGTGCTGCTGATGAAATCTGCAGTCCCTCCCTAGGAGAAGGGAGGTGTGTTTGGAAGCTGTAGAGGTAGGTACCCTACAGTTATTTCCTGGGAGAAGGGAATTGAAAGATGTGGGAGTGTCAGATGGTAAGGAGAGGGCTCAGGGAAAGGCAGCAAAGTCTAGGACAGACCTTGGCTGTAGACTAAAGAGTCCTTGATCAGGAGCCTGGAGTAGAAGGTAGACCTGGGCTCCCCTGCTAGTCACTAAGGAAGTAGCACTATGAGGCAGGGAATTGGAAGACTGCCCAGAACTGCTGAAGAAAGAATTTGGTACCCTGGAGGGGAAAAATGCAAATAGTGACCTGGCTGGATAGCTGAATCACACAGGTGGCAGCAACTTGTGGAGCAAGATAGGGGCTGTAGACTGAGATAGAGATGGCATACAACTGTGGGAAAAACTAATCCCTAGAATGGCCAGGAGGAGGCATCATAGCAGTGAGTTGAGCATCCCATCACAGTGAGAGAGACAAGAGCCAGAAGTTTGTCCAATAAAAGATAGATAGGAGTTCATAAAATTGAACATCTCAAAATGACAGTAGGTATAATGTATAAGTTGCAGTATGGTGCACTGCATCACTTCCCTCTTATCATTCAAACCACTGCAAAGTGATTTCCAGTATATTGGAGGAATCAGAATGTTGACTTGTTCTTTGATTTTTTTAATCTGATTTTTTCCCCCCTATTATGGAAAAATGATTCGTATACCTAGTCATGTGTAAGTTTGGTGTTAAAAAACAAAACAGGTTCTACTGTAGATAGATTCACTATTGGATTAATATCTGTTATACATACCTCTCTCCCTTGGGACTTATTCTAGTACTCCTCGCCAATGAACAACTCCAAACAACTGATATTAAAACAAAAATGGGGTTGTGTCCTATCTTGGCTAATACACATTGATGGACGTATCCTCCATCAACTTACCTAATTCTTTTTTGAACCCAAGTTATACTTTTGGCCTTTACAACATCCTCTAAAAAGATTTCCACAGGTTGACTGTGCAGTGTGTGAAATACTTCTTTATATTTGTTTTAAACCTGCTGCCTATTAATTTCATTGGGTGACACTTAGTTCTTGTGTTATATGAAGGGGTAAATAACACTTCCCTATTCACTGTCTCTACCCCATTCATTATTTTATAGACCTCTATTGTATCCCTCCCCACTTAGTCAACTCTTTTTTTCTAAGCTAAACAGTCCCAGTTTTTTTAACTCTCCTCATATGGATGCTGTCCCATACACTTAATCACTTTTGTTGCCCTTCTCTGTACATTTTCCAATTCTGATACATCTTTTTTTGAGATGGGGGACCAGATATGCCCACAGTAGTCAACTGATGAATGGACCATGGATTTATATAGTGACATTATGATATTTTTCTATCACTTTCTTAATGGTTGCTAATATTGTTAGCTTTTTTTACTACCACTGCACACTGAGGATGTTTTCAGAGACCTATCCATGATGAGTCCAAGATCATTCTTGAATGTTGACAGCTAATTTAGACCCCATCACTTTGTATGTATAGTTGAGAAGTTTTCCAATCAACTTGTAAAAAAAAAAAATCTTCTCTGACTGGAGAATAATCTTCCAAAATTACAATGACTCGTGGACAATATTTAATCCTGTACTAGTGACAAGTTTAAGGTCCTGTGTCACATTTCTACCTTTCAGGGGTAGAAACAGGAGCTTTATACAGGTGGAAAATGGAGAAACAAGTGGGACTACTCATATAGGAAGGTTCTACTCATTGTGAGTAGAGGTGGCAGAATCTGACCCATGTATTGTTAGATAATGCTTTTTACATTTAAGAACAAGAAAGTTAAGATGTACAAGTCATTGAATTCTGTATAATCAGTGAAGAGTGCAGTTGGCTTGGACTGAAATAAGTAAGGAATCCTGCCCCCAAATACTTGAGAGAAAATTAAATAGATTGAAAAATAGGAGCTAGCTACAAAATCTAGCTCTAATTTCTCAAGCCCAATTTAGCTCACATTATGTTTTATTTTATCTGATGCATCATTGTTATACATTTAATTAAGGGAAAAATACTCTGAATGGAAATCTGTCTGGAAATGACTTAATATCCAATTATGTCTGTGCAACTAATGTTACCAGTGTCCAATTTAACTCTTTCTAACTGACTAGCAGTTAAATACAACTCATAACTTCATATTAATACATTTTCAGAACAATAAAAAAGCTTGTTTTTAATTCTTGAGTCTAGCAAAACTAAAGAAGTTATGCTGACAGTCTGAATATTAAATGACATATCGTACAAACATCAGCAAGATGACGAAGACTAGGAGAACTGTGAAAAAAACATTGATTCATATACCATGCCACATTAAAAAAAGACACAAGGACCAGGCACTTTAATTTATCAATCTCTTAACATCCAACTAAGCTACCCAAATAAATACATGCATAAATAAATAATGTTTTACAAATTCATTATAGCTACCCCCAAGCCCTTTTTAATACAAATCTAGCAGATATATGGATTTCATCATAACATCTGGGACCTAAATACAAACAACTAGATATCTGTTCAAAGGTGACACTATTGATCCTATCAGCATGAACTAGAAATCTAAGCATCAATCCTATAATAATTAAAGGGTATGGTCTCCTCTTGATGTGTTTTCCTTATTTCCTTTCATTCAAATAGGAGTTAGGCATATCCAGCACGAGGGAAATAAACATCTTCATATGTATGCATAGCTAGAACCATCAGTTAACTTAATAGATCCTGCTCTCTCCTTGTGCTTCTTTATAGATAAATTAAGCTTCCCTCTTTGTCCTCCACTGCTTCTAGAGAAAAAGGGTTGTAAATGAGCGCATCCAGCCTCTAGATAGTAATTCTTGAGGGTACCGTAAGTCTAATGCCAGGTAAATGATTTCTTTCTCTGGAGTTGAGGGGGAAGCATCTCTTTCCACAGAATAAACCCCACATTCTCATTGTTGACATGTTTTGTTAGCGTCATGGTATTAGATCACATCCTTAACTCCTGGAAGTAGAACATTAACTCTACAACTCATTTTTAGCATCAGTGATATTAATTTATTTTACAAAATTGTATTTTTATTAAACAATGTTTGAACACTTTCTAAACAGCAATACCCATTAGTCTGCAGAAGGGCTAGTTAGATCTTCTGATCAGTGAGGGTTTTAACATATTAAACCACTAAAACTTTTATAGTATTTGAAGCAATTGTCATTTCCTTAGACCCTTTTGTGACATACAATGGAACCTCTACACAACAGTACTCTTCTGCTCTAAGAGACAACTCCAAAGTCCTGGAGAAAGTATGGAGTACAATTCTGTCCAATTTAGAAAATTATATGCTTTAATAAACCATTTTTGTCTGTTCCTTGAGTGTCTAAGACAAGATACATATTGTATAGCTGTCCTGGAATTAACTATCATGCAGAGGTGATCACAAGCAAGTGTTATATAAAATCTGTACTAGTAAACAGGAGGCTATCTACCAACCTACATGGAACCTGAGTTTTTCATATCCTGGCTGTTAAAGTATGGCGCACATCTAATATGCTTCTGTTGCATAAGGAGTGTGTGGTTTGTAAGATAGTTTCTCTAGTCTTGATGTCATACATGTTTAAGTGTATTCTCAGTATTACTTTTCTATCTAGTATTTTTGTCAGCGCTGCATGGATGAATTATTTATACACTAATATTTGTTTCAAATCTAAATGCAATACAAAATGAAGTAAAAGTAGCAGAAAAAGTTTAGATATCTTTCTGTCCAACGATATTGTTCAGTTCTTCTGTAACTTTCCCAGATAAAAATTTAACACTTAATTAATTCAACCATCTAATTTAGATTACAATGTTTATTGAACACAAAATACAAAACATTTTAATAAGGTTTAATAAAGTTAAATAAGTAATGGTAGGTAATCCCAATGCGGTATAATTAACCCAACTATGCGAGCCATTAATGTGCTATTGCACCGTAATTGATACATTAAACTTGCAAGGACTTTGAGGATATCACTGGTGT
Organism: Caretta caretta; assembly: GCF_965140235.1. NCBI lineage: Eukaryota > Metazoa > Chordata > Testudines > Cheloniidae > Caretta > Caretta caretta. The sequence continues at coordinate 72,284,564 of NC_134206.1, read as the reverse complement.
TTAACAAAATAACTGTAGTGGGTTGATTGGATATCAATTAATTGCCAAAAATTTGCATGTTAGTTGGCATTTATTTTACCATAATGGTAGTTATCTAATCAATTGCTAATGAAAATACTTAAACTATGCCTTTCAATTTCAAAGAATGAAATTATCTAAAAATTTAGTAGATACATGTATAATGAGGTGGCAACTAAATTTGTCCCATATTTACTGAAGCTCAATAGCTGCAACAGATATTTTATTATCATTGAAAAACTTTTACTAAGATTAAATTGTGTACTTACGACACCGAATGTACTAGAAAACTTTTAAATCTATTACACTTTGGAGGATGCAAAGTGAAGTGATTGATGTTTCTTGTTCATTCCTATAGTATACATTTTAGGCTTGCTGTTCTTTTTTTTTTTTTTTTTGTCCTGATAAGTATGCTGTCACATGCTTGATAATGAAATACTACACTGTAAAGATATAGCAGATAGCAGCATAAAGTTCCTTTATAATAACTCAGTTGCATCTACATAAAAAGAATATAAAAGTAGATAGAAAAGTAATACCTTTCATTGGACCACCTTCTGTTGGTGAAAGATAAGCTATTGAACTTAAGGCTTGTCTTCACATACAGTGGCACAGATGCACTGGTGCAGCTGTACCACTGTAGCACTTTAGTGAAGATGCTATTATGCCGATGGAAAGTTTCTCCCATTGGCATAGTGAATCCACCTCCCTGAGAGGCAGTAGTTAAGGCTATATCCACACTACAAAGTGGATTTAAGTTACATCAATGTCCAGCCACCACCATAATTAAACTGCTGTTGCATGTCCACACAACGCTCCTTGTGTTGGCAGAGCCCATCCACAGCAGCAGCTCTTGCATCGACAGAGAGCAGTGTACTGTGGGTAGCTGTGCAACTGGCTGCAGTGTGTTTTGGGAAGGGTTTGCAATGCCTCATGAGGACATGTTCAGCATCACATGACGCAGGTTTCTCAATTCCATCTTCCATGAGAGTCATACTAGGTTTCCAGCTGCTTTTCAGCTGCCCTGGTAACCTGCGGGCCAGCCATCTTTGTCAGAAAGCATGGATCCTGCACTGCTCTTTAGTATTGTGCTGTGCATTATGAACATACAGCTATAAGAGGAGCTCAGTAGGGGGTGGGGTTATTCTGCTGCAGGAAGCCTTAAAGGAGCATTTTATCACTGATTCACAGTACTGTATTTTGCTGTAGTGTGCTGATCCAGGCATTGTTTGTTTGTATTGTGCTATGTACCTTCCAGCGACTGCTGTGTGTGCCTGACTATAACAATGCACATGTGCCTATTATTATTGTCTTGAATGTTAGCAACAGCCACTATGTGATGGAAAATAATAAAGATAAATTCAGTTTCCATAAGTAGATTTGTATTCCCCATCCATGCAGACATACCTATATAATGCTGAAGTAAACTTCATACATGCAGGGGAAAGTATCTTAAAGGCAATAGGAGCAGAGAATTCACAAACACATACACCAACAAGGCTCTGACAGCTGGTTGTTTGTGCGGCTGTCATTGTGTTTAATCTCCTGTGGGGTGGAGTGCCTTGGGTACTGCTGAGGCTCTAGAAGATACGTGGAGAGTATAGGGAGGTCCTTGTGATTCTCTTCCATTGCCTCCTGTCATAAATATAAAAGGAAGGGTAAACCCCTTTAAAATCCCTCCTGGCCAGAGGAAAAATCCTCTCACCTGTAAAGGGTTAAGAAGCTAAAGGTAACCTTGCTGACACCTGACCAAAATAACCAATGAGGAGACAAGATACTTTCAAAAGCTGGGAGGAGGGAGAAAAACAAAGGGTCTGTGTCTGTCTGTGTGATGCTTTTGCTGGGGACAGAACAGGAATGGAGTCTTAGAACTTAGTAAGTAATCTAGCTAGATATGCGTTAGATTATGATTTCTTTAAATGGCTGAGAAAATAGCTGTGCTGAATAGAATGAATATTTGTCTGTCTTTTTTGTAATTTAAGGTTTTGCCTAGAGGGATTCTCTATGTTTTGAATCTAATTACCCTGTAAGGTATTCACCATCCTGATTTTACAGAGGTGATTCTATTTTACTTCTATTAAAAATCTTCTTGTAAGGAAACTGAATGCTTTTCATTGTTCTAAGATCCAAGGGTTTGGGTCTGTGGTCACCTATACAAATTGGTGAGAATTTTTACCAAACCTTCCCCAGGAAGTGGGGTGGAAGGGTTGGGAGGATTTGGGGGGGGGAGATGTTTCCAAACTACATTTTTTCAGGAACCCAGATAAAGTTTGGTGGTGGCAATGGAAGTCCAAGGGCAAAGGGTAAAATAGTTTGTACCTTGGGGAAGTTTTAACCTAAGCTGGTCAAAGTAAGCTTAGGAGGTTTTCATGCAGGTCCCCACTCTAGATACCCTAGAGTTCAGAGTGGGGAAGGAATCTTGACACCTCCCTACAGTGATTTCTCCCCACAGCCTCTTCTCACCATAGACCCAGGAGATCCACCACCTCCCATGTACTCTAGCCAGAAGCATGTTTGCTGCATGGAGCTGGCATGCTCAGATGGGCAGATATTATGTGAGCTCTCCACACGGAGCAAACAGGAAGAGCAATTTCAAGACTTCCAGGGTTTACAAAGGGAGGGGCACATACCTGTGTACTGGCAACAGGGCAGCAGAGTCCAAACTGGTGACCAGAGCGGTCAGAGTGGGCATTATGGGATACTCCTGGAGACCAAAGGGTGACATAAGTAATGCAGGGTCTACACCAGTGGTTCTCAAACTTTTGTACTGGTGACCCCTTTCACACAGCAAGCCTCTGAGTGCGACCCCCCCCTATAAATTAAAAACACATTTTAATATATTTAAGACCATTATAAATGCTGGAGGCAAAGCAGGGTTTGGGGTGGAGGCTGACAGATCATAACCCCCCATGTAATAACCTTGTGACCTCCTGAGGGGTCCCAACCCCAGTTTGAGAACCCCTGGTCTACACAGACATTGCATCACTCTAACTATGTTGCCTTAAGATCTATGCCTCTTGTCAAGGTGGCTTTATTATGTGAGCAGCAGGTCAAGAGCAGCAGGTCAAGAAAAGCGCCCCCCCTAGTTGGCTCCTCGAGCACTTGCGCCAGGAAATTGTCCCCTACGCTTTCCAAAAACTTCCTGGATTGTCTATGCACCGCTGTATTGCTCTCCCAGCAGATATCAGGAAAATTAAAGTCACCCATGAGAATCAGGGCATGCGATCCAGTAGCTTCCGTGAGCTGCCGGAAGAAAGCCTCATCTACCTCATCCCCCTGGTCCGGTGGTCTATAGCAGACTCCCACCACTACATCACTCTTGTTGCACACACTTCTAAACTTAATCCAGAGACACTCAGGTTTTTCTGCAGTTTCGTACCGGAGCTCTGAGCAGTCATACTGCTCCCTTACATACAGTGCTACTCCCCCACCTTTTCTGCCCTGCCTGTCCTTCCTGAACAGTTTATAACCATCCATGACAGTACTCCAGTCATGTGAGTTATCCCACCAAGTCTCTGTTATTCCAATCACGTCATAGTTCCTTGACATCACCAGGACCTCCAGTTCTCCCTGCTTGTTTCCAAGGCTTTGTGCATTTGTATATAAGCACTTGAGATAACCTGTTGATCGCCCCTCATCCACAGTATGAGGCAGGAGCCCTCCCCTCACAGACATTCCTGCCTGTGCTTCCTCCCGGTATCCCGCTTTCCCACTTACCTCAGGGCTTTGGTCTCCTTCCCCCGGTGAACCTAGTTTAAAGCCCTCCTCACTAGGTTAGCCAGCCTGCTCGCGAAGATGCTCTTCCCTCTCTTCGTTAAGTGGAGCCCGTCTCTGCCTAGCACTCCTTCTTGGAACACCATCCCATGGTCGAAGAATCCAAAGCCTTCTCTCCGACACCACCTGCGTAGCCATTCGTTGACTTCCACGATTCGACGCTCCCTACCTAGGCCTTTTCCTTCCACGGGGAGGATGGACGAGAACACCACTTGCACCTCCAACTCCTTTATCCTTCTTCCTAGAGCCACATAGTCCGCAGTGATCCGCTCAAGGTCATTCTTGGCAGTATCATTGGTGCCCACGTGGAGAAGCAGGAAGGGGTAGCGATCCGAGGGCTTGATGAGTCTCGGCAGTCTCTCCGTCACATCGCGAATCTTAGCCCCCGGCAAGCAGCAGACTTCTCGGTTTTCCCGGTCAGGGCGGCAGATAGATGACTCAGTCCCCCGGAGGAGCGAGTCCCCGACCACCACCACCCGCCTTCTCCTCTTGGGAGTGGTGGTCGTGGAACTCCCAACCTCAGGACAGCGCATCTCATGCCTTCCAACCAGCGGAGTCTCCTTCTGCTTTCTCGCCCCAGACATATCATCTGGTCCGCTCTCCGCAACGATACCTGTGGAGAGAACATGAAAGCGGTTAGTTACCTGTGTCTGTGTTACTGGAACCCGGACATTCCGCTTACCTCTTCTGGAGGTCACATGTTGCCAAGCTTCTTCACTGGCCTCTTGGCTCCTCTGTGCAACCTGCTCTGTATCTGTAGAGCTTTGTGCCCCTAGAAGCCTATCCTGAGTTTTGTCCAGAAAATCCTCAGTTTCCCGTATGCAACGCAGGGTCGTTATCTGTTGCTCCAGACCTTCAATCTTCTCTTCCAATATGGAGACCAGCTTGCACTTTGTACAGACAAAGTCGCTTCTGTCCTGTGGAAGAAAGACAAACATGGCACATCCAGTGCAGGTCACAACAGCTGAACCCCCCCCTTCCATATCACCTTCCTACTATGAGCTTCCTCAGAGCAGTTTGCAAGACGTATGCCTCACTGGGCTCACTCCAGGCGAACTCCCAGGCAAACTCCTGCTGTGAGCTGCTCTGCTGTCCCCGCTGCTCAGCTGGTTCTCCGCCGCTCAGCTGGTTCGCGAAGCTCTGGCTATTTTTAAACAGCCAGGCTTCCCTGTCGCAAACAGACACCCTACTGCTTTTCTTGACCTGCTGCTCACAAACCGGGTAGAATTAGTGGGGGAAGCAAAAGTGGATGGGAATCTGGGGGGCAGTGACCATGAGTTGGTTGAGTTCAGGATCCTGACACAGGGAAGAAAGGTAAGCAGCACGATACGGACGCTGGACTTCAGGAAAGCAGACTTCGACTCCCTCAGGGAACGGATGGCCAGGATCCCCTGGGGGACTAACTTGAAGGGGAAAGGAGTCCAGGAGAGCTGGCTGTATTTCAAGGAATCCCTGTTGAGGTTACAGGGACAAACCATCCCGATGAGTCGAAAGAATAGTAAATATGGCAGGCGACCAGCTTGGCTTAATGGTGAAATCTTAGCGGATCTTAAACATAAAAAAGAAGCTTACAAGAAGTGGAAGGTTGGACATATGACCAGGGAAGAGTATAAAAATATTGCTAGGGCATGTAGGAATGTTATCAGGAGGGCCAAATCGCACCTGGAGCTGCAGCTAGCCAGAGATGTCAAGAGTAACAAGAAGGGTTTCTTCAGGTATGTTGGCAACAAGAAGAAAGCCAAGGAATGTGTGGGCCCCTTACTGAATGAGGGAGGCAAACTAGTGACAGAGGATGTGGAAAAAGCTAATGTACTCAATGCTTTTTTTGCCTCTGTTTTCACTAACAAGGTCAGCTCCCAGACTGCTATGCTGGGCATCACAAAATGGGGAAGAGATGGCCAGCCCTCTGTGGAGATAGAGGTGGTTAGGGACTTTTTAGAAAAGCTGGACGTGCACAAGTCCATGGGGCCAGACGAGTTGCATCCGAGAGTGCTGAAGGAACTGGCGGCTGTGATTGCAGAGCCATTGGCCATTATCTTTGAAAACTCGTGGCGAACCGGGGAAGTCCCGGATGACTGGAAAAAGGCTAATGTAGTGCCAATCTTTAAAAAAGGGAAGAAGGAGGATCCTGGGAACTACAGGCCAGTCAGCCTCACTTCAGTCCCTGGAAAAATCATGGAGCAGGTCCTCAAAGAATCAATCCTGAAGCACTTGCATGAGAGGAAAGTGATCAGGAACAGCCAGCATGGATTCACCAAGGGAAGGTCATGCCTGACTAATCTAATCGCCTTCTATGATGAGATTACTGGTTCTGTGGATGAAGGAAAAGCAGTGGATGTATTGTTTCTTGACTTTAGCAAAGCTTTTGACACGGTCTCCCACAGTATTCTTGTCAGCAAGTTAAGGAAGTATGGGCTGGATGAATGCACTACAAGGTGGGTAGAAAGCTGGCTAGATTGTCGGGCTCAACGGGTAGTGATCAATGGCTCCATGTCTAGTTGGCAGCCGGTATCAAGTGGTGTGCCCCAAGGGTCGGTCCTGGGGCCGGTTTTGTTCAATATCTTCATAAATGATCTGGAGGATGGTGTGGATTGCACTCTCAGCAAATTTGCGGATGATACTAAACTGGGAGGAGTGGTAGATACGCTGGAGGGGAGGGATAGGATACAGAAGGACCTAGACAAATTGGAGGATTGGGCCAAAAGAAATCTGATGAGGTTCAATAAGGATAAGTGCAGGGTCCTGCACTTAGGACGGAAGAACCCAATGCACAGCTACAGACTAGGGACCGAATGGCTAGGCAGCAGTTCTGCGGAAAAGGACCTAGGGGTGACAGTGGACGAGAAGCTGGATATGAGTCAGCAGTGTGCCCTTGTTGCCAAGAAGGCCAATGGCATTTTGGGATGTATAAGTAGGGGCATAGCGAGCAGATCGAGGGACGTGATCGTTCCCCTCTATTCGACATTGGTGAGGCCTCATCTGGAGTACTGTGTCCAGTTTTGGGCCCCACACTTCAAGAAGGATGTGGATAAATTGGAGAGAGTCCAGCGAAGGGCAACAAAAATGATTAGGGGTCTGGAACATATGAGTTATGAGGAGAGGCTGAGGGAGCTGGGATTGTTTAGCCTGCAGAAGAGAAGAATGAGGGGGGATTTGATAGCTGTTTTCAACTACCTGAAAGGGGGTTCCAAAGAGGATGGCTCTAGACTGTTCTCAATGGTTTCAGATGACAGAACGAGGAGTAATGGTCTCAAGTTACAGTGGGGGAGGTTTAGATTGGATATTAGGAAAAACTTTTTCACTATGAGGGTGGTGAAACACTGGAATGCGTTACCTAGGGAGGTGGTAGAATCTCCTTCCTTAGAGGTTTTTAAGGTCAGGCTTGACAAAGCCCTGGCTGGGATGATTTAACTGGGAATTGGTCCTGCTTTGAGCAGGGGGTTGGACTAGATGACCTTCCGGGGTCCCTTCCAACCCTTATATTCTATGATTCTATGATTCTATGTCTGCATAGGAGGAGAGTTAAAGAAGTGGGAGGAGCATTGCAGTGTGTATGCCTCCATAGTTAGGTCAATGTAAGCTGCCTTTTTTCTGTGCAGACGCCATACCACGGCAAGTGTTCAGCCTGCTCAGCTCAGCTCACCAACACCACTGCTGTTGTGTCCTGGGTGCAGTAGGGCTGCTAACCATCATCATCCACCGCTTCCGTTGAAACTGTGCTCTCCTGCTGCTCAAGGGATCTGTTCTGGTCCTCCTGGGTGCTGCTAACAGTCGTCATACACCACTTCCACTGCAACTCTGCTCTGCTGCTTTGTCTCAATAGCGACTTTCTCAGTGTTGTCTGTCATGGGTTTCCAGGTAGGTGTGTTCTTCCTCGGGGAAATGTGCACGGTGCTAACCATCGTCCTCCACTGCAACTCTGCTCTCCTGCTCTCATAAATCCACCTTGGAGGTCCTTTCGTCATTCTCTATAAATATCTATTCTTGTGGCATCCGTCTTTAGCCACCACTTCTGCTGCAACTCTGCTCTCCTGCAGATGCCATACCACGGCAAGCATTGAGCCTGCTTAGATCACCACGGCAGTTATGAGCATTGTAAACACCTCACGCATTATCCTGCAGTATGTGCAGAACCTGCAAAAGCAGGTGAGGAGGTGACAGCAGCGTGGTGACGGGAGTGATGAGGACATGGACACAGACTTCTCTCAAAGCACGGGCCCTGGCAATTTGGCCATTCTGGTGGCAATGGAGCAGGCTCATGCTGTGGAATGCCAATTCTGGGCCTGGGAAACAAGCACAGACTGGTGTGACTGCATAGTCTTGCAAGTATGGGATGATTCCCAGTGGCTGCGAAACTTTCGCATGCATAAGGGCACTTTCATGGAACTTTGTGACTTGCTTTCCCCTGCCCTGAAGCGCAAGAATACCAAGATGAGAGCAGTCCTCACAGTTCAGAAGCGAGTGGCGATAGCCCTCTGGAAGCTTCCAATGCCAGATAGCTACCGGTCAGTTGGGAATCAATTTGGAGTGGGCAAATCTACTGTGGGGGCTGCTGTGATCCAAGTAGCCAACACAATCACTAAGCTGCTGCTACCAAGGGTAGTGACTCTGGGAAATGTGCAGTTCATTTCCCAGATGATTCACAAAGCCAATGTGCATAGTGAATGGCTTTGCTGCAATGGGATTCCCTAACTGTGGTGGGGCGATAGATGGAACTCATATCCCTATCTTGGGACCGGACCACCTTGGCAACCAGTACATAAACCGCAAGGGGTACTTTTCAGTGGTGCTGCAAGCACTGGTGGATCACAAGGGACGTTTTGCCGACATCAGCGTGGGATGGCCAGGAAAGGTACATGACACTCGCATCTTCAAGAACTCTGGTCTGAACAGCTGCAGGAAGGACCAGACCAGAAAATAACTGTTGGGGATGTTCAAATGCCTATAGTTATCCTTGGGGACCCAGCCTACCTCATAATGCCATGGCTCATGAAGCCATACACAGGTACCCTGGACAGTAGTCAGGAGCTGTTCAACTATAGGCTGAGCAAGTGCAGAATGGTGGTAGAATGTGTATTTGGGCATTTAAAAGTGTACTGGCACAGTTTACTGACTCTGTTAGACCTCAGCAAAACCAATATTCCTATTGTTATTGCTGCTTGCTGTGTGCTCCACATTATCTCTGAGAGTAAGGAGGAGATGTTTATGGCAGGGTGGGAGGTTGAGGCAAATTTCCTGGCCACTGATTACGCACAGCCAGACACCAGCATGATTAGAAGAGCACAGCAGGGTGTGCTGCGCATCAGAAAAGCTTTGAAAACCAGTTTAATGACTGGCCAGGCTACAGTGTTACAGTTCTGTTTGTTTCTCTTTGATGAAAACCCGCCCCCTTGGTTCACTCTACTTTCCTGTAAGCCAACCACCCTTCCTTCTTTGATCACCATTTGCAGAGGCAATGAAGTCATTGTTTCAAAATCATGTATTCTTTATTATTTCATCACACAAATAGGGGGATAACTGCCAAGATAGCCCAGGAGGGGTTTGGGAGGAGGGAAGCACTGGGTGGGGTGGTGGATGAGGGGAGGAGGGAAGGACAAGGCCATACTGCAATTCAAAACTCATTGAATGCTAGCCTTCTGTTGCTTGGGCAGTCCTCTGGGGTGGAGTGGTTGGGTGCCAGAGTGCCACCCCTCTGTATTCTTGGGCATCTGGGTGAGGAGGCTATGGAACTTGGGGAGGAGGGAAAGCGGTTACACAGGGGCTGCAGTCGTGGTCTGTGCTCCTACTGCCTTTCCTGCAGCTCCACCAGACGCCGGAGCATATCAGTTTGATCCCCTAGTAGCCTCATGCTGCCGCCACTTCTCATCACTCTGCTGACACTTCTCATCATGCTCCCGCCATCTCTTATCTTGCTCGTTCCGCCTGTCCTTGCATTCATTTTCTGCTTCCCTGGACTCTGACACTGCTTGCCTCCACACATTCTGCTGAGCTCTTTCAGTGCGGGAGGACTGCATTAGCTCAGAGAACATTTCATCGTGAGTGTTTTTTTTTTCACCTTCTTATCTGCTCTAGCCTCTGGGACGGAGATGATAGGGGGAGCATTAAAACATTTGCAGCCGTGGGAGGAAAAAAAAGGAGAGTAGTATTTAAAAAGACACATTTTAGAGAACAATGGGTAGACTCTTCCACCGTGAACCAAGCTGTTAACAGTACATAGCACGTATGCTTTCGGTACAAGGTTGCATTTTGCCTCTTATATTGAGGGCCTGCCGGTTTGGTGTGAGATCACACACGCAGGGCCAGGCAACAGAATTCGGCTTGCAGGTAGCCATGGTAAGCCACAGTATTTCGGCTTCTTCAACCTTCATAACGTGGGGATGGTTTCAAACAGCAGCGCCCTCTGTTCCCATACCAAGAACCCATTGGGTTGGCCATTTAAAAGGAGGGGCTGTACTGGCCGCGAATGCATCCCAAGGCTTCAGGGCAAATTAATCATTAAACGCGCTTGCTTTTAAACCATGTATTATATTTACAAAGGTACACTCACCAGAGTTGCCTTCTCCGGCTTCATGGTCCGGGACCCCACCTTGGGAGGATTGGGAGGATATTGGCTCCAGGGTGATAAACAGTTCCTGGCTGTTGGAGAGAATGGTTTCTCCGCTTGCCTGCTGTGTGCTATCCTCATCCTCCACCTCATCATCTTCTTCCTCATCCCCATAATCCTCGTGACTGTTGTGTGAGACTCCCTCCTTGCAGGTGTCCACGGAAAGGGTGGGGCACTCCCTAGAATTGCATGCAGCTCATCATAGATGCAGCATGTCTGGGGCTCTGACCCGGAGTGGCCATTTGCCTCTTTGGTTTTTCAGTAGGCTTGCCTGAGCTCCTTAATTTTCACATGGCCCTGCTGCGGGTCCCTGTTGTAGCCTCTGTCCATCATGCCCTTGGAGATTTTTGGCAAATATATTGGCATTACATCTTTTGGAATGGAGTTCTGATAGCATGGATTCATCTCCCCATACAGTGATCAGACTCAGTACCTCCCATTCGGTCCATGCTGAAGCTCTTTTGCGATTCTGGGACTGCATGGTCACCTGTGCTGATGAGCTCGCCATACTGGCCAAACAGGAAATGAAATTCAAAAGTTCCCTGGGCTTTTCCTGTGTACTTGGTTAGTGCATCTGAGTTGAAAGCGCTGTCCAGAGCGGTCACAATGGAGCACTCTGGGATAGCTCCCAGAGGCCAATACCGTCGAATTGCATCCACACTACCCCAAATTCGACCCGGCAATGTCGATTTCAGCACTAATCCCCTCATGGGGAGGAGAACAGAAATTAGTTTTAAGAGCCCTTTAAGTTGATAGAAATGGCTTTGTCATGTGGACGGGTGCAGGATTAAATCGATCTAACGCTGCTAAATTCAAACTAAACGGGTAGTGTAGATGAGGGCTAAGTTTCAGATTCTCTCCTGCTTCTCCCTTACTCCTATTTACTTATGCCATCTGCAGATTACTATTCCCCCTCCCCCTCAACATTGGTAGAGTCATGCTGTAGGAAGAACATAGTCAAGGTTCCTCCCATTCTCCAACCTGCCCTGACTATTTCCCACCCACCTGCTTCAGGGAGGAAGTGGGTAACTAGCCTCACAGTTTACTCCTTTATGCCTGGACCCAAAGATCAGCTAGCTCATGTAGGGACCCAAGGGAAAGTTCTTTCTCCCTCTCATCCCCTTGGGTGAATACATAATTCAAGTCAGAATCTAATCTAGAGGTAGCTTCATTTCAGTGGCATGTGAACTGGTGTGTGTGTGTGTTTGTAAAATGTGTTGGACTTCTTTGGCTGCATAACTGTGATCATAGTACCTATAAGCAATAATAACATTTACAATATCAAAATGATAGTGATATTTTTCTCAGCATTAGTTTCTTGTTTAATTCTTTAATCCCTGCTTCTGCAGCAGTTCAGACTCTGGCCTCGAGGGTGCTAATGCTCAGCTATGTTTTACTTCCACAGTCTAATAGATTAAGAAAATAAGAACGGCCATATTGGGTCAGACCAAAGGTCTATCAAGCCCAGCATTCTGTCCTCTGACAGTGGCCAATGGCAGGTGCCACAAAGGGAATGAACAGTCAAGTGATCCATGTCCTGTCACCCAATCCCAGCTTCTGGCAAACAGAGGCTAGGGATACCATTCCTGCCCATCCTGGCTAATAGCCATTGATGGACATATCTTCCATGAATCTATCTAGCTCCCTTGTGAAGCCCATTATAGTATTGGCCTTCACATCACCCTCTGGCAAGGAGTTCTAGAGGCTGACAGTGTGTTGTGTGAAAGTATATTTTCTTCTGTTGGTTTTAAACCTGCTACGTATTAATTTCATTTGATGGCCCCTTGTTTCTGTATTATGAGGAGTAAATAACACTTCCTTATTTACTTCCTCTATACCACTCATGATTTTATAGACCTCTATCATATCCCCCATTAGTAGCCTCTTTTCCAAGCTGAAAAGTCCCAGTCTTGTTAATCTCTCCTCATATGGAAGCTGTTCCATACCCATAATCATTTTTGTTGCCCTTTTCTGAATCTTTTCCAATTCCAATATACCTTTTTTGAGATGGGGCGACCACATCTGCACACAGTATTCAACGTGTGAGCATACCATGGATTTATATAGAGGCAACATGATATTTTCTGTCTTATTATCTATCCCTTTCTTGATGATTCCCAACAAGAACTACTGTGGAGGCTTTGGGGAAAGAATACTCGTTTCAAGGCCAATGCAATCAGACTGTAGGGTCATCACTGCTAATATGAGTGCCAGATATGATGTCTGCACCTGGAGTACATTCTAGGGCAGGATCCAAAGTCTGGAACAATGTCAAAACTCTGCCCAGACCCAGCAAGTGAAGGACATGTGGGATTTAGTGTCTGGATCTCCTCACAGCTGCCTGTCAAGTTTCTAACAAGGGGCACTCAACCAGATCTGTGACACCGTCTCTTTAGATCAACTTGCATTGATTACTTCCTCTTCCCTATGGACATTTATCTGTTTAAAACCTATCTGGGGAGGAGGCGGGGAGGGAAACAGTTTAATGGAATGGGAGCTCCCTGAGTGATGCTATGGTGGAAAATGGCTATCACAAACTTTTGATGTATAAACAGTGGAATGTCAAGTAGGATGAGGAAGTGATATTAGTTCTGCATAAGGCATTGGTAGAAACATTTCTTGAACAATTCCCTCCACTGTTGGAATTTCTGGGTGAGATTCTATGGCCTTTGCTATGCAGGTCAAACTAAATGATCATGGAACCCTTGTGGTCCTTAAAATATCTGAAGTTAGATTTTTATACTTATTAGAGAACAGTTTGCTCATGTGTCCTGAATCAAAAAGTGTGCATGTTACTATTGAGAAATATACTTATTTTTCTTATTATAACTGACCATTTTTATTACATGTAGCCATAGATGGTTCTCCGTATTAAACTGAGCAAGGTTGGGAAAGTGATAAAAGTTTAGATGTAATTTGGTACTATAATTTTATAAGGTAATTAAAAAAATAATTGTACATATACAAATATTGCAAACTAAAGCACAGTGTTGTGTCCATTATTTAACTGACAGGAGTGGCCTGTAGTCAGAAATGATTTGTAAAGTGGAGTAAGTTTTGTCCCCTTACCCCAACTTAGATTGTCTTGCCCTAAAACCCTTTTAGATCTACCAGTGCTTAATCAGTTTCAAATTCATGTAACTTACACACTGAAAAGACAGAAGGTATGAATTTAAGCAGCCCTCTACAGTAATTCTATCTCCTTGAATAGTAAATTGTACCGATTTACAATCCCTTAAACATGGATTGAGTGGACGTAATTAGGTCTAAGGGAGTTGGAATGTAAGAGGTTTAAGATAACATAGAGGGGAAGAGGAAAGGAGCTAAAAATGTACCAATTAATATATCAATTCTGAATTTGGCCCTTCTATTTTTTTTAAATAGAAATTGATCATATACAGACCTGAATCTTCAATTAGGTTTCTCAGCTCAGATTTGTCCCTGACTTTATATAAATATAAATTTGATATAAACAAATAATCTGTATGCTCATTGTCACTATCTTCAGTGATGATGCCTTGAAAAAATATTAGTTTTGATGAAGCATGACCTTTCATTGATTAGCTGTTAATTGCCTTTTGTATTTCTAGCAAATTTGCAAAGTTGCTGACCTTTTGGAGGATAAGGAATAACTGTCAAGCAAGTCCCGAAATGTCTTCATGAAAGCACACAAATATAATCTTCCACTATGTTTCTCCTTACTTTGTTACTAAGTATACATAGAAAATGTCCAATTATCTATAATCTTGCTTTATTAAATATATCTTCTTGATCCTTCAGTAACTTCCAGGTTTGTATGTTCAGAGGCATATACAATGGGCACTGTACCCTTTTGATTAAGTAGCGGTCTTTTGTTGAATGATCTGAAATTAAGACAAGTAGCCTCATATAGTCACTAACTGCTGCATGTAAGTATTTAAAGTGAGTAAAAACTTTATGCTTCATTTAATATTTTCTAGGGTTTTTTGATGTTTGTTATTTAGAAACACATACAAGCAGAGAGTTTTCACCTGTAAAGGGTTAAGAAGCTAAAGATAACCTCGCTGGCACCTGACCAAAATGACCAATGAGGAGACAAGATACTTTCAAAGCTGGAGGGTGGAAAAACAAAGGGTTCTCTCTGTCTGTGTGGTGTTTTTGTCAGGACCAGAGCAGGAATGCAGGTCAGAACTCCTGTAAAAAGTCAGTAAGCAATCTAGTTAGATATGCATTAGATTCTGTTTTGTTTAAATGGCTGATAAAATAAGCTCTGCTGGAGGGAATGTATATTCCTGTTTTTGTGTCTTTTTGTAACTTAAGGTTTAGCCTAGAGGGATTCTCTGTTTTGAATCTGATTACCCTCTAAGGTATTTACCATCCTGATTTTACAGAGGTGATTCTTTTACTTTTTCTTTAATTAAAATTATTCTAAGAACAATGAAAAGCAATCAGGTTCTTAAGATCCAAGGGTTTGGGTCTTTGTTCACCTATGCAAATTGGTGAGGATTTTTATCAAGACTTCCCCAGGAAAGGGGGTGTAGTGCTTGCAGGGGATATTTTTTTGGGGGGGAGAGACTTTTCCAAGTAGGCACTTCCTCTGTTCTTTGTGTAACACTTTGGTGGTGGCAGTGTTTAACCTAAGCTGGTAAGAATAAGCTTGGGGGTCTTTCATGCAGGTCCCCACATCTGTACCCTAGAGTTCGGAGTGGGGAAGGAACCTTGACAGGTGACTGTTACCATAATATCTGAGTGACTTGTCAAACCTTCTGCAGTTGTAGAATAGTTAGAGCTTCATCCCAAGTCAACTGAAGTCAATTGGATTCCCTCCATTGATTTTAATGGGTTTTGCGTCACACCCTATATGGAACCAATACACTGGCTTTATGATCCTGGAGGGCCTTTAGAATACCAGGCATGTGCAATGGTGTCTTGTTTATATTCTTCAATGTGAGCATATATTTGTCTTGGTCTATGTGTGGACAAGCAGGTGGGCAATAGCTGAACCTACAAGGGCAATAGCTGAATCTACAGGATACACAGCCCCACAGACTGCTTATGGAATAGTAGGACTGGGCCCATAAACAAGCAGTTGGTCAAGAATCCCTTAAACTTCTAAAGAAAAATAGAACATATTCTGAACAGTGGTGTCCTTTTCAAATGTTAGCTCATATTAAAATAGCATTTAATATCAGAAAAGAAATTAATCTGTATTTTGGACTGAAACACAAGGGTTTTTAAATAAATTGTTCCATTCTGGAATCCTCTAAAATAGAGAGTTCCTATGAAGGAGAAGTGGGATGAGGGACTGAGTGCTGGTGGGTTATTGAGATGAAAGAGAGAAGCACTGAATACTAAAAGTAAATTCCTAACTCCATTGTAGTCAATGGCAAAACTTCAATGGGGCCAGGATTTCTCCCTCTTGAACTCTATACATAATTTGGTTATTTTTGAAAATGTCAAGTAAAGTGGAGAGTATGTATTATTCTTGGGTAGGGCCATAAACTTGCATGCATTCACAGAGCATCCACAAACCCCCCTGGGCATCTTGGGTTCAAACCAATGGTGTGATATGGTTTTAAGTCTTTCTATCCGTATTAGAGACAACGGGGGGGTGGGGGGGAGGGAAGAAAAGGGGGAATGGAGAATGCTGATAGCAGCACTTTCCTGAGAGCTTGGCTAGAAAATAACATCACTAATGTTTGTAAGAACTGTTCTTCATTGCCTTACAATTAGGGCTGTTGATTGATTGCAGTTAACTCACGTGATTAACTCAAAATATTAATTGTGATTAATTGTGATTTTAATTGCACTGTTAAACAATAGAATACCAATTGAAATTTATTACATATTCTGGATGTTTTTTTCCATTTTCATATATATTCTGTATTGTTGAAATCAAAGTGTATATTATTATTACAAATATTTGCACTGTAAAAATGATAAAAGAAATAGTATTTTTCAATTCACCTCAGACAAATACTGTAAATTGTTATCAAGCAGAACCTGTCATCAATATGGATGCATGTCTCTTGGAATGGTGGCTGAAACATGAAGGGAAATATGAATTTTAGTGCATCTGGCACGTAAATATCTTGTGACATCAGCTACAACAGTGCCATGAGAATGCCTGTTCTCATTTTCAAGTGACATTGTAAACAAGAAGCAGGCAGCATTATCTACTACAAATGTAAACTTGTTTGTCTGAGCAATTGCCTGTACAAGAAGTAGGACTGAGTGGACTTGCAGAGCCAAAACACTGTAAAAGTAATTCTGAATGTAGTTTTTTGTACATAATTCTACACTGTAAGTTCAACTTTCATGATAAAGAGATTGCACCATACTACATATGTTAGGTTAATTGAAATACTATTTCTCTTGGGTTTTTTACAGTGCAAATACTTTTAATCAAAAATAAATATAAAGTGAGCACTGTATTTTGTGTTATAATTGAAATGCATACATTTGAAAATTTAGAAAACATCAAAAATATTTAAATGTTCTATTGTTTAAAAGTGTGATTAATCACACAATTAATTGTGATTATTTTTTTAATCACTTGGCAGCCCTATTTACAGTGAACAAAAATATCCCTGGAAATGCCAAGCACAGTATATTGAATATCCACAACTTGAGTAACTCTTCAGCAAGAACTAATCCGTGCTGGTTTCTTCTGTCAGATACAACCCTTAGGTACCCCCCTCCCAAATAAGTGAGATTCCAGCACCATTGTTAGGCTTCCCTGCCACCCTTCTACATGAAAGTTGACACAGTCCCCTATATACGTATGTCCATATTTGGGTTTACCTAGGAATTGAATACTGCTTTGCTTAGGCACTTTCTCTGAACGTATGCCAAACTGCAACAATCAAATAAGTCATGAACACAACCCTAACCTACCAGTGGGCCTCTAGGTTACCCTGAAGTGGGAGGAGAGGGGAACAGTTTTATGACCAGTGCAGCAATGAAGGAGCAAACATATCCCTGCCCTAGAAAGGCACTAGCTTAATGCCAAGAAATCAAGCCCCTAATACAAATGGGGTAGATGGTGTACACAACCGATCCTGACACCCCTGATGTAATGCTAATTAGAGAAATCTGTATGTGAGAGCATCCTTAATTGGGTGCCAAATGGACAAGGGGAAGGGGATTTACCAATTTGGCCAGGCATTCAGGAGCCAGTCAGCCCTTCAGTGCATTTCAAAACAACCGGTACTCCATGACTCTGAAGAGGAGGCCTACCCACCTTGCAGTATCTGTCACATGGATACAGGGCACATCTGAGGGTAGAGGGAAATAGACGAGGCTGTGCCTCCACAGCTGCACTAGGGCAAAGGGGCATCTTTCGTCCTGACTGGCCTGATTAAAGCACCCTACCTTGAGATGGGAGAGGGTAGTTCTTCAGTTTGTCTAGTAGATTTTGTATCAATCTAAAGTAACTGGAAATATTTCCATTAACGCTAGTGGGCTTCAGATGAGGCACACAGTACATTTGAAAGTGCTTTGTGTACAGTCACTTTCATTGTTTCTCTTGTGTAGTCAGTTAAGTTCTAACCTTGCAAGCACATGAGTTAGGGTTGCCAGATGTCTGGTTTTTGACCAGAACGCCCAGTGGAAAAGGGACCCTGGCGGTTCTGGTCAGCACCACTGACCAGGCCATTATAAGTCTGGTCAGCTGTGCAGTGGGGGTGGGGATCAAGCTGCAGCCCGGATCCCCCTCCTGCCCTCCAAACTCCTAAGACCCAGTCTGGAGCTCCCTCCTACACCCCAAACCCGGCATCCCCAGCTGGAGCCCTCACAAATCCCTGCACCCCAAACCCCTGTCCAAGCCCAGAGGCCCCTCTGTCCTCCAAACCTCTCGGTCCCAGATCAGAGCCCCCTTCTGCACCCCAAATCCTTCATCCCAAGCCCCATACCAGAGCCTGCACCCCCAACCAGAGCCTTCACCCTCCCACAATCCAACCCCCTGCTCCAGCCTGGAGCCCTCTCCCCTACCCCAAACCCCTCATTTATGGCCCCACCCTGGAACCCACACCCCCAGTCCAGAGCCCATACCCCAACCCCCTTCCTCAGCCCAGAGCTTCCTCCCATATTCTGAACCCCTCGGCTCTAACCCCCCAGCCCAGAGCCCCCTCATGCATCCAAACCCCTCATCTCCAGCCCTACCCCAGAGCCTGCACCCCCAGCCAGAGCCCTCACCCCCTTCTGCATCCTACCTCAGCCTGGAGCCACCTCCTGACCCCGAACTCCTGATTTCTGGCCCCAACCTGGAGACTGCACCCCAGCTGGACCTCTCCTCTCCTCCCCACAACCCCTCCCCCAAGCCAGCCCGGTGAAAATGAGCAAGTGAGTGAAGGTGGGAAATGCAAGCAACAGAAGGAGCGGGGGATGGAGTGAGCAGGGGCAGGGTCTAAGAAAAGGGGCAGGGCAGGGGTGTTTGGTTTTGTGTGAGTAGAAAGTGGCAATCCTAATATGAGTAAACATATGCATGTGAGTAATCTTTCTCATGCTGACTAATACCTGACTCCATAAATAGTCCTAGCTATTTCAATAAAGTTCAATGGAGAGTCTAATATATATACATAATTACTTGCATGTATAAATATTTGCAGGATTGGTGTCTCAATCAGTTTCTTCCTTGTTAAAAGTCCCTTGTTATACAAATCAACAGGGGAGCAGAATAACTTTTATAACTTTCAAAGGAATTTTAAAGGTATCAGGGCATACTACTTAAGAGCTGTCATAAATATAAAGAGAAGGGTAAACCCCTTTGAAATCCCTCCTGGCCAGGGGAAAGCTCCTCTCACCTGTAAAGGGTTAAGAAGCTAAAGGTAACCTCGCTGGCACCTGACCAAAATGACCAATGAGGAGACAAGATACTTTCAAAAGCTGGGAGGAGGGAGAGAAACAAAGGGTCTGTGGGTCTGTCTATATACTGGTTTTTCTGCCGGGGATAGACCAGGAATGGAGTCTTAGAACTTTTAGTAAGTAATCTAGCTAGGCATGTGTTAGATTATGATTTCTTTAAATGGCTGAGAAAAGAATTGTGCTGAATAGAATAACTATTTCTGTCTGTGTATCTTTTTTGTAACTTAAGGCTTTGCCTAGAGGGGTTCTCTATGTTTTTGAATCTAATTACCCTGTAAGATATCTACCATCCTGATTTTACAGGGGGGATTTCTTTATTTCTATTTACTTCTGTTTTTATTAAAAGTCTTCTTGTAAGAAAACTGAATGCTTTTTCATTGTTCTCAGATCCAAGGGTTTGGGTCTGTGGTCACCTATGCAAATTGGTGAGGCTTTTTATCCAACATTTCCCAGGAAAGGGGGGGTGCAAGTGTTGGGAGGATTGTTCATTGTTCTTAAGATCCAAGGGTCTGGGTCTGTAGTCACCTAAGCAAATTGGTGAGGCTTTTTACCAAACCTTGTCCAGGAAGTGGGGTGCAAGGTTTTGGGAAGTATTTTGGGGGGAAAGACGCGTCCAAACAGCTCTTCCCCAGTAACCAGTATTAGTTTGGTGGTAGCGGCCAATCCAAGGACAACGGGTGGAATATTTTGTACCTTGGGGAAGTTTTGACCTAAGCTGGTAGAGATAAGCTTAGGAGGCTTTTCATGCATGTCCCCACATCTGTACCCTAGAGTTCAGAGTGGGGGAGGAACCTTGACAAGAGCCTACCAGACACTTAATTTTTCTGAAATAAGTGAATTAAAAAAAATTAGGTCTGAAACGGACAAAAGAAGTTAAGTGCCTAAGTCCACCTTTCAGGTACTTAATTCCCCGTTTGGGGACCACTGCCATACACAAAATTCCCACTGAATCCTGTAGCTACGTAAACTCACTTGCTTAGAGTCATTTGGGAGGGAAAGTAAGGGAGAAAATGTGCTGTAGCCTAGTGGCTACTGCACTCACTTAGGATGTGGGAGACCCAGGATCCTGCCCCTCCCTCTACTGCATAGCAGGTGAGTATCTTAATCACTGGACTAAAAGTTACAAGAGAACTCTTCCTGCTCCTCTGCTGCACAATAACACCACAGGCACCTACTATCAAGAAAGAGTTTGGAGCTGAATATCTCAGACACATAGGTGCCTCCCTGCAGCCATGAGAGGGTCAGTGCTTAGTACGGGCCATCCCCATTGTTGCCATCTCTCATTGGACAGCATCTGTGAATTATAGCCTAAGATGCCTATCTCTTCCCATTCATTTTTTAGGAGCTCAGGCACCTAACTCAGGCTTTGAGAACTTCAGTCATTTTCTAGTATCAGAGGGGTAGACGTGTTATTCTGGATCTGTAAAATTGGCAAAGAGTCCTCTGGCACCTTATAGACTAACAGACATATTGGAGCATAAGCTTTCATGGGTTAATACTCACTTCGTCAGATGCATGTAGTTGAAATTTCCAGAGGCAGGTATAAACATGCAAGCAAGAATCAGGCTAGGGATAATGAGGTTAGTTCAATCATGGAGGATGAGGCCCTCTTCCAGCAGTTGAGGTGTGAACACCAAGGGAGAAGAAATTGCTTCTGTAGTTGGCTAGCCATTCACAGTCTTTGTTTAATCCTGAGCTGATGGTGTCAAATTTGCAAATGAACTGAAGCTCAGCAGTTTCTATTTGAATTCTGGTCCTGATGTTTTTATGCTGCAGGATGGCTACATTTAAATCTGCTACTGTGTGTCCAGAGAGGTTGAAGTGTTCTCCTACAGGTTTTTGTATATTGCCGTTCCTAATATCTGATTTGTGTCCTTTTATCCTTTTACGTAGGAATCGTCCAGTTTTGCCAATGTATATGGCAGAGGGGCATTGCTGGCACATGATGGCATGTATTACATTGGTGGACGTGCAGGTGAATGAAGCCGGTGATGGTTTATCTGGTTAGGTCCTGTGGTGGTGTTGCTGGTGTAGATATGTGGGCAGAGTTGGCATCGAGGTTTGTTGCATGGATTGGTTCCTGAGTTAGTTACTATGGTGTGGTGCATAGTTGCTGGTGAGAATATGCTTTAGGTTGGTGGGTTGTCTGTGGGCAAAGAGTGGCCTGCCTCCCAAGGCCTGTGAAAGTGAGGGATCATTGTCCAGGATGGGTTGTAGATCACTGATGATGTGTTGGAGAGGTTTTAGCTGAGGATGGGGAAGGGATAGCTCAGGGGTTTGAGCATTGGCCTGCTAAACCCAGGGTTGTACGTTCAATCCTTGAGGGGGGCATTTGGGGATCTGGGGCAAAAAATGGGGATTCTTCCTGCTTTGAGCAGGGGTTTGGACTAGATGACCTCCTGAGGTCCCTTCCAACCCTGATATTCTCTGACTGTATGTGATGGCCAGTGGAGTTCTGTTGGTTTCTTTCTTGGGCTTGTCTTGCAGCAGGAGGCTTCTGGGTACACATCTGGCTCTGTTGATCTATTTCCTCATGTGGTTATCGTAGTTTTGAGAATGCTTGGTAAGATCTTATAGGTGTTGGTCTCTGTCTGAGGGGTTGGAGCAAATGCGGTTGTACCTCAGCGCTTGGCTGTAGACAATGGATCGTGTGGTTTGTCCGGGATGGAAGCTGAAGGCATGAAGGTAGGCATAGCGGTCAGTGGGTTTTCATTATAGGGTGGTGTTAACATGACCATCACTTATTTGTATGATGGTGTCTAGGAAGTGGACCTCCCATGTAGATTGGTCCAGGCTGAGGTTGATGGTGGGGTGGAAGCTATTGAAATAGTGGTGGAATTCTTCCAGGGTTTCCTTCCCATGGGTCCAGATGATGAAGATGTCACCAATGTAGCGTAGGTAGAGAAGGGGCATGAGTGGATGAGAGCTGAGGAAGCATTGTTCCAGGTCAGCCATAAAAATGTTGGCATATTGTGGGGCCATGCAGGTGCCCATAGTGGTGCCACTAGTCTGGAGCTATATATTGTCACCAAATTTGAAAGAACTGTGCATGAGGATAAAGTCACAGAGCTCAGCAACCAGTTGTGCTGTGGCATCATCAGGGATACTGTTCCTGACAGCTTGTATTCCATCTGTGTGTGGTATATTTGTGTAGACAGCCTCTATATCCATGGTGGCTAGGATGGTGTTTTCTGGAAGATCACCAATGCATTGTAGTTTTCTCAGGAAATCAGTGGTGTCACAGACATAGCTGGGAGTGCTGCTGGAGTAGGGTCTGAGTAGAGTCCACATATATGGACAGTCCTTCAGTGAGAGTGTCAATGCCCAAAATGATAGGGTGTCCAGGATTTCCAGGTTTGTAGATCTTGGTAGTAGATAGAATAACCCCGGTCGGGGCTATAAAGGTATGTTGATTTGTTCCTGTGTTAGTGTAGGGAGTGTCCTGAGTAGATGGTGCAGTTTCTTAGTGTATTCCTCAGTGTGATCTGAGGAAAGTGGCCTGTAGAATTTGGTATTGGAGAGTTGTCTGGCATCCTCCTTTTGGTAGTCAGACCTGTTCATGTTGACAACAGCACCTCCTTTATCAGCCTCTTTGATTATAATGTTTGGTTGTTTCTGAGTCTGTGGATGGTATTGCATTCTGCACAACTTAGGTTATGAGGCAAGTGATGTTGTTTTTGCACAATTTCTGCCTGTGGACGTCAGTGGCAGCATCCTATGTATAGGTCCAGACTGTCATTTCGACCCTCAGGAGGAGTCCATGTGGAGTTCTCTTGGCACTCAGCAGCATAATGACTAACTTCTTTTGTGCATTCAGGCCTTATCCTTTCAGTTCACAGAATGTCTGAGAATAGATCAGGGTTTTGGGTTTTTTGTCAAGTTCTTTTGTTGTTTAAATTTACTTAACAACTCACACACACATGTTATACAGTAAATATATATAATACACACACACACACACACACACACACACACACACACACACACACACACACACACACTAGGCTGATCAAAAAGAGTTTGGGTCAAGTATTTCAAACTCAGTGATCACATTTTGAGTGATGTCAGCTAGGAGTGACTGGTTATATAAACATTTTCTGATGATAGCAAAGCTAAATGTAAATCTTATAATCAGCCTGAGAATTTGAAGAAGCCATGGGAGCTTTGAATCTCCCAGAGAGGGGAATCAAATTTATGGAGAAGTAAGAAATAAGCAAGACTAGGAATTGTAGAAAATGTTCATTTTTTTACTTTCTGGGCTGTTGAGCCCTTGCCCAGACCAGCAATTGTGGTAAAAATAATAGGCTACTTTAAGATTACTGGCTGGGTGCAGAATTTAAATTTACTTTCCACTCATTGCATGCTTAGAAAATAATCTGTGTGTGTGTTTGTTTGTGTTGGTCAGATGAAGAAGCAGCTCACAACCAGGAGAGTCATTTTGCACACTTCATGAATAAGTTTCATAATAATCTTTATGCACATGAGCAAAAGCCAATGCATCAGAAGCCTGAATATAACCTACAACATGAACACTATATTTGAATTTCTTAGTTTAAAAAAATCAATATGGAGAGCTTCCTATCAGCTTAATAAATGGCTTAAGTAAATATGTCCTATTCTTTAACTTTTAGGAAGATAAACATATGGCATTACTATGGAGAATTCTGTGTCTCACCAGTGTAGCATTCACAGTATAAATAAGTTATTAAAGATGTACTTGCTAACTATGCTTCCACCTTCACTTCACTCATACTCTACACATCTAGTTCACTCCTTGCTCAGGCCAAACAATTTGGTTTCAGTGGTAGATTTGCCTGAACAAGAAGTGAAAAGATCCCTGCATGACCATTTACCTTGAACAATATCAAGGCCCAGATTTTTCATAAGTGTGAGAGTGCAATTGCACATGCAAGACTGAGCATGTCTGCACAAACAATTATAACAGTCATTGTGCATGGAAATTATGCTTGCAAAGCTTTGTATGTGCACTACTGAACATTTGGGTGCATGTGTAGAATACATAAAACCTTCCCAGGAGAATTGGGGTAAAGCATGAGGTTGTGTGTGGCAAAATTCTACAAAAAAAAAAAAGCTGCCAAAATACATCACCCTCCTGCCCTGTGAGACAAGAGCAAAATTATAAGGCTGGAGCTGTCATACAGGCTCAGATGCCTTTGTTAGTGTGTTGATCTGAAAGGGCCTATATTAGTACCCACAGAAGGCAACAAAGACATTTTTCAGTACTTCAGTAAAAAAGTGCCTGGGAATGGCAAACCGCGGCCACTGGGAGGTGCAGGCAGTCGTGAAAATGCAAACAAACTGTCTCACAGCCCACCAGTGGATTACCTTGACAGGCCTCAATTTGCCCACCACTGACAGATAGTATAGTGATTTGGGGGTTACTTGATTTTAGTAATTGCCAGTAATGCAGCAGCTGTTTTCAACCATGCTGAAGTTGAGCCAAAATTTTTGTCAGGCAACCAGCCAACAATATTTCAATAGCTGATTCTCAAGGCGAGAAAAGGATAAGTCAACAGTTATGGATGCTAAGTGTTAAGGCAAACATTAGAATAATTTTATCATTATTATGCAAATTGGAAAGGGAAACCCTAACACAATAATGTCTGAGTTTTTGAATGAAGGTCAAATGACTTGTTTTCCCTCCACTGTCCAGTTTTCTATACTCAGATTTCATGGATGTCAGTACCAAACTTAATACTGTTTATGTACTGTAAAAGATCCTTTTTTAAACTGTGGAGGACCCAATTATATTTAATGTCTGATTTATTTGTATTTATCATGAAGAAGTTTTGTTGTCTCCATAGTTTTGTCTCCATATTTTTGGCTTTGACACTGGCCTTGATAGCAAAACATAAATCTAGATATCATCTGTATATAACTTGAGTAATAGCTTCACGTTGGCAACTTTTAATTAAATGACTGTACATGTTTTGAAGTTAGAGGTACATCTCAATTAAACATAATTATGCTATTGTAGTAAAATCAATAAACAATGTGATGAGACTATGCTTGAAGATGTGTCCTCAAATGTATGTTGGCTCTAACTCATCCTGACAAAACCCAAACTGTTTGATAGCTCCAAAAACACTGAAGCCACATTAGAATAAGGCAAACATGTTAATTTAGTAATTAACTAAAACATGGATTTAGTAACAGTGGGGCTTGAGGCTGGCATTATCGCTGGGAGGCCCTGATATAGAAAGTGGAATGTGTCATGCTGCAGAGGACGGGAAGATGGAGCGGGAGGTTTTGCTGGGGAAGCTGCTTGTAGCACTAGATAAATCACATCACAGGTGTGCATTTGTTAGGAGAGAGGCCAGCCTAAAACCCAAATCCTGGCACTGCTTCATAACTCTAGTTTTACTTCTAAAAACAGCAGACTGAAAAATAATACTTTTTATCAGCTGGTCAAGGGGGTAATAGACAGAGGTAGTTTTATTGTGGTTGCTTCTGTCAATATTTTGTCTTCCAATCCTCATGTTATGTTGTGTTCTGAGGGTTTTTTACACTTAATCTTTTATTGGTGTTTTTTGAGACATACAAAACAATACCATACACTGGATCAACATTAATATAGCACTTCAATCCATGCTCCAGATGTCTCTCTTCAGCTTATTGTAAAATAAAAGCTGGGTATAAATGTATTGACAATTAAAACATTCAATGCATTTACTCCCTGTTCTGCACACAAATTATCCACAAATATTATGATTTTCTTGTATTGATTAAGTATTCAAATATTTTTGCAAATGATTCTGGATCTGTAACATTAGTTCAATACTCATATCAACATTCAAAATTTGAACTATATTCATTGAATACATAGGTCACAGTATCTTTCTGTAACATGACTGGAGTGTAATTCTGAGATTAAGTATTCTAGTATGAATAAATCAATAATACAAACTTGACGTTTGCCTTTCGCAAAAAATTCTGCTGAAAATGTTATTAAAATGTATTAATTTTATTTCCAACAAATATTTCTGCCAATAAACAAAATATTTATAGACACAGTTGAAGGAAATATATTTAAAAATAGAAACAATTGCAGTTCCCCCCCACCCCACCCCTTTGGTGCATTCCCTCATATAATACATGCTAGGATCATCTAGTCATATCTCACTTAATTTCCCTGCCATTGCAGGGGCATCTGGTGTTGATGTGCCCTGGTCCCTCCTGTGATCCACAATAGTCTCTTTGGGGATATTATACTTTAGTCTAATTCTGGTTGTTGGGCTGGTTGTGGAGGTGACGGGTGGTGTTGTGGCCTGTGATATATACAGGAGGTCAGACTATAAGATCTGGTGGTCCCTTCTGGCCTTAGACTTTGACTATATGCAGTCTGAATCTATCACCTTCATTCTGACCATTTGTATTCCTCAAATGCCTGCATTTAATAAGGACATGGTTCTGAGACCCCCATCCAGTGGAGCTGTCTTATATATTTTGGGTGTAACAACAATAATACTAACTTGGGCCAAATCAGCTGGGAACTTCACCTTGATCGCTAAACTGAAATCCTTTGCAAAGAAAGGACTACCCGTATCTGGAATATAAAAACAAAACAAATCTTTCAGTTGCCAGCTTCCAGCGTTTAAATCACTGGTCTATATGTCATCCATTATAACAGGAATATCTATGGCTATGTCTACCCGTGGAGCTGGGGGGGTGGGTGATTTTCAGCTTGTGCCAACATTGTCCCACTAGCTGTTATCCATCTAGCACTCTAAAAACAATAGCATAGTCATGGTAGCATGGACTAGTCATCCCAAGTACAAAAATGTACAGACCCCATGGGTTCATACTGCAGGCATCTAGCTCATGCCACGGCTTGCCAGACCTAAAGAAGAGTTCTGTGTAGCTTGAAAGCTTGTCTCTTTATGAACAGAAGTTGGTCCAAAACAAGATATTACCTCACCCACCCTGTCTCTCTAATATTTGACATACCTCGTAATAAATTAAAATTTAAAAATGGAAATTCATTAAAAATACATTGGATGCCTGAAATAAAATTGCAAAGATATTCACAGATAATGAGTAATCTTTCTAATGCTGACATTATTTACATACAGGGACCAATCCAGAGCGCCCTGAAGTCAATGGAGAGATTCCCATTGACTTCAATAGGCTTTGGATCAGGCCAATAAGGCTTAATTCCATTCCCGTTGAATTTAACTGTTGGGTTTGTTTGTTTGTTTTGTTTTTCCTCTTAATGTCACAGGGAGTGGGACCTATCCCATAAGCCTCTGCCTGACATATGGTTTCATATCAACATGCTCAGTGGTTTCTCAAGGGGTGGAGAGAGTGGATTTCAAAGGAATAAAGAAAGTTGAAAGTCAATGGGAAGTGAATGCAAAACTCTGAATTGTGCCTTGGAAAATCTCCCTCTGGATTGGCATACCCTTATTCACAATGAGTAGTCCCTTACTCTATGAGTAGACATATTGAATTCTATGGAAGGATTGAGTGAGCACAGCATTATTCATGAAAAATAAAGTTAGGAGCAGAATCTGGTATGGTGAGAAGGTAGTAAATGTGCATTTTTTTAAAAAAAATATGCCTAAAGTTTGGCTACTCAATCTCTATTTAAACCCTTAAATAAATGGACTAAATTTTCAAGAACTCAGAATGTCATGGACTTCAATATTTGAAAATCTTGACCACAATCAGAGCCATGCAAGCCACTACTTGTATAAGAAGAGCCACTGAAGTTGTTTATAGCAGCACCAACAAAAATAACATTATTCAGCTATTTCTTTGCATTGTTTGAGCAGATATAGTTTTACAAATCCAAAGAAAATAAGGCCAGATTTTGAAGCGCTCAGCTCACATTCTCAATGAGAGTTGCTGCGTGCTGAAAACTGCTGAAAATGTGGACCTAAAGAAATAAATTACAAATAGGGCAGGAGGGGTGGTGATGTCACAGTGAGGAATGTCACTATGAGAACAGCCTGTAACACTGAAATAGTGTAAACACATTTAAGAGGTGGATGAATTTTTAGGGTTGTTCAAAGGATGTATCATGGAAAAATGGGACAAAAATGAGCAGATTAAAAGTGAAGAATATTAAGAATCTATAAGACTAATAAAGTTAATCAATGATGAAACAAAATCCTTAGGGAAATGGAGGAAAGCCCAACACTTGTGAGTCAGTTAATGCTAGACTGAACAAAGTACTCAAGGCTATAATTTAGGGCTGCATCGGCAAGGGGCAGACTAGATCATCTAATAGATCCTACCCATTTGTAATCTCTGTCTCCGTGGGATGTTAATTATAGTGCATATCAATATATCATGGCAATTATACTACTGTAAATTATTGTAACAATGTATTAAGAGAGTAATTGTTTGAAAGTATTTACATACTTCCCTTATTCCATTAAACACTTAATTAGCTTAGTATAATAGAAAATTATCCTACTATACATAGCAATGTTCTACTCTATCTGCATTTTTTATTATTCAGGATGGAGGGAGTCCTTCATAAAGGAGGTGAAGAGGGCAGCAAACAAAGGCTTATGAATCGGTCAAGATTGTATGCAGATTAAATATAGTACTAATCAATAGAACAAATAGACTAAAAAATCCAGGATGATTGAATCAGATTATTTTTATTCTAGAAATTAAAACCTGGTTTTTGTAATACAAAAATAGGTTAAATGATTGCATTAAGATGCAAACTATTATAGGTAGAGAAGTTGTCAAAATTTGCAAATGTTATAGAATAATGCAATTGACATATGAAAAAATTGCCTTGATTTAAGTAAGAGAATGCTAATTATTACCAATATCTTTGTTTTAGCATTGCATTTTTGTATTCTGGAAAAAATGTTTAATATATATAGTAATATAGTACCTCCTTCATGACAGACATATGCAGATGTTCACCTAATGTTAGCCTTGCAATACAGTAACATTTAATAATGTTTTTTTCTGTTCAAAATTAGAATGCAAGGTCTTCTTTTAAAGCCTTTCTATACATCGGTGATGTGACCTAAACAAACAGAACTTCAATTTTACAAAATAGATGCAAAATCTCATCATATTATATTTGAAGTACCTTTATTTAAATACTGTACATATTTTTTTCCTTTTCCAAAGCATTGGAGTCAAGTAGAACAACACATTAACATTTTCCATAGTATGCATTTTCTAACAATTCCCCCTCACCCTGATTCTCTGGATTTTTTTCCCTTTGGAAAGGCTGTAGGAAGATGCAGCTTTTAAATTATTAAGATTTCTTTAACCAGATTAAAAAAAAAACTCCTATAAACTGGAAATTAGATGAAGTATGTGGTTACCCTATTCTGACCAATCAGGTTAGACTATTGACCAGTCTATTCCATTAGCTATAAAGGCCAGATTACAAATGCCTAACTCACCCTGAGCTGTTGCTCATATAAGGAGTCTCACTGGGGTTAGTGAGATCATTCATGTCAGTAATTGCTTATTGTGAATAAAGAATTCAAAATGTGGCCCTTAGTTAATTCAATCATAGTGTCTGTTACAATCTTCATGGTCCTGCTGCTGACTGGTGGCTTGTACAAAAACCCATTGAAACCAATAGAAGTACTTCCATGGATTTCACCGTGCTTTGGATCAGGCCCTGATTGTGCCACCCTTAATTATAGTCATATTTTTTTGCCAATATAGAAAACTAATTTGAACTGGCTGATACTGCAAATATTTCTATTTTGAGTCATTAGAATTTTGATTTTGCACCACCACAAATTAAATCTTAACCCTTGGGGGTTTGATTTAAGTCTATCCTTGGTTCTCTTTCATCATTCCATTCCCAACTTATTTCCTCCTCTGCTTAATTTGAATTTGATATAATTCAGGTCTCCTTTCACTCAGTTTTCTTGTGGTCATTATTTTCCTTCCTCCTCTCAACCCATCTTTCTTTCTGGAGATATATTCAATTGAATTATGCCATTTTTTCCATCCAATTTCTCCTTATTTTGTTTCTGGATGGCTTTCGTTTTTCCATCTTCCTCACCTTATTCCCATCATCGCAATAATAAAGCATACACAGGATGGTGGAGGAAAACTTCATGGACAACTTTGTGCAATTATAAGACAAACAGAGGCGCCAGGATATAGTAATGTGCGACAAAGTATAGAACACCTATTTTGTGCTGTGAACAGCAAATTATTTCTTCCCACAAAACCAGCATCTGTTACTCTGCTGGTGTTACCTCAGATATGCTCGGTTTCCAACCCCTTCTACTTCTCTGGACCCCTTTCTATGTCCAATTATGAATAAATATGTGGATCTTTCACCTGTTAATGCCACTTTGAGAATTATGGGACCTTTTGTGGAGGAGAACAGGGGGGTTGATTTCTACCTTGGCTGGGTGGAATCTTATATGTAATCATGAATGTTAAAGGGACAGCATTTGTCTTCAGACAGAAGATATGGGAGAAAGGGTCCAGATTTATATGATATGCAGAAGGTTTGCTAGCAAGATGGTACAGAAAGTTGGGGAGGGACAGAAAATGCCTATTTGACACCAAGTGAAGTCCACTTAAGAAGTATGAGCAACACTTGTAAGGATAAAAATGAGAAAGCAACATGATCTGTATGTTGCAATAGGTTCCTTGTTTCTTTCTCTTGACAATATGTATGTGATTTATTTACAGATTTATTTATTTACAGGATGGATTGATCTTAATGATGATTTACAGTAAATATTATTGTGACAATATTTAATTTGTATGCAGAGCTGTAGTTTGTCCCAAGATATTAGAGAGAGTGTAGACAAGCTTGTCTCTCTCACCAACAGAAGTTGGTCCAATAAAGGATAATACCTTTCCCACCTTGTCTCACTCAAATATTTAATTTGGCATTCATCTTGATATCTGAACTCCAAATTGAGACATTCCAGATTTCAATAAGAGAAATGAAACACCACGCTCCCCTGCTGACTGCAGCTTTGCTAGTCAGGTAAGAAAAGAGGATTTAACCCTTTAGGAAGGCTTGGGCAGAAGACTAATGGAAGACTGAATCTTTAGTTCACGGGAAAGAGTTCTGGAGGTTTTCTAAGCATGTAACAGAAGAAATAGCTCTTGATTTTTCTGATAGGTGGTTTAGTATCTTGGATGCTAGATAGTGTCCTTCATGAGAGTCACTTTGTGCTATTATAGCATCTTCTAGGGAAAACCAATACGACTGAGTAAACATAATTGGAGATTAGCATAAAGGAGTTATCCAGAACAATGGAATTTCTGTTGAAGACTGAAATCTCTTTGCTTATTGTCATCCAAGAAGGATTAATGAAGGGAGGTTAATATTATTTTGCCTATAATGTCATCTTCCAGTTAGCAAATGTCCCCTTAAAGTATATTTCAAAATTAACATACACTACAGTATATGGCTGCATTGTTAGCTGACAACTTGGACATGACATTTTAAAATTTTAGTTTTCTTATTCTCGTTGCGTCAGCCTCAATCTGACAATGAGTATATCACAACAGTATGAATTTCATGTTCATGAAAAGGGTTAATCCCAGCCATACTGCATCTCTTCAGAGAAATATAGAGTGTAATTTGTGGTAAATGTAAAACTTTAATTATTTCAGGAAATGGATTTTTGAATAGTTTTTTCTCTAGAATTTACTTTTTACATTGTTGGTTGTAAAAACAGTAATTTTAAATGACAAGGGATTAAATAATAACAAAGTCTGTTAATCTACAGGTAAACTCTAAAAGTGGAAAGAAATGTGGGATTTTCAGAACTGTTTCGCTAATCCACTTTTAAGATGACCTAGACAGACCACCATTCCCAAAAGAATAATTCAATTTCTAGGAGACAGTTGTGCTAACATATACAAGATGTATGTAGTACACCACTATCATAAAGGGCTGTTTCCAAAAAGAAATCAGCTGAGATTAGCAAGATGCTTTTATTTATAGGCTAAGCCATAATTCTCTCTGATACTGTTAGCATCTCACTGTCAATTTATCAGAATAACTGTCCAAGTAGTTATTATTTTAATCATTTTATCTATTTATCAGTATTTACCTGTGTGAGTAGGATTTACCAGAGGTCTGAGGGAATTCTAAAATCAGCCATGTATTATATTAAGTGCCTAAAAGAAATGTTTTCACCCTTCCTTCCTTTTTTTTTTTTTTTGTAAATAAGGGAATCTACTTTCTCCTTTTTCCAATAGTATTCTTTGCTTTCAGTTTCAATTACTTAGCATACTGTCAACTATAGTTTCTGCAAATCACATGACAAATTGTGTTCTAATTACCAGCTGGGATGCAAAAGAGTGAAAAATAAAATACAAAGAGTGCTTTGCATCACAGTTAAATACTGTTTGAAAAGAGGATATTGGAAAATGAGGGAACAGGTATATGTTTTCCATATTGTGAGGATAGGAAAAAGTACTTGAGGAATTTTTTAAAGAAAACAAAACCTTGGAGCAAAACAAAACAGCACAAGAACAAAGAAAATGTGAATTTGGGATTTGCAG
This sequence comes from Caretta caretta, assembly GCF_965140235.1. NCBI lineage: Eukaryota > Metazoa > Chordata > Testudines > Cheloniidae > Caretta > Caretta caretta. Next base: position 72,251,824 of record NC_134206.1, on the reverse strand, counting down.
CTCTGCAGCATGAAGTAATGCCATGTAAAATGTTTCACTTCCATTCTTTACAGTCTCTTGAAAGCAAAACAGGCCAGATCTTCAACTGATGAAAATCAACATAGCTCCATTAACTTCAATGGAGCTACAAGAATTTATATCAGCAAAGGATCTAGCCCAACTATTACAGAGCAGTGGTATAAGATAAAGCAAAGCCAGAACCCGTCAATTCTAAAGGCAACAGGGAAGCGGTAATCTCAAAGCTAAAAAATAAATGTATGTACAAATTTCAAAAAGACAATAATAATTCGGTTTTAACAGATTCTAAATCACTTTTCAGTGGTATAACTCCATGGAACTCAATAATACTTTATACCCATTTACACCAACTGAGGATCTGGCACATGGATGATTTCCCCCTTCCTCCTCTTCTCCTCCCTCCCCCCGAACCCCCTGCCCCGTGCAGAATATAGAGAGAAATTTGGGGAGAAAGATACGATGGGACTTAACTGAAAGTTTTGCTTCAGTATTGACTCTATGATCAGTCCCTGTATGTGCACAATATTTTGACAAACTCAACTGAGCGTCTATCAATGCATTTATATATAGGGCCAAATTGATAATCTTACTCACACAAAAAATCCCACTGAAGCTTTGTTCCAGCAAGGCCTTGTGTGATGTACACTAAAGTGTGCAGGTCTGTTGCAGTACAGTGAAAATGGAGGCTACCTGTGTGTGCAAAATAAATGTAAGCACTGTGCTCCTCATCAATCAGTAGCAAGCTGCAAACCCCTGAGAGCTACTCTCAATATGTAAGTGCACAAGGTAAAATGGGGTAGTGTATGAATGGAGAAGAGGTATGTTGAAAGAACAGGGGTTTCTGAGTGATTATCAACACTCTAATGAAGTTCTTAGCTACACATTTTCATATAGGCTTTCTTCTACTGCTAAGCAGGAGTAACTCTGTGGTCACATAGCAGCACTCTCATTAATGCAAGACCAGATATCACTGCACTGCCAATACTGCTCACCAGATTTTAGGTTGCATTTACATGTGAAACACTCCACACTGGTTGCGTTTGCATCTATAGGTTACCAGTTAACTATCATATCCTAACTCCGTCTGGAAGTGGAGCCCAGCTGCTTGTGCCAGGATGTATGTGTAGGTGTCAATTCTTAGAAATAACAATAATTATGTGGATCAAACCAGACCAATCGCTACACTCTGAAATGGACTCACACAGGAAAATGATAAGACAAAACCACAATTTAATTATCACAATTCTCCTTCCCCATATAGTTCTCCCTGGTTTAGAGATGGGAAAATTCAGACAAATGGATTGTAATTTGACTGAGGTCTGGTCTACACTACAGAGTTAGATCAACGTAAGGCACCTTACATTGACTTAACTCTACACTACGATGTTGCTTCTGCCGACGTAAGTCATCCATTACTCTTAATAACTGCACCTTTATGAGAGGTGTAGCACTTAGGTCAGTGTAGTTAGGTCAACCCACTGCCAATGTAGGCCAACTGACAGCCCAGATGGAAGCCTGCTGGGCAGGACTGGGGCTGTCAGTGCCACACAGTGTCCCACACTGACAGCCGGTGCAAGCGTTCCTGGTGCGGACACTCACTGCCAACAGAAGTAGCTAGAGTGGACATAGAAAACCAATTTAATTACTGCAGTAGCTATATGTTGACGTAACTGAAGTGGACTTAATTTTGCAGCGTAGACGTGCTCTAAGATCAAAAGGGAGTACTTAGTGCCCGAGTCAGGATTTGAATTCAGGGGCCCATTGCTCTCACTAACAAGCTTAGTACATTATCCCACACTGTCTCACAACATTAGACTGCTTCTTCTTCTAGGCAGTGGAAGAAGTGGCTCAGCTACAGGCAATTGGCTTGAAGAAAGTTTACAAGGCCCTAGGGCTATATGTGGCCACATGTATGGCATTGTTCTCTACAGCTGCAAACTGATACCTGAAAATCAAGAGACCATGGCGCAGACCTGAAAGCCTTGGCTGGCCCTGAGGAAGGGAAGCAATAAGGAGCCTGTGATTCATAGGAAAATAAGTGAGAAACTTTCAACATTTGGATTGGTTTGTGTAATTTCACTTTTTCAAGGATATCTTCACAAGGAAAGGACCTAGAAACTTTTTCTAAAATAAAGCTGAAGTTAACTCTGATGTTTCTAGGTCCCCCAAATCAGTGGAGATTTCATGCCATGAGTCTGGGGCTGCCAAATCCTGCCACTGCCTTGTGTAACGTTGCTAAAATTTTTCAACAGTTTGGTGAGATGATTCAGCATGGCCAGAATTTTAAATCTTTTATGTATAGTTAACTATTGTTAAATAATAAAAAGAGAAGATTTAGGCCCAGTGCTGCAAACAGCTGGATGTCTCCTGTCAGGTATGAAGAGCTTGCCACTCCCTTGAAGTTAATGGGAATTGAGGGAACTATGAACCTCACAGAAGTAGCACATCTTGTGGACCAGATTGTGGTACCCATATTCACTACATGGTACCTTATTCCACAGAAGTTAATGGGACTATTTGTTGAATAAGTTGCTTCTCAGTATGTGTCAGAATTACGCTCAAAATGATATTTATTATTTTCAAGCGAGCTCCTCAGACACTGTGCAGAAAGAAATACTGTTTGTCTATCATATAATAGATCCTACTTTACATAAGAAAAGATCAGGAAACCTATGAAGCATATTACGGAAAATAGAAGACTAGAAGGTATAAGTATATATACTTCTAAGGCCATGCTGATATATTTCCCAGATTGATTTTGTGGTTGGAAGCTGTCAGATCTATTTAGAGTACTTTTTGTATAAGGGGGAAAGAATTCTAGGAAGCTTTCAATTATGACCTCAATTCATGCTAATTTTAATACCTTCACTCTATTATCCCATAACAGTAAACAAGGATCTTCTTCCTTTTAGCATACTGTGCAACTCACTCACTTTCTCTTCCCTTCTTTCCTACAGGGGGGCATTTCATCTAAAAGGGACTGATGTAAAGGTCTAGGCATTTCACTGTATCTAAATCAACAGAGCTGGTAATGTCAGATCATAATGCAGCTGGCAATGAGACAAAACAAATGGCCATAAATAATGTATAAAGAATGAACCCTCCTCTTATTGCTGCAGCCCAAAGTACATCTCCAGGCAATCCATCCATTTACCAATTAGAGAGCACTTTTCAGTGCTCCTGCATTAACCTGGAGAGTAGAGAGCTTATCTAAGAAATTGTTAAACTTCATCCTAGATATTAAGTCAAAAAATTTTCAGTTCAACATGAGGAATTAATTATGCATGTTTCCATGCATTAAAGAAAAAGATGGGTCTCAGCTGCACCCACATTTTATTAAAAACGTTGTTGTAAAGTACATTACATTACCAGGAGCACTGACATACAAAAAGCTGGGGGTCTATACAACATTTTCATTATTTGTACAACAAAAAATGCTGAATTATTTTCTAAATAAGGAGTATAACATACAGGGTATTTGTGGTTAAACATAGTGTAATATTCTCATCACACAACTTTGATGAAAAGTGAAAATAAACCTCATCAGATCTCAATGTGAAGAACATGACTAACAACATGCTTTTTACTGTGATTCTACTCTTGAGTCAATATAGGTTTATTGTGTGACTTAAGGCAAATCTTTAAAGATGTGTGGTCTGATTTTCCTCTCCCACAGAAGAATCATTGAGAAGGATTGGGAGGAGAAGTCTAGTGGGAATTCTGTAAGGTTCTCTCTCCTCATAGAAAGAAAAGGAGTACTTGTGGCACCTTAGAGACTAACAAATTTTCCACTGAATGCATCCAATGAAGTGAGCTGTAGCTCACAAAAGCTTATGCTCAAATAAATTTGTTAGTCTCTAAGGTGCCACAGGTACTCCTTTTCTTTTTGCAAATACAGACTAACGCGGCTGCTACTCTGAAACCTCTCCTCATAGAGTTTCCTTCTTATTTTGCTCTTTAAGATGAAACTTTTCTATCCTTTCACTGAGGGTGCGGGTGTGGCCTGGACACATGACAGACCTCTAGGCTCCAAGCTCATAAATCCTGGAGATACTACAAGAAAAGTCAGTGGTGTTCCCTAGGACTCTATCTGCTCCCAATGAACTGCATGGGAGACTATTTGTCTACTTCAAGGGCAGGGGCAGATTGAGCACTGGCAATTACCAAAGGGAGCCTGACACTTCTCCCTGAACCTCTCCTCAAAAGAAAAGACCTGTTGACCTTCTGTTTCTTTACCATCCATCTGTTCTGTCTCCTCCAGCCCCTTCCAGGGAGTCAGAAGTCAGGGAAGAGGAAGTAATGGAAGCTTGTTGCAGACTGAACTCTTGGATGGAGATTTTTGAGAATTATACACCTGAGAAGATCAAATAGGGTTTATGCTTTATTCTTTCAAATTGACTACTACCCTTCTTATCAGGCTCTTCACTCACTAAATCACTGAAATATAATATCATGTTCTGTTTCCAAATACAGGCTTCCCTAGGGGAGTATGTAAACGTTCTGACAAATTTCCATCCTTACACACATTAAAGCCATTCCTGATTCATTCCCTTTTTTGTCCCAGCCTAGCCAGCATAATAGTGAGAGAATGTTGATATTAAATGTCTAGCTCAGTTGTTCCCAAACTTGTTCTGCCGCTTGTGCAGGGAAAGCCCCTGGCAGGCTGGGCCAGTTTGTTTACCGATCGCGGCTCCCAGTGGCTATGGTTCGCTGCTCCAGGCCAATGGGAGCTGCGGGAAGGGCAGCCAGTACGTCCCTCAGCCTACGCCGCTTCCAGGAGCCGCGATTGGCCAAACCTGCGAACGCGGCAGGTAAACAAACTGGCCTGCCCTGCCAGGGGCTTTCCCTTCACAAGCGGCGGAACAAGTTTGGGAACCATTGGTCTAGATCATACATTTTGATCCCAAAGGTTCACATTCTTTTTCAGAACTACCAACAAGACAGAAGAAATTCAAAGCTTCTCAGAGTCTACTTTTTATATATACCTTCAGTTGAGACTTTTCATAAAATTATAGAAGTGTGATGTATATATTGCCCTGTTTCATTCACTCCTGGAATCTAATCAATACACCTGAAACCTTGTAAATGTCTATCTTCCATCTACACATTATTAAATGAAAAAGGAATAGTGGGAATACATCCTGGAACACTATGTTGATAAATAATGGTGGAATGAGGTAGTACAGGTAATTCCCAAAGATTTCATCACAGCTGATGCAGGAGAAACAAAGTAGAAAATCCTATCTACATTGAGCATTGACTAACTGTTGAGAAACAAATTTATTCCTAGGGCTGAGTTCACATTTCTTAGATGTGTTACACAAGTAGCAGATTGGGTCTATTGCTGGTGGTTGTGTTCCAGAATGGTCTCATACTAAGAAGAAACAATGTTAGTATAGGTGTAGTAATTTTAGTACTGAAGTCTCTAGACCCTATGGTACATCTGCCTGGACAGGTCCTTCAGTCAAGTGATGCCTCAGGCTGTCATTTTTTTGCATCATAGAAAACAGTTCTGCTCACCTGGATAAAATCTCCCCACATTCATTACTGCTCTGGAAATCACTGATTTCGGGAATCCTTCTCATGAAGAATAAATAGCAAGAATGAAAAATGAAACTGACAGTTACTATAAGGTCTGGAGACATTTTCAACTCTCTGTCTGAAAGAACTCGATTAAGAGCTTGATGGTGAATTAAGTGATGAATCTTTGAATCTTCCTCCAACACTATTTAATTGACAGCAAATTTACATGAGTTTAGAGGGAGGTTTCTCATACCCCAAGGGGTTAGGATGGGTTTGGAGGGTGTTTTATGTTTGTAATTAGTTTACATACTACTTTGGAGAGTGGGAAGTGAGGAGGGATTTTGGCAGAAGAAAGGAATTTAAAAAAAAACCCTCTCGAATTATATTATATACTTATTATGCTTGCGTTGTCAGAAAAAAAAAACCTGCCTGACAAGTTTTGTTGGTTGCTGTTCAATGGTATGTACCCCCTCCCGTTTTACTGTGCAGTGTAGATATGCACATTAATAAGGAGCAAGGATGTCAGCCTTTTCTGGGTTTAGCACACTGTACATCTCCAATAATACACAGAAGTTGATATCAATAAGTAATATTAAAATTAAACGTTTACACTCAGAAGTGTTCAAACAGGAATAAGATTGACTGATTTTTGGTTCCATGTCTTTGCACCTGGACATAGCCCTTCCCTACCCACAAAGCCCCAGTTGTGTAGTGTACTGTAGATGGGAACTTTTCACGTTTGGGGCAGGGAAATCCAATGCAATAGAACTGTTGTTCTCCCCCTTCTCCACCTACTTCTTGGTTCCACCAGTTGTAGCATCCAGGAACAAAATAGGGTGCATCCAATCCAGGGAAATGAAAGTAATTAAAGACAAAAGTTTGTCAAGGACTTACATTATGATAACAACAAGAGTTTTATTTCTAGAAGGAGAGAGATGTTTTGGGAAAAATAATCACTCCAAATGGGCACATTATAGCTTTTGGATGACAACTTATAAGAACCCTAACCTTCAGTATTTTAAAAGCATTTAGATTTTGTTAATAAATATCAGTATTCTTTTTGTTTGAAAAAAATGAAAAGAGTAATAGGTATATCAATATAACTATTTAATGTCCATTCTTCATTATTATGTTGGCCTTGGAATAAATGTAACTTTTAACACTGAAAATCAAGAAAAGACAAGGGCATTTTATTTTAAAACTAAATCATGGGGGAAAAAGTCTAAAAGTTAAATTCACTTAAGAAAAATATATTATTTTGGAAGCTTACACACAACAGCCCAGCTGCCCACAATGGAGTCCCTTTGCCAAGTGCACTTGGGGTGGATCTCTTTATTATGCAAGTCACCTTGGCAGAAAATCTATTGTTTGCATTATGCTAGTCTCCTAATTCCAATTGATTTGTCACCACTCTTTCAATTGCAGCTGTAGGTGACCAGTTTTATTCTTTTTAATGAGGAGATAAAATTGTAGGGAACACAGATGGTTTCTAGTGGTACTAGCTACTCAGCTGAAAATGAAAAAACTTAGAGATGAAGTGAAAATGAGGCTTACCTGTTTGTTTGTGTAATTGTAAGGTTGTGTGTGTCTGCATATTAGGACTCATTGAAGTTTTCTTTTTAAATTGATTTCAATAGGTTTTAGATCAGGACCATAAAGCCTCTCGGCCCTGATCCTGCAAGCAGCTCCTGGTGGTAGGGTTCCCAGGTGTGCAATGTCCACTTATTCACAACAGCTGACAGAACTTGGACCTACTGTTATGATGGTGGTGGTGGTGGTGTCAGGAATCAGACCCTGCAGCAGAGCCTGTCTGGAAGCAGGGCCTGTAGCAGAGGCAGTCTCCAGGCAACCTAACTAGTGCAGCTGGCCTGTAGTAGACTGCCTAATTGGCTACACTGCCTGATTGGCTGGGAGAGTCAGCAATTCAGCTCTTAAGCTCTTAACCAGAGGCAATAGTCGTTCAGCACCTGTTCAAAGCATTTGCCCATGACTGCATTAGTGCCTGCCTTGCTACACTCCATGTAATCCAGCTCTCATTCTCAAGTCTGTTTGCTCACTTTTTGACTTCAACTCTGATCATTGGCTCTGGCCTCTGACTCTAGCTCTGACCTTGAGCTCTTATTTTTGGCTATTGACTCCTGCTCTCGACACTAGTTGTGACTACCAACATCCTGCTTCCTGACAGATGGAAAGAATCTACCCTAACTGTTCCTTTATTTATTTTTAACTATAGCAAAAAGACATTTATAAATGTATCTCTAGACTAGGGGTGGCCAAACTGTGGCTTGCAAGCCACAGGCAGCTCTTTTACCATTAAAGTGTGGCTTGCGGAGTCCCCCACATACTCCACCTACCACACTCGGGGGAGAAGCTCAGGATCTTTGCCTTGTGGTGGATAGGGGCTTCTGCTGATGAGGATGGGTGGTGTCAGGGCTCTAGCCCTATGGGGTGCACCTCCAGGGGCTTTGGACTTCAGAAGGAGTGGGGCTCAAGCCCCGAACCCTGGCAGGTGCGACTCGGCTCTCAAATGCCTAAAGTCTGTCATAGGCGACTTGGAGGGTCAGTAAGTTTGGCCACCCCTGCTCTAGACTGTGCAGGCACTCAGAACAGCAATGGAAGCAGTGTGAGAAACTAAACAGAGTAAAATTGAATAGTGCATATGTTGTACCTTGATCTGTACGTAGAAAGGTGATTCCATTTGGTGGAAGATCTCAATATTTCAAAATTTGGTTTAATTCTGTTTGGAACAAAACCCAACAACTCTGAAATTCTCCGCAAAATGGAAAAGAGCCTTGGCTCTACGACATTCCACCTGGTGGATCCTGCTAGCCCAGGCTACCAAGGAACTCAGAGCCAGGATTCCCAAGGTCCTGCCTCCCCATCATCCTGCCTGGTGAGCTGAGTCAGAGATGGTAGACCTGACTGAGTTGGGAGCTTGGATCTGGATCTTCCAGGTCTTCCAAACTCTCAACTCTCCATCAGGCCACCAAGTGTTGGGTGGGCAAGCTGGCAGGAAACAGAATAGGGTTCAGAACATGCCTGCTAGGCAGAGTTACATCAGAAATCTGGTAGGTTTCATCATAACTTCATTGAAAATCAAGTTTGTCTCTGAAATATTTGATTTTGACAAATCTGCCTTTGCCAATGGAAAAATGTCATCCATGAATTTCTGACCAGCTGATTAGGTAGCTAATATTCAATACTGTAAAAAAAAAAAAGAAAGAAACAGCTGGATAGTTTTTATAAGTAGAGATGGGAGAACAACTGATTTTTTCAATTGGGTGGCAATTCTGAGAAGAAAAAGATGATTCAGATCAAACTGATGCTCACCTCTTTTGGTCTGTTTTAAGTTGAACAAAATGTTTCATTCAACCTGAAAGGTTTTGTTTCAAAGTATTTTTAAAGGGCTATATTTACAAAATGGCAGTAAGAGATGACATGGTGGTGTTTTCCTTACACCCTTTAGCCCAGCAGTCAGAGGACTCACATTGGGTGTAGGAGATCTAGGTCTGAATCATTGTTCTGTGATCTGTTGAGTGCCCTAATCACCAGGCTATAGGGTATTCTGGAGCAGATTTCTCTCAGGCTGTCTTGTTGAAGCTGTTCCACTTGATACGAATAATTAAATAGTCATTGAAGCAGGGGTATTAAAACCTTGGTCACCCCTCCTTTAGGTGACTGCTAGAGCCACCAGGCTACAGCTGTCTCAATTTCTGACTGTTCAAGTATTTCAGACTAAATGAAACTGCATCACCAGAAGAGACTGAGAGAAATCTGCCCCAGACTACCCCATATTCTGGTGGGTAGGGCACATTCCTGGGCGGTGAGAGACCAAGTTCATATAATTTCTTCTCATGAGGCAGAGGGGGAACTGAACCTGGGTTTCCCACATCCTTTGTCAGTGCCCTAAGTACCGGGCTAAAAGTGCTAAAGGAGGCACCTGCACCACCTCCTCCTTCTCTGTTTTTCTGAGAAAAAAGGAGTGACCTGGCTTAGGCACCAAATTCCAGGAGCTGGTTCAGAGCTGAGAAGCCTGAGTGGAAATAGATGCCTCCTTCTGGCGTGGATTTAGCCACCGGACTCCCTTTGAGGGGTGAGGCTCAGGCCACATCCCTCTCCTTGGCATTTTCTACTGCCTAGCTTAGGTGGCATCCTAGTCAGTGTGCTGGCTTTTTTGTGGATCCCACTCCTTAAGCACCTAACTCTCCCTGTGCATCCTATAAAAAAATCTGGTCACCTAACATGGGGTTGTGAATTACATTAGGAGGCAGAGGGCCTACAAGTTAGGCACTGCAACACTGCACCTTGCAGTGCCTAAATCCTTTTTGTGAATCCCATCCTAGGCAATTGCTGAACATCATACTCATGAAGTGGAAATACTGGATGTGGGATCCCTTGTGAGAAGTGTGGACTCCTGCATGCTGCGGAACTGACATTTTTACAGGGATCCCTTTGCCACAGCATGAAGGGGAGCTTTGGAGGCAGGTCCACTGGATGTGTTTCTACTTGATTCTGTCACCAAAGCCCCTGTAGAAAGGGAAGATAACACAAGCCTTCATAAATGGTTTCAGAATGGCCTGAGGGATTTCTAGTTCAATCCCTTGCTTTTCAGTTTACAGGTAATGTATATTTCTTTATTATATTTTCAAAGTTTACTGTAATCACAGTATTTAACATAGGCATTGCTCAGTTTTACTGAACTTTTGTCAATCAACTTCTTTTAATACTAATTGAAGTTGTTTGGCTAAAGCTTGATCTAACAATATACAGTTCTGAGACCATTAAAATTACTTGTCAAATGGTTGTTTTGTTTGTTTGCCTTTTTTTGTTTTTGTTTTTTTCTTGATGCACTGGAAATGCACAGTATTGTACAAAGGGTAATGGAGGAAAATACATCATGATCAGGATCACTATTACAGTTTTGTTTCCTACCTATAACCTTTTTACACAGAAAATAAACCTTTTCATGTGCAAACTTTCTGATATTTATATTTAACCCTTTAAAATCTGACCCTTACCCATAACTTTCACATATCATTGCTTGTTTGTAAATGATGATCAACTTTAAATGAACAGTTGTCAAGTAGACAGCAGCAACGTGGCCATTCAGAATGGATTTAGAAGCAAGTCTCTAGGTAGGAACATTTTCTTCAATTTTTTCTCCTGAAATAAACACAATGTATTGAATGCTGCACAGCCATTTACAATTTGGAATGGCCAGAATTGTGGCTGACCATTAGGGATTTGCACTGCAATAGAAACTAAGTCTCCTGACTGGAAAACTCCATTTAATTTTTCCTCTCTTCCCCAGAAATACATGTTCCAATGCTTCTAACTTGTGACCTTAGGGACTGACCTGAAAGTCAAAGTTAAAGGAGGCAGTAGTGTAAAAGAACTCATTGCAGCTGTTTTGGAAGCTAACAAGGAAAACCAGTATGATGGAAAAGAATGGAACAAATTCCTTTCTCTTATGTGTCATTAGGAAGAGGAACTAGCAAAACAGATACCATGACAGAAGGAAACTGATAACTGTCTGAGTATCTTAAATGCAGGAAGACAGATTTAGCAATTTAAAGTATATTTTCAATCACATTAAAAGCCTAAAGAACACAAATATTTTTCCTTCCCTCTCATAATCCAGTTGTCTTGGTACAATCTGAGATAGTGCTTAACCAATTATTAGGCCTTTGGATCCTTAAACTATCTTAATGCTTAATTCTTGAGTTCATGAGTTTTTGAGTGTCTCCTAGGCCTCTGACATGTAGGACCTGAGAAACTGGCTACATAACACTGCAGTGATCCATACTTCTCTCTTTTATCTATTGATATTTGCTTCTATTTAGTTAAGAACCATAACCAATGAGATATATGTTGCCCTGGAAAGGAACTCAAGCGATTTGCCAGTACAGCTTCTCTTATACTGTTTCCTTCATCTATTTTATACACTTCTATTGAGATAGTAACTTATTACTGAAGATCTGAATGAAGTCAAAGGTGCCATTTGTTGACTTCAACTGATATTGAACTAAATTCCAAATGTCCTGTCATTAATCCCACAGTGAGATCTCAGCTGCACCATCAATTAACTGAACTAATCAACTATTCTCAGAAAGGTGCAAATCAGATGGTAAAGATACTATCTCAAAATTCTGCATAGTTTTTTGAAGAGAAACTCTCTGTCTAGTGCAGTTTCTTCCTCAGATTCAAGTAACTGAGAGCCCAGAATGAAATACTCCTTCTTCTTCATGAGAACCATCATTTCCAATCTTTCTTTTCATTTCCAAGCTTGATAAACAGAGAGAGAGAGAGAGAAAGTGACCTAGTAGTGTTAACATAAACCTTTATTCCATTAACTTCTGATCTAATCCTAGTTGGAGTATTGACCTCCTTTGTGGCCAGGGTAGCACAAAATATTTTTCAATTTCTGAATCTGCGAAATGGAAATAATATTTTGAGGAAAAATCATATTTTGATGATTATACCCAACATTTATAAATTGCTATGTACTAAGATCATGTTTAGGTGAGTTTAAAGAGGTTCTGAAGTGTAGAATCCTAGATACAATATGCTCTTGATATTCAATATTTTTTGTTAAACCCATGTTGCTGTGGCAAAGAAAATAAAAAGCAAACAAACAATAAATTATAGTTATGTATGAACCTATTACATTTGTGCCCAATTTCTGTAGAACTACATAATTTGTACTCCCTGTGCTGGCAAGTTTATTTAACAAACCTTGTTTTGGAATTGTGCTGATGGTATATAATTGCATCGTTTATGAGACTGGCACAGGATAAAGGAGATCCATGTTAACTTGTGCCATACAGAGAAACAAAGGAAGGGGAGAAAAATCAAAGTTAGTCAAAAGGAAAAGAACAAGATGGCCTATGAATGAAATGATTTTTCAAGCTTCTAAGACACTACTGCAAACAATGAAGAGCAAAACACAAATATTTATGGCATGAAAGAATGATGAAAATTGATTGCTTAGTATAAGGAACTTGATGCTAATAATTACTTTTTTATTCTATCTTTTCTTCCTTCCCCTTTATCTTTGAATATTCTTTCACCTTACACATTGCATTGAAACATGCCTTGTTTTCTCTTATGCTGAACAATGGTTTTTTTTTTTCAACCAACTTTGCTACCCTATACTTTTCTACCTCTCTTTGCTTTAGAGTTTCACTCCCCTGAGATTTCTTTTACTACCAATGAAATCCCTTCTTAGCTAAGTCTATGGATCTCTTTTCATGCTTCATTCTCTTTGACCTGTCTTTTTCCTTTAACAAAAGATCTGGCTACGGCACAGAGACTGCACTTGTCATTTTGGTTGAATACCTTCTGCTGGCAATAGACAGTGATCAGATGTCCATAGTGATGTTGCTATATCTATCAGCTGATTTCTGTGTCAGGAAACTTGAGGTATTACTGATACAACCATAGTCCTTGGCAGAGTGGATGGAATATTTTGATAAATGTAAGAAATGGAAACAAAGTGGAAATGAAGTTTTGATGAAAAATAGAAAAAGAAACTTTTTTTTTAAAATCACTCTTTTTCTTTTCTATTTTCTGATCAGCTGTACCATGTTCCACACATCGGGTCACCTAGATTTTATTATTGCAATGCACCCTACCTGGAGCTACACATACAATCTAGTTGGAAGTTTAAGCTATTTCAGAAGGTGACAAGATTCCTTGTTAAATAGATTGTGGCATTGTGAGAACATGTCAACTTGCCATCATTGCTTTGGATCTGCACTGGTTTTCAGGAGGAATTTGAGATGTTGGTTTTGTTAATTTCCTCCGGATTTTTATATGTGTCAATGCCATAACTGAGATCAGCAGAAATGCTCAAGGAGCAGCTAGCTCCTAAAGTAAGTAACAGCCAAAATTACTGGTAGGGCATTCTTCTGGAGCTCTTGATCACAAACCAAATGTGTTGACCTTCAAGCAAGTGCAAAAGCCCACTTGTTAGGAGGGTTGAGGCACTTGCAGGACAGTTTGTCAGGAATGTGATGGTTGGGGACATTTGGACTTAACTCTTAACCTTACAATGCATGCCACAAGGAGCAGACCTCTGAAGATGGAGTTAGGGACACCATACACCTGGATGTATATTCCTGCACTGAGTTAATGGAAGAATGAGACCCTATATCTGAAATATGTTCTTGCTGAGGGGTTTCTGGTACCTGATGGTAAAGCGAATATGCTGCTGTTTTGGTTTTGCAATATTTTATATTTTTAATAGGCAAGTGTACCTACGAGGAAATATGTTTTATCATGTTACTTTATTTGCATCAAAATATCTAAATAAATAAAGCAGATAAATCAGTACTAGTCACGTTGATCTCACTGTTCTACAGAAAACAGGATGGAAGGTGCTAACAAGCTTTGTTTTGGCAACTGCAACAGAAATATTTGGAGAGCTTGAATGACTTCATTTCTACTTTTCTGTCACTCTGATACCCTCAAAGTTTGCTGATTGATTTAAATATATGAATGTTAAATTCAGGCTGGCAGAATTGTTTTGACTCATTGTGGTATTTTTCTCCTTTGAATGCCCATTATTTGAGTGATCTTGGAGCTTCTTGATTATATTTGATTGCAAATCGGCTGATACTGGGTTAAGAAGGAGTTAGGTATATTGGTGAAACCTTTAACTGCTCATACAAATAAAATGTTTTATCTTTAAGACACAGCCCATAGTCTGAAGCAGTGCTCAGCTGCACCACTTGAAGAGGAGCACCAGGAGACATTCTGACTCAAGGGGGCAAATGGTCTCTCAGTGTGATGGGAAGTACATCCATTTCTGTATCCTTTTGTAGAGTGCAACTTACTCTTCTATTTGTGCTGTCTTCACTCTGACTCTTCTCTGCTTCCTCTAGCCCTTTTGAGGAACCATACACCCTCTTGGGATCAAGGAGAAAGCAGTAGAGGAGACCTTCCGACTGCAAATCTGAATTACAGGTATAGTCACTACACATATTGCGCAAAAGGTGGGGGTAAGCTACTTCTCCCTTCCACCCTACCCCACTTTGTACAAGAAACCCACATACAGGCCAGACAAAATCTTGTCTTAAGGAAGGTTGCAAGGAAGAGACAGAGGAAGACACAATGGCATGGAAGTGCAAGTAGATGGGAAAATGGGTTGTTCACACTATAAAGATGGCCCCAAAACAGAGACCTGGTGTGATCTCTGTCTTCTGGTGATAATAATAAATGGGGGTAGCTGGCCAAGAGCCCTGCAAAACAACACAGTGGTAAAGGCATCTGGAAAGTTTTATAAGATCCTTGAGATAAAATCTATCAATATAGATTAGCATCCAATATTTTGGATCTCAAATTCAGAACAGTTCAAGATTCTCTCATGGTTTTATTATTATTATATTTTATTATTAATTTATTATTTTAGAGGTTTGTTTCTATCTTGAGGCTTTTATAACACTGCATTATTGTGATGAAATATCATTATGTACTGATGCAACATTAAAATGAAATATGAAATAGATCACACAGGATTAATAGATTTTTGCTATGGTGGGGAAGGAGCTATTTAAGAACAGCTGGAAAGCTGTATCCATTTGGATGCAACAGTAATTAAGATAATACATTCAGAAAACCTATATTCACCCTTCGGTTATTTGGAAAACAGTCCCTTTGACAAACATTGAAAATATCAGCAACTGCTTATGACACAGCAATAACATATAAGGTCACCAGCTCTTTCTAATTTCAGTCTTGGCTCTGAGTGAGGGGGAAGTGTCCGCTTTTTTCTCCCTCTTAATACTATCTATCCTGCTGAAAAGGAACAAGAGAAAGCAGATCATCCTTGTGCCGTTACTTATCCCCCCTCTGTTTAGGATACTTGTTTCTTTCTTTAATTTCCAATTTTCTTTTTCCTCTTGCTGTTTTTTTTTTTTTAGTTAAGTAACAATAGCTTCTCATGCCCAGAAAGTTGCAGAAAAAACACTTAACGATCGTGAGACTGAACAGTCATAAAAGTGAACGTCTAGCTAGGTTCCTGTCATGTGTATACAACCTCAGTGGCCATTTAAATGATGAAATACTGAAAGAAAAAACAGGCCAAAGGATTCTGAATTCAATACTTAAACTTAGTTATCCTCTGAAAATAACATTAGCAAACAATCTACTGATCCATCCTTTAACAAAAGTAAATTTAAAAATAACACCACTAAATAACACTTTCTGATCACGATAACTTAAATATCAAGTTCTCTACTATTACATATCTTCCTTTCTGATTCTAAAGGCCAGACTTTACTGCACTTACTCCCTTGAGTAGTCCACAAGTAGTCCAAGTAAGATAAGAACTCATGAGGCATGAGTAAGGCTGCGAGTCTGTCATGATGTCGCAGTATGACTTCTTCAGAGGCTGGTGCTGGCTCAGGGTTGCCCGAGCTGGGGAGCCCTTGGGCCAGCAGCAGTACTTTGGGTGTGTGGGAGGTTGGGGTTCAGGGTGGCACTTACCTCTGGGTGAGGGGCTCCTCACCTCCCACAGGCATGGCCCTGAAGCTCCTAGGTGGTGGAGGGGCCAGTGGCTGCGGTTCCAGGCCAATGGGAGCTGCGCATCTGGTGCTTGTGGTGGGGGCAACGTGCAGAGCCCCCGGCCCCTCTGCTGCTTAGGAGCTACAGGGACATGCAGAGCCAGGTAGGAAGCCTGCCAGGCCCGCCAGCCCCCGCTCCTCCCAGCACCAGCGGTGGTCCTGGGCCGCAGACCACCCAACTACCCCTGAGCATCAGCAGGATCCTGGGCCATCTCGCGCAGCACCTGCGGCACCCACAGAACCCTGCCCAAGTTTTAGTTAGGGGTATATAGTAAAAATCATGGGCAGGTCACTGGCCATGAATCTTTGGTTACTACCTGTGACCTGTCCATGACTTTTACTGAAAATACCCATGACTAAAACATAGCCTTAGGCATGAGTAAAGGAAGCAAAATCTGGCCCTAAATTTACAATTGCTCTCAAATGTCATATTCTCTGATAAAGTATTTCAGAAACATAAATTTACTAGATATTTAAATGTCTGTAGCTCTGACAGTGTTATCTCATTTAATTTGAAATCTCTTGGGCTTTGAATTTTCATAGAATTCCTTTACGATCACACTGTTGTTTTTTTTTAAGGTAGGGCCAAATTCTGCCTTCATATACACCTGGGCTACCCCCATTAATTTCAGTAAGGTTGCAAGGTTGAATGTGAGGGCAGAATCTGATTCTAATTTTTATTTCAGACTTTGGGTGAGGAGAAAAATATGAACGAAAGAAATATTTTGAATAAAATTTTAGAATCATAAAACAGAAGGAAAAACAGACCCAAAACATTAAAACACTTTTATTTTGGAAAACAACAAAAAATACATATATACATTAAGTATAGTCTACACTAGCAAAATTACCTGAGGCTTCCATGGAATTGAGTCTAATTATGGAATGTACAGTAAAATCAGAAATCCTCTCCTCGAACTGTGCATCCCCTTTGTGACATGGGACTCCTTCTCAGATAAAGACTATACAGTGGGTGTAATGTGATTTTAAAATGGTTTTGTCTTATAGTAGGGATAGTTTTGGCCCTGCAAGGAGGTTACATATCAGTATGAATTTCTATGGCTGAGTTATATACACCTGAAAATAAATGTAACAACAGACACATCCTTTATCATAATTGAGCTAATGACACTACTGTAATAACCCAAAGGAATTTAGTAGCCTCCATTTTGCTGCAATGTAGGATGGTGAATCCTTAACCTAAGATAAATATTCTTAGGGGGCTTCTGTTTCCTAGCTGTCAAAACCTGTGTGTTGGGTCTTCATGATTAGCCGGTTTAATATATGGGCCTCAAACAGAACAAGGCAGGCTGTCTGGGCTATAAGTCAAGACAGCTTTTCATCTTCATATTAGGAATACAGAGGTAATCATCCCAGAGTGATAGACACAACGGAGACTCAAACCAGGAGAATGTGCATGCAATTGGATGTGTGATTCAGTCTGACAAGAATTCAGTTCAGTTTGACAAGAAAATTATTTAAAATCTGAAAAAAGTTGTTTCTGCTGAGAGATAAAGGCCTCACCAAGGAATAAACAACCGAAACTTTTCTTGTAAAGAATCTGCTGTCATCTAGTTCTTTAGTCTAACACAATATGTCTTCATTATAAGGCCAGGGAAAGAAATGAATCACACACCCAATTTCAGCTAGATTGTGACTCTTGTAGCCACAGCTGTATTGTGGGTGCATGACAGTTTGTTGATTCATTCTGCTTATGGACAACAAAGGCAACCCCTCCTCTCCTCCCAAAAAACAAACCAGACCAAAACAAAACAAAAAACCTAACTCTCTGGGAAGTTGCTCGAACATATCCTGGAGGGGTAGCTTTAAAAAAGTGTGCAAGCAGGTGGAGAAGTCTGCCTCTTGGCACACATCCCACCTTATCCAACCACATTACCTTCAGGCTCTGGAGTACTTCACATGCTAGCTTTATATTCAGGGAGTGCAATATATTTTAAAGCATATTTTATATGCATGGCGTAGTACTGTGCTTCATATTTGTGTCTCTATCTGAAAACACCTAAAACACCTTAAAACATCTCTCGCTGTTGAGGAGAAAAAAAAGATTAGGCTTGATTTGTGCTCTAATTTGTATAGAGCTCAGTTCTGAATATCAACCAGAAGGGTAGGTTTTGCTCTGAGAAAACTGCTTTTCTGCCTTGCTAACTTCTTTGTCCTGTACTTTAGACCCATGACCAGAAACATAAATCAAATCTCACCTGAGGTCCCATTCCTTCCCACAGGTCCCAATTGCTTTTTAAAAAATATAATGATCCAAACCCCAGCAGTAGGACTGTAGTGTCTGAGGCTAGTGAAATACTGTAATAGCTTTATTGAGATTGGTATAGTGAGCCAGCTGCTCCTACAACACACACCATGGCCATTGCCATTCCAAACACTAAACCTCCTGAGTTGTAGTGGGGGGTTATCATTTCCATGGGGCTCCTGCTTTACATCTGGGGGGGTTGAGTAGGGAGGGGAAGCTCCCTGTGAATGTGAGATTGGAGGGACAGGAGGGGGAGTGAGAGGAGCTGCTAAGATGGGGTTTAAGGGAGGAGGTGAGGAAAGCTGGCTCCATGTTGGGAACGTGTATCCTGGCAGTTTCCACTGCCATTCCTATAGCACCTCCTGGGCACCTGGTGCCCTGTGCCCTACCCCCCTTGTAATCTGACACCCTGTTCACTAACTTACCCTGCCCTTTCCTCAGCTGCTGATACCCTTTCCTGTCCTTCACCTCACCTTGGTGGCTGGTGTACACGCTCCTGCTCCTCTGCCAGGCCAAATGTCTCTGATGGGACCTGCAGTGGCTGGAAGGTGGGACCAGGATGGGTTGGGGGATCCTATCTGTTCCCCAGTGGCTGGCCTAATTATGTGCGACACAGTGTATACTCCAGCCCCACCCTGTTCAGGTCCCTGCATTTGTCTCCCCCCATACCAACCTTCCCATGTGTGCATGGGGGAGAAAACATAGCCAGGTCCTACTCTTGCCTCTGCCAGATATTGTGAGGGCAATAAACATTGGGGGGAAGGCTGGAAAAAACAATCCTTCCCCCCAATGTTTCCAATGCAGAGACACAGTGCCCTGAGATAATCTTAGTTTTGCCTTGCTGTGATGGGGTATACAAACCCCACATACCTCAGGTGGGGGTTAAAGAATTACTATAGAAAAAGTCTGTCATTTCATTATTAGAAAACAATATGCACAAACCTTGTTATTTCAAATGATGTTTCCCAATCTTAGTTTTGCCTTGCTGTGATGGGGTATACAAACCCCACATGCCTCAGGTGAGGGTTAAGGATTTACTATAGACACTATAGAAAAGGTTTCAGAGTAACAGCCGTGTTAGTCTGTCTTTGCAAAAAGAAAAGGAGTACTTGTGGCACCTTAGAGACTAACCAATTTATTTGAGCATGAGCTTTCGTGAGCTACAGCTCACTTCATCGGATGCATACCGTGGAAACTGCAGTAGACATTATATACACACAGAGACCATGAAACAATACCCCCTCCCACCCCACTGTCCTGCTGGTAATAGCTTATCTAAAGTGATCATCAAGTTGGGCCATTTCCAGCACAAATCCAGGTTTTCTCACCCTCCGCCCCCCCCACACACACACAAACTCACTCTCCTGCTGGTAATAGCCCATCCAAAGTGACCACTCTCTTCACAATGTGTATGATAATCAAGGTGGGTCATTTCCAGCACAAATCCAGGTTCTCTCACTTTAGATAAGCTATTACCAGCAGGACAGTAGGGTGGGAGGGGGTATTGTTTCATGGTCTCTGTGTGTATATAATGTCTACTGCAGTTTCCACGGTATGCATCCGATGAAGTGAACTGTAGCTCTCGAAAGCTCATGCTCAAATAAATTGGTTAGTCTCTAAGGTGCCACAAGTACTCCTTTCCTTTTTAGAAAAGGTCTGTCATTTCATTAATAGAAAACAATATGCACAAACCTTGTTATTTCAAATGATGTTTCCCAAACACTTCAATCCAAACACACAAGAGTTTAGATAACATGATAAAACAAGTTTATCAGCTACAGAAAGATAGATAGATTTTAAGCGATTACAAGTAATGAGACATAAAAGTCACAGTTGGTTACTAAGAAATAAAAGGTAAAATGGAAACTAATATCTAACTTAGCAAGCAAAATGCACTTAAAGCAAAAAGGTTTCTCTTCCCACATGCTTACAGCAGTCTGGCTGGATCTTTCAGCTAGAACCCCTCCCACAGGTCAATGATGGTTCTTTTGTCTCTCAAAGGTCCATCTGATTTTCTTGACACCTGGTTGAGGTATCAGTTTGCCTTTTGTCTCTGAGGAATTGGTTTGGGCTGCTTCCCCAGATTTGGAATAAGCCTTAGTAACGTTATAGAGAATCTTATAACATTACATACAATGTTGCTACACATATTTTACCAGGACAAAAATTATCAGTGAATTATGAGTTTTCAAATGATACCGCACAAGACATACGTTGTACAAATTTATCAGAGTCTTATAAAAGAGGTGAACATAGGGGTACAGTCTGTCACACTGATATTTTGGAATCCTGCAGGGGACAATCTTGGATTGGACACCATTCAATATTTTCATTAATGTTTTGGATAATGGAATGAAGAGTACAGTAGAAAATTTGTGTGTAACACCATGCTGGGATGGGTTGCAAGCACTTTGGATGAAAAGATTAGAATTTAAAAAAACCTTGAGAGACTGGAGAATTGCTCTGAATTCAACAAGATGAAATTCAATAAAGAGAAGTACAAAACACTTCACATAGGAAGAAAAAATCAAATGCTTAACTATAAAATAACTGACTAGCCAGCACTACTGCTGAAAAAGATCTGAGGTTTATAGTGGATCACAAATTGAGTATGAGTCAACAATGTAATGCAGTTGTGAAAAAGGCTATTATCACTCTGAGATGTATTAACAGGAGTGTTGCATGTTACTCCTGGGAGATAACTGTCTCAATCTACTCAGGATTCGTGAGGCCTACTGTGCCAATTTAGGAATCCTCCCTTTAGAAAAGATGTGGACAAACTGGAGACAGTCCAGTGGAATCAAAGATGGAATAGGGGAGCATGGCCAACATCAAAAGTTCAAGAACAATTAATTAGACCCCACAGAGTCATGAGATTTCTTTAAAAAAATGGTTATCTCATGTTTATTGGTCTGTCTCTTGATTTTATATATATAACTCTAACTGGCCATAGCCAATTTGTGTGTGGCAGTGAATGTTGCCAACTCTCCCAGATTTGTAAAGTAAGGTGGTTTTGGCCCTGTCTGCGGGAGCTCTTGCTGAAATACCAAGCTGAGATCAAATTACATAGATTTGTATAAAATACTCCCTGGTGGTGGAGAGCTGCTAGTTTCTCCCTAACATTTTAATTAATTAATTCTGTGCCACACCAGCCCCAGATCTACCTGTCCCGCAGCCCATTCGTTAATTAGGCACCACCCCAGTCCCACCTCAATGCTGCCATCCTCCACCCACAGCTCTACATCTGCCCCTTGCCCCTCAGTGCACCTCCGCTCCCACTGCAGCTCCAGGGTTTCCTTATCTATCCCTCTCAGCCTGGAGGGCTGAGGCAGGTTTCTCTTCTTCCCCTAGCCAGGCCTGGGAGAGAGGCAGTTCCGTGAGTTCTTTGTCTCCTTCTGCCCTTTCCCAGTCCTGGTGTTGCAGGGATGAAAGGAGAGGGGGAGAAGCAGAGAGCCCATTTTTCATAGGAGGGAAGGGAGAATCAGGGAGCAGGGTTAGCCTGAGCTGCTGCTGGGATCTTTCTGGTCCCTCTTTCCTCTTCCCCTCCTGTAAGAATAGTGCTGGCTGCTCCCTCTCTCACTGTCCTTACTCAAAACCCCTTCTGGGCTCCTGAGGAAAACCCCTCCCTCTTTCCTGCAACAGTCCTTCTTTTTCCTAGGAGGTGAGGAAGTGAGGAAGGCAGCCAATCAGAGGAGTTTCACTTTCCCTCTTCCCAGGACTGACTATCCAGTGAGAGCTGGTGATTCTCATGCCAGACTGGTTTCCACAGGGGCTAAAATCATACTAGTTGCAATTTCATCCCAAGAGTTGGCAACACGGAAAGGGGACAGTGCAGATTGCTGAGTGTGGCAGGCTGTGGCTGTTGGAGAGAGAGGGCATTCATTCCAAGAGTCAGAAGCATCCTTCTACAGCTGTGGAGCCCAGGAGACCAATGGAAAGTCAAAGAACCAACAACCATTGAGGTTCTTCTCAGCTAGACTGAACCCTAGTTGACCTGCCATAGGCCCCTGCACAACCCTAGAACATGTTGTGTGCAGAATTGACTTAATGACCGCTCTGCTTCTCCCTTCTACCTTTCTCCTAACATCAGTAATGGAGTAACTGAGACTCAGGCCCTGAGTCCTCTTCCTTAGTTACATACAGAGTGCATACTCCCCATCTGAAGCCCCAGAACCTATGAGGTTTAAATATTCTACTGATAGTTGCACCCAACCTGATTATCTGTGTGTTTCAGTCTCCATATGCCACATCCAAAATATACCTCTCACACAGATTCCCCCCACCCTGTTTAATTCAATTGGAAGAAAAAAATACTTGTAAGAAATAGCAGTTTTGTACATCCCTATTTCATGGGCTCAAATGTAGCATTCATACTTATCTGTATGTGCATTGCTTTTATAAAATTAAAATCATAGCTGTATAGTTACAGTGTATTTACTTAGTTGTTAAAATTAACATTTTGTGATGAAAGATATTTGTGCCCTTTAGTAAACTGTGTAATTTAAACGTCTGCCAAAAATTTACCAATTATGCCTTATAAAATTGGGTGTGTCTGAGACGTTATACCTAAATATCTTTAAAAATCCAACCTAATAATAAAAGGGAAAGAAATGTTGGAAAATATCATGTTTTAAATTATGCCTACCTACCTACCTAATATTTTTATAATGCTGCCCATCATCTTAGTATCTGGGCAGCTTCCTGTTAAAATCAATAGTGAAGTCCACAGTAGAGTTCATGGATTAAATTCAAAACATTGCTAAACTTGCATCTAATGTATGGCTAATTCACCATAGACACTTGAGATCAGTGATAGGTTTCAGAGGAGCAGCCATGTTAGTCTGTATTCGCAAAAAGAAACGGAGTAGTTGTGGCACCTTAGAGACTAACCAATTTATTTGAGCAAAAGCTTTTGTGAGCTATCCGATGAAGTGAGCTGCAGCTCATGAAAGCTTATGCTCAGATAAATTGGTTAGTCTCTAAGGTGCTACAAGTACTCCTTTTCTTTTTGAAATCAGTGATGTAGCCAGTAACAATCACAGTCTGTTTTCTGTGCCAACCTCATAGGATTTCTAGCCACAGCAGGTAGCAGTTGATAGATACTCACAATTACTCTGTGCAGCAACAGTAATATAAATTATTACCCAGCAGTGGGTCTGCTGAAACATATACTACCCATACAGGTAATAATGGAATTGATAATAAATTATATTACCTATAATTCATAGCTACTGACATCAGCTGTCATCATACTATCTATCCTCTTATCTTTGATATCCCATATTCAGAAATGCCCAAAGTTTGCTACTTGTTTTTATAGTTTACAGATTTTAAACAATTTCTATTTTGATATTTATTGTAAGTTTATTAAATCAGTAACAGCATTTAAACTGGTTTCAGAGTGGTAGCCGTGTTAGTCTGTATCAGCAAAAAAACCAAGGAGTACTTGTGGCACCTTAGAGACAAACACGTTTATTTGGGCATAAGCTTTAATGGGCTAAAACCCACTTCATTGGATGCATGCAGTGGAAAATACAGTAGGAAGACTAATATACACAGAGAACATGAAAAAATGGGTTTTGCCATACCAACTGTAACGAGACCAATTAATTAAGGTGGGCTATTATCAGCAGGAGAAAAAAAAAACGTCTGTAGTGATAATCAGAATGGCCCATTTCAAACAGTTGACAAGAAGGTGTGAGTAACAGTAAGGGGGTGGGAATTAGCATGGGGAAATAGTTTTTACTTTGCATAATGACCCATCCACTCCCAGTCTTTATTCAAGCCTAATTTAATGGTGTCCAGTTTACAAATTAATTCCAATTTAAATTTAAACTGTTTCTGGTATCAAGAGCCACACTTCGGCTATATCGTGCATTGCTGATCTAGAGGCACATACAAATCAGGCTATTACTCCCTTCCCTCTTCACAGCCCTGCACTGAAGTGGGGCACAACTGCAGTCCTTGTGCTATCTAGAAAACAGGGAATGCACCCACCATGTATGTCCGGGAGTATATGAGAAACTACATATTGGACAACAGCAAAGGCACAGGCATGCTCTCACTCTTATGTATATGCCAGCAGTGTGTGTGAATGTGGAACATCCTGAAAGGATGTAGCAGCAGGCACGCTACCTAACAATCCAGGTTGTTCAGGAAGGAATTTAGCTTACCTGAGGCTGAATTCCATCTGGAGCTCACCTCAGGGCAGCATGGATCACTGGCCCTAATGCAAAACTGTGCTTTAAGGTGGCAGCTAATTAGCAAGATAACTTCGTTACCGCAGCAGTCTTGCATGTGCTAAATTTCCACATTTCTGGAGAGCGGGCAGAATGGTGGCTTGAAATCATCTTTCTGGTCCCCTGATCCTGTTCCAGCAGGAGCTAAAATGGCCCACAGTGTAACTTTGAGGACCATAGGGGTTTACTCTGAATTAATTTGGCTACACTTGTCCCATAGGGACCACCTAACTGGCTGAAGATCAGACAGAGTGCCTTGTACTCTTCCCCTTGCTGCCCTCTGCATGTCCATTTCATGGAGGTGTGGCAAATGGGTGGCATAAAGCCAGCTATGCCAGTTCTATTCCATGCTAATATTTCCCCTGTCAGGCAATACTCAATGTCTACAGTTCTGGCCAGGGGTCTGCCCCCTGAGACTGATTCTCCACTGCCTTTCTCTTTATGCAGTCATGTGGAGCTGCGCAAAGTTAACACAATGTATGTGTAAACTGCTGTCCAAGTTTAGAAGAAGAAGAAGGAGAAGGCGGCCCCATATTTCACATTTCGATTCTCCAGGTGAGCTTGGATTTGCTGGAAGGCTTTGTTTGCACTAACAACTGAACTATTCAGAGGAACACCACTTACAGATTTCAGCAATTCTTCCTTAGAAATTGCTGGGTGCCACTCAAAAGGAGTCAGGAGTTCAAGACGTAATGCTCTAATAAAGCTGTACATCCCAAAGTGAGCCATCTGCAATGATACTGCATCATCAGTAAAGTGAATCCAGCAGATATCCTATACATTACAGTGAACAATTTCAAATCTCATCTCCCTACAGCGCTCCAAGTGAAATGAAGCTGAATAGAACAAATCCTGATTTTTCACATTTACTGTTATTAAAGAAAGGAACAAAGTAGTGCCAAGGGGAATAAGAGAATAAAGCTATGGCTATTCAGTTGTGAAGAAAGTAAATTAATAAAACTAACCTCATTTCTTTGGTACATGCTTTCAGTAGATGCCCCTGGAGAACAATTCCCTTTATAGAAAAGAGTAAGGTGGGGAACAGACTTTATTCTTCAGCTATAGCTTTCTCCAGTGCTATTGACAGACTTTGTGTATCATCAGCAGCTAAGTGTTGTCATGTTTGTTGTTAGATATATTTTGAGCTATATTTGGTTTTGTTTCTTCTACTATTGTTTATAACTTTTCAATGATGTTTGCTGGAAACTTTTGAAAAACCATAATATTCACATGCACATTTTAAACTCTGGCAGACAGAAGGTTCAAATGTTGACCATTGGAGGCTGATCTTTTTGTTGAGCTAATCTTCAAAAAGCATTACACTTCATGTGCATATGAACTATTAAATCCATCTTTAGCTTTTCCTGGGTGAGAGCTAATGCAGTTGTGTTAAAAAGCCTTTATGTGTTGTGACAAACGGAACAACCTCCAGGGCGCTCATCTGCCATGGAGCTGATTTTTCATTTCAGTAGCTATCTGAGTGATGCATGGAGAAATATTTTAAAGTTGTTCTACTTGGTGACATTATACTTAGGTGGCACAGTTCAGACATTAGCACAGTTCCATTAAATGAATTGGCAGGAGACAGGAATGTACTTACACTAGTAACTTACCACTACTCTCCCCATCAGAATATCCCACAGACCAAGGGGTCTCAACCTTTTTTTTCCTGAGGCGCCCCAACATGCTACAAAAATGTGTGGTCATGATACTGAATTGTACATCTCCAGTAGCAACACCTGGAAAATTGTGCCTCGTGGAGCTTACAGCTGTACAGGAAACTCCAGAATCTCCCTACTTAAGGGAAGGAACTTGTGTTGACTTCTACAATTAACTAGCTCCATAAGCCAGCCTCACCTCATCCCTGCCCCCTTTTTAGACACAGGGCAGATCAAGAATGGCAATTATTGCTAGTCCCTATCTGTGGAGTGCTCAAGTATCTTTTTCTTCCCTTTGTTCATCCTTGCAGGAGATTAACACAATCTGTCAATGTCTTTATAAATGACTTTGGATTCTGGGCTTTTCCAGATTTGCTAATCTACCACATTTTGCAACTCAGATCTTCTCAACTGTTATGAAAACAAAAATAAACCACATTTATGCAGTGTACATACCATTGAGTACTTCCCCCCCAACCCCATTCTGAATAACCATTCTTCAGAAGTAGGATCTGAAGGATGAACATCAAATCTATCATTCCAGAATAACCTTAAAACTTGAATACCCTGTCTGAGAATACAACTATGTTATCTAGATAACCATGTCAAGATGGAATTCTCCTCTGTACATGCAAAATACGATCTAGGAGATTTTTTAAAAATGTTCTCCCCTTACTTAGATAGTGATTCAAATAATTTATAAAGGTAACTCTAGGAAACTATACCTCCTAACATTATTTTATAGGTAAAACTAAGTAACCTGAGGAAATATGAAATAATGTCCCCTGGGAAGATACTTGTACACTGTAATCAAGTTACCTCTTGATCTTCTTTACATAAACTAATTATCTTAAATCTTTCACTGTAAGACATTTTTCTGGCCCTCAAATAATTTGTGTGGCTCTTCTTGGTACCTGCTTCAATTTTTCAACATGCTTGTAAAAATGTTTACATGAGTACTATACGCAAAATTCCAGGGTGCTTCACACCAATGCTATTTACAGAAGTAAAATGACCTCCCTATTTCTACTCCCCATTCATGCATTCAAAGATTGTATTTGCCCTTTTCCCCACAGCATCTCAGTGGAAACTCACATTGAGTTACTGGTCTGCTATGACCCCTAAATCCTCTTCAGTGTCATTCCTTTCCAGAATGTAGTCTCCCATTCTGTAGGTATGGCAGACATTTTTGCTCCTTGATATATGACACTGCATTTGGCTATATTAAAACACATTTGGTTTGATGGGACCCAGTCTATCAAGTGATTCAGATTGCTCTGTATGACTGCCTTGAAATCATCATTATTTATTGTACCTCCAATCTTTATGTCATCTGAAAATTTTATTAGCATTCACTTTGCATTTATTTCCAGGACATTAATAAAAATATTGAATAGTCAGGCCGAGAACTGGTCCCTGCCAAACCCCACTAGAAACACCCCTATCTGATAATAATTTCACATTGACAACTAATTTTTTATATCGGTCAGCCAGTTGCTAATCCATTTAATGTGTTTATTGATATGTATTTTTAATCATGCTGTCATGCGGTATTAAGTCAAACATAGGAAAGGCCATTCTGGATCAGACCCAAGACCCATCTAGTCCAATATCCTGTTTCTGGCATTGGCCAACACCAGATACTTCTGCAATAGAAAGATGTGGAGTAATCTGTCCCCACATAGGTCACCTCCTGGTCTCTGATAGTTAGAGACTGGCTTCAACCCTGAAGCAGACGGTTTAATATCCCTTCCAAAATTTGTTGTTATTCATTATGATAACTCTGGGTATTTTCTCATCTCTATATAAATATCCAATTCCTTTTTCAATCTTATTAAGTTCTTGGCCTCAATGACTTCCTATGGCAACCAGTTCTACAGTCTAATTATGCACTTTGTGAAAAGGTATTTTCTTTTATCAGACCTTACAAAAGGTATATTATTTATCAACCAAGCTTGTTTGTGTGACAAGACCTGTTCCATAAAAACATTGATTTTAATGTGCTCTGTGTTGGTGGTAGGAATACAACTGGCATGGTGCACAAATGTAATGGCTGAATGTTTCAGTTCTCTTCTATTTATTTTCCCAACAAGAACTTTAGAAACCAGATTTACACTTTCCCACAAAAATTAAAACAAACACTTTTATAGGCTTCACTCTTGGTTTCCAGAGCACCATTTATGAGAATTAGCGAACCACTGCCTGGTTCACTAGTTCTCTTCATTATAAGCTCAACACTTCTTCACAAATGTATTTTCACAAATTGTATAAATCTAAATAGCACTGTAATACCAAGATTGGCTGCTTAAAGACAAAAAGTACTTTTTATAAACTATTGAAAAATGGTTGAATGCCAACCTATTTATCAGTTTCTTAGCATTCTCTTAATGATCACTATATGAATTCAACAAACCAAACAGGGCTGAAACTGAAAACAAATCACAACATCCTCCTAGAAATTTCTTTTTTTAACAAAGCTGTACCAAAATAATATAGATGAATGTTAAATAGACAATTGTCTTGTTAAGTGGTGTACATGTTACAGAATAAATAAATGAAAAGAATATAGCTCTACTGTATCAAACTGTTCTATAATATCCATACTGGACTCAAGGTTAATACATGATACAATAGTTAATGGAATATTGAAAATGAATTTAAAGAGACATGACTATTTAAGAGATCAAGAACACAGCTTTATTGAACAGACAACAGTAAAAGTGTGCACACAGTTAATTATTCCTTAATGTGCCAAACTAAGCTATATCTCAAATTCTGCTTAAATACTGAGCTCCCACTGCCGATTCGCTTACTCTCCATTGTACAGTCATCTTTCATTAGGATCAGTTTTTATAGTAGCATGGCCTCTCTGTGCCTCCAAACCAGTATCTTTCAGGATCCCTCTCTTTTACTCTAAATTCTCAACTGCTTCCTCGGTGAGATTGAGGGACCACTACTCTCCCCATCAGAATATCCCACAGACCAGGGGTTCTCAACCCTTTTTTTTTCTAAGGCCCCCCCAACATGCTATAAAAATTCCACGGTCCATCTTATGTAAATAGGGAATGTGCTACATAAACTGAGAATGTGAACATGTTAGTTTCCACACATGCTTAGATATTGAAAGGTTTCAGCATATCATGCAGGAAAATTAACACACTCTCTGGGTTTTTTTATTTATTTTGTTTTTGTTTTTGTTTTATTTATTTATTTATTTTTGTTTTTGTTTTTTAAAGCAGTGTGTCCAAATAGCACAAGGTGAAATGGCTTTTATTTCTTGTATGCTCTCTGGTTTATTTTGGAGGACCCCTTCAACCTGCTTACAGCCCAACAGCGGGCTGCAGACCCCCAGTTGAGAACCATCATCATAAACAAATGGTGAAAGCACTCAGGAGAGGTGGCAAATCTCTATTCAAATCCCTTCTCCCCCTTACATGGGGAGGGGCTGGGGAGACACGTAAACCAGTGTCTCACACATTCCATCTCACTGCCCTAATCACTGGGCTAAAAGTTATGAGGGAAGTGTCCCCATTCCCACCACACACAATCTTAGCTTATATTAAGATAAGTGCCTCTGTGCAACCTGAACTGTGACACTTACCTCTGAGAGAGGGGTGGGGCTTAACACATGCCTCTCTTGTTGGCATCTCCCACTAACTAGCTTAGGCAGCTCCCCATTTAGCATATTTCCTTTTGTGAGTTGCAGTCTGAGGTTCCTATGTTTCCCCATTCATTGTATAAAAGCTCAGGAACCTGAGGGTAAAATAATACGTCACACTATGAATCTGTAACACACACACACCTCCTGGGTGTGGTGCTCTGTCCCCTCTAGTGGCACCGAGACCACTTAGAGATTAATGAGTCTGCTACAGCCTTAGATAAGGGTCATGTGGCTTTTAGCTCAAGAAGTAGAGGCTCATACACTGAGCTCTAGAAGTCCCAGGTTTGATCCTGCCTGCCGATGACTGGTGTCTCTTGGCGTTACAAATCCATAAACAAAAACTACGTTAAATGAGAGGCAGATGTTACCTCCATGTAGTCTATATCGAGTTTCAGCCAAATACCTCCCATCCAGACCTAGATCACAACCAGATACACTGGGAAAGCAAAAAGAAAAGGAGTACTTGTGGCACCTTAGAGACTAACCAATTTATTTGAGCATAAGCTTTCGTGAGCTACAGCTCACTTCATCGGATGCAAAAATTCCCCACCTTCCATGTCTGATTAAAAGAAGACATGGAACTGAACACCATTAGCATCTAGTATACTGACAAAAAATTACAGGTGTATACATTGAATTTGCTAGATTATTTGCTAAATACTTTCCAAAAGTAATGCACATGTCCATGTAATCTGGAAGGCAGAATTTTCATACTTAACAGCTGTAAAAGAACTCTTTAATATGCACATTCCTCATTTTTGTCTGTAAATCATGTTTTTCTTTTCACTCTATAAATGATTATTCTGAACACACTGAAACTGGAAATGTATAATTCCACATTTATATTCTCTGTTTCCCAGGCTGAACACAAATGAAGAGTCTTTCTTGTAACACTTGATCAACAGAGGGATGCAGAATGAGAGTAAAACAAATTGAGAGGAAATGTACTTGAATTTGCCTGTGAAACTTGCCACTGTAACCTGCATTTCAATCAAGTTTGCTTTTATCTGCTAACATCTAATTATACAGAAACAATTTTTTCCTGGGTTTTGATCTTAACACCACTGTGTACAAGTCAAAGGTCAGTCAGCTGCTACCTTGCATTAGTTGTCTTTCATTAGGCTAAGTGAATGTGCTTGGCATATTAGCTTTTGGCAATAAAAAATACAAGATAAAGGGGGAAAAACATGTGAATGAAATACATATACAAACATAACTGCTAGGTATTCAGAGGGGAAAATAATTTGGAAGCTATTGGGAGATAATTTAAAATACAGACAAATTGAAAATGTGCTGGAACAATAATTCATAATATCAACCAACATGGCATAAAAATGTTCCAACTGTATTACTTAAAGAAAAGGGGAAAAGCTTCTAGCTCTGCAGCACACTGGATTAAAATACAACCTCCTTATGAAATTACCATGAAATTGAGTTGAAGCACATGCAGAACTAAACAGATTGCTTGGAAAGCATTCAGCTACAAATCTGTTCTTTTTTCATGCCTGCTGAAATCTAAGCTGATTTCAAGGGAACTAGTTTCACTTATTTGCTCTGGTGTTTAAGCAAACCATATCAAAGCCTACTGTGGCATACAGTGTACATCTATGAGAGGTATTTGTTGACTGAGACGACACAGGCTGTTGACATTTCTCAAAAAAATTAGGAGAAAGTAGATTAGCTGAAGCCTAAGTATTTTAAGAAAGCAAGTAAACCCAAACAAAATTTATTTAGGATGCTGAAATGCTTCCGCATTTGGACTCTTGGGTTTGTACTCTGCTTACTATTTATTTTATGTTAGTTGATTTGGCTTTTCTGAGATGTAGAATCGGGGAGGAGGTAAGAGGGGAAAAATGGACATAGGTCAGAATATTTCCCCCCAAAATATAATACATACTAGCAAACAAGGTGTGCATAATGGTGAAGACCAATCCTGGCTCTTACTGAAGTCAGCATCCGTTTTGCCTAATTTTATCTTATTTTGAGCACTGCAATTAATGAACCTTGGATTTTACTTCATGTTCTTTTAGATACTCAAGGACTTGGGTCTGATTCTGTTCCTATGCACAAGAGATTCTTGCTACAGTTACTGAAAGCTTATTCCTAACCCCATGTCTCTAAAATGTGCAATAGGGGTTTCATCAGAAGTACAGTGCACAAGACGGCACCACCTAGCCGTACAATTACAGTTCTTTCAAAGCTGAGTCATGTGCCAGACATTGTGGTCTAATCCAATTCTATTTAGTAAGTCATTTCCTCTGAAGAACATCAAGCAGGATTTTTCAGTGTTCCTTTTGAAATTCACCCCACAAAAATAAATCAACCAAAAAAACCAACCCAACCAAAAAAATACCACCCAAAACCATACATAGTCCATTTAAAATATTTATTTCCTTCTCTATGAGTAAGGGCTTCCATATGTCTGCTGTTATTTTTTTTTCTTTTTAACTTCCATTTAGGACCGCATGTTTAATATTCCCTACTATGTTGAAAAGTAACCCAGGCTGACATTTTCTAGACCTTATATACTTTTCTATGCTTCTATCAAAATCCTCCCCATGTGCCTTTTATCTGAACTGCACAAAGTAACATCTTTAATCTGCCTTTGTAACATATTATCTTTAATTATGGGACTACTTTTTTGCTTTTTTACTGTATCTTTTAAAGAGCTATACATTCTCATTGAGATAGCCTCTGGGAACTGAAACACTAAAACAAACAAACAAACAAAAAACAATCCCAAACAAAAACCCTCCAGCTTCCAAAAATGTAGATTCTGCTCTTTAAATATAATGGGACGAGCTGAAAATGAAGAAAACTGCTATGACTACAGTACAGTGGCAACGTTTATGATTTTATTTAAGAGCTGCAGGCAAAATGCCATTAAACTATGACTAATACTGCATATGCATAAGGTATTCATATATATATATATATATATATTATAATGCAGGAATTGGTTCAATTATTGTACTAGCCATTTACAAAATGTCCCACTAAGCCACTTCCCTTCTTAATGGGATTTAGGCAGAGGCCAACTGTGTGTATAGACATTTTTTTTTTCAAATTATATTGTATGACTTAAAGTGTTATGGCTCTTGCCCCATTCCTTCAACTTGCCAACCCTTGAGCTCACAGTGAAGCCAATTGCGGTCAGAGGGACTTCATCCAATTGTAGAGGTCTGCTCAGGCACAACAAGCTGCAGGATCAAGAGCTTAAATGATTCTTTATCTACCTATCTATCTATAGATAGATATATAAAATCAATCCTCATGCTTAATTAAATAGACTGATCAGCATTGGATTGAGAAAAAAATTCTCACTGTGGGGTGGTATTTTATGAAGTTGTGATATGTATGTCTAGCTGGTCCAGTTTTAAAAGTGTATGTGTGTGTGTGCGTGTGCGTGTGTGTGTAAATCCTACCTAATTTACTTATGATCCTCTTACTACTGATGTCTTACCGTCAAGCATTGTCAGTTGTGACTTGCCCAAGTGATATCTTAAGACATGCCTCAAACATATTGTTTTCTGGATCATTAAAAACAGCAAAATAGTGTTTTGTTGTTTATTCTGACTAAAATGCATAGGATCCTCAAAAGAAATATTAGGAACACATTGTTTGGGAAAGGCTGCATTTGAAAGAAGTCATTGGAAATGAGTACTTAAAGAATTATTATCTAATAGCAATTACATCTAATGAGACATACATAAGGGCTTTTTCTACTAAATCAGATTCCAAGAATATAGGTGCTACTTTCTATCTAATCTGTTGCCAATATAGTGATATTTTCCATTTAATTCATATTGACACATTTGGTTTTGCCTATCTTTTTATTTTATTATTTGTTCTCTAGGTCTGGTATTCACCAGTAAAATATTATTTTCTTTAAGAACACATAAAATAGGTATCTGACCTACTAGCTGGGGGTGGGGGGCATAGTTACAGTCTAGGGGACTTTAAGAAGGTAAAAGTTTTATGAGTTCTTTAGGAAGACAGAGAAGGATGTAGCTACCTACCTGAGTGCAAGATCATGGGCACAGAGGTTGTTGTCCTCCTCTAAGAGTATTACAGTATATATCATGAGGGTCTTTTGCTGGCACAGGAAGTGCTGTGTGATATAAGGAGTACCAATCACTGTTACAGGTGCATTTGAAGAGTTTTACAACTTTCTCTGAAACATCTAGTATTCACCACTTTCACAGGCAAAAGGTATGACTGTATGGGTCATTAGTTTGTTCTGGTGTATAAATTCTTATTGTGTGTAGTCCTTGGGCCCCGTCCAACCATTATTCACCTTCTATGAGAAACTGACTTCATAAGGACCACAGTCCTGAGTAAATGATACCTAAAATACTTAAGACAATTTCTTACCTTCTATAATTAATACATATTACAACTAGGATTGGATGGATGGTGATCAAGCCTGTGAGGCACTGAGTAACTATTACAAACTAATGTTTTAATAAGTATCTTGCCTTACTGTAAGATTCTTATGGTAAGAGCAGAAAACTTGATAATTAAGCCTCAGACCTACTTCTGAAATCTCCTGGATCTTAGGGCCCCATCCAAACCCCACTGAAGTGAACAGAAGGACTTTAGATCAGAGCCTTACTACACAGACTTTAATGGGATGAATTTATTGTTTTTCTGTGAAATCCTGCACTAACAGCCTTTCAGAAAAATGTGACGGCCCTCAAGAATTATTCATAGACCAATTACACTTAGGAAATTTTCTCAAAATCATGAATTCCCTGTCACACAATGTGTTTTCTGAATACTACTTCAGTATTAGTAAGTGGTGCAGTAATACAGTGGGTTTTCTTCTCCTTCCCTATGACTACTGCTCAGAGAAATAACTTGCTAATATGACTAAAACATAAAGCTGTTTTGTAAGTAGATGGCAGTTTCAGAAATTGAATTCATCCCTCATTTGCTCTCCAATGTATTTTATAAATCATTAGTTGTAAGTGCACTGGATACAGTATATACAGGAGACCTTTTTATGCCATTCATTTTTCTGTGTTAGTGAAATAGTTATCATATGTTACAACAAACATAAAATCCTCTGGCAATCCACTGTTCACTCAGTCTATACAGTAAAGTATGAATTTATGCAATTTATGAACGTATACAAACCGTACTTAAAACATTGATGGCTATATCCTTGGCTACTTAGATCACTGTTGCTCTGTGCAGGTTGCTTCTCTCCCCGCCCCCTTGCAGTGTCTTAGTGTAGCCTAAGGGTGTTGAAGTTGAAGAGAGGAATCTTGAACTCAATGTAAGTAATTGGGAGGAAAGATCAAAAGTTCTGTTTTGACTGTGTTAAGTTTATGTTGACAATGTGGCATCTAGGAGATATCAGAGACAGGCTATGATACAAGATTGGATGAAGGGAGGAAGAACAGCTTTTAAAAGGTAGATTTGTGAGTTATTGGCATAAATATGATGATTGAAGATGTGGATAGATGAGGTTGCCCACAGAAAGAGTGTAAAGGGAGAAGAGATTCAGACGAAGGACAGAGTTCTGTGAGACCTCCATAGAGTATGCAAAAAGGAGGACTCACTGACAGTGATCTTGAAGGGAAGAACAGAGAAGAGGGGTGACAAGGAGTTGACAAGATTAGCAGCATCAAAAGCAGCAAGTAGGTCACGGAGAATGAGATTGTAGTTGTAGTCCTGCGATCTGAATACAAAAAGGTTGTTAGAGATCTTATTGAGAGTTTCCATTGAGTGAGTAGTGTGAAAGTCAACTAGAGGGGATCCAGGAAGGAATAAAAGGAGAAGAACTTCAGGTAGCCATTGTAAGCAGTGCATTCAATGAGTTTAGAGGTGATGAGGAGAAGGGAGAGTGAACAGTTGTTGAAGAAGTGGTGGGGTTGAGAATGGTGGAAATCAGAGCATATTATCATTCTGCAAGCTAGAAGAGAAAAATGTTGAGGGAGAAGGAGGAGCTGAGATTGGCGTCAGTGGTAGAAAAAAATTCAGAAAGAGTGTTAAAGGGCTGTAAGGGGGGAAGAGGGGAAGAGAGAAGGCAGAGAAGAGATCTCATGGTATATTGTGTAGCTGGTATCAGATAAAAGAGTGAGTGTTTTTTTTTCTCCATCCTCAAAGGTAGCTATGCACCTAATTCCCATTCAAACCAATGGGAGTTAGACACCTAAATAGCTTTGAGGATTTGGGCCTAGATGCCTAAGCTTCCACCAATGAACATGCTTAAAACCATCTAAGTCTTGATGCTGCTGAACTGCTTGGTGCCTTGGCACCAATAGGATTCTGAAATTGGGGGTTCCTCTGCCTTTCTCACCTACAGGGCCTTATCTGGTAGGTGTCCTGAGAGCAAATCTACATCACACAAAAGAAAGCCAGGTGTGAGTCTTTTGAGGAGTGTGTGTCATTATACCCATGGTTAGACTATTCACTCACTTGGGATGTGGAAAACCCAAGTTTGAATCCCCACTCTACCTGGTTTGGAGTAGTGACTCAAACCTGACTCCTCAGTATCCCAGATGAGTTTCCCAACTGCTGGATTACAGAGTCAATCTCTTACTTTTTTCTCTCTTGCCCAATGAATATTTAATTATTTATACAAGTTGGAACAACTTGAACAGGACAGATTGTGTGGGCCTTCCTGTGAAAACCCAATAGACAGGTGGTTAGGGAGGCCTTCTGAAAAATAGCAGACCTGAGTTCAAGTCATTGCTCCAACTCAGGCAGAGTAGGGGTTTGAAAGTAGGTCACCTCACATACCAGATGACTGCTGTAACTACTGGGGGCATCAGCTATACTGGGGTGGCTCTTTCAGTGGGAAAGGACTTATGTGGCTTAGACACCCACCTTCACAAGAAGGTTCACAACTATGAATCCTGAGCAGAGATAGGCATCTCTCTCTGGCCTGAAGTTAGGTGCCTAACTACCTTTGAGGGGTGTGGCTTAGGTCCTGCCTCTCTCCTCAGCATTTCCTACTGTCTAGCCTAGATGGCTCCCTGCTAACTGTGCTGCTTCTATGAATCCATTTCTTGGTGATTAGCACTCCCCATACAATGCATGGGAAGTCAGCGTGCATATCTCAGGGCTGTGAATTCCTCTGGTTGGAAGGCTGTTTAGGCCTTAGACTGTGCCATTCTGAGCAATGCAATGCCGAACTGCCCTTTGTGGCTCTAGCCCTAAGTTTCATTGAAAGTCAGTGAGACTTAAGTGCCTCAGCCCTGGTCTACACTAGGACTTTAGGTCGAATTTAGCAGCGTTAAATCGATTTAAACCTGCACCCGTCCACACAATGAAGCCCTTTATTTCGACTTAAAAGGCTCTTAAAATCGATTTCCTTACTCCACCCATGACAAGTGGATTAGCGCTTAAATCGACATTGCCGGCTCGAATTTGGGGTACTGTGGACACAATTCGATGGTATTGGCCTCCGGGAGCTATCCCAGAGTGCTCCATTATGACCACTCTGGACAGCACTCTCAACTCAGATGCACTGGCCAGGTAGACAGGAAAAGAACCGCGAACTTTTGAATCTCATTTCCTGTTTGGCCAGCATGGAAAGCTGCAGGTGACCATGCAGAGCTCATCAGCACAGGTGACCATGATGGAGTCCCAGAATCGCAAAAGAGCTCCAGCATGGACCGAACAGGAGGTACGGGATCTGATCGCTGTTTGGGGAGAGGAATCCGTGCTATCAGAACTCCGTTCCAGTTTTCGAAATGCCAAACCCTTTGTGAAAATCTCCCAGGGCATGAAGGACAGAGGCCATAACAGGGACCCGAAGCAGTGCCGCGTGAAACTGAAGGAGCTGAGGCAAGCCTACCAGAAAACCAGAGAGGCGAACAGCCGCTCTGGGTCAGAGCCCCAAACATGCCGCTTCTATGATGAGCTGCATGCCATTTTAGGGGGTTCAGCCACCACTACCCCAGCCGTGTTGTTTGACTCCTTCAATGGAGATGGAGGCAATACGGAAGTAGGTTTTGGGGACAAAGAAGATGATGATGAGGAGGAGGTTGTAGATAGCTCACAGCAAGCAAGCGGAGAAACCGGTTTTCCCGACAGCCAGGAACTGTTTCTCACCCTAGACCTGGAGCCAGTACCCCCCGAACCCACCCAAGGCTGCCTCCTGGACCCAGCAGGCGGAGAAGGGACCTCTGGTGAGTGTACCTTTTAAAATGCTATACATGGTTTAAAAGCAAGCATGTGAAAGGATTACTTTGCCCTGGCATTTGCGGTTCTCCTAGATGTAGTCCTAAAGCCTTTGCAAAAGGTTTCTGGGGAGGGCAGCCTTATTGCGTCCTTCATGGTAGGACACTTTACCACTCCAGGCCAGTAACACGTACTTGGGAATCACTATAGAACAAAGCATTGCAGTGTATGTTTGCTGGCATTCAACCAAAATCCGTTCTTTATCTCTCTGTGTTATCCTCAGGAGAGTGAGATATAATTCATGGTCACCTGGTTGAAATAGAGTGCTTTTCTTCAGGGGACACTCAGAGGAGTCCATTCCTGCTGGGCTGTTTG
The DNA here is from genome assembly GCF_965140235.1 of Caretta caretta. Lineage (NCBI taxonomy): Eukaryota > Metazoa > Chordata > Testudines > Cheloniidae > Caretta > Caretta caretta. The sequence continues at coordinate 72,213,383 of NC_134206.1, read as the reverse complement.
CCTGTGGCTAAACAGAAATGTTCCCCGCTGTTAGCCACAGGGAGGGGAGAAGGTTGAGGGGGTAGTCACGCGGTGGGAGGAGGCAAAATGCGACCTTGTAACGAAAGCACATGTGCTATGTATGTAATGTTAACAGCAAGGTTTACCCTGAAAGAGTGTAGCCACTGTTTTATAAAATGTGTCTTTTTAAATACCGCTGTCCCTTTTTTTTTTCTCCACCAGCTGCATGTGTTTCAATGATCACAGGATCTTCTCCTTCCCAGAGGCTAGTGAAGCTTAGAAAGAAAAAAAAATGCACTCGCGATGAAATGTTCTCCGAGCTCATGCTGTCCTCCCACACTGACAGAGCACAGACGAATGCGTGGAGGCAAATAATGTCAGAGTGCAGGAAAGCACAAAATGACCGGGAGGAGAGGTGGAGGGCTGAAGAGAGTAAGTGGCGGGCTGAAGAGAGTAAGTGGCAGGCTGAAGACAGGGCTGAAGCTCAAATGTGGCGGCAGCGTGATGAGAGGAGGCAGGATTCAATGCTGAGGCTGCTGCAGGACCAAACCAGTATGCTCCAGTGTATGGTTGAGCTGCAGCAAAGGCAGCTGGAGCACAGACTGCCACTGCTGCCCCTCTGTAACCAACCGCCCTCCTCCCCAAGTTCCATAGTCTCCACACCCAGACGCCCAAGAACGCGGTGGGGGGGCCTCCGGCCAACCAGCCACTCCACCACAGAGGATTGCCCAAAAAAAAGAAGGCTGTCATTCAGTATATTTTAAAGTCGTAAACTTTTAAAGTGCTGTGCGGCATTTTCCTTCCCTCCTCCACCACCCCTCCTGGGATACCTTGGTAGTCATCTCCCTATTTGTGTGATGAATGAATAACGAATGCATGACTGTGAAGCAGCAATGACTTTATTGCCTCTGCAAGCAATGATTAAAGGGAGGAGGGGAGGGTGTTTAGCTTACAGGGAAGTAGAGTGAACCAAGGGGCGGGGGGTTTCATCAAGCAGAAACAAACAGAACTTTCACACCGTAGCCTGGCCAGTCATGAAACTGGTTTTCAAAACTTCTCTGATGCGTACTGCGCCCTCCTGTGCTCTTCTAACCGCCCTGGTGTCTGGCTGCGCGTAACCAGCAGCTAGGCGATTTGCCTCAACCTCCCACCCCGCCATAAACGTCTCCCCCTTACTCTCACAGATATTGTGGAGCACACAGCAAGCAGTAATAACAGTGGGAATATTGGTTTCGCTGAGGTCTAAGCGAGTCAGTAAACTGCGCCAGCGCGCCTTTAAACGTCCAAATGCACATTCTACCACCATTCTGCACTTGCTCAGCCTGTAGTTGAACAGCTCCTGACTACTGTCCAGGCTGCCTGTGTACGGCTTCATTAGCCATGGCATTAAGGGGTAGGCTGGGTCCCCAAGGATACATATAGGCATTTCAACATCCCCAACAGTTATTTTCTGGTCTGGGAATAAAGTCCCTTCCTGCAGCTTTTGAAACAGACCAGAGTTCCTGAAGATGCGAGCATCATGCACCTTTCCCGGCCATCCCACGTTGATGGTGAAACATCCCTTGTGATCCACCAGAGCTTGCAGCACTATCGAAAAGTACCCCTTGCGGTTTATGTACTCGGCGGCTTGGTGCTCCGGTGCCAAGATAGGGATATGGGTTCCGTCTATAGCCCCACCACAGTTAAGGAATCCCATTGCAGCAAAGCCATCCACTATGACCTGCACATTTCCCAGGGTCACTACCCTTGATATCAGCAGATCTTTGATTGCGTGGGCTACTTGCATCACAGCAGCCCCCACAGTAGATTTGCCCACTCCAAATTGATTCCCAACTGACCGGTAGCTGTCTGGCGTTGCAAGCTTCCACAGGGCTATCGCCACTCGCTTCTCAACTGTGAGGGCTGCTCTCATCTTGGTATTCATGCGCTTCAGGGCAGGGGAAAGCAAGTCACAAAGTTCCATGAAAGTGCCCCTACGCATGCGAAAGTTTCGCAGCCACTGGGAATCGTCCCAGACCTGCAACACTATGCGGTCCCACCAGTCTGTGCTTGTTTCCCGAGCCCAGAATCGGCGTTCCACAGCATGAACCTGCCCCATTAGCACCATGATGCATGCATTGTCAGGGCCCATGTTTTCAGAGAAATCTGTGTCCATGTCCTGATCACTCACGGGACCACGCTGACGTCGCCTCCTCGCCCGGTATCGCGTTGCCATGTTCTGGTGCTGCATATACTGCTGGATAATGCGTGTAGTGGTTAATGTGCTCCTAATTGCCAAAGTGAGCTGAGCGGCCTCCATGTTTGCCTTGGTATGGCGTCCGCACAGAAAAAAGGCGCGGAACGATTGTCTGCCGTTGCTCTGACGGAGGGAGGGGCGACTGACGACACGGCTTACAGGGTTGGGTTCAGGGAGCTAAAATCAACAAAGGGTGTGCCTGTACATCAAGGAGTATTTCAGGCAGGACTGCACGGAGGGCTCCAATAAGAAATGGTGCACCTAAGTTATCGTTAAAAGAAAAGGAGTACTTGTGGCACCTTAGAGACTAACCAATTTATTTGAGCATGAGCTTTCGTGAGCTACAGCTCACTTCATCAGATGTATACCGTGGAAACTGCAGCAGACTTTATATACACACAGAGAATATGAAACAATACCTCCTCCCACCCCACTGTCCTGCTGGTAATAGCTTATCTAAAGTGATCAACAGGTGGGCCATTTCCAGCACAAATCCAGGTTTTCTCACCCTCCACCCCCCCACACACAAATTCAGTTGTTACAAGTTATCGTTGTTATTGGAACAAGGAGGTTAGCCTGGCCTCTGATTGATACATGGCTAGATTTACCTTGCTGCACCTTCTCTGTAAGTGACTGCAGTGTGATCTAGAAGAATGAGTCCCCTAGACAGGGGAGGGGAGGAAGCAAATGAGTACAAAACAAATCTGGTCTATTTCTTGTTTTGATCCACTCCATCTATCTTTTACATCTTTGGCTGGCAGCAGACGGTGCAGAAGGACTGCATGCCATCCACATCTCATGGCTGCTCGGCAGAAGATGGTACAGTACGACTGCTAGCAGTCCGTATCGCCTGCCCGCTCACCATAAGACGGTTCAATAGGACTGACTGCAGGACTAAAGAGAATGACCTGCTCAAGTCACTCCAAATTTAGTCCCTGCGCCCATGTCTGCCCAGGCGCTCCTGATCGACCTCACAGAGGCGACCAGGAGCACCTCAGACATGACGATGACGGCTACCAGTCGTACTGTACCCTCTGCTGCCACAAGGCAAGGGGTTGCTGCTACTGTGTAGCAATGCCGTACCGCGTCTGCCAGCACCCAGGAGACATAGGGTGACGGTTACCTGAGCGGGCTCCATGCTTGCCGTGGTATGGCGTCTGCACAGGTAACTCAGGAAAAAAGGCGCGAAATGATTGTCTGCCCTTGCTTTCACGGGGGGAGGGAGGGAACGGGGGGCTGACGATATGTACCCAGAACCACCCGCGACAATGTTTTAGCCCCATCAGGCATTGGGATCTCAACCCAGAATTCCAATGGGCAGCGGAGACTGCGGGAACTGTGGGATAGCTACCCACAGTGCAACGCTCCGGAAGTCGACGCTTGCCTCAGTACTGTGGAAGCGCTCCACCGAGTTAATGCACTTAATGCACTTAGAGCATTTTCTGTGGGGACACACACACTCGAATATATAAAACCGATTTCTAAAAAACCGACTTCTATAAATTCGACCTAATTTCGTAGTGTAGACATAAAGCGTGTTACGTTTCAGCATGACACACACTTCTAAATCATTTAGGCACTTTTGAATATTTCAACTCCCGTCTTTTTTGTTTTGCTTAGAAAATTTAAAATAATATATTTATCTGCTCATGACACATTGTGTTCTTTACATGGAATATATTGCTGATCTTATATTTGATTCATTAGAATATCTGCAAATGGCAAGTTGTATAACCAACTGTATTTTTTGGGGAGGGGGGGGTAATAGCTAATATGTTCTTCCCACAGTTTCTTTCTCTTTCTCTTTTTTTGGTCCCACGTGAACCTTATTAACATTCAAGGTCATATGAGAACGCACACTACAAAAGCAATGCAACAATTTGTGAAGTGTCTAAACTTAGAAACTTTTCTGAGTTAATAATGCTTTCCCTCTCATCCCATCCTGTGTCCAGGCTGCAGCATTCTGTTTTCTGCACCCTGTCCTCTTCAAAGCACCTGCACTGGGACAGTTATTATTTGGAACTCCGAACGAATATGCTTGTTACAAAAGATACTAAAATGACAGCTAATTTGGTTACCATGTATTGTCCCTTGAGAAAATAGTGGCATTTCTCCATTCTCTTATTCTCTTACTTGGGAAAAATTAACACAGTTAATCTTTCAAAAATAGAGATCTGAAAATTTTTAAAAAGAAATAGGTTGTATTTACTGTTTGACCATATATGAGTCTGCCACTTTGGCATTGCCTGAAATGCACCACTGTCATAGGGTCTGATCCTGCAAAGACGTATGCAACTAACCCTTACTCAATTGAGTAGTCCCATTGAATGAAATCCTGGCCCTGTTGAAGTTAATGGCAAAATTTCCATTGACTTCTAGGAGGTCAGCATTTCTCCCATTTTCTTTACAACTTTAGTTCATTACTTGCACATAGAGGGCTACTTGTGACTTGTGAGTAAAGTTTGCAAATTTCGGCCCAAATTCAGCAATTTTGTCTCCTTTAAAATCAGAGGAATAATGCCCACAAAAGGTGAGAATTCCAATACTCTGGTTCAATCCAAAGCTATTGGGCTCAATGCAAGAATTACAGGTTGAAATTCTGTGGCCTGGGTTATATAGGAGATTAGAATAGAGGAACAGAATGGTTTGTTCTGGCCTTAAAATCCTTGGACTAGAATCACAAAAGGACTTATGCACTGTAATGCTGAGAATCACCACACCTAACTTCTAGGCATCTACGAAATCACTCAGATTCACAAAACCTGAGTTGGATGCTCAGGCTTCTTAGACAATGAATGGAGGGAAATAGGCACCTAAGACTGAGAATCACAAAAGCCAGCATGCGAGGCAGTTCCCCACCTCAGCTAGTAAAAAGGAGATGCCAAGGATGAGGGGAAGGGGGATAGCTCAGTGGTTTGAGCTTTGGCCTGCTAAACCCAGGGTTGTGAGTTTAATCCTTGAGGGGGCCATTTAGGGATCTGGGGCAAAAAAAAATGTAGATGATTTAGTTGGGGATTGGTCCTGCTTTGAGCAGGGGTTTGGACTAGATAACCAACACTGATATTCTGTGATCCTAAGGAGAGGAGGGTTTCATAAGCACCACCTCTCCCCAGGATGGCCATGCTTAAATCCAGTCTGGAGGGAGTCTTTGTTGGGATTCTCAGCTGTGAACCCTCCCTTAGAGTTAGGGGTCTAAGGCATTTCTTTCAAGAAGACAAGTAGGAGGCCCATCTCCCTCATAACTTTTAGCTCAGTGGTTAGGGCACTCACTGGAGATGTAGGCATATCTCTCAAGAGCCCCAGGTTTCATGGGACTGTTCCCCTTTAACCTCCCAAAACCTCCCATTGAAGTTGAAGCAGAACATTTCCTGCATTAATGTTACTACCTTAAGCTTTAAGCTGAGCCTCAGTGACTCTCAGGGCAAAAAAAAGGAGCTTCCTTGGGGCTTCACTTTCTTTTCAGGCATGTGCAGGGCTCCCGCACATACTCCCTTCCACAGCAGAAGTTGGAGTTACAATCCCCAGTGCAGTAGTAAGAGCATGAACAGTTCTGGCTGTCCCTGACTGGGGAGTGCTGGGGCCATTAGCTGCACTGCAACCCTCATGCACCAGCTTGCAATGATTCTCTCTCACTGATGGTGGTAGGGGGGAGGTCAAACCTGAATGGGCAGTAGGGTGGTCAGTGCTGCTTCTCTTTCCACTGCCAGGAGGGTGGCTCCTGCACCAGTACCTCAACCAAACCAGCCTGAGATTTCCAACTATCATCCAGGCACTGAATGGGGAGCTCCCCATAAGGGAGCTGGCAAGGAGGGTTTGGTGGGAAGTCCAGGATCGGAGGAGAGGGCTACTCACTCTTGGCCTCTTGAAATATTGGGAGGTATGGATGTGGGAGACCACTGGTTCAGCTCTCCCCTCCACCTACCAGGGAGAAGGGATTTGACCAGGTATCTGCCACCTATCAGGTGAATGCCCTAACGCCTGGGCTATTCTGATGTGGGTTTGAAGCTGTTCCACTTTGAACAAATACTTAGTCATTGGGTCTGAAAGAGTGAGCGAGCACACCCAAGGATTGGAATGAATATATAGCCTGTTGGTTAGAGCACTGACGCAGGATGTCAGGATATAGCCAGTCCCCCTGCTCCAATGATTCTAATTATTTGAAGCAGGTGTCTCCAACATCCCAGGTGAGTACCCTAACCACTGGAATAAAAGTTTATGAGCGAGATCCATCACCCTGCCCCCTTCATTTATGTGTGGAGATGGGCAAGCTCACCTGTGAGGCCTGATCTGGTTGGTGTTCTCAGAGCACACATACTGGATTGTGCCCCAAAAATGAGTTCACTGACTGACCACCTGTCTTCCCTGGCTCATGAATCACACTGGGACTTAGGCAGGAGATAAGTGTTGGGATGCCTAGAGTGAGGGAGAAATGCACCTGCATGGAGGGAGAAACATAGGAACTTAGGGAACACTTACTGCAAAAATTTAGGTCCCAAATTAGTTAAGGTGTGTACAGGATTTGGTGGTAATTGGGTGGGTTTTTGTGAACCTCACTGTGGCCTGGATCTGGGATATAGACACCTAAGTTCCAGTTTAGTGCCCAGGTCCCTTTATAAATCTATTTTCCTGAATCTAAAAGAAGTGAGAGGAATATAATTTTAGTATTTGTGTTAATGAGTAGGAGCGCCCGGACTACATTGTGCTCGGTGCTGTAAAAACACAGAATAACAAAGTGGTGCATTCCTTAAAGTTTACAATCTAAATATAAAACAAGAGACAATGGGGATATAGACCGATGAGGGAGCACAAGTAAACAATTAGACAATATTGGTCAGCCTGATGGAATTTATGATGTGAAAATGTACAGGTACTGTCAACTATCCTGCTAGAAGGCTATCCTCATAAAACATTTATAGTAAGTGGTGTCAAGAAGGATTCTTCTAATATGACTTTGTGTTTCCTGGGAAAATTGGAAAACAGCATTCTACTGGCTGAAAGCAATTATCCTCCCACACAGAGAGTGTTATGGTCTCCTTGGCTGGCTTAATGTAATAGAGCCAAATACAAGCCAATTTTTATTTTCCATCAGCAAAGGTCTTCCTGTGCCACGCTTGGTATTACTTTCTCCATTTTTAATTTCTAAAGCTGATTGTTTAAAAATTTAGAAAGAAAACTAGTGCTGGGTCAGCACCTAGGCTGGAAAAGAAATGGAAAGAAAAAAAAATGGGAAGGGAAATTAAATATATGTAGAAAACAGCAAACTGGATTGTAGATCTATTTCTATCAAGATCCTTCTTGAAGCTTTAGAAACAATTGAATAAGTTTATGAGAGAGGCAACAAAACCAGCAAGAGATATACTGTCTATTAAATGTAAACAAAAACTTGTAAAAAAAAATACAATAGAGCATTACAGTTCAGATTTCTAAAGCCTCAAAAAAGAAAATTCAGAATTACATTCCCAGAGTAACTCTAACACTTGTACCTTGCAGGCAGGCAATAGAGTTTTCATAACCCTGACTCATAACTGGTAATTAATGGTAATCCCCAATAGGGATTTTTACATTATATAATTATGAAAAGCAACCTGAGAAGTAAACCATTTGTTTCAGATCCATAACTGTAATTATGGTATATGAGAGCAAAAATAGCATATGCAAATTTTCAGCTACTCTGCATCATAACTGCTTTAATATTAATATTGTCACCATGGTCGACAAACACTAAGCTAAGACAGAGTTAAGGGTGAGACTGTATTGCATTTGCACTTTGCTTCTAAACACAGCTAGGAGATCTTCTAATATTGTAAACCCCTGAACAGCTTTCGAAGGGCAATCTTCACTACTAAATCCATTTTCCCCACCAAATTTGGTGGAGGTGAAACTGATACCACTGTTAGGTCTAGGAGAGGTAATTTTGTACTGGAGTAGAAAGAAATTTAAGAGTTAATATCTTACAACTAGCAGGGACAGAAACAGCTTTTCTCTCTCAAACATGAGCAAGAATTACTGGCTTTCAACTGATTCATGTCAATCCTGGTGAATCATGAGATATAAGGGATGCCCTCAACTGTGGATAATAATTTGAGAACTTTTTTTTTTTTATATTTTAAAAATGTGCTCTAATTTTATGTCACTGAGTCCTGTATTTGATAGGCAAGACAGCTGGAATTTTAAGGCTACATGTACACTGCAGCATGGACTGTGCTTCCAAATGTGAGCAGGCAGACATGTGCTAGTTCTGCTTGAGCTAACATACTAAAAATAGCAATGTAGTTGCCATAAATATAAAGGGAAGGGTAAACCCCTTTGAAATCCCTCCTGGCAAGGGGAAAGCTCCTCTCACCTGTAAAGGGTTAAGAAGCTAAAGGTAACCTCGCTGGCGCCTGACCAAAATGACCAATGAGGAGACAAGATACTTTCAAAAGCTGGGAGGAGGGAGAGAAACAAAGGGTCTGTGGGTCTGTTGATATGCTGGTTTCTGCCAGGGATAGACCAGGAATGGAGTCTTAGAACTTTTAGTGAGTAATCTAGCTAGGTATGTGTTAGCTTATGATTTCTTTAAATGGCTGAGAAAAGAATTGTGCTGAATAGAATAACTATTTCTGTCTGTGTATCTTTTTTGTAACTTAAGGTTTTGCCTAGAGGGGTTCTCTATGTTTTGAATCTAATTATAGATATAGTATAGTATATATATGGTACATATAAGGTATCTACCATCCTGATTTTACAGAGGTGATTTCTTTACGTCTATTTACTTCTATTTCTATTAAAAGTCTTCTTGTAAGAAAACTGAATGCTTTTTCATTGTTCTCAGATCCAAGGGTCTGGGTCTGTAGTCACCTAGGCAAATTGGTGAGGCTTTTTACCAAACCTTGTCCAGGAAGTGGGGTGCAAGGTTTTGGGAAGTATTTTGGGGGGGAAAGACGCGTCCAAACAGCTCTTCCCCAGTAACCAGTATTAGTTTGGTGGTGGTAGCGGCCAATCCAAGGACAAAGGGTCGAATATTTTGTACCTTGGGGAAGTTTTGACCTAAGCTGGTAAAGATAAGCTTAGGAGGGTTTTCATGAAGGTCCCCACATCTGTACCCTAGAGTTCAGAGTGGGGGAGGAACGTTGACAGTAGTCATGAGAGCACAGGCAGCAGTTCAAGCTAGCTGCCCATGTACAAACCTTCCTGGATGTCCTGGATATGGACTCGGACAAGTAGCCTGAGCTCCTGCCCCTGCTATCCCTGGCTATGCAGCTATTTTTAACACACTAGCTCTGCTCAAGCTAACATATGTCTGTCTACCCAAGTTGGAAAGCACACTCCCAGCTTCAGGGAAGACGTAACCTTAGAGGTGGAGGGTTATGAAAATTTTACTAAGGAAATCTTAAACTCTATAAAATTATTTCTAAAATCAGATCTTTAAAATGTGACATGACAAAATACACACTTGTTTGTGAGAGTATAAAGATTTTGTTGGTAGTAATTTGGGATGACCTGTAGCATTCAATTGTGGATTCTCCACTTATAAATAATTCAATCATCCCAAACTCATGGAAATAAAAGCTTTACAGTACCACACACCATCTGTATAGTTCTGATGAGATTGTTTATATTTTTAATGGGCAACTCTGCCATGGTCAAATCATAAGCCTAACATTTCAAAATAATTGAACCAGTTTTTACATAAAAAAACCAAATAGGTCTTTGACTGTAAATAATGAACTATTAAAGGTGTCGATGAACTAGTATATGCTTACACCAAGGCTGAACTTATGTTGCTCAAGAGAGAGTGATTTGGAGTTTGCTTTCCCAAGGCATCCTGGGCCAAATCCTCAGTTGGTGTGAATTGGTGTTGCTCCACTGAAGCTAAACTGATTCACATCAGTTGCGGACTGGGCTGCCAGAACAAACAGTTTCCATTTAGATCTCCTTTAGCATACCCCATAAGGGAATCTGTAACAATAAAGGGGATGGCTGAAACCAAGGGAGGAGTAATTTGCCTAATGGATTAGTTCCCGAATTAAGCTATTTGAATGATGTCCAATGGCTTAGGGAAAGAATGCAGTCACCTGGGTAATTTAAACTGAGAATGTGGCACACAGTAAGGTTTGGTACGTTTTATATTTGAATAGTGAGAAGATGCTGCAAGAAAATTCAGACAGGCTGTTCAGAAAGAAAACAAAACATTTTTCTTATTAGCTTTAACAATGGACACTTAAACAGTTATATTCTGCCTTTTATAAGAAAATTTATCTTGTATATAAAAAATCCCTATAAAAGCATAATTCTCATTTTTATATTTCATTAGGATTTAGGAACAGATCCCTTATATGCTACTTTGTAAGGTCTGACTATTTGTAGAGATTTTTGTATGTATATTATTTTTGTATGTATATATTGTATGTATATTAGTCTGCAGAAGAGAAGAATGAGGGGGGATTTGATAGCTGCTTTCAACTACCTGAGAGGTGGTTCCAGAGAGGATGGTTCTAGACTATTCTCAGTGGTAGAAGAGGACAGGACAAGGAGTAATGGTCTCAAGTTGCAGTTGGGGAGGTTTAGGTTGGATATTAGGAAAAACTTTTTCACTAGGAGGGTGGTGAAACACTGGAATGCATTACCTAGGGAGATGGTAGAATCTCCTTCCTTAGAAGTTTTTTAAGGTCAGGCTTGACAAAGCCCTGGCTGGGATGATTTAATTGGAGATTGGTCCTGCTTTGAGCAGGGGGTTGGACTAGATGATCTCCTGAGGTCCCTTCCAACCCTGATATTCTATGATTCTATATGAGAAAACTCATGTTCCTTATTTTATTTGTAAATTAACCAACTCCAAAACTGAGTTTAAGTTTACATGGGCCAATATATTAACACAGAGGTCGGCAAACTACTGCCCGCAGGCCACATCCGGCCCACGGAACCGTCCTGCTCGGCCTCTGAGCTCCCGGCCGGGGAGGATAGCACCTGGCTCCTCCCCCGCTGTCCCCCCTCCCCCACAGCCATGCTGTCATGTGGGCAGTGCAGCTTGCACCCGCCCACCTCCCAGGCTTTCCAATAAGCCTGTCCTGCCGCTCTGAGCGGCCTGGTAAGTGGGCGGGGGGTTGGATAAGGGGCAGGAGGTCCCAGGGGGCAGACAGGGGACAGTTGGATTGGGCGGAGGTTCAGAGGGTGGGGGGGCAGTCAGGAGACAGGGAGCAGGGGGGGTTGAATAGGGGGTGGGATCGTGGGGGGGCAGTTAGGGACTGGGGTCCCGGGAAGGGGCGGTCAAGGGACAAGGAGTGGGGGGGGTTGGATGGGTCAGGAGTCCTGGGGGTCCTGTCAGGGGGTGGGGTGTGGATAGGGGTCGGGGCAGTCAGGGGACAGGGAGCGGCGGGGGGTGGATAGGGGGTGGGGTCCTGGGGGGTGGTTAGGGGTGGGGAGTCCCGTGAAGGGGCAGTCAGGGGACAAGGATCAGGAGGGGGTTGGATGGGTCAAGGATTCTGAGGGGGGCAGTCAGGGGATGGGAAGTGGGAGGGGGAAGATAGACGGTGGGGGCCAGGATGTTTGGGGGGCACAGACTTCCCTACCTGGCCCTTCATATCATTTTGCAACCCCAATGTGGCCCTCGGGCCAAAAAGTTTGCCCACCCCTCTTATAACAGCTTTTCCATGTTTGTATGTAACAATAATCTAAAATCACATGATGAGCATCACATAAGGTGGGAAAGAGGAAAAAAAAGTAAACTAAGAATGTGAAAAATATGACTCGGTGTAAAAGATGCAAGAAGAGATAAAAAGTATAAAACCTAGGCAGTGAATAAAAAGTAAAAAGACACATTCTGAAATTTAAACTCAGATAGTCTAGATAGATGATTAGACACATAAGACATAAATAATAATAATAGCTTCAAAATTACAATAAAATATTTTCTTGTTTCAACAACTGCTGCAAACTTGGCATATGCTACTACTTTAAAAAAAGTTATTATAAAAATGTAGCAAAATTGGGAGAAGCTATATTAGTGCTTGCCTTTTCCTTGGTTAATTTTTTTACATAAACCACCAATTTATTTTGAGCTTTGAATTACCTGGCTAGTTAATTATGCATGCAGTGCAAAATAATGCAGAGGCTGCTTTCTTTGAAAATATGCTGTATGTTTAAACAAAATCCTGTTGTAGAAAAACAAACTGATGTCCAAAGTGGAAAGTGACCATGCTCTTTTTGTTTGCAATTTGTTTCTTCATAAAAATATGATCTTGATAACATACAAGATTAATCAATTCTAATAAGAATCAAGGGATAACTGCATGGCCTGATCTTGGCTTAAGTATGCACAAAAAGCTACAGAACTGTCATCTTCAATTGTACTTCTTCCAGAATAGTGGCAGGATCAGACTTTAGGAGCCAGATAATTAGATCTGTGTAAGAACTTTTCTTAAAGTAATCTGAAACTATGAAATCTGATGAAAGAGGAAATTTGCCTCATTTTAGGCTCTATTACTGTCATAGAGCAGGGCTGGCTCTAGGCACCAGCAAAACAAGCAGGTGCTTGCGGCAGGACATATCTAGGGGCGGCATTCCGGCACCGGCCATGCCGCCCCTAGAAATGTGCCCCCGCCACACCAGCTTGCCTCCACCTGCTCCCCTGAGAGTGCCGCCGCCACCCCATTTCTCCCCACTCCTTCCCAGGCTTGCCGAGCGCCAAACAGCTGTTTCGCGCGACAAGCCTGGGAGGGAGAGAGGGAGGAGAAGCCGAATGGCGGCGCACTCGGGGGAGGCGGCGGTGGTGGAGCGGAGGTGAGCGGGGGTGGGGAGCTCTACCCCCCCATAATTACATCCTGTGGTCTCCGTCTACCCTCGCTCACCTCCATTCTGCCTGCTCTCCTGCATGCACTGCCTCTCCCTTGCCTGAGAGGGAGGGGGCAGAAGCGGACCGGCAGCGTGTTAAGGGGAGCAGGCGGAGCGGAGGTGAGGGAGGTTGCGGGGCGGGGGGGAGCCGCAGGAAGCAATGGGGGGGGGGGGGAAATGTGGCACACCCGTGGGAGGAGGCGGGGCCGGGGATTTGGGGAAGGGGTTGGGAAGGGGCGGAGTTGGGACGGAGCCGGGGGCGGGGGGGCACAAAAATAAAGTGGAGGTGGCCACAATTTTTTTTTTGCTTGGGGTGGCAAATATCCTAGAGCTGGCCCTGGTCATAGGGCAGCCACATCCAGAATCTCTGCAGTGAGGCCAGCCTCCTTACCCTGAACCCTGCTGTATGCACCCCTCTTGCCATGGGATGATCAAAATACTTCTGTTCTCCACCATAATGTCATAGGAAGGCCCCTCTTCGGGCACACCCCACCATCAGGCTACAACATGACTGGTGTTCTTGCCTCAGTTTCCCCCTTTCTTCCCTAGACCCCACTAACTCCACACAAGCGCTCCACATATTAATAGCTCTTTCTAGGATTAATTTATTACAAAAGTTCCACACCCATAATCTAGAATTCCCCAGCACAGTCCAAACAGTACATTCTGTCTTTCAAGTCCCAACAGTCCATCAACACATCAAGTAAATTCCATCATCCCTCACTGTGGTCCAGCTCTCAGGTATGATTCCGGCATCCCTCATTATGCCTTGCCCCAGCCCCATTAGAGGGGGTGCTTCTGTGCCCTGTTTCCTTCCTAGTTATGGTTCCAGTTCCTTCCTGGAGATAGCAGTGGGCTCTCCAGCTCAGAAAGCCAGCAGGCATCTCCCTCTGCTGCTGTCAGCCCTCTCCAGCAATGGCTCTTAGTTCTGAGGACAATATGGAACTCTTACCACTCCTTCCTTCAGGGGCATTCCCTGTCTAAAACTCTCAACCCAGCTCTGTTCTTCTTGCGAGCTCTATCTACTTCTCTGGATACCCTCAGCTTTTCTCTGTTTGGATACAGGGTTGTCTCTCTTTTGTAACTCCTGGGGTCACCATGCCCACCACATTACACCAAACTGGGATGCAGCTGGACTGGAGTAGAAGAGCAGGGTCTAATTTCATTTAAGGGGCTAGCTATGCTGTTACAATTACAAACACACAAGTTGTCCTAGGTTCACCAAAGCATTCACTTAGGTCCATGAATAATTTTACCAAACCTGGGCTGAATGTCTTCTAACTTTGCTGTGAAAACGTGGAAAATGTCCAACTCTGTCAAGTTTTCAATTAATTTTTTTTCAAAAAATAAATGAGTACAATTTCCAACTCAACATGAAAAGTAAAAATCCTCAAATTTCATAAGAATTATGTTGTCCATTTCTCTGCCGAAGAGATTATCCTGTTTCTGGAACAGCCTTGTAAAGAAAAGATACTGTACAAAACTACACTGATGTTGTCTGAATACCTGCCAATATATAATTCAGTTCCAACATGGTAGCAGATGGAAGCAGTTTGGGAAGTGATGTATCTCAGTACTAGAACTTTGAAAGTGCCAAATTGGTATTAATAACTACTGGGCAAATACTGCTTCCTCCTCACTCCTTCACGCTTGCAGGAGGCAACAGGTGCTTCAGGAGTGAGGCAGTTTTACTCCTGAGATGTGGCCAGATATGGACATCATGGGTCGGGGGTGCACACCCTGTTCACCGGGGATCTCAAACTCAAATGACCATGAGGGCTACATGAGGACTAGTACATTGGCCTGAGGGCTGCAACACTGACCCCTCCACCCCACTGCCCCGGCCCCGCCCACACTCCACCCCTTCCATGAGGCCCCGACCCTGCCCCACCTCTTCCCACCCCTTCCCTGCCCCCATTCCAACCCTTCCCCAAAATCCCCACCCCAACTCTGCCCCCTCCCTGCCCCCAGGGAGGGCAGATGGGGTGCAGGGTGCGGCAGGGGGCTCAGGGCAGGGTGTTGCTCTGGCTGCACCTCCAGGCACCATCCCCGAAGCTTCCATTGGCCAGGAATGGGGACCATGGCCAATGGGAGCTTCGGAGGAGGTACCTGGAGGCGCGCTGGGCCAGGCCGGAGCTGATCTAGGTAAATGGTGTGAGGGCAGAGGGCCGCAAGGAGCTGGCAGGCAGTAGAAAATAGCCCAGCAGGCTGCATGCAGGCCGCGGGCCGCATGTTTGAGATCCTGCTGTACACTATGGACTCTAGGTCTGAATGCATCCCCTGCACATTCAAGGGGAAGTGGATGTGGTTTGAAAGCTCTGGGTAGAGTTGGATCATGAAGGGCCTGGAGTGGGACTACCAGACACTTCTTCCTGGAGGCTGGTGGGGGGTTGGGGGAAGGGATGACTGTAGGGAACTTGGACTTCAGAAGAGGAATAGTGGCTGCTGAGTGACTCAGATGGTATTCTCCAGCCTGTTGAAGAGGATTCCTTTTCCTCCAACCCTACTAAAGTTACCCTTTGTACTTAATCTTGGTGCAGGGGAGAGGATTTAGTGCCACATTAATAAAACATAGGTGGCATGGTGTATCTGTAATCCTTGAATTTTGATGAGTTGCTTTCTGCCAGCCCTCCTATTAATGCATTTTTGCTGATATGATGTACTGCTTACATTCAATCAAATTGCCTGGATTTGAGATACAAATATTGTTCATACTGCAATGTTACAATTTACAATTGCATTCAATGTGGTTAAGCCAGGGTTCCAAACTAGCCAATTGAAGAACAGCAGATTGCATTAAAGTTCTGTGGGCAGAAGTCTGCAAAAACTACCAAGTACCATGTTGGAGCCATAGACTGAGATGGACATCTGTCCCAGGCTCATACATCATACTTTTTACCATCTGCTTTCTTCTCATTGCTTCCATCCCTATTATTTGATGGGCTTGAATGTAATTATCAAACACAACACCTTCTTACATGCGAGTCATTAAAATGAAAGCACTATTCTTTTGGTATTTGGGACTTGTTATCAAACAAAGAAAGAGCTTTCAGGGGTCAACATGGCCCGTCTGCATAGTTATTAAATTAGGATTTTTAAAATATGAGTTTTATAGTATTTTATTGTTCTCCCAGGACTCCACTGTTTAAAAGATGAAGATCTTCCCCCAAATGTAATTAATTTAAACACTGTGTATATGCCAAAGTATACAATAGAATGTGACAATGTGTTCTTTAAAGACTGAGTATGTCATGCAAGCTGTGCAGATTCAGTGCATGTTGTTTATTCTTGAAATTTTCAAACAATTTGTGACCAAGTATCAGCAAAAACAGGTAAACTTGTCTTCTTTCTCATGAATGCACTCTCAGTAAAACACCTTAAAAAAAAAAAAAGACCCCTGCTTTCACTGAAGACTCTACCTTGTGGAAATGTTTGCACTTCTCATGGACTTGCACCCATGCTGAAGCTGCATCCTTGTGAGACAGCAGGAACTTGAGCCCACTCATAGCTCTGCTTTTCAAATAAGCATGCTAGCTGCATGCACCCTGGTAACAGCAAGAAGCACTACCCTGAACTTGTGAACTTCCTCAGCATTATTACAGTCTGCAGGAGAATCTAAGTGATAAGTTATATGCAGTGTACCACTGAAAAGGGGTTATTAAGTAAGGGCTAATAAAACAAACTCTAGCAGTTCACAAGGAAGCCAGTAGGGGGGGGGGGAGTTAAGAAATACAAAGAAAAGAGTATCATTTTTTATAACTCCACTTCTACAATCTCAGTGTAATGCAGTGAGAGAACTATAAAAATCAAAGAGCTATTTTCAGGTTGAGGGAGGCCCAGGTGAATAGAGGTGGTTGCCTTAGAGGCTTTCAATAAAACAGCTAAAGCTGCTATTTTCGTAAGGGAATGGAATGGCATTTAAAGAGCTTTTACACCCAGATAACTGCCTTAGGCTCTTTGAGAGCCATTAAAGAGAGAGAGGAAAAAAAAGTTTCAGCTCACGGATAATAATGATTCTGGCTAGAATATACAACATATCCGAACTTCTCTATACCCCTGGGGTGGAATCCTGGCCCTATTGAAGTCAATGGGAGTTTTGCTATTGACTTCAATAAAGCCAGGATTTGACCGCATACATTTAGTTTGGTAATATTTTTTTTCGAGACTTGAAACATTCAGGAATCTATGAATGTTCTTCCCAACAAATAGAACAGAAAACCATTTTGCTGTCCATTTCATTACTGACTATTCAATGTGGAATTTTGTCTCTCCCAATACTGACTGTCTTTTCCAATAACAGTAGCATCTCTGTCATGACACAGTAGATGCCCTTATAATTTTAACATTGATCCACACCTATGAACTAAGTCTCCCAACCACCAGGGACATGAGACAGGATCGCTGTCCCTGTTGTACAGAGGTAGAATGTAAGGCAGAGAGTTGGGAAAGAGCTATGTGCAAGGTTATAGAGCAAGCCAGCACCTGTGGTAGGCATATACCCCACTCTCACTTCTCCCCTCATCCCCATTCTAACTGCTATGTGACACTTACCTTTCTCCACTGCTATGTCGGTCTCTGAGATTTCTTACTATCTTTCTATATTTAAAATAAGAAATAACTGTTAACTTTTTTATGGTGACTGCTGCACTTCCTTAATGTTCATCATCATCAATCATCATCATCACTCCCATAACCGCATTGGTCATTGGGGCACCATCATTGATGAGCAATCAACCAATTGTCTCCACCCCTGACGATTGCGTGTCAGTGCTTGAGTCTCCGCAAAGTCCATTTCTGTCCACTCTTTTATGATGTCAGTCCATCTCTTCTGTCTACCTCTTCTTTTCTTGCCTTGTACTGTCCCTTGGAGGATGATCTTGGATAGGACAGATTCTCTTGTTACATGGCCGTACCACTTCAGCTTGCACTTCTTCACGGTCAACAGGAGGTCTTCATATGACCCAGAGCATTGGGTGATGATGTTGTGGACCTCTTCATTAGTGACGTGTAGGAGATGCCCAGGATTGGAGTAGGAGATGCCCAGGAGTTACAGATGCCTTAATGTTACAGTGTGGTAAGTTAAGGGTTAATAGTAAAAGAGACAGCCAAGTGATAGCTTTATTTTATCTGCACTTCATTCATCTAGTCACAAATGCAATGCCATTAGTTTGCTCAGTCTATCAGAATATACATTTTTTTTTTTTTTTGGTAAGTCACTCTCTAAAGCATTGATTCAGCAATGTGCTGAGAATATCTTGAGTTCAATCAGTTTCTGTTTGAAGCCAATGGGTTGTCAGCATCCAGTGACATTCCCACAAACTGCATTCCCGTTGTAGCTCAGTACCATGCAGGAGGTACTCAGGGCCAATTTTTAAAAGGTATTTAGGTCCCCCAAAAGGCAAATAGGCACCTAATGAGATTTCCAAAAGCACCTAGATATGTAACTCCCACTGGTTTCAATTGTATTGATTGCAATTGAAATTATGTATCTAGGCACTTTTGAAAATCTCATTAGATGCCTGTCTACTTCTCTAGGGACCTAAGTACCGTTAAAAATCTGCCTCTTGATGCCATGTAGGATGAAGCCCTTTTGGGTATGCTTTTAATTTCTCTCCCCCAATTTTGATGTGGCTACATAGCCTACTTGTAATTGTCAGATAATATCCTTGAAACAATTCCTCTATATATTTGCTACATCTGCTGTAAATGTTGGCACTGAAAGGAAAGCTCTTTGTCCCTCTTAAGCTTAAAAAACACAGACCTGACGGTTGCAGTATTAGACTAACACAGAGAGGGGCATGTGTCTTCTCGGCTTCCATCTGTCAGACACACTCCTTTGAAATATTAATGGACTTCATTGTTCTGTCAAGTATAAGGCATCCTTGTTAACATTAGGACATAATTTAGGGCATATTTCATAAGCACAACTGTGAAATATTTATGACTAACACTCATTACTTAAAAAGCACATCACATAGACATACCTGTTTTCATTATTAATGCAGAGAGTTTGGACAGACCTTGTTTTTATTGCTCTGCACTTCTGCAAATTAACTTTTCATATATATCTGTATTAATATCCCAAGGCTATTATCACATTGTTTAAGGAATGTATATTGAAATGCCTCTTCCTCTATTAACTCCTCAAATACAAGGCTTATGCTGCGGTGATGAGGGGTATTATATCACACCAAGGAGAATTTTGTCCAGTACCTACTGTGCCCAAAACCAGCAGAGAGACATGGATGCCTCTGAGCAAGTGTCTTCTTCATCATTATCCCACTACAGTGGCCTTAGGTATGTGTCTCGAGATAATCCAGCAAATGTACATAAGCAACAATTCCCCCTTTTCCCTCAAATGGTCATGCTGTACTAGAGTTTGGGACTAGAAATGAATGTAATAAAGAATGCAGTGATAGCATAGTGGTGGACATGGTATAAATATCTAGATAGATATATCATACATGGCCACCCCCATTTCTATCTACAATAGCTCATTTCCTACATTATATAGTCTAACCCAATGGTGAGTGTGTATTACAGGTCCCTCTATATGGCTGATCCACAGAGAATAAGAGTCTGTTACAGCCCCAGCAGCAGAGATTCATGGTTTTTGTTATGGTGGCCCCCAATTCAATCCCTGGTAGTAATCACAATAGCATCATGCAAACTCAAAGAGACTTAGAGACAAGTATCACCAAAACCCAAAGGAATGCACTCAGGATGAGGGGTGACAGGGTTGTATATATGGTCTTGACACACCTGCTGTGGTTGTTACTTGTGAACCGCAGCTGCTATTAGAGAGGTCAGGAGTCTTTGACAATGGAAAAGTTGAGAAAGAGGCTGGATTTGGGCTTTGGGTAGTTTTTAATAACTGTACCTCATAGCAGTGAGTTCAAAATAATGCTGTTATGGATACAATTTGATAATGGCTCAATCAAAATATACAACAGTAAATGTGCCCCATACATAAAAATGTGAACAATGCATTGGTAATTTCATAGCTATTGTATTACATTAGTTGTGTCATTTTATGTTTTTCATCTTTAAGATTTTATAACAATATTTTTTGTGCCTTTGGCATTTGTGCCTTTTTGTGCTTTTTTGGCATAATACTGTTCAATAGGACACTTATTGCCCTGTGAAATCCAAGAAACCTTAGTAAATTTGATACTTTTGGATTCAGATATAGATATTTTTGGCATTGAATCCAAAGCAATATTGACACCTTGTGTTTCCTCACATCTTCTCGTGAATTAGAAATTTGCCTGCTACCTAAAATTACCCCCCCAAAAATTGTTTATTAGTCTGTTTCTTTAGATTCTCTAACACCTGAATACAGCAGAGACTTCAAAACTATTTTTACACAGCAACAGAAACAGCAAACTAACTTTTACTTACTTAAGATAGGAAAAAAATATAGTCAACAATTAAACAAGTAACATGCGCATTTGAACACTTTTTAGACATTTACTGTATGTCAGTACAGAATAGCTATATTTCAAATATTTATTGCTACACCATTGCAGACCACTTATGTTGTTTCAAAATGTTCAGTGCATAGACTGCATAGGGCATCCCACTAGCGCAAACACTAGTAATGATTAAATTAATAGCAATAGTAATAATAATAATAATAATTAATATATTGTAAGCAGCATATTAAATGGATGCTTAGACCACCTCCCTCTCCTCAACATTTCCTATTGGCTAGCTTAGATGGCTGACTCAGCATGATGGCTTTTGTGTGTCCCACTCTTAGGTGACTAACTCTCACCACGATTTCTCTAGGTAACCTGGGCAGGTAACTAAGGGCTATGGATTTCACTGGGTGGCAAAGCACCTAAAAGTTGAGTGTGCAAAACACAGCATTGCAATGCTTAAGTTTGTTGTGGTTCAGGGCCTCACTCTCCCTCACACATATGGTATAGGTATTGTCAAAGAAGAGACAGTCAAACCACAGCCCTAAACATAATAGTCTAAATCACATGTAGGATTTACTTGGATGTTATGCCTCCTCTTATTGTCCATAGGCAATGTGATACAGCTTCAGTTTAGGAGAAGAAGGTAGGGAAGGAGAAAATTACCATGGTTTACACTGCAGAAGTCAACAGCATCTGCTTCTTCTAGTAGGTGACTGGCTTCAAGCATCACTGCTGCTTCTTTAACAAAGATGGATTGATGTCACTTATACGTAAGCAGGGATGATAGGAGATTACTACACAGAAGATTTTCTAGAAATAAATTCATATATTCCTAAACAGTTGTCCAATCAAATTATCTATAAGCCCATTCCTACCAATATCTTTGGCCAAAACAACGGTAGACTTATAACGTGTACAAATTAAATTAAGTCTTGTCTTGACTGGAGATATGGTTCAATCACAGGGGAAAAAATCTGGATGAAAAATGTCTTTACAACGTATTTATTTATTTTTAAAATGTCCAAGCTCTAATTAAAGTCAATTCCCATTCTGCCCCTCTTGGGATATTAAATAAACTAAGGCCTTCATTTAACTCGTTCTGAATTCAATGGAAAGATTTGCATTTACTTCAGTGGGAGCAAGATCTTCTGTCCAAAATGAGAGAAAGCCAGACTTCAGCCAGGCTTTGTCTTATATCAGAGGTAGGTGATAAAAATATAGTCACCTTTTCTGCTTTCCTACAAAAGACTAGTGGTTTATCAATGTCAAATATTACCATTCATTTGTGTCATGGGGGGGGTGAGTCTCAAAGATTTGGATAACTTTCTTAAGTATTAGATAAGTATCCAAATTTGAAGGCCTTATTTGAAGTATAGGCTGAACCAAAAGTGAAGAAGCTGCAGTCCTGAAATCTTTACTTCAAAGATTCAACCTACAATATTTATTTCAACAATGTTGTCTACTAGGGATGTACAAACAAACTGAGGTTTTGTCATCTCTGCTAGAATCCCACAGCACTGAACAATTCACATTTCTAAGCAGAAGAATATCATTCATAATAAACAGTTGCAATGAGAGATGCATAATGTCTGTGAAAGAATGAAGATGGGATCATTATACATGGACCGGCGGAGTGATTAATTATAATTCAGGACACAAATGTAAGTGTACCTGTAGATTTATTATCATTAATTAAATCAACATTTATATCTAGTGTTATTTAAAAATTATGATCTGGGAAATCTTAGGATTTTCTATGTCTTTTTCTATCATGCATTTCTTAAACACATATGCAATTCTTCACTACTAGTAAACTGATCCGCACATTAGCCTATATACTGTATATTGGATGTACGTTAGTTCTCAGTTGGCTGAGGCTCAATTTCCTATAGGAGATATGATAGTGACAGCTATAAATAAGATGCATAATGAATTCCATTTTCAGTATCTTCCCTAGAGGTAGTAGGAAAAAAATTGCCCACTTTTTTTTTCTGATGGAAAATGAATTTTCAACTAAATGGAATTTTTTATGAAAAAAAAAAAGATCTGTTTTCATAAAAAAAATCATCTTATTGCAAACATATATATATATATATATATATATATATAACCTATAATTATATGTATATAAACCTTGAAACATTTCAAAGAAAAATTATGATTTATAGATGCATAGATTTCTTAGGCCAGAAGGGACCATTATGATTACGTAGGGTGACCTCTGGTATAGACCAGTTATTTCTGCATCAAACCCATAACTACTTTTTGAGTTATAGCATATTTTTTTAGAATAATATTCAGCTCCAGTTAAAGACTTCACATCTCTTGGTAACTTATTCACATGATAATTACTCGCATTTAATAAAAAACAAAACAAAACATGAGCATGATTTCTAATCTGAATTCCAACAACTGAATTGCATTATGTCTTTTTCTGATAGATTCAAAATCTATCTATCAGAACTAGAGTAACTTCTTAAGTCTCTCATTATAAGGTTTTACAGACTATGACTTCTAGTATTTATTTTTTAACCTTTTTCAATTTGTCAAAATCATTTTTAAAGTGTGGGGTCCAGAGCTGGACTCAGTTTAGTTTTCACTGAATTCTTTAGTTAAAAAGGGGGAAAAATACTGAACCATCTCTCATCAACACTTGCTGAAATTTTCACCCTTTTGGTTTAAATTGTTCGGGCTTGGTCTCTGCATGAAGATGTTTTGTTTTTAAAAGTTTGAGCAAGAACAATCCTGAGAAATTCAGGTGCTATTCTCCAGAGAAACATGAGGATCTGAAGAGGCTAAGGATGTTTAGCAGGACCATGGCTCTGTCCCCACTGTGCATTGGTCAGATCACTGGCTGTCTACGCTGCAGGTAGTAAACTGCATGTCACAAAGAGATGCAGTATTGGGCGTGGCCAGGACATATACTTGGCAGGTCTAGGAGGTATTCAGCCTCCTCAAAGCAAAAGGTATCCCCAGTCTCCCTTCTGGGACTGTGAGGCTCTACACCAGCCTTCTCTATAAACTGTGTGTAGTATTGTGGAAGTATAACATTGTATAAGGGGACATGCTGGATACATTCTATATGAGAGAGCATGCCAAAACATGTTACAAAGTATCTGAGGGAGCACACGTAGGGACAGTTAGCTTTTGAATGGAGAAGCAATTAAGATAGAGCCAGCACGTCTAAGAAGCAGGCATCAGAATGGAAGGTGTGAAGGGCAATTAGTTAAGTTAACTGGAAGCTGTTAAAGGAGATTGTTAAGGGTGGCAGGTAATTGAAGATACGTGACTGGTCTCAGGGATCTCGAAGGGTGGTGACTAAAATCTTTTTCTTCTTTTGTCTGTAACTTCTCTGTAACTTGTTCTCCAAAAAACTGTATAAATTAAAAGACACAAGCCCCACTCGGGGGGGCTCACTTCTAAATGTATTAGCGGAGCAGCTTTGCTAATAAAACAGAGTGGTCTGATAAATTGTGAGTCTGAGTCAAACTTTGACAGTATGTACAACCTAGCCTTTGATTATTTACAACAGGTTTTGCTGAGTAGTGGAATAAAAATATCACAGTGGCAATGATTGTGTGTTCTTTCTCTCTCTTCCCTTTTATATCATTTTCATAGTTACATATACCTTTCAGATGTAATATTCTTTTCTTTGCTGTTTTCAGTTAAACATATTAACATTACTATGTATGCTTTACGAAGACAAATACCTGTAATTACATTAGCAACATACTGACAAGTCAGGAAATAGAAATGAGCAATTTAAATAACTGCATTCAAAGAGTTTTATAGAGGACTATTGACTATATTTAAACTGAAGAGAAGGAGCATGGAATTATGGCAGTAAAATTAAAATAAGATTTTTCAAAACACGACAGTGAATAGTTTATATAAATTTATTTCAGTATACAGAAAGGGGTAATTTTCTTTCATTTCTAAAAAACAAATCAAACAAATACAAAGCCCAGTATGAGTTGATCTATGTCTGTATTATAAGCAAATTGGGGTAGGGACCAAATCTTTTTCTGCATTCTGTAGCGCTGCAAGGATTCCACTGGCATACAACAAATAACAAATAGTGTTCTGTTTGTAGCTAGTTATTACTATGAGTGTTTTTTTTTTTTTTTGGCATGCCCCATATTTACATGTCTAAGGAGTCTTTCTACCTGTCTGCTTGTCCTGAACAGTTTTAGTTTGAGGTGGCTGTTGGTACAGACTCAGTCACACATTGTGGACATTAGTAATTGACACCATTACAAAGTGAATGAAAATTTGGTGTACAAATCAGAATTCTCCACTCACTTACCCCAGGGGTAGCAATAGCATTTTGCATCTACTATGCAACTCACTGGTCAGACCTCAGTTGCACCAGAGTTCAGTTTGGTGTAGCTATTGGTGTGGAAGTGAAGGCATTTTTAAACCACCTTTGAGGTCTCCTAGCTGTCGGAGCTTCTAGGGCAGTGGTTCTCAACTGTGGTCCACCGCTTCTTCAGGGAAATCCCCTGGTGGGCCAGGCTGGTTTGTTTACCTGCTGCGTCCGCAGGTTTGGCTGGTCACTGCTCCCACAGGCTGCAGTTCACCGCTCCAGGCCAGTGGGGGCTGCGGGATGCGGCAGACAGCACATCCCTCGACCCGCGCCACATCCCGCAGCCCCCATTGGCCTGGAGTGGCAAACCACGGCCAGTGGGAGCCGCGACCGGCCGAACCTGCGGACGCTGCAGGTAAACAAACCGGCCCGGCCTGCTGGGGGCTTTCCCTCAAGAAGCGGTGGACCACAGTTGAGAACCACTGTTCTAGGGGCTTCTCTGGCCCCTGGCACAATTTAGAATGATCACAAAGATTATCTAAATTAATGCCCAGTTGCAATGGTCCTCAAAGGGACTGTCCTACAGTCAGAGATTTCTGGCTCACAGTGTGTGTTGACATTTCATGCCTGCCAGACCCACTTTGCTAGAGCTATAAGGAGTGGTGCGGAGGATGGATAATATAGTCAGGCAGTGTGTTTGTGGTTCTTTTCCTTTTCTCTCCTACCTAATTTTCAGTGGAAAAAAATGTGATTTGTATTACATATATGTCTTAAATTAAAGCTGATTCTTTGAAGAAAATAAAATAAAGTGTTTGTAAATTACTCAAACCATCACAAACAATTTGCAATAGTTCAACAGGACAGCATAATGACAATATGAGTTAAATTAATTTCCATTATTTTTTTGTTTCTAATCTTTGATTAAACTTAACAGGCACACAAACAAATATACACATCCTGCCCTGATGAGAACATCCCTTATTTTTAAAATATATCACATTTTACATAATTTTTAAACTGAATTAAGATTTAAATGAAATCACCTTGAAGTTAATGGCAAAATTCCCATTACCTCTAATGTGAGGAGAAAGAGAACTTTAAGGTGTGCTGTAGCACACTTTTGCTAGAGGGCTTTCCCTTCACCCCTTCCCCTGGTTCCTGTCATGCAGGCAGAAAGCAGAAGACCAGAAGTCCAAAGTGCAGCCAATGCAATGTTTATTGGGATTAGTTCCAAGCAAACATATCCATAGTTCTACCCACCAGCAGAGTCTGTTTTCCAGTTTTACGCTCCCAGCTCTGAAACTGCAGAGCATTTACCCCATATCCCCCTTCCCAGCTCTGATGCTGCAGAGCCTTGCCTGTGTCCCCATTCTCATTTCCCATTCCCTATTCCCCATTTTCCATTTCCCCACCTCCTCCTTCTTAGCAGGCCCAAATATACCTGCAATGCACACCCACAGTCCCACCCCTTACAACTTAGAGTCATGTTCCATTTTGGGTCTGGGGTCTTCATCCCACCCCTTTTGTACCCCTTGGGAGGGGTAAGGAGTCAGGCTGTGCTCTGGTCAGGGATGGGCATGTCTTTGGTCTTTTAGTGTTTTATACCTTCCCCCACAAGCCCCTTTGTACTTCCCAACTGGTTGCTTGACTTTGCCTTGAGATAGAGGTTGAGGCAATCTTAAAGTGTGCTCTGAGTAACACTTTAATTGCTCTTATCTATTCCCATTGTACTAACAAATCCATCTGACTAGGCAAAAGCAACATCACAATGTTTTAGTCCCTTGTTTACACATTTTAGTATAAGAGTATCACAAATTCAAACCCAAAATTCTATCCCAGGCTAACAAACTGGCCTATATATTAGCAACTTTTTCTACCTACTTCCCAATAACTATATCAATTTCTGTGTAACATAACAAAGGCCTTAAACATATGGAAGCCTCACACACAATCATGCATATATAATACAGGGCATGAGGGAAAAAGATAAACACATTTTAATTCTATACATCAAGCTTGTAGACAAAGTCAGCAGATTGTATTCCAAGTTACCTGTTAGATTCCTTTAAATATGATCATAAGTATTAAAAAAGTAGTGCCATCCTTTGATCTTCAACTATGCATAGTATAAAACCTTAAGAAACTCATTCATTTTTGTATATTTATTTGAAATACAGATCAGTATGTTTAAATTGATTTTGTTATCTTTGCTCTGCCAAAATGTCTTTATTTTTACACTTCAAGGAGTGGCAGTGTAAATTATAGAGTTTGAAGTCAGAACTAAGATCTTTTCACTGTCTTTGGTGGAAGGCCACTGACAAATAGGCTGAAATAAATGGAACAATTAAAATGCATGACAAATTCAGATTGGGTCCAATTAAACAGTACCTCAGTCAATTATGAAGATAAACTCCAATGCCCCAACTTGTTTGAAATGTCATTATAAAAAATTAATTGTATCTAAATGTATTTTCCCTATGATTAGACTTAAAATACATAAATGAGTTTTTAACTTGTATTTCCCAAATGAGACTTTTTCTTTCCATTGTCTTCATCTTTTCCACCTTTTATTCCCATTTATTATTGCACACACAACACTCAGTGCTAATAACTGGTGTGAATTGTGGATGATTTTTTGGTGGTTTGTTTGTAAAGCTTGAGGATAACAGGATACATTAGGTGTCTGATCCAATTCTCACTAAAGTTAATAGCCAAACTCCCACTGACCTCGGTGGTGCAGGATCTAGCTCAAAAGTGGGTAGTAAAACAAATCAAATGTCAAATCAAATGGGTAATAGATAAATAAAGAAGAAACATTAAAATATCTGCAATTTCTGCTTACCTGCATCCCAAAGTATTGCTAGCTGCAGCCCATATACTACATTAGGTGTACATATATAAGATGCTGACGGGATTTTGGGATGTGCTGAGTCACTTCCACTACCATTATCTTCAATGAGGCTTGAGAGCGCCTCACAATATTGGGAACTGGATACAAAGTGTTTCCACTGACTTCAGTGGGCTTTGGTTCAGGCCACAGGTCGTAGTGCTTCTCTAGACAAGGGATCGTAATCTAACACATTATTAACAATTTTTGGCCAATCGTAAAGACAAAGTAGGTTTTTTGTTTTGTTGTTGTTTTGTTTTTTTTAGTTTTTCCATAAGCTTACAGTGGTGGCACATTCAACTTTCCATTTGAGAGATATCAGTTCTACCAGTATTCTCTATTCTGACTGGGGATGATCTCTGAGTGGTAGAATCTTTAAAATGAAAAGAATTTTTTTAAAATATGCATATTGTCTATTTCCAGCTCCACAACTTCATGTATAACAGTTAGGGAAAAGAAAATATTCTAAGAGGTTCTGCACTAATGTGTTTGATAACAATTTATCACAGATACAAAAACCAGACCAGAATCTGTACCTTATGGGCCAAATTCTCAATTATTCCTCAGGAGCACATAGCACAAGTTAAAGCAGGGCCAGGTGCAAAAGTGGGTGTAATGCTCATCATTGCAGTCTTCCAGTTCTGAGACTTCTCTGTGCAGGGCCTGGCCTCATGAGAATAGATGCTGTAAATTACATAGGCTGCTCTAGGGAGATGGCATAGGAGCCTAAACAACTCTGTGCCATGTCAGGATCCTCTTGCACTAGGGTGATCATCTCAAGACTGATTACACTGGCCATAGGACCAGAATCCACTGGTGTTGCAGTACAAAGCAGCCACACTTTGTCCTGAGGCTTTGTCCATACATGTTTAATAAGATGAGACCAATTCCTTCACTGCCAGGTGAAAAATAGGTTTAGTCATTAAAAGAGATCCAGATGACAAGCTGGGTGTGTTAGCAATATAGCAATACCTGAAGCAGTGCAATGGCCTGCAACCTGATCAATGTGATAGATAGATAGATTAGATAATTGCACTGCTTCAATTGCAAAAAATCTGATTATTATTATTTATTATTATTTATCAAGTACCCAAAAGTGTGTTGGACTCTTCACAGACAAAAATGTGTTGAACTCTTCACATCTTTTGCCCTGAAGTGAGTGCATTCTGAACAGTCAAAATAGAGGGCAGGGGAGACCACTGTAATACACAATAAAAACTATTAAGACTAAGTTTGGCACAAAGCTTGTTAGATTCACCATTTTTCTTCTCCTTTTTATCTGATCCAGCCACCCACACAGAACTCCTTCCTCCTCCTTCCCCTCACCGCCATCATAGACCATATTGCTTGTTAGAGAGACAAAGTGGATGAAGTCATATTTTTGATTTGACCAACTTCTGTTGGTGAGACAGACAAGCTTTCGAGCTTACACAGAGCTCTTCTTCCAGTCTGGGAAACACACTCAGAGTGTCACAGCTAAATACAAGTGGAAAAGATTGTTTAGCACAAGTAGTTAACACATATTTCAAGGGATCATTCAAGGTATTTGGGCCCCTAATGTCCCTCCAGTAACAGGGAGGAAGGAAGAAGGAGGGGAGAAAGGCAGGTTGTGTGTGTGTGGGGGGGAGTTGTTAGTGGTTATAGATTCAGACGTCATAAATCCAGTGTCTCTATTCAGTCTATGATCTTTTAGTGTCTAGCAAAGTACATAGGACACACTGCCCTATAGACCCCTTTTCATCATTTTCAAGTGCATTCCACAGGTGTTGCTTCAGGTGAGAGGCGTAGCTTCCCCTGCCTCTGCTGTGAGCCAGGGACATATCACCTGTGTTGATACAAAGGGCTAATCATATTCTCTGGGCCTATATTGTCTTGCCCAGCTCAATATAATAGGCTTTGACATTTTTATGTTTTCAAGGGCTACAGATATACAGATAACATTCACAACATTAAGTATGACAGTCTCAGCAAAACCTTTGTTCATCATATCTGCCACGAATATCACACAAGTAAACCGAAGTGCATATGACAGTTATAAAAATAATGCTCTTAATTCCTTCATTTTCCTCACTTACCTATGCGAGTTTCTTATATGAATCATTTGCTTATTATAGGAAACTTCTTGGCATATAATTGGTGTGCTCCTGTATAAGAAACAGAAACCCAACTAGTCTGGTTTTCACTGCATTATTCTCCCTCCCAATAAAATATCAATAAAAGCAGTAGAGTGTTCCATTCCCAAAGTAAAACTACATATGTATCTAAAGGCTTTACTCTGACATTTATCACTGTAGAATCTAAGGAGTTCCACATTAAATTCTACTGCAATAGTGAATTCCCTAGCGGATTATGTGGTGTTGATGGCACGTCTTTTTGGGAGTAACTCTGCGCATTGTAAGGTTTTGTTTTTTGTTTGTTTTTAAATTACTTGTTTTGTTTTGCATTCGTTAGGCTGATTAGTTTCAAGGTTTTCTGTTTGTTTTTCTTGCCTTTTGTGGATGTAGGGTTGTCTTTTTTTCCCTTGATTAGGTTATTTTTGGTAGAAGCAGGTGTCAGTATTATGACTGCCATTCTTATGGTGAAAAAAAAAAATCTTTGTAATCTTGCAATAATCTCATTGAAATTCAAGGGACACATTTGCTGATCAGGGAGGCCTATTGAAGTCAATAGAGTGATACCAGTAAAGATTTCTGCCCAATACTTATTTAATATTTCTCACTTATATTAATATTCCCAGGATGAGCACAAAGTAAAACTATTTCCGCAGTTTATTCCATGCCACCACCAACCCCCCCCCCCCCCCCCCCCCGCTGTTCCTCAGACGTTCTTGTCAACTGCTGGAAATGGCCCACCTTGATTATCACTACAAAAGGTGTCCCCCCCTACCCCCAGCTCTCCTGCGAGTAATAGTTCACCTTACCTGATCACTCTCGTTACAGTCTGTAAGGTAACACCCACTGTTTCATGTTCTCTGTGTATATAAATCTCCCCACTGTATTTTCCACTGAATGCATCCTATGAAGTGAGCTATAGCTCACGAAAGCTTATGCTCAAATAAATTTGTTCGTCTCTAAGGTGCCACAAGTACTCCTTTTCTTTTTGCGGATACAGACTAACACGGCTGCTACTCTGTAAGCAGTTTAGTAATCTTCATTCTATAAAAAATGCAAAGTGAGTAAAAAAAATAAATGGAAAAGAAAAAGGTTATAATAACTACCAATGAATATTTGAAGTATAGTTGTAGTTGTGTTGGTCCCAGGATATTAACAAGACAGGGTAGGTAAGTTAACATCTTTGATTGGACCAACTTCTGTTGGTGAAGGAGACAAGCTTTTGAGTTTACAGATCTGAAAAAGAGCTCTGTGTAAACTCAAACACTTGTCTTTTTACCAACAGAAGTTGATCCAATAGATATTATCTCACCCACAACATTGGTGAGCAGGAAAAGTGGAAAGATTGCATGAAGCTTGTTTTTGTGTTCCCCTATCTTGAGGGTATTGTGTGTAATGAGCATCCTAAAGACTGCTCCAACTCATGTCTGCTCCCAGTTTTGGCTACATCAGCTGCAGAATTGTCTTCCTTTTCTTTACTATATGTAACACAGTAGTGTTGAGGGGGCCTCAGTCAGGAACAGGGTCTTTTTATGTTAGGAGCTCAACATATATAAAGATACAATCCCTGTCCTGAAGAGCTGCAGTTTAAGATGATACTAGTTCTTGAAAAACATTTTTTCTTCAAGAAATAGGGAAATAACAGTATTTCTTGT
This sequence comes from Caretta caretta, assembly GCF_965140235.1. Classification (NCBI taxonomy): domain Eukaryota; kingdom Metazoa; phylum Chordata; order Testudines; family Cheloniidae; genus Caretta; species Caretta caretta. The sequence continues at coordinate 72,181,952 of NC_134206.1, read as the reverse complement.
ATGAATAAAAACCAGTGTCATAGTACAATAGATGATTTACCACTTGATGGTAAATTTACCAATAGATTTACCATTACCCTTGTATAATGAAGCATTTTCACTTTGTTGAAACAGTTTGGCTCATCTCTATTCTATAGGTTTGGACTTTCAGGGTATGTCTACATTGCAATTAAACACCCTCAGATGGCCTGTGTCAGCTGACTCAGGCTCATGGGGCTTGGGCTATGGGGCTGTAAAATTGCAGTGTAGACATTGATGCCCAAATTGTACCTGAGCTCTGGGACCCTGTGAGAGCCGGGCCAGACAGAATGTCTAAGCTGCAATTTTACAGCCCCTCAGCCCAAGCCAGCTGACAAGGGCCTACTGAAAGTGTTTTATTACAAAGTAGCCATACCCTCAAATACTTATGCATTGGAATTTAGGGGTGGTTGAAATTTTTTTCAAAACTGTCTTTCAACAGATAATTGGGTTTTCAACAAAACAGTTTTTGTTTTGTGAGCCAACCCCTGAAATGTTTCCAGCTGAAAACCCAAAATCTCTCAATTCTGAAATGATGCCAGGATATCTCATGGTAACTGTACTTTTGGTGGTTGATACCCCTGTCCTTCTCTGTGGACCAGGTTCCCCCTGCCACTTTACACTCACTTTGAACGGGTGTAAATGACAACACAAGGTGCAAGGCACTCGAGGATCAGCCGTGTTATTTTTGAGTTGACAGATCCCCTTTAATTATCCCAAACTATTTACAACATTTTTATATTTTATTCTGTTAACAATAAAGCCACAGATTTTCAAGCAGCCATTTTGCATTTTATAAAGAAATAAACTAAATCAAGTTTTACCACAACACAAATAATTGCTACAAGCCAGAATTTCTGGGCATCACATTAGCATTCAGAAAGGGCTGCCTCATGAGATCCAAATATAGCTTTCAAAAAAGGGTACCTTCCAATAGCTTGCAGGTGCAGAGACCATCTGCACAGATAAATTCGCTGGCTCTGGTCCATTGTAATGTTACCATACAATATCTGTCACTAAATTACATTGTCACATTGGTAATATACTTTTCTCACATTTGTAAACTTTAATTCTCTGATTGTTTGATTTTATACGGTAATATTTTACAAGTAAACACAATCAGGAGAGCATGTACTGTAGATGCACAAATAATTTGAACAGTGAAGCTGTGTTATGTTTAATTGTGTTATGTGTAAATGTTGTTTGTTTGCAACTTTATAGATAAAAAAATAGATATATAAAGCTCCATGGGCTGGGATATAATATACACAGTGTTCATTTATTCCAAGAATAATAATTAAGTCATAATTAGACAAACAATAGTTTGAATAAATAAATAGACTATAAAAACAAACTGTTCTCTTTAGTCCTGAAGCTGCCTGGTGTGCAAAACAATTCTGCATGTCTGAGATAATTTCTAAGGAACTCAAATAACTACAAGACACAGATGTTCCAATGGTACAATGGGCAAAATTAGTCCTGGGAGTTACTCCACTGAAGCCAGTGGAGTCACATGAGGGATAAATATGGCCATTGGAGTCAGTTATGTAAATTATCAAAATGATTCTCATTGTTACTCCCTCTGCAAGAGTGTTATATATATCTGTGTATCTATCTATATATCTATATTGTGATTTTTCTTTTCCTCATCTTGAAATTAGAGATGTCACATTGACTAATGTCAATACATTGGTACATACGATGTTCCTGCATACAAAAAGGGTGATGTTATGGAATGCCAGCAACACTTATCTCTGACCAATAGTCTTTGTAATGGGAACTGATGAATGTTCCAATGTCGTACTGAGTTGCATGTAGGCAGCTGGGTGCCCAGGTGCATCCATTTGTAGGATTAAGCTGTAGGTTACCACTTTTAACTACATACCCTGCCACTTAGTACAGTCAAACACCAGGCTTTGAAAAAACTATTTAAAAAACATAATAGAAGAGATCATGGTAGCACGTCAGATAGACACCAACGGCATATATGGAAAATACTTACTTTCTATTTATAATTTGGTAGGAACTCAATCCATTTTCATTGGTACTCATGTTGACAATTCAGATTGGAAATAAAGGATATTTATTTATTTATTTTTTGACAATGAGGGTAATTTACCATTGGAACAGTTAAACAAGAGTCATGGTGGGTCAATCACCAACAATTTTTAAGGCAAGATTTTTTTTTCCTGCTCTGGGAATTGGGGTGGGGGGGAGTGGGAGTGGGAATTCTGTGGCCTGTGCTATACAGGAGGTCAGACTCTAAGATCATAATGGTCCCTTCTGCCCTTGGAATCCGTGAATCTATGACACAGCTGGGTATCTGTGGGTCACATACACAACAATATAATCAAGATTTTTTCATCCAACCCTCTATAAGATCACTTTTTCAAACGTTTATAATAATATTATAAAGACTGATTCTTTTCCAAGAAGAATCTTGGAATGTCTGGTCTGAGCACTATTTTTTTTTTTAATCTCACAGGAAAAAAGATCTTTAGTTTTGTTTCTATTTGAGACAAGAAATGCTTTTTAGCTTCACACATTATATTTTTTCTAGCAATACCATCCACTCCATCTTATGATTTTATAATAAAGAAATGTGAGAGGTACTTCATCTTCATCATATATTTAAGATTTCTAAATATGTTTTTCATAAAACCAGAGTATTACAATCTAAAAAAGTACCTTCTACTTAAGAATTGTGAATAATAATAATGTAATTAATAAGCTACCCTTGTAAAGAATTTAGAGTTGGGTATGTTCTATGTCTAAGGTACTTATATAGGCCTCAGTACCCTAATGCCACACAATCCTTAATATATTTTTCCCCACAACACCTCTGTGAGATAGGGAAATACATCATCCTCTTTTTACAGATGGAGAACTGAGGCACAGAGGGACTAAAACACAGATCGACAAAGAAATTTGGGTGTTGCAAAGCCTAACTGTTAGGCACCCAGCCACCCAGCAGAATTCATAAACCTTGAGTTAGGGGACAGGGCTACCTATACAATGCAAGGGGAGAGATAACATCTGAGAATGGGATCCACAAAAGCCAGCCCTCTAGCAGGAAGCCACCTAAGCTAGCCAATGCAAATGCTGATAAGAGGGGGTGCTGATGAGAAGGGGTCTGAGATGCAAGAAGTCACCTCCCTCTGCTTGGGATCCACAGACTAAGTAGGGTTGCCAGGTGTCCAGTTTTCAACCGGAATACCCTGCTGCTGTTTCCAGGAGCTGCTTGAGGTAAGCGCTTCCCAGAGCCTGCACCCCTGACCCCTCCCATGCCCCAAACCCCTGCCTCAGTCTTGATCCCCCTCCTGCCTTCCGAACCCCTCGATCCCAGCCCAGATTCCCCTCCTGCACCCCAAACTCCTCATCTTCAGCCCCAACCCAGACCCCACACCCCCAGCCAGAGCCCTCACCCTCTTGCACCCCAACCCCCTGACCAAGCCCTGGGTCCCCTCACACAGTCTGAACCCCTCATTTCTGGCCCCACCCCAGAATATGCACCCCCCCCCAGCTCAGAGCCCGTACCCCCTTCCACACCCCAATCCCCTGTTTAAGCCCAGAGCCCACTCCCATGCTCCACCCCCTAGCCTGGAGTCCCTCCTGCACTCCAAACAGCTCATCCCTGGACCCACCCCAGAGCTTGCAGCCCCAGCCAGAGCCCTCACCCCCTCCCGTACCTCAACCTCCTGAGCTAGCCTGGTGAAAATGAGTGAGTGAGGGAGGATGGGGAGAGCAAGTGACAGAGGGAGTGGAGGATGGAGGGAGGGAGTGAACGGGGCCTCAGAGGAGGGGAATGAAAGGGGGAGGGCAAGTGTGTTCGGTTTTGTGTGAGGATAAAGTTGGCAGCCCTATTCCTAAGCTGTTTGCTGCAAGAATGGCAGTGTCACAGGCCTAATTCCACAAAACAGCTGGTGCGGGGGAGTGGAGGAGGGGGAGGTGGCCTCATTTCTAACCTTCAGACCATTGGTTAGGGAATGCACTTGGGATATGGGAGATGCTGGTTGATGCAGATGCTGTCTGATAAGAAAAAGAGATCTAAACAGGGGTTTCCTCTCTCTCAGATGAGCACCTTAACCACTGAACTATAGGGCACTATAATGAGGGTCTCCCTCATTCTCTCCTGTTGAAGCTGATCCACTGTGTATAAATAATTAAACATGCATTGGGCCAGAGAGAAAGTGAAATTACAGTTCAGGGAGAATACCAACTTCACTCTCCTCAGGGGCCAAAGCCATCTCAAAGGGGGCAGAAAAAGTGGGGACATCTTTCTCTTTGTGCTGTTGGTCAGCAGCGGTATCTAGGTGTGTAGAAACTTGTACAGAACTATGTGGGAAGATTCTGAGTAGGAAAGGGAACAGTTTAGTTGAAGCACCAGGAAATCTGTGGGGAGATGGCTAGGAACGTTAAACTGCAGCTGGAGTAGCCACTTCAGTTAATTTAAGAAGAATGGACTCCTCCCATGTTATCACACAGTACTTGACACATGAAACAAGGGGTGCAGTGAGGAATATGCTGCATCATCCTAAGGTGAGCAGTGTGGAAGACATACACCCCTCTCCTAATGGTTTAAGACTAGTGCATATATGGATCACTGTGCCATCTCTTTGAATTTCTAAGGCCTTGGTCCTTCAAAGAGCTCTGCAGAGGCACAGGGATTTACCTGTGTGATTGTGATGTTTTGGGGATCACCCAGACAACTGTGGTGTTAAGTTACTGCTTGCTCTGTAACCTTGGGGTGACTTTATACAGAATCCCTTACTGGTCTGGGTGATCCCCAAAGTGACATAGTTGTGTAGTCTTTAGAGAAGTTGCACCCCAATATCAGCACACTCCAAACATCTTCAAAACAGACCCTAACAGATCCAGAACAGAGGGACAGTCTTTAAGGTAAGAGGCTGTCTCTGAATGACAGATCCCCTTTAGGAGGCATGCTGGGATACTCTTCAAAGGAAATAGGTAATTTGTATTTGAAATGGGAATATATCTAATATGGAAGTGTAAAGCCCGAAGTTGTGTCTTTATGTTTATTTTCTGTGTAACTTGTACATGTTTATTTTTCCTAAATATTTCATCATTGAATCTGTGGTTTTCTATTAAATAAATGTTGTGTTTATTGTTATCCCAAGCAGGTATGTAGTGTGAAAACTGATGGGGTGTGTGTGCCAAAGTGAAACTGGGAGCTGTTTTTACTCCTTTGGGGGTGATGAAACAGAGGTGAGAAGTCTGAGTCTCTGGTAGTTAACTGGAGAAGGACAGTTTTGGGGAGACTTGAGAGACCAGAAGCATCTCTTGAGACAGGCTCAAGGCCTAAATAATGAATGGAATCTCTAGTCAGGTATCCAGGTGGCATAACAATGTAGACTAGAATATACAGAGGAACAATGATGGTCTATTTGGTGCAGGTGTAGGATGTATTTTATTGCCCAGTAAAGAAACAAATAAAAATTCAATCTACAGCTTGCAAAATTTATTGCCCAAAGAGATATTTGATAACTGAGGGTCATCGTCAAAAATTTGCAACAGGGAATTCTAAATGAATGATTACCCAATATGTTAACCAACAATTTCATGAAAAGAGAAGAATAGATGTTCACATGTTTCAGATGCATAACACTTGCTAAAACTTTGAACAAGTGAAACAATTCTAGACCTGTTCTCCTACTAACAACAGGGCTGAACCCTGCTCCTATGGGAGCAACATAGGTCATAAACATAATATACTCCAAATCAGGTTAACTATAGTTTAGTGTATGCACACTGTACTAGATTAGCAGCTTTAAATAAATGTGTTTGTCTAGCCACATTTGTCGGACAAAGCTTCTCCACCTCATAATTTTTTTCCTCTTTCTTTTCTTTAACACCACCCACCATATCCCAGTAAGAACATCAAAGATATATACAAATGATGTTGCATTTTTGGAGTCTAGGAGAATACGGTAGATCCAAAGTTTAGTGCAGCAAGTGGCTGGCAGCCCTCACAATTCATTCATAGGGGAATCATGTTTATCGCTGACATATTTACAAAACGTCATGGGCCAGCATGCACTGTTCCCTCTAAACTGTGCGCGTGTGCATGCGCACAGAGCCTAAACCCCGCACACACAGCAAAAGACCATGAACACAGAAATTTGCACAAAAGCACAACAATTTGCACAGAAGAAATTTTTTGCACGCACAGCCTGTGTCAAGGTTCCTCCCCCACTCTGAACTCTAGGGTACAGATGTGGGGACCTGCATGAAAAACCTCCTAAGCTTATCTTTACCAGCTTAGGTCAAAACTTCCCCAAGGTACAAAATATTCCACCCGTTGTCCTTGGACTGGCCGCTACCACCACCAAACTAATGCTGGTTACTGGGGAAGAGCTGTTTGGACACGTCCTTCCCCCCAAAATACTTCCCAAAACCTTGCACCCCACTTCCTGGACAAGGTTTGGTAAAAAGCCTCACCAATTTGCCTAGGTGACTACAGACCCAGACCCTTGGATCTTAAGAACAATGAACAATCCTCCCAACACTTGCACCCCCCCTTTCCTGGGAAATGTTGGATAAAAAGCCTCACCAATTTGCATAGGTGACCACAGACCCAAACCCTTGGATCTGAGAACAATGAAAAAGCATTCAGTTTTCTTACAAGAAGACTTTTAATAAAAATAGAAGTAAATAGAAATAAAGAAATCCCCCCTGTAAAATCAGGATGGTAGATATCTTGCAGGGTAATTAGATTCAAAAACATAGAGAACCCCTGTAGGCAAAACCTTAAGTTACAAAAAAGATACACAGACAGAAATAGTTATTCTATTCAGCACAATTCTTTTCTCAGCCATTTAAAGAAATCATAATCTAACACATACCTAGCTAGATTACTTACTAAAAGTTCTAAGACTCCATTCCTGGTCTATCCCCGGCAGAAACCAGCATATAGACAGACCCACAGACCCTTTGTTTCTCTCCCTCCTCCCAGCTTTCGAAAGTATCTTGTCTCCTCATTGGTCATTTTGGTCAGGTGCCAGCGAGGTTACCTTTAGCTTCTTAACCCTTTACAGGTGAGAGGAGCTTTCCCCTGGCCAGGAGGGATTTCAAAGGGGTTTACCCTTCCCTTTATATTTATGACAGCCTGTCAAAAATTAGAGGGAACATTGACTGCGTGGGGCACCAACAGAGCACGGATTATATGCCACACTCTGAAAACATTTTGGAATATTGAGCATAATGAAACAAACTGAATCTCAATTTTATGTTTCAACTGTGTTAAAAACTAGCTTAATCTGAGGAGGAATTGGACCAAACTACTGCTCCCACTTTTATTATAGTTAAATGGTTTAATGTGCTCAGTAAGGAAAACATTAAATGGAAGTGCTCTTCCCCTTGTTAAACGTTCATCATTTAAGTAACTGTAAGGGCAACTTATAATAAACATTATATAACAATGTCTATAAACTGTAATTAGGTAATACATTGGACTTCCAGCTACATCCCATTACAACCACAGTACAAATTTATTCTACAAAACTATTTTTAGTGTGTCAGGAGCCTTAATTGAGCAGGAAATGTTTCTTTCTTCTGGGAGTTAAAGAGTGAGAAGCATACCAGGTTCCCAATTTTCACTGCAAGACTATGAAATCTCCTATTTATAGCATTTCATGTACAAATTAGATGTTGCTATAACAAGCAACTCCTTACTTCAAATCCTCAAAGAAGTACTTTAGACCTTTAAACTTCATCTCAGAATAATCAATATAAATGAATTATCTTTAATACCACTGCAAACAATTTTTAAGATGAAATTTTATTAGTAAAAAAAAAGCAATCAAACTGTCATGTCTATAATGTTATGTGATAGGATGCAGTACCAGCATGAATATTATGTTATGTTCAAATGCATAGTCAGCTTAGATATTAGCCTTACCAACTAAGCTAATGTTGCAGTTTACACTTAATTTCACTTACACCGAAAATACCATTATTTCCAAGTGGTTTGCAAGTTATGCTATTACTAAGTTAGTTATGGGAAAGAACTTTTAGGTTTTTGTATCTGGCTGGAAGTGGTTTCCTGAAATGCCTCATTCTGTTGATCCTGTTGGGAAAGGGTTAAGTGGATTATGTTGACTTAGCTAGATATAAGGTGAACAGGAGTGGGTCCCTGGAAGGGGTGGGTTATGGGTAGGGCCCTACCAAATTCAGGGTTCATACTGATCAACTTCACAGGCATAGGATTTTTAAAATCATACATTTCATGATGTCAGCTATTTACGTCTGAAATGTCACGGTGTTCTAATTGTAGGGCTCCTGTCCCAAAAAGGAGTTGAGTGGGGGTTGCAAGGTTATTGTGGAGGAGGTTGCAGTACTGCTATCCTTACTTCTGTGCCGATGCAGACAGCAGCGCTGCCTTCAGATCTGGGCAGCTGAAGAGCAGTAGCTGCTGGTGGGACCCCAGCTCTGAAAGGAGAGCACCGCCAGCAGCAGGGCAGTAGTAAGGATGGCCTGGTATCGTATTGCCACTCTTACTCATGCGCTGCTGCTGTGGGGCACTGCCTTCAAAGCCGGGCCCTCAGTCAGCAGCCACCTCTCTCTGGCAACCCAGCTCTGAAGGCAGCACAGAAGTAAGGGTGGCAATACCACAACCCCCCAAAAATTAACCTTGTGACCTCCCTGCAGCTCCCTTTTGGGTCAGGAAATGCTGGTCTCCTCCGCAAAATCTGTACAGTATAGGGTAAAAGCACACAAAATAACAGATTTCTCATGGGGAGACCAGATTTCATGGTCTGTGATGTGTTTTTCATGGCCGTGAATTTGGAAGAGCCCTAGTCATGCGTGTAGAAGTAGCCAAGTCTGGTGAGAAAGCTTATCCTGAACTTTATGTTATAACACATCATATTGCTAATTCCTTGTTATTAAAGCTGGGACGGCAGAAAAAAGATAAGTTGTTGCCTCAACTCAGTGTTTGGACTTTTAGAAGAAATTTGTAAAGTCACCTGCTCACAGGCTTACTGCCCTTTCAGAGTCCTTCTCCATTGTTATCTCTGGGCGTTTTGTATACTGTCTTATACTCCCCAAATGCCTCCTTATGCCAGTCTGCTTTTCTTGTCTTTCCATCTTCAGTTCCTACCCTGGTACATACTTGTAGAAGGAGGTCTATAAATCACAAGCAACCTTCCCCAACGAAAGTAATGAACACATTCTAAAAAGTACCAAACCCAAACAAAATCATTGTGGAATTAATGAATCACAGTTAACACACCATTCAATCACAGTATATTTCAAGCATTTATTATTGTTTGATTGATAACTCATAGATACATAGACTTTAAGGACAGAAGGGACCATCACAATCATCTAGTCTGACCTCCTGCACATTGCAAGCCACAGAACTTCACCCATACACTCCTGGAAAAGACTCCTAACCTCTGATTGAGTTACTGAAATCCTTAAATCATGATTTAAAGACTTCAAGTTACAGAGAATCCACCCTTTACACCAGTTTAAACCTGCAAGTGACCCATGTCCCATGCTGCAGAGGGAGGCGAAAAACTCCCAGAGTCTCTGCCAGTCTGAGCTGGGGGAAAATTCCTTCCCAACCCCAAATATGGTGATCAGTTAGACCATGAGCATGTGGGCAAGACCCACCAGCCAGAGACCTGGGAAAGCATCTTACTATGCCTTGATCCTGCAAGTGACTATATGAGCATACCTCTGTGTGGAGCTCCATTGATTTCAGTGGGAGGGGTCTTTGAGGGCACAGGGCTGGACCCACACACAATCAGTTACAGGAATGACTCCTTAACCTGTAAAGTCTTTGAGGCAGGAATACTGTCTCTCCATTCATCTGTAATGCACCTAGCATCCTGCTGATGCTATACAAATAGGGTCAGATTGTACCTGTTCCTTGTACATGAAAGGGAAAGTTGCAAGAAACAGTCTCCATTTGCATGCACCTTACACAAGTTCATTTCACAGTTGTAAACTCTGTTCTAAGGAGTAACTAGAGATCACATTCTAAATATATTTTCCCTATAACACCTCTGTGAAGTAGTGAGGTACTGTCATCACATTTTACTGTATTGGCCAAAATCTTGCTTTTATTTATTTGCTTCTTGTTATTGTCTTTATTTCTATTGCTAGAGTGCTCAGAGCTCTGGATGGATGTTATTTGGTGTGGAGGATTGTAAGGGACTGCGAAATACTTTTTTACGGCCCAGCTAGGGAACTTCTGCTTTCTTGAGGCCTCCCGGTTACTGTAGAACATGAAAAACCAACTCTAACCGGCTTTAGGCCGGTTTTGTCTGCCCTGTATGGCCCTGTGCCAGGTAGCGGAAAGCCCCTGTTGGGAAGTACCTTATTATATATTCATGAGCTTATTTTGCGTACTTCTTATTAGGGCTCACTGTTTTCCCCTTTGTTGGACTCTGTCCCAGGCAAAGCTCCGGTGTGCTAGGTTCTCCGCTTCCATGACAGCAACGCTTGGAGTCCCCGTTGCGAATGTGTCACTAACCTTCAATAAAGCCAATAACTCGCTGCGTGTGGGTCTCGTTTTCTCAGAGTACCTCTCCCGGCCTGCAGTGCTTCGAACACCTTGGCCCAGAACAAGGATCTACATCTAGATAAATATATGCTTTTTAATTTCATCCCATTACTCTTAATTATCCCCCCTTTGTAAATTCCTTAGTAATTTCTCTCCCTTCTTTTTGGCCTGAGTGATTAGCCAACATTTGGAGCTTTGTGGGTGGTTTCTGTTAGGAAGACAGATTGATGATACAAATCAGATATTTCTTTGGTGCAATCCTATTTGTTTACAAAGACGGTGCACAAAGTGCTGTTTCCCTGAACACAGCAGGACTAAACAACAGGAGGCAGTTACTTTTCTCTCAGTTCTAAGCCTGCCTTTTCCAGCCAGCATTCTGCACGAAAAGCTCTCTCTTGCTCTCAGTTTTCTCTTTGGACAACACTATTGCTTTTCTTCATGCCTCTTCCCTTTTCTTTTCCTCTTTGCCTGCATTTTTGGCTGTGTCTGTCCATTGACACCCCCACCAAATAATACACAGCACACTGCAGTTGCATTTAGCCCAAGAGAAATTCCTCAACCCACATAGCTCAGCTTCTAACCAGCCCTACATGTTGCCTGTGTTTTGGGCACTGGCTGCAATCATCTTTGGTATCTTATGCCAAAAAAGAGCTTAACTGCTTTTTACATTTATCCTGAGTGAAGGATGGCCATCATGCCCACCAATTGCAATAAAGTTTCACTCAAGTGCTATTATAACAATATAGTCCAGTGATAATTAATGATATAAATCATTTATTTTTTTCTTTAAAAAATCACCTCAATCTTTAGGAATTAATCAAAGCATATAAAAAGAAGCTCAAAGATATATAGCTATACTTTAATAAAACAAGAGAATTATTTTTTCTTGTTGTTTGCTTTTGGAATCTAAAAAGTAGTGTGATTTCCTTTTTAACTTCATTTTTACCAATATGTAATGCTGGCAATATCTAAACTAATTAAAATGCAATGTTCTAGGTCTGCAATATTACCAAACTATCAAAAACAGCCAAATGGCAAGAATTTCAACAATCACTCCCTATTGCTCAACTCTTTTCGTAGTGAACGAGACTTTATTGCAAATTTTCAAAGAAGCCTGAGACTCACTTGTATACAGAAAAATACAAATTGACATTGTGATGCTATATATTAGAAAGATGACTATTTGTATCATTGTTGCTATCTCTGTTATACAGTTACAACAAATCTTGTACAAAGTACGTCATATAATGTATCAATGGAAAAGTTATGATTTGCTAAGTATGATTATCCTGTTCATGTTCATGTATCATTGTTGTATCTAAAGTTAGGAATATTGTTATGTACTTGTATCTTACACATGTACTGTATTCCTGAGTAACACCGCACAAATAGATTCACATCAAAGCTAAACAGCTATATTTTGATGGCTCATTAAGAACACTTCACTCTAACAATGGGCCACTGAAGAAACTCATCCCACCCAATAGGTCTTCTTGCAGAGTCTCATGTGACCCCAGACTCCATCTTGGGTCAGTGACTGAACAAAGAGGGACTATGGACTTTGTTTGGGACAGTACATTTACATGCACATGGCAGAGGATGTAAAAAGACACCTGAGACAGCTCCATTTTGTCTTCATTTCCTACTTCTTTTGTCTGGACTGGATTTTTAACAAGGAAGCTTTAAACAAAGATCAATGACAAGAGCTCTGAGTGGATATAAAATTTATATTCACATAAATCGGTTTCCGTGGAGTTGCAGGGCTCTACCGGGAACTGCAGCAGCAAAAGCAGCAGCATGTCGGGCCAGCACTCCCAGGAGCCAGCACCCCGCATTGGCAGCTCCTCCTGCATGGCCGTATGGCCATCAGCCCTGCCCACAGGCGGGGTAACAGGTTCACCGGCAGCTGTCCCTGGTCATGATAGTGTGTGCAAGTGGATTGCAGGAGACGCAGACCCCTTCATAGAAGGGACTCTAGTCTGGGAGCTGTTGGACACACAATTCTTGTTTTGTTAATATGGTTAATAAGAGCTTCTGACCCTGACCCAAAGGCCATTTTTGGAATTTAGATAGGTCCCCAAATGAGACCTAATAAAGTGTCCTATCTACCATGTAAATCTACAAAAATAAATGTTTTTAAAGTGGAGTTTTCACATAAGAATTATTTAGGCTCCATCTTTTAACTAAGAAGCAAATATAAGCATCATTAGACAACATTAGGAGGTACATAATTATAAACATACACATACCATTGTTTTAAAAATCACATTGGTTTAAGTCTCCAAAAGACAGGTGGAACTGGTGAGAGCTTGGTGCTTTTTACAGGCACATCATTCAAAAACATCCAAAGTAATTTGTTTTTAAATTTGAAGTGAAAATTGCCCCTGGGCTGGAAACTGGTATGCCAAGTGAAATTTCACTGAAATGGGAGTTTATAAATACTGACAGGACCTTAACTACAGTGGTGTTAAAGATCACTATAATAAGAACACTATCAAAACTTTTATAGCCTTAACAAATTCCCTACCCAATCTTCATTTACATTAAAAAAAAGTTTCTCCTCTGTGTCTGGACAATGACAAAATTTCTGTCTTGGGTGAAGAAATAAGATAATATGGAGGACATTTTATGTCAGGAAATATTAATGAAAGTTTTAATATATCCTTGTAGTGTTACAGATATTCATGGGAATATGGCAAATATGAACTGTGCATTGTGGTGCTCAATTTGCACTGTTCATTTTAAGCAGCTTGGAATAAATCCTGGCCCCACTTGAAGTAATCTGAGTTTTGCCATTTACTTCAATGGGACAAAGATTTCACCCTTGATCTCTAACTCTGTAATATATGAGAGTCTTCAATATAAGCATTAGAGAGTTGGACATTTATTGCAAGAACTGTAGGCATATGGAGCAGATGAATGGAACTCTGGAAATAGTGCAAATTAAACTTGTACATCTGTGCGCACCAGGATTTCTCTTCAATACCGTACAAATGCTGGGAATTGTGTAAACCTGGTAATTTCAAACTTGGACAAGCATGTACAGACAAGCATATGAGGCCATATACGGGAGGGCATTGATTCTGCTAGTTTACATCGTGCATCAACTGAAGTGAAGTGCTTACAATGGCTAAAAGGAAATAACAAGCCAAGAGTACTATGATATGTGAAATTATCCCATATATAATTACAATCAGAATAAAGGACTTTAAGTTACCAAACAAGGTGAGAGAGTTTAGCCCTTTCTAATTTGGTACATTGCCTCCAGCATAGGTCAATACCTCATAGTTCAGAAGAAACTAAGTACCCGCTGTTTCAAGAACACAGCTAGCCAATTTTGTAATGTTGTGGGTAGTTGGCGGGAGTGTGTGTTTGAGACCATTTCCTTACTGATCTCTGTTGTAGATCATCAGCTTATATCCACATGCTAAAATTACAATATTGCATTAACTAAAGAATAGCCCTTTCTTTTTCCTCCACTGCTCCATTGCTACTAGAAGAAATAGTTTCCTGCCATTAACCGCATGAAGACATGTGAACTAGCAAATGGCTAATTATTGTCCAACATCAATCAGAATGAAAAAATGTTGGCGTATATAAATCCTGACTGGCACTCAGGTTTAGAAACTTAAACTAGCATTTATGTAGCACTAACAGTATAACTAATGTTTACAACACCACCTAGCACTTAGACAGCATGCTTTTGATCCATGGATCTCAAAGTATCAACCTTCTAATTTTACAGATTGGGAAAATTAGTCATGAACAGTGGAAGAGATTTATCCAAGATTACCTGGCAGGCTAATTGCAGTGCTGGAAATAGAAGCTATGTCTCTCCTGCCTCAGGCCAGTGCCCTCTCTATTGGGCCACATGCTCTCCTTCTCTTTTTTCCCCCATAGTTTATGATAAAATATATAATTGTGCTAAATTGGTGAGCTAGTTACAAAATAAGAGGCTATGAAAAAATGAGTTTACCACTGCTAAGATTTACAACACCATTTCATGGAAAATGGACTGAAGAGAACCAAATAAATGCCAATGTATTCAATAATACCCTGTATGCCACAAAACAATCTGGAAAACAATAGTTTAAAACTTCTTTTGGAAACAAACTGGCAAATTTAGATTTCTGTTTCAAATTTATTTATATCTTGTCTTGTAGCCTTCTGTTTTCTGGCTGGATACATATCCCTATAGTTCTTACCTTTCCAACAGCATTTTCCCATTGCCATAGCAATATTCATGTGTGATTTCCCTTCTGATTATCTCACTGCTGCCACATCTCAAATAATAATTCTTTCCTGGCTCCCTATTTTTATCTCTGACAATATACTGTGGGGGCATAATTATTCTTAATTATTTGTTAAGCATTGGTAATGGGATCAGGGCTGTAAAAAAACAGAGGGAGATACAGATCCTACTGCAAGAAATCCTGCTGAGTCTAAATAGATAGAGGAAAATGCAGGTAGAAAAGGCCCTGGATGACCCAGAGTATGGGTATGTCTTGCATCATTCCAATGTTTGTGTGTATCTTTATTTTAGGTTTCTGGCAGCACATCTTACTTAGGTGGGTTAAGAGGAGACTTCACAGAAAATGTGAGTTGTCAGGAGGGACTGGAATGAAGAGAGGATGCTCACCAGTAGTCCAGGTGAAAGGAAGCTAATGCACTGCAGAAAGAATGGGAGAGACATAGTCTGTACGACAGATAGATTCAGTTTCCAGGCCAGTTCTCTATCAAAAATGTTCAAATGTTTGAAAAAAATAATCTTGAATAATCTGAAATTTTTCATGTGAGGAAGATTCTCCAAAAAACAAACAAAACAAAAAACAAAAAAAAAAGTGTCTTTCAGGTGAATCAAAATGGATTTTTTTCAGCTGCTTCCCAGGCTGTTCAACTTCCCATATAGCTGGCTTCCCAGGCTACTCAATTTCAAAGGCGTCAAGGAGCCCAGGCAGCTGGGCAGCCTGGTGCATCGGGGAGCCAGGTCACCTGGGGCGCAAGTTACTCTGGAACACTGGTCTCCTGCTACTCTGCCAGATAGACAGCCAGGGTAGCCAGGTTATCAGAGAGCCCACCAGGATGACTGCTGAGTAGTGAGAGACTCCCAGGGAAGAAGGCAGCAGGAGGAGTTTAGGGAGCCCAGGGAGGTCAGTCCAGCAGGAAACCAGAGGTAGGCAGGTTGGCCAGCTTGCCTGACTTGCTTGACTGCTTGCATCAAGGGTTTAGCTGAAATGTTCTACAGAAATGTGTTGATTCCAATTCCATCAACTTTTTTTTTTTCCAAATGGAAAATTGATCTGCTGGAAAATTTGCAACCATTTCTAATGATATGTGAGGAAGATTGCTTTTGTGGCCCCATTTTGGATAGACTGATAGGTAGCAAGGTAGGAATCTGGGAGGTCAGAAAGAAAGTTTTTACTGCTAAGTGCAAAAGACATCCTGTGGGAGGTCAGCAGCACATAAAAGAAATCATGAAAACATTGGGAGCTGCTGGTATGGATGTATGAATGGTGCAGGCACAGCATGCTATCTTTTGTCTCATAGCTGCCACAATTTGGAATTGACTTTCTTTCTACAATAGAACAAGAGGGCAGGTGTGTGAATGGCTTCAGGAGAGGGTAACGGAAGGGAGAAAGGAAGAGTCATTGAAAAGCTAGCGCACACACACACATGGGATTCTTGAGCTTCCTGTAAAAGCTATATGGAAATCCCATAAGCAATAGATAATACAAAAGATCCTGGCAGTGGGTAGAACCATAGTGGAGGACTATAGGGCTAGATTATTACTTTAATCATAGTCCTAAACAAGGTGTGGGGCATAACCTGTTACACTCCAGAAATCACCCGGGGGCTCAGAAACACCCTACTGAATCACAATTACTTCTCTGCTCCAGTAGTTTTTTGCTGCTCTGTAATAGCAACACCTCCCATATCACCAGGGCTCAGCTATACCGGCCAACAAGTAGAGAATGTGGAGCCAAGGGTTTGCTTATTCCCTTCTCCTCCCATCCAATCTCCACTCACCTGCTCTGAGGGGCATGGAAGGGTGCAGTAAGCAGGCATGCAACCTTTTTTTGTACTGTACTCCCAAAACAAAGGTCCCCATAGCCCATGTAAGGGGGTCGCTTATTCATCAGATGTCCTTGTGCAGGTTTGTAGGCCAAGTAACAATCTAACTCATAGTCAGGAAAGGGAATACACATCTTTCAGCAGAGAATCTTGGCCTGAATATCACTTGCTTGTTATGACTCTTGGAAAAATAGTGTCCCACATCTACCTCAACATTCTGTTTTCTTCAATAATGAGGATCAATAAGGATGACAAGGAATCACATGTAGTGCTACAGAAAAGTAGGCTTTATGAAAATCTATTATTTACTACACTCTCTCATCAATCAAGGAACTGGATAGCAGGGTCATATATTACTTTTCCTCCAACACTTTCTCTGTCATGAGCATGTTTTCTACTCATTTTGAACAGCTGATACCCCAATTGCTCTACTACATTTAATAACCTTGATGTGGCTATTTGCATCTAAAGTTATTTAAGAACATCCTAACCACAAGGAAAAGTGTTAAATTTAATAGATGGCTCAATGACAAAACAGGAAACATTGTGTCTTTAAAATACAAATCTCTGGGTGAACTTCTGTTCCAGAAATCCTTTTTTTCACAGCTGGTCCCTTTTCAAGTTTGCAATTACTCAGAAGAATGAAAAACAGTGGATGTATCATCTTCTTTAATAAAAGTAAAGAAAGAGAGAGAAAGATAAAAGTGGCAGCCAGACCTGCTAATGATGCAGAAAACAGAGTCATAGGAAGGCTACCAGTTTCTATATTTGAAAATGAAAAGAAACAAACAAAAAAAAAACATATAAACACAGGAAACCAAATAAAGGCCTCCAGTCCTGGAACAGTGTCTGCTAACAGGGAACGCCAGCACGTGCAGAGTTCCATTGAAGCTATAGGTATGGTCCCCATTCAGAAATGTCATACTTTGTGTCAGTCTAAAGTCTATTGACAGTGTGGCCACAAAAAATCTGAGTTTGGCTCTCTCAGCTATGTGGGTGGCAGTACAGAGACTGGTCCCTGCGTCCATGACTAAAATGAGGAAGCCAAGGAGATTGCTGGCTACAGGGGATGTGGAGGCAAGGAGCTCACAGGCTGCCGGAGAAGAGTGGGGGGAGCAGAGGGATGTTATAGCAGGTTGATGCCTGCAGGGAAAGGTGTAGTCTAAGAACTTAGTCTGGTAAACTGGAACTATCGGCCAAAAGGTTAGTAGACACTGTTCTGCAATGCTTTAATATAAACTAATTAATGCTCTGCTAGTTTTTTTAATATATATATATATATATATATATATATATTATTTGTATTTGAGAATCCCATCTCAGTTAATAATCTGATAAATAAGAACAACGAGATGCTCTGGTGGTAGAAAAAATGAACATAAGCTCTTTTAGTATGTGTATAACAGTTATAGAAATCAATCTATTCTGTACCTACACCTACAGTATCAGGTGGCTCGTAACATATATTTATCACCATACACTGTGTTTTCCTCTCTGACAATCTCAAAAAAGTGGCTCAGAAACAAGTAGAGCAGAGTAGCAACCCAGCCCACTGAAATGATCAACAACCTGCCCATTACACGCAAAGATGATGGATGAGAGGATGATGACAGATGGATCCTCACTCCCATTTTAAATTTTATCTACTAAATAAATTAGTAATGTCATCAATATGATCATTAGCAGTACATTCACCTTCTGCGACATCTGTTGCTTTTTCCTGATTTTCCTTCTCTGACAGCACCATCTGACTCAGTGTTACAAGTCAGTAAGGGCATGACATACAGCAGGTAAAAGTCTGGTGGATAATTTGAGTGCAGATGTATACGTTGCAAAGGCATGGTTAGAAAATTGATGCCATTTTGGCATTAGTCATGCTCTTTGATAGAGAAACTGCAGGGGGTTTTAGTGTGATAGTCTCTAGATTGTAATATTGCTATTGAGCCATAAGCTAGAATGTGTGTGTGCACTTTGTCCTTCTGGTAGCTCCTAGAGGTGTACCCAGTGAAGAAGGGAATACATGGAGGGTACATACAGCAGCTGCTATTGCTGAAACCTTTAACAGTAGCAGTGATCATTCCCCCTGCACTGGCTTAGCTTGCCCAAGTGGTGCAGAGTGATCTGGCCATGGATCTATTCTCAGCATCTTAAATCTGTAGATGCTGGGAACCAGAGTAGATCTCAGGGGATTTGCTATTGGCCAGGGTCACATGTTTAGAAGTCCTGTGCCTCTGCACTGTATCTTGATCCCCTAAACCTTTGGGCCGGGATCCAAGTCACAGTTCCAGTAGCTACTGCCCTTCAGTTGCCCAGTGGGTATTCATGGTGTGCATATTGAAAATACTGTGTAAGCTAATGTTGAAAGGGTCACCACAGACTATCCTCTAAATTGTCCAAGGCTGGTGGGAAAATGTTGCCATGGAAAGTAGTCATTAGTTCAGCCCCTCTTAACATACAGATCCCAAATCCCATTGAGAACTTGCACAGATTAATGCAAACTCCATTAAATTTAAACACCTAAGTACAAGTGCTTTGTAAGGTTCAGGGCCTGAATTGTTATTAAGCTAAGTTAATTAGCAGCCGTGAAGTACTTTGAGATCTTTACAGAGAAGATTATATATATATATATATATATATATATATATATATATGAATAGTTATTTTATACTAATTTTCAATATTCTAATCCATATACCCCATAATGGCAGCACATAAATATGCTGGTCTCTTCCCCACTTCTCAGCAAAACAATGATAACAAATGCTTTAGTGGGGTTTCAGATTACTAAGATTTAATTACAGTACACTTACACAATGTACTACAGAACATGTACTAGCAATCCATGAAGGATTATCATAAATAATTAAAACTGAACTACACTTGTCATATAAATAAAGTATACATTGCCATGGAGTATCTTTCCTTCTTAAATTGTGTTTGTTAGTTTGCTTGTTAATTTGAAAATGCAGCTATTGCAATGGATGGCTGAGCCATCATTGTGAATTAGTAAGGGTCTGTTCTTTGTTTTTGCCTAGAATGAGAATGTTTATTGTGAAAAATATTTTTGATCTCAAGAAATCAAAGATGGTTGAGCCTCAAAATATTAGTTAAGTTAATCACTTAAAGCTTTGGATGTTGCTCTTTGAGCCTTGTTTAAACTATGTGACAATTCTGAATCTACAACATTATGTTTAAAATGCCATAAGAACAAGCTTTCTTATGATATTTCTGGAACCTTCTGCTTCTGGCATGGACAGAAATATCACTAAAGCAACTTCTCTAGCAATATTTGGCACTTCTGACATCATCTCATCTGAGGGTTGGAAGTGTTGAACTGTGTGAGAATGGAAAATGTTCACCAAATTGTTTAACCCACAAAAAAAGTAAGAAGGAAATAGGTCCTCCTCAATTTTTTTCTGTCTTGTTGATGGTTCCCTAAACTGAGCTAACATATTCTTTAGGAAGAGAAGATACTTTAAATCTTAATGGTTCACAAAATTAGACTTCTCTATACATTTTATTGATATTTGTGGGACCCTCCTGCACAGCACATTGCTGAGGACCATGGAGTCAGAGGCTTAGGGAGACCCAGAACATAGGGTTGAATAGTGAGTAGTAGCCATTGATGGACCTATCCTCTATGAACTTGTCTCATTGTTTTCTGAACCCAGTTATAGTTTTGACCTTCACAACATCCCCTGGCAATGAGTTTCACAGGTTGATCATGCATTGTGTGAAGAAGTACTTCCTTATCTTTATTTTATACCTGCTGCCTATTAATTACATTGTGTGACTGCTGGTTCTTGTACTATGTGAAGGGATAAATAACACTTCCTCATTTTCTTTCTCCACACCATTCACAATTGTATAGACTTCTTTCCTATTCCTCTCTAGTTGTCTCTTTTCCAAGGTGAAGAGTCCCAAGTCTTTATAATCTCTCCTCATGTGGAAGCTGTTCCATATCCTTAACTATTTTTCTTACCCTTCTCTGTACTTTTTCCAATTCTAATATAACTTTTCTGAGATGGTGTGGCCAGAACTGCATGCAGTATTCAAGGTATTCAAAGTATGGGCATACTATGGATTTATATAGTGATATGTAATTACTAGATCTATATCTATGTATCTATTATGATGTTTTCTGTCTTATTATTGATCCCTTTCTAATGGTTTCTAACATTCTGTTAGATTTTCGGACAGCTGCTGCACAATTAGCGGATGTTTTCAAAGAACTATCCACAATCACCCCAAGATCTCTTTCTTAAATGGTAAGCGCTATTTACACACCATCATTTTGCATATAAGGTTGGGATTATATTTTCCAATATACATTACTTTGCATTTATAAAGACTGAATTTCATCTGCCATTGTATTGCCTCATCAATCAGTTTTGTAATATCCCTCTGTAATTCTTCACAATCTGCGTCTTAAAAAAAAGGTATAACATATAATTATTGACCAGAAAATTAGAAAGGAACATTTATTTAAATTATACTAACATGGCATTATTGAAAAAAGAAAAGGAGTACTTGTGGCACTTTAGAGACTAACCAATTTATTTGATTTATTTATTTTTATTTATTTATTTATTTGTAGCTCACGAAAGCTTATGCTCAAATAAATCAGTTAGCCTCTAAGGTGCCACAAGTACTCCTTTTCTTTTTGTGAATACAGACTAACACGGCTGTTACTCTGAAACCTGTCATAGCATTATTGAGTAGCTTTTAGCAAGTGTAACTTGTGGGCCAAAAGTAAGTGAGATGCAAGTGAGAGCTCCAAAAGTAAGTCTCTCCTATTCTATAAACAACCACCTCAGTCTGAGATGAGAAGTATGTTTTTTGAATGAGATCTTAACTTGCCCAGGAAATATATTTTGGGGTGTGTAACAATCACGAGGCTGATCAAGAAAAGTGGGTTCAGTAGCCTCTTCCATTTTCACAAGATAAGCACAGGCAGGAAGGGATTTGGCCACTTGAAATAGTGTGTATATTTTAGAAATTAAGAGGACTGAAATACTGAGGAGGAATTAGCAGTTTGCAACAGTCAGAACATACAAGTTAAATTTTCAAAAGCATCTGTGTGGCATAGGGTTTGTCTACACAGCCTATAGGAAATGCAAGTGAAGCACATGTAGGTACACCTGAGCTAGTTTTGATCAATCTAGCTTGCTAAAAATGGCAGGAGCACAGATGGTAACACGGGCTAGCTGTTTGAATATGTATCCTGGGTCCAGAGCAGTTTGTAATTGGGCAGCTACCAGTGCTGCTGTGGCTTTACTAATATTTTTCCTGAGCTGACTTGATGAAAACTAGCTTCTGTGTTCCTACATGTGCTTCAATTACACCTCTCGATTGCAGCTTAGACATACCCTTTCAATGGAACTTATTTGCATTGGGAAATTTTTCTTTGGTAACTTGGAAATGCTTAAAACTGTTTCCAATGGGATCTGTGGAATAGAAACTGGTTCCAGATGTAAAACTTTCTCTGAATCTCCTTGCAGTTTGGAACATTTAGAAATGGATGGAAATCTAACTCCAGTACTCAACTCTTTCTCTGTCGTGAACCTGAAGTGGAAACCAGTTTACAAACTGGTGCATCCGATGAATTGGGCTGTAGCACTGTAGTGGGCTGTAGCACGAAAGCTTATGCTCAGATAAATTTGTTAGTCTCTAAGGTGGCACAAGTACTCCTGTTCAGTTTACAAACACCACTGAAGTTCATTGGTCAGATACACAAGTAGATTCTAACTGCACTATGCTCATTCTATCACTGCTTTCCTTCATTGGAGAAATTCAAAGCATCTGGAGACGACCAGTGAACCTGGTTGTATGATCAGATTTGTGTATTAAATGAGATATTTTGCTTGACTCATCAGAATTTTCATCACTTTTAATTTTAAAGTAATTGATAACCATGTCTGTCCTTCTCTCCTAGAAAAGTACTTCTGCTTGAAATTCAAAGTGGCAGACATGTCATGTTGTGAACCGTCAAGTCCACATCTAGCAAGCATTTTGCAGGTAATGTAATATGACTGACTTAACTAGGTGCTTTATATTGCAGCAGTGATGTGTCAGCAATTAGACTAGGACATCTGAAAACCAAAGTTAAATTAACCAAAAAAATAGTATTCAATATTCAAACTTTTTTTCAAAAAGTCATCCAGCTGTGAAGATACCCAAGTTTCCTAGACTAATTTTTTCCAGGTAATAAGTCATTGGAATAAGCTGTGTTAACACTGTTTTCCCACCATCCTCAGATGCTCACAGGCTGGCTGTGTTTTTTTCTCCAAAGAACTGTATTAAAACAAAGGAAGTATTGCACATATATACTGTGAGTAAAATTCACCCCGTGCAAAAGGCCAGCCAAAGAATTATCCATTACTGAAGTCCCACTTGAGCCCTATCAAGTGGGATTTAAGTTATGCATAAGCCTTGACCTGAAATTCTATGCAGGTCTGGATTTTGCTCTGTATTAATATATTTTAAAATATTAAAAAACACGCAAAACCCAAATTTGGTTAAAGGTATATGTATATTATACGCGTGTGTGTATGCATAGATCATGTCTATGATATGGGCCAGATTGTTGCAGGCATGTTGCAGGCATGCAAGAGAAGAAGATAGTGCAATGAACCTCTCATCTCCTTGAGGTGATGTGTTATGCATCCTCTTCTGTGCCTGATCCACAGACTGTACAAACCTGTTCAGAGCCTCGTTCTTTTGCTCAAGTAGAATTAGTTAGAGACTCATGATTTTAGGTCTGGAGATTCCATATGTGTCCACCAAGATCATGGCCATCGCACTTTCATGCAGGGATTGGGCACAATAAAAGCATTGCTTTCAGGGAGCAAAATGACTCAGCAAAGCTTCTCCAAAATGGGCAAGGGAGAGAGAGGAACAGGGTGCAATCCCCAACCTCACTTCACCAGCAGAACTGCAGTCCTTTGGGGTCTCATGGAAGGATTTGTTGTATTAAGGCATTATCTTTCAAGAATCTCCTACTGCTGTAGCTTGTTCTGCACTTTCTCAAAATGCAGGGCTCTGTTTATGCCACAGTTTCGCCTTAGTAAAGGTCAGTAAGTAAAATACCTGAACCTTCTTCAGAGAGCCAGATGTAATGTCTGATTTTATGCATATCAATTTCTCTTTCCAATAAAATTCTTGAAGTTACCTGTCAATTATTTTGTTTGCTTACTTGCATAGATTCCAGTTCTGTGCCTGGGAAGAAGCCAAAATACTGTATATTTTTAGAATCAATGCAGATATGCAACATTATTTGTAAATAGACTCTGAATTACTTGTGTTTTATGCTGGTGCAATAGTCTTACACACCTGTAAAACTGGAGTAATATAGAGGTGAATCAGACCCAAAGGTTAGCAAAGCTAGTCCCAAAGTATATCACTTAGTAGAACCCACATAAACATAAAGGTAGATGGATTCTGGGGAAATGGGTGTTTGGGCTGAAGAGTATATTCTGTATCCTGTGAAAGATATACAGCTATAATATGGATTGAAAATACTCCAATAACAGAGCTGGAGTAAATCCATACAAGACACCAACTACCATGAAGCAAGTGCAATGCAGAGATGCCCTATCTGTCAAGAGTGCTAGTGGACAATTCAAAATTTGCCAATACTGTTATTGACATACTCCAAATAAAAGATATCTTATATAAGAAGAGAAGAAGATGGTGCAAGGAACCTCTCATCTCCTTGAGGTCAGTGTGTGTTATGCATCCTCCTCTGTGCCTGATCCACAGACCTGAACAAATCTGTTCAGGTGCAATCAAAAGCAACAGGAAAGACCAGGGATCCCTGTGAATTTTTTGGACATGGTTTCATGTGGGAAGTGAATGGAAGCTTCTCAGAATAAATCATCCTCTCCCCACTTTCACAGTGTGCTGACAAAAATTACATGACATGGAATGCCATAATAGCATTGGCTATTTAAATTAACTATCATAACGAACCACTTAAAATCTATTGCTATGAACACATGATACAGGGACCAGGGAAAACACGACAATCACCTATAACACAGTATAAATAGCACAGAAATACATTGTACACATGGTTTAAACAGGGTTCCCGCTAAATCACAATTCACTTCCCATCGAGACAAATAGGCAGCAAAGGCCTTGTGACAAGAAAAATTAGTTAACAGCAACAACAACTGTGTCCTGTGACATGTGTACTAACACTCAGAACTAGATATCTTGTTCCTTCAGAAAAAAACAAAAAACAGAAAACATGGACACGGTATAGGACCTGCAAACAAAATAGTAAGCATCAATCAAACTTCTGTTCTCACACCGCTATTAGAGTCTACAGTTATATTGTTGTGGAACATATTCACAGGGGAAGCATGTTTCAGAGTAACAGCCATGTTAGCCTGTATTCGCAAAAAGAAAAGGAGTACTTGTGGCACCTTAGAGACTAACCAATTTATTTGAGCATGAGCTTTCGTGAGCTACAGCTTACTTCATCGGATGCATACCGTGGAAACTGCAGAAGACATTATATACACACAGAAACCATGAAACAATACCTCCTCCTGCCCCACTGTCCTGCTGGTAATAGCTTATCTAAAGTGATCCTCACACTCACCTGTGCCTTAATCTCTCTGATATATTTCAGAACAATTCTCAGAATTCCATATGCTTTTGGAGAGCACAAGAATTACACCAAAGTCGCATTCATACTCATGAACTCCACGAGATTACTCATACACATCTCCCAATAATAACTAAATCAGCACTTCAGAAATTTGAATTCTACCCAGCAGCCAATAGGCAATGGGTGCAGATTACGAAGTACCATTGCAATGCACTCCCATTGCAAATACTACATTAGCTGTAACAAGCCCAGCAGCAAATTTGACACTTGATTGGGGGGGGGGGACTCCTGTTCTTGCCTCTCTTTCCCACACTTACCTGCATAGAATCTCTACCTCATCAGCACATGGTGTAAATTAAAAGTATCTTATAGACTTAATCAGATTAGAACTTTTGAAGTTCACATGCTTACCATCCTGCTAGAGAACACCTAGGACTCAGAGGACTCCTCTCCCACAATCATTGCTGACAGCAGTGATGGCTGACAATTTCAAGAACACACTTTAAATTCAAGCACACAGACACAGTGTACTAGATAAAAAATATTACACAAACATGTTACTGATCGCCACTTAGTTACAGACCATATTAGACTTAGCTTTAAGAGTGTAATCATATCATATGGTACCTGTAGATTCAGCCAATAGTAGTTTTGGCCTTTTGCTTGAGAGGAAATCTCAGGACAGGGTTGATCTGTTCTTTAATGTTGTTTTTATTCTCCACTGTCAGCTCTGGAAAACACAGAGTCAGATATTTGGTGATTTTAAACCCTATATTTCTTGGGAGTGCACTCTTCCCTTTTAAACAAAAAAATATTTACCATCATTTACCAAAAGCTGTGGGTTTACTTGGTGATAAAACACTGAGTGAGAAGGAAAGCATAAATATAGGATCTGATGTGACTTGCCTGGAAAATCAGCAGCTCTTGGATTGTATCGCTATTCAAAATTAAGACATGCGGGGGGGGGGGAATGGGGGGGCAGAAGAAATTCAGTAGTCAGCATTCAAGAGGTGATAAAGAATATGACTGAAATACCTCTCCTGCAATAATAAATGAAAGAACCCTAAAATACAACATAATAGAGCAAAAGAGAAAACTTATGTTGAGTTAATAATTCCCTTAAAATAAACTTTATGTGAATGCTAGATGAGATGTAAAATATGATTTTTTTTTAACTCTTAGTAAAACAGAATCTCACAGCTTTCTCATAATATTTTTGTAGAGATGACCAGTGAAAGACAACTCTGTTTCAAGGTTTCAAAGATTGTGAAATTTCTTTTTGTTCCCCTCTGGGACAAAGAGAAAACCTTTTGAAAATGTTTGCTAAATGGAATAATGTCAAAAGGTCCATTTTTGAATAGAAAAGCTCAGGTTTTCAGTTTGGGTCTTGCTGGTTCTCTCTCATCAAAAGTGACCAGAAAGACTTGGACAAAAAATCCCTTCCTGATGAAAACTCTGTTGAGTCCAATATGTGTCCATAAAACATTTGGCTTTGACAAACAGTGCAAGTCAATAAAAATTGATTTAAAACTGGTGTATGCTACAGACTTAAGTTGACTTAAGGCAGCTTATGTCAACCTATCTCAGTAAGCGTCTACACTAAAATGTAGCCCTCCATCCCCAATGTTACTTGCCCATGACACCCTGTTAATAACTCCACCTCCATGAGAGGAGAAGCTCTTAGGTCAATGTTGTTAGGTCGACACAGTGTCAATGTAGACATTGCATTGTTTATATCAACTGTTGCTGTCTTTCAGAAACCATCCCACAGTGCCTCACACTGACAGTTAAATTGATGCAAGCACTCCTCATGAGCATTTGTGAACATACAAGGATCACAGTGTGAACATGCAAAAGCAATTTAATTACTGCGGTGGCTGTATGTCGACATAACTTAGGTTGACTTAATTTTGTAGTGTAGACTTGCCCTAAGTCTTAAGTGTTTTGACAGCTCTGTATTTTTGTAACAATTTCAAACCTTTTTATTTTCTTTACCAAGGAGCAAAATTCAGAAGTTCCTGGACTGATATGAGAGAAATCACATCAGATAATTTACAGGCCAAAGAGTTCCACAGCCGTCGGATGGTAACAGCATTCTCATGAGGATTAGTAGTCTCCCATTCATTTCTCTGGCTTTTGTTACTCTATGAAAAAACGCAACAAAAGCACTAACAAACTGTTGTGTGTGGGTAATATGCTCAAATGACTGGAGTGGTACATTAACAGTTGTCCAGATGTGCAAAAACTGGTGGATCCCATGCAAAAAATAGCGGCATTTTGCATTAACAACATGGATAGTATTGGTTTGGGAAATGGGAAAAGGAGCCACCCAGGAGTATTAAGAGAATGCATAATTTCTGGCAGCATCTATCAGTGTGAACTGCAGTAGTCCTACATATGTACGGCCTATTCACTCACAAATCCTTGTATTTTAAAGAATGACAAACCCTCCCAAGACATTTACACAAATACATCCAAATCACATTGCGAGTCACATTTTGTGAATTTCTTTGCAAGTAAGTTCTTTGTTCAACTAGCTCTACTGATTTCACGTCACTTTACTTTACCATTATTATAAGTGTCTGCTAAGTTCCCTAAAGCATTGTGACAATTGAGTCTACCATTGCTCATACTACACACACACACATTAGCCTGATAGCTACTCTGTTATACTGGTTTTATTCTGGTCTAACTCTACAGAACTCACATCTGTTTAATGGAGTGGACAGTCAGGCCCACCGTTTCTAATTACACAATGTAGCAGCTGCATTTTGGAGAGCAATGAAGAGATTCCATGGAGTTTATGTATTAACCTTTTAGCTTCTTCAGATATGTTATATCAGTTTTGGGTCTGAATTATCCATTGTTTGGATTAAGAACACCAGCACCTATACTCACCGAAAAAAGTCAGCAACAGTACTAGAGATGCAGCAGTCAGGAGTGGTAAAACTTAGATGCTTCTATCCTGCTGTGTGGATCATAACAGCTGTTCAATCCTTGTCATGGTGGTTTTAGTGATAATCACTGCAAGGCTGACACATACCACCATAGGTGATATATTTTCAAAGCCCAGGGTACCTGCCGTATTCATGAGATTTGAATTGTGGTAAAAAATCTGTTGTTCTACCTAACATTGTGCTGCTACTGTGGATTACAAACTTAATTCTATGAACAGCTTTAACATGATTGTTCTATTACTATCATCATGGACGGGTTGACAGGGCCAAGCCTTCACTAACCCTGGCGACTGTAATCATATGACCTGCCACTGTAAGTGAGTGATGAGGATTAATATGCTAATAACATTCTTTACCAATCTGGAATGAGGTACAGCTGTCTTTTTCACCTCTCCTCTGGACTACAGCCAGGTGACTGAACCCATCAACCCCAAAGCAATTCCAACTAGTACAGAATGCTGCAGCACCTCTCGTAAGAATACAGGATACCTAAGTACATCAGACTTGTCTTCCGCTCTCTACGCTGACTTCCATAAAAGATCAAATCAAGTTTAAGGTCTTGATCCTGACCTTTAAGGTGCTGAATGGCCTGGGCTCAACATAGCTAAAAGATTGCCAAAAGCTAGGGGATAAAGAATACGATCCATAACATTGCTCCTCAAGAACAATGGAACCTTTGACAATAAGGGCATAGATTATCTGAGCAAGAAACAGAGGTTTATTGGAGGATGGCTGAGAATGTGGCATTAACTCATATAGGAACTAAGGAGCCTCGCAAACCTCATGAGCTACAAGGTGCACATCTTCAACCTGACCTTGCAGCATGTACATAAAAATAAATAAATAATTAAAAGCCTTCCAAAGGAAGACTCAGCACTGCACACACACGCCAGTGAGAGAGAGAGCAACCACATCATACTGATGTTAGCCATGACACATAATACATTATTGGAATGGGCTCAGATACTATGGTGATGAGATTGATATAAGAACCTAAGTAGGAAGAGAATAGAATAGGAATTCCTTAAATCCATAGCATTCTGGTAATGCTTTCCCGTAACACAGAGTGACTACATGGACAGCCTTTACGGTGTGTCACATGACAAACATGGAATGAATGGTCTGTCTTGCTGTTCTATGCACAGCTGTACATTTTCTGCATAGTGTCATATATATGTCCTTCCATCGTATTTGCTCCTATCCCTTCTCATGCATGTACATACATTTACAGTTACTTATTCTGGTTGAATGTCTGGGTATGTAATGTGGGATATGGTTCAATTATAGCGTTGCTTAATTGCTATAAACTCTCTTTGGTGCACCAACTATTCAACTGTAGGGGTTATGTTTTTAATGTCACAGACCCTGGTTTTATTAGGCTGTATGTTGCTCAAGGTTATTGTTTTTTGCATCATGTTGTGGCCATATTGGGTACTAGATCTTTACAGAACTCATCTGTGATATAGTGTTTGCTGATGATTCAGTTTTTCTTCTGGGTGCTATTCGTCCTCTCTATTGTCATGGCTGATTGCATAAAAAAACATCTGTGCATCAGATATGCTATACATTTCAACCCTCAATTTCAACACATACACTTCATTAGTCTTTAGACCTACACAAGCAAATAGAGTTTGGACATTTCCACAGTAGCCAGTTTCTTTTCTAAACCTATCCTTGCTACATGCATGGGTTTACATGAATCTGTGTAACCATTGCTACTTTGTACAGATCGACATATATTATATTAGAATGTATGAACAATGCATTTTTTATTCTTAACTGAGTATAAATTTAGTATGAATTTTCACTCCATGCATCTGCAGAAGTGTTGTTTTTTTAATACCCATGAAAGCTTATGCCCAAATAAACCTGTTAGTCTTTAAGGTGCCACCAGATTCTTCATTGTTTTTATAAATTTGTGATCATTAAATTATTCATATTTGACCATTTCCGATGTAATAGCCGAGAATGTACCTTGGAACACACCTGTTCAAAGTTTTTGAATCAGTTCAGCCCAATTTCATTGTAGATGTGGAACAAGAATAATCTTAGATTTTATTCACACTTTTTGAGCACTAAGACACATATTCTAATAGGGGATTTGAATGCAGTAGAAGTGTAGCAAAGCAGTTAGTTCTGCAAATTAGATAAATGTTGTGGAAAGTGCATCTTCTACCACCCTGTGGCAGTTTGGAATCATTGCATATTATCACACCTCATTAAACTTATTCAGCTTAATTGCTACTTCCCTAATGAATTTATGCATCAAGTGGTATTAAAAAAAAGTCCACTTCAAATTATGATTAAATATGTTACATAAACATAAAATGCTGGGGGGTCAGCCATGTTATCATACTTACTTTTAATAAACCTAGTGGTACTCATTTTAGACAAAGGATCATAAATTGATCTACAATTATTCTGTATTCTTCTTTTTGTAGCTACGTAGTATAAGTCTATATAATCAATAAAAAGCTACTTTCTCTCCAGAAAGAAATTAACTAAACTGAACAATTTTCTTTCAGAAATTTACAACAGTGACAATCAGCAGCGAAGTCATTCTTCCATTATGAATAACTCATGTGAAATTTCCATTCCTTCAAATTTTAAGATTGATGGATTTTATTTGTATGCATTTGATTTGAGTGAATGATATATCAAATGTTAAGTAAGTGCAGTCAGGGGGCAGAAGTTTTGTAGTTTCTTTTTTTATACTTATATAATATGGTTCTTTTATTAAACTGATCAGTGATCATATAATAAAATGAGCTATTTACTTATTTTTAGGACATATATTTAGTTTTCATATAGTTTAATTCTTGTCCATTATCTATCTTTCATGGAGGTTAATAATACTACAGCAGTTTAATTTCAGTGTATAATTAGCACAATTTACATTTCTACTCTGTTTTGATCAGAATACTTTGGATAATTCAGAACTATGATAATCAGCTCTGCCGACATGCTAATGTACTCTCTTCCTTAACATACCAATCTTTCACTGTCAAAAATTGCTAAGAAAGGGATAGCAATTCAATCAAAAAACTGCTCTGGAGAAAATACTCCTTTTCTAGAAATGAAATATAGACTGCACTTGAGACCAGTTCTGGATAGAAATTAAATCAGCACGAGTGTGTCTGAAGGTATATTACCTGCATTTTATCACAACAAAGGGAAAGGTTTGAGCCAAAACAAAAAAATGTTACCACCTAGCTGTTCTGCCATTTTGACCAAACTATGTGTGTATTCAGAAGGTTAAATCAGCCATGATATGTACTGTTATGTATATAAGCTTAAAAGTTATGTGAGGTGCAATGTAAATCTAAGAAAAGATCATTATAAAACTGTGTTTACAGGAAGAAAAGGATATTTTTACCTAAGCCATATAGTTTCGGATAATCACATGCAAATCTAGCAGTTAATGTAATGTTAACAATGAGATTTTAATTGCAGAAATAAGGACAGTCAAAGGTAAGTATTCCTAGCAACCTTGCACGTATTATATTATAATGATAAGTATTATTATGTGTTTGCCCACAGTGTTCTCAGTTCACGTGCACTGTACACAGGGGTGAGTTAATCTCCTGAATATTAAGGTTTTTGTGAACCGCCAACTACTTTTTGTATTGGCAAAACTACTTTGAATTCATGAATCCTTTTCCTCTAATGTAAACCCATTGTTTTTTCCCCCTAAAGGTAATTGAGGTGTTTTTTTTTATTTTTAAAGATGTTTTCCTATAGCAGCTAAAGTGAAGTTTGTGGTTTATATTAGGGATTAAAAAACAAAACAAAACTCTCCCTTTTAGCTAGGCTGGCACAAGTGTCTGGCTTCCCTATATGTGTCTCTCTCTACTACACATAGAGTGAAACTATCCATGTGATAAACTGCAGAACAATGTGACAAATTGCATTTATCATGCACCTGTGGCTGCCTTACCTGCTTTCTGCCCACTGAACCATCGCCACCAGGATTTATTCTACCATTCCAATTTTCTAAGCAGCTTCAAACAGCTGTCATATTACATATATAAATGGTACCTTGCAGTATTTCCCCACAGATTTATTTATCCTGGCCTGCAATACAGGATGGGAAATATTTAGTCCTACCCATTAGCAGGTTTGAGGTCTCATATCTCACATTCCATTGCGGTTCATAAATGGTTGTTGTATGTCTATAACAAAAGGAAGAATCGTATCTTTCATAAAAAGAAAAGGAGGACTTGTGGCACCTTAGAGACTAACAAATTTATTTGAGCATAAGCTTTCGTGAGCTACAGCTCACTTCATCGGATGCATTCAGTGGAAAATACAGTGGGGAGATTTATATACACAGAGAACATGAAACAATGGGTGTTACCATACACACTGTAAGGAGACTGATCAGGTAAGGTGAGCTATTACCAGCTGGAGAGCTGAGGGGGCAGGGAAACCTTTTGTAGTGATAATCAAGGTGGGCCATTTCCAGCAGTTGACAAGAACCTCTGAGGAACAGCGGGGGTGGGGAGATAAACATGGGGAAATAGTTT
Organism: Caretta caretta; assembly: GCF_965140235.1. NCBI lineage: Eukaryota > Metazoa > Chordata > Testudines > Cheloniidae > Caretta > Caretta caretta. The sequence continues at coordinate 72,149,231 of NC_134206.1, read as the reverse complement.
TACTTTGTGTAATGACCCATCCACTGCCAGTCTTTAGTCAAGCCTAAGTTAATTCTTGATGTCTGATTTGTGTCCACTGATTCTTTTATGTAGAGACTGTCCAGTTTGGCCAATGTACAAGGCAGAGGGCCATTGCTGGCACATGATGGCATATATCACATTGGAAGATGTGCAGGTGAACGAGCCTCTGATAGGGTGGCTGATTTGATACTCACCAGCAACCACACACCACACAACAGAACCACTAACCCAGGAACCTATCCTTGCAACAAAGCCTGTTGCCAGCTGTGTCCACATATCTATTCAGGGGACACCATCATAGGGCCTACTCACATCAGCCACCCTATCAGAGGCTCATTCACCTGCACATCTACCAATGTGATATATGCCATCATGTGCCAGCAATGCCCCTCTGCCATATACATTGGCCAAACTGGACAGTCTCCACGAAAAAGAATCAAATCACAAATCAAACGTCAAATCACAAATCAGACGTCAAGAATTATAACATTCAAAAACCAGTTGGAGAACACTTCAATCTCTTTGGTCACTCGATTACAGAACTAAAAGTGGCAATTCTTCAACAAAAAATTTCAAAAACAGACTCCAAGGAGAGACTGCTGAATTGGAATTAATTTGCAAACTGGATACAATTAACTTCAGCTTGACTAAAGACTGGGAGTGGTTGGGTCATTACACAAAGTAAAATTATTTCCCCAGTTTATCCTCTCCCCCCCCCCCCCCGCTGTTCCTCAGAGGTTCTTGTCAACTACTGGAAATGGCCCACCTTGATTATCACTACAAAAGCTTCTCCCGTCCCCCCAGCTCTCCTGCTGGTAATAGCTCACCTTACCAGATCACTCTCCTTACAGTGGGTATGGTAACACCCATTGTTTCATGTTCTCTGTGTATATAAATCTCCCCACTGTATTTTCTACTGAATGCATCCAATGCAGTGAGCTGTAGCTCACGAAAGCTTATGCTCAAATAAATTTGTTTGTCTCTAAGGTGCCACAAGTCCTCCTTTTCTTTTTGCGGACACAGACTAACATGGCTGCTACTCTGAAACATATCTTTCATGTGTCCCTGGAGGATGTAAAATACTGGCTATTAATATTGCAGCATGATTATGTATGGAAAAGCTTTTTCCCCCCTCTGTTCTCTGGCAGTGATGATATCCAACCCTTGACTTTGGATCCTCCCCACCCACTAAAAAGTTGCATTTACTAAAAAAGCTGATTCATCCATCTCCTGCCTAGCCCACCTTTCCACATACACAGATCTCTGAATTGGGACTGTATAAGCGTAAACTCCCTTCTGCCCAGAAAATAGGAGATTTGAGCATGGAGGTTTCCTTCTGTGCTGGGATTTTTGGGGTGATTCAACACGTTTTCATTAAATGTCTACACAATACAGAATGAATGCAGTAATAAAAAAACCCAAATATTTAATATAGATCTCAAGTAATAGAGGAAGCTTCAGTTTATGTATAACATAGTAGCAGGCAATTCAACTTTAGTCACCTACTGGCATGCAGCAGCAAATGGGAAGGAGGATTCATGGAGTTGTAGGTTCCTGATCCCGACACATATGGGAACATGAGATATTGTAAGATTTTGAGCATCCATCAACACAACCACACGGTGTTGCATCATTATCTTCCTTATAGTTAGCCAGCATTCTACATCTTCCACCAGACAGACTCTTCTTTTGTGAGTGGCATAGAGACTACCTTTCCCCATTACCTGCTCAGATATTGCACAACTAGTGACACTGTTTGGAGCTCCTGCCACAATCCAGTTCCCTTTGCCCTCAGCATGGGCCTGCAGTTTGATTCTCACTTCACTCAGCACTGGGGATTCTATTGTTCAGATGACACGCTTGCTAAAAGAGAGAGATACTGTCCCCGCATAGGGATTGTGCAATTCCTTTTTCCTTTTATGGGTCCAAACCATGCCTTAAAGAGAAGCAGAGACATTCTATCCCACAGGAAACAGGAATTTCCATATCACTTCAAACCAATGGTCCATAGAGTCTGGTGCCCTGTCACTGGACAGCTGTCAGAATCAGATCTTTCAGAGGTAGGTTCAAGAAATAACATAATGGTCAACTATGGAATGCCTTTACCATCTGGAAATTTCTTCCCACATTTAAATTACTTAATAACTCTTGGAGCTCCCAGTGTGTTCAGGGGAACACATTAACTACTACACATCATTGTTAGGTGCAGTCTTCTCCTCCCTGCATGCTAGTCCCTCTCCAAAGAATAGTGTGCCTTGGGTGGAAGGGAAGGAAGACATGACTCCATCTCATCACCACCCATTCCTGCTCCTTTTCGCTGTGCTGGGCACATTAGGGCTAAAGAAAAAGCTGTGCTTCCTTGAGCCCTGGGACTGTGATTTTGTCTAGGTCTTATACAGGCTGCATATATGGAAAAGATCCCTTGAGTTTCCCTCAAAACTTAATGCTACATAAGGGCAAGCAAAATCTGGACCTCTAGTCACCATACTCTTCCCAATCCCTACTTTTCACCATTCTGAATAACTGGTATTAATTTTTATATATTTTGAAGTTGGAAATGGAGAGTTCCTGAGGGAATTTCAGTTAGCAGGATATATGTACCCAAATTCCGATCAAGCTATGCCAGTGACTGCATTGATAATGGTTCCAGAGGGGCATTAATGACAATAGGTGGTCTGAACTTCAGTTTTACATCTGAAATGAGGAAAAGAATATACCTCTACATAAAGTATACCTGATCTAGATGAAGGTTAAACACAATAACCCAACCCAAACTAAGATTATTTACCTAAAACAAACATTCTGATATGAAAGGATTTATTCAATCTGACTGATTTCTGCTGGAAATTATTAAAATGGATGCACATCTTGTCTGTGGGAGTATGGGTTTACTGAAAAATACTTTTCTGCCCCAAATCAGTAATTGCCTAGAATTAACGATCAATTTATTAATTAACAACCAGCGGCAAATCTCAATTTCAAAGGAATTAACTATTTCAAAATATTTCTTTGGGCTTCCTAATTGCATAGTAATATTAATTAATGAAGGGGGAAAAGATTGATGTTATAAAACATGCTGAGTGGATTTCAGCTAGATATAAAAAGATGATGAGAGAGCAGCAGTTCAAAAAGTTATTAATTTCCTGATACTTCAGATGGGATTTTTAGAAAGTCCTCTACATTATCTTTATTCTACCTCCCTTGAAGTCAGTCTTGATTCCTGAGGCCTGATTCTTATTTACACACTAGCCCTTTTACACTGCTGTGACAAGATAAACACCTTTTTACACTTCCAGAGTGATGTAAAGGAGCCTGAGTATAAATGAGAATCAGTCATTTAATGTCTACTTTTTTCAATCAGGAAGCAGGATGAGGCTTGTAATTAAAAGGTATTAAGAAGTTGAAAACCGTAACCCCACCATATAATAACCCCCTAAGAAATTATTAGTTTCATTGCAAATAACATTTATTTTAATCCTGTATGTGCTACAGTGTATTCCATTGTCTGTTTGGGATGTGTTTTGTTTTGTTCTGGGTTTTTTTCCTTGATACTTATTGGGAAATGGCAAAGTTTCATTGCCACTTTAAACTGGTTAAGCTCCTTAGGTTGTGCAGTTTGTATTCAGCAAATGAGTACTTCTATGGCTCTATGAACATAATGGCAAATTTCTACCCTGGGCAAATTTTCTAAGAAAGTAGTTCACTTCAGAAAGCCAAAAGAGTGATGAAAATTGGCAAATTACACCCTGGATCAAATTTGTGAATACCCATAGTGTGGAAAGTGGATAGGTTAGAATGGCTAAAGACATATGGAAGGGATTAATACTTAAGAAAAAACACAGCATATATCAGTTACAGGCATGAATAACTTCTTTATATTGTACCTACCCTGCAAGTAGACGATTACACAAATGGTTTACTATTAGCAAGCTGACAGAGAATAATTTTGAAAGGGAAAAGAACACAGTGAACAAATTTCTTTAGGACCTTGGTTTGATAACCATTGTTTAGGAACTGGATGGTGGGAGCTACTGAGTGCCTCTTTGGCTTCTACATAAGTAGAAGGTGCTCATCACCTCCTGTGCAGTAGTGCTCAGTATTTCCTAAGATCAGGTCTTCCCTGGGGACTGGCTTATGTCTGTCACTGAGCCTAAAATCAATGGAAACACCTGGAGCTGGATAATGATATCATATCAGCACATGCATAGGCATTGAAAATCAAAAATCATTGTGGGAACAGGAGTAACTCCTGCTTAAAACTGGATCTATTTTGAGTCATTCACCAGTATTTTCCAAAAGGTGTGTTAGGACAGATACATGTGGCTAGTACATCAGTGCTTAGATACTCCACACATGAGATGTGGTTTGATTAAGCCAGGGGAGATTTTAGCCCAATACATCAGTTCTTTGCCTTCTCGTATTTCAAACCTACATATATGGGATTAATTTGATGAGCATGCTAATGTGGAATTAAGATCTTTGTGGCTATTTTATTCTGCATGAAAGATGCTACACGTTGATGTTTAAAACTTGCCACAGTGGCAGTTGGCATCAGAAGAAGGACTGTTGCCTTTTGTTTGTTATTTGTCATCCATAGACAGCCCAAGAACTCTCATTCTGTATAATGAGAGGTGGCAGCTTTGGCTGGCATTGCTGTCTAACAACCGGCAAGCGACTGCGTTCCACACATGGCTTTAGACAGGGAGAAGAGGGTAGAATAGAAGGCTGTGCTCTTAGTGGGCAGCAAGAGGAAAAAGTGGCTTTGGAGCTGAGCATGTGTCTGTTGCTGACTTGCAATAGGCAAGGGACAGTGCTGCTTGGGTATAGTCTTTGACATTAAATTGATGTGGATTTAAAAGAAAATGTGACTTTTTGCCATTTTATAAAAGTTTCAGATATGATTGTTGCTCTGGTTCCACTCGCAGTAATTTCCCCCTATTTCTCTGAAGCAATACACAGTTATTGACATGATGACCTGTACTAGCTCCTTTGGAACCATTGTGTCATACACTGACAAGGTCTGTTCAGGGATTCCCTAATATGCATGTTATTGTAAATAGACCTTTTTGATCTCCTTCAAAGACAGCATGTTCTACTGACCTAATGAGACTCTCATGCATGTGCATTAAATCCTCATACTAAAAATCTTCATAAAATGTTTGATGGAAGTTTGTTACTGTACTTTTATAGTAGCTAATTTTAATAAAAGCTCTGAATTTTTGTAAAAACATATCTTCCATTCTAGCACAATTTTGCACCCTCATTTAATTATGTTTGTAAATGTAGCATTTAGACACCTTGAAAATAAGGTAGTGTGATAACGAAGTGGTAGCATTTTTGTCTACAATTAATGGTGAGAGCAAAATTGCACCCCTTTTTCTTCACTTGAAACTAACTTGAGGTTATTTACCAAATTAGTGTACAAAAAGTAGGTTCGTATATGTGTGTGTGTGTGTGTGTGTGTGTGTGAAATGTGAAGGTTTTTTATATGATATACCTTTTTTGATATACCACATTTTTATGCTTTGATTGGTCAGCAGAATGACACCGAAACAGAATTTGACCTAGTAAAAAATGGTGGTGGATTGGAGAAGGAAGTAGGTGGAAAGAACTTAAATGGAAGTGAGTGACTATAGATATATGGGAATAACTAACCAAGGAGACAGTTAAAAACAGTAGGACAAGTTAAACTGAGAGCTTAGCTATAAGTGAGTAGGAAGGATATATACATGGAGACAAACCAATTAACATATTGATGGCATAGTTCAGAGAGTTTTGGTTCACAGTTCCTTGTTGACTTTAAGCCCTGTTCTAATGCTTTAGGTATAGAAGTGTTTGCAAAACTATTTTAAAAACTTTTAAGAACATAAGAGCGGCCATACTGGGTGAGAACAATGTCCATCTAGCCTAGCGTCGTGTCTTCTGACAGTGGCCAATTCCAGGTGCTCCAGAGGGAATGAACACAACAGGTAATCATCAAGTGATCCATTCCCTGTCGCCCATTCCCAGCTTCTGGCAAACAGAGGCTAGGGACACCATCCCAACCCTAGCTAATAGCCATTGATGAACCTAACCTCCATGAAATTATCTAGTTCTTTTTTAACCCGTTATAGTCTTGGACTTCACAACATCCTCTGGCAAAGAATTCCACAGACTGACTGTGAGTTGTGTGAAAAAATACTGCCTTTTGTTTGTTTTAAACCTGCTGCCTATTAATTTCATTTGGTGGCCCCTAGTTCTTGTGTTATGAGAAGAAGCAAATAACACTTCCTTATTCACTTTCTCCACACCAGTCATGATTTTATAGACCTCAATCATATCCCCCTTAGTCATCCCTTTTCCAGCTGAAAATTCCCTGTTTTATTCATTTCTCCTCATACGGAAGCCGTTCCATACCCCAGATAATTTTTGTCACCCTTTTCTGAATCCTTTCCAATTCCAATATATCTATTTTGAGATGGGGCGATCACATCTGCATGCAGTATTCCAGATGTGGGTGTAGCATGGATTTATATAGAGGCAATATGATATTTTCTGTCTTATTATCTATCCCTTTCTTAATGATTTCCAACATTATGTTTGCTTTTTCGACTGCTGCTGCACACTGAGTGGATGTTTTCAGAGAACTGTGTTGTTGAAACGTGTTGTTTCAGAGAACTGTTACTGTGCAACAACACGCAGTGCTGAAAAGTTAAAGCAAACTCTTTCCCTCCTTAATTGTTTGAGTCTCCAGTATGTATACATGTCACTCTGTCAGAAGAAATGGCATATTCTTCTGTGATTTGCAATGAAGGATGTTTTTCCCTTCAGTTTCCTGAATTAGCGAGGTCCTTGGTTACAAAGTGGATCTAAGACAGAGACATGTTGTTTGGACACATATGTAGATGCGGATGAAATATCTAAACTGATTTTTTTCAGTGAAAAACGCAGATTTGTGTCGAACATACAATTTACAAATTCATGTTGACTTCACAAATTGTTTCAGTCAAAAAAATAAACAACCCTAAAACCAAAAATTCTGAAAACATTTAAATGTTCTGTTTTTTTTTAATTCAAAACAACTTTTTGTTTCAAGATTTCCTTTGATTTTTTTAAAATAAAAAAAAAAGTTTACAATGTGCCAACAATTGAAACAAAACATATGAGTTTCTGGCTGTTGAATGGGTAGGAAAGCTTATAAGCCGAGAGATATGTTCACTACCCCACATTTTGTACCACTTATCATCCTCAAAAATGTTCTTGGCTTCCAGTTTACACTTCTGTAAGTGTAGCAACCATTGTTTTGCAGAATATGGACCCTAATAACCTTTCATCAAATCCCAAAAGCACACTGAAATGAGGATGGGTGAAATAAATATAGTTATGAGTGAAGTGGTATCCTCATATAGTCCATATCTCAGTGCAGGGCACCCAGAACTGATTAGCAAGGGACCATTACTTTCCTGTTCCATATCATAAGGCCTCTGAGTATGCAGCCTAACATGTAATTGTCCTTTTTGCTGGTACATCACATTGCAAAATTTTGTCTACCTTGATGCTTTGACACCAAAATGATAAATGACTTAGAAATACCTTAATTGTGTGGGTTACAGAGTGACTATATCTTGGCTGGCCCAGATAGCATTTGTTATTAAACTCCTGATTGGAAAGATTTTGAGTGACATGGATTATTTTAAAATATACTTAAAGCAAATAAAATCGCTTTTTGCAATCCTTTTTTATGATGGATTAGTTGAAAGAATAATGATGGGTCATTTGAAAGAACAGCTAACATTCCAATAGTTTAACAAAGTTAATTGGCTGCCTCTAATTGTTGGAGACTAGCAAAATCATCAATGTCAATGCAATGATGTAAGGGGACAGAGGTGTAGTTGCACAATGGCCTCTCATATGTACTTTGCCATTATGAGTCTCATATGCCATGACCTTATTCCTTTGTACTTCAATGGTATACATTTTGAAGGCATTTCTATTTCATTTCCTTTTTATCTCCCACTTGTGTGCTGTGTAAGCTTCTATCCTTGCTACCGGCAAAGACACTTTTATATAATACAGCTGCTGCTTCTGCTAAATTTGTTCTGAAACCAGGGTCTGGTTTTGAGTTTACATCAGGATCATTTGCTTTGTTTACTTCACAACTATATTGTCTTTTATGTTTGCCAAGTTCTCTTTTGATCATTATGACATTATCTCTATTTGTGGAAGTTTAGTAGCTGTACTTGTCACTTACTTCCATATTTTGCATCTGTCACACTATCCATATTTGTTTTTCACAGTACCTGCATTTACTTTTCACAGTTACACTTGTCAAAGTCTCTTACGCTTACTGTTCATCAACTTTTTGGTATTTGTTTTATTTCTATCGTGGTTAGATCCTATTGCAGCATCTTCAGGATATGTTTTTCCTGTATAGTTTTATTAATAAGGGATGATCAAACCAGTTCAGTGAAAAATAAGAATCTGGCTGACCCACAAATAAAACATCTTTTAAATTTATTGAAAATGTTTTGCTAAATATCCAGTTCCTTCCCCTGACCTCCAGATTTCTATCTTTGTTAATTTCTAACTCAGAGACTTAAAAGGTCTAGTTGCTCTCTTCCAATCTTGTGAGTCTGGAGACTTGTCCCCTCACCTCCTGTGATTATGGAGAATGCACCCAAAGGCATCTCTGACTTTGGAAGCTCTGGAACACATAGGATTTGATTAGAGCATTTGGTCAAATCCCTGCAAAGTGCTAGAACTGAGGAATCACATAATACCATATGGCTGGAAAGTGGTGCTGAGGAATTTCTTTATGGATGGAAAAAAGGGAATTTGGCAATTGAGAATGTAGGGATCTGTAACCGTGGCATCCAAGAGGCATATGATGATCTTGATATCAACACAGACACCCCAACTAAGGAAGAGATCATTCATGCCATCAAATCCTTAAAAATGGGAAAGCTCCGGCAAAGGGTAACTTGATTACAGAATTGTTCAAGGTAAATACTGAGTTAACAGCATCTATGCTGGCCCCTTTATGTACATCAGTCTGGGAAAGGGAAAAAGTTCCAGATGAGTGGACCAATGGGTTATAGTGAATATACAAAAGAAAGGAACTCTCGGTGATTGTAATAACTGGCGTTATAAGTTTTATCTGTGCCAAGCAAAGTATTGTGTAAGATCATAGTCCAGCGTATATCAGACACAGTTGATAGCATTCTCAGAAAAGAACAAGCTGGTTTTTGGAAAGGGCATGGATGCACAGACCAGATCTTCACTCCACGAAACATAATAGAACAATGCTTAGAATGGCAATGGCAACTCTACATACATTTCATAGACTTTGAGAAGGCTTTTGATAGCATTCACAGGATCTGCAGGCATATGGAATCCCTCTCCATATAATCAACATCATCACATGTTTTTATTTCAACTTTACATGCAGTGTTGATCACAATGAGCTCAGTTTTGAAGTCAAAATGGGAGTACCTCAGGGGTGCGTCATGTCTGCAATCCTCTTCAATATTGCCATTGACTGAGTAACACAACATACAACAGAAGACATACCAAGAGGCATTAAATGGACACCCTTCTCATTCCTTTTAGATCTAGACTTTGCAGATGATCTCACTCTGCTATCACATAGCCAACACCATATACAAGAAAAAAACAACTTGACTCAATGCATTCAGCCAGCAAATTGGACTCAAAATCAATTGCAATAAGACAGACATCATGACCTTAATATTGCCTCACCATCACCAGTACAGATAGAGAATTATGTTCTCACCAATGTAGAAACTTTCACATACTTGGGCAGCACCATCAGCCAGGATGGTGGAACAAGCCAGGACATGTGGAACAAAATCACTAAATCCAGGAACACCTGCAGGAGTTTAAATACAGTCAGGAAATCATCAACATGAAAAAACAAAGATTTATGAGAACTGCATACTTTCAACATTACTTTATAGTACAGAATGCTGGGGAATAAGAAAGTATGACTTGTCCAAACTGTCTTCATTCCATACAACCTGCCTCAGTATCTTTTGGCCCAGAACAATCTCAAACAAAGATCTATTGATACAGTGCAGCCAAGAGGATATGAGCACCATCATTGCCAGGAGACATTGGAGATGGATTGGCCATGTGCTTCAGATGGAAATTCAGATTCCATCACCAGAGTAGCAATAAGATGGACACCAGAAGGCAAGCAAAAATGAGGCCTCCCGAAAACAACATGGTGAAGAGCTGTGGAAGCCGAGCTGAAAAACCTGGGGCATAGCCAGGGAACCATTGAAAGACTTGCCAGACACAGAGAGGAGTGGAGGAGCTTTGTCACTCCCCTAAATGCCACAGGCATAATGGGAACATGACGATGATGAACTGTGCCTCGGTGGGTCACAACTGAGAATACCAATTTCAGGACAAACTGCTGAGAAATAGGGCAGATAGAGCCCAAAACTGGATGTTATTCTCCCATGAGACATATCAAACAAGCAACAAAAGTAAACTTCTGTTTCACCGCACTGGCTAACAAGAAGTTAGAACAGCAGTTTCCTTAGACATTTCAGTCCTGGTATCACCACCCAAAACACTAGAATTAGAGATGAGTGGTTCTTTAAAACTAATTTAATCAAAAAAATGTTCTTCTGATCCCGAAGAACCAGCCACACACCCAGGTCAATATACAACTCTGATCTTACCCAAAAATTACACTGTTGCTAACCCTTTAGTATCTAAAATCTAAAGGTTTATTTATAAAAAGAAAGAAAGAAAGGTTAAAATTGGTTAAAGGAATGAAATACATACAATAATTGCAAAGTTCTTGGTTCAGGCTTGTAGCAGTGATGGAATAAACTGCTGGCTTAAGTCAAGTCTCTGGTTGCTTTCAAATCATTGGAAGGTCCTCAATTCCTTGGTTAGAATGCTCCCATTAGTATAAGTCCATAGTCCAGAGGCTTGAGCATGAAAGAGGCTGGAGCCGGAAAGAGGCAAAATGGAGATGTTTCCAGGGCCTTTTATAGCTTCTGCCATGTGGAGGGAAATCCATTGTTTCAAACAAAGCCCTCAGCAGAGCTAGTGGAAAATTGCAGGTAAAGATGGAATTTGGAGTCACATGCGCAAGTCACATGTCTATGCATGACTTTGCTTAGTCATGGCAGTAAATTCCATTCAGTGTAAATAGGTGTTTCCCATGGTCCATTGTTAGTTAAGTGTTCCTTGATGAGCCACTTAATTTGAATAATCCCTCCAAGATGTGCAGGCTAAGTACCTTGTGGGCATTACTCCAGGAGCAAACATTTGAAATCCAGGTATAGAGTCAATACTAATAGCTTCAAATACAAATAAATAAATAAATACATACATTAAAAAATATGCTTACATGCAAATAGCATAATCATATTCAGCAAATCATATCCTTTCACAGACTTCTTACTTGACAACTTTTGTACAAGATTTGTTGCAAATATTTAACAGTGGTTTCAGCAATGATCTTTATGGTCATATTTTAATAAGATAATGTCACAGGATCAAAAAAGGAAGATGGTGACGCAAGTGGGACTAGAAGGATGAGCTCAGGGAGGAGGAAGGATTGGAGATGAGGAATGTGGCCAGGTAGAATGGAGACCTCAAAAGGTTTAGATAACAAATATATGTTCTAATGATGTCTGCATAGGACTGGGGACCATAAATTCTCGAGCTCTAATGACAGCAGTTGTTCTCTCTTCACTGGTCATATTTTTAATATTTACTGTTGTGGGGATTAATTAGCTAATGTCCATAAAGCACTCTGAAGCAGGAAAGACCTATACTATTTGAGTACTAAGTATTAAGTATTTTTAATTGTAAGATTTTGATAAAATTCTGGATAATTAAGGGCCTATCCGGATCTAATGAATGAACATTTTGAATTTTGGCTATCACTAGAATTCATGTTTTCCATCGCTCATGTCTGTTTTATTCTGTATGCTTCTGATTTTAGCCCTCTTACAATGAATTGTACTTTACAGCATGAGTAATTACACTACTGATTCCAATGCGAGCATTTGCAGAGGAAGGTAATATTTGATATCAATAAGGATGGCAGAATCAGGTCCTAAAATAATTATGGTCAAATTTGAAATAGTGCCCAGCTCAACACATCTATAACATAATTGGGAAAGATGCTGAACATCTTTTAGGTGTGAAGAGTTCATGTAGCGTTCATGCACCTGGAAACAGTCAGGGCACACCCTGACTGTTGTTTAGGAGCGATGCACACATTGCTCTGCTCTGTCCAAGGACATGGACCATGGGAACATGGACCATTTGGGAAGTCAAAATAAGGACATCAACCGTGGGAAGCTTCCTTGGCCTAGGCTCAAGGCCTGAGAACAAAGATTGTAGTAGATAGAGGCTGGTAAATAAGAATATTAATCAAAGTCATATTATTTCCTTTGTTGATGCCTTTTGCGGTCGGAATATGTAATGTGCAGGGGGGAGAGAAATAAAAGAGAGGTGGAAAAGCTGACAGGGAAGATCCCGTCAGCAGACCAGCCTGCTTGCTTGCCTAAAGCCGTGTCCTGTCTTGTACTGAACCGCCACAACTGGCGCCCAAATGTGGGGCCCTCAGCACTCACCTCGCCCGGCAAGGGTTTCAGACGCGTCACTCATCCGCTTCGTGGATCCTGGTGAGTATTTTTCATTGTAGTAAGTATGGGAAGCTCCCTCTCTGCTTTGCAAGTGCAACACCGCAGTGAGCTACAGTATTTGCTGCGTAAGGCTCAGCATGACTGTCCCACTCAAGAACTCACTCTCCTGCTACAGGAGGTTAGTGCCCAATGCCCGTGGTACCCTGAAGCTGGAACCCTTAAGCTAGCGGACTGGGAGCGGTTGGGCCAGACATTGCACAAGGAGCCTCGGGCGCCCGTGCAGGCTTTACATGCCTGGCAACTCTGCCGCGACGCGATACAGCGTGTTGCTTCGGACAGGCCCTCCCTCGAGTCGCTGATGCTCTCGCCACTCCCGTCCGCTCCTGCAGCTGTCCCCCCTCCTAGTGATGCGACACAGTGTGTCGCCTCGGAAAAGCCCTCTCCCGCACCAACAGAGGGGCTGCCGATCTCGCCATCCCCGTCCGCTCCTGCAAGCATTCCTCCCCCTGCTTCGCCCCCAGTGCCTCTATTACCACCGCCTCCCTGGCCTTCCCCACTGGAGCCGGTGTGTGATCACCCTCCCCCCGCGGGGCCCCATGCTCTGGGGCCCCCTGGGGGGTCGTCCACGTCTGCTCAGAGGCTTTGGCTGGTGCAACAAATGGTTCACGCAGCGAAGACTCGCTCAGATCTTATAGCAGAGGAGCTGGCTGAGCTGGTCTCAGTCTGTCCGGTGACCTGGCAGGATGATGGCCAGGGCAACCAGGTTGCAAACTGGGTCAGTTTGCCGTACTCGGTGATCAGAGAGGAAAAGAAAGAGATTTGTGAGTTCGGTCTGACTAGCACGTATGTGCGTGGTCTCATTGAAGGGCTAGGTTCTGGGTACTCTCTGGTCCCTGAAGATTGGAAGGCGCTGTTGCGCATGATGCTGACACCTAGTCAGTATGTTATTTGGCTTAGTGAATTTCGGCAGATGGCAGAACGCTAAGCCCAGGTGTGTAGAGAGCAAGGTGTCATTTATGAGCACTTGGCAGGGGAGGGCCAGTTTGCTACTGTCCAGCTGCAGTCTCAACTCCCTCCGGCCTACTTCCCCATTATTTCCACCTGCGCCCAGCATGCTTTCCGGAAGGTCCTGGATTCAGGCAAGCCTACCAAAGCTTTGCCAGTATCCGTCAGGGTGCGTCAGAGTCCTTTATGGATTTTACCAACAGATTGTAGGAGGCTATCCTCCGACAGGTGGACAGCCCTGCAGCAGCTCAGGACATCCTGTTAAAAATGACGGTTGAAAATGCGAACGAGGATTGCCGCCGTGCTCTCCAGGCGGCACAAGCCTTTGGAATTCTAGAGCTGTCAGACATGCTGTGGGCATGCCAAAACATCGGAACCCAAGCCCATAAGGCTGGAGTTTTGGCTGCCACCCTGCGGAAAAGCGGGAAGGAGGGGAAGCGTTGTTACCGCTGTGGTAAGGAGGGTCATTTTCAGTGGGAGTGCCGCTCATCAACGGTGCCCGCTCGCCCCTCAAAGAAGTGCCCCAAGTGTCGGAAGGGCTATCACTGGGCTAATCAGTGCCGTAGCGGGTCGGGAAACCGCACGGCGGGTCCCCCCCGAACCCAGGGCCAAACAGGGGTGTTTCCCACTCAGACAACTGTTCCTCTGCTTTAAAACCCATAGACTCCATGAAGGCGGCGACTGCCGGAAGTGCAGGGCTTGATTTGATTATGCAGGAGGACGCTGACTTTCGGTTGCCGGGGGAGGTTTGCGCCATACCTACCCAGGTGACGGGACCTCTCCCTGCTGGATTTGTGGGTCTGGTTCTTCCTCGCTCACACTCTGGGAAACAGGGTTTTTTTGTCATCCCAGGAGTCATTGATGCCGACTACACCAGCGTTATTAAGGTTCAGGTATGGACCCATCTTCCACAGTCACTCCGGCGTGGATGGTCAATTGCGCAATTGATTTTAGTCCCCTATCAGGTGCCAGCTGCAGAGGATCGAGCCCGGGGCAGAGGCGGCTTTGGATCGACGCTGGCTCAGTCACCATCTCACAACACGTCCTCTCCACTTGTTGCTCTAACAATGTTGGTCTGCCCCTCAAAACCTCAGTTAACACTTCTCTTAAATAATGTTCCTTTTACAGGGCTGGTGGACACTGGAGCTGACGTTACTGTGATTCGCGATCAGGAGTAGCCGGTCAGTTGGCCAACAGTTCCTTCTAAAGAGTTGTGGGGGATCGGGGGTAGTAAACCCGGGCGCCAAAGTTTGTCTTGGGTCACAGTCTCTAAACCAGGAGGCCATGCCCTTGCTACAATCCGTCCTTTTGTGCTCCCTGTCCACCTCAATATTTGGGGCCGTGACTTACTTACAAAGCTGGACACCACCCTCGATATTAATATATAATGGCCCAAAACCTTCCCACACCCACCTTGCCCTCCGCATTACCATTGGTATGGCAATCCTTAGAGCCTGTATGGATTGACCAGTGGCCCCTCCCTTCAGAGAAGCTGAAAGCGCTTCATTCGCTTGTGCAACAACATTTGCATGCACAGCGCTTGGAACACTCTACTAGTCCCTGGAACACCCCGGTGTTCGTTATTAAGAAAAAATCTGGTGCATGGAGGCTGTTACATGATTTAAGGGAAATAAATAAATGCATACAACCCATGGGCCCCTTGCAATTTGGCTTACCGAACCCAAATTTAATTCCTCAAACCGATCAGCTTTGTATGTTAGATTTAAAGGATTGTTTTTTTACCATCCCCCTTTGCCCACAAGATCGTGAAAAATTCGCGTTTACTTTGCCACAATATAATAATTAGCAACCCTCTCATAGGTATCAGTGGAAGGTCTTGCCCCAGGGAATGCAAAATAGTCCGACCTTGTGTCAGCTCTTTGTGGATCGGGCCCTCGCCCCTTTTCGTGCCCGATACCCCACACTAAAGGTCTATCATTATATGGATGACATTTTGCTTAGTGGTCCCCAGGTCACGGCAGAACAGCTTGAATCCTTGTCCCAGATTCTCGGCCAAAATGGCCTATTAGTGGCACCAGAAAAAATCCAACGCTCTTATCCCTACCACTACCTCGGGCATAAGGTTTTACAAACCTATGCCGCCCCTGTTCGCCCAGAACTGGTTCTACCTCAACCCCAACCCTTGTTAAATTACAACAGATTTTGGGTCATTTAAATTGGATTCGACCCTACTTCCGTCTCCCCACATCAATGCTTCAGCCGTTGTTCGAGCTCCTACATGGAGCTCGGGCACCGGGCGCAGTTATTGCCATCACTGAGGAGCACATTGCCTGCATTCAACAGATCAATGCAGTGTTGAGTCAGCAGTTTGTGGATAGACTCACTGAGGTCCATCCCCTGCGGTTGGTTCTCCTTGCCACCCCTCATACGCCCACTGCGGCTCTGTTTGTACCTCGTACAAACACAGCCGTCTCCATCATAGAGTGGATATATTTGTCATCCACTCCTCCTCGGAACATTTATCCTTATTTAGATGCCTTGTCCGATCTTGTTCGTAAAGCCCGCCACCGTGCAGTGCAACTCACGGGTACCGATTTAGTTGCCATTGTGTTCCCCTTGTCCCGTAGTGAATTTGATTCCTTGTGACATGCCTCCTTGGCCTGGCAGGTTGCTCTTTGTGATTATGTGGGAGAGATCTCTTATAATCCCCCAAAAGATCCCCGATTGGTAATTACCCAACAGGTGCCCCTAGTTGTCCATCGTCTTAGCCGCTCTCCACCCATTGTTTCAGCTGTCACTCTTTTTACTGATGGCTCTCCATGTCGAGGTGTGGTCACCTATCAATTAGGTGACCCCCCTCGTTGGCATTCTCGTTTTACGCTGCCTCAGCATTCCGCGCAGCGCTCAGAACTGGCTGCTGTTATTTTGGCCTTTCAACTTTTTGCTGATTGTCCCTTTAATTTGATTGTGGACACCCATTATGTTTATCAGGTAATTGATTATTTACCCCAGCCCTCATTACCCCACAGGTCGATGCGGACCTCCTTCACCTGTTTTTGTCTTTACAGTATCTCATCACCACTCGTAATTTCCATTATTTTGTTGCTCATATTTGCAGTCATACCCCTCTGCCTGGGCTACTTACTGAGGGCAATGCGCGCGCCAATCACGCGTTACGTGGTGAGGTAAATTCCCTTTTTTCTGACCCCATTGAAAGCCACGCCTTTTTTCATCAGTCTGCCTCTGTTTTGGCCCGGCAGTTTCACATTCCTACTGATCATGCATGTTCTATTGTTCGCTCCTGTCCCCACTGTGCCGCTGCTGCCCCTACCCTTTCTGATGCCGTTAACCCCAGAGGCACCGCAGCGAATCAGCTGTGGCAAATGGATGTCACTCACATGCCACAATTCCGTCCCTATTCGTTTTTACATGTTTCCATTGATACCTATTCGGGATTCCTCTGGGCGACCCCACAGAGTGGGGAAGCCACTCCCAAAGTTATTCACCATTTACTAGCCTGTTTTGCTGTTATGGGTCGCCCGAGCCAGATAAAAATGGATAATGCCCCAGCCCATTGCTCCACAGCCCTCTCCACCTTTTGTGCCCGATGGGACGTCTGTCTCACACACAGGATCCCTTATAATTCCACAGGCCAAGCTATTGTTGAACGTGCAAATCACACGCTAAAAACCTTGCTCGACAAACAATTAAAACAAGGGGAGCTGCGTCTCCGAACCTTAGGAGACATTCAGCAGCAATTGCATATCCTTTTGTTCACTTTAAATAACTTAACGCTGAACGCAGATCAGCAGACCCCTGCGGATTGGCATTTTCATAAATCCGAGGTACTGGAAAGACCGCGTGTCTATTACCGTCAGCTGCACGAACCGCAATGGCTGGGCCCAGTACCTCTAATCACTTGGGGTCGGGGATATGCTGCTGTGTCTCTCCCTACAGGACCCTTGTGGGTTCCGGCCCGGTGTGTGCGACCGGCATTGAAGCAGCATGGCGTGGCACCAGGGACTATCGAACCCCATACCGGAGTTTCAGCTGACCCTGGAGGAGAGCGCGGTGCCTCCCGGGTAGACAACGAAGGGACGGAAATGGAAGAGGCGTAGCGTCCCAAGCCAGCCCGTGACTTGGGTAGCAGTAAAAGCATTGGTCGCCGCGGCTCAACGACGACTGGCAGCAAACCAACAGCCAGAGACTCCTGAGACTTTGTTTGTGGCAATTCTTGCCCAAATTACTGCTAATTCTGTATTGATTGTATGCCTTTTGTGCCTGCTATTTCCTGTAGGGGTTGGCTCGGAAGCGCTTTCTCCATTACGGGCCCGAATGACATATAACCTATGGGAAAGATTGGCTTCAATAGCAAATGTTACCCACTTTTGTTTATCTGATTCTGTAGCAGCCGGAGAATTGTTAGGTACATGCCTTATTCCAGTATGTCATCACCCTGAGGAAACAGGGAATGAGACGACGCTCGCTGCTTACGTGAATCTCTCTTCCCAGTACTCTGGCATGGCTAATTGGGGCCCGGCCAACTATACTTTGCCTCACACGGCCATATCCCGCCACCCACCGTACCCGGCCGGGGCCAACAATGTCACCTGTGCGTGTGTGGTTAACTGCACTAGTACAAAGGTGCCCTTGGGCTGTTGGTAAATTTCTCAACCCTTTTTAAATTGTTCCCACGCCGTGAATGTTTCGTACAATTATGGCCATATCATCCTACCATCAGGGTGGTTTTTTACCTGCGGCTCACGCACCTTTAGTTACATTCCCGCAAATTTAGGCGATGGCACCCTTTGCTGCCTCAGCAGAATGACACTCATTCTGCCTTTTGCCGGCCAAAAGCACAGTAAAAGAGGTGTACCCCTTTCAGAAGACTGTGTTGCAGATGTTGATCTTTTCAGCCATTCTGAGTATACCGCCTTTGCGGCCTCTATTGTTGGAGTTCCCGGGCTTGCCACTTATACAGCCAGAACTTTAAATAACCTGGCATGCTTTGCGGCAAAGGCAATTAATACAACTTCCCAGGCAATTGCCCTACTTAACACAGAGCAACACGAATTAAGGGATGCAATTTTGGATTACAGAGCAGCCATTGATTTTCTGCTCTTGAAACACCATCTAGGCTGTTCCATGTTTCGGCATATGTGTTGTTTTAATTTAACTGATAATAGTCGCTCCATAGAAACTAGATTGGCCGAATTGGCCAATCTTACGGCACACATACGCCAAGATCTGGGGTTTGAGGGCTTTTGGAATTGGCTTACAGGATGGTTGCCCTCTCTAGGATGGCTGCAACAATTTTTCAGTTATGCTGTATTTGTAATTGTTGGGCTTATATTTTGCTACTGCTGTATACCATGTATTCCCTCTTTGCTAAGGCTTTGTAGAGACCCGCCCTGGCAGGCTCCCCGAGTTATGTCCTTGTCAGTCTGGAAGTTAAATCGCTTGCAAAAGCAAATTGATGGCTACCATGAGATGGCCGAGCACAAATAACAGAAAAAGGGGGGATGAAGAGTTCATGTAGCGTTCATGCACTTGAAAACAGTCAGGGCACACCCTGACTTTTGTGTAGGAGCGATGCACACATTGCTCTGCTCTGTCCAAGGACATGGACCATGGGAACATGGACCATTTGGGAAGTCAAAATAAGGACATCAACCGTGGGAAGCTTCCTTGGCCTAGGCTCAAGGCCTGAGAACAAAGATTGTAGTAGATAGAGGCTGGTAAATAAGAATATTAATCAAAGTCATATTATTTCCTTTGTTGATGCCTTTTGCGGTCGGAGTATGTAATGTGCAGGGGGGGAGAGAAATAAAAGAGAGGTGGAAAAGCTGACAGGGAAGATCCCGTCAGCAGACCAGCCTGTGTCTTGTATTGAACCGCCACATAGGTGCAATTGTTTTTTTGAAAATATTAACCACCAAAAAACCCCCCAAAACAGTAACAAACCTTTTAAAAGTTACAAAATTATTGTCCATTCTCTGATCAACTGTATTATTCAGTGTAATCCTTCTGCCAGGTGTAGCCTTCAGCAACCAGGGATGGATTCAATATCCAGGAGTTCCTTTTCAACAAAACAATACAGAACTGGCTCGAGCCCCCCCACCCAGTAACCTGGGGAAATTACACATCACCCCTGCATGCCTCTGAGAAGCAATATTTCACCACTCACAAACACAGAGTCTGAGTGTAGAAAATAAAATTTTAATGGAAGGAGAGAAGTCACCCGACATTAATTAGGGAAAATTCCATAAGCAGAATTCATAAACATAAAACTGTGAGCAGGACACTCACCCCAGATTAAGTGGAGAAGAGTCTTCTGATTCATGTTCTTGAGTTCTGTCAAGGTTCCTTCCCCATTCTGAACTCTAGGGTACAGATGTGGGGACCTGCATGAAAAAAAGAACCCTAAGCTTATTTTTACCAGCTTAGGTTAAAACCTCCCCAAGGTACAAACTATTTTACCTTTTGTCCCTGGACTTTATTGCTGCCACCACCAAGCATCTAACAAAATATAACCAGGGAAGAGCCCACTTGGAAACATTTCCCCCCCTGAAAAAATCCCCCCAAGCCCTATACCCCCTTTCCTGGGGAAGGCTTGATAAAAATCCTCACCAATTTGCATAGATGAACACAGACCCAAACCGTTGGATCTCAAGAACAATGAAAAAGCAATCAGGTTCTTAAAAGAAGAATTTTAATTGAAGATAAAGTAAAAGAATCACCTCTGTAAAATCAGGATGGAAAATATCTTACAGGGTAATCAGATTCAAAACATAGAGAATCCCTGTAGGCAAAACCTTAAGTTACAAAAAGACTCAAAAACAGGAATATACATTCCATTCAGCACAACTTATTTTATCAGTCATTTAAACAAAACAGAATCTAACGCATATCTAACTAGATTGCTTACTAACTCTTTACAGGAGTTCTGACCTACATTCCTGCTCTGGTCCCGGCAAAAACCAACACAGACAGAGAGAACCCTTTGCCCCCCCCCCACCCCCCTCCAGCTTTGAAAGTATCTTGTCTCCTCATTGGTCATTTTGGTCAGGTGCCAGTGAGGTTATCTTTAGTTTCTTAACCCTTTACAGGTGAAAGGGTTTTTTCCTCTGGCCAGGAGGGATTTAAAGGTGGCTAGCCTTCCCTTTATATTTATGACAAGTTCTACAACCAAAATGTCCTTTACTGTTCCCCCCTCTGCTCCCTCACCATACCCCGTTCACAGTGGTTGTACTTGGTCAATGAAGACCCTGGGTTCAGAGCTGCATCTGTGTGAGTTCATTTCCCACCCAGGAAAAAAGGCACCTGGCTTGCTCTACCATTTGAGCACTTGCTCTAGCTGGCCGCCTCACCCGCCGGTGTTCCTCCCTGCTGTCCACCTTGCCAGCCGCTGTTCCTTGCTTCCTGGACACTCCACTCTCCACTGTTCCTCGCTGCCTGGATGCTCATCTACTCACCACTTTCTCTAGCCACCCATCAGTCACCTTCTGCTGCCACCTGCCTGTCTGCTGTGACCTCTGTAGGTCAGTCTCTTAGTGATTTTTAGCTCTCAGCAGGCTGGGCAGAAACACTGCCACACCACAAGTGATTTCAGCTCTTATTGAGTACTTAAAATACAAAAGGTTCCTAATGAAGTCCGTTTAGCTCAGTGGTTCTCAAACTAGGGCCGCCGCTTGTTCAGGGAAAGCCCCTGGCAGGCCAGGCTGGGCTGATTTGTTTACCGGCCACGTCCACAGGTTCGGCCAATCGTGGCTCCCACTAGCTGCGGTTCGCCACTCCAGGCCAATGGGGGCTGCTGGAAGGGCGGCCAGCACATCCCTCATCCCACACCACTTCCTGCAGCCCCCATTGGCCTGGAGCGGTGAACCACAACCAATGGGAGCCGCGATCGGCCAACCCTGCGGACGCAGCAGGTAAACAAATAGGCCTGGCCCGCCGGGGCTTTCCCTGAAAAAGCAGCAGCCCTAGTTTGAGAACCACTGATTTAGCTCTATCTTTGAACATTGGGAAGGAACAGGTCAAACCAGACCAGGGACCCTTAGGAAGAGTCCACATCTCCTGGCTGTGATATCTGTTCCCACCCCTCTTACTTTCACAGGAGCTACACAGCTCCTGTCTGCTAGATACCTATGCAGAGTAGGTGTGTTCATGTAAATTCAGTTTGCTCATGAAGTCTCTCCCTCTCCCCGACTAGCTGTCAGGGGAGAGTTCATTTAGACCATGCTTATATCAGTACTTTTGAAAACCAGATCCTAGGTGTGTCAAATTTGGCACATATGAATTAGGGCCTTCAAATTAAGGATCACTTTAAAAAGTTACAGCTTTTATTTTAAATACTGACCTTATTCAGATATGTTTATGAATTTTAGTTATCCATGCAAAGACTCCATAGCTCTATACAGTTTACAAACTATACATAAGCACTTCGCCCATCCCTGAAATACAGACAGATCTGCAGCTGCAGGCAGCAGCTGTCTAATTCTACACAACAACACTACACAACAGATCAGAATAGAAAGCAAACAACGCTTTGGGATTTGTCGGCTTCTCACCATGATTTTATCCACTGATTCTGCTGCTGCTGTTCTGGAAGTAAGGGCCTAATCTGATATCCTTACATTTACTCCAGTGAGCTCTGGATCACAGACTATGAGCCATTCCAGACAAAGAATGATTGACTAGCAATCAAGAAGGTCAGAGCAGAGGGACATTCAACTGTTTTCATTTGCAGTTGTTTGTCAATATATTTTCCTCATTTAGTTACCTCAAGTTTCAGATTCAGGTTCCTAAGTGCTTAAATCACTTTTAAAATGGGACTTAGGAGCCTAAGTAGGGCTATCTGGTAAACAAGAATTCCATTTTGTGAAAAATTGAGGTTTTAATATTGTTTTCATTCATTGTCATATAGAACAAAAATTATACCTGTCTATTTCTTATTCTTTGTTTTTTAGCACAAGAGAAAGAGGCCTGAGAATAGTCAATAGTCCAATGGTTTGGGCACTCACTTGAGATGTGAGAGATCAGCCTCAAGTTCCTGCTCTGCATGATTCAGAGCCACAACCCGAACCAGTTTCTCAAACATCACAGACAAGTGAGCTGTAGAGTCAGTCTCTTGATTTCTCCTACTGGATCTTTTCCAATTTGTATAAATAGTTAAATATTAATTTGTCCAGAGAGAGACTGTTCTTTGTCTTCAAAGAAGAATTTGGGACTCTGAATTTCAAATATTTCCCTTTTGCATTTTGTTTTCAAAATGTCAAATATGGCCAATAGTGTGAGGCTTAAGAATGTTTAGTGAAAGTCAGAAGTTATGGAATATATTATATTTGCTGTTGCTTAACCTTTGTTGTTCCCATTTCTCCAGTCTCACTGGAATATTTTCACATAAAAGAACCCCTTTCCATTAATCATTCTATGTTCATATTGATTACTAACTAAAAGAAGACTATCGCAACTGTAGAGAAAACAAAGATTCTATTGAATAATGCAAGGGAGGAAATGTATTGCTCACTGAAAGGTTATTTGGACCCTTATTTCTCCTCTCAGCAAACAACAAAAATTCAGCAATAAGACTAATAGAAAGGATAGGATTTTCAAAAGCACTCAACATTGACCTAATGCTGCCCCTATTGTAGCAAATGTTAAACCTCCCTTAGACTTCAGTGTGACCAGGGAGGCCAATGTGAAGAGCTTTTCAAAAACACCATCCTTATGGAAATGTTGGTTCTCTAGAGCAGCACTTGCAGAGAAAAGACTCGTATAGCTTAGATGGAAGAGAAAATTGCCTCCACAGCTGGAAGTTTGCCCAGTGACATGGCTGGTCTATCAGCAATGTTTCAAAGAAGGGGGACCTCAGAAAAATTTTAAAAGCTGTGGTCTAACTTTTTAGAAACCTTTGATATTTAGACACCCAGCAGATGGAAACTGAGGTGTCACTTTCCCCTCCCAGTATCCCTTCCTTCCTCTCTTTTTCCTCCCCTCCCATTCTTTCGACTTTCCATTCTGCTGTCTGCCTCTCAATCCTTTCTTATTTTGGGGATTTTATTTTAAATAAAATATAAATAAAAAAGCCCCCAACCCCACCCATGGTAGGTGTCATTGCATATTAAGCCAAATAAATCTAAAAGCAATCTCTGCTAATTTCCAGAAAGAGAGGAGCGAGTTGAAGAGCTATGAACAATTATATGAGCTCAGACTCTATTACAAAACTGCTTTGTCATTTGCTATCCAGTATTGTCCAAAATATTTTTAATTACCTGCAAATAACTAATCAAACCCCAGCATGTTAGCTATGTGCATCTATATACCATATGGTAATCTCCTGGGCTGTGAAACATCCATTAGGAAGTCCACAGCACAGAGAAGAAGTGCTTTCCCCATTTCATGCTTTCCTTTTATCTCCCCCTTTGTTTTATGCATTTTGGTATTCTTCTTCGTTCTGTGCCAGAGGTACTACATACTAATGAGATGTTTGGCTTAACTCCAGCTGCCAATGACATGCAAGTTACTGATTCAGGTCCTGAACACCCCATTTATTTTTTTGTAGCCAATCTGTAGGCCACGTAACCTGTCTTCTAATGAGTAAATGTTACTCACTGAAAGTACTGTAGGCAACAAATCTTTCAATTTCAAGCTACCTCTAAATTAACATAGCTGGATTGACTAAATGGCAAGTTAGCAATAATCTCCACAAATAGTGACAAGTATGAACCTGTGCACGAGAAGTAAATCATTTCAATGAGTAACTGTAAAAAAGGGGCACTCTATAATAGGTGGGCAAGATAACAAGCCTACTCATCTTCAATAATAAGCAGCAAGAATTTCATCATGTTTTCAGTCTATTTGAAATAAACTGTGTTAAAATGTCTGCTGCTGTTCTCCTCATGCTCAAATCTCTCCAAGTTTCTTCTGTATATTTATGATATTGATCTCCAGGAGATTTCTACTCTGATTAAAAATTTCAGGCAAGCCTCCTAGAATAGCAAATAAATCTAACTATATAAAAAAATCTGGTAGGCTCAGATAGAGGAACTTCTCTGGCTATGTTAAAACCTAAATTTTCATGCATAGTTAAACACTGAACTCAAACATTGGATAGCATGAGCCAGTATAACACATTAGAAATGGTATTTCCCCCAATGGATCCATTCGCACCCATTGGCATTAGGTATCCTTTGCATTATCAATTATGAATTAGGAACTCAGTGTAGAAGAGTAGACAATATGCACCAGTATGCCAGATTCTTTAGTTGGCACAGGGTTGGCTCTTGCAGGATGTATATCGGAAGTAACAAGCATTTCATTGAAATATATTGTAACTTTTTATTGAGGATATCCATAGGGATTTTTAAGAACCTGGTAAATAGCAGGAGAGCTTGGCTGCAGCCGGCTATAATCTTGCATGCTGCCACTAAAATATCATTTGAGCAAAAAGGATGATATAACTTACTGAAATATATTGCATATACTTTTACCTTTAGTTGAGATAACTAAACACTTCGGAGCGGTAGCCGTGTTAGTCTGTATCAGCAAAAAGAATGAGGAGTACTTGTGGCACCTTTAGAGACTAACAAATTTATTTGAGCATAAGCTTTTGTGGGCTAAAACCCACTTCATCGGATACATGCAGTTGAAAATACAGTTGGAAAATATATATATACACACAGAGAACATGAAAAAATGGGTATACACACTATAATGAGAGTGATCAATTAAGTGTTCTCTTACACTTCAGTCTCCCTGGTCACTCGACTACAGATCTAAAAGTTGCAATATTACAACAAAAAAATTTCAAAAACAGACTCCAACAAGAGACTGCTAATTGGGAATTAATTTGCAAACTGGACACCATTAAATTAAGAATAAAGACTGGGAGCGGATGGGTCATTACACAAAGTAAAACTATTTCCCCATGCTTATACCCCCACCCCCACCACCGGTACTCTCACCTTCTTGTCAACAGTTGGAAATGGGCCATCCTGATTATCACTACAAAAGGTTTTTTTTTCTCCTGCTGATAATAGCTCACCTTAATTGATCACAATTGATCAAGATATATATATCTATCTTCCTACTGTATTTTCCATTGCATGAAGTGGGTTTTAGCCCACGAAAGCTTATGTTCAAATAAATTTGTTAGTCTCTAAGGTTCCACAAGTACTCCTAGTTCTTTTTGCTAAAGTCTTTGGTTTGTCATGAGAGGAGATGATATGTGTTATATCTGACAAACTGGCAAACATTTCATTCTCATAGGCTTTGTCAAGTAACAAGACGGAGACATCACAACAGTCTTTATTGTACAATCCCAGTACAGGTATTCACAAAAACACACTCATGGAAATCACGTATTTGTGACATTACAATGAATACAAATCCAACATGTTTACAATATTTTGGCCTGGAGATAGTTTTTCAAAGCTGCCAGAGTCTGTTGAGGGTTTTCAGAACAATGACGATATCTTACACATAACTAAGGAATCTAAGAATATCAGTTTCTTGACTAGAAGGAAACTTTAAGAGAATGAGAACTGATAACCCAGAAAAAGCATATTTATTTCCTCTGCAGAGGATTAATACAGCAATGAAATAATTGCCAGTTCATTGATTGTCATTCAATCACTCCAGGATACTTGGAAAAGGTAGACAAGAACCCACAGAAACCATTATTTGTAGACCCAAAAGGTCAATTACTCATGGACCGCCTGAATTTTATGTGATTCTATAAAACTCTTTCATGGATTAGGGGAAGCTAACATCCACAATGTGGATAATGGAAACTAAAAGCTTTTGTGTAACTTGTATTTTGTTGTTGTTTTTATTTCAACTTGTAAGTAGATATGGCATAAAATACATTGAGAGCTCAGTTTTAGTTCCATATGTTTTGCCGGTAGCTTTATCGCAATGTTGTTAAAGCTATTTTATGAACTAAAATTTGTTGTTCTGTGGCGCGGGGGGTGGGGAGTTATAAGTAGATTTCTGTACTGATTTGTGTACAGGATCACATTATTTTTTCTATGACAAATGAATGAGATTGCAGCTGCATTAAAATCTAATCACATGCTTCACTGAATATAATACATTCACTTATTTTCCCTTTTTTTTAATCTTCAAAAGGTGCAGATCACCTTACATTTAATATAATTGCACTGAACTGTCTAATTAAAAAATAATTAATCTTGTAGCAAGAAAATTCATCACTATTTACTACTTGAATTGCATATAACAAAATGTGTAGATTTTTTAAAATGTATTATTTTGTCATAACAATACTTTAAAACACTGTTGTAAAATGTATTTTTTTTTATTTATACATGCAAACATAATATGAAGAAAGCTTTAAAGTAGGCCTATGAATATTGCATGTGTATATTAACAATAAAAAATGTAGATGGTGTATACATTATTGAAGACTATCTTAGCAAGAAGTTGCTCTTTGAATAATTTTTTTTCTCTTCAGATTCTTCTCATTTTCATGTTAATGTCTTTGGAAACGTCACTTCAGTACTTTTGCTGTTACAAACTTTTGAACAAATAGACATAAATAATGCATTAGTGGCAATATTGTTCTAATAACTTATTTAGGGCATAATTATTTCACAGCTTTAGGCATATTTAAATAAGGGTCTGCTTTTAAGTTTGCAGCCTTTGACTGTGCTTAGCTTAGACTGGTAAACACAAAAATCTTGAGGGGGAGGGAAGGGGAAGAAAAACCAAAACTCAAAACTTGTGCATTTCCCATTGTTTAATTTTGGAAACACTAATCTGTATCAAATATATGCTACAAAATAAATTACCTATAATATTTGAGCCCACATAGCATATTTCCCCCACTTTAACTTGCTCTAGAGTTTTTAATAGCCATCTATGGGTTCTTTCTCTTTATTCCCCAACTCCCACTTTTCATGCAGAGAAGTTAATGGGGTTATAATTTTGTAATTAAAGCACATAATTTTAATTTCTCTGATGACTCTTTATTATGATAATCTTGTTAAGATTATGGCGTTCATTTGTTGCTGCATATGATCATTGGGCTTTTGTAGAGGCTGTCTGTGCTACTGAGTCACTAAATAATTAAAAAAGCAGAACACTCCAGCCAGCAAAGTCTTGCTGTTAATGGAAGACCAACGTTAGATTTAACTCTGTAAACCTATTAAGGGATTCACACAGAGAATATATCACAGATTTTCTGTCAGTCATCAAAAGCTTCATTAACTGAGTATCTAATTTCTCATTTAATGAAGACTTGTCCTTCCAGATTGGACATTGGTGTAGGTATCCCTGAGACAACAAACATAAAATGAGATGATTCTCAACTCAATTAGCTAAAATACTGAAGAAAGTGTATGTTTGTAGAGAGTTCAACCCAAGTAAGAAAATTCTGTGAAAGTGTTCCAGGCACAGTACTGTGTAAAGTACACTTGAATTCAATTCTTTAAAACTCTTCTGCAATATAGCATCATGCATATTGAAAATTAAAAAAATGAATCATTTCCCTTGATTGCGGTTTTCTGCAAAGTTTGTGTTTACATGGCTGACCTTTATTTTAAAGCTTGCAGTCAAAGCCAGTTGAATTAATAACTCTGGAGTACTGCAGTGTGGCAATATATGCTCATGTACAATATATAGCAAGCACTTTTATAAGCACTAAAATATATTGTGTCAATGTAACTACTTCTATTTATTTAAAGGGTTTTTCAAAGTAAACAGCTGGGTGATTTTTATGAAGCTGTTTTTATGTTTTTGGAGGTGCAAACCACACAAAACATAAGCCATCCTGACATATTAACTGTGTATTTTCTGGTGTGGGATGCTTTAGATTGATCCAATTTTTCATTGAGAAACATATGCAACTAAAGTAATTAGTCTGTCTACAAAAATAGGGGGTAACAGGACATGCTATAAGGAAAATGAAAATGAAGGAAAATGAAATGCTAAGATGTTTTGTGTTGGTTTGCTTGTTGGACAAACCCATTTCTGATCATTTTAACTAATGTCAGAAATTAAGGAGAAACTATTTTCACAAACCTGAGATGAAGTTAGCATGTTTGTTGCAATACTTTTTTAATACATCAGATTATTGCTTGTGTGTGCGCTAAGATTTTATATAAAGTTGCCCTCTCCATTCCCCCTCTTTTTTTTTTTTTAATAAACTTGTGGTAAAACAGTAGATAGTCCTTCTCAGAATGAAGTCAGACAACTTCACTTCTTCAGGATGAAAGTGGAATTTGATAAGATAATGAGCGTCTAAAGCTAGAGTAAGCACTAGAATCCCTAGCGTAATTTCAATATATAAAGTTGCTTGGTGATGAGCCTATCCTACCCTACATGTTGTAACTGGATGTGGCTTTCCCAAGTTGCCAACCTGGACATCTAACTACTTTGCACTGGGATTCCTGTAATAAGCTTAGGAAGAAAAAGAATACAAGACCATATAATATACACTTTATATAAACATGTTTCCTGAGCATCAGCAAATATTTTATTAGTTACACACAAATAAAGATGAAATATATTTCCCTGCAAATTTTTATGGCTGCATATAAAACAGCTGAGGTTCTGTGAAGAACCATACCAGAAAGAAATTTAATCTGGAGATCGCCCCTTTCATGTAGCATATATCTTAAATGTTATAACACCAAAAGCCCTAACTATGGACATAAGCATTTTCTTAGTTCTTTACTGCTTGCCTTGAAACTTCTACCTAAAGTGCCTCATGTTCCTAATGAGGCTATCAAGTGGTAGTGTTTATTGCCATCTTGAGCACAGTATCTGTTTTCCTGTGTGATACTAGTGTGCTATATGTAGCCAATATCCTGAAATCCCTTCCATGCCAAAAAATTCCACCAATCATTCAGCAAATTAAGAGCCTGGCTGTGGAAAAGGGAATTTTATATTGATGAGCACTCAAATAATAATAATTAATAATAACAATACCTAGTTCTTAAATAGTGCTTTTTATCCATAGAGCTCAAAGCGCTTTTCAAAGGAGGTCCTTATCATTATCAGTTACAACAATGGGACTATTTATATAAGGGCTTACCACTGGGTGAAATAGAGGGCCATCCCAAAGCCTTTACAACACTTTGGATCAGGGTCAGAGATTCTGGAGACTGAAAACATCTGTTCTGAAGATTTAAGAGGTGCAAAATCCCTGTGCTGGCCACCTGCATAATAATTCCACAATTGGGCCCTTAAATAGATACAGAAAACATTCTGGATAAGAACAAAATTTGGATATGCCAGTGCCATTTTTAGCGTAGCCAGGCATACACTACAGCTAAATGGGTATGTATTATAATATGGAGAACTGCTGATTTTAATTGGGGGAGGATTAGGGGCAGAAACCGTGGAGCAAATTGCCTCTATCAATATTACCTCTACAATTTATGTCCAGAAAAAGACCAACGGAAGGGACAAGAAGAAGGGAAGATATCTGTAAGCCACTGGCCTGATTTTGGGGCTGCAGGAGGCAATTGGTGCACCTTAGAGCAGCCTAAGGATGCTCTCTGGCACCCTGATGCCCAGGTTTCCCCAGCACACTTCTTCATACCACCACCATACTCTGTACCCAACCAGAAAGCAGGTGATATCAAGCCAACAGAGAACCAGTCTAAAGTCCATTCTGGAGCAATCAGCTTCACTGGGATGTAGCATAAAAGGGACTTAGGCAAGACTGAGGATCTGGCCCAACAATTTATTTCCAAAAAGACCTAAATGATGCGTGTATAAAATTTTAATGAGTCTGTGAGTTTATATCCTTATTTGACAGTGCAGGATTCATATGACACATCAGATCACAATATCTGGCTATTCATCAGGTAATGAATATTTTTCATTTAAAGGCTAGATTTTGAGTCCCTTCTTCATGTGATATAGTGAAATAAATAGAAATTCTCAGAAAGCAAGGTACCGCTCAGCATGATCAGAATGGTGTTCTTAAACAAAACCTTTTTTTTCTGTATAAACTAGTATAAACCAAAATCTGTGATAAGAAGCTTTACTTTGTTTTGTACTGTTTGAAAAAAAAAGTCACATTTAAAGACAGACAGTTGAAGCTTAAGCTCGTCTTAGCACATGTCTGTGAGGAATCTCTCGTGTCTTCAGGAAGAAATTCTACTACCCATGCTCTGGCAATGATGTTCCCAACCACTGAGTCCAGTGTGCCAGCTTTTAGAGAGCTCCATTCTAAATCTGACATTAGGAATCATAACATTCAAAAATCGGTAGAAGAACACTTCAACCTCTCTGGCCACTCAGTAAAAGATTTAAGTGTGGCAATTTTGCAACAGAAAAGCTTCAGAAACAGACTCCAAGGAGAAACTGCTGAGCTTGAATTAATATGCAAACTACATACCATTAACTTGGGTTTGAATAGAGACTGGGAGTGGCTGGGTCAATACACATATTGAATCTATTTCCCTAAAGTTAAGTATCCTCACACCTTCTTGTCAACTGACTAAATGGGCCATCTTGATTATCACTACAAAAGTTTATTTTCTCCTGCTGAAAATAGCTCATCTTAACTAATTAACCTCTCACAGTTTGTATGGCAACTTCCAACTTATCTGTATGTATATATATATTTCTTCTTACTATATGTTCCATTCTATGCATCCAGTGAAGTGGGCTGTAGCCCACAAAAGCTTATGCTCTAATAAATTGGTTAGCCTCTAAAGTGCCACAAGTACTCCTGTTCTTTTAGTGGATACAGACTAAAACGGCTGCTACTCTGAAACCTTACTTAGAGTAATCCCTTTCTCTGTAAATAGCCCCATTCAGCTTGTGAAAGAGTTTTCAAACTCTGGAGATAAAGTCAAATAATAGATAATTGTACTGGGCTGACATTGCTCTCTCTCTCTCTCTGTCTAATCAGCATTACTAAATCGTTTCCTACCATAGGTGTTAGGCACCATTAGGGGCCTCTTTTTTAATGTACCTTAAATGTATTTCTAACTAAACATTTATTTCTCACAGGTACTGAGCAAATCAAAAGGTTTCACCATGCTTGTGTTTGAACAGATTCTTCCCCCCCCACACACACACGCATACTATCTTTTAGACACAAACTAACTCTCATATCAAAATCTATTGGCTTATATCTAATTAATTCTGATATTAATTCTGCTACCCCTGCTCCTGTTCAGTAGTCCTTTATTCTTTGCGTAGCTCCATTCATTTCAATGGGATTATTTGCACTCTGAGGAATTACTTCATGAGAGTAAAAGTGGCAGAATCAGGTCCACAATGATTTAGTACTATACATATTTTTTGGCCTGGAACAGTTACAGGGAGCTACTGAGTTGACAGCGTCAGGCAGAGGTAGACCACAGCAGACAACAATAGATGAACAGTTAGCTAGCAGATCTAAAAAAAGTAACCAGTCAAAGCCTTTATGGAGGCTTTGCCTTTTTTGTATGAAAAAGGGGCATATTGGAGAGAGTAGAGGAGCCTCAGTGCACATCAGAATTCATTGGCTTGATGTAGTACATTCAGGTGAACCACTCTGAAGAGGGAATAAGATTCAGAAAGGTATATTCATCTAGGAAGAGAGACACCATCAATTTTTAAAGGAAAGTAGAGACGAGTCAAGCTTTGTGGGCATTTTAATTAGTGAAATGAAACTTGTGTCCTTAAGATGTGTGATTAGAGTGAACTAAAATGCATAATTAAAATCTAGTCATGTTGGTAAGGTTTGGGATTTTCGTTTCTAAATAGACAGGATTTACTGTCTTCTTGTTTGTTCGTTTTCTAAAATGAATGTATATTTCATCCGCCCCCATGACAAATAAAATCCAATCACTTATTAAACAGGGGCAGCTAATGGCCAGAGGCACTGGCACGACTTGACAGGCAAGCTTCCTTTCTAAACGCAGAAAACAAAACAAACAAACAAAAGAAAAAAAAAACGGTACTCCCATCAAGCTTCGAAGGAGGAAGTGATTAGACAAAGAAAAAAAGAAAAAAAAAGAAAGTCTAACACGGGGAAAATAGAGGAGAAAAATAGGATTAATATTCAACAGAAATCAGAGTTATTTTTTGTGCAATTTAACAGACATGCTTCCATTGCAAAAAGCTGAAGCTGATATGTGCTTATATAAATACTAATCAAATTTATCTCTAGCTATTTTGAGTTTTTAGATATCAGTAGATATGGAGAAAGAGCTGTATTTTATGTCTGCTGTATCTGGACCTGAGTCTGAACCCACTGAAGTCCATGGGACCATATACTATCGTTGCAGAGTTTGTTTGTTTGTACAGGGAGACAGGCAGCACGGGACACAGAGGGTAGAAGAAAGGTCATTGGCCACAGTTGTTGTCCTGAAAGAGGGAAAGTGAGACAATCACAAGAAACCTTCCCACACCAAGCACTGTTTTTGGGTAAAACAAAATCAATTAAATTATAGGTCTTTTGTGACGGGTTGGATCACAGAAACCCCTTTGGGACTGCCCACTGATGGGCCAAGACTACTTCTGCCCCTGCCTTCCCTGCCAGCTTGAGACTCCAGCACTTTGTCTTGCTGAGCCAGACACACCAGTCTGCTCCAACACAAACCCAGGGTCTGAACCATGTGCCCCAAAGCTTCAGACTTAGCTGAAAGCAACTTAAGACATGTTCCTGCCTTTTAACACTAAGATGCCCAACTCCCAATGGGCAAACCAAACCCCAAATAAATCCCTTTTACCCTGTATAAAGCCTATACAGGTAAACTCATAAATTGATCGCCCTCGATAACACTGATAGAGAGATATGCACAGATGTTTGCCCCCCCCCCCCCAGTACTAATACATACTCTAGGTTAATTAATAAGTAAAAAGTGATTTTATTAAATATAGAAAGTAGGATTTAAGTGATTCCAAGTAGTAACAGACAGAACAAAGTGAATTACCAAGCAAAATAGAATAAAACATACAAGTCTATGTCTAATACAGTGAGAAACTTTGAATACAGATAACAACCTCACCCTTAGAGGAATTAAAGTAAGCTTCCTTTTAGAGACTAGTCACCTTGTAGTCTGGGTCCAGCAATCGCTCACACCCCCTGTAGTTACTGTCCTTTGTTCCAGTTTTTCTCGGGTAACCTTGGGCGTGGAGAGGCTATGTCTTGAGCCAGCTGAAGACCAAATGGAGGGGTCTCCCATGGGCTTAAATAGACTTTCTCTTGTGGGTCGAGACCCCCTCCTCTCTCCTACACAAAGTCCAGCTCCAAGATGGTGTTTTGGAGTCACATGGGCAAGTCACATGTCCATGCATGGCTCAGAACTTACAGGTAGCAGCCAGAGTTCACATGATGCGTTGAACGTCCTCAAGTAGACTTCTTATATGGATTGGAGCCTTAGAAGATTCATTGTCCTTTAAGTGTTTCTTGATTGAGCACCTAATTTGCACTTTCCTTTCTCAAGAAGCTGACCAAACGCTCCACTAAGGATACTTAGAAATCAATCCAGTACACAGCCAATATTCATAACTTTGAATATAAAAATGATACATGCATACAAATAGGATTAATAGATTCAGTAGATCATAACCTTTACAGAGATATGTTACATGGCATATGTAGCATAAAACATATTCTAGTTATGTCATATATACATTCATAAGCATATTTCCATAAAGCTTTATGGGGGGGCACAGTCACATTTTTATTCCTAATGGAGTCTTCATTAATGGGTGCAAGTAGTCATTTGCTTGTGTCTTTGAGGAAAGGTTTTCATGTAACATATGAAACTAGACAGTGAGTTGTTCTGTTTCCTAGGGGGTAAGTTCTGCATGTGACACTAAGGAGTTAAGCTATTACGTAGAAAAATTATGAGAAAGAACTGCACAGGGGTTTGGCCAAGGCCTTAAATAACCACAAACAACCAATCCTCTGAGAAGCTGAATTAATATGAGACTCAGTGATTCCTTTCTTCATTCCCCTTTCTTCATGAAGCCCTGTCTACAAGCCACAACAACAACAACAACAACAAAACAAAAAAGTGACTTTACACTCTATATTCTTTATGAAAATATGCTTATGATATGGATATGACATAACTGAGATGTACTTTATGCAAGATGGCTCATGTAAGATTATGGTTTACTGAATGTGATTATCCAATTTGTATGCATGTATCAATTCTGTATCTAAAGTTAGGAATATGGACTATGTAACAATTACAACTGGGTGTGTATTGGGAAGACACCGACCAGACGACAGACCATCTGATTCGATGGGCCTTTAGGAAGAAACAACAAGACTGTGAAGATACTAATCTCTCTCCCTCCTGGGAGGGGTCCTGGGATGTAACTGTGACACTACAAGATCAGGTGGTCTTGTCACCTGATACTAAACGTTATCTGGGACTTCTTGTAACTTTCCTCTAAAAGGGAAGGGGGGGTCAAGTTTGGGAAATAAAGGATTCCCACCTTATATAAATCTTATTTAAGGGTGGGGAGGAAGGAAAATGGGTCTCTCCTCAATTGCCTACCAAAGAAGAATGACTGCTGAAAGAACCTGAAGGGACAAAGGAACTAACCTGAAGGGAAAGGCAGGGAAGAGTCCATACTGAGACAGATGAAATTTCTCACCCTAAATGTTGAATTTAGGCAGGATGCAGAGTTTCTGTAGCTCAGAGTTCCAGTTATTTCTTCTTGCAGATTGGACCCCTGTTTCTTTAGTGAATCAAGCTTAGTTTATGTGTTTTGTTTTATTTGCTTAGTAATCTGCTTGTTCTGTTTGCTATCACTTTAACCACTTAAAATCTACCTTTTATAATTAATAAACATATTTCTTGTTTATAATATAACCCAGGTTGTGCAATTCATAATTGGGGGCAGGTGAAGAGGCTGTGCATACCTTACTCCACGCTGAGGGAGGAGGTAGATTTCATAATATACCTTTCGGTCTGCACTCCAACCTGAGTGCTGGGGCACGTCCCTTCAGCTGAGTCTTCCCAGAGCTGATCTCAGTGTCTGTGTCGTTCTGCAGTTGGGTGTGGCCTTGCCTGTGTGTGTGCTGGAGGAGGCTTAAGAGCCTGGCTCAGCAAGACAGGTAAAAAAGGGGCCCATGCTGGCAGAACAGGCGGGCTTAGTAGTATCCCAGCATGTCATGTGGCGTCTTAAAGGAGGGGCAACCTATCACAAAAAAAAACAGAGTGAAATTCACCCCTTTAATGCAGGGCTACTTAAGGCCTGTACTCTACTTCAGTCCTACTGTGAGATTTAAATGATGCATTGTTTTGTGGTGGTTTTCTTCAGAGAGTGGATTTCTCTGACATGTAACAAGATATTGATTCAATTATCTCAATTGTAGCTAATTGAAGTCTCTGTTACTCCATTGCCACATTGGCAAAATTTTTATTCTTAGTGACAGAATCAAATTGAAACTTAGATTCTGAAGTTTTTGGTTTGGATAAAATGGGATTTCAGTTCCTTTGTAAATTCCGCCTAGTTTTCATTTTGTAAAAAACTTGTTCACCTTCCCTACCACACTTGCTTGCTTGTTAGATTTTGTTTTTCCAAAACCTTTGACTAGCTTTGAACAAGATCTTATGTTATCTGAACTCACAAAATTTGGATGGTTGTGGGCAGGTCAGACAAAATGGTTCATGTTTGCATCCTTGTATGTTAATTTCATTTCAAGAATGAGATCATTTACATTATGATGATCTTCATGTGTCTTTTTGTTTGTTTGTTTTCTGTATGTGGGCTGAGCCTTTAGCACCAGAAAAGACTATCAGTAGTAAAGGAAGAAAAAGGAAGCAGGGAATAATGTATTACCTGTATTCTTTCAGCCTTTAACTTTTCAAGGGAAGTGCTGCTGACATCATTTAAGCTATTTATTATATCAGCCTTTTTCTCTGAAGCATTGAAACATGTGCTGTTTAGTTTTCCTTTTATTATCTCTTCTCTTCTGTCTAGGTTTGAATCTACTCCCTATTACCATTGTATCTGAATGAGCTGTAGCTCACGAAAGCTTATGCTCAAATAAATTTGTTAGTCTTTAAGGTGCCACAAGTACTACTTTTCTTCTTCCAGCAAGTAGAAAACTTCAAATTGGATGATGCATTTTTGGTACAGTTTTCTTCCTTCCTTCTCACAGACAGATGTTGCCTTTGCAACACCAAAAAACAAACGATGAGATTTTGGAAAAACAATACCTAAACCGATGTCTCATCTTTGTTTTCCCATTGGATCAGAAATGCAGTTCTGAATAGATTTCTTTTAAGGTTTTCTCTCCAAATATGTGTTTGATGAAGGGACTATAAAGGACATTAGTTTAAAATAACTTGTTTCTGCTTTAACATACATGTTACTAGATTTAGATATTTGCTTTTAGTGGTCTTTATTAAAATAATAGACCTTAAAGAATGACCAAAATAAATGTGTAGCTATATCAGCCTGGATTATCT
Organism: Caretta caretta; assembly: GCF_965140235.1. Lineage (NCBI taxonomy): Eukaryota > Metazoa > Chordata > Testudines > Cheloniidae > Caretta > Caretta caretta. The sequence goes on along the minus strand of NC_134206.1, from coordinate 72,112,219 downwards.
TTACAGGAAAATGTTGGTTTCTAATTTGTCAGCACTTAACTATGAATCTAACTACCTACAGTGGATATTGTCGCCTGGAGTCTTGGGTAAGCATCTTGAGAACTCAGGGGTTTGCTTGTCTGAGTTATCCAGTCAACAAAAGCAACATATCTGATGCACACACTACAGAATGCCATTGATTCTAATTGCTGAGAGAGAATTTACCTTTGTGGTAATATTGTGTTTATCATAAACAGTGACATCAGTGGTTGAAAGCCTAGGAGTTATCCACAAATAGAATATTATGTTGCTGAAGATACTTGTATTCATTTGTGTGCTCTACTTAATGGACCATGGCAAGTGACCTGGGGAGGCAAGCAGCCCTGCTATTGTGTATTGCTTAGCATTGTTAAACTTGCAGAGAAGAAGATTACATTTTTTTAAAGTCAGCAATAAACAATGCATTGTACAGGGATGAAGCTATAAAGTCTCCTACTCTGACTAAAATCAGGAAATATATATGCTTTTATGCTCTTGCTGGGTTTAAATATTAATATAATGCAAACTGTTTCTGTGTAAAACAGAGAGACCTATTTAGAGTAAATGAAATTGCAAGTATGTAAAATGCTTTCTGTAAACTACCATCAGTTAATATTTCATAAAGAAGTTAAACATAACAAAAAATTCTATAATATTTTAAAAGTAAGTTGTTATGCCTAGAGAGGAAAAGATATAGAATATCTATAGAGGACAATCACTTCTACCTATGGGGGCATGAACTATAGCTACTTCTAGACGGATGTGTAAAATTTTGCTGCGTCATTAATCTGATGGGGGTATTAATGAAACAAAATTCTCTAACCAACCTTCTAAGTGTGAAAACAAGATTTTGTGAGTTCGCTACTAGATTCAAGAGACATGAGATCTTGTTTCCACTAAAATACTGACTGTGACATTACAGAATAAATTGGAGAATTTGTAATGCCTGTGTAACTCACTGCTTCATTCCTATTAATTCATATAGTACATATTGCACACTCTTCACCATATATGAGGATTACTTCTACCAGTTACTTACTCCAGTTAGGCTCACAGTGGCTATCAGTTAGGCTTAACCCTTTCAGTAAAATTGATTCATTTATTTAAATGTATAAAGAAATGTGTACAAGCCAACAAGCACTGGACATCCTGGTAACAGTTACAATTACGACCTTATCAATAGCATAACAATAAACGTTTTCTCCCGCCATATATTCCTCACTCCTACAATGCCACAAATAACAAATAATGTTCCTAATAAATACAATAAGTTGTTTCAGTTATTTCTTGCCCTCTGCCAGCTTAATCCCCAACATATCTGGCTGACCTTCAGTTTATCTATTTCTAATCCAAGCCTTCATCTGCAGTAAACATTGATTGGTCAATGATCAGTCCTACTGCATTCTGAAGATACCTCATCCCTGCAGTCCACCACATGAGAGAGTCTCCTGACTGGACACCGAACTGCCCACAATTATCCCTCAGAAAATAGGGGTGCGATCATAAGTGTACCAGTAACACATCAGGATCAATTATATTAAAGGCAGCTCTGCTTAAAAAAAATAAAATAAAATAAAATTCTTGTCCATTGCTAGGAGAAGATCAACAACTAAGACCACCAATGCAGTCTCAGTCCCATGCCCAGGTCGACAACCAGACTGAGTGGTAGTCAAGGATATCTGAAATCTCTAGATATTTCCAGACCTGCTGTGCCACCACTTTCTCTATGAGTCATTCCCCCAAACAGAGATATTAACAATCTACCCAAACAATATCTCCTCACAGGCCGTAACAGCTCGACAGGCATCGGCCAAATTCACCCCGAGGGTTTTATTTATACATTCAGTATGCTTTTATTGGTAAGTTGTTATCTTTCTCTATGTACTCATTTCTTTTCAGCTTTTTGCCTCTCCCTCTGCTTCATACTAGTAAGAAGGAATGAAGAAACTGATTTAGAAAAAAAAAAGAAGAGACATGCCAGGCTTTTGTCTATCCCTGCCCTCAGCTCAATATTTTGCTAAGGTTTAGATTCGTTTGGAATTTACAAAGGAACCAAAACCAAGAAGAAATGCAAAAGATGGAAAATAAGATTTGTCTTTTCTCTGGTTTAATTATTCCCACCTTGCTTGGATAATTCCGATATTTCTTTGTCAGTTATGCAGCTGAGCCACATTTTTAGGGAATTTAGAAATCTAATGGAGGAACTACTTTAAGGTTATAAGGTCAGGTTTTTTTGTCCTGCAGAGAGTGTTTGTATGCAGTTGTAGCCTTTTACATCCTGTTTTGTGCATGTTTCAGCATCTTAAATGATATTTACATAATACCTATAAAACCATTTTAATAGAATTATTTCTAAAGCATTTTCTCAGTTGCTTTCTGCACTTAAATGCCTAAGAAATGATCTAAAGATTACCAACTAACCAGCAAAACCCAAGTTCCAGTAAATAGTAGTAATCATCTCTTTGGATTAGATATCACGTCTTCCTCTATTTCAGACCACTGAAAAGTTGGCAGGAGCAATTTTACTTGGAAAGTGAAAAAAATGTAATAGGAAGGCTGGAGCTGTTTCACCAGGAGTATGATTTAACAAAAATAAAAAATAAAAATGGAAACTTTTTAATTTGACATTTTGGATGCCCAGTAAACAACATAAATAACTTGTTTAAATAAAGTTTGTTAAGTCTATAGTTCCATGACATAGCTCCAAGCCCATCGAGATCAATGGCTGGAAGATCAACAAGGAACATTCAAGCAGATCTGGGCAACTGACTGAATTTCTGGTTTGGTGACAGTTCGAAAAACACAAACCACACACCAGAAGAAATTTTTGGCTCAGGTCTAATCAAATCTGAAAGTTCTCAGGATTTTTGGTAACACAAAACCTCCCTCCATTTTGGGTATGACAGAGAGTAGGGATTGGAAGCTGGATCTCCCACATCACAAGTGAGTGCCTCACCACTGTGCTAATGGTTATTTTTTTGGGGGGGGGGTGGTTGAATGTGATGGCGGCTGCGGTGTTGGCGGTCCCAGTAGCATCACCCTGCATCCATTTTGTGAATAGCCAAAACATTTTTTGTCAAATTCACAGATAGTTACAGGTTGGCTGAGAATGCATTTTTCATTGTATAAACTATTAGTCTGAAACATTTCACCCAGCTCTATATTCTAATACTAACCTAAAAGGAAACTGGAAACCACACAATATGGGCTCAATCCTACAAACTCTTTGTGACAGTTACTGGGTGAATTTAACTTTTGATGCTTTCTAGTCTTGCAAAGTGCACCCTGTCTAGGTTTCAGGCCTCTTGCCATTTTATACTGTCTCTCAAGGTACCCGTACACTGCACACCACTGACAGCGGTGAGTAAGGTATGTGTAGCTACATGCTGCAATGAAAAGCAAACAGCATCCACACTATGGGGTGTATCTACATTTTGCAGTGAAAGACTCTAGCAGTGGGAGGCAGCAAGAACAGTTCTGGCAGAGAGGAGCTGCTGGAGACTTTTCCCACTGCCTCCCACTGCCACAGTTTTTCCCTGGTGCCAGATTCTTTCACTCTGGGGTGGTGGTGGGGCTCTGGCAGCAGGGAGACAGCAGGATATTTTACTCTTAAATAAGCCATATAGATGGGGAGCCATTACTAGGGTGTGTAGAGAGCCAAGTAGGGTACATACCCTAATGGTTCATAAGAACATAAGAACAGCCATATTGGGTCAGACCAAAGGTCCATCTAGCCCAGTATCCTGTCTTATCGCAGTGGCCTATGCCAGGTGCTCCAGAGGGAATGAACAGAACCGGTAACCATCAAGTGATCCATCCCCTGTTGCCCATTCCCAGCTTCTGGAAAACAGAGGCTAGGGACACCATCCCTCCCCATCCAGGCTAATAGCCATTGATGGACCTATCCTCCAGAAACTTATTTAGTTCAGGCACATCTTTACTCACCTAAGCAGTGAAAACTGAGAGGGGACATGCTAACAGTTTTCAAGTACATAAAAGGTTTTTACAAGGAGGAGGGACAAATTGTTCTTCTTGACCTCTGAGGATAGGGCAAGAAGGAATGGTTTAAATTGCAGCAAGGGCAGTTTAGGTTGGACATTAGGAAAAACTTCCTAACTGTCAGAGTGGTTAAGCACTGGAATAAATTGCCTAGGGAGGTGGTGGAATCTCTGTCATTCGGGATTTTTAAGAGCAGGTTGGGCAAACACCTGTCAGGGTAGGTCTAGATAATACTTAGTCCTACCTTGAGTGCAGAGGACTGGACTAGATGACCTCGGGAGGTCCCTTCCAGTTCTATGATTCGATGACTCTATGATTTTACCATTCATTTCTTTGTAACCAATTATGACTTTTATGCCTCATTACTTGTAATTACTTAAAATCTACCTTTCTGTAGTTACTACACTTGTTTTATCTAAGCCAATGTGTTTGGATTGCAGTGTTTAGGGAACTCCATTTGAGATAACAAGGTTTGTGCATATCATTTTCTATTAATGAAATGACAGACTTTATATGAGCTTGTACTGTCCATCTTGGTCCGTACAAGACATACATTTCTGGGGGAAAGTCTGGGACTGGGAATTTGCTGTTGTCATTCTGTAGTACAATTCAAATGTAGCAGGACGGCTGGCTGAAGCTCTCTTGCAGTAGAGGTGGGGGTAATTTACATGCTGGAAGCTGTGTGTGAGCAGGCCAGGAATGATTGTTCTCACAGCAAAGCAGTGTAAAAGGCTCCCCAGGTTGGAGAACTGAGGGGACACAGCTGTGCAACAGTCCAGATTGTATCCTTGGTAATGTCAAAGTTATTTAAAATTATAAATAAATGTAAAGTGAATTTAATGCTTAAGAAATGTGTCAGTTTGATAGCAAGGGCAAGGCAAATTTCCCTATATTATCCCACTGTCATGCCTCAATCATTAGTTGGAGGTATCACAACAAGGTATAAATTGGTAGTTCATTCTCCTAGTTCATTTAAGCCATGGCATATTAGTGACAGCTTGGATGTTTTTTAAATTATTTGTACAAGGAAATGGACTGAGTACCAATTCATTTCTCATTAATTATTGAACAGTAATTTCTGACACTCACTGTATATCTGGGCTGCATTTGATCTGGTGACTCAGAAGTGAAAAGCAGTAAGTTGAGGTAGCACGTCCCAGGATCCAAATCCCTGTTCATTATTGTTATTGATTTTAATTTTACTTTCTTCATAACTTTGAAGTAGATTGCTGCTGATTCAATTTCAGATGGATGAATAGTTAGAATCTAGGCTAAGTGAGCACTTGTCCAAGCATGAACGGGTGGGAAATGCTTATTTCTTACATCATGCCCACCTTAGATTTCCACTTTTCTTCTGATTTAGACATGAGAGATATTAGTACACTGCACCTTCATCCTAGGTCATACAAGATAGATGGAAAGTAAACTGGTTAGCAATTGATTAAAATATTTTTACTCCCCCAACAATTTGGCACATACATAATTAAATATGTATTAGCCCTGCCAGATATCCATGTTTCAATGACTTGAGCATCTTACTCTTCTTTAGTGATGGGCAATAATTATAAATAAAAATAGCAACTCATTTCCTTTGATGTGCACCAAGGAGATATGACTGCTGCATTTTGTTGATATTGGCCAAGAGCATTCTTGGAATTTCTCATTATCAAATAAATCATGAATTCTTTGTGGAATACAGGTTAATAATGGAATAAAAAATGAAGCCTTCAAAGCATCCAGTGCATATTTTGAATGAACTGCTCATACAACCTTTATGAGATAGCTGGATAATATTTTCCTCAAAAGGTGACAGCCATTCTGTTATATTGATCCTGAGAAATTTTATGGAATGGAGACATAATTAAAATACACAAGTAGTAGAACTATCCTAAGCAGTAAATAGTCTTCAAGTAGTGATGCCAATTACATTACTGAAAACTGCACTTGAGCAGAGATATGGAACTCCGAAGCTCCAACATCATCAACATTGAAGTGACCTTTTTTGTTGAAAAGATATTCCATGCTCTGAGCTATTTCCACACATATTCTGCCCCAGGTTCCTATAGAGAATTGGGGATAGTATTGTATGAAAGAATGCAGTGCCACCATATGCCTAGCAGGTTAAAGATGCTGAAAACTTGGTTTGTGGAATTCATTGGAGTAAAACCTGTTTTAGCCCATCCTGGGTGAATACCAGCAATAATAAAACAGCTATGGTCCCAAACTACAGGAGGGTAATTTTCTCTTCATTATGAGCTATAATTGGTGAATATATTTATATTTTCAACTTGAAAGAGAAAGAACTATTGCTTGTTACTAGCTTCACAAATACTTGGAACGGCTATACAGCCTTCGCTTGGATGAAATGTATGACATTTGAAGGCCATGGAGTAGAAGAAATAAATGTAATATTGTTCTTAGACAGAAAACTAAATGTTCCCCTAGCTAAAAGGATTATAGCCAGGAATCTTTCCCAAGGACAGCATTACAGCTGCATAGTCATTTATCAGTGAGAAGATTTTCTATAAAGTGTGCCTCTCCTCTATAGGTGGCAGAGAATGCAATTAATTAATTCCTAGCATTAAAAAGCAGCAGCCTTTTATTCAGGAGATTAATAAATAGCATGCAGCCTTGACGCACAGCCCAAGTTTACTTTATTCTTGAATGATATGCTGCCTTTTTCCCATAAATATGTAATCATTAGTAAAAAGCATTAAACAAATGTACAGAAATGAAAACAATTCTGTTTCCAAATTGGTTATGCTTTAGGCAAATACGAGGATTTTTTTTAATAGAGTGGCACTAGTATTCCTGCTGATTTCATTTTCATTTAAACATTTTACTGGCTGTCTTAATCTGCGACATGTGCCTAGTGGTAATAAGAAAAAAAAGCTGTAGTTTTAATAATTGCTTATATGATTTATGAAAGAGTTATTCCAGTAACTGTTTTTAAAGCACAGCCTGCCTTCCTTGGTTTTCCCTGTAAATTAGCAGTAATTTGTGGCACCACCATTACATATTCTCTGAATGTTGATGCGGTTTATAGGAATTTGCATTTTCCAAATACTCTGCTGGCAATGGATTTCTTGGTTCTGATTCCAGCCAAATTCAGATAAAAATCCAATCCCATAGGTAAGCAGAAAAGCCTCTTTCGTCTAAATGTCAAGTCATGCATGCATCTGTTCCATTCATTAAATTCATTAGGTTAAGGTGGGCAGGGCAAAACAATCTAAATGAAATATAGCAGTATTCATCTGCTATATATCCAAGTATGCCCATTTGTTTATTTTATGCCAAGCACAAACTGTAGGACCTATTCAATGGTGGTAAAGAATTGCTCAGAAGGAGCCCCTTTCCCTGAAGACTGAGATGGTATTTGTCAGTCCGCCACACTCCCTTCACTAGCTGTGAAGAAAAGAAAAGGCTCAAATGAATTAAGAGCATTTGTAAAATTATACACTAAAGGCTTTTAATCTACAAGAAAATATTTCCCAGCTTCTAGAATGGCTGTACTGTTAGCTGGCTGAAAAAGTGAAAAGTCAGCCAGCCAAGAAAGTGCTAACTATGGAGTAGGGCATAGCAAGTGAGCTCTCATCCCACTGTGGGCTGCAACAGGCATTTTTGTGAAACATTTATCCTTCCCTGGTGACTATACTCTGATTATTATTTTCTTTAAAAAAAAATTAAAATATTCTTTGTCCTGCTCTTGAAAAAGACAGATGTCCTTTCTCAATCCATTGGAGGCCTAATGCCCTGTAAGGTTCCTAGACATGTTTTTTTTTTTTTCCTGGTCTATTGCTTTTTAAAAGTTCCTTATTGCTTAGCTAATTGGTAGGTCTATTCCTAATATTAGACCAGGAGTACTATAGACAGTGAGGTATCCTAAATGTGTGCCTGTATGCTTCACTTCCTATAATATTCACACTGTTTCTCTACAGCTCCAGTGGAGCCCTCTGCTAGCCAGCCTAAAGGTACGAGATCTGGGAGATCTCTTTTAGCTCGAATGGTAGAGGACTGAGGTTTTGGAGGTGAAGCTCCAAGGTTCTAGTCTCAGCATCACAGATGTGAGACTGTTTGTGCCCTATACTGACTGTCTCATGGAGAAAACACAGGACCTACAAATACTAAATATTGGAAGTTTTTTTTAAAGCGAATGTAAGAGGATTCTGGTCAATCAAACCATTTTTTTTCTATAATTCCAAAACACTACATTGGTTTAGACATTTTTTAAACATTTCTACAATTAGCTTAAATTTCTAAACAAAAAATCTTTCAAAATGAAAAATTCTAGTTTTCTAGTTCAGAAGTGTCAGAATGAAACCTTTCGACAATTTCAATTTCTTTTCTTTTCTTTTTTGGGTAAAAACTTCTTCCAGACCAAACCTATTCTGCGAAGAAATTCAGTTTTGACAAACTGGTATTTTCTGACAAAAGGTGTTTTGTCTGAAAACCCCAACAAGTCCTAAGCTGCAGCTCATATATTCGTTACTCTTCCCTAGAGTACTGTACTGGGAATGTAGAGCCACACCCAGGATATAATCATCCATTCGGCTGATCCCACCACTCGATTAGGTTCTCAGGGAGAGTCTGTGAACATGCATGCTGTAGACCAATAGACTTCAGAGGCAGTTAAAAATCAAGCTATACAGGTCTATGTTCTAGAGAGATTAAATACTTACGATGCTAAGCATCCACAAAATAGAGAGAAATACAATTAACTTGTAAATTGTTTCACCAAAGAGACTATTAAACACTTTTTTGAGAACTAGTAGCTATGCACCCTGATTTTATTCCTGTGCAAGCTGCAACTTGTGGGAGGAAAGAACCCACATGGTTTTGTATCGAACAGCAAGTTCAGTGCTTTGCTATAATTTGGTTTGTTACATAGATACCAGAGTGATAGGACTGCCTAGTACCACAAGTATAGATGGGAAATATACCTCTATTCCCATCCTTTATCCCTGGTTCATTCCTACTGAAGTGCCAATGTTATAACAGATCGTTGGCCTTACAAGATTGATGCTGCTATTCAGGCAGAAGAGCAAAATAGTTAAGAGTATCTACATTTAAAATAATTGTGCCTATGATGAAATTGGCCTTGGTGCAAAAGGAAAGTAAGATCTTACATCTGCCTGTGACGGGTTCAGTCACAGAAACTCCCTCAAGATTGTCACTAGATGTGCTGGGATACCACTGAGAACAAACCCCCCTGCCAGAGAAGGCTTCCCTCCACTCCTGTCTTGCTGTAAGACACTCCAGTCAAATACAGCACAGACCAAGAGGTTTGGCCATGCCACCCTGCAGTTCACTGAAACTGAGATCCACTCAGCTCAGGGACTTCTAAGTTAACAGATACTTTACCAGCACCCAGTATTCAGTCTTTCAGCCTAAACCCCAAATAAAACCATTTTACTCTGTATAAATATTATACAGGGTAAACTCATAAATTCTCCACCCTCTATAACACTGATTGAGAGATATGCACAGCTGTTTGCTCCCCCAGGTATTAATAACTTGCTCTGGGTTAATTAATAAGCAAAAGTGATTTTATTAAGTATCAAAAGTAGTATTTAAATGGTTTCTATAATTCTATAATGTTCATGTGCACAAAAGTGTTGCAAGTAATTTGCATTGTGGAGATGGAAACTAATGTGATGCCCATTTGAAAATTTGACTAATGATGATTATGTATTATGTTTAGGTCAGTGTTGACTTTAAAGGAAAGTGTATTATTGTAATGCAGTCACAGAAATAAAAGAAGCAGGATCCAGCAGAGGTATGGTAAGTCTTAAGTAGATCTAGCTATAATTTTTTTGTTGAAACATTTTTTAGAAAATGCTGATTTGTCAAGTTTTTTCACAGAAACGTAGCTCTTTCAATGGAAATTTCATCAGAAAGGTTTTGCAGGTTCAGGATGTACTACAGAGAGGAAAACACACATCACCCTTGAATACCCTTGGGGTTAGGTCCCTTACATGGGATGTGGGAGAGCCCAGTTCAAGTCCCTATTCTGAATCCGGCATAACAGATATTTGAACACAGGTCTCCCTGATCTCAAGTGAGTTCCCGAACCACCAGGTTTTTGCTCATTCTGGGGTCTCTGTAATTTTTCATGAACAATTTTGAAGGGTATCAGTTTTGTTCTGCATAGGAACAAAAAACAAATGATGTAACCTTGAAATATTTTGTGACATGGAATTATTGTTTTCTGGCTGACCTTAGTCTCAAATGAGACCATGCTCCCTTCTATAGTTATGACATTTGGGCAAATCTTTCAGTTGTTTTGTGACTTGAATTCATCTCAAAACTGAGTAAAGTAAAAGACCACTATAGAAGTCTATTGCTGTAGTAAAACTGTATTTTCTTGAGTGACTAAAAGAAAGCTATACCCCCATTAACAGTCTTGCAGAATGTTCCCAGTACAAATTCCACATTGTAATATGACTATGGTTTTACATATCCAAGTTTGATTTCCATATAATGTGTTCTCCAAAACTTTGCCTTTAGCTTTACTGATTTCATGGTCAGACCTTGTTTCTGAAGCACCCATGCCACTTGCATTGTAAACTGAATTAAAAATACTATACACAAAGAAGATTCATATATATATAGTATTTGCATTAGTCAGACTTTTTGAGATTTTAAGACAGGAACTCTTTTAAAAGGGTGTAATATTTAAATATAGATTCTGTCATCTACACTTCAGATTCTTGGGTTTATAAGAACACTGATTGGGTTCTCCTATAGTGTAAAATGAAATTTAAACTCCTAATTTAAACAAATGTCCCAGGTAGTATAATACTATTGCATGAAATAGGAGGTTTTAACTTACCCTATATATATATAGGGTATATATATATATATATATATATCAGTGCTGTACAGTATATAAAGACAACTTAAGAGTAGTTTTTCATTAATGATTAGAACTCTGTGAATAAGTGTTATAATAAAATTCTGCCTAAGATAGGTCCTGTAGGATTTTGGCTGTGTATAGAAGATGATGTTATATTTTTGGGTGGTCCTATACTGAAATAAGAGAATAAGACAAAATGTGAGCATTGACTTGTACCTCTCATGACCCCTTGACAGTGTGTGTGTGTGTGTGTAAGTCTTACAGAGTTTGATCCATTACCTGTAAATCGGCCATTTTCAATACTTGTCTCTCTTTCCAGTTTCATAGCCATTCCTTTGTATATCCAATATTCAACTATGAAATGGTACTGAACAATATGGGGAGAACTTTGAGTCTTTAATAACTAATTTTTGTGATATTAAAAAAAAATTAGTGTCACTGTTAGAGTCACACTTGTAACACTCTAGCCCAGGTCCTCAGCTGGTGTAAATTGGGTTAATATTGAAGTCAATATTAGTCCCCAGTGTTCTGCCTAAATTCCAATTTTGTTAATTGTATTTCCCCTAGCTAGCTATATTCTCCTTCTAGCTGTACTTGATCACGGTGTTTGCATTCTGTGCCAGACTGTTATGTCATGTGGACCTGCACTGTTAAACAGTTGCTGAGTTCCACTCCAGAAATGGTTGTATATATTACATAAAACTGTGTCAATCACATCTATAAAACTAGGTTATCTATTAATTAATAATATGCATTAAATTAATGGAAGTGAACCCTCAGCATTTGCCTCTTGTGAATCACTGTCACATTAATTCCTTTTCTTCTTCTACATCAAATTATTTAACTATAAAAAGATTTTGATGCCAAATTCAAAATGTAGTGAAAAAAGATTGTCAGTTGTTCAGATTGCAGCTTGTATGATTCTTCATACAATGTACTATACATAAAATATATAGATGGGAGTGAACACAAATTTATTTATGTGTTGTCCGTGCTGTAGACGGATACGGAAAATGTGAGTGGATGTAAAATGTGTTGTTTCTTGATTAGTTGTGTTTGTCATCTAAAATATTAATATCGGCAAAAGGAAATGAACAATAAGCAAACAGATGGACATTTCCATTATCAAACAGTAGGAAGTATCTGAAGAATAGAGTCTTATGTGATGACACATAATATTTCCTCACTGAATCAACAATAGTAAAGTTGGCTCACTATATGACTACTGGCCTTGGGGATTAAAGCACTTTGCTTCTGAGAGATTTTTCTTGAATCAGTTAGACCACATTTTACCTTAAAGTACTTACCTATTTATGAAGAGATGAAAAGATGCTCTGGGATTATTTGTCATTAGTTCTTAATGATTACATAAAATGCAAACCCCAGACTCAGCTGGCTGAAGTGCAATGGAATTTAAATATTACCCAGTGTTGCCATTTATATGCTTGCACAGCTTGAGAGGTCTCTCATAAGAACTATTTGTGTAACAAACTACAGAAATGAAATAGATGCTTTGTCTATTGCTATATATTTTATCAAAGGCACTTTTGAAATAGGAGCCAGATTGTCCCTAGCTTTTGTGCAGGGTGGGAGGGTGCAAGGAGAAACACCCACCTCCCTAATTTTGTACAAGGATCAGTGATAGCCACACTTTCTGTGCTCAGGGGAATAGAGGTACTGCTCAGTCAATGCACCCCTGAACTGGAAAGGAGTAGAGGATAGAGCAGCACCCTGTTTTCCAAACTGAGTGCACTAGACTGCTGAGCGGTCTGGCCACAGGAAGTGCAAGCATGGGATGATGCAGCATGTATCCTTTTTCTGCACACTAGGAAGAGTGAGGAAAGGTAGCACCCTGTGAGCTGCACCCCTCCCCGTGCATCCCAGGATGGTGCAGCAGCATAACTTACAAGCCAGTGATAAATGGCAGTCTGTCCCTATTCTCTACCAGTACTTTAGCTGAAATGCTTCAGGGTGCAAAGAAGATGTTAAGAACTGTCTTTATCTACAGTGTTATGTTTCTTTAAATGCAAGTTGATTCAGGCCTCCTGTCATAAATATAAAGGGAAGGGTAAACCCCTTTGAAATCCCTCCTGGCCAGGGGAAAGCTCCTCTCACCTGTAAAGGGTTAAGAAGCTAAAGGTAACCTCGCTGGCACCTGACCAAAATGACCAATGAGGAGACAAGATACTTTCAAAAGCTGGGAGGAGGGAGAGGGACAAAGGGTCTGTGTGCTGCTCTTGCCAGGGACAGAACAGGAATGGAGTCTTAGAACTTTTAGTAAGTAATCTAGCTAGGTATGTGTTAGATTATGATTTCTTTAAATGGCTGAGAAAAGAATTGTGCTGAATAGAATAACTATTTCTGTCTGTGTACTTTTTTTGTAACTTAAGGTTTTGCCTAGAGGGGTTCTCTATGTTTTGAATCTAATTACCCTGTAAGATATCTACCATCCTGATTTTACAGGGGGGATTTCTTTATTTCTATTTACTGCTATTTTTTATTAAAAGTCTTCTTTTAAAAAACTGAATGCTTTTTCATTGTTCTCAGATCCAAGGGTTTGGGTCTGTGGTCACCTATGCAAATTGGTGAGGCTTTTTATCCAACATTTCCCAGGAAAGGGGGGGTGCAAGTGTTGGGAGGATTGTTCATTGTTCTTAAGATCCAAGGGTCTGGGTCTGTAGTCACCTAGGCAAATTGGTGAGGCTTTTTACCAAACCTTGTCCAGGAAGTGGGGTGCAAGGTTTTGGGAAGTATTTTGGGGGGAAGGACGCGTCCAAACAGCTCTTCCCCAGTAACCAGTATTAGTTTGGTGGTGGTAGCGGCCATTCCAAGGATAACGGGTGTAATATTTTGTACCTTGGGGAAGTTTTGACCTAAGCTGGTAAAGATAAGCTTAGGGGGTTTTTTCATGCAGGTCCCCACATCTGTACCCTAGAGTTCAGAGTGGGGGAGGAACCTTGACACCTCCATATGGGATATGGATCACATTTCAAATGTTTGTGTTGAGTACATACACAATCTCACTTTTTGAGGTTCCCCGCCTCCCACATCCCACCCTTAGGAAACCATTGTGTTTTCAATTTAAGAAGGATGACAGCTAGTTAACTTAACACAAAGTGCATCCTCTTCTATTAAACAACAGGCTAGTGAACATTACAGGACAAACTTCTTTTTCCTATGCAGTTTGTCTTCAAAACTTTCTCCCTACTTCCATTGTTATCAGAAGCCAAACAAAGGACAGGGAAGACAGAATCAAACAGGAACAGTTTAAGAGGTTAATGATTTGGAACAGTGCATCAAACTCTAGAAATTTTGAATCTCTGAATCTGTAGTGATGCAAACTGACTAATAGCAAATATTACTTGACACATTTCAGACTTGTATTCACTATTGAGATGGTTGCAATGCAACCATTATCAATGGAATCAAAATAAAGCAATATTTTGTAGAAAGTTTCCATTTTTTATCTGAATATGAAGCATGATATATTTGCAAATGGAATACAGTGACAATGTCATATAAGAGTAAATATCATAGTTTGCCCTTTTAATCATAGTTTTTTTTATGACAATGTGTATAAAATGCTAATAAACTAAGGCCTCAGTCATTTAGAGACTTACACACATTTATAAGTCTTTGAGAAATCACACTTTGAACACCTCATCCTCTAGGAGCTACTAAAATATCTGATATCATATCATAAGTGAAATTTTACCACATACATTGTTAGCTGATCTCCAATTGGTGATGGATGAAGAAGATCAAGTGTCCATGTTGATACTCATAACATCTATCAGCATACTTTGATACCATTGATCATGAAGTGTCATTTACTAGTCTGTAGTATGCAGCAGGACTGGAGGATGGCTTCATGCTTTCTCATCTTAACACTCCCAGAAAATAAAATGGAAACAGCTTCTTTTACGGCACTATCACATGGAGTTCTTCAGGAATCTTCCCCTCTTCTCTCCAATATCTATGTCAAATCATTGGAGAGATGACACTCAGGTATCTATCTCAAGATCAACTGATGCAACACTGCTACAACTAAAACGGGAGAACACCTACAGGAAATTAGCTTTTGGATGAAAATCAGCTTGTTCAATATGAACCCAGGAAAACTAAAGTTACACCAGTCCAAAAGGGAAAAATTTTCAAAGAGCTGTCCAAGAAATCTCTCTTCCTTCCATTTGTCAAAGGGAAGCAAAGCCTCTGGGTCCTGTTGATATGAGAGATTTTGAACTGTTCTATTCTGTTTCCTATGCACAGCACTGAAAACATTGCTTTGACCCCATTAATTGCTAATAGGTGAAGAAAGAACTAACATAAAATTAACTAAATAGGTAAGAAATAGAATGGCACCAGTAGAACTTAACATTAAAGATGCATAAATTAATAATTTAATTCATATTAAAAGAGATGAGGTAATTGTTTACCAATTAATAATTTGGTAATTCGGTATGTGTAAAATGTTGGCACACAGCCAAGGAGAGTGAGATAGCAGTTTCAGTTTTAGCCTATAGCTAGTATGTTGACAGGCAGACAAACGTAGACTTGGGCCGAACAAATGTCATTCCAACACTGCAGGGAGGGGTCAGTCAGGCATGCTTAGTCCAAAACTAAGTAGGAGTCACAAAATCACAATAGTAAACAGACCACGATACTAAGAATTGTTGTGTAACAGGTGTGATTGACAGATATAGCAGATGTGACTGGATTATAAGCATGGACCAATCAGAGAGGGTTTGAAGGTGATTGGAGGATACAGTATGCCAATATCAGGACTGGGAAACAAGCCAATCTGAAAGGGTCTAGTGCGGTGGTGGGCAACCCGTGGGATTGCACGCGGGGATGCAGGCGGCCCATCAGGTAATCCACTGGCGGGCTGTGAGACAGTTTGTTTACATTGACCACAGGCATGGCTGCCCGCAACTCCCAGTGTCCCACCGTTCCCAGTCAATGGGAACTGCGGGAAGTGGCACGGGCCACAAGGACATGCTGTTAACAGGAAAAAGTTAGTTAATATAGGGAACCAGGAGCAGAACAGTTCAGAAGAAAGAAACCTAAAAGAAAGAAGAGAAGCGAAGAAGAAGACCTGAAAGAAGAAGCAACCACAGGGTGACAGCAGCAGCAGCGGTGCTGCTGGGACAGAACAGAAAGAGATCTGGACAGAGGAGAGGGAGAGAAGAGTACAGAGAATAAGCATGCCAGCTATAGTGCACAGTATAGATAGAAATAGGATTAATGAGTTTGTCTCTGTATGTCTCGGTTAATAAAAATGTGTGTTTGTGTTATGAATGTTACATTGTTCTATATGTAGAAAACTGTAAGATTCAAGATTGCTGTCAGAGACTGCAGGCGATTGATCACCTCATGCAGAATGCAGCCACTTAGTGTAACTGGAACTATATATTTATGGTTCAGGTATTTTTAATCTGTACCCAAGGATTATGCCAAGAGATTTATGTTTATGTTTTGATTTATGTTTAGATTAATTGTATCAGAAAAGACTGGTTAAAGAAAGAAAACACTTTGTTTTGGAAAAAGAAAAGGAGTACTTGTGGCACCTTGGAGACAAACAAATTTATCTGAGCATAAGCTTTCGTGAGCTACAGCTCACTGCATTGGATGCATTCAGTAGAAAATACAGTGGGGAGATTTATATACACAGAGAACATGAAACAATGGGTGTTACCATACACACTGTAATGAGAGTGATCAGGTAAGGTGAGCTATTACCAGCAGGAGAGAAGGGGAAAAAAAACAACCTTTTGTAGTGATAATCAAGGTGGGCCATCCAGCAGTTGACAAGAACATGTGGCGAACAGTGGGTGGGGGGAATAAACATGGAGAAATAGTTTGACTTTATGTAATGGCACATCCACTCCCAGTCTTTATTGAAGCCTAATTTAATGGTGTCCAGTTTACAAATTAATTCCTATTCAGGAGTCTCTCATTGGAGTCTGTTTTTGAAGGTCTTTTTGTTGTAATATTGCCACTTTTAGGTCTGTAATCGAGTGACCAAAGAGATTGAAGGGTTTTCCGACTGGTTTTTGAATGTTATCTCTGATTTGTGTCCATTTATTCTTTTATGTAGAGACTGTCCAGTTTAGCCAATGTACATGGCAGAGGGGCATTGCTGGCACATGATGGCCTATATCACATTGGTAGATGTTCAGGTGAACGAGCCTCTGATAGTGTGTCTGATGTGATTAGGCCCTATGACGGTGTCCCCTGAATAGATATGTAGACACAGTTGGCAACAGGCTTTATTGCAAGGATAGGTTCCTGGGTTAGTGTTTTGGAAGTGTACTGCGTTGGTATCAATCCCCTCAGTGGAGGGCTGTATTCATGTCCTCTGTTCTGGGAAATTTCCTGAGTTGCATACAGAAATCATTGGTAAATCCTGATAATTCTACTAGGGCAGGCCCACTTCTTTAACTTTGCAGGAGCAGAATAATAGGTTAACATCTGGGGAACCTGGAAGTAAGCAATACAAGGGTTATTCTGGGATCCCTGAGTCTCTTCTTGCGGTAACACTGTATGACCTCTCACCAAACTTGGATGACCAGGTAGCATCTGTTTCCAAAAATGCCTTCTTTCACCTCTGGCTTAGTAGAAAACTTTTTCATTTTTTCCTGTGCAAGGACCTGGACACTGTAATCCATATATTTGTCATATTTAGGGCTGGATTACAGTAGCTCATTGTATCTGAAGAAAAATGTGAAGATGCTCAGGCTCCTTCCAGTACAAAATGCAGCTGCCCACCTTCCCTGTGATTCAGGCTGCTGTAAGCATACCAGGTCTGTGCTTAAGTCCCTTCACTGTCTCCCAGTCAGCTTCCAATGCCAGTTTAAGGCCTTGGTCCTAATTTTCAAAGCAGTTAAATAGATCAAGTCCCAGCTACATCCAAAACAAAATTTCATTCTATGAACCTCTCGGGCAGCTGTCCTCCCCTGGGATAATACAGACCTCAAAGCCCGGTACTAAGACCTCAAAGCTGGTACTATATCTTCCTAACTCAAGAAGTGTTGCATTCAACATAGGAGAATTCCTTGTTTTGACAGATAAAGAGGAACTAAAAAAAAATGGGAATTTAGGCAAAACCAGACTGCAAATAAGGCATAATTTTTTTTGCAGTGAGAGTTATTAACTGTTGGAACAATTTATCAAGGGTCATGGTAGATTCTCCAACAATGAGAGCTTTTTAAAATCAAGACTTTATTTATTTCTAAAAGCTATGCTCTAGGAATCATTATGGCCTGAATTACACAGAAAGTCAGACTTTCATTAAATGATCATAATGGTCCCTTTTGGCCTTGGAATCTGTGACTAGTAAAAAGAAAGGGGACCAGTGATTGAGCATTCTTCAGAAGTGTCCTCAGCTCTGGTTCAAAATAGTACAAGTTTTTGACCTTCAGAACAGTCTGCAAGGAAACAGACTATGTAAAATTTTAGGAAGAAACTTAGAATACCCAATCTTGTCCATCTTACAAAGCCCAGAGGCAGCAGCCTCTTTTATGAGAATGATAGGACCTGCAGTTTTACTTTTTAAACATAGAAGGTGTGCATCGATACATGCATGGATTTATGATTGGACTGATGGTTTATATAGCATTCATGGTCTGACCCACATTTGCAAGATACTACTGAGACAGTGAGACAAGGTGCATGTGGTGCTCTGGCTCATTCCCTGTGCATATGTTATTCAACATACCTTAAAGCACAATTACTGAAACACCATACCACTGTCTTCTAATATCAATGCACAAAAAGAAAATTTCAAGTCTTATAACTCATCCAAATCAAAATCAATTTTCATGATGCATGTCAAAATATATCCTGTTAGGAAGGCCTTTTTCCCTGCCAATTTTTAGTTATATATTCCCAGATATTTTGGCCCGGGATCTGATAAAAACAGCCAAAACAACAACAAGAAAAGGTAGCACGTTTTTTTAAAAAAAATCTATTCAAGTGTATATTTTCCTACTTGCATATTCACAACCAACCAACCAGGGCTATCTGGAACACATTTTGCAGAACATCACACCCTAAGACTAATCTGTTAAAGTTTCAGCCCAATAAGTGACATTTTTGGACAGTTAGAAGTGAATGAAAGAAGTGTTTGAAATTAAAACACTTATGCATCAATAGCTACAGTTACTATCTCAGCTATACTATACTATATACTGATTACACTCTGTGAAATGCAGGAGTTATATATAGGTCCTGGTTGCTAGCTAATTATCTATCTACAGCTATGTAAGTTCAATTAAACCAGAAATATAGACTACTCCATCATTTCTGATATATTCCGTAAATGTTTTCCTTACTACACTAAAAGGAAATAATAAGGTATTTAATTGGCATATAAAACAGTTATATTAAGATTAAACGGCAGTACCACCAACTGACAATTAGTAAGCATGCTAAATATACGATGGCACCTCTTTTGAAAGTACTACTTGTAAATAAAAATATAATTAGATCTTTTGTCTGCATTTGGAAAGGATAAAACCATTTAACTAGTTCTTGCCTTTTCTTATTAATTTCACTTTATTCAGATTTTTCTAATAGGGACAAAAGGCTATACCATGTATTAGCTGGTGTGGTGTTTATCATCACTGCCTTATTATGGATGCAGTGTCTGATGTGATCAAGTGTGTGTGTGAGATAGATTATGTTACCTTGAAGTGACCAGTCTGCAAGAAAGATGTATTAGTTATAGTATATATCTCTGTAAATAGCACAGGGTTGTGTTTTGGAGCAGCTGCGCTAGTGTTATGTACTGCCTCCATCTTTAAGACCAGACTGTATGAATTGGCAGGCCAGTGTAACAGTAGGCAACTGAAATTCTGAAATTTGTCATGACTCATGGGCTTCAAACCTGGGTATGCAGGAACAGCCATGTTTCAGTCCTCCACTTGGCAGCTTGCTGACAAGTCCCGACTCAGTACCCATGAAGCCCTGCTCTAATTTGAGGGTCCGACCCCGATGTCCCATTGGTGGAGTCCCAGAGCAGCCAGAAACAGGAAGATGTCCCCTTAAGCCAGAAAGAGGCAGATGTCTGAATATCTGGTATCCACACTGCTTGGAATATGTACCTTGTGCCTCCCACTCCAGCTCCCCTGGGTTGACTTTCTGGTGTCCTGACCTCCCAGGTATTCTGACCCAGCTTACTCTCAACTCCTGACTGTGGACTCTGGCTCAGTCCATGACCCTCCCTTGATAAAAAAAAAAAAAATATCAGAGTTCAAATTTTCCAGTTTGTGGAGCACTGGTCATTTGCAAACATTTCCACAATGCTCTTTGCAGGGGATTTGAGTTATGATCAACGGCTGGGAACATTCTGGAAATCCCATGAAGACACATGGCAATTTCTTGTTTAGTTGATTAGTTGAGCTAACCTCATGTGTTTAGATGATGCAGCAAGAAACAGTTTTCCATACTTTTGCAGGGGGCAGTGGCTATGTTCTGAGGCCATGTCTACACTACAGGGACTATAGTGGAATACTTACAGCCCTGCAGCTATGCTAGCATAACCCTGAAGTGTATTTGCAGCTCACAGTGACAGAAGGGGGGTTCTCCATTGCTGTCAAAACTCCACGTTCCTGAGTGATGGAAACATTCTTCCATAACCTAGCTGCATCTAGCAGTGGATTTTTTACACCTCTGAGCTATGTCAACTTAAGTTTTAAGCATAGACCTTGTCTGAGTTTTCTATCTGAGCCACTTAGAGAGGGGGAAAGAAGGCCAAATTCATTACTAATGTTTGGGGGAACAACATCAGTTATTTCATTAGAGCAATGCTTATTTATATTAGACCTGAATTTAACCTCTCAGTCCCATATATGCTATGAAAACCAACAAGCCTCAACTCCTGAAGACCCTTGTCTATTATCTTTACTTACATAGGTAGTACCATAGATTTCAGTGGGATTACTTGCCTATAGAAGGACTACTCGCCTGAATTGGCATTTGCAGAACCAGAAAGGATGGTTTTCCGATGAAGGCACTGGAGTGGGACTCAGGATTTTGGGTTCTCTTCACAGCACTTCTATAAATTTGTATGTATCCTTGGACAAGTTAGTTAACATCTGTGTCTCAAAATAATAAAATGGGGATAGAAATATTTCCCCACCTCAAAGAACCGTTGTGAGAACAAATTCATTATGTGTGTCAAGTGTTCAGCTACTATGGTGGTGATGAGTGTCACAGAAAATTCTATAAATAAATGAACAAATGAAAAATATTACAGGTGTCTTCTATTCCATTTCCACTCAACATTTCACAAACATGAAATTTCAAGTACAGTTGGCTATTAATATTTTTCTGTGATTCATGGTGGTCAGACACATTGAGAGAGAAGGAAATTTCCTTTCTAAATATACACATTTAAGCTCTTTTCCACAGCTTGGTAACAACTCAATGGTTGCACACAAAAAGTTCAGGACATTAAGGGGAAAAATCTTTAATTCAGATAAATTTAAAATAAAAATGCTCATTTTGCCAATAAAATGAGTTTTTGTGAAATATGAATATGTAGAGAACAGGTAAATTAAAACCTGTGTTTCTTTGAAGTCTACACTTAGTGCCTCTAACAACATGTATAATTAGTAACGTGTTAAAATCATTTAACTTCACAGCAAATTGCAAATAAAAAAATATTTTCCAGGAATCATTTGGTCCATTCTCATTTTTATGCATTTACTCTATTAATTACAAACACTGGGGAAAACAAACCTCAGTTTTGTCTTACAAAAATGACAGAAAAAAATAAAGAGCCTGTTCTACAATAAGTCATGATTAAAAATACATATGTTACAGGATTCAAGAAAACCTAGAAAAAGAGGCTTACAAAAAGAGACTGTTATCATGTAAAATCCCCAGAATTAGGCTCAGTGTTCTTTATTTATAAGTCGCTTGTTAGCCCAAATAGCCTACATCTTACCTGGGAAAATTATGTTTGTTCTGGCAACCTAAAGGTAGCTATTGTATGCAAATGACCCATAGCAGCTCAGAATACTTTACTAAACATTGCTTTTCTCAGAGGACAGAAAAGGGGCAGAGGCTGAAGAGAGAACAATTTTTACTGCATGGGTGAATAAGAAATAAAAAGTGATTCAATATATCTGTAACAAGGACTCATGCATAAGAAATAATAAACAAATGCAAAGCCCCTGTATTTCCCATGAACACTTTCATGGGGAAACAAACAATGACAATAATGATCACTTATACAGATAGATAGCATAGCAAGAAGCATTTGGTTATTGCTTTTCACATTGTTCTATCTTTAGTACTCAGTAAGGAGTGATCGCCCATCACCATCATCAGTACTTAGTAATAGTTGTATTGCAGTAGCACATAGGACCTCCAGTAATGGACCAGGACCCCATATTCCTTGCCCCAAAGGGCTTACAAGCCAAACAATATATGACTCCCGTTATTGTAATATCCAAGAACCTAAAAACCTTTAATATAGTTATCCTTATGACTCCAGGTAAGGATGTATTATTATCATTGTCATTTGCCCACATTTACATAGGACGTCTGTGTCAGTACAGAGAATTAAACCCAGGTCCTCTAATTTGCAAATTAGTGCCCTGAACACAGGAACATTGTTCCTCTTCATGTTGCACTTATTTATTGTCTGGGACTGAGAAAGCATGCCATTTTACATGCTGCGGGGACATATTGTAACCAGCTCTATGTTGGGATCTCATTTATTTTTTGATATATGTACAGTAACTTCTCACTTAACGTCATCCTGGTTAACATTGCTTCATTGTTAGTTGCTGATCAATCAGAGAACATGCTTGTTTAAAGTTGGGCAATGATCCTTTAAAACATTGTTTGGAAGCCGTCTGCTTTGTCCACTGCTTGCAGGAAGAGGAGCCTGTTCGAGCTAGCTTGTGGGGCTTGGAACCAGGGTGGACTGGCAGCTCCCCTAAGTTCCCTTTGCAGCAGCCACCCAGCAGGCTATCAATTGCCGGGCAGTTCAGCTGTCCCTCCCCCCACTGCCATGTGCTGCTCCTGCCCTCGGCCTTGGAGCTGCTCTCTGGAGCCTCCTGATTGCTATGCGGGGTGGGCGAGAAGGGTGCTAATGTTAGGGTGTCGCCCCACCACACATCTCTCCCCTGCTCCTTTACTCCACCTCCACAGAGCAAGGAGTGGGGGAGGAGGGGAAGACAGGGCTCAGGAGGGAGGAAGCTTGCTGGCAGCAGTTGCTATCTCAACTTGCTGATCTACTTAAAAAGGCAGTGTACTTAGAGTGGGATCAGCGAACTTAAAGGGGCAATGTGCGTCTCTCTCACTCACAGTCTCTCTCTCTCTCTCACACACACACAGTGTGTCTCTCTGTCTCTCTCTCAAACTCATGGTGCATGTCTGTGTCTCTCTCTGCCATGCTGTGTCTCCTCCCTCCATTCCTGCTGCCTTGTAGAGTGTGAGGCTACATTAACAACAATATGTTAACCCTTGAGGGCTCAGCCAAGTGCGCGATCATCATTTAGCAGTAAGGCATTCCCTTGGAAATATCCCACCCTCTTCCACCATCTGACTCCACCACCTCAA
The DNA here is from genome assembly GCF_965140235.1 of Caretta caretta. Lineage (NCBI taxonomy): Eukaryota > Metazoa > Chordata > Testudines > Cheloniidae > Caretta > Caretta caretta. The sequence continues at coordinate 72,088,770 of NC_134206.1, read as the reverse complement.
CCGAGCTTCACAATCATTATTGCTGTGTACAGTATCAAATTGTTTGTTTAAAACTTATACTGTGTGTGTGTGGATATATAGTCAAAAAAAATGTCTCTGGAACCTAAACCCCCCTATTTACATTAATTCTTATGGGGAAATTGGATTCGCTTAGCATTGTTTCGCTTAACGTAGCATTTTTCAGGAACATAACTACAACGTTAAGTGAGGAGTTACTGTATCAATGAACAAAAAGAAAAGGAGTACTTGTGGCACCTTAGAGACTAACCAATTTATTTGAGCATGAGCTTTCGTGAGCTACAGCTCACTTCATCGGATGCATACCGTGGAAACTGCAGAAGACATTATATACACACAGACAATATGAAACAATACCTCCTCCCACCCCACTGTCCTAACACGGCTGTTACTCTGAAACCTGTATCAATGAACATTACACACCAGAGACTTTAATCTGTTCCTTTAAAGTATATGATGCACATCCTCAGATTTGCTCAGTGCTGAACACTTTTGAATGTCTACCCACTTATTCTAGGGCCTAAGCCTGGGTTTCCAAAGGGACCTAAATGAGTTTGACACCCAACTCCCTTTCAAAACCAAGAAAGTTGAGCATCAAAGTGGGAGTTGGGTGCTTAACTCTGTTAAACTACTTTGAAAGTACATGCCTAAATGGGGAGCTGAACTTCAGACTCCATTTTTGAAAATCTTGGTTCCTAGGTGTCAGTTAGGTGCTTTAGGTGACGATGAGAGATTTCAGGGTTGTTTTTTTTTTAAATCAAAGATGCTAATACAGATTTATGAATAGTTGTCCAGAATCTCACCTGGGGACTGGGGTAAATCAGCATTGCATCATTGAAGTACACTAGAACTATGATGATTTACATCATCTTGAGAATGTGGCTCATTTCATTTAGATGAATGTATTTCAAGTTGAAAAAAAAAAGTCTAACATATTTATACCAGCTTTACTTTCAACACCCATCGGCTATGTGGCAAAATGATTATAAAGCTTCCCTGAATTTGATACATAACGTCATTTAAATAACTCTCTCCAAGCCAGGTTTTTGAATGACTGCTGGCCAGCTGTGGGAGGAGCCAATGTACAAGGAGCCTCCATTTCCTTCATACACTGTGAAGGTCCAATCTCAAAAGCTGTTTCTATTCCCCAGGGAAATGACAGCCCTACAAGGAATGGGAGGTTTAGAGGAGTGAAGAAGCATCATAAGGTGTAAGTTGCACCATTTTAAAGAATGGTGGATCTTGCACAGTTCCCATGTGCACCAGGAAACTCAGGGAAGGATTGTGCCCCATAACATCCCCACCCAGGTCCAGCTGTTAGCTTGCAGAATTTGACCCTCAGTTACATATGGTGGCTACAATTAGCACTGAGCGAACAAACTCTTTTTTTGTGTGTGTTTGAGCATTATCCTGGAACAGAATCACTTAATGCATTTATTTATTATTTGTACAAAATTACAAACTGATTATGCTAACATAGCTCAGCCTATGGGTTGTTCACAGACTATGTACTTCTGTTATGACTTTGAACACTCATTTGTTATGTGTGGCATGTGACTGCTCATCTGAATCATATGGGATTGTTTCTGTTCCTGTCTGGATGGACAAAACTGTATACATTAGGAGAGAGCCCTTCTGTAAGAAAGAGTGATTTGCAAGTGCCATATCTGTGCATAAAAATCTCTTGTTCACATTATATTGAGGACATTTGAATGAGGAACCAACACTTACCAAATTCTAGGTGAACAAATTTGCACTCATCTGAATATTCACGGCAAAGCGAACGAACAAGATCACCGATTTCGTCAAACCAAACACTTTGAAATCTGAATGCATCCGATGAAATGAACTGTAACTCATGAAAGCTTAGGCTCAAATAAATTTGTTAGTCTCTAAGGTGCCACAAGTACTCCTTTTCTTTTTTCAAAATCTGAGTAACTTTTTGTGCATGCTGTTTAGCTGCATTGGCCAAGCTTTGTTACAGTGACTGTCAATGCCAGTTACACTCCAGGGTCCAGCAGCAGTCCCTTGGAAATGGTTCTTATTCTTCTGAAGAGATCTTTCTGACGACCAATTAAACAAGATGCTTATTCAAGTATGTAGCTCTTAAGAAATAGGTTGGAGAAAGTGGAATAATTAAAAAAGAGTTGGAATATGAGCAGCAAACATTACTCTAAATTACAGTGAATGAAAATGAATCTAAATCTTTATCCGTATTTTCATACTTACTGAGATAATAATGCTGCCATGTTCAAGTGAGGTCACTTCAAAATAAAGTCATATGTAAATGTCTCACAGAAATGCTGTCAGGTTAAATGGATCTGTGGTGGGGTATCATGATGTTTCTTTCACTGAAATAATGGAGAGATTATTGCCATTTCTTTTTACTTGCCATCAGAACAGTGCAAGGTATGCTAATTTTCTCTGAAAAGTAGGCAGCATAGAAAAGTGTCAGCTTTAGGTAGGGAACCAGGAAATATACAGATCAAAGACATCTGTACAACAAGGGACTGCAATTACTAGCCACATGAAAAGAATACAGTTGGAAAACAGGAGATTTTTTTTAAACCTGCTTTTCCTAAAAAAAAAAAAAAATAATAAAACCCCATAAACTTGAAAAAGCCTAACAATATCACATGCTGGATTGCCAAAGAATGGCAGCGTGTAGAGTTGAAGTTCTAATGAAGTGGATGCATCCTGAGACTGAGCAGAGAAGTTGTCAGACCTATTGAGCTATGCTTGACAAAAGCCAGGTACGTAAGATGTGGAGGAATAGGATCCAGGGACTTGTGGAAGCAATAGGTTGGCCAGAATGAGGCTATTAAAGGGAGAAAGAGAAGACAAACTTCAGTATTCTGGGACTGGAATATTAGCTCTGACACTGAGCTCAGAACACTGTGATAAATACTATTCAGTCTTTGTTATTTTGGTTTATGAACTCCCTGCTGCCCAGTGCTTCTATTCAGAGTTAGAGTAAAATATCTCTGTCAGAGTTCATAAAACCTCAGAGATAGTATGTAGTTATGTTAATAGTGAGTTTTCAAACAAATTTGACATATTTTAACATTATTATCCGTACTTGGACCCCATTACCATTATACCTCACACTCCAACATTTTATTATGAAAACAGTCTCACAAAACCGCTATGAGGGAGGAACATGCTATTATCCTCATTTTACAGAATTAAAATTTTACAGAGATTAAGGACTAGATCCACAAAGAGATTTAGGGACTTAACTTCTACTTTAGGCACCAAAGTACAAAATTTAGATGCTGTCTAACCCTGAAGTCCCTATGCCCCTAAGTTTCCGCCAATAAAGTTCTTTAGGTGCATAAAAATTTCTGCTGGACATGTGCACAGCTGCCTCAGTCCTGACCCCCAGTTCATGTTGAAACCTTAGTGAGATACTTAGTCCAGGTGTTTTCCCACTTTCCCAGACAGCAGGCATGATCTGAGGCTACCTAACAGATCAGGCCCAACACAAAGCACAGCCTGAAGAGTAGGGATCCCTACTACAGCTCAGTGGTTAACTCACTCACCAAGGACAAGGGGCAGGTTCAATTCCCCCACTCTGCCTACTTTGGAACCACAAATCCTACTTCTCAAGAGAGTGTCCTAACCATTACACTATAGAATATGCAGATGTGATGTGTCATTCCACTTTGCACAAGTGATTAGAGTCACTGGTTCAGGCAGTTGAACTTGGGTCTCCATCATTACGAGAGAGTGCCTTAACCACTAGGCTATATAGCAGGGGTCGGCAATCTTCGGCCTGTGGCCCGTCAGGATAATCTTCTGGAGGGCCGCAAGACATTTTATTTATGTTGATGGTCTCTGACACGGCCCCCTGCAGCTCCCAGTGGCCGCGGTTCACCGTTCCCAGCCAATAGGAGCTGCGGGAAGCGGCAGCCAGCACGTCCCTGAGGCCCGCCACTTCCCATAGCTCCCATTGCCTAGGAACAGCAGACCCCAGCCACTGGGAGCTGTAGGGGGCCATGCCTATGGATGGTCAATATAAGTCTTGCAGCTTGTCAGTGTATTACCCTGATGGACCGCGTGCCAATGGTTGCTGACCCCTGCTATATAGAGTTATTTTCTTTTTGTTGTTGTTTCTGGCCCAAGGAATATGTAATCTAGGAGTAAATAGCAGGCCATCCGAGTTCTAGGGCCAACCACCAAAGAGAGATATGATCACAAGAATTATGCCCACTGATTCAACCCAGTTTTGAAAATATGGTCTTCTATATGAAGATTACTGTGTGTTTGATGTGTGAACAGAGATGCTAGAAAGCCTTAAAATAGAAAGATAATGTAAACATTGATTTAGGCTATTACTGCAGTTGTGTCTATATTAACTTGCATAAAGTCCCTTTAAATATCATCAGTAGGTCCCTACCAAATTCATGGCCATGAAAAATGCATCACGGACCATGAACTCTAGTCTCCCACCATGAAATCTGGTCTTTTGGGTGCTTTTACCCTATACTATACAGTTTTCATGGGAGAGACCAGTGTTTATAAAATTGTGGGGCCTGACCCAAAAGGGAGTTGCAGCGGGGTTGCAAGGTTATTTTAGGGGGGTTGCGGTATTGCCACCCTTACTTCTGTGCTGCCTTCAGAGCTGGGCAGCCAGAGCGTGGCAGCTGTTGGCCAGGCACCCAGCTCTGAAGGCGGTGCCCCACCAACAGCAGCGGAGATATAAGGATGGTAATACCATGCCAGAGCTGGGATCACAGCCAGCAGCCACCGCTCTCCAGCTCTGCCACCAGCAGCAGCACAGAAGGATACCAGTACTGCAACCTCCTCTACAATAACCTTGTGACCCCCCCCCCACCACACAACTCCATTTGGGTCAGGACCCCTACAAGTACAACACTGTGAAATTTCAGATTTAAATAGATGAAATCATGAAATTTATGATTTTTTAAATCCTATGACCATGAAATTGACCAGCATTCGGTAGGGCCCTAATTATCAGAGAAAGAAAACGTGTAGGTGGACTTCATGAGAAAGAGGTACAGGGCCAGATTCACCAGTATACTCAAGCGATAAAAAGCACCCACAAACCAGAGTCTTCTACTGCAAACTCAGGTCTCATTTACAGCTATTTTATTTTGTCAAAACAGTGCAAAGCAGCCAGAGCATCCTGGTGAATCTGACTCACACTGCATAAAGTATTCATTCGATTGTTCGGCGTGAATCAGAAAATGAAATCAAGAAACTGATCACAATGGAAATTAAGCTTTTGTGCACCAATTAGATTTCTCAATAAAGGAACAAAAGATACTGTTTTTCTGCATCTGCGTCTTTTTCACCAAAGAATACATATTCAACCAAATACGTGTTGCTGAGTTCATCTACAACAAGTGTTTCCCAAATTTGGGACGCCGCTTGTTCAGGGAAAGCCCCTGGTGGGTCGGGATGGTTTGTTTACCGGCTGCGTCCGCAGGTTCGGCTGACCACGGCTCCCACTGGCCGCAGTTCACTGTGCCTGGCCAATGGGGGCTGCAGGAAGCTGCGGCCAGTAGGTCCCTCAGCCCGTACTTCATGGAGGAGTCCACACATTGAACTTCAGGTTGAGTGACCCTTTCCAACCTGGTTACTGGGAAGTGCTGAATAGCTGCTGTGTCCATCAAGCTGCACTACAGAGGAGGGGGAAACATGATATGCTTCTCCCTGAATCATACAATATCTTCTTGGGACAGAACAGGATGTGGTCTGCCTCCTCTGTATAGCAAAAGCAGCTGACTGCCTGCTTCCATTGGCAGCCATTGGCTCTGTTAAGTGCAGGGGCAGAGATGCCATATTAAACCTAGCACACACCAGGGTTTTGGGAGCAACCACACACCAGGGTTTTGGGAGCCTCTTAGCCCTGCACTTAGAAAAGAAGGTGGTTGGCAGCAACAACACCCCATCTGTAGTTAGTACTGACTAAAGAAGGCTCATGATAGCAGTTCATTATACAGGCAGTTGAGGGCATGAACAGTATGTCTTACTGAAGGATGGTGGATCTGATCACCAGCCTCACACAATCAGTCCTATCCAGTTTGGATTGTTCACCACACAAACAAAAGGAAGTGTGACTTGATAACAAAAAGCAACAGTCCTGTTCTTGAATGAGATTGTGGAGCTCTCTGAAAACTAAAGAGGCTTGTCCTCCCCCAATTAAAGTTGTCCACAAACCCTGCTTGCCCACTCTCAGGCTTCTATTGCAGCCACAGGAGAATCTAATCCCAGATTCTAATGATGCTGGGAGCCTCATTGATATGCCCTAGTTGGGACTCAGACCAAGTCACTAGACGCTGTCTAGATGGGGTGGCTGATCCTATCACTTGCCTGTTAGGTTTCTCTCCAGAGCTGGGCTGGCTGCTCCCTTTCCTTTTCTTGAGCCTTCCCAGACCTGAAAGGGAAGACCACCCTGTTACACCTACATTCAGCACAGCATTTAAGCATGTGCTTAAATTGTTCAGGTAAAACTCATACTAAAGTCAAGTTGGATCTAATTCACAGCATTTCTTATTTTTCTTTTAGGGAATGTATTGAGTCTGGAATGATTTGCAAGTTTATAGTACAAATTTTGTCCACCATTTTGTCTCTCACACCAGGGATCCGCAGTGCTAAAAGCATGAGGTGATACAGGTTGCGCTAAAGGGCCAGTGCTGTCTAACTGGGGATCTAGCAGATTCATATATTCTGTGGTTTGGCAGAGAAGGAACTGGTGACACACACTCACCAGTATATTGCATGTGTGTGTGATTTGGGGGTCCCCATCAATCCACCAGTTGCATAATTTATTCTGTTTTGTTTATAATTTATGGTTAAACACACAGTGAAAATGTAGTTTGTGACTTCATTAGGTATTCTATAGTATCTTTTACTAAAACGAGAAATACTCTTATATTGTCTCTACTTTGAATGTTTTGTGGCAAAATGTGAAAATATGTCAGACTTCTAGCTGAATGTAAAATCCTTGATTAGGGAAATCTATGAATGAATGAGTGGCATCTAAAAAATCTTGATGAAATACTATGGGGAATAAAGTTAATATTATATTGAAATGTGTGGAAAGACTTATCAAATAGACAATGTATACTGGGTACATTCCAGCAAAAATAAACAATACAGAGAAAAACAAAAACACCCTCCCCACAAACTACTCTGCATTTTTACATTTTTGATCATGAACACATTAATACATGAAAAACAAAATAAAACAAATTAATTAATTAATGAGGAAGCTCTTGTGACAGACTGATAATATCCTGTGATATTCTGAACAAACCTTATGGAAATAAGACAAACTTCATTGAATTATATTCAGTTTTACTGAGCTAGGATTAATGCTTTTGTACATTGTATTAAAAATGCAATTGGGTATGTGTTATTGTGGCATTGTATGTACCTTCTGTAGTAGGAGGAGATGCTAATGTACTTCCTCCATTATCAACCCTTTGAAGCCACTACCCTGGAGAGATATGCACACACCAGTTCATTCTGGATTCTCCAGGACCAACAGACAAAGAAAACATTTTTGGATAAATTAACTGATTTTAAACTGGCTCAGGGCCTTCTTTCATATCCAACAAATGGACAGGACCTCTGGTCCATGAAGGATACCATCCTTATGGGTAGGGTTGGAAGGACTTGGCCTGCTGAGACCCCATAAGACTATGTGCTTGTTCTGAGCTGAAGCAGTGATGAATTTTTGACCACAAGGGAACCCCATGAATGGGGTGTTGAAGGACTGCTCCTGCCAGAGCACATGATATGATTTGAGTGAATTCAGGTAAGTTTAATAATATTCACATAGGTTCTTGTATTGTTTTTAATGTTTTCTATGCAGTGCTTTTACCTAAGAATAAAATAGCTTACATAAGAAGGGCTGGGTGAGAAGTTTATAAATGTAGCAATTACACCTATAAAAAGACAGCAAGCAGATCTACTTTAGTAGCCTGTCTCTTCTGGGAAATATGCAGTGAAGGCAGGGAATTGTGCAGCCTTGAAACACCACAATAAGAAGGGAGTGAGATGCCGGTCTCTAGCCATGAAAGGCAGCGGCTGGGGAACTAAAAGCCTGAGAGTGGGTGCCCATTCTGGATCACAAATACAGGTGAAGTTGTCCTGAACTGTGAGAGCTCTATTATCTCTTACCATTCAGATACTTACAGTTGTCACTCCTGGATTTTGTCAACATTTCACACTGTTCTCAGAGGGAATGGATCGGCATTCACGTCACACTCCCCATCAGTACCCGGCCTAGGCCGGGGAAGCTAATGACCCAACCAGTGAACCAAATTTGGTAATGAATCTTGGTCACATGCCACCAGAGGGACGTTGCACATACACTGAGAAGACTCTGTCCTCAAATGTGGGGAAATTTTGCAGAGATCTGCAAGGCACATGGGAGTGGCTTATTTGATATGAAGTTCTGGCTTTTCAAAAGTTATGTGTTGGCAGATCTTACTACAGAAATGCTATCTCAATTAATTTGAATTTATTAACTAATTTTTCAACTTAAGTGTTAGTCTTTATAATATGTTTTTTACCTTTGTGGTCTTGCTCCTACAATATATGGGACTCATATAGAAAATAGACTTCCTAGTCATTTGTTTACTTGTAGCTACATTGACCCTCTTGCTAACAGTGAATAGGATTATCTGATGAAAAATCAATATTTGGCTAAAGCCCTGTGGTCCTAGCAGCTAATCCTCGGGAACACTAGTTAACAGAGAATCTTGGAATGTACTTCGAATAAATGCACAAATTTGGAATTAAGACAAATTCTTTGGAAACTTTGTTCAGGATCTTCTGACAAGTAATATTCTGTAGAATATGCTTGAGACCCTGGTGTTTTAATTGTGTGTTGATTGTTTTTTGGATAATCCTGCTCCAGTCAGTAAGAGGACAACACAACTGCATGTAAATATTTGTCAAGTCAGATAAAGGTAGACAGCTAACACATGCATTATACTGAAAAGATAAATGTCTGAAAATTAAGTTTGCTTAATGACTTTACAACAAAAATGCAAATCAACATGATTCACCCTTCCTTAACAAGTATGGAAATGCAAGTTTGGAAGAGAATATGTGTTTGAATTTATCAGATGCTAATCAGATCTGATTACAGTTTGAAAGAGTGAAACTATTCAATATACATGAATTCTCTTGATTACAATATTCTCTAGGATCAATAGTTTGATAAAACTGCTGCTATTTTACTTACATTGCTTTATTACAGTATGTAGATTTAAAAAGGAAACAAGTGCGTACCTTAGGTATAAATTCTAAGCAAGGACTCACACATAAGGAATTTTTATAATCAGGAACATAATGCTCCTCTAGAAATTGCTATGCCACAATGGAATTTTGGTGAAATCAATATATATTTTTGGATAACATATAACTGTATGAACTGAGTCCCCACTAATTTAATTTTACCATAATAATTAGGACATTCAGGAATAATGGGTAGGAGATATAAGGGCATATATTTACCCTGATTTGGATCATGCTTACAGAGGTGTGAATCAGGAGTTAGCCCACTGAATTATTAATAATTATATTTAATTAATCATATTGCCTTAGCTCCTAATCTTGTGCCATTAAAGTTAATGGGAGATTTGCCATTGACTTCAATGGGTGTAGGATCAAGTCATTAGTGCCCAAAGGTCCCAGTTGTGATCAGTTGCATGTTGTGCTGGGTGCTCTACAAGCACACAGGAAGACATGATCGCTGATCAGAAGAGCATGAATTGAGGGGGAAGGACGGTAACTGAAATAAGATCAAGGGGGTTATGGAGGCTAATAACATGCACAACTAGATGATTCTGAATAACTGATTATTTATGTTGTTTAATATAATTTCAAAATATGTCTGTCAAACTGTAATCGCCTGGGCTCCTTACTGTCCCATTGCCTCTGGGAAAGGGGACCTCCATTTTACAGTTTGTTGTTGGGTTTTGTATTTACATATACACTATCCTCAACTGCCACTACTGGTTCCTTTTTAAAACAGAAATGGCGCTCAGAACCTCCTTTCGACAATGGGCCCCCTCCATCTATACCAGCCTCCTGCCCCAGGATGCTTTTCCTGTGTCAGTCTGGAAGGCTGCTAGGAACCTCCTGCTGTCTCTCCTGCTATCCAGTGAGCAGGGGAGGATATCTGATAATTTCAGATGATCTGTCTGGGAAAGGATTTATTTCAGGTATTTAACCCTTTAAGTTCAAAATATTTTGAAAACATGATGCTTGTACTGTAGAAATGTATTCTCTCATGCTACAAATTATGGGGTAATTATAATCAGGATTTATTATGCTGTCTAATTTCTCCATTTCAGTCTTTCAAATATACAAGGGTAATATGTTTATAGCACACACTTTGGTGTTTTTTTAACTTGCTGAATGTCACTGACTGCCAACTCACACTTTTCCAGTTTGCCCAAGCAGGTTAGTCAATTTTCTATCATATTATAAGAAAGGCTGCCAAAATCACTTAAGGTATTGGCACCTGCTGTAGCATCACTCAAAACAGTGTTTCTTTGGAGGAATATCGTCTGTAGGATTATAAGTACATCTTTGGTGGCATATTACAAAGCGATTCTGTAACTACATGTGAGAACTGTTATACTGCAGGATATATTTTCATGCAAAAGAGATCTAGCTGGTTACCTAAGATTCAGGAAATAAATCCTCACTTTCTCCTCCTCTAAATTGTAAATAAGATCTGAGAAATATAGAACTGGTTTTGTCACAAATCTCAGTTGCACTAATCCTTCAAGATTCCTTTGTACTATATCTAACTCATATCTACTTAATACGTACATGGGTCCAGAGATCAAAAAGTGTTAACATGACCCTATCACTGTACAATACTAAACAATAAATAAGGTTCTGGATTTCAAATACAGAAACATTGGCCTGCTTAGTCCTACACCATTAAAAATTGTTTAAACCTTTTATTTATGACACAGAAGAAAAGAAGGGGAAAAGAAAAAGAAGAAAAAAGAAGAGAAAAACAAACAAACCAAAAACAGCTAAAGCATTTCAAATGTAAAGTATTGAGTAAGGCTTTCATTTTAACAGTATCTCTAATTCTCTTTCCCATTAGATGCAGAGAATTTTTAGAAGGATCATCTGTCTGACAGTCTCTAAGATTATATTAAAGATACTAGCAACTGTCTTTTTTGGGGAAAAGAGAAGTTGTTACTTGAGATAGGCTGGAGCTGTTGTTGCTATTGTAATTAAAGTCCAATCCTGTTTCCCAGAAGACAAAACAAGACAAATACACACAAAAGGGGAGAGAAAAGAACAGCATATATAGCAAATGTAGCTTCTGTCTCAGGTGCTGACTTTCATTTCTAACCTCATTGCTTGAGAAACATAGACACAATCCATAACTTTATCAGTCACTCCGAGAGCTGGCAAACATGTACCAGTATCAGGCTGCTTGGTGCATTCCTTTTAGAAGCCTCTTTGGTCTCAGGCTTACAGCAGTGTTGCAAAATATACAGTCCTGGCTGGCAAAACAAGACTCCTATTTAGACAGAATGCAAAAGGAGGGGGATAGAAAAGGGAAGAAATTCGGTCGGGTAGGAAAAGAACACATGAGGGAAAGGGTGACATCAGGAACCAAACTTTCACATCCCAGGTTTGGAATTTAGCCAGAGCTGGTGGAGGTGTTGATGTCATCTGGGTTCCTCTTACTGGCCTTATCTGATCAGGACATCTCTCAGGATCAGGAGAACAAAAGCCCAACAATGTCATGGTGGATCTCAGGAAACCTAGAGATGCTGGGGGTGGAAGCCATTCTGGTGAATATCGCTTCCTCCTTTCCACCCATCTCACAGCTAGCAGTCATTATTCCCTCCCACTTCCAATGACTTCCAAAAAGGAAGTGATGGGCAAAATCGCCCATCTCTTCCTTTTTCTGTCCATCAATTAGACTTAATGTCTAACTCACAAATTTTGTTTCATTGGTTTCCAATCCTACATTTCTCTAATTTACCAGACTTAGTCTTAACTCAGCCCTTGAGTTATATCAGTAGACCTTTTCCTTTTGATTAATTCAGTCTGTCTGCCTTCCCTTTTTCACCTCTCCCATCAATATTTGTTGTTATAAGTGATTGGATCATTTTATAAACTTCTATCCACTTTCCCACAATTTAGTTCAAAATTGGGGTAGGTGTGTCCCATATAGTACAACACAATTTTCATAAAGTATTTAGTCTGTCCAGCCAACCTTTATTCAGAATGCATTTATAACTATAGTACTGCCAAGGAATATTATTTAGTATTAACCAACGGATATTAACCACTGACTCTCCCCGCTGGCATGCAATGTATATCTCTGTAGAACTGGGGAGTTTCTTTACAGAGTGAATGATCTGTCTGTTTAGTGAATGCCGCTATTTGATTATCCAGTGTCAGGTGATGATCCTAGCATGACACTGAGTCTGCACACTATCTTAACAGCAACTGGGCATATGAGGGAAGTATAACTTTATGGGCCCTATTCTGCTATTCCTGCAAACCTAAAACGACCATTGATGTTACCTGAAATTTTGGGTGCACAGTACAGCAAATTCAGACTGGTTATGAAATATTTTTTAGTTGGTGAACATGGAACCCTCCCTTATAGTGTATGTCCATGATGCTGTATGTTCATGATGATGTTCAGACATTCCCACAATCCAATGGGAATCAACCAAAACACCTGTTGGTGTCCATCAGAGCTTAACCTAAGGAGTGCAAGCTCAGCTTCATTGCCTCTGATATGGCAAAGAGAGCCAGGCTATAAATTAGCCTGGACAATTCCAATTGGGAGATTTCCAGCTAAAATATTAGTCATGAAATCAATTAATGTATTATTAATGGTGTGAAGAAACTAAAAGTAAATCAATTGGTAGCTTTTCTCCTAATTAGATTAAGTCTTTTTTTTTAATATATAAAGAGGGAAACATTTGATTTACATATCTTTAATGTTAATTATTACTTCATTCCCTTAATTTCCACAGTTCCCCAGTCCCCTTCACCTTTCTTCCCCATTCATTCACGAACTTGCCAGACAGGTTTTCTCAAGCTCTAGTAATTTTTAAAGTAGTTCACATGCACAAATTCCATTAACAATAATGGGACCTAATGAAGATTTGCCTGTGTTGGTAAAATATTGATGAATAAGACCCTAAGAATTTTTTTTTTTAATTTTATTTATACTTATATCAGGAACATTGTTTTAGGTCACACACAAAAACAATTTTAAAGGAGATAATTAGATACATAGATATTTAGGTCAGAAGGGACCATTATGATCATCTAGTCTGACCTCCTGCACAACGCAGGCCACAGAATTTCACCCACCACTGCTACAAAAAAAAAAAAAAAACTCACACCTATATCTGTGCTATTGAAGTCCTCAAATCATAGTCTAAAGACTTCAAGGAGCAGAGAATCCTCCAGCAAGTGACACGTGCCCCATGCTACAGAGGAAGGCGAAAAACCTCTAGGGCCTCTTCCAATCTGCCCTGGAGGAAAATTCCTTCCCGACCCCAGATATGGCGATCAGCTAAACCCTGAGCATATGGGCAAGATTCATCAGCCAGATACTACAGAAAATTCTTTCCTGGGTAACTTGGATCACACCCCATCTAATAGCCCATCACAGGCCATTGGGCCTATTTACCATGAATATTTAATTACCAAAATCATGTTATCCCATCATACCATCTCCTCCATAAACATATCGAGTTTAATCTTAAAGCCAGATAGATCTTTTGCCCCCACTGCTTCCCTTGGAAGGCTGTTCCAAAACTTCACTCCTCTGATGGTTAAAAACCTTCATCTAATTTCTAGTCTAAATTTCCTAGTGGCCAGTTTATATCCATTTGTTCTTGTGTCCACATTGGTACTGAGCTTAAATAATTCCTCTCCCTCTCCGGTATTTATCCCTCTGATACATTTATAGAGAGCAATCATATCTCCCTTCAACCTTCTTTTAGTTAGGCTAAACAAGCCAAGCTCCCTGAGTCTCCTTTCATAAGACAAGTTATGTGAGCAACTTCCATTTAAATTATTCTAGCTTTATCTCTCTCTTTCCCCCCGCCCCATTTATATTCTAAAGGTTATTAATTAGGTAATGGAATAATTTGTTAACGTTACCTACGATTTCATACAGAAACGTACCTAACCTAAATAATAGACAAGTCCAAATAAAGTTAGCTCCAGTGTAGTAATGACAATGGCCAAATGGGTAAAATCCTACAGCTCTTATTCAGTACTTTACTGAATAACTTAGGCAACCTTCCTATTAAATCAAAGGTCCAAATTCTGTACTGCTTACACTGGCAAAATACCATAATTTGGACTGAAATCAATGGAATTACAGTGGTGTAATGAAGAGCAGAAATTGGCTTAATGTATATTGAAGTAACTAGAATAAATCTGTGCCTCACATAAGCAGGAACAACCTGCTTTCTCTAATACCTTCCTGTCAGCTGTTCCTTCCACTTCTTCAGCATGTCATTCACACCCATTTCTAAACCAGATTCTGATCCCCTTACTCACACTGTGAAATCCCTTACTTTCATGGCTAAGGTCAATAGGCCAGATTCTCACCTTAATAGTAGCTTATTCTGATCCCTTTACTCAGATAAGCAGCATCTTACTTACAAGTAATCTCATTGATTACAGTGGGAGTAGTAAGGTATTACCAAGGTAAAGGTGGAAGAATTTGGCTACTTGCAAAGTAATGTGATACCAAACATGACTAACAGTAGCAGAATTTGGCCCTATGGTAATATCCATAAATGTATTTATTTTTTACATTATATTTCTTCTTCAACTTTTTTCCTTCTACTCTATTCCCAATAACCCCTTTGTGGGTTTTTTTTGTTTGTTTGTTTGTTTTTTATTCCACCTCTTCTATCATCCAGTCCTCTGGGCCCATCCTTCCCTGCAACTATAATCACGACTTTGTCTGAGCTCTTTAGTTTGGACTCAGAGTCCTGCTGTCTCTTCTCCCAGGCTCTGACCAATAGAATTCTCTACCTTTGTTGATATAATAGTAGATTGAACAAAAAGGTAAATATCTGTCTCTCTCTACCCACCCACACAAACTTTTCTTTATTTCATTTTAAATTTCACTGAGATTTTGTATTCTTAATACGAAAAAAAAAATCCCAAAAGATTTTTTTTCAAATTTTCAACATTTTTTAATTAAAAATAATTTCAGTGAGGGGAAAAATCATAGACATCTTTACATTTTCCCACTGACAAACAAGGATGAGAGAGAGTAAAAAGGACAGGAACTAAAACAAAACTTGTCCTACATTACTGTTATCATCAAAAAGCCCCAAAATGATGAATTGTTCACAACATGTATTTGTTTATATTTGTGAAAAGTGTTCCAGCTCTATTAGTTAGAGTGTCCTCTCTTTCTCAGGCTTTTACTGTTGGTTTTCTGGGAAGTCCAGTACAGGAGTTTAAAGGCAGAGTGATACAGAATATAGTGCAGCCACATTTTCACAATACTTAAAACATTTCTAAAATAGTTTCTTTTCCCATTGTAAACTTGTAGCAAAGCCTTCAATTTTGTCAGAATCTAGCCTTACATTTCTGCTCCAACCATAATTCTAGCCCTATAATTTCACAGATAACCTTTCAAATATAATTAAGCATGAATTAATGTTGTATGGAGAGTAGCTGTTAGACATCAGCAACAGTGTGAGGAAAGGAAGAGTTTCAAGGGACCATGTTGAATCCTCCTGGCCCAGCCTAGGTCCAGGGCATTGAAGCCTTTTCCTGAGGCTGATCCCAGCCCTTCTCCTCCCTGTCAGGGATGAGCATTGGCAGTCTGGCTCAATGGTTAGAAACGGGCTGAGGGAGCCAGGAGTTGGAGCCAGACCAAGAAGCCAGGAACCATAGCCAGGCATCAGAACTGGAGACATGAGCTGGCAATGAATGTAGGGCTGGAGAAAGACAGGCCCACAGCAGGAATGGGCAGAAACAGGGACAGAGCAGGACCGGAAAAGGCAGGAGAAGAGCAGGGCATAAGCAAGGCAGGGACAAGGGCTATCACAACTACAGACAGAAGCACTGAGCTGCCAGTAACCAGCTTAAAAGCAGGCCTGCTGTCTCTCTTCTGCCAAACAAGTATGCCAGCCAATGAGGTGATCCTACCACAACCAAGCTGAGCTCATTAATCAGCCTGGAGGCTGGCCTATATAGTCCTCTAGCTCAGCTGAATGTCCTCAAATTTGACACTTCCCACACTCAGCTCCAGGTCTAGGGAATGTAGAAATTTCTATATCAGATTAGTCCAGCAGTCCAGTCAAGTGTCCTGTCTCCAACAGTGGCTAGTATCAGATGCTTAAGAAGTTTTATTAAATTCCATATAGGACAATGATGGAATAACCTGATCATAGAAGAATCAGATTAGTTAGTGGTGGTCTCATGCTCTAAAGCATGATGGTTAATATCCTTTTTACAAAAATGAATCGTATATATTGTAAGTGTAAATATTCTCATTATCAATGGCAATCTCAAATCTTTTTTTTTTTTTTTTTTTTGGAATCCTACTAAACTCTTTGTCTTACTGATACCTTGTGGCAATGAGTTTCACGGGTTAATTGCACACTGTAAAGATCCCTTTATGTTTGCTGCCTTTCAATTTTATAGAATGTTGCATTGTTTTTGTGTTAGTAATATGAATTCATGATTAACCTTTTCTACACCATTCATTGTTTTATATAGTTTGATCACAGAATCACAGAAATTTAGGGCAGGAAAGGACGTTGAGAGATCATATAGTTCAGCCCCTTGTGCTGAGGCCGGGCCAAGTATACCTCGATAATCCAGTGATGGGGATTCCACAACCTCCCTTGGAAGATTATTCCAGTTATCAACTATGCTTATAGTTAGAAAGCTTTTTCCCTATTATCTAACCTAGTTCTCCCTTGCTGAAGATTCAGCCCATTACTTCTTGTCCTACCTTCAGTGGACATGGAGAACAATTGATCACCATCATCTTTATAACAGCCCTTAACTTATTTGAAGATTCTTACTGGGTCGCCCCTCAGTCTACTTTTCTCCTAAGAACATAAGATCAACCATACTGGGTCAGACCAAAAATCCATCTAGCCCAGTATCCTGTCTTCTGACAGTGGCCAATTCCAGGTGCCCCAGAGGAAATTAACAGAACAGGTAATCATTAAGTGATCCATCCCCTGTCACCCATTCCCAGCTTCTGGCAAACAGAGGCTAGGGACACCATCCCTGCCCATCCTGGCTAATAGCCATTGATGGACCTATCCTCCATGCACTTATTTAGTTCTTTTTTGAAACCTGTTATAATCTTGGCCTTCACCACATCCTCTGGTAAGGAGTTCCATAGGTTGACTGTGAGTTGTGTGAAAAAATACCTCCTCTTGTCTGTTTTAAACCTGCTGCCTATAAATTTGGTTTGGTGACCCCAAGTTTGTGTGTTATGCGAAGGAGTAAATAACACGTCCTTATTTACTTTCTCCACATCAGTCATGATTTTATAGACCTCTATCTTATTCCCCCCTTAGTTGTCTTTTTTCCAGGCTAAAAAGTCCCAGTCTTATTAATTGCTCCTCATATGGATGCTGTTCCATTCCCCTAATATTTTTTTTGCCCTTTTCTGAAACTTTTCCAATTCCAATATATCTTTTTTGAGATGGGGTAGCCACATCTGTATATAGTATTCCAAATATGGGTGTAGCATGGATTTATATAGAGGCAATATGATATTTTCTGTCTTATTATGTATCCCTTTCTTAATGATTCCCAACATTCTGTTCACTTTTTTGACTGCTGCTGCACATTGAGTGGATGTTTTCAGAGAACTATCAACAATGATTCCAAGATCTCTTTCTTGAGTGGTAACAGCTAATTTAGACTCCATCATTGTATATGTATTGTTGGGATTATGTTTTCCAGTGTGCATTACTTTGCAGACTAAACATGCTCAGTTTTTTTTAACCTGTCTTTATAGGTCAGGTTTTCTAAGATTTTCGTGATTTTTCTTACTTTACTGACTCTCAGATTTGTCCATATATTTATTAAAGTGTGGCACCCAGAACTGGATCCAGTACTTCAGTTGAGGCCTAACCAGTGATGAGTAGAGTGGGACAATTACTTCCCGTGTCTTAAATATGACACTCCTTTTAATATACCCAAAATGATATTAGCCTTTTTAGCAACTGCATCACACTGTTGACTCATATTCAATTTGATGCTCTAGTGGATTTGTTGGTCTCTGGGGTGCCGCAGGTACTCCTGTTCATATTCAATTTGTAATCTACTATAACCCTAAAATCTGTTTCAGCCTTACTGCTGCCTAACTAGTTATTCCTCATTTTGTACTTTTGCATTTGATTTTGTCTTCCTTATACTTTTCACTTGTCTTCATTGAATTTCATCTTGTTGATTTCAGAACAATTCTCCAGTTTATCAAGATTATTTCAATTCTAATTTTGTCCAACTGCTAGTAACCCCTCCCAGCTTAATGTCACCCAGAGATTTTATAAGCATATTCTCAACTCCATTATGCAAGCCATTAATGAAAATATTGAATAGTACCAGACTCATTACAGACCCTTGGGGGACCCTACTAGATATGCAACCCCACCAAGTCAGAATATGAAAGTGATAATTACACTGTGAGTATGGTCTTTCCATCAGTTTTCCACCCACATAATAGTAATTTCATCTAGACCGCATTTCCCTGGTTTCCTTATGAGAATTGTCATTTGGTATTGTGTCAAAAACCTTACTAGAATCAAGATGTATCATGTCTACAGGTTCCCCCTATCCACTAGGCCTTTATCTGTCAAAGAAGGAAATTAGGTTGGTTTGCCTTGATTTGTTACAAATCCATGTTGGCTATTACTTATAAGCCTATTATCCTCTTGAGCCTTACAGATTGACTGTTTAATAATTTGTTCCAGTAGATTTCCAGGTATTGAAGTTAGGCTGACTGGTCTATAGTACCCCAGGACCATTTTCTTCCTCTTTATATGGATAGGCTCTATGTTTGCCCTTTTACAATCCTCAGGGACCTCACCCATCTCCCATGAGTTCATAGAATCATAGAATCGTAGAATATCAGGGTTGGAAGGGACCTCAAGAGGTCATCTAGTCCAACCCCCTGCTCAAAAGCAGGACCAATCCCCAATTAAATCATTCCAGCCAGGGCTTTGTCAAGCCTGACCTTAAAAACTTCT
Organism: Caretta caretta; assembly: GCF_965140235.1. NCBI lineage: Eukaryota > Metazoa > Chordata > Testudines > Cheloniidae > Caretta > Caretta caretta. Next base: position 72,069,508 of record NC_134206.1, on the reverse strand, counting down.
AAGGAAGGAGATTCCACCACCTCCCTAGGCAACGCATTCCAGTTCTTAAAGATAATCACGAATGGTTCCAAGATTGCTTCAGCTAATTCCTTAAGAAACTTAGGATCAATTTTCATAAGGCCCTGATAATTTAAATACATCTAACATATCTAAATGTTTTTTAACCACCTGTTCTTTCCCTATTTTAGCTTGTTTTTCTTCCCTCTTTTTGTTAACATTATTGTAAAAATAACTCCAGAAGCTTGATATAAACATGAATCATTTGAAATATGGGGTCATATTTTACAAGGCAGAAAAGTTAATTGAAATCTCTAAAGAGAAGGAGACAAAACCTTCATAAAGTCTCAGAAAGAACATAGGATTATTTTAAATCAGACTATCCTTCACTGTCAATCACATCTATGAATTCTAGTGTCATATCATATTGTAACATTTTTGTATATTAAATAGAGATTATAAGTTCTTTTGTGCTTTAAAGTAAGTTATACTTTATGCCCTTACATTTGGTTAAGATATTTGACCATTTATTAGAGATGGAGTCTGAAATTCAAAATGGCGTGCTTGCCAAACAACAGCTCGACTGTATCTTTTTTTAGCTTCTTATTGAAGTTTTCTACACCTTTTTGGAACTTTGGTGGGAAAGGCATCTAAGAGTCAGCACAGAACTGGTTCAAACAGGCTCCAGCTGGGGAGCTGCCAGTTTTACATCAGAACGTTGGCACGCTTGTGCCTATATAAACTCTGAGTGCCTGCTGCCAAGTCGCTGTCCATCCTAGAGGCAGCCACGGTACCATTATGTTTGCGCAGCGACATGGTCCAGAAGATCAGATCATCACCTGCAAAGTAAAGAAAGACATCGGCGTTAAGAACTGTGACTGTGCTTACCAATCTCTGAATTCCACATCATTTTCTGAGAAAGGTATAGAGGTCCTCTTGATCGCTCACCCTTGGGTGATTGCAGAGCCAGGCCTCTCTTCAGCGTCAGCAGATCCTATTTATCTCCCACGAAGAAGCAGTTGAGACCCAGAGTCCATCAGTTGCCGGTGACAGCGGGGTTGTACCATCTACTGCCTATCAACACCTAGAAACAGTGTAGTATCTGGGGTATTTTTGTTTTAGGTTTATTTGTTTATTGCCAAGGTACCTATTTGTTTTGGCCTGGGTTTTAAACCCAGACTGTCAAATCACATCTCACTGTTGTTTCTTAGTAAGTTATCTGTTTAAATAAAAGTTGTTATCTGTTTACTTTATTCTTCTCTCTTCTTTACCCATTTGCATCACGGGATTGGGAGGTATACTATCTTTCTCTTCTAACCCCCGGATGAGAGATACTGAATAAGGGTCCAAGATCCTGCTAATTAGCGGCAAGATGTAGCTGGCCTATACCATCCTCACCAACATAGTTAATGTTTCAGGGTTAACAATTTGTACACCAGCAAAATGATTCAAATGCTTTTTACCTTTTGCAAAAGATATAGTATATAATCAGGTCTCAACTCATGCAGATCTAGAGTGAATCGTTTGTAATGTTAACATCATCAAAATTCTCATAGGAATAAACTGTTTCATTCCAACACATTTAGATCTCATTCTCAAACAGAGTAGCTACTGTATCACAGATGATGAGAAAGTGATGGTACATTTAAACAGCCATTGTTTGAAAAATGAATGAGGGAAATATTTTTGTGATTTTTGTCAGTGATTACAGAATCAACTGTCATTGGAAGAGGGTTTTTTTAATATATATATGATATTTTAACACTGAATAAAATCGGAGGATTACAATGCAGGCAGCATAAAAACAAGATAGTATGACATGAGTTTGGGACTGTTAAAGCAGATATGTAACTATGGCAGAGTTGCACTTACTAGTAGGAGAGCCTGTCTCTAATCAGGGTAAGTGTGTTGGAATGTTAAAATAATTCCTTCCCCAGTTGATCAGCCCCATTTCCTTATCCTTACACTTTTCCAGTTATGGGATTTTATTTACACCACTGGAATTTTTCTTGTTCCTGTTTTGATAGATGCTGCCAACACTTGTTTTAAAAAAATAAATTCTTGTTTTGTTTGGTGACAGAAGATAATTTAATTCTGTTGGTCTGGCTTAACTGGTAACACACTCTTCTACAGGTTACTATGCTGTGTAGGTTCGTGTCCCACACCAAGAATTGAGCTAATCCCTGACACCAGCAGAAGTAGAACAGTGTGGTGTACTATTAGAAGTTGAGTTCTTTAGATGAGACCATAACAATGTAGGACACGTTTGGCAAAATTTAATAGTCCTGTGTGGGTGTTAAAAAGTATATGATCCTTTTTCAAACAAATATAATAATAGAATAACCCCAGTTTTAAGTCAATATTCACTTTAAATAGATAAATAATAAATAAATAAATAAAATGAAAGGTTCTAACTATTGAGCCTCACTCCAAACTATTCAGCAAAACTGAACAGGGCTATTTTTGCTTCCTGATCCCAAATAAACCCCACTATTATTCATATTAACCCAAAGAATTAATTATTTTATCTTTTCATGACTGTCTCTGTTATGGCAGCTATTTCCTTCAAATCTGCTATGTGCCAGGGCATCGCTGGAGTCATGAGCAAACAGTGTATTCTGTGGCAGCTTTTCATCAAAATGTTGACAACTATGTCTATAAATTCATCACATATTTTCTGTATCATAATATTCTGCACAAAATGAAGTTGCAGTAACCTGGAGCCTTCCTACAATAGTCTTACAACTGGGAACAATGTAATTTTGAGGGGAAACTCCATATTTGAAGTAAAATGTAAAACAAACAATTGATTTAAAGCATAATATGTACAACAATGGTCACCATTATAAAAGTTATCATTGCCAGTGTTTACCACAGAGAGGTATCTCTAATATCACATTTTCCCTGTATGCTTGGAACTAGAAGTAACAGCAGTAAAAAGAAAGAGAAATACAGAAAGTGGTAGGATGATTAAAAGAGAGAGCGAGAGAGAGAGACAGAGAGAGAGAGAATAGATATTGGCATATAAAAACAAATCTGAGGACCATATTGTACCATTGATTGCAATATTTTGTAGTTATTTTTCAGTCTTTGGGTCATCTACAGTAGTGTAGTAAGCTCTGATTTACACTGGAAACTCTTTGAGGCTTGGACCATGTCTTTTTATGTTTTGTACAGCACCTATAACAATATGGCACTGATTGTGACAGGGGCTTGTAGATGGTACCCAGAATGGATTATGGGTAGAATTTCTGTAAAATATTGTGCATAGTTTAGTCAGGAGTGAAAGTAAAATTGAACTCTTACCAGTACGAACACCAGCTCCGCCCCGCCCCCCCCAGAAGGGGCAGGACCTTGGGCAGAAGGGGCGGGGCTGGGGGGTCAGCGTTCCCCAGCCAGCCCATCCACACTGCCTGGCCCATGCCGCCCGGCCCATGCCGCCCGGGGCTCCAGAGGTGATTTAAAGGGCCCGCAGCAACAGCAGCCCAGGGCCCTTTTAAATTGCTGGCCCCGGGGCAGCTGCTCCTCGTGCCCCCACTGTCTCCTGTCAGCAGCCCGGGCCTCAGCAGCGCTTTAAAGTCAGCTGTACAGGCTGGTACCAGTGGCCACTTTTTACCGGTATGCCGTACCGGCGTGTACCGCCTTACTTTCATTCCTGGGTTTAGTAATGAAGACAAAATCTTCTTCCTCTGCTTTCAACATGATAAACCTGTAACTTACAACATGGAAAGATCATGAGAGGTGTCACACACCAGCAGCTTTCAGTGATTTCAGTACTTTTCAAGATTACAAAAAGTCAAATCTTTTCCCCACCAAAATTAAAGGTAGTTTTGCCCTGACTTCAGACGTACCATTGTTTGCCCCATAATATACAGACTTAAAACAGCAGTTCAGATTAAGAAAAAAATGGACTTCTAAATTGTGTGGGAAATAGAGGCTCATCTAATAGTACTCCACATAACAAATCTGCTGATTTACTTTATGCAGCCCTAATGATTTTCATTATCTCCTTAGTTGATAGAATCCATTTCAAAAACCAATAATCTCTTGAAATCGACTGAGCCACAAATTACTCATTAGAGAAAATTTTCAAAGATCATTACCTTTCCCATGGATTTTAGCTTTTCATTTCCTGGATACTCACTTGTAATGTTGTTCATAATAAGGGGAGGGGAGATTATTCAGTCACGAAAGAATGATTCTAATATAATCCACACTATTCATTTGTTGATTATTAGAACAACTACATTTTTATTAAAGGTCAACACTGTATCACTTTTAACCTTGATTTTATGACCTCATGCTATTATGTTATAATGAAATGATAAATGTTATCATCATTGTACGTGTGCTGCAATGAATGACTAAACTAGAATTTTATATATTAAATATCACATTTCTTTTATTAACTATCAATACCATACACACACACACGCAAATGACAAGTAAAAATCAAAACATCTCATCAAATAAATACCTGCATTTGAATTCCTTCATTGACAGGAGTAATATCAGAAAAAAAGCCAAAGCAAAATAAGACAAAAAATAATCCATTTTTGTTCTGTGACGTCAGATGTGAAAATCTATGCAGGATTAATTTAAAACAGTATTAGCTATATTTTAATCCATGGATCTCAAAGTGCTTTATTAAGAGGTCAGTATTATTACTCTCAATTTACAGATGGGGAAACTGAGGCACAGAGAGGCAAAATGACTTGCCCAAGGTCACCCAATTGCAGATCAAGGAACAGAACCCAGGTCTTCCCCCCTCCTAATGCAGGGAATCTATCCACTAGTGCCACTATCCAAAATAGATAAAGTAAACCAGAAATAGGGTGAATATAGGAAAACAAAAGAAAAAAAAGAACAGGAGTTCTTGTGGCACCTTAGAAACTAACACTCTAAGGTGCCACAAGTACTCCTTTTCTTTTTGCTGATACAGACTAATATGGCTGCTACTCTGAAAAGAAAAAAAGTGTTACTTATGTTAATCTTTTTGTAAAGAACATGTAGTAAAAAGCATTTTCTTGTAAGCTGAATCACTAGCAAAATGTAAAGCACAAGCTGGCATTCTGCTAATTATATATTTTAAAGATATCATGTATATTAATAGTCTCACAGAAAGCAGATCTTACAATGTTTTAGTTAAAAATGCCATCATCAGATATTTGATACTTTAATTTATGGCTGCTAACTGTTGCTTTAAGTTTTACTATAAATTATGAGTTTAGAGAATGTGAGCTATTTATAGTATACTGTGTGATTTTTCTCACAGAAAGAACAATGTACAGAAGATAGATATTGAAAATGTTTGAATGCAGTTCCTCTTTTCTACAGAAAGGGGATACACTACAAAGAGCATTTAAAGATGATGTCCATTTTGTTTGAAACATTCTACAGCAGTCTATGAATCTCTACTTTCATTCAAATTATTCATGGGTCATGGATTGGATTCCACACAGCTATGGGGATCTCTGAAATTGAATCAGGAAAATAATTTTGAATCTTGCACCCTCTATACCCAGAGCCGAACAAAAATAGTGTATCCAAACAATCCTGCACTTCATGTACTGGTGTGTCCGACATTAGGATCAATTTTTTTTATGACTCACTCCATTAGCTCTAGTTGGAATCCTTCAGTGGTTTTAAAAAGAAAACATCTTTTGCGACTCTAAATCAAAACATTTGAATTATTAACAACTATATTTGGCATGTACTATATGGGAAATAGAAGTTTGTAGGGCAAATTCTGCTGTCACTTATTCTGATACAATCCTGTTGTTTTTTTGTGGGGGTACTTAGAAGTAACTGAGGACTGATTTGGTTTCTATACTGTTACATATGTTATGGAAACCTTTATTAGAAAGTTCCACAAGTCTGAACAATTCTATGGACTTCCCCCTTTTAAAGACTGGGGATTTTAAACACAGGATCTGATCCATCTATTATCTCTGGAATTAATGGAACTGTTAAGGACATTCACTGTAGCACATTGATCTTGACACAATAAGTAGGAATAGGTCAAAAAATGTATAACTCCAAGTCCATTCAAACATCATGAGTTTGAAATTAGAAGCAAATGATCACATTCAGGCTCATAACCCAAATGGGGTTCCCAAATCATCTCCAGGTGATTTCCCACACAACAGCAAGGAGAACAAAAGAAGCCCTGTTGAATGCAGATCTCACAGCGCACGCCTCTTCTTGGAGCTGTATGAATACCTGTTTTAAGGTGTGCACTGAGGGATCTCAAAAAGCAATGGCCAATTTTTTTCAAAAATTGTCTGCCATTTCCACTGCCTCAGTCTTTGGAAGCCTATCTCAAGAAAAGTTAGACCACATTTTAGGAGATGCTGAGCATCGGCAGTTCACTTTGACTTAAAGTGGGTGATCAGCACTTGTGAAACTCAATCAAGTGGTTCAAGTTCAACATCCAAAATCAGAGGCCATTTGTAAGAATTCGAGCCTGTATATGCATCTCTTTCTATAGGAATCCTGGGAGCCATATTCTCCTTGCTGCTATGGGATGGATTGGTGTTTGGTGAGAAGGTGAGGTGCAATGAAGTTAAGAGAGTAACAAAGGGAGATACACAGTTTAAACAGCACAAAATGGTTCACTTCTATCAATAACAGACTGCATATCAGTGTGAGGAATAGTCCCTCCAGAAACAATGCAATATTTTGAATCCTTTTTATTTTCTTCAAATTCATGCTTAGTTTATTTATATTCCTCTATAGCTGTTGAAAGTCAATAAATAGAATCAAGTTTCAGGGGTTTCTCATCTCACCTAGTGAGTGTCTCTTTCATTGAGATTATAAATGTGTCTGTCTCTTATCTTTTGAAATTTGCATGCATCACATTTACATGATAAGCTGTATTCTACTGATAAGTCAACAGCCCTCCAGAATTTCCAAATCTTATCAAACAATGCTGCTTCAGAAACCGAATCTCATAATTGTTTAAAAAAAATCAAAGCAGCTGCCATTTTACTCCAAGTGTTATATATCATCTGAAAGATTTCTAATTCAGGTGTTTTATTTTTAAGTAGCTCTTTTTCCTGTTTTCTTCCTTCAACAATGTTTTCCTGGTATCTCCATCTGTCATATTATTACATACTGGCCAGTTTATTTATGACCAACAGATGTATAATAAATTACATCCTTCCTTTTACAGTTCCATCCAAGTTCCACTCCTAGTGAAGCCACTTAAACCTGCATATTAATTTATAACTCTCATTTGACAATGGAACACAATACTGATTTATAATTGGACCAAAGGTCTTCTGCCAGTGCTACTAAATTTCAAACCTTCCATACATTATATAACATCACACACAAATATAGTGTATGGTGATTACAAAATATAGGCAAAGTTAAGGGCCACTACTAACCATATGTCTGTAACTACAAAACTCTAAAGATGTACTTTAACACCAGAAGTCATCTCACTGGGTGGATTTCTAGATTGCTTGGACTTCCATCTCTTTCCCACGACTGACAGTTTTGGTCCTGCTACCTTGATTAAAGTACAGGTGGAAAACATGTGTTTCTGATAGCGGGGCCGACAATTTGGAGATGATAAGCCATTAGAGAAGCACCACATCATCTTTGTTTGAAACTTTTTTTTTTTTACTATATGCAAAGTTCTTCCTATTGGTCTGTCAAGTCCTTTTAAATTATTCTATCCATGCTGTAAAACAGTACATATAACAAGATGTTGAATAGAGAGATAGTTAATGATCTTGACATTTAAATTGTCATCCTTAGGATTCACAGTTCACACCGCTCCTAGAGTTGCAGTGTCATTCTGTTTGCCTGCAGACTTAGGAAAACAATACAACATTGGTTCATATTAGAAATAATATCTTCACAACTATAATGTCTCTCTTTAAGAAAGAATTTGTCAAAAGTGAAAAAAAAAAGGAGGGAAGAAGAATATTTTGTAAATTGAAGTTATTGTGTGATCAATGAAGTAACAACTATGAATAAGCAATAAGTACTTGTCTGGCTATCCCCTAAAAAAGGACAGGAAACATTTGATATGGGTTTAATTAGTCCGCAACTTTATTATTAGATGTCTGGGACTACCCAGCAGATAAAAGTGTACAGTGCAGGTAACCCCATGTTTATTCCATAATTATCCAGGTGGCCTTTAACCAGCTCCCCCTCCTTTTCCATCCAAGTCCTTCCAGCAAATTTATTGCCGGGACCATACCATACCGTGGGGGCTCCCACCAGCTTCCCCTTTCTTTTCCATCCAGGTCCCTCCGGGGTGGATAGTGTAATGCCCACAGCAGGTCTTGAGCAAACCTGATATTTTACCACATAACGGGGAGGGAGGGTGGGTTCTGCTTCAGACTGTTCCATGTAAAAGGGAGCTTCAGGGCTGCTCCTTTTAAACCCAGCATTCCTAGGGGACAAGTCAGAGACCACGGTGTGCTCTTTTCAACAGTTTTCACCTCCCCTGCAGCTGTAAAGTACCATTTCTTTCATTCAACTAACCAGATAAACACCCTTTCGCTCCACTTGAAGGTGCAGGGCAGTCATTGTCTGGGTATACTGAAAGAAGGACTGGAGACATTTTACATGGGTTTAATTAGGCTGCAACTTTATTATTAAATGTATGGGATCACCCGGCAGATAAAAGTGGACTGTGCAGGTAACCCCATGTTTATTCCATAATTATACAGGGCAGCATTTACCATATCCCCCTCTTTTTCCATCCAGGTCTCTCCAGCAAATCCATTGCTGGGACCTTACCATCCACCCCCCTCATAGGATGATTAAGGTGGGATACAAGAATGGGGGTTGGCTCCCTGCCATACCAATCATAGGAGTCCCCACCTACCCCCCCTTCGTTCGTTTAAAAAACACCTCTTTTTAAGTCCTTTTCTAAGCCATTTATCTGGTCACTGTATACCTTTCCTATGGAGGACCTGCACTGGACATCTGCCAGTTGGAGGCTCCTGCAATTAACTTGGCTGCCTCCGCCCCCAAATCCAGTTGGGTTCCCAGATATCTTTTACTCCCCCCGCTTTTATGTTGGCCAAAATAAATGCATTACAAATCTTTACAGCGGGACCCCAGACTCCCTGAATAATTTGGTGCCCCAGGATGCTCAAATTGCTGAGCCTTTTATGACCCCAAGGGATTTGGCGACCCCCCTGTTAGAATTTGTCGAGCCTTGTCGACCCAGGTGGCGCTCCATGGCTCTCAGCGTGAATGCATGTCTGACAACACAGATCTGCATCAAGTCCCTTCTTGTCCTGAGCAGTAATTGAACTCATTTACACATTCCCAAACAGTGTTCTCCAGTGTGTGCCACGTCATGTCAGTGACTGCTGACGGGCCCCTCAGTGCACAGCAGTGACATGAGCTGGTCCAATAACACGACCAGCTCATGTCATGGCTGGTCCATGCCAACGCAGACTTGCCCCATCACTGGACCCCGGTTGCCAAACCTTAAGGCCACTAGGATATCTATGAATGTGCATAAAAAACCACAATCCTGTGCCAACAGAGCCACACCACCCCCTTCACGGTGAGTCTGCCAACATCTGGAATGGAATCACAACACATTAGTGGTGACGGACTACCTGAGGTTGCACACCGTATTCTATGCTTCCGAATTCCAACATCCAATTGTCAGAATTGCCTGTGTCCCTGTACCCAGCTGCACTACTGCTATTGTGACCACTGACTGTGAATGACTGAGAACCAAATTCTACAGGGAAGAACCAAGGTCTCAGCCTTTCCGGAAGATAACAATTGCTGCCCAGTCTCCATGATCATCGCCAGTTTAATATCCCTGCTTGCCCCTCCTGATCATCACCCAGTTCCAAGCCCCCCCTTGACAGTGCCCCTACATAGCCCAGGCATCAGCTTCCTGATTCAAAAAGTACTAAAACTGCTTTAGGAATGCTGCTCTGAGCAAGGCCATTCAGATTCCTGAGAATGTTAACTGTGACGTGCCCGCATGACTACTGCATGGGGCCATTGGCAAACAACCATCCTACTAGCAAACTTTGAGTTAAGAGTGCTGCGTGGATATGGATATCCATTTAGCCCATTGACAAATGTAACCATTTAGTCTGGGGATCGGCAACCTTTGGCACACAGCCCGTCAGGGAAATCCACTGGCAGGCCAGGACGGTTTGTTTACCTGCAGAGTATGCAGATTTGGCCGATCACAGCTCCCACTGGCTGCGGTTCACCATTCCAGGCTAATGGGGGCTGCGGGAAGTGGTGGCCAGCACATCCCTCGGGGGGGCTGGAGCCGCACACAGGGAGTGTCACAGCAGGGGGTGGCGACACGCCTGGCTGTCTGGGGAGGCCTATGCAACTTGTTGCTCATGCCCTTCCCCATTTCTTACTGTTCTGCTTCCATGTGGAGCCATGTGGCTGAGACCAACTGAAGTGCTGTGTTGCCTCCTCTTCCTTCAGACTGCTCCATGTAAAAAGGATATTCAGGTGCAGGGCTGCCCCCCATGTAAAACCCTGCATTCCTAGGGGAAGAGTCAGCAACAATGCTGTCGCGCCCCCTGCCTCACCAGTGATAAAGCTGTCCCCTTCGTTTGGCTTGCCAATCAAATACTCCCCTCCCCCACACACACGCTTAAAGGTGCAGGGCGGTCAATCTCTGGGCTTTATTTCTTTGTTCAAACTAATATTGATTACGTACCAGAGTAACTCCACTGAATTCAATAACTTTACTCCTATTTTCGTACCAGTTTATATAAGATCAGAATCATGTCCAGGAGCAGGGAGATGTTCACATCATAAAACTCTTGAATTTCCTTCTTGTGGTTACCATGATGGCACATATCACAGTTAAGGACAACTATACCTGTATTCCCCTCAGTGGGTCAGCAATGGCACCGACATGGCTTCCAACTCCCCAGCCATTGCCTTTCTCTGTGGAGACCCATTTCTCTCTCCCTTCTGACAAGGGTATTTCCAACATGCACAGTTCCCTGCCTTCACAGTGTATTTCCCAGCACAGACAGGTTGCCCAAGGACATCTGCTTGTTGTTTTTTCAGAGACTATTAACACGTGTGATTGCTAAAGTTGAAAGGTACCACATAGAAATTCCTATGCAAGCCTACTTTATTCTCAAGGTAAAAAGAATGACAGAGAAAACAGATTAAAAAAACAATAAAAGAACCTACACACATGCTAATAAATTTACCAGAATTAACCCAACCCTAACATCGATTCTGGCTGGAGCAATCCTTCAATCCGCATCCCCAAGAGTTTTCCTTTGTGGTCACAAGTTCATCAAAGCTCCAGCTCAGAAAAAAAAAACCCAGTCTTATGAGGCCTTATTAAACCAAGTCCTTCCAAACCTATCATAAGGATTGAGACCCTCCATGGATCAGACATCCTATCCATTTGCTGGATCTGGAAGAATGCCCTGTGCCAGTTTATAATTACACAATAGATAGATAGATAGATAGATAGATAGATAGATAGATAGATAGATAGATAGATGCTGTCTGATCCATGGAGGGTCTTAATCCTTATGATAGGTTTGGAAGGCCTTGGTTTACTGAGGCTTCATAAGACTGGGTGTTTATAAATATATATACCTTTCTTTGTCTTTTGGTCCCTGGAGAATCCAGCTTGAACTAGTATATGCATATCATTCCAGATGATGGCTTCAAAGGTTGATAATGGTGGAAGACAATTTATATTACCCTCTCCCTTATGGGGAAGGGAATGCCATATACACAGTCATATTTTAAACAGATTGTATCCCAAAGGTATTGACGCTAACTCAGGTTTCAGAGTAACAGCCGTGTTAGTCTGTCTTTGCAAAAAGAAAAGGAGTACTTGTGGCACCTTAGAGACTAACCAATTTATTTGAGCATCAGCTTTCGTGAGCTACAGCTCACTTCATCGGATGCATACCGTGGAAGTTTCCACGGTATGCATCCGATGAAGTGAGCTGTAGCTCACGAAAGCTGATGCTCAAATAAATTGGTTAGTCTCTAAGGTGCCACAAGTACTCCTTTTCTTGGCGCTAACTCAGTAAGGTTTAACTTAATTCAGTTAAGTTTATCTTAATTCCATAAGTTTTGTCCAAGATATTATAGGAAATTGTCAAATCTGTCACAGCATTTATGGTATGTTTACGTGTTGCTTTTGAGCTGATAGTTATTGTCACTGTGCCTCCATGGGTCACAACTGAGAATACAAAATTCAGGACAAACTGCTGAGAATGGGGGCAGACACACCCCAAAACTGGTGGTTATTCTCCCATAAGTTATACCAAACCAGGAACAAAAGTGATCTTCTATCTCACCACACTGGCTAACAAGAAGTCAGAAAAGCAGCCTCCTTAGGTTTTCCAGGCCTGGATTCAACACCCATACATGAGACTTAAAGCTGAGTGGTTATTTAAAGCAAATTTAATCAAACAAAAGGTTCTTCTGATCCCAAGGGAACAGCCACGTACCCACGTCAATATATAACTCAGATCTTACCCAATAAGCAAGTTGTTGCTAATCCTTTAGTATCTAATATTTAAAGTGGTTTTTTTTATAAAAAGAAAGAAACAAAGGTGAGAATTAAAATTGGTTAAAGGAATCAAATATATTACAATAATTGCAAAGTTCTTGGATCAGGTTTGTAGCAGTGATGGAATAAACTGCAGGCTTGTTAAGTCTCTGGTTGCTTCCAAATCATTGGAAGGTTCTCAGTCCCCTGGTTAGGATGCTCCTATTAATACAAGCTCATAGTCCACAGGTTTGAGCAAGAAGTTGCAAAATGGAGATGTTTCCACGGCCTTTTATAGCTTCTACCAATTGAAGGGTTGTGGAATTTTCACCGTGGAAAATTACAGGTAGCAAATTTGTGTTTGGGGTCACATGGGCAAGTCACATGTCCATGCATGATTTCGCTTAGTCACAGCAGAAGCCATTACCTATACTCCAGATGGAATACGAACATAAAAGCGTAAGAACGGCCATACTGGGTCAGACCAAAGGTCCATCTAGCCCAGTATCCTGTCTTCCAACAGTGGCCAATGCCAGGTTCCCCAGAAGGAATGAACAGAACAGGTAATGATCAAGTGATCTCTCTCCTGCCATCCATCTCCACCCTCTGATAAACAGAGGCTAGGGACACCATCCCTGCCCATCCTGGCTAATAGCCATTGACGGACCTATCCTCCATGAATTTATCTAGTTCTTTTTTTTAACCCTGTTATAGTCTTGGCTTTCACAACATCCTATGGCAAGGAGTTGACTGTGTGTTGTGTGAAAAAATACTTCTTTTAGTTTATTTTAAACCTGCTGCATATTAATTTCATTTGGTGACCCCTAGTTCTTGTGTTATGAGAAGGAACAAATAACACTTCCTTATGTACTTTCTCCACACCAGTCATGATTTTATAGACCTCTATCATACCCCCCTTAGTCGTCTTTTTTCCAAGATGAAAAGTCCCAGTCTTATTAATCTCTCCTCATATGCCAGCCATTCCATGCCTCTAATAATTTTTGTTGCACTTTTCTGAAACTATTCCTATTCCAATATATCTTTTTCGAGATGGGGTGACCACATCTGCACACAGTATTCAAGGTGTGGGCGTACCATGGATTTATATGGAGGCAATATTATATTTTTCTGTCTTATTATCTATTCCTTTCTTAATGATTCCCAGCATTCTGTTAGCTTTTTGACTGCTGCTGCACATTGAGTGGATGTTTTCAGAAAACTATCAACAATGACTACAAGATCTCTTTCTAGAGTGGAAATAGCTAATTTAGACCCCATTATTGTATGTGTATAGTTGGGATTATGTTTTCCGATGTGCATTAGTTTGCATTTATCAACATTGAATTGCACCTGCCATTTTGTTACCCAGTCACCCAGTTTTGAGAGACTCTTTTGTAGCTCTTCGTAGTATGCCTGGGACTTAACTATCTTGAGTAGTTTTGTATCATCTGTAAATTTTGCCACCTCACGGTTTACACCTTTTTCCAGATCATTTATGAATAGGTTGAATAGGACTGAGCCCAGTACAGACCTCTGGGGGACACCACTATTTACCTCTCTCCATTCTGAAAACTGACCATTTATTCCTACCCTTTGTTTCCTATCTTTTAACCGGTTACCAATCCATGAAAGGACCTTCCCTCTTATCCCGTGACTACTTACTTTGCTGAAGAGTCTTTTGTGAGGGACCTCATCAAAGGCTTTCTGAAAATCTAAGTACACTATATCCATTGGATCCCCCTTGTCCACATGCTTGTTGGGCCCCTCAAAGAATTGTAGTAGAATGGTGAGGCATGATTTCCCTTTACAAAAGCCATGGATGTTAAGTCCATTAATGGCTATTAGCCAGGATGGGTAAGGGATGGTGTTCCTAGCTTCTGTTTGTGAGAGGGTGGAGATGGATGGCAGGAGAGAGATCACTTGATCATTACCTGTTAGGTTGACTCCCTCTTGTGCACCCAGCATTGGCTACTGTTGGCAGACAGTATACTGGGCTGGATGGACCTTTGGTATGACCCGGTATGGCCATTCTTATGTTCTTATGTTCCAAACAGGAAATTAAATTCAAAATTTCCCGGGGAATTTCCTGTGTACCTAGCTAGTGCATCAGAGTTGAAAGTGCTGTCCAGAGTGGTTACATTGTAGCACTCTGGGTTAGCTCCCAGAGGCCAATTATGTCGAATTGCACAACACTGCATCTGCACTACACCAAATTTGACCCAGCAAGGTCGATTTTAGCGCTCCTCCCCTCACTGGGGAAGAGTACAGCAGTTAATTTTAACAACCCTTTAGGTCAACGGAACAGGGTTGGTTGTGTAGCTGCATTGCTTATAAAATTGACCTCATGCAGCTAAATTCGACCTAACCATGTAGTGTAGAGCAGGGCTAAATGATAGGTCTTGAAATGAAATTCTAATTATAGAATCATAGCAGTGTAGACTAGAAGAGACCTCAATAGCTCATCTAGTCCAGTGTCTTGCCCTCAAGGCAGGACTAAGTAATATGGTAACTCCTCACTTAACGTCCTCCCGCTTAATGTTGTTTCAAAGTTACCTTGCTGCTCAGTTAGGGAACATGCTTGTTTAAAGTTGTGCAATGCTCACTTATAACGTTTGGCTGCCTGCTTTGTACACTGCATGTAAGATTTTGTGGAAGAGCAGTGACTTTACAAGGGAGCTTTACAAGACTGCACAAGTTCCTCTTCTCCTCCTCCTTCTCCTACCTCCCAGAGCTTCCCCCACCGCCAAACAGCTGTTTGGCGGTGCTTAGGACTTTCTGGGAGGGAGGGGGAAGAGCGGGGAAGCGCCACATCTCCGCTCCTTCCCCTCCCTCCCAGAAAGTCCTATGCGCTGTCAAACACCTGTTTGGTGGCACTTAGGACTTTCTGGGGGTGGGGAAGCAGCGGGGATGTGGTGTGCTCGAGATAGGAGGTGGAGTGGGGGTGGGAAGAGGTGGGCCTGGAGTGGAGTGGGGGTGGGAAGAGGTGGGCCTGGAGTGGAGTGGGGATGGGAAGAGTCAGGCCTGGAGCATCCCCAGCAAAGTCAGCACCTGTTCTTCTCTGGGTAAGCTGCCACTGCTGCTGCGAAGGTGCTTCCTAGCATCCTTGCCTGCAGTGGGCTCTGCCTGTGAGGGATAAGCCAGGGGCACTCCCCAACCACAGTACAGTACAGTACTGTATAGTATATAATGCCTTTTGTTTGCTCCCCCCCCCCAAATGTCCTTGGAACCTAACCCCCCGCATTTACATTAAATCTTATGGGAAAATTGGATTTGTTTAACATCGTTTCACTTAAAGTCGCATTTTTCAGGAACATAACTACAACATTAAGTGAGGAGTTACTGTAACTAGACCATACCTGATAGTTGTTTGTTTAACCTGTTCTTAAAAACCTCCAATGATGAAGATTCCACAGACTTCCTTGTCAATTTGTCCAGTGCTTAACAACCCTGACAGTTGGAAAGATTTTCCTAATGTCCAACTAAAACTCCCTCATTGCAACTTAAGCCAATTGTTTCTTGTCCTATTCTCACAAGTTAAGAACAATTTTTCACCCTCCTCCTTGTAACAACACTTACTTAGTTGAAAACTGTTGTCATGTGTTTCCTCAGTCTTTTCTTCTCTAGACTAAAAAAACATTTTTTTTTCAATGTTTCCTCACTAAATAAGGAAGTCAGACTACAGATGATTATAGTGGTCATTTCTGGCTTTTTAATGAGGACTTCTGTTTTTCAGGGTTTATTCATTTCATCTGGGGGGTCATTTTTATTAATGTTTGAGTTTTATGTATATGTGCAAAAATCAGGGGTTTAGGTGACTTTTTCTTTGTATATACTCTAATGTATAATCTTTTTGTAATATTCTTTAATGTGCTTCAACATAGTACTTTTTAAAGTACTATGTTAAAGTGCACTTTGGAATTTTAGTGGACACCAGCATGGCCTAAATGGACCAGTCAATGTGCAACAAGTGAGTGTGCTTAAGAAGCCACATCCCCATAATCTTCATTGCTTCTCCATATAGACATGCCCTTAGACACAAGTAACCACTTCTGGTGGTTTTTATGGGTTTATTGGAAAAAAACCACTGATTTTTTTTTTTGTATTAGGGGTGTTTTATCCATATTTATCAATCAAAACTGAAAAGCAGAATCCCTACTTTTAATCTATGAATGTCCTCTCTCCCTTTACTTTTCATTCCATTTAGTTTGTCCCTCTGGGGAGGGGGGAGGGCTGGGGAAGGAGTAGGGGGACAGTTCATGGAACTAACATGATGTTTGCCTCTATCACATTGTTGACTCTGCTTATGCGTGTTCTTCCCTTTTCCTCATCCTCTCTCTGCCTTGTTTATTTAGATTGTAAGTTCTTTGGGGTAGGGACCATCTACTGATCTGTGTTTGTTCAGTGCCTAGTACAGTGGGACACTATTCTTGTTTGGCCCTCATAAATTACCATAATAAACATGATAAAAATAAAATAATTATAACAAGGTCCCTAAGGTGTAATAATAAATGGGTTTGTGCATCAGCAAGTTTTCTCAGCAAGCTGGTGGAGCTTTTGATGGAATTCACTTGCCCATTCCTTCTCTTCTCACTACAGAAAAACAGTAGGACTATGTCAAGCAAAAAGACCATTAGCCTATTGCAGTGTTTTTCAACCTGTGGTCAGTGGACCCCTGGGGTCTGCAGACTATGTGTAAGATTTCCAAACGGGTCCACACCTCCATTTGAAATTTTAGGGGGTCCTCAAATGAAAAGAGGGTGACAACCACTGGTCTATTATAACACAGGACTTGATGGATCAGAGTTGCCAGTTCATAGATACGTATATGAAATTGGGAAGGTGCATGATGCATAGATTCTGAAGAGGTCCAGATTTTATAGGAAAGCACAGAAAGGAACACTATTCCAACCACATTCTAGAGAAAAAAACAGGGTCTCTATTCTAAGGTGATTATTGAGGATCCTGCCTATGTCTTGGCCTGTTAGTTATTGAAAGTTTATCTGTATAGTGGAGATAGATGTGGTGTCAACAATTGCCTCAGCTAGAGTAGAATGATATTAGAAGATGTCTATGGAAGTCTGAAGAGGAATTAGAGATATCTTAGGAACCACAATGAGTGTGAGAAACATTGAACTCTTATCTGATCTTATTTTATTCTGTTGTATATTTTGCACAACATTTGAAGAAGGTTTTCTGCAGGCAGTGGAATAAAGACACAGAAAAGGCTACCGTATCTTAGCAACCAAAAACAGCCTGGGTGAATAAATCCAGAAATACATTGAGTGTCAAGAAACCTAATGATATAGGATATCCTCTGCCAATACTTTGCAACTACAACAAGAGATAGAATATAAATAAATAAAGTAACTGAAATCAAATGGCCACTAATGAAATTGTGGCCCAAAATTAAAGCTTTGCATTATTTCATTTTAGATAACTGCTTACCTGATTATATACTGCTTGATTTTTTAAAGAAAACTTTTCATATGCACACACAACAAGTAGAGCTCAGGGAATAACCTATAGTCTATAGGTTCATAGAGTGATGATGGATATAAATAGGGAAGACTAAGAGGGTGTGAAGGTGATAAAGGATCAATGGTTGAAGGTGATGCTTGGCTGATGTGCCTTGTCTGTTTTAGCCTGAGGAGTTAGTGCTATCTTTCAGTGTTCATCCACCTGAGGTTCACCTGGTGATATGTATGCATCCTACAATACTGGTCCTTTTTTCTTCACCAGCAGATGCAGTCTCTTAACTTCTTGCATTTCTCATACTCCAGCAGCCTCTTTATATGTCCTTATCTCATTCTGCAGATGAAGGAATATTTACTCTTCAGTCATTTTTTTTCCTCCAGTTTTTTAAGGGGCTTGTCACTCTTCCTTTTCTGTCCCCTTGAGATGTCACTGCTGAGGTATGGGTGATGGCTCAGGAGATCCATTAAAACTTTCTTCATTTTGCAATCTAGTGGGGAAGCAGCAGATAAGAAATCATCATTATATTTTGCATCTGAGCCATACCTGTGTTGTAAGTCTGGAATGCAGCGATGTAATGTACAGATAGGGCTTTACAGAACACATTGTTAGTGTTATCCTTTTAATATAATCCATCTTGTACAATTTTTCCCCCTGTAACTAACACTGGCTTTTAGGAAGAAATGTGGGAAACAAACAAGCAAAAAAGAGCCACTAAATACAGATTGTTAGTGTAAATAAATTGTACTTACCAAAAATTCCTTTTTTCCTGAAATTTAATGTTTTATTATAAATATAGGCCCTTAAATAATATCTGTGACATTGCACTCCATATGTTTTATGGAAATATGCTAAAGAGTGTGAATATAATGTAACTGGAATATGCTTCATGCAAAAGTTCTCTTGTAAGATATAATTACAAAGCTTATAATATACTGAGTATGTTCATCCTATTTGTATGTATGTATCATTTTTGCATCTGAAGCTACAAATATAAAGTATAACTCTGAGGTACTGTTGTAATTATGCAAAGTGTGGGCCATTGATGATGGTTTAGAATCCTGATGGCTCCCATTGACTAGGACAATTGGTTGTAAATGGCTCTGTTTACTTGCAACCCTCCCTGGGTACTTGCAGGCCAGCCCTGGAAGAAGGAAGAATGAGGTCTCACAGGACATGTGACCATGTCACAGGATACTGGAATCCATCTTAAACCTGGTGCTTCTCCCATTTAGAAGGAGGGATGGGGATCCAGAGAGACAAAAGATTCCTGCCTTGTGCCAAAGCTATAAAAGGGGGTGGAAGAGAACAAAGGGGGGCACCAGTCATGAGAAATCCCCTAGTTACAATCTGAGCTGGAACTAACAAGGACTGTACCAGGGGAAAGGATTGGGCCCAGACTAGGAAATAGTCTAGTCTGTGAAAGAAGATTATTGGAACACCTCTGATGGTGAGATTTTCCTGTATTCAGTTTCTTAATGTATTAGGCTTAGACTTGCATGCTTTTGCTTTATTTTGCTTGGTGACTTACTTTGTTCTATCTGTTATTACTTGAAACCACTTAAATCCTATATTTTATACTTAATAAAATCACTTTTTTTTATTAAGGAACCCAGAGTAAGTAATTAATACCTGGGGGAGCAAACAGCTGTGCATATCTCTCTATCAGTGTTATAGAGGGTGGACAATTTATGAGTTTACCCTGTATAAGCTTTATACAGAGTAAAACAGATTTATTTGGGGTTTATATCCCATTGGGAGCTGGGTGTCTGGATGCTGGAGATAGAAAACCTGCTGAGTGGTTTTCAATTAAAGCCTGCAGCTTTGGGGGCGTGGTCAGGGCTGGCTCTAGGTACCAGCTAAGCAAACTGGTACCTGGGGCAGCGCTGCTGAAGGGGCAACACTCTGGCTGTTCTTGGGGTGGCACTCCAGCAGCAGCCCCAGCGGCAATTCGACGGCAGCTCATCTCCGTTGTTTCTCACGGCAGCAGCAATTCGGCGGCCACTCTCTCCGATGTTCCTGTTCTCTCCGGCTGTGGCGTATTCGGCAGGGTTTTTTTGTTTTCATTTGCTATGCAAAAAACATAGAGCCAGCCCTCGGCATGGTTCAGACCTGGGTCTGTGTTGCAGCAGACTAGCATGTCTGGATCAACAAGACAGGGTTTTGGAGTTTCAAGCTGGCAGGGAAAATGAGCTCAGAGGTAATTTCAGCACGTCAGATGACAATCCCAAGGGGATCTCTGTGACTGAACCCGTCACAATAGCTATATTGGAACAACAAATGGAATTGAGTAGTAATAAGAGCCCATGGCAAAGATTTCTGAATATTCCCTCCTGTACTTGAAAGTACCATTTTAGCACTGACAAATTACATTTGGATGTAAATATTTTAAAATGATGATCATGGTTGCTTATAGTAACAATGACAACAGTGCATATCATGTTCAATGACACACCATGAAAGGCTGCTTTGCCATGTAATGTGCTTGTGGATCTTGAAAGAGGAACATCAAGAGGTTCATTGAGATGAGAGCAGGAGAATGGAAAGAGATTAAATGTAGGATAAACTTTTACATTAGGTGCTAAATATCAATTACAATCATTCATGCCAGTGAAAATGAGCCCATTATACTGATTAGCTGTAACTGAGCAGACTATGAGTGTTGCCTGTAGAATTTAGTTCTGTGACAGAGTGCTGTTATCTGTCAATAAGTAATATTTAATATGGTTAAATGTATGGTAAAATGGAATTATGAAAGTTAAATGACTTTTCTGAACCTAGTCTAAAACTGGAAGGAAGGAAGGAAGGAAGGAAGGAAGTTCACCTTGCAGACAAACAAACAAACAAACAGACAAAACCCCACAATCTACTGGAGCCATATACTAAACTTTTGTAAGGTGGTGAATTAGCACCTGTAATATCAGTCTTCCCCAGAGTGAGGGGATAGGCATTTTAGACAGCTATTGTATTTTTAAGCCTGCAAAGTATTGTTTCAGGGGTAAAATCAGAGACAGCAAAGTGGGGAAACTGTAGTAATAACAGATATACAGGGCACTTTACAAAAATTTCCTCATTTGCATATTTTGTACTTATTATTATTACTACATCTTTCACACCTCAGTGTTGGTGTATAGGGTGGAAACCAGTCTCTTTCATTCTTCTCTCTCATTTGCTGTTGCTTCTATTTGCCCTGTGGTGTTGAGATAAATAGTTCTGCCCTCCCAGCTAAGAGTT
The DNA here is from genome assembly GCF_965140235.1 of Caretta caretta. Taxonomy (NCBI): domain Eukaryota; kingdom Metazoa; phylum Chordata; order Testudines; family Cheloniidae; genus Caretta; species Caretta caretta. The sequence continues at coordinate 72,048,306 of NC_134206.1, read as the reverse complement.
CTTCTTAATGCTTCTCTTGGGTGACCTTGTTTCCTCACTCCAGCTGGCTTCCGCTTACAGCTTCATGTAGGAGTCTGTGTGTTGGCATCTGAAGTATGTCTCAAGTATGTCTAGCTCTTCCTTCTGATTCTGGTAGAAGAGCTTCTGGTTGGTGATTTCTCAGATCTCTGGTTGGTGATTAAATCTTTCCAACCAAAGCCCAGAATTTTTCGCAGGTACTTGTTTTCAAAGATGTCTACTTTTCTTCCTACTATTTTAGTAGCTTTCCAGTTCTTACAGCCATAAATTAGCACTGAGATTACATTTGAATTAAAATGGTTGCCAACCTATCCTTGATGTCACTTCTTTCTTGAGGTCCCCACTGATTAATACAGTGCTGCCCAGGTAGATGAATTGTTGTACTTTCTTGATATTTTTGACTTCTAATGTGATATAGCTGCTCAAGGATTTTTGTTTTAGCATAACTAATTTTGAGCCCTTCTTGGACTGCTATTTTTGCAAGGTTGTCTGTTTGTAACTTTTCAGGGGTATCAGTAGTGCAATATCAACAGCAAAATATAGGTCTTCTATGCATTCGCCATCTACCCATGCCATTCCAGTTTTTGTGTTGTTAATACACATCTTCATTATCCAGTCTATTACAATTCCAAACAGTGGGGTTAAAATGCAGCCCTGTTTCATGCCAGTGTCCACACTGAACCACTGTGTTGTCTGGTTCTTCACCATTACAGAGCACTTCCCATCTCCATACATGGCTGTGATGTTGATGACAAACTGGAATTTTATAGGACTGAAGAATATTTCAAAATATATGTCTGTGGAGGTTGTCAAATGCCCTTTGAAAAATCAGTGAAACTGATTAAGAGGGGATATTTCCATTATATAATTCACTTACCATCCTTCTCAGTGCGAATATCTGATCTTCACAGGATCTCTTGGGCCTGAATCCAGCCTGTTCTTCTGTAAGTTTTGCATCCACTGCCTCTTTCATCCCATATAATACTGTAAGAGGGAGGGAGAGCCTAGAGCACTGGTCCTGGTGTAAGACCTGAGGCCTGAACCATAGTCACCAAAGTTAGGCCAGACCGTGAACCAAAGTCAGGCCATGTATTAAAGCAGATGCTTACAAGTTAACTATCTGATACATGAATTTGCCAAGGGCACTGCTAGCATTGCTAAAACACAGACACTCCTAAGAAGGAACATATACTGGGAATGTATGTGAACAAAATCCAAAAGATTAGCCCCTGACCTACCACCAGATAAGAGGGTTCGTTAGAAGTGATGAATAGGGATGTTTTGCTTGAGACATTTGGAGCAAAGTACAAGGAGAGGTAACAAGAAGGTGTCATGAAACACGTAAGTTGCTTGTCTCAGTCTATAAATGTTGGGGTACCTCACCTTAACTTTTTGTGAGGTCTAGGGGACAGCAGAAATTCTCACTGCACTCAGGTATTAGTGTAACTATAGCTCCTATGCGATGCTAGGACTGTGCTTTTAGGGCAATAAACCTGGCCAAGTGCCTTTGTCACCAAACTGTGCTTGTGGTCTTTCTTTATGAGTAACATAGAGGTCTGCTGAATTATCAGGCTGCATTCTAATAACACTGGAGCTCCAAGAATATAAGCACCGACAAGCTGTAACAACCTATTGTCAACATTCTGCAACAGCATTCTTAACAGTATCACAGTGCAGAAGGTTTTCCCTACAACAGAGAGTAATGTAAGTCCTCTCCAGTTGTTACAGTCAGTAAGATCACACTATTTTGGGTATTCTGACAATGATTCAGTATTTTCATTGGTCAGGATAGGGTCTCTTTTCTCCACAAACATCATTTAGCACCTCTGTCAATTTCATTAGGATGGTGGTATCAAGTACTCTGAGCATTCCTGCTGTAATCTGATTTTTTCTCATCACTGAGATTTTTTTTTTCAGATTTCTGATTGCAGCCTGAACTTCTGACATCTCTTTTGGACCAATTTTAATGTCAAGTTGATCAGGTTCATGGCTTTCTTCAAAGTCTGGTGCTGAGGTGAGGCTAGGGCTAGTGAGGACTTCTTTGAAATACACTGCCCATCTGTTTTTTCTGTTATACCTAAGTTGTAAGCATTTTTTTTCATTGATTTTTATTGGCCAATGCCCTGTTTTGAAATGTCTACACATGGTTTTAGTCACTAGGTAACACTCTGTGGTTTCTATCATAAAAGCAGATTCAGCTTTTGATGCTAGGTCTTTATCATATCCCTGGTTTGTCTTTCCAGGCATTGCTTTTCATACTCTGTTATACTCCTCCTTTGTCCCTCCCCTGCTGGTAATAGCTCACGTTACCTGATCACTCTTCTTACAGTCTATATGGTAACACCCATTGTTTCATGTTCTCTGTGCATAAAAAAATCTCCCCACTGTATTTCCACTACATGCATCTGATGAAGTGAGCTGTAGCTCATGCAAGCTTATGCTCAAATAAATTTGTTAGTCTCTACGGTGCCACAAGTACTCCTTTTTTTTTTTTTTTTTTTTTTTTTGTTAATGCACCTGTATATCTTGGACGGATGACCTTAATCTTGAGCTGATGCAGTTGTGATTATTTTTTTTTCTTTTTTCCCATCTGATGAATTCCATGTTTCTTTATGTTGATGGTTCCCAACCCATTCTTCCCCATTGCTCTTTCCATTCCTTGGTTGTCACATACTTCTTCAGCATTAAATTCATCCATCACAAGGAGTAAGTCATGTTTAGATATTCTGTCAATCACACTTCGGAGGCAATTGTGGAACTCATCTTTATCCTTATTGCTATGTTCCTCTGTTGGAGCATAACATTGTATGAGTGACATGTTTAGGAATGTGGTTTGTAGTCTAGTGCCTATGATGAATTGGCTAGTAAGTTCCCAGTTGAGGAGTGATTTTTCAGCAGATTCTGTCATAATGAGTGCTACTACCGCTGAGTGTTTGTTGTCACTATGATCTGAGTAAATCAGATGTTTCTTCTCTTGCTTGAAGAGCTTCTTATCTGCAACTATCAATCTGCTCTCGCCGATACCCAGCATTTCAAATCTATAGCTGTCCATCTCCCTTATGGTCTGCAAGATCTTGATGTTTGAAGCATTGTTCTCACATTCTAATAACCAATTCTGAAGTGTGTTCTTGCTGCCGGCAACAAACTTTCCAGAATCCTCACATTCACCTGCAACTGGCTTTCACCAGAAGCCTTCATGCAGCATGTGGGGTTGGCCGTGTTTATTTTAACTGAAATGGTATACTGGTTCTGTTTTTATAACAAGTGAGGTGTTTTTACAAGGCTATTTGTAGGTGACTAGCCTTGTGCTCTACCCTCCATAGTTTATCCGGGATTGGGATCATATCGAAGTGCAGCAGGCAGAGAAGAAGTGATATAAGGGATAACTGACAGACAGGGAGGAAAGGTGCTGGAGGTCCCTTGTAGGAAGTGCTCGGAGTAAAACCTGAGGTACTGCATATTAGGATGAAGCACAGAGGATTTGGAAGACCAGTGCAGCTGCCATCCCTGAAGCTTCTGGGTGAGAAAGCACAGAACAGCTGAGGCCTAGGTGAGCCCCTCACCCAAGGGTACACAACCAGCTAGGACAACCAAATGCTACTAACATGCCTGGAGCAGCTGTTAGGTTTGCATATGTAATAGAGACTTGATGGCTCAGGAGGCCTAGTGGTTAGTGTCCTTAGTGCCCCTTCCCTGTGGATAGGTCTTGCAGTCCAGTCCCTCTTTTAATCAGAGGTACAGTGAGGTGGGCAGGAGATTTATATGCCTCCTGTAGTAGGGGCAGTTGGTAGGGGAGTCTGGGCTAACCCACTCCACCGGGCACTGACCCAGGGCTCTTGGAGAGTGACAGTGCCTGGCCCGCAAAGGTGTCCTCCGAGTTACCTTTCCTGGGTCTCTTCTTACCACCAGCTTTTCTCTAAGAGTCTCCAGTCCAACATAAGGCAAAAAGAAAAAGAAAAGGCAAGTAAACTGTCAGCCCTAACTGGGCTCAGAATACAGTCTTATTCCTTTGGGGAGGCTTCTCTGTTGCCCTTGTCATGAGCCTTGAGGGTAGGTCTGTCCTCCTTCCCAGACTTCCTTGTGGGCCTGGGCTTGTATGTAATTCCTCCAGAATCTAAGAACTTTGAGTTGGGGGTTTAGGCAAATTCACACCTACAGAGAGATACCTCTAGTTCAAACTGGATTCTCCAGAGACCAACAGACCAAGAAAGGAATTTTGGGGGGAAATCCTAACTTTAAACTGATTAGGACCTTCTTTGTTGGGGTGATCTCTGGTAAGCTTATTAGAATGTGTGTAGGCTCTTTTATTGTTTTAAGAGGTTTACTCTGTAATGCTTTCATCTTAATAATAAATGTGCTTCCTTAGAAAGAGCTGTGTGTTAACTTAATTGTGGGGAATTACACTGTTTACAGCCTCTGAGGAGAAAGCAAGGCAGTCTGCCTTGCTGGGGAACTCACAGTGTAGGCAGGGAACTGTGCAACCTGGAAATGGCCCAGTCAGGAGGGAGAGACACATGGGCCTTCACCCACAGATGGCTAAAGAGGTGGAAGCCTATAAGTGGGCACCTTGCTGGACCACAGAAGGGGAATACACGTGTCATTGCCCTGAACTCTGAAACTAGTAATATACTTTTTTAATCTTAAATGAAATTTAATAGGCTCAGCATTTAATTTTGTAAATTCTGTGGCATACCATCAGTATTTTTCTTCTTCACTGAAGCTATGTTTAGATTTATTTTTGAATTAGCATCTTTCTTCACAGTTTCAGCAGGTCTTTAATCTTATTTACATTACAGTAAGACTAAAAAAAAAAAAACACCTCTCTCTCCTGAAACCACTTCCCTTGTTATCTTCTTCCATTCACAGAATGACAGACAGATGATAAAGAAATCAGTGACATTTTCTTTTGATTTTTGTACCATACAGAAAATGTAATTGTTTTAAACAGTGTAAAATAAGCCTCTTATATTTATTACATTAGACATTGATGTGAAAACAAATCTGGGTTGTACACAGTACATTTAAGGTCATTCATTTATGTGGCAATATTAAATGCAGCTTTAGAGTCAATTTAAAATATAAAAAAATAGAACATATTGCTCTATCATATTACTGTATTGCTACACAGAAACAGTTAAATTTAAATTCTAATTAGAACATGAATTATATGGGATAGTGTTTAATTATCAAATTGAAATAATTCCAACAAATTTTATGGAATTTCATATAATTTGCATAAAATACAATCATTGAGGGAGAGAAACTATTGGTGTCACCTTACTAAAATGCCAGTTTCTGCTGTTTCAAATTCTTGATACACAATTTAAACATTATGAAAGCAAATTCTTAAGCCCGTTCAATTCCACGGAAAACAGTGGGATTGTAGCATGGGTGCCAGCACAGAATTTCACCCTGTGCCCAAACTTAAAGGACTGAATCATGTCTTTGCCCTATATGAGGGGACAATATGTTGTTGCAGTGCCCCTAGAGCAGCCCAGAAAGGAGGTTGTGACTCTGAGGCCCTGTCTTGCTGGGAAAAAAATCCTGTTAACTCAATTAAATTATCTTCACATGACCAAAAATACCCACTGAGGCATTAGTTAACATGTTTGAAGCCATGTTTAGCCTAACCTTCCTCCTATGGTATGCTTACGCTGCAGCTTGGAGGTGTGATTCCCAGCATGTATACAGGGACTCACACTAGCTCAGCTGAAGCTAGCATGCTAAAAATAGCAACACATGTGTTGCAGCACGGGCTACAGCTTGGGCTAACCACATGAGTCCAAAATCACCTAATCCCCTAGGTTTGAGCTCAAGATGGTTAGCCTGAGCCACCACCCATTCCATAACACCTACTCTATTATTTTTAGTGTGCTAACTCAAGCTGACCTAGTGTGCATCTTTCTACTTGCACTGGAAATCCAGCCTCCCAGCTTCAGTGTAAATATACCCTCTCTGGAGCTGCAACTATTTTATTTGTGTAAATAGGTTCTGCTCCTTTTGCCTCCAGCACTAGCATTCCTGTGCTACTGTATATTCTCTCACTCCACCCAATTTTGCCTCTTTGGGGAGGTAGAGCATATTCAGGCCATATTTGCCTGCCAAACCTCTATGCTTAGTGAATGTGAACATTGTTTTCTGCACTGCAGCAATTGGAAGGGCTCCCTGAACTTTGTGTTCCGTCATTCACCTGGCAAAAACAGACACAAGGTGACCCTAAGTGTGTACAATCATATACAAATTGGATGAGATTTTCCAGGCCAACTAAAGGATTTAGACACACAACTTCCATTTACATTTATATTGTTTTTAATCAGTATAAAATGAGGTTCTCTCATTTAAATTATTGGACAATACAATTAGAGTTAAAGGGAATTAATGGGAATTGTGTATCTAAATCCCCTCATTGTTTCTGAAATTTTCCATAACCAATCCTCTAGGATACACAAACACTAGCCCAGATGGACAGGGATAGTGAAGCCTTGTTTGTGTTCTCAGTGATGTCTGATGGTGTGGGAAGGATTCAGATTCTCAATCTTATAATACCTTGGTTACTCATGGTACTTTGTTAGGGAATATTTGTTCAATAATTAGCTAACTTCAATACAATACTTTACAAACCTGTGCAACAATGTTATTAAAATGTAAGGTTCTCACCAGCAAACTGTGCTGTCTGTGTCTTACACAACCTGTTCAATGAAGTGGAGAGTTTGAGGCTTTTGGGCTGGGAAGTACCCACCCCTCTTCTTGCCTCACACTCACATAGTGCTAAGCTGCCATTGTCAGCACCACCACAGGAGGCTGCAGACCTATTCCACAGCCCCTCAAAGTGCTGTATTCCCTGTGAGAACTATGCAAATGTGTGTATGAGGAGCTGCTCTAAGACTGGATACTGAGCAGGAGAGGTGGGTAGAAGCATCTGCCAAAACACCAAAGCCAAAGAATAGATGGAGAAGAAGGAGGCTGTTCCTTCCATCTGTCCAAGTTTCTACTGAATCCTAATGACCCAGGAATTGTGATGCTCTCGAAACCTGACTTTTGCTCTGCTAGGTTTTCCCTGTTCTAGGACACAGACAAAAAATACCAACATATGTCCTGGTTATTCTTTTCATTTAAGAAATTAGATAGGACTATTTTGTTTAATCTGGTCATCATCATCGGCAATCCCTTGATTTGAAGAGGATCTCTACCACAGATTAACATATAGGTCTGGAGATCATAGAATCATAGAATCATAGAATATCAGGGTTGGAAGGGACCCCAGAAGGTCATCTAGTCCAACCGCCTGCTCGAAGCAGGACCAATTCCCAGTTAAATCATCCCAGCCAGGGCTTTGTCAAGCCTGACCTTAAAAACCTCTAAGGAAGGAGATTCTACCACCTCCCTAGGTAACGCATTCCAGTGTTTCACCACCCTCTTAGTGAAAAAGTTTTTCCTAATATCCAATCTAAACCTCCCCCACTGATGAGATGATCCTGAGATGAGATACTGGAACCACAGATCTGTCCGCAGTAGGTACAGACATTTCCTGGTGGGTCAGCTGCCTGCTGGGAGAAAGTTCTTGCTTTTTCCTTCCTTCTCTCTCCATTTTCAGCTTCGAGGGCAAGGTGCTTCTCTTTGAACCAGGCCACTGCCGGATGGAGGATGACACGCCATTGAGGTCGGTTGGTGGCTTGTTCCTCCCAGTTTGTGATATCCACATCCGTTTTCTTGAGATACGCTTTCACAGGAAATGCTTAATCTGGTAGCACACCTTGCAAAGCACTGCTGGGCCACTGACTAAATAAAATACATTTATTGAGTTTAAAGCTAGCCTGTTTAGGATGAACCTGTAACAAAAACAATCCACCATAAGGCAAGCACACTAATAATTCTATCACTCTTTAAAAACTATGATCAGTTGCTATATACAGGAAGTCCAACCTATAAATGGAACTGAACATTGACATTCAAATTCCTGAAAACAGGCTAAATTGGGCCAGATGAGTGATGAGTTCTGTAAAATAGGGCCAAAACTAGATTAAAAATAGATACAATAATTATGGGTTTCTTATTGTATTGGCTTGTTGTTTTCTTTTCTATTTAAACTCGTAATGCAGTAAAGAAACTTTCCTGCATTCACAGTAAATCCTTGCTGTCTCTAGAAATGGATTTGTATTTCTTTACTGATTAGATTCACTGATTAGGTTTCTGTGAGTGATTAGCTTTGCAGGGCCAAATGTAGGTGAAACCTGTATCAGCAGAACTTGTAACATTTAACTGCTATTGTAATGCAATTAGTTTAGAGGGTATTATTTTATGTTCCAGAGCATTAATAAACTGAAATTAACAGTGGTAACCATAGTAACAGAGTAGTGATTAATGACAGCTACTCTAATTGCCATAGAAACAAATCTAAAACAAATAAATTGCTTGCTTTTCTCTCTACCAAAGTCAAACTGAGAGCTACAGAAAACACAATTATCAATGAATAGCTTGCTTGTTCTGTCAGGGAAAATGGTAGTTTTCAGTGTTATTTCCAGACATATTTTATCTTCTTCCAGAAGCTGGGTCTCATCTAACTGGTCAACACAAGAGACTAGGATATTTTTATGCAGCTTACTATTAGGAATAAACATTTTGGCATTCTAAGTGCTGAAGGAACTATTAGGTTCTCTCTGTTCTGGGGCACAAACAATACCACCACATTTCCAGGTTATGGTTTTCATTTAAGAAATGAGATTGTACTTTTTTTAATATATTGGTAGAACCCCTACATTTAACCTGTACTTAATTTTTTTCTTTACTGCCCTAGACTTATTTGGGTAATTATTAGGTAACTTACCAAGGAGTACTCCTCTCCTCTGAATGTAATATCGTATTATTAAGGTGAGGCGAGGTAAGGTAAGGATCAGTTTTTCATTTCAAGCAGGGAGTCAAAGTCTTTCAGTAGTATGAAGAATACAACGTATCCTCCCCAAATTTATGGCATAATCAAAAGTGCACACACAATCTGTGGGTAAAGACCGAGGGCTAGATTTTCAACAATTGTAAAGCAGCGTAGTTCAACTGATTTCAGTGGAGCTGCACTGGTTCATTTAATGTGAGAGCTAAATCCACAGAGGGCTTAGGTATCTAACTGCAACTTTTAGAGCCTACGTTCAAAATTGAGATCCTCAAAACCCCCGCTTAGCTGGTTCCTAACCCTATAGGTGCCTAAATTTCCAGAAAAATCCCCTAAGTGTCTGAATTTCTGCCAGTGGACATATACAAAGACACCTAACTTGTAACACCACTGAGCAGCTCAGCAACTAAGCTCTGGAGGGTCCTCAGACTAGGTGTTCCCATTTCCCACTTATCTTGCCTAATCCAGTAGGCATGCTCAGAAGCCACTTACCAGACTGGACCCAGCACAAAACACTGCCACTGAGGAAGTGGTTAAAGTGTTCCCTCCTTACCCCAGTGGTTAGAGCACTTGCTGGAAATGTCAGAGACCAGGCTTGATTCAGAGCATAGTTTTGAACCCAGGTCTCTGAACTCCATGCTCTAATCACCAGGTTATACAGTATTTCTCAGCTGTTGAAGCTGTTCCACTTTGTATGAAATATGTAAATATTCATTTGAGCAGAGGATAGAAAGTGGGTCTCCTGGATGAGGGCTATCCAACTGGAATAAAGAGTTATTGTTTCTGGCCCAGTGATTATCAAAGTAATAATTTCCAACGTCAAGTTTGCAGAGTAGCCGCCGATGCTGTGGGCCTGATCCAAAGCCAATTGAAATCAATTAGAGTCATTTTATTGACTTCAGTAGGCTTTAGATCTGACTCTGTACAACTATAGATAATTCTGCTTTGGATGATTTCATTAATTTTGAGGCTACCCTGTTCATTTCTGATTCATTGTGTTACTGTTCTATGGTGTCACTTTCTTATTGTTTGCAATCTATGAATAAACCATAGTTTTATGTGGATTGAAAAGAAAAAAAAAACACACCAAGTTTAGCTCCTTTAAGATACCCACTTGTTAACATTGTATGAATGATTTCCCAGTAATGATCAGGCTTTATAATTTAACTGGTGTATGCGAGTCTGGCCCTTGTTCTTTCATTTATGTTTGTACAGTATGATGCTTTGAAAAAAATGTCAATTATTATTATTAATATTTATTACATTTTTATGCTTTTTAAAAAGATTTACGGAGCATCTACAGGTTTATGTAGTTCAGCTGAGCCAGAGGCAGCACAAACAGTAGCTTCCAGTGTGCAGATGAACAAAAAGAAGAATAGCTGGTGCTTTTTCATGTTATCTGTATCCCTTGAACTCTCATGAGCTGTGAAACTAGGCAGGGTTCATGTGAGAGAGTTGCTTCAGCAAAGAGGCCCTGATTTTCTGCCTGGTGATGGCTTGTTCCTGGGTACTCTGTGCTGGCAGATGGCATTTCTTGTTGCTGTGTAAAGTGCTCAGACTGTGTTCTGAGGTAAAATACACACAAGCTATAGTTTTTTGCAAAAAAAATTGTAGCACAAAAATAGATTTTTGTAAAGCTTTGCTAAAGCAAACTTTCTCCTAGAATAATCACCACTGATTGAAAAACCTAATGCTGCATCAGGAATCTAAACAGAACCTGAGTTTGCAAAGCATTTGGACAACAGGTGGGCAGAACTCCTCACATGAGTGAGCAGATTTTGTCTTTGCCAATTCTTCAGAGTGTTTTCTTGTGTCAGTTTAATTTCCATCTTACCGGAAATGAGCCTAAACTAGTCATCTTTTAATCTAAATTCCTGTCTCTGACAAGCCTTTAGGGAGAAGGGAAACAATGCTGTTAGAACCTGTTAAAAGAGTCAAAGCTGAAAGTCATCAGCATAATGATGATATTAGCCCATGGATCTTCGTAATGTCCTTAGTGGTTTCTGATAAACACCAAACTGCTCGGGCATGCCACAACTAAAAATCCTGGAGGAGGAAGAACAGTTACCTTGAGCCACCTTCTTTGATTTCTCTGAAAAGAAAGAGTGGGACAACTTGAAGGCAATTCCTTAAAAAGGAAAAGTTTCTTTAGAACTGGACCTAAAAACACTAGAAGCCTTTTTTTCAAGCAGTTAAAGCCAAAGTCTCAAAAACACTGGTCTCAGTTTTCCATTGGAATAATGCCAAGGCCAAGAAGATATTAAACATCAATTTCTGCGGGTCACTATGATGCACGATCATAATTTGCTGTACCTGGGGATAACCCTGTACCACACACTCAGCTTCCATCACCACCTTGAACAAACCAAAAGGAAAACAAAGGCCAGGGTCAACATCATACAGAAGCTTGCAGGAACATGTTGAGGAAGCAACACACACATTCTCTGAATATCAATATTAGCTCTGGTCCACTCAGTGAAACACTGTGCCCCAGTTTGGAGCGGAAGCCCACACACTATTTTGGTGGACACCGAAATTAGCTTCGCTCTCCGCATAGTTAGCAACACCCTCCCATCAATATCACTTCCACGGCTATTGGTACTGGCTAACATTGGGCCAGAAAATATCTGACGAGATGTTGTGACAGTTAGGGAGTCCATAAAGATTATGGCAAATATTACACTACTGCTCCACTGTGACCTAAAACATTCTCTTTGCTCCCGCAACTAAAATAAATTGAAAGCAAGGGAATTGCCGAACTGTGACGTGGTGCAAACTGTCAGACACATCATGGACAATTGCCCAATCTATTCTGATTGTGGAGGTGCCGGTTCACGTGGCTACTCCCACTTCTCTGTACTGGATAAGAAACCTTAAGATCTAACTGTAGTCATGCCATTGCTTTCACTGTTCCACCATAACCATACGAATATAGAAGAAGGTTTCATAGTCAAGTGAGTAACATCTTGGTCTAAGAGGTCATTGGCAGATCTAAAAATTTCAGCCTGGATGTCTACCCTCTGTTCATTATTCTGAGGTGATAACTGACTATCGTAGTTATTGCTGACTCTGTGACAAAACTTGGACTGAAGTTTGAAAATATCAAGTATTGCTGGAGTTGACAGGCTATCACTTTCTCAATGACTTTTTCCTGAAAGGGAAGGCTATATGCTGGATGGCAGATAGGGAAGTGAATTGTTAACCAGAACTGGGTTTTGAGTAAGCACCAGCATATGGTATGTTTTAGAGTTCAGCAGCTCATTTTTACAGTCTCCCTCCATTTTGAATTTAGCCTCTGTTTTTAACCAAGGGATGCATAATATATCTCACATATAGCGGGGGCGGGGGGAAATCACTAGATGCAACAAGAAGTTTTGTGACTGACTGAAATTTAGCCAGTGCGGGACATATGTTCTCTTCAGCATTGACCCTGGTCCCACAGATTAAACCAAACCAATAAATATTCTCTGAGATGTATTGTCACCACGTGCTTGTTGCCCCAGGTAGGCCTGAGCCTATGGAGTACAGCTGAGCAGAGGATGGAAGTTCCGTTCTATGAAAGACTTAAAGATTTCAAAATTTGACTTGGTTCCAAATCATACTGAAAAGAGAACTTTTCAAAATTCTTTAGGACATTTCCAAAGAAAAAATATTTTCAGGTAGATTAAGATGTTTCAATAGGACAACAAAATGGTTCCTTTTGATTTACACTCATTATAATATACAATTATTGCAAAATGAAAAATCAAAATGTTTCACTCTGAAAGTGTCAAAACAGGGTATTTCAAGGTTGTTGGATTTTTTTCCCTCCAATTTTCTTTCAAAATGAAATTTCAGCAAAATCAACTTCATTTTGTGAATCAGTTCAATTTCAATGGAATGGCAGAAGAAGGTTCCATTAAAATTTCTTCAGTGAGGACTGATACACAAAAATTGCCTAGAGTCTGCTACAGTATTATGAGAGCTCTTTGGAGAAAGAGACATCTCAAATAGATGATGGAAACAATTGTGGTTCATCCAGCAGTTCTTTACCCTTTGAGACATCACAGATTATAGAATAAGGGCAAAAACATCTTAGCCTTCATCACTAGTAAGCATTAGTATTACAAAACTTCCCTGCCACATTATTGCTAGTCTTCTGATGCTGAAAGCAGATAGGGCAGTGTTAGGCAGGGGCCGAGCATATGCCTACCTTCTTTCCTGACACTGCTCAAACATTTGATTGTTAATTTGGATGCACAAATTGATACAATGGTATAATAAAGTGGGAAGATGAACCTTGGGCAGTTCATCTCTAATCAGTCATTGAGATCTCAGTAGAAATGGTAAACCGGCACTACTTCACTTCAGGCCATGTCAGCAAACAGGCATTGGAAATGAGTGACATATGCTGTGACAGGTTGGGGCCCTCGTTTGAACAACTGCAGGGGACAACTTCAGCAGATTGGGTACAGTTTGGGTCATCAAACCTGAGTGAAAAGACATGAACAAATTCATCAACATTATGAAACATCTGATCTCCCCACTCCAATCCAGTGTTTCACTCATCAATAAACTGAAGATGATCCATACCTTAGTTTGGTCATTCAGGTACATCACTGGCCAAAACAGGAACAGCTGGCAACACTGATTGAGGAACCCAAAAACTTCCAACAGTTCCCATCAAATCTCTCTGATAGCAGGATCTTCAGCTCTATATCTTGTGCTGGAACAGCTAATGGGGGTGGGGAGGAAGGGGGCTGGGATCTGCAAGCACAAGAAGGCATTTTCCCATTGTAGTTTGGTCACTTGGTTTGGAGACCTTGACCTACCTCCACCACTTCAGTGATGGGAGTGCCTAGAAATTTCATTTTGACTGTAGGGGGCATCTGTTGGGGTTGGTACTGCTTTGAGCAGGGGGTTGGATTAGATGAACTCCTGAAGTCTCTTTCAACCCTAATCTTCTAAAAATCTAGGAGATCTTTCTTGGCCACTGAGCCTGACAGGTCAATCTGCCCAAACTGTTAGATACCAAGACATGAAAAGTCAGACCTTGTGGTTGGAACAGTAGCTGTTGGCCTAGTTGTTTTTATGGTGGCAGTTGTGCTGTGAACCAGAGCCAGCATTAAAAGCTGGAATCAGTAGTCAAGAGCAAGGTTAGAACAAGGCGAGCATAGGACAGAAAGCTAGGCTGTCGTGAGGTCAGGGCTGGAGTAGGAGCAGGGCTGGTAACAAGCCTGGAGCCAGGGCAGGGATGGAGCATCCTAACGCCTGTAGAGTCTGTCACAACTATAAAACAGGGTAAAATTCCAAGCCATGAAGTGAAATTGGGCAGACTGAGCTGCTGTTTCTCCTTTGAGGCTATATACCTGGTCTGAGAATCATCATCACCTCCTGGCTTGTGGATTGGCTGAAGTCTAGCACAGGAATGACTCATCACCAGGTGGCTTAATCAGGCCTTAGTTCAGGGATGACTCATCACCCCCCAGATGTCTATGAGTTTCAGCTTTCCATGTAGTTCAGTTACTGTCATCTTGCTTTTGAAAAGAAGAGATCTTGGCCACTGTTTTCAAGATTTGTCCATGTATCTTTTCGTACCAACATATCATTTATATTGTTTATTACCAAAGTGACTCATGCTGCCATATGTTTCCTTATTCAGCATGCTGTTTGTGGGTGAAGTCATTCAGCACATCCATAAAAGATCTGCCAGCTTTACAACTATGTAAAAAGTGGGGTTATTGTTAGACAAGTGAAATCTTCCATTTCCACACCTTGGCCTCCTATCTGTCTAGAGAGAGCTTTGCTTAGCTTATTAACAAAAACAAATCTCCCTACTCTGAGCAGTGCAGCACCAAAGTATCTGAGGCAAAGTGTGTGATTCTCCTTTGTGTATCATGAAAATAATTGCTCTTTAAAGTCTGATTCCAGAATATTGTAAGGACTGGCTGTGGTGATGATGCAAAATGCAATAATTGCACCAATTGATTTTCAGAGATTAAATTGAGCTCGAAGTGCTGGAAGACAGAAACATTTAATTTTGATTTGTAAACTGAACAAATTTGATGTGGGAGCCATTTAGAAAGAACTAAAGTGGAACATCAAAATATTATTCTTTGCAGAGTCACTTTTCTGACCATAGCCTTACCTCAGTTCATTCCAGTTTATGTTCAGGTAATTAAAATTTCCCATCAGTACTGTTTTCCTTTTTATTGCAGGCCCTTTTGATTTCACAGGCCATTTCCTCATCTTCATGCTGCTTTTGATCTGGTGGTCTATAACAAATATCCAATATACATTTGGATCTATTATAACATCCAATTTCCTGCCAGAGTGATTCTGACTTACCTTCAGTATTGTACTCCTCTCCCAACTCAGTTACTTTCAGCCCTTTCCCTATGTATATAGGCCTAATATTTACTCAGCCTTTCTGCTTCTCCCAATGAATCTACATTCATGTTGTTATGACAATGATATTACCTACAATATAGTGGTTATTCCATGAGTACACTTTCCATTTCCCCTTGTTTCTCAATAAAGCAAATGGGATTTTTTTCTATTGACTTTAATGGGAACTGGGTTGGGCCCTAAACTCCGGTGTAATCAGATATTTAGTCATCTGAACAATATCAGCTGCCCTTCAATAACTTTTATCCACAAACCTAGCAGCTAGGCTGAGGCTGCTCTGAAAATCTATGATCCAAGCATTATTCTATGAACAGTATAATAATCCCATGGATTTCAATGACAATTTCAACTCAAGTCTTGGTTCTGTTGTGTATGGGTATTATGGCATAAGGTTCAACCTCAGCCTAGGCACAATGGGGCAAACTGAAGTCTATTCATAGACTTACATTTGAATTCTCTTTACAAGCCTGTTTGACACACACTTAAAGTTGTTTTAACACACTTTATTTATATTTAATTTTTTATAGACTATAAAATATATTTGTCTAACTTTTCTGGAAAGAATTGCAGAGAAGGATGACAGACAATTCTGGCATCACTCTAACTGTCATTAGCCTGCCATTTCTCTCTGGAGCAAGTAAAAAGGCAAGCATGAAGGGAAATGGGGATGAGGGCGGAGGGAGATTTACTTGTCAATCAAAATATTTCCATGCTGATTTAATAACTTTCACTAGGCACATTCAATTTACAAATAACAATGTCTATGTAGGGTATCTATTTAGGTCCTTTATATGTCTATATACATTTATTAGTATGAAAACATGCAGCAGTAGTAAACTATCCTTCTTTCACAGATAAAGGAATCTGCAAAACTTTTGTCTGTGTATTAAATATGAGCAAGACACCGAGATTATTTCTGACATCTAACTGGAATTCCTTTACATTTACATTGGAAAAAAAAATCAGCCATATTGTATGCAAATAAAATCAAAATAATTGGTTCTCAACAAATTAAGGCCTATATCCTATAAACACTTAATCATTATTGTCTTGCATGAGTAGTCCGATTGATATCAGGGGAACTAGATATATAGGGGCTGATCCAGTGCCCAATAGAGTCAGTAGAAAGAATACAACTGACTTCCGTGAAAGTTGGATCACATCCATAATGATTGCAACTGCCCATATGCATATGTGCTTACAAGATTGTGCGTGAGCCACCCCAGCTGATATTTTTAGTAGTGTAGTGTCCCACTCCCTCCCTGCTGCCAGAGCCTGTCACTGCTATGTGTAGGTAGACACCACAGTGATACACCTTTACAAACCACCGCAAGTATAGACATAAACTTAGAAAGGCCAGAACAAACAAACAAGTATTGTTCCCCCAGTCTCTGTCTCACACACCTTCATTTTATCTTATTGCTGTTCATCAGTTCTTGAGATCTGTTACCCTGGCTGTTCCTGGTTCAGGTGATAGGCACCAAGAGTGGAATGGCAAAGTGCCCATCCCATGGCCATCGGAAACCTTTCCTTCAGCAGTACCCATTGGGCAGCTTGAGCCATGTGGAATGGGCATGTGCAACACATCTGGAAGAAAAACAATTACAGAACAGGTTAGTAAGCATTTGTTTCTATTTGTTTTTTTTCACACAGGTTTCATTGCTCAGACGTATGGTAGTTGTGTTCATAATAAAATTTCCCCAAAAAGCCAAACCAAAGAATTGAAGAACAGCTGCTTTTCTGTTAAAGTTTATTATGCCATTAGAGCACAGAGTTGTGTAAAGGGTGGTACAATGTTACACCCCCTAGACAGAACTGCTTGGCTGTATTGGGAATGTTAGTCAATGCCTCCTTATTCTTTTAAAATACCAGGGAAACCACACCACGGCTAACCTGGTGGCTGAACTTTGTGACTTTGTCCTTACCCATAACTATTTTACATTTGGGGACAATGTATACCTTCAAATCAGCGGCACTGCTATGGGTACCCGCATGGCCCCACAGTATGCCAACATTTTTGACTTAGAACAACGCTTCCTCAGCTCTCGTCCCCTAATGCCCCTACTCTACTTGTGCTATATTGATGACATCTTCATCATCTGAACCCATGGAAAAGAAGCCCTTGAGGAATTCCACCATGATTTCAACAATTTCCATCCCACCATCAAACTCAGCCTGGTCCAGTCCACACAAGAGATCCACTTCCTGGACACTACAGTGCTAATAAACGATGGTCACATAAACACCACCCTATACCGGAAACCTACTGACCGCTATTCCTACCTACATGCCTCCAGCTTTCACCCTGACCACACCACACGATCCATCGTCTACAGCCAAGCTCTGCGATACAACCACATTTGCTCCAACCCCTCAGACAGAGACAAACACCTACAAGATCTCTATCAAACGTTCTCACAACTACAATACCCACCTGCGGCAGTGAAGAAACAGATTGATAGAGCCAGAAGACTTCCCAGAAGTCACCTACTACAGGACAGGCTTAACAAAGAAAATAACAGAACGCCACTAGCCGTCACCTTCAGCCCCCAACTAAAACCCCTCCAACACATTATTAAGGATCTACAACCTATCCTGAAGGACGACCCAACACTCTCACAAATCTTGGGAGACAGGCCAGTCCTTGCCTATAGACAGCCCCGCAACCTGAAGCAAATACTCACCAACAACCACATACCACACAACAGAACCACTAACCCAGGAACCTATCCTTGCAACAAAGCCCGTTGCCAACTGTGCCCATATATCTATTCAGGGGACACCATCACAGGGCCTAATCACATCAGGCACACTATCAGAGGCTAGTTCACCTGGAAAATCTACCAATGTGATATATGCCATCATGTGCCAGCAATGCCCCTCTGCCATGTACATTGGTCAAACTGGATAGTCTCTACGTAAAAGAATAAATGGACACAAATCAGATGTCAAGAATTATAACATTCATAAACCAGTCGGAGAACACTTCAATCTCTGGTCACTCAATTTCTGAACTCAAAGTGACTATGCTTCAACAAAAAAAAATTTGAAAACAGACTAACGAGAGACTGATGAATTGGAATTAATTTGCAAATTGGATACAATTAACTTAGGCTTGAATAGAGACTGGGAATGGTTGATTCATTATAAAAAGTAACCTATTTCCCCTTGTTTAGTCCTCCCCCCCCCACCCCCACTGTACCTCAGATGTTCTTGTTAAACCCTGGATTTGTGCTGGAAATGGCCCACCTTGATTATCATACACGTTGTAAGGAGAGTGATCGCTTTAGATAAGCTATTACCAGCAGGAGAGTGGGGTGGGGGGAGAGAAAACCTTTTGTAGTGATAAACACCCATTTCTTCATGGTCTGTGTGTATAAAAACATCTTCTGTATTTTCCACAGTATACATCCGATGAAGTGAGCTGTAGCTCATGAAAGCTTATGCTCAAATAAATTGGTTAGTCTCTAAGGTGCCACAAGTACTCCTTTTCTTTTCACACCATCCTATGACAACGGAGAGCACTATGGTGCTGATTCAAGAAAGCACTTCAAAACCTGTTTATGGACATGCTCAAGCACAAACTTAAGTGTAAAGACTGTTAACTTATCCTCTCATGCTTCTTCTCCACCATGTGTCTGTTATTCACCTGCTGCACATTGTCTAAATCCTAGATGGAGAGCAGTCTGGGTTAAGGACTGTCTTTGTGTTGACTGTGTCTAGCAGAGTAGGGTCCTGATCCACATATGGGAACCTTAAGTATTTATAGAAATCATAAACAAAATGAGAATTAGCCATCACCTGATAGAGGTACATATCTTTTTGTTTCCTGTTGCTTCCACTTTCACTCTGCCTCCAGGGTTGGTTCCAAACTACCTCTTAACAGATAGGTGAATTTACCTCTGGATTATGTTTATCCTTCACCTCAGTTTTCATCCAATATTTTTAATTTATTTCAAACATTTTGCTTTTTCACCCATTAAATGTATTTGTACTTTCTGAAGCATGGGCCAAAAAAAAAATAATAATAATAATAATAATAATAACAACCCCCAAACTCTCATCATACAATTAGTAAGTAACACATGCTGAGTCCAAATTAGTGAGGAAAAGAAATACTATTTAGTCCCCTTTGCATCTGATAAGACCTGTTCTTGTCAGGAACTTTGCTCTCTTCCTGTAATCTGTTTGTATGTGTAATTCAACTCATTTAAACACTGGTGAGACCAAAGCCCATTACTCACATAACAAGGGGAAGCAGGTAAATTTCACAGTGCCCCTCCTCCTGTAAAATATTAATAATATGCTTCAGCAGTCTTAATTACTTTGGGTGACCTTCTTAATTTAAGAGATTCGACTTTCTCCATTTGTAATTTTGCAGGAATAATTGGATAAATAGGCAGTGCATGTACCTAAACAAATTAGGGCTTTTTTAAATAAAACTTGATTATTCACAGTTCATTAGACAGAAAGATGCATTTTATTATTAATTGCAATCACTATTGTAGAATGTCGTTCAGAATTAAATAGTAGGCTCTCTTATTTTTCAGGTTTAATTATGTTCAGAAAGTGTATGTATGCTAAGCTCTCTGAAATATAATTTAATTTATGTTTTGGGCCCCAAACATGCACCTATTAAAATCTATGGGACACTCCTATTGGTTTCAATGGTACAGAGTAGGCTGCTTTGTAAAGTTGTTTCTATGAATACACATACATATATTTATAATTCACTTCCCTCCTAGTCACCTAAACTTTTCCAATTCTTTTGGTTGTGAAATTGGCATATATGATTTCCTTGCCTACTAATATTGAGATTTAAAGTATTAATCTATCAAAGGTTTGTCCTTTTAGGATGGGATTTTTAAAAGCATCATGTATACAATGTACACATTTTTAACACATTATGTTAATACAAGTTGCTGTCTTGCAGCTATACCTTCAGTGAGCACAGAGAATAGTTATATAAGATATTGTGTAGGCTGTAAAACTGCAAAATATATTGGCAACTGTTTAAAGAGCCTCTAAACTAAGCACTAAGGAAGGCATTTGCAAAAGCACTCTTGCTAGCCTAAATCTACTCCTAGTAAAGTCAGTGTGCCACTTTTTAGAGGTTCTAAGAGTCCACAACTCCCAGGTGAATGGGAGGTAGAGGCTGTCTATAAATTACATAATTTTTTTTGGTGATTTTCCAGACCCACACACCTCTTGTAACACTTTTTAACACTGAACCAAACACACAAAATTAAGGACCCATCTCCACCCTCCAATGTGCTATGTAATTTATGGATTGATCACCTGTACAGGTGATCAGCATCTCTTAAAATTTGGTCCAAGTCCTTGGAAACCCCCAAGAAACATCAATCTGTAAGACACAGATGACTTTTAAATATTAAATACTATCAAATATGCAGAGATTATTAGCTGAAATCTGTCATATACCATACTCCCATGCCATCTGAAATGCTGAAAACCATTGGAGAGACTTCAGCTGAATTCAATAACCTGGTGGATCAGTTGCTTTGTATCGACACCCACTGTTCCTGATAGAAAAAACTTTTGTTCTTATTTTGTTATATGGTGAAGCACTTTTATACCTCTGCTTAACTAGTCAAGCATATTTTGAGTACAAAAAGCACATAACATCTGGGGCTCTCGGGGAACTTTTTCCACTTGGAGAGAAGTATTTAAACAGAGCTCACCAAGTTGCTACTGAAATATACTAATTATTTTTCTGCTAACCTTACTTTTCTGTGAACATTCATATTAATGACGGTGAAGGGTCAGTTGCATTCATGACTCAATTATAGGACATTCCCCCCCCCCCCCAGATCCAGACCTAATCAGTCAGCTGAAGTGTGAGCATATCTTGCTTATCCCTGACCTAGAATTTCTGACTGCTGTATGAGGGAGAATTAGTTTGGTCACCCTGTACTAAGCCCAGGGCATATTCTGACAAGAGATTTCTAATACACTGAGCAGCACTTTACATTAAGTGGCACTAATTACTGGGGCTGGGTAATCAGTTTGGCCAGAAGTTTGAAGCATGACAACTGCCAGTTTGAGAATTCCAAATGGAATCTCTAGCATAGTTCCAATCATTTATTTTCTATTTGTGAGTTCCACAAGAATGGGAATTCTTAGAGCCAAAATCTTTCCTGTCTCACATCTTGTGCAATCATATTAAAATCAAGAGATTAGATATTGTTACAATAAATAGTGCATTTTTGTATGTGTTGATTTGAAACAAAATCTGGAACAACCTTTGCAATATTTACTAAAATAAACCCTAGAAAAATTAAACAGGAAGTTTTTACCCTCCAAGATTGAGACCATCATGAAGCAGTGCAGCTTAATATAGAAAGAACTAATACATTTACAAAACGGGGAGACAAGCAATGTGGACTTACTTTCCAGCTCTGTTCCTAACTGCATACATGACCTCAGGAAAATCACTTTGCTCTGCCTCAGTTTCTCTATCTATAAAACTGGGATGGTAATACTTCCCTACTATCAAATTTGTGTTGATAAATTCATTAATGTTTGTAAAGAACATTAAGATCCTCAGATGGAATGTGCTATAGAAATTCAAAGTATAAGTACTATGTTAATTTGGGTCTCCTGAAGACAGAATGAATGGCATAAAAGTATACCTAAGTTGGTGGCTCCTACTTGACGGCTTCCTCTTAGTATAACCTTTTTTTGTGGCATCGTGCACTGTGGCAAACCTGAGAACTGTGTCCTTTCTTCCCCAAACTTCTTGCAATTGAGCTTATTAAAGACTGCTGCTACTGGTGTGAAGTCCCAAAACAGTGGGGACATGGCTTCCTCCATTGTTTTTGGATCCTGTGAGAGGTGCTGACCTGTGTCCTCATCTTTTTCATCCCTGGTCTGGCCTTCCTTCTGAGACATGGCATAATGGGGTCAGTTTAATTTCAGATTGTGTTGACTCAAAGAACAGAGCAAACTCTACAGCTCCCTGTAGTGGCAGGTCCTTCTTCTACACAACATTAAATTGCCTCTTTCTTAATTCAGGGTCTTTTACTCCAAAAACAAATACCCGTGAGAGCCTCTTACAGAAAATTGCTATAACATCAAGTAGCAGGGAGGTTTTTTTTTCCAGGCTTGCCAAAAATTCAGAGGTACTTTCACCTTTCATTGATTTTTTCGATGAAACTTATATTATTCTGTTTAAAAGTTTGAGGTAGGCAAATAACATTTCTTTAAAATCTTCTTTTATGTCCTTATTCTCCAGCTCAGCAGGTCTGTGTGGAAAACATAAGCCTTTAAGCACTGTAAATGTGTTTTTATTTTTTCCCTGCCAGTGTTGGGAAAACAGCCATTTCTTTATCAGTATTTTCATAGTGTAAAAATACTGCTCAAGACTGAGTATATGTTGCAAAAATCTTCCTTTCATTAAAACAGAAACTGTCCATATTGCTATATGCAGAGATTTCATCTTTATTCTTTTGTTTTGTGTTGTTTAATAATTCCATCCTGATCACCCGTTTTCTCTACTATGTTTTATGGCAAACAAACAAAGAAGTTGGATAAAAATACAATTTCTTTCTGGAAGGTTGCAACATAACACTACTTTATTTCTTAGAATTCAGAATGATAAAACACAAAAACCCCAAAACAGAGAGACAAAAAGCAGGCTGCTCCCTAAAGAAGAGAGGCACAACTCAAGCCACCTTACTCAAAGCTGGCTGACTACAAAACTAACTACTTCTAGGCTACAATCATACACTTCCCTACATATGTTCTTGTCTGCATCCAGAGCCTGGAAAACCCTTACAATTTAATGTGACAACTTATCATTTGTCCACAGTTTTAAAAAAAAACAACACAGTGATGGCCACTTCTATTAACTGATATATCTATCACAGCCTGACAAAAGCCCATAAAGCTGGTATAGCAGGTGTGCCTAGTCAGTAAAAACGTCCTTATGGCATACTGACTTTCCTGGAACAATTGGAAAACAGAGATATATAAATGTGTTGTCTTGGGTTTTTTTTTCCCCCCTTTTTCAGAAGAAAATGTATTTTCTGCCTAATATTTGTCCTTTGTTCCCCCTCTAGTACCTTAGCATTCTCTTTTTTCCTTTTTAATGGAATTTTTCTCACCTATCTTAGAGCACTGTGGTTCTAATTCTGCCATCCACACTCCCCTTGAGTGATAGTCTGTAAGCGGTCACACTAATTTCAATAGACTTCTTGCAGTCTAGGGGACTGCTCAGCGTGAGGAAAGGCTAACAGAAACAGTCCTGTGTATAGATCTGGGTTGGGTGGGGGGGTAAATCATTTGAAAGTTTTGGGGGGCAAATTTGGCAGTACCAAAACGTTTTATGAAATTGTGATAATTCCACTGAATTATTATATTGGGGGAAAAAAACACATTCTGAAAAAATTAAAACATTTTCTTTTGACATTTGGAAATTAGATGTTTCAAGTTTTTCATCTGAAATTACTTTGTTTTGAATTTTCCTTTAATTTTCTATTAAAAAAATAAAAGTTAAAAAATGCTTACAATCAAAACAAAATGGTGTGCTTCATGTGAAATAAAATGTTTTGTTTGACCTAAAATTGTTAATATTATTTTACTTTTCAATTCACCCAAAGGCCATTTTTCACCCAAAATCTAACTGTATAGGCAGCTGAGTTAATATGAGCATGGTGGAAGGTGACTATAACAAATCAAAGGTCATTATTCTCCATGGAGAGATGTGGAATATATTAAATCCCTCTTGTTCTCACCTATGAACTGGAGGCTGTAGTTCAACAGTCAGTCAAGTTATTGAGTGTGTTGTATGTATTCATTTTAAAAGTTATTTGTTGAAAATAAAGGCCTGGATTCACAAAAGGTGTTTGGTATTGTGAGGCTGAGTATCACAGTGCCTAACTTTTAGACACCTAGAAAAATCACTGGCATGCACTGCAATTCACACAGCCTGAGTTAGGTGTGGAGGTTCCCTATAAAATGCATTGGAATAGTGTGATAAGGTGAACCCATATCAGATACAAGAGAAAGAAAACATGCTTCACACCTGTGGGGCAATTGATGTCTTGTCTCCTGCATAGAAGGGTTGGAATTAGCTAAGGAGCTATTAGGCACCTGGGCCATATAAATAGGTTAGAAGAGGTCCATCAGGAGCAGGTGAGGCTCCTGTGTAGTCAGCCTTGAGACAGGGTTTGTAAATGACAGGGAGATCCTGGATGTTAAACTGCCAGAGTTACTGGGGAAGGAAGGCAGTGTGGGGAATCATGGTGGGGAAGAATCAGCATGTGAGGAACTCTGCAGGGTCCAGAAGTAGAGGCAAAGCAGAAGATTTTAGAGAATTTCTGGAAAGGGACAGAACATGGATGTTATTAATTCAGACAACTTTTTTGGACTTAGTTGAACCCTGGTTTAAACTTTTACATGAGCTGGCTGGAGGGCCAAGCCACAAGGTGTCCCAGAAAGAAAAAAAAAAACAAGATATTGCAGGGCTGAAAAAGTGACTATGAGGGGACTCCAGAAATGAAGATCCCTGGTAGCCTCATACCCTGACACAAGAGGGTGCTATGGGTGATGAGTATGCTATGATGCAGAGAGAGAAGTGTCTTAGAATGCAAATCACAAAAAACAGCATGTTAGGCAAGGAGTGGCCTAGGCTAGCCAATGGGAGATATGTGCTAAACTATGGAGATTAAATCCTCCTTGCAGCCTGGATTTAGGTGACTATCATTTCTAGTGATTCATAGCTGGGAACCTTCTCTGCAGTTAAGTGCTAATATTGTTTCTGTAAGGAGGAGAAGCAATTCCCTCATAACTTTTAGCCTAGTAGTTAGAGCACTCAGCTGGGGCACTCAATACCCCCTTTATCCCAGTTGAAGTCCTTCCTCTGCCTGAGGGGGAGAAGGGATTTAAACAAGGATCTGCTACCTCTCAGGGGAGTGTTCCAACTATTGGATTATGGGATTCTTAGATATAGGGCTTCCTCAGTCTCCCCTGTTTAAGATGTTCCACTGTGATAACTAATCAAAGTGTTATTTGGATCAGACAGAGAGCATGTGAAAGCATAGTCATTCTTATGTGGGGATTTGAGAACTCACTCAGGAGGTAGCAGATCCAAGATCCAGTCCCCCTGCTCAAATTACTATAATTATTTCTGCAGAGTTCAATAGGAAGGATTGGGGGAGCCCTCCAGCACAAATAACCTCAGGTGAAAGGGGGGACTTGAACCTGGAGTCTCCCACATCCCACTCTAAAAGTTATGAGGGAGGTCCTCCCCCTCCCCAGCTGTTTCATCTGAATCCTCCTGAGGGGTCTGGTCTGGTAGGCACTCTCAGAGGGCACGGATCAAGGTTGCTTGCAACTCGGGTAGTAGAACACCTGTCTTCCTCTGGTTCACTCTGGGGCTTAGGAGAGGGATGGGTATCTGTATATCTACATGAGGTAGCAGCCTTGCATGCTCAGAAACAGAAATATAGGCATACTATAAAAACCTAGCCACTGACTGAATTTAGGTGCCTAAGGGGTTTAGTGGGACCTTTGTGAACTCCAGTGGAGCCTAAAACTGATACTTAGGTACCTCAGTACTTTTGTGAATCTAGTCCAAAGACATCACATTCATTTTGGAAAGAGCAATACACTATATGCTTCTGGCCCACTGAGTCCTACCCACTTCTTCTGAAACAACTAACAAAGTACTTTTCCAGCAAATGAGTCACCTCTTCAGCATAAGTGTGGAGTATTTTTTAAAGCTAGGATTCAAAATCACACTCTCTCTTTATCCTCTAACACAGCGATCGGCAACGTTTGGCCTGCGGCCCTCCAGGGTAAGCCCCCGGGGGGCCAGGCTAGTTTGTTTATCTGATGCATCTGCAGGTTTGGCCGATCGCGGCTCCCACTGGCTGTGGTTCACCGCTCCAGGACAATGGGGGCTGTGGGAAGTGGCGCAGGCTGATGGATGTGCTGGCCGCAAGCTTCCCACAGCCCCCATTGGCCTGCAGTGGTGAACTGTGGCCAATGGGAGCCGCGATTGGTTGACCCTGTGGACACGGCCCACCAGGGGGCTTACCCTGGGGGGCCGTGTGCCAAACGTTGCTGATCCCTACTCTAAGATGACCTATCCAGTGTGACTGATCTTTTGAATGTTAAGAAGGATTGTTAAGGGATGGGGACAGTATAACCTGGGTTCAATTCCTGCTTATCTGCAGAAACCCTATATGATATTGGGGCAAGTCACTTAGTCTCTTTCTGTCTCCATTCCCAATTGTAAAATGGAGATATAGCACTTCCCTACCTCACATGGATGTTGTGAGAATAAATACATTAATACGTGTGAGGTGTGCTGATAAATACTTAACAAAGAAGAAGGTGCTCAGACATCACAATAAGGGCTGTAGTATACATACTAGAATAAGAGTTTTGTCAGAAAACTATATTTGAACTTTGACCAGCAGCTTTACATTCACAGCAGTAAATACACTGCCATTGTTTTCAGGAACAGAAAAGATTTTCAGTTTATGACAAAACTCGTCAAACTTTTCCATACAAAATGGGACACTGCCTGACACTGAAAAGGGATAAGGAAATGTGTATTTGTTTGTTTTTTTTAAAAACATCACCATTTTGTTAACTTAGTATTTTAATCAGACTAGACTTCTTGCTTGTAAGTTGATCATCACAAAAGATTTGTGGCACACTGGCAGAATTTAGGAAAAATACCCACACATTCAGAGTTGTTACAAAATAAATTAATTTTCCTCAGTCAGATCCACTACTTTCACATGAATGGAGGCAAAGATCTTGTGAAATTGGTGCTCCTTAAAAAAAAAAAAATAAGCTGAGCAATTGGACTCATTTGACAATTTTCATGAAAGTATCAAGTTATACTGATGCTTCAAAGAAAAAAGAAAAGGGCGGGGGGGGGGGAGAGGAAGAAACCTAAAAGCTGCTCAGAGGGCATCCCTTGAACAAGTGAGAAAGTGTAAGGTGGAAGGGTTGGAGTAGGTGTCCTTCCACCTCCTGAAAATACCCATGCCATAGCTGCAGAGCCTCTAAGAAGAACTGAAATTATAGATAATTAGTGGAAGGTAGGAGAATGGTAAGAAAGTATAGAAGCCATTTTTGGAAATCCACACAACCATTCGCTTGCAAATGAGTGTTGGAGACATCTGTTTAACTGAATACTTTCGAAAACTGAGAAATGACTGGGTTGGGTTGAGTGTGATGGCTGGGAAAAGTTTTAGAGGGGTTTATTTTTTAACCACTTTACCTAACTCTAAATAGCAAGGATACTGTTTTAAAAATGAAAATGCAGAGATCTGTCTCTAATATTTGGAGCACATTGCTTTATGTTTGATGTTTTTCCTTGAAAATAGAAAAACATCTCTTTAATCTTACAGTAGATCCACAGAGTTCAGAAACAGTAGTTTTGGGATATTGCAGTCTTTGACATGATACAGAATGTGATGGTGCCAAAGACTGATGTGGGAAAACCCACTATTCCATTCTGGAGACCGTGGCTGCTACATCTTTGGACTCAGCAATTACTCAGCACACACAAAAATATGATTTCTTTTTATGTTTAAATAAAAGTTCATAGGGTCTCACAAACTACCATCATTTATCCACTGCTTTCCATGTAAAGTGTATGGCATAAATAGAACTTTATTTATTATAACTTGCATGTTGTCCAAGCACGAGCTATTTTGAGACTTATAAAACATTTTGCTTCTTTCAGAGACTTAGGGTGCGAAACACAGGCACTGATAGAAACATTTAAAAATATGGCTAACTCATTGAACAAATCTCTGTGATTTACAAAGGTAGTTTTTCACCTCTAGTCAACATAATGGATGAATTTAATCCAGCTACAGTAAATGAAGGACTGTTTGTGTGTCTAGAAGTAAAGGAGTTTGAATAAAGGAAAAAGTTGAAGCACAAAGGTGAATGAAGTTTGAAAACAGGCTAGGTGAGAGAAATCATTTTGAAGTAGATTTTTTTTTTGTGTTAAAGGAAACAATTTTAAATAAGAAAAAAAAAACTTTGAGTTCTTGGATCTGGAGAGGTGTGCATTCTTCAGACTCAACTATTTACCCTTGCTAACTTGACCTACTTAGAAAATAATCCTTGATGCTAGAGCTCAGTGAAAGAAGATCTCCAGTAGGCCCAGTGCTTAATTTGCAATAAAAGAGAGTCCAGGGGTCAAGCAATTTATTTTTTACTTTCATAACTGATGCAGAGAGAGGTGCCAGAACTCAGCCTCGACAAGCTCTGGCACAAATGAAGCCCTGATTAGGGCTAATTTTAGCCAGTTATTTGGAAGAACTATGGGAAGACACACCTCAATATTTTTTTCTTCATTTTAACACTCTCACATTATTGCATAGAAATCCATTCATCTACAAGATAGCACTCTTCCTTGAGGGGAATCCCCTTACCACTGACAAAGTGCCTATGTATCTTCCATCTTAGGTTTTCCTATAGTGTCCTTTTCATTAGTATTTAGGTATTAGTCTTTTCAAAGACTGCGGCCTTTTCAAGCTGGAGAAATATATACACAAGTCATTGTAATCGCCATATTTGCGGAGGCTCTGAGTTAAAGATCTTTGAGCAGTTTCTCTGCAACTCACCTGAGTTTTCATTATAGTTCTGGATAATCAGCTATCCATAATCTCACTCCACTTGTCCTTTTTTAGGACTGAGACCTAGAATACCACATCACTCTGAAGTATAATTCATATATTATCTCTGTCTAATGATTCTTCAGAGCAAGAAAAATGACATTACCTCTCATATGTATCTGCTAGACAATGTGGATCTATAAAAGGCTACAATCCAAGGCTAGATACAAAATACCCCAATAATAATTTGTTTTTGTTCCTGAGAATATCCATGACATCTCCACTTTTCATGTGTAATAATCGCAAGTATGGCATATCACTAAATGGATTCCTGTTGTAATTACCATGAAGTCTGTGAAGGCCCCTGTATTATTACTAAGTACTACGCAGAACTGGCCATCAGCAAATACAGAACTAATGACATTCCACCACTCTCCCCACCTACACCACCCAAAAAACCCAACAAACATAAAACTCTCAGACCCCCTACCACTTGAGATAAAGGAAATCTCTCATAGGATAGAAGCTTATCTTAGTTATTACCATTACCCTATATGGGATGGAGTGCTGGCCTACACAAATATTTGTTTTTCACTTGTTTGTGGCTTATCCACACCAGAAATAAGCCCCCAACAATTGACAGTTAATATACATTCTGTGTTATCTCAGAAGCATGCTTTTTTGGAGTTTTTGTCTGTAGTTCAATAACAGCCTTGAGCTAGAGCCTCAAGGATGAGCTTTGTCTAATAACTGAGTATGTTGTGTCCCTGGGTACCATTGCCCTCTATTGGATAGAAAGTTAATCCTGCTCCACAAGTAGTTCTGTTGTGAGCCACTAGAGGGCAAAATGAACACACAAGCACTGAACTGAGCTAATGTTCAATCCAGTAGAGCGAGAAAAGGGTGGCATAAATACACTATCCAGGCAGTGAACCATCTTAATACAGTCACACAAATCATGTCAGAGGCCACAATCCCTTTTGAAACTACAGTATACCTTAACTTTTTTGACTCTTGCTCTTTTCTTGATTCTTTTTTTATGAAATAAGCTGAAACTTTTCAAGAAGTTCAAAGAACCTATCCAGTCAAACTATTAATATCAGTATGACAGCAACAGAATTTCACTGTGTCATATGCAAGGGAAGATTCACAGAAGGAGACTGGATCCTGAAAAGCAGAATATATGTGTATGCATGTTTACTTCTCCTTTGGATTATTTGCAAATTCCAAACATGAACCAGGAAATATAAATACAAATACTGGGGCTGATTCAACACTGTTGTTCTAGTTTTTATGCGTATGTCAACCTGTTGATATCAATGGTGTTATTCTCACGTAAAACTAGACAAACAAAGTAGTAAATCGTGTCTCTAAAGTACATTTGAGAAAAATCTCTTTATGCTACTGTAGGCCTAATATGACAGATTGTCACATCACACAAATAGAAAGGTATATGACCACAATGAAAACAATCGCAGGACCATCAGCACATCTATATGTGGGAATTGTAATTCACTCTTAAAGAGAAGTGTACTTCAGTGAACACACTGGCACTTGCCAGATATGCTGGGGTCTAAGGATTCTTATTTGACAACTTTTTTGTTTGTCAGTCCGTCTTTTTCTGAGCCCAGTGTTGGAAGCTGATAAGTGCATCCTGAAAAGACCTGAAATGACATATATCTCCTATTGATGATACTATGAGTTGTGGGTGCTAGATACCTCCCAGCAGATGCTTAGTATCTTTCAGGATGGAGACCTAGATCTCTCTGGGCTAGATTCTTACCCTATTAACACAAGAAGTTCCCTTGTTCAGTGTAGGGCTGAGGGAAGAGTTATGCTTCTTCTCACAATTTGGCCCTACATTGGGAAATATTTTCTGTATAAATCCACCATAAAGTCTTGCTCTCTTTTAATGAAACTACTACGTTTAATAGTCTGCAGTTACACATACAAGGATCCCAAGACAGGTTTAAGAGTAGCAGCCGTGTTAGTCTGTATTTGCAAAAAGAAAAGGAGTACTTGTGGCATCTTAGCCCTGGTCTACACTAGGACTTTAGGTCGAATTTAGCAGCGTTAAATCGATGTAAACCTGCACCCGTCCACACAATGAAGCCCTTTATTTCGACTTAAAGGGCTCTTAAAATCGATTTCCTTACTCCACCCCTGACAAGTGGATTAGCGCTTAAATCGATGTTGCCGGCTCGAATTTGGAGTACTGTGGACACAATTCGATGGTATTGGCCTCCGGGAGCTATCCCAGAGTGCTCCATTGTGACCGCTCTGGACAGCACTCTCAACTGAGATGCAATGGCCAGGTAGACAGGAAAAGAACCGCGAACTTTTGAATCTCATTTCCTGTTTGGCCAGCGTGGAAAGCTGCAGGTGACCATGCAGAGCTCATCAGCACAGGTGACCATGATGGAGTCCCAGAATCGCAAAAGAGCTCCAGCATGGACCGAACGGGAGGTACGGGATCTGATCGCAGTTTGGGGAGAGGAATCTGTGCTATCAGAACTCCGTTCCAGTTTTCGAAATGCCAAAACCTTTGTGAAAATCTCCCAGGGCATGAAGGACAGAGGCCATAACAGGGACCCGAAGCAGTGCCGCGTGAAACTGAAGGAGCTGAGGCAAGCCTACCAGAAAACCAGAGAGGCGAACAGCCGCTCTGGGTCAGAGCCCCAAACATGCCGCTTCTATGATGAGCTGCATGCCATTTTAGGGGGTTCAGCCACCACTACCCCAGTCGTGTTGTTTGACTCCTTCAATGGAGATGGAGGCAATACGGAAGCAGGTTTTGGGGACGAAGAAGATGATGATGAGGAGGAGGTTGTAGATAGCTCACAGCAAGCAAGCGGAGAAACCGGTTTTCCCGACAGCCAGGAACTGTTTCTCACCCTAGACCTGGAGACAGTACCCCCCGAACCCACCCAAGGCTGCCTCCTGGACCCAGCAGGCGGAGAAGGGACCTCTGGTGAGTGTACCTTTTAAAATACTATACATGGTTTAAAAGCAAGCATGTGAAAGGATTACTTTGCCCTGGCATTTGCGGTTCTCCTAGATGTAGTCCTAAAGCCTTTGCAAAAGGTTTCTGGGGAGGGCAGCCTTATTGCGTCCTTCATGGTAGGACACTTTACCACTCCAGGCCAGTAACACGTACTCGGGAATCATTGTAGAACAAAGCATTGCAGTGTATGTTTGCTGGCATTCAAACAACATCCGTTCTTTATCTCTCTGTGTTATCCTCAGGAGAGTGAGATATAATTCATGGTCACCTGGTTGAAATAGAGTGCTTTTCTTCAGGGGACACTCAGAGGAGCCCATTCCTGCTGGGCTGTTTGCCTGTGTCTAAACAGAAATGTTCCCCGCTGTTAGCCACAGGGAGGGGGGAAGGTTGAGGGGGTAGTCACGCGGTGGGAGGAGGCAAAATGCGACCTTGTAACGAAAGCACATGTGCTATGTATGTAATGTTAACAGCAAGGTTTACCCTGAAAGAGTGTAGCCACTGTTTTATAAAATGTGTCTTTTTAAATACCGCTGTCCCTTTTTTTTTCTCCACCAGCTGCATGTGTTTCAATGATCACAGGATCTTCCCCTTCCCAGAGGCTAGTGAAGCTTAGAAAGAAAAAAAAACGCACTCGCGATGAAATGTTCTCCGAGCTCATGCTGTCCTCCCACACTGACAGAGCACAGACAAATGCGTGGAGGCAAATAATGTCAGAGTGCAGGAAAGCACAAAATGATCAGGAGGAGAGGTGGCGGGCTGAAGAGAGTAAGTGGCGGGCTGAAGACAGGGCTGAAGCTCAAATGTGGCAGCAGCGTGATGAGAGGAGGCAGGATTCAATGCTGAGGCTGCTGCAGGACCAAACCAGTATGCTCCAGTGTATGGTTGAGCTGCAGCAAAGGCAGCTGGAGCACAGACTGCCACTGCAGCCCCTCTGTAACCAACCATCCTCCTCCCCAAGTTCTATAGCCTCCACACCCAGACGCCCAAGAACGCGGTGGGGGGGGCCTCCGCCCAACCAGCCACTCCACCACAGAGGATTGCCCCAAAAAAAGAAGGCTGTCATTCAATACATTTTAAAGTTGTAAACTTTTAAAGTGCTGTGCTTAAAGTGCTGTGTGGCATTTTCCTTCCCTCCTCCACCACCCCTCCTGGGCTACCTTGGTAGTCATCCCCCTATTTGTGTGATGAATGAATAAAGAATGCATGAATGTGAAGCAACAATGAGTTTATTGCCTCTGCAAGCGGTGATTGAAGGGAGGAGGGGCGGTGGTTAGCTTACAGGGAAGTAGAGTGAACCAAGGGGCGGGGGGTTTCATCAAGGAGAAACAAACAGAACTTTCACACCGTAGCCTGGCCAGTCATGAAACTGGTTTTCAAAGCTTCTCTGATGCGTACCGCGCCCTCCTGTGCTCTTCTAACCGCCCTGGTGTCTGGCTGCGCGTAACCAGCAGCCAGGCGATTTGCCTCAACCTCCCACCCCGCCATAAACGTCTCCCCCTTACTCTCACAGATATTGTGGAGCACACAGCAAGCAGTAATAACAGTGGGAATATTGGTTTCGCTGAGGTCTAAGCGAGTCAGTAAACTGCACCAGCGCGCCTTTAAAAGTCCAAATGCACATTCTACCACCATTCTGCACTTGCTCAGCCTGTAGTTGAACAGCTCCTGACTACTGTCCAGGCTGCCTGTGTACGGCTTCATGAGCCATGGCATTAAGGGGTAGGCTGGGTCCCCAAGGATACATATAGGCATTTCAACATCCCCAACAGTTATTTTCTGGTCTGGGAATAAAGTCCCTTCCTGCAGCTTTTGAAACAGACCAGAGTTCCTGAAGATGCGAGCGTCATGTACCTTTCCCAGACATCCCACGTTGATGTTGGTGAAACGTCCCTTGTGATCCACCAGAGCTTGCAGCACTATCGAAAAGTACCCCTTGCGGTTTATGTACTCGGCGGCTTGGTGCTCCGGTGCCAAGATAGGGATATGGGTTCCGTCTATAGCCCCACCACAGTTAGGGAATCCCATTGCAGCAAAGCCATCCACTATGACCTGCACATTTCCCAGGGTCACTACCCTTGATATCAGCAGATCTTTGATTGCATGGGCTACTTGCATCACAGCAGCCCCCACAGTAGATTTGCCCCCTCCAAATTGATTCCCAACTGACCGGTAGCTGTCTGGCGTTGCAAGCTTCCACAGGGCTATCGCCACTCGCTTCTCAACTGTGAGGGCTGCTCTCATCTTGGTATTCATGCGCC
Source organism: Caretta caretta (assembly GCF_965140235.1). Lineage (NCBI taxonomy): Eukaryota > Metazoa > Chordata > Testudines > Cheloniidae > Caretta > Caretta caretta. Next base: position 72,014,142 of record NC_134206.1, on the reverse strand, counting down.
TCAGGGCAGGGGAAAGCAAGTCACAAAGTTCCATGAAAGTGCCCTTACGCATGCGAAAGTTTCGCAGCCAATGGGAATCGTCCCAGACCTGCAACACTATGCGGTCCCACCAGTCTGTGCTTTTTTCCCGAGCCCAGAATCGGCGTTCCACAGCATGAACCTGCCTCATTAGCACCATGATGCATGCATTGGCAGGGCCCATGCTTTCAGAGAAATCTGTGTCCATGTCCTGATCACTCACGTGACCACGCTGACGTTGCCTCCTCGCCCGGTATCGCTTTGCCAGGTTCTGGTGCTGCATATACTGCTGGATAATGCGTGTGGTGTTTAATGTGCTCCTAATTGCCAAAGTGAGCTGAGCGGCCTCCATGCTTGCCTTGGTATGGCATCCGCACAGAAAAAAGGCGCGGAACGATTGTCTGCCATTGCTCTGATGGAGGGAGGGGCGACTGACGACACGGCTTACAGGGTTGGCTTCAGGGAGCTAAAATCAACAAAGGGGGTGCCTGTACATCAAGGAGTATTTCAGGCAGGACTTCACGGAGGGTTCCAATAAGAAATGGTGCACCTAAGTTATCGTTCTTATTGGAACAAGGAGGTTAGCCTGGCCTCTGATTGATACATGGCTAGATTTACCTCACTGCACCTTCTCTGTGAGTGACTGCAGTGTGACCTAGAGGAATGAGTCCCCTAGACAGTGGAGGAGGCAAATGAGTACAAAACAAATCTGGTCTATTTCTTGTTTTGACCCACTCCATTTATCTTTTACATCTTTGGCTGGAAGCAGACGGTGCAGAAGGACTGCATGCCATCCCCATCTCTTGCCTGCCTGGCAGAAGATGGTACAGTACGACTGCTAGCAGTCCGTATCGCCTGCCCGCTCACCATAAGACGGTTCAATAGGACTGACTGCAGGACTAAAGAGAATGACCTGGTCAAGTCACTCCAAATGTAGTCCCTGCGCCCATGTCTGCCCAGGCGCTCCCAGCCGACGTGGCCAGGAGCATCTCGGACATGACGATGACGGCTACCAGTCGTACTGTACCGTCTGCTGCCACAAGGCAAGGGGTTGCTGCTACTGTGTAGCAATGCTGTACCACGTCTGCCAGCACCCAGGAGACATAGGGTGACGGTTACCTGAGCGGGCTCCATGCTTGCAGTGGTATGGCATCTGCACAGGTAACTCAGGAAAAAAGGCGCTAAACGATTGTCTGCCCTTGCTTTCACGGAGGGAGGGAGGGAACAGGGGGCCTGACGATATGTACCCAGAACCACCCGCGAAAATGTTTTAGCCCCATCAGGCATTGGGATCTCAACCCAGAATTCCATTGGGCAGCGGAGACTGCGGGAACTGTGGGATAGCTACCCACAGTGCAACGCTCCGGAAGTCGACTCTAGCCTCGGTACTGTGGAAGCGCTCCGCCGAGTTAATGCACTTAATTCACTTAGAGCATTTTCTGTGGGGACACACACACTCGAATATATAAAACCGATTTCTAAAAAAACGACTTCTATAAATTCGACCTTATTCCGTAGTGTAGACATACCCTTAGAGACTAACCAATTTATTTGAGCATAAGCTTTCGTGAGCTACAGCTCACTTCATCGGATGCAATAAATTAGTTAGTCTCTAAGGTGCCACAAGTACTCCTTTTCTTTTTTTCTTTTTAGGGATTCCAAGAGGCTCTGCAAATGTTACAGACTAAAAAAAAAAAAAATGTGAAAGTCATGTCTTCAGTGTTTTCTTAAATTCTGTCAACATAATATTTTAAAGTGTTCCTAGAATGAGTATTGAATGAGAAGTACAGAATTACTGTTTAATAAAATATGCTTATGTTATCATATTTTACATTATTTTAAATTATGCAGCACTATAGAGAGGTGTGGAAGACTATTTTCAAAGTGCTCAGGACTGGTCTAACTCTGCTCCTGTTGAAGTCAATAGGAGTTTTACCATGCTGTGTTCTTTTGAAAATCCCACCCACAGACAGTAAATTACAAATATCTCAGTCGTTTCTAATAAGATCTTCAACCATTTAATTAAAAACAAATAATGATTTATAGTCTAATGAGAAATAAAGACAAAATGTTATACAAGCTTCTTATAAATAAATTTATCTGGGACATATTTACCACTGAATATGAAAACAGGTTTAATAAGTATTTTATGGTTACCTGTGTTTTCTTTAACTCTGTTAATGTAAATTAAAACAGATTTTATTAAACATGGGTTGCAGTGTTACAATTTACATTTTTTTTTTGGCTTTTTAATCAAGTTGCTAATCAGGAAAGCTCATAATCAGTTTCATTTCTTTTACTTTTATTCTTTAACGAAAGTGGAAAAGCAATCATTTAATGAGAATATTATGCAACTGAACCCTTTAGGCAGAAACTGGCTACCTTAGCATAAGCTTTACACTTCAGCTCATTTACTTACAATCCTGTTTCCCAAAGGCTAAAACTTCTAACCCATTATTAAGATTTTTAGTGCCCTTGCCAATACTATATTCATTTAGAGTTCCCATGATGCAGTTCTGCTTCTTCTGGAGGCAAAGTCTAACAAGGGCAAGCTTTCAATTAGGGCCTAGGCTCATGTATCTTACCAGAGAGAAATAAATTTCACATACAAATAACATAATACTTAAAACAATGAAAGCCAGGGAATTTGGGATTCCAAATATATTGTCTCACAATGACTCCATGTAAATGAGCATATTTAGTAAGTAAAATAATTTATTTTTGTTTCCCCCCACCCATAACTACCAGTCCCATAAATTCAATTCAAGAGCAGGCAGTCTAGCTGGGGTCTTCACTTCTCCTGGATCATCATCAGTAATAAAGATCTTGCAGGGCAAATTCTGCCTGCAGTATTCAGAATCATAAGATAGGGCTTCCAGATTGGGAAAATTCCATTCCTATGGGAAAACTCCAGCTGGGGCCGTCCCTCTACTGATGACCAGTTGGAAATGCAGCCATCAGACCTTAACAATATTGTTAAGTATCGGAGTATAACTATATTTGTAACTTGTGTATAGGTCTTCATAGGATTTCTATATTCTTGGGTAATCAGAACCTTAATTGTAATTTTAATAAAACTTGTGAATGCATGTGTGGTCACTATCCTTGGTCTTTCTGTGTTCCTAGAGACTCTAAATCTGAAGCAAGTAGCAGAGGTGACTTTCACTCTGAGCTTAAAACTTTAGCCACCAGAGCGGAATCCACAGCGGTGCAATACAAAATTTTAAATGCCCTTTAAATAAAATAAAGGACTGCAATATATAATAAAGAAGTACATATGACTACATTAACTTGTATGCCATTATCATTCTTAGTTGCTTTGCTCTCATGTGTTACCTCTTCAGCTGTTCCAGTCTGAATCATAGGGTAGAATGTCCATATGATTTATTTTAATCACCACTGCAGTACTGTGAAATGCTGTGTATTCAGAGACGTCACTACTCTAAAAATCACATGGAACTTAATTAGTAAACATTTTCTTTCTTTTGGACTGTAACAGGCCATTGACTCACTGGTGTGGTGCCTCCTGCTGATCGTCCGGGAATTAGCTGAATTCCAGCTTCAGAGCACTCTGCTGGCCAGTGTCTTGTCTGCCTCAGGCCCCCATGTCCCTCCAGGATCCCAGTGCCCTTTACTAGGGTTCTGCCCTCCAGCAGTACCCTCACGCTCTGGGTCTCCCCCCCCAAACTTCTAAACCCACCTTGCCTCAGTGATGACTGGCAGTCATCATCTAGCCCCCTCTCACTTGGGCAAACTGCAGTCTGTAATGGCCACTCATCATTGGCAAGGGGGTTGGACCAGCTGCCTCTGCCTATCCCCGGTCTACACCTCTTCAGCCCCGGTACCTCTTTAGGACTTATACAAGGCCGCAGGCTGGAGCTCCCCAGTTCCTCTTGCCTTTCCCCATGTCAAGGTTCCTCCCCCACTCTGAACTCTAGGGTACAGATGTGGGGACCTGCATGAAAAAAAACCCCTAAGCTTATCTTTACCAGCTTAGGTCAAAACTTCCCCAAGGTACAAAATATTACACCCGTTATCCTTGGAATGGCCGCTACCACCACCAAACTAATACTGGTTACTGGGGAAGAGCTGTTTGGACGCGTCTTTCCCCCCAAAATACTTCCCCAAAACCTTGCACCCCACTTCCTGGACAAGGTTTGGTAAAAAGCCTCACCAATTTGCCTAGGTGACTACAGACCCAGACCCTTGGATCTTAAGAACAATGAACAATCCTCCCAACACTTGCACCCCCCCCTCTCCTGGGAAATGTTGGATAAAAAGCCTCACCAATTTGCATAGGTGACCACAGACCCAAACCCTTGGATCTGAGAACAATGAAAAAGCATTCAGTTTTTTACAAGAAGACTTTTAATAAAAAATAGCAGTAAATAGAAATAAAGAAATCCCCCCTGTAAAATCAGGATGGTAGATATCTTACAGGGTAATTAGATTCAAAACATAGAGAACCCCTCTAGGCAAAACCTTAAGTTACAAAAAAAGTACACAGACAGAAATAGTTATTCTATTCAGCACAATTCTTTTCTCAGCCATTTAAAGAAATCATAATCTAACACATACCTAGCTAGATTACTTACTAAAAGTTCTAAGACTCCATTCCTGTTCTGTCTCTGGCAAGAGCAGCACACAGACAGACCCTTTGTTCCTCTCCCTCCTCCCAGCTTTTGAAAGTATCTTGTCTCCTCATTGGTCATTTTGGTCAGGTGCCAGCGAGGTTACCTTTAGCTTCTTAACCCTTTACAGGTGAGAGGAGCTTTCCCCTGGCCAGGAGAGATTTCAAAGGGGTTTACCCTTCCCTTTATATTTATGACACCCCAGTACTGCAATTCATTAGCTACCCTCTGTTCCCAAGCAGCTAGGTCCTTCCCACTCCAAGGCTAGAGAGAGACTCTAACCCAGCTCCTCCCATAGCACTTCTTATCAGGGCTTGCTGTGGCCTGATTAGATGTGGCCACAGCTGTGGCCGCTTCCCCAGTCAGCCTACCCTTTCTCCCAGGAGCAGGGTTACTGCCCTGCTACATGGACCATCTTGAATCACAGGCCTAATTATACTGTTCTGGGTTCACTACGCTGGCAGTGGTGAGCTGGAGCTGGTTCACAGCAGTTCGCTGAAACTGTTTGTTAAATTTAGAAGCCCTTTTAGAACCGGTTGTCCTAGGGAGGCGGAGCGGAGGTAAGCTGGGGTGGGGGGGCGTCAGGAGGGCCGCCTGCATCGCACCGCACTGCAGCAGGTAACCCAGGGGGGCGCAGAGGAACCGCTTCCCGCCCCAGCTCACCTCCATCTCCCTGGGCCAGAGCGCGAAGCCGCCACCTGCTTCTCAGCCCTCCCAGGCTTCCCGTGCGAACAGCTGATTTGCGGGAAGCGGGGGGGGGGCATGGAGAAGCAGAGCGGGGGAGGGGGCGTGTTCAGGGGCAGAGGTGGAGTGGAGGTGAGCTGCGGCCGGGCGTGGGGCGGGGAGCTGCCGGTGGGTGCTCTGCACCCACCAAATTTTCCCCGTGGGTGCTCCAGCCCCGGAGCACCCACGGAGTCGGTGCCTAAGGGGCCACTTTTGATGTCATCAGTGGGGGGAGCAGCCGCTCCCCCTGTTTCCCCCCTAGCTAAGCTACCCTGCCCCTAGGAGCCAGAGCGACCTGCCGGATGCTTCCTGGGAGCCGCCCCAGCTAAGCACCACCGGGACATCCCACTTTTTCCCCTGGCAGGTCCCTCTGGCTCCTAGGGGCGGGGTGGGCACCCACTACGCTGGCCCACGAGACCCTCCTGCCTGGTTCTGGGGGCATTCAGGTGACAGGGGAGGGGGGTTGGATGGGGCAGGGGTTCTGGGGGGGTGGGGGTGGGCCATGACCCCTTAGTGGGGTGAGGAGGAAACCAGTTGTTAAGATTTTGGCAGCTGATGACTGTATCCAGGTATCTGCATTTGCAGCATACTCCTCTCAGGTCGGGAGTATGTACACACGTACAAACCATAAATGGTGTTAAATGAAGGAATGTAATTACAAAGACAATATAATCTACATTTTAGTCTGAGTTGGTGAAAAATACTATTAATCCATGCTGTAAAGATTATATTATTCCGAGTCTTAGTTATTAATTGCTCCTGTGTTTGTTTATACCTCCATTCAAAGAAAATTTCAGCTGACAGGTATGGTGCAATCATGTTGTGGTCTTGATCCCATCTCACTTGTTCTTGGCCTCCAATCAATGTTATTATCACATTAGGGATCTCAATATACAATTCCGAATTACAAAGTAACATCTGATTAGTATCTATTGTCTTTGTGTGATGGGCTGTTCACCGGATACCAGCCCTGAAAGGGTTAAGGAAGCTGAGAAGGCCAGTTAGTGTTTTTTTTGTTTTGTTTTGTTTTGTTTTTTGAAGCAGAAAAGAATTTTATTTGTGTAACACTTACAAAGAATCACCAAAGAGGATAAAGCAAAACTATGCAACAAAACAAGAGCAAACAGAAGGTATAACACAGCAACCTTCAGGAGGGAGAAGTGTTCAGGCTAGCCTGGGCCCAGAGCGGGGGGGCTTCCTCGACACTCGTGGTCTTCCACCCTCCTGAGTTAAGGCCAGTTAGTGTTTTTTGTTTATTTGTTTTTTTTTTTAAATAGAAAAGAATTTTATTTGTAACACTTACAAAAAATTACCAAAGAAAACAAAACAAACTATGCAACCAAACAACGCAAACAGAAGGTATAACACAGCAGCTTTCAGGAGGGAGAAGTGTTCAGGCTAGCCTGGGCCCAGAGCGGGAGGGCTTCCTCGACACTCATAGTCTTCCACCCTCCTGAGTTAAGGCCAGTTAGTGTTTTTGAAACAGAAAGAAAATTTATTGGTAACGCTTACAAAATTACCAAAGGAAACAAAACAACTATGCAACAAACCAACGCAATCAGAAGGTATAACACAGCAGCTTTCAGGAGGGAGAAGTGTTCAGGCTAGCCTGGGCCCAGAGCGGGGGGGCTTCCTCGACACTCGTAGTCTTCCACCCTCCTGAGTTAAGGCCAGTTAGTGTTTTTTTTTTTTTTTTAAAACAGAAAGAAAGTTTATTGGTAACGCTTACAGAATTACCAAAGAAACAAAACAACTATGCAACAAAACAACGCAATCAGAAGGTATAACACAGCAGCTTTCAGGAGGGAGAAGTGTTCAGGCTAGCCTGGGCCCAGAGCGGGGGGGCTTCCTCGACACTCGTGGTCTTCCACGCTCCTGAGTTGTTGTTTTTTTTTTTTTTGAAACAGAAAAGAAGTTTATTGGTAACACTTTCAAAATTACCAAAGGAAACAAAACAACTATGCAACAAAAACAACGCAAACAGAAGGTATAACACAGCAGCTTTCAGGAGGGAGAAGTGTTCAGGCTAGCCTGGACCCAGAGCGGGGGGGCTTCCTCGACACTCGTAGTCTTCCACCCTCCTGAGTTAAGGCCAGTTAGTGTTATAAGCCATGCGGCTTAGGCTGGAGGAGCAACCACTGATGGGAAGATGAAGCTCAGCTGAGAGGTGTAGGCTGAGCTAGTATAAAGCCAGGAGCTGGCAAAGTGAGAAAACTGCCAAAGAAATGGCAACAGTGAGGAAGTCTGTAGCCACCCTCTGTGCATGAGAGTTAGAAAGAGAGAACCCAGGGAAAGAGTAGGATCCTGGGAGCCTGTTCCTGAAGGAAGGGTGTACACAGAAGGGTGGAGAAGAAAGTAGAAAGTCTGGGGACTAAGCAGACTTGTCTGTGTGTTGCAAGCTCCCTGGGTTGGATCCTGGAGTGTGTGAGCCTCTGTTCCCCTACCAGCAACTGATGGAGTGGCATTGCTGGGACAGCAGGTCTAGTGAGACTCTAGATCATGAAAAGGGAAGTTACATAGTGATCTGTCCAGGAAGCCAAGTCACAAAAAGGAAGCTGCATCTCCTGAAGTAAGAAAGAGGCTGCAGAATGAGAGAGAGAACAACATGTTGGGAGACTGCAAGGAGAGACATTGGACCTGGAAGAGAGCAGTTCCCCAGAGCAGCTAGGAGGAGGTGCCACCTGCAGTCAGTGGTACCCCAATGACACTTTATTTCTTTTATATCCGGAACAGTCTTGTGCTGATGCACTTGGATGTAGTACAGAAGTGATCATTTCACTATCCCTATGTTTGTGCATAAGGGAAGTGGAACTTATGGTTTTAATTAAACCAAAATAATTAAAATCAATTAAAATATTAACTGAGGATGCACCACAAAATTCCATTGCACAAGTCATTCCCACCAATTCAGTGTATTGGTCATAATCTATTGTGCAGAATATGGCCCTTTTGCCACAACTTTAATTACTTGCCCTTAGCTGAATCAACCTATAATTAACAATACTAGACACCTTAGCATATTGAGTACAGGCTGATTCAAGGTAGATCTTTCAAGATCAGATCCAGGGTGTATACCTTGCCATCCCTTTTGTGGGTGATAATTTGGATAGCTACCCCAACACCATGTTATTTAGCTGAGATCTGATTTTTTTTATTTGCATTAATTTAACTATGTTTAACAATTTAACATAGATAACCAAACAGATAACCAAATAAAATATTGGAGCCACGCTAAAGCTGTTAATACTACACTAATACTGAAGTGGTTTGTTTTTAATGAACCCACTAATTTTAACCTGGATACTTCCAAACAACTGGATACATTGCTTAACAAATCCCAAATTAAAGTTAACAACAATGTTTCAAATCAAATTATTTATTGAGGCATATATGTCTGTATTTACGACTGACATTTGCAAAAGAATTGAACCATCATTAGTATATTATAACAATGGCAGTTATAGTTATAATAAAATAGTGTGGCACCACAAAAATTGTTTTAATATTATTTTCATATCTTTGTGCACAAAAAATGTTTTTTGTTAAAACAAAACTAAAAACGCCAAAATTAAAAACCCAGTAATATAGTCATATGATATAAAAGGTATAAGCAAGGGACAAATAATTCTAACATTGTTATATATAAACATGTAAATTAAACATTAAAGAAAAACCCAAAGAGTTAAATACATACAACAAACTACTAAACAAAGGATTAGACCGTTGAAGTTTAGGGCAGGTCCATGAAATGTTAGGATTAAAATTACTAATTGCCCTTCACTTTAGTTAACCTCTGCATTGGCCAATAAAGCAGATGGGCACTGGAAATTTGTTTATTTTTAAACAGAATGACACCTAAAAAAAGTTAAGACTCCTTTTATATCTATATTATACTTCAGTTTTGCCTGTCAAAATAAACTAAAAGTTTAGTTAGGAGAAAAGGTTAGTTTTCCCTTGAATATTTGTATGCTGGAAGCCAAAACAAATGCTTTAAAATGCAGTAATATTGTTTTTTATCTAGGAAAAGTAAAAAGGAAAATAAGAGTTTGCAAAAGTTGAAACACTTTCACAGAAATGATGAAATAATTATTCTGTGACTCTTGTTTTGTGAGTAGGAGAGGCAGCCATGTCGTCTTTTGTTGTTAAAATAACAACTCCTATATAAAACGAAAAGATTATAGGTTGCTGGTTTCCCTTGCCTCAACAATGGTGGGCATGTCTGAAATCATAACTAACTTGACGCTTATCTTTGGAATAAGAACACACAATAACCAATTGGTTACATTAAAAATATGTCCATTAAGAACTGAAAACTTCTTGAACCCAACAAATTTTATGGCTGGTAGTCTGATCAATGAGACATGCAAAGAACAGAACAATATATATATATATATATAATACATTATTTTTACTTAAGGGTTTTACCTTTGCTCCTTTCTCTACTTTCTCCACACTGCCATACCTTTACTTAATAATTTACCTTTTACATTTACATTAGGCATAGCCTTATGCAAAGAGAAACTTAACTTTATATTTTAAATTAGATGCCCTTAAACAACTCTCTGTTTTTTCTTTTATTCAACGCAGACAAAAATGCGAGGGAAGCCACTTCCTCTTTTGTATACAGCAACATAATTGGCTGCTGACCAAAGAGTTTTAAATAACATTTTACTGTCTCCTGTGTTACGAATTACACCTGGTAGGACAGGCACACAAGTGCTACGAATTACACCTGGTAGGACACGCACAGTTCGAATCTAGGCTGAGGCACAGAAATAAAGTCCACAACTGCAGAGTTCCCAAAAAACACTAAATTTATTATGCTCGAGCGTGGTGCCCCCCTGCTAGCCAGGAGGGGACCCTGGATGCAGATTATACAAAGGTTATATACTTTTTAGCAAAGCATGTTGCCCTCGTGCATCGGAAACCTTAGCCAATAAACCAACCCTTGTCTTATCTACCACCTATCCCTGCTTGGTGCATTCCTCATGCTATACCAGTATGTTAATTACACAGCATGGTCCTAAAGCCATGCATCAGTAACTTTTATTATCAGGATGGGAGGCCTCACATCAAGGCCAAGAGACAGGGAGTTAGAGACTGACAAAAAACAGATACTGGGAGTCAAGGCAGGCTGGAGACAAGGAGGAGGATTTTCACAGGGATTCAGTATTTAAGGATTACTCCTCCTGGTGTATGATGTGCTGGCATTTAAACAATGGTGGGCCCCAAACCAAAATGGAGTCACATGTGCTAACTTTTTCTTAACACCTGTTAGCTTTGACTACAAATCACTCAAGAATTACTCCACAACATTAAATACCTTTAAACTTAAATTTACTTAAGTTACATAAATAATGATTTATCTTTTAATTATTAAAACACAGATAATTTTTTCAACAGATCCTTCCAGGGATATAATTTACGGAAACCCTATTGGCGTCGGTGGGTAGTGCTGCTGGCTCCACCTCACTGTCTAAAAGGGAGGAAACTTGATTAACTGACTCTCTGCTCAGCCATTGCAACAACCCATCAATGTGTCCACCCATTTCATATATTTGTCTCTCTAAATCAGAAATTCTCTCCTTAAGGTGATAGTTTTCTTCCTCCAACTCCACACAGCTGAAAGCTTCTTGAATGCGGTCTTCCCCTCTGAAAAGGGAATGTGCCCTTAATTCAGATAAACCCTTTCACTTCTGTGATCTCCAGTATTTTCACTGTGTTCTTAACTTCCTATTGTCTTCTATTACAGATTTCTTTTCAGTGCTGCATTTACTCAATTTACATCCAAATCCTAGATTAACAGTCAAAACCCTTGGATTACTGCCACTTTGATATTGCCAGATTTTAATTTCTTATTGTTTATAATGTTGTTTTACAGGTGTTGAGTAACCATTTGATACATCGACAGTAATTCCTTTAATAATTCCTCTTTAAAATTTCCCTGCTTAATTAGTAATCCACTTGCTGACCACATGAGCCATTATTTACCTATGCATTGTTTTGTATAGATCCCAATTCCTCTATGCAACTTGCCTGTCTGGGATCTCGTACTGGCCACCAAAATGTAAGCATAGTTCAGGACCACCAACCAAACCTATAGGTTACCTTACTAACCTAGCAAAGTAGACAAACTCTGCTTGCTGTAGCAGACAAAATCACTGCTAACTCCAACTTCAAATCCAAGGAACAATTTTATTTAAGCATGGGTACAGAATGCCACACCTCAGTGATCAATTGGGATGTAACAGGCCAATGAGCTGGCTACATGTACACAAAGGCAAAGTTTAAATCTCTGTGTACTGTTTTTGTACCTAAAATGACACCCTATTTTTATCAACACCCTCTGCTCAGATTTGTTACATAATAATATTTATGATCATATATAAAATTCCACCTTATACACTTGATTATATAACATGTTTATTTACTTATTAACAATAACAAAGGTGTTGATCTTATTAGACAGGGATATCAATTGTTTCCCCTGATTGTGTTTGACAAGTCACAACGACTTCTCATTGTCCTGTACCCAAATTAGGGACAGTCCAAAAACTGAATAACAGGATATTTAGTAAGCCCAGAAGGCTTTGTTTGAATAATCCTGTTGGCAAGGAGTGCAAAGTTACTGACTAAAGTCCCTTCACTTCCTGCTCATACCCATCTTCCAGGCTCTCTCTCTTGCTCTCACAGATGGTATACAAAATAAAGCAAGCACTTACAGCATGAGGCAAATAATGATAAGAAAGATCCAGCCTTGTCATGAGGCAATTTAACCTTTCCTTCAGTCTTCCAAAAGCACATTCCACGGTCATTCTGAAGCTACTCAGCATACAGTTAAACAGCTCCCTTCTACTATCTAAGTCTCCACTAAAAGGCTCCAGAAGTCAGGGAAGCAGAGGGCAAGCTGCTTCAGAATGACAGGAGAAATCATAACTCCATTAATATCCATATTGGTTTGGGGAGCAAAAATATTTCCTCTTTCCAGCAAAAAGCCATGCATTTCCAAAGATTCTGGCATCATGGGCCTTTTTCGACTACTCCACATTAATATTGGTGAACCTCATATGGTGATCAATCAGGCCTTGTACTGTAACCTCCTGGGTATGGTGTTGTGTCCCATCTAATGGCGCTGAGACCACTTAGAGAGAGAGTTAAATGAGTCTGTTCTACCAGCCTTAGTTAAGAGCCTTAGATAAGAGACATTCCTATTGATAAAATCTCTAAGTTGGTGTGGGGGGCAAAGAACAGATTTGTTTGTCCCATCAATAGCTCCTGTACACCTTAGGAACCTCATCTGTTCAAAACCATCCATGACCTCCTGTACACTACCAAATTTGATGACACAGCACAGCAGCCCCCAACTCATAGCATTGCAAATCTATGTGATAGCAGTCCTAACAGATGATCTACAACACCGAACCAGTCAGCTACTGATCAGGAGCAATCAATTTGGCAAGCTTCCAGATAGTAACGGCAGCATGCTGCTCTTTTGCTGCACTCCAGGGTGAACTCTGCACAGAGCTCCAGGAAAGGAATCTTCCACACCCTGACGTTCTGCAGCAATTGCTGGCCATCTCAGTTCTGAATCACTGTCCTGTGCCACCAGTCAGTGCTAGCTGATCAAGCTCAGAAGCAGTGCTTCAAGTACAGCTGCTCCAGAAAAATGCCTTGCAAAGTGACAGCTTTATTTCATCTTCCTGCAACCATATTGCTGAGGCATCCAAAGCTCTTCAAAGCTGCCAAGCTAAATCCATCTGGCTGTGTGACTCTTCTAATACATGTACATCAACCAGTTCATATTAATGATTGCCATGAATGTGTTGCTCACTTTGTTCTCCATACTGCCTGAAACAGAAATTGCACTGACAAAATACAGATGAATTACAGGATGCCAAGAGAGTAATCATGGGAGTTTGTAAATTTGATCCCAAGTCCCAGAATTCCTATAGGTTCCAGTAGGCATCTCACAGGACTCAGCAAGAAAAATCCCAGAGCATATAGTTGAACAGTAGAACAAAACTACTTTGTAAATCTGCCTAGGATGCTGAGTAGTTAATTTAAACAAGCACAGAGTTGGGTGGATGCAGTGATTAACAAAGAGGATACCTTAAACTTGCATAACAAAGTTGTGTGGACACTTAAATATAGTTAAATTGCTGCAATTAGAATGAACAAACTGATCCAATGTAATCCCTGGTGTAGAGAAGGCCTTGCAAACTCCACAATCCTGTTCTTTCACTTTCTCACACACACTCAAATGCATTCTTCACTTGTGCTTCCCCCACCGTACTTTCTATTATTTATGCAACAGATCCATTGAAAAGTTACACATTTCTGTGGATTACCTGCAAACAGAATAATGAATCTGCCCAGATCTGAAACGTGGGTCATCTAATCAGATGGGAAAATAATAGCATGTGACAGATTACCAATCATAAGCGTAAATAGCAAACAACACACACAAATAATGATCAATTTGTAGGAAAAAAACAAACAAAAACATCTAGATTTCAGTGTCTTATATTTCCCAAAGTGTTCACCAAACAATTATTAATAACATATGATTAATCATAATACTTTTGTGGATAATTTGCAACCAGGAAAAAACCAAAAACAACAAAAAAGAAGTCTACATTCATTGGATAAATTATTTGCAATAAATAGTTCAACCAGTTCTGTCCAGAAGTATATATAGTTTAAGATGATAATTTTACAATTTGTGAAAAGTTAATGTATTAGATTCTTATGAAGGTGATTTAGAATTCATATTCTAATGAGCTTTAGATACTATCCACCTGTTTAGCTTATTATACTTGCTTTCAAAGGTCATTTAAAGGTGAATTGGATTCACTGGTGGTACAAGAGATGTGCATAATACAAATTACTATTTTTAATGAGCTTTCACTAATAATGTTGACACAATGAGAAGAGTAACTATGACTTTGAGATATACCATAGTTATTTTAGCTCTGTTCAGATTTAAAAGAGCCATTAGTTTAGTGAAGTTAAAACACAGTGTATACTAAAAAGAAATTAATATAATCCATTTCTTTGAGTACCTGACTACCCCCAGTTCACAGTCTGCATTGTACTCTTTTTACTAATACTAGGTTTTTGATATTTACCATTCAGTATGCCATTTGACAAACTTGAATGAGCTTTATTTTTCCCCTTCTCAAATGGGGTTGTAGGCCACCCAGACCTTAAACTTGAATTATTATTTGCTCAAAGGGGATCTGTTTAGAAGCCAGCTCTCCTAATTATATCACCATAGCAATAGCAAGTGTGACAGCTGAGTCTTTATCCTATCCCCTCAAGGTGAGTCACTACCACCCCCAAATACACTATTTCAGCCTATCAGAGGATAACTATGAGCTAGACTTTGGAAGCAAAGAGAACCATCTTCCAGTAAATAATAGAAAAGCCATAGCTACTCAGATGTTATGTTTATGGGTTTCATTATTTAAACAACATATACCTCCTCAGAAATAAAAATAAAAGTTATTTCCTGCTCTTCCTAAGAGAGATGCTCCTCAGCTACCCATTTTCATCAGAAATGTTTCTTACTAGCCACCAGTGTACCAATGTACCAATCCTCTCCGAAGGTAGAGAGGATCTGCTGCATTCTAGGGATCAGGCAGGATGGAAAAACAGGAGTTGGAGTAGAGTGAGCTAATAGCGGTGTTTCTCCCTCTCTTCTTTTCTTCTTGACGTAGGGCATTCAGGTCCAGGTAAAGCACTTTGAAATCTATGGACTAAAAGCATTATATAGGAACGAGGTATATTTTTTTTGCCATGACAGTAGGATTAATGCTACATAAAAGAATAGTGAAATGTCAGTCAAACTACTCTTGCCGGTTTGTTTTTTTTTCCAGAGCATCCTCACTTACTAATGTAAACATCATAAAGTAACATACTGTGATGTATAAGTCTAGTTTGTTTTAAAAACTCTTCTCTTTTTACAGTGACTCAAAAGGCGACATTTTATTTGTTAGACTTATATTCTACAATTGATTACAATTTGTATTGCAGTTGACAGTATTACTTCTCTCTGTGAAGCCTGTGTTTAAGTGCTGAGCACATGTAAGTTATGTCAATTTTACAGTGCATAGTACAGTATATAGTAATTTAGTTTAGTGCAAAATTTAGATGTTATTTACAAGTTAAGTGCTTTTTTGAACTGTAGATAAATACACTGTTCACTATGAAACATTTTAAAATGAGTTTTTAACAGTTTCTGAAGTTAAACTATCAAGCCTACAGAAATGTAAACCATGACCTGCTTACACCTCTGAGAGAATTACCTTTATCACCAGACCAAGAAATAGAATCAATAACTGTGTCTGAATCACATGGTAATATATTTATATCTACCTATAACTCCATCCTGATCTCCAAAATGGAGATAGTAAATCAGAATTAAATCCTGTGTTAATTGCTGTCCATATTGACACAGATCTGCAAACAATTTTAAATATGGGTTCATTTTTCTGGATCTACATTACGCAAGTGGTTATTACAAGTATGGCCAATCCTACATTGTTGGTACACCCTATGACTCTGTTGGATTTTTTTTTCCACTTTAACATTTTGAGATAGTCATGCAATATTGGATTTGTTTGTTTGTTTTATGTGGTAGCAATCTGTTGAGTATTTTCAAAAAGGATAATATATTATGCTTTTTCATAGGAAAGAAGCTCACAAAATAGCTGCCATGCACTCTCATTTCATGTGGTTAAAACATAGCACGTGACTTCCAACAGAATTAATCTTTTCCTCTTCATAAGCACAGATGTTCATGTATATATTTTAGTTATAGTATTACTATGCAAAAATAAACTATAACAACATCAACTAATTATACATACTCTAAACTTTTGTAGCTATATTAAGAACTTTTGTAGCTATATTATATTAAAAATTAAAACTATAATTAATGGCAAGGATTTTTTAGAACTTCCCTCACTTTCTCACCTTTTAAATTGCAGGAACAAATAATTGTGGGTGCAATATTTGACACAATTATTATGGAAGAGTTTTGGCAAAATTTTCAAAATTGTTACTGACATTTTTCCAGGTGAGATGTCTCCTAGCGAAATATGCATCTGCAGTTTTGCACTTTCACTTGAATTTATGGGGGCAACCACAGCTACAGAAGTAATTCAGATATTTGGGAAGCGCTTGAACTGGCCCTAGCAATTTAGCTGTAGGTACAAAAATGCAGATGAAAAAATTCACCTGTGAAAAAGGATTGTGATGTGGAAACAGAAACAATGAAACACAGAGAAACTATGTTATGATTAAATGCAGAGCCTACAACTTTAATTAAACCTGTTAGTGTAACCAGGGTAACCACCCTAAACTACCTGGCAGGATTGTTCCTGTGAGGTTCTCAATGGGCCCCGATAGACTATAACTCTACACATCAGGCCTACCAAGAAACCCTGATTGGAAGTTATAGTTGCAACCTACTCTACTTCTTCATGCTCAGAGATAGGAGAGATAAGATGAGGGAAACCACAGACTGCATGAGA
Organism: Caretta caretta; assembly: GCF_965140235.1. NCBI lineage: Eukaryota > Metazoa > Chordata > Testudines > Cheloniidae > Caretta > Caretta caretta. Next base: position 71,997,233 of record NC_134206.1, on the reverse strand, counting down.
CATAAAGGCAACCCCCCTGCACCATGCCTTGACATGCCCGGGGCCTATCCCCAAGCAGCCCACTGAGCTACGGGAACCTTAGTTTGACATGTTCTAACCTCCTAACTATATGGGAACCTGTCAAGGTTGAAACTATAATTTAATACACAGACTAGAAAAACAGAATTTCTGGATGCCAAATGAAGATAAAAAGACCCCCACAACAGTTTATCAATTTTGTTATGTGGGACAAAAACTCCTTCAGACTCCAAACCTAGTGATCAGCCAAGACCTCAGCATCATCAGAGATACAGGAACTAAATTAAGGACAGTAAGGCTGACATGGGGAATCAACAATGGCTACCCCATGTAATCAGCAAATTGTGTCAACTTCCATCATGCTCCACAAACAGAAGCCAATCACCTGACCCCAGCATCACCCCCACACCCAGTGGAAGCAGCAGTGAGTGTTGAATAACTTAAAGGGAGCAGGTTAGATCTCAGTGAGGAAAATATCCCCATGGTCAAAGCAGCCTTCTGTGCTCTGCATAACATTTGTGAAGCTAAAGGGGAGAAGTTTCCACAAGGATGGAACGTTGAGGTGGATCAGCTGACTGCTGCTTTTAAGCAGCCAGATACCAGGGCTGTAAGAGGGGCTCAATGGAAGCTATTCGAATCAGGGAGGCTTTAAAGAAGACTTTTTTCAATGAGCCACAGTAATGTGTGTTGCTGTAATGCATTGAACCAGGCATTCTTTTCTTGCACCATAATATGAACCTTATCATGATTTCTGTGTGTGCGGTAATGTGAAAATACAATTGGCACTGTCTATTAATTTTAGCAGCAACTGCCATATGTGAGAGACAAAGATTCATTCACTTTCTAGAAGTACATTTTTATTCCACACCCATGAAAACATTTCTATGTTCTGGTAGGAACATGAAAATCAAAAGCACATTTGCCAGTGAGGCTCTCACAGCTGGGTGTATATCCAGCTATCATTGTGAAAAATCTCCTTTGGGGTGGTGTGCTTGGGGTACTGCAATGGCCCTTGAAGATGCAGGGAATATGGGGATGGGAGTTGGGGGAAGGCCTGAAAGGCAGTTCTGTATGGGCTGAAGGGGAAGGAGAGCATGGATGTGTTCTTCCTGAAGTTCAATCAGGGACTGCAACATGTCCATTTGCTCCTTGAGAAGCGCTATTATCTGCTCCTGCCCGTTTCCTATCCATCCGCATGTGGTTCAGGAGACCACAGAAGCAGTGACTGGTGGTGTACAATGGAAGGATCCACAGGACCATGGGTATACCTATCAATTAACCATAATTGGCACAGAAAGGCTGCAGCCATAATTCCAGCCAATAGACTAGAAGGAAACAATGGATGTCTGCTTTATAACTCTATGCCCTGGTTCCAGGTTGAGAGTAGGAGGCTTTATTCCCACAACTCTTGCATGTCACCTGCATGAAGCCTAATTTATTTGGCTTTATATAGGCAAAAATATATCTAGCTGAGCAAAACTACAGGATAGCCACAGTCATTTTTTTTAAAAAAATCTGCAGATAGACAAAGAAAAATAAGGTTTTTGGTGATCTGTATCTGCTTGATTCTTTTATTTTTCAGAGTACTTAAGTTCTACATGTAGCAAAAAGAATCAGAAATTCACTGCGTGCTCTTGACAACGTTTCCTCTCAAAATAAATACTACTTTTCAGGACTTTGGTTTGCATGTGAGCAATTGCTGAGCAGATATTGCCTGCGGTGTCTCTCCAGTACTAGTATTTAAGTCATTACTTTTTAAAGTGCTTCTAGTCCCTTGAGTATGAAAAACGTTTCTGCTCATACAAGAAATATTATTATATTTGTTTCTTCTGAATGGAATCCTGCATGAGTAACATTGTTCCTATTTATTTTTCAACTGTTGCCATTTTGTTCAAGCACAAAGGTGCCAATCTCAGCACAGCAGCATATCCCACTGTAGTTCATACTCTATAAGAAATCATAGAAATGTAGGTTTCAGAGTAACAGCTGTGTTAGTCTGTATTCGCAAAAAGAAAAGGAGGACTTGTGGCACCTTAGAGACTAACCAATTTATTTGAGCATAAGCTTTCGTGAGCTACAGCTCACTTCATCGGATGCATACTGTGGGGAACAAAAGAAAAAAAAAGCTTTTTTTTTTTTCCCACAGTATGTATCCGATGAAGTGAGCTGTAGCTCACGAAAGCTTATGCTCAAATAAATTGGTTAGTCTCTAAGGTGCCACAAGTACTCCTTTTGTTTTTATAGAAATGTAGGACTATTCCAGCCCCCTGTGAAAAGGCAGAATTAATATACCTAGACCATTCCTGACAGGTGTTTGTCTAACCTGTTATTTAAAACAACCAATGACAGGGATTTCACAACCTCTCATGGAAACCTATTTTAGTACTTAACTATCCTTAGAGTTAGAAATCCCCCCCACCCCAATATCTAACCTGTATCTCCCTTGTTGCAGATTTAGCTCATTACTTCTTGTGCTAATTTCAGTGGACATGGAGAACAATTGATCACTGTCCTGTTTATATGAAATAAAAAAATCTTTGAAAACTTTTGTCAGGTTCCCCCTCAGTCATCTTTTTTCTGAAGAGTAAAAATGCCCGTTTTTTTTTTTAAATGTTTCCTCATAGGTCAGGTTTTCTAAGCCTTTTATCATTTTTGTTGCTCTCCTCTGAAGTCTCTGCAGTTTGTTCATATATTTTTTAAAATGTGGAACCCAGAACCAGACCCGGTACCTCACCAGTGCCAAGTAGAATGGAACAACTTGCACCTGTGTCTTATATATAATACTTTTGTTGATAAACCCCAGATTGATATTATATATATTTTTTGCAACCCCACCACACTGTTGACTGATATTCAATTTGTGAGCCACTTTAACCCCAAATCCTCTTCAGCAGTACTACTGCCTAGTGTGTTATTCTCCATTTTGTAGTTCCGCATTTGATTTTCTCCCAAGGGCAGTACTTTGCATTTATCTTTATTGAATTCATCTTGTTGATTTCAGATCAATTCTCCATTTTATCAAGGCCATTTTGAATTCTAATCATGTCCTCCAAAGTGCTAACAACTCCTCCCAGCTTGATGTCATTCACAAATTTTATAAGCATACTCTCCACTCCTTTATCCAAATCATTAATGAAAATATTGAATAGTACTAGATCCACACCAGACCCCTGTGGTACCCCACAAGATGTGTGTGTGTGAGTGTGTATATATATATATATATATTAGCAGGATGGTTTGCTATTATTTAATATTATTTCACTGAGCAGCTGCCAGCTCTCCTGAACTCCTTTTCTTTAGATTTTCTTCCAATAGGTCCTTAGCTATCAGTTCTCTTCATTTGTTAAAATCTCCTCTTTTTTTTTAAGACCATTGTCCTTATTCAGCTGCTCTCACTCCTTCTTTTTCTTGGAATCATGAAATCTATAATTTTCTGATGAATTTCACCAGAATTGACTTCTACCTTCCAATTTTCAACCAATTCTCCTGTTAGTCAGTATCAAGTCTAAAATGTCTGTCCCCTGGTTAGGTGCTCCACCTTTTGAAACAAAAAGTCTTCACCAATACATTCCAAAAATTACTGGACACTTTGTGTTTTGCTGTATTATTTTTCCAGCATATGTCTGGGTAGTTATTTCCAGGTCTTGTATTTTGGTTATGTCTGTTATTTGTTCTAGAAATGCCTCATCCACCTCCTCCTTCTGATTTGGTGGTCTATAGTAGACCTCCCTACCATGACATTGCCCTGGTTTCCTCACCTATTATCTTCACCTATAGACTTTCTACGGGTCTGCTTCTTGATTCCTTCTGGACTGAATATATTTTTGATGTATAATGCAACATCTCTGCCCTTTCCTTCCTGCCTGTTTACCCTTTATGTCAATATTCCAGCCATGAAATTTGTCCCATTAAGTCTCTGCATTACCAATTAAGCAATAATTTAGCTTATGTACTAATATTTTCAGTTCTTCCTGTTTATTTCACATACTCCTTGCATTTGTAGTAGACAGCTAAGCTGCTGAGCAAACTCCTCCATTGTTATCCCTCTGGTTGCTTCTATGACCCTATTGTAATTTTCCATCCCCCCCACTCCCAATATCTAGCCCTCTATTAAGATCACCTTTTTATATAGCTATCTATGAACTTTTGTCACCTGTCACCTTTGAACCTAGTTCAAAGATGCTCTTATGCTTCTTGGTCAAGTGAACCCCATTTCTTCCAGCTGTTTTCCTTCCTGGAACAACATCCCATGGTTAAAGTGTGGGAGATGTGTCAATTTTCTGCAATATTTTTGGGAGTTTTTATTGAATTAAGTTGAAATAGCTTTGGAGTGCCTTGTATTATAACTTTAAAGTTTATGTATTATTATGGGAATGTGCATAACTTCTCTAGTGTGGAGACATGGCCAATGTAAACCCTGGGAAATGTTATGAGCTTAAAAGGACTATTTTAAGCAATGGGATTTCATGCTGTATGCCTCACTACTTTCAGAAACGCAGACCACACTGCAACCTTTCTTGTAAACAACTCTGTGTAACTTGTTTACAGTGTTTTAATCAATCCACCAATACATAGCAGTGTCTCCACATCTGTAGAGACTGCTCCTCAATTTTCTAACCCTTTCTCCAAAAGGATCTCTCTACTCTGAAGACCTCCTTTGTCAAGATCTCCTAGCCTTGTTTTGTTTTCTGTTGTTTTGTTTCTTTCCCCCTCTTCCCCCCCCCCCAACACTCCATCATGTACCCTTTTGTACCTGCTCTGTTAATGGGCTAATTGGCTCATTGACTCAGCAGCCACAATCTGGCCTGGTAATCAGGGACACATCTCTCCAATTAGGTCTTCTTACTCAGCACTCTATCACAGTAAGTAAAGAGGGAACTTCTGGGACAAACAAAGTTAAGTGGGTTTCCTAGGAGATACAAAGGAAAGGATAATGCAAATTTACACCTCTGGACCCAAGCTTTTGAAGCTAATTCCTGGGGAGGGAATCATTGTCTGACTGATTGCTTACTCTCAGTTGCTGAAGATCAAAGACCCAGGCTGTATAAAGGAAAGGCTTAGACATGCAGATGTTTTCTGAGTAAAAAGGTTTATGAACTTGTAACCACAGAGGTGGCGGGAGCCTGTGTGAGTTTGAGGGACTGACCACCTACCAGAGCCCTTCTTGGAATTTGTGGTGATCTCTTGTGAGCATATTAGCATGCATGCAGGTTTTTATTATTTTTACTAAGCCTTCTCTGTAAGGCTTTCACTTTAAGAATAAATGTGCTTGCTTAGAAAGGGCTATGTGATAATTCGTAATTGTGGGCAATTATGCTGTTTATTGCCTCTGGGAGAAAACAAAGTAAAGAAGCTGGCTGACTGGCTTCCTGGGGAACTCACAGTGTAGGCAAGGAACTGTGAAGCCTGGGAAAAAAAACCCTGAGGAGAGAGAGAGATGTAGGTCTCTGCCCAAAAGAGGTGACAACTGAGGAACTGGGAGCCTAGAGTAGGTGCACTTGTTGGACCACGAGTGGGAAATACTGGTGTGGGTGTGGTTGCCATTAACTGTGAGACAGTTAGACCAAATTCCTGCTATTGACAACTATACATTCACCTCCAGCATGCATGTGTCCCGGCCTGGGCCCTTATCCTCACTAGGAGATTTCCTAGACTGAAGACTGGATGCAATTATTTTAAATACTACCCAACACCAGTGAAAAACATCACAAGCATGAATTTTCATATTCTTCCCCTTCCTTTTTCATAGGGCTGCAATAGAGGAACAGCTCATTAATGAGTGTCAGGAATCTGTAGTCAGTTACTGTAAGTGAGAGGTGAAACTAAGGGCAGTGGGGGAGTTCTGACCCCAGTTATAAGTAATTGCTCATTGGTTATAACTCAACCTATTGATAACTGGTGTCATTCTGGCATCATTAAGGGCCATAGATCTAATAAGCAAGGAGCACAGGAAATACAGAGAATCAAATAAACAAGATAATAACAGATTATATTGTTCTTATTTGTTGTTTTCCTGTGTGATAAGCAATACAAATAAAGAAGTATTAGTTTGTATGACACAGTCAACTTATAATTAGAATTCAGGGCATCACTGAATTTTTGATTCACCGATAGATCCAAAACACTGGGAAAAAATCAGGAGCAGAATCCAAAAATTGTAAACAAATAAAAATAAAATAAAAAATGGTCAATCAAAGAATACATTTTGGGGAAAGAACATGTTCCATCACTCACAGTGTTGTTTTTTTTTTCCCAGGCATTTGAAAAGGGCTAAATTCACAAAACGGTGATGGTCTGATTATAATTTTTAACCCAGTGGTTAGGTCACTCAGTGAAGATGTAGGAAACCAGGCTTAAATTCCCTTGACTACACCTGATGTGGAGAGGGGATTTGAACTTGGGTCTCCTATCCTACAATAAAGCAGTCTAATTATAGTGCTATAGCATATTCAGAAGTAGGTTGCTTTTAATCTCTCGTGTTGAAACTGTTCCATATTTTATTAAAACAAAAAAGAACGATCATTGGCACACAGATATGAAGTTGGGTCTCCCGTCTCCTAGGTGAGGTCCTAACTACCAAGCTTTAGAGTTATTCTCACACTTTTTTTTTTTTTTGCCAACTGACTATTTTTTGTTATGTGCAATGGCAATTCAACATCATTCATAATGAGCCCCTGGCTATGAAAGGCCCCTTTTCGCCTCTCTTCTGAACAATGTGTCATTCCTCCAAAAGCCCAAGACTTGGTTCCTCCTGTAAATCTTTTTTAAACCCCTGATTTGTCACTTCTGTCCCTTTCGCCTCTCTGGGGATTTTCATCTCTCCATTTCCCCCTACCTACAGAGAATCTGGAGGAACTAAGAACGGTCATACTGGTCAGACCAAAGGTCCATCCAGCCCAGCCTCCTATCTTCTGATAGTGGCCAATGACAGGCACCCCAGAGGGAATGAACGGAACACGTAATCATCAAGTGATACATCCACTGTGTCCGACTCCAGCCCCCAACAAACAGAAACTAGGGACAATTCAGAGTATAGCCTTGCATCCCATCCCATCTCAACTAATAGCTATTGATGGACCCTTCCTCCATGAATTTATCACATTCTTTTTTAAACCCTCTTATAGTCTTGGACTTCACAACATCCCTTGTCAAAGAGTTCCATAGACTGACTGTGTATTGTGATAAGAAATATTTCCTCTTGTTGGTTTTAAACCTGCTGCCTATTATTTTCGTTTGGTGACCTTTAGTTCTTGTGTTATGAGAAGCAATAAATAACACTTCTTTATTTACTTTTTTCACACCAGTCATGATTTTCTAGTCTTCTATCATATCCCCACTTAGTCATCTCTTTTCCAAGCTGAAAAGTCCCAGTCTTATTAATCTCTCCTCATATGGAAGCTGTTCCGTATCTCTAATCATTTTTCTCATTGCCCTTTTCTGAAACTTTTCCAGTTCCAATGTATCTTTTTTGAGATGGGGTGACCACATCTGCACACAGTATTCAAGACGTGGGCATACCATGGATGTATATAGAGACAATATATATTTTCTGTCTTATTATCTATCCCTTTCCTAATGATTACCAGCATTCTGTTTCCTTTTTTGACTGTTGCTGCATATTGAGTGGACCTTTCCAAAGAACCATCTACAATGACTCCAAGATTTCTTTCTAGAGTGGAAACAGCTAATTTAGACCCCATTTTTGTATGTTTATAGTTGGGATTATGTTTTCCAATGTGCATTATTTAGCATTGATCAACATTTTATTTCACCTGCCATTTTGTTGCATAGTCATCCAGTTTTGTGAGATACCTTTTGTACTGTCAGTGGTCTACTTTGGACTTAACTATTGTGAGTAGTTTTGTATCATTTGCAAATTTAGCCATCTCATGTTTACCCCTTTTTCCAGATAATTTATGGATATGTTGAATAGGACTGGTCCCAGTACAGACACGTGGGGAACACCACTATTTATCTGTCTCTTCTGAAAACTGACTGTTTATTCCTACCCTTTATTTCCTATTTTTAACCAATTACTGATCCATGAGATCCATGAGATCCATCCCTCTTATTCCACGACAGCTTACTTTGCTTAAGAGCCTTTGGTGAGAGTCCTTGTCAAAGGCTTTCTGAAAATCTAAGTACACTATATCCACTGGATCACCCTTGTCCACATGCTTGTTGAGCCCCCTCAAAGAATTCTAGTAGATTGGTGATGCATAATTTCCCTTTCCAAAAGCCTTGTTGATTCTTCCCCAACACATCTATGTGTCTGAAAATTCTGTTCTTTACTATATTTTCAGCTAATTTGCCTGGTAGTGAAGTTAGGTTTACCAGCTTGTAATTGCTGGGATCACCTCTGGAGCCTTTTAAAAAAAATGGCATCACATTAGCTATTCTCCAATCATTTGGTACAGAAGCTGATTTAAATGATAGCTTAGATACCACAGTTAGTAATTCTGCTATTTCACATTTGAGTTCTTTCAGAACTCTTGGATGAATACCATCTGGTCCTGGTGACTTATAGTAATTCTAATTTTATTTTTCCTTGATGCATCCATCTGAATACATTTGATCATTAAGATTTGACAATCCACCATTGTTCCTGCTCTGACAGATATATGACACAGCCCCTGTCAATTTGTGGCTTACTCACTAAACATTGAGTCATTCCATGACGCAGCAATTTTATAACATCAACATTAAATTACATATAAACAGATTCCCCAAATTGTCACACAAGCCATTCATTTATTCTGTATTTTTTTTTAAAAAGTAGGGGTTGTTGCTAAACTCCAACACATGTTATATCAAATGGCACTGTACAGAATTTTAGCTTCACAAAATAGGAATTCCATGGCAAAAATAAAAGTTTCAAAATAATTTGTATTAAATTATCTCAAAAATACCAGTGACTTCCCCTCACCCTGGAATTTAATAAATTCATGTACATGATTATTTAAATGTAATTTAGTAGAAAGCATTCGTAAACAATAACACTCAGAGCTGTTTTTGATTAAAAGTTGTAAGGCAAAACCTAAGGCACTAATTAGATATTCAGTAGTACAAAAAAGGATTTTAAAAAAGCAATGGTTCCTCAAATGAAAGTAAGTAAATTTACAGAGGGTAAATTACATAGTACAACTGGGCTAGGAGCTTTCTCAACACTCCTTAACTGATTAATCAAAAGAAATAAATCATTAATGGAATAACATGACCCTCCAGAGGAGGTAAAGAATCGGAGGACAGTGCTTCCCCCAATCCTCTTCACTCATTGCATGCTTAAGGCTGGAATGACAGCAAAATCAATGTTGTTTTATTGGATGGAAAAGCAGTGGGGACATGAGCACACACTGGAGGATTTACAATCCCTGTATGCTGCACAGTACTTTAATTTACACTAATTTGGAAGGGGTTTCCGGAAGGGAGAGGACACTGGCTCTGAGATAATGCAAGCCATCTGCAAATACCCTCCTCCATTTCTTTAGTGTCGGGCACAGCAACTTCAGTCTATGGGCTGTAGTGGAGTCACAAAATGGCTGTGCTACTGCACCATGGCCTACTGGAGCGGATTCTGTCCCCCACAGTGCATGCAGAAAACCCTTGTACAGAGCTATTTGCCCTTTGTGGGAAGGAATATATTGCCCTTAATACCTTAAGTGATCTAGTGACCCTGTATTGGGAGGGTATTTTTCAAAAGTGATTGACTCTGAAGCCCAAATTTGCAAACATGTGCATGTAAAAAGCATAACTTAGGCAGAGCTGAATGTGTGCACTCTATTGCAGGTCTGTGTGCATCCTTCAGGGGCTTTTTGCACTTAACATGGGCCTGAGTAAAAATATGCATGAAGTTTTGCTTCCACTCATTTGAATATTTTGGCTTGAAAGTAATACCTAGTGGCATTTTTGCTATCTTACCAAAGCAAATAAGAAAACTGTCAGCTAGAACTTTAGAAGTTGTTCAAGTGGTGGCTATTATAAAGGACATACAAGAACTAATTAGTATGTATTACTTAATTATATTTTTAGTAGAAAAGTCACTTACTATTAGACACAAAAATGTAAAGTATCAGAATCTAAAATACCATCCTGTGCAAGTTAAACAAATAACAGTGTTGAGCAATACCAATTAATATCATGTACCCTGTGCCGAGCACTTCATTCATCATGAGTACATTCTGGGTGGAATGGGGGGAACTCATTCAAAACATCTCTTAATTGACATATTTTCCACTGCTGCTGCAGTTGCTCTTGCCCTGCTTCTCCAGTTTGGCTCCACTCCTTGGTTTTCGATATCCAAGCTTCCTTACTCTGTGCCAGTGGTACTAAATAACATTTATTAACATGTCAGTACAAGGAAAGAGATTGACTTAGGCTAACAGAAGCTGATAAATGACACATCCAACTATGCAGAAACTGTTGGCAGAAATATTGTCAAAGCTGACTGCATGTGTATTCTCTCTGCATGATGCACTGGCTCTGGCCAGATAGCCTGTACAGCAGGCTCCAATCGAACTGCAATAAGACCACAGGACTTGAATTAATAGAGAAATCACCCAACCATGTTTATTGTTGATGAAGTACGGTCCTAGCTCTCCAGATCAATGTCTACAGTTACAGTAGCACATGTATGCCTGTGACAATGGACTCAGCTCAGTGAATGGTGGGACATGCTATTCCCTCATCAGCTGGCCAAAGATACTCCCTCTGAGTCTACTTTTTTATACCCTGATACGAACAATTTACATATAGCCCCTCTGACGTGGCGAGTTACCACCCTTTACCTTGTACTTGTTGGTTCAATCAAAACATCTTTATCCATCATGCTGTTATCTGACCTTATCTTTAAGAGGGGGTCAATATGTCCTTGTATCATCTTCGGGGAATGTGTTCGTACCATACTTGGTACCACCCTTCTGGAATGTGCTTGCATGAGTGCCCCATGCTTAGCACTTAGGAATATGTGTGTTTTTGTAATGCCAGCCCTGTTCTTGCCAGGTGCTGTGAGCCTGCACGCAGACAGATCCTAACATCTGCTCACAGCCTGGCTTTTCGTAAATTTGCTTTATGTCAGAAAGGCTTCACCACTACTTTAGTTCAGGCCTCAGGCCTCATACCAGTCTCTGATACAAGACCTCATGTTTCAGGCTCTCTTTCTACTACAGTAACTATATGCTTTTTGGATACATTATGCTGTTGATTCGTTTGAGAATAAGGAATTAAACACTATAGGTGTGTAAGTTTATCTTATTTAAGCAAGAATATTCTCCCTCTAATCTGCCCTTGTCTCTGATAATATAGCTCTGGTTAGTAAGAGGAAAGCAAGAAGATGATTCGATGAACACATTTACTGGCCCTCTAGCTGCCATACAGCATGTGCCAGTTCTACTGTTGCTCTCGTGATTGCTATCTAACCGCACTTCTGAGGTGGGCTTGCTCTCTGGCCTCATATAAGTCAGTTGAATGTCTCGTTGCCTCAGTTTCCTCATCTGTATAATGAGGATGACAATTCTTCCTATATATACATCACTGAATGTTGTGAAGAGTACTTAATAGTTATGGAATTATTTATTGGCAATTATACAGCTCTCATCACAATAGTATGTGAGATCTTTTCAAGATTAAAGGTACAACTTGAAGCTTAAATTATTCTATACTTGCTAAAAATGGCTAGCAACCTCCCGACAGAGCTAATGCACAGGTAGCTGAGGAAGTATAATGTCCTGGTGACCCTGGGAGATTGCTGTGACCAATACAAACTGAAGGTTGCATGCAGTGCAAACTTGGCTCTGTTACATTGTACATTAACCCCTTGAAAAGAGCCTGAAAGGAAAAATACTACAGAAATCTTAGGTATTAGAGTGCTAAATGTATGTGCTTTTGCCTTTTTTAAATCTGGAAAAAGCCTGTTTCAAAGGCATTAGTGGACATATATTTATTCCTCTTCCAAAATCCTGGAGTCCAAATCTTCAGCTGATGTAAATAAGCATATTTCCATTGAACTTCACAGGGATGTAGCATTTTACGCCAGCTGAGGATCTGGTTCCAGATCTGGACATCCCCAATCTTTTGGGAAACTGGACCCTGAATTGAACTAACCTAAAATATGGGAAAGATTAGATTCAGCTGCAAATACAAAGCTTGAATGTTAACCCTAATTTTAAAAGTATAGCCTTATTTAAGTGTATCATAGTGTTGTTATATAGGTTGCAAGGTAGCTTTCTCTGTCTTTTTCATTCTATAGTCTTGTATCATAGCAAAATTCTATGATAGTACCTGTATAAATTTACAATGTCCTCTTTCACTTTGTGTCTCAAACACAAATAATGCTAGTGCCCTTCAGATCAACAACTACCAATGATCTTTTAATTTCAATGGAGACTACTGCAATATGAGTGCTACTTAATATGGCTCAGTCCGACACAATTATTTTTAACACCAGCCCTCCCACTTGTTTATTACTGGCTTCCGAGAAGGCAAGGTGCCCTTAAAGGGTACAGCATAAAATGCCTCCAGGATGCCCAGCACAACATACTGTTTATAGAATCATAGAGTTGGAAGGGACTGCAAGGGTCATCTAGTAACCCCCCTTGCCAAGATGCAGGATTTATTGTGTCTGTCTGTCTATCCATCCAAGACAGATGGATATCCAGCCTTCTTTTGAAAACCTCCAGTGAAGAAGCTTCTGGAACCTTCCAAGGCAGTCTATTCCATTATCCTACCGTTCTTACAATTAGGAAGTTTATTATGAAATTTAATCCAAATCTGCTTTGCTGTAGCTTGAACCCATTGCCTCTTGTCCTGCCATTTTTGGCAAAAGAGAACAACTTTTCTCAATTTTTTGTCATGACAGCCTTTCAAGTATCTGAAGTCCACTATCATATCCCCTCCTTAATTTCCTGTTTTCCAAATGAAACATACCTAGTTCCTTCAGCTTTTGCTATTATGACTTGCATTCTATCCCTTCAATCATCCTTGTTGCTCGCCTCTGGATCCTTTCATAAAATATCAATCATAGAATATCAGGGTTGGAAGGGACCTCAGGAGGTCATCTAGTCCAACCCCTTTCTCTACATCCTTTCTATACATTGATGACTAAAATTGGCAACAGTACTCCAGCTGAGCCTAACCAGCGCTGAGTAGAGCGGTACTATCACCTCCCGTGACTTCCATGCTACGCCTATTAATGCAACCTAAAATTGCATTTGCTTTTTTTGCAACATCATCACATTGTTGACTCATGTTGAAGCTGTGATCCACCACAACTCCCAGATACTTCTCAACAGTGCTGTTGCCAAGCCATTCCCCCCGCCCCTTCTGTATTTTTGCATTTGGTTCTTCTTCCCTAAGTGTGGCACCTTACATTTGTCTTTGTTGAATTTCATTTGGTTTTCTATAGCCCAATTCTCCAATTTATCAAGATCCTTCTGAATTTTAGCTCTATCCTCCTAAGGTAACATTGATAACCCCCACTAGCTTTGTGTCATCTTCAGACTTGATCAGTACACTCTATATAGCTACATCCAGGTCATTAATAAAGAGGTTAAACAACACTGGACCCAGACCTGCATCCCTCAGTGTTGATACTCCAATCATGGGAGTTGTCCCACCAAGTGTCTGTGATGGCAATTAAGTCATCATTTTTTTCATGTACCATGACTTCCAGTTCATCTTTCTTGTTCCCCATACTCCTTGCATTTGTATACAGGCATTGCTATCCCCCTTCGACTCAGCCCCCTTGGAACCAGAACAGAACCTCACTTGAGACCTCGCTCCAATCTGACATCATTCCATTAATAGTTACTCTTTGTTTGTGATTGTTTAACCAATTATATATCCACTTAATGGTAGTTCTGCCAAGCCCACATTTCTCCAGCTTACTTATCAGAATGTTGTGTGGGACTTTGTTAAAAGCCTTGCTGAAATCCAGGTATATTATGTCCACTGGATTCCCCCTTTCCACCAAATCAGTTATCAGGGAAGGTTCTCCTCTCCATCCCCTCAGGCATCCTCACAATGCTATGCACAATCAATCACTTAAAGCAGTTTTCACACCCTTTTACATATTTTTATTACAGACAATATCTTTGAAGGTAATATTAGCAACTCTCAGTGGTTATAATTACTCTGAGGGAGACAAAACCAAGGTCCTGTATAAGGTCACAGAGACACAAGACAGGGTCTGGCACCAAGCAGACTAACTGGAAGGCAAGTCCAGTATAGACACTGATACAAGAAAAAATAAAGGGGCAAGACAGACAACAAATGCTTTTCATTTGTTTGATAACTCTTGATACAAATAAACCCAGGGCCTGATCCACTTCCCTTGGTACATGGGATTTCCCCCTCCCTGAAACAGTGAGAGCAGTTGCATCCAGAAGGGATTCAACCCACTTCAGAAGGGAGGGCAGAAGAAGTTACACCACTGATTTCTCCCAGGGCTTCCATCAGCCAGAATAATGCTTGTTTAGCAATCCTTCTGGCAGAGGCTCCCTAGTGGTATGCTGACTACCCTCCATCTGCAGCCAGCTCTGCTGACTCTTGGTGCTGTGATAGCTGGTTCCAGGACCATAGCTTCCCCATAGGGGATGCTATAGTGTGAGTATGTATAGGAACTTAGAAAATTCTACTTTCAGCTCTGCTTGATGAGAGAGTCCAGTAGAGGTGGAGAAAGGAATAAAGTCTGAATGTTCCATTGTCTTGGCTCTATCTCTAATTTTGCACACAGAAAATATACCACTTTGACTTCTCCCTCTCCCTTTGGATGGACTTTGTGCTCTCCAGAGCCTACAACCCAGCTTCCAATATATCCTGGTGTGACCATGTCTCCAGTGTATTTTCAATAAGTATCAGCTTCTGAAAGGGTTCCAAACAGTTAACTACATTCAATCACTGATATTCCCTGAATATACGAACACTCCAGACCGTATAAATTTATGTCAGAATATATTGGTTACATTTCCTTGTTTATCTTTCTGCCACAATAAATTAACATGCATATGTGTGGAGTTCTTACTGGTGACCTCTTCAAACTAATAAAGCTTGACATTTTAATAGGAAAAACAAATGTTTTATTTGTGCAGCATGGCGTATTTTACCGATGATCAGATGTGTGTTTGTTAGCTGTTTGTTCTTTATATACTGTAGGTAGAGCTCATGTTTGCTAGATGACCTATTATTCTGCTGATTCATTGGATTGTGCTATAATTTAAAGGTCAGGTCTATCCATTAAACTTATCAACACAGTGCAGGATACTTTAAATCAAAAATGTTCCTGTCTGTGCTTCATTAATTCTATGACATGAATGTTAAAACAATAGTCAGGGACTGCAGTCTGCAGGACTTCAACAACCTGGAGATACAGGTAGAAAACAGATGTCCAGACTCCCCACTGGAAATCATATTTCCCCTCCTTAATCATATATATTTTTTTAATGTACAATCCATTAAAAAGTGAGTTCCAGGGATGTGGGATTTTAATCCAAGTTTTATGCTGTGTGGCAGATTGGACTACGGGATAGAATAGGGGAATAGGTTTCAGAGCTAGGCACTACTTCCGACGTGGAGATTGACTTGATGTGTGACCTCAGCAAGATACTCAGGTTCTGATTCAGCAAGGTATGTAACCACTTGCCTAATTTAAGAACATGAATAGTCCCATGAAAGTCAATGAGATTACTCATGTATTTAAGGTTAGGCATATCTTTATGATTTCCTGTACTTGGACCTTAATCTCGCTGAGTCATACTTTACCCATTTGTAAAAGAATAAATATCTAAGGCCTTA
Organism: Caretta caretta; assembly: GCF_965140235.1. NCBI lineage: Eukaryota > Metazoa > Chordata > Testudines > Cheloniidae > Caretta > Caretta caretta. Next base: position 71,981,429 of record NC_134206.1, on the reverse strand, counting down.
ATATTTCAAACACTGCTGTACTTGAGTGTCTTTAGTCACATGAGCTGTCTTATTAAATTGCAATGGGGTTACACACATGCTTACAGCTGCTCATGTGTAGTTGGAGCATCAGGACCCCAGTTTTGTAATATGGTTGTGGATCCTCAGATGGAAGGCAAACTAGACGTTTTTTGTTGTTGTTAATGCTAAGCAATTATTGCAAAACATTTCCTGCAACTATTCATTCAAGTTTTTGCAATTGTTTGCTTTCATTGTGATTTAACCGATAGCATGTTAACTTTTCATGGATATTTTAACAAATGAATTTAGTGGCAAAACAACCAATTTTGAGCACAATCTTGAGAATATTCACAGAAATTAATTTTGAATTAGTCAATCACAAATATTTGCTTTGACTTTTATTCTAAGACTTACATTCACCCAAACACAAAACAGAAATGTGCCCCATGTCCTATGTGTCCAAAGAAAATTAACCAAAGCTGCTCAGATTCTGAATTTCAGATTCTTATAGTGAGATGATTGTATCGTCTACAAGATGACTCAGTATTTAAGGTTATTTGGTATGACAGGTTCGGTCACAGAGACCTCCTTGGGATTGTCACCTGATGTGCTGAAATTACCTCTGAGCCCTTTTTCTCTGCCAGTTTGGGCCTCCAGAACCCTGCCTTGTTGAGCCAGACATGCAAGCCTGCTGCAAACACAGACCCAGGGTCTGAACCGTGCCCCCAAAAGCTGCAGACTTAACTGAAAATAGCTCAAGAAGTACTCCTGTCTCCAGCACCCAGACACCCAGCTCCCAATGGGATCCAAACCACAAATAAATCTGTTTTACTCTGTATAAAGGTCATACAAGGTAAACTCATAAATTGTCCACCTTCTATAACACTGATAGAGAGATATACACAGCTGTTTGCTCCCCCAGGTATTGATCACTTACTCTGGGTTAATTAATAAACAAAATTGATTTTATTAAATATAAAAAGTAGGATTTATGTAGTTTCTAGTAATAATAGACAGAACAAGGTAAGTTACTAAGTAAAATAAATCAAAATACGCAAGGCAAACTTAATACACTAAGGATCTAGTTACAAATACTAACTTCTCACCCTAGATGTTATCTCAGGTACAATCCTTTTCAGACCAGTGTTGTAGTTTATGGCCTGGGTCCAGCAATCACTCACACCCCCGTAGTTACAGTCCTTTGTTCCAGTTTCTTTCAGGCATCTCTTTGGGGTAGAGGGGGCCATCTCAAGCCAGCTGAAGACAAAATGGAGAGGTGTCTAGGCCCTTTTATATTCTCTCTTGTGGGTGGAAACCTCTTTGTTCTTCTTTGCAAAATCACAGCAAGAAAATGGAGTTTGTAACCACCTGGGCAAGGCACATGTCAATAAATGATTCAGCTTTTTGCAGACTGTTTACATGTTTCAGAATAGCAGCTGTGTTAGTCTATATCCGCAAAAAGAAAAGGAGTACTTGTAGCATCTTAGAGGCTAACAAATTTATTTGAGCATAAGCTTTTGTGAGCTACAGTTCACTTCATCGGATGCACGAGCTGTAGCTCACGAAAGCTCATGCTCAAATAAATTTGTTAGTCTCTGAGGTGCTACAAGTACTTCTTTTCTTTTCACTGTTTACATGTTAGTTTGAACATTCCCAGGAAAGCTCAGATGTGGACTGATGTCTCCCAAAGTCCATTGTTATTTAAGTACTCCCAATTACTTGAATAGCTCCTTCACAATATATTGGCCAAGCCAATGTGTTTCCTACAGCAAACACTTCAAATACAAGCATAGAGCCAACGCTCGTAACTTCAGATATAAAAACGATACATGCAAACAAATAGGATAAATATATTCAGTAGATCATAACCTTGCAAAGATATGTCACATGGTAAACCTAGCATAAAGCATATTCAAGCTTTGTTATATTTGCACTTATAAGCATATTTTCATAAACATATACAGTGCAACATCACATTTGATTAATAATGCATACAAAATAAAGAAAAGCATAAGCTATTCCTTGATAATCAGCAAACAGAAAGAGGTGAAATTCATCAAGTAAAGTATTTACTATGAATTACTTGCTCAAATCTAAATACTACAACCCGTACTATCTCATTTGATTGGTTAAAATATAATTTCCTTCCTTCTGATTTAATTTAATAAGGCTTTCCACTCATGGATTCAAACATTAATGGTCTGTTTCTTTGTAAATTACAGACCATGGTGACTTTACCAGATGCTTCCTTACTGATTGCTAAGTCAATATTAGTTTACTGGGCATTAAAAAGTTTTCTTTTCTTCTTAGCAATTCAGGCTACATTTAGCTTGCTATTAAAATAAAAATATTTTGCTTTGTATTACACTGCTGGTTAAATGAATCTCAAGATGAATCTTTGCAGACAATTTTTTAAATAGAAAAAAGTAGAAACATAGTGCTTTCATAAGCTCTATTACTCATGAACTAGAAGCACAATTAAATAATTTGCATTGTAAAACATTATAGCATTGCATTTTAATTCAGTAACTAAACGGTCAATTATTCGATAATGTATGCACCTGGAGACCCAATAAGTTTCTGTGTTCCAATTGTTTGGAAGATCCAAACAATTATACATTGCTTCAAATAATATTTTAGGATCCATCCTTATACAGCTAGTCTTGAGGTTTTAACAGAGCTTTATATGATTCCTTTTTGTAGAGTATATGCTTTATCCAAACTCCAGATACTGGATTCAATATAGTGGTAAACAAGTAAAATTTAAGTATCTGTGATTACAGAAGGTCAGATTAGATGACGTAATGGTCCTGTCTGGCCTTAAAATCTATGAATCTATGAAAGTTGGTTAGACTGCTATGCTAATTTCAATATACAATCAAATGTATTTTATGTTTAAATCAAAGATTAAATGTAAAAGCACTCCTGTAACTTTTTTCAATGTATAAGTTAGTGTGAAATATTTCTGAATGTAGGTGAAGCTCCATGCCACAAGCCAATGGTAGTAATAGCCTGGCACTTGAATAATCTCTAGCAAAATTTATGTAGGGGTGACATTTAGGAAATATCTTCTGCCTTCCGGCACACGTGTTATTTATGCTAAACCACTTAAGTTTCACTTACGGTTTCAGTGTGCAGCTGCTTACCCTAGAAATCACCTTCGGCCTTTGGACTTCATTTCTCCATTCCAGACTTTGAATTGGCTTCTGATTTCAGCCACTAATGGAGCAATCCTGACCCATAAATATTAGTGTGAGTTTTGCAATTGATTTGAATAAGAAGTTAGAGAGGGGGATGTCTCAAACAGGCTTTGCAAATGAGTCATTTAACAGTATAACATATCCACAAGAAGGGTGAGGGTGAAAATGTTCCATTCTCCCCAATGGATATGTATCTTGGTTGCTGTTGATGCTTCCGTGGTGTTCTTTTAAGAACAGGTGTTCTTTTAAGAGAAAAAGATGACGTATTCAGAGTTTCTTATTATCATTAAGAAGCAGCAATATAAAAATTATTTTTGGTACTACAGTCTAAATTCCAAGAATGGTTTATTATTCTATTCTTAGTACACACACAACAAAACTCTCATTAGTGCTAATTGGAGCTATTCATGTTCAGTCAGAGGAGAATCCTGTGAAAATCTCACAAAAACTGCGGAATTTGCCTTGAAGAATATAATAAACACACAGAGATACTAATATTGCCATTTAACCAATATTTATGAAAGCAATGTTTTATGATGTTATGAAAATAAATGTGCATTCTCTTCCAATGATAATTATGAATGTGTCTTTTCTATGATATACGATATCTAATCTCAATGTTTTCATTACCTGTTAACTTTCTAGCAGGACACTTCTTGACAGATCCCTGGTCCTTCCCATATTCTGCATCATCCTCAGGGATTTAGATTCCCCATCAATATTTTCTAATGGGGAGAAACCCAGCAAACACTGCTTCATAAAAAGGGCTCCCAAGTGACTCAGTAGGCCAGTTAGCCCTATAAACTGGTGACACAGCTTTTTTGATGACAACACACTGAATGAGGACCTCAGGTCTACACTCTTAAGAAGTGATCCCTGCACTGTACTGCATGATACACCAGTAAGTGCAGGGATACATTCTCAGGGACAAAGCAAACAGTTGGAGAGTCCCCCCCCCCCCCCAAATGTTCAAATTTGAAAACTCATTTTTTCCTCAGCATCACTTTTCGTTTAATTATTTTTTCTAAACAGGCAAGTGTTCAGGCTTTACTACTACAACTACTGGTGAAAAATGAATATTTTGTTTCAGTATTCAATGGAAGCCAATTTCAAATGTATTTGGTTGTAAATTTCAACTGCAAAGTTTGCAATTTGTGTTGTGTTTGCTTAGTTATATAAATCACATGGTGTTGACGTAGATTGGGTGGCTTACTGTATAAATTTACCAGCCTGGGACACATGTTTAACTTTACTCATATAAGTTGAGTAAAAATTCTTGATCTTCATATTGCACAATTTGTAAATATTTTAGTCAATATGCAATTTAAATTTTCCGCTGTTTCATAACTTGTAAAATAATCAACATAGCCTGAATTTTGTGTTCAATTGTAACAATGGCATTTTTCAATTTGCACTCTGGACTTCTCACCTGAATAAAATTAGATATGTGCATATAGGTAAATAGTTTATTTGCAAAGGTCTGAATTGAAAATGCAAATATTACAACATAATATTGAATTAAAAATTAATGATGTTTTGATTACATAATTTAGAGACTTAGGAGCAGACCCTCAGCTGCTATGAATTGTCAGAGCTCCATTGACTTCAACAGAACTCTAATAATTTACACCAGCTGAGGAACAATAGAATTAATTCTAATCTACACTAAGGTCACTTTGTTCCACTCTGGCAGTGTATCATAGAAGCATATAATCATAGAAGCTTAGGGTTGGAAGAGACCTCAAGAGGTCATCTAGTCCAACCCCCTGCTCAAAGCAGGATCAACCCCAACTAAATCATCCTAGCCATGGCTTTGTCAAACCGGGCCTTAAAAACCTCTAAGGATGGAGATTCCACCACCTCCCTAGGCAAACCCATTTCAGGGTTTTACCACACTCCTAGTGAAATAGTTTTTCCTAATATCCAACCTAGACCTCCCCCACTGCAACTTGAGCCATTGCTCCTTGTTCTGTCATCTGCCACCACTGAGAAGAGCTGAGCTCCATCCTCTTTGGAACCCCCCTTCAGGTAGTTGAAGGCTGCTATCAAATCCCCCCTCACTCTTCTGCAGACTAAATAAGCCCAGTTCCCTCAGCCTCGCCTCATAAGTCATGTGCCCCAGCCACCTAATAATTTTCATTGCCCTCTGCTGGATTCTCTCCAATTTTTCCACATCCTTTCTGTAGTGGGGGGCCCAAAACTGGACACAGTATTCCAGATGTGGCCTCACCAGTGCCGAATAGAGTGGAATAATAATTTCCCTCAATCTCCTGGCAATGATCCTACTAATTCAGCCCCATATGCCATTCGCCTTCTTGGCAACAAGGGCACACTGTTGACTCATATCCAGCTTCTCATCCACTGTAATCCCCAAATCCTTTTCTGCAGAACTGCTTCATATCCAGTCGGTCCCTAGCCTATAGCAGTGCATAGGATTCTTCCATCCTAAGTGCAGGACTCTGCACTTGTCCTTGTTGAAAAATGTTGTGGTTCAAATACAAGACAGCACAAAGCTTTAAGCAAGCAAACAGGCTGGTCTGCCAACGGACTGGTCCTGTCAGCTTTACACCCTCTCCTTTATTCTTTCTCTCCCCCCGCACATTACATTCTCCAACAGATAAAAGGAATACACTGGCTTTGTTTAACATTCTAATTTACCAATTTCTATCTACCTCATTCCTTGCTCTCGGCCTTTGAGCCCAGTCCTGGGAGGCTTCCCATGGTTCATGACATCTGGGTGAGATTCCAAGGTTCATGCCCTTGAGAGGAGCTGTGTGTGCACTGCTCCTACACAACACTCCGGGTGTGCCCTGAATGTTGCCAAGTGCATGAACCTTGTATGAATCCTACATCCCCTCCTTTTTTGTTTGTTTGTGCTCAGCCATCTCATGGTAGCCATCAATTTGCTTTTGCAAGCCAATTAACTCCCGGACAGACAAGCTCATAACTCGTGGAGCCTGCCAGGGCAGGGTCTCGACAAAGCCTTAACAAAAAGGAAATACATTGCACACAGCAACAGCAAAAAATAAGCTTAAGAAGGTAAAGTATAATTGGCCGGGCCCCAATTAGCCATTCTAGAGTACTGGGAAGAGAGGTTCGCGTAAGCAGCGAGCATCATCTCATTCCCTATTTCCTCAGGGTGATGACATACTGGAATAAGACACGTACCTAACAATTCTTCAGCTGCTACAAAATCAGATAAACAAAAGTGGGTAACATTTGCTATTGAAGCCAATCTTTCCCATAGGTTATATGTCATTCGGGCCCGTAACGGAGGAAGCGCTCCCGAGCCAACCCCTACAGGAAATAGCAGGCACAAAAGGCATACAATCAATACAGAATTAGCAGTAATTTGGGCATGAATTGCCACAAACAAAGTCTCAGGAGTCTCTGGCTGTTGGTTTGCTGCCAGTCTTCGTTGAGCCGCGGCGACCAATGCTTTTACTGCTCCCCATGTCATGGGTTGGCTTGGGACGCTACGCCTCCTCCATTTCTGTCCCGCCATTGTCGACCCGGGAGGCACCGCGTTCTCCTCCAAGGTCAGCTGAAACTCCGGTATGGGGTTCAATATTCCCTGGTGCCACGCCATGCTGTTTCAGTGCCGGTCACACACACCGGGCCGGAACCCACAACGGTCCTGTAGGGAGAAACACAGCAGCATATCCCCGACCCCAAGTGATTAAAGGCACTGGGCCCAGCCATTGCGGATCGGGCAGCTGACGGTAATAGACACGCGGTCTTTCCAGTACCTCGGACTTATGAAAATGCCAATCCATGGAGGTCTGCTGATCTGCGTTCAGCGTTAAATTATTTAAAGTAAACAAAAGGATATGCATTTGTTGCTGAATGTCTTTTAAGGTTCAGAGACGCAGCTCCCCTTGTTTTAATTGTTTGTCGAGCAAGGTTTTTAGCGTGTGATTTGCACGATCAACAATAGCTTGGCCTATGGAATTATAAGGGATCCCGTGTTTGAGACGGACGTCCCATTGGGCACAAAAGGTGGAGAGGGCTGTGGAGCAATAGGCTGGGGCACTATCCGTTTTTATCTGGCTTGGGCGACCCATAAGAGCAAAACAGACTAGCAAATGGTGATTAACTTTGGGAGTAGCTTCCCCACGCTGTGGGGTCGCCCAGAGGAATCCCGAATAGGTATCAATGGAAACATGTAAAAACGAATAGGGGTTGAATTGTGGCACGAGAGTGACATCCATTTGCCAAAGCTGATTCGCTGCGGTACCTCTGGGGTTAACGGCATAAGAAAAGGTAGGGGCAGCAGCGGCACAGTGGGGGCAGGAACAAACAATAGCACGTGCATGATCAGCAGGAATGTAAAACTGTCGGGCCAAAACAGTGGCAGACTGATGAAAAAAGGAATGGCTTTCAATGGGGTCAGAAAAAGGGAATTTACCTGACCACGTAACGCGCGATCAGCGCGCACATTGCCTTCAGTGAGTAGCCCAGGAAGAGGGGTATGACTATGAATATTAGCAATAAAATAAGGGAAATTACGAGTGGTGAGAAGATACTGTAAGGACAAAAACAGGCGAAGAAGGTCCGCATTGACCTGAGGGGTGATGAGGGCAAGGGGTAAATGATCAATTACCTGATAAACATAATGCGTGTCCATGATCAAATTAAAGGGACAATCAGCAAAAAGTTGAAAGGCCAAAATAACAGCAGCCAGTTCCAAGGACTAGTGAAGCTCTCCAAGCGCTGTGCATACAAATGTTGTTGTACAAGTGAATGAAGCATTTTCAGCTTTTCTAGGGGGAGGGGCCACTGGTCAATCCATACGGGCTCTAAAGATTGCCATACCAATGGTAATGCGGATGGCAAGGTGGGTGAGGGAGGATTTTGGGCCATTATATATTAATATCGAGGGTGGTGTCCAGCTTTACAAGTAAGTCACGGCCCCAAATATTGAGGTGGACAGGGAGTACAAAAGGGCGGATTGTAGCAAGGGCACAGACTCCTAGTTTAGAGACCATGACCCAAGACAAACTTTGGCGCCCGGGTTTGCTACCCCCGATCCCCCACAACTCTTTAGAAGGAACTGTTGGCCAACTGACCGTCCACTCTGGATCACAAATCACCATAACGTCAGCTCCAGTGTCCACCAGCCCTGTAAAAGGAACATTATTTAAGAGAAGTGTTAACTGAGGTTTCTAAGGGAGGACCGACATTGTTAGAGCAACAAGTGGAGAAGATGTGTTGTGAGATGGCAACTGAGACAGCATCGATCCAAAGCCGTTCCCACCCCGGGCTCGATCCTCTGCGGCTGGTACCTGATAGGGGACTAAAATCAATTGAGCAATTGACCGCCCACGCGGGAGCGACTGCGGAAGATGGGTCCACACCTGAACCTTAATAACACCGGTGTAATCGGCGTCAATGACCCCTGGGATGACAAAAAAACCCTATTTCCCAGCATGTGAGCGAGGGAGAACCAGACCCACAAAACCGGCAGGGAGAGGTCCCATCACCTATGTAGGTATGGTGCAAACCTCCCCCAGCAACTGAAAATCAGCGTCCTCCTGCATAATCAAATCAAGCCCTGCACTTCCGGCAGTCGCCACCCTCATGGAATCTATGGATTTTAAGGCAGAGGAACAGTTGTCTGAGTGGGAAACACCCCCATTTGGCCCTGGATTCGGGGGAGACCCGTCGTGCGGTTTCCCGACCCGCTATGACACTGATTAGCCCAGTGATAGCCCTTCCGACACTTGGGGCACTTCTTTGAGGGGCGGGCGGGCGCCGTCGATGAGCGGCACTCCCGCTGAAAGTGACCCTCTTTACCACAGCAGTAACAACACTTCCCCTCCTTCCCGCTTTTCCGCAGGGTGGTGGCCAGAACCCCAGCTTTATGTGCTTGTGTGCCAATGTTTTGGCATGCCCGCAGCATGTCCAACAGCTCAAGACACCAGTGGCTTGTGCCGCCTGGAGAGCACGGCGGCAATCCTCGTTCGCATTTTCAACCGTCATTTTTAACAGGATGTCCTGAGCTGCTGCAGGGCTGTCCACCTGTCGGAGGATAGCCTCCTGAAATCTGTTGGTAAAATCCATAAAGGACTCTGACGCACCCTGACGGATACTGGCAAAGCTTTGGTAGGCTTGCCTGAATCCAGGACCTTCCGGAAAGCATGCTGGGCGCAGGTGGAAATAATGGGGAAGTAGGCCGGAGGGAGTTGAGACTGCAGCTGGACAGTAGCAAACTGGCCCTCCCCTGCCAAGTGCTCATAAATGACACCTTGCTCTCTACACACCTGGGCTTAGCGTTCTGCCATCTGCCGAAATTCACTAAGCCAAATAACATACTGACTAGGTGTCAGCATCATGCGCAACAGCGCCTTCCAATCTTCAGGGACCAGAGAGTACCCAGAACCTAGCCCTTCAATGAGACCACGCACATACGTGCTAGTCAGACCGAACTCGCAAATCTCTTTCTTTTCCTCTCTGATCACCGAGTACGGCAAACTGACCCAGTTTGCAACCTGGTTGCCCTGGCCATCGTCCTGCCAGGTCACCGGACAAACTGAGACCAGCTCAGCCAGCTCCTCTGCTGTAATATCTGAGCGAGTCTTCGCTGCGTGAACCATTTGTTGCACCAACGAAAGCCCCTGAGCAGACGCGGACGACCCCCCGGGGGGCCCCAGAGCAGGGGGCCCATGGGGGGATGGTAATCACACACTGGCTCCGGTGGGGAAGGCAAGGGAGGTGGTGGTAATAGAGGCACTGGGGGCGAAGCAGGGGGAGGGATGGTTGCAGGAGCGGAACGGGGGTGGCGGGATCGGTAGTCCCTCTGTTGGCGTGGGAGAGGGCCTTTCCGAGGTGACACGCTGTGTCGCATCGCCAGGACGGGGGATGGCTGCAGGAGCGGATGGGAGTGGCGAGAGCACCAGCCCCGCGAGGGAGGGCCTGTCCGAGGTGACACGCTGTATCGTGTCGAGGCAGAGGTGCCAGGCATGTAAAGCCTGCATGGGCGCCCGAGGCTCTTTGTGCAATGTCTGGCCCAACTGCTCCCAGTCCGCTAGCTTAAGGGTTCCGGCTTCAGGGTACCACGGGCATTGGGCACTCACCTCCTGTAGCAGGAGAGTGAGTTCTTGAGTGGGGCAATCATGCTGAGCCTTACGCAGCAAATGCTGTAGCTCATTGCGGTGTTGCACTTGCAAAGCAGAGAGGGAGCTTCCCATACTTACCACAATGAAAAATACACACCGGGATCCGCGAAGTGGATGAGTGATGCGTCTGAAACCCTTGCCGGGCGAGGTGAGTGCTGAGGGCCCCACGTTTGGGCGCCAGTTGTTGCGGTTCAAATACAAGACAGCACAAAGCTTTAAGCAAGCAAACAGGCTGGTCTGCCAACGGACTGGTCCTGTCAGCTTTCCACCCTCTCCTTTATTCTTTCTCTCCCCCCGCGCATTACATTCTCCAACAGATAAAAGGAATACACTGGCTTTGTTTAACATTCTTATTTACCAATTTCTATCTACCGCATTCCTTGCTCTCGGCCTTTGAGCCCAGTCCTGGGAGGCTTCCCACGGTTCATGTCATCTGGGCGAGATTCCAAGGTTCATGCCCTTGAGAGGAGCTGTGTGTGCACTGCTCCTACACAACACTCCGGGTGTGCCCTGAATGTTGCCAAGTGCATGAACCTTGTATGAATCCTACAGAAAAATTTAAAAATTTGTAAAATGATCTTAGACTGTAAATGTAATTCATGTAAACTTTGTACTAGAAGATAATTCCCAGTAAAAATTGTCTGTTTCACTGACATATTTGCAATTCACGATTTTAAAATTTGAAAACAGAACAACAAGGTTAAATTCTGTATCTCTTACTATTTTGAGTAGTGTCTTACTCTAGGAATAGTTCAATTTATATTAATATGGAGAAAGGCACAATTCAGCATGAGCAAGAATGGCAGAATTTGGCCCTGAACAAATTGGCAAACTGAAATTAGAAATACATCCAAAGAATACATCCAGCTTGGCTTAACAGTGAAATCTTTGCTGATCTTAAACACAAAAAAAGAAGCTTACAAGAAGTGGAAGATTGGAAAAAATGACCATGGAAGAATATAAAAAATATTGCTCAGGCATGCAGGAGTGAAATCAGGAAGGCCAAATCACACTTGGAGTTGCAGCTAGCAAGAGATCTTAAGAGTAACAAGAAGGGTTTCTTCAGGTATGTTAGCAACAAGAAGAAAGTCAAGGAAAGTGTGGGCCCCTTACTCAATGAGGGAGGAAACCTTGTGACAGAGGATGTGGAAAAAGCTAATGTACTCAATGCTTTTTTTGCCTCTGTCTTCAGCTCCCAGACTACTGCACTGGGCAGCACAGCATGGGGAAGAGGTGACCAGCCCTCTGTGGAGAAAGAAGTGGTTCGGGACTATTTAGAAAAGCTGGATGAGCACAAGTCCATGGGGCCGGATGCGCTGCATCCGAGAGTGCTAAAGGAGTTGGTGGATGTGACTGCAGAGCCATTGGCCATTATCTTTGAAAACTCATGGCAATCGGGGGAGGTCCCGGACGACTGGAAAAAGGCTAATTTAGTGCCCATTTTTTAAAAAAGGGAAGAAGAAGGATTCTGGGAACTACAGGCCAGTCAGCCTCACCTCAGTCCCTGGAAAAATCATGGAGCAGGTCCTCAAGGTATCAATTCTGAAGCACTTAGAGGAGAGGAAAGTGATCAGGAACAGTCATCATGGATTCACTACGGTCAAGTCATGCCTGACTAATCTAATTGCCTTCTATGATGAGATAACTGGCTCTGTGGATGAAGGGAAAGCAGTGGATGTATTGTTTCTTGACTTTAGCAAAGCTTTTGACACAGTCTCCCACAGTATTCTTGGCAGCAAGTTAAAGAAGTATGGGCTGGATGAATGGACTATAAGGTGGATAGAAAGCTGGCTAGATCATCAGGCTCAATGGGTAGTGATCAATGGCTCCATGTCTAGTTGGCAGTCGGTATCAAGTGGAGTGTCCCAAGGGTCGGTCCTCGGGCCGGTTTTGTTCAATATCTTCATTAATGATCTAGAGGATGGTGTGGATTGCACCCTCAGCAAGTTTGCAGATGACGCTAAACTGGGAGGATAGGTAGATAAGCTGGAGGGTAGGGATAGGATACAGAGGGCCCTAGACAAATTAGAGGATTGGGCCAAAAGAAATCTGATGAGCTTCAACAAGGACAAGTGTAGAGTCCTGCACTTAGGACGGAAGAATCCCATGCACTGCTACAGACTAGGGACCGAATGGCTAGGCAGCAGTTCTGCAGAAAAGGACCTAGGGGTTACAGTGGACGAGAAGCTGGATATGAGTCAACAGTGTGCCCTTGTTGCCAAGAAGGCCAATGGCATTTTGGTCTGTATAAGTAGGGGCATTGCCAGCAGATGGAGGGACGTGATTGTTCCCCTCTATTCAACAGTGGTGAGGCCTCATCTGGAGTACTGTGTCCAGTTTTGGGCCCCACACTACAAGAAGGATGTGGACAAATTGGAAAACGTCCAGTGAAGGGCGACAAAAATGATTAGGGGACTGGAACACATGACTTATGACGAAAGGCTGAGGGAACTGGGATTGTTTAGTCTGCGGAAGAGAATAATGAGGGGGGATTTGATAGCTGCTTTCAACTATCTGAAAGGGGGTTCCAAAGAGGATGGATTTAGACTGTTCTCAGTGGTAGCAGATGACAGAATGAGGAGTAATGGTCTCAAGTTGCAGTGGGGGAGGTTTAGGTTGGATATTAGGAAAAACTTTTTCACTAGGAGGGTGGTGAAACACTGGAATGCGTTACCTAGGGAGGTGGTGGAATCTCCTTCCTTACAAGTTTTTAAGGTCAGGCTTGACAAAGCCTTGGCTGGGGTGCTTTAGTTGGGTATTGGTCCTGCTTTGAGCAGGGGGTTGGACTAGATGACCTTCCAACCCTGATATTCTGTGAATATCTACAGGCAATTTGCAACAAAAAAAAAGAAAAGAAAAGAAATTATTTTTTGCTCAACATATGACACACCTCATATATCACAATCTCTATCAAATATGAGTTATCTATATAGGCAGAACAATTATCAGATGCCAACATGTAAATCTGATAGAGGAACAAAATGCAGGGACTTCTACTCCAAAAGAGCAGTCTCTATGCCATGATCTAACTGAGACATTCTGTTCACTGTCAGTAGAAAGAAAAGACCAACAAGAGAGTTTACTACCTTCCCAGAGCCAAGATATAAGATGGTACTCTAAGATTGGAAAGGCTCTTGAAGTGAACAGGAAAGGATCCATTGGTGATTGTTCATGTTACCATTAATGACATTGTGTCATAGGATATCACACATATAATAAATGACTTCAGGGAACTTAGAAATATATTGAAGAAGAAGAATGTCCAAATGATTTTCTCTGAGATGCTTCCTGTCCCATGAACAAAATAAGACAGGAGGCAGAAGATTCTGGAAGGGAACCACTTACTAGATGGAGGGTTTGATTTGTGGAACATTGGTCCAACTTCTATCAGGAGAGGCTGCTGTGTAGTTTACATGGCCTCCACCTCAGTAGAAGGGGATCAGTCATCTTGGGGACAGGCTGGCTAGAGTATTCAGAAGGGCATAAACTAATAACAAAGGGGGGTGGTAAAAAGAGGTAATAGATGAGCAACCAGAACAAAACTGAGATGTTGACAACAACATTCATCAAGGAATCAAAGGATATGAAGAGAAGAAATTCTTGAATTGCCTATACTCCAATACCAGGAGCCTGGGTAACAAACACGAGGGATTGGAATGGCTTATTCATGACCATAAATTTGATCTTGTTGGTATTACTGAAACCTCGTGGAATGATTCCCATGATTGTAATATTAAAATAAATGGTTATAACCCAGTTAGTAAGGATCAAGTGGGCAAAATGGGAGAGGGAGTAGCATTTTGTCAAAAATGTCATTACCTGTTGTCAGGTCACTGATAACTCAGAAGAAAATGATCTTTAATGCTTACGGATCAATGTCCTAAAAGATAAAGCACAAGATGAGGTATTAGTTGGTGTCTGCTACGGACCACTAATTCACACTAGGAAACAGGATGACAGGCTTCTTATGCACCTAGCTAAAATGTGTAGGGTAAAAAAAGCTGTGTGATCATTGGGGACATATATTGGAGGTCTTATGCTGTCAGTACTAAAACATCCTTGGAATTTCTATATATTATAGAAGACAATTTCCTAAATAAAACATTATTGCATACAACACAGGGGAATTCTGTATTAGACCTTGCTTTGTCAGATAAAGAGGAATTGAACAGAGAACAAAAGTGACAGATAACTTAGGTACAAGTGATCATGACTTGATCACCTGTATAATGTGCAAACAGAATACAGTGTAGACGAATGTTACATAAAGGGCTAATATAAAGGGTTTTAAAAGGGCTAATTTAACAAAGCTGAAAACAACTATGAGCCAGATCAGCTGCGAGGAAGAATTTAATCAGAAAAAAAATTGAATAATAGTTGCTAATTGTTATAAGCATTTCACTAGATGCCAAAAAAGCTTCATTGGTTAAAAAACTGACCTAGACTAGGAGACAGGTGAAGCGAGATATATAGTATAACAAATGGAAAAAAGGGAAGTTGATAGTAATGAGTATAAAGCAGAAGCTATGAATTGTAGAAAATTAGAAAACTGCAAAGGGGAGCTCGTGGCCACCAGCATAAAGGACAATAAGAAGAAGGGCCTTTTTTTAAGCATACTAGAAACAAAAAGAACCCTAATAATGGTATTGGTCCATTCTAGTAATGGAAACGGTAGAAGAATTATCAGTAATAATGCAGAAAAGGTACAAGTGTTTAATACATATTTGTTCTGTACTTGGAGATAAACAGATGATGTAGTCATGTCATATAATAACATTCTTTCCATTCCATTAGTATCTCAGGAGGATGCTAAAGAGCAGCTACTAATGTTAGACATTTTTAAATCAGCAGGTCCAGATAACTTGCATCCTAGTGTTTTAAAAGAACTGGCTGGGGAGCTAGTTGGACTCTCAATATTGATTTTCAATAAGTCTTCGAACACCTGGGAAGTTCCAGAAGATTGGAAGAAAGCTAATGCTGTTCCAATATTTTAAAAGGGTAAATGGGATGAGCCAGGTAACTATAGGCCAGTCAACCTGACATCAATGCTGAGCTAAGATAATGGAGACACTGATATGGGACTCAATTAATAAAGAATTAAAGAAGGGTATGTAATTAATGAAAATCAACATTGGTTAATAGAAAATAGATTCTGTCAAACTAACCTGATATCCTGAAGTGGTTATAGAGTTGGTGGATAAAGGTAATAGTGTGGTTGATGAATTGCACATAAGACTTCTGTGAAGCACTCGATCTAGCACCGCATGACATTTTGATTAAAAACCTAAAGCAATATAAGAATTACGATGGCACACATTAAATGGATTAAAAGCTGTAAATGGGGAATCACCATTGAGTGGGTGTGCATTTAGCCCCATAGGGTCTGGTCATTGGCCTTATTCTCTTCAACATTTTTATTACTGATCTGAAGAAAATATAAAATAATCACAAATAAAATTTGAAGATAACACAAAAATTGGGCCATGGTAAATAATGAAAAGGACAGGTCACTACTACAGAGTGATCTAGATTGCTTGGTACTCTGGGAGAAGCAAACAATATGGGTTTTAACATGACTAAATGTAAATGTATACATCTACGAATAAAGAATGTATGCCATAATTACAGGTTGGGGATTCTACGCTGGGAAACAGTGACCCTGAAAAAGATTGGAAGGTGTGGTGGATAATCAGCTGAACATCATCACACAGTGCACCTCTGTGCCCAAAAGACTTAATGCAATCTTTGAATGGAGAAACAGGGAAACCTTGAGTGGGATGAAAGAGGCTATCTGGCCGGCTATTTGGCCGGCTATTTGGCCTCTGTATTTGACACTGGGGAAACCACTGCTGGAATACTGTGTCCAGTTCTGGTATCCAACATTCAAGAAAGATGTTCATAAATTCGACAGTGTTCAGAGAAGAGCCAAGAGAATGATTAAAGGATTAGAAAAGTTGCTGTATAGTGAAAGACAAAAGGAGTTCAATCTACTTAGTTCACCGAAGAGAAGGTAGAGGGGTGTCTTGAGTACAGTCTATATGAACCTACAAGCAGAACAAATATTTAATAATAGAGTTCAATTTAGCAGAGCAAGGTATAACAACATCCAATAGCTGGAATTTGAAGCTACACAAATTCAGGCTAGGGAGGCGGGATAGCTCAGTGGTTTGAGCATTGGCCTGCTAAACCCAGGGTTGTGAGTTAAATCCTTGAGGGGGCCATTTAGGGATCAGGGCAAAAATTGGGGATTGGTCCTGCTTTGAGCAGGGGGTTGGACTAGATGACCTCCTGAGGTCCCGTCCAACCCTGATATTCTTACAAAATAAGGTGTACATTTTTAACAGTGAAAGTAATTAATCTTTGGAACAACTTACCTACAGTCATGGTGAATTCTTCATCACTGACAATATTTAAATCAAGATTGGATGTTTTTCTTTTTTTATTTTGGGGAAGTTCTATGGCCTTTGTTATATGGGAGGTCAGACTAGATGATCACAAAGGTCCCTTATGGCCTTGGAATCTATGAGTCTTGTAAGGTTCAAAGTTGTTATCTTTGTATGCAACAGAAGAGGACCTGGACAGACAAAAGAATATGTAATATATATACCAGGGGTCGGCAACCTGCCACATGCGTGCCGATTTTTACTGGCACGCTTCTGACAGCCGGGGTCCCAGCTGCCTGCCTCGGTGAACGGAACCCCAGGCTGGCAGCAGGCTGAGTGGGGCTGGCGGCCGGGACCCCAGCTGTCAGGTGCCGGCAGATGGAACCCCAGACCGGCGGCAGGCTGAACTGCTCAGCCTGCCGCCGGTCTGAGGTTCTGGCCACTGGCCCCTTGCCAGCAGGAATCCCGGCCACCGGCCCTGCTCAGCCTGCTGCCAGCCTGGGTGAATGGAACCCCAGGCCGGCAGCAGCTGAGCGGGGCCAGCGGCCAGGACCTTGGCTGGCAGGAGCCAGCGGAACCCCAGACAGGCAGCGGGTGAGCCATTGCTGCTCTGGGGTTCTGTCTTCCACAGCTCAGCCCACTGATCGTCTGGGGTTTTGGCTGCCGGCCCCTTGCCAGCCGGGGTCCTGGCCATCAGCTCCGCTCAGCCTGCTGCAGGCCTGGGATACCAGCTGCCGGCCCCGCTCACCTCGCTGCTGGTCACCTAGCTCCCTGCCAGCCGGGGTCCGGGCCTCTGGCCCTGCCCAGCCCTCCTGCCGGCTTGGGGTACTGGCAGCCAGCCCAGGGCTCTGCTCCTGGCCTGAGCCCAGCGCTCTGCAGCCCTTATCAAAAATTACACGACAATTTGTTTAAAAACTTACTTTGTATATTAAAGTAATCATTAAAAATGTATAATATTAATAAATACATAGGTTTGATGAAACAAAGTAGTTGTACTTATGTGCCTGTGCTTAATTTGTGTTTTCAACAATTTACCTTCTAAAAAAAATCTTGCATGTCTCGCACACCCAGAAAGGGCATCTCGGACCCGCAGGTTAAGAACCCCAGGTTAAGAACCACTGCACTAAACTCATAAGATCTGCATTGTAATTTAATTTTAAATGAAGCTTCTTAAACATTTTAAAAACCTTGTTTACATTACATACAACAATAGTTTAGTTATACAATATAGACTTATAGAGAGAGACCTTGTAAAAATGTTAAAATGTATTACTGGCATGTGAAACCTTAAATTAGAGTGAATAAATGAAGACTCGGCATACCACTTCTGAAAGATTGCCGACCCCAGATATATACACAAATATTTTAATATCATCCAGTGAATTGTACAGATAACTTCTGAACACCAGTTACTGTTCCAGTATACAGAAGCTATGGTCACAATGACTTTTATTTTTTCGTAACAGATGCCAGTATTGTGCTCCTACATAAAACATATACCACAGAGGTTTAAATATTGATATCCTCACCTTACATGTCTGCATGTTTAATGCAGGTTGATAATTCAAAGTCCACAAAAGCAGTTGAACTATACTTTATTAGTATATTCAACTGCTTACAAACTGAACACTGTAATAGTTTGTAGGTGTCATCTCTCAAAGGATCTTAGGTGGCAGGTTCATCTTTCAGGTATTCATTTTGCTAAAAAAAACAAAGACTGCTTGATGGAAGAATCAATATGTTTATACATTTGTAAGTGTAGTCAAAATGTGGAAAAGTGTTTAATGTTTTATTAACTAGGGAAAACATGCTAAAATGAAATGTGTGTGTTTCCAAATGTTGCTCAGAATGCCGATAAAATCAAATTACAATAGTACATAAAAATAGCAAAAAACAAAAAACAAACAAAAAATCTTAGTGGGACATTTTCACTGAGATGATGATTCTTCCTGATTTGCTTTTAACTGACATTCTTGGGACATGATTCACTCTTTTCAGGGTCCCTTTTTCCTTCTTCTGGGAAACTATTTCAATTGGTTATAATAACAATAACAACAATGATAATAATTAATTATTATTATTATTTTTATTATTTAATAGAGTTTTCAGGATTTGATTCAAATGCACTATTAATATTTAAAGTTGCTTCAATTAAGATTGTTTTTACCTTGTCACCACTTGATCAGACAAAAACAGTTTGAAAGTATTTGTATAGCTTTTATTCAACAGCGTAAAAAAAACAGTAAGGATAATTTCTTATGCTTCCCTAAACTAGTAAACAAAAAAATAGATCAAAATTACAATATCAAGTTAGTCAAATCAAGGAGTTAAATTTTTCTTTTGAGTTAACCAATTCTAATTTGTATTATTAAGACCAACAATTGGTCAAATCATTGCATGAGCAAAAGAATCCATAATCACATCACAGAGTTAACATAACACCAATGACTGAATGGCTTACTTATCCTTTCTACCATAATGTGGTTTACCTAGCAGCTAATACTTTCCTTTGTGGAAACAATGGGTTAAGATCTGAATCTTTATTTACCCCAGGTAACTTTTAGGGAACTATGGTAGGGTTTGCTTTACAACTAGATTAATTAATGCTCAACGGTAACCTATACTATGGGCTTATGTGCCCATGCTGTTACTAGTCATACACTCCTCCTCTAAAAAAAAATCTAGGACAAGTCTTTCCTGTCAGGTGTCTATGCAGGCATTCAGATGTCCTGTTAAGTAGATAGAAAGAAGGAGGAAGTTACTTAGAAAAAGGAAAAGAAATGTGCTGTGCAGTTACTTGGTCTATGGAGGCTCAGAGTCAATCAGGAGTTGCAGTTGGGGGAATCAGGTGATGTTTTGTGACTCAGGTGCTGTAACACTAGCAGGTATCACCGTCCTGTTATCTGGCTGATCGTTGATGTCATTGTCTCTGCTTTCCTTAGGAGGGAAAGTAGGACTATCAGCTGTCTGGTTGTCGTCATGGTGATCTCAGGGGGAGAACAATTTCTTCCTTGTTTACTGGGCCTTTTAAAAGTGAAATCCAGGCAGATATCCTCCTATGGGACCTCCCCAGTGAACTTCTAATTGAATCAGGGAATCACAGGTTTTGTACCCCAACTGCATTGTCCAGTGCTAGTCGACTCATATGAGTCTGACTTTTGGTCCACTTTTGTGACCCTCCTTCTTAAGGTATTGTTTCTTAGTCATATTCATGTGTTTTTTCACAAGGAATTATGGGGCAATAACAAAAGACAATGACACCATTAAAATAATCTCAACCCTCCTTATCTGGTTAAATAGTGGAGACTCCTAAATGGCCTCTTGACTATTATGACAAGAAAAATACCAGGGTCTAACTTATGACCCATTGACCTTTGTCATAGAAATGTTGTTCTCTTTGTATTCACATGTCTCATGCTTACGTTTTTGAAAGGCTTATAATGCCTCATGACCAATCTAAGAATTTAGAGAACTGTCACCCTGTCTTTCTTTGACACATTGGGAAACTGCGTGAAAGGTTGTTGTTGCTTTTTTCTCTGTCTAAGCTCAAAGACAGGCTGCTTCAAAGTGGCTTGTTAAATTCATTAATAGAAACTTATTAAAATATAACAAACTAAAGTTTATACTTAATATCTACATTACTGCAGCCCTATTTGTCCTACACGGGTGTCCACTATTTTGACTCTTCCAGTTTCACTAGGGACCATTCTCTCTATCACAAATGCAATTCTCTTGCCCTTTCTTAGATCACCTAATCCATATATTTCCTTTCCTTTTTCTTTATCTCTTGCTCTTCTTAAGTCTCATTTTAAATACCGCCATGCAGTTATTTAGCACCTTTCATCCCACAGGAAATGTCACACAGCTTTGTTTGAGTTATTCAATTGGAAAACAGGGTTTTGTTCTGGAATTGGTTTGGGGGTTAGTTTAGAACAGCTAAGATCCATGAAGTTCTTAAGGGATCTTCCTGCAGTCAGGGCCTTCTATGTGGTGGCCTTGTGATTCTTAATTGTATGTGGAGCCTCATTACTTCCTCTTGGCTCATTTAATCAATTCCTTCCCATTGCAGAAGCCTCAATCATTGCTGTACCTTATGACATGATACTGATGAAGCCCTGCTACAGTGGAGTCTCCTGCTGGTGCTTTGCCTCAGAAATCCCTCTAAAGAGTCAGAGTTTAAGACTAGAAGAGACAAATAAATATTCTAGTCTGACCTCCTGTGCATCATAGTCCACCAACACCATCCATCTAGCCACACACTAAACCCAACAACTGAAATTAGTATTGCAAAGCATTGTGGCCTTAAGGAGACTAAATTATTGGGTGCCCCAAACAGAGAACAGAAGGGATTAAGGTGCACCAATGCAATGGCAGGGAATTGATTAAATGAGATAAACTCAGAGGATCCCAGCAAGTACTTCAAGGTCTCTGACAATCTCTGGGAAAATTCCTTCCCGACTGCGCTTATGGTTATCAATTATGTGAGCAGGAATCAGACAACCAAGCATCTATGAGAGAGAATTCTCTGTACCTCAGAGTACCAGCCCACCTTTTCCAGTGTCCCTTCTCCATCTGTGGACATTTCTGATGTTTCAGAGAAAGGAGACAAATAAACCTCAGGGAGGGGAGAGGAAGGGGACAATCACTTGCTGACTTCTATAGATGACCAGCAGAAGTCCTGATGCATGAGATTTTAGGAACATAAGAAATTAACCAGAAGGAACCCCAAGGAATGGCAAGCCCTGCCTTCACCACCACCACAAGCAACTCATCATACAGTTCCACTCATAAATTGGTCAAATTTTGTCTTAAAACTAATTAGGTTAATTGCCCCTACCACTAGTATTGGAAGACTGTTCCAGAACTTCATTCCTGTGATGGTCAAAAACCTTCTAATGTCCACTCAATAATTATTCATGGTCAGTTTATAAGCATTTGTTCTTGTGACAACATTGTTCTTTACATTAAATAGTTCTACACCCTCCCTGGGGTTTACCCTCCTGATGTATTTATAAACCTCAATCACACACCCCTCAGCCTTGATTTTGCTAGGCTGAACGAGCCAAGATCTTTTAGTCTTCTCTCATAAGATAGTCTCTCCATCCTCTGATCATCATAGTAGCCTTTCTCTGTACCTGTTTCAGTTTGAATTAATCTTTCTTGAATATGGATAACCAGAATTGTACACAGTATTCCACATGAGGTCTTACCTGTTCCTTGTACAATGGCATTAATACTTCTCTATCACTACTGGAAATGCCTCACCTGATACATCCTAGGATAGTGTTTACCTTTTTTCCTGACCACTTCACATTGATGGCTCACAGGCATTCTCTGATTGACCAACACACTCAGGTCTTTGTACCCCTCTAATGTTTCAGGTGATGAACCCCCAGCTTGTAACTGAAATTCTTACTTCTAGATCCTAAGTGCATGACCTTACATTTTGTACTATTGAATTTCATCCCATTTCTGTCACTCCAGTCTTCAAGGTCATCCAGATCTTCCTGTATAACATTCCAATCCTCCTCTTTCATGACAACAGCTCCCAACTTCGTACCATCAGCAAATTTCATTCTCACACTTCTACATTTTGTGCCAACATCATTAATAAAAATATTAGATAAGATCAAGCCCAAGACTGTTTCTTGAGGAACTCTACTAGTAACAGGTTTCAGAGGAACAGCCGTGTTAGTCTGTATTCGCAAAAAGAAAAGGAGTACTTGTGGCACCTTAGAGACTAACCAATTTATTTGAGCATGAGCTTTCGTGAGCTACAGCTCACTTCTCAAATAAAATTTGAAAGCTCATGCTCAAATAAATTGGTTAGTCTCTAAGGTGCCACAAGTACTCCTTTTCTTTCTACTAGTAACCTTACTCTAGTCTGATAATTTATCTTTCATCACAACCAATTGCATTCTCCCCTTCAGCTAGTTTCTTCCCATTTTATAATTCTTGAACCAATTCCTATCTTCCCTAATTTAACTAATAATTTCTCACATAATACCATATCAAATGCTTCACTGAAGTCCATGTAAACTACATCTATTGGATTTCCCAGCAGGGATGTCCACCAAAGTTAATACCAACACTGTCAGTATTAAATTTAATGTAGAACCCCTGTGAGGCTGATCATAGAATGGTGCTTGGAGAGCACCACGCTCCTCAGACCTATTCCTTCCCCATGCAGGGAACCCCAAACCACATAGGGATTACCAAATGATGGTGCATAATGGTGCTCTTATTTCTGTATCCACTGGGTGAATGGGATGGAAGGAGGGAGGAAAATGTGGTATGTGGGAAAATACAAGAATCACTTCATCTACTTCTGACTTTGCAGGGTAGCAGTAACGTGGGGAAACATGCAACAGTGGTAACACTATTGGAAAATTTAATTACCTCCTGAAATCATGCACAACTTTCTTCTTGTTTTTTCTGGCATTTGTAAGCACTTTCTTGTACATTCTGGCATTTGTAAGCACCTAACAATGCATGGTTTATTGGACGCAGACACAACAGGACACAGATATAATAATATAGTTACATTCAGAGGCTGCAACTTTATTTAAAATGTTACCTACCTTGATTACCATCCACAGGGTTGTTCCAGATGGATCTCAACGGCGCAAGTAGTCTCGATGAACTATAATCTGAGAGAGAGTGTGATGGCCTTGCACTTTCTTACCCTCAATCCTTCCCAGGTCAGTGTCCCAACCGACTCCCATCCTTCACATCAGAGAGTTAAGATGAGGGAATCCACAAGCTGTGCAAAATGCTAAGGGAATTTGCCATACTCAGGACCAAAGCCCAGGCAGCCCACCGGTTACAGGGATTTCTATCAGTTGCTTTCTAATCTTCCAAACCACAATGGAACTTGCCAAAATTCTGACAATTGTAATTTAATCCACCAAACCATACCTCTTGGATGCTGGATGAAGGTGAATAAACCCACACAGCAGTTTGCTCCCTTTCCCATATGGGAAAAATCCTTACCAAAAATATTGCAAATATTAGTAAAAAAAGTACCATCCCCGCTTCTCAATAGCAGCAGTGGTTTGGACAGACCATGGAATTTTGGCCCCCAATGCAGTTTGTGACTCACTCTCCCACATATATACTGCCAACAGCAGAAAGAAGTGGGAGAAAAGAGAAGCAGCATCTCCTGTATTGTGAAAGTGAGAGTGTGGAGAGAAAGAAGAGACTATGATTCTATGATTCTATGTGTGAGCACACAAAACCCTGCCTCAGCTACTCCCAGTTGAGATTTCTGTTCTGTGCCTCTGATGGCATCTCCACTGCTCCAGGCTGCATCAAAGTCGCACAATGACTAGTGAGGTAAGCATTTTGAATGGTGTGTCCCAAATCTGCATAACAATATCTTAATTTAAAATAATATTTATGTTATATAGGAAAACTGTCATATCAATTAATCAGGAAATGTTATGTTGAACTTCTACTATATGTTTAGCATGAACATACAGCCCTTAAACAACATTAACATTCAGTTCATATTACAATAGTTTAAGTTTTTTTTAAATTGATATGATCCAATGCGACATGAAACACCTGATTTATAGGCACAAATTGGAATCTGCACACACCCATATCCAAATCACCTGGCCATATTATACATGCTTTGGAAAATCTATGCCTTTCTCTTTTTATGTTATCAAGTCATTGAGTAGCATTTTAATTATATAAAATTGCCCAGTTTATCCTGTTTTGTCAGAAGGGATGGGGGTTTATTTTGGAACTTCAGAATTCTTAGGGTCAGATTCTTATCAGGTGTAAATCAACATAACTCCATTCAAGTAGATGAAGTTATTGTGATTTATACTTGCTGAACATCTGGCCCTAAAAGCCTTTATGGTTTTTGGACCATATTATGTCAGTGTCAATACCTTTTCTTTTCATAAGTGACTTGGTAATTGCTATCAACAACTCTTTGCTTTATTTTCTAAACTGCACTAACTGAATGTAAACATAGCCATGTTTCTAAATACTTGTATACTAAAATCTGCATTGTTGTTGAATACCTGGGGGATTTGGATATGGCTGACCATTGAAGAGGTATTAAATTATAAAATTGCCTAGGGTACTCATGGAGATAACTATCAAATATTTTATCACTAATTCACATATCAGTCAAATATGATGACCTTCTCTTTTTCTGAGCACTTGTGTGACTTGGCAGTGTTGCTTCAGAATCTATGGGATAACCTTTCTGCAAGGGAAGGAACACCATAATATGTATTTTCTTTTCAGGAAAAAATGATGAAAACTATAGATTGCAACAACATCAATTCATATTTTACTTCTGACATGTTCCAATTCTAAGGATATACTTGGTTGACTCAGATTGTATTTGGTTTTCAAGGCCAATTTTTGAGGCAGGCAGTTATATTTTGAGAAACAATGAGGGTACCAAGGTAAAGTGTTGCAATTTTCCCCACTCTCTGAAAACCTTTTATGGTATGTGGGGACATAAACATCCAAAAGTAGAGTCTTCAAACTGCTTAGGTCTCAGCTCTGCACAGATTTGTGAGTGGGGATAGGGTACAAGGAGGCTTTACCTGCTTGTGCACCAACACAGAGGATGAATACAAAGACACATTGTATTCCCCTGATGGCAGGGACTGCTCCAGGCTAGTACTGGAGATAGATGGGATGGAGAGGATTGGAATTGGATTTATATACTGGTGATGTATACTGCACCCTGTGAAGGGTGGTGTATCAATTGCTTGTACCCTGCACAGTTTGAGGCACTGTTTCCCTTGGGTACAATGCCTCTAGAAATTCTAACGCAGGTGCTGTGCTTCCACATTGTTTCCTACCACTGGATTTATACTACATTTAAACCCTTAATATTGGGACTAAGGGCAATATAAATGATCCAAGGGTAGGTATTTATATTTAAAAAAAGATCCATATCAGTAATAAAAATGGATAGAAGTCAAAAATTAATCTATTGTGATGGAAATTTATGAAACCTCTAATCAAAGACACAACAGACAAATGACAATGAAAAGTTGCCACAACTGCAAAGTCATTTTAAAAGAGAATAAATTTAAAAAGCAAATAGCAAATTAAAAATGTAAAAACACCAGATAATTGCAAGATGCAGTTATATAAGAAAGCACTAGAGAAATGAACAAATGCACCACAAAACCAGTTATATACCTGAGATACATCAAGGATACTTTCATCCTCTAGACGGACGACTTTAACTCCCTCATAGATTTTCACTAGAACTTTAACAATCACCACCTGTCCATTAAACCGTCTCTGGAACACTCCTACATTAGCATCAGCTTCCTGGATATCATGATCAGCTTCAACAATAAAACCCTACAGACAACTACATACAAGAAACCCATGTATCACCACACCTATCTTCAGAGATTGAGTAACCACGCCAAACACACCAAGAAATCTGTTATCTACAGCCAGTCACTCAGATGCCACACAATATGCTCCAAGGAGAAAGTCCAGGATATACACCTTAACACACTCAAAACTGACTTCACCAACAAGGACACCCCACTAGAGAAGTAGATTGCATCATGGAATAGGCCTCCAAAATACCCAGTGATAACTTGCTTCAATAGAGTAATAAAATCCCCTTTGACTGCACACTATTAGTTTTCACCAACCAGCCCACACTGGAACCCATATGGGATATCATCAAACAACAACAACCCATAATTAATGGGGAACCCAGGCTAAAATAATTTTTTCCTTCACCCCCTTTTCTGGCCTTCAAACTATCTCCCAACCTGTCCCACTGCAAGCTCCCCACAGACCAGGACACATCAACTCAAAGTGGCACTAGACCCTACCAGAACAACTGATGAAAAACCTGAAGACTTATCTCCCTGCTACAATAATCAATATCCCCGACAACACACCTTTTGAGAACCATGCATCCTACTCATGCCTATCACAACTTGTGGTGTACCTCATCCAGTGCACTAAATGCCCCCAAAACAGCATGTGGATGAAACCAGACAATCAAATGAGCTCATGCAGGAAAAAGATAAAAGAAAAACAGCACATCATCTGTGGGTGAATACTTTTCTCAAAGTAAAAAGAAAAGGAGTACTTGTGGCACCTTCATGAGCTACAGCTCACTTCATCGGATGCATACAGTGGAAAATATAGTGGGGAGATTTTATATACACAGAGAGCGTGAAACAATGGGTGTTACCATACAGACTGTAACAAGAGTGATCAGGAAAGGTGAGCTATTACCAGCAGGAGAGCCGGGGGACGGGGGCGGACAGAACTTTTTGTAATGATAATCAAGGTGGGCCATTTCCAGCAGTTGACAAGAACAATAGAAGGGGAAATAAACAAGGGGAAATAGTTTTACTTTGTGTAATGACACATCCACTTCCAGTCTTTATTCAAGCTTAAGTTAATTGTATCCAGTTTGCAAATTAATTCCAATTCAGCAGTCTCTCCTTGGAGTCTGTTTTTGAAGTTTTTGTTGTTGAAGAATTGCCACTTTTAGGTCTGTAATCGAGTGACCAAAGAGATTGAAGTGTTCTCCAACTGGTTTTTGAATGTTATAATTCTTGACGTCTGATTTGTGTCCATTTATTCTTTTACATAGAGAATGTCCAGTATCTGACCTATCAGTCCTCATCTTTAAAGGAAACGTGTGCAATACTTTCAGAAGATGACCCTGGGAGCTTAAATTTATAACTTTGCTTGACACTAAAAATCATGGTTTTAATATAGACATGGGATTATGGTTTATTACAACAATTTGTAACCCATTAACCTCCCTTTTGGTCCTATGGGGACAGGGTGTTCAGGGGACAGGCCACTTCACCTTAAATGGTCCTTCAGAATATGTGCTAACTACTTATGCTAATCTATCTGTTTGATCTTATATTTAGCTGTGACACTCTGATCTTGTATTTAGCATTCCCAGACCTGAGGAAGAATTCTGTGTAGCTCCAAAACTTGTCTCTCTCTCCAACAGAAGTTGGTCCTATGAAATATATTACCCTCACCCACCTTGTCTATCGAGTGAGAGGAAGACATTCTGACAAATGCAATCTTGTCCCACTCATATTCATTCAGGATGAAGCAGCAAAGATCATTTCCCTAGGCCCTCTCTTTGACCATGTCACCCTTTTCTTTGCATACTTCCACTGGCTTCCCCTGCTTTATTGTAACAAACATATGCTGCTAGTCGTGACTTTCAAGATCCTTTTGACCTAAGCCTACCCTACCTATCAACTCTCATTTGCTATTGCAGTGTCAACTCCTGCCTCTGATTGACCAATGATGACAGTCTCCATTACCCACTTGTTAGAGTTTCAAGCAAGTACCTTTGTGCTTTCTCCCACGCTGCCTCTCATGCTTGAGAGGAACTCCCTGTTAACATCCACAAAGCTATTTAATTATCCTTCTTTGAAACCTTCATTAAATCTTTCCTTTACTGTCATGCCCACAAAAAAAAAGGGGAAACAATTAGGCTGCGGGTGTGCTGAGACCACTGCCCATCATGCTGACCAATATTGCCTCCTTATTTTCTTGTACTCCTCTCTCTGCCTGTATTCATCTGTTTTCTTACATTTAGATTGGAAGCTTTTTGAGGCAAAGACTTGCTTTTTTTTCTGTCTTTGTACAGTGCTTAGCACAAGGTAGTACTGGACCCTGACTAAAGCTTCTACAGCAATAGAAATATATATTTTTTAAAAGAATATTTTTTTAAAAATTCTCCTTCTCCTGTTCACTAATAGAATGCAGTATATTTTATGACATTATATTTTGCACTTACATTTAGTAACTACTTCCATGCAAGAATCTCAAAGGTCTTTAAAAACACTACTTAATTTAACATGATTATCCTGTGTGAGGTAGGTATTATTATTTCCATTTTGCCAGTTCATGAAATGGTATAAGGTGAGATAAGGTCCTGTCCAAGAGCCCACAATGAGTCAGTGGCAGAGTAGGGGTGGATCCCAGGAATTCAGAGGCCAAAGACCCCACATTAACCACTAAACCACACTTTTGATCCTAATTGGGTTTATAACTAATAATCTGTCTTTGGAGATTATAAAGAAGTTTTTATGAGACAACCACATCTTGTATCACCCATGGGGGAAATTGCTGTTAACCTTGCTGTTGAAACTGACCCCGTCCCATTCTGCGGCAAAAAAACTATATGCAACATATGCAAGAGCTGTAATGCAAGAGACCTACAGGCCTGTATCCTGTAAGACTTGGCTTAAGCTAAAACATTTATGTATGCTAAGCTGTGGCACTTGACCCAGATAATGGACTAGGCCCATCTCTAACTAAAAGAACCAAAAGGGCCTCCGGAAGAGTCCCTGCCTTCTTCATTATATGTACCTTCCATCCTGCAAAAGTCCCTAGTCAAAACGCTGCCACAGCAAACCGCAGATCTTAATAAGATCTTGATAATAACACTGTGCGTCAGCACTATGCTAGTTATGAAAGTGCCCTTCCATTAATTCCTTATGAGGCTTTATTAATAATGCTTGAGTGGTAAGGAAATGTATCATTTGGCTTGAATTTGGACCTATATAAGTCTGATATTATAGGGGCAGGGCAGAGAGAGACCAGGGTGGCACCTGCGTGTGACCATCTCTGTCTCCTTCTCCCTGCATGCTTGTATTCAATAAAGGACCTCAGACTGTTTGAACCAAACAGATGGTGTGACTCGTTTTCCACAACACACCCTTAATTGAGATCCTGATACTGTAAATAAATCCTGATAAATAAATAGCCCCATAGAGGTCAGTGGGGACTGCTTGCATGATTAAGAACTACCTGATTGAGCAAAGTTTGTAGAATCAGGCCCTAAAGCATTTCTGAATTTACCATTAATTAAATTATATCTTTGTGTAATGCACACACCTTCTGGGTGTGGTGTTCTGTCCCATCTAGTGACACCGAGACCACTTAGAGATTAATGAATCTGCTCTACAGCCTTAGCTAGATTACATCTGAAATGAGCTAATTTGCATCAGAGCACTTTCCTGCATATTTTTTTCCATTCGTGTTCAAGGAGATCAAAACATACTTGTTGTATCAGTGCAATTGTCAAATTATGTGTTTGAGTTATTGATCAAAAGAAAACCTAGTGAAGCCTTAACCTTGCTCTCCTGATTTCAGACAATTGAGAAATGCCATGTCTACTCTCAACTTTCATTAAAAATAAGAAGTAAATTAGCCTTTTACAGTGAGCTTAGAGGTATAAACAACTACACAAAGCATAAGGCAGTGTTGAAGCTAATCCATGGAGTTTAAGAAACTTTCAAATTTTTCTTTAAGAATACCAATGTTTTCCAAAGACCCACAAACTTGAGGGGAACTTCCTACTGCAGACATAAAATAAGGGGTGTGGAAGAAAGCTAATGCCCAGGAGGAAGAATTGTCCAATAAGCATTCATCGTTTGAGTGTCCAGTTTTGAGAGAGAAAGTCAGTAAAGAACAAGAGACATGCTTCCATAGAAAGAGGGACATGGCACTGATTACATTTTTGAAGACTTGACGTAACAGTCTCTGTTCCCATCCGGATGCCCAATTAAATTTGTGATATATGCATGTAAGAAAAGCAAGGCGTTTGTTCCATTGCACTGCACTTTGTAAAACCAGAACTCATAAAGACTGTGGTGGCACTGAAACCCAACATATATGGAATGCTGAAAATTTATGTAAAATAACGATTAATCCTGAACATCCAGCTGAAAACAATTTATTATTATTGCTTATCGTGAATAACATAATGGAGCTCCTTATTATTTCATGTGTTTAAAGATCTGGTCTTTTCCAAATGTCATGCAAATATGTGTACAAGTTGCTAAGCCCAACTGCATATAAAGTAAACTCAAAGGTTACCCACATAGCTTGATTACTGCCTGCAATAAATCATTTGAATGGTATCAATTTGTTAAATCTTCTGGAATGGAATCCTAATTTATTCTGAGTTCATTAGAAACATGGATAACATGCATTGCTCTGCATAAAAACAACGTCTTGTTACTATACAATATGCCCTCAAAATCCTTGAAATTATTTATGGATAATATTAGTCTATTTTTTCTCAATGCAAATTACCTATGTTGGTAAAGGGGGTAATGTTAGATGATGAATCACTTGTCTCTAAAATCAAAAATATAACAGTTCACAAAAAAAGAACAGTTTACTCTAATTAATCCACTAGAGCTAACCCCCTGAATTCTGCATTAAAATAATACATAACTTCATAATAACATTGAACAACTTTATCTTCATTATTTTCAAAGTTTAACAATTCATTTATTGAACCTCAATATCTAGTTTTTAAATAGGTTAATTTTCCAGACATTTTTTCTTGCTGTTTAATCCACACACAGAATCCAAAATACAAAATTCATCCTACAGTCTATAATTGCTGGCTTTGCTATAGCATACTTCATGAACACAGAGGACGAGATGTGCCCTGTCACTAGTGGTTATTGCCACTAGCTACCCTCGCTAAAGTTTCACAGGCCACTCAAGGCAAGGTCCCAAGGCGCAACACTGGAGAGCACACACAGCTACTTGGAGCCACTCCTCAGATTTTAGTTAGTAACGGGACCAACTGCAAGCAAATCACCCCTTGGGGGTGCATTTATCTACTATGCACTATTTATCTACTACTTTTTGAACTCCCCCCACACATTGGTGGAAACAGTGCTGGAACAAGCTAATGGAGAGCTCAGAGCAGTGTTGCCGATGGATTACGATATACTGGTCGTCCACAAAGCCAGGTAATCATGCTCAAACACTGGGCAAATATTGGGACATGGAAACCAAATGTAAAATGGAAAGAGAAACTAAATCATGGTGGCTTGGTCATCACCCAGATACATTCAACTCTGAGAAAACAAGTTGGGGTAAAAAGTATGAAGTCAGAAAAAACACAATTATAATATGCAGAACAGGTAATTACATTATGAATTCTAAGGATATAAGACAGTTACTGGAACATGGAATGTAAGAACATTTTATCAGGCTGGAGAACTTGCAGTAATGATACATGAGTTGAAAAGATATCAGAGAGAAATCATCAGTCTATGTGAAATGAGATGGGAAGGCACAGGAGAATTCTACTATGATGAAGATAGGTTACTGGCATCAGGAAGAGATGGTAGATATGAGAACAGAGTTGCCTTGGCGGTAAAGCTGAAGGTATGTCAGGTTTTTATAACATTTAAGCCAATATCTCCTTGTATGTTGAAGGTGACATTCAGAATCAAATCTGGTGCAGTCACAATACTACAAGCACATGTGCCAATCTCAGCAGTGCCCAGGAAAGAAACTGGAAATTTGTATAATGATCTACAGAAAGAAATACAACAAGTTTCAAGACAAGTTGTTCTATTGCTGATAAGAGATTTTAATGCAAAAGTAGGATCAGACTGGAATTCCTGGGCTTGAACAACAGACATGTTCAGACTGAGTGAAGAAAACAGAAGATGAGAAAGGCTACTAAAGTTCTGCCTAAGTAACCACCTGGTGATAACAAATCCATTATTTCAGCAAAGAAAGCTTTCAGAGGAAGTGCACCTGGATTATATCATCTGATCAGGAAATAAAGAACATGATAGCCTTTGTACTTGTAAATCACAGATGGAAATCAAGTGTGTTGTCATTCAGATCATCAGTGGCCAATATTTGATCAGATCACAAAATAGTGCAGGCATAATTAAGGTTGAGGTTGAGAGCTTCTGAAAAAGTGCTGAGTATTAAGGTTGATGACATGGACAAATTGAAAGAGCCAGATATCAGGAAAGAATACAAAGAAGCCATCTGGAAAATCATCACATGTCTGGTGATAGGAGATATGAACATTGAACAGACGTGGAACAGTGTAAAAAATGGGATTATGAGAGCAGCTGAAAAAGGTATTGGATACAAGGCCAAAACAAAGAAACTAAAGTGGATAATGGATGAAGTGCTGCAGTTGAGTGACAAGCATAGGAAGCTGAAGGAGAAAAAAAAGGAAGACAACTCTAAGCGCTGGCCTACACGCCAGGGTTAGGTTGAATTTAGCCGTGTTAGGTTGATTTTATAATGAATGCGTCTACACAAGCAACCCTGTTCCGTCGACCTAAAGGGCTCTTAAAATTGACTTCTGTACTCCTCCCTGGCGAGGGGAGTAGCACTAAAATCGACCTTGCTGGGTTGAAGTGCAGACTCAAATCAAAGTTATTGGCCTCCGGAAGCTATCCCAGAGTGCACCAATGTGACCGCTCTGGATAGCACTTTCAACTCCGATGCACTAGCCAGGTACACAGGAAAAGCCCTGGGAACTTTTTAATTTAATTTCCTGTTTGGTCAGCGTGGCGAGCTCAGCAGCACAGGTAACCATGCAGTCCCCCCAGACTTGCAAACGAGCTTCAGCATGGAACGAATGGGAGACACTGGATCCGATTGCTGTATGGGGAGAAGAATCTGCGCAGACAGAACTCCTATCCAAAAGAAGAAATGCTAATATATATGCCAAAATCGCACAGGCCATGATGGACAGAAGCTACAACAGGGAAACATAGCAGTGCCACGTGAAAGTCAAGGAGCTCAGGCAAGCCTACCAAAAGGAAAAGGATGTAAATGTTCGCTCTTTTGTCAGAGCCCCATACATGCCGCTTCTATGATCAGCTGCATGGCATTCTGGGGGGGGGGGGCTACCACTACCCCACCACTGTCCGTGGACACATGCCAGGGGGGAGATTCATGCAACACTGAGGAGGATTTTGTGGATGAGGAAGAGGAGGAGGAGGAGAAGGAGAATGTGCAGCAGGCAAGCGGTGAATCCGTTCTCCCCAGCAGCCAGGACCTTTTCATGACCCTGGAGCTAATACCCTCCCAAGGCAGGATCCCTGACACTGAAGGCAGAGAAAGCACCTCTGATGAGTGCGCATTTGTAACTACAGTACAGGGTTTAAAATCAATAGCGTTTAATGTTTGATTTGCCCTGAAGAATTGGGATGTATTCGCAGCCAGTACAGCTACTGGAAAAGTCCATTAACATGTTTGGGGATGGAGCGGGAATCCTCCAGGGACATCTTCATGAAGCTCTGCTGGAGGCACTCTAAAAGCCTTTGCAGAAGGTTTCTGGGGAGGGCTGCCTTATTTCGTCCTCCACGGTAGGACACTTTACCACACCAAGCCAGTAGCAAGTAGTCTGGAATCATTGCAGCACAAAGCATGGCAGCGAATGGTCCTGGGTTTTGGTCGCATTCAAGCAACATTCATTTTTTTATCTTTCTGTGTTAGCCTCAGAAGAGTGATATCTTTAATGGTCACCTAGTTGAAATAGGAGAATTTTTGTAAGGGAACAGTAAAAGGACCTCGTTCAAGCTAGATTGTTTGCACTTGGCTAAAAGGGATCATCCCCGAGAATAGCTACACGGCGGGGGAAGGGGTGAAGGGATCATCCCAGTTAGCCACGCAGAGGGGTGTGGGAAGGTGTGTGCTGCACATCCACCCAGAAACCGCAGCTCCTCCTTTTAAATGCAAACACAACCAGCATTGCTTGCTATGGGAAAGGAGGACGCTGCAGTTTGAAAACATTCTCACATGTTATGAAGACATAAGAAACCAAACCTGCATACCCTTTGGCTTACCATGGCTGCCTGGAGACTGAATGCTGTTTCCAGCTGTGTGTGATGTATCACCATTGCGGCAGGTGCTCTATATAAAAGGCAAAATGCCACCTTGTACCTAAAGCACATGTGCTGTCTGCTGTGAATTGCTTGATTCACTGTGAAAGAGTCTCCTTTTTGTTCTCAGAAATGTGTCATCTTAAACGTTACTCTCTCTTTTTATCCCCCTGCATATGCAAATGTTCTATGCTCACCCTATCATTTCCGTCTCTGAGGTTATCACAGATTAGAAGGCGAAAAAACCTCACTTGCAATGACATATTTTCCGAGCTCATGCAGTCCTCCCACACTGATAGGGCACAGCTGAATGCATGGAAGCATTCAGTGGCAGAGTCCAGGAAAGCATTAAGTGAGTGCGATGAGAAGAGACAGAATGCAATACTGAGGCTAATGGGGGAGCAAATGGACATGCTCAGGCGTCAGGTGGAGCTGCAGGAAAGCCAACAAGAGCGCAGACCACCATTGCTTCCATTGTACAACTGCCTGCCCTCCTCCCCAAGTTCCATATCCTCCTCACCCAGATGCCCAAGAACGTGGGTGCGGGGTGAGGCTCCGGGCCCCCAGCCACTGCACTCTAGAGGATGGCCCAAGCAAGAGAAGGCTATCATTCAAACAGTTTTGATTTGTAGTGTGGCTACAATAAGCAATGTGTCCTTGTCCTTCCCTCCTCCCCTCCTCCCCCACCCTGGCTACTTTATAAGTTATCTCCCTTTTTTTAATTAATAAAGAAAGAATGCATGGTATCAAAACAATAGTAACTTAATTTCCTTTGCCAGCTATGATCGAAGGTGGGAGGGTGGTTGGCTTACAGAGAATTAAAATCAACAAAGGGAGCGGGTTTGCATCAAGGAGAAACACACACAACTGTCACACCGTAGCCTGGCCTGTCGTGAAACTAGTTTTCAAAGCCTCTCTGGTGCTCAGTGTGCCTACCTGTACTCTTCTAATTGCCCTGGTGTCTGGATGTTCAAAAGTGGCAGCCAGGCAATTTGCCTCAACCTCCCACCCCACCATAAGCGTCTCCCCTTTACTCTCACAGATGTTATGGAGCACACAGCAAGCAGTAATAACAATGGGAATATTGGTTGCGCTGAGGTCTAACCTAGGTCAGCAAACAGTGCCAGTGAGCTTTTAAATGTCCAAAGGCACATTCTACCACCATTCTGCACTTGCTCAGCCGATAGTTGAACTGCTCCTTACTACTGTCCAGGCTGCCTGTGTATGGCTTCATGAGCCATGGGAGCAAGGGGTAGGCTGGGTATCCAAGGATAACTATTGGCATTTCAACATTGCCAACAGTAATTTTATGGTCCGGGAAGTAAGTCCCTTCTTGCAGGTGCTCAAACAGTCCGGAGTTCCTAAGGTACAAGCATCATGCACCTTTCCTGGCCATCCCATGTTGATGTCGGTGAAACGTCCCTTGTGATCCACCAGTGCTTGCAGCACCATTGAGAAGTACCCTTTGTGGTTTATGTACTGATTGGCAAGGTTGTCCGGTGCCGAGATTGGGATATGCATTCCGTCTATCGCACCACCAGAGTTAGGGAAACCCATTGCAGCAAAGCCATCCAGTGTGACCTGCACATTTCCCAGAGTCACTACCCTTGATAGTAGAACGTCAGGGATTGCATTGGCTACTTGAATCACAGCAGTCCTCACAGTAGATTTGCCCACTCCAAATTGATTCCTGACTGACTTGCAGCAGTCAGGCATTGCAAGCTTCCACAGGGCTATTGCCACTCACTTCTCAACTGTCAGCGCAGCTCCCATCTTGGTATTCCTGCACTTCAGGGTGGGGGAAAGCAACTCACAGAGTTCCAGGAAAGTGGTCTTACACATGCAAAAGTTTCGCAGCCACTGGGAATCATCCCATACTTGCAAGACTATGTGGTCCCACCAGTCTGTGCTTGTTTGCTGGTCCCAGAATTGGTGTTCCACTGTGTCAACCAGCCCCACTGCCTCCATGATGTTCCAATTGCCACGTCCCGTGCTTTCAGGAATGTCTGTCCATGTACTCCTCACAATCGTCCTCATACTGCTGTCTCTTAGCCAGGTTCTGCACATACTTCAGTATAATACACAAGGTGTTTACAATGCTCGCAACAGCAGTGGTGAGTTGAGTGGGCTCCATGCTTGCCATGCTATGGCGTCTGCATGGGTAATCTAGGAAAAAAGGTGTGAAAAGATTGTCTTCAGTTGCTTTCACGGATGGAGGGAGAGGGGGAAGAGAGACTGATGACATATACCTGAAACCACCTGCAACAATGTTTTTTGCCCCATCAGGAATTGGGAACTTAACCCAGAATTCCAATTGGCAGTGGAGACTGCGAGACCTGTGGGATAGCTTCCCACCATGCACCGCTCCGTGAATCAATGCTAGCCACAGTAGTGAGGACGCACTCCACCAACTTAATGCGCTTAGTGGGGACATACACAATCGACTGTATAAAATCGATTTCTAAAAATCAACTTCTATAAAATCGACCTAATTTTGTAGTGTAGACATACCCCAGAACACAATAGGCTGACGAGAAAGAAAACAGAAAGTGAACAGAGACAGGAAGAACTGGATAAATAAACTATGTAAAGAAACAGAAGAGTATCTGAAGAGAAATGAGACACAGGGTTCTATTGCAAGATAAGATAACCAGGTGAGACATATGAGTTGAAGTTATCGGGAGTGAAAAACAGGCACAGACAAATAAATGAGGATGAACAAACATTGAAAAAGCAATGTAAATAATATTTTGAAGAGCTGCACGACAGGCAGAAAATAGTAGATGAAATGGTCCTGGCAAAGCTTCCAAGTACAAATAGGGAGAGTAGATGCTGGAGTTCTTAGAAGTCAAAATCTTGATAGAAAGGTTGAAAAAGTAAAAGGTGCTGAGATGTGACAACAGAACAGCAGAGTTACTGCAAGCTGGTGAGGAACACGTGGTGAAGGCAACAAGATTTACACACAAGAAGTGCTGAGTGAATAAGAGAAAGTGATAATCGTGTCCATCTATAGAATGGAGATAAAAGTGCTTGGAAGAACTATAGAGGTATCAGCTTATTGAACATGCTGGGAAAAGAGGAGAATGAAGAGGTACATAGATATGGCATTTGCAGAGGAACAGGCTAAATTTAGACCAGGTTAAAGTATAGTAGATCAGAGAAGTACACAGAACACAACTGAATTTGTTACAACAGCTTTAAACATTTATAAATTTCAAACAGGATTCTGATAGCATTTCATAGAAAAAATTATTGTCAATATATGGCATCCCCGAGAAAGTGATCAAGCTGATAGAAAATATCTACAGCAAGTCAATGAGTGTGGTGAGAGTAGACAAGAAGCTGATGGATTGGTTCAGGATGCCTATAAGAGTGAGACAAAGATGCACGTTATCACCAGATTTGTTCAACTTGGTATTGGAAGCAGTAATGGCTGTAGCACTGAAAGAGGAAATGAGAGGAGTCCTGTTATGTAGGAAGACAATAACTTTGGATTCCCATACAATATTAAGCTCATAGTAGTTACCAAGGAGAATTTGCAGAGCATAAGTGACAAGGTAGACTGATAAAGAAGGTGTACAGGGAGTACTAGTAGCAGAATGGAAGTTGTGAAGATGACATAAGAAGACGAATCAGACTAGCTACCATGAAAAGGAATACTTGTGGCACCTTAGAGACTAACCAATTTATTTGAGCATAAACTTTCTTGAGCTACAGCTCATTTCATCAGATGCATACTGTGGAAAATACAGAAGATGTTCTTATACATAGAAACCATGAAAAAATGGGTGTTTACCATTACAAAAGGTTTCTTTCCCTCCACCCCACTCTCCTGCTGGTAATAGCTTATCTAAAGTGATCACTCTTCTTACAATGTGTATGATAATCAAGTTGGGCCATTTCCAGCACAAATCTAGGGTTTAACAAGAACGTCTGAGGAACGGGGCGGGGGGGGGGGGGGGGTTGGAAAAAACAAGGGGAAATAGGTTACCTTGCATAATGACTTAGCCACTCCCAGTCTCTATTCAAGCCTAAGTTAATTGTGTCCAAATTGCAAATGAATTCCAATTCAACAGTCTCTTGCTGGAGTCTGGTTTTGAAGTTTTTCTGATGTAATATTGCAACTTTCATGTCTGTAATCACGTGACCAGAGAGACTGAAGTGTTCTCTGACTGGTTTATGAATGTTATAATTCTTGACATCTGATTTGTGTCCATTTATTCTTTTACGTAGAGACTGTCCAGTTTGACCAATGTACATGGCAGAGGGGCATTGCTGGCACATGATGGCATATATCACATTGGTAGATGTGCAGGTGAACGAGCCTCTGATAGTGAGGCTGATGTTATTAGGCCTATGATGGTGTCCCCTGAATAGATATGTGGGCACAGTTGGCAATGGGCTTTGTTGCAAGGATAGGTTCCTGGGTTAGTGGTTCTGTTGTGTGGTATGTGGTTGTTGGTGAGTATTCGCTTCAGGTTGGGGGGCTGTCTGTAGGCAAGGACTGGCCTGTCTCCCAAGATTTGTGAGAGTGTTGGGTCATCCTTCAGGATAGGTTGTAGATCCTTAATAATGCATTGGAGGGGTTTTAGTTGGGGGCTGAAGGTGACGGCTAGTGGCGTTCTGTTATTTTCTTAGTTAGGCCTGTCCTGTAGTAGGTCACTTCTGGGAACTCTTCTGGCTCTATCAATCTGTTTCTTCACTTCCGCAGGTGGGTATTGTAGTTGTAAGAATGCTTGATAGAGATCTTGTAGGTGTTTGTCTCTGTCTGAGGGGTTGGAGCAAATGCGGTTGTATTGCAGAGCTTGGCTGTAGACGATGGATCGTGTGGTGTGGACAGGGTGAAAGCTGGAGGCATGTAGGTAGGAATAGCGGTCAGTAGGTTTCCGGTATAGGGTGGTGTTTATGTGACCATTGTTTATTAGCACTGAAGTGTCCAGAAAGTGGATCTCTTGTGTGGACTGGACCAGGCTGAGGTTGATGGTGGGATGGAAATTGTTTTTTCCTACCCACCCCTCCATCCCCCCCGTTCCTCAGACTTTCTTGTTAAACCCTGGATTTGTGCTGGAAATGGCCCACCTTGATTATCATACACATTGTAAGGAGAGTGGTCACTTTAGATAAGCTATTACCAACAGGAGAGTGGGTTTGTGTGTGTGGAGAAAAAAATAAAGGGGGGGAGAAAACCTGGATTTGTGCTGGAAATGGCCCACCTTGATTATCATACACATTGTAAGGAGAGTGATCACTTTAGATAATCTATTACCAACAGGAGAGTGGGGTGGGGGGAGAGAAAACCTTTTGTAGTGGTAAACACCCATTTTTTCATGGTTTGTATGTATAAGAACATCTTCTGTATTTTCCACAGTATGCATCCGATGAAGTGAGCTGTAGCTCACGAAAGCTTATGCTCAAATAAATTGGTTAGTCTCTAAAGGTGCCACAAGTACTCCTTTTCTTTTTGCAAATACAGACTAACATGGCTGTTACTCTGAAACCTGTCATTATGCAAGGCACTGCATTTAGCCATATGGAGTGGAAATCTATCAACTGCATGAAAAAACTTGTACAGATACAGACAGACATCATCTTCCTTTCCAAATGCAAACAGAAGGACATCGTACCAAAAGGACTGAAGCTAAAAAATCCATTACAATCTACATACCACACAGACTATGCTAACAGCTTGTGCCACACGCTCTCAAAGAAACTGCGGAACCACCTGATCAACATCCTCTACAACAAACAGGGAAAGATAAAGAATGAGCTCTCAAAAATGGATACTCTCATAAAAAAACAACCTTCCACACAAAGTTCCTCTTGGCCGGACTTTACTAAATCTAGACAAGCCATTTACAACACACACTTTGCTTCTCTACAAAAGAAAAAGGACACTAAACTTTCTAAACTACTACATGCCACAAGGGGCCACAGCAATGGTTCCCTCAACCCACCCAGCAATATTGTTAACCTATCCAACTATACTCTTAGCCCAGCAGAAGCAGCTGTCCTATCTCGGGGCCTCTCCTTCTGCCCCTCCACCCCCACGAACATGACACAGTTCTGTGGTGACCTAGAATCCTATTTTTGACGTCTCCGACTCAAGGAATATTTCCAACACACCTCTGGACAACATACTAATGCACAGAGACCTCCCTACCAACACCTACTGACATCAATGGAATGCATCATCACATAATTTGGTCCAGAGTTCATATAGATCTCAGGGGTAAAATCCCAGGTATGTTGAAGACAATGACAATTTGCACCTTAGATGATTTATCATGGAACATTATTGTTACAATGATATTAATTGACTAGACAAACACAGAATAAGATAACAGTCTTTTTTGGCTTGGATTTTTTATTTTTCCCTCCTTCAATTGCCATGGTATTTGGCATTTTTTGAGCAGCTCAAGTTTTGCTCTCAATTTCAGTGTAGTTTCATTTACTTCTGTGGAGTTACTCCCGATTTACACCACTGAGACAAGAGAAGCATTATTAGGTTCAGTATTATGCAAATCATAAAATTCACAAATGTGCAGATTACTGTAGCCAAACTGGCATTTATCAAGATGAGGAAAACATTTTTGGCCAGCCATAAATGGGAGAAGACATTTCTAGTAGTTGCAAAAAGAAAAGGAGTACTTGTGGCACCTTAGAGACTAACCAATTTATTTGAGCATGAGCTTTCGTGAGCTACAGCTCACTTCATCATGAGCTGTAGCTCACGAAAGCTCATGCTCAAATAAATTGGTTAGTCTCTAAGGTGCCACAAGTACTCCTTTTCTTTTTGCGAATACAGACTAACACGGCTGTTCCTCTGAAACCTTTCTAGTAGTTGTTACCTAAAAGCTTATTATTAGTGGAGTCCCAAAAGAGTTCATGCAGGAATTGGGGATAATAGGGAGCGAGTTTGTGTTACCCTTTAAATAACTATTTTACTTTGGGGCCCAAGAAGCCACTAGACTTTAAAGACAGTATGCTATGGTGAGTTGATCTCTTTTATGTTGAATATGTAGGAAGGGAAATGGGACAGCTCTGTTCTCCCTATCCACAGAAGAATTATATATTGTTTTCTGTCCCTAGGCTTATCGGGCTAAGTGCCATTCTCTCTTCCTTTGATTGAAATCCAGAGTCTGACTCAGATATTTTTAGCTAGGCTTGTTGGAGCTGGAGATGCTGAACCAAATAGATTTTTTTTTCCTAGAAAAATCCTTTTAATCTAAAATATTTGGGCTTTTGATCACCAAAAATCAACAAAAATATCATCAAATGTGGAAAACATCTTGCTGAAGAAGGGAGTGTGTGTATGGTGGTATGTGTGTGTGTTGGCGGGGGGCTTTGGCCCTAATTTTCCAAGCATGCTGCAAAGTTCATCCGTTTGCACAGGCAATTGGGGCAGGCTGGAGACAGTGCAGTGATAGACGACAAAGGTTGGGGATAAAGGTCACTCTTGTTGGGGAAAGTGGAATGTTCCTTTTGTTTTGCTCTTTCAATGCTGTATTTTTCATGTTGCTTGGCTGATCCCATTTCTCTTTGTGCAGGGTAGAGCAGGCTGCTGGATTTATTATACATATAGCTCATATTTTAATGGTTACTTAAGGTGCCTAGAGCACCCTGCTGGCACTTTTATTTCATATTTTAAAAAATGTAGAAATCAAAATAAATTGTAGAATAATTTGTGCTGCTTGCACTAAGTTCATGTATTGAAGCAAGCTCTAAAGTATAGTTTTAAAGTGAGAAATCAAAGTTCTAGTAAAAATATCTGTACTAAGAAGGCATTTATTGGAGAGAGCCCAGAGGTTATGCTGACTTTGTAAAGGCTATTTATACACCTGTCAATTTCTCTTAACAATGTAGCTCACTGATTTATCACAGCTATGTTAGCATTCATCCACTATTAGATTTTTCTAGCACAGTCAGGGAAGACATACCAGGCTGAGTGGGTATTTTATGACCAAAGTCAGAGTATTCTATAGCATCAATAATTAATGCTCCAAGATTCACAGGCCTGATCTATACTACAGAGTTAGGGCAACATAAATCAGCTTACGTCAGCCTAATTATGTCAGGGTACACACCACAGCCTTGCTCCTGCTGATGTAAGTGCCATACTACGCTGACATAACTCCACCGAAGAAAAGGCTTATGTCTGTGTACTTAGGGCAACGTAGTTGTAACGGGTTGGATCACAGAAACCCCCTGGGAGCTGCCACCTGATGTGCCAAGACTACTACTTCCCTGCTTTCCTGCCTTGGCAGCTTAGGACTCCAGCACCCTGCCTGGTTTGAGCCAGACCCGCTAGCCTGCTGCAAACCCAGACCCAGGTCTGAACCATGTCCCCTAACAGCTGTAGGCTCAATAGAAAGCAGCTTGCAGAAGTGTTCCTGTCTTTAACGCTCAGATGCCCAACTCCCAGTGGGGTCCAAACCCCAAAGAAATCTGTTTTACCCTGTATAAAGCTTATACAGGGTAAACTCATAAATTGTTCACCCTCTATAACACTGATAGAGAGATATGCACAGCTTTTTGCCCCTCCCCCAAGTATTAATATATACTCTGGGTTAATTAATAAGTAAAAAGTGATTTTATTAAATACAGAATG
Source organism: Caretta caretta (assembly GCF_965140235.1). Classification (NCBI taxonomy): domain Eukaryota; kingdom Metazoa; phylum Chordata; order Testudines; family Cheloniidae; genus Caretta; species Caretta caretta. The sequence continues at coordinate 71,938,451 of NC_134206.1, read as the reverse complement.
TAGGATTTAAGTGTTTCCAAGTAGTAACAGAGAGAACAAAGTGAATTACCAAGCAAAATAAAATAAAACCCACAAGTCTATGTCTAATAAAACTGAATACAGACAAAACCTCACCAGTTCCAGTAAGCCTCCTTTTACAGACTGATCTCCTTCTAGTCCGGGTCCAGCAATCACTCACACCCCCTGTGGTTATTGTCCTTTGTTCCAGTTTCTTTCTTGGAGGTGGAGAGGCTCTCTATTTAGCCAGCTGAAGACAAAATGGAGGTGTCTCCCGTGGACTTAAATAGACTTTCTCTTGTGGGTGAGTCCCCCTCCTCTCTCTGATGCAAAGTCCAGCTACAAGATGGAGTTCTGGAGTCACCTGGGCAAGTCACATGTCCATGCATGACTCACAGTTTCTTACCAGCCATGGGTCGCATGCTACCTTGAACGTCCTCAGGTAGACTTCTTATGTGGATTGGAGCATTCCAAAATCCATTGTACTTTAAGTGTTTCTTAATTTGCACATTCCTTTCTCAAGAAGCTGACCAAATGCTTTACAAAGATTACTTAAAAATCAAGCCAGTACACAGCCAATATTCATAACTTCGAATACAAAAATGACACATGCATACAAATAGAATTAATTTGATTCAGTAGATTATAACCTCTACAGAGATATTTTACATGGCATATGTAGCATAAAACATATTCTAGTTATGTCATATATGCATTCATAAGCATATCTCCATAATGCCTTATGGGGGGCGCCATCACAGTAGTGTCCCTGTAGACACCGCAAGTTATGCACATTGGCTGTTGGCTGTCATTCTTGTAAATTTCATGGCTTCATGCTGGAGCTGTGAGATTGACAAGAAAGACGAGTTACCTACTGGGCTCCTGCTCCCAGATGGGCTGTGCCTGGCTTCCTGCTCTCCATTTGGAGCTGGGCTGCTCTTTGAATCCTGGCTTCCCCGTCCCATCCCAGGTGCTGCTTGGGCTTCCCACACCATCCGGCTCCTCACTCCCAGCCAGGCTGCTGCCTGGACTCCCAGCACACAGGGAACCCGTCTGCAGTCCAGAGGTTCCTGGCTCCACACTCCTTGAAGGGAGCCCAGCTTCACCAATGGTCCCAGCTCCCTACTGGGAATCCCTGGATGGTCTCCCAGCAATGGGGAGCAGAGAGCCAAGAGTCCGGGGGGAGTGGCAGCTGGTTTACTGACGACGTGGCATGGGGAGCCAACAACCCAGGAGGGCATCCAGGCTCCTGGTGGCCAGGAAGGGGAAGGCAAGAGCCTGGGTGGGGGGCAGCCCCAGGGGACAGCTGGGATGCCAAAGAGGAGTTGTGTGCAGACCTGAGAAGCTGGGCTCTCAGCCCACCACACTGTCACTCTTAAGTCAGAGGAAGCATTCCTGTTGAGGACATGCTCCACCGACAGATGGGGGGTAGTGTGTAATAACTGTGGTGGTTGTAAGTTGACCTAACATAGATCAACTTAAGTTTCTAGAGTAGACATGCCCACATTCACAGCATCATCCTAAATTTCAAATATATTTAAATTGATCAGGTTATATACAAAAGGTCCCTTGTATTTATAAACTAGCAAATTGCAAAAGACCAACAGTCCTGGCCTCCTATTCTCCATTCATCATAAAAGAATTGTGTATCTTTTTAATGTACCTTTTTAATGTACAGTTTCATGAATTAAATTTTCCCAGCTGTGTAGGAGATTTCAGTTATATAATACTGGTGATTCCAGATGGCATCAGGTCCAATCCTTTGTTACATGACTGGTTTCTGAAGTGCTCAAAGAACCATTCATGTTCCCTATTCAGCAATATTATACCATCACAGCTAAGAAGATATATTTGACAGAAGGTGTAAACCTTGCTGGAGTCCTAGGCATGGCTACAAATATGGACCAAAGTAGGATGTGAACCAAAGTAGGCCTCCTTAGAATAGTAGCACTAGTTACGAGTCCAGCTAACCACATGAATACATTCCTAAGAAGATGGAACAGGAACACACAGTCCCCTTGTAAGATAAGGATGGACAGGGTAATGGATGAGCTAATTTAATTACATCTGGAATGTAGCATGTAACTTGTTTGAATTGATGTATAAAAGGAGAGTAATAGGAGGGGCAACTCTGTATTAGCCTAGGCGACAACACTATGTTAATTTAGCTGATACCTTGTCCTAGGCATACTTGTGTTATTGTATGCATAGCCAGCTTTACGGGGCACTAAGACCAGGGTTGCCAATTAATCACAGTTAACACTTGGGGTTAAGTGAAAACAAAATTCTCATTAATTTTTTTTAATGGTGTTAATTGCATACCTCTGGGTGGGGAGGGAGGCATTGGCTGTGGAGGGATTTGAGAGTGTCCAGTTAGGTGCAGTAATCCAGACTACCTCTGGAGGGCGGGAAGAGAAGAGGAGAGAAGAAAAGAGAAGAGGAAGTGGCTCCCATCCTGGCTCTGGTGGAGAGGTAGGGATCCTGACCCCACCGGGCCCCAATGCCCCCAGCCAGCCCTCACTCTGAGGACCGACCCTCCCCTGTGCTGTCCCTCAATGTCCTCACTCCAAGGAGGTTCAAATTGACATAATCATCAATTGTATATGATTTAATGAATAAAAGTGATCACTTTGTTGGTTTACTTTATTCTCAGGTTTAATGTTATCAGCTAAAAAAATGTCTTCTTTTTAGTTATCCAGTGTTGAACAACTGGTATGCATATCACTTCCCAATGAATTAGCAGTTAATTCCTGTACACTTTCTAATATTAGAAATAATTTTCTTTCATTTTATGAGCTTTGAATCATGGTCAAGTCTTCCTTTTTTTAAAGAAATTAAAACTGTTAACAGTTAGCATCAGTGATTAAACTCTGATCCAGCAAAGCACTTTAGCATGCAGTTAACTTTGAGCACATGGAATGACTTCAGTGAGACTACTCCCCTCTCTTAATTTAAGCATATGTGTAAATTTTTGCAGACTCGGAGACTTAGGGGCACTTTTTTTTTAATGTATTAGGCACCAAAGGATGCAGAAGAGCAAAGAGGGGGATTTTCAAAAGCGCCTAACTCCCACTGATTTCTTTAAGTGCCTAATACCTTTAAAAATCTGGGCCTTAATGACTATGCTGAATACAAATTCAATCTCTTTGTTTCATCCTCAGCCAAGATTTAGGCTCACTGAATCACTGGCTTAGAAAATACACTGTGACACAGACCTGTGTTCACTTCCTAATTCTGGCATTAAACCTGCAGAGTTAACTTGGACAAGTCATTTCATTACTGTTTCTCCTCCTCCTATTTGTTTCTCTCCTCTGCTTACATGGTAAGCTCTGTAGGGTAGGGACTGTCTTCTACTTTGTGTTTGTACAGTGCCTTGCACAGTGAGCCTGCAATCATGGTGGAGGTGCCTATGCACTACTATAATACAAATAATTAATTATGACTCTAAACATCTCTAAAGTTGTTCCTTTTTTCATAATAAAGTCAAAAATAAAACCATAGTATTTCATAATTATTATATTATAGTGTACATTTCTTATCAGTATATTACCAGATTAATCAAATAGACATCAAAAGGATGCATAAATTGTATACAAGTGCACCATAATCTTTCTCTTTCTCTTTCTGCACATTTTGACTATAAAATGAGTTTTTTTCCATGAAGATAGAAATACATTACTGACATATACAAATTTAAACTTAGTCCGTAGAAATCCAATAATTTTAAGATACAGTCAATTACTTGAAATTATAGCTTTCCATACTATTTTTGAGTCTGAATTGGATACCATAAGCCATGATAAAATACAGTGATTAGCCTAGTTCTTTCTTCAAATTTAATTTAACAGGTACAGTACATTTTTTCTTAGTTCCTATCAAGCACATTATATAACTGCCAATTAACATCATGCGGAACCATCTGATGTGAGAAAAATCTAAAACAGAAACTTAAGTTTGGAATCAATTTGAATCTGGTAATTTCTTATGTGACACAAGATAACAGGGATTGAAAAATGTAGATACAGCATCATCCCTCCCCCAATGGGAGTAGGTCAACAATCTGTAGAGTTTGAGACTCCGTATGGGGAAGGGAGAGGGAGAGAGAGAGAGAGAGAATGGACCAGGGAGACAGCCGTCAAAGAGAAGTGGTGACAATGGAAGCATAGAACATTATTTCCAAACGTGGAGCCTGAAGACAGGTCCCTAAAAATTTAGGCATAGAAAGAAAAGATGGTACCGTGGTTGGAGTACTAGTCTGGGCCTGAGAGAGCTGGATTCAGTTCCCTGCTCCAACACTAACTTCTGTATAGTTTCACAGTAGCAGCCGTGATAGTCTGTATTCGCAAAAAGTAAAGGAGTACTTGTGGCACCTTAGAGACTAACCAATTTATTTGAGCATAAGCTGAAGTGAGCTGTAGCTCACGAAAGCATATGCTCAAATAAATTGGTTAGTCTCTAAGGTGCCACAAGTACTCCTTTTCTTTTAACTTCTGTATGACATCCGTCAAATCATTTAATTTCTTGAAGCCTCAGTTCCCCATCTCAAAATAGGGATAATAATCCTTCCCCAGTTTACTGCGGGGTTGGGAGGATAAACACAATACAATGTCATGAGGTGCTCAGATACTATATTAATGGGGACAATGTAAGAAACTAATGAAAGAAAATAAAAGCATTCAATTTTCCAATATTGAGCTACCTTGGACTGTTAATTGGCGATACAATGTTGCATTTGTCAGGCGGATTTGTTAAATGAGGCTGACAGCTGGGATTTCACATCTTTTTCCCAGGGGGAAATCCAAGTATGAATTCCACTTCAAGGTTGACTCTTTTATAATTTTAAAGCTCAAATAGCATGAAAACAAATCTACCCTCTGTCTTCTGAAGACTCTAGAGAGTTCTTTGAAACTAGCTCCACTCTTCCCATCCCAGCCCACTCTACATTTCCCCCTATCATTTTATGACTGACTTTCACTAGAAGTTACATGTACCCTAGAAGTGTTGTTATTAATTTTTCATTTAAAGAAACTATAGAGAGCTGTTATAGGCACATTGGGATATATATCAGTGTGAAGGTGATGTTATACCCCAAAGCACAAAGGCCCAATCAGATTGTTTAAAAATGGGACAGTCACCTTCCTTCATTTATTAATTGTGAACACAGACCACTTAAGATCGGAAAACATAATCCCAACTACACACATAAAATGATGGAGTGTAAATTTGCTGTTACCACTCAAGTGAGAGATCTTGGAGTCATTGTGGATAGTTCCTGAAAATATGCACTCATTGTGCAGCAGCAGTCAAAGAAAGGGAACAGAATGTTTGGAATCATTAAGAAAGGGATAGATAATAAGACAGAAAATATGTTATTGCCTCTATATAAATCCATGGTACATCCACATCGTGAATACTGTGTGCAGATGTGGTCGCCCCATCTCAAAAAAGATATATTGGAATTGGAAAAGATTCAGAAAAGGGCAACAAAATGATTAGGGGTATGGAACGGTTTCCGTATGAGGAGAGATTAATAAGATTGGGACTTTTCAGCTTGGAAAAGAGACGAGTAAGGGGGGATACGATAGAGATCTATAAAATCATGACTGGTGTGGAGAAAGTATATAAGGAAGTGTTATTTACTCCTTCTCATAACACAAGAACTAGAGGTCACCAAATGAAATTAATAGGCAGCAGGTTTAAAACAAACAAAAGGAAGATTTTTTTTTTCACACAGTGCAGTCAATCTGTGGAATTCTTTGCCAGACAATGTTGTGAAGGCCAAGACTATAACAAGGTTCAAAAAAGAACTAGATAAATTCATGGAGGATATGCCCATCAATTGCTATTAGCCAGGATGGGCAGGGATGGTGTCCCTAGCCTCTGTTTGCCAGAAGCTGGGAATGGGCAACAGGGGATGGCTCACTTGATGATTACCTGTTGTGTACATTCCCTCTGGAGAACCTGGCATTGGTCACTGTCAGAAGACAGGATGCTAGGCTAGATGGACTTTGTTCTCACCCAGTATGGCCATTCTTATGTTCTTATTATTGAAGATTGCATCTGGGCAAAATTATCAGTTCTATGAGAAATAGAAAAAGATGAAGCAACCATGACAAATCTGAAAATCACAGGAAGGTGACTTTTGGGGCTACCTTAATCCTTCCTGTCCAAGTAATAGTAAAGTTCATAGAATCATAGAATCATAGAAGATTAGGGTTGGAAGAGACCTCAGGAGATCACCTAGACCAACCCTCTGCCCAAAGCAGGGCCAAACCCAACTAATCATCCCAGCCAGGGCTTTGTCAAGCCAGGCCATAAAAACCTCTAAGGATGGAGATTCCACCACCTCCCTAGGTAACCCATTCCAGTGCTTCACCACACTCCTAGTGAAATAGTTTTTCCTAATATCCAACCTAGAACTCCACTCTGCAACTTGAGACAATTGTTCCTTGTTCTGTCATCTGCCACCACTCAGAACAGCCTAGCTCCATAGAATCATAGAATATCAGGGTTGGAAGGGACCTCAGGAGGTCATCTAGTCCAACCCCCTGCTCAAAGCAGGACCAATCCCCAATTTTTGCCCCAGATCCCTAAATGGCCTCCTCAAGGATTGATCTCACAACCCTGGGTTTAGCAGGCCAATGCTCAAACCACTGAGCTATCCCTCCCGGCCATCTTCTTTCAAACCGCCCTTCAGGTAGTTGAAGGCTGCTATCAAATCCCTCCAGCCCACTCTTCTTTTCTGCAGACTAAATAAGCCCAGTTCTGTCAGCCTCTTTGCATAAGTCATGTGCCCCAGCCCCCTAAACATTTTCACTGTCCTTCTCTGGACTCTCTCCAATTTGTCAACATCCCTTCTGTAGTGGGAGGCCCCAAACTGGATACAATACTCCAGTTGTGGCCTCGCCAGTGCCCAACAGAATGGAATAATCACTTCCCTTGATCTGCTGGCAATGCTCCTACTAATGCAGCCCAATATACCATTAGCCTTCTTGGCAACAAGGACACACTGTTCTCTCATATCTAGCTTCTCATCCACTGTAATACCCAGGTCCTTTTCTGCAGAACTGCCACTTCGGCAGTCGGTTCCCAACCTGTAGCAGTGCATGGTATTCTTCCCTAAGTTCAGGACTCTGCGCTTGTCGTTATTGAACCTCATCAGATTTCTTTTGGACCCTATCCCTACCGTCCATCATATGTACCTCTTCCTCCAGTTTAGTATCATCTGCAAATTTGTTGAGGGTGCAATCCATGCCATCATCCAGATCTTTAATGAAGATGCTGAACAATACCAGCCCCAGGACTGACCCCAGAGTTACTCCACTTGATACTGGCTGCCAACTAGACATCAAGCCGTTGATGATTCCCAGTTGAGCCTGACAATCTAGCCAGCTTTCTATCCACAGTATAGTCCATTCGTCCAATCCATACTTTTTTAGCTTGCTGGCAAGAATACTGTTGGAAACCGTATCAAAAGATTTGCTAAAGTTAAGGTATATCATGTTCACCGCTTTCCCCATTTCCACAGAGCCAGTTATCTCATCATAGATGGCAATCGGGTTGGTCAGGTATGTCTTGCCCTTGGTGATTCCATGTTGACTATTCCTGATCACCTTGTCCTAGTCTCATGTGTTTTTCAATATATTTTATTCATAGTTAAATAAAATAAATCAAAATAAATAAAATAATAAAGCAAATATATATAGTGACAAAGCTCTGTCCTTACCTCCGGGGGTCCCACATTTCCTGGCGAATTTTGCTAGCCTCAGAGGCTCACTGTGACCCTCCACGTAATCCTTCTCTCTTTAGAGACAAGGGTCACAGTCTACTGAGCCATTTTCATCATATGCCAGCGAGGGAGGTGAGAAGAAGCTATCCTTCCTTGCACAGTCTCTGTTGTCTCCCAGTCTCAGTGATTAATCAGGGGGCAAAGGGGGGAGAGCCCGGGGCCCACCCTCTACTCCAGACTCCAGCCCATGGACCCTAATAGTACCAGCTATGATAGCTGACCTTTTAGAAACATGACATGTTCAATTCCCTGGGCTACTTCCCCCACAGCAGCCCTCACTTCCTCAAGCTCCACTTCACCCTTACCTCAGGGCCTCCTTCCTTGTGCCTGATATGGTGTGTACTACTCAGCCTCTCCAACAGCACAACTTCCTCCAACAGCTCCTGACATGTGCGCCCACCTGACTAACTGGGAGGCTTTTAACTAATTTCAGTCAGCCCCTGATTGGCTCCAATTAACCTAGCATTCTCCGTGCCTTCTGAAAAGTTCTTAATTGGCCCCAGGTGTCTTAATTGACCTAGAGCAGCTGCCATTTCACTTATCCTGGTACCAGGGATTTGTTTAGCCTGGAGCTAATATATCTATCTCCCACTACTCTTCTATAGCCATCTGGCCTTGCCCTATCACTATATATATATATATAGGCCAGGCATCATAAAAGTTGTTCGTCTTTATTTCGTTACTTCATATCATTAGCTAAAATTGCACACCTCTAAAATTGTACATTGTACTTTACTGTTGGCATGGATATGCATTTGTCTATTTTGATCTTCAAGACAATCAGGCTTCCCACTGAATGTCCCATTCTGACTATTACAGTAACTGACTTTGCCACCCATGACAGCAGCTATGGTCTGTATATAACATGTGATACCACTCACTCCCTCCATCCTGACAGGTTTCAGAGGGGTAGTTTATTTTAGAGTAGCCTTCATCATTTCTCTCATGGAAAAATATATATCAATATCTTATATCGTATATCAATCAAGAGAGGTGACAGTGAAAGCCCTGTATCATAACTGTGCTGTAAAATAAGACTTTCTAATTTTTATTCATTGACTATGACTGTAATTTGACTGTAATTTGACTATTACTGTAATTTGCACCTAGTTTTTAAGATTGTTCCTTGTTTAAAATGTACAATACTTGTTCAAATCAACCATCTGACCATAGGATGTATTGATCTATTCACTACTGGGATTTTACCAAAGATATCAGTTTCTGTTATTTGGCCAAATACAATGATTATACATGCAGACAAACTCTACTGCATACTAGGGGACTTCACTGTTCACCAGCATCTGTGATGTGATATGTTTGTTACCACCGCTGCATAGATAGATCTGGATTAAGTTCATTCTATCTAGCCAATTTTCTTCCTTTCTCCTGACAACAATAAACTCTATAAATATTAATTAATTAAGTTCCCAGAATGATTCTAGAAATATAACAGAACTTTATGTCCTTCTGTGTACCTCCGATGTCAGTTTATTATTATTTAAATAAAATGAAGGTAGAGACAGTCCCAAGCCACAATCTCATCTCCTGAGTTTTATGGTATCCATAATCTAAAACCAGATCAGAATCTCAATTTGCAAATAGGCTCCAAATTTATGATGGTCCAACTCAAACAATTATGACCCTAGAAGTGTATGAAGTTAGGATCCAAATCTGGCAACCCATCTCTTATACATAGCAACAGAAAGGTGGAATTCACAAGGTCAGCTTTTTGTTTAAATTATGCTCCCTTGTGGAACCAAATGCTTTCTTGTAGATCACAACACAAATTTTGTATCTGAACTTTATCAGCTACAGCTAGTGCTAATGGTGTTAGGCTACCTCCCAGTAAGTCACAATGTGCACAGTTCTTCTTTCTAATAAGGCAACCTGCTCCATTTGATTGTACTAGTGTATGCAAATATTGTTACCTAGAGGGTATCTGCTGGATTAGCTATAGAATTACCAGCAGAGGCAGTATGAAGAGAAGAGAAATGCAGATTTTTTTCTCTAATGCTTAGAGCTTGAGGGAATATGTAGATGCCTTTTGATGTTTAAATCTTAGTGTTATGTTTATCAAACATGGACAATCTATTCATATGAGAATTTGAAACAACTGATTATTTATTTGAAGCTGTTCATCATTAACATGCAATGTTAATGACTAATAAGAAGGTTCACTTTTAAAAGTATATATGTTTTATACGTTTAGCAGCTTTTGGGATTTCTGAAAACAATATTATACTAATAAATGCTGTAATTCTCTTCCAGTTCATGTAGGAGGCGACATTTCAATAGACTAAAATCAAAGCATTTGTTTAAAGTTAAGTATTGTTCTTAGTCTTAGATCAAATACAAACTGCAGTGCATTAACATATGGCTTCATTTAAAATTTGAAAACTGAACACTGCACAAAATTAGAATAGTATTTCAGCCAAGATCATTTTATGTCAATCCAAAATGCAAGCAGGAGGATATATCTGGCTACATTTGTTACCCATTCTAAAGCTGTGAAGTTAAAAAATTAGAGATGGAGCCACACTGTTTAAAAAAATTGGCTGTTTTAAGGTTCATTTTATAACCAAGTTCTGCAAGTCATTTGGAAGTGCTGATATTGTGTTTTTGTTTTGTTTTTTGTTTTTTTTTAAATCACCAAAGCACTGGATTAACACTGAAATCAAATGATTCCCTTCCTAAGCAAATCAAGCAAGGTCTGGACTGCAAATGGAAAACGTGGGAGCCAAAAGTGTCTGCTGGGGTGGGGATGGAAAAGGAATCAAAGAAAGAGAGACCTAGGGACAGAAAGTGAAGGAGAGAAGAGGACAGGAGAACAGATGCAAGAATATGGAAAAGTGGGGAAGAGCCTTAGAAAAGAGAATAACAGGTAACTGGTAGGAGAGTCCTGTTGCAGCTGAGGTAGGGTTTCTCGTGCAGAGAGGTGCTTAACTTAGGTTTGATTAGGTCTTAATTTTTAATCAAACTGAATTGTCGTTTCATATATTCACACCACTTGTTGAGGTAAAAAGAGGACATTAGTTACTTGGCTGATTGATGGCACTTTGATTCATGTGATGCTGAGCAACTGAGGATTTTAGTCTACTCACACAAAATAAGATCTCAGAGGCATGGAAATGTTAAGGGAAATGCCACTTAACGATTTTCGAGTCTACAGTGAGAGTGTGTGTGGGGGTTGTGACGGGTTCGGTGACAGAGACTCCCTGGGACTGTCACCTGACATGCTGAACTTACCTTTGAGTCTGTTTTCCCTGTCAGCTTGGGACTTCCAGAACCCTGCCTTGTTGAGCCAGACATGCTACCCTGATGCAACACAGACCCAGGGTCTGGGTCATGCCCCCAAAGCTGCAGGCTTTAAGTGAAAACAGCTCTGCAGGTTACCTGACTCCAGAACCCAGACATCCAGCTCCCAATGGGATCCAAACCCCAAATAAATCCATTTTACTCTTTATAAAGCTTATACAGGGTACACTCTTAAATTGTCCACCCTCTATAACACTGATAGAGAGATATGAACAGCTGTTTGCTCCCCCAGGTATTAAGCACTTACTTTGGGTTTACTAATAAACAAAAGTGATTTTATTAAGTATAAAAAGTAGGAAAGTAAGTCACCAAGCAAAATAAAGCAAAAACAGGCAAGTCTAAGCCAAATACATTAAGAAACTGATTACATGTAATATCTCACCCTCAGAGATGTTCCAATAAGCTTCTTTCACAGACTATACTTCTTCGTAGTCTGGGCCCAATCCTTTCCCCTGGTACAGTCCTTGTTAGTTCCAGCAGACATCTTAGGTGTTAAGCAGGGGCTTTCTCATGACTGTCCCTTTTATAGCTTTAGCACAAGGTGAGAATCTTTTGTCTGACCCTCCTTCTAAATGAAAAGTACCAGATTTAAGATGAATTTCATTATCAGGTGACATGCTCACATGTCTCTGTAAGACCCCAGCCTCCTTTCTTCCTGGGCTGGCCCACACATACACAGGAAGGTTGGCAAGTAAACAGAGCCATTTATAGTTCATTGATTTTGAAGCACCCTTAATGGCTTCCACTTAATATGTTTACGTCTGTAATACAAGTTTGTATCTTATTCTCCTAACTCCAGACATATAAATAATACATGCAAACAAATAGGGTGAACACACTCAGTAGATTATAAACTTTGTAAAGATACCTTACAAGATACCCTTTGCATAAGCATATCCCAGTTACATTATATTCACATTTATAAGCATATTTTCATAAAGCATATGGAGTGCAACATCACAGGGGTGCTATATTAATATTGCAGATTTCAACAGGTTTTTAGTTTCCTTTTAGTGAAAGAATGTTTCTGATTCTAAATGACAGCATGATTTCTTGAACTCTCTTTCTACAAAGTCAGAATACCTAATAGTGACATGGTTGTATGCTGTTGCGAGGTTAGAATTCTGTGGCAGCCTGTTTAAAATACAATTTGTCTCCTCTAGTTCAGAAACTGCAATTTGACTTCTAGCAGTGTAGTGTGTTACTGCCTCTATCTGAACCTTCCACTGTATAAATACAGAGCCAGACCCTCAGCTGCTATAAATCAGCACATTCAGTGGAGGTACACTGATTTGCACTTCCTGCAGATCTGGTCCAGGTAAAGTAACAACCTCTCTGGTAGAATACAGTCTTTGAGAGGTCTGAGCCATTCGAAGTCAGGAAGTATTCAACATCAGGAAACACTGTTATCACTGGCAATTTTCTGTTCAGCATAGCAAACTCCTGTTCAACACCAGCTACATCTCATTCTGAAGTATGTGATTTGTGAACATTATTGAAGGCTTCCCTGATTCTTCATTTTGCAGTGCTGTTCAACATTTACAATATCCCACCTTTACAGTAGTTTTTCTCCATCATTTTAATGACACACTAGTAGCCTTCATGAGTTGGTGGTGAGAGTACTGTCTTCACAAAACACTACATATGTCCTTTTCCTACTAGAAAATAGAGAACAAATTAGAGAATTGCCTGCTTTTTTTTTTTGGTAGTGGTGATGGTAATGATGTGACCCCTCTGACTGATGTCTTTTCTCAACTCTGGTGGAAAATCAGACTTGGATACTCTCAGTATGTTTCCAGAAGAGAAGGTATTACACTAATGAAAAACAAAATAAACAAAAGTCAGATAAAATCCACTTTATGTACTGGTACAGAGTCCTCATATGGTCCTGCCCAGGTGGCAGAGTCATGGCTGCATTGATTGATGGAAGTGAAGAGTCTACTCCCCCATCTTGTAGATAGATCCCTGAACTAATGGAGCTGTGTGGAACACTGGATACTTGCCAACAATCTGTGTGGTTCCAGTGTCAAGTGCATGACTGAAGCAATTGGAATCTATTCTGTAATGGACCAAATGACTGCAGTATTTATCCATTTGAATGCCTCAGTGATGAAAAATTGCAAGGGCATAAGTATGGAAGATGATAAGGAAATTGGGATTGGCCAGCATGTACCATTTGACTGTAAGTCTCACATCTTTGATGGTTCTCCACAGCATGCAGGAGTACCCGGATTTTGGATAGAGTACTGCCACTTCTCAAAATAACTGGGGCTGCAGCACAGCTGTTTTCCCCAATAGAGAATAGGGAGTAACTGCTCTGGAGCTTTTTATGTCCTTTGTGCTCCTGACCATCATTTTTTCCCCAATAGGCAGCAGCCCTATGGAGTGGATTTTGTTCCACTGAATAAGCTCTATGTGTGCTGGAAATGCAGTATTGTACATGTGGACTGCTTCCACAGATAAGGAGTGCTTATTTCTGGTGAAACATAGACTAAATTTGCACCATTTTGAGCAATGAAATGTCATCTAGCACAGTGTCATTTTGAAAATGTAAAACTATATAAACAACAACATTGAGCTCCACCTGAGCCATTCAGTTATTATTTCCCCATAGATTATAAAGGGAAATTTATATTTCCAATCACACAGACCATTCTGGTAGGGAACACAAACCTAGTGCATGTGTAAATTGTATAAAAAAACAAAAAGCTATTTTTGAAATTGCATTTATATATCCAAGTGGAGCAATGGATTATATAATGTACGGTTGCATTTAACAAGGAGTTATAATGGAGCTTTTAAGAATTCTGAGGGAGCGTTCATATTTAACTGCTTGGGTGGTACTAAGTCTGAGGGGGAAAAAGGCACTGTGTTTCATGGGAAAATATACTTCTGTACCTTCCACTAATGAAGATATTGGAATTTAGTTTTGGAAATATGCAGTAAAATAAACACCTCCCAAAGTAGATAACCTGATTGTGAGGAAAGATGGAGCGGTTTTCTCTCTCCCTTTCATTTTATGTATTATATACCTTGTGGAGACATCAGTAGCAACTCCATAGTAAGGCTGTATTTTGATTTCTACTTAATGGAGAATTATCTTCCTCCCTCAATTTATGTTATACTGAATTATTGCTGTCTGACAATATTCAAATATTATAGACAACAAACATCCTAAACATATATCCTTGATATAACCCATTTCCAGTTGGAAAGTCAACAGGTTTTCACTCATGGAACAGACAGGAGAATTAGGCCCTTAATCTCCTGTTCTAGGGCTAGTTGTCTTTCAGGTACGTTATTTTTTTAACTTTCATTTACAGCTATATGCCAGCCCAGTCCTGGTGCTTCATCTTCTTTAAGTGCAACTACCTGTTTATATAGCCAATTCTGTTATCTGAAGATTAACATAGCACTTCCTGTCAGCCAAGTGTTTTAACATGCTCTGAAAACTAAAGCAAAAAGATTGGCAATCCCCTCCGCTCCCTCCCTGTACAGGGAGATTTTGATGGACTAGTAAAAGTCCAAGGACTACTACTGATTGATTATCATACTTGTTGCTGACAGCTGCCAAACTAGTAGATGTTTTTGCAGGCCTGTGACGTAGCTTTAGCCTTAACATGATTAAGCCAGGAAAGCATGGAGTTTGGGCAACCACAGGGATGGGAGCTTCTTGCTCAACCTTTGCCTGACCCTGCATCCCTCCCTGATGAAGTCTCTTTTGATGCTGCGGTCTGTGTTTTTAGGAGAAAAAACAAGCTCATCTATATTTACCTTCTGTCAGGGCCTCAAGGCATGGAGACTCTGTAAGAACACATCTGGCTAATTAGAAATCTGAGGAAACCTCTTGCTTAGCTTTTGAAACTGCTTGCCTAACAAGTTTTTTTTTTTTTTTTTGATTGACATGTCATTGTCTACTAAGAGGGATAAATAAGGTGGGAGGAGAATCTGGGCTAGTTGAATCTCTTCATGGATGCATCTTGGGGCCTCACTGGTAGACAGAAGACTGGCAGAAGGCTGCCACTGTCCCACTCGAGAGCCACACCAAACTTCAGTAATTATTGAAGATTGGGGGTGTTTTACTAACCTGTTATGGACATGTGTAAGTGTATGAGATGAAATAAAGTATAGCTTTAAGGGAGTGCACTCTTGTATGGTACTGTTTGTGCCAGCCATCTATTGGGAGGATGGTCATGTCTCCATTGATTTATTTCCTGACACCACCTCACACAGAGTGAAGTTATCCCAGGTAACTTCCTCAGTACCCTAATTCCTGGCACTAGTGGTGGTGTGGTAACAAACAAAACCAAAATAAAACACCTTTCTGGCTGCACATTGAGCTGTCTCAATGTTAAAATAATAAGCTCATGCTTAAGCCCTTATTTATTATAATAGATTCTGACATGACACATGATTCTCAGTGTCAATGCATTTTACTTATAAATATTTTAATAAATACCATCTCCCTTCTTAATCATCTTGCTATAATTAATTTTGGTTTGACAACAGAAGTGATTAGTTCTCCCCAGTATTTCACAGTATGTAAATGATGCAATTATCACCTTAAACAGACATCACTCCTTTTTGCATTACAGTTTGCTGTTGTAAAAGGAGAAAATAGTAGACACTTCAGTGACTTTAATGGTTAACCATTTATGTGATGTGACTTCTATTACATGAACAGGAGACCAAAAAGATTTTTTTACAGGTAGCATGTCATCATGAGATAGCCACTGCATATTTCAAGCTGCGCTCCTCAAGCAAGGTGCTGAAGGCACTTGGCATGTTCTTTGTTAGTTCAGTGATTATAGGGGAAATCATTACAGAAGGGTGCATCCAGCTGCTTGCCTGTTTTATCAGTTTGTTTGTGAGAACAAGGACAAAGGCTAGTGTTCAATCTCCTAGTCAGCTTGGCTTAGTGTTTATCAGCTTCTGTCAGATTGTAAAGATTCAGTAGGGTAACTCAGTCTGACTTGAGAAATGGCCTGGTCTTGCAGCAGGATGAATATTTTAACCAAAGGTTTAAAATGCTTCCAAAAGAGCCCCTTAGCAAATATGACAAGGTGCAAATATAAAGGATTAGTCTTTGGTGGGGGGGTGAGGGGGCAAATCTTCAGCTGGTGTAAATCAACATAGTTCTGTTGACTTCAGTGGGGTTTTATCCATTTACAGCACCTGAGTATATGTCTCAAATTATTAGTAATTTTATTTGTTTATTGTGTAAAAGGAACCTACACCTTTTTAGCCATGCAGGTTTCTTAGTCAATATTGTGACCATCTATCACATACATTTTAGGATTGCATTTTATATGATGTAATTCGTATTAATCATAGGAATCAATGTGCAGTATGGCATAGTAATCAATCCATATTACATTATCTACCAGCAATATGCAGGCACTTCTAGGCTGGAATGTGGCAGGAACTCATAAGATTTGAAGAGGGGAAGTGAATAATAGCTTACCCACAAGCATCCTAGAGCACCATGAAGCAGTCCACGCATTTCTTTAAAGACATCATGACAGCTGGTTAAGATTTTTGTTTTTTTCTGAATCAATAAAAATACAACTCTAATTGCTATTAAATACATATTTAATTCTGCCTCCCATTTTCCCCCATAAGGCTCACTTAAAATATTAATTCTTTCAAAGAAACATTCACGACCTTCCATATCTCTCAGTCAATATAATAGCAACGGTAATAAATGTATCAGTTATAACTTAGTGAAAATACATTGTTCAAATACAACTATTATACACCAACTGTTATAATTCCATGGTGGTACAAACATCATGGCCATACCATATTTTGCAGACAAAGGCAGTACTTCCAATAGTGGGGCCTGAAGCCACAGTGGGAGAAAAGGGAGTTATGAAGGAAAAGTCAGGGGTGTAGAAAGTTTGGACAGACCACTCAATTGTTCTCCCCTCTCAGCTTTCATTTTTTTTAAGAAGAGCCAGATCCACAAAGGCACTTAGGCATCTAACTGTCACTTTAGGCACATAAGTAAAAAAAAAAAATCAGACCTTCAAAACTCAGCTGCCCCCCTAGCCCTGTAAGCACTGACATGTCTTCTGGTGGTCATGCACAAAGCTGCTAAAGTACTGATGACATCTAAGACACTGCAGGATCCTCCAATTAGACAATCTCTAATTTATCTTGCCTGCAGGGCAGCAGCACCAGTGTTTGGAGCACTCAGGCAGGATGGGGAAAACCTAGGTTCAAATACCCACTCTGTCTCATCAGAAGCAGGGACTTGAACCTAGTTCTCTCACCACTCAGGGGAGATCCCAAACCACAGCTCTTAGGGCATTCTGGTACGGGGTGTCTCTCCCAACCTCTCCTGTTGAAAATTTTCAACGTTGTATACATACTTCAAATATTCTTTGCAGTAGGGACTGGAAACTGGGTTTCCCAGGTGAGTGCTCTAGCTACTGGGCTATTGGGGATAAGCGGGCAGGGCATTCCCACCACTACTACTCATTGTGAGAAATGTGCCTACCCATATCACCCCTAACTATTGGGGAGATTTTTTAGTTGTCAATCCCAAGTGAATGAAGAAAATTCCCTCTGGCTCCAAGTTAAGTGCTTAACTCCCTGGGAGGCATGGAGCAAGGTCACACCATTCTCCTGGACATTTCCTATTAGCTTATTTAGGCAGCTCTCCATTCAGCTTCCTGGCTTCTGTGAATCCCATTCTCAAGTGCCATGCATTGTATAGGGAGCCTGGGTGCCAAACTCAGGGTTGTGCATTCCATTAGGCAGCCAGGCATGTAAATATTAATGTTACAATGATGAGTTTTAGTCTCCTTTGTGGATGTAACCCTAAGGCTATGTCTTTACTATGAGCTAGGGGTGTGATTCCCCTGCTCATGTACACATACTTGTGCTACTTGTTACTGAGCTAACACAGATCTAAATAGGAGTGTAGTTACAACAGCATGGGTAGTGGCAGTGGAGGTGTGGCTGAGCCATGCAGAATACAAACCTGCCTGGAACCTGCATGTGTTGACTAAGAAAGAAGTTTAACATAAGGTGTCAAAATAGATACCCACCCCCACACCTAGGAAAACCTATTTCCCCTTGTTTTTTCCTCCCCTCCCCCCCCCCCCCCCAGACGTTCTTGTTAAACCCTGGATTTGTGCTGGAAATGGCCCACCTTGATTATCATACACATTGTAAGGAGAGTGATCACTTTAGATAAGCTATTACCAGCAAGAGAGTGGGGTGGGAGGAGGTATTTTTTCATGCTTTGTGTGTATATAAAAAGATCTTCTACACTTTCCACAGTATGCATCCGATGAAGTGAGCTGTAGCTCACGAAAGCTTATGATCAAATAAATTGGTTAGTCTCTAAGGTGCCACAAGTACTCCTTTTCTTTTTGCAAATACAGACTAACACGGCTCTTACTCTGAAACTCTATTATCTAGTCTTTTATAACTAACTTTTACAAAACATACAGCTCATAGTGACCCCTACTTGGTCATCACCTCTCCTAATTTCAATAAACTACTCATCAGCAAATGTTCCTAACAATCTTAGTCATAATAACCTTCTATATCAAAACTCAAGGTTTTCATCCACTTATTTTTGTTTCAGTCTCAAATTGTTGACTCTTTCTCTTCCCTCCTCCCATTCTGATTAGCAGGAACTACAAGTCTGCAATTGCATTTCACTTTGCCTCCAGAAGCTTTGCTTCTTCAAATAAACCCTTAACTAGGTGACATTCTATTTTATTAATTCATGGTGGTTGAATGCACATAATATGATTGCAATGGCTTGATCAAAATATAGGGTTTGCCCTCCTCAAATGTGGGGT
This sequence comes from Caretta caretta, assembly GCF_965140235.1. Taxonomy (NCBI): domain Eukaryota; kingdom Metazoa; phylum Chordata; order Testudines; family Cheloniidae; genus Caretta; species Caretta caretta. Next base: position 71,919,530 of record NC_134206.1, on the reverse strand, counting down.
AACATCTTCAGGCTGCGGGTTGAAGAATATTATTGGTAGGGTGGTATGGACAAGTGTCAAGGCTGATTCCCCATTCTGGCACTTTGAGTGCAGAAGATGGGGGCCCGCAAGGATTTTAAAAATTAATATTTGCCACTCCTGGCTTGTATTAAACCCCCAAGGTTAAAGCTTTTCTCTGACCTTGGCTTGGTAAACGCTGCCACCACCCAAGTGAAAAACTGCCTCTTGCAAATCCTGGAAAAACTCACTTGGGAAATTTTCCCTGAGGCCCCTCAGCTTTTCCACCCTCCCTTGGGGAAGCCGAGAAGAAAACAAATAAAAGGGAAACCCAGCTGTTGCCACCAGCTCATTGAAAATCGTATGTACAGACCTTTTAAGACACAAATGCCAATCAGGTTCTTAAAAGAGGTAAATTTTATTAAACAACAAAAAGAAAGAAAATACATCTGGAATTTAGGATTTTGCTAGATTTCAAAAGAGCAATTCCAAAAGCACCCAAAATAGCTTTCTTGGGGGTTGAGCTTAAAGGTTACAAGCAAACAAAAGCATCTGGGATTAGCACAGAGGAACCCACAAGCCTTACAAAAAATAAAAGAAATAACCCTGATCGTGTCTATCTAAACATTCACTGTCCCAATGAGTTCTTCTAGGTATGGACGATGAATTTTCATACCTGGTCCAAACTTTACACAGCATTCCAGCTGCCCCTGTCTCTTCAGCCCAGAGAGAACAACAGAGAGACAAAGGGAAAGCATTTTTCCCATTTTTTAAAAGTTCTAGCCTTCCCATTGGCTCTTTTGGTCAGGTGCCCACTCCCTTTTCTTTACCTGGGGACTTTTTAACCCTTTACAGGTAAAGCAAGCAGCCACCAAGAGGGACTTTATAGCTATCTGGCTGTCTGGGTGTCTATCAAAGGGAGATATCCCCTCATTCATTTATCACAACAAGCTTGTACAGCCTCAGATTATTAAGCTTCAGTCACAAAAGCTGTAGCAAGCTCTAAATCCTTTTAACATTTCAAGAGAATGAAAATGCGATAAAAGTACTGAAGTCTCCATTGAAAGAGCACTTATCTTCTGAGGTACATACAAATGTGGCTTTCTAAAAGTCATAGAAGTTAGAGATTGAAAATACCTGTGATGTCATCTTGTCCTTCCCCAGTCCATTAGGTTTGTTCTCGACACAGTCCACTTCTAGTGCTTTGTGCTGTTTGAGTAGCTGTGTGTTATTTTAAACTAGTGCTCAAATATCATGGTGATTATTACTGTGTAAGAACCTGCCTAGAATAATACGACTGAGAATAGCTTTATCCTGTCGAGCCAGATGCTCATTTTTGATAATGTTTCAATCACCCTTTTTTGCTGTAGTTTTGATTCATATATATTTTTTGTGAAAACTAGAAAAGTTTGTGAAACAAAATGTGGGTATGTTTTAGCCAGAAAATTGCTACAGTTACTGATCAGTGCAACCACTGTTCTGCTTTCTTTTCCAATAGTGGTTTTCCATCACTTAAGCCTAAATTCAAGGGTAATGAGGTGCCGAAACTCCTCCCTTGGGGGAGTTAGTTGCCTACGTCTCAGTTTTATGCTCCACTATGATACACAAAACTCCTGCTGACCCATGAAGGTGTCTAAACTCTCTTGGTACCTAAGTTTTTTATAATTAAATGTTCCCTCAGAACAGATATTTCTGCCTCTGGGCATTCACACTGCTGCCTCACTCTAGGTGTCTGGATGACGATATCCTGCCTAAGCCCCAGAGCAACTCATGAACTGGGGAAAACAGGTAGGTATTCAGACACCTAACTCACGTGCAGGGCCCGGTCTGGTAGATGTGCTTGGGAGAGGAGTGGGAGTGGTTGTGGGGGATCTGCCTCTTCTCATATGAGTGCTCTAAACATTGGGTTATAGGACATTCTGATATGGAGCTCCTTCAGCAGAGCTTTTTGAAGTAGTTGCATGGTAAAGTCATTGGGCCAGACACAGAACAGGAATGAACAAGCACAAGCATGAGAAAGACTCTGGAGCCTGGTGTTAGAGCACTCACCCAGGATGTGGAAAAGCCAGTGTCTAGTCCATCTACCCCAATGATTCTTAAATTATCCCCAGTGCAACAGCTTCAACAGGAGAGACAGAAATACTCACATCAAAATATTCCACAGATCAATGGTTAGAGTAATCATTGAGAGGTGGTACACCCCTGTTCAAGTCCTTTCTCCTCACCTGGCAGAGGGGCAACTTAAACCAGTGGTCTCCCATATCTCAGGTGAGTATCTTAGTTACTGGGCTGAAAGTTAGGAGGCAGGTCCTCCTCCTCCTTCTCTCTTTCCGTTTCTTGGGGAAAAAAACCACCTTAGGCTGCTAACTCCAATAGAAGATTTACAACTGAGAATCACTAACAGATATATTGCCACCTGCAAACAGGACCTAGACACTTATCTCAGTGAGAGTGGTGGGCTTAGTGAACACCCCTCTTGTCAGCATCTCCCATTGACTAGCTTAGGCAGCTCCCTGTGTAGCATGCATGCTTTCCTGAATAGCATTTTAAGGCACCTAACTCTCCTCATTCATGGTATAGTTAGTTGCTTCAGGCTTTGTGAATCACTCTGTTGTTCCTGTGATTTTCTAGGAGCCTAAAAGTTAAGTGTTAAAGTTAAGCACTCAATATCAAAATGCCTAAGTACTTTTCTGAACTTAGGCCTTACACCTTTTATTTTATTGCTGTGAGCTGTTCAGTGGGAAAACTGAAATTTAGTCTATTTAACAAGATATTTTGTAGGCAAGCATTGTAAAGTGGACACCCTTTGAGAGCCTAAACATTTTCTACTCTACATTTGATACTATGTTATCTCTGGTCCTAAACAGAAGAGGATATTCAGGTTTCTGAAAGCATCTAAAAGAATAATTATTGCTTAATGTTTAAGAAGCGGCACTATATAGGACCTCATTCTCCCTTGTCCTATGTGTTTGGCAGCCTTATGTTGATTTTGAAGTGAGCAGCATGTCATGCTATCTGGAGTAGATGACAACTCTGAGTGCCAGTCTCAGAGCAGACTGTTAAAAACAGGGCAGACACCCCAAACTGGTGGTGTTGATAGTACAGATTGTTGAGCTGCTCTATTCTGTTTCCTAAGCACAGAACTTGAAAACATTGCTTTGCCACTATTAATATGATTTTCAATATGGGAAGAACTAAAATAAAATTAACTAAATTGATAAGAAATAGGGTGGTAACAGCAGACCATAACATTAATATGCATAAATTAACAATTGGATACATATTAAAATATGAAGTAATTGTTTACAGTTTAATTATTTGGTAATTTCGTATGTGTGAAATGTTGGCACACAGCCAGGAAAAATTAATTAGCAGTTTCAGTTCAGCATATAACTTGTGTGTTGACAAGCAGACAAATGTAATATAGAGTAAAGTAAAGGTCACCCCAACACTGCAGGGAGGGGTCAGTCGGGCATGTTCAGTCCAAAATTAGGTGAGGGTCTCCAGACCATAATAGTAAAGAGACCACAATACTAAGACTTGTTATGTAAGAGCTTTGATTGACCACCAGATTTAGCAGTTGTGATTGGACTATAAGAATGGACCAATCAGAAAGGGTCTAAATTTGTTTGGAGGATAAGGAAGGACTTAAAGAATAGCTAATCAGAACAGGTCAAAAATCGTATAAAAAACAAAGAGTCAACTTGCAAAATTTAGGATGGGCAGGAGCAGGAGAAGAAGACAGCTGGGAGAAGAAGCAAAAGAATCAGAAACAGAGAAGATTGAGGCCAGAACTCTGCATTGGGTTTTTGCAGTGGAGCAAGGAATCACCACAAGCAGTAGCTGTAACAGCAACCACAGGGTGACAGCAGCAGCAACAGTGCTGCTGGGACAGAGCAGAAAAGGACCCTGATAGAACAGATGGAGAGAAGACTACGGAGAGTAAGCATGCTAAGTATAATGTAAAATATAGATAGAAGTAGGATTAATGAGTATGTGACTGTATGTTTGGGTTAATAAAGGTGTGTGTTTGGATTGTGAATGTTACATTGTTTTTAGGGCTGTCAAACAATTTAAAAAAAAATTAATCACGATTAATTGTGTGATTAAAAATGAATCATGATTAATAGCATGATTAAAATTAATCACAATCATGTGATTAATTGCACTGTTAAACAATAATAGAATACCATTTATTTAAATATTTTGAATGTTTTCTACATTTTCAAATATTTTATTTCAATTACAAGACAAAATACAAAGTGTACAGTGCTCACTTTATTTTTATGACGAAAATTTGCACTATAAAATTGAAACATCAGTTCACCTCATTGAAATACAGTAGTGCAATCTCTTTATCAAGAAAGCTGAACTTACAACTGTAGAATTATGAAAAAAGAATAACTGCACTTAACAATAAAACAATGTAAAACTTTAGAGCCTACAAGTCCACTCAGTCCTACTTCTTTTTCAGCCAATCACTCAGACAAACAGTCTTGTTTACAGTTTTAGGAGATAATGCTGCCTGCTTCTTGTTTACAATGTCACCTGAAATTGAAAACAAGTGTTTGCATGACACTGTTGTAGCTGGCATCAAAAGATATTTACGTGCTAGATGTGCTAAAGATGTATATGCTCCTTCATGCTTCAACTGCCATTACAGACCACATATATCTATTCTGATGGCGGGTTTTGCTCGATAACAATCCAAAGCAGTAGGGACCAATGCATGTTCATTTTCATCATCTAAGTCAGATGCCACCAGCAGAAGGTTGATTTTCTTTTTTTGGTAGTTCAGATTCTGTAGTTTCCGCATTAGAGTGTTGCTCTTTTAAGACTTCTGACAACATGTTCCACACCTCATCCCTCTCAGATTTTGGAAAGCACTTCAGATTCTTAAATCTTGGGTCTAGTGCTGTAGCTATTTTTAGAAAGCTCAGATTGGGACTTTCTTTGCATTTTGTAAAATCTGTTATGAAAATGTTCCTAAATCGAACAACATATGCTGGATCTTCATCAGAGACTGACATAACATGGAATATATGGTAAAATGCAGGTAAAACCATGAAATAGGAGACATGCAGTTCCCTCCCCAAGGAGTTCAGTCACAAACCTTCAGGGCTCAAGCAGTGTTTCTAGCTTCTGCAGTTTTTCAAAATCCTTATCTGTCGGCACTGATAGATAGTGCTTTTGAAGAACAAATGTAGATGTGATAGTGGCTTTATTGAAAAGCAGGCACTGAATCATGGCCAATGTGGAGTTCCATCTGATTGAAATATCATGTACAAGAGGTTCTTGTTTCTGTCCGTTTGCAGCTTGTCGTATTCCTAGCTCTGTACTGTTAGCTGGACTGTGTTTGAAATGGCCCACAAGTTTTCTACATTTTGCCAGCACGTTTTCAAAACCACCATCACTGAGTGCTACTGTAATGGATCATAGAATATCAGCACTGGAAGGGACCTCAGGAGGTCATCGAGTGCAACCCCCTGCTCAAAGCAGGACCAACCCCCAGTTTTTGCCCCAGATCCCTAAATGCCCCCCTTAAGGATTGAACTTACATCCCTGGGTTTAACAGACCAATGCTCAAACCACTGAGCTATCCCTCATTATAAGAAATGTGCGTCATGTATTCAAAAGGGAAGCGACTGGCTGCTGCTACCATATTATGTGCATTGTCAGTACTAACTGTTGTTACCATTTCTTAAATATTCCATTCTTTTGCAACATCCATGAAATGCTCTGCACATGCTTCAGCATAATATCTCTCTTCAGTATGTGTTACTGTTACAGTAGATGACTGCAGTGTCCATGCAAGCATCAGTAAGGTGTGCCATTACGTGAAGATAGCTATGATTGCTCAAGGATGTCCAGTGATTGCCAGTCAAAGCAACAGCCAGTGCATTTTCAGAAGTAGTCTTTTTTTGTAGTCTTCTTGTTGTCATATAGGTCAGTTATTCATTATTAAATGCTTCATCAGGAGGGCAAGATATATGACTGATTAGAAGATGCAATTTCAATACTATCACTTAGCTCTCTGTCATTTACAATGTTGAGTGGTCTGCAGTCCATAGCTATCCACTTTGCAATAGCATTAGTTAAGGTGTTGTACTTTGATCCATGGGCTTGTAGCGATCCTGAAACTCTGAAGTTGTACTCTGTCGCGGCTGGCTGTATTCATTTGCTTGTGGTGGGTTATCTCTAGCACAAGATCTGGAGGCAAAAGCATGCTTAGAACATAGCTGGTACTCCAGACTTAGAGTGCTTCTTGGGAATTTGAACTCAGCCTTGCAATAGCTACAGATAACAGTCTTTTTAGCCAAAGAACCATCTGGAAGTATTTTAAACATAAATTTCCCATTTATTTTAAACATAAATTTCCCAAGACCTGAACTGTTGCTGCTTTGCTCCATTAGCTTTTTCTGATATTTAATCACTCCAGATCATAAAAACACAGTACAACTGTGACAATGTCTGGAATAACTCAATAAATTCTTTTATATAACCAAAATATATTTGTCTCCTGTTCAAAAGAGTCCTTGCCATGGATACTGAAAGAGTTTACCTCAGGATCAACATTCAGTAGGGGAGTGAATGGTGCAGGAAGCTTTTTTTCTCAGCTGCTGCTGGGTTAGCCTTTTGTATATGATTTTGTACATGTCCTTTAGAGGAGTCTTGGCTTATTAAAGGGTAAGATTTTTTTATCTCAGAAAGTCAGTACTCTGGAGATGAGAGCGGTGTGAGTTGTGCAGGAGAAAGGTGAATATTTGATGTTGCTCCTGTTGGGTTGGGTTTCTGAGCTCACCAGGTTGACCTCCTGTCCAAAGAGAGTTTCATCTTAGAAATCTGCATTCAGTGTTGGGGGAGGACAGGGGAGGGGGGAAAGTAAGCAATGACTTGTGCAGGAGAAGGGTCTGGGAGGACGTGGGGTGTCAACAGGGAGGAGCAAGCAATATCTTATGCAGAAGGAGGGTGAGGAAGGTGTCTTGCTGCTGCTTCTGGAAGGGTGGTTTCTGGTACTGGGCTCACCAGGCCCGCCTCCTTTTACTGAGCTGGGTGGGCTTTCTTCAGCTGAGTGAGACCTTGTTTGCAAGGGAGGGTGGATTTTACCTCAGGGACTCATCATACTGCAGGGAAGGAGAGGCTGTTGCAGGGAGGCTGAGCTCGCCAGGCTTCATGTTCTCTATGGGGTTCCCCTGGACCAAGTGGCTGGCTTGGGGCAATGGGCACGATGCAGGGGGGTTGGTCTCGGGAGTGAGGGGCTGGCAGCCGGGACAGAGCTGAGGACTACCCTGGCCATGCAAGGTGCAGACTGGCTAGGGTGACAATATGTCCCATTTTGGCCAGGACAGTCCCCTTTTTCAGCTTTGTCCCAGGTGTCCCTACTTTTTCACCAAAACTGAGCATTTGTTCTGTCTGTGGGTGACACAGAGAGGGTTGTGGGGCAGGGGTCAGCCCCGGCCCCAGCCTCGGCCCCAGCCCCAGCCCCAGCTGTGGGCGGCACAGGACTGGGGGGGGGGGGGCTAAGCCCCAACTTCAGACAGCATGGTGCTCAGCAGGCACAGGGCTCGGGGTGGGGGTGAGCTCCAGGCAGCACAAGGCTCATGGGGGGTCAGTTCCCAAGCTCGCGTGGGGGGGGGGAGGTTAGCCCCTGGCAGCATGGGGCTCGGAAGTGGGGGGTCAGCCCCAGCCTCAGCTGTGGATGGCTTAGGGCTGGGGTAAAGAGACCCCACTGGGGGCAGTGCAGAGCTCATGGGGAGCAGGGCTCAGCCCCAGCTGCAGGTGTCCTGGGGCTCAGGGGTGGGGGTCAGTACCTGAGCTCGGTGGGAGGGTCAGCCCCAGCTGGCATGAGGCTCGGGGAGAGGGGGGGGGATCAGCCCCAGCCCCAGCTGCAGGCAGCACAGGGCTCAGGGGTGGGGGTGAGCTCCCAAACTCAGGGTGGTGGTGTGAACTCCAGCCCCAGAAGTCACGGGGCTCGGGAAGGGGAGGTCAGCACCACCTGCGGGTGGCATGGGTCTCAGGGTCAGCTCCAGCCCCAGCTGTGGGTGGCACCAGGCTGGGGGGAAAGACCTAGCTGTGAGCAGTGGGGAGCTTGGGGTGGGGGGCTTAGCCCCAGATGCGGGTGGCAGGGCGTGGGATGTGGGTCAGTGCTTCATAGAATAATCCCCTCTATCCTTCCAGGTTAAAGCTTTACTGTCCACTGGGTCACTGGGCTAGGTTGCAAGTTACTTTTCCTCATTGCTGCCATCCACTTGTCATTTTCCCAGCCAATCCCCTCTAGGACTCTACAGCTGAAGAGCTTCCCAGAAGTTCCTTTCATATCTCTCACTGGTTCCCTTTTCCCTGGTAGTCTCCTGAACCATGAAACATTTCTCCAGCTTGACTGTACCACAAACAGCCTTCCTGCTCCTGGCAAGTATCTCTTACTGACTGAATGGAACCACAGGTTTCTCTTTATGTACTGCGGCCCTGTCACATAGCTCTCACTGACCCCTGGACTCCAAGTTCTATAACCAGGCTACCAGATTAAGCCACCCACAAGTGAAGAGGGGAGAAGTGTGAAGCCACGATCAGGATGGTAATAATGAGAACATGTGGATAACAATGTGTAAAACATAAAAGTTATTTGTTTTTTTTTAAAGGTTTTGCCTATTTTTCATTTTTTAATACAAAACTATGTCTAAGTAGGTAAATTATTTATCAGCAATCCCCACTAGCCTGCAACCTAAGATTGACTCTTTTTTTCTCTGTCACTCTTAACACAGACTCTCATTGACTTTAATCCTTGAGTAGAGGCTGATTCAAAAGAGAGTAAATCTCTCAGGATATTATTAGCATTGCTAACAGCGGTAATGGGCAATATTAATAATATTACATTGCTTTTTTGGAGTTCCCGTGTCACATTTTCAACACTAATATTTCTACTACTTCTAAGCTGTGTCCCATAAACATTTTTAAGTTTTGACTTTAATGATTAGATAATCTTACAGCTATATTTTCAGAATTCCTCTTTTGGGAAAAATACAGAATGTGGACATTATTTCGTCATTAGCATCAGCTGGTAAATTTCTAAGTGTACATCAACATCTGAGCATGGAGGTGTGGTGCCCAGATCTTCTAGGCATACCTGCACTAACTCTGCTTGAGCTACCTTGCTAAAAATAGCAATGTAGCTGGGTTAGCATGGGAGGCAGCTTGGGCTAGCCACCCAAGTTTTCACCCAGGGGGCTTTAGTGGAGGTGTATGGGGATGGCTAACCTAAGCCACACCTTATGCTGTCATAGGTACCCTGCTATTTTAGCATGCAACCTCAAGCAGAGCTACAATGGGTGCACCTACAAACTTCTATATGTAGATGCGCCTTAACTGTACTCCTCTTTTACATAATCCATCCCATTTATCAATAATGATCACCACCAGATGAGACTTGTTTATCCTACATTATTTGCTGGGGTTTGTCCCTGTCCCAGCTGGAGTTTGCTCATCAGATAGTTTAAAGGTTTGCTAAGCTCTGCATAAACTTTATCTCTTCAAAGATTTTTTTAACTAAAATTTCATTTTATATATAAAAACCAGGAAGGATGATGAGTCAGCTTGACATGATGGATGAGTTTATACCATGCTGTCACTTAAATCTCAAGGAATAAAATGAAAGATGGATACTATAATTAAGTTTCATAATTAGCAAGCCTATCTGGTGTGCCTACCAGCATAATTTTAAGAAATTTGTGTCTTCCTTAAGTCTAACTTGTAAAATTTTTTATTTAATCCTAGAGAGCTGAACAATTATGAGCTATAGGAGTGAATACTGAAGAAAAACAGTCTTGTTCCAGTGTCATTAATGATGCTGTCCTTTCTAAAGGAAACTACAAAAGATTTCATTTCTGAATTGTCAGTCAGACAAAGAAATCATTTTATGAGTCCAGAAGGATGTCAGTACCTTTTCGTTTCCCTTACTTCAAAGTGCCCTACATATACTGATGAACAATTAGGTAATAAATAGGCAAGCTTTCTGTAAAGATGAACCAGGTCAGCTCAAAGGAATGTCAGTACCTGTATAGGCTGTCATCAGAATATATATTTTGTATAACCAGTTGAAAATTTTCATCAAAACTGTTTTTGACAGAAAATTGGGATTTCAACTAAACACAATATTTTGTGATAAATTTTCCATTGATAAACTGCATGCCTGAAAACTCAACATTTTCAGCCAAAAAGCACAACTATTTAGGCAAAACATTATATATTTAGAATTGGAAATACTGCTACTATGCCTTATGGGAATGGTAGTTTAGTTGCCTCATGTTCCCATTTTCCCCAGTGGGCCAGGTTCCCCAGCCATACTTCATCTCACATTCACAGTGTCCATGGAATACCAAAAATGTACTGCCTTCCCTCACCAAAAATCACTGTGCATCCTGGGAGAACCATAAAGCATGTCACTCCCAGTCCCTACTACTCTGGACGAATTCAGTCAGGATTGGTGTATATTTATTTTCTTGCTCAGGTCTGCATTTGTGTTACCTACAGGTTGTATTTCATTTCACAATTGCAAGGGAGCCCATCTGAAAGTACTGAGTAGACATATGCAGTTGGAACTGCTTGCTCTCTGCAATGTTCCCCATGATCCTGTGGAAGATTTTGTTTATAACAGATTAATCAGTGGCTATTGGCCTTGTCATGTGACAGTTGTATAATTATTTGCAACCCTAACTTATGTCACGTTAAAAGGCCAGGCAACAAAGCCGTGTCTCACTAGTACTCCCGTGTCTCCCCTTTATTATACTCCATGCTGAGACTGTGATTAGATTCAGAAGATGGGCTGGGAATAGGGGAGGAAGGAGTCAGTGAGCAACTGTTCTCCATAGCATGCTCCCCTGTGAATCCCACAGATATCTAATCAGACCTATATCTGAGAAGTAATGCTACTCCAAACTGCATTAACTCCTCCTTGGCTGTCTCTATGGATGCTGCGGCATAGCTGAAGTGGAAGGCTGAATGTTATACATCATCCCTGAATGCAGGTTGCTGTGGAGCTGGCCTCCAAAACTATAGCAGAAAGGGTCTGGGATGTGCTGGTTGTAAAGCTGCATCCTATCTAGATCCTGGGATCCACAGATTTAGTGACTCAAGTCCTATATGCTTCCCATACTTCATAAAGTTTTTCACAATAACTCATTCTGTTGTGCCTTAAATTAGGGCCTGAGCCAAAGCCCACAGAAGTCAATGGACTTCAGTGGGTTTGGGATCAGGTCCTAAGATTGCAAACACTTGATGGAAGGGGCCAGGACATCCTCTGTGTTTATAACATGCTTTGCACAATGACAGCCCAATCCTGTTGGTCAGCTAACTAATGCCAGAATGTAAATAAATAAACAACAATAATAATAATAATAATTAATAATTAATTAATAATTGGTACTTGGTATGTAGGGTAAAATCCTGAGCCAACTGAAGTCACTGAAAATTTTGCCATTTACTCCAATGGGGGCTAACATTTCACCAGTAACAACTTTAATCATAGACATATAGGACTGAAAGGGACCTCAAGGATCATCTACACACTGAGGCAGGATTACTTATACAGGTGTTTGTCTAACTGTTCTTAAAAGAAAAAAAAATCCAGTAACAGGGATTGCACTGATGAATCATGACTAGAGACTTCCATAATATACTACAGTAGCTCAAGAGATGCATTGTGGGAGATTTAGTGCACCCAGGGAGCCCAGCCTGTAATGAGAATGGGGGCATCAGATGCCCATAATACAACTCCCTCAAGGTACTGCATCAGCATTTCCAAACAGAAATTTTATATTTTAAACTGAAGGGGAAAAATAATTTTTTAGACTTTTTTTTGTATTGTCCAAAACTGTGTTTTCAATTAAAAGTCATAGAGCTCTGTGGAAAATGTGAATGAAAATGAAACACTTTTATTGAAATATTCCATGGGTAAAAAAAAAAAAAAAAAGCATTTTTGATCAGCTGTATTCAAAGTCTTTTTATGTGTTGTCAGAAAATCTGTAGTCAGGTTGGTTTAGGGCACTTTTTCTTAGTCCCGAGAGATATAATCTTTCAGTTTTTACAAATTAAGTAATAAAAAACTACTCACACAGCCCAAAATGTTTTAGATTACCATATTGTTTGTCATAATGAATGTTAATGTAACAACATTTTTGAATGTAGAACAATTCTACAGTTTCAGAAAAGTACATATAGAGCTTTCTCTAATATGATATTCGAAAGATTTGGAGTTTATATAATGGTTCAATAGATCTGTGTTTTTCCAGCTACACTATTTGGTATGTCTTATAGTATCCTTTTGCAAGCAGGATGAGCATTTTTTTGATACATCAATAGCATGCTTCATTTGGAAGAGGTCAACTATTTGTATGTTGTATCTACTTATTACTCTTAGCATTTAAATTCACATCATAGCTATTCTAGGACTGCACAAATCTTTGGCAATAAACTCTGAAACCATTTTCATGTTAGCTTGTTTCAAGTAAGTTTTTGTTTCTTCACAAAAGGTATAATTGTTTGTCACACTGAAGTAGAAATGGACTAAAACTATTAAGTTGAGGTGAAGGTGTAACTTATCCAGGATCTAGAATTTCAGATCTAGGATTTGATACGGTTTACACAATACACATTTGATTCAAAAAGAAAAGGAGGACTTGTGGCACCTTTGAGACTAACAAATTTATTTGTTTGATTCAAGCAAACCCTGATTCCTGCAGCATGTGTAAAGTGTATGAAACTCACTAGTTTTGTTCAGGGTTTTTCCTTCACCATGTGCAGTTTGAAAACAAAATATAAAGAAAAAGTCAAAGGGTGCATCTACTCTAGAAAAAAGTTGTATTCTTAGTTCAAATTAATGTAAGATAAGTTAGAGTATAATGTCCAAATGAAGGCAAGGTAGATTTCAGGTTTAACACAAGAAAGCAAGTTGAGTTAAAGATTATGGAGGAGTTTGGAGTGTACTTTGATCTGCTTAACTCTCGTCTTCACTAGGATTTTACCTCATGTTAGTTACAATGTGTTATCTAACACCAGGTACAAACACACCCTTTTTCCTAATGAAGACAATGCCATAAGGGGCAAATTCACCACTCATGTGACACTTCTAACCAAAAATAAAAGTAACAAGACTGGTGTGATACTTAATGCATCATTTTCCTCTAAGTATTTTTGATTGCCCATTGTAGTAATATCTAAGCCTGGAGCACAGTGTAAAGCTTTAAATTATTTTAAAATTAAGGGGATTAAAATAGGGAAAGAACAAGGGAAGACTACATGCCTGTTTGCCTGAAGTCACCTTGGAAGGAAACAGCCAAGAATAGCACAAACCACTGAGCAAGGCATATAGATCCTACCCTGAACAGCAAGAGAAAATTTGATGTATTCTTGTCATTTTGGATAACTGCCCTATTTCAGACCCTTATGTAAATAATTGGTGACATCATTAGTTGCTGGCTGCTGGCCTGGATCCCAAGGTAAAATTACTCTGGCTTAGGAGCTAGCCAACGGCAGTGGCTAACAGGGGAGTTTTGCGAGGGAGTTCTCCAGGTGAAGGAGGAGTGGTTACATGACCCTTGGGGTAAGTTTGTTGTCTGTAGTGCGTGTTTGTGTTTGTGGTGTACTTGCTGATTGACTGAAATATACCATGAGGTCTGTTTGTTTGGGGCACTGTGTGCTGAGCCTAGCAGCCTGCTAGGCAAGGTTGAGAGCTTCTTAAGGAGGCTTTGATCCCTAAGCCTTTCAGCACCCATCAACCCTTAACCAGGGGGCATGGCTACTCAGGAAGACCAGGGTTTTAAAAAGCCCATTCCTAATTGACCAGAGGAGCTACTGAACAGGGGTGGCTCAGAGGGGAGATTTGCGAAGGAATTTATAGGGGGGAGTGTAAGCCAGGGGTCTAGATATGTTTCACATTCTTTAAACTTAAAGTCAAAAACACTTCCTGCTAAAAACAAAACATCAACAAAGGAACTACCTTCAGGAGTAAAATGATAATGTAGGCAGAATTCCATCAACAGAGTGGGGGCTATCCAGTTTATTACACCCAATGCAGCATGTATGATTACCTGCCCTATGGGCAGGTGGCGTATGTGTGCATTTGTTGTAAGGAGCTCTTGGCCGTCAGAGACCATGAACAGGCTTTGGAGACCAGAGTGGCTGAGCTGGAGGAGCTAAGGGAGACAGAGAAGTACATAGATAAGACTTTCCGGGACACAGTAGAATAACCCAACCCCCAGTCTGACAGCCGCTGTACTGTTGAGGAGGATGAAAGACTCAGGGAAGGAGAACATCTAATTGGAGCAGAGGGGAATGATCCCATAGTTGGGAGACTCCTTCCAGATGGTACTGTGGTATCCTCTTGCACTGAGGATACCTCTGCAGGGGAGGGAACTCCAGTTATTAGGAAGAGACGGGTATGAGTAATGGGCAATTTGATCATTAGAAATGTAGTTAGCTGGTTTTGTGATGACCAGGAGAACTGCATGGTGACTTGCCTGCCTGGTACAAAGGTTGCAAATCTCTCAAGACATCTAGATAGACTTATGTTTAGTGCTGGGGAGGAGCCAGTGGTCATGGTACATGTAAATACCAAGTTTCAGAGTAGCAGCTGTGTTAGTCTTATTCACAAAAAGAAAAGGAGGACTTGTGGCACCCTAGACACTGACACATTTATTTGAGCATAAGCTTTCGTGAGCTACAGCTCACTTCATCGGATGCATTCAGTGGAAAATACAGTGGGGAGATTTATATACATAGAGAACATGAAACACTGGATGTTACCATACACACCATAACCAGAATGATCACTTAAGGTGCACTATTACCAGCAGGAGAGTGGGGGGTGGGGGAAAAACCTTTTGTAGTGATAATCAAGGTGGGCCATTTCCAGCAGTTGAGAAGAATGTCTGAGGAACAGTGGGGGATTGGGGGTGGGGAATAAACATATGATACCAATGACATAGGAAAGAATAGGAGAGAGATCCTAGAAGCCAAATTTAGGCTGATAGGTAAGAGACTGAAGTCTATGACCTATATGGTAGAATTCTATGAAATGCTTCCAGTTCCACATGCAGGGCCAGTTAAACAGTCAGAATTGCAGAGTCTCAATGCATGCATGAGACAATGGTATAGGGAGGAGGGGGGTTAGATTTGTTAGGTACTGGGGAAACGTTTGGGAAAGGGGGAGCCTATACAGGAAGGATGGGCTCCACCTAAACCAAAATGGAACCAGATTGCTGGCACTTAAAATTGAAAAGGCCGTAGAGCAGTTTTAAATTAGGGCTGGGGGAAAGCCGACAGGTGTGGAGGAGCACGTGGTTTGGACAGAGACATCCCTTAAGGGAGGATTTATTAATGAAGATTCTCTATGTCCTAGTAAGGAGGAGAGAATGGAAAATGATAAAATACAGGTAGGATTTGATGAGAGAGAGTCAAATGAAGAGTGTCCAATTCAATTACATCATGTTATGGCAGACATCTAAAAAGTGACAAGTTTTTATAGTGCTTACATACCAATGCTAGATGTCTAAATAATAAGATGTGTGAACTTGAGTGCCTCATATTAAATGAGGATATTGATATAATAGGCATCACATAAACTTGGTGGAATGAGGATAATCAATGGGTAATACCAGGGTACAAAATATATCTGAAGGACAGAATAGGTCGTGCTGGCCTGGGGAGTGGCATAAAATGTGAAAGAAAGTGTAGAATAAAAAGAAGTAAACATCTTAAATGAAGCAAACAGTACCACAGAATCTCTATGGATAGTAGTTCCTTGCTCTAATAATAAGAGTATAGCAGTAGGGATATAGTACCTACCATCTGACCAGGATGGTGATAGTGACTGTGAAATGCTCAGGGAGATTAGAGAGGCTATTAAAATAAAAAACTCAATAATAATGGGGGATTTCAACTATGCCCATATTGACTGGGTACATGTCACCTCAGAACGGGATGCAGAGATAAAGTTTCTTGACACCTTAAATGACTGCTTCTTGGAGCATCTAGTCCTGGAACCCAGAAGAGGAGAGGCAATTCTTGATGTAGTCGTGAGTGGAGCACAGGATCTTGCCCAAGAGGTGAATATAGCCAGACCACTTGGAAACAGTGACCATAATATAATTAAATGTAACATCCCTGTGGTGAGGAAAACACCATCGCAGCCCAACTCTGTAGCATTTAATTTCAGAAAGGGAAACTACAAAAATGAGTTGGTTAGTTAAACAGAAATTAAAAGGTACAGTGGAACAAGTGAAATCCCTACAAGTTAAATCGAAATGTTTTAAAGACACCATAATAGAGGCTCAACTTAAATGTGTACCCCAAATTAAAAATACATAGTAAGAGAACCAAAAAAGTGCCACCATGGTTAAACAACAAAGTAAAAGAAGCAGTGAGAGGCAAAAAAGCATCCTTTAAAAAATAGAAGTTCAATCCTAGTGAGGAAAATAGAAAGGAGCATAAACTCTGGCAAATATAATGTAAAAATATAATTAGGAAAGCCAACAAATAATTTGAAGAACAGATAGCCAAAGACTCAAAAAGTAATACCAATTTTTATTTTAAGTACGTCAGAAGCAGAAAGCCTACTAAACCACCAGTGGGGCGACTGGATGATCGAGATGCTAACTGAACACTCCAGAATGATAAGGCCATTGTGGAAAAAACTAAATGAATTCTTTTCATCAGTCTTCACAGTTGAGGATGTGAGGGAGATTCCCAAACCTGAGCCATTCTTTTTACGTGACAAATCTAAGGAACTGTCACAGATTGAGGTGTCATTAGAGGAGGTTTCGGAAAAAAAATGATAAACTAAACAGTAATAAGTGAAGAGGACTAGATGGCATTCACCGAAGAGTTCTGAAGGAACTGAAATGTGAAATTGCAGAACTACTAACTGTAGTCTGATACCTATCATTTAAATCAGCTTCTGTACCAAATGACCAGACGATAGCTAATGTGACCCCAATTTTTAAGAAGGGCTCCAGAGGTGATCCCGGCAATTACAAGCCGGTAAGCCTGACTTCAGTTGAAGTTGAAATGACAGTCAAGAACAAAATTATCAGACACATGGATGAACATAATTTGTTGGGGAAGAGCCAACACATTTTTTTAAAGGGAAATCATGCCTCACCAATCTACTAGAATTCTTTGACGGGGTAAACAAGCATGTCGACAAGGGGGAACCAGTGGATATAGTGTACTTAGATTTTCAGAAAGCTTTTGACAAGGTCCCTCATCAAAGGCTCTTAATCAAAATAAGCTGTCATTGGATAAAAGGGAAGGTCCTCTCATGGATTGGTAACTGGTTAAAAGACAGGAAACAAAGGGTAGGAATAAGTGGTCAGTTTTCAGAATGAATAGAGGTAAATAGTGGTATCCCCCAGGGGGGACTATGACTAGGACCAGTCTTATTCAACATATTCATAAACAATTTGGAAAAAGATGTAAACAGTGAGGTCACAAAATTGACAGATGATAAAAGACTACTCAAGATAGTTAATTCCAAGGCAGACTGCTAAGAGCAACAAAAGGACTCACAAAAGTGGGAGACTGGGCAAAAAAATGGCAGGTGAGGTGAAATTCAATATTGATGAATGCAAAATAGTGCACATTGAAAAATATAATCCCAACTATACACATAAAATGATGGGGGTCTAAAATAGCTGTTACCACTCAAGAAATAGATCTTGGAGTCATTCTGGATAGTTCTCTGAAAACAACAACTCAATGTGCAGGAGCAGTCAAAAAGTGACAGAATATTGGGAATCATTAAGAAAGGAATAGATAATAAGACAGAAAATATCATAATGCCTCTATATAAATCCATGGTATGCCCACATCTTGAATGCTGTGTTCAGATGTTGTTGCCCTGTCATAAATATAAAGGGAAGGGTAAACCCCTTTGAAATCCCTCCTGGCCAGGGGAAAGCTCCTCTCACCTGTAAAGGGTTAAGAAGCTAAAGGTAACCTCGCTGGCACCTGACCAAAATGACCAATGAGGAGACAAGATACTTTCAAAAGCTGGGAGGAGGGAGAGGAACAAAGGGGTCTGTGTGCTGCTCTTGCCAGAGACAGAACAGGAATGGAGTCTTAGAACTTTTAGTAAGTAATCTAGCTAGGTATGTGTTAGATTATGATTTCTTTAAATGGCTGAGAAAAGAATGGTGCTGAATAGAATAACTATTTCTGTCTGTATATCTTTTTTGTAACTTAAGGTTTTGCCTAGAGGGGTTCTCTATGTTTTGAATCTAATTACCCTGTAAGATATCTACCATCCTGATTTTACAGGGGGGATTTCTTTATTTCTATTTACTTCTATTTTTTATTAAAAGTCTTCTTGTAAAAACTGAATGCTTTTTCATTGTTCTCAGATCCAAGGGTTTGGGTCTGTGGTCACCAATGCAAATTGGTGAGGCTTTTTATCCAACATTTCCCAGGAAAGGGGGGGTGCAAGTGTTGGGAGGATTGTTCATTGTTCTTAAGATCCAAGGGTCTGGGTCTGTAGTCACCTAGGCAAATTGGTGAGGCTTTTTACCAAACCTTGTCCAGGAAGTGGGGTGCAAGGTTTTGGGAAGTATTTTGGGGGGACAGATGCGTCCAAACAGCTCTTCCCCAGTAACCAGTAATTGTTTGGTGGTGGTAGCGGCCATTCCA
The DNA here is from genome assembly GCF_965140235.1 of Caretta caretta. Taxonomy (NCBI): domain Eukaryota; kingdom Metazoa; phylum Chordata; order Testudines; family Cheloniidae; genus Caretta; species Caretta caretta. The sequence continues at coordinate 71,900,858 of NC_134206.1, read as the reverse complement.
AGGATAACGGGTGTAATATTTTGTACCTTGGGGAAGTTTTGACCTAAGCTGGTAAAGATAAGCTTAGGAGGTTTTTTCATGCAGGTCCCCACATCTGTACCCTAGAGTTCAGAGTGGGGGAGGAACCTTGACATGGTGGCACAGTGGTGGGATTAACCTGAAATTATTTGAGATCCAGTTGAGATTTTTTGAACTAGAAATACAGATTTTAAAAAGGAAAATTTTTTTTTCTTTGGAAAGAAAGTCCAGAAAGCAGCTTTGAAACTGAAAGCAGCTTGGTTTCTCTCTTCTTTGTGGCCAAGCAGAGACAAAAGGGGATTATCTTGTGAATTGCAGGTTTTTTTTGCCTGGAGGCAGGGTACTTAACTCCTGCAGGGAAATCTTCCAATCCAGAGGTTTTTTTTTCTTTTCTTCCTAAAAGTAAATAGGGGGTGTGTGTTCTACCCATTTGCTTTTTCTTTGGGCTGGGTAAGCAGGTTTCCAAGTAGTTGGAGGTTTTTTGCTTTAATTTGGGCCCAGAGCAGAGACAAGGGAATTGTCTTTTTCTGTAGGCTGACAATCACTATCAGAGAATAGGTATTCTATTGCAGCACAGCAAAATTTTACAGCCAAGTTTTGTTTGTTTATTTCTAAACCTCAGGTGTAAAGTTAGTTAAAAACAGAGAGGTTAGAATGACCAAATCCTCAGCTCAACTACAGCTGGAATTAGCCAAATTTCAGGCTGAGGAAAGACAAAGGGAACATGAAAGACAGATAGAACTCATGCGGCTGGAGAAGGAGGTACAGGAGGCTGCCCACAAGAGGGAAATGGAGGCAAGGAAGCATGTGGAGGAGGAGAAGGAAAAAGAGAGGAAGCATGTGGAGGAGGAGAAGGAAAAAGAGAGGAAGCATGTGGAGGAGGTGGAGAGGATAAAGGCCCAGCAGAATATACCAACAAACCCTAGCAATCCTTCTCCAGGTACCACTTCCCATCCCAGAAAGTTCCCCACCTACAAGGCAGGTGATGATACTGAGGCCTTCTTAGAAAACTTTGAAAGGGCCTGCCTTGGGTACAACATCTCTACTGACCAATACATGGTAGAGCTGAGGCCGCAGCTCAGTGGACCCTTAGATGAGGTGGCAGCTGAAATGCCTAAAGAACACATGAACAAGTATGAACTGTTTAAATCCAAGGCGAGAGTCAGAATGGGGATAACACCCGAGCAGTCTCGTCGGAGGTTCAGAGCCCTAAGGTGGAAACCAGACATGTCATTTACCCGACATGCCTACCACATTGTGAAACATTGGGATGCCTGGATATCAGGAGCAAGTGTTGAATCTCCAGTAAATTTGCCCTTCCTAATGCAAATGGAACAATTCTTAGAGGGTGTTCCTGAGGAAATAGAAAGATACATCCTAGATGGGAAACCCAAAACTGTAATTGAGGCAGGAGAGATTGGAGCCAGATGGGTGGAGGTGGCAGAGAAGAAGAAAACTGGTCGCAGTTGGAGCGGAGACCAGAAGGGACCACCCCAGACCACACCCTATTACCGGGGGCCGCCCAAAGCCCCACCTACCTCCCAAAGAACCCTCCAGACCCCTTATCGTCCCACCACCCCGTTCTCCAGCAACCCTCCTCGCCCCAGTGACCCGTCAGCTAGACGATGTTTTAAGTGTAACGAGCTGGGGCATGTAAAGGCCAACTGCCCCAAGAACCCCAACAGATTACAGTTCATTGCACCGGAATCACACCAGAGGTCCACAGGCCCAGATACCTCCCAGATACCCTTGGAGCGGAGGGAAACTGTGAGTGTGGGCGGGAAGAAGGTCACTGCGTGGAGGGACACCGGAGCACAAGTGTCAGCTATCCATGCTTCCTTAGTGGACCCCAATTTAATCAACCCAGAGATCCAAGTGACGATTCAACCCTTCAAGTCCAACTCTTTCAATTTGCCTACAGCCAAGTTGCCTGTCCAGTACAAGGGCTGGTCAGGAATGTGGACTTTTGCAGTCTATGATGATTATCCCATCCCCATGCTGTTGGGGGAAGACTTGGCCAATCATGTGAAACAGGCCAAGATGGTGGGAACGGTCACCCGCAGCCAGGCTAAACAAGCCGTGAGGCCTAGCTCTGTTCCGGAAACTTCTATTAGGACCCGGTCAGAGGTGATGGACCTGGACCCCAGGCCAATGTCTGCAACAGCAGTAGTGGATCCAGTCCCAGAGACCCAGACGGAACCAGTCCTAGAACCGGAACCAGCCGAACAACCAACACCAGACCCCGTGTCAGCACTGAATCCAGTACTTGCAACCTCAACACCAGAGGGCCCCACCGAACCTGAACTGGCAGCAGCCCATAACCCTACACAAGAGGCTCAGCCGGAGCCTGAATCCCAACATAGTGCACCAGCGGAGAGCGGTTCACAGTCAACAGAAACAGCTCCATCCCCTATATCGCTTCCAGAGGGACCAAGCCTAGGTCCACAATCCCATGAGGAACTGATGTCTCCAGCATCAAGGGAACAGTTCCAGACCGAACAGGAAGCAGATGAAAGCCTCCAAAGAGCTTGGACGGCGGCACGGAGCAACCCACCGCCTCTCAGCTCTTCTAATCGATCCAGGTTTGTTGTAGAAAGAGGACTTTTATAAAAGGAAACTCTTTCTGGGGGACACCAGAAAGACTGGCATCCTCAGAAACAGTTGGTAGTTCCAACTAAATACCGGGCCAAGCTCTTGAGCTTAGCCCACGATCACCCTAGTGGCCATGCTGGGGTGAACAGGACCAAAGACCGTTTGGGGGGGTCATTCCACTGGGAGGGAATGGGCAAGGATGTTTCTACCTATGTCCAGTCTTGTGAGGTGTGCCAAAGAGTGGGAAAACCCCAAGACCAGGTCAAAGCCCCTCTACAACCCCTCCCCATCATTGAAGTTCCATTTCAGCGAGTAGCTGTGGATATTCTGGGTCCTTTTCCGAAAAAGACACCCAGAGGAAAGCAGTACATACTGACTTTCATGGATTTTGCCACCCGATGGCCAGAAGCAGTAGCTCTAAGCAACACCAGGGCTAAAAGTGTGTGCCAGGCACTAGCAGACATTTTTGCCAGGGTAGGTTGGCCCTCCGACATCCTCACAGATGCAGGGACTAATTTCCTGGCAGGAACTATGAAAAACCTTTGGGAAGCTCATGGGGTAAATCACTTGGTTGCCACTCCTTACCACCATCAAACAAATGGCATGGTGGAGAAGTTTAATGGAACTTTGGGGGCCATGATACGTAAACTTGTAAATGAGCACTCCAATGATTGGGACCTAGTGTTGCAGCAGTTGCTCTTTGCCTACAGAGCTGTACCACATCCCAGTTTAGGGTTTTCCCCATTTGAACTTGTATATGGCCGTGAGGTTAAGGGGCCATTGCAGTTGGTGAAGCAGCAATGGGAGGGATTTACACCTTCTCCAGGAACTAACATTCTGGACTTCGTAACCAACCTACAAAACACCCTCCGAACCTCTTTAGCCCTTGCTAGAGAAAACTTACAGGATGCTCAAAAAGAGCAAAAAGCCTGGTATGATAAGCATGCCAGAGAGCGTTCCTTCAAAGTAGGAGACCAGGTCATGGTCTTAAAGGCGCTCCAGGCCCATAAAATGGAAGCATCGTGGGAAGGGCCATTCATGGTCCAGGAGCGCCTGGGAGCTGTTAATTATCTCATAGCATTCCCCACCTCCAACCGAAAGCCTAAGGTATACCATATTAATTCTCTAAAGCCCTTTTATTCCAGAGAATTAAAGGTTTGTCAGTTTACAGCCCAGGGAGGAGACGACGCTGAGTGGCCTGAAGGTGTTTACTACGAAGGGAAATGTGCTGGTGGTGTGGAAGAGGTGAACCTCTCCATGACCCTTGGGCGTATGCAGCGACAGCAGATCCAGGAGCTGTGCACTAGCTACGCGCCAACGTTCTCAGCCACCCCAGGACTGACTGAACGGGCATACCACTCCATTGACACAGGTAATGCTCACCCAATTAGGGTCCAACCTTACCGGGTGTCTCCTCAAGCTAAAACTGCTATAGAACGGGAGATCCAGGATATGTTACAGATGGGTGTAATCCACCCCTCTGAAAGTGCATGGGCATCTCCAGTGGTTCTAGTTCCCAAACCAGATGGGGAAATACGTTTTTGCGTGGACTACCGTAAGCTAAATGCTGTAACTCGCCCAGACAACTATCCAATGCCACGCACAGATGAACTATTAGAGAAACTGGGACGGGCCCAGTTCATCTCTACCTTGGACTTAACCAAGGGGTACTGGCAGGTACCGCTAGATGAATCTGCCAAGGAAAGGTCAGCCTTCATCACACATCTCGGGCTGTATGAATTTAATGTACTCCCTTTCGGGCTGCGAAATGCACCCGCCACTTTCCAAAGACTTGTAGATGGTCTCCTAGTGGGATTAGGAGAATATGCAGTCGCCTACCTTGACGACGTGGCCATATTTTCGGATTCCTGGGCAGACCACCTGGAACATCTACAAAAAGTCCTTGAGCGCATAAGGGAGGCAGGACTAACTGTTAAGGCTAAGAAGTGTCAAATAGGCCTAAACAGAGTGACTTACCTTGGACACCAGGTGGGTCAAGGAACTATCAGCCCCCTACAGGCCAAAGTGGATGCTATCCAAAAGTGGCCTGTCCCAAAGTCAAAGAAACAGGTTCAATCCTTCTTAGGCTTGGCCGGTTATTACAGACGCTTTGTACCGCACTACAGCCAAATCGCTGCCCCACTGACAGACCTAACCAAAAAGAAACAGCCAAATGCTGTTCAGTGGACCGGAAAGTGTCAGAAGGCCTTTAACAAGCTTAAAGCGACACTCATGTCTGACCCTGTACTAAGGGCCCCAGACTTTGACAAACCGTTCCTTGTAACCACAGATGCGTCCGAGCGTGGTGTGGGAGCAGTTTTAATGCAGAAAGGACCTGATCAAGAATTCCACCCTGTAGTGTTTCTCAGCAAAAAACTGTCTGAGAGGGAAAGCAACTGGTCAGTCACTGAAAAAGAATGTTACGCCATTGTCTACGCTCTGGAAAAGCTACGCCCATATGTTTGGGGATGGCGTTTCCACCTGCAAACCGACCATGTTGCACTGAAGTGGCTTCACACCGTCAAAGAAACTAACAAAAAACTTCTTCGGTGGAGTTTAGCTCTCCAAGATTTTGATTTCGACATCCAACACATCTCAGGAGCTTCTAACAAAGTGGCTGATGCACTCTCCCGTGGAAGTTTCCCAGAATCAACTGGTTAAAATCGTCCTTGAGATGTGGAAAATATTGTTAGTCTTTATGTACTTGGTAGTATATTTAGAGATGCATGTGTCTTATTAACTCTGTTTTTCCTAGAGCTCCAGGAAGAAATCCCAGCCAGTGTTTCACCCTAGCTGAGATTTGGGGGGCGTGTCATAAATATAAAGGGAAGGGTAAACCCCTTTGAAATCCCTCCTGGCCAGGGGAAAGCTCCTCTCACCTGTAAAGGGTTAAGAAGCTAAAGGTAACCTCGCTGGCACCTGACCAAAATGACCAATGAGGAGACAAGATACTTTCAAAAGCTGGGAGGAGGGAGAGGAACAAAGGGGTCTGTGTGCTGCTCTTGCCAGAGACAGAACAGGAATGGAGTCTTAGAACTTTTAGTAAGTAATCTAGCTAGGTATGTGTTAGATTATGATTTCTTTAAATGGCTGAGAAAAGAATGGTGCTGAATAGAATAACTATTTCTGTCTGTATATCTTTTTTGTAACTTAAGGTTTTGCCTAGAGGGGTTCTCTATGTTTTGAATCTAATTACCCTGTAAGATATCTACCATCCTGATTTTACAGGGGGGATTTCTTTATTTCTATTTACTTCTATTTTTTATTAAAAGTCTTCTTGTAAAAACTGAATGCTTTTTCATTGTTCTCAGATCCAAGGGTTTGGGTCTGTGGTCACCTATGCAAATTGGTGAGGCTTTTTATCCAACATTTCCCAGGAAAGGGGGGGTGCAAGTGTTGGGAGGATTGTTCATTGTTCTTAAGATCCAAGGGTCTGGGTCTGTAGTCACCTAGGCAAATTGGTGAGGCTTTTTACCAAACCTTGTCCAGGAAGTGGGGTGCAAGGTTTTGGGAAGTATTTTGGGGGGACAGACGCGTCCAAACAGCTCTTCCCCAGTAACCAGTAATTGTTTGGTGGTGGTAGCGGCCATTCCAAGGATAACGGGTGTAATATTTTGTACCTTGGGGAAGTTTTGACCTAAGCTGGTAAAGATAAGCTTAGGAGGTTTTTTCATGCAGGTCCCCACATCTGTACCCTAGAGTTCAGAGTGGGGGAGGAACCTTGACATGCCCCATCTAAAAAAATATATATATTGGAATTGGAAAAGGTTCAGAAAAGGGCAACAAATATTATTAGGGGTATGGAGCGGCTTCCATATGAGGAGGGATTAATAGGACTGGGATTTTTCAGGTTGGGAAAGAGATGACTAAGGGGGGATATGATGGAGGTCGATAAAATCATGATTGGTATGGAGGAAGTAAATAACAAAGTGTTATTTACTCCTTTTCATAACACAAGAACTAGGGGTCACCAAATGAAATTAATAGGCAGCAGGTTTAAAATGAACAAAAGGAAATATTTCTTCACACAACGCACACTCAACTTGTGGAACTCTTTGCCAGAGGATGTTGTGAAGGCCAAGACTATAACAGGATTCAAAAAAGAACTCGAGAAGTTCATGGAGGATAGGTCCATCTATGACTATTAGCCAGGATGGGCAGGGATGATGTCCCTAAACTCTGTTTGCCAGAAGCTGGTAATGTGCGACAGGGAATGGATCACTTGATTACCTGTTCTGTTCATTCTCTCTGGGGCATCTGGAATTGGCCACTGTGGGAAGACAGGATACTGGGCTAGATAGACCTTTGGCCTGACCCAGTATGGCCATTCTTAAGTTCTTATGATTCTGTGGTACAACAATTGGCGCTGGCTTCAGGCCAGTTCTGAGTAAAATCAGTAGATGATGTTTCTACTGACTTCAGTGGGAGCAGGATTAGATCACTGGTAGCTAGCTACTAATATCTTATTATTAAATTAGGGTTGTCAAGTGATTAAAAAAATAACTGTGATTTATCATGCAATTAAAAAATATTATCATGATGAATCATGTGATTAATCGCCCTGTTAAACCATAATAGAATATCATTTATTTGAATTTTTTTGGATGCAGTCTATGTTTTCAAATATATTGATTTCAATTACTACACGGAATACAAAGTGTACAGTGCTCACTTTATATTTATTTTTGATTACAAGTATTTACACAGTAAAAAAAAACAAAGAAATATTATTTTTCAATTCACCTAATAAAAGTACTGTAGTGTAATCTCTTTTTCATGAAAGTTGAACTTTCAAATATAGAATTATGTACAAAATAATTGCATTAAAAATAAAACAATGTAAAATGTTAGAGCCTGGAAGTCCACTCAGTCCTTCTTCATGTTCAGCCAATCGTTCAGACAAAGAGGTTTGTTTGCATTTGCAGGAGATAATGCTGCCCACTTCTTGTTTACATTGTCACCTGAAAGTAAGAGCAGACATTATCATGGCACTGTTGTAGCTGGCATCGCAAGATATTTATGTGCCAGATGCAATAAAGATTAATATGTCCCATCATGATTCAACCACCATTCCAGGGGTCATGCTGATGATGGGCTCTGCTCAAAGCAGTGTGGACTGATGCATATTCATTTTCATTATCTGAGTCAGATGCACCAGCAGAAGATTGATTTTCTTTTTTTGGTGGTTCAGGTTCTGTAGTTTCTGCATCAGAGTGTTCCTCTTTTAAGACTTCTGAAAGCATCCTCCAAACCTAGTCCCTCTCAGATTTTGGAAGGCACTTACAGATTCTTAAACCTTGGGTCGAGTGCAGTAGCTATCTTTAGAAATCTCACATTGGTACCTTCTTCGCATAGTGTCAAATCTGCAGTGAAAGTGTTCTTATAATGAACAACAAGTGCTGGGTCATCATCTGAGACTGTTATAACATGAAATATATGACAGAATGAAAATAAAATGCCTGTTCTCACTTTCTGGTGACATTGTAAATAAGAAGAGGACAGTATTACCTCCTGTAAATTTAAACCAACTTGTTTGTTTTTGAGATTGGCTGCACAAGAAGTAGGACTGAGTGGACTTGTAGTCTCTCAAGTTTTACATTGTTTTGTTTTTGAGTGCAGTTATGTAACAAAAAGAAATCTACATTTGTAAGTTGCACTTTGATGACAAAGAGATTGCACTGCACTTCTTATCTGAGCTGAATTGAAAAATTCTATTTATTTTGTTAATAATTGTTACAGTGCAAATATTTGTAATAAAAAATAATATGCACTTTGATTTCAATTACAACACAGAGTACAATATATATGACAATGTAGAAAAAAATCCAAAATAGTCAATAAATATCAATTGGTATTCTATTGTTTAACAATGAAATTAAACTGCAATTACTCATGATTATTTTTTTTAATCGGGATTAAGTTTTTGAGTTGATCACATGAGTTAACTGCAATTAATTGACAGCCCTAAATTAAATAATGTATGTAATGTGAATTAATTCATATAAACTTAGGATCATTATTATGTTTTCATGTATTTTCAGTCCCATTACATCTTATGTTTGTGTTTTATTTTTCTGTTTTCAAACAAACAAACCCCACATCTCTTCCATCCTACATTTGTGTGAACTTTAAGTCATTTTGGGTGTACTCCATTTCCATTTGTCTCATTTGTTATTAATGCAGAAAACAATAGCCTCTGGATTTGTTGCGCAGTTTCAAATTTACCGAATAACTTACTTAGTGCCACCAACAGTTCTGGTTGACTTAACATAGCGGAGTGATAGGGAAAACCAAAATATTTGTGCTGTCACAATGCAGAACACAAGAATAATGTGGAATATAAAGAAAATGTGGTTTAAATGCATGGTTTAAAAAGGAAGTGAAGTGATTGATTGCCTTTTTTAACTCTAGAAGGCAGTTGAACAGTTGGGATTTTCCCAGCAATTCATTAGCATATACATATTATTATTTGCCTATGTATATTATACAGGACAGCCTGATATATAAAACATTCCACCTAACAGTGCATGGTCTTTACAAGATATGACAAATGACTTTAAAATGTTCTTTCTATTGGTCCTATAGTAATGCACCGGTCTGACAATGTGTTTCACATGGTGTAACTTTTCAATTAGATGCCCTAAGTTTGATATATTAATAGTTTAATATTCACTTGATTTAGGGCTCAGTCTCAGAAGTTGCTCAGTGCTGTCAACTTCCACTAATGTCAGAGGGGGTTGGGGATGCTTAGCACCCTGAAGGACCAGCCCCTTTGGAAGTGTACCTATTGAATATTTAATTACCATGTTTATAGGGAACAACTCATCATCTAGGCATATTAAAGGTATTTATGATGATGTGCCTCAAAGGATCTAGTATCTTCAAATTGCCACTACTATTACTATCTCCTATGGCTAGGCCCAGGCCTGAACGCCTTTGTTATTCCTGTATGTTTCACTCCTGGGAATGAGAAGGAGACAGATATATAGCAACAGGAGAATACTACCAAAGTATGGGTTAAAAAAATAAATGAATGAAGGCCCCCACCCTGCAAACAGAAATGCGCTTAACTTCAATTACATCAGAAGTGTCATTGCAGCCAATGGGGCTGTTCGACCACTTAAAAGTTAAGGATATATATGTTTGCAGGATTTGGTCTTAAAATAATTGCATTCAAATCTTCAGAATCCTTCCACCTTTCTCCTTCTGGATGTTATAGAAAGATGGATATATATGAAGAATTCTTATCATGTATTGAGGACTGTGTTAGAATTGCAATCTATCACTTAAAGAGGACGTCTTGGGGCAGAATTCCTAGGTCAGGGTAGAGGGCTAGGGGGAATCTGTAGGAGTAAAGCATGCAATCAGAGTCAGTTATAGAAAGAGTCAGTTTAGAGCAAGGTATGCTGAGTTATTTCCCTCTGCCTTAGAATGTAGCCTGCCTCCTCTTTCTCTGTTTTTGTGTTCCTGTGTGTAATTGTTCTGAATTCTAAGAAATAAAATCACTTTAGGCTGCAATCTTCCCGAAAGGCTACTTTATGTTTTTATCTAACTTCTCTTTGTGTTTGCCGTGAAACTTGAGTTATCACCAGAGAGGTAAGTTTTACTGCTACAAAGATTTGTGGTGTAAGTGTTCTCCCCCCAAAATGCTTCTTTGAGAAAAATATAAGTACAGCTCACCTGGGCTTGATCTTGCTCCATTTAAAGTGAATGGGAATTTTGCCAGGGGAGGGATTTTCAGAGATACAAACTTGAAATAACAGACTATTTACAGAAAAAGAATTATCTCTGGACATCCTTTTTTTCTGGGTTGCAGTTCCTATTTGTATCTGTATCAGAGCTCTCCCTCACAAAACTGATTTTTCTTCAGTGTCAGAAAACTTATTATCTCTAAAGGTCTTTCCAGAACTAAACAAAGAGTGAAACAAAATCAACATTTCCTGATTTTTTTAAAGGAAGTAAGCTTGGATAGATCCACATTGTTCATAAAATACGGGGTGTATGGGGATTACTTTTATAACTTGCCTATTGCTTTCAGTCTGATCTACACACAAGATTGCCCCAATGTAGCTAAAACGGTAATGTTGCACCTCTGCATCTTAGTGTGTGGACCCTATTCCATTAATTTATAATCAGCCTGTATCAGTTTAGCTTGCCTCTGATATTTAACATGTATCTTTTAAAGCTGTTATTTGACAGGGACAAGCTAAACCAATACAAAGCAGCTTTAAATTGAGGCATTGTCCACACACAAAGTTACACCAGTTTAACTAAATTGGTGCAGCATCACACTTTTAGTCAAGCTGGTACAACTTCTCAGTGTCAGCAAGCTCTTAGATAATTAAATAAAATTGCCTCAGGGTTTGCCTTTTTCCTTATAGTAAATAAGACGAAGTAACCGAGTCCATGACAAGAATAGCAAGCTTTAAGGGCAATCAATGTAAAGTTCAATATATGCATATTTAACAATAATTTATATACACGTAATAGCACAGTGTATATAGTGGAGTAGAAATATATCTCCGAAGAAGACAAATCTCAGTTTTGCTGCAACTGAAGTCAATTGCAAAATTCTCATTCACATCCCTGAGATCTGGATGTGTCCTTTGCTGTGCAATTTATCTTCTTATCAGAGCTTTGAAAATCATTTGGGGAGCTTTAAATTTTTGAAGGACAGAAACAAAGGTAGAAGTCCAAAAATAAAAGATTAAAAAGATGATGTCAGCCTGTCAATTGATTAACTGTTCTGCATACCGAAAGAACATAATTCATTTCCACAGTGTAAAGAAGGATCGGGGGAGATAGAGTTGAGGTTTACAAAAGGCTTAATGGAAAGAATAATATGAATACAGATACATGTTTTAAGTGGAAGGAAACTACCAAATTAAAAAAGTAAGATTGTTAGGGCTAACAAAGTAAGCAGGAAAATATATATTTTTCCTCTGGGCTTTCAAAGTAACAATTAATATACATTAACAGCAGTTTTTGAAGCATCATACTTAGCTTTTGTTAGCTCAGTTCTGATAAAGATGTAGCTTCCAATTATTCTTAATTTAACTAATTGTTGAAGAAAGTGAGGCTTTATGTGAAAGTAAGGGTTAATGAAAAAAATTATTCAAATTACTGCAGTAGACCAGAGGTTTATAAAGTCCCAGTCTACTATCTGTCAGTGATACAATGAGCTCTACATGGAAGGACCTCTGAACCTGCACAGAGTCCCATTGAGATCAGTGGAGCTTCTTGTGAACAAAAGGGTTTGCTTTCCTAGAGCTCCTTGCAAGATTGGAGCTTATCATCCCTAAAAGTCTTTGAAGGACTGAACAATGAGAAAAACACAAACCACACTTCCTGATTTGTTGAGGAAACTAAGCTTGGATGGATCCATTTTGTTCAGCATACACTGCCTGAAATACTTGCCTATTACTTTCAGTATGGTGATGGCTTTCAAGTTCCCTCAGTGCGCTGTGGAATTGAAGTCTTCAATCTCAACTCAGTCTTCAGATATGTATATGTGCATCGTTAAAATAAGGGTAGAAGTTAAAGGAAAACTGGTCATTGAACAAATATAACTGGCTATGCCCTCATTTACTATAATTAATAATTATTACCATAGTGTGACTAGAACCCCATTATGCTAGGCATAACACAGAACAAAAGACAGTTCCTGCCCCAAAGAGCTTACATTCTAAGTATAAGAGGAGAGACAACAGATGGATTCAGACATCTGGGTGAGTACAAGAAAAGAATAAGACAGTACTGGTCACCATGACAGATAGTAGTCTCAGCACACCAGCAGCCTAACTGTTCTTATTTTTTTTGTAGACATCACAGAAAAGGAGCTTTAAGGCTGAGATTTGAAGGTGGATAATGAGATTGAGAATGTTTACAAGGAGCTCCTCCCAAGTGTGAGGAGCAGCATGGGAGAAAGCACAAAGGTGTTTGTTTAAAAAATTAACAAGAGGGTGATGGAGGCTAGCATTATGGACAAATCAGAGGCAGGAGCTGACATCTCAATAGTGAACGAGTTTATGGGGGAAAAGCAATTTGAAAAATTCTGGGCAACTTGAGTGCAGTGCCCTGGGGTGGAGGGAGAAGGGAACCAGGCTCCACCAGTAGGAGGATCTGGATGAATGGAACACCAGGACAGAAGTGTCTTTGGTGTGCTTGCAATAGGACCCCAGTTAGGCAACTAGAGTGTGTTGCCCTAGGGTTGCACTGGGAGGATCTTGGGGCGGGAGACACCAGGACACCAGAGACTCTCTGATGTTTACATCAGGACCCCTGCTAGGTAGCTGGAGTGCATTGCACCAAGGAGGGGGAAGAAGGCAGAGGGGTGTCTGGATTCAGTTCTGGATGCAACCAAATCTATAATTCAGCATCTCGATTTTTATGAGAACCATGAAAGAAGCCTAGATTGAGATAGAAACCAAAATGGCAGAGAGAACATTTGTTCTTGCAACATTTCCACAACTCCTTCCCTCCTTCACTCGAGCAGCCCCCAATTTCCCTTTACCTTCTTATGAAGGGTTCTGTTCAGGCTAGTCCAATTCAGGGTGCCAGAACCCTGGTTGGATTGGCGACTGGTCTACTCCCACTACAAATCCCAGAAGCCCTTAACTCTAGCAGGCAGCTGCAGTAGTAGGGAGCAGAGAAGAGTACTCCCAAATGCAACTCCATCTTTGACTCAAACGTCCCACTTGTCTTGTGTTCAATAAACTTGGTGGCATCCTGACAGTGAACTATTGTCCCCTGCACCAAGCCTGGTAGTGGCCTGGGTGTGGTTTCTTTTAGGAACAAGGTGGCTTCCAGCTGGCAGCTAATTAACCACAGTTCAATCTATTTAGTTACAGCACCTTAAAGAGGAGTTGGGGTACGTGCATCAGAGACAGACAAAGATAGGGGTTTTGCTGATCAGAAACAGAACTGGTGGGGGGATGACAATTGCATTTTGTGGAAACTTCTGAAGTTTTAAAATTTATTTTCATTCCAATTTGGAATGAAAATAAAACCTTTTGAATATTTTTGGGAAAACAGTATTCTGTCAAAATGTCCATTTTGGGATCAAATCCAGAGATTTTTGATTCAGGGAAGGGTGTGTGAAAGTGAATTTTTCATCCCTGATTATTGCGAATCAGGCAGACCAGGGACTTGAAACTCGGTCCCCTACACCCCAGGCTGGTGTCCTAAACACAAGGCTATAAAGTGTGTGTGTGAGAGACCCATAGAAACCTTATGTACCCCAATATGTATTCACTACATGTTTTGGCTTTGATGACGTTTCATTTCAGTGAAAATGTTCCAACAAGCTCTAAACAGAAAAGAAAGCAGGGAGCTTTGGTGAAGAATAACTCTGTCTGCCTATTTATTTTGTCATATACTGACCGTAAAGCTATATGGCAGGAACACCCTATCTTTTGCCAATTTTTTTGCTATGTTGGTTAAACCAGAACTCCTGCAATAAACCGCAAACCTCAGACTGGGTATTTTTTATGTTAAAATTCGGGGCTGTTGTTAACTGTCTCTGCTGTTTGACCCCCTCTGTAGCCACCACTGACATACACCATCATCCAACTAGTGCTCTGATCTATCAGCACTATGGCCACCTGGCACATTATTTTAAGATGACTTTTTTTCCAACATGTAACACACAGTGCTATTCTGCAAACACACATTATAAAATTTGGATCTAGTTATATTCAGTAAGCACTATATTATAGTATATGTTCTGTAAGTGGGTTCAGCTCCCTAATATTCTGTCTCTAGATGACACAACAATTCTCCTTTATATATCAATGGAGATTAAGAATATAATCAGAGATGCCACACTTCTATTTCTTAATGGAGCTATGTGTTGGTATTTTTAACAGCCTTGAATAAATGAGGGCTTTTTCCACTCCCACAAAAAATAAGTGGTTTAAAATTCATTTGTGTAGGGGGGTTTACCATATAAAAGAGCACTAGGTCTGAATAAAATTCATAATATCACCATAATTAATTCTATTCATTAAATCATTCACAAATAACATCTAAAATTTCAAGAAATTGGGTGGATTTTGCAAACAGCTTCACGGTAGTTTTCAAAATAAAAGTTAATTTCAGTGCAAAGATCAAATATTTTAAACAATTCAGCTTACTCATTTCTGTCTTTCACAAATATCTTATTTACTTCCAGATAAAGATGATTGAAGTTTCATTAATATGGATCAACAGTGACATCCAGTGGGAAAGGAAACTAATCCAGTTTCTGATACACCCCCCCAAAATATCATCTGTTCTAGACATTGCATATGGGTATATAGACCATTAGTTGTCTTTTAGTTTTACTTGTTAAAAATCAAGTGGGCATGAGCTAGTGATGTCCTGAACTATATGATATTATTAAAATTAACTCATGTTCATTACTTATTTCATAGATCCTGAACAACATTAAATACTTCAGAACTAGCATTGCCATATGTTATTGGCCTATAGATAATTGCTATTCACTCTCAAAATTAGGCAAAGTGATTTAATACTGCTGAAACCTACATTGCTAATAAACAGATCACTTTATGATAAGATGATATGTCAAGCAGATAAGTTCATGTTTACTGAGCACATGGCAGCAGGAATTCTTGAATGAGTTTGCATTTGATCTGACTTTGAAAATCCCAATTTAGCATTGGTTGACATTTTCCCCCAGATTCTTTAGTACAGTACATTGACATGTATATTCTAAATTGTTGTGGCATGTCTTGCAATAGTCTATTTGAAGTCTCCCACAAAACAGTCTCTTGAAATATTAATGAATAACCTCTAATGTATACATTTTAAAGTGTATATGCTCTCAATCTTTAGGAATATGATAAATACATTATTAAAAGTTATGGGACAAGATTTCTTCAAATAAGAGTTTAAAGTTGAGCTCTTTACTCCATATGTAGGTACCATCTGGATTTTCAAAAATGCTAAACACCCAGCAGATCCCAACTGAAGACAATGAACACAATTTTTAATACAGCCATTCAAATAGATACAGTGTCCTGGGTCAATTATCAGAGTAGCAGCCGTGTTAGTCTGTATCCGCAAAAAGAAAAGGAGGACTTGTGGCACCTTATAGACGAACAAATTTATTTGAGCATAAGCTTTCATGGCTACAGCTCACTTCATCGGATGCATTCAGTGGAAAATACAATGGGGAGATTTATATACACAGAGAACATGAAACAATGGGTGTTACCATACACACTGTAACGAGATTGATCAGGTAAGGTGAGCTATTACCAGCAGGAGAGCAGAGGAGAAAAAATCTTTTGTAGTGATAATCAAGGTGGGCCATTTCCAGCAGTTGACAATACCCACCTGTTGAAGTGAAGAAACCGGTTGACAGCCAGAAGAGTATCATCACTCTTGTTACAGTGTGTATGGTAACACCTATTATTTCATGTTCTCTGTGTATATAAATCTCCCCACTGTATTTTCCACTGAATGCATCCGATGAAGTGAGCTGTAGCCATGAAAGCTTATGCTCAAATAAATTTGTTCGTCTCCAAGGTGCCACAAGTCCTCCTAGGTCACTTAGACACTTTTGAAAATGTTACCCAACTGTGCAACAGTTAAGATATGCCATCACATTCATTTGAGCTCAGTGAGAACTTGTTGGTGCTGATTAATTGTGAAATTCAGGCAAGGGACTAATTATGGATTTAAGAGCCTAATTTTTTTTCTTATTTTTGAAAAAATTGGCCCTGTCTCTGTTTAATAGAACTGATGCTGCGTAGCTTTCCTCATATCTGTAATCCTTTGTCACACACATAATCCCATTGACTTCAGTTACAATTACTCAAGTGACTAATAATGGCAGGATCAGCACTACATTACAGACTATTTTGACAGAAAGTGCATAATATTGCTTGCACATGTGTGGTGGGATGGCTGCCCCACACATGCAGAAGGAGGGTTAAAGCAGCCTGGGGGAGACTGCACAGAACCCAGCCAATTAGAAGAGGGAATATTGAGCCAGCCAATAGGGAGAAGACTTAGTGGAGCAGCCAATCAGGGCCAGGCTGGCCCATATAAGAATGGCTGCTGAGCAGAATGGGGGTAGTTTCTCCTTGGAAGCCAAGAGAGGAGGACTGGCTGTCCTGTAGGAGGGTTGAGAGAGACAGAACCATGGACAAAGCAGTGCTGGGCAGGCTCAGGGGAGCAAGAGAGAGCTCCAGACTCATGGCTGCCAGACTGAGGCCATGATACAAGGGCAGAGAAGGTGCTAGAGCTGTGGGGAAGCCAGGCTGCTGAACAGAACAAAGGCAGTCTCTCCCTGGAAGCCAAGGGAGGAGGACTGGCTGCCCTGAAGGAGGGGTGAGAGAGATACAAAGGTGGAGAAGGTGCTAGGGCTGCAGGGAAGTGGCCCACGAAGGAGATAGCAGAGTAGGAGGAGGGACCGTATGTGGCTGCCAGCTATAGGGTCCCTGGGCTGGGACCCAGAGTGGTGGGTGGGCCTGGGTCCCTCCCACCCTCTCTTCATGCCTCTCCCCACTTGCTACCGAGGGGAGAGGCCAGTGCATGGACTGCAGTTTGTCAGTGGGGTAAGTGGCTGTACTGAGGACTGTTCGGGAGAGAACCGAGTGGGACCCTTTGGTTATGTCCAGAAGAGGATGCTGCGGTCCAGGGAGCAATGTGGGTTCTAGAGGAAGAGACAAGAGTGATGACGGGCGAGACACCACTAGACTAGGGGGCTCTGGCAAAACAAGAGCTAATTCCCAGGATGGCCAGCAGGAGGCGCCATGGTGGTGTTTTCTGCCCTGTTACAAGACAGTACCTATTGTCCCTCAAATAATGGATTTTTATACTATAATACTTAAGTATAAATAGGTAAAGTAAATATATAAACAACTGAGCATTTTTAATAATTTTTAAAGCAAACACTGTTTATATAAGCAAGAGTCACTGCATGCTGCTTCTAAATGTCAGAAAAGGAACTGGTAATACAGGAAGTAATGATGGGGGTTCTGTGTGGACATGTTGACTAAATTACTGTAACTGTAAATTAGTATAAGGTTTTGCAAATGTCAGAGAAGGATCTGGGGATACAGGAATTATTGAATGAGGTCAGGGTGGAAATGAGTAAATAAATTAGTGCAAGCTTATAAAAATGAAATGTAAAAAAAATGCTATCCACCTGCCTCAATGGGTGGGGAAACATAACAGGGCTAGAGGTGAAGGGAGACAGTCCCAGCAGCAAGGGTAAGATAGAAATTCCCAGGGAAGGAGAAGCTGGCACCCATTGGCCAGCTAATTGGCCACCACTCCCCTGCTCCCAGAATTTAACCTACATTGGGGTTCATGTGGAGCCTCTTTTGACTCCATGCCAGCAGCCTTGAACTAGGAATGGGAACTCAGACTGACAGATGTTGCAGGTCTAGCTGATCACCTGTTTAGGAAGGATTTTTTTCTCCCTGGACCTCTGACAATTGGTGCATGGGAGTTGTTTGCCTTCCTCGCAGCAACTTAAAACCACAGTGGGTTGAACAGGAACACGCTTAATACCTAACTGAAGTACTTGGGTTGAGTAGTTAAGTCATCACAACTTGCAGATGGTATCCAGTGTAATTAAAAGGATAAAGTGAATGGTTTCCACAGATAAAAGACCTGGAATTGGTGTTGGGCCTTGGGCTCATGGGATAGAGTGAGACACTGTGGCCTTTTGCGGCCCCAAGGTCAGACCTTCTGGCCCTTGCAGGCTGAGGTTTTCATCCCACTGTACTGTCTGTTTCCCTTGTGAGAGAGGGAGACTGCTAGGGCATAAACTGAGCTGAGTCCTGGAGGGTGAGCTAAAGAAAGCCGACTCCGCTTTATGAGTTATATGGTAAGGAGCTCTGTAACCCTCACACTGGCAGCAATTAAATGCCTGGTATGGGAGAGTGTGGGCAGGTAGAGCCCCTCCCCCTTCTGAATTTCAATAAAAGTTGCTTAATTCTATGCATGCATCTGTCCTCATTTTGCTATTGTGTCCACATAAAATGATTGAAACTAAAAGATTCATATGCTTTGTATTATCTACATTTGAAAGCAAACAAGACAATTACTGCATGCTAAAACTACTTACAGTTACTACCATTGGATGGGTCTTTGGGAAGAACACATATGAATTGAGCTTGGTCATCTTATTCCAGTTCCTGGTGAAAAGAAACACACTGCACTTGGGACTGGTTTGCATAAATGTTAGCAATCTCTATATAAGCCCAAAGGTGGATAGGATTGGAAACTGAACTCTCACTCTGAGTCATATTATGGGTGGTTCCTCTAGGCACTCCTACTCATGGTATGTCTGTGCAATATACAGAGGAAAGCAGCCTCCAGGGCTATTAATCCAGCAAATGGACCAGGGCTACATTTATTTTAAAAATATAAACATTAAGAAGCACTCAACTGCTGAGTTTCATCAGTTTTCTTCCATTAATATAATGGAACATGCATTCAAGTAATTTTAACAAATGAAACAATAAAACTGATTTTTATTCTCTAGTTTCAGAGTAACAGCCGTGTTAGTCTGTATTCGCAAAAAGAAAAGGAGTACTTGTGGCACCTTAGAGACTAACCAATTTATTTGAGCATAAGCTTTCGTGAGCTACAGCTCACTTCATTGGATGTATAAGTAATGCAATAGCTCTAGAGGCACACAGACATATACAAATATGAGAAAAAGCATTAGAGAATTTATTGTCCTAAAATCTTTTTAAACTAATTTTGTATTAATAATAATTTTAAAAAGTCTAATGTGTTCTTTTGTTGTAGATATGTGGTGGGATTATGTTATGGGAGCCTAGGACATAAGTGAGTTGAATAGATTAGAGACAAACACATGATATAAATTGAAAAAAAAAAAGGCCAAGATAACACTGTATCTGACAATCCCATGACGTATTTACAGTTGATCTGAAAGGATTATAAGGACATTTCATTTAAAATCACTCATTATAAACTTTTTAACACTCTCTAAAGTAAGGCTATTTGCTTTAGCTTCTAGCTACATTACAATCAGTCGTAATGTACTTATCTTCATTAAACAGTATCTTTTTAGAGGTCTATAAATATTTGGCTGAAGTGTGTATAATGAATATACAATACATAGATCACAGCACGATAACTCAGTTGTGTGTTAACCACTTCATGGCCACACATTTTAACATCATGTACACTGTGTTGCTCAGGAAGTCTATGAAATTCAGAGATGCACACTCTTCCTAGAAAAGCTCCAGTCCCTCAATGAATAGAGCAGATGGACCCCTAGCTCAAACGGCCCAATCTTGAAAGTCCCTTTTTGCTCAGAATTCTTGCGGAAGTCAGTCAGTGGGTGTCGTGTGGAAAGTTTGCAAGATCCTAAAGGACTATATGTCTGCTACTCGAGTAGTTTTATGTTCAACATCGGTAGTAAAGAGGTAAATGCATAACCCATGTTAGAAAAAGCCTTAAATTAGTTAATTAAAATAACAATACCTAGCTCTTATTTAGAGAGAGCACTTTTCATCAGTTGTTCTCAAAGTATTTTTACAAAGGAGTTCAGTATCGCATATATAAAATATACCTTTATAACATGGCTTTGTGTGCCATAAGATATGTGTATACTGCAATAAGAGGTGTGACTTCAGCACATGTACACTTACCCAAGCTAGCTTTGATCTAATTCTAGCTTGAATAACAATAGCAGTGACACTGTGACAGAATGGGCTAAATACCTGAGTACATATCAGGGCTGGTTTTAGGGGTTGGCGATCAAGGTGGTTGCCCTGGGTGCTAACTTCTGGGGACACCAAATCAACATCCAGGGAGGGCCCAAATAAGATTTTTTTTTCCAGTCAGAAATTTACAGTGTGCCAAAAAAGTTTTCCATCCCGAGAGGCAAGATACCTAGGGCTGGTCTTGGTACATATCGAGGTTTCTGGGTTGTACAGTTGTACAGCCATACTCCTGTGGCTTCACTACTTTTGTTGTTCAAACTAGCTAGATCAAAGCTAATGTGAGTAAACTTATCCCTACTGAAGTCATACCTCTGTTTGCAGTGTAAACAAACCTTTAGACAAGGCCTTTGAGAAATCTAAGGAGAAAATATGTTTCTGATTCCCAGCTACGCAATCCACACCTTTAAAGCTGCTTTATAGTCAGATACTAATCTTATTTTATACATTTTTTTCCTTTCTTGTTTCCCTTTTCTTTTTCACTTTGAGATTTAAAATTTTAATATTCTTAAGTACAGTATGCCACAAATGAAGCTATGTTTGATGGTCACATTCTCACCTGTAGATATACATCCACACAGCAAAAAACACTACTATATTTTATATGAAATCCAAGACCATAATAGCAGGGTTGTTTCAAATCAAAATTGATTTACAGAGGCAGACCTGTATAGGTCAGAATACATTGGACCAGGCTTTTGCTAAGCTATTAGCTTTCATAAGTGGCAAATTTAAAATTAACTAATTAAATGTAGTACCACGTTTTATTTCTGAGTAATGAAATAATAGCAATGTTAGAGATGTAGTTTTCAATGTGAATTAATCTAGCAACTGATGGGTTAATAATTTCTGAAATGCATGTGTGACGTTGCAGTCCATGTTTTATGGAAATATGCTTATGAGTGTGAATATGATATAACTGAAATATGCTTTATGCAAAAGGTCTCTCGGAAGGTATCATAACAGAGGTTATAATCTACTGAATATATTCCTCCTATTTGTGTGTATGTATCATTCTTGTATCTGAAGCTAGAAATATGAAGTATAACTCTGAGGTCCTATTATAATTATGCAAAGTGTGGGCCATTAATGGTGACTTAGACTCTTGATAGCTCCCATTGACTAGGACAATTGTGTTCCTGTGTTCCTATGAGCCATCCCAGGAAGAATGGAGGGTGGGGTCTCACAGGACATGTGAACATTTCACCTGATACTGGAATCCATCTTAAACCTGGTGCTTTTCCATATAGAAGGAGGGGTGGAGATCCAAAGAGACAAAAGATTCCCGTCTTGTGCCAAAGCTATAAAAGGGGGTGAAACACAACAAAGGGGTTCCAGTCATGAGAAAACACCCAGTTTCCACCTAAGATGTCTGCTGGAACTAACAAGGACTGTACCAGAGGAAAGGATTGGGCCCAGACTAGGAAAGAGTCTAGTCTGTGAAAGAAGCTTATTGGAAATCTCTGAGGGTGAGATTTCACCTATAAACAGTTTCTTAATGTATTAGGCTTAGACTTGCATGTTTTTGCTTTATTTTGCTTGGTGACTTACTTTGTTCTGTCTGTTATTATTTGAAACAACTTAAATCCTACTTTTTATACTTAATAAAATCACTTTTGTTTATTAATTAACCCAGAGTAAGTGATTAATATCTGGGGGAGGAAACAGCTGTGCATATCTCTCTATCAGTGTTATAGAGAGTGAAGAATTTATGAGTTTACCCTGTATAAGCTTTATACAGAGTAAAACAGATTTATTTGGGGTTTGGATCCCATTGGGAACTGGGTGTCTGGGTGCTGGAGATAAGTGACTTGCTGAGCAGTTTCTGGTTAAAGTCTGCAGCTTTGGGGGTGTGGACCAGACCTGGGTTTGTGTTGCAGCAGGCTAGCATGTCTGGCTCAACCAGGCAGGATTCTGGAGTCCGAAGCTGGCAGGGAAAATGGGCTCAGAGGTAATTGCAGCACATCAGGTAACAGTCACAAGGGGGTCTCTGTGACCAAACATGTCACAGCATGCACATTGTCTAAACTGAAGTCCATGTGAGCAGCTGTTTACCTATTAGTTGGTAGTGTCAGGGCAAAGACAAAAGATTGTACATTTTTGCAACTAATATTCTAGCCTACATCTGTGTTTAGTCTGGAGCTAGACCGGTACAGTTACAGAGCACTGGACTGCAACATAGCTATTTTGTTGGCTTCTAAGCTAGTTGTTTTGATCCCTTACTTGGGCTGTTATTTCTGTGTTTAATGAAAGTTAAGGTTTCTATTAAAAGAATCCAAGAGGATGCTTCTAGAGAAACATGAAAAGGATTGCATGTGTGTCCACTAGAAAAAAAATGTAGGACATGGGGATAGACCTTTAATTTTTCTAACTTTATGGAAGTGGTCGTATGAGATATGTCCCTGAGTCCTTGAAATATTTATTCACATGAGATGACAGTTATTGGAAATACTGATTTCTTTTTTCTGGCAACCAACAGATGTTAATTAGTTCATAGACTAGTTCCTTCTCCCATTGAACTCAATGGCAAAACTTTCATTGACTTTAATAGATGTAGGAATGGGCCTGGAAGAAGTAAAGGATTATGTAAGTGCTAAGTGTTATTAATATTTTAAAAAGAGGGAATGCTGCCACTTCTAAAAAAAAAAAAACAACAAAAAACAACAACAACAACCCAGTATAATACCTTAATGGGAAAACTCACTGTCTCCATTTCATAGGTATGAAGGTGTCTTTTCTAGTTTAAGATATTCTTATGGGAATAGCTAATGGAATATATATGTATACAGTATTTTAATGTTGAACCTTTCATAACAAAACCCAGAACTACGAGGGAGAAGAAGCTTGTTAGCCTCTGAAGTCTCTACTGACATATCCAAGCCCCTTTCATAAGAACGGCCCAACTCGGTCACACCAAAGGTCCATTTAGCCTAGTATTCTCTCTTCCAACTACGGCCAGTGTCAGGTGTCCCAGAGGGAATGAACAGAACAGATAATCATCAAGTGATCCATCGCCTGTCGCTCATTCCCAGCTTCTGGCAAACAGAGGCTAGGGACACTTTTCCTGACCATCCTGGCTAAGACCCATTGATGGACATATCCTCCATGAATTTATCTAATTCTTTTTGGAACCCTGTTATGGTCTTGACCTTCACAACATCCTCTGGCAAGGAATTCCACAGGTTGACCATGTGTTGTGTGAAGAAATACTTCCTTTTATTTGTTTTAAACCTTCTGCCTATTAATTTCATTTGGTGACCCCTAGTTCTTGTGTTATGTGAAGGAGTAAAGAACATATCCTTATGTACTTGCTCTATGCCAGTCATGATTTTATAGCTCTAAATCATATCTCCCTTTAGCCGTCTCTTTTCCAAGCTGAAAAGGCCCAGTCTTATTAATCTCTCCTCATTAGCCATTCCATATTCCTAATCGCTTTTGTTGCCCTTTTCTAAACCTTTTCCAATTCCAGTATATCTTTTTTTGAGATGGGGCGACCACATCAGCACACAGTATTCGAGATGTGGGCATATTATGGATTTATATAGAGGCAACATGATATTTTCTGTCCTATTATCTACCCCTTTCTTAATTATTCCCAGCATTCTGTTCACTTTTTTGACTGCTGCTGCACATTGAGTGGATGTTTCCAGAGAACTATCCATAATGACTACAAGATCTCTTTCTTGAGTGGTAACAGCTAATTTAGACCCCATCATTTTATATGTATAGTTGGGGTTATGCTTTCCAATATGCATTACTTTGCCTTTATCAACTTTAAATTTCATTTGCCATTTTGTTACCCAGTCACCCAGTTTTGAGAGATCCTTTTGTAGCTCTCTGCAGTCTGCCTGGGTCTTAACTACCTTTGGTAATTTTGTATCATCTGCAAATTTTACCACCTCACTGTTTACCCTTTTTTTCAGATCATTTATGAATATGTTGAATTGGACTGGTCCTAGAACAGACCACTGTTTACCTCGCTCCATTCTGAAAACTGACCATTTATACCTACCCTTTGTTTCCGATCTTTTAACCAGTTACAATCCATGAGGGCACCTTCCCTCTTATCCCATGGCAGCTTACTTTGCATAAGAGCCTTTAGTGAGGGACCTTGTCAAAGGTTTTCTGAAAATCTAAGTACACTATATCCACTGGATCCCCTTGGTTCACATGCTAGCTGAACCCCACAAAGAATTCTAGTATATTGGTGAGTTATGATTTCCCTTTACTAAAACTATGTTGACTCTTCCTCAACAAATTATGTTCATCTATATGTCTGACAATATTGTTCTTTATTATAGTTTCAACCAGTTTGCCCGGTACTGAAGTCAGGCTTACTGGCCTGTAATTGCTGGGATCGCATCTGGAGCCCTTTTAAAAAATTGGCATCATAATAACTGTCCTCCAGTCATTTGGTACAGAAGCTGATTTAAATGATAGGTTGCAGACCACAGTTTGTAGTTCTTCAATTTCACATTTCAGTTCCTTCAGAACTCTTGGGTGAATACCATCTGGTCCTGGTGACTTACTGCTGTTCATTTTATCAATTTGTTCCAAAATCTCCTCTAATGATACCTCAATCTGGGACAGTTCCTCAGATCTGTCACCTAAAAAGAATGGCTCAGGTTTGGGAATCTCCCTCACATCCTCAGCCAGGAAGAAGGATGCAAAGAATGCATTTAGTTTCTCTGCAATGGCCTTATCGTCCTTGAATGTTCCCTTAGCAACTTGATCGTCCAGTGGCCCTACTGGTTGTTCAGCAGGCTTCCTGCTTCTGATGTACCGAAAAAAAAATTACTATTACTTTTTATTTTTGGTGTCTCAGCACAGAGCAAGGACAAATGGGTAAGGAGAGGGAACTACTCTCACACCCTTAGATGTGGTTGCTTCAGGTAAGGACTGAGACTGTGTGGGAGAAGCTTACTCTGATGTTGCCTGTACTGTGTCTCTTCTGCACTTGTATGTAAGAGACTTTCTCTCCCCAGGGATATCAAATTTGTACCTAACACTGCAACAATTTTTTCCCTTTCTTTTAAATAGATTTCCACAATTTCCCCCCACTATTTACATTGACCTAAGGCAACTCTTAATTATACAAAATACTTAAGGAAAAATATGTTTCACAGACCCTCAACTGTGATCTGACCTTAATCTAGCCTGAGACTGTCTCACAAGAGACAGTGACAGGGTGGCCAGTGACCAGCTGTATTTCACAAAGCACAGTACATTTACTTTGGGATAAAAGCATCACGGAGAAAACCATATAATAAAAAACATTCACATGCTAAGCTTACCAGGAGTTACCTATCTTCCACAGACCCTGGCAGGTTCCAGTCCTTCAAACTTTCCAACAGGGCTTTGCCCTTTTTGTTACAATCTCATGTCAGTTTTTGGACCAAAATGAGGGATCCTCCATCTGTTTATGCTGACCCTTTATACCAAAAGTGCTTTTGTATGTTCTGGGTCTCTTGGATCAGGTCTGAGTCAGTGTATGCAACTCTCTCTAGGGGATAGTATTTTTTCTGGAGATGTTTACCTGTCTCAGGATTTGCAGTAATTACTCCCTACTGAGTTTAATTCCTAGGAAAAGCTCAGCAACCCTCTGTCATGTAGGCTAGAATACAATCCCTAGCTCACAAAGAAAGGAATGCAGTGTAGTCATGTTGGTCCCAGATCCCTTGTCTCTCTAAAGATACATATAACATTTATAGATACAAGAGAGGCAAGGTGGGTGAGGTAATTTCTTTTCTTTTTTCTTTTTCTTTTTTTTTTGGACCAACTTCTGTTGGTGAAAGAGAGAGCTTCACAGAGCTCTTCTTCAAGTCTGGGAAAATTATTCAGAGTGTCATAGTTAAATACAAAGTGGAGCAGACTGTTAAGCATGAGTTAACACATGTTGCAGGGTACCATGCAAAATTAAGTGCTGAGAAAGCAGCACCAGACTCTGCCATAACAATAGACGCAAACCCTTCAGCCATAACTCCATGCTGTGATGTTCAATAATTCCCACAACTCATCTTCAAGATCCAGGGGTCCTACACTGGATGAGGTACACCGCATATTGTGATAGCGTGTATCAAATACCCCAACAACGACTATGTAGGTGAAACAAAATAATCAATATGCTCTCAACCGAATTCACACAGAAAGATGATAAAAGACAATCACCCATCACTTTTCATAAAAAGATCACTTCATACCTGACCTCTCAGTCCCTGTCCTCAAAGGAAACCTGCACCACATCTTCAAAAGATGAGCCTGTGATCTTAAACTCATAACTTTGCTAGATACCAAAAATCATGGACTCAATAGAGATACTGGTTTTATTGATCAGAACAAACAGTAACCCACTCACTCTCCATTGTCCTGTGACTGGAGAGGTACTAATTGTCCACTTCATTTTGAATGATTTCTTGCAATGGAAGTTGTTCCAATAAAAGATATTACCACACTCATCTTGTCTCATTCATATCCTGGGACCAACACACACAATAAGACTGCAAAGATGTATAGATACAAACATTTATGAGAATGCTACTGTCCATAGCATCTGGCACACTTTAATATAGTAGTCATTAATTTTTTAATGATAATGTGGCTGCTACTAACTAGAGATAGCTCTTGGGAAACAAATTCTGAAGTGTTGCACCTGTCGTATGGCAGGCTAGCACCAAAGATGAACACATTCATGTGAGATCTGTCCCAGTGCATTATTATTGGCAGCACAGGTAGCAACACCTATATAGAAGGTTGCCTGACATTTTTCATTAAAGAACCCTGTTTTCCGCTGCTGCTAAGTTTACCAAACTTAACTGTTTAGTCTGAAATTTTCTATGCTGGGTTTATGCCTCAGTCTGAAGTTTCTTGGAAAGTTTCAGCTAAAACATTTCAAGAATGAGATTAAGAAAAAAAATATTGTTTTGTCCAAGTTGCCAAAAAAATTAATCATCCAACTGTTTTGTTAAGAAGAACTAATGCCTTCATATGTTGAAGCAAAGATATAAAATGTGTCAGGGGGTGCTATAGTATCAGAGAGGAGCCTTTTGCCTTTTCCATGAAAATCCATCCAAATTTGGGCAAATTATAAACTTCTGAAAAATCTCTATTCTCACATTCTCAGTACAGACTTGTTAGCGATTGGTAGTTAAATCCTTTGAAGACTCTGTATACCACTGAGCATACCTCCAGCTCATGGATGTAGGGACTGAACAGGACTTTCCCTGAAATTGTTCCAACCATTTCTGAGGACTACTCTGCTTCCCAGAACACAGTTGTGTGAAATATTATCATTTTGCATATGTGCACGGGGACTAAAATTCAGGCATTTCCTAACTTTGGTATGTTTGATTTTTCAACCTTTTTTTTTAATGTAGGGTTTTTTTGTTTGTTTTGTTTTAAAAATCTATTTTAAAAAAAAGGCACTGGGCTGAAGACGACTGAACGTGTAAAATATAGGCACTTAGCATTATACTGCTACTGGAATCTGCACCTAAAGTCAGTGTCATCTGCCACAGGAGGATCGTATGTCACAATATATCTGTCCCCCTCACTCTCCATGGGGTCCCCTGGGTAAGTGGATCAGCATTGTATATTGCTAACTCTTTTATGTGCATTGGAATGTATTTTGGGAAGGGTTGAAGGTGTAAGTGTGGAGTGAAATGTTCCTTTGCACGTTGTAAGAGGCTGAAGGGGGAGGAAGGGCGAAAAGAATGGGTTAACTCAATGATCCAGCTAGGCCTGAAGATAAGAAATGAAACTGTTGTCAGCCCAAAGCCAGAGCACGCAAACAAACTCTCTCCTGCCAAAAAGCCAGAGGTCTGTATCTCAACCAGGCCAGCCATGAGAAAAGAAAGTTGAGCCAGACAGAACTGAAAGAGTGGCAAAACTAGCAAGACTGTGAAGGTCAGCTAGTGGGAACATAACAGTCTTGTGACCCTGAAGCCAGTGTGTTTTGGGGAAGCTAAGGAAGCCACAGAAAGCCAGTTTGTATTGGTACCGAGAGCACGGGGGACAGAGGTCCCTGTATGAAATGCCCTCAGAAGAACCCAGGGCTTAAAACCCTCCTGAGAGCTAAAGCAAGTCAGAGATCAACAGCGGACCCTAGACGACCTGTGCACAGGACAGAATTCTCGTCTACCCATCCCCCTCTTCTTCTTATGTTACACCCAGGCTTGGCCAGCCTTGGGTTGTGCATGTGTGAGTATGAAAGTGGGTTAGGGCTTGGGCACTAATGCTTTCTTCCTTCCTTTGAGTGACGTGCGGCGCACTCAGCACTCACCCGCTGTTATTTAATTAATAAAGCTTTAAACTTAGTCACTTGGTGTGCTCTTTCATCTCCTCCCTTGATGATCCTGCAGCCTCAGCCTGATCACCAGAAGCCCCAGGCATATTGGTAACATAAATCTGTCAGACTTCCCAACGTAGGAAGATCCTCTGGTGGCGTACAGTGAGCATAGTGGATTTTTCCCCACATCTGCCTGATAGCGGAGAGGACGTGGCCAAGACTTCTTTATCCTACACATTTTTGGTTACAGTATCAGCCCCTTAGAACTACTGTCAACCTTCTGGCTACTGTTAGTATTCCAGGGCTCTAGCCTAATACACTAACAACCCAGGATCAGGGAAGCATAAAAGTCAGCTTCACAACTCCCACCTGAGCTGTGCTGTGTGCACCTCAGTCATAGCTGAGGTGCTGGTCTGAACCATGATATTTATCTTAAATTTTCCTTATTACAGTATAATTAAATGGAAACTTATAGAAGCACATCAACAAAAGTACGAGTTACTATATCACCACTCTGATCTGACACTGCTGCAATATGAATGCATAACTGATAGTCCAGATGTTAATTATCATCAACAGCTAAAATTATCCTGCTTATTAAAATATCATTGCCCTTTGCTTTGGAGCATGCTAATTTTTCTTGTAACAAATTGGACATTTTTGAAAATTATAATCATCCTACATCAAAAAATGATTTGGAAACCCCATATATAAACTGTAATTTCAAAAAGTATTAGAATAGATGGGTACAATGGTTAATAATGGAATTCTAATTTTAAAAGTCCATTTGTGGTAAGTATATCATTATTACTTCACAATCTAAAAATTAAAATGTATTTTTATGTTATCTCTTACTAATTTGCATTTAAAATTAGATAACACACTATGCATAGTTAATATAGATGAACATATTTAACCTTTATATACTCAATGTGTTTTGCAGCTGCCTAATCAAAACATGTTCCAGATATATAATTAAATACAGCTATTTAATTATTTTATAATTGTATTTATTATATATATTGATAACAACAGAAGCCTGTGTGGCCTATCAACAACTACAAAACATATCCATACCTAAATGAGACTCTGATGTTTATTACTCTCTGAAATAGCAATTATTGAAGAAGATTAACTTAATAGAAAATCATCTGCTCAGCATATTAATAAATAAAAATAATCAGCTAACACTGCAATAGGATATTCCTTTTTCTAAATAGATGCCCTTTAGAAATTTCCTATTCTCCAGACATATACAGGAGGCTCAAAATTACTTATGTAATTGTGATGAAATTCAAAGCACAAGAGTGCCCAGTTATTCTGGAAAAAAATATCACGTTTAGTTTCATAGAAACCTTTCAAGGCTGGACTGTTTTTAACACATAGTATAAAAAAGGAATTAAAGGGACAAACTTTGCATATGATTCATATATGTATATGGTACAAACATAGGGTTAACTTCAACTCTCATATAATCCCATTAAAGTCAAAGGGATTTCATTGAGAATGAATTTGACCTCCCAGAATTTACAGAAGATAACAAGATTGCCAGTGCACTTGATGGGAAGGGTCAAGACAAATATCATTTTACACAAATCTACATTATGGGTAAAAGGTCCCTTGTTAAGATCCACATCTACCATGATATCAGCAAGAAATTAGCAACATTTTATGGCAATTTATAGACAATTTAGGGTCAGAAGGTATTTGCTATTTGAAGAAAAGGCATACATTCTGAATATATTTATACATCCCTAACTCTTATCTATTTCTTGCATTTGATACTGCAATCAGATCCATGCATCTTTTGCTCCTTCAAAAAGCCCCATTGACTTTATAATTTTGGACTTCCTCCTTTCTGTGACGGGAAGCAAATTACTTCCACCTACTTGGTACAGGCCGCCCACCTGAGTGTTAGAGGGCCCAATAGCAGCTGCTCTTCTTTCTCTCTCCCCCCCCCCACCCATGTAGCCTACACAGGAGAGTATGCATGGGCACGTATTAAGGCTCACAATTGAGCGCTATATGTGTTTGTACATTGCCTAGCACAATGGAGGCCCAATCTCAGTTTGGGCCTCTAAGTGTTACTGTAATGCATGCAAAATAACTAATAATATTTGTATTTCAGTAGCTAACAGAGGGTCCAAGCAGATTGGAATAGTAGTCACTGCCCTTCCATATCTCCTACATGTAGTTTTGTATCCTCTGGCTGGTACAGAGCCACTCCGAGGATGTACAGCACACTGTTATGCAGGTGATCTGTCCACCCACTAGGCACAAGGATAAAGTGGCACTTTACAGTAGGACCTCTTCTGATGGATTCCTTTTCTTCTCCTTCTGTAACTCAAAGAATGTATTAATCACGGGATTTACCTATGCATTTACTCTCTGTGTACACTTTTACCTTTATTTTAAACACTCTGCTGAAGCCCCCCATTGTTAAAGAAAATTTAGTTAGCTTCACATCACTGCTTAAACTGATCAAATATGCAAAATGGATTGGGGTAGCACTGTATACATTAGGGGTTTAGGCCATACCCTTTAAGGGGTCTTGTCAAGCTTAGGAACAACCAAAATGCATTTCAGTTTTTTCTGAAGCCCTTTCTGTAGTCCTTACCCATTCCCTAGAGCACTATCTTCTGCCATTATAAAAACAGCTACATGGGGAACCTTGTTTGCAGTCCCTATAGATGGGAATACGGAGCTAACCTCTCACCCCACTATTGGTTGTTCCTCCAATTCAGCTTTGGGCAAGCTTTTCCTGTCCTTGTCCAAGCTCTGTCTACTGAGTTGGCAGAGGACTGCAGTGTGTAGAGAAGCCAATGTGGCACTTTTTCAGAAGCAATTCAGTTAATTTAAAAAGGAAAAGAAACACAAACAGTGTCCTGATCCTTTGAAGTCAATGGGAAATTTTCCATTGATTTCAGTGTGCTTTGGATCAGTTCTCTGGGCCAGTTGGAAATGCTGGATGTCCAAGTGTGAATAAACTTATATGAGTAACACAAGATTTCTTTTTTTCCTAATACCACGATCCATTTATGTGGGAGTGGGGGGAGGGAGGAAAGGGTGGTAACAGGGGAAAGCAGAGAACAGGAGGGAGTGCATTCTATTTTTGATCATTTTCATTGCTTCTGCTAGTTATACATGTAAAACAGATTGCATCCCTCCAAGTTTGCTTCAGAGTTTTTGTGTTTAAGAAGGGGATCACATGGGTTTGCATCTTCTGAAGACAGAAGGACTTGCACATGTTGGAATACAGTTGAAAGGTGACAGGTTTAAACAGTCCTTGCTGCCAGTGACCAATTTGACCTAAATAGAAAAAGCTAAAGAAATTACATAATAAACTGGAGAGGGTGAGGCATGAGAATGAAAGCAGCTGGGGATTTGCTCTTCTTATTTTAATAGATATATTGCTAAAATGGGATTTATTAAGTGTGTCTGTTTAAATGTAAGTGGTTTGAATTTCTCCCCTCACTGACTCTGGTGTAAATCAAGAGTAACTCCACTGAAGTTGCTGGAGTTATGTTAGTGTAAAACCTGTGGAAGTGAGCATAGAATAAAACTGGGTGTCTTTGATTTGCCTGTCACCATTTTTTAAACAATCCCATGAGTAGGATTCCAGCTGAGATGAAACTAGTCATTCCCTTGGGGCAAATAAAAATTGGTACTAGTGAACAGAGGGTGGATGTTTTATTTATATCAAACAGGAAGAGAAACCTGTGTAACGAGAAGTTTCTAAAAATAATTCCACTTTCTCATGTTCTCTCCAGCGGCTGAAAAAAAAAAGCCTTAGCCTTTGTGCAATCCTCTAGCTATCAAGATTTCCCTGAGCTTGGCAAAAGTGACTGTTAAATCCAGGGATATGTGGAAGTTACTATGTCCTAGAGACAAAATCCAATCAACTGCAATCAATCCTTTCAATTGTATAATAAAGTGTTGAGAAGATGATGCTTTGCCATCTGAAAGTGACATTGTTTTCCATTAAATAATGAAGCCGTCATTGTCACAGTAAACCAATGTCAAATAACTGAGTAAGGACAATGCTTCATCTATCATTATTTTTAGTTACTGCATTTTACAGTTTTGAAGGGCTCAGTACGGTGGACAACATTATACATAAACCACAGCACTTGTAATGTTGCAACAAATTTACTTTTGCGATGAGAAAATGATTTACTCTGCTCTCATGTTCATTTGCATTTTCATATTTCATAAGTGATTAAATGGTTACAAAAATTCACTTTTTTTTTTTTTTTTGCTTTAAAAGCTGTCTTAAAGAGACAGGTGAAAACTTCAGAATATACAGTGAGGCACACAAGGGAGCAATTACAAGTTAAATGAGACTGAAAAGCTCTGAAGGTATGAGTGATACCAGTACTTTGGTGATTTCCCTGGGAGCCCATAAGAAGCCTTGTGGAATCAGCTCCATCTATCTGTTGTAGGTAAATGTCTGCTATTGCTGTAGTCTCTGAGCTCCTCACAATATTTAAAGGATTTCTCCTCACAACATGCCTGTGAGGTAGGAAAATATTATCCCCATTTTACAGGTGGGGTATAAGGCAGTGAGACTAATTCTTCAAAGTCACAAAGGCAGTCTGTGGTTGAGCAGGGAATTGAACCAGTCTCCTTATTCGTAGAGGTTTCATGACTCTGAAGTTACAGATGCACTTGGAGCTTGAGTGTGTGATTCCCAGCTCAATTAGACATCATCACTCTAGCTCGATTAGAGCTAGCGCACAAAAATAAGTGTGTAGGTGTGGTAGCACAGGCAGTGGTGAGTGGAAGGATGGGCTGGCATCCTTGAGTACGTGCATATTGGGTCCAGGAGGATTTGTACTTAGGATGGTTAGCTTGGCCTCAATCGATGCTGCCCATGCTTCTGCAAGTACGCTACTATTTTTTGCAAGGTATCATGAATGTGTCTACTCAGGCTGAGAATCACATCCTCAGCTCCAGGAGTACAGATAGCCTGAGAGAGAATATGTTTGGGGCAGGAGGGGTGAGGCCATACCATAGCTTCCTGTCATGAGACTCTCCCTTGCTAGATATGTTGATATCCACACAGGAGTTAATGAGACTCCAAGCACTGTTGACATCTAATTGCTATTTAAACCCATTTTAGAGAAAAGGGAATTGCACAGGAAAAATGGAGTAGTCATGGTGGCTTGGAGGTTGTCCTCTATTTCAATAGCACCAATTAGGGGATGGTGGAGGGGAAGAACAAATGACCCACCCCTCCAAAGTTTTTGCACTTGCTCAAAGTTCCACAGGCTGCAGAATTGTGAGGAGAGGGGAATGGCCCTGTCAAGGTTCCTTCCCCACTCTGAACTCTAGGGTACAGATGTGGGGACCTCCATGAAAGATCCCCTAAGCTTATTCTTACCAGCTTAGGTTAAAAACTTCCCCAAAGTACAAACTTTGCCTTGTCCTTGAACCCTATGCTGCCACCACCAAGCGTGTTAAACAAAGAACAGGGAAAGAGACCACTTGGAGACATCATCCCCCAAAATATCCCCCCAAGCCCTACACCCACTTTCCTGGAGAAGGCTTGATAAAAATCTTCACCAATTTGTACAGGTGAACACAGACCCAAACTCTTGGATCTTAAGAACAATGAAAAATCAATCAGGTTCTTAAAAGAAGAATTTTAATTAAAGAAAAGGTAAAAGAATCACCTCTGTAAAATCAGGATGGTAAATACCTTACAGGGTAATCAGATTCAAAACATAGAGAATCCCTCTAGGCAAAACCTTAAGTTACAAAAAGACACAAAAACAGGAATATACATTCCATTCAGCACAGCTTGTTTTACCAGCCATTTAACAAA
The DNA here is from genome assembly GCF_965140235.1 of Caretta caretta. Classification (NCBI taxonomy): domain Eukaryota; kingdom Metazoa; phylum Chordata; order Testudines; family Cheloniidae; genus Caretta; species Caretta caretta. Next base: position 71,866,420 of record NC_134206.1, on the reverse strand, counting down.
AGGAAATCTAATGCATTTCTAGCTAGATTACTTACTAACAGAAGTTCTGAGACTGCATTCCTGATCTGTTCCCCGCAAAAGCATCACACAGACAGACAGAACCTTTGTCCCCCCCACGCCCCGCTCCCGATTTGAAAGTATCTTGTCTCCTCATTGGTCCTTTTGGTCAGGTGCCAGCGAGGTTATCTTAGCTTCTTAACCCTTTACACGTGAAAGGGTTTTTTGCCCCTGGCCAGGAGGGATTTTATAGCACTGTATACAGAAAAGTGGTTACCCTTCCCTTTATTTTTATGACAGGCCCAATCACTTTTAAGCAGTGGTCCAGTTACAAAATCACTATGCCTGCTGCCCTACTGATGGAAGGGTGTTTCTGTGAGTGGTGTTAGGACCTGGAGCATGGGTGTGCTGTTCTTGTGTAACGGAGGGCAGGGGAGTCTGCTGAGAACTCGACCTCTGGCAGCACTGGCTCATGAACTGTGTGGGTGTGACATTCCCCTCTGGTGTTGTCTGGACCAATGATCTGCTAGGCCACTTGAATCCTTGACTCTGCTTCGCAGTGAGAACCCCCCTCCTGGGCTGTTCACGCACAGCCTCTGGCATGTAAGCTGCTCCCAGCTACTTGCAAGCAAATGGCATTCGCCAATATCTCCAGTCCCAGACAAAACCCTGGGTTTGTCTTGCAGTACCCATTTATGCCTGCTGGATGCTGCAAGCTTATGTGAGTTTGTCAATTTAACAAAGAAATTGAAATGTACCAGGCTTGTTCTCCCAAGGGGAGTCTCTGACACGCTGGAAACCAAACACACTGCTTCAGGCGGAATAAACAAACAGATGTATTAATTATAAAGGTAGATTTAAGTGATTATAAGTCAAAGCATAACAAGTCAGATTTGGTCAAATGAAATAAAAGCAAAACACATTCTAAGCTGATCTGAACACTTTCAATACCCTTACAAACTTAGATGCTTCTCACCACAGGCTGACTGGTTACTTTTCAGTCAGGATCTCCCCTTTGATCAGCGTTTCAGTCGCCTGATGGTGGTGGTGTCTGTAGATGTAGGTGGAAGAGAGAGAGCATGGCAAAATGTCTCTCCCTTTTATCATGTTCTTTCTTTCCTCCTGCCTTCCCGCCCCTCCCCCCACCCCCTTCAGAGTCAGGTGAGCACTACCTCATCACAGTCCCAAACTGCCCAAAGGAAGGGGGTGACCCCCTCGAGGGTCTAACAGATTATTTTGTTGCTGCCGAAGCCACTGTCCATTCTTCCTTGAGGCTGGGCTGGGTTTGTCCCATACCTGCCCTGATGAGGTGTGAACTGCCTCTCTGTTCTTGGAGAGTTTTTGCATGGGCTTGCTTTAAGCCATGAGGATACATTTTAAGCCTCATAACTATATACATGAAATTATAACCTATAACCTTACTATAACATTACTGTAACAATTACCATAACAACCATGCTCAGTACATTATGAGCCTTCTGAAAGCACCCAACAATTGGATACCACACAATCATTTTATAAAGATGAACATGGGGTATAAGTTGTTCCCCGAACGTCACAGTGGGTAAGAGAGTGGAGACTCCCTTGCCCAGAGGAATGAGTGGAAAGCAGAACGTAGTCACTCCTGGGGACTGGGGGCAGGGACTGTATTTTCCGTCTTCCCAGAAATATCTGAATTAGTGCCATGGCTCTACTCCCTCTGGGATTAACCCATATCCCTAAAAGGAGCATGTAACAGATCCTTTTTGAAGCAAACCTTGAAGAGTTTTCTGATTTCCCCACCTCAGAAAAAGATATGATCTGATCCTAGAGGGATTAATTTTTGTCATATTGGGCTCAATTACAGTTTTGTCACTAACTTTAATGGGAGCCATAAATACTTCTAATATAGTAATAATATTGAATTAAATTATAGAAATACATCATGGAATCAATATGATGAGGAAGTAAGGGCTTCATGGTTAAGCATGCACAAGTCAAAAATGACAAAGTTAAAATTGCATGTGCTAGGTAATAGCCAGGCCTCATTCATTACCAGTCTTGCAAGACAGGCTGTGAATATGGCAGGAGATCTTTTGGAGGCCTTGTCTCATTCACTGTATGCCTTTAATGTATTTTTCACTGCATAGCTAAGGCACACACACACAAGAATCTTCCTTAGCTGCATACATTATGGATGGTATTTTCTAAAATACCTAAGTATGTTTCAATGGAAGTAGGGTGCCTAACTCCTTTAGGTGCTTTGGAAAATTTTGCCTTCAAGTTTAGCAAGAAAAAAAAAATATATAGAACATACAGCGGTCAAAGGGCCAGATTTTTTAAAAGTATTTAGGGGCTGAACTGCCTTAGGCACCTAAATACCTTTAAAACTTTGGCCCAACAGGACCAAATCAGTTTTCATCAATAAAGGATCAACGTTTATTCTAATTAATGAGAGCTTTACCCCTGCTATATTTCAGTTTCCTTTCCTTAGCCATTTCAGCACTAGAGTTGTGGTCAAAGTAAATAAATAAATTAAATAAATCATAATTCCTCTTTTTTGTAGTAATAGTAGTAATGGCTTAGCCATTTGTACTGAATTTTTCCTGAAAAAAAATCACCTTTGATCAGAGAGCAAGACTGAATAATTTCAGCCCACAAAGGAATGGTTCAGAAATTATGAACTTTATATTTCATATATAAATGAAAGATATTATGCAACCTTAACTTCAGCAATTACGCGTGATCACAGTGTTAAAGCAATATTTGAGAGAGGAGAATCTGGTCTTATATAGCTATTATTTGTGCTTTAATATTTTTCATCTATGTGATTGTCCAACATTTTATGAATATATTAATGACTGTAGACTTTGTTAATGGCTTTAGTAGATTCAAACACAAAATTGGCTGAAACTTGTTCTTAATGCCTGGTAAAGATAGAGCATTATTAACAACAGTAAGAAATTACATGAAAGGAAAACTGGCTTTTCCACCATAAATGCTGCCAACTATGACAAACAAACAAAAACTGGTCTCCAAGATAGTAAATATTGATAGCTTCCAAACTCGATTTCCAACATCATTACACAGGTGTATGTGAAAAGATTTATGAGAAAAAAAGGAAGAAAAAGGCCTGTCTTTTAGCCACACAAACAAAATCAGAGAGAAACTCTGCAAATGGCAATAAGCATCCAGGAGAAAATGAAACAGAAAATACTATAACAATTTCTGTCTCTTTCTCTTTGTGTCCATCTCTCTACCTGTCAGTCTGTATATAGACCAAGACATCAGCATTATATCTGAACATGATTTCCAATCAAATGATGACTGAGTGTGTTAAAGACCACAGGTTTTATCCCATTTATTACCAATTTAGTAATGGCATAAAGAAATATATAGAAATTGCAATTTGGCAATAATATAAAAGCTCCAAAGGAATCAAGGTGTTTTGTTTTAGATTTCATTTTTATATTTATGAGACTACAGAAATATCTGTAGCTTGGGGGCAGGGGAAGTAAACAGAATGTCTATTTGTTACTGACAGATTCCGGTTAATCCATAGCCCCAAAGGCTGATAATTAAAGGATTTTAGATGTGTTTCCAGTGAATTCAATTTGACACATTAGAGTTTATAATCCCTGTGACCTCAATTATTGAGTATGAATGATGGCAAACACTACTAATCCAAATGACCAGAGTCTTAATTTCTCAATAAAATCCAATACTTAGTTAACTAGCTATGAATGACCGTTATCTGAATTGCAAAATACCCCATCCTTCATCTTTCAAAATGGAAAAAAAAATGGTCTGTCTATGAAGGTCATTTCTTTTAACAATTTGCACTGCTAGTATTCTGAATTGCAGAGAAGATAAGGCATCAAGATTTTCTTTCTAATCTGCCTGTAAAGAAAAGCGGTAATAAAAAAATGTTTTCAGGAAAAAGGATACCAATTCCATACACTTTCTATTTAGAAATATAAACCTAAAAGAAAAACAATCTGCAGTGAGCATCGGCAGCTACCCCATATACTTATCTGCTATAATACCTTACATCAGATAGTTACGGAGAAATTTTCAAAGAAATGAGGGAGTTGGTTCAGTTAACCACTCAAACACTGGGGACCATATCATCCTTAGATGGTACGCAATGGCATTGTTCCAATTTAATTAACTATGCCATTGTGTATAATTTGAAGATCTAGCCCTGGTTGTTTAACCAAACTTCTTATCTTGCAAAACTAGTCTGGACATTTCACAATAACAGGTCCTCTTGACAGATTTTTAGTATCCCATTTGTCCAGTGTGCCTGAAAGTACCTGAGAATATATAATAGAGTATGGGTCCTCTGTGAGGTCCAGGAAGGGGGGCAGGAAATGAAGGGAGAACAGTGGGGTTGCCCCCTACTTTGTGTGGAAGAATAGATATTTGCATACCGGGGAAGCCCTCTGCTCCTGGATCATGGGGGTGGAGTCAGGATATTCCTCCTATGTATTTACTGTGTAATCACAGTATATGGCACTTATTACAAGTGTATACTGCTGATTAGATGGTTCTTACTATGAGATCAATAACTACCATATAAATTATGAATACTGACATTAAATCCATGCCTACTATCAGGGTAGAGGCTCTGATGTGACTACTAACTTTATGGCTCCTGCCGTGCATGCTCCCTACCGCTGTCCATTAGTGCTGATGAGAGTTGTTGAAGGCATCCTATTCACTGACTTCTACTGCCCTTGTACACGGGGAGATGAACCACATACTTCCTTGTTGCTACTAGTCTACACATAATGAGAATATTCAGTGCCCCTGATGGCTGCAGCTCACTACTTCAATGATAACCCACCTTTTCCCATTCAACTTTCCCCTACTTGTCATAGCTCAATATATGGTGAGTCCTCTCATCAGCCCAGATTGGTTGTGACTGGATGTACACTTGACAGGAATGCCTGTGATCCTAGACTGGATCTTCATGGCTCCTTTATGAAAAGAACTGACCTCTGTGCACACATACACACATACATTGGCTTTACTCCTACTACTACTTCTAACTCTTTGCATGACCCCTCACCCTTTCAAATTGTCACCCACTGGCTCTGCATGTAGTGGGACCCCAAAACCTTCCTTTTGGATCTGTGTCTGGGAGATACCCTTCTCCCCAATTCTCTCATATCATCTTCTGATGGCTCTGCTGATGGCAAGATCACCCTGAGCTCCAACCCAGCTCCTGTTCACTCCACGTACCGAAGGTTTCTTCAGGCTGTTTTGTCTGTGCCCGGTCATTGTTATCAGCAAAAGTGGAAAATAAGAGGGGGAAATGCTAACTAAATAAATTGTTTTAAAGTGCGTGGGAATCCACCCCCTTGCCTATCACTTGGGCATTGCTATTTATCACCACAGCTATTGTTCCATACTGCTGAAGTTCACAGCAAGGGTAAGGAGCAGGAGCATAAGGAGCAGGCTATTCCAAAGCCCATTGAATCAATGGAAGTCTTTATATTGACTTCGGTAAAATTTGGATCAGACCAAAAGAACACAATGTTGACATTGACTTAAGTAAATAATATTGATAATAATAAATAATAGTAATGGTTTCTCTGTTCTGTCATTATATTTACTTCCTGCAGTATACTCATTTAGTAATAAAGCATTGTCTTCCCTGTTATGAAAAACATATTGAAAAATTGCTTTTGCTTAGATTTGCTTAGATAAAAGCAAAATGGCTTTTGCTTAGATATTGTTGTTTAGAATATAAGGCTAAATCATTTAATATAATTTATTTAGTTTTCTCTCCATGATCTCATTCTGTATATCATTTGAATCTTGCAATTTGTGTGTCTTTTGTTTGTAAATTATTTTTAGAGGCAAGAGCCCTCAGGCACCCAAAAATGGTTTCTCCCTCTCCCTGTCATGCCCAGGCTGAGTGACAATCAAATAACAGAAAGAACAAGCAACACAAACACTTTGGAGTGGCGTGAGTATGGATGGAAAGGTTTGTACCCACCTTTTAATGCAGTCTGCTGTTCTGCTTCTCTCTCCAGTGTGATCCACAGCTAGTAATAGAAGTGTGCCTCAGGAGGGGAGGGTGAAAAATATGCTTAGTGCTTTCATAATCATGGGCTGCTTCCACACCAGACCATACCCAGGATAAATTAGAGCAGACAGAGAAGTCATCTGCCAACAGCCCCAAGTTGCTGTTACAGTAACCAGAGATCACCAGAGCACAGGGATGTGTCAGTTTTTGGCTTCTTTCCCTTAGCTGTGTACTCTATGCCAGCAGAAGAAATGGGTACACAGAGCTACTTTTTTAGGTCCACATCACCCATAGATTCTCAAATGCAGGGCTGCTTTGCACTGATGGAGAAGCATAAAGTTGCCCCACAGGGCTGATGACTGGGGGGTGGCACGCACACATACTACTCATGAAGACTTAATGAAGTCACTTATTTTCTGTGAGATGACTCAAAGATTGCAAAATAGTTCCACAAACAGGGACAAGAGCTATATGGATTTCTCTCCACTGAGAGAGAGAGTATCTTACCTCAGGCATAAGGTTCACACACATGCGCACACGCACGCATGCACACACAGACACACACACTTGTCGCCTGCAAGGGCTGTCAGCCCATACCTCTTTAGGGAATGATAGTACCATCCAATATAATAAATATGAATCCTTTGTATTGATTTTTATCAGTTGACACAAGCTATTGACTTTGCTCTTTGTTTTTCTATTAGTTTTACTTTAAATTAATGGCACATGTTTACTACAGAGAATCTATATCTGTTTCAGAGCTTTCTCTGATTTAATACCAAAAACTGAAGAACCAAATACTAGCACAAAGTGCATAATCTCTATCTTTGATTTTGAACATTTTAGTAAGTGTGGTTGGATAATTAACTTGACATCCAGATAAAACTGCCTTTTAATCAGCAAGAAAGGCTTGTTTAAGATTTGTTAGGGCCAACATTCTGTGTTCAAGATTGGGTTGCAGTTTTGTTATACTGGGTGAAATATATCAAATATCTACGATACTCTGTTAGTGCCTGTTCAAACTAGCATTTAAGTATATGTTTAATGGCCTATATTCATTAGTTCTGGATCTGCAGTGCTCAGGGGATATGTACAATACACCTTAAGTATTGTAGCTTCATACATGTTTCCCATCCATACTACAGAGTTTGGAGGGGATTATCCCTTTCTGAGGAAGATTTCCTCTGTGAATTCCTTCAGAGGCAGACTATGGCCCTTTTTTAAAGGCTGTGAAGAATTTGCACAATCAGTGAGCACAGCATTGATGAATATATTAGTGTAGTTATACTTGGCTATTTTCTTTAAGATTAAAATTGGCCCTTTGGCCAAAATTCAGTCCCTTGCACTGTAGGTGGGAAGAGCTGCTTGCCTCTGTAACTGGTGTAGTTTTACTGTATTAGAAAGGAGCAGGACACAGGGGGAGATAATATAGTAGGGGACACACTCCAGTGCAGATTTGAGCTCTGTGAGACAGGGAGCTTCTGTCAAGCAATGAGCAGAAGGTGGAAGAGTCTGGAGCATGTGTCAGCTTGGGGGAAAGACTAGACTAGAGAAACCACTGCTTTGAGATCTTCTCCTTTCCAATGGGGGATGGGTAAGGGACTGTGGAACCTGCTCCAACTGTTGGGCTGAAGTAGTCTCTGCAATGTGGCTCCATAACCGTATATGATATATAGAGAAAGAATCTTCCTACTTCTTCCCTTTGCATATGCACATATGTAGGCTTGGCTACTTGGGCACTGGGCTGTGGATTTTGGTCTTTAGAATATTGTTATGTACAAAGTATGTGTGTGTATGCCACATTTTAATACATATTCATATTTGATGCTACTGAACAGTTAGTAAATATACAGGTTCAGGTCCTCAGCGAGTGCAAATCAGAACAGCTCTTTTGAAGTAAGTTACTAATATGGTACACGCTCACTGACTTCAACGTGGGTGTACTGGTTGTGAATCAGAGCTGAATTTGACCCATATGATACATGCATAGCAGCACAACAATTTCCAACCATAACTATTATACCTTTTAAGTAAACAGATAGGGATGGAATATAAGAATGGCCTAAGAGTAGTAGAGAAAAGTGTTGAACTCTTTTGGAAAACTGCTTAAAGATCATTTGAGGTAGAAATAAAAAGCAGTCTGAAAGAAGCAAATGCTGATGTTGGACTCTTATTCCCTTTGTTTGAGCAGCTGCACATTGCAAATAAGAAAGGTATATTGATTTTTTTGAAATACATTTGTTTTTTGAAAATAATATTGAAGATTGTAAATATATGCAATTTACAAATATTTACATTCCATAATTTCTTTCACAAAACACTGGAAAGTTGAATTACACTAATTCATTTTTCCTTCTGCAAAGAGCAGCAGAATTTTACCTATTGTCTTTTCCCACTATTCAGCAGCATATATGTGATCTCTGATCACACCTCCAGTTAAAAAAAAGACTCAAGTGTGAAACAAGCAAATGAACTAAAACATAATAAAGTAAATAAATAACCACAAACTTTAGATAATAGGAATTCCTGAAAATACTCTGAGACATTAAAAAGATGCATGCCATAATGGATTGTTAAGCAGTGCTCAATTTATCATATTTGAATATCTGATTTAGATTTGTAATATAGTAGTTATGAATATATTTTGATGGCATTTAACACAAATTACACATAGCTAGGAAAATAGAAAGTTAGCCCTTTTGTTTTTATTAGACAAAGTATAACTACATGCACAATAAATATTTATTAGTTTTAAAAATTGATGTCATTAGTGACTAAAAAGTGCTTCCTTATGCACAATGATGTATGATTCATTTGGAATGAACATCTCTTGAAAGCATCATTATTTCAAAAAAGCATGGCTAAAGTTGAATAAGAAAAATTCATATGGTTGGTTTCGCAGCATATTCTATATTGATTTATGAAGGAATTAATTTACCATTTAGCTTTTAAAATTGACTATTAATAATTCTTGACATTCAAAAGAAAAATTCTCTTTTTTACAATTAAAACAAATCTTGTGACATTCTCAAAAAATCTGATTGTGTGTGTATGTGTATGGATCTTTTTTTTTAAGACAGAAATGTATTTTTTCAAACTTTATAATGAAAAAAAAATTGCAATGAGTTTAGAGAGAATATTTTAAATTTCCAATCTGTTTTTTTTTCAGAGAAAAGTTTATTTTAAATGGATTAATACTATCTAAACTACTAGTCCTCTACAACATATCATAATCTAAATCAGGGATCGGCAACCTTTGGCCTGCGGCCCACTAGGGTAAGCCACCTGGAGGGCCGGGCCGGTTTGTTTACCTGCTGCATCCACAGGTTCAGCTGATTACAACTCCCACTGGCCACGGTTCACTGCTCCAGGCCAATGGGGGCTGCGGGAAGTGGCAGCCGGCACATCCCTTGGCCCACACTGCTTCCCACAGACCCCATTGGCCTGGAGCAGCGAACTGCTGCCAGTGGGAGCTACAATCCGCTGAACCTGAGATGTGTCAGGTAAACAAACCAACCCAACCCACCAGGGGGCTTACCCTGGCAGGCCATGTGCCAAAGGTTGCAGATCCCTGATCTAAATAAGTGTCATTAAAGTGTCAATTAAAGTGTCAAAATTTTATTAAAATCCCAATTTGAAGAAACATTGAATTCTTCTTTGCCATAGTTAGTTTATATTGGCTAATATATAGCAGGATTATTAATTCAAAATAAATTCAGTCTATTAAGAATACTGAGTGACCTTACATAACTTCCATTCATAAATCTGTACTGAAATGATGCTAAAGTGTAAAATTATATATTATTTTTCTATATTTTCACTAAAAGTTTTATTTATTTAGATTGTGTTTTAGATAAGACAGAAACTCAATCAAGCTGAATTAAGGAGTGGGTCGAGATACGATAAAATAAGAAAGTATATATAATGAGGGATTATCTATCTATCTATCTATCTATCTATCTATCTATCTATCTATCTATCACCAATATACATGTATAGGCAAGATGAAGATGAAGAGAAGATAAATGCATAAATTCAATTATCTTGGCCATTGTGGGCAGTCAACAAATAGATGGGGTTAACAGGTTTATAATAACAGATATCTTGTAACATCAATGTATGGAGAAGAGACAATATTATAGAATTCTGTAGCATTGTTCAAAAATCTTTATGCTCCCCCTTCACTAATCAAGTAAATCTCATAATACCCTGGTGAGGCAGATAAAGAAGGAAAAAGTGCATTTGTGCCTCTCATAAAATAGAATAATCAGGAAAGCATGTTTGGGAGTCATTTTAAAAAAAAATCACACAGTTGTCCCTTCAGAGAAGGAGTAAGAACACTTCTCTTGTAATCCAGTTAACATCTGGGATTCAAAGGAAGACTCGGGAATCTATGAAATGGAAGCCTGGAAACAGGGATACCAGCATTAGGCCAGAGTATTAGGAAAGGAGGGAGATAATAGAAGAAAAGGTAGGACAAACACTGAAGAAGCAATGTGGTCCAGTGGATAGTGTATCAGCCTAAGTTTGACTCTGTGGAATTGGGTTCTGTTTTTGGCTCTTCACTAGTGACTAGTCACTTTGGACATGTCACTTCACATGTCTGTGCTCCTGCTTCTCCTCCCCATAATTTATCTGTATTTTATTTACATTTTGAGCATTTAAGGATAAGAATTCTCCATAAATAGTGTTTATAAAATGCCTAACACAATGAAAATATTGCTTTGGGCTGCTAGATGCTAAAAAGGCAACTATAAAGAAGCAACTAGTTCTCAAAAAGTCTTAGAAGCATCTTATGTTGTGGCCATGGGAACTGCAAAAGGCCAACAAACACACACCATTAGCAAGACCATTCTACTTCCAGCAGCAATAGACATATGTAGAATTATTTTTGGTAAACAAGCAGCCATGGGACTGAAAACCATTCTTATACCAAATGACACTGTCCATCAATGCGTGCAGAAAAAATCTAGGACCAGTCGATAGAACAAGTTAAGAAGGGTCAGTATTTTACACTATTTGATGAATCCAGAGACTTAGTCAACATGGCTCATCTTATGTGTTATATGAGATTTGTCAAAGCAGGTACAATAGCTGAAGAAGTCTTATTTAACAGGCTCATTCTTCTCACTAAAATCATAGGCTGTATGTAGTTGAGTAAAAGTCACAAAAAATGTCTGAACTCTAGTATCTCTCTTCAGTGTAGTGTCCTGAGTAGGAAGGAAGAAAGGAAGGAAGGAGGGAATGTAGATATGTGTTAGATTTTGAGGAGCCACCAATTTTGAAAATATCTGCAAAGGAACCACAATACTAAAAGTTGTGGAAACCACAGTACTAGAGAATCAGTTCTGAAAGTGACATTTGAAGACCACTGTCCTACCGCCATGATCAAAATGATTTGCCCAAAAACTCACTATAGAGGCAACAGATGAAAACACTGATAGAATAGGCAAAAGAACACAGAAGTGTATTACTGAGCAGTAAAATAACTAGTGAGAAAGGAAACCTTTTGCTAATTGGGAAAAATGTGAAGCCTCAAGCATTCTGTAAAATTTGAATTCCAGAGCTGTCAGTTACGTGGGGCCTGGATGACATCTGCCAAAAAAAAGTGAATTTCTAATTTATTTTAATAGAAAGATGAAGTTGTAAAGGTTCATGCCATGCTTTTCTAAAAGTATACCCCCACTACTCAAGTTGACTTGAGTCTTTTAAACAGCAACCTAAAAAAGACTTCTAGTAAACCACATCTTCTCTGAGCACCAATGGATGATGAGATAAAGAAAACATTGTAAGCCTTCTGCCATCTGTTTAATGACAACTCTGATAGCTAAAATGGAAAATGCAATACTGAATAGAAAGCACATCAACCTGCTTGACACTTTTTACTGTGGTTGCTGAAAGATGACATGCAGTGAAGACCATGGCAATTCCAAAAGTGTTTAATTAATTGTTTTTTCTTATTGTTATTTGACAGTGCTTAGCGCTCTCCTCTCCCAGCCAACAGTGGGAAATCTGCATTGCAACACCCTAATAAATAGCATAATAAATAGCAACATACCAAACAAAATGCCTGCTAGTGACAGTGTTACTGATGAAGACTGACTGCATCTTTATTAGCAACTTTGAGAAGATTAGAAACAAAAGTTTGTCCTCAAATCTACAGTCCAGAACTTAGATTCATATAATGATATGAAAGAAGAGCGGCGAACAGCGGAGAGGCTAACAGAGGGAGTTTACCTGGGATCTGTCTGAGAGGAGGTACACGAAGTGCTACATTAGGGGGGCTGTGTTGTTGAGTATGTGAGTGTCTGTTGTGGGGACAGTTTGTCAGTTTGACGGTGTGCTTGATTGTTTGAAAAGTGTGAATTGGGAGTGCTTTTTTCCAGGTGAGCCTTGAATGGGCCTGACTGTTATAAAAAGCCAGTCAACTGTGAACCAGCTGAGCGGCAAACAACAGAGAGGCTAGCAGAGAGAGTTTGCCTGGGAGTTCACCTGGGAAGAGCCCAATGAGGCTTACATCTTGCAAGCTTCTCTGAGTAGTTACTACAACTCCTGAGGAAGTTTGTAGAAGCAAGGTAATATGGATGGTGAGCGTTCAGCTGTTGTGACCTGCACAGGATGTGCCATGTTTCTCTTTCTTCCACAGGACAGAAGGGACTTTGTCTGTACAAAGTGCAAGCTGGTCTCCATATTGGAAGAGAAGGTTCAAGGTCTGGAGAAACATGTATCTACCCTGCGTTGCATAAGACAAACTGAAGATTTCCTGGACAGACGTGAGGATATGCTTCTACGGACACAACGTTCTGAAGATTCAGGCTGCGCAGCGGGGACAGATGGACGGTGAAGAAATTTGGCAGCATGTGACCTCCAGAAGAAGAAAGGGAAGTGTCCATGTATCAGCAATGCAGATACCGGAAAGCAACCATTTTCATGTTCTCTCCACAGGTACGAATGTGGAGAGTGTACTAGATGATACATCTGAGAGAAGGGAACAGAAGGAGACTCCACCGATTGGAAGGCGTGAGATGCACTGTCCTAGGGATGGGGTTCCATGACCACCGCTTCCAAGAGAAGGAGGCGGGTGGTGGTGGTCAGGGACTCTCTCTTCAGGGGGACTGAGTCATCTATCTGCTGCCCCAACCAGGAAAACTGAGAAGTCTGCTGCTTGCCCGGAGCTAGGAGTCATGATGTGATGGAGAGACTGCCAAGACTCATCAAGCCCTTGGATCACTACCCCTTCCTGCTTCTCCACTTGGGCACCAATGATACTGCCAAGAATGACTTTGAGCGGATCACTGCAGACTACGTGGCTCTGGGAAGAAGGATAAAGGAGTTTGAGGTGCAAGTGGTGTTCTCATCCACCCTCCCTGTGGAAGGAAAGGCCTGGGTAGAGACTGTTGAATCGTGGAAGTCACCAAATGGCTAGGCAGGTGGTGTTGGAGAGAAGGCTTTGGATTCTTTGACCATGGGATGGTGTTCCAAAAAGGAGGAGTGCTAGACAGAAATGGGCTCCACCTAACAAAGAGAGGGAAGAGCATCTTCGTAAGCAGGCTGGCTAACCTAGTGAGGAGGGCTTTAAACTAGGTTCACCGGGGGAAGGAGTCCAAAGCCCTGAGGTAAGTGGGGAATTGGGATACCGAAAGGAAGCACAAGCAGGAGAATGCAAGAGGGGAGGGCTCCTGCGTCATACTGAGAAAGAGGGATGATCAGCGAGTTATCTCAAGTACCTATACACAAATGCAAGCAGTGAGAACTGGAAGTCCCAGCACAGTCAAGGAATTATGATGTGATTGGAATAACAGAGACTTGGTGGGATAACTCCCATGACTGGATACTGTCATGGATGGATATAAACTGTTCAGGAAGGACAGGCAGGGCAGAAAAGGTGGGGGAGTTGCATTGTATGTAAGAAAGCCATATGACTGCTCAGAGCTTCGGTATGAAACTGCAGAAAAACCTGAGAGTCTCTGGATTAAATTTAGAAATGTGAGCAACAAGGGTGATGTCGTGGTGGGAGTCTGCTATAGACCACCGGACCAGGGGGATGAGGTGGACGAGGCTTTCTTCTGGCAACTAATGAAAGTTACTTGATCACAGGCCCTGGTTCTCATGGGAGACTTCAATCACCCTGATATCTGGTGGGAGAGCAATACAGCTGTGCACAGACAATCCAGGAATTTTTTGGAAAGGGTAGGAGACAATTTCCTGGTACGAGTGCTGGAGGAACCAACTAGGGGCAGAGCTCTTCTTGACCCGCTGCTCACAAACAGGGAAGAATTAGTAGGGGAAGCAAAAGTGGATGGTAACTGGGGGGGGGAGTGACCATGAGATGGTCGTGTTCAGAATCCTGACACAAGGAAGAAAGGAGATCAGCAGAATATGGACCCTGGAGTTCAGAAAAGCAGACTTTGACTCCCTCAGGGAAGGATCCCCAGGAGAATAACATGATGGGAAAAGGAGTCCAGGAAAGCTGGCTGTATTTTAAAGGATCGTTATTGAGGTTACAGGGACAAACCATCCCAATGTGTAGAAAGAATAGTATATATGGCAGGTGACCAGCTTGGCTTAACAGTGAAATCCTTGCCGATCTTGAACACAAAAGAGAAGCTTACAAGAAGTGGAATATTGGACAAATGACCAGAGGGGAGTATAAAAATAGGGGCAGAGCTCTTTTTGACCTGCTGCTCACAAACCGGGAAGAATTAGTAGGGGAAGCAAAAGTGGATGGGAAACTGGGAGGCAGTGACCATGAGATGGTCGAGTTCAGGATCCTGACACAAGGAAGAAAGGAGAACAGCAGAATATGGACCCCAGATTTCAGAAAAACAGACTTTGACTCCCTCAGGGAACAGGGCAGGATCCCCTGCGATAATAACATGAGGGGGAAAGGAGTCCAGGAGAGCTGGCTGTATTTCAAAGAATCCTTATTGAGGTTACAAGGACAAATCATCCTAATGTGTAGAAAGAATAGTAAATATGGCAGGCGACCAGCTTGGCTTAACAGTAAAATCCTTGCTGACCTTAAACACAAAAAAGAAGCTTACAAGAAGTGGAAGATTGGACAAATGACCAGGAAGGAGTATAAAAATATTCCTCAGGCATGCAGGAGTGAAATCAGGAAGGCCAAATCACACTTGGAGTTGCAGCTAGCAAGAGATATTCAGAGTAACAAGAAGGGTTTCTTCAGGTATGTTAGCAACAAGAAGAAAGTCAAGGAAAGTGTGGGCCCCTTACTTAATGAGGGAGGCAACCTAGTGACAGAGGATGTGGAAAAAGCTAATGTACTCAATGCTTTTTTTGCCTCTGTCTTCAGCTCCCAGACTACTGCACTGGGCAGCACAGCATGGGGAGGAGGTGACCAGCCCTCTGTGGAGAAAGAAGTGGTTCGGGACTACTTAGAAAAGCTGGACGAGCACAAGTCCATGGGGCCAGATGTGCTGCATCCAAGAGTGCTAAAGGAGTTGACGGATGTGATTGCAGAGCCATTGGCCATTATCTTTGAAAACTCATGGTGATCGGGGAAGGTCCTGGACGACTGGGAAAAGGCTAATGTAGCGCCCATCTTTTAAAAAAGGGAAGAAGGAGGATCCTGGGAACTACAGGCCAGTCAGCCTCACCTCAGTCCCTGGAAAAATCATGGAGCAGGTCCTGAAGGAATCAATTCTGAAGCACTTAGAGGAGAGGAAAGTGATCTGGAACAGTCAGCATGGATTCACTAAGGGCAAGTCTTTCCTGACTAATCTAATTGCCTTCTATGATGAGATAACTGGCTCTGTGGAAGAGGGGAAAGCAGTGGACATGTTATTCCTTGACTTTAGCAAAGCTTTTGACAGTCTCCCACAGTATGCTTGCCAGCAAGTTAAAGAAGTATGGGCTGGATGAAAGGACTATAAGGTGGATAGAAAGCTGGCTAGATCATCAGACTCAACAGGTAGTGATCAATGGCTCCATGTCTAGTTGGCAGCTAGTATCAAGCAGAGTGCCCCAAGGGTCGGTCCTAGGGCCTATTTTGTTCAGTATTTTCATTAATGATCTGGAGGACGGCGTGGACTGCACCCTCAGCAAGTTTGCAGATGACGCTAAACTGGGAGGAGAGGTGGATACGCCGGAGGATAGGGATAGGATACAGAGGGACCTAGACAAATTAGAGGATTGGGCCAAAAGAAATCTGATGAGCTTCAACAAGGACAAGTGCAGAGTCCTGAACTTAGGATGGAAGAATCCCATGCACCGCTACTTACTAGGGACCGAATGGCTAGGCAGCAGTTCTGCAGAAAAGGACGTAGGAGTTGCAGTGGACGAGAAGCTGGATATGAGTCAACAGTGTGCCCTTGTTGCCAAAAAGATCAATGGCATTTTGGGATGTATAAGTAGGGGCATTGCCAGCAGATTGAATGATGTGATCATTCCCCTCTATTCGACATTGGTGAGGCCTCATCTGGAGTGCTGTGTTCAGTTTTGGCCCCACACTACAAGAAGGATATAAAAAATTGGAAAGCGTCCAGCAGAGGGCAACAAAAATGATTAGGGGACTGGAACATATGACTTACGAGGAGAGGCTGAGGAAGCTGGGATTATTTAGTCTGCAGAAGGGAAGAATGAGGGGGGATTGATAGCTGCTTTCAACTACCTGAAAGGGGGTTCCAAAGAGGATGGATCTAGACTGTTCTCAGTGGTAGCAGATGACAGAACGAGGAGTAATGGTTTCAAGTTGCAGTGTGGGAGGTTTAGGTTGGATATTAGGAAAAACTTTTTCACTGGGAGGGTGGTGAAGCACTGGCATGCGTTACTTAGGGAGGTGGTGGAATCTCTTTTCTTTGAGGTTTTTTTATGGCCAGGTTTGTCAAAGCCCTGGCTGGAGTGATTTATTTGGGCATGGTCCTGCTTTGAGAAGGGGGTTGGACTAGATGACCTCTTGAGGTCCCTTCAATCATTCTATGATTCTGTGATTCGAAGAGAAAGAAGACAGTATTGTATCTGGGACACTGCCCACTCCAGAAATCCATACTAAATCTAACCCTTCCACAATCAATATCCTGAGATAACTTAGAATTTTTTTAGCGGTTTATAATTCTGCTCTGATATTGCTAAATTGCAAATGGTATTGCTGAGAAACAGGAAGAGTGTATTTTTCCCATTCACATTGGTATAGGTGAAAGTGACTTTGGATTTCCATAAGTAAAAGAGTTGTGGGTAATATTTAATTATATTAATGAGACAAAATGTATGTCTCTTATGAATAAAATAAAATGATTTGTTATAAAATTCAGATAAAAGATGCATTCTGTTATGTCGGCTCATTAATCTGAAACTGGGTGTATTTAGAAAAAAAAGTGTTTTTTATTATTTTATTTTTGTTACATAGTTAACATATGACAAACCAATATTGTTTCATTGTTTCTTTGTACAACCTTCTCTGTCTCTCTGTATCCATCTTATACTTAGACTGTAAGCTATTTGGGGTAGGGAACTTTTTCTGTATTTATACAACACCTAGCATAGTAGGGTCCTGGTACACAACTAGAGCTCCTCGATACTATAGTAATACAAGTAAAGAATTGGGACATTATTATTTTGTGTAGTTCTTTTTAGCAAACCTTTTCTTTCTTTTCCATGGTATTTTCCTCAGCAATTCATGTGTTTTCCTAAAACTTCCAAAATAAGGGTAAACGTCTGCTGCAGATCACCACTTGCATATCACTCAAAACCACAGCATATTAATGGAGAAATACATCTAAGCAGATATTTGTTGATAAAATACTACCAAATATTAATGAGCGAGCACTTTATTGAAAACAACTCCACTGGGGAGAGGGTGAGAGAAAGAACAAACTGCATGTGACAGATAGAAAAGGAGTACTTGTGGCACCTTAGAGACTAACCAATTTATTTGAGCATGAGCTTTCGTGAGCTACAGCTCACTTCCGATGAAGTGAGCTGTAGCTCACGAAAGCTCATGCTCAAATAAATTGGTTAGTCTCTAAGGTGCCACAAGTACTCCTTTTCTTTTTACGAATACAGACTAACATGGCTGTTACTCTGAAACCTGTCATGAGACAGATGTTAGTCATGACAAAGTGGGTGAGGTAATATATTTTATTGAACCAAATTCTGTTGGTGAAAAACACAAGCTTTCAAGCTTACACAGAGCTTTTCTTTAGGTCTGGGAAAGGTATTCAGAGTGTCCAAACTAAAAATGAGGTGGACCAGATTATTAGCCTAAGTAGTTAAGTTGTATGTAATGGTGAGAGGGTTGTAGATGTTAGTCATGTCATTTAATGCACTACTGCAAGTTGCTCAAATACTATGGCGATGAGGGTAGTACAAAAACCTGACTAGAATATCACTATATGCCCCTGAAAGTAGAAACTTCAACCACCAAAGCTATTGCTCTTACCAAAAGGTAGAAACTGAGTAAAAATGGGACAAAAAAGGGAAGACAGTGACCAAGAATTATATGAATTCAACACAGAATGTTGTGATTTTATAGAACATAGCAGTTTAAAGGAATTTCATTTTAACAGAGAAAAATGTTGGTGAAATTAAGAAATTGAGTAAGTACAGTATCATGGGAGCCTATTGTGATTGCCTTATTTATGGTGTATTTTAGGCTTTTTCCCAGCCTTCTTTCTCAACATAATAAAGACAAAACAGAACACAATTCATTTGAAAAAGATTATTAGTGATTGTGAAAAATTTGTGAAAAGACAGTTAATAAGATGCACAGATGATGCTACACAGACAATTGGATACAATTGAAGAGAATGAAAATATAAGAAGAAACCCAGATAGATTAGAAACATTGGATGAATATCACAAAATGAGAATCATTTTGGAAATATGCAAGGTATTACATCATGGGGAAAATATCCAAATTACAGATATTCGATAAGTGGGAGAAATCAGAAAAATCAGAAATGCTAAGTGAGACCTAAGATTGATAGGGGACAGCAAATTAGGCATGAACTTGCAATATTGAATGATGTCAAAAAGTCAAGACATTATGGTATGGAGTGGAAATTACACAGTAATCAGTGAGTATTCTTTATGTATTAGTCAGTGATTACTCTTTATCAATCTAACTATTCCAGGAAATATGCATTCATCTCTGGCACCATTTTGCCAGAAAGATATTGAAAAAACTGAACAGTGTTTGAAGAAAAGATTAGGTTTGGCACCTTTATTGTGATCAGGGGAATTAGGTCTCAACCCAGGAGACCAGTGTTATGATTTGGTGGTTCACCAAATGAGGATGCCTTCTTGTATTTCACATACAGAATAGTCCTCCATTTTATTTTACTAGCTAATGATTTGTGTGTGCTGACTTCATTTGTATACTTCATCTTGTCATTCATTAGGTGTGAAAATCAAATAGTCAGATTTACATTAAGTTGGGTCTAATTATTATTTATAGAGTGATGACTGTGGGACCAGTGATATGCAAACAGTTAGGAATATACAGTGAGTGTCCTAACAAACTTATGATCTAAAGGATCCACATGGAAGCAAAGTATGCCATCTAGCATCCTATCAGGTATAACAGGCTGCCTGTGTGGATCCCTCTGCAGCACTGGAGCACTAAATCAGACATAGCTGTTACACTCCATATATCCATATACTTTAAACATCCACACTACACATCAAACATACAGTGAAGGCTGGTTCAACAATAAGACAGAAGTTGATGTGCCAATTGTTTTGACACTTCACTGATTTATATGATATATTTCAGTATTTATTCAGCCATATAATAATTGTTTAATGGAAGTTTGATGAAAGGCCTCAAAGAAAGATTTGAATGAGGAGAAATCTTGGCAGGAATGAGTCTCTGGCAGAGCAATAGGAATGAGGAGGAATGGAACAGGACATAACTACAAAGATGTATCTCAAAGAGTTGTGTCTTACCTAAAAGTTGAGGAGAAGCATATATTTTTTCTGCACCCTTAGTAGAAATGTTGGTGCTTAATGTCAGTCAGCAAGGAACCCTTTTATTCTGATGCTGGGGGTGCTCTGGGGACACCCAAGCAATATTCACTAACTGTCAATCAAGCACTTCCATGAAAATTCAACTATTTTTTTTAAATGGTGATTAGATTCACAGGAATATCTTCATAGAAATTCAAGGGGATATTCAGAGGAGGGATATTGATAGGGCTGCTTTAGTTCTAACAGCTGATAGATTATTAAACACAAACAGAGATAAAAGCTAGCAAGTTCTACATGTCTAGTTTCAAAATAATTATGTTGTTTGCTTGTGTAGGGTGATATTGCTCATATAAGATGTTTAGATGATACAGTCATACTGTACAGATAAAGAAGGTAAACTCTGTTTCCATATTTCCTAAAAACTGCTGTTAAGACAAGTGTATTGTACAGGGTAATTGAACGTCCTGCAATGTTGTAGAAGTGTGGACAGAACTGTAAGAGGCAGGAGAAATGAATTATTAATATTATATGATTATCTGGCAGATGGTCAGGACCGTAAGGTGATAATGATCAAAAGTACAGGCATCCTTCCCATGTCAACATTCTCTTTATATTGGAAGGATGAGAGTTTGTGAAAAACATAGTGAAAATGAATAAAGGCTATCGCAATAGCTAATGTTGATTTAACATTGCTGGTTATTTAATTTATTTATTTATTCTGATTTAGGGAAATAATGATTCTTTGTACTTAAGGTAGAGTATGTGCAAAGATAGTCTAAAGAGAAAATATATTGTCTTGAATATTAATATGTTAGGCTAACCAATCAATACAAACCCATTTTTCAGTGCTACTGAAGGCTGTGATTTTAAGAGTATCTATTTCTGATTCATGTTAGTAACTTTATAAGCAAAAGTATTTCAGAAACCACCTCCATTACTTTCCATACATACCATATGCTGTGAATTAGCACTAGGTTAACTATGTGTATAAGCAGCAGCATACAGTGTAACTAACTGATGACTAAGGAGAATATGATGATATTCAAGTATTAGAAATGAGACAAATAAGACTGAGGCAATGGTATATAACTGTGCAATGGCAAGATATTGAGAAAAGGAAAGTTTCAGATCCTGGAAATTTTAGCTAACGCCAATGAATATGCACTTTGAATGAATTTGCTCCAGTTCTGAATTTTGCTCCAGTTCTTATCACTAACGGCTATGAGAATGCTGAAAAGTCTTCCAAAGGAAGTGATGGAAGCCAGTCCTGGACATCAGGCATTTTCTACATGGGTTAGTCCCTTCAGTATGCCTCCTGGTTTGCGTGCGCCCTCCTACAAGCACCACGGCCTGATAGCACATCAGCCTTAATGTGGCAAGCTGTCAGACAGTTTACCCTTTGCTGATAGAGGTGCTCAAAGCAAGAAACACAGCATGAACCTAAGCCAACATTGCACAGAAGGAATGGAGGCTGAACTGAGATTGGAACTGGGACTTCCTCTTCCTCCTGTTCCCCCAAAAGTAAGGCTACCTCCTCCACAAGGATCTACTAAGGATCTTCACCTGTTTTCAAACCATAGATTCATAGATTCCAATGCCAGAAGGAACCATTGTGATCATCTCATCTGACCCACTGTATAACACAGGCCATAGCAATTCCCCAGAATAATTCCTAGACATACCTTTTAGAAAAATAAAAATTAAAAAAACAGATCCAGAAGACCTGAAACCTGCCTGGCAAAGGAGAAGGCCCTGGAAGCTGGAGCCTAGGCAACACATGGTAAGGAAAGCGGAAGGCCTTAAGGGCAGTTCATGGAGTCACCTTATGTAAAGCCCTGGAATAGTGGCAAAAGACCTTTTTATCCTCCAAGTAGCTTCAGCTTCTTTCCCCTGCCTGGGTGTAGGGGAGAGATCAGATGTGCATGTGTGTGAGGAATAGGTGTGGTGTTGTGCTAGGGCAGTCACATTTACTACAGACATTACAATAAGTGCTTGAGCTAAACTCAGTGGCCTTCAGTGAAGTTAATTCTTTGAGAAATCAGGGAATTGTGAGAGGACAATATATGAATAAGCAAATATCCTTCCTCTCTCCCCCGACTTTCCTGCTCAGAAGTCCAACTGTGATGCCATTATGATAACAAAGTTATTCCTCCCCTTCCCCCCGACCTCCCCCCCTCATGAAAATAGGTAATTATATTTAGGTATGTTACATTCACAGGAATCTTCATGTAACTTTATAAAGAAGCAATGTGATTATTATTCATTGAAAAGTAAGTCAAAAATTGTTAAAGTAGAGTAAATTATATTGTTTTTATTACATTTCATTGTCCCTTGTTGAACTGTGTTTACCACAGTCACTAAAAACATTTAGATTATAGCAAGAATATAACTTCTTTCAGAGAATAAAAGAACATTTGGATCTCAATATCTTTTAGCTGATGTTTTCTTTTCAAATTTGTCCTACAATTCTGTCCATTCTCTCCCATTAATATGATGTTAAGAATTGGAAAAGAGAATAAAATGTTGGGTTCAGGGGAAGATGAAGAATGAAGAGCACGTTATCCATGTGCTACTTTTAAGCTCAAATGGCAATTCATTTTCTCATTTCTGAGTATTAAGGTTTCTGGGAATCTCAATATAGTTCTTCTGAAACAGCTCATAAATACACAGTAAAAATTCAGAAGCTTGTTTTCCTTGGAAACATTATTCCCTTCGACAATATGGTGCTTGTGTAACTCCTCCAAATAGTTTACACAATGATAGAAACTTTTGTACAGAACTAATTGGAACTGATCAGTTTGGAATATCAGTTTTTATCAATGCCAGTTGAGTAATGTAATAGTTGATTACCATGTGTGTGTAATTATGTTACTTTTTGATAGCTGTATGCAGCCTGCAAAGAAGATACAGTAGTAGCTACAGGTAATGAAGTTTCTCTGATAGCTTAAGTAGTAGATGCTTGTGGGTTTGGGAAGCAAAGGAAGTGAAATCCTGGCCCCACTGACTACTGATTTCAATAGAGACAGGAGTTCACCTCTAGGCTCCATATCCAGTGACACATGTTTGTGGTTTATCTAGCAAGTAGATTTTTGGGCCAGATCATTAGTTTATTCAAACTGGCATTGTCAGTAGAACTATTCTGACTTGTACCAGCTGAGGATCTGGCCTGTTGTTCATATAACCACAGTTTAAATATGTTTCTGTAACAGGCCATCAGGGCATATCTTAAATCACTTTCAGTAACATTATTTTATTACTTAACTCATTGTTTACATTTGGGGTTAATTATTAAGACTTTTCAAAAATATTGTGGTTTTGAAAATCTTCATGGGTCTCTGACTCTACAGTGTTAGGTGGTCCACAGAGATTTTTGTAATGAGTCATCCCTTAAAAAAACTCATTCTGAGATTTCCCTACTACTTTCATATAAACTTTAAAAGTAACACAAAATGAAAGGTGTTTTCCATTCCTTTTATGTTAGAGGGATAGAACACAGTATTTTACTAGTTAAGTATCTATGGAAGCAACACTGCTAACATCAATCTTCTCCCCCTCCTAAGCCCACTAGGGGAGATTGTGAAACAACCAGGACTCCAATGCCACCCATAATGTATGCTGACAAATCCCAGCACTAGGTTTTCTTCCTAGCAGGTACATACAACAGTCTGATCTAGATGTCACTCTGCTTGGGCGTGGTGAACATACGAAAAGCAGCTGGCTCAAACTTAAGCTGATACTGGTGGGAATTTGAAAATATTCTGAAAAGCTCGTGAGAACATTAACTTCTCCACATATTCAGGGCATCTATCCTGAAATAAGCAAAGTAGTGCTTAATCTGCTTTTAGGCTACTTTTACACTGAAAGCTAGGGGTGTGATTTCCCAGCTCATGTACACATACTTATGATAGCCTGGTGAGACCACCACCTGGGGCTGGTCTACACTATTCAGTTAGGTAGACATATGGCAGCTTATGTCAACCTAATTATGTCAGTGTCTACACTACAGCCTTCCTCCTTCTGATGTAAATGCCCTACTACACCGACATAATCATTCCACTGCCATGAGAGGCCTAAGGCTTATGTCAGTGTAGTTAGATCTTATGTCAGAGTAGTCCCTTACATTGGCTGTTGGCTGGCTTGTCAATTTCATGGCAGGAGCCATGAAATTGAAAAGAATGCCAGGCAGCTAGAGCCCAGCTGTCCTGGCTTCTCTGGAGAGCTTGGGGACTCGACTCAACTCCCAGCTGGGAGCTGGGGCAAAGATGCCCCTGTGGCGTTGGACCCCGGTTCTATCTGGGAACTCAGGTGAGAAGGCCCGGCAGCTTTGGACCCGCGCCTAGCTGAGAAGCCCCAGGGACTTGGGACTGTCTCCCATCTGGGAGCCGGGCAGCCTTGTCAGTTTCATAGCTATGTAGCAGTGGGAGCACAGGCACTGATAGCATAGCTTAGCTGTCCCGAGTACATACCTATCCTGTTCAGGAGTGTTTGTACTTCGCCACTGCTGACCATCCTACCGCAGCTACACTTCTATTTATACACATTGAGCTCTACTGAGCTATACACACATATACTCATTGAGCTACAAGTATGTGTAGCTACCTGGAGATCACACCCTAAGCACCCAGTGTACACGTAGCCTTAGATCCATTACTGGTCTTGGGCACAGATTGCTACAGTAGCAAAAAATGCCTTCTTCCTCTTCCAGCTGGAAAGGAAATTTCAGCCATTCCAATCAGATGAGATCATAACCAATATGCTCCATCCTGTAACTGACCAGCTCAAACTCAATTATTAAGTAATGAGATGTTGAATGGTTCATCCTAAATTGGTGTCTTAAATCAGGTTGCCCTGAAACAGATATGACAGCCCACATACAGAATGGCAAAACTTACCTAGGTATCAGGCTGCAGGTCACTCTGACCCAAGTTGTTTTACAATCTGATAGGTAGTTTTAAGCTGCATGGTTATTTCTTATTATAATATGTGGTTAATTAGGTAGCTGGTATAATCCAAATGTCATCTTATTGTTAACATCTTACAAATTCCACTATTTCCAAAGTTTCCAGCAATAAAGAAGCATAACAACTTGACCTAATTAACAGTAGTGCTTGCACAAGTTCAAAACAAGAGTCTCAAACAAACATTTCATTTTGACATTTTAAATTACACTGATATCACATCTGTGATTAACATTTTCTTTACACCTGCAAAATTTCAGTTTTGTTCCTCTTACACTCTTTACTTGTGGTTTCAATTGCATCCTATAAAGAACTATATTGTACTTAGCAATCATGTTTGTGGTTAAAAAACCCCAACCTTATATGTTGCTCTTATAAGCAATATATCTCTCCTTAGTGAATTTTCATTTTCTCTACTTAGCAGAGCTTCACAAATTTCCATGGGTACTCTGGCAAATATATTAACCATTATTTTTACATAACTGTGATGGACAATTGGAGTGCTAAACCCATCGTACTATAATCTTTTTATGACTGCAACTCATGCTGCCTGCGAATGCAAGTAAAAGCCAAAAAAAAAAAAGATAATTTCTATAACATTCAGTATTTCACTTTCTAAACAAAAACAGCAGGTTGGCACATACAATAGTAATGCATCATATACATCATAGTCTCATCATTCAACACCCAGTCAAATTCATGATCTATGGGATAGAATCTCACTAACCTAAAGCCTGATTCCTTAAAGTGAGACCCACCATGATGTATACAACAAGATCAGATTGACAGGTTCATGAAGCCTGAGCAATATTTTTCAGCAACCCTCAAAGATATTTGTGTGTGTGTGCGTGCACACACAAATGCACATAAATACGCTATAATAATGTAGACAGACTATAAAATAGCATGAAGGTGTTACTGGCATAATTTTAGGATACTCTGTTTAACTGACACATAGTGCCTCAATCTTTATATTGCACCAAAAAAGAATATAAAGACTACAAGACAGAGGATGAAGTGATTCATTCTGCAGCATCCTGGATCTGAAATGAAACTTAAAATGGCAGCTGCTTCACACTCTTTGAGGTAGGGTAAAGCTGTAGGCAGAGAGATTTATATGCATCTAAATGTGCATTCCAAAAAAAAAAAGAGAGAATGACCTCTCCTTTTTAATTGCTTATGTACATGCATCACAAAATGGAATCTATAAACAGAATAGCTAAGTAACTACGGCTTAATCAAAGAGTGAAGAGAATAAATGTTCTGGTAGTCTTGTGTGTGTGTGTGTGTGAGAGAGAGAGAGAGAGAGAGAAGTTTGGGAGCAGACAGAAGAGAAGAAGAGAGACAGATAGAGGCAGAAGAGAGGTAATGGGGAAGGTGATAGATACATAAGAATAATTACCCTTGATGATTTATATTGCATTTTTCCATTTTGTTATTTCCTAACATCTCTAAATCCCCATGCATTATTTCTTTTTACTTCATTGGAGCTTGCAAAACTTTCCGCTGTAGTATCATCTACCAATTCAATTTATGTGCTATTTACCAGCTCTTCCAGATCAGTAATAAAGATGTTCAAATAGATCTAATATGTCTAATAGGTCTAATATTAATCCAAATGGCCCTCCATTGAATACCTCCTTGCAACTTGAACTTCTGCTTATCACTTTGCTTACTGTCCTGCATCCAGCTTTTAGTTTACCTGACAGTGCTCATGTCCAAGTCAATTTGTCAAGTCAAATTTTGAGATATATTGTATAAACTCTTCATCTGCAGCTGTTGCATTCTCTTAATCTTTGGAGAGTAAAAAAATGCACTGTAGTACACAACTTTGATGTTCTGTTTCATCTAAATATGTAGGTCTCCCAAAATATCTGTTGAACCCACCAGAAAGGTTAAAAGAAATTCATACATATTAAAGTTCACATAGTGAGTGAGAGATCTGCTCACCTAAAGGAACAGAATAATAATAATAATAAATCAACAGTATTATGCTTAGGGCTGGATTATGACATTCTGAGGCCCTAAACCAGTGGTTCTCAAACTAGGGCCACCGCTTTTTCAGGAAAAGCCCCTGGAGCGCTGAGCCAGTTTGTTTACCTGCCGTGTCCGCAGGTTTGGCCGATTGCAGCTCCCACTGGCCGCGGTTCACCGCTCCAGGCCAATGGGGGCTGCAGGAAGGGCGGCCAGCACAGCCCTTAGCCCGTGGCACTTCCTGCAGCCCTCCTTGGCCTGAAGTGGCAAACCGCGGCCAGGGGAGCCGCGATAGGCCGAACCTGCGGACATGGCAGGTAAACAAACTGGCCCGGTGTGCCAGGGCCTTTCCCTGAACAAGCGGTGGCCCTAGTTTGAGAACCACTGCCCTAAACTATGTCAATTGTAAGAGGCCTCATACCATAAAAAATGAATTTATTATTTTCACAAAAAGGACACTGGATATATAAACACAAAAGCATTTATAAAAAGACAAAGTTGTAAAAATGGAATAATAATCTTCATTTTCAACAGCTCTGCTATAATGATGACATTATGACAGAAATAAATTTTAGACAAATTCTTTGAACTAATTGTGTATGTAAATAAAGTAGAAATAAACAATACAATATAAAATATACAAATTTTAAAAAATTACAGTAAATAATAACATTTACTAGAAGAGTTCTCGGGAAATTTTTCTTCTCTGTTGGGGTGTCTAAATTGTGGAATTCCTTGTCTGAATAAGCAATGAGACTCCTAGAGGATAAAAGATGGCAATAGAGAAAACAAGAGGCAATAGAGGATATAGGATGCAGATAACCCACAAGTTTAAAGCTCAACTATTAGTTATATTGATATGAATTACACCCAGGAAATAATCAAACCATCAGAAAATTGTATGCAGGTTGTATTTTCTTTACACCATAAATAAGGAAAATTATTCTTCTTTTCATATGAATAAAGGAAAAAAAATGTTTGAATAATTTTGTTAGGGAAATACAAAGTTTATCCAGACTCTATCTAAAATATATTTACAAATGTTTATTCCAATTTAATTTTTGCTACAAATCAATGAGTTGTTAGGATTTTTCTTTTGCCATACTATAAAAATACAATGTAATATGAATATGTGATTTATAAGTCTATATAAGAAAATTTTACATAGCATACTACCTATAATAAAATATTATCTTGTACCAAAATCCCAGTCTTTTTCTAGGCAGACATTTCTCTTCGCATTTGCTTCTCTATCCTCTGTCTCCCCTAGGACCAATAATTAATCTCGAGTAAACACCTTGAACACACAGAGTGACAACAAACTATATGCAACGAAAGAGAAAGAAAGAATTTACCAGAAAAAAAAGACTGGTAATCTGTAGACAGTCATTGAGAGAGTGAGAAAAACTAGCCTATATTCAAGCATATTTAATGAATATTATAGGCTTTAATAGCCTGTAAATCGTATATGCACATAGTTTGAAATAACTTGCTCACCAAGTACTCAGAATATTTTGACATATCTATATCTTCCTTCACTTCTCTCAAAACCCTCTATTTATCCTTTCGTCAGCCCTAGCTGATATTTACTGTGAAGGTTCCCGAAACTGATGGATGAAAGCCAATACAAATGTATCCTCCACACAATCCACTCGATCTAAGTACATAAGACGATCACCTGCAAACTCAGTCATGTGAAGCATGGATACTACATGAAGCAGAAAGCAGCGTGCACACTAAAATACACAATTGTATGTGTGTACAGATCAAAAGAAGAAAGAACACACTAACACACGAGTATGAGCTTGGCAGGATTGCTTCTTGACACTGCCATCTCCATCCTCATATTTTTCCTGATTTTATCAGCTGTGAGATTATTTATGTATTTAAATAAGTGATTAAGGCACAGTCTGAATTTTACCAGTAGCTGCTGGCCAACAAAACACTGCCTTAGGAGACTGAGCAGACTTACTCAAAGAAACACTAATTTTACAGGTACAGTTATCATTTTTCTTCTCAGCCCTGGCATCCCACCTGTCAATAATGACCAATTAGTGAAGGGTAAAGGTAGGGTAAGAGTATTTCTGTAACCAAATGTGTATATTTTTGTCATATTTGAACAAAATATCTATATTTAAAGATAATCTTTTTCCTACATCTCCTTTATTTATCAACTGATTTTGACAAAATTTGAAATGGGATCAGTTTTTTTCTTTTTTAGAGGACCCTCCTATTGTGAGGCCCTAAAATGTAGCTTAGTTATCTTATACCTTAATCCAGTATTGATTATACTGGTGTCAGAAGAAAATGCCCTCTTTGTAAGACAGACTAGTGTTCAGATGTTAAACATTAGTCTTTAGAATCCTTAGCAGGATAATTTTACCCCCACCTATTATAGAAAACATTTCCCCACAAATCTACATGACAGATTTCTGCCTTAATAAAAGAGATTTTTTTCCCCATCACATAAGCGCACGAGTATAGTTCCTCTGAATGAAGCGTACATTCCTCCTAATGTGGTAGTAGAGTTAGGCATGGGAAAAAGGAACAAAAGCAAAGCTGTTGGTGAGCAATGTGATCTAGAACTTCATGGAACACGATCTGAAAAGTCCCATTATAATATAACAACTTGATGTGTATTATTCTCAGTGCTGGCATATACCAGATAAATGTGCTACATATAAGTGGAGAAACATTTTGAGAAATAAAGCTATAGTCACTGGCTCCAAAGTAACCAGATGGTAACATTTTAATTATCAAGAATATGAAAATGCCAGGAGGAATTAGATGGGTGAAGTGGTGAATAAGTTTTTACCGATGGGGGTTCATGAATTTTCAGATCTTTTCAGAAAGTCACTTACTTCGATGGCACTTGAAACCCCTGCTTTAAATTCATTGCATCAGAGAAGAGTCTTCTATCCAAAAATCCAATCTGTTATGCAAAATGTTTCATATTTCATTTTCATGAGGTTTAATACAAGGCATTTATTTGTGTTTGTCATAAAGCAAAGCAGATAGTCACTGACAAAGAGTACAGGGGGAACAACAACAGGTTTTTTTCTGACTATAACCTGGGTTAGTGAAGAAATGTTCAGAAGTCATGTTAGATTCACATAAAAATGAAAATGACAGACTCTCAGAACACATTTGGAGGCTTGATACTTACTATACATACCATCTGTTTTTACTCTATATTAATCTTTCAGCTATATGGTTTAAAAACATTATATTTTGAAATACACCTACAGTTGAAACTGAGTGAAAACACTGTGTGACAATAGGACACCTTATTTCATAGTGATTGTCTGTTAGCACCAACATACTTGCAAAACATTTGATGCAATATTCAGAAAACAAAGTCAAACTTCTTCATGCATTACTTTAAACTTAGTACAGGTATTTCGCTATTTGGAAAACTGACACATTTAACTAGCATAAAACATAGAAGAGACTGGGTTCCTGGTTAACGGGATAAATGGGATCAAACTCTTCACAGAAGTGAAGACAAGAGGGCTGGATTCTCCATTGCGCTGAGGTCAGCAATAGCAGCTATTGGCCACCTGTTAGTGGTTCAGTTTAGATCATCGACTAACAAGATGTCAGATAACGTGGCTCAGTCAGTTTGTTAAACAAATAAATCAGCACAAACAGAGAGGTGAGAACAGTCCTGCAATAGTTTCAATCTGTTTCAAATTGTGAGCTCAACTCGGTACATATTTTTATCCCCCTTATTTATGACAGATAAAAAATTCCACAGATTCCACAGTATTAGTACAGACCTTGCTCCCCTTTTCTTTTCTAGTTTAATAGTTCACAGGGTACAAAAAATGGCTGTACCAATCCTCCCTAATACAATGTACCTAGCATACAATAACATTCCAAATATCAGTAGATCATACAGACATTTACACTGACCGTAGCTAGCATACAGTTCATATTTGGCAAGTC
This sequence comes from Caretta caretta, assembly GCF_965140235.1. Classification (NCBI taxonomy): domain Eukaryota; kingdom Metazoa; phylum Chordata; order Testudines; family Cheloniidae; genus Caretta; species Caretta caretta. The sequence goes on along the minus strand of NC_134206.1, from coordinate 71,835,601 downwards.
TCAATAAAATATACAGACAGATTCGACATTGTCATAAATATAAAGGGAAGGGTAGACCCCTTTGAAATCCCTCCTGGCCAGGGGAAAGCTCCTCTCACCTGTAAAGGGTTAAGAAGCTAAAGGTAACCTCGCTGGCACCTGACCAAAATGACCAATGAGGAGACAAGATACTTTCAAAAGCTGGGAGGAGGGAGAGAAACAAAAGGTCTGTGTGTCTGTCTATATGCTGGTTTCTGCTGGGGATAGACCAGGAATGGAGTCTTAGAACTTTTAGTAAGTAATCTAGCTAGGTATGTGTTAGATTATGATTTCTTTAAATGGCTGAGAAAAGAATTGTGCTGAATAGAATAACTATTTCTGTCTGTGTATCTTTTTTGTAACTTAAGGTTTTGCCTAGAGGGGTTCTCTATGTTTTTGAATCTAATTACCCTGTAAGATATCTACCATCCTGATTTTACAGGGGGGATTTCTTTATTTCTATTTACTTCTATTTTTATTAAAAGTCTTCTTGTAAGAAAACTGAATGCTTTTTCATTGTTCTCAGATCCAAGGGTTTGGGTCTGTGGTCACCTATGCAAATTGGTGAGGCTTTTTATCCAACGTTTCCCAGGAAAGGAGGGGTGCAAGTGTTGGGAGGATTGTTCATTGTTCTTAAGATCCAAGGGTCTGGGTCTGTAGTCACCTAGGCAAATTGGTGAAGCTTTTTACCAAACCTTGTCCAGGAAGTGGGGTGCAAGGTTTTGGGAAGTATTTTGGGGGAAAAGATGCATCCAAACAGCTCTTCCCCAGTAACCAGTATTAGTTTGGTGGTGGTAGCGGCCAGTCCAAGGACAAAGGGTGGAATATTTTGTACCTTGGGGAAGTTTTGACCTAAGCTGGTAAAGATAAGCTTAGGAGGTTTTTCATGCAGGTCCCCACATCTGTACCCTAGAGTTCAGAGTGGGGGAGGAACCTTGACAGACATATTAAAAAAAAACCCAGGTTATTTGTACAAAGTTTACCTATGAACAAATTTCCACTACAAACCTTAGCGTGAGAACAAAGCATTCTGGAAATATAGTTCATATTTATATAACTTAACATAAATACAAAATCTTCTAAAATATATAATATTAGGTAACACTGCTATACTCCTTTCCTGAGGCATGGATCCTGATCCTGAGCTAAGCCAGCAGCTGAATTGTCCTAATGTGCAGGTGAGAACAACCTGCTTATATCAGCTTAACTATCTCCTAGGGATAAAAACCTAGATTTACAAAATCTAGTGGTGCCTGAATCCCAGATTTAGGTGTCTAAGTCTGGGTTTAGGATCCTAAATCCCAGGTTTAGGTTCTATTAAGATTCATGAAACTCCCATGGAACTCTGCATACATGCATTTGGCACCTAAATATTTTCAGAGAAAAGTTCCCTCAGCACCTGTGTTTCTGCCTCTGGGGATGCACACTACTTCCTTCCTCTAGGTATCTGATTGTCTACTCCCCAGAGAGTTTGACAAATCAGGGAAGATAGCCATTCGGCTGCCTAATTCATATGTGGGGCTTGATCCAGTAGGTGTGCAAAGGGGCCACCTACTGGGTTGGGTCCCCAAAAGTGAGTCAGATAATGGCCAGAGGAGGACTTGCCTCATAACTTTTAGTACAATGGTTAAGGTGCTCATCTATGAGGTACGAGACCCAGGATCCAGTCCCCCTGCTCCAATTATTTATACACTGTGGAATAGCTTCAACCGAAGAGATTGAGGGCAACCTACTCTAGAATATCCAATAGCTAAGTGGTTAGACACTCTCCTGTGAGGTAGTAGATCCCTCCTCAAATCCCTAATCAGGTGGAAGGGTGACCTGAAGTAGAGCACTCCCATGTTCTAGCTGAATCTCTAAATACTCGACTTAAAAGACAAGGGATGTGGTCCTCCTCCTGGTTTCTTGCAAAAAATAATTTAAGCACCTAATGCCAAAGAGGGTCCAGAGCTGAGTCTGGCTAGTAGAGATAGGTGCCTTCTTACAGACTGAACTGAAGCAATTAGCTTTGTGTAAGGGTCAGGGTTTAGCGTGCACACCCCCTCATCGGTATCTCCCATTGACTAGTTTAGGAGGCTCAAGCTGTTTTTTGTGAATCACAGGTTAAGGCATCTATCTCTTCTCATTCTCTTTTTTGCAGTGTGTTCCTGTGATTTTCTAGGGAGACACTAAAAGTTAGGAGTTGTAACACTGACCATGAGAACACACAAATACCATTCTGACTTTAAGCCAAAGTGACTATATTTTCAGAATAAGAAAGCACAATACAACTCTGGGAACAACATTTTTTTAGGGTTGTAATATACTCAAGAGCTCTATGTTCTGGCTCCTTTCTTTAATCTGCTGTTTCTGGGTCAGAAAATTTCTGCCCAGGGAGCCACAGCAGGAGTTTTAGTTTTGCATTATCTAGACAGGGTCATTGAGTCGCCTGACTCACATTGCACTAGTGAGTTATGAGTGAGAGTTATGACAAGCTTTAGTTTTGGTTGAAGCAAAACCTGTGATATAAGTGCAACATGGTAAACATGCTTCATTTTAGTGTAGAAATGCATCTTGAACAAACATTTTGTAGTAATAAACAACCTGAACATTTTCACTGATTAAATGAATAAAACCCAGTACAGTTCAGGCTCCCGAAAGACGTTCACAGGACAGCAGGAAATCATAGGACATAATGGTACTGTCCAAGTAAAATCAGGACATATAGTCTCTTTACCCAAGGATCATTCCACTGTATCAGGATCATTGGGGTGTCTTACACTTCAGCTCTATCCCTGCCATACTCCCTATTTGACTTGTTGGAATTCTCAGCTGCCTGGTTAAGGAATCCATAAGTCTTCTTTGTGCATCTGTAACGGTGATTACTCATAGAATAATGCATTACTCAACATGAATAAGTATATCAATAGGGCTCTGTGCCGGGGAGAGAGACTAGTGGGAGTGAGGAGATGTTTTCCCTGTTATTTTTTCTTTTATGCTCCATTTTATCATTGAAATTATTGAGTAAAGAAGAATCTCGATGAAACTTGTTCTTTTTAATGTCACATTTGGCCAGAAGTTTTACCTCTTGAAGTTATTTTTGCCATTGATAGCAGTAAATGCAGGCCCGTTATTTTGCAGGCCTCTTACTTCAGCATTTATATGTATATAATTATATTTCCATATGCAGCAAATATATCAAAATACCAGATTAGAAATCTTGATGTATTTCTTCTTGTTAATATTTATTACTTATGTTCCAGGGTGACCATAATATCCTGGGAGAAGGCAGCAGCAGCACTGCTGGAAGGAACTCACAGTGTAAGGGCTTGTGTACAGGGGGGGAAAGCTCAGAATAGCTATTCTACACATGAAAGTTCTTATTCTGCAATGGGTACCTTGGTGGGTATGTGTACACTGAAATAAAAGATCTGCAACACTGTGTCTCAGAGCCTAGGTCAAAATTGACTCGGGCTTGTGGGGTTCAGGCTGCAGGGCTAAAAATAGCAGTGTAGACATTTGGACTTGGGCTGGAGCCCAGGTTCTGAAACCCGCTGGGGAATGGGTGTCTCAAAGACTGGTCTCAAGCCCAGATCCAAAAGTGTACCCTGTTATTTTTAGCCCTGCAGCCCAAGTCCGAGTCAATGCACCTGGGTTCCGAGACTCAGTACTGCGGGTTTTTTCTTTGCAGTTTAGACATACCTTGTATGACTTAGGTTAATACACTTTGGAATTGGATTAACCTAAATAGCAAGAAGGTACTCTTAATATGGAATAAGAATGTTACATGAGGGGTTAGTGTGGAACAGCTATTGTGCTTTTAGACTCTCACCCTAGCTATTTCATTCTAACTTCCCTATGAACTCCCTGTGCAGAAAAGCCCTAAGGAAGTATCATAATCATTCCAAAAAGAGACCTGTAGTGCGTTCCTCCCCTGATATACAGCAGACTGCTGTAATGCTGTTTAAAACAGCTAAATTGTTCTGAGGTATGAGGTGCTAATAAAATATACTTTGAATTATTTCCTAGTTCTCATATTTCTCTTCTTGCAAATTCAGAAGGGTAGATATTAGAAATATATTTTACTACCTTAATCATCTGAGGCAGGTTGGAGAGCAGAAAGGTAATTTCTAGTAGATAGTTGTCCCTGTGCTTGGAGGTATCTTCATTAACCTTTAAACTGTTTAGCATATCTTTATTTTTTCCTCCTAGCCAGATCCTGTCTTTAATTTTCAAATTTGATGTTTCAGCTTAAAAAGGTGCAATAACTTTTCTGGTGTGCCTCCCACCCCCATGCCTCTTGGAATGCTTACAAATTCATATTTTTTTTTAGCCTTGAAAAAAGCACAGCTTGGCACACGATCTATCACCTTGACACATGCTTTTAATAATGTCTGTAATGATCTATAGGAATTATTTATTTAAATTTCATTTTCATTAGAGAAATATGTTTACTATGCAAATGCACAAAAAAACAATATTCTCCACTACAACTGGTCCCATCAAACTCCGTATAAATCACATCAGTTGTTAAGTAAGATAATTGAAAAGTCTCAAATTAATATTGGTAAGTAGCTCTTGGTCTGGAATTCCTAAAAAGGAAAAAAAAAACAATAAATAAAACCATGGACAACATGTTTAGAGTGCTTGCAGATCCTGAAGTGAATTCTGCTTTCAGTTACAACTGTGTAATATCCAGCAGGATTTGGCCCACTCTTTTTAAAGCTTAAAGCAAGGAGATTACATTAAAACCAATTCTTTATTTGCTTAAAGTTAAAAATATTCCCTCGGGTTTATTCACCACCTTTTCGCATTAGAAGAGAAAAGAAACACACCCAACAACATAATATTTTCATCCTCCATTTGCTTTCCAGAACAGTGCAGGAAGATCACTGTGGTACCAATCCTGGACCTAGCTCCAGGCAGGCAGATTCCTGTGCCTACATGGCCAGGTAGATTCAAGGGTCTGACCGTGTGAATCCAGCTGCAGCAACAAGACCTGTACTTAGCATGGCAATTAAAATCAAGGGCAATATATTGTAATGGGTGTAAGCCTGGAGACTGAGAAGTGTTATTTCACAGAGATTACTGGAGTCAAAATATGTCAATAACTTTTTAAAATGTATGCCTTTTAGATGTAAATATTACAAAAATCTAAATTAAATAATAACATTGCCACTAAAATATCTTTTATTTTCTACAGATTATGCTTTTGTACTATTTTATCATGTTTCTGAATAACTCTAAGTAATAGATAATTATTGTAAAGAGATTACGTTTTGATCTGTTTATCCATATTAAAGTCTAACTATAATCCATCACCAAGACAGAGATAATGAATATGGAATATCAGAGCCCAAACATGTTCTATGCCTCACCCTTACACACAAGAAGGAGTGATTTAAGATTCAGAAGCAAAGTACATGAGTGTGTGGGACTACTTCTATACAGAATGGCTCAGGGTTGCCTGGAACTAATGTCTTTGATGGCTTTTTGAAAGAAATATACAATGTCTTTTATCACAGATTGATAAACATAAAATTAATGCTCTTTTCTATATGGCCAGGAAAAGCACAATTTTGTACTGTTTCCAATGTAGGAGAAAAGCCAGGAGGTTACATATTCATGGGTCACTATGCCCAGATGTGAACACTAGGATGGGATGCAGACCACTGACTACTAGCAAATGAGAAGAGGCATTTATTATCTCCATGGTGATTTAGGCATTGAGTAGAAGTGAAGAGTCCACAGATTAAGATGATCTGAAGAGAAAGCAGAGTATAAAAGGACACCAAGGCCTTGTAAGATACCTTCAATAGTAGGGGAAACCATGGAGTCCAGATCAAGGTCTTAATATTCAAATACCTCCATGGTCCTAATTACCTGAGAGATTGCCTATTTCTCCACCACCATGATCTTCCTTAATAACTCAGTTTCACTGGACCAGTTAAGGATTTGGTACAGAGTACATTGGGTCTTTCCCCCTCTTTGATGGCATCATCCTAGATGTGTAGAAATTCTTTGTGTCTGAATCTGCTGGTATCAGAATTATGTTTCTACTACCGGCCCTTGAGTTTTCTTCTTTCCCACCAGGAACCATGACAAACTGTGTGGTCAATGACATAAGAGAGGGTGTTGTAGTGCTAGAATAGTCAGCTAGTGGTCTCACTAGTTTTGTGAATTATTGATCTCTTGTTTGGGCAGCCTTGTATAAGTAAATTTTGGAATAGGGTAAGGTCCCAGAGGCTTTAAGTTTCAGGAGTGGAGCATGGCAATAGTTTCTTCCTGCCTTGTAATGAGGAAAGTTTGATTTCTGCCTGGAAGAAGAAATGATCTCACTCCGTTAAGGGGTGGGTTCTTGCATTTATATTAATGGCCATACCCACCTAAGGATGCAGACCAGATCATGGCTAGCTGTGTCTGTGTCTCTGGAGATTACTGGTGAGAACACAAAAATAGACAATTAGCTTAGGTGCTTTAGGACTATTTAATGACAGGCACTGTCTCAATTAGCTCCTCTGGGAATCCTTTGATGTCAAAATATGGCCAGTGTGCTCATCACCCCGAATATTGTGCTGTTCTGGGAAAGGGCAAAACTGGTGAGTCTCTTCCTCAAATGGAAAAGATTATTCTTTTAATGATGCAAACCTTTGTCTGTTCATAGTTGGGTAACGGAAATGCAATTATCAGCCTACTTGATGTGGTGTTAGTACCCTACTATAGCAGGTTCATCGTGGCAGAGTGAAGACCTTGCTCTGCTTTCTGCTGGAAGGGGGAGGCTCTCCTTTGTGCTGGTAGTGGGCAGAAAGAAGGTGGGAAATGATGTCACTGAGTCAAAACAGAGCTTTTTAAGTTCACTTCAGATGTGCTACCTTTCTTTCCGGTTCCCTGGTGTGCGGAACGTGTCCTTTCCTTTGTGCTGTTTCTATGAGAAGGAAACAGATTCCCTAAACATGCCTAATCATCCTTCCATCCTCCTCCAGCCCCTGGATCATCTTCTGTAGGAGCTAGCACACAAAAGATCCCCAGCCACCCTTCTGCCAGCTTATTTTCTGCCTTGAATGGATCCTTCTCTGACGCCACCAATGAAAAAGATCTTCAGCCAGAAAGTGGTAACATCTATTGTGGAAAGGAAACATAACAATACATTCAACATACTTTAAATTATAGTTTTCAAATAAAAGTCCAAAGGTGCTGTTTCTTTCATTTTGTTTTTTAACTTTACAGAAATCTTCATATTAAAAAGAAAAAGTTGTAACAAAGGGTTTTAGATTAATATTTTCTGTGTGATGACCAGAATTTTAGCCATGCAATCTCATTAAAGTTAATGGGACTCAGACAGCACAGCTAAATATCAATGCACCCTGCAGAAAGCATGCCCTGAAGCATCAAATATAAGGCAATAAGAAAAATGGCTTAGGAAACAGGCAAAAAGACAATTAGATAGACGACAGAAATACCAAATATGAATAGATTCTTAAAAGTTATGGCTTTTTCTTAAAAAAAAAACCTGCTCATCTCCAAATTTAGGGTTATATAATACCCTTCTAGGGAGAATGTGTAGAAAAATCAAAGCTTTCTTGCAAAACAATATTGTATTATATTTGTGGAAAAATCATCATATGTTCCCTTAGAGCAGTGGTTCTCAGCCAGGGGTACATGTACCTTTGGGGGTACACAGAGGTCTTCCAGGGGCTACATCAACTCATCTAGATATTCACTTAGTTTTACAACAGGCTACATAAAAAGCACTAGAAAAGTCAGTACAACTAAAATTTCATACAGACAATGACTTGTTTATACGGGTCTATGTACTACACACCAAAATGTAAGTATAATGTTTATATTCCAATTGATTTACAATTATATGGTAAAAATGAGCAAGTGAGCAATTTTTCAGTAATAGCATTCTGTGATACTTTTGTATTCTTATGTCTGATTTAATTCCTCAAGGGCCTCCTTCAGTGGTATTGCTATGGGTATAGGCCTGCCCGAATTTTGAGGCCCTCAAAATGCACTGGTAAATCCTTGCCAAACCCTTCCCTAAAGCGCCTTACAGCAATACTAATACAGATTTCCCCTGTAGGAGAACTAAGGTTACAGACTGGGAGTGGATGGGTCATTACACAAAGTAAAACTATTTCCCCTTGTTTATTCCACCCCATCCCCACTCCCCACTGTTCCTCAGACATTCTTGTCAACTGCTGGAAATGGCCCACCTTGATTATCACTACAAAAGGTTTTTCCCTCACCCTGCTCTCCTCCTGGTAATAGCTCACCTTAAGTGATCACTCTGGTTACAGTGTGTATAGTAACACCCATTGTTTCATGTTCTCTATGTATGTAAATCTCCCCACTGTATTTTTCACTGAATGCATCCGATGAAGTGAGCTGTAGCTCACAAAAGCTTATGCTCAAATAAATTTGTTAGTCTCTAAGGTGCCACAAGTCCTCCTTTTCTTTTTATGAAAGATTCAATTCTTCCTTTTGTTATAGACATACAACAACCATTTATGAACTGCAATGGAATGTGAGATATGAGACCTCAAACCTGCTAATGGGTAGGACTAAATATTTCCCATCCTGTATTGCAGGCCAGGATAAATAAATCTGTGGGGAAATACTGCAAGGTACCATTTATATATGTAATATGACAGCTGTTTGAAGCTGCTTAGAAAATTGGAATGATAGAATAAATCTCCCCACTGTATTTTCCACTGAATGCATCCGATGAAGTGGGCTCTGGCTCACGAAAGCTTATGCTCAAATAAATTTGTTAGTCTCTAAGGTGCCACAAGTCCTCATTTTCTTTTTGTGAATACAGACTAACACGGCTGCTACTCTGAAACAAACTCTAATGTTACACAGTTACTGAGGTTAATTGTTCTCATGTCTCATGGTCCTGTTGTTTGAGAGGAGATGTATATTTTTGGTAACAATAATGGTTAGGTTTTCATCATAATTCACAAGGAATTACTGTCACTCAGATTTATATTAATCAGAATTTGTGAAGATAATCCTTATTCAGGGGCTGTCTAATGTTTTTTTTAAGTATTCTCCCCAATTTAAATAATTTGGCCTTCCTTCTGATTTTTTTCTTTAATAAGAAAATGAATGACTGTTTACATTTGGAGGTATCTATTTTCTCCGATTGTATGCATAACTCACATTGACATTAATAGGAATTAAACATACATCACACTGGGTGCACGATTGTTGTAGCTTTTTATGTTTTGTTTTGTTTTGAACTTTTATTCAGTTTCTTTTCCCCCCTATTGCTTTGTGCTCATTCCAATATGGCCCAGTTTCTCCAATAGAGTCCTTATTCCTATGAAATGTTTTCTCTACACTTCCAGCCCCCTGCTGATTCTATCCTATTTCTCCCTCAAGGACTCACCCACTTACTCAAAGGCTGACCCCAACTCTTTTGCACCTTCTGTCTTCTCTTTAGCCCTTAGCTAAACTTTCACTCTCTATAGCTGTATTTGACCCTCCTCCCACTTCCCCCCACCAACTTATTACACCATCCTATGGTCACCCATCCCACCTCCTGCCCTGCTTCCCTTTGACCAGGATCTCAGAAACAACCACACACCATCCTCACCCAACCCAGGATTTAGACTTGGAAAAAGTTGCACCAACATAAGACCAGCTGAGTCATCCAAACAGGTCTTGGTATGAATACAAGGCTCAGTGCCTCCTCCATGATTCTATTGTGGATTAGTGTTTGAGCCTGTATTAAACAGCATGAAACAAAAGCTAGGGTCCTAAATAAGGCAACAGGTGATATTGGGAGACAGGAAATAAATGCTGACTACCTGGCACATGCCTCTTACTCAACCCATATTAGTAAGGCAGATATCAGAGACTTCTGAGAACAGGCTATCTTCCTGGTATGCTAGATACCTAATGATTAGAAAAGCTTTTTCACTATTGTGGCCACCATGGGCATGTCATCATAAAAGAGGTGTAGCTATTGAACAGAGATCACAAAGAGGCTCCAGCATAGAATATTGGAAATAAAAGTGAAACACAGCACTGTGGTTCAAGCATAAACTGAAAATATATATGTACACTGTGACAGAGCTCACACAAAATAGGAGCCAACTCAGTACTGCAATGCCAAGGTGTCCCAGAAATGATGCTGCAGTAGAATTGAAATTAGACAACAGTAATGTGCAATCATAGTTATATTGCATGTGTAACTCTCTGTGCCTACTCTGTTTATTTTTGTATCTCTTGAGACATTCAATTTAAAAAAAGGAAGAAAAAAAAAGAAACAAATGCACTTCAAGGTCTTCAATAAGGAGTTATAATTTCACTAAAATATTAATATTAAAAAGTGAATGACCGATGTGAAGAACATAAGTTATTTATTTATACTACAATACAGTATATATTCAGCTGCTTTAGAATAGCAGATTAGTTATGATTTTAAATAAATCTATTATTTATATTTCTACCCCAAGACTATCTCCTTTTTAATAATGGAAGGTTATAAATTTTTCAGCCATAATACACATCTGTGAAGTCCACTTGAGAGATTACCAGGTAAACATTGCACCTTAGAACAATATAAGACACTTTGGGGAATCATTTTATGCTATGATGGATTTGTAGAATACATTTTTTAACTAATTTAGAGCAGTAGATGGTGCAGCGAGTTAATGCATCTATGAAGATTTGAGCTCAAATTAGACTTACGTTACAACACATCAGAGGAGTTTGGCATTCTCAGTCAGTTCTCGTGGATATTTTCCCACTGTGATAAAAGAATTATTATTTATAGTAATACTACTACCACTAATAAAATACTACTACTACTAATAATAATAATAAATAAATAGTACTGCAGGATTCCCCATAAGTACAGTGAGGTACAGCTCCTGCAACAAAGAGCTTGCAGGATAAAGTTCTTAAAGAATGAACTAGGAGCATAGGTCACATTCACCTCCAGTCGGACTAAGATGTTTTTTAAAAAATTTACCCACAGTCTAAAGTAAAAAAAAAGTAGGCAAGGGATGGAGTGGGGAAGAAACATGGCAGCCAAGTGAATAATATGAACTCTTAGTGGGGCCACAGTTGCGTTGCCTTTCTTCCTCATTTTTTTTCTCTCTCTTTCCTGTAAAGTTTTGAGCACCTGACCCTATAGGTAGCCGTGGACTTTGGAATACAAGCAGCTTTTCCAATGCTTAATTGCAACACCTTTTTCATCTGAACAAGCACATTCTTAAAACAAAAGAAGGGTTCAGAATATTATAGTTTCCTAGCTCACAACTGTGCCATCTCTTTTTAGGGACTCACTAGTGAAATGAATTGTAAAACTCTCAGTGTCTGAAACTAAAATAGCAAAATGTCAATTTAGGCCATTTTTTCCCCACCTACTGATTTAAGGAGGAAATAAAAATATGTGGGTTTGATCTTGGATCCCTGCATAGACACCACATGTGCTAATAGCATGCATACGTTAACTGGCTTTACTAGAAAAATGTATCAGTATGGATCATTCTGTAGTCATTCCACTTTTTATACATATCCACTTGCTGTGACTCAGCCTCTCACGCTGATTTTTTAACAATATATTTCAAACATATATGTTTCAATATTAAACTAGCTTTATTTCCAGGCAGGTGTATGATACAAGGTGGATTCAAAATGATAGTTAATTAGGTTATTTTACTTATGCCTTTACTCTTAGAAGCTCTAGTGTACAAATTTAGATTGGAGATCTGTAGTAGCAGCTACCCTAATTTGTAGTGCAAGTAACAAGAGCCATACGTAGGACAGAACACTCAAAGATTAATACACATTTTAGGCTACATCTGGTATTATTTTTTTTCCAAATGTGGCAAAATATGCCTGGTATTGTGAAGGCAGGAGGTAAGACTCTGAAACATGAATTCTCATTTTAGATTTTTACATTTTTAATACTGTATATCTTCAAAAAATGAAGCAGATTATTTTGACCCCTGTGACAGGGTTGGGCCAGATGCTACAGGAGAGTAATAATAGAAGGCAGATCTATCAAGAAGCTGCTAGAATCAATTAAAGCAAGCTAAACAGGGCACCTGGGTTTTAAAAGGAGCTCACTTCAGTTTGTGGTGCACGTGAGGAGCTGGGAGCAAGAGGTGCTAGGAGCTGAGAGTGAGAACGCATACTGTTGGAGGACTGAGGAGTACAAGCATTATCAGACACCAGGAGGAAGGTCCTATGGTGAGGATAAAGAAGGTGTTGGGAGGAGGCCATGGGGAAGTAGCCCAGGGAGTTATAGCTGTCACACAACTGTTCCAGGAGACACTCTAGACAGCTACATTCCACAGGGCCCTGGGCTGGAACCCAGAGTAGAGGGAGAGCCCGGGTTCCCCCCAAATCCTCCCAACTCCTGGTCAGACACAGGAGGAGTTGACCTGGACTGTGGGTTCACAAAAACGGCCAAACTGAGAGCTGCTGTGAAGCTCCAAGGTGAGCAAATCCGCCAATAAGTGCAAGACCCACCAAGGTAGAGGAGGAACTTTGTCACACCCCCTACCTAATTTATCTGTGATATTTAAAACTAGTATTAGGCCATAAAATGAACACTTTTTCTCTATTAATTTACAAGAGTTCAAGATATTTACCTAAAGCCATTTACTAAATAACTAAAATAAAGAAGAATTCACCACTCATATTTGCTGTTCTTTCATGGCCATTTTCTGAGAGCAATCAAACATTCCAATATTTGCTGAACATCATTTTGAACTAAATATTTGTGATTCATGCTGTATCTATTAGTTCCCGTATCTAATCCTGGGGGTATTCTGTGCCAAAAATTAAGAATTCTGAACCAAAAAATTTAAAAATTCTGCACATATTTTAAAATTCTGCAAAATTCTGCACAATTTATTTGTCAAAATAATACACCATAATAACACCTTTTTCAATTGTTTTGGTAATTTATTTCACAATACCTGTCATAAGTATGTCTATAACAATATAGACAACAAAAAAGTTTTTTCCCAGGAGGAGAGAGTTAAAAAAATCCCTATGACAACCCAGTTTCTGTTCCTCTGTTATGACTTTGCTGGGTGTCTCAGTCTGGGTGTCACATGTGCCAGCTGGGCACATCTTGGGGGAAAACTCAGGTCTCAACCCCCTCCCCCAGATCCCTTTTCTCCTAGAGCCCAGACGCAGGATGTCCCCCAGGCCAGAGACCCGCATTCCCCTAGCTTTCAGAGCCCAGCTCTGGGGCACCTCCAAGCCCAGACACTCACACACTTTACACCCAGATCCCAGCCATGAGGTGCCCCCCAGCCCAGAGATCCACAGTCTCTCCCCTCTAGAGCCCAGCCACGGGGCACCACCCTGCCCAGATACCTACACCTCTTGCCCCCAGAGCCTAGCCATCAGGTGTCCCCCAGCCCAGTCACCCTCGTGCTCATCCCCTACTCATGCTCCCAGCTCTGGGTACCCCCCAAATCAGAAATCAATACACCCCTTTGTCATAGAGGCCAGCAGCTGGGCATCCCCAGCCCATATACCTGCACCTCCCTACCCTCAGATCCCAGTTGCTGCGCTCCCTGCTAGCCCAGATACCAGCACCCCCAATCCGCCAGAGCCCAGCCGTGGGAAATCCCACATACTAGACACAGGCATTCCACTCCCTCCCAGAGCACAGGGATCCAGAGAGAAAAACAGCCTGATTCTGGTTCCTGGGCTTGTACAGAATTACCTGCATGCCTCCTGCTTCCTTCGGGGAGTGCTGGGAACTGCAGCCTCCCAGAACTCTCCAGCTTTCTCCCACTCCTTGGCAGCATCCTGTATGTGTAAGCTGAAGAGCTGGGCTCTTCTGGGTCCAGCAGCCCGTAGTGGCAGCCAGCAGCTCTGCAGCACCAGTTCTGCCAGGAAATATGATTTTTTTCCCGGAACATTAATTCTGCACAAATTAATTAATTCTGCACACTGGTGCAGAATTCCCCCAGGAGTTGTTGTTTAATTCATCCAATCAGGGAATAGAAAAATGTTGTACGATGTAACCTACAAGCAGAAACTGTAAACTTTGTATTGCAAATTCTCACAGTGAACTGTTCTGGAATGATGTGCAGACCAGTTCTGAATAAATTTGCAAATAATTTCCAATAACAAATACATTTTTAAATTTTAAGGCTGAAATCTTGGCTACAGTGAAGTCATTGGCAAACCTCCGATTTCCTGACTTCAGGATTTCCCCTTAAATCTGTTTCTGAGCAGAAAATCTGGCACAAATAAATTGTTGAAAATTAATTACTCAACTCTACGTAGCATAGATATAATGGTTTTGTTCTAAGTTGTAGCTCCCAAGCTCTGCTGTTATAGTGAAAATGCAGTTTAATATTAGTTGATGTTTATAAAACATTTCCAACATGTGAAGCAGTACACAATTGCTAAGTACTAATTTATTATATCAATTATTTAAAAATCAGTTTACAGTTGTAGACAGACGCGTCAGCTATTTTAAACTAGACTGATGTTTTCCAAAAACCTGAACTATATATACTGAAATATATATATTACTTCCAAAGACCTAATTCTGCACTACCTTCACCCTGTATAACCCAACTGACTGCTCATGAGAAAACCTGTCTCTGTTATACTCATTGACATTCATCAGGAAAAAAATGTCCTGGGACGAAAATCAATGGGACATCAACTTCTAAGTGCCGAATGGTATGTCTGCACTCGTGTTGGAAGATGTAACTTCCAGCTCCAGTAGACCTACCTGCACTAACTTTGATAGAGCTAGAGTGCTAAAAATAGAAATGGAGCCATGGCAGCATGAGCAGTGGGAGGGGCAAGCCACCCAAGTATATACTTAGGGTCTCAGGCAAGACTGTACTCAGGGCAGCTAGATCAACCTGCTGCTCATGTTACCACAACTACTCTTCTGGGTTTAGCATGCTAACTTATGTGGGTATGTCTATTAGAGCTTAAAATTACATCTTCCAGCTCCATTGTAAATCTACCCAGAGGCACTTTTGAAGATGAGACTTAAGCTCCACAGAAGCTTTTGAACATGTTACCCTAGTTAATATCTAGCAAGTTCCCATTTCTAATCTTATTCAATGGGCTAATTCAAGTTTCTTTCCCCAGGAACTTGAAATTAATGAATATGAAACCCAAGAAACTATACTTTGTCATTATTAACAATAGACTTGTAATAATGAGTGATAAAAACTCAGGCTGATAGACTGCTTCCCTTTACCTGATACCATTTTGGCATTTTTAAACTGACATATAGTTTCGTTGTCTGGGTATGCCGAAAGAAGGACAGGAGACATTTGACATGGGTGTAATCAAGCCGCAACTTTATTATTAGATGTCTGGAACTACCCAACAGATAACAGTGTACAGCACAGGCGCTGACTTTTCAAAGTGACGAGAGGTGCTCAACCCCAAGCCATTTATCTGCTCACTGTATACCTTTCCTATGGAGTATCTGCACTGGACATCTGCCCTACACTTAAATAATGAGTTGCAACATATGGTCTTCATGCCATGCATGAACAGAGCCCTTCCTGAAACCCACGTTGGGGAAGGTGAATAAACCCCAACTGCACCCAAGCCAATATGGCGGTAAGGGAAAAATTCCTTCCTACCCTCCTTAAAAAGGGGCAGCTAGAATAATGCCAACAGCAGTGTTGACTAAACCTGGTATTTTGCCACCTAAAAGGGAGGGAGGGTGGGCCCTGCTACAGCCTTGGTGTGTGTAACCAAGCTGTCCCTTTTAAAACCCTGCATTCCCAGGGGATGAGTCAGCAACCATGCTGCCCCTTTCTGCAGCAGTTTCCCCCCCTTCACTCAGCCAGCCAGAAAAACAACACCCCCCATGCCTGTTTAAAGGTGCAGGGGGGTCGTTTTTCTGAAACAAGAATACTTTACACATATATAGTGCCTTCCCTGATCCAAAGATCTCAAAGTGCTTTATTAGCAACTGTCAAGGTTCCTTCCCCACTCTGAACTCTAGGCTACAGATGTGGTGACCTGCATGAAAACCTCCTTAGCTTACTTTTTCTAGCTTAGGTTAAAACTTCCCCAAGGTACAAACTATTTTACCTTTTGCCCCTGGACTTTCGCTGCCACCACCAAACGTCTAACCGGTATTATATTATTAGGAAAGAGTCCATTTGGAAATGTCTTCCCCCCCAAATCCTCCCAAATGTTACCCGCCCTTTCCTGGGGAAGGTTTGATAAAAATCCTCACCAATTTGCATAGGTTACCACAGACCCAAACCCTTGGATCTTAAGAACAAAGAAGAATTTTAATAGAAGAAAAAGTAAAAAGAATCACCTCTGTAAAATCAGGATGGTAAATACCTTACAGGGTAATTAGATTCAAAACATAGAGAATCCATCTAGGCAAAACATTAAGTTAGAAAAAGATGCAAAAACAGGAATATCCATTCCATTCAGCACAGCTTATTTTCTCAGCCATTTAAAGAAATCAGAATGTAACGCATATCTAGCTAGATTAATTACTAAGTTCTAAGACTCCATTCCTGTTCTGTCCCCAGCAACAGCATCACACAGACAGACAGAGAGGGTTTGTTTCTCCCTTCCCCCAGCTTTTGAAAGTATCTTGTCTCCTCATTGGTCATTTTGGTCAGGTGCCAGCAAAGTTATCCTAGCTTCTTAACCCTTTACAGGTGAAAGGGTTTTTCCTCTGGCCAGGAGGAATTTTAAAGGGGTTTACCCTTCCCTTTATATTTATGACAGCAACAGTAAAGCCTTCACTATTCAATAACATCTTCTTTTCACTTTGTACATTGTTTTCTCAGTCTTCTTTCTCATTCATGCTATTACGTTTATGTATGTTGTTTTGTTTTCCTTTATAAGCTGCACAGACCTTATCTACATGATTTATAGCATATTTCTCTTTCTATTTTTATACAGAGTTAACTACATGCACACCAACACATGCACAAATTAAAATATTATTGTAGGGTAACTTTCTCTATTTTAAATAAATAATCTCAACTGGATAATAAACAACAAAGTGGTAAAATAGTAAATGTATCCTTTGAAAGGCATGTCAGCAAGCTCCTTCTATTAAGAGCAAGAAAAGGCAAAGGTAATCAGACTGCTGATGACAGTCTAGCCAGGGGTGATAATCCCCATTATATCAGATACATTTAAACAACTGTGTTTCACATCCCTCCAAAGCAGGCTTGCACATGTCACAGCACAAATTAGTGAAGTCTAAATTTCAGCTCAAGGCTCCATGTGTCATTTAATAGCATACATTTGCTAACCGTAGCCAAAAAGCAGGCTTCCATCAGGGACCTTGAAACTCCTCATTTACATAAGAATGGGAAGTTAATTGTGTTACAGATATTCTGACTTCCCCAAGGAGTTCATTAAGCATGCTGAACATGCTGAGAATATAACTTAACTGTCATTTCTGAGAAATCTGGAAAATTCAACTTCAGATACACTACCACTGGAACTAAAGTACAGAATACAATATACACTTGATTCTAAAACAGAAATGGGGTAAGATTGAAATCCACCCAGACTCTTGCTGGTATTTTCAATATATTAGCTGTTGTTTTAGGGCAACTCTTTCTACCTTTTTATTACCATCAACTCTAAATGTGGGTCATGCACCTGAGAAATTATCGAAAGAATTTGCTTACGTTGGTATCGGATATGGCCTCAGCAACATTCAGTACCATTGCTATAACAAAAAAAGCAAGAAACAAAACAACAAAAACATCAGAGAAAAGAGAAATCATATTTATTCTTATCTGAGCTGGCAAAAAAGAAAGGGAGATGACATGAAATGCAGCTCACACTTTTTTGATAACATCTTTCCAGTGATCCATCTCTGCCCTGGTTAAAGCATGGGGCATTTCAAATTTGTTTTCAATATTTGGCTAATCCGGTGGAAATAATTGATAACTGGTTTTAAGCCATCACTGTTGAAGGTGTGGTATATGTATCTTATCCTTTATTGCATAGCCAAAGCAATATGTTATCACAATTCTTTAGTGAAAAATTTTCTGTTTGCTCTGTTAACTTCTCTTTTGTCCAAACAATGAAGATAGCTAGATAGAATGCTACTGCTACTCATCGATCCAAACTGAGAATGAGGTTTGGTCGTTGGGTGAAGTAGTACACTCAAGGGACTATTAACTGAAGGATGTTCCTACCAGCAGGTGGGAGGGGAGTCAGGCAGACTAACACCAAAGTGACTGGAAGGAGGGGGTATTGTACTCTTTACTTACATATATAGTCTGTTTCTGTGTTTTCCCATGTTTATCACTGTACTTCTTTTTCCTAATAAAGATTCCCTTGTCTTGTACACAGTGCTGGTGTGTAAGAAAGTTCCACGTGTTAAGGGCATCAAAAGGAGGGTGCATTTATTTGCCCCAAGTTTCTGGGAGGGAGGGGGCTTGAACTGGTTTCATTATTTGTCAAGAGGGACTTGAGATATATTGAACCTGACCTTTTTTGCTGCCGTTAACCACCTGGTAGAAGAGTTACACTTATATTAATTCCTGTGGGATAAAAATAAGAACATTCTGAGTGAAATTCTGCTTTCACCAACCCTGGGACACACTCATAGATTCACAGACTCCAAGGTCTGAAGAGATCACTGTGAGCACCCAGTCTGACCTTCTGTATAACAGGCCACATAATTTCCCTAAAGAATTCCTGCAGCATAGCTTTTAGAAAAAGCCTCCAGTCTTGATTTAAATATCAGTGATGATGAATCCACCATGACCCTTGGTAAATTGTTCCTGTGGCTAATGTCAAAATGTCATGCAGTACCATGTCAAACTCCTTATATAATCTAAGTATATTACATCAACACTATTAGCTTTATCAACCAAACTTGTAAACTCATTAAAAAATATCACATTAGTTTGACAGGATCTATTTTCCATAAACTCATGTTTATTTACATTAATTACATTACCCTCCTTCAATCCTTTATTAATGAAGTCCCATATCAGCTGCTCCATTATCTTCCCCAGGATCTATGTCAGGCTGAGAAGCCTATAACTAAATTGGTCCACCCATTTACCCTCTTTTACTTTGTTTTTTTTATTGGGGTATTCAGCACATTATACTACAGCAGTTTGTGAATATTTAGGATACCTGACTATGGTCGCAAGTCACCTTTGAAGAAATATAGTGGGTAATATAGTCAGGAGAGATAGTAATGTGGCAGTGAAATGTTATCAGGGTATCAACTTCTGTACACAGAACTTTTAAATAACATTATCATACTTTTCTTGATATTAAGTCCAGCTGAGAGAATAATTCACAATGAATAATGTATTTGATACATTTAGTCTTTTCTTCTTTTCTTGAATATCCATAAGGAGATTGCAAATCATGCAAATTTATTCATTATACTAATTTATATAAAGTTATATAGTAATTTTACAATCTTCCTTGGATAAGATACTCTCCTGTTTCCCATTTGCTCTGTGTGTGATGTGGAGGGACAAATTCTGATCTGCTAGTAGCCCATACCAGGACAGTTTACCAAGTCCCCTCCACTACATGGAGGAGATGAAACAAAGGATCCACCCATTCTTGTGAGGTTTAAGGGGCAAACTAATCCACAAGCAAGGGAGTTCTAATGGGCCAGCTAATCCACAAGCAAGGGAGTTCTAAGGGTCCAGCTGATTCACAAGCTAGCTGACCGCAAGGCTCACCAGGTGACGTCAAGCCTATTATATAGGCACCTAATGAAATCAGCCAGTCCAGTCTGCTCAATGTTGCTACAGTGTTAAGGATGCTCCATGCTATCTGGTAACAGATACTCCAGACTATTTCAGCTTCAGCTCCTGCCAGGCCACAGCTGATTGCCCTGACACAGAGAGGGTGTGCAAGAGTAAGGAGGGTCACTGGTGCATAGAAAAAGGAATGATGCCTGTCTCAACAGAGAAGTCAGAAAGGAAACGGTTGGGGTATGGAGACTGCACTACTCAGTTGCCTCCACAGTAGTAGTCCCTTGGATCAGGGCAGGGTTGAGTCACATTGACAGCATAGTTGGGGAAATTTGATCTCCAATTCTATATCTGATCCTCATGTTAATAGAGAGTGTCATATCTAAGGATTTCACTCAAATTCCTTTTATGAGAAAACCAATCACTTTCAAAAATATTTTTAAAAGCAAAACATATAACTATTTGGCAATTTGCATTATGATTTCAATTCAGTTTTAAAGGTTATACTTGTCTCTATGTATCCCTCTAATGAAAATCTTAGCTAAAGTATAATTTTTTTAAATGATGCCTACATTTATATTTGCAATTTTGCTTACAAAAACAGTGTTTGTGTAAGCAAATTGGGTCCTCTCAGCAGCCAACTACCTCATTGGCCCACACAAATGGTGTATGAAATTGAAATTGCACTTTTTTTTATCAACAAGATTGTGGGCACAAATTTGGAAGATGGATTCAATTTCCTTTGAAAGTTTGCTCAAAGTGTATACTTCATGAACACTTAAATATCTGTGTTATGCAGTGGGTTAAAGATCATTCATCCATGAATGCTTGGCTTCACATCTGCCTTATTTAGTTTGAAATCAGTTTGGCAGTCTCAGCCCAGATCCCATTGGAAATGTGGCAATATCACAAATGTGGCACATGTGTCCAATCTGGCACAATTCAGCACACGTACCAATCACTCCTCCAAAGGGGCATAACGTGATTTGCAAGGGAATTCCAGACCAATGTGTTATGAACACACTATTTCTTATTTCCGTCAGATAGCAAAATGAAATTGCATATGACTGTGCTGACAAGTCTTAGCAATTCAAACCTTTATCATCACATACAAGCAATCAACAGGAAGAGAAATACTGCCATTTCTGGAGGCATAGTACTGTGATGGACAAGACGTAGACAAGTATTATTCAAATATTTGAAGTAAAATTGTGTGAGTTTGTTTTATTTTGCCTATTTATATCTTTATTATATTGGTTGTATTTGTGCTTACATTACAGTACAGTCTTTGTGCATTATAGTATCACACTTATTTTGTTTGTATTCAATAATATTTATGCACATCTCTAACAAATTGAGAATATCTTTATCACACAATGTGGTGCAGGCAACATATTTTTTGTTCCAGAGAACAAAATAGATCTTAAATTTTAAATAGAGCACTCGCTTAAATACATACATTTGGTATATTTTTGGAGGGGGTTTTGGAAAGGATTTTAACTGAAATATGTTTTATCAGTAGATTGATTCCTTTATATCCATGGTTATAAAACTTAACCTACAGACAGCATCTCTTTTTGCAAATGTAACATGGGGCTTAGCATTGGGGATGCATCAGTGCTGCATCCTTATGTGGACTTCACAGCAGGAAGGAGAGTGAGTTGTCCTTTCTCCCTTCTACTTCTCTCAGCAACTGTATAGGGCACAATCTCGCCCATAAAATCAATATATCCATAACATTTTTGAAATAACTTATCCTATATTAATGACTGACCAAATTAAATGCCAGAAGAAACTTATACTAGATGACTTGGACACCTTGCAGTACAAGATGTGCAGACAATAGTTACTTCCAGTGTCATTGTTTTTACTTTCTTGTTTATAATTCAATAAACTGTACATAAAAATACAGTAATATGTTAGGTTAGCTGCTGGAGTAGGTATATAGAGTCCTGGGTTGAACTGTACTCAAATGGCTGCTCTGTCCCACTGTTCATGCTCCTGAAGCTGCACTTCTGTTTTTAGTGTACTAGGTCTCTCAAAACTAGTGTGAGTACAACTATTTGGGCTGGAAATTAGCTTGCTGTGTTACCATATTCCTCTGAAACAAAGGCAAGCAAAACAAAATTTCAGTGCATATAAAATAGATGATTTAAAAAATCACCTTATTGATTTCCAAAACAAACATTTTTTCTTTTATTTGCCTTTCTGTAATGTCCTGCTTTGAATTAACCAAGAGTTTCAGTTACCATCTGCTAGCATTATTGTAGAATGTCTTAATTAGATAATTTAAAAATTTACCTCATCCTGCCACCTTTCTGTTGCTGCATTTATATTATGCTAACAGATACGAAAATGTCAGTTATGCGCCCAGAGTAGAGATCACATGAGCACAGAGAACTCTTGGTTTCATCATCTTAAAATCAGTATAATCCTTCCTGAAGGTTATGAGATATAAACTAAAATATCAACATGAATATTAATATTAACCTTATAATATTCCCTTTACACTAAAATTGTTTACTAATTTTGAAAAATTCCTCATTTTTTGAAAAGTGAATTTAAATTCTTCTGAAAAGGCTTGATAGTCCAGGAGGCTGAAGACCTTTGTTTAGCCATAAAACAAACACACCACAATGATAGTGCAAGCTTCACCCTGTTGTCATATATATGGTGTCACAGTCCCATCCTGGAGTGACCCCCACCTTCAGTGAGTCTTCAGGCCAAATTTTCTAAAGGCCTTTACCTACCTTCCATTCATGCTTTATCACCGGTACACACAAACTTACAAACACAAATCCCACTAGCACTTGACTCATACTCCATTTCTATGTGTAAATGGCTTTGCATGTATAAATTCTATCATCTATGCACATAAATTATACTAATGCACACTGAAATATGCATGCAGGATATGGAGAATATTGTTTTCTTGGCCTGTTTCCTGATATAAAGGTGCTAGTTACCTGCTGGATACCGTGATATTGATATATCTCTTTCCAGAATAAGAACAGGACAGAAGCAATTAAATTAACTTCATATAAACCACTTCAGAGCTGTTAGTAATTGATTTGTAAAATCTACTCAGATTTAAGACCGAGTGCTTTTCACACAGTTGCTTTTCTGTGTTGGTGCCCATCAGACTGAACCATCAGATTTCATTATTAATTTATTCTTGTTATAATCACTTTATTCCATTTATTTACTGTCAGCAGTATGAATTGTGTCCCAGTTTTGATATACGGACTCTGGACATGACCATAATACAACTAAGCAATATTAATAATGTTACCCTTTTTGATCCCAATCTTGTTAATTTACAAGAAAAGTACAAAGTCCTGCTTCTTAGACTTCAGAAGAAACCAAAGACAGCAGATAACTTTTTTTGCTTACAGCTCAAAGCCTCTTTAGCCAACATCAAACCCACAAAATTCTCTTTCTTGCTTTTCCAGGGTCATACACTGTGTTCATAAGCAGCTGCTTGACTTTCTTTCTTTTTGTCTCTCTCTCTGTCTCTGTTCTGTCTGTCTCAGTTTCTGTGTTTTTCTCACACCCTTTCTGCCACTGGCCAGTGCCAATCTCAATGGAACCCTCTGCCAACATAGGAAGACTCTATCAGGCTTTGTTATAAGTGAGGCCCCTTAACTGTCTCTTACAACCATTTTAAGTGAAGGGTTCATTCATACATAAGTTTTAATGACATTTTCACTCAACCCATAACAAGGTTTAACCCAGCTTATAACAGTAACAATAACAAATGTTTAGCAGTTCACAGTAATTTAAGATGGGAAGTGAAGAATACTATATCCAATTGAAAATACACTCTGCTTATGTAAACTCTCCCTGTGATTATATAAGCTGAATGAAAAAAGAAGACTACAAAAAGTGGAAAGGGTTACTGGCCTAATGGATGGGGGGAAGGACTAGACATAATATATGTTGATTTTAGTAAGGCTTTTGACATATTTCCACAGGACAGTCTTTTAAACAAACTAGGGAAATGTGTTGTAGATGAAATTACTGAAAGGTGGGTGAACAACTGGTTGAAAGTCTGTACTCAAAGTGTAGTTTTCAGTGGTTCACTATGAAACTGGTAGGACATATGGGTCTGATATTATGCAAAATTTTCATTAATGACTTAGCTAATGGAGTGGAGCTTATACTTATACAATTTGAAGATGACCCCAAGCTGGGCAGGGTGCAAGTACTTTGGAGGAGAGGATTAGAATTGATAAATTGGAGAAATGGTCTGAAATGAACAAGATGAAATTACACCTACGAAGGAAAAATCAAATACACAACTACAAAATGGGGAATAACTGGCAAGGAGGTATGTTTAAAATGAACTGGGGATTATAGGGGATCACAAATTCAATATGAGTTAACAAAGTGATGTAGTTGCAAAAACACCCTAATATCATTCTTCAATGTATTAACAGGATGTCATATGTAAGACATGGGAGGTAACTGTCCCATTCTTCTCGGCACTTGTGAGGTCTCAGCCAGAGTATTGTGTCCAGTTCTGGTGTCTACACTTTAGGAATTATGTGGAAAAAGTGGAGAGAGTTGTGGATAGACCAAAAAAATAATAAAATGTTAAAAAACCTGACTTATGAGGGTAGGTTAAATAAAACTGGGGATGTCTTGAGAAAGGAAGACTGAAGGGGGGACCCAATAAGAGTCTTCAAATATGTAAAGGGTTGTTATAAAGAGAACTGTGATCTACTGTTCTCCGTGTCCACAGAAGGTAGCACAAGAATTAATGAGCTTAATCAGCAGCAAGGGAGATTTAGGTTAGATATTAGGAAAACCGTTTTCCAAAAGGGTAGGTAAGTTTTGAAATAGGTTTTGAAGGAAGTTTGTATCATCCCAGCATTGGAGGTTTTTAAGAACAGGTTGTAGAAGCACCTCTCAGGGACGTGTAGGTTCATTTGGTCCTGCCACAGCACAGTAGACTGGACTTGATGATTTCTCAAGGTTCCTTCCAGACCTACATATCTATGGTTGTATATGAAACATGGCACCTGCCAACAGGAGAGCACTCTTTAACACTGCTGGTGCATTAATTCAGCTCTGACTCAGTACTTTGTTTTGTTACGACTGATGAGAACACAGCTCACATTAGAGTTGCTGTGAGGCCAGCTAAATAGAGTTAACTGTGGTTTTCTTAAAGTCTCATATTGCTGGGGGGGGGGTTCTATCACAATACCAACATACACAAATATTTTCATTATTTTTAGTACACCATCAAGGAACACAAAAACACTTCTTAATATCCGGTACAATTTGCTAAGTTTTACATTTGAGTGAGTGAAATATGTTGACCTTTAATAATTGTTTTACAACTGAAAATTAGAACTAATATTCTGAGGATAAACAGGAAAATTATTAGAAACAACCTAATACTCCATGAATCAGTGTGAATGAAATATGATTCTCTCAAACTACCCTTTTCCTAATTGAAAATCAAATCTAATGCATTAGAGATGTGTGCGAAAAATATTGAAGAGAAAATAATGTCAATAGAACAAGTGGAAATGGCATATGATTTCCACAGTTATCACTTTTATTTATAATTGAAAACCAATTAATGTACAGTACTGTGAGCATGTCTAAACAATACTGATTACTTGTTCAGATTTAGTGAATATAAATTTGTTACACACAACAATCTGAACAATAATAACTCTCTCAGTCATATGCACAAAGCCCCAGTAAACATCTCATCAAAAATTTCAGTCTCTCCTCAATGGAGAATCATTTAGCTAGATGCCAAATGTGTAAGAAATTAGATAATAGCAGAAAATCACATAAATTTCACATCATGTTTGAAGAAATTGTTTAAAGTAAATGAGTTGATAATGATGATACTTTTATAGATATGCCATATGGAAATAGAGACCTTAATATGTAAATTATAGAATCAGCCTATTATCACCAAATTTTTTAAATTAAGTAACAAAAAAGTATGTTAGAGCAGTATAATTATTACTCCAGAGCTTCCAGAAATTCAGGACTTACATCTCTATTCTGTTGTAATGACAATATGTAAGTGAGGCTAAGGGAGGGAGTTTGCCTTACGTCTTGCAGGCTTCTCTGAGTAGTTACTACAACTCCTGAGGAAGGTTATAGAAGGAAGGTAATATGGATGGTGAATGCTGTTCAGCTGTTGTGACCTGCACAGGATGTGCCATGTTTCTCTTTCTTCCACAGGACAGAAGCAACTTTGTCTGTACAAAGTGCAAGCTGGTCTCCATATTGGAAGAGAAGGTTCAAGGTCTGGAGAAACATGTATCTACCCTGCGTTGCATAAGACAAACTGAAGATTTCCTGGACAGATGTCAGACATATGCTTCTACAGACACAACATTCTGAAGATTCAGAGCAGGCTGTGCAGCGGTGACAGAAGAATGGTGAAGAAATTTGGCAGCATGTAACCTCCAGAAGAAGAAAGAGGAGCGTCCATGTACCAGCAATGCAGATACAGGTAAGCAACCATTTTCATGTTCTCTCCACAGGTACTAATGCGGAGAGCGAACTAGATGATACATCTGAGGGAAGGAAACAGAAGTAGACTCCACCGATTGGAAGGCATGAGATGCACTGTCCCAGGGATGGGGGTTCCACGACCACTGCTCCAAAGAAAAGGAGGCGGATGGTGGTGGTCAGGGACTTCCTCCTCAGGGGGACTGATTCATCTATCTGCTTCCCCAACCAGGAAAACCGAGAAGTCTGCCACTTGCCAGGAGCTAGGATTCATTATGTGATGGAGAGACTGCCGAGATTCAACAAGCCATTGGATTGCTACCCCTTCCTACTTCTCCAAGTGGGAACCAATGATACTGCCAAGAATGACCTTGAGCGGATCACTGCAGACTACGTGGCTCTGGGAAGAAAGATAAAGGAGTTTGAGGCGCAAGTGCTGTTCTCGTCCATACTCCCTGTGGAAGGAAAAGTCCCGGGTAGAGACCGCTGAATCGTGGAAGTCAACAAATGGCCAGGCAGGTGGTGTCGGAGAGAAGGCTTTGGATTCTTTGACCATGGGATGGTGTTCCAAAAAGGAGGAGTGCTAGACAGAAATGGGCTCCACATAACGAAGAGAGGGAAGAGCATCTTCGTAAGCAGGCTGGCTAACCTAGTGAGGAGGGCTTTAAACTAGGTTCACCGGGGGAAGGAGACCAAAGCCCTGAGGTAAGTGGGGAAGTGGGATACCGGGAGGAAACACAAGCAGGAGAATGCAAGAGGGGAGGGCTCCTGTCTCACACTGAGAAAGAGGGATGATCAGCAAGTTATCTCAAGTGCCTATACACAAATGCAAGAAGCCTGGGAAACAAGCAGGGAGAACTGGAAGTCCTGGCACAGTCAAGGAATTATGATGTGATTGGAATAACAGAGATTTGGTGGGATAGCTCACATGACTGGAGTACTGTCATGGATGGATATAAACTGTTCAGGAAGGACAGGCAGGGCAGAAAAGGTGGGGGAGTTGCATTGTATGTAAGAGAGACGTATGACTGCTCAGAACTCTGGCTTGAAACTGCAGAAAAAACCTGAGAGTCTCTGGATTAAGTTTAGAATTGTGAGCAACAAGGGTGATGTTGTGGTGGGAGTCTCCTATAGACCACTGGACCAGGGGGATGAGGTGGACAAGGCTTTCTTCTGTCAACTAATGGAAGTTACTAGATCACAGGCCCTGGTTCTCATGGGAGACTTCAATCACCCTGATATCTGGTGGGAGAGCAATACAGCAGTGCACAGACAATCCAGGAAGTTTTTGGAAAGTGTAGGGGACAATTTCCTGGTGTAAGTGCTGGAGGAGCCAACTAGGGGCAGAGCTCTTCTTGATCTACTAATCACAAACAGGGAAGAATTAGTAGGGGAAGCAAAAGTGGATTCTAACTGGGGGGCAGTGACCATGAGATGGTTGAGTTCAGAATCCTGACACAAGGAAGAAAGGAGAACAGCAGAATACGGACCCCAGATTTCAGAAAAGCAGACTTTGACTCCCTCAGGGAACTGATGGGCAGGATCCCCTGTGATAATAACATGAGGGGGAAAGGAGTCCAGGAGAGCTGGCTGTATTTCAAAGAATCCTTATTGAGGTTACAGGGACAAACCATCCTGATGTGTAGAAAGAATAGTAAGTATGGCAGGCGACCAGCTTAGCTTAACAGTAAAATCCTTGCTGACCTTAAACACAAAAAAGAAGCTTACAAGAAGTGGAAGATTGGACAAATGACCAGGAAGGAGTATAAATATATTGCTCAGGCATGCAGGAGTGAAATCAGGAAGGCCAAATCACACTTGGAGTTGCAGCTAGCAAGAGACGTTAAGAGTAACAAGAAGGGTTTCTTCAGGTATGTTAGCAACAAGAAGAAAGTCAAGGAAAGTGTGGGCCCCTTACTCAACGAGGGAGGCAATCTAGTGACAGAGGATGTGGAAAAAGCTAATGTACTCAATGATTTTTTTGCCTCTGTCTTCATGAACAAGGTCAGCTCCCAGACTACTGCACTGGGCAGCACAGCACCGGGAGGAGGTGACCAGCCCTCTGTGGAGAAAGAAGTGGGTTCGGGACTATTTAGAAAAGCTGGATGAGCACAGGTCCATGGGTCCAGATGTGCTGCATCCAAGAGTGCTAAAAGGAATTGGTGAATGTGATTGCAGAGGCATTGGCCATTATCTTTCAAAACTCATGGCGATCGGGGGAGTCCCGGACAACTGGAAAAAGGCTAATGTAGTGCCCATCTTTTAAAAAAGGGAAGAAGGAGGATCTGGGGAACCACAGGCCAGTTAGCGTCACATCAGGCCCTTGAAAAATCATGGAGCAGGTCCTGAAGGAATCAATTCTGAAGCACTTAGAGGAGAGGAAAGTGATCAGGAACAGTCAGCATGGATTCACCAAGGGCAAGTCATGCCTGACTAATGTAATTGCCTTCTATGATGAGATAACTGGCTCTGTGAATGAGGGGAAAGCAGTGGACATGTTATTCCTTGACTTTAGCAAAGCTTTTGACACGGTCTCCCACAGTATGCTTGCCAGCAAGTTAAAGAAGTATGGGCTGGATGAATGGACTATAAAGTGGATAGAAAGCTGGCTAGATTGTCGGGCTCAATGGGTAGTGATCCATGGCTTCATGTCTAGTTGGCAGCCGGTATCAAGCAGAGTGTCCCAAGGGTCAGTCCTGGGGCCGGTTTTGTTCAATATCTTCATTAATGATCTGGAGGATGGTGTGGATTGCACCCTCAGCAAGTTTGAATATGACACTAAACTGAAAGGAGAGGTAGATATGCTGAAGGGTAGGGACAGGATACAGAGGGACCTAGACAATTTAGGGGATTGGGCGTAAAGAAATCTGATGAGGTACAACAAGGACAAGTGCAGAGTCCTGCACTCAGGATGGAAGAATCCCATGCACCGCTACAGACTAGGGACTGAATGGCTAGGCATCAGTTCTGCAGAAAAGGACCTAGGGGTTACAGTGGACGAGAAGCTGGATATGAGTCAACAATGTGCCATTGTTGCCAAGAAGGCCAATGGTATTTTGGGCTGTATAGGTAGCGGCATTGCCAGCAGATTGAGTGATGTGATCATTCCCCTCTATTCAACATTGGTGAGGCCTCATCTGGAGTATTGTGTCCAGTTTTGGGCCCCACACTACAAGAAGGATGTGAAAAAAATTAGAAAGTGTCCAGCGGAGAGCAACAAAAATGATTAGGGGACTGGAACACATGACTTTTGAGGAGAGGCTGAGGGAACTGGGATTGTTTAGTCTGCAGAAGAGAAGAATGAGGGGGGATTTGATAGCTGCTTTCAACTACCTGAAAGGGGGTTTCAGAGAGGATGGATTTAGACTGTTCTCAGTGGTAGCAGATGATAGAATGAAGAGTAATAGTCTCAAGTTGCAGTGGGGGAGGTTTAGGTTGGATATTAGGAAAAACTTTTTCACTTGAAGTGTGGTGAAGCACTGGAATGCTTTACCTAGGGAGGTGGTGGAATCTCCTTCCTTAGAAGTTTTTAAGGTCAGGCTTGACAAAGCCCTGGCTGAGATGATTTAGTTGGGGATTGGTCTTGCTTCAAGCAGCGGGTTGGACTAGATGACCTCCTGAGGTCCCTTCCAACTCTGATATTCTATGATTCTATAATTTTATGATGATAATGCTCCATGAATGCTATGGAATAACTGGGTAGAGAAGACCATCACAACTGAAGGCTTGAGAAGACTATGCCATTTTACAAACTAGACTCGATATTACAGTTTCTTAATAGAAACGTGTTAGGAGCTTGAAAGGCTAAACCAACCATGGGGGAAAAGGTTGTGTGATAAAATGTATTATGTTGCATTTTCAAGCTTTTAGCTGATACTGTGTTTGCTACCAAATAAATGAAGTATTCATGCTGTTTATTTACAATCATGCTACATAAAGAACAAATGTCTGCGCCTTTTGTTTTGCCTGCGCCTTCTCTGCTTAGTATGAACATAATATAATTTTATCTGTTGTACACAAAAGAACTCTGTTGCCAACTCAAACATTAACGCACATATTAGCCTCTGAGGTCTTTTCTATTATTTGAAAGAAATGTATGTGTACATTTGTATGTATTACTATCATTTATTTCTTTTACCAGATGTTTCTCATGGCACTTAAACAAGGTGATATCCAATGAAAATTAAAAGGCAAGTGATAGAAGGAAGTGATAGAACCAAAACTATGCAGGCTGCAAGGTTGTTATAAGGTTATAAGGATTAGCCTCAGGCAGAACCAGTAAGAGTTGATCCGGTGCCTATAGGTTCTGGGAGCAGACTAACCTGTGCCAGTGGGTCTGATCAAAATGGGTGTCTGCTACTAAGGACCAGTTCTGGGTGAAGCCAAGACAGGGAGAGAAGGATCTCCCTGCCATAACCAAAATAAGCTGGCCCAGTCAAGGGCCAAACCTTGACAGTATTTACCTTCGATCTCTGACATGTCTATGTTATGGACTTTATAACCCATGTGCCTACTCTGAGTTCTGCATTAATTCATTTCTCTGTAAATCTGAGGCAAGCCTGCTCAATGGGGAATTCGGGGAAGACAGATGATTAATGGATATTGGATAAGATAAAAAATGTAAGTGGCTTGATAGATCTGTTTAGAGAGTCCAATGTGTAGAGAAAGCAGCATGGAAGAAGGCACTAAGATATTTGTGACAGAAGCTGTCAAACAGGTAGATGAAGTTCAGATTTTTGTCCAAGCAGACGAGGAAACAACAGGAAATTTTCAAAGGCACAAATAAGTGTTATGCACTGAACTCCAATTGTCTGCTAAAGGGAATTAGGCATTTTGTAAAGAAGCCACTCAGTGCACAGGAAGCACACTTCACATACAGTACTGAAGGCTGGGAATGTGTTTCTTTATTCAAGTACGTAACAGAAAGGGAAAACACACACTAATTAAACAGGAAGCAATGGAGAGGTGGCTCCTGGCTTCAATCAAAAATACTCTGAATAATCCAGTTAACACCTTTATGGCTACTTTACTACAGGGCACAAAACTGCCCTTGTGCCTTTGGAAAATCAACCCAACTTCTCAATCCACATTTGTTCAGATTCATATATTTTAAGGCCAGAAAGAACTGTTAGCTCAAATAGTTTGATCTCCTGTAAATCATGGTCCATTAAATTTCACCCAGTTACAATCTTCTTGTATTTGTTTTTTTACTCCCTCCAATACAACTGATGGCTCTGACTCTTCAGTGAAGTCTGCGCAGCCATATTTTGGTGACGACACTAAAGGTGCCCTTTGAGGGTAATGGAACCCCATATACATACAAGCATTTGCTTGTACACACCTCACAACAGGGTTGAATTCCCTTTGTATATAATTGTTTTATTTCCCCTCCTATATGATTGCTTGACTGAAACATCTGACTGCAGAAAGAAAGCATTCACTGAATTTGTCCCACGAGCCACCATGGACTTCAATGGGGCTAGAATTTCAGCCATATTGTTTAAAATGTAACTGCAGAGATTTGAATATAAAACAAGAAAAAAGTTGTTTGTATGATCTAAAATTATATATAGATATAGATATAGAGATATAGAGAGATATAGACATAGATGCACACATACAATAGGTATGTAAAAATGCTTTTAAAACTATATTTTAACAAAATTTTAGACAAGACATGAGAAATTTCAATTTAAAATATTGAGAGTTTATGATAGTTTGACATTTAGGAGTGGAGAATGGAAGAGGTCTTTTAATTCAATTATTCTTATTGTTATGTATTTGCCAAGCAGTAACAATGTGTCTGGTGACATAAATGACATACACAAAAAAGATAATCCCTGCCCCAAAGAGTTTACAAGCCCTCATTCATTTGATAGTTTTGAATGTATTGCTCATTGCTACAGAGAAACCAGAACACTGCTCAGATTTCTCAGGATTTATCTATCATCTCCAATTCTGACAAAACTGAGAGATATTAAAAAGATCATGCTGCTTCTGTTGAAGTCAATGGGTCCTATTTATCTATCTGTGTTAGCAGATTTATACCTGAGTTGAATTTGTCTCATTGTCTTCAGTGGAATTAAACTTGTATGTATATACGTAAAAGAGAAAGTATATGACAGTAAGGTCTAATAATGAAGACTTTGTTAAGCCTATAGAATTTCTATATGTGCTCAGATGAAATGGATTTTGCAAAAAATTCTCAATGAGCCCAATTTAAATCAGTTTGTCTAAGAAACAAGATCAAATTAAAATGAAAACACGGAACTGTAGGATCCGTTATCACAGTTTAGAACAGGATAATGTTACTCTGTATCAAAGGTTGGAGAATATGAAGAACATATACAGAGCCTCCAAAATTCACAAAGACTTGAAGGATCAGAAGGAATTGATCAAATTATCACTTTACCTAATTTACTTTATGGCTTTTGTTTAAAGAGAAAGATTTGGCTTGCCTAGTTCTCACACATCATTAAAACAAAAGGTAGCAATAGTGAAAGTCTACAGAACTGTTTTGATTATTTTTGTTAGATTCTGAGAGAGTGAGTATTAAATAAGAGGAGAAAACAAAAAATGTATTTCAGATTAATTCTGCTTTAATTTGTTCTGACAAAGCAAAAGGAATTCAGATCAGTTGATCTATATTTTGACCATGAAAAGGTGGTTACAAAAATTGGAGTTGTTACGGAACTTTGAAACGTTATTCCTGAAAAGGTATGTGCAATGTTAGATTTTATTGATTGATAGATAGATAGATAGATAGATACGTGCAATGTTAGATTATATATATAAATATATATTATTGATGTTATTGAACCCAGTAATTTTTTATCCCGTAATAAAAATGCTTCATCAGCGTCTGCACCTGAGATACTCGAATCTTATAAAGATTTTGCAACTGAGAAAAGAAAATCCAGTACCTTTGAAGCTGAGTAAAGAGCCTTTTTTTTCAGAATCTTATAACATCTATGGATTTTCCTTGCAACTGGAACATTTAGTGCAATTGAATAGCTTCTGACAACAATTCCTGTAATTTAGAGCTAGATTCACAAGTTGGTGACTTAGGCACCAACATTTAGGTTTAGATGGCACCTAAATGTTGGTGCCTAAGTCACCAACTTGTGAATCTAGCTCTAAATTACAGGAATTGTCAGAAGCTATTCAATTGCACTAAATGTTCCCTACCAGATCTGGCTCTGCACAAATCACAGCTGGAGGAGCAGATGATTGTGGTACTCTTCCACATCTGCTGATAACTTTTAGCCAAGTGGTGGGAGACCTGGGTTCAAATCCCCACTCTGTCTGATGTAGAGCAGGAACTTTAACCCAGGTCTCCCAACTCCCAACTCTAACTACTGGAGTGAGCATTGAAGCCCTAAGTCCTCCTTGTCAATCTAGCCCTAATTGTCAATGTTTCTTTTTTTATTTGATTTTTTTTTTGTTATGACCACTGGCAATTGTGTTAGGCTTCTTTTCTGGTGGTTTGCAATTTTAAAAGACTATAAATAAAACATATTTTAAAACATAAGAGAAATCTGATTACTAAAAATAGTAAAAAAATAAATAAACTCCCAAATGGATTCCCCATTTGTGTCCTAAAAGTTTGGATAATAACAGTATGGTAATACTAGAAATATAAGGATAAAATGAGAGATAGAGAGGGATACAGCTCACTAACAATGTAGATTGGATTGCATAGGTCAAATCATTCTTTTCTCTTAGATAGATTTAGGAAGAAGCCTCCTGATGCACTGGGTGATGAAGTAGAAGAATATCTGGAGTCTACATGGGGACTAAGAGTCATGCTGTGCTAGTCCATGCAAAATTAATATCCGTGTTACATTATTATGCCACTTTCATTTTTCAAACACCTGCTGGGGATTAGCAAGGATAAGCAAATCATCAATAAGAATGTTTTCATACTAGGTAACTGTTGCTTTGGTCAGGCATTTATTTGAGTCAGTGAGTTAATTTCCTATGTTAGCCTTAGCAGCCTCAGAAGCAAAAAAGAAAATGACTTCTATACCCAAACTGGTTATAAAGTGATCAACAGATGGTTCAGGCCGATTTCTATAAGGAGGTCTTTTGGATGTTTGACCACACTGTGGCATTCATGGACAGAGGACTGGATAGACTCATAGGATAGACTCCACCTAAATCGGATGGGAAATAGATTTCTCTGACGGAAGTTGGCACAACAGATTAAAAAATATTTAAACTAGGAATTTGGAGAAGACAGCTGGAGATGCTCATGTAATCTTGGCTTGTTTAGCCTAACCAAATGAAGGCTGAGGGGAGATATGATTGCTCTCCATAAATACATCAGAGGGATAAATATCAGGGAGAGAGAGAGGAGTTATTTAAGTTAAGTGCCAATGTTAATTCAAGAACAAATGGATATAAACTGGGCCTCAATACGTTTAGGCTTGAAATTAGATGAAGATTTCTAACCATCTGAGGAGTGAAGTTCTAAAACAGCCTTCCAAGAGGAGCAATCGGGACAAAAAGCTTAACTGGTTTCAAAACTGAGCTTGATAAATTTATGGAGGGGATTGTATGATGAGATTGCCTACAATGACATGTAGGCCATGTGTGACTTCTACTAGAAAACATCCCCAATTTCTGGGGCACTAAATGGGGAGGTGTCTGGCTGGTGGGTGTTGCCAACATGCTGATGATCTAACCGATCACCACATTTGGGTCGGGAAGGAAAGAAATATCTGAAGGCGGGGAGGTTGCTTTTCTCTGCAGCATGGGGCACAGGTCATTTGCTGGGTTAAACTAGAGTAAATGGTGGATTTCTCTGTGACTTGAAGTCTTTAAATCATGATTTGAGGACTTCAGTTATTCAGCCAGAGAGGTTAGGGCTGTATTATAGAACTGGGTGGATGACGTTCTGTGGCCAGCAACGTGCAGGAGATCAGATTACATGAGCATGATGGTCCCTTCTAGCCTTAAAGTCTATGAGTCTATAATCATTGTTGTCAGTAGCTGCTTCTCCCAAGGGAGTGTGGAAGGACAATCTGTGTTCTTCCGTCCCTCATTCTCTGGATGTCAGAAACTTATAAAACATTCTTTAAAATATCAGATCATGTTTTCCACACCAGTAACAGTACTTCTGAGAGTTTAACCATGGTTTAAGGAGGAATAAGAGAAATGACCGATGACTGATACAAACAGTATTTTTGAAGTATGCAGTGCAGTTCCAGCCATGTCAGTCCCAGGATATTACAGAGACAATGTGGGTGAGGACTAACTTCTCCCTGAAGAGGAGCTCTGTGTACCCTTAACTACTTGTCTGTCTCACCAACAGAAGCTGGTCCAATAAAAAGATGTTACCTGACACATTTGGTCTCTCTAGGATCTAGTATAATTTTCTGTGTTGCATAATTATGACTTCATTTGGAATACTCCTGTGAATAAGTACAGTAGAAGCAGGTCCTAAGTAGAGCTGGTCAAGAATTTTTTGACAAAACATTTTATTTTATTGTGGGGTTTTTGGTCAGAAAATGCCTATTCATCAAAATGGAGAGTTCATGGGAAAGGGTCCCTTTTGATGAATTTCCCATTTCAAAATTTATATATATATAAAATTATATATATATAATGCCAGTTTTAGTTTGAAGCAATTTTTCTTTGAGAAATGTAAATTAATTTATTATAGTAAAATGTAATAAAAATAAAATAGTCATAATAAAAGCCTTTGAAATTATTAAAATAAAATGATTAAACAGATCCAACTGGATTTTTAGTTTTGTGAAACAAAATTGAGATTTTGTCTTTTTGTCCTGATTTGTGTGGGAAATTTTTTTTTCAAAATCTCAACAATTCTTGCAGACGGAAAAAACAATTCCTCACCCATGTCTAGCTTTAGGTGTTAGGAACAGCCATAAGTGGCACTGGATAATTGAACTCCATACAACAAAGAAACATTTTTTTTTGAAAACTGAAACTGTATTGAAAAAAAAATACAGGAAGAAAATTTAATTACACTTTATCTTAAGATGATACCCCAAAACATAGTTAAAAACCTACTTAATATTAAGCATCATAACACCGTATAGCTTGCCTGATACTTTTCATGAAATATCATGGATGAACACACTGTGCATGGTTTAAATTATATCACCTTTTATAGTGTGCTGTATAACAGCTTTTGATGACATAATCTGGTAGACATTTATAAATAATACATTTTCTAACATGCTTTATGATAAATTATTAAACAATGTAGCTGCATCCCCTAATTATTTCATAAATATGAATATGAAAACATGTATAAATGTCACCTTCATTTTGAGTTTTGAACTGAAAATGCACTATTCTAAATTTCCAACCTGTGCATATTTGCTTTATCATTCACCACAAAGTTCAGATGTGTTAGTGTTAACCCATAGGAAACCAGCTGGTATACATGGGAAATGGCTATTTTTCTTGGTTTGAATCCTGACCCTGTCACATTCTCTAACATGGAACTGGCAGGAGCTCCATGTCCTGGCTTAACTCCATGAACCCTGAGGGGGAACGAAAGCTCATCAGGGACATCAGCATAGCAGCCATATGGTTTTCAAATCCCACTCCCTGTCTGGAGGCCTATGCTTGTGACTAAACTCCCCCAGCAGACCCTTGGAGGATAAAACCAGAGCAATTGCCAAATCTACCCCAGGGGAAAGGTTGATCTCAGCTGCTGTCAGTCAGCCCTGGAGTAATTTTAAGGTTCTGTGCACCTTGAACAACAGTACAAGCTGATAGTGCCACTAAATGTCCATACGGTCAACATAAGTTCTCCAAAGCCCTGATTCCTCCTTCTGCAGAAACTCTAGCCCTCACAACACTACTGACCACTGCTGCTTGGAAGATTAGTTGTAGAGCCAGAAGGTATGGCAATTTTCTTTAGAGCCTTAATGGCATGTCTTCCAAATTTTCCAGCACTCTTGTGTTTGCCGGTCTAAGAAGCATAATGCACTAGGCAATTTAACTAGCAGAGTGATTGGCCAAAAATCTGATAGAGCAGGAGTCTTAGGGCACAGCAGAGAGGCTGCAAGATTTGCTACTGCCTCTATCTATCTCTAAAGATAGATAAAGTAGACAGGAGCCACAGGGAGTGTGAGAAACAGCCAGGAGTTCGGAGTTAGAGAAAAGGGAGCTGGAGTCCAGGGCAACTTCACAGGGAGAGTAAAAGCTAGTCTTATGCCTTTTAGAAAGATTGTGGTCAGAGAGGAACAGCTTCCCGGTGTTTGGTTACATTCAGATAAGCATCTGGAAATTTGGATGCTCACCTGAACAAAACCAAACCTCCGAACCTTTTGAAGTTCATCCTTCACTAGTTTACGCAGTAGAATCTTACAGCTCTTGATACCAGTGACAAATGACCTTCATCAGAAGTACTTGCTTTGCATATGCATAATGTAATTTGAGTACTAATGGTTGTGGCTACTGGGAATTCTTGATATAATTATGTTAATTTCCAATATGTTTCTCAATGTTCTTTCAATACCAGAGATTGCTGAAATGAAAGTTAATATATTACATTTAAAATGAAGTGTAAAATTAGATGTACATTGCAGAGTGTTTTATATAAGCTACAGTATATTAGAAAACATGATTACAAATTCTGAGATGTGTTTACTTCTTGTGGTTTATTGGTGTGCATTAATTTTAAGTTCCCAGTCCTTACTCTGATTTACCTCAGAACAAACATACCATAACATTTCTAGGACAGACACATCATTAATTTATTTATACTATATCTGTTAGTCAGCTATAATCAGTGATGGACAAGGCATGATATACCAGATAGTGGTTATGCATCGAGGCTAATATCATATTCATATTCATTCTGTGCTTAGGAGTCAATTTCAATACATGGATATGAATAATACTAACATCAGCTGCTCCCACTCTCTGCTTCACAAAAAGACAATGTGAAACCCACGTTTTGTAAAACAGACACAATAAACCAGCTCTCCCTCCCTTACAAATAACCCTTCTGGTCCCCCTGAACCTTCTGACTTCCAAATTTTCCTTGTTTCTGGGACATGCATTATATTAAATATTATTGACCAAATACTTTCCTGAATTACACCTGTGAAAATGCTTTGATTTCAATGTATACTGGACCTTGTGTCATCCACAGGGGCTTGTGCCTTCACCACCACTGATTCCTACTTTTGTCTGTCCAGTCAACTATCATCGAATCATCTGCAGCAAAAATAGCTGCCCAAGGAAGAATATACTACAATTCCCAGGCACTTTAATAATAGTGTTTATTGTGACTATACACACTTGCTGATGGAAGATGTAGAAAACTCCCTGACAGCTAGCAAAGGCAGCCAAATACTAGGTGACAGGGACTGACAGAGGATTGGATGAATAGTTGAAGGGGATATAGAGTAACAGAAATTATGTGTCAACATTTTAGCTTACCTCATTCTACAGTGCTCACACAAGAAAAGGTATTTTGGGGATGCAAAGTAGAAATTTGAAGGGGTATTTTGCTGAATGGTTGCCGTTTTTCCATGGAAAAGACAACAACATTAAATTGTGATTCAGGAAATTGTTTGCAAGATTAACCAGTCTCTCTTTTTATTCTTTTTCATGTTTGGCTTATTATTAGGATCCAACTCATATTAAGGCCCAAATGAATCAAGTATTTGCAGAACCCCCCTTCCCCCACCTCCACACGCAAACACACCCTCCCCGCAGAAAACCACACACACAGATGGATTCATATTCAGATCTGATTGTGAAGTACAAACCTACTAATAGGTATTCTAACCTCTGTTATCCGGGCATTTTCCAAACTTTGGGGATCTAACACTTCCACATAATTTTCATCACTGTAAACTTCACTTACTCAAGAGTGCAGATAAGAACAAAGCCAAACTGGAAGTAGTACATATAAAAATCAAGTTGATAGTGTCCACTGATTTATAGGTAGATCATCTAGAAAAGAATACTCCAGGATCTCCAAAC
Source organism: Caretta caretta (assembly GCF_965140235.1). Taxonomy (NCBI): domain Eukaryota; kingdom Metazoa; phylum Chordata; order Testudines; family Cheloniidae; genus Caretta; species Caretta caretta. The sequence goes on along the minus strand of NC_134206.1, from coordinate 71,796,443 downwards.
AGCCAAAGTTTTGGAACAGCATCAAAACTGCCCATTTCAATGTAAGATGTGTTTTATCTGCAGACGCCTCTTTTATTTATTTTCCCATACTGTACCTATGGGTAATTCATCTTTAAAATGTAAATATTTTCATATTTTCTGGCTACAAATCTCTCATAACTCTGCCTTGTGGTCTGTACTACAAGAAATGCCCTGTCTAACTCAGTGTTTGAGTAGAAGAGGGAAGAATTGTCAGCATCAATTTCTACATTATAAACTTGACTTCTCTTGATAAACTAATAAAATATAAGGTCATAACTGAGAAGAATTAGATCAGATTCATTTCCAGAGTGCCCGTTTTATATCAACAAATTGACAGAGAACTCATCATTCAGCTGACCACATTCCACTTCAGATTTGCAAATTCCAAGGTGTGAACCAATGTCAGCAAAGTGTTAAAAAATGACAGTTACGGCTACTGGGCAAGCGGAATGTTACATTTTGCAAAAAGAGTCAATGAGAGGGAATTTAACTTCTCAATCTTATAACCTCCTGCAATAAAGGATGTTAGTCATTTTAGTGATTGTTATTTATTTATTTTTCACTTTGTGGATCCATCCTTATTTTTTTATTTTATTTTTCATCTTACAAAAGAGAAATAAAAAGGGTGACATGAAAGAAGCCTGAGCACGCTAAATTTCAAGAATTTTTAAAATAAATTAATAAATTATTTTTTTAATATAGGCTTATCAGAGGATTATTTCTGGATAATGAGCACCATCTTTATTAAACTCCCATTGTGCACCTGGCATGGCAAAAACACAAATACAATCCCTGCCCTGAAGAATTTATGTTCTACTATGTATTGACTATATCTATCTATCTATATATAGTACCAACAAAATGTCTTATATAAAAATACATAAACATATATACATACATATACATACACACACACATCATCATCATCATTAGGGAAAGAAAGTAAGTAAGCAATCTTTTAATCTTATGTTATAGCCAAGAGCTTAGATGGGGGAAAAAAAATCTTGTCTGTCTCCACTAAGTTGTACAACTAGGAAAGATAATGCAATGATACTTCATTTAATTTAATATAATGACCACGTGGCACATGTTTTGCTGTTGCTCGCTCTAGATTTACAAGGCTTAATTCGGATCATACACCAGGGAATAGGAGTGAGGGAGAAAGAGAGAGAAATATGTTTTGCTGTTATTAGTACAGGTTCAGAATGGAGTTTCAAGTTCATGTGAAACTAAAGGGTTTGAGAACACTTGCAAATAAAACTGTTAAAGTAGGTTTGTGACACCCTCATGAACTAAAATGGATGGTTTTCACACAATTCAATTTCATTCACCCTTTGACTTCTTAGGACCAGATACCGATTTACTGACTAGCAACTTACTCCATGAGTAATACAATCAAAGTTGATGCAACTAACTGCTAGTAAGGTTCTATTCAGTGTAAGGGTATCAGAGTCTGTACTACATGGTACTTTTTTATACAACATCTCCATCATCTACATTATCATTCAAGTGGAAATACTTCCCACAATTTCCCCCTGCTCCATCCATTTGTTCATCCAAAAACACAACTACAATTTCTTTCTAACCAGTTTCAAGCTCATCTAGTAAACCCTGTTAATTTACTTAGCAGCTGATACTTTCACAGAATAGCCACAAAAGATGACTGAGGGCACTTTCAGAAGTATTCTTAAAAAACGAGCACACATGCACAAGTACAGCACTCAGTCTGCTTCCAGAATCAGTCATTTTCTTTCTTCACTCCCACTTGGCACTGGCAGGATTGCAAAGATGATGAACTATGCTGACTCACACAACTTCAGTTCCATTTCCAGCTCCTGTAACAAACACGTCAGCTACTTGGTGACACCCAAAGTCACATACACAAACAGGAAAGTAGTTCACAGAGTCATGAATTACTGGGTTCCTTTCAACACAGTTTACTTACACTTTGCTTGAGTTAAGCCACAAAGATATATGTATTGGGTAACCAGGCCCAAATACATCCTCACAATACTATAGTCTTTGTGAGCTTCAAACTCATACAGTATGCAGAGTTATCACATACCTGCCTTCCTTTTCCTTTTTTCCGAACACCAGTTACTTTATCCCAAAATATTATAAAAATATAAATAATTACTAGCATTTTTTTTAAATCTTCCTTATTTGTTTCAGAGTAGCAGCCGTGTTAGTCCTGCTTTGAGTAGGACTAACTAAATTTGTTAGTCTCTAAGATGCCACAAGTACTCCTTATTTGTGTTGCCGATCAAAGACATTATGGGTGAAATCCTGGCTGCCTTGAAATCAATGGCAGAACTATTATCTTGACTAGAACTTAGGCTTTCACTCCATGGCCTTTGATTACAGCTTTACTCTGGTGTGTACTAGACTCTACAGACTGCTAGGACAGTTCACACACAAACCCCTTAGACCAGCAGTACCCAAACTGTGGGTCACAACCCCAAATGTGGTCATGCCATCAGTAGATGGGTTGTGGGTCTGATGAACCAGACCAGGGTTGGAAGGGACCTCAGGATGCCATCTCATCCAACCCCCCTACTCAAAGCAGGACCAATCCCCAACTAAATCATCCCAGCCAGGGGTTTGTTAAGCCTGACCTTAAAAACCTCTAAGGAAGGAGATTCTACCAACCTCCGTAGGTACAGCATTCCAGTGTTTTACCACCCTCCCAGTGAAAACGTTTTTCCTAATATCCAACCTAAACCTCCCCCCTGCAACTTGAGATCATTACTCCTTGTACTGTCATCTGGTACCATTGAGAACAGTCTAGATCCATCCTCTTTGGAACCTCCTTTCAGGTAGTTGAAAGCAGCTATCAAATCCCACCTCATTCTCCTCTTCTGCAGACTAAACTATCCCAGTTTCCCCAGCCTCTCCTCATAAGTCATGTGCTCCAGTCCCCTAATCATTTTTGTTGCCCTCTGCTGGACCCTTCCCAATTTTTCCACATCCTTCTTGTAGTGTGTGGACCAAAACTGGGCACAATAGTCCAGATGAGGCCTCACCAATGGCAAATAGAGAGGAATGATCACACCCCTTGATCTGCTGGCAATGCTCCTACTTATACAGACCAAAATGCCATTGGCCTTCTTGGCAACAAGGGCACACTATTGACTCATATCCAGCTTCTCATCCACTGTAACCCCTAGTTCCTTTTCTGCAGAACTGCCGCCTAGTCACTTGGTCCTTAGTCTGTAGCAGTGCATGAGATTCTTTCATCCTAAGTGCATGGGATTCTTCCATCCTGATGCCGTTTGCACCCTAACATGTCCAGACCAACTTCACAAACACCGTGCCAGAGGCCTCTATTTTGATCTAGAAAATGGCAGCCTCTGTGCAACATGACCTCTCACATAGGTCTATGAAAGGTCACACTGCACAGATGCTGGCCTTTTGTAAATCAAAATGACAGCCTTCTGGTGTGGTGTTTTTGGAGTAGGTCCAGACAGGTTGGCTATTTTGATGCCACTTTGCCATTTGCCCCATCCAGCTCTGCAAGCATCCATCTGCGATATTTGAATCCAAAAGTTCCTTATCTCTGGGCAACAGCCCTATCAACAAAGCATCCTTTCTTGCTGAGCTGGAAGGAGCCTGTGTTAGCCTTTTTTGAGGTGGTAATCTGCAATGGCTTGTAAGCTCCTTAGGGCAGGGTTACCAGCTTCTTTTATACCACCCTGAGTACCCAGTTGGCACTCAATAATGAATCACTGTAAGTCACTGTCTTTGTACTGCTGCTTTATTATCACCACACTGGACCTTTATAAGTTCTGTTATTTGCTTAACAGTGAATTCCTGTTTCTTATTTATTATAAGAGGCATAATGGACTCATTTTTGTGCAGACTAGCTGCTTCAACCTCCAATGAGTCTACTGATGCAGTTATGAAAGAAAAACAAGAGTGAAAGAAATGTGCTTACGCATATAAGGCTTTCTCTAGGTATGGCTTCAAAGGAGTTTTTGTCAAGAAGAAAGGCTAAAATGCCTGCAATATGACATGGTGTTATTGAGTGACAGCATGAGACCTATTAAACTTAAAGAACACTTGGAAACCCATAACAAAGAACACATAGGAAAACCCAGGTCATTTTCCAGACCGGAAAGAAGAACTTTAACATCAACAAGTGCAATTCAAGAGACCCACATCCATCTCTGACCATTCTCAAAAGGCATCATTTGAGGTGTGTAACCACATCCCACTGGCCAAGAAGCCTCACACAGCTTGAGAGACTTTCCCTTTTTCTGCTGCAATTGATAAGGTGTGGATAATGTGTGAAGAAACCATGGCAAACAAACTCAATGCTATACCACTCTCCAACAAAACAGTGAAGTGAAGGATAGCAGCAGCTCAGGAAAATACATTGGTGGAGTGTCTGAAAACATGAATGCCTTTGATCTTCAAGCTGATGTGAACACTGAGGGTCATGATGCATATTTCTTGGGTTTTGTGAAATACAAAGGGAGAGTGCAGGTCTTGAAGACATTCTGTTCTTCTCCCGCTTTTTGGACACAAGGTGGTATAAGGAATGTTTGGTGTGATATCTGGCTACATGCAAGACAAAAATATCCCATGTGATGTCATGGTGGGCTTTTGCACAGATAGAGCTCTGTCTACAACAGGCCACAAAGCAGGTCTTTGTACCTTGGTAAAGAAAGTAGCTCTGTCTGCTATGTGGACTCACTGCGTGATTCACAGAGAACATCTAGCATCTAAATCTCTGAGTCCAGAGCTAGGTGAAGTTTTGCAGCAGTTTTCCTCTGTTGTGAATTACATCAAGACTCAGCCCCTTCACACACATCTGTTTGCAAAACTGTGTAAAGACATGGGGTTCAATCTTGACGTGCTCATGTTCTACTACTGGGATGATTTTTTTTTTAATAGAGAGACAAGGTATGTGCCTATGCAATGGAAATCAAAAAGTGTGAATTCATTGATTTTTTATGTGACCAAAGGAAGATATGCCTTCTTGTCTATGTCACAGATATAGTTGGGAAACTGAATAAATTGAGTACAGGTCTGTAAGGAAAGAACACCCTTATCCTTCAGCGGAGTGATCAAGTCACAGGATTAATGAAGAAAAGTGTTTTCTGGAACAATAATCTATTAAAACAAACTATGAATCCTTCCCACAGCTTTGCAAGTTCCTGGCTGACAATGAAATTATTCATCTTCCCACACAGGTGATAGCTGAGCATTTCTGCCAGATGGAGGAACAGTTTGCATCCTTTTTCTCCAACTTGGACAAGACAAAGTATGATTGGGTGCAAAAACCCTTATAATACAAGTCTGATGCCATGGATTTGCCAGCAGCTGAAATCAAACAGGTCATTGAAATTTCCTGTGATCAATTCTTGCGAGGAACATATGCCCAACATTTTTTTCTGGTTCACTGTTGATAATGAATATACTGCACTCTCTATACCTGCCTTGAAACTGATGGTGCCATTTGTGGGCACTTATTTGTATGAAGCTGGATTCTATGCACTTGTGTTCATCATATCTCAGTTTTGATCTAACATGGATGTCACATTGCAGATTAGATGTGCAATTTCTCCATCTTGCCAGACTTTGAGAAGCTATGATACAACACTCAAGGTCATTTGTCACATTGAGAGCATTAAGTAACATACTCAATGTGTAAATTCCTTGGATTCCTTGGTCGCTATGTAGCTTTGTTGTAATCTGGGATCACAGGGAAGAAGTAAGTCTCAAAATGGGGTCATGCAGACAAAGAGTTTGGGAACTCCTCTCTTATGTGTTAGGATATAGATATTCAGGCCTGTCTGTAAAGGCCTATACTCTAAGAATTTAGGTGTATTCTTATCACTTGGCTATAAAAAGATATATAAGAGATATAAAAGAAACAATTAAAATCGCTGTCTGCCGGTGTAAGGTCCTTCTCTTGCTGTGACAGGCTGAGGCCCTGTTCTTAGGCTAAAGCCTTTGGCTAAGCAGCAGAGGCAGCCATAAACTGGGAAGCGAATGGTCATATCCTCACATTCCAAACTAGTCACATTGAAAGAAGGTGCTATTGAGCTGTTAGGAATACAATCCTGTCCTGATGATGCCTATCGCCTCCAGAGAAAGGGAAGTGCCTAGAAGATGTAAAAGGAAACTTAGTTTGGTAGCATCCTGTCTGGCAAGAACTCACTTATCAATAGCTGGGATGTGAAATCCTCACTTCTATATTGTTTTGTCATTATAGTTCCCACTTTGCTATTGTTTGTCTGTATAATCTCTGTCTGGTTCTGTGATTGTTTCTGTCTGCTGTATAATTAATTTTGCTGGGTGTAAACTAATTAAGGTGGTGGGATAGAATTGGTTACATAATCATGTTACAATATGTTAGGATTGGTTAGTTAAATTTCAGGAAAATGATTGGTTAAGGTACAGCTAAGCAGTCAATCAGGAAGTGAGTGGGTGTGGGGGGAAATGGGAACAGGGAATGGGATGTAGAATTGGAATCATGTTTTGATAAGGGAGGGAATGGGAATGGAATGGGGATGGGGAAATTGGAATCATGTTTTGCTAAGGGGGGGAATGGGAACAGGGCCACAGGTAAGGCTCTGTGGTGTCAGAGCTGGGAAGGGGGGCACTAAGGAAGGAAATGGGAATCATGCTTGCTGGAAGTTCACCCCAATAAACGTTGAATTGTTTTCACCTTTAGACTTCAGCTATTGTTGCTCTCTGTTCATGCGAGAAGGACCAGGGAAGTAAGTGGGTGAAGGAATAAGCCCCCTAACATCATGCACTATATTTTGACCAACACAGCACTTTTTGATGTACTATATAAAGCAAAAGCAAAGGACATGTTATGCTACACACACATAGCTACAAAAGCGATTTTAGCCTCCATACTCCTAATGTAAACATCTCATATATTCCATGTACCTTCCATTTATTCATCTGCACAATAGTCGTCAATAGTACAGATAGAAGATGTGAATGAATTAAATGGACCCAATTTTGCCTTAGCAGCCTCTGAATAACTCCCATTTACCTTAATTGGGGGAATATGTCTAAATAACTGAAATCTCAGGAAGCCCGTGGAACTAGTTCTGACATCTAAGGCAGCTGGACTGACACAGTTTGATACAGACAGATATCTGATCTGTCAAAGGTACACTATATTCAGTACACATTTTCATTAGGCTATTTTCCATTTCTTCCCTTTCACTACTCCTTTTTTAATAGTCTCTATTTGTTTTTTCCCCTCTATTTTTCAGCCTATATTTTCTCTCTATTTGTTTCTCTCCTTTTTCTTCTTTGGTACTTTTTCACAATTTCTCTTAAATTAGAATGTGAACTCAATAATGCTCAAGTCTGAGTTGGGCTTTTGAACCTACAATGTTTCAGAGAGTTTAAAATTAGGCAAAACTAATTCACCATCTCTAATTGATTCATAAAAGATCTGACTCAAGCCTTAGATGCACAAAGTGCAAGCCAAAAAAACTCCAGTAACATAATGTAATATTAATGTTATAATTTCTTTTAATTACAAACAATAAAAATAAGAAATAGACATATTTTATTTAGTTAGCTTTAAGTTTCATGGAAGCAGGAAGATTCTATTTAAATTTACATTCTCTCCTATTTTTCTCCCTTAGAGAGCTTTCACAGATTTTCATTTGTGTTTTCATCAAGATTTCCCCTGTAACATAAAACTTTCCATTTGCTAGAATGAAGATTCCACAGAGTAAACTTCTGAGAAAGACAGTGAGAGTGTTAGTCCCCACTGGCAAACATGGATTTCCCCTCCCTTTTTGTTTACAGCATAGCTGAAATGTTCATGACTCTTTTCAGCTTTGCTCGATAACTTAATTGTCTTTGAATTATCATCACAGATGATGAAATCTGGTTTGTCAGTTAAAGCATGCACCCTTTATTGTCTGTTTAGTAGAGTATGCAACACTGCAGAACCTGCACATAGAATTATAGGCCATGATTCTCCTTTGTCCTATACCACAAGTAGTTATTTAAACCAGTGCAAAATAGATGTAAAGACCTATTACATCAGAATAATTGACATTCACTTTTCACTGGTGCGCTTACACAATGATGTACTAGGCCCACAGAAATTAAAGATTGATCTTTAAATCCCAAAGAAACAGTTCTCACAAAAAAATCATTGTTCACTATGCCGCACCCAGACTGCATCTTCAATACTGTGGCTGCTGCATGGTATCTGTGCCGCTGTAAAGAATGCACTTGGTTTAAATTAGGTTTTGGGGTAACAGTGTCTAGATGGCCCATTTTTAAGTTAGAGTCCCTTTAAGATAACCTGCTTTGATATGGGTGCATAAATGGAGTGAGGCACAAGAAACTATATACTCTTAATTATGCTTTAGTTCTTCCCCATATAACATTTACCCCTAATGTTAAGAATAGTATTTCTCTAAAAAGTGTGTGTGGGGGGGGATACCTATTGACTTTATTGGGCTTTTTCAGGCCCTAAATCCACAATACCAAACTCATTTCTGTTAAAGATCTCTCCCTCTCTAAGGCAAAAAAACTGGCAATAATTTACTATGCTTATATTCTTTAGCCCAAACTTATATGCAAGTCACTTGCTATTATCCATTGCTTAAACATGCTTGGGGCTTGTTTTACATTTTTCTTAGCTGACATATTGTTGCAGATCATTGCTTTTTCCAACAGACAATTCTTAAATAACTTGTACTAGTTTTGCAAAAAAGCAGATCCAGGATCAGATTTATTCCCCATCAATCATTTAAAGGGCTTTTCAAGCCCTCTAGAAATGTTGCTTCTTTGCCAGGATAAAAGAATTGTGTGGCATATAAAAGAAGGGAAAGTTCCATAGTAAATTAAAATTCTACCCAATAGAAATGTTTACCTTTTTGCTAATGTTTACCAGCTAAAATCCAGTTATGTCAATTACCCTGTTAAATGTCTGGGTTTCAAGCCAGAGAAGATGTATGTATTAACTTGAATTATGTGAGGTTTTGTATGGTTTCATAATAAACTCTTTATATCTTAGTATCACAGACAAAGGGACAAATCAATTACATGATACTCACAGACAGGATTATAAACTAAGAATGTATTTACTATGAGAGAGAGGGCCTAATTCTGCTTTTTCTTACACATGTCATGAGCAGGGATCCTAGTAATCCATTTGTCACGGAAATATGTGGAATTTGCGGTTTTACAGAGAATCTTTAGTTTTTACATTTTGTGAACAAATAAAAACATTTATTACTAAATTTTACTGAAAGTACCAGTGTTACTTATTCCAGTGGTGCCCAACCTTATTACACAGGAGGGCCACATAAACCTAAGCACAACCTTGTGTGGGCCAAACAGATACTATATATTTTTAAAGATTTCAGCTGACAATAGGAGCTCCGCCACCTGGGGCTGACAGCGATTCACCAAAGCTGTGACCCCCTGCAGATGGAGGGAGGAGGTATATTTTCAGGTAGACCTTAGTCTTTGTAGGCCAGTGCAGGGTGCGAGTATGGACTTATCTCCTCCTTTTCCTTATCCTGCTCTCCAGGCAGAGGAGGGTTGATCAGAACTTGAGAGTCCCAGAGTGTAGCACTTGCTTTTGTAAATAGCTCCTGAATTGTCTGACAGGGTTTCCCCAAAATGTGGGCCTACATATATGGATAGACACCTTTAGCTAAACCACCAAGTCAGGTCACTAATTACTCAGTCTTTGAGTCCATCATGATTTAACATCTCATCACTTCATTTGAATTTACTCTTTGTCTGTGTCTGCCATTTCCCCAAACAGATAAGGATAGACATAGGGTAGTAACAGCAAGTGACTTGTCACCTCCCAAGTCATGGGGTGATTTTTTTTCTTCCCAGATTCAGAAGCTCATGTCCTCCCAATCAATTCCATCAGATCTCAAAAATGGAACCATCCATATTAATTCAGAAGAAGTGGATACCCTCTTTGGATCACAGGTTTTCAGTATTGTACACAACTCCTCATGACCCTTTTACATAATGAAGGTCAAATTCTGCCCTCAGTTACTCCTGTGCAACTGTTAACATGGGTGTAGTTGTATGAATGAGCACACTGAAGGAGTTAAACTTCAGTGAAGAACCAAAACCAATTAATCATTGGGACAATAAAAAAATAAAAATAAATACTTTAAGAATTAAGGATAACATTTTCAAAAGCATTTTATTGAGATTAAGTCACATTTTCAAAAGTGAATTAGGCATTTAGGAGACTCAATCCAATTGACTTTTTATAAGAGATGGGCTCCTAAATGCTGAAATCACTTTTGAGAATGGGACTGAGTCTCCTAAATCATCTAGGCCATTTTTGAAATACTCTAAAATACTCAGTTGCACTCAAGAAAGAAATTTGAAATACTGTATAAAATCCCAACAGTTTGCTTGAGGGATCAACACTGAAATAATACCAAAGGTGACAAACAGCAGAGAGATCCAAGAACCTGTTGAGGTTGGCAGAACACCATGAAACACCCTCATGTATTTCTCAGACCTATCTCTCAACCTCTCGAATATATTTTAGAACCAAATTGTTCAGTTTCTTTTTTATATTTTCTACATTTTATTGACAGATGGCACAACTATACAAATATGAATATTCATGATCTAATTGACATTCTAGACTCCCTACTGGGAACGTTCACCTTTGAATAGATCAGTCATTGCACTTTGTTTACATGATCAAAATATGCAACTATTGTCTTTGGAAAAGAAATATCAAATAAGAAAGCCTGTTTTATATTATGAAAACCCCAGTTCCCTGTAGGGATCTTCTGGAGCTTCCTTTTGAATGTGAAAATTATTGAAGGAGAAGTTTTTGTTTGTGCAGATACTTTTTCAGGACCTCTACTGTGAAGTCTTGACAAATATCTTAAAATGTTCATTCAAAGACAGAAGCTAACTTTGGATTTTTGGTGAGAAACTTTATAAAGGTTGTTAGAGGCAGAAAAGATACTTTTAGCAAACAAGAATTGTTAGGGGGCTTATTCCTTCACCCACTTACTTCCCTGGTCCTTCTCGCATGAACAGAGAGCAACAATACCCGAAGTCCAAAGGTGCAAACAATTCGATGTTTATTGGGGTGAACTTCCAGCAAGCATGATTCCAGTTTCCTTCCTTAGTATCCTCCTTCCCAGCTCTGACACCACAGAGCCTTACACCTGTGTCCCTGATCCCATTCCTGCCCTTAGCCAAACATGATTCCAACTTCCTTACTCCCATTCCCTGTTCCCATTTCCCCCTTTAGCAAAACATGATTCCAATTTTCTTACCCCCATTCCCTGTTCCCATCTCCCCCTTTAGCAAAACATGATTCCAATTTTCTTACCCCCATTCCCTGTTCCCATCTCACACACCCACATGCCCACCCACACCCAGTCACTTCCTCATTGACTACAGATTATATAGTAAAACTTGAGTTCTGCTTAGCTATACCTTAACCAATCATTTTCCTGAAATTTAACTAACCAATCCTAACATATTGTAACATGATTATGTAACCAATTATATCCCACCACCTTAATTAGTTTACACCCAGCAAAATTAATTATACAGCAGACAGGAACAATCACAGAACCAGACAGAGATTATACAGACAAACAATAGCAAAGTGGGAACTACAATGACAAGACAACACAGAAGTGAGGATTTCACATCCCAGCTATTGATAAGCGAGTTCTTGCCAGACAGGATGCTATCAAACTAAGTTTCCTTTTACATTTTCTAGGCACTTCCCTTTCTCTGGAGGTGATAGGAATACAATCCTGTCCTGATAGTGCCTAACAGCCCAATAGCACCTTATTTCAATGTGACTAGTTTGGAATGTGAGGATGTGACTGTTCGCTTCCCAGCTTATGGCTGCCTCTGCTGCTTAGCCAAAGGCCTGAGCCTAAGCACAGGGCCACAAACTGTCACAGTAAGAGAAGGCCCTTACACTGGCAGACAGTGGTTTTGATTCTTTCTTTTATACCTCTGGAACTAGCCAAGTGATAAGAATACACCTAAATTCTTAAAGCACAGGCCTTTGCAGACAGGCCTGAATATCTATATCCTAACACTCCACCCCGTTTTTTTCTTTTTCTTTTGGGATCCTCCTGCCTAGGTATCCCTGGAAAAGCATAGGACATATGGCGACACATTTCCTGATAGGGCCAGGCATCAAGGTGGAAGGTGTCGATATTCCATTTGTCCCACTGCCCCTTGTGTAGGATAGTGCCCTGCACCTTCTCTCGCACGCGCATACCACACCTATTCCAATTAGTGTTCCAGACTTCCCATTATAGCAGGCCCGAGAAGGTTGGGTCCGGGTTGTCTAGTACACTGCAGGGTTTGGAGGGCTTATTACATTACTTATAGGTTATCTCCCTATGCAACGTAACACAAGTACAGTTAACAATACAAAATTCACAGCAACACCGAGTCCTGACCACTGCAGTATGGTCCAACATCCGAGACACCCCCAAAACACTGCCTCTCCTCCTTCGACGGGGTCACGATCTTATGTGTCCAGTTGCTGGCAGTTGCAACAAGCTGCCCCTGCAGGTTTTGCTTGCTTTTGTCCATATCATAAGTCCATTGAATGTTCACAGAGAAATGGGATATTGTCCAAACCAGCTTGCCCACTTGGTATGGAATCAGGCAGTAAGCCCTGGTTTGATTATTCACAGCAATAAGATTCACAGATCCATTTGTGCACCAAAGTCCAGATAGCAGCATGTAAATGTGTGTAGTTTGGTTATGGGCTGGTGTAATTGTGCCCCCAGTAATATGTACATTCCCAGCAAAACACCTTATACACAGTACACCCAATTGTCCACCCCTTGCATAGGCCATTGATCCTGCTCCTCCATAGTCATAGGAGAGGGGCACATCCAAACATCTTCTATTGATTTACACTATTTTACACACCCCTCCATTGATTCCCAGTGAGCTCCTCCCCTTCTCATTATTTCCATAGGGCTTGTGGGGGCCACCTTAGTTGCCATTCCATTTCCAGGTACCACGGTAGCTATTGCACAGATGCTGGCCTCCTAGTTGAGCATTTTGCATTCCCATACACATCTCCCCCCCCAAGGTCAGCCTTTTGAAGCCACCCCCACCCATATCATGAGGTTTTCTGTTCATTAAAACACAACAATGCTAGCAACAAGACAAACACCACAGACAAACAACACAAAACATAGATCCATGGTATTCTGAATTATTCTTCCGCTGGCGCCAGCTTGCTTGTAGAGTGTCTGAAAAACAAAAGAAACAATTTCCACCCCCCTGGTGGGGACAGATTATTGCTTAATAATAATACCACTTTCTTTTACAAATGTCCTTGCTACTTGCAGGAAAAACAGAAGAATTACCTCCAGACTGTCCTTATTTTGTTCTATAGTCAGGCTAGTGAATTACCCCACTCACTGGTCATTTATGAAATTCATGAGATGGTGTACCTCAGTTTCCCCTCTTGTACAACAGACCAAGTTTGCAATAGTTTCTCTGCTGTACCAAGCTTTAAGTTTATTCTCAGGTAATAGCTGAGACACAGCTTGAGATTTTAGCACTGTACACACACACACACACACACACCCCTTAAGGTTAACCTGTCCCCCTTATTTTCAGGCTTGACTTGTTTTTTTCACCTCCCTTTCCTGAAGGGCCATAATCTGAGTCTTCTAGTAGCTTGTTTGCTGACCATTTGCAGCTCCTTTGTGCCCATCAGCTAGGTAATTTGCATTTACACGGAGGATTACTAGCTTGCTTCTGGATCCAAAGCTGTTAGCAGCTCAGACACTGTCTTAAAAGGGAAGCATTTTACTTCCACCAGAGTTCTGATTACTTTCCACTTTCATCTCCTGCTCCAAAACACAGCAATCTGAAAAAGAAAGCACAACCTATTGTGGCTCCTTTTGGAGCCCTATTAGGATTTTAATGAAGTACCATGTTTTATTTGCATTTCTTTTACTCCTTTTCCAATATACACTGCACATGTCCTGGGAAAATGCAAATTCCTTCCATATAGTTTAACCTCCATAACATCATATTAGCCAAATTAATTTTACACAAGGTATAACTGCCTTCCCCATGCCTACAGAGTTTTCATGCACACCCACCAAAGCAACAATCTAATCCCCCAGAGCCATCCCAAGGCTCAGTGTTCCCATCATTCCTCCCCTTTTCCTTTTCTTTTACCTGTGCACACACACACAAAATTCTGTTTTGCCTAACATCCCTTGCACTGTGATTACTCTTTTTTACACAACTGTACCCCAATTACACTTCCATCTTGTACAACTAGACACAACTAGGGGCAGCCAAGTTAAGTTCCAAAAGAAACCTCTTCCATCCTTTAGTGATTTTGATTACATTACCCAATAGTCAAATAATTTTGCTCAGATTCTCTCTCTGCCTGCTGCCTGCAGCAGTCCCTTATAGACCATTTCTGTGGGAAAAGGGCCCATTTTCCCTCAGAATAGCTATAAAGGCTTCTGGGGACAGAAGCGTAGTGGTGGTAGTAGCCACTCTACCTGACCCCCTTGGATAATTTAATTACCAAGCTTCATCCAATGTGACTGCACAGAGTTGCACATACAGTTACATTTATATAACTGGGTTTTATCATTAAACAAAAACTTCCTTCTTGACATCTCACATAAGTATCCAAAGTACCCTCCATTAAAACTTCAGAAAAACAAAAGAGTGTGGAAAGGCAGGTTGCACTTTGAAACTTTTATTTTTTTTTCCTCCACTCCCCCAGGACCAAGTCTCAGATCCAGTCTCTAAAGGTAGTCTGTTAACTCTGCTTTTGACCTTAAACCCTTTTGTGCCAAATCATCTTTCACTATCCCTAACTAATTTACAACCCTTCAGCAGCCCTTGCTGAAGCAGCACCAAACTTGAAAGATTACTGGCAGCTTCCCATAATGCTGCCCTTACTTCAAACCTCTCAAGCAGACTGAAGTGCCTCTTTTCCCTGGGAGGCATTCAGTCCCCATGGGCAGGGACCTTCTTCCCCTACTCATATACCAAGGAGGGTGGGCTCCTCAGCCACCCCCCATACCTCTGGGTCCCCTAACACTTCCTCCATTTCCTTTTTAATCTTATCCCAGGTTGACCCCTGTACCTGGTATGGGCCCTGGTCCTCCCTTATCCATTTATCCAAAAAATCCTTTACCCTGGCTTGCCAGAACCCACAACTACCATCACGAGAGTTCGCAATACCCCCTCCAAGCAGCTGCGCGGACTGTTGGGGAGGGGGACTTACAGGCTGCCGCTCACCTATCCAATGCGATGCATCCGAGTCACCGGCACCAAGATGTTAGGGGGCTTATTCCTTCACCCACTTACTTCCCTGGTCCTTCTCGCAGCCCAATAGCACCTTATTTCAATGTGACTAGTTTGGAATGTGAGGATGTGACTGTTCGCTTCCCAGCTTATGGCTGCCTCTGCTGCTTAGCCAAAGGCCTGAGCCTAAGCACAGGGCCACAAACTGTCACAGTAAGAGAAGGCCCTTACACTGGCAGACAGTGGTTTTGATTCTTTCTTTTATACCTCTGGAACTAGCCAAGTGATAAGAATACACCTAAATTCTTAAAGCACAGGCCTTTGCAGACAGGCCTGAATATCTATATCCTAACAAGAATGCCCCCCACCCCATGCCTCTTGTCATACAATGAATTGAACACGTACAACACATTGTATTAAATTTAGAAGATGACGTTTGTTTCCTCTGCTTCTATTCTTGGTTTCCTGCCTTCCTGACTCTCACTTCCCCTTTAGTTTAGGGCCCTGTGACACCAGTCTCAGAAATGTACTCTATGTGGATTATGACATTCACATAAGCACTGAAATGAGGAGTTTATCCATAATGGCATGATGACAGTACAGCAAAAAGAGACTTAGTGGTTGCTTCCATCTTCAGCTCTTTTGAGATTCTCAAGGGGGAGGTCAAAAAGTAGGGATGTTCAAAAGTCTTCTTTCATTTGGGCTGAGTCACATACCTCTAGGCTTTGCAGAATTTATATATATATATATATATATATATAATTTTGATGGATAATATTGATGTTTATTTTCCGCATGTTTTTGGATTTGTATCAACTTCACATTTTCACAGTTGCAGGAAATAATGGAGGAGGATCAGACACTAATTATTTAATGACAGTAGGTGTTGAAATCAAAACATTAAACCATTAAAACACAAATTGTCCACATCACATGTCAAAATGTTCAAATAAATACCCATAAATCGAGCTCTAATAAGTTCTCAAGCAGCATTTTTCTTGCTTTGCCTATTTGTAAAGATTGATTATTATCTATGGAAATATTTTTAATCAGTTTCTGTGCATAGTAAAATTGACACCTACCAACATTCACCATTAAAAATTGAATCTGCCAAGCTCAGATATAACCATATCCAATAGACAGCTGCTTCAGATCATTTATGATTAGCATTTTCTGCTATTGGTCATAATCTTGTATCTCACTTCAAAATGCCATTTATATTTAATGACCTTGCATTGTGGGAGAACATAGATTTCCGGATAAGAATGTCTTAGAAAAAGAGAAGCTAAATGGAAAACCATGCCTAAATATGATATTCCAGTTAGAGCTGGGTGAATAATTGTTTTGGGTTGTTTTTTTTCAGTTTGACTGCCCTGCACCATTAAGCAGGGCGGTGTTTGGCTGGCTGGCCAAATAAAGGGAACAGTGCTTTAAGGATGGAGCGGCGGGGAAGATGAAAACCGTTGAAAAGGGGACAGTGTGGTTGCTGACCCATCCCCTAGGAATACAGGGTTTAGAAGAGGCACACTTGTGCCTTAAGCTCCCTTTTACATGGAGCAGTCTGAAGCAGGATCCACCCTCCCTCCCCTTTATGTGGTAAAATACCAGGTTTGGTCAAGACATGCTGTGGGCATTACACTAGCCACCCCCTTTTTACAGGTTTCAGAGTAGCAGCTGTGTTAGTCTGTATCCGAAAAAAAAAAAAAAAAAAAGGAGTACTTGCGGTACCTTAGAGACTAACAAATTTATTTGAGCATAAGCTTTCATGAGCTACAGCTCACTTCATCGGATGCATGCAGTGGAAAATACAGTGGGGAGATTTATATACACAGAGAACATGAAACAATGGGGGTTACCATGCACACTGTAATGAGAGTGATCAGGTAAGGTGAGCTATTATCAGCAGGAGAGCGGGGGAAAAAAAAACCTTTGTAGTGATAATCAAGTTGACAAGAACATGTGAGGAACAGTGTGGGGGTAAGTGGGGGGGGTAGTTGGGAAGGAATTTTTCCCTTACCACCATATTGGCTTGGGTGCAGTTGGGGTTTTCTTGCCTTCCTCACAGCAGGTTCAGAAAGGGCTCTGTTCTTGCATGGCATGAAGGCCATTTGTCACAACTCATTATTTAAGTGTAGGGTGGACGTCCAGTACAGGTACTCCATAGGAAAGGTATACAGTGACTGGATAAATGGCTTGGAAAAAGGACTTAAAAAGTGGTATTCATTAAAGAAACAAATTGGGGGTGGTTGGGTACTCCTATGATTGGTCCGTCAGGGAGTCAACCCCACATTCTTATAGCCCACCTTAACCCTCCTATGAGTGGGGTGGATGGTAAGGTCCCAGCAATGAAGTTGCTGGAGGGCCTGGGTGGAAAAAGAGGAAAGCTAGTAAAAGCCCCCTGGTTAATTATGGAATAAACATGGGGTTACTGCACTGTATACTGTTATCTGCTGGGTAGTTCCAGACATCTAATAATAAAGTTGTGGCCCAATTAATCCCATGTCAGATGTCTCCTGTCCTTCTTTTGGTATAGCCAGACAATGGTGGCCAAACAAACAAACAAAAAAATCTGGAAAATAGTCACTTCAGGTTGACCTGAAACAATAATTTTCAGCTTCTCTTGCTGAAATGAAAAATCAAAGTTCATGTTTAATGAAAAATGTTATGTTCAGTCCAAAAAAAGATGTTTTTAGGATTTTGGGCGGGGGTGGTGGTGGCAGAATTGTGTGCCTTTTTTGTGGGGGGGTTGTTTTTTGTTTGTTTCATTTTTGTTTTTGCTTTAGTTAAATCTAGCTACATTTCAAAACAAAACACTATTTCAAAATGAAAAGTCAGAAAATTATATTTTTAAAATGTTCCAACTTTTTCAGAATTTCTCCTCCCCCCCTTTTTCAGCGGGGGCAGAAACTATTTGTCAGTTCCACTCAAATACATGAAAAGGATTGGTCAATCCTAAACTGTATTTTTGAGGAATACTCTATTCACTAGAGAGAGAAAAAAAATTCGGCAAGCTCTAATTCCAGTTACTGTTTGCTGCTGCAGTAAAAATGTGTACTATTCAAAAATGCTATTTATATTTCAGTTGCTTGTGTATTTTTCTTCTACATTTATCATAGGGTATCATTGGCCATTATCAGAGGCAGTGTGGTCCAGTTAATATGGCATTGGACTGGGAATCAGGAGACCTGGCTTCTATTCCTGAGTTTGTCACTGATCTGTTCTGTGAACTTGGGCAAGTCATGTAAACTCCCTGCCTCCGTTTCACCCCCATCCTTTTTCTGTCTTGTCTATTCACACTGTAAGCTCTTCACAGCCAGCACTGTCTCTTGCTATGTCTTCATACAGCACCTAGTATGAGGGTCCCTGATCTCACTTACTGCCTGAGGTGCCACCATAGTGCAAATAAGCCTCTCTCTATATATGCATCCAACAATAGTTTAATTTATTAAAATTATGCACTATATTTGCAACTAACATTAACTTTACCATAGGATGTAGGAGGAGCTTGAGTTTTGCCTGGTTTGAGTTTTTGTTATAAAATTTATACTGAGCTTATAGATCATATGCAGATTTTTACAGATTTTCAGCTTCTTTTATTTCTTACTAGGACTGGTCTATAATACAATTGTAACCATTTTCAGCGGACCAAATTGCAATGGTTTCCTCTGAGTCATTTGAAATAGAGTTCCAATTTGTAATGGAGTTGGCACTTCATCTTTTAATTGTGGCTGAGAAATAGTGAAGTAGTAAGTACCATGCTGCCCTCTGCGCCTGGAATACTGTTGCAAAACAAAACAACAACACTTGCTTCATTTAAATCCCTCTGGTTCTACAAAGTCTACAGTAACTAATCTGATCAAACTAATTTGCCAGAAATATATACACTAAATGTACAGAAACTAACAGAATCACCCACATGACTGCACTTAGGTAACTCTATCTAACCCTACACAGTCTATCCTTTGTTTGTTTTCACCTTTTGCAGTTTCTGCATGATGTCTAAAATCTAGATTGTAAACTACTGGGGCAGTGACATTTTTTATTATCTATTCTGTGAGACTCCTGGTATATTTTTAGCGCAATAAACATAGTGAATATTATTATTTTTTTTATACTTGTACTTTGTGTTCCAGGTTGATTGACCTCACAGCATTTACCATATAACAGCTGCTGGAAAAGAACCCCAAAAATAAATTACCAAAAATAATAATTCAGAACATGTTCCTCCCCTGCCCTTCTCACAATAGTCTGTTGCTTCATATCACTACTTATTGAGGTGTTTCCCTTTGTTTCTGAGTCCCTCTACTCTGCTGCTTATGCATGTAAGATCAGATGGGAAAAGTGAACAGATATGACAATGTAGCCCGTGGTTACAACTGGTTAGAAAATTTTCATTGAAAATGCCATTTTGACTACTTTTTATGCATGAAATCATATCAATGTTGACATTTCATTTTGAAAAAGATGAAAAATATTTTTAAATATTGACATTTTTGGTATAAGAAATTTTGATTTTTTTGTTTTGATTTTTTTTCATTTTGAAATTTATTTTATTTTATATGAAATAAATAAAAATAAAAACTTGAAATCAAAACAATATATTTTGATTGGCTCAAACTGATTTTTTTTTTTTTTTTTAGAATTTTGTTTTGTGACAAATTTTGAAATGTTGGCTTTTCAATCTGATTTGGAAACTTGAAATTTGTCACCACTGAAAATCCGTTTTCTGTCCAAGTCTACCTGTCATGATCTGGAAGCAAAGAAGAATCTGGGCTAAAGAAAATGCAAACTCTAGATTCTGATATAATATTTCATCATGATAAGTCTCTCTTTTTTCAGGGGCTAAAACATGTTATAATCATAATAGAAATATAGTAAGATTCCAAGAAAATTTGCTTGTCATCATGTATTCGTTACTTCATTTTAATCTCTTCATTTCAATAGTCCATGTTGGTATTCCCTCTGAGACCTCTTTTTACTTGGCTCCCCAAGAGCTCAATTCAACTCCAGACTTCCTCACTCAGGCATCTTTATTTGGCATATGGCAGTGCTATGCTGAGTTGATCAGACTGAAAAGCAAGGGGGATGGATGCAGGGTACATCACAGCTCCAAAGTTATACAGAAACCTTCTCCCTTTATATATATTACATTAATATATATATATATATTACCTCTCCATGGATCACCACCTTGTAGTGGTAGGAGGCTTGTGTGTCTCAATGACCCTGAGAGTGATGCTGCCTAGAGTCATGTACTCCCTTTGGGTGACCCATAGCAGAACGGTCAAGGGCAAGGTTCCAGACAAAGTGTTATCCAAGAAGTCCCTAACAGAAGAGCAAACAGAGGATAACTGAACAATGGAGGTTAAACTGTTGTGTAATGTTACAACGGCTGTGAAGGTGGATGAAGGCTGCAGCAGATAGAGGATCTCCAATCATCATGGTGTCCATGCCACTGGTTTTGAGTCCTCTATCTGTCAAGGATAGTGTGGTGACTGTTGTACACCAGTCTCCCCACTTTAAAAGAAGTCCTTCACAGGCAGTTCCAGTTTTGGGAAAATAACATTTTCACAAGTCAAAAGTCCGGTGGCTATCAGTGAGTGGTGACGGGAACAGGACAATGAAATCTGGAAGTTCCTAGTCACAGACTGACACACAGATGGTGAGTGTGTGATACAGTCGTCTTGCTCGAGGATTGAGGTGGGTTGAGCATCTCGGCAGCTGCACCCACGACTGAGCAGTCCTCTTTAGGATCCACTCTGCTCACCCCACATTGGAGGGGGTTAGAAAAGATACCCTAAAAATAGTCTTGCCTCTGTTTTTCCTGGCTGTATAGCTGCATCCAGCAGGATCACCACCTCAGCAGCTGAAAATGTAAGAAACTTT
This sequence comes from Caretta caretta, assembly GCF_965140235.1. Lineage (NCBI taxonomy): Eukaryota > Metazoa > Chordata > Testudines > Cheloniidae > Caretta > Caretta caretta. The sequence goes on along the minus strand of NC_134206.1, from coordinate 71,775,260 downwards.
TCAACTTTGGAACTTGGAATGTACGTATCCTGATGGACAACTCAAACAGCGACCACCCAGAGCAGCGTACAGCCATTATTGCTCAGGAATTGAGTCAGTTTAACATCAATATTGCTGCTTTGTCCAAAACTAGAAGAGCTGATGAAGGACGGGTGAGGGAGGAGAAAGGAGGCTACATCGACTTCTGGAAGGGAAAGTCTATAGATGAACCCTGATGGCATGGAGTGCTCTTTGCTATAAAGAACAAGCTCATAAGATGCCTCTCTGAGGTACCAATTGGCATCAATGAGAGGTTTATGACACTCCGATTGAGTCTCACCAAAAATCAACAGGCAACTATTGTGAATGCTTCAGAGTAACAGCCGTGTTAGTCTGTATTCGCAAAAAGAAAAGGAGTACTTGTGGCACCTTAGAGACTAACCAATTTATCTGAGCATAAGCTTTCCTGAGCTACAGCTCACTTCATTGGATGCATACTGTGGAAAATACAGAAGATGTTTTTATACACACAAACCATGAAAAAATGGGTGTTTATCACTACAAAAGGTTTTCTCTCCCCCCACCCCACTCTCCTGCTGGTAATAACTTATCTAAAGAGATTTCTCTCCTTACAATGCGTATGATAATCAAGGTGGGCCATTTCCAGCACAAATCCAGGGTTTAACAAGAATATCTGAGGAATGGTGGGGGGTAGGGGGGGAGAAGGGGAGGGGTGGGGGGGAGGTGGGTATTGTAGTTGTAAGAATGCTTGATAGAGATCTTGTAGGTGTTTGTCTCTGTGTGAGGGTTGGAGCAAATGTGGTTGTATCGCAGAGATTGGCTGTAGACAATGGATACCCACCTGCTGAAGTGAAGAAACAGATTGATAGAGCCAGAAGGGTTCCCAGAAGTCACCTAATACAGGACAGGCCTAACAAAGAAAATAACAGAACGCCACTAGCCATCACCTTCAGCCCCCAACTAAAACCTCTCCAACGCATTATCAAGGATCTACAACCTATCCTGAAGGATGACCCAACACTCTCACAAATCTTGGGAGACAGACCAGTCCTTGCCTACAGGCAGCCCCCCAACCTGAAGCGAATACTCACCAGCAACCACATACCACATAACAGAACCACTAACCTAGGAACCTATCCTTGCAACAAAGCCCGTTGCCAACTGTGCCCACACATCTATTCAGGGGACACCATCACAGGGCCTAATAACATCAGCCACACTATCAGAGGCTCGTTCACCAGCACATCTATCAATGTGATATATGCCATCATGTGCCAGCAATGCCCCTCTGCCATGTACATTGGTCAAACTGGACAGTCTCTACGTAAAAGAATAAATGGACACAAATCAGATGTCAAGAATTATAACATTCATAAACCAGTTGGAGAACACTCCTATCTCTCTGGTCACGCGATTACAGACATGAAACTTGCGATATTACAACAGAAAAACTTCAAACCCAGACTCCAGCGAGAGACTGCTGAATTGGAATTCATTTGCAAACTGGATACAATTAACTTAGGCTTGAATAGAGACTGGGAGTGGCTAAGTCATTATGCAAGGTAACCTATTTCCCCTTGTTTTTCCCTCCCCCCCAACCCCCCCATTCCTCAGACATTCTTGTTAAACCTTGGATTTGTGCTGGAAATGGCCCACCTTGATTATCACACACATTGTAAGGAGAGTGATCACTTTAGATAAGCTATTACCAACAGGAGAGTGGGTTTCTTTCTGGGGGGAGGGTGATGGGAGAAAACCTGGATTTGTGCTGGAAATGGCCCACCTTGATTATCATACACATTGTAAGGAGAGTGATCACTTTACATAAGCTATTACCAGCAGGAGAGTGGGGTGGGGGGAGAGAAAACCTTTTGTAGTGATAAACACCCATTTTTTCATGGTTTGTGTGTATAAAAACATCTTCTGTATTTTCCACAGTATGCATCTGATGAAGTGAGCTGTAGCTCAGGAAAGCTTATGCTCAAATAAATTGGTTAGTCTCTAAGGTGCCACAAGTACTCCTTTTCTTATTGTGAATGCCTATGCACCAACACTGGATGCTGATGAGAATGTAAAGGAAGATTTTTTTCTCAGTTGAAAATCTTTTTATCAGAGACCACTACAGAAGACAAGATCATCCTTCTGGGGGATTTCATTGCATGTGTTGGAGGAGACTCAGACCTGCAGAAAGCAACAATTGGGAAAGAAGGAGTTGGCAAAAGTAATTCAGATGGAATTCTGCTCCTGACCAAGTGTGCTGAACATGAACTTATTATTACGAACACTCTTTTCCAACAAAAGGAAAAGTTCAAAACATCTTGGAGACACCCACAGTTAAAGCACTGGCCTCTCCTTGACTACAGCATAGTTTGTGCCCGAAATCATAGTGAAGTACTTCTCACAGGAGCAATGACAAGTGCTGATGAATGTTAGACTGATCATCGCCTTATTCAATCCACAATGAAAATTAAAATCACTCCCAAATGGAAGCTGCAAAAGAAGCAGGTCAGGCATAAGTTGAAGATTCAAGATTTGAAGAACCCTATTAAATGTGACCACTTCCAAGCAGTCCCAGAATGAACCTTTTAAAGTACAAACAGAAGTTAAACAGGGCTATATCATTGCTCCAACCATGTTTGTGTTTTTTATCACCATCATTCTTTACCTAGTTGCTGGGAAGTTTACTGCCAGTGTTGAAATCATTTACGGAATGGGCAGAAAGTTGTTCAGGCTTAGCAGGATGAAAGCCAAGAGTAAGATCTCCACAACATCTATTGTGGAAATTCAGTATGCTGATGACAGCGCAATCTTTGCCCACTCTGAGAAAGATCTTCAAACTATCTTGAATGTGTTTGCCGATGCTTCCGCATGTCTTGGTTTCACTCTTGATATCAAGAAGACTAAAGTGCTCTTGCAGTCCTCTCCAAATAAGGTATTATATGCCCCATCTATCAAAATCAATGGAGTGGCACTGAAGAATGTTGATCATTTCCTCTACCTTGGAAGTCATCTTTCATCCAAGACAAATATTGATGCAGAAATTCAACGTTGCCTGAGCTGTGCCAGTGTAGCTTTCTCTCATTTACGGCACAGGGTTTTTGAAGATTACGACATTCAAAGAGACACCAAGCTTCTTATTTATCAAGCCATTATTCCCCCAACACTGTTGTATGGGTCCGAAACTTGGACACCCTATAGACACCACTTGAAGGTCCCTGAGAGGCACCATCAACGCTGCCTTCGTAAGATTCTGAAGATCAAATAGGAAGACAGACACACCAATATTAGTGTTCTGGAAGAGGCAAAGACCACCAGTATCAAGGCAATGATCATTCATCAGCAATTCCACAGGACTGGACACATTGTCTGGATGCCAGACCATCACCTCCCAAAACAGGTTCTGTTCTCTCAGCTGAAAGAAGGGTACCGTAACGTGGGTGGACAATGGAAGGGTTATAAGGACAACCTACAAAAGTGTAATATTAACACTTGGGAGACACTTGCCCAGGATTGCTTAAAATGGAGTGAAGTCCTACGTGATGGTCCCCTGCATTTTGAACTTGCTTGCCAACAAGCTGAAGAGGAAAAGAGGCATAGGAGGAAGGAGAGGATGGCTTCCAGTCATGGCCAACAGCCTCCTGCTGAGACTGAAAACATCTGACCACATTATAATAGAACATGTGGTTCAAGGACTGGCCTTATTTGCCACCCGAGGACCCATAACTCCCATGGAAGATGATCATACTCGGTAATGAGTGATCACCAATCATCATCATCATCACATTAATTTCATTGCATTTGCTATACATTGCATCACACATTTTTGGCTTGGCTTGGTCACTTTTCAGGAACCAATTCCTGTGCGCCATGTGCAATCCATGCATTGACCATGGTTCGACTTCCTCTTTATCTCATCTCCACATGCCTAGCTTCCCTTGTTATCTAGTTCATAGTACATAGTTCCTTGCCTGTTCTCCCTTTTATCCTGATGAAATGCATCCTAGAATACTCAAGGAGCTGACAGAAGAGATATCTGAGCCATTAGCAATTACGTTTGAAAAGTCATGGAGGACGGGAGACATTTCAGAAGACTGGGAAAGGGTAAATATAATGCCCATCTATAAAAAGGGAAATAAGGATAACCTGGGGAATTACAGACCAGTCAGCTTAATTTCTGTACTCGGAAAGATAATGGAGCAAATAATTAAGCAATCAGTTTGCAAACACCTAGAAGATAATGAGGTGATAAACAACAGTCAGCATGGATTTGTCAAGAACAAATTGTGTCAGACCAACCTGATAGCTTTCTTTGACAGGGTAACAAGACTTGTGGATAGAGGTGAAGTGGTAGATGTGGTACATCTTGACTTTAGTAAAGTTTTTGATACTGTCTTGCATGACCTTCTCATAAACAAACTAGGGAAATACAACCTAGATGGCGTTACTATAAGGTGGGTGCATAACTGGTTGGAAAATCATTCCCAGAGAGAAGTTATCAGTGGTTCACAGTCAAGCTGGCAGGGCATAATGAGTGGGGTTCCACAAGGATCGGTTCTGGGTTTTGTTCTGTTCAACATCTTTGACAATGATTTTGATAATGGCATAGAGAGCATGCGTAAAGTTTGAGGACCATACCAAGCTTGAGGGATTTCAAATGCTTTGGAAGATAGGATTAAAATTCAAAATTATCTGGACAAACTGGAGAAATGGTCTGAAGTAAATAGGATGAAATTCAATAAGGACAAATGCAAAGTACTCCACTTTGGAAGGAACAATCAGTCACACACATACAAAATGGGAAATGACTGCCTAGGAAGGAGTACTGTGGAAAGGGATCAGGGTGTCATAGTGGATCACAAGCTAAATATGAGTCAACAGTGTAATGCTGTTGCAAAAAAAGCAAACATTATTCTGGAATGTATTAGCAGGAGTATTGTAAGCAGGACACGAGAAGTAATTTTTCTGCTCTACTCCTCGTTGATTAGGCCTCAACTGGAGTATTGTGTCCAGTTCTCGGTGCTACATTTCAAGAAAGACGTGGACAAATTGGAGAACATCCAGAGAAGAGCAACAAAAATGGCTAAAGGTCTAGAAAACATGACCTATGAGGGAAGATTGAAAAAATTGGGTTTATTTAGTCTGGAGAAGAGAAGACTGAGAGGGGACATGATAACAGTTTTCTCAAGCACATAAAAGGTTGTTACAATGAGGAGGGAGAAGAAATGTTTTTCTTAACCTCTGAGGATAGGACAAGAAGCAATGGGCTTAAATTGCAGCAAGGGAGTTTAGGTTGGACATTAGGAAAAATTTTGTAGATGTCAAGGTGGTTAAACACTGGAATAAATTGCCTAGGGAGGTTGTGGAATCTCCATTGTTGAGGATTTTTAAAAGCAGGTTGGACAAACACCTGCCAGGGATGGTCTAGATCAGGGATCAGCAAACTTTGGCACGCGGCCCATCAGGGAAATCCACCAGTGGACCGGGAGGGTTTGTTTACCTGCAGCATTCACAGGTTCAGCCAATTATAGCTCCCACTGGCCATGGTTCACCGTACCACGCTAAGGGGGGGCGACAGGAAGCAGCGTGGTCCGAGGGATGTGCTGGCAGCCGCTTCCTACAGTCCCCATTGGCCTGGAATGGTGAACTGCAGCCAGTGCGAGCTGAGATCAGCTGAACCTGTGGACACTGCTGGTAAACAAACCATCCCGGCGCGCCAGTGGATTTCCCTGATGGACCATGTGCCAAAGGTTGCTGATCCCTGGTCTAGATAATACTTAGTCTTGCCTTGAGTGCAGGGGACTGGACTAGATGACCTCTTGAGGTCCTTTCCAATTCTATGATTCCATGAGTCTATGATCTTTGTTGGCTCAGACATTCTGTCTTCTTGGCCTACTGACCTATTTACTTATCTTATTTAGCACAAACATTCTGTTTTCAACCTGATGATTCATTTTCTTCACTAATTCTCTCTTCCAAAAAATGAGGCCTTCCTTCCTGTGTTAATTACTCATGCTAGGTGAGGTGTCAGCTACTGTACATGGTGCTGTGTCACTGTTTGTCAACAGATGGAAATGATTTGTATTGAAACCTGAAATCACTTTGAATAAAAACCCCAGTGCTACAGGGTTTAAGATTTCTGTACTAAAAACCAAAGTTGACTGTATGAATCCTCATTGGCTTTCTACAAACAGCTTGCTGAAAATAAAGAAGACTTTAAATGGAAAAGACTGTCTCTTTTTTTTCATTTTTTACCTTATAAACTATGATGGAGAGTGATATACAAAAATATTAAATATTCAACGTTCATTATTCACAATACATTGAAAACGAGAATCCATAAATCTTTAGCACACAGCTGCTATAAGTATTTAAAAATACAAACCTGAAATGAAATGTGTGTCAGCTTAATGACTGGTATGAACAGAATGATCTTAAAAATACTCTTCTCTGATTTTCACCCTGACAGTTTACCATGATTGATACTGAATATGTTGGTCTTATTTCCATGAATTGTGAACATTGATAAATAGTATGTCCTTGTGCTCTCCTTCAGGAAATGGAACATTGCTGGACCGCCCCCCCCCCCCCCCAAAAAAACAAAAAAAACTTGAAATCAATCATAGAATGAATCTCCATTAGCAGAGTTTACCTCAGAATTTACATTCAACCATTGAACTTGTCTGTCAAATCTAGTTCCCAGATGCCTTCATTTAGTCACTATTTCACTGAGAAAAGTTTTAAGGTCCTGATTTAGCAACCCATTCCTATTCAATAGAACACTTTGACTCCAATGGGTTTTAAGCATGTGAAAATGCATCATTACTTGTAATCATTTAAAATCTATCTTACTGTAGTTAATAAACTTGTAATATTGTTTTATCTAAACCACTGTGTGTTTGGATTGAAGTGTTTGGGAAACTTCATTTGAGATAATAATGTTTGTGAATATCATTTTCTCTTAATGAAATGAAGGACTTTCTATGAGCTTGTGTTCTCCAGGAGGGTACTTGGCAGTACAAGACACACATTTTTAGGGACAAGTCTGGGACTGGGAATTTGCTGGTGTCTCTCTGCAATATAATTCAGGAGTGGCTGGCTAAGAATGTTGGGAGTAATTTACATGCTAGAGGGTGTGTGAGCAGGCTAGGAGTGGTTACTTTCCCAGCAAAAACAGTGTAAAAGGCACCCCAGGCTGGAAAATTGAGGGAACACAGCTGTCCATCAGTCCAGATTTTACCCTGGATAATGTCACAATGTGAAAAAAGAAAAGGAGTACCTGTGGCACCTTAGAGACTAAACAATTTATTTGAGCATAAGCTTTCATGAGCTATAGCTCACTTCATCGGATGCATACTGCGGAAAATAGAGAAGATGTTTGTTTTTATCCAGACAAATCATGAAAAAATGGGTGTTTATCACTACAAAAGGTTTTCTCTCCCCCAACCCCACTCTCCTGCTGGTAATAGCTTATGTAAAGTGATCACTCTCCTTACAATGTGTATGATAATCAAGGTGGGCCATTTCCAGCACAAATCCAGGTTTTCTCCCAACACCCCCCCCCAAAACAAACCCACTCTCCTGTTGGTAATAGCTTATCTAAAGTGATCACTCTCCTTACCATGTGTATGATAATCAAGGTGGGCCATTTCCAGCACAAATCCAGGGTTTAACAAGAACTTCTGGGGGGAGGGGGAGTTAGGAAAACAAGGGAAAAGACTCCAGCAAGAGACTGCTGAATTGGAATTCATTTGCAAATTGGATACAATTAACTTAGGCTTGAATAGAGACTGGGAGTGGCTAAGTCATTATGCAAAGTAACCTATTTCCCCTTGTTTTCCTAACCCCCCTCCCTTCAGACGTTCTTGTTAAACCTTGGATTTGTGCTGGAAATGGCCCACCTTGATTATCATACACATGGTAAGGAGAGTGATCACTTTAGATAAGCTATTACCAACAGGAGAGTGGGTTTCTTTTGGGAGGGGGGTGTTGGGAGAAAACCTGGATTTGTGCTGGAAATGGTCCACCTTGATTATCATACACATTGTAAGGAGAGTGATCACTTTACATAAGCTATTACCAGCAGGAGAGTGGGGTGGGGGGAGAGAAAACCTTTTGTAGTGATAAACACCCATTTTTTCATGATTTGTCTGGATAAAAACAAACATCTTCTCTATTTTCCACAGTATGCATCCGATGAAGTGAGCTGTAGCTCACGAAAGCTTATGCTCAAATAAATTCGTTAGTCTCTAAGGTGCCACAAGTACTCCTTTTCTTTTTGTGAATACAGACTAACACGGCTGTTACTCTGAAACAATGTGAAAATAAAGCACTGAGTCAAGCACAGTAATAAATGAATCATAGTGTACCATTGAATCTCTATGTATAGAATGTCCATGCTTGAATAATAAGAATAGATCAGTAGGAATATACAACTTGACCAGGATGGTGATGGTGAAATACTCTGGGAGATCAGAGAGACTATAAAAATAGAACACTCTATGGGGGTTTCAACTATTTCCATATTGACTGAATAGTTGTTACCTCAGATTGGGATGCAGAGATAAAGTTTCCAGACACCATTAATGAGCAGCTTGTCCTGGAACCCACAAGGGGAGAGGCAAATCTTGATTTAGACCTAAATGGAGCACAGGATTTTGTCCAAGAGGTGAATATAGCTGAACCACTTGGTAATAGCAACCAAAATATAATTAAATTTAAAAGTTTTGGGGGGGGGGGGAGAAATAACAATGAAGCCCATTACTGTAGCATTTAATTTCAGAAAGGGGAACACCAGAAAAATGAGGGAACTAGTTAAATTAAAATGATAAGGTACAGTCACAAAAGTCACAAGCTGCATGGAAACTTTTTAAAAATACCACAATAGAGGCTCAATATAAATGTGTACCCCATTTTTTTTTTAAAAATGATGAGGACCAAAAAAGGGCCACCACAGCTAAACCACAAAAAACTCAAAAACTAACAGCAAAAAATAAAAATAAGTACATCAGAAGCAGGAAGCCTGCCAAACAATTAGTGAGGCCACTGGATGATGAAGGTGCTAAAGGAGCACTCAAGGAAATTCAGGCCATTGAGGAGAAGCTAAATTAATTCTTTGCATCGGTCTTCTCTGCAGAGGATCTGAAGGAGATTCCCACAGCAGAGTCATTCTTTTTAGGTAACAAATGGACTTGAGAAACTGTCCCAGGTGGAGGTGTCAGTAGAAGAGATTTTGGAACAAAAGGATAAATTACAGTAGTAAGTCATCAGGACAGATGGTATTCACCCCAAAGTTCTGAAGGAACTGAAATATGAAATTGCAGAACTACTAACTGTGGTATGTAACCTATCATTTAAATCAGCTTCTGTACCTGATGAAGGGCGGATGGCTAAGAGGATACCAACTTTTTTAAAAGGCTCCAGAGGTGATCCTGGGAGTTAAGAGCCAGTAAGCCTAACTTCAGTACCAGGCAAATTGGTTGAAGCTATAGTAAAGAACAGAATTATCAGACACATAGATGAACATGATTTGTTGTGGAAGAGTCAATAGGGCTTTTATAAAGGGAAATCATGCCTTACTTATTTCTTAGAGTTCTGTGAGGGGGTCAACAAATATGTGGACATGAGTGCTCCAATGGATACAGTGTACTTGCACTTTCAGAAAGCCTTTGACAGGTCCCTCACCAAAGGCTGTTGAACAAAGTAAGAAGTCATGGGTAAAGTGGGAAGGTACTTTTTTTGATCAGTAACTAGTTAAAAGACAGGAAAAAAAGGATAGTAATAAATGGTCAGTTTTCAGAATCAAGGGAGGTTAATAGTGATGTTCCCCAGGGATATAAACTGTGATGACTGCTGTTGAATATATTAATAAATAATCTGGAAAAAGTGGTAAACACTGAGATGACAAAATTTGCAGATGATACAAAATTACTTAAAACAGTTAAATCCAAAGCAGACTGTGAAGAGTTACAAAGGGATCTCACAAAAATGGGTGACTGGGCAACAAAATGGCAAATGAAATTCAGTGTAGATAAATGCAACGCAATGCACATTGGAAAATATAATCCCATCTAGTCATACAAAATGATGGGATCTAAATTAGCTGTTACCACTGAAGAAAGAGACCTTGAAGTCATTATGGATAGTTCCTGAAAACATCTGATCAATGTGCAGCAGTCAAAAAAGCTAACAGAATGTTAGGAACCATTAGGAAAGGGATAGATAATAAGACAGTAAATATTATAAATATAAATCCATGGTATGCTAACTCTTTGAATACTATATGAAGTTCTGGTCACCTCATCTCAAAAAAGATATATTAGAATTGAAAGAGGTAGAGAGAAGAGCAAAAAAAATGATTAAGGGTAGCAAACAGCTTCCATAAGAGGAGAGATTAAAAAGACTGGGACTTTTCAGCTTCAAAAAGAGATGACTAAAGGGGGGGATAAGATAGACATCTATAAAATCATGACACGTGTGGAGAAAGTGAATAAGGAAATGTTATTTGCTCCTTCCCATAACACAAGAACTAGGGGTCACCAAATAAAACTAGTTGGCAGCAGTTTTAAAGAAGTATTTTTTCCACACAATGCACAGTAAACTTGTGGAGGTCATTCCCCAGGAGCGTTGTGAAAGCCAAAACTATAAGTGGGTTCAAAAATTAGATAATTTCCTGGAGGATAGGTCCATCAATGGAATTTTAGCCAAGATGGTCAGGGATACAACCCCATGTTCTGGGTGTCCCTAGTCTCTGAGTGCCAAAAGCTGGGAAAGGACAATAAGAGGATGTATCACTCAATGATTTCCTGTTCTGTTTATTCTCTCTGAAGCACCTGGCATTGGCCACAGTTGTAAGAGAGATACTGGGATAGATGAATGAATTCTGACCTACTATGGACATTTTTATGTTCTCCAGTTCTCTTCCATTCAGGACTACAGGTTCCAGACCTGATCTGGTCTTCTCCCTTATGTATATGTCTGTGCTTGTGTGTACATTGCATTTGCACAATTTAATTATGAAAACCTAACCAAACAAACAAAAAACAGCTAAAGAGAGTCACTGGTGGGGAGAAGAAGCCTGGAAATCAAGACACAGTTTAATATAAGATTTTTAGTGTTAAATGAAATGTAAATACATTTTATAATATTTGAAAAAAGCCATATATATTATCAAATCACATTCTGCTTACAGAATTTACTTCTATATTCAAAGGAGTGCAGAATAGAAAGTTCATCAGCTCTCCAGCAGAAATATAACGTCATATTTTGCCTCAAATTTATTTTCACAAAAGATACATTGCCAACTTGAGATCTAGTCAACTTTTAGAAAATAACTTTTAAAGAGTTTCAGGTCTCCCTCATTAACTCAATTTCAGTGGTTTTCCAATCATATTTTACTATTTTTAAACATGATTTTTTATTCCTATTTTGCTAAGTGAAAGTTTCACACATGTAATAGGGAAAACTGAATGTTAGAGAAACAATGAAACTGACTATACATAAAGTGCTGTCAAATGCACAAACTACCACAAATTCATTGAAAAAAACATAGGGATATATGTTTATTTCTTCCATTGTTTTTAAATTATATTAGTCTTAGGTACTACCTTTAACAATTGTAGGTAACATATTTTAAGAAAGAGGAATGCTTCTTAAGATGGGTTTCATGTAAGATTAATTTCCTTTTCTCTTTCCATGTTTTTTTTCCTACTTTAACCACTGCATTATTTCTAAGACTATATAGATAGGATTTACCATACTGGCTCTAACCATTCATCCATCAAATCCATTGTCAAGGTTCCTTCCCCACTCTGAACTCTAGGGTACAGATGTGGGGACCTGCATGAAAGACCCCTAAGCTTATTCTTACCAGCTAAGGTTAAAAACTTCCCCAAGGTACAAACTTTGCCTTGTCCTTGAACCCTCTGTTACCACCACCAAGCATGTTAAACAAACAACAGGGAAAGAGACCACTTGGAGACGTCCCAAAATATCCCCCCAAGCCCTACACCCCCTTTCCTGGGGAAGGCTTGATAAGAATCCTCAACAATTTGTACAGGTGAACACAGACCCAAACCCATGGATCTTAAGAACAATGAAAAATCAATCAGGTTCTTAAAAGAAGAATTTTAATTAAAGAAAAGGTAAAAGAATCACCTCTGTAAAATCAGAATGGTAAATACCTTACAGGGTAATCAGATTCAAAACACAGAGAATCCCTCTAGGCAATACCTTAAGTTACAAAAAGACACAAAAACAGGAATATACATTCCATCCAGCTCAGCTTATTTTACCAGTCATTAAACAAAAGGAAATCTAACACATTTCTAGCTAGATTACTTACTAACTTAACAGGAGTTGTAAGACTGCATTCCTGATCTGTTCCCAGAAAAAGCATCACACAGACAGACAAACCCTTTGTCCCCCCGCTCCAGATTTGAAAGTATCTTGTCCCCTCATTGGTCATTTTGGTTCAGGTGCCAGCAAGGTTATCTTAGCTTCTTAACCCTTTAGAGGTAAAAGGGTTTTGCCTCTGGCCAGGAAGGATTTTATAGCTCTGTATAGAGAAAGGTGGTTACCCTTCCCTTTATTTTTATGACATCCATAATCACAGATAGTGTATAGAAAGAGTAAGCTCAGATGGACTATCAGATCAGCTAGTTCAGAGGTTCCCAAACTTGTTTCATGGCTTGTTCAGGGTAAGCCCCTGGAGGGCCACAAGATACTTTGTTTACCTGAGCATCCACAGGTACAGCTGCTCTCAGCTCCCAGTGGCCGTGGTTCAGGTAGATAAAGCGTCTCACCAGGGGCTTTCCTTGAACAAGCCGAGAACCAAGTTTGGGACCCCCTGGTCTGGTTTGAACTCCTCTATATCACATGCAATAGAATTCCACCCACCTACTCCTATATTGAACCCAATTACTTTTGTGAGACCAAAACAGGCATAAAGATACTGTAACGGTGGTTGCTGTACAAGAATCTAAATAGATATGATAGATATGACAGAGAAAGGAAGAGAGACTCCAGTTGTGGCTAGTACCTGATGATCTAGAGTAAGACAATCCAGAGTAAGACAACCCCCCCCCCACCCCCTCCATGAAAAAAACTGTGAACTAAGCTCTCAAGCTTTGGGAAAGTGTGGATCTACATCTGAAATTTGTTGCTGACTCTAATATCTATAACTGGCAGAAGCGAGACCCAGGTTTTAACATCCCCAAACTTTGGGGAAGATACATTCCTGTATCACATTTTTGGTTTTCAGGTTTAAGGGGCCAAAGCTGAGACCAACTGCATCTTTCCAACCTTATTCAGAGACTTTATTGTTAACAAAGATAGAAACTGACTGGTTAAGATTGTCCACCCAACAAAAAAAAGAAATAATGGAAAGTGAATAGTGGAAATGAATAGTGACTGGATAAATGTAGAAGGTACTTTGTCAATAGCCACATGAAACAACTATCAATTGAACAGTCTAATGTTATTTTTTACAGCCTATAAGAAAAGCTATAAAATGTGTTCTTGAATTCATGCAAGCAAACACTACAATCCATCAAACAATTATACAGTTTTCCTGCTACTCTATAGTCTACTGAATATACAGAAGTTACAACATCAACATGAAATGTGGTTTAGTTGAAAAGAGTGAGCTGAGCAAACAGGTTTATTTTCAATCAAGGAAAGCAGTTTTTCAATTTCAAAAACTACTAGCATAGTCCAAAACACATGAAATGAAACAGGTAATCAATAAGCCCCAATGATCAGATACTTCACAAATCACTATAATAAAGCAAACCATGAGTTTATAACACACATAATGCCTTGTTCAGAAAAAAAAAATTGCTTCTCTAGGCGCTGGTTATGCAGCATTTGCTGTTTCCCAAAACTTAGCACAATGCCTGTTTTTCATTCAGAAAATATTTATGGCAGTGGTCAAGAAATAACAACTTTGGTATTTTCAAAAATAGAAGCCTACAGGTAGGCATTTAAATCTATATTTAGGCACCTACACTTATGAAAATCAGGCAAGTGTCTAATTGTAGAATTTAGGAGCATGATTACAAAATCTTATTTTCTGAAAGTTTTGGCCTTGGTTATCATGATTTTGTATACCTTAATAACCATATATGTGGGGTTGCTAACTTTAATTCATTTCAACACTACCAAATATAGTATTTACAGGCGGTCTCCAATGTTCATACTGTGGCAAGAGGAGAGGTGGGAAAGTATCACAGGGAGCTCACTGAGACCAGCAGAAACCAGATGTCTGAGAAGCAGCCTCAGAAATCATTAAAGAACTTTCCTTTCATGTTGTACAGAAGAAATATGATGCCTGCAGTTACATATTATGTTACTATTTATTTATAACCTGATAGGTGAAAAAGAAAGGTCTTACGGAAAAAAAAAATAAATACATTTTTAAAGATTCAGATCAGATCCCATCTGGTGTCCAGTTTGGAACAAAAAACAATTACTTGAAGTGGGATAAGTGTGTTACACTACATTCCTATGTTTAGGATAATCGCGTTTAAGATTATAAAGTAAATTTCTACTTGGTGTTATCATTCAAGCCTTTCTGTCATGCAGTATAATGGTTTTGTTGCTGGTTCAATTTTAAATTGTACTTTTTAAATAGTGGGATCCAAGTGGTTGCATTAATGACTTCAGTGACAAGGATGGTGATCATATGTGAAAGATTTCTACCAGTTTGAAAGCTTTTCCTGGTCCCAGCGATATTTCTTATACAATAGACCTAGATTCTGCTCAGATTTTGTGTGTACACCATGTAAATGTCTGGCAGAGTTGCACTCCATACATTCTTACAATGTGTAGAAGATTCTCTCCCCTACTTCCCAGTGCCCAAAATGTGATGAGGACATAGGTGGCTGATGAGACTATTCTTTGGGGGACAATTGTGCTCCTGTCCTGTCGGGATCCCTGCTCCAACCTGCTGGCTCACACTGCTTTCAGATTCAAAGGAACCCACCACAGTGTCACTGGATGAAAATGTCCATGCATAGGTGGGGACCAACCCTCATGATGACCTACCTCTCACTCTTCCTGGTACTGCCAGATACAGGATGTCAGCATCTCTCCCCTCCTCCCCCCCCCAAATCACCTCAGCATCCCCTTTCCCCTGGTTCTGCCCTTCCCCACCATCACTTCAGGATCTCCCCACTTCCCCAGGGACTCCTATCCTATCCCAGAAATCCTTCCTGAACACTGCTGCTCAGGAGCTAGCAACCACTGCTAGACTGATGAATCTAGCTCCTGCCAAGAACCGAGCGCACAGGTGGGGCCCTCCCTGCCTGACACCTGGCCCCTCTTGGCTCGGGTGCCACTGGGCATGCATATAGGCAGGGTGACTCAGAAAATATATTGCAGGGGGGCTAGCCCTAATCATCCATTGCCTATGGATGGGGAGGAAAGGAGACAGGGCCATGGCCCCACTCCATGCCCACTGGCAAATAGAACTGGCTAGCCAAGCCTGGAGCATGCCAGAGGCAGAGGCTGCATGCTAAGGATCTCTAGGGTACATTTTTCAGAATGTTCTGTAGTATTCCTCCTTAGTTGCTGCAGCTCCACACCACATCCAAGGATTGCATCAAAATGAGGCACAACAATACAATTGGTAAAATCTCTCAAAGCAGTGGAAATGTTTCAAGTGAGAATAGTGTATAGGAGTGAATGATGGCAGAATTTGTCCCTGGCCAGGTGTAATGTTTGGAGAAAGGAAAACCATGAACTTCCATTATGGGCCAGTATTGTATATGTTTACTCATATTAAATAGCACCTTACTACATAAATAGTCCCACCAAAATCAATCTGTTTTGTTTAATATGAAATATACAGTGATAGATGCCTTTAAGGAATATATTGCCAAATATTCTACAGATATTTTCTGTTCATATAGCTTCATGCCCATTGAAGTTCATGCCACTAAGTTCTTTTTTGAAAAACATATAGTTCTAGATTCTAATACTCTTACTCACATTAAATTGACTCTGTCCTATAATATTACACACACACGCACACAAAATATGTGTTCATGCGTGCACAGACACACACACACAAAGTGTATTGAACATTTTGCAAAAAATAAAGGAATAAAACTAAAAACAAGCTGTCACTTTAAATTTCAGGGGATTTCCTGCTCCTGCTTTCAGGCCAAGGGACACAGGAGAGAGGTTTCTGATCAGGGCCTAGCAGCACTGGTCAGTTTGGAAAGAAACAGCTTAAAGAAAGGAGGAGTGATTTCTGTCTTAGGGAGCAGCCTGTTTTTTCTCTCTGTGTTTTTTGTGTGTTCTTGTGTGTTTTTGTTCTGAATTCCAAGGAATATAGAAGCATTATTCTTAAACCTTCCAGCAAGAGCATTTATATGTTTTTTATTTAATTTGTTTGTATGCTGGGAACAAAACAATACACACATCAGAGCTAAATTCATGAAGGGGACTTAGGTGCAGTATCTAGTGATAGTCACAGCTCTGAGTTAGGCACCCAGGCTCCCTGTACAATGTGTGGGGAGACCTAGGGCCTAAATGAACAAAAGGACTTAGGTGTTCTGATGCTGAGCATTATACTGCCAACTGCTGGTGGCTAAAAATCACAGGCACAACTTGGGATGCTGAAAGCCTGAGTTAGGTGTCTAGGTTCCCTGTAGAATGAAAGGGAGGAGTTAGACACCTTAGAAAGTCAAGTTCAAAGGTAACCCAGATGAGCTGGGACCTGCTCAAGCCAGCCTTGAAGCTGGCAGGCACAAGACACACACACACACACACACACACTGCTTCCAATGGTTGAGTGAAAAATAGGCTCAGTCAAAGTCAGTTCTAAGGAGCTTCTCATGTTGAAAGCACAAGGACACACACACTAACTTCTGAAAAGAACTATCTTAAGACATGGATTCCAAGGACAGAGACTCAGCAGAAACTTACCCCTCTAAAAATCTATAATTTCATAGGCCCCTCAAGATATCCACGGGACAATATGCACCCAACACAACTGCTCCCAGGACTCTGGACATATAAGCCACAGACAGCGCAGAAGACGAGTTTAGCACTCCCACTCCCTCCAAAGGGAGGTGGGTGGTCCAAGCAAGGGGAAGGGAGGAGAGAGCAGAGCTGTACTGTCACACACAGAGAGATGCCATATTCCTTTTTCACAGGCTTAGGGACCTGCCAGACTGCACCAAGGGAAATCCTCCCAGAAGTCACCCTCAATCACATTCCAGAGCACATCACCCTGGGTATATGCCCTAGAACTCCCCAGAACTCATCCACACATGGTGAGGACCAGTTTTATACTATGGGAGACAAAACAGGGCTGCCCTTCCCCTGGGCATCATTACCTCCCTACAGGGCATGGTGATCCAAACGTATTCCAGGGTGCTGCTGGCCACTGGGAAAAAATTAGATCCACTATAAACATTTTCCTCTGCTGATACTCTAGGACCAGACAGCAGCCCTGATCCAGCACTGAAGACAGCATCCCATTCCCCCACTTCACGCACCAAAACAATGCCTGCTCACCCCTCCACCATCCTGACTCGTGCCACCTAACCACTACCCTCCACAACACACAGGTCTAACAGAACAATATCAAAGTACAGAAAACACTTGAAATGCATCCAGAGGCCCTGACTTCCTGAGTTACTGGGGGAGTGCTCAACCCCCACTCTGACCCAGGTAATTAACAACCATATGCTACCTTGCACAGGCAAGGACCACAGCCATAAGGCAGCAAGATTCAATTTTTCTTCACCCTCTGCTGAACCCCCTGTTTTTCCTTCCCCTTCCAAGTCCCAGGAGAGCAGGTCTTCAGGGGGGTCTTCAAGGTCAGCACTCTGGGGCCTCTGGTGAAGATGCACACTTCTGAACAGAGAAACAGAGAATTGTAAGTAACACTGGCTTTTGTTCACATGCAGCACGTCATGAGGTGACAGCTCCCATGTAAAGATAGAACCACCCTACACTAGCCAGACTACACTTATCAGACCCTCACCTTCAACCCACACCTCAATGTTCACTGGACCCTCTGGGGGTACGCAGACGTCTTCCAGGGGTACATCAACTCATCTAGATATTTGCCTAGAACAGGCTACATAAAGAGCCCTAGTGAAGTCAGTACAAACTAAAATTTCATACAGACAATGACTTATTTATACTGCTCCATATACTATACACTGAAATGTAAGTACAATATTTATATTCCAACTGATTTATTTTATAATTATATTGTAAGAATGAGAAAGTAAGGAATTTTTCAGTATTAGTGTGCTGTGACATTTTGCATTTTTATGTCTGATTTTGTAAGTAAGTAGTTATTAAGTGAGGTGAAACTTGGGGGTACACAAGACAAATCAGACTCCTGAGGGGATAATTATTCTGGAAAGATTGAGAGCCACTGTCCTAAGCTATACAGTATAAAATGCAGAGGAGACCAATGTGGCCTAAATCCCACCCCCCTCAAAGGGAAATAAGCATCGACATTGAGGTTGGAGAGAGGTGTCTATTTCCAGTCGGTATTCACAGCTATGAATCCTCCTCTGGAGCTAGACGCCTAAATCATGCAACTCTTCATGAAGAGAGAAAAATAGCCTAGTGGTTAGCACACTCATCAAATATGTAAGATGTTCAGACTCCTCCTCTGCTTGATATGAAGCCGGGCCTTGAACTCAGGTTCTCCACCTTTGAGGAGAATGCCCTGTTCACTGGGATATAGGATATTTTGGAGTGCATTTTCTCCTGTGAGGTGGAAAACCTGGGTTCAAGTTGCTGTACTATGATCTGAATCTAAGCTTTTGGGGTGATTGCTCTAACCACTGGGCTATCTTTTGTGTTGGATTAGGCATGCCCTTTGCCTACCAGGTTGGGGGAATGACTAGTTTGTGAATCATGCCAGGGTTTAGGCCTAAAATAGACACACTAAGCAGCCTGGCAGTACCAAGACTTTGGTGGTTGTGTGCTTTCTCAGCAACAGAGATGTTGGGACTTTACCAATGGAAACTTAGGTGCCCATAAGCTTAGGAAGCATCTGAGCAGTGGTTTTGTAAATGCCAGCGATACCTAAATATTAGACCTAGCTACTGAAAGGGGTAGTTAGGCACATAAGTCCCTATTATGAATCTAGCCCCTAAAGCCTCAATGGCATAAACAGAGTGACTTGAAGGAATTTAAAACCAGATTGGCTTAGAGGACTACATTGAAATATTTTTAGCTATTTGACAGTACGTTTCGTCAACCCATCTATCACTGTATATGTATCAAATGAAACTAAATAGATTGTTGCACAGTTGACATGTGTATAAAGAAATATGAAAGGGAAAATGAGAAGTCAACATTTCAATCAAAGAACAGTCTACAGTGTACTTTAAACCTTTGTATTATTAAATGGTTTGCCATTTCTTTTGTTGACAGAAAGAAAGCCGTTTTTCACACAATAATGTGTATTTTCATGAATTAACTAGTACATAATGGATGAAACATGGACTTGTGTTCAATTTCATTCCTAATGCAAATCAGAAATGAGCATTTCAGTGATTTACAGCAAACTAACCATCTCTCTGATATTTGGAGACCTAGCTGACTGAAAGAATTAAAAAACAAATGTAAACTAGAAGAAACCCTAAAACAAAGATTGAAACATTTTCAATTCCTCAGTTCCCAATTCTATCTTTCCACTGAAATTGCTCTGATAGATTGGTTATTACAGCTGGGTGAATTTTTTTGGCTGAATAATTTATTCCCCCCAAAATATAATTTTGGGTCAATGGAAACTATTCATGAATTCATGGCGAATTTTCAGCCAAAAAAAGTTGTATTTTAAAAAAATATTGTTAAAGCTGAAATACGTTATATCAACATTCTTCAAATGAAACATTTAAAAATGAATTTAGCTAGATTTTAAAAATACCCCCAAAAAGCAGTTCATTTTGGGTCAAATGAAGCATTACATTTGACATGAAACAATTTTTTTTACACGAAAAAAAATCTGTTTTGGATCAGCTCAATACCATTTTAATTATTTTAAATGTTTGGTTTGGCCACTAAACTAAAAAAAAAAAAAATTGTTGAGTCTATAGCAGGACAGGAAGAGATACCTCTGGTTAAGGTTGTCTTACACTTTTCATTATAAGACAGTTTTTTCAGTTGATTATAACTTTGCAAAAAGTAAACTGCTTGAACTGAATTTGGCCGTGCTAAGTGACTGTTTATGGCTTGCTTTTTAAGGCAACCTTAATTGACATTTCCTAACAGTTGAGGGCTTGATTTTGCAATCTTATATTCTCTTTTAATGGAGTGGGGGATTTTTGGTTAGGTTTTTAGATATAGTATCTCAGTACAAGTCATTTTGAGATAGACTTTGCTTCAACCTCATACAGGTGCTAAGTAAGGCATTTTCCCATCCCTTTCTTAGTTTGTCCTGGTCTATATAAGAACAAGGCAGAAATGCAGTCTCACTCAGAATGGAGGGACTACTGCCTAATTATTCTGAAAAGTGCAGGGAGTAGACTGAACAATGGTTCCTTATTCCATCCCCTGGCTGGTTGAGTTGGCCACGGGTGCACACCTCATGAAGGAGGAAGCTGTCAGCACACTGCCCCCTGTGCGTACTCTTGGCAGCACTTCCAAGATACAAACAAGTTCTCAAGGAATTTGAAAATAATAATTTCAGAATTTCACAAACCAGTTTGTTCACAAGTCAACGGAAAAGCAAAAGAGGTGAAATTCAACATGTGCATTATTCTGTACATACAATTCATCCAGGTCTAATCAGGATACCACCTCAGTTAGGATGTTCCCATAACAAACACTAGGAATACTCAGAAACATATGACCTTGCGAATTCAAACAATCTCACCTTCAAGACTTTGGACTAGAGCTGGGTTGAGGAAGCTGGATTTTGGGAGCAACTTTGATTTTGCTTAGCTTGTCCGTTAGATTTTGGATCTGAATTTCAGTATCCTGATCCCTTTTATTCCCTTTTCTTGCATTTGTTGGTCATACTAATTTCTTGTGTCTTGCCTCCAATCAGACTGTACATCTTTGAGGCGGGTTTCAGAGTAGCAGCCCTGTTAGTCTGAATCCGCAAAAAGAAAAGGAGGACTTGTGGCACCTTAGAGACGAACAAATTTATTTAAGCATAAGCTTTCGTGAGCTACAGCTCACTTCATCGGATGCATTCAGTGGAAAATACAGTGGGGAGATTTATATACACAGAGAAAATGAAATGAAGGGCGTTACCATACACACTGTAATGAGAGTGATCAGGTAAGGTGAGCTATTACCAGCAGGGGAGCCGGGGGGGAGGGCATTTTGTAGTGATAATCAAGGTGGGCCATTTCCAGCAGTTGATAAGAACGTCTCAGGAACAGCGGGGGGGTGGGGAGGGAAGAAACATGGGGAAATAGTTTTACTTTCTGTAATGACCCATCCACTCCCTCTCATTACAGTGTGTATGGTAATACCCTTTGTTTCATGTTCCCTGTGTATATAAATCTCCCCATTTCTACTGAATGCATCCGATGAAGTGAGCTGTAGCTCACGAAAGCTTATGCTCAAATAAATTTGTTAGTCTCTAAGGTGCCACAAGCCCTCCTTATCTTTGAGGCAGGGACTGTGTCTTCCTGCATGGTTATACACCATCTAGGACACTGGGCCCTCAATCTTAACTTGGACATCTAGGCATGAACACAGTACAAACAATACTAAGAATAAGAACAAAGTAAGAAGTTGTGACTCTTAGTGCACATAAGGAACAGATCTCCTGAGTAAAAAGATGATGCTTTTCCATCATCATATTTCGAAGCAGAACTGTACTTTAACTACTCAGTGAAATTACCGGCAGCACATTTATTTATTTTATCTTTTTTAAAAAACTGGAGGAATGTTTCACTTTTCACTTATCCAGGTTTCTGAGTTCATCATCAAAAGGTTTATCCTGAAGTCCTTATTCAATAAAAGATCACACTGAAATCCCTATGTATTCAGAAGTAGATTTCCTGCAAGAAAAGATAAAAGTCTAGTCCTTTCTCTTACTGTTAATAGATCATGCAAAAAGGACAAAAAGGGGGAAATACCAAGTATTCTGCTTGATAAAGTTTCTGAATGCACTGTATATCCATTCCAAATGTAAATGGTTGGGAGTATTTTGACACAGATTTGAAATCAATACTTGGAGCTAAGAACCTAGCATCACCTGCTGTTTTGGGACAAGATATTACATCACTTGAACTTGACTGTATCTGCAAACTCACTGAAATGCTCTTTATAGACAATTCTTGTACGGTGTTTGGAGCCCTCTAGAATTAGAATTGGTAAGCAATTTTTAAAGCTGTGTAGACAATTCACAGAGAACAATGTACTCAGTACTTTTTTTCTCTATTTGTCAAGAGTCTAAGAACACACTGATATTTTTTATAAATGTGATAGTTATAAAATATTTTGGAAAAATGTCTTGGTACAAATGAATTTCTAACTTTTGTTTACTTACCAATGGTTCACTGTTTTCCTTCAGTCATTTAATATCCAGGGTTCAATTTACCAGTTGAATTATTGGTCATGTAAGTCACTTGGCATCATTTGCACTTCCTGATTGAATTGCCTAACCTTTATCAACTAGTTCCACCTGGAGCAATGAGTAAATTCTGTTTTCTGAATGAACAAAACTTCCCTACAAACTAAAAAACAAACAAAAAACAAACAAAAACACTTTCTTTGAACGTTTGTACAAACAAAACTTGCTGGCACAAGTGTTCATGGAAATCAGATAAAGGTGTGGATACAGTCAGTGGTGAGCTGGAGCCAGTTCGCACCAGTTCGCTAGAAATGGATCGGACAACCGGTTCTAAAAGGGCTTCTAAATTTAACAACTGGCCAAAAGCAGCGCCTTAGGCTCTGACTCCGTGGGTGCTCCAGGGCTGGAGCGCCCACGGGGAAATTTGATGGGTACAGAGCACCCACCGGCAGCTCCCTGCCCCACACGCGGCCCCAGCTCACCTCCACTCCACCTCCGCCTCCTCCCCTGAACACACCGCCCTGCTCTACTTCTCTGCCCCCCCCCACGGCTTCTCGCGAATCAGCTGTTCGTGCCGGAAGCCAGGGGGTGGGACGCTGAGAAGCAAGCGGTGGCTCCATGCTCAGGCCCAGGAGGCGGAGTGGAGGTGAGCTGGGGCGGGCGGGGTGGGGCACGAGGAGGGCCGCCTGCACAGCAGCAGGTAACCCTGGGGGTGGAGACTCCCCACCCCAGCTCACCTCCGCCTCCCTGGGCCTGAGCGCGAAGACGCTGCCTGCTTCTCAGCCCTCCCAGGCTTCCTGCGTGAACAGCTGATTCGTGGGAAGCTGGGGGAAGGGGGTTGAGAAGCAGAGCTGGGCGGCTTGTTCAGGGGCGGAGGCGGAGCGGAGGTAAGCTGGGGCCAGGCATGGGGCGGGGAGCTGCTGGTGGGTGCTCTGTACCCACCAAATTTTCCCCGTGGGTGCGCCAGTCCCGGAGCACCCACGAAGTCGGTGCCTAAGGCGCCACTTTTGATGTGGTCAGTGGGGGGAGTGGCCGCTCCCACCCTAGCTATGCTCCTCTGCCCCTAGGAGCCAGAGGGACCTGCCGGATGCTTCTTGGGAGCTGCCCCAGGTAAGCACAACTCAGACTCCCCACCTCGCCCCCTGGCAGGTCTCTCTGGCTCTTAGGGGTAGGGTGGCCACCCACTACGGTGGCCCATGAGACCCTCCTGCCCAGCTCTGGGGGCAGTCAGTGGACAGGGGAGTGGGGTGGATGGGGCAGAAGTCCCCGGGGGGGCGGAGGTGGGCCATGACCCCCTCGTGGGGTGAGGAGGGAACTGGTTGTTAAGATTTTGGCAGCTCATCACTGGATACAGTTGTAGCAAAATTGTATTTAGAAATTGCCACTATACATATATATTTTTCTAATTTTTCCTCACTGTTTGTGTCACTGCTGATTATTGTAGATATGCACCATGGCATTTACAGGGCCAGCCCTCTGGTCTAAAATCTATAAGGTAGGCCACATTCTCCTCCACTTCTGCTCTCCCTCCTGCCCCATCCATTTTGTGTGGATTCCAGCATGAGCCACCACCATTCTTGAAAGAAAAAACGTATGCATCTGACTCCAGGAGAGAGTTCCTCACTTTGGATCACAAGCAGAAATAAGCTTCCCCGTGGGTGCACCAGTCCCACCCAGATTTAGACACCTAAGTCCCTGACTCTTCTGCGTGGCATCTGCTACATGATACCTTAGATGAGTCCCCTCTCAGTGTGCTGACTTTTGTAGATGCCATTTTTAGGCACTGTCTAGGGGTCCTAGGCACTTAACTGAGGGTTTGTGGATTCCACTGAATATGTCAATAAAAATCCCATGGCAGCAAGTCTCAGATCCTGGGTCAACTCATTTGTGTTTGTGCTATGTGACTGAGTAGAACAGTGTATATTTGGGCAGGGGATTCAGAGCCTGAGTTCCAATCCAAGCCCAAATGTCTACACTGCTATGTTTAGCCCCGCAGCCCTACCCCCATGAGATTGAGTCAGCTGACCCGACTCTGAGATTTCCTGTCACAGGTTTTTGATTGCACTGTAGACAGAGTAGCTAGGTGCTAAAAATTGGGAGTTGCAATGCCCAAGTCCTTTTGTAGATTTGGGCCTTGCTAATCATCCAGACAGGGAATAAGGTAATGCTATAAATATGTCTTAATTGATCAATCCAGCACAACTACACTTCTCAAGTTTCAAATATTTGTGATCAGGTCATAGTGTAAAAAAAAAATCAATACATTACTTAGGAAATATATGTGAATAATGAATGTTTGAGAGAAATTTTATTCATGTGTAGGTATTTCTGGAACAGAAAGACTAAATTTGACAAATAAATTATTTGTTACAAATTATTCTCTTAGCTTTAGTGCAGACACAAGATAATTTTTAAATTAAGGTATTGATCGAATGAGTGATCGAGAAGAAAATCAAAACAACTCAGAACTTTTAAGTTGACACATTGATGAATTTTCAGGTAATCATTGTCACAAAATTGTGCCTTTAGCTGTATCTGAAATATGTATTTAACTAAGTGCTAAATTACACAATTTTAGATTACTATAATTATTTAATAGTTTTTTTACTTTCTCATTCTTCATAAAATTATAGTCAAGATCTTCAATATGCTACTCTTTATAGAACTTTATTAATGTGTCTTCCACAAGAGTAAATGTTAATTATCTATATTTTGCATGTCCAGTGTGTCAGGCATGCAAACTTGTATTTTATTTTCTTAACTCTTCTCCAAGCCACTCTTGTAAACACAATGGCTAAACTGAAATATTATGGTTTAGATTTTTACCTAGCTTTCAATATTCAGAAATTAATAGTTTCAGTGTTCCAAAAAAGAAACAGGATTCTGTATACTTTTTCTAATTAGATGAACAGTCTTCCTTTAGGGACAGCAAAGCAATCCTGAAGCAGCCTACTCTCTTATCAGAAATTGATTATCTAGAGATGAGTCTTTTTTTCCCCCCTGAGATTCCTTGGGCATAGCAATTACAGGGGAGCTGATCTTGTGATTTGGCAATGGAAGAAAAATCAAATGAATCCGTTATATTATATTTTAGACTTCACACAGAAAATGAAAATCAATGTAATTGGCAAAAGAAAGGCCTATATGAGTACTTTTATATTCTATGTATTAGTGAATTATTAAACTACCCTTTGCTCTTACTAAAATTATTTTTGAGACAAACTGTAACAATTAAAATGTCAGTCTACGTGACTCATTGGACGACTTTAAAGTTAGCAACCACAGTCTTATCTAAAATGAGGAGGATTTGGAATTCATGCAAAATAGGCTTAACAGAACAATGGGGCAAATAGTGCAAGAAATTATTCTCTTGCATTTTATTAGTTCTGAATTGCATTTCAATTCAGCCATGCTCAAGGTTCTTTATATTTGCTTTTCCATCAGCTTTCATGCAACATTTTTTGTTTGTTCATAATATTGTTCGGGGAAGGTTCCTGTGCCTCTGTTAATATTTATTCTTGTGAGATCAGTATACTTATGAACATTTACACATTGTCATGCGAAAATATAGACTCACATTTTATGCCCTCATCTAGCGTTGGGGCATAGAGATTTGGGATTGAGGGTAGTAGGAGGAGTCTGTGACAAGGAGTACTTGATAGTTAAAACAAAACAAAAAAGATAAATCTGATCACTATAGAGCTGACTCAAAAGGCACTGAAGTCAATTGA
The DNA here is from genome assembly GCF_965140235.1 of Caretta caretta. Taxonomy (NCBI): domain Eukaryota; kingdom Metazoa; phylum Chordata; order Testudines; family Cheloniidae; genus Caretta; species Caretta caretta. The sequence goes on along the minus strand of NC_134206.1, from coordinate 71,749,019 downwards.
AAGACTGACGTAGACTTCAGTGAGCTTTGGATAAGGCCATATAAGAAAAAGGGAGGAGACAGTGGGAGGAAAGAGAGCTAGGGGCATGAGTACTTCAAAAACAGAAAGGTCTCTTACCTGAGGCCCCCCTGCCCATGTTCCAGCTGCAGAGAATATAGTTAGATATCTGGGATGGAGCTATATTAAGTACATTCAGATTGAAGGATCAGCAGAATAGAGAATTTCAGACTCCAGATCCAGTATCTTTCACAAATACCAATATCTCTCACAGTACTTAGTCAAAATCAGACTCGAATGAGTATAATCTGTCAGACACTTGTAGTTACTATTAATTGTTCATTTAAGTAATATTATCATGATTATAATCCTCATCATATGGACCTGCAAAATTAACTAATTGTGCATCTACATTTAATCTGGATATTTTATAAAAATGTGTCACACAAAATAGAAGCATATGTTTACTCATCTTCATTATTAAAATGATGAAAAGTTGAATAATATGTAAGACCATACAATAAAAAACATAAAATACACCAAGGTCAAATATTTATATATGGCAATAAAGCTAAAACTTCCAAATCCAGTATTTCATATAGTAACAAACTGATCACTATTGAAACCTGCCTGTGCTATTATATGGTTTTTTTTTATAAAATTATCTTCAAAATCATGTATTAAAGAGTGTTAGGGAAAGGAAAATGGGTGGTCTTGCCTAGTGGTTGTAACGGAAGTCATGCTTAGTTGTCAGAGGAGGCATCCAATGTGGGGAAACAGAAGTGAGGTGCAGTACCAGAGTCAGAGATCAGATGCCAGAGCCAAGGTTCAAGGCACAGTCAGAATCAGAGGCAGGAACGAGGCTGAAACACAGAAGGAGCAGAAACTAAGGTAGCCAAGGGCAAATGATCTGAACAGCCAGCATGCTGCTACTGCAGTTGGGTTTAAAGGCAGATGTGCTCATCCTCTCAGCCAATCAGGCAGTTGGGCCAATCAGGTAGCTTAGTTGGGGCCCAGCTATCAGGTAAGAAGACTGTCTGTGGGCCCTTACTACAGACAAAGGGTATGTTAGTAAAGGAAGTGTGGTCTGCTGGATGGAGCACTGGCCTGGAGTTCAGGAATCATGGGTTCTTGTTCTGGCTTTGCCACAGGCCTGCTGAGTGACTTTAGGCAAGACATTTCACTGCTGTCTGCTTCAGTTTCCCCACATGGAAATGGGGATAATTATACTGACCCTCTTTGCAAAGCACTTTGAGATAACAGTATATATGATCTGAGTAATACTACATATTGAAGGAGTTAGACAACTAAAGATTATACTATTGTCCACCACATTGAAAGATACACAACATAATAATAAAACTAAATCTTGCTCAAACAAATGTCAAGTAAAGAAAAAAATTATGGAAGGACAATTTTGTGTGCATTAATCATTAGTTTAATATTCCAATGCTCTATTACTGACTAAAATCTTTTGTTCATGCAATACAATGGTATGATTATATAGTTATTCTATTTAGCATTGACTGGGACATAACATAACCTAAATATTGCTAAGAGCCTGATCTGATTTAAGTCAAAGGCAAAGCTTCCATTGACTCTAATGGGAGCAGCACCAGGCACTAACTGTGCAAATGGGTAGCATAGAAAAATATTTTCTCCAGGGCAGTTTGTGCTCCAGAGCAAGGTCTCATGAATAACATCAGTGATAGCTCAAAGACTATGGCTTAGCTTGTTCCACATTATTATTGTGCATCAGCGTTCATCAAGAAAAGATAGCAAATGAAGATGCAGTTGTTAAAGAAAGTCATTCAACTGTAAATACCAGGTGACCAATATACACCCATGAGAATTCATGTCTTCTCATTGACATATCTATCTTACTCACAGAACAGACCCTGGTTAAAGACCAGATTATCTTCTGCAAAACCAGTCATACTAAAACACTATAAAGAGAAGTAGATTTCATTAGTAACTCATATGGCAATATGTCAGGGAATGATGTGTTAAGAGAACAGATCTATTTACAGGTAGGAAAAAATCATTCCTGAAATATATGAATAGAAAAAGACGTGATTGCAATGATACACAAAAATAATAGGTTATTTTGAACCAGATTTTCAGATAAATACATAAATTTGAAGGATATGTGGGGACTCTATTGGTTGTAAACTGTCGGTTGTTATTGTTAACAACATTAGATGTCATACATCTTGTTATAAATGACAGAGCACAGTATACTGCTTAGAGTCAGGGATTGTGCATTCTTTTCCTCACATTACTACTCACTTGATGTCTGGCCTTAGGCTACCCACCTAACCTTTCTCACCCTCTATTTACCCATCTGTAAAATGAGTGTAGTTAGACTTACCTACATATTACAGGCATATTGCAAGTATTAAATCAATATTTATTTTAAGGATGATTTTATATCCTTGAGTGAATGGTGCAACAGAATTGCAATATGTTGTTGTCATAAAGAAGTTCTGAAAATCTGTCGTAAAGTACATGAAGAGTATTTTCTAACTAAGAAAATGAAAGTTTGTTCCCTGGGGAAGAGTTCTGTTGGCTCTTTTAGTAGAGCAGCTGCCTGTGTATCACAAAGATAATAGGTTCAACTCTCACAGTGATAACCTGCAAGATACAAATATGGAATAGTTATTCCATCTACCTTTGGGGACTTTTAATTAGATACAACCATTCTAGTGCCTAGCCAACAGTTGGGAGGTAAAACAGCTGACAGGAGTATGACCTGAAATAACTTAAAGGCACTTCCAAAACATGAAAATAAATGACAAAACATTCTTAACAAAACTAGTAATGGAAAATTATGTATTAGTTGAGATAGTCATGCTGGAAAGCAACAGAAAAAAAAAGAAGTTATCAGACTAGTATCTAAGTGTATGTCTACACTGAGGGATGTGATTGCAGCATGCATAAACATATCTTAGTTTACTTTAATCTAGCAGTTTGGGTATCAATAGCAGTGAAACTGTGGCAGCATGGGCTTCAGCACAGCTGAAGAAATCCAGCCCACACCCTGAGTGCTTACTTGGGTAGCTAGCCCATGATGAAGTCTGTGCTGCCATGGCTTCTCTACTATTGGTACTTGTTCTAGCTATTGGTACACATAGGAATCATAGGGTTGGAAGGGACCTCAGTAGGTCATCTAGTCCAACCCCCTGCTCAAAGCAGGACCAATCCCCAATTTTTGCCCTGATCCCTGAATGGCCCCCTCAAGGATTGAGCTCACAACCCTGGGTTCAGCAGGCTAATGCTCAAAACATTGAGTTATCCCTCCCCCACACATGCTGCAATTAAGTCTCCTGCTGCAGTGTAGACATACCCATAGTTGCTTTGTCACAAGAGAGCATAAGCATGGCATAATATGAAAATATATAATGCTGACTAACTTTGGATAAATGCTGTTGGATTTGGTTCCATATGTTCTCCCATTTTTTTAAAAAAATAATCAAATTACAGAGCTTCAGTACTTAAAGTTACCAAACTTCTGAGATACCAATGTGTGACAAAGACAGGACTAGACCTAAAAATGTGCGGCAAGGGATCACAGAGTATGGTATTACTACCATTAAAGTCAATAGAACTTTGCCATTGATTTCAGGGGGAGAATGATTAGATCCATAATGAGAAACTGTGTAAAACAAACAAGAAAACAAACAAACAAACAGCAGAAGAGAAGTTTGAAAGTGATGTGCAGTTCATTTTGTAGTACTGTATGAAAAGTTTTCATCCTTTCAATGATATTTACAATGGTATTAAAAATCAAGAGATGATGTCAATTTGGGTTCTGAAACGTAGTCCCTAATAAGATATAATTTAGAATCAAGCTAGCTGACAATTGTGGTATTACTTGGAAAGGTTAGAGTCACTGTTCAAGGTGTTTGATAAAGGGAATATAGCAAGGAGGTGACAGTCTGTGTGAACAGGAAGTAAAGAAAGTCTTACCTTCACTCTGACTTTGGTGTCATGGTCTTTGTAATTTGTACACCAGTTATTCACCACATCTCTGCCGGCCCCTATGCCATCCTGCTGATGTCACAATGTTGGATATGGCCTCTGGAAGATAATTCTTTTTCACCATTCTATCTTATTTGGAACAACTGTGTTTTCATCTACCTGAAATTAACAAGATGAAAAACTAAACAAATGATAATTTCACTGGCAATTCTTTTCATGAAAGTTCTCAAATAGGTTATTGCTTCAAATCATACCCCTGCCCCCCACCATATTCTCATTTAAGATGGGTTGATATTTAAATTCTCTACCGCTCAATGTGTCTATAGGTCCATTTAATCCCTTCACATTCCATTTTACTGGATAAAGTGTATATGCTGCAAAGAGTCCTAGTCACATAAAAGTTCAAATTCTGATCACACTTACATTGGAGTAAATCTAAAATAACTCCACTGAAACTACTTCAGAGTTATACTGAGGTAATTGAGAGAAGAATCTTGTCCCACATCTTCCTAATTCACTGTGGCATTTTGAAAAGAAGGGTGCCTGGTGGGAATGATTTGGCTCTGACAGGGTTAATAACAGTGTCTGATTTGCTAGATTGATTTTATTTTAAACTCAGGACAATAGTTTAACTGATGCAAACAACTTTGTGGGAACTTTTTTTTTTTTTTGCAGTTTTTTAAACAGTCTGTTCCCTCCAGTGATTTCACATGCTTTCCAGTGGGAAAAGCGTTAGCAATTTAAAGCAATGTGAATTCGAGCAATCAGAAAAATATATTGGATGATATGACTGCCATTATAGAGAGTCACTGGAGGACGAGTGTAATGAATCATTCTGATAAATTGTGATTGGCCCTTAAAAAGACAAGGAAAAGAAGTAAATTCAAATCGGTTAGGGAATGCTCACAGTACTAGATAATATTAGATTGTAGCCTTCTACTGTATATCCTTCTGTGAAGCTGATCGCAAAGTTGGGATGTCATCAGGGAAAAGATAAGTTTTCTTTCAAAAGTATATTAAAAAAAAAAAACTATTTACAAAGAAGTAAGTCGTGGCCTTAAAGTGAAAAAAAACCCCAAGTCACTGGTGACAATAACAATATTTATAATATAGGACACGGTCATCAATTCATAATCTGTTCACAGAAGGGGCCGCTCCAAGAGCAGATCTACTAAACACTGCCCACCTGTGCAGGAAGGGAAGCAGTTACCTCACAGAGGCTGCTCTCCCGACAGAGCTGCTAGCGATGATACAGATAGTGTGCGTAACACCGACAGACCCAGGTCATCGTCGGGATCGAACCTGGGACCTTTGGAGCTAAATGCATGAGCCTCTACTGCATGAGCTAAAAGCCACGTGGCTGTTAGCTAAGGCTGTAGCAGACCCATTAATCTCTCTCTAAGTGGTCTTGGTGCCACTAAAATGGACAGAGCACCACACTCAGGAGGTGTGTGGGTTACACGTGCACTTGGCAGTAAGGAGGTGCTGGCCTCATCTTCCCCTGTGCTAGTGTGTAGGGCAAGTAACAAGCTCATCCAACATTATAAGGCAGCTTTAACCCAAAGACTACTAAACTATTTTATGAACTCAGGATCAGGTTGAGGCTCTAAATCACTGACTACCATGGGGTAAGGGCCACCAATGAGGGGCTGAACACCAGTGAGAACCTCCAGAGGAATACTGGCTAGAGTGAGCCTTGATTTTTATTGGGTGGATCGATATTCCCTACTCCAAACTTGGCTGACTAAAAACCCAGCATGGTCACATCTCTGTGCACAAGGCCAGTTCAGGATTTTAGGGACAAGTAGCAAGGCTATTCTTTGTAGGTATATCCCAAACTTTACTGACTTGTTTTACATGAAAAGCATGTGTGATGTGAGAATGCTTAGGTTTCATCCAGAAGCTTCTACTAGAAGGGGAGCTCAGCTGTCCTGTGTTGTGATCAATGTGTAGTTGCCAATGCCCCAAAAAAGTTTTGAAATGAACATTTGTACAAAAAGATTGGGGAGCACTGTGTCTGCGGCTCTCTCCAATCAAGGGGGGGGGGATTCTGTTTATTCTTTTTAATTTTAGCACATATGTTGGTGCCTTACTTAATCTCTATGCCTATCTCTGTGTCATAGGTTAACTGTATTTTTCCCATTATACAGCAAGGTTATATGAATTGGCCAGGGCCACAGGAAAATGCACTACCAGAGCTGACATTAGAATACAGGAGTCCCATGTTCTTAGTTGCATGCTTAGTCTACTGGACCATACATCAAGAACCCTTCTCAGATAATTTATTAACAGGAAAAAGGGGCCAAACTGACAAAAAAAGAGAGGAAAAAGCATTGCAAATTGTTCATCCAACTCTACTCACCTTTGCTATCTCTGCTGATTTCTCTGCAGCATATGTTTGCTAGCTGCTCAAATATTGAGATATTTAAACAGAATGGAAAGGACACTAGGAAATATATTGGTAACAAATGTCACTGATAGGGCTGTGAGGAATAGAGAGATGACTCATATGCCTTCCCCATTTCTGATTCCTATCATTCCACAGTTATATGAAGTGAATTGGAAAACCAATGAATAAGAAAATTCACAAAAGGATTAAGGGGCATTAGCCTTGATTCTGCAGTCCATCTGAACTGCAATGAGGAAATGTGGATATGAGATGCCTGCAAAGAGTTGGTTGTGATCCCTTGCTTTAGGACCTACAGTACCAGTGCAAGGGTTAGTCTTCAGGGATTTTATGTCAGTGGAGTTCTGCTCTACCATGCCCCCTTGGTTACCTGATCTTTCCAGGCTCCTGACATTCTGGGGTGGGGGGCAAGATTTTGGCAGGCAAAAAGTTCCCCTGCCAGAGTGAATTACCCACTAGTAATTACCCACTAGTTATTACTGAATTATCCCTAGTTATTTCTGGCTAGTTTATGGCCACTTTTACTTTTAGACAAGCAAAGTCCAGCCCAGAAGACACACACAGTTTACTGCTCTCTTTTTCTCTTCTCCCTTTTCACCAGAAGATGCTGATGTAAAATCTAAGTCACTGCCAATCTAGTCATAGTAATAATACTTGCTGAGCTTGCTAAGAATTAGTTTCCTACCTTCCTCCTCACACCTCCTTTAGGTTATATTTATTTGCGTGGAAGGGAATACTTATATTTTACAGACCCAAGAAAAATGTGTAGTGAAATAATATAAATGTATACTGATATGCTATCTCTAGTCAAGGCTATCAAAGCGCTATACAAAATAAATTTAGCTTTGCAGAACACTTGTGAGGTAGGTAATTATTATTATCCCAAGTTTAAATTTGGATAAAAACCACAAAGGAAGAGAAATTGTTCACAATAGAAGTTCTTGACACAGCCAGAAATAAGAATCCAGATCTCTTTTGATTCCTAGGTTTTGGCTTTAACCAAAATATCAGACTTCCTCTCCTCATAGTGCTGGACTTTTTGGACATTCCTGCCAATAATATTAATGAACAGGAGACAGCCCAAATATGGCCTACCTTTATTTGTTTTGCAGCTATGGGATGGCAGGGTAAATCATCCTCTTTTCTCAATAAACCCATGATATTTTCGGTTCTTGATATACACCATCCTTCTCAAGTAAGTAATCATTGATATCAGGAACCTTTGCCATTTGTTGGACTGGTCTAACTGAAGCTTGCATTCATTTTATTTTTGTTTCTTGCTCATGGAGGTAGAGTTTCTGGAATACTCAGAAATATATTGTGATTCTCAAAGAATGGGTAAATCTACAGATCTCCTTAATTTCTTTTAAGAAATGACCAAGTGTGGTATTTAATAGCCATATAATGTAAAACTACAATATGTGGAGGGATCATTACTTCAGAATGTTTTCATAGATGAAGGGACAAAGAGACAGACTAAAACCTATTCAAAACTGTATTGTTTTTCCCTGAGTAATTTATATTCATCAGCTCCAGGTATTTAAACAGTAAAGAAACTAATGAAGCACTGGTGACTGAACACCTGTTGGTATGTTCCTTATTATTTTTCTCCTTAAACCTTAATGAAGTGTAATTGCTGTTTCTCGTATTTTGTCTGGGACATGCATTATTATAACAAAGAGTAGTGACAAGTAGCTGTGTCTCACTTCATGAACAGCAAACTTACTGCAAATATGTAAATGAGGAGCAACAAAGAAGAGCCTGGAGATATTAACATCTGTGTGAATGAAGCAACCATTTCACAACTCAGTGGACCTTAAACAAAGCAGACACTGAAATCTGTTCAGTACATGGGGTGGATTTTTAAATATGTTCAATTACTGCTTGTCGCCCAGCTGTCACTAGAGCACAGCGTCAGTAACACAAGGGATTCTGCTTTGATATTACCAGCATATAAAAATGGTGTTTTTGATAAATAGTTTTCTGGCATAGTAAAATTCCCATTTTTCACTCATGTATATGAATTGGAACTTTACTATTACCATTATATCTCTAGAAGTTTAGGGAGTGGAAATCGAGAAGCATCTGCTCAGAAGAAAATAGGTATTTCTCACCAGACCAAATAAGTACCTGACTAAATAGTAGAGCTAGTTGAAAATGCTGTTTTTGTTTAATCAAAACAGTATCATTTTGACAAAAATTTTGACTGGAAGGTTTCTCAGGTCCAGGATGGAATTTCTGGTTAGAGAAAAAGAGAGAACCTGGGTTTCCCACATCCCCAGGTGAAAGCTCTCACCACTGGGGAGATTGGCTTTTCTAGGGTGGGTCGTCCTCTGACTCTGTTTCTCATTCTTTTTAAGCAAAAAAAAAATCAAAAAGTGTTTTTACATATCAATAGACAATGTCAAACTGGGCGAATTTTTGTTTGTTTTTTCACTAAAAAAAATATTTTTGGACCCTGAAACTATTTGCCAATTTCAAGTCAAATGAAACCTTTCAGTTGACAGAAAACATTTTTTTTAGATTGATGACAAAATTAGGAAAAATAAAAACATTTTGAATGAAAATTGGATTTATTGGGGAGGCAAAGGGGGATTCCACCCCTGCCTGACCATAGAATTACAGAATCATAGAAGAGTAGGGTTGGAAGAGACTTCAGGCGGTCATCCAGTCCAACCCCTGCTCAAAGCAGGACCAACTTCAACTAAATCATCCCAGCCAGGGCTTTGTCAAGCCAGGCCTTAAAAACCTCTAAGGATGGAGATTCCACCATCTCCCTAGGTAACCCATTCCAGTGTTTCACCACCCTCCTAGTGAAATAGTATGTCCTAATATCCAACCTAGACTTCCTCAACTGCAACTTGAGACCATTGCTCCTTGTTCTGTCATCTGCCACCACTAAGAACAGCCAAGCTCCATCCTCTTTGGAAACCCCCTTCAGGTAGTTGAAGGCTGCTATCAAATCCACCCTCACTCTTCTCTTCTGCAGACTAACCATTACCATTACTTGTTGTTTGTGATTACAGATGGATTTTTTTCTGTTCCCTGACTGGCTGGCTGAAACATTTAAAACAGAATAATAATGAATGACAAGTAGCAAATAAAGAAGAGGGAATATTGGGCACTTTAGTCTGTGCCTTAGAACACTTGTTTACAAATGAATATAGACAGCAAATGTAAAATGCAAATTGGGTTTCCTGACAATCTTTGGAAATTTAGGGCTGGATTCTCCCATCCAATAACTTCACTTTGCTCCGTGTAATTGTAAAGTGGCCAGAGATGGTCAATGAAGAATTTCCCTTGTGTAAGGGGAATCTGAGTTGGTATAATGCTGGCATATGCGGCCTCACTGACTCCTGTGCTGAACTTCCTCATATCCCTGTGAAAGGGTTGCAGGGAGTGCAGAAAGGGCATTATTGGGTATGGGAGTAATGGGGAAGAATGTGGCTCCACAACAAACACCTTTCACTCAGGCATCTTATGTTAACTGTGTAGGGCAACCCTCTTTCCTTCCCCTTCTGCAGTTTTAACTTGCACTCAGATCAGTTGGCTGAGAATCAAGGAGCTATACTCATGGGCGGCGGGTATCATAGGTAGGGGTAGAGTGTGCCTTCCCAAACAGCCTAGCGTGGCACCGCCCACACTCTGCTCCCAGGCCAGCTAGGGGAGAGGGAAGGCCTTGGGCACAAAGGGAGGGGCCGGAGGCTAGCCTCCCCCAACAGCCAGGTCACTGGCCACCCATGGCTATACTGTCTTCCTGATAGTCTCCCCTCTGAATTGCACCCATGAGAGTTTGGGTGCAATTGAGAATTAAGACCACAATTTCCTGTTAGAGGCCTGATCTGAAAATTAACTGAAGACAATGGAAATACTCCCCACGGAGCATGCCTTAGACAACCGGCACTACTCATATGTGTAAAGACACAGGAATTGGCCCATAAAACAGCCTCTTCTTTTTTTTTTCCTGGTTTTATATCACAGGCTAAGTGAAATAGAATAACCCATGAAGATTAGGTAATTTTCTTTCACCTGTCTGCAAAAGATATTTTGACACAATACATCTATGTTTCCTGAACACTTCATTAGCAACCAAAGTGTCAGTGCTGCAATTTACAAAGGCATTTGAAAGCACAGTTTTCTCTACTCTTTTTCCTTATAATTGTGGCACTTGGTAGTAGTGCCACAAAAGCAAAGGGGATGACAACAGCATTATAAGAAAATTGATTTTTCCAAGGGTTTAAAACGAGGCAGCCCAGGAAATGAACTATTTATTTCCCTTTACAAACCAAATTTCAGACTTTATGGAGTATTACTGTGGACTATTGATTTAACTCACGTTTCAAATAACATATACTGTGTTTTATGTTTTACATAGTCTCTATAACACTTTTTAAAAATATGTTTCTACAAGATATATTGAAAACCCTCTGTGTAAATTCTCTCTCTTTTAAAGTTCACTTCAGTTAATTGTGAAATCCACATTTATTTCTAATGAAAGGAAATTAAAAAAAAAACAAAAAACAAAGCAAAACTGACGCTCTACTATACACTACAATGAAATAGGGCAAATTATTCATTAAATATAATATTCATTGTAAGTGTAGCTTTTTCCTATTAACAAACTATTTGCAAACTAATCCTGTTTTCTGAAATTGAGATAGTTATGCGTAAGTACATGCCAAATATTCTGGACAAACAATCTGCAGCCTGCAGGTTGGTTGCAAATTGTTCTTTTTTAATCTTTACCATTTGTTTTTTTTGTCAGTTGTGGTGTGAAATTCGCATGTTCTGTTTCTGATCCCTGATTGGATGACTGGACACCTCCTCCCCCTTTTTTTAAGCAGGAAAATTGTGACTAATGAAATCTGAGCAACAATTGAGGAATAACAAATGCCATGCTTCTGGCTTGAATTTTTGGATGAAAATTTGTGAGACTGCCTAGCATAGAGGGCACCCAAACTTTTGGGAGAACTCTAGGAGCTATAGTAATATAAATAAACTTCAATATTCACAATATGATTATTAAAATTAATAATGATATTTATAATCTGTGTGAGTCTTTACTCCTTCTAACACATTTCTTTAATGACTTTCTTGGCCTATTAGCTGTCTTATTTTTTAATTCCTTCAATATGAAGCATTTTTATTTCAGGCCTTTTGTGGATTGTTAAATTAAATGAAAGGTTTAGTGAGAAATCAGTTGAAGTTAATATGCTGAGTAAAATTTTGGAGAACATGTGTAGGCAATGCTGGATTTCAAGGGCTTTAAACTAATCATAGTTTCAGAGCTGCAGCTGTTGCATGTGTTCTGTATGATAGAGAGGATGAACAGCTGATTTGTGAGACAATTAGGCACCAGTACAATATACAAATTCCAGTTAGCTAAGAAAGGAAAGGGTATCGGGGGGGGAGGGGAAGGGGAGGGAATCATAAGCTACTTTAGGAGGTGTCCATGTTGTAAAGTTTCTGATGTATGTGTGTTTTGGGGTGGGGGCGGTTTCCCCATGGATCAGTGTAATGAAAATATTGCTGGAAATTAAGAAATTGATAGGGGACCAATCAGTGTCTCCTGTAGGTGTGTTGAGCATCATCTGCATCTCAAACAAAGCTCTCAACATCTTTGACCCAAATGCATAAAATGTAATACTGTGGCATTCATTCATTAGTGGATGTATTTCTTTCTGATTAAGAATGGTTAATGGAATTTTGAGCTGAATTCTGCACTGAAGGTAGGATAGCGGATACAGGCCTTAATATTGCAAATAACTTAAAGAGGGGCCTATCTTTAACCTTTTGACATCCGTGGGACTACTGACTTGATTAAAATTAGTCATCTACTTAATTACCTTCCTGATTCAGAACCACAGCAAAGCAGAATTATATCACTTACCTATATATAGCCAATTAGAGAGTTGAGACTGACTAAATCATACATATATTGCATGAACCAAACCAGTTAAGTTGCATATTTCTTTACTAACCTACAAAAGATAGAGAGTAGAAGATGATTAAAAATGGTAATTAAGATTAACTTGGCATTTGGGCAACAAATAGTCCAATATATTCCCATTAATTTCACAATCTCTGTGCATGAATAGCAGAGAGAAGGAAATTGGCCTCTGTGAAACACAATTCCCACTCTGCTTCCCTCTTGTTCTGGGGTCTTTGGATTATTATTGGCTGCTGGTTTAGACTAGCAACATATTAGAGCACTTCAGAAGACCAGCTCAGCTGCCATTGTCATCTCCTTGGTAATGTGGTTTAAGGTTCCTCACTCTTCCCTACCCACTTGTGCAAGAGGGGAGAACACACACCATGTAAAACTCTCAGAGAAGTTTAAAAAGGTGGTGCTTGCTTACTTCCCCTTACTAAATTTGCCCAATGGCCTGTGATGGGATGTGAGATGGGGTGGGATCTGAATTACTACAGAGAATTCTTCCCTGGGTATCTGGCTGGTGAGTCTTGCCCACATGCTCAGGGTTTAGCTGATCACCATATTTGGAGGAATTTTCCTCCACAGCAGATTGGCAGAGGCCCTGGAGGTTTTTTGCCTTCGTCTTCAGCGTGGGGCACAGGTCTCTGGCTGGAGGAATCTCTGCACCTTGAAGCCTTTAAACCATGATTTGAGGACTTCAGTAGCTCAGACATAGGTTATGGGTTTATTACAGGAGTTGGTGAGTGAGATTCTGTGGCCTGCGTTGTGCAGGAGGTCGGACTAGATGATCATAATATGGTCCCTTCTGACCTTAAAGTCTGACTATCCTGGGCAGCCATATAATTCAATTCAAAATGTAGCCCTAAGAAATGAAATAAGATTACAGAAATTCCACCTTTCTAGAAAAGAAATCTGAACGCGATCTGTGTTCCATTAGGGGAACATTACATATACACAACATCCAAATCTTACCCCAACTATTTGGTTGCTCTTGGAGCTGCAAATTTAAGACAAGTGTCTTACAAATATGAGCTCTTGTGACATTTCTGGTACTTCTATTTCTGCATAAATCATGTATTCTCAAAGAACAACCAACCTTTCTACAGGCATTTCAAAACTTCCACTTCTAGTCTTTGTCAGAACCTGGAAGTGTGTGTGTGTGAAAGTAGTTCCAGTTCTACCATGGCAAAAAGAATCTCTCACACTATTTTTTCCTCAACTTGTGCAAGCAGAGGGGACATTTTTGACAATTGTCTCCTTTTAATTCTGTTCACAGCTTGCAATTGGTAGAGGTGAGTTCAGAATAACAGCACATCTGTAGAGGTAGTGCTGCACTTTTGAAACAGATGTACCTGCTCCTAGTTTAATAAACAAAACAAACAAATAAATAAAGCCTTTTTGAAGGTTCCTTTGAAAACCTGCCCTTTGAAACAATAGTCAAACAATAATTACAGAAGGACTCAATGTTATTGGTGTGACATGGAGAAACTAATAGAAAAAAAGGCATGTGAATTCCAAAGGCATGTGAATCAGTGATACTGACACTTGTCATTCACAGAAACTTCAGCAGCATCATAAAATTAGGCTCTTTGCACAGATTAGGTTGCTTTCTTTCTAATGTAAACTTCCATTTAAAAATGGCTTGTTCTAGCCTTTCTGATGTGAAGATAATCCTCCCTGCTGTTTGAGTCTCTCTGACTGCCCACTCAGAAAGGCAACAACACTAAGGGAGGCAAGAACATCTTCCATTCACACATAGCGCTGTTCAAATATTCCAAAACCAAACACATACATTCCACCACTGTGCAGTCACCTCAGTTTGCAAAAGAATTTGCTGGCACAAATGTTTGCCAAATTATTGAAAATGTTTCAGAATAGTTGCTGTAAGTGAGTTCTGGGGGAGGTTAATTCAGACGCAGTGGAGTTTGGGGCCTGATGGCAACTTGACCTTGAGTCCCTGATTCTGTGCTTCCCAAAACCAGCAGCTGGGGATCAGTTTGAACTTATTCTCTTGCCAGAAGAAAATTGCTAGTAGTGGAACCTGGCTCCAAACCCTTATTCCGCCTCATCCCTCATAATACCCTCTCCCTACCACTGTTATGCTCCCTACATTTATCTTGGATAGCACACGTCCAGTATAGGAAGCAGGAGCATAAAGATTCTCCCTACACAAGGGGTATCTTCAGCTGGTCCAAATTCACTTTGTTCATAGAAGGGCTATGAGCTTTGTCCTGAGTTACCTCCATTGCAGACACAGAGAACTGTTTCATATAGAAATGAATGGGATAAAGAAATTAATATTCTAGCATAGCAGAGAGGCAGGCAGACTAACTCATGAAATGGCAGCACTGACTTAGAGATCAAACATTTTAAAAATACCTATTCTTCAATCCAATCAGGGAAGGTTTGAGGAGATGCATGGAATAAAGGAGGGTAGGGAATGGGGAAGGCGGATAGTATATTGTGTATTACCACTATAAAAATTAACTATACCTGACTGGCATCTGGGTGTTTCTAACTTAGAGAAGACTCTAGCTGTGGGCTGTGTCTGAGGAGTTTCAGAGCATGCCTGTTACGTCAGTTCTAATCAATACTATATACAATGTGTTCAACTGTATACTAGTGAGTCCTTTCTGAGTTCGTGGTGCCGTATCCCAGGCTTCTGTAAATTGGAATAACACAACTGACTTCAGTGGAGCGACACAGATTTTCACCAGCTGAGGAGCTGGTGCCTGATCTCTAATCACTGCAGCAAGTTAACCCAGGATATCAGCGTACATGACAGGATGCAGGGAGAAAGCAAGAATGTAAGACATCTTTTAGCAGACAAAATCCTATTAAGTGTCTTTACAATAGCACCTAGTGTATACCTGTATTTCTTTCTATTAATAAATGTATTTGTGTAAAAAGATATTGGGTAAAATTCACTTCACCTGTATAGAGCTCATGCAAGTGGAATGCAAGGAATTGCATGGGGATGCAGTACAGCCTCTATTTGGATGCTACCTGCAACTCCTTTCCACCTCGGTTAGGACTATTGGATCCACATAAATTCACATGCCATGGCCCCAGAATGGACTGATTTAAATCACCAATATTAATAATGATTTACCTCAGAAAGCCTAAACCCTTCATTTAAATAATCAGTTTTAATCCTGTTTTCTTTTTGTACTCTTTAGTTATTGTCCAAAAGAACTGTTCGTTCGTATTGGTTGGTATAACCATTAAAACACGTTCATTTGATTCTTTACAATTAAATGAAGTTTTTACACTAGATTTGCTACTTCTGTTTGCTAAGCAGGGTGATACTCTATAGCTATACACTTTTTATTTAAGAAATTATATAATTTAACACATACGTATTAAGAGTCTTTTCCCCCCCATTATGTTGTAAAATGAATTTTTTTCTTAATAAAGAGTTAATTTTTTACTCATGATTTCTGTCAAGTTGCTTTTGGATGGAAGCTGAAATTCAATTAAAACCAAGCATTAATAGCATGTTTAATTGTTTTTTAGTTAAATAAAATGACCTTTAATGTTTGGTCTACATGGAGAAAAAAATCAAATTTAGTATATCTGCTAGCTTTCTCTGCAAGTACTGACTGCAAATACTGGCATTTGGGAGATGGGGAAGAGCAAATACCAGCATTCATTCCATTGTAAAGACTGAAAATGATATAGTTACTTAATATAGTTCATGACATGTTGTACCATAATTATAAAGCTTCATCACACAACCAGTACCTAATAGCTGGAAGCTGATATCAGATAAATTCAAATTAGAAATGAGGCAGATATTTAAAAAAAAAAAAGGAGGCGGATGAAACCACTCGAACAAATCTATCAAAGGAAGTGGAGGATTTTCCATTTCTTGATGTCTTGATATCAACACTGATTAACTTTCAGGAAGATATGCTTTAGCCAAACACAAGTCTTGATTTCGTCAAACAGAAGTTATTGGACTCAGTACAGGGGTAACTCCGTGAATATTAATCGTCTGTGAGATTGAGGAGCGTAGACGAATTGATCTAATAGCTGCTTCTGGCCTTAAATGCTATGGCTCTATGAAAAGAGTTCCCCTCTAATTCTGATTGTTTCCTCTCTGAGTCACTATATTAAAAAAAAGCCTTTAATGCCTTAAAGTTTATGGGGAAGGCTGTTTCGATTTTAATAGCTTATAGAAAGTTTAGGCCCTTACATAGGTTTCTAGATATACTTTTAAATAGGTTTATTTTGAAAAATAAAAAAAATAAAACTTCTTTTAAATCATTTTTTTTTAATTTGAGTTACATAAAACACATCTGCTATTTTATTTTATGATTTTTTAAATCACTAATTCTAACCCAACTTGCATGGCCCATCCTCTGATCAAGCCCCATTACATCTCCACCATTTCCCCATTGCTGTTATCAGCTGTTACCAGGCTGATAGGGGTCGGCCTGAGTTCAATGGGTGGGGATTTCCCACATCATCGCCATGAGTGAGTCCCCACACTGCCCCAGTTTAGATCCTAGGACTGTAGAAATTCTTGAGCTGGTCCTCCACATGGGGGGGGGGGGGAAATAAAAGGAAAGCACAGGGGTTAAGCATGCTGAAATTCCAATATAGGATTTACATGGGACTTAAGCTATGTACTACCCCTCCGCAGAAAACTGAGTTTCAATCTATGCTCTTTTTCATCTGTAAATAATAACATGTCACTCGTGAAATCACAGAATATAGTTTATATCAGACACTGGTATTCTCACCTTAATGAATCTTGTTAACAGAATGTTTTTATGTCATGTACTGTAATCAGGACCACCACACTATGTATTATTCAGGTGTAGGAAATGTAGTTATTTCTGAACATGCTACACTGAATCAAAAGGTATCAAATCATAAATAACCCTTTTGATGTCAAAATAATGCAGCCCTTTACGAGTATTTAAAAAAAAATGTTTAGGAGTATGTACTGTACAGAAAGGCACAAGCAGGCTTTGAATGAAGTTGAACTATGAATCATCCCTCCTCCACAAAAAAAAAAAAAAAAAAAAAAAAGACTATGGACAATAAAAATGAATAATCCAAAATCAAACAATGGATTTTTCATTCCTGCTCTCAGTCAGGCCTAAATTCTGCAAACGTTTGTTTTCTTTTGAAATATGTAAAACTCTTTTGGTTATCAGGAAGAAGAGGAGCTGACAGATAAGAGGAGGGAAGGAAAGGACCTGAACAAGAAACATGATAAATTGAGAAATATGGTAACAAGAAAAACAAACCGAGAGTGCTAAAGGAGTTGGCGGATGCGATTGCAGAGCCATTGGCCATTATCATTGAAAACTCATGGTGATGGGGGGAAGTCCCGGATGACTGGAAAAAGGCTAATGTAGTGCCCATCTTTAAAAAAGGGAAGAAGGAGGATCCTGGGAACTACAAGCTAGTCAGCCTCACCTCAGTCCCTGGAAAAATCATGGAGCAGGTTCTCAAGGAATCAATTCTGAAGCACTTAGAGGAGAGGAAAGTGATCAGGAACAGTCAGCATGGATTCACCAAGGGCAAGTCATGCCTGACTAATCTAATTGCCTTCTATGATGAGATAACTGGCTCTGTGGATGAGGGGAAAGCAGTGGACATGTTGTTCCTTGACTTTAGCAAAGCTTTTGACACGGTCTCCCACAGTATTCTTGCCAGCAAGTTAAAGAAGTATTGGCTGGATGAATGGACTATAAGGTGGATAGAAAGTTGGCTAGATTGTCGGGCTCAATGGGTAGTGATCAATGGCTCCATGTCTAGTTGGCAGCCGGTATCAAGTGGAGTGCCCCAAGGGTCGGTCCTGGGGCCGGTTTTGTTCAATATCTTCATAAATGATCTGGAGGATAGTGTGGATTGCACCCTCAGCAAGTTTGCAGATGACACTAAACTGGGAGGAGAGGTAGATACTCTGGAGGGTAGGGAAAAGATACAGAGGGCCCTAGACAAATTAGAGGATTGGGCCAAAAGAAATCTGATGAGGTTCAACAAGAACAAGTGCAGAGTCCTGCACTTAGGATGGAAGAATCCCATGCACCACTACAGACTAGGGACCAAATGGCTAGGCATCAGTTCTGCAGAAAAGGACCTAAGGGTTACAGTGGACAAGAAGCTGGATATGAGTCAACAGTGTGCCCTTGTTGCCAAGAAGGCCAATGGCACTTTGGGATGTATATGTAGGGGCACTGCCAGCAGATCGAGGGACATGATCGTTCTCCTCTATTCAACATTGGTGAGGCCTCATCTGGAGTACTGTGTCCAGTTTTGGGCCCCACACTACAAGAAGGATGTGGACAAATTGGAAAGAGTCCAGCGGAGGGCAACAAAAATGATTAGGGGACTGGAACACATGACTTATGAGGAGAGGCTGAGGGAACTGGGATTGTTTAATCTGCGGAAGAGAAGAATGAGGGGAGATTTGATAGCTGGTTTCAACTACCTGAAAGGGGGTTCCAAAGAGGATGGATCTAGACTGTTCTCAGTGGTAGCTGATGACAGAACAAGGAGTAATGGTCTCAAGTTGCAGTGGGAGAAGCTTAGTTTGGATATTAGGATAATCTTTTTCACTAGGGAGGTGGTGAAACACTGGAATGCGTTACCTAGGGAGGTGGTGGAATCTCCTTCCTTAGATATTTTTAAGGTCAGGCTTGACAAAGCGCTGGCTGGGATGATTTAGTTGGGGATTGGTCCTGCTTTGAGCAGGGTGTTGGACTAGATGACTTCCTGAGGTCCCTTCCAACCCTGATATTCTATGATTCTATGAATCTCTCTGTGAATGTATGCCAACATTTAAGTTGTTCTTTAGACCTTCCCAATCCAATTGTACCTTAGTTAAAGGTGCAGTGGTTTCAGATCTTCCCAATGAAAAGATTTTTACATTTTCCCTAGGGAGCATGTCTGCTTCCCTAACTGTGCCAGCGTGGGCCCACTCTGTATCACCTTGCACACCCAGTATCAACCTCCAATGGGTCAGACCCTACAAAATTCACCAGGGTCCCCTCACGGTCCTATGTTTAAGATTAGCATTAACATAAATGTTTAACATTAACCTCAGCTGGACAGGATTTGAATTTGGATTCCCCTTGTTTACAGAATTCTCTTCTCAGTGAAGCCACATGAATAGTAATTTCGGGGGAACCTCTTCTTGGGTCAGGGACCAATAATTAGGGTTACTCTGAGGAGTCTAAAGAAAAGGAGTACTTGTGGCACCTTAGAGACTAACCAATTTATTTGAGCATGAGCTTTCGTGAGCCACAGCTGTGGCTCACGAAAGCTCATGCTCAAATAAATTGGTTAGTCTCTAAGGTGCCACAAGTACTCCTTTTCTTTTTGCGAATACAGACTAACACGGCTGTTCCTCTGAAATCTGAGGAGTCTGTTATTAGAGTGGAGAACTCTTCTGTCTCCGACCCCTTCTCTTATTCCCAGGGACAAAATGGGGAGCTGCTTTTACTCCAGGGTTTTGCCATTCTCTTTGTGGATTTTGCTCCCTGATAAGACTTGCCTGTGTGTAAAAAGTCAGCTGATTCAGCAGTAGCTTCTGCTGATCCTGGACTTCTCTCCCACACTGCAGTTCACATTTCTTCACTGCAAACCTCAAAGGATTCCTCTTGAGCAATTAAATCAACCAAACGGTGTTTGCCCCTTTACTCTTCATCCACTTTTTCAAACAATCCACCATTTTATGCACAAATCCCCCATGATTTATCTTATCAACCTTTCTAAAGTTCCTGAATTTGAGGTGACATATTTCTGGTGTAATCTGAAACAATTTTAACAGAGACATTTTTAAAATATTATATTTCATTGCTTCACTTACATCCATATCATTAAACACCTGTAAGACTTTATCCCTCAGCTTAGAGATCAGGACAGTCATTCTTTGGCTCCCAGGAATGTTCTGAATGCTGCAGAGTCTTTTAAAGGTGGTCAGATATTCCTCAGTACAATCAGTTTCCTTATAACAGGGCACAATTTGTCCCAGCTGACTGGGTTTTGGAGAGGATTGATTAATGCTTGAGGGTTTTGAATCTGTGCCTCCAACAATCTGTGTTCATGTTCTCTTTCCTCACATTTAATGTCTTCCAGCTCCAGAGCTCCTTGGCGGGCTGCTTCTTGTACTGATCTCTCAGCCTCTTTCAGTTTGGCTTTCGGTTCAGCTTCTCACCTCAGGTGTTCCTGTTCCTTGTCCCCTTTCTCTGTCTCCAGCT
Organism: Caretta caretta; assembly: GCF_965140235.1. Lineage (NCBI taxonomy): Eukaryota > Metazoa > Chordata > Testudines > Cheloniidae > Caretta > Caretta caretta. Next base: position 71,728,477 of record NC_134206.1, on the reverse strand, counting down.
TCTGTAACTCAATCTCAGCCAGTTTAATTTGCATGGCTGTCTAGCCAGGGTCTGTGTCTTTGACCTTGAGTCCTTTTGATGATCAAGTTGTTCTTTTTGCTCTTTAGTAAGCATACTTACCTTTATTTTATTTTATTTTATTTTCTTCATTTCTGTCACCTGTAATAAACATAAAAAAAAATAAACTAACTTTCTTCTATTTGTTCCCAACCATCTCATTTTTGAGTCTCTTAAAAATCTACTTTATCAGTGCTTGGAGTGTGACATTCAGCTAACCAGCAAACTATATATCTATAACTATAACTATATAAGTATAAATCTTGCCAAGACTACACCACTGTGACACTTTATTGGAGTGTCCAGGTCTGCGAGTCACTGTGGTACCCACCACCCTCTTCATTGTGAGGGGGAATATTTCTTATGGCAGGTAGTTATCAGCTCTCTGACACTGCCAACCAGTGGATCACTCAAGCACTCTCCTCTGGACTCAGCCAGCCTCTACTTTGCGATGCATAAAAACTCTTCATATATCCCACTTTCCAGACTCCTTAAAAGAATTCCCCCAGCTCCTTCACTGGACACTCACAGTAATTACCAGGTTCGCTATTCCCAAGAGAATAGTATACACCACCCCACAACTTGTTTGTTTCAACTGAGTATTAGTTCCAATATAGCAATATCCCTTTGTCAGGGAAAACCAGTTTGCCAACCCTGCCTGGGACTCAGATTCTAAAACACATTCTCAAGACATATATACAACTTATTAAATATCACCCATATATACATCACCCAATGATTATGAGGATCAGTATAACATAAGCTTCCATTAGACATTTCACACAACCCTTTTTGGGTAAATACTATGACAGAAGCGTGTCAGGTGTAGAGAATGTGTTAGTTTCTCTTACAAAACAATTTCCTTTTTTTCAGTTTTGAATTTCCCACATTTAATTTCATTGAATGTTCTCTTGTAACCATTATGAAACAGCAGCTCTCAGTCTACCTTCTCTAAACCATTCATTATTGTCAATATATTTGTCATGTCCCCTTTCATTTATCCATTTTCTAATGTAAACATTCCCAATCTTTTAAATCTCTCTTCATATAAGAGTTTTTTTTTTCCTTCAGGCCTTTGATAATTTCATTACTCTTCGCTGATTTGAACTTGTTTATTTTACTAACCTGTCCCTGCCCCAATCACAGAGCTTTCTTTATCAGTCACCAATTCTGATGCGCTTCTTTCCACATATGCACATTCAGGTGAACAGGACAGAAATTTATCAAGCTATCTGTACTCCAATGGATAGGACCTGCATGGGTCTAAAGATAGCAGGCTTTGGTTATAAATCTCTGAAAGAGGAATGCAAACATTTATTAGAATGTTTTATTTTCCCTAAAATGGTATCGACTATATTTCTGATTACATGTATTCTGAGCTCTAATTCTTAAGTGGACTTTCTGAGATTAAGTGAATAATAGGTGCAACTAATGTGAAAATAACTCTTTACTTGTGTATCAGAAACAAGTTATTTCTCTGAAGATACTTTGTACAATTCTTATCATTTATATAATTACATTTAATTTACTCTCCACAAAATATATTTTTAGAGAGCAGGTAACTCTTTTAGAGCATCAAATGGCGCTAATCCTAAATCCCCAATAATCACTTTCCTGTGTCTTGTAAAATTCTTCTTGTTCTTGATTGAACTAAGGACTAAGGTTTCAAAAGTTATTTTGAACAGGTATAACAAAATTCTAATGTCATTTCAGCAACTCATTATACTCATTATAACATTCAGTGTCAAAATCATATAGAAAAGGATTTAATGTTAGGTCACATTATTTCAGATTTTTCATATTAATGTAAATTTAAGGCTGAATTCACAAATAATATTAGTTTTACGTGGGCACTTACTGACATATAAACAGCATGGTACTAAGTAACTTAACTGTGTCTGTAAATTGGACAAGATGAAAAATGAAAAATTAATGCAAATAGTTTTAAATTATGTTTCACTTTGAAATCTTACCTTTTATGGCCTCGTTTTTTTGTTATTTTAAATGTGATCTTTCTGCTAATCCTTCCTCACCCCTGCCTTTCACTCCTGTTTGCCACTTCCATGGAAAGACTGGCCACTCTGAATTGGAACAAAAAGTTGAAATTTCAAAATTGACTGGAAAATGAAAATTCCAAAATATTTAGTTTGGGAAACCAACAAAACATTCCATTTCAATCTTACCATTTTGACTGTTACGTTATATTATAAGTTAAAATAATAAAGTTAAAATGAAATGTTTTGACTTTATCAAAATGAAATGTTGGTAATTTCCCAACAAACATTTCAATGAAATTGATACAGTCCTGTGAATTTTTTTGATTTGCTAGAATCAACATTTTACAAAAGAAAACTCCTTTGGTGATAATTTTCCAACCTGCTCTGCTTAGCATACAGATGTCCCATGATCACCAAAGTACTAAGATTAGCTATATGTCACCATTGCACTTCACCCCAAGCATTCTGTACACTCCTCAGCCATAGATGATATTCTAATCCACTGAGTCTTGCTTCCTTCCTCAACCCCGAGGTGATGTTTGATCTTTTATTTCATTTTATAAAATGAACTACAGCACAGATGACAAAACAGAGGGGGACAGCTCTTAGTGTAAATTTAACTAAAGAAGACAAATTGACTCACAAAATGTGTTATTTCAACATGATTGTTATTAAAAATAGCAATTTATAGGGTAAACAAATGTACAATACAAAGATGTGCAAACACATTCAGTCACAATGAGGTCTAGCAGGACAAAAAATTGCTTTCTTTATTGTAGTACTCCCATAGACAGTAATATGTTCATCTGGAAATTGCTCCAGTAAATTGATAAAAGATTGCAGTATTCTTTGTAGTTAAATTATGCATCAGTGAAAAGGGAAAGTCTGGAAGTCTGGAATTAGTTTTCTGTTCTAATTTTGCAAATTATCAGCAGGGATATGTTTTCTATTGGATTTGCAAGTACTATAAATTTATGCAATCAGCATAGAGCCATCATGCACAAAACAGCTGAGAAGCGCAATAACCTGTAGATTAATGTTCAATATCGCAATTTCATCTATTTTTTCCTTCTACATAAGATTCATGCTTAGTAATAGTTAATCAGCATCTGATGTGTTTTATGGATGCTGTCTCCTGAAGCATCCCTTTTAAAGAACTGTTCATTTAATCTCCAGTCCTCGTGGGGAATTATAATTCTATTTTTGAGAACACTGGAAAAAAAAATTCAGCTCCTACTTAACAGAATCCTTTAATGTTTACAAATGTTTTCAAAGCATTAACATCCTCCATGGCTCATTATTTAACACTGTAGATGTACTTGTGCTAATGTTTCCATCTAGGTGGCACAATTCAAGATTTCATCCCGTTTGAATGCAGCTGGTGTATTTGAAAATGTTGCCTAACTTTTGCACATAACTAAATTCAGTGTGTGGAGTCTATGGCACATTACAAAAGCAAACAGGATGTTTACAAGGGTACTGCAGCATAAACGTATGTTTTTAATTATGTATAAATGAAGGAGTATTCTTTCAAAAGCAAGGCCTGTGTCATGCCATCAGTTCTTGAGCAAAACTCCCCACTGAGAATTTTGATTAAAAATTGATAGCATTATATGGTCTCCCCTACATATTACTTGTTAATATACTAAGTTTTAAAAGCCTATGCAAGTATGCATAATAAATAGAATTGGTTGAAAAAACTCTTAGCTTGAACCACAAAAGCTGGGAGAAAGCAAGGAACAGGCTGTGTTAAGTTAAATTGGACTTACCCAAAATATGTAACTTTTGGAAAACTAGATACATATAGGGCCAGAACCCCAGTTGGTGTACAGTCAATAGATGCTGATTTACACCATTTGATTATCTGGCTCTACCTTTATGTAATTGTGAAACAACAAGATGAAGCAACCTCACCATCTGCGTTGTTCTGTGTTGGTAGTTTTGTATTTGTTATTGTAGGCCAAGCTTTATCAAACTATGGTCTAAGAGGCAAACCTAGTCCACTTCCTTTTTAAATGTTGCCTGTATAGTGAAGGGAGCATAATCCCCCTCTTCTTCCACCACCGTTCCCTTCCCTCCCCTCCCTTCCCCTCCCCATTTTCCTCCTCCTCCCGACCCCCTGGCATTTTCACTCCTGCTGACATTAACGTTGGTCCACAAGCACCTTCACACTTTTTCCCATGCCATCCCTTATGCCCGGGAAAAGGTCGCAATTTTTATAAAGCCAACACCTTATTTACCATCTAGTCCCTCCTCAAACCGTACCTCTGCCATCATTCATAGAGAAAACTATCATCTGATAACAGCTAGACTGGGGGCAAGTTGAAATTATTGCTTTTGGTTGGCTAACAGTATGCCCACAACGCGGGCCGTCCTTAGGATTTATGGGGCTCTATGCAGTATTATTAAACTAGTGCCCCAATGCATGAGGGCAGGCCGGACTTGCAGCCCAGGGGGTGGGAGGGACGAGCCAGCAAAGGATAATGAGTGACCCGGCCGGCCTCACGGCAGCGGAAAGTCACTGTTTCCCGCAGAGACCCCCGTACCCTCTCCCTTACTCAGAATGTGTGGCGCCAATACTCCACCCCTACTCTGCCCCAGGCCCCGCCCCTACTCTGCCCAGGCTCTGCCGTCCCCCCACTGTCTCCCTCTTCTCTTGTCTCCCCCTCCCTTTTCACCCCCTTCCAGCCTAATCCCTGAACCCAAATGAAACAAATGATATTTGAAAAAAAACACTCTTCTGCAATTTCTTTCTAAAGAAAATGGACCATTTTTTCCACTGCATGCCAGATGGTGAAGACTGGACATGCAGACAGTATAATTAAAAGCACTAAATTTGGGAATAAAAAATGTCAGTCACAGGTTTTTTGATATATCCTGAGGTTTGTCACTAATTTATTTGCAAAAACTTTGTACTAAAGTCAGCTGTCCTGCTGAATACAACATTAAATATTATAGAATACATACTGCAGCTCTTCTGTTTTACATTTTCTTAATCAGTATTTCTAAACTGATTTTATATTTTAAATGTACTCTTTAGTCTTCATAAAGTAATCATTCCAGATTACTATATATTTAACTCACTGAAACAAAGACATTAGTTTAAATTAATCAGTTACAGAGGTTTAGTGTGTTCATAACAATGTTCATTGCTTTTAGAAAAAGGGAACACTAATTTTTTTTGTGTGATCTCTGTAACAATAGACATGTTTATGAAATTTTGCCAACTTTGAAAAATATGTTTCCAAAGATTTTAGGCATAACAAAGGATTTTATATCTTACTAAGGTATTGATTTTGCTGGAGGGGTCTCTTAAAACTAGTTAATCAAATAGTCAGAAGTAAAAAAGGGGAAAGGTGTTTGTCCAGCTATCTGGATGGAAAGCGGTGTTCTCCCTTTAAGGGATCTCTTCAACAGGGGGGTGAAGGGAGAAAGGGATGGACAGAAAAGACAGGAAGACTTTGAAGCAAGTTTTTTGTACTATAGTCATTAAAATTAAAATGTGTTTTAGATAAGCGTGGTCTTGTGAAAGATTTATTTAAAAAACTATATGTTTGAAAATCCAAGCATTTAAGGCTAAAGATGAATATTCATATTGTGCATCTAAAAATCTATGCAAGGACTTTTTAGAGATGTGATTTTATAATCTTCAGCAACACATTAATGAAATATTGTTTAAGCAAATTTTAAACTAAGGTCCTGTAGACGAAAATGTTCTGAGTAAATATTACAGTAATGCACAACTGTTTTTGTCAGTAAAGTCAGAAACTGACAGTATATACCTGGGGGTTGGCAAATGCCTGTGAAATGGCTTCATTACCACTTGAATGACTCTTTAACAGTTTCAGTGGTTTGCTAATAGGTCTGGCAGGCTAGAAGACTTTTTCACTTTTTTAAGTTACTAGATCCCCTCTGTAGGTGCCTCAAGTACTCCTTTTCTTTTTGCGAATACAGACTAACACAGCTACTACTCTGAAACCTCTGTAGGAAGACTCACCAGGCTGCAGCAGCTAACTGTGGGAGCCTGCAGGAAGGCTCAGAACAGCCACGTATGCTGCACATGTCTCAGGACAGCCGTGCACACAACTACTCTGTGTTAAATCATATTTTTGGTACCTCTTCTTTCCTTATTCCACCTACTTGTTTGTCTCATCCATCTGCTATGTCTTGTCTGTTAGACAGTCTGGTCTTTGAAGCAGAGACTCTGATTTACTCTGTGTTTATAAAATGTCCAGCACTACAGGATCCTGACCTTGGGGATGCCTCTGGATGCTCCCATGATGAATTAATAATAACAGTAATTGATGAAGCAAAATAATGTTTTAACATAATAACAATTACGTCAAGAAAACCAATACAACTGTATGACAGTGACACTACCATAAAAGGAAGAAATATGTGGAAGGAGAGTGTGCATCAGGAAAAAGGAGCTTGAACAGGGCGTGTGCTCCCCTTCCTTATAATTTTAGTCAAAGCACATGGGGAAAAGCGGGATGGAACAGGTGCTGAAAAAGTTGGGGAAAGTCTGAAACCAAACAAATGAGGAGGAAGAGGAGAAACACTTTAATATTAAGGCCATCTTTACATCACAGGCTACTGAAGACCAACCGCAGGAAATTATTCTTCAAGATCTCATACACCAGACCTGGAACAACAGAGAACATTGTGTCACCATCCTCTTGAACATCTTGAGATTATGCAACAGAATTTGTGTTTTAAAAGGGCTCTGAATTACCTTAATCTTTGGTTTTTGTCTGCTGCTTTCATAGGCATATCACTAGATTCAAATATGGGAGTTTTCTAATATTTCATTTCTATGTGTTGGATATTCAGTTAGTGGAACTGCACCAGGAATTAATTTCACTTCTGATTCAGATTTAGCCTATGGAAAGGGATATATATCTTGGTGTCTAGTAGAGTTTTGAATTTAAGTTCCCAGGCTTACCTTTTGAAGGTGTTGCACAGGACTCCTTTGAGCACCGGTGTTGAAAGAACAGAGATGGAGAGATTGCTTTGTGAAAAAGTGTTGACCCACAGGTGATGGGGAGTTTTTGTCTTTTATCATTTTTCTGTGTGCGTTCATTCAAGAGCATAGTTCATTTGAGATTGTCTGGTTTCATCCACATAGCTATTATTGGGACATTTGATGCACTGGATGTTGTGATAACCACATGTTGAGATATACCACATGTGTAGGGCTCATGAATCTTGAAGGGTGAGTTCTGTTGTGCTGTGTATCTTCCATCAACACAAGTTGCTCCAATGACAGATACTACCTCACCTGCCTTGTCTTGCTCACAACCGTGGGACCAAAGTGGCTACAACAGCACTGCAAACAAAGTTGAGATATGTTTAGAACTAAATATTCATATATGACTTGGGAATATGATGGCAATATTTTAGGATGAAAGAATTATGAAAAGCTATGGTTTAGTAATGACAGATGCACCATCAGAAAGTGTAGCACACACAGCTTGATGATCCTGCAAAAAGCAGAACCCCTCCTCAGCTTCAAGTGACTGCAGTGGGAATTAAGAGGGCTCTGAACCTTGCAAGATTGGGCTCTGGAAAAGAGGAATAATAATCTAAATTTAGAGCTAAAGATTTGCCATTCCTAACTCTGTTCCAATCATGTGGAAGACAATAGAAAGAGGGACGAATATCTAGGTTCAGTGAGCAAGGGATTTTTATGGCATTTGCACTGCAAAGATAAGATCAAGAAAAATATATTTCCCAGTCAGTAGATCAAGAAAAATTCAGAATGGAGAAAAGTAATCATCCTAAATTTTGCTGCATCCTTTGATTTTTTTCCCTGTTGCTTTGCATCAAGGTAACTGAAAGTTCATATGAGAATACAAGTTGCTGTGTTCAAACATGTACACTTCTCATTTTCTAAATGTAATCTCTTTGAATTTAATGTCAAGTCAGAAAATGTCAAGAGAAAACAAAAGAAGACAAATAAGTTGTGCTTGCTTTTCCTTAAGGAAGGAATATCAAAGAAGGGGTAAGAAACCCTACTATCCCTAAAGAAAGGCAAACAACACAAAATGGTAAAGCCGGTAGTTTTTTTCTTGTATGGCAAGAGCTCAAAAATCTGCTTTTGTATCAAAGTGTCTCAAGACAGAAGGCTTTAGTATTGTAACCCAGACTTTGGAAATGCTTTCAAGGGCTCTTTTTCACAATAGTATTGTTAGTCTACATCTGAGAGTTCTTCCCATATTTGAACAACATGGGTCACTTGGTGCATACGAAATTCAATCATGAATATATTAGCACACTGCACCATTATCACTTCTACTACCAATAATTATTTATTGAGTGCCAGTAGAGTGTTTGGCCCTAAACAAACCAAGAGGAAAACATGGTCCATACCCTGAGGAGTTTACAATGTAATGCAAACACAGAAAATAGCGTTTATTATCATTATCATTATCATACATGCAATGTGCATTCTCCCAAATTTATCATACATTAGGGATGGCAGGAAACATAGATTCAAGTTCTGAGTCTGATCAGAGCGTAAAAGGAGAACCAGAAACCTGTAATTTAGCACAGAGGTAACAGACAGACAGATAGGTGTGTCCAGCTTTAGGTTGTGCTAGGTGTCTCCTATGAGGTGCTAAGTACCATCAGCTCTCACTGACTTTTTATAAGGAGGACTTGTGGCACCTTAGAGACTAACAGATTTATTTGAGCATAAGCTTTCGTGAGCTAGAGTTGTAACTCACGAAAGCTTATGCTCAAATAAATATATACAGCTGTAGCTCACGAAAGCTCATGCTCAAATAAATTTGTCAGTCTCTAAGGTGCCACAAGTACTCCTGTTCTTTTTGCGGATATAGACTAACACGGCTGCTACTCTGAAACCTGACTTTTTATATTTTTTTTACTTCTGAATCAGGGGGCTAGACTGAGACTTATCCTGAAGGCCATCCCAGAAGAAACTCCAGGAAGGTATTTTGACACAGAAATTGCACTCTGAGGAACAAAAAGAAAAGGAGGACTTAACAGGGCTGCTACTCTGATCTCTGAGGAACGATTCCCAGAGATACTGTTTTGTACAAGGGGAGAGAAAGGAGTCACAACTGAGCCCTAGAATATATTTGAAGAAACCACATTTTCTTGATCTAAAATCCCTTTGTTTTCAATAGATGGGAAAAGGTAACATATGACAATGCAAGGATTACATTTAAAAATAATATTCAACAAGAAAAATGTAGAGGAACATATTAAAACAAGTCTGTGACTGTGTGGCTGATGTGTAAATACCTTTAGTTTTTCTTGGATGGTAAGAAGTAGTTTGGGTCTGTTCTCTTGTTCACCACACAAACCTCATTCAATTATTTTTCCTAACTGGAAAATCCCTTACAACTGGTGCTCCTATGCATGTTCTTGCTCTCGTGCTGAAGTTATAAAATCACGATTTACATTTAAATATTTAACTTCAAATATGCATGAAGCTGTCAAGCTTAATCTAAACTAACAACTAAATTGTGTTACTGTGATTCTGTCTGCTGTGGATTTGTATGTGAATGTGGCACTTAATCTCACAAAGTTTGCATTTTTGCTTTACACACTGGCCACGTTAGCCAAGCTGAGGCTGAACCTTCAATCTCCTCCATAACAATTGGCCTCGTTAATTTTACAAATTACAAGCAACAATAGTATTCAATGAACTTTTGATATTGTTATTATTACTTATTTTATGGGCTAGATTGTGACCAGTGTTTATGCAAATAAAGCATGGCATTGGCTCACTTGCCGAGCTCTGTAAAGGCTACCCAGAACTGTAGATTTTGTGCTTGAGAGGGTGCTGGAGCTACTACTGAGCTGTTCCCTGCCACAGTGTGGCTGGCCATTCTAAAGGGAGACAGGTCTCAGCCCACCTGTGATGTAACTGATTTACCTCCCCAGATGAAGAGAGTGAATTAAGTCATGTGACTGATGCTCATGTAACTAAACCAGGCCATAGGTGCCAACTCTGTGGGTGCTCCTGGGCTGGAGCACCCATGGGGAAAAATTGGTGGGTCCTCTGCACCCACCGGCAGCTCCCCACCCCACCCTCCTGTCCCAGCTCACCTCCACCTCCCGCTCCGCCTCCTCCCCTGAGCATGCCTTCCCTACTTCTCCTCCCAGCGTTTGCCACCACGAAACAGCTGTTTCATGGCATAACAAGCAGTGAGAGGGACGGGGGAGTAGCGGAAATGCGGCACGCTCAGGGGAGGAGGTGGGGAAGAGGTTGGGCCAGGGCGGGGATTTGGGGAAGGAGTAGGGTGATCAGATGGCAAATGTGAAAAATCGGGACAGGATGTGGGAGGTAATAGGTGCCTATATAAGCAAAAGCATCAAATATCAGGACTGTCCCTATAAAATCAGGACATCTGGTCACCCTAGTAAGGAGTCCAATAGGGGCAGGGAAAGGGCAAAGTTGGGACAGGGACCTTGGGGAAGGGTTTGGAATGGAGGCGGGGCAGGAGTGGAGATGGGACAGGGCTGGGGAATGGGGGCGTGACCATCCAACAGTGCCAGGAGAAGTTGGTGCCTATGAACCAGGCCCCTGTGGGGAGTAGAAAAACAGATGTTTGTGGTCAGCCAAAGGGGGGATAGCGGGGTGAATCTGCAGAAAGACAGTGTCTTCTTCAGTGATCCCTGAGGACAGGAGCTGTGGCTGGGTGGAAAGCCCTGACTGCAAGCTGCAAATTTTGTTTTCTTTTTGGGGAGAAGGCAAGAAAGGCGAGCTAGGTCTTACATCTTCTCCAGTGGCTCAGGGAGCAGTAAGAGACAGTACTTCAAGGAGGAGGGGCTATATCTAGATTAAGGCTAGGATGTAAACATCAAACTTCTTGTGTTTATTTTTATGTTAATAAGCCAGACCCGAGGGAGGGCTGTTGTTATTTGATTGGTGAAAGAAGTTTGTGTGTGGAGCCTAGAAGATGAGACAGTGAAGCAGGATGCTGCAGAGCCACTGGTGGCCACAAGGGGGCATTTGGGAAGTGGCTGCTTTTGTTTCACACCCTCATAGGAGTAAGTCAGACAAAAGCAAGTTGAGAGGGGCAAAGAAATGCAAGGACCAGGAGGAACCATGACTTCATCCCCAGTATGTCTCCCCATCTGCTGGCCTGCAAAGCTGGTTGACTGTGTGTAGGGAGGTGTGCTTTACTTCTTAAAGAAAGGTTACCTATTACTATCTGTCATGAATATAGAGGGAAGGGTAAACCCCTTTTGAAATCCCTCCTGGCCAGGGGAAAGCTCCTCTCACCTGTGAAGGGTTAAGAAGCTAAAGGTAACCTCACAGGCACCTGACCAAAATGACCAATGAGGAGACAAGATACTTTCAAAAGCTGGGAGGAGGGAACAAAGGGTCTGTGTGTCTGTCTATATTCTGTCTTTGCCGGGGATAGACCAGGAATGGAGTCTTAGAACTTTTAGTAAGTAATCTAGCTAGGTACGGGTTAGATTATGATTTCTTTAAATGACTGAGAAAAGAACTGTGCTGAATAGAATATCTATTTCTGTCTGTGTATCTTTTTTGTAACTTAAGGTTTTGCCTAGAGGGGTTCTCTATGCTTTGAATCTGATTACCCTGTAAGGTATCTACCATCCTGATTTTACAGGGGGGGGGGGGATTTCTTTATTTCTATTTACTTCTATTTTTATTAAAAGTCTTCTTGTAAGAAAACTGAATGCTTTTTCATTGTTCTCAGATCCAAGGGTTTGGGTCTGTGGTCACCTATGCAAATTGGTGAGGCTTTTTATCCAACATTTCCCAGGAAAGAGGTGTGCAAGTGTTGGGAGGATTGTTCATTGTTCTTAAGATCCAAGGGTCTGGGTCTGTAGTCACCTAGGCAAATTGGTGAGGCTTTTTACCAAACCTTGTCCAGGAAGTGGGGTGCAAGGTTTTGGGAAGTATTTTGGGGGGAAAGACGTGTCCAAACAGCTCTTCCCCAGTAACCAGTATTAGTTTGGTGGTGGTAGCGGCCAATCCAAGGACAAAGGGTGGAATATTTTGTACCTTGGGGAAGTTTTGACCTAAGCTGGTAAAGATAAGCTTAGGAGGTTTTTCATGCAGGTCCCCACATCTGTACCCTAGAGTTCAGAGTGGGGGAGGAACCTTGACACTATCCCACAGCACAACCAGAATACTGCAGGAGGCAATCTGCCTTTATGAGACAGAATACTTCTCTGTGCTCCCCTTGGAGTTATGTGGCTTCACACCATCCCTTACTAATAGCTATGGCTACCTACCACAGTCTATCCTGAAAAAGCCTTAAAGCAACATTCCATTATGTTATATGCTATACAAACATGTAGGGGGACAGCATCCCTGCCCTGAAGATCTTACACTCTAATATAATCCTTGGAGAAATGAGATAAAACTACTAGACTCTGATCCTGAAACTACTATTTGGAAACCAAACTCTTCCAATTTTTGATGAAAATCTTACTTCAAGCCCATCAGCTTCTGGAATCTTAATTAAGTCTATGGAGAAATTGCCAGAAATGAAAAGCACTTAAATGTGCTACTTTTGCTCCAGGCTGACAAAGTTATTATTTCGCCTTTATCTGAGTAATTCTCAGATGAAGCGTGTGAATCAAATATACAAATAATGCTGTGTTCAGGTTCGACTTTCATCAGCATGAGGTGAGTGGCAGGAAGTTTGCAAGTTTTTTTCTAAGTGTAATTACAATGACTTGGTCATCACAGTTGAGATCTCTCGAAAACAACCTCACTGTCATTCTAGATAGCACCAAATTTTATAGTAGAAACAAAGACAATTTTAAAACACACACACACACACACACACCATTGATATACCTGAGGGTAACTATTTCAGAGTAATTGTTCCCAAACACTTTTAAAAACTGTGATTTTCACTAAAATGATTCCAGACACAAAAATTAGAAACAGACCTTCTGTACTGACCTCTATTTTTTTATTTGCTTGAAAAACCAGGATCTCACAATTCTCCCAACATGCTCTGTGAGACAAGTACCTCTGATTGAGAATCATCTACCCATTTCCTTAAATCACCACTTCTCACAGATTTCAAATGAAGTGACTCTCCATATTGTTTTCTCAGAGTAAAGAATTCTTGGAAGTAATCTACTGACTCAAAATAGCTGGTAAGATCATAAATATGAGTTTGTGATCACATTTCTAATATGTGAAATTTAGGACTCAAACCTTAGGATGTGTTGAGTGCCTAAGATAGGATCACAACCTATGACAAGCTAGGGATATGATTACCAGCTTGCATACACATATTCACGCTAGCTAAATAAGAGCTAACATAAGTATGTGTATATGGGCTGGGAATCACACTTCTAACTCATAATGTAGATGTAGCCTTCCTTGTTGCTGACATCTTAACTCGTAGTGTCCCAAAAGAAATAAGGAACACATACTAAAAGGGTCCCTTTCATTTTCTGCAAAGAAAGCATGACAGAATGTAGCTCAGTATATTAGTTATGATAATATTTGGAGATGCTTATTACAGAGAAATTTTAATAACATCAGAAAGAGATGGTGTGTCTTAAGCCTACCTCCCAACTATTTTTAAGAACATGTAAAGCCACATAGGACTTTTTTCATTTATTTAGCACTGTATAATATCTAGATAATTATGATTCAAATACATTTATTAAGAACAAAGAAAGCCCAAGCAAATTAAATAGTGGCAGAAAAATCAACTTAATTAGTGTATATATAATAATTCCAATACCAAAAATAGTTAATTTACAGTAATGGTTGCTCAAATACACTTCTTTATCGAGACAATCATTGAAAATTCAGGGAATCGGTAACTGAACCAAGATTCACCTCCACAGAAACCTCAACTCACATACCTTCTCCTCAAACACACTCAAAAACTCTGCTGTTCCTGTAAATATGCCCAATGGCCTGTGGTGGGATGTTAGATGGGGTGGGATCTGAGCTACTATAGAAAATTCTTTCCTGGGTATCAGAGTAACAGCCGTGTTAGTCTGTATTCGTGCCACAAGTACTCCTTTTCTTTTTCCTGGGTATCTGGCTGGTGAATCTTGCCCATATCCTCAGGGTTTAGCTGATCGCCATATTTGGGGCTGGGAAGGAATTTTCCTCCAGGGCAGATTGGAAGAGGCCCTGGAGGTTTTTCCCCTTCCTCTGTAGCATTGGGCACGGGTCACTTGCTGGAGGATTCTCTGCTCCTTGAAGTCTTTAAACCACGATTTGAGGACTTCAACAGCTCAGACATAGGTGAGAGGTTTATCGCAGGAGAGGGTGGGTGAGATTCTGTGGCCTGCGTTGTGCAGGAGGTCGGACTAGATCATCATAATAGTCCCTTCTGACCTTAGTATCTATGAATCTATAAACTCTTTCAGTTGTAGTTTTCTACTCCACATAATACACACATCAAATATCCATAAACATACTCAGATGAATTCTGATCTAACTAATTTAAAACAAGTTATCTATATACATACATGTAATGGTGAAGTCTGTAATATGTTATTTTTAAAGGAGAAAACATGAAAGTGGAGTGAAGGTTCAGTGAGTGTGAGGAACCATATATGCATATTTTAGAACTGAAAGGGATTTTCTTATACTCATGGAAATGTAGGGCTGGAAGAGACCTTGAGAGGTCATCTAGTCCATCCTCCTGTGCTCAGGTAGTACACAATTTTATTGTTTAAGAATAAAAATAAGAGCTCATTGAAAGTTTTTGATTGAAAAGTTGCGGAGGTTTTTTTTGTTTGTTTGTATGTGTTCTTTATTTCTCAAAAATGAAAAAAAAAAAGAATTATTTTAAACACAAAATTGTTAATGACAAAATTTTTAATATTTGGAAAATTTTCAGATTTCTAGAAAAAAAATCCTTCTGTTTTCTTTTTGGTATTATCACTAGCAATATCAAAAAGGTTATTGAAATTTTCCATTTACTAAAACTGGTTCTCATATTAAACAAAAATCTTTCATAACAATTTTGATAGTATATTCCAGTAGTTTCAATACTTTTAATTGCAAAAAAATCTGAAAAAAAATGAATAATTGGTCTTCAAGCACTTTGACATGAAATCAACTTCAACATTTTGTAATTATTTCACAAAAATAGGTTTTTATCTTTCAATCAACTCTAATAGGAGTCCAAAAATATGAGTCTCTCATAAAATATCAGAAATAAGTGACCCTGAAATGCTGATAGTTTTAACAATAAGTAACTTCTGAGTTTAACAATACTTTAGAAAGTTGAAGTATGTTAGAAATGTTTTAGAAATGTTATAAATTTGGAAAAATCCATGTTAGATTTCATGTTAACTTATAGAATGTAATCACTGTTTAAAGTGGAAAATGCAATGCACTATGATAATAATGAAACAATAATAACAATTAGGTCTTATATTGTGATTTTCCTTCACAGGTCTCAAAGTGGTTTACAAAAGAAGGCAAGTATCATATCAGCAAAATGTCCAAACACTTGTCCAAACACTCCAAATCCAATCTATGTGTACAAGTAGCATCTCCAAATGGTGACAAGCATAACAACCCAGATGGACAGAAAACAAATTATAATAATTTAGAATATTTGCTATATGGCCAAGTATTCATGACATTGATTTGAGATACAAAGCACCCAACCCAGTAGATACTAACATCTAATAATGAGCTAATATATTAAATCAAACAAATCAAAATGAAGATAATAGAGTACACTTATCAGTCTTGCCCACATGTAACACTAAACCTCAGAGATTTACAAGTCTCTAATAAGCAATGAAACCCAAATATTAGGCTTAAAATATTATGAGAGAAGGTTACTGGAGTAAACATCAATTAGATAGACTGGGATAATATATTTATAAAATTCAGGGATGTTTCATGGAGCAGCAGATAACTATCGAGTATAATTTAGTGCACAGAGTGTAATACACATTTTAGTACTCCCAAATTGGGTGCTAATTGGATTATAATCTCTTTGGGACAGTAACTGTCTCTTATTCTGTGTTTGTAAAGTGTCTAGAAGAATGGGGCCCCATTCTCAGTTGGCTCCTAGGTGCTGTTTATCAGTAAACACTATTAATAATAAAGTATTAACACAAATAGTTGGACATGTATGACATTCAAGACTACTATTGCATACATGGTTTGTGATAGCCCCAAATGACTCCTTTTTAGAAAGTCATTAGAAGATAAGCCTTGATTCTTGAATTTTTAAATATCTGTTTTTACATGGAAAAGTGGTTTTAGAGAGTCATAGTGATGGTTAAATGAATTTGTATGCATGATTTGGGAATCCAAATCTATTCCACACATGAAAGCTTGGATCAATGTTGCATGCATGGTGCAAATGACAAAAAAAAACAAGTCCTTCTCTTTCCCAGGAAACAACTGGAAGGCTTTGTTCTCATATGGGACTGGATTGTGCCTGGCCCTTCCCTCAGAATGCAATATGAGGATTCTATCCCCACCCCAGTTCAAAGTCTGCATTATTGTCAAACAGAATTTCAATCCTCACACTTAGGAGAGTGGAGGGCTGCTTCAATTCCTTCACCCACTGCACCAGCCCAGGACTCAAATGCAGGGCAGAACTACCTGCGCCCCATAGAAGGGAAGAATAGTAGACACATTTCCCCTGCCAGGCCTTTCTGGGAGGCACTATGCCTCAGGGAGTCCAGTATCCTGGTGCTCACCCCCTGTGATACTGAGACACCATGTCATTTAGCAAGCTCTGTGCCCTGGGAATCATTCTGTGATCTCTGCTTTGAATAGCTAACTAGTTACTGAGTGCTCTATACATGAAAAATATTATTGCTATAACATTTTATATTTGGTGTGAAAATACAGATATAATTGAATGTTATTTTTATTAAGGCTATAACATAGTATCTGACAGACATTTATCTATTCATCATTCAATGAAGTTTCTAGCAAATTAGAACAGACAGACTGCTGTTTGCCATAGTTTTAAAAAAATTCTCATCATTACCTGAAACTGGTAATGCAATTGATCTAAAGAACTGTGGTCCTCATTATTATATTCAGCTGGTAATGTAGTAACTCCTCATGACAGATTAACTGCATGTGTACTAATGACAGCTTTGCACACGTAATTGCAGAGGCCAAAGTTGTTTTACACTCTTTTCCCTTTCATTTGTGTTTCTTGCATTTAACATATGGAAGGAACAATATTTCCCACCCTGAGAGCACCTGCATACTTCAGGTGATGGTGTCAGACAAAGGAGAAGATTACTGTGGGTGGGCAAAGCTACAAAACCATACACAGCCACAGACACACTGCAAATTGGCTGCTACATCTGCAGGTGGCTGCTCTTCACTTTCCTTTCAAACCCGCACTTGTCTCCCCTAAGGAAACTAGGTATGGGAACAGCTCATGTGTACAGGGCTGCAAGCTCAGTCAGCAGACCATCCACCCAAGATTCAGTTCTCAGCTACCCACTAAGCCTTATGTGGAACCAAAGGATTCCCATCATCTCAGCAGCAGCTAATCTTCCTGTGAGTTGTGGTTGGGTGGTAGGAGAGGAGGAGTCAGACCTAACAGATGCAGGTGGGAGAGGAAGAGTCAGTGTACATACACACACACACACAGAAAATCCATCAAGAAAGAAAATAGAAGGGGAAAGGGAGGGGAGAGAAAAAAAACATAAAAAAGAGATAAGAAAATATAGAAATGGAATTGAGAGATAGAGAAAACAGGCAGAAAAATAGATGGCAGCCCTGACTCAGAAACTCTAGTTTGATGGTCTCTGGATCAGCACCTCCAATCTGCTGGTCAGGAATCAAGGGAAAATGGTTGCAATATCAGTGACTCAGCATTTCCACCTTACTGGGCTGACCTTTGTGAGATTGCGATTTCAGTTCCTTTAGCTCTCTGGGCTGACGGTGAAGCAGGGGACTTTCTGAAGTTACTGATTCAATATTTCTAGTATTCTGGTCTGTTGTCAGGACTCCGGATTCTGTGAAGTCACTAGCTCAGCAGCTTTCACATGCTTAGATGATGTCAAGGCCCAAGTCTCTGAAATTACAGGCTCAGTTCCTCTCTAATGTTGGAATGATGCCTAGGCACAAGCTTCTGAATGGTTTCTTGGCATGAAATGATTTTATCATTCCATTAATATTCTTGGGATTTCAGAAGAGTTTCCTGGTCTGTACTGAGATGAAACTGAGACATTTTAAAGTATTCTAAAAAGAGAGACAGCCCCAACCTGAAATACTAGGATACTCACCTGGGATGTGGGACACCTAAGTTCAATTACCTGTTCCAAATCAGGCAGAGCAGGAACTTGAATCCAGGTCTGCCCTCACACCAAGTGACTGTTCTATCCACCAGGTTGTAGGGTAAGTGGCTCTCATGTTTTGATCAGAAATTCCAACCTGAGAAAATTTTCCCGTCAAAACTTTATTTGAACCCATTACGGTCACACAAAAAGTTTCACTTTTCACAAACTGGAATTTCCCAATTAAAAACAAAAACAATAAAACATTTAATTAACAATTTCAGGTGAGCTACTCTATTAACAAGTGTTTGTGAGGTTACTGGCTAAGCATCTATATGTTTCTGGGCTCTTTGACTTTACTGGTATCTTTAGCTTGCTGTCTGATGTTTCAAGATTTAAGCCTCTTGAGAATACTGTCTCAACATTTCTATCCTGCTTTGCTGATGAGAAGGCACAGACACTGGTTAGCTTACTGGTTCAGTACCTCTAGTTTCTTTAGACAATGTCAAGACACAGGTGTCCAGGAGCTCATTAGTACTACAGTTCTAGTTTGTTGGTTTCTGTAAGTTCTCTGGTTGAGTATCTGTAGCTTCCATGCCTGATGTCAAGTCACAGGCTTCTAACATTCGCTAAGCACCTCTAGCTTGTTGGACTGATTTCAACACACAGTTTTCTGCAAGGTTACTGGCTCAGGCTCAGCGTCTCTACTTTTCTGTGCTTTTGTAAAATTGCAATACTCTATGAAGCTATTAGATCAATACTTTTAACTTGCTGGGCTAATGTGAAGCTTTTGTCATGTTTTTGGCTCAGTACCACTAGCAGGCTGGTTTGCTGCCAAGGCACAGTAACTTGTTAGGTTGCTGGTGCAGAACCCCTAGCTTGCTGATATATGAAGTTTAGGGATTGACCTTTGTAAATCACTGATTCAGCATCTCTAGCTGGCTGGCTGATGATCAACAGAGGACTCTCCAATGCTACTCTTGTAGGGTGACTTGGGGAGGGGCCTACTCCAATCCAAAAAAAGTTTGGAATCACTACACTGCCCTTGCTAATTTGCATTAGTGACTGGGAAACTTGTTACAAATTCTTCACAGACACATTTACCAGACCCTTAAACAGGTATGCATGGCTACATAAGAGTCAGTCAGAATTGCAGAACTTGTAGTCAGAGGAGCACATGTTTGCTCCCTCCCTGCTCCTCAGGGAGGTGTAGAAAGAAGACCCAGCCATGGCTCCACTGAACCCTGTTCATTCTATGTAGCTGGCAGACAACTGGTAGACAGTAAGCTGTACCCCATGAACGGTGTAATAGTAGGAGAAATAGTTGGAGAGAAACCACTGCATACCTCCCGGTACCCTGTTTGTAAGAATGCCACAGTAGGCCGATGTGAGGTAATCTGCCTTCTTATAAATTCTCTTCCTGATCTCTAATAGTTAGAGGTTGACTTAAATAAAGGCCTCATAATATTTTTTTGTATTATCCACAAATCCCATTCTTCATAGACTCAAACATCTTGTTCATTTTTTTCTGACTGCAGCTGCACACTGAGCACAGGTTTTCCTTTGGCTGTCTACAGAGATGCCCAGGACCCTTTCTTGGATCACTACTGTTAACTTAGAACCTTGTAAGGTGACTGAATAGTTTAAATTTGCCCCCCACCCCAGTGTGCATCAATTTGCATTTACTAGCACTGAATTCAATTACCATTTTATTCACTTGGCTCACTGAAGTTCATCACCGTTCTCTCTTGTCCTGATTAACCTAAAACCAATTTTGTCATCTGCAAATTTTGCACCTACCTATTCACCCCCACCACTTTTGAGATTCTTAATAAATATATTAAACCACATGGAACCTAGTACAGAACCTCAGGCCCCCAACTGCCAACTTTTTGCCAAGATGAGAATTGATAATTTAATCCTACTCTCTGCTTTCTGTCTCCTAGCCAATATTTGATCAAAGACAATATTTAGCCTCTCATCCCATGTCTGCTTAGCTTCTTTACTGTGGGATCTTATTAAGGGTCTTTTGAAAATCAAAATAAATTATGTCAACCTGTTCACAGTTATCCACTACATGATTGACATGTTCAAAAAAATGTATGAGTTTAATAGAACAAGATTTTCCTTTTAGAAATTTGACTGGGTAGGTCCAAACAGATCATGATCTTCCAAGTGTTTTGTTATTCTGCTTTTAATTATCATTTCAACCAATTTGCCATATTGAGCTTTAAGACTTACAAGCTATAATTATCTGGATTACACCAGAGACTTTTAAAAAATACACACACAAAATTTCCTACCCTCCAGTCTTCTGGAATTTGTGGCTGTTTTTAATGACTGCAAATTTTGATTAAAAGCTCAGCCGCTTTGTACTTAGGTCTTCTCCATATTATTGGACGTATGACATATGGGTTGGAAGATTTATTGCTTTTAATTATCAGTTTGCTCTTCCTCTGACATCTCAGTCTTTGATAGTACCTCATCTGTGTTACCAGGAAAGATTAAACCAGAGCAGAAATCTCCCAAACATCTTGAATGGTGAAGACTGACACATAGAAATCATTTAGCTTCACAGCAATACCATTATCATCTTTAATTGGTCTATTTAATCCCTGGTGATCCAGCGGTACCATCGTTTTTCAGGCTTCCTACTTCTGATATACTTTACAAGAATCTCTTGATTATTTTAAACGATTAGCTATTTATTCTTCTAACTCTGTTTTAGCCCTTCTAATTTCCTTCTTACAAATTGTAATATCGGCTCCCGTTTATTGATATCACTCAGATCAGATTTCCAAATGTGGAAGGATTTCTCAAACCTAGCCATATTAGTTTACTCCTTACCTTCGTGGGCCCCTTATTTTTCCTTGTCTTCCTAGGTTCCTTTACATTATTCCATGATGGACCATGCAGTACTAGAAAAAGTAATGTCTTCTGCTGAGTAAAATGAATACAGTCTTACTAATATGTGACAACACTACAACATTCTACTATTAAATCGTCAAGGGAAAGAGAGAGAGAAGACTCTTGTGGAGATTATAAATTGTATAGACTATCAACACTCTACTGTACTATGTGAGGTTAGCAAATTCTACTTCTCCATGAAGTCCATTAGGAACTTCAACGTGGTCAATCTGTTTTACATGGAAGGTACTCAGATAATATGGTAATGAGTAGTATTATAAGACCATAAAATAGATCATCTAATTAACGAGTCTGTAGTGAATTGAGGTTCTCCTATGTTATCAAGGTTCTTAGAGTTATAGTTTTTAAATAGACTTACAATATTATAACAAACAAAAAACACATTTCGAGAAATGGCTGATAGCTGTATAATTTCATTTCATCTACAATTTTTAAATACCCAACACCATAGAAAAGAAAATTATTTTAATGCCTACACCATTAAATTATAAGACTATGGGAGTTTGATTGGTTTCATTTCTTGATTCACTAAGCAGCAGGGAGTTAACAGCTGTAACTCTGTGAAAAGTATGAGTAGTCCTATTATAAAATTAACATTTGCTGACTCTGATAATGTGGTATACTGTAGGTCAAATGCATCATCAGTCTTTAGCTGTGTGCAATAATTGCTAACTCTATTCAAAATCATATTCTAAGCAATCTACTCTGTTAGGACCTTCATTAGGTGATGCACAGAAAAATAGCTGCGACTTTAGAAAATTATGGCTTTAGGACAAAACAATAGTCAGTTTGATTTCAAACAAAAAAAATTGCAAAATATAAGTATAATAATGCTTTGCACTTATACAGGAGTGTATGTCTGAGGATCTCAAAGCACATTAAAAGCACTGATTAATTAAGCTCCTTTACACTTCTGTCAGATAGATAGAGTAAATGCCTTTTAAAAATCAATATACTACATTAATATTAAATTAAAGCATTGCACAGTTCCCACAGTTGTTTCTTATTCTAAGAAAGGAAAAAACAAATTTCTTGTATCTCAGATAACTTGTGAATGCACTATGGAAAATAATGAAAAGTGGTAGAATCAATCTTCAAAATAAGGGACAAATGAGAACCATACACGAGGCTATCTATCAATATTTGTCTAAATCTAGGAGCTATTTTAAATAGGGGACAGGCTTGTTAGACCATTGTCTGCAAATTAGAATGCTTCCTTCACCATTATTCTCAAAAGAAACCATACACTGCTAGCTAAGGAAAAACTGAAAATAAAACTCCAGCAGCATGTGGTTAGCTCATGGAGATACCATATAACTGCTCGAGTGGGCTAAAATGACATGCATATAACAATAGTGCTTTCTTATATTTACATATATTGAATATTGAAGGTAGGCAGTACATCATAAGAATATCATTAAATCGTTATCATTTATTGAATATTTACATATAATTGAAAGCTAAAAGCAACGGAAAATGACGTTTCATTGCTTATGGGCATTTAGGCACTGAAATACAAATTCTATGTGTTTAGCAATATTTTTCAAAGCAGTTCCAGGCTGTTGGTTTCTTGTATGTTTTGGCAGTGCATTCTTCCAGACAGAGCACTTCATTTCTGTATTTCACTTTGAAAGCCTTGGCATGCAGCTGACCCTTTGGTAGTTCTATCACTCTGCTGGCTCTGAGCCACCTGATAAGCAGCAAAAGGGACTGAAGATTTGATTGCCTGACAAAAGACTATATAATGTGAATGCTGTCAAGCATCAGAAGATGGAGGCAATAAAAAAAGACTGATATTAAAAGCTTTGCCACATATTTCTGGACCACTGGGAAAAGAAATGCTAACAGGACATAAACCAAGTATATAATCTAGGGCAAGATGTATAGACTCCCTGAAAAGATTATCTTGACAAGTTCCTCATCAGCATCATTTTGAGATGAGAACCTAGAGAATCTATGAGTCATTGAATCCAAGCTTTCTCCAGATTAAATCTACTGGTCTATGGAAGATGATAAACATCAGTATACAAGTTCTGTCATATTTTGCCTTTTAAAATTGGTATAATATCCTGTTAGTAGAGATACGACACATGTTTTGAAAAATGTGGCAATATTGTCACTTTTATCGGTGTAGCAGTCTGGAATTTTCATTTGTAAAACTAAGTAACCTTTCCAAAAATCTAACAAAGAAGGACAATTAGTTTACAAATCAAATTAACAGAGGAAACGTTCTCAGATCATTATACTATTTGTACTGGAAAACATTCATGTGAGATGAAAACAAGATATTGCAATGTAACATTATTAATTTCAATGCTATATAAGAGCCTATATTATTTACACATACCACTATATGAGAGCTCGTTTGCAGGATGTAGTGGACTTGTCAAAGAAAGAGTTGAGTACTTCTAAGTTTGGAGATGTAAGAATTTTTCCCCCTCCAAAAAGGGAAATTATCTTAAAATAGCTGATTGTCCGGTAATGTTGGAAGGAGGGCAGAACCACAGGATGTGGTTTAATTAGGTTGGAACTTTATTCCTAAATGTCTGGGAGTACCCAAAAGATAAAAATTGTACAGTGCAGGCAACTCCATAATAATTTACAAATGCCTGAGGAGTAGCTGACAGCCCTCCCCCTTACCAATTGCGGAACTGCGAAACTATTAACTGGGTTTGTAACATGTCTTTTAAATCAGCTTCTGTACCCAATGACTGGAAGATAGCTAATGTAACACCAATATTTTAAAAGGGCTCTAAAGGTGATCCTGGCAATTTCAGACCGATAAGTCTAACATCAGTACTGGGCAAATTAGTTGAAATAATAAAGAATAAAATTGTCAGACACATAGAAGAACATAAATAGTTGGGCAAAAGTCAAAATGGTTTCTGTAAAGGGAAATCATGTCTTACTAATCTATTAGAGTTCTTTGAAGGGGTCAACCAACATGTGGACAAGGGAGATCCAGTGGACATAGTGTACTTAGATTTCCAGAAAGCCTTTGACAAGGTCCCTCACCAAAGGCCCTTATGTAAATTAAGTTGTCATGGGATAAGAGGGAAGATCTTTTCATGGATTGAGAACTGGTTAAAAGACAGGGAACAAAGGGTAGGAATAAATGGTAAATTTTCAGATTGGAGAGGGGTAACTAGTTGTGTTCCCCAACGGTCAGTCCTAGGACCAATCCTATTCAATTTATTCATAAATGATCTGGAGAAAGGGGTAAACAGTGAGGTGGCAAAGTTTTCAGATGATACTAAACTGCTCAAGATAGTTAAGACCAAAGCAGACTGTGAAGAACTTCAAAAAGATTTCACAAAACTAAGTGAATGGGCAACAAAATGGCATAATGTAAATTTAATGTGGATAAATGTAAAGTAATGCACATTGGAAAAAATAACCCCAACTATACATAAAATATGATGGGGGCTAATTTAGCTACAACTAATGAGGAGAAAGATCTTGGAGTCATCATGGATAATTCTCCACACAGTGTGCAGAGGCAGTCAAAAAAGCAAACAGGATGTTAGGAATCATTAAAAAATGGATAGAGAATAAAACAGAGAATATCTTATTGCCCTTATATAAATCCATGGTACGCCCACATCTTGAATACTGCTGTCATAAATATAAAAGGAAGGGTAACCACCTTTCTGTATACAGAACTATAAAATCCCTCCTGCCCAAAGGTAAAACCCTTTCACCGGTAAGAAGCTAGGATAACCTCGCTAGCACCTGACCAAAATGACCAATGAGGAGACAAGTTATTTCAAAGCTGGAGGGCAGGGGGAGGGGAACAAAGGGTCTGTCTGTCTGTGTGATGCTTTTGCCAGGAACAGAACAGGAATGGAGTATTAGAACTTGTTACTAAGTAATCTAGCTAGAAATGCGTTAGATTTCCTTTTGTTTAAATGGCTGATAAATAAGCTGTGCTGAATGGAATATATATTCCTGTTTTTGTGTCTTTTTGTAACTTAAGGTTTTGCTTAGAGGGATTCTCTATGTTTTGAATCTGATTACCCTGTAAAGTATTTACCATCCTGATTTTACAGGAGTGATTCTTTTACTTTTTCTTCAATTAAAATTCTTCTTTTACGATCCTGATTGCTTTTTCATTGTTCTTAAGATCCAAGGGTTTGGGTCTGTGTTCACCTATGCAAATTGGTGAGGATTTTTATCAAGCCTTCCCCAGGAAAGGGGGTGTAGGGCTTGGGGGGGACATCTCCATGTGGGCTCTTTCCCTGTTCTTTGTTTAACATGCTTAGGCAGCATAGGGTTCAAGGACAAGGCAAATTTGTACCTTGAGGAAGTTTTTAACCTAAGCTAATAAGAATAAGATTAAGGGGTCTTTCATGCAGGTCCCTACATCTGTACCCTAGAGTTCAGAGTGGGGAAGGAACCTTGACAACTGCATACAGATGTGGTCCCCTCATCTCAAAAAAGATATACTGGCATTAGAAAAGGTTCAGAAAAGGTCAACTAAAATGATTAGGGGTTTGGAACGGGTCCCATATGAGGAGATATTAAAGAAGCTAGGATTTTTCAGCTTGGAAAAGAGGAGACTAAGGGGGGATATGATAGAGGTATATAAAATCATGAGTGGTGAGGATAAAGTGTATAAGGAAAAGTTATTTACTTGTTCCCATAATATAAGAACTAGGGACCACCAAATAAAATTAATGGGAATCAGGTTTAAAACAAATAAAAGGAAGTTCTTCTTCACACAACGCACAGTCAACCTGTGGAATTCCTTGTCTGAGGAGGTTGTGAAGGCTAGGACTATAACAGGGTTTAAAAGAGAACTGGATAAATTAATGGTGGTTAAGTCCATTAATGGCTATTAGCCAGGATGGGTAAGGAATGGTTTCCCTAGCCTCTGTTTGTCAGAAGGTGGAGATGGATGGCAGGAGAGATATCACTTGATCATTACCTGTTAGGTTCACTCCCTCTGGGGCACCTGACATTAGCCACTGTCGGTAGACAGGATACTGGGCTGGATGGACCTTTGGGCTGAGCTAGTATGGCCATTCTTATGTTCTTATATTCTATCCCAGTCCCAGACAGCCCACTGTTGGGAACTTGTCCCCACCCGTGAATGAGAGTAAAGGGAGGGGCTATGAAGGAGGGGTGGGGTTTGACTCCCTGCTGTACCAGTCATAGGAGCCACAACCCTCCACTCCCCGTTTCCACTCCTTTAAAGAATATATCTCCTTTATATCCTTTCTATTTTATCTGATCACTGTATCCATTTTCTATGGAGTACAAGCACTGGGCATCAACCACAAGTAGCCATCAGCAATTTGCTTGGCTGCCTTCCGTCTCTATACCTAGCTAGTGTGACAAAGTTCCTCCTCTGCCTTGGTGGGTCCTGCACTTTTTGGCGGATTTGCTCAACTCAGAGATTCATGGCAGCCCTCAGTTTGGCCGCTTCCACTAGAGGCTCAAACCTGCTGTTCACTCAGCTAACCTCATCATTGGCCAGCATGGAGGAAATGGAGAACAATCTCTGCAGTCTCTGTTGTCCCACCTAGTGGGTCAGGGACAGGCCAGATCCCTTTACAAATTAGGCCTTCCCTTCTGGTGTTGCTCACAGACCAGGTCCACTCCTAATGTGGTTGTGGGGATGAGGGGTACCGGGCCTGCCCTCCACACCAGGTTCCAGCCCAGGGCCCTGTGGATAGCAACTGTCTATGTCTCCTGTATCACCTGTGTGACAGCTACAGCTACAACTCCCTGGGCTACTTTCCCATGGCCTTCCCCCAGCACCTTCTTTATCCTCACCGCAGGATCTTCCTCCTGAATCCTGATCACGCTTATACTCCTCAGTTCTCCAGCAGCATGCCTTCTCACTTCCTGCTGCTTGCATGCCCTCCACTAACTGATGGGAGGTCCTTTTTAAACCAGGTGTCCTCATTGGTCTCCCTGCCATAATCGATTCTAGTATGCTCTTAATTGGCTCCAGGTGTCTTAATTAGCTTTCTTGTCTTCATTGGTTCTAGCAGGTTCCTGATTACTCTAGTGCAGCCCCTGCTCTTGTCACTCAGGGAACAGAAAACTATTCATCCAGTGCCCAGTATATTTGCCTTCTACCAGACTCCTGTACCCCATTGGTCTGGGTGTGTCACACCAGGTTCCCAGACATCTCCTGATGCCTTCTTTAATATTGGCCAAAACGTATCAGCTCCCAAGTTGGTGCCCTGTATGCTATGTCTGGATGAGAAATTAGCAAACCTGGCCCAGATGAAAAGACGTGGGCATAAATAGTCCCCTCTCTTCTGGTCACCTGGAAGGAAATGGGTCAGCAGCCCTCTGCTGACCTAGTATGAATCTGCCTACATGTGGCAGGTAACATTCTGGCTCTCGAGTCACCCTTAAAGGAACAAGACACCTTCTCCTGACACTTAATGTGCAGTGGGATCATTGTGCTACTTCATATAATACAGTGGAAGCAAAACATTGTTAATAAGGTAAATTAATCAGTAGTAGTTATTATGAAACTCTACTTTATGTTTTTTCCTCTTACAATATTGATTGAATTTTACTTTAATTCACTGTAACTTTAAAAACAAATAATCAAACTATTCAGAGCTAGGATACAAAAAACAAACTGGCAAAACTCATTCAGCAGCTAAAATTATGTAGAAAAAATACAAATACCATTTACTTATGTTATGACTGTGTATTCTATATGCAAGTTACATGTGTACAATATATGTGTCTCACAATAGTTTCGTGAGGAGTCTTATATTATAAATATTATAAAGAGGAGCTAATAAATTGTATTCATTATAACTGATTTAAACCTTGATATGTGTAGGATATTGGCTAAATTTCAAATAATTCCATTCACAGCCAAAAAAACCCTAAATACTATCAAGTCACAAATGAGATAGTATAAATGCCCCAATCATCCTTCTGTTACAAATGTTTCAAAATGGTGAAATTCAACTAATTATCAGGAAAAAAAGAAGAAAAAAAAACCTGGTGAAATGAAGCGCAGTGTCAGCCACATAACACTTTAACAGTCACTTTAATAAATACATATTCATTTTTAAAGACCCATCCTGAAACTTTATACAAATTTGTCATATTGTAAACTCCCCCTCAGTTACTTATTTATCTTCACCCTCAAAGTTGTGCCAATGGAACATCCAGGAAATGAACAGCAGAAAATGCTGAAGCCCTCTGAGTAGAATACAATATATGTTTCTTTACTTTTAAAGTCTTTTATCATTTGTTGTATCCAAGATCCCAACTCTGTAATCATTTACATGAGCTTAACTTTTGTGTTTATTTTTTAAAGTTGAGCATGTGTATAAATGGTTACAGGATCGAGGCATGAGTTGAATAGTATGCAAGTGATAATGTTGGAATACATTTACAATAAATGACTTTTCCTGCTAAAAGTAATCTAAAACCTCATCCACACTTTGGCATTCACATGACTACAAAAATAATCTTATCACCTGGCATATTGCAACAACATTAACTTTATCCTTTAACTCTCACTAGGCTGGGAAAAGAAATAACATTAGCTATTATTTTATAGTGCTAGGTGAACTGCAAAATTAATTCTAGGTGAATTCTTCTCTTCACCATTGCAGATTCTCCCCCCAACCTACACATATATGACCACCAAACAAAATGACCATCTCCTAAATCTCACCATCATGCTGGCTTAGTTATCATTTACTTAAGCTTTCCAGCCATCTCCTATATTGGTGAATTTTAATATTTTCTTCTACAGCACCTTGCTTATGAATGGTCTGACATTGGTCCAACTCCCACTGAAGTCAATGGGAGTTGAATCAGACTCTAAAGTCCAAATTGAACTCCCACTGAAGCCAAAGACTGGATATCTCATAAAGTACCCCCCGCAAGGCTGATATTTCAGACTGTTACTCCCAAAGATGGTTTTTACTCATGGAAGCAGTCCTATTCACAATATGAAATAAGTAACTTCATGGGGCTACTTGCATGAGAAAGCAGCAGTCACTTGGCGAAGGGTTTACAGGTCCTGTCCAATAATTAGTAGTGTTCATATCATTTTAAAATCACTAATAAAAGAAAAAGTTAAAGTTATGAAATGCATATCCAGTCCAAAAACAGTTTAGATGAGATAAGCCAATGAATGAATTTTATTTCAACTTAATTGTTGTATTCAACAAATCCTCTATATGTTCTCAATCCCACGAGGTGTAAAACACCCTAACTTTCCATTGAACGTAATGGAAAATGAGACCAATCACCACCTCCCAGGGCAGGCTTTATATGTGAGGCACCATAACCCAGTGGACTGAATGAGGGACTGTGATGTGGTATGATTGAAATATGACCATGTATATCATTATTAGTACCACTGTTATACAATTGCAACAAATCATATATAAAGTATGTCATGTAAGGTATCAACTATGATTATCCTGTTTATATGCATGTATCATCTTTGTACGTAAAGTTATGAATATTGAGTGTGTACCTGTACTTCAAATGTGGTTTGCTCCTGGGGTAACATCCTACAAAGTAATTTACATCCAGTCTGGCCAGCACATTGTGACTGGACTATTCAAGCTGATGGACCATTAAAGAACAGTTAATGCTCACAATAGGTCATAGAAGAAGCTTGTCCCCCCCGGTGTGCCTGTGGATGCTTTAGTAAGAATATGGGCAATGGCTACTCCTGTGAGTCTTCAAAGCATGGAAATGCATGTGACTTGCTCATGTGACCCTGGACTCCATTTTGTGCTTGTTTTCCACAAACTGTATTGTGGGCTTTGTTTGGGACAGTAAAATTTCATCTACAGGGGAGAGAGTATAAAAGACCCTGGGAACATCTCCGTTGTGTCTTCATTTCCTGCTTCATTTCTCTGGGCTAGATTTCTAACAAGGAAGGTTTAAACAAGGAATGATGACCCCCAAGCTGTTTGAGTAATTTCCAGAGAAAATTTTCCAAACTAGTAGTTTATTATATCACTGCTTCAAATCTGATATAAAAACTGTGTAATCACTTGCATGTATATGATTTCCTTAACCCTTGTAACTCTGTTCTTATTTTCTCCTAAAAATAAACCTTTAGATTTAGCTACTAAAGGATTCACAACAGCTTGATTATTGGGGAAGATTTGAGATATATATTGACCCGGCTATGTGGCTGATCTCTTGAGATCAGAAGAATCCTTTGTTTGATGAAACTGGTTTCCAATAACTACACATCATAAAGTCTAGTGTCTGAGTGGTGAAATAAGGGATGGGATGCCTAAGGAGAATGCATTTATGACTGCTTGTTTCCCAGTATGGGGAGACAGTATGGTGCTACTCCCTCGGTATATCTAATGGTAGAGTAAACACCAGTGTGCCCTTTTTCCTCAGCAGTTTGTCCTGAATCTGGTATTCTCAACTGTGACCCACTGAGGCCTAGTGACAGGGACTAAAAACAATAATATCTGTTCTGTTACTAATTTACTTTGTCTCCTTGGATGCTTCATTTACCTGCATCTAGGTTTCCTCACCTGACCTAATGATAATACCACTTACCTATCTCACAAGCATATTGTGAGAATTATTTAACATTTGAAAGCACTTTGGAGTTGTGAAGCACCATAAAAGTACTATATATTATCCTTAACTGGCTCATTAGAATTAATCTGCACACTCTTGTTTGCATGAAATTCCCCAAATTGTTTGTTTTGTACTCACATTCCATACAGAAGAACAATCATCAGTTGCAGCAAACTGTATCGCAAAGGGTGACTGAATAGATAAATCGTCCTGCTTCAGGCCTACCATATGTGCTTCTTCTAATCTTTGACACTGAGGCTCAACTCAATGTTAGGAACAAAGTGAATGATTTATTTTATTTTTTTTTATTTAATTTGCAAAGTGTACTTGGCATGCTCACTGGTGCAGGAACAATTTAAAAACAAATTAATTGCTAGAAAACCAAACTAATACAATGTTAAATAAAGATCTCAACAACCTCACGGGGTACAAACTCCATTCCCCACGAACTTCTTTAAAAAGATGCTTTATAAATAGACAGACCTTGCAGCATATCAAACTCAAGTTATCAGATCACCTGGAGAATAAATTTCCACAGCCATCCAGGACTAATCACTAGGGATCCTAGTTTCCCGTGATTAAAAAATAAAATTCTCTAATAAAAGAAAACTGTGTTTTTCCATGATTAATATGAAATGCTGAACTATAGTTTCGCTAGCCAAAATATATATAGGTATCACTTGAACACAGTGTTTTATTGATATAATTACCATTTTTAAACTGACAGCAAGAGCACTGCCCATTCTCCTGATTATCCAAATTCTTGATTATCTGGCTCCAGTCCCAATTAGATCATATAATCGGGGTACTACTATATGTGTTTCTATTGTTTCACAAAATGTAAAAACTAAAAATTCTCTGTAAAAATACAAATTCCAATTTTTCCCATGGTAAATGGATTTCTCGGATCCCTGGTAATCACTGAGAATATCCTGCTTCCCAACATGTCAATATGGGGGCTGTAAGGAGGAGTGACTCAGCTAATCTGAACTATTAGGATTGCACATGAGTAGAGAGGAAATATCTAAGACAACCAAGAACCAGGGCCTAACCCATACAGGCTTGAACTGAATTGAAAGCCAGTGAAGTCTATGGAATGTCAGTATAATATGGTCCATACCAACCTGAGAGACACCGCTAAATAAATGGGAAGCCTTATTCTTCACTGACTGAACTTTGTCAGCAGTCTTCAGGTGTAGCTCTATTCTCATATGCTGCTGTAATCTAATCAGAAAACAACATCTGTGACAAGGTGTGAATCAGCAAGGAAAGGATGGAATTTCATCATTTAGCAAAGCTGGAAAGAAGCATTTTTGGCTTCTGCTGCAAGTTGGTCATCTTTATAGCATCCAAGGCTATTCCATAGGGATGTGATAGATTACAAACCCAAATAAAAGAATCATAGAATCATAGACTATTAGGGTTGGAAGAGACCCAGGAGATCATATAGTTCAACCCCCTGCTCAAAGCAGGACCGACCCCAACTAAATCATCCCAGCAGGGCTTTGTCAAGATAGTTATACCCATTCCATCAAGGGGGAAAGATAGCATATTAGGGTATTTCTACATTGCAGTAAAACACCCTCTGCTGGCCTGTGTCAGCTGACTCAGGGCTCAGGCTGTAGGGTTAAAAAAAAATGAAGTGTAGCCATCAGTTCTTGGGCTGGAGCCTTGGCTCTAGGACCCTATGGGGAGAGACAGGGTTCCAGAGCCTGTGTTTCAACACAAGTCCCAATGACAAGTCCCAATGACACTGCCATTTTATATCCCCTCCGTCTGAGCCTGGTGAACCTGAGCGAAATTGACATGGGTCAGCCACGGGTATTTTATTGCAGTGTAGACATACCCTTAGTTATCGAATCTGTATGATATGCCTAGTCAACCATAATCCAGCTAAATCCAGCTAGCCTTCATTCACATGTAATGAACCGTGGCTCTTTACATACAAACAGCACAGTCATCCAAATGAATAAAAATAGAGAATATCAGCATCAAAAGCCCAAACTCCTATCACTGGAGGGAAAAGAGTAATTCTGCCGGCTGTCTACAAGCTGTTATTATAAATTATTATTTATTTGTATTATGGTGTGCCTAGGAGCCGTAGTGATGGACCTTGACACTATTATGCCAGGAACTATACAAACAAAGCAAAAAAGACAGTCCCTGTCCCCAAAAGCAGTAAGCTCTTATCCTGTCTGTGGTCAGCCAACAGGAGGACACATGTTCACCTTTATTATGCTGGTGCATTACATGAGAACAACATATTTCAGCTAGACAATGGATAAACTGAGAGAATGGTCCATCCAGATTCACTAGGATTCTCCTAACCAGTGAATGACGCTCAGATATATGGTAATGTTTTATATATTAGAAAAAAAAACAAAAACCCAGCTTAGACCATGGCTGTTTACAGAATAATGTATGGAATGAAACAGATGGAGAAAAAAACCCTAATATTGTTTCATCAGTGCTTCTGCTGAGAGTTGGACATTTTCTAGATAGCACATTAAGCAGCTTGAAAATCTCCTTATCAAACAGCTAAGAGCAATCATGCACATTGAATGGTACAATAAATTTAACATATAAACAAACAAGTATTATCACACATTTGATTTAACACAGAAGCTATGCTCCTCAAATTCAAATTGTGGTGGATGGCACATGGGATACATATGACTACAGACACCCCCAAAATAATGTTCTGCTCTGAGACAGCATCTGACAAAATAAATTTAAGTCAAGCAACATATGTAATTCAAAGAGATCTTTAAAATCCACCCCCAAACTTGGTACTTGCCTTTAAACTCTCACCTGGGAAAAAAAAGTTCTCAAATCTCCAATGGTATCATTTATGTATGACAATATTAGAAGAATCAGTTACTCATACTTAGTGATTAGGGTGCTCATAACTTCACAGGACTGGGACCATAATGTCTCCATTATCATAGTACAAAGAAGTTCTAATGAAATAATTAGAATGAAATATTAGCCCTACTGAAGTCAGTGGGAGTTTTGCCATTGATTCTGATGGAGCCAGGATTTCTGAATGTGCATCCCACTAAGTAGAGTGAGGTCTGAAAATCTTAACTGTTTGGGAATAGTCTTTTCTTAAATAAATTTTAGAGAAAAAGAAAGGAAAAAACTGAACACAGAGTTAGACATTTTGTTTCCCAACTGAATATTGTTTAGTGTTTCCTTTTACCTTCAAACTTTATATCTTTTCTATGCTTATAAACTTGCTTGTTGACTATTGCACAGTGGTCATATTTTTTTCTGTACTTCTTTTAAGGGTATCTTCTGCATGGCTGGAGAAAGTCTGCATCATTGTGAAAATGTTAACTGCATGTCTAGAAGCAGTACTGGATATGTAAACCAACCATATTTCTTTTTTATGAGCATATGCTTCCATTGTATCACTGGAGATTATTATTTCAATATGACAAGGAAAGAATTCAGAATTCTAAGGGGGATTTAAGTACTGATTTTGGTAATCTCTATACTTTGTCTATTATCAATTCTTCTACTTCTTTCCTGCTATATTTCCTCGATTCTCTCAGGAAAATAAAACTTTTATGCTATTTTATTTAGGTCATAGAAAACATGAACACTTAAAGCAAAACATTTTTTAATCAAAGTTTTCACAGGAAAAACACAGGTTCCTAAGAAAATATGCCTAATTTGCTAGAGTTAGGCCAAAAGGAGACTGAAATGACAATGCCCAACTCATGTTCATTTGCTAATACATGGACACCACTAAAACACAGATAAAGTGGAGAAAGATCTTCCCTTCAAAGTTTTCAGGTTTATCCATTTAAGAAAGGCAGAAAATGACACACAGAAGCTTGAAAGTCAACGTAATAAAACAAAAAGAAAAGGAGTACTTGTGGCACCTTAGAGACTAACCAATTTATTTGAGCATGAGCTTTCGTGAGCTACAGCTCACTTCATCAGATGTTTACCGTGGAAACTGCAGCAGACTTTATATACACACAGAGAATATGAAACAATACCTCCTCCCACCCCACTGTCCTGCTGGTAATAGCTTATCTAAAATGATCAACAGGTGGGCCATTTCCAGCACAAATCCAGGTTTTCTCACCCTCCACCCCCCCCACACACAAATTCACTCTCCTGCTGGTGCTAGCCCATCCAAAGTGACAACTCTTTACATAATCAAGTCGGGCTATTTCCTGCATAGATCAAGGTTTTCTCACATCCCCCCCACCCCCATACACACACAAACTCACTCTCCTGCTGGTAATAGCTCATCTAAACTGACCACTCTCCAAGTTTAAATCCAAATTAAACCAGAACATCTGGGGGGGGGGGGGTAGGAAAAAACAAGAGGAAACAGGCTACCTTGCATAATGACTTAGCCACTCCCAGTCTCTATTTAAGCCTAAATTAATAGTATCCAATTTGCAAATGAATTCCAATTCAGCAGTTTCTCGCTGGAGTCTGGATTTGAAGTTTTTTTGTTTTAAGATAGCGACCTTCATGTCTGTGATTGCGTGACCAGAGAGATTGAAGTGTTCTCCGACTGGTTTAAGTACTCCTTTTCTTTTTGCGAATACAGACTAGCACGGCTGTTCCTCTGAAACCTGTAATAAAACAAGTCTGTAAATACTTTAACTGTGCATCTACTATGAACAAGCATTTATAAAAATAGTAATTAGGGGTTTTATGTTTCCGTTGCCAATGACTTCTAGATTAATGGTCCAATCCTGCAAAGCTTCAATGCAATTGTTGGTTTATATGAGTAAAGATTTTCAGAATCAGTCCTCAAATTTGCCTAGTTTATAAGAAACTGGGTTAATTCCTTGTTAAAAACACACTTATTAGCAATAAAGATTTCTCAGGATAAATTCTGACCACAGTAAGTCCAGGAAAATAGAATGGATGAAAAATAAGAAAACATTTGTTGTGAGAAATATTTTTTTTTAAATTGAAGTTGCTTCCACATTACATGGTTTGAAATTAAATTATTTTCTGCTTTTTGAAATGTATACCATTTATTTCTAATTATTTATTTTCCAATTTTCAGTAAGAAAACACAATTTTAGGTAAACAAAATATTTTGAAATCAGTTTTGAACAGGATTTTTTGTTAAAATGTCAGTAACATCAACAATGTTCATTTAAAAAAAGTGCTTGAAAAAAGCCCTTTTTCAATTAAAAAAAAACCTATCTGATAAAATGTCAAGCACCTGTAATAGGAAACCAGCCCTTGAAAGAATCAGACTTTGATCAATTTACTATGCTGTCTGATCAACCTCAGGGAATGTATGCACTCTGTCCAAAATGTACAGTAACATGTTTTATAATTCCACTTATTCAGTGCTTTGAAATAAAATGCAATAGAAGTATACAAATATATAAATATTGGGTGGAACTGTGTGATATGCCTCTATGCTATGCTACAGTCCTGCCCCCTCCTGCCTCCATGTACATCCCTGGTACATCCTGTGATGTTATTGACATGAACTGTGACCATATAGATCATTGTTGCAACCAGGGTCCTATGGTTGCACCAGAACTTGTACAGAGGAGGTCAAGTGGGGTGTCTATGGAAAGGTTGTAGTTTGCTAGTTATGATTATACTGTCAGTTTGTATCATTTTTGTATTTGAAGTTATGACCATTGGCTATGTACTTGTTTCTCAATGTGTTTGATTCTAATTAGCCTCAGTGAAGCATTTGGACAGCTTCTTGAGATAGGACTATTCCCAGTAAGTGCCCAATCAAGAAACACTTAACTGACAATGGACTTTGGGAGACGCCAATCGACGTCTGAGCTTTCCTGGGAACGTTCAAATTAACATGTAAACAAGGGTGTTAGCCTGCAAAAAGCTGAATCATTCATGGACATGTGACTTGACCAGGTGGCTACAAACTCGATCTTCTTGCTGTGACTTTGCATAGAAGAACAAAGGGGTTTCTGCCCACAAGACAGAGAATATAAAAGGCCCTGGAAGCCTCTCCATTTTGTCTTCAGCTAGCTGAAGAAATGGCCTCTCCACAGCCAAGAGATGCCTGAAAGAAACTGGAACAAAGGACAGTAACTATGGGGGTGTGAGTGATTGCTGGACCCAGACTAGAAAGGAGTCTAGTCTGTGAAAGAAGCTTATTGGAACATCTCTGAACATGAGATTTACCTGTATTCAGTTTCTTAAATGTATTAGGCTTAGACTTGTGGGTTTTGTTTTATTTTGCTTGGTAACTTACTTTGTTTTGTCTCTTATTACTTGGAACCACTTAAATCCTACTTTTTATACTTAATAAAATCACTTTTGCTTATTAATTGACCCAGAGTAAGTAATTAATACCTCGGGGGCGGGGGATGGGGGGCAGCTGTGCATATCTCTCTATCAGTGTTATAGAGGGAGGACAATTTAATGAGTTTACCCTATATAAGCTTTATACAGAGTAAAACGGATTTATTTGGGATTTGGATCCCATTGGGAGGTGGGTGTCTGGGTGCTAGAGACAGGAGCACTGCTTAAGCTGTTTTCAGTTAAGTCTACAGCTTTGGGACTCGTGGTTCAGACCCTGGGTTTGTACTGGAGCAGACTGGTGTGTCTGGCTCGACAAGGCAGGGTTCTGGAGACCCAAACTGGCAGAGAAAATGGGCTCAGAGGTAGTCTCAGCACATCAGGTGACAGTCCCAAAGGGGTTTCTATGATCGAACCCATCACAGATCCCCCATACCAGGCATTGTGAGGGTGCCTTCACAGGGCAGCCTGTCTTATGCAGTGCCCAAACTGGACAAATTCTCCTCCATGAGGCTAGGAAGTTTTATGATGCTCTATACACCATTGAAGCTATACAGAAGAGTATTAGTAGTATGTAGAATTCCATCACTGATCAACTGATTTTTCATCTAGTTGACTTTCCATTAATATTGGACCCAGGATCTTAACCCCCTTTTCCACCCAAAAAACTGGGTAAAGGTTAGTATTAAATACCAATAATAATTTTATGATGCTTTATACACCATTGAAGCTATACAGAAATATAGCTTTTCTATCCATAGATCTCTCACCCATAGGCTTCTACAACTGATATGATTTTCCAGGAATTAATAATAAATAAACCATTAAGGACCTAATCCTGCATTTCTTGTGCGCACAGAACTCCCTTTAAGCTCATGCATGAGGAATCTAGAATTAACCCCTAGATGTTTGCCACTGCCATTTCACAAGGTGGAGCTGAAGTTAAAATGGACAAGATGGTCACTGGACTTTACCCATATTGTGTGTAGGGGTGGCTGTGAGAGAGAGAGGATCTTCTTTTCTGAAAGGGGTGCAGTAAGTCATATTTACTTAGCTCAGACAGCCCAGGGGAATGCTTTCTGAATCAATCCCCAGTGTTGGAAATTGCCCCCAAGAAGACAGGGAGGAGGGCAGGCATACCCAGCACTCCCCATCACCCCCCATTGGCCTGTAAGGATGACCAGACACAGATGGGGAGGGCACGTGCACTAGCCAGAGAGATGAGGCAGAATGCAAACACACGTTGAGTCACAGAGAGATCAGCAAGAGACTGCCAAGTGCAATCCCTCTCTCACCTCCCTTTGAGATGGTGCAACTTCACAATGCCCCCAACATGGGCCAGTACCTAACTGTCATATTTGGCTCAGTGCTACCTACTGATTGGCACTGCTTCTTTCATGTATATATCTATTCTTAAATCCCTCAACTTACACAGAATATAGAATAATATTAATGTCAATTGTTAATTAGAAAGTAAATTTCACTCTCTTAAAAAGTGTACATAGCAGTGTACAACATACATACATAGTATTTTAATTTCCATTAGGAGAGTTTATTTTAATTTCCCAAAACACCTATTATGAAAGGTGGCAAAGTCTGCAGCCTACATGCCCTATACAGAGCTTCTAATAGAAAGAGCAGATAACAAAATGATTCCGAAGAATTGAAGGTTACCCAGACCAATTCCAACTTTGGAAATTACTGTGGCAGATGCTTTGCCCATAATCTCTGGCAGCACTGAAACATAGTTTGTAACTCAATTTGCTTCTGTATATGTCATACTTTCCTGGCATTATGACACACGATAAACTCCCAATATAAACAAAATAATTATTTTCTAAGCTGCAAAACATATATTTAATTCAAGTGTTATAGGAATGACAACACATTATTTAGCTACCTTTGCTTTCTATTTATTTCCTCTCTGATTAGATGCCTGTTCTAGTAATTACAAATAATTAGAGTAATTCCTTATGGAATACCCTCATTTTTGTCCTATACTGCTTACCTTGATTATGTCAATCTGTTATGGGACACTCCATTTACAAAGAATGGGACTTTAACCTGATCCATTTCTACTGCACATGACCAACTCCAATTAGGAATTTAGTCTACCATCAGGGAGGCATAGATTATCAAAATCAGTGATTACACCCAATGCTATAGATGATGCTACATACATTTAATACATACATACTCTGTTGGCAGTGGCTTCCAAAAAAATTAAACTACACGTTTAAAATACAAGATGATTTAAAAAAATCTATTAAATATATAACAATACAATTATGTTATATTTGATTGCTATAAACATCTCATTATTAAGATAGTGTTCATGGTAGTGATAGTTTTCATGGTGTATTTGTTCTTTCACAGATTGTGATATTATACTGAAATGGCCTGTCACTATATATAAATAATTATTTTGTATCATCCATGGGGGTAACATGTGTTTTCTTTTTACTTCTTTATTGATTGCAATGAAATGTAATGTTGACATTTATAGTGCAAATGGTGGCAAATATTCATAAAAAACATCAAACCTCCAAGCTTCATAAAA
This sequence comes from Caretta caretta, assembly GCF_965140235.1. NCBI lineage: Eukaryota > Metazoa > Chordata > Testudines > Cheloniidae > Caretta > Caretta caretta. The sequence goes on along the minus strand of NC_134206.1, from coordinate 71,688,895 downwards.
GGAACTATAAAATGAAAATTCACTAGGGCCTCATGAATTTAGTTTGCAACTATTTATGTAGCAGATACAAATAATCTATTAGGAAAAATTCAAATGTAAAAATGGTTGCACTTTGTAGAAAAATAATTGGTTCTTCTGGATTCTACAAAGTTCAGCTATTAAGAATGTATTAGACTTCCAAAGCATCCTAATACTGAAAGAAAAATAGACCAGAGTAATGTTCCAGGAAAAGCTGTGACAATCAGGGTTGTTTTATTTTTTTCCCTTTTTTAAACTTTTGACAATTATGTTCCCCTAGCTTGTAAAAATGTGCCAGGAAAGCAAAGTAAACTTTGCTCCTATGGGTTTGGCAAATGACTTACATTCTTCTAAAAAAAAAAAAAAAAAAAAAACTACAGGACTGTCCTGGGGCATGGCCTTCAAAATGAATGAGGGGCAGGGACTAGTTGGAAAAATGACTTCAAACATTGTTGAATGTCAACCAGATGTGCAGAGGTTCTCTACCCCAACAGTACACTCATGACACATTGCCTCCAGCAATGGTCTCTGTGCTACTGCCGGTATCCATATGACCGCTGCACTCTGTTTCCTTCTCCATTGGGACCACAGGTCATACAGAGAGAGAGTTCTGCCCCAAAGAGCAACAGTTAAACAACTAAATAATTGGAAATATTGTCTTTGTAGTAAATCGGCCTGCTTACAAAATAGTAAATTATATTTACTGCTCCTGGTCCCATGACATGGGTCATAGTTACCCCATTGTTCTCATGTGGTAACTGACACAGTAGACGGCTTTGTTCAAATATTTTTCATCTATATGTAACCCTTGTGTCAGGTGGAGCCAGCAGCAACCAGGGCCGGGTTCAATATCTAGGGGTTCCTTTCCATTGATACAACACAGAACCAGCTCAAGCCCCCCACCCAGTAACCTGCGAAAATTAAACACCACCACTGGGCGCCTCTGAGAGGCAATACTTCTCCACTCACAAGCACAGAATCTGAGTGTAGAAAATAAACTTTTCCCCTCAGGTTCTTAAGTCCAGCAACCCAAAAGTCCCTTTCATATGCCTGACCCTTCTCTGCACTCCACTCATAGTTGCTGTCCTTGGTCAGTGACAACCCAGAGTTCAGAGGTGTGTCTGCAGAGTTCACCTCCCACCCTGGGTAGGGGGGTAAAGAGGCATCTTACTCGCTCTGCTGGCCGCTCACCAGCCACCTGCTCAGTGCTCTCACCGCACCCCTCCACCAGTCACACAGCTGGTGGCTCATCATGCCTCTCTGCTACCGCCCTGCTGGCTGATCGTTGTGCCTCTCTGCCACCACCCTGCTGGTCACTCATTCACCAGCTGACTGTCAGTCATCTTCTGCCTCTCTTCTGTGACCTCTGAACATTACTATCTCATTGATTTTCAGCTCTTTTGTGGGCTGGGCAGAAACACTGCCCCATCTCAAGTGATTTCAGCTCGCAGTGATTTTAGCTCTTAGCAGGCAGAGCAGAAAAACAGTCCTACCACAACTGGTTTCAGCTCTGATTGAGCAATTAAAATAACAAAATAGGCTCCTAATGAAGCCTATTAATCTCTATTCTTTGAACAGTGGGGAAGAATAGGTTAAGACAGTTTAGAGAGAACCCGGGGTGGGGTGGAGGGTTGTGAAGCCTCCTACCCAGGGTACCAGGACTCCTGTCCCCACCACTCTTACTTTCACAGGGTTCTGACATTTGAGCACCTGCTTAATGAAGTTCTTTCAACTGAGGTTCTTTTAACTCATTTGGGACAGGTTAAGCACAGTCCTGTTTTCCTGTATTCCTACAATAATGACAACATCAGTAACCATATTTCTCTACCCCTGCATTCATTACTAAGGTCATTTATACCCAACAAACATGTAATCTGGCAGTCTTATAGTACATTTGTGGGTTGTCTTGGTTTAATTCTGATGAGCAGTTTAGATTGAGGGCAGCAATACAAACTGGGATCCAGTAGGATATATCACATTATATGCTGTGGTTGGAGTGGATGACACTGTAGGGACAAGTAGCCCATACAGACAGTGGCCTATACATTCCATACCAAGATGGGTGGGGTCTGAGTCACATAATAATATTTTCTGGGCATATGACAGCGATTGTTTTCACAGTGTCTGTAAATGTGGGCATGCTTGCAAAAGGTGTTTTGGGGCCCATTCAGCCCCTTCTTTCCAGAGTGGTAGGTGAAGTTCCTTTTTTCGGTATAGCTGACAATCCTGTTAATCTGTTGATGTCTTGCGTGAATTATAGCATTTTTGAAATCTTTCAGTGACTTTGTCTAGCAGTTTGCAGTCATCTTCATGGGCCCACTGGGATGTATTGTGGATATCTAATCATGCCTTTAGAGCTTCCAGTGTAGTTGTATACACACTTTCATCCTCTCTAATATATCTCTAATACCACTAATACCACTTGTTTCCAGAAAACTTGTACAACTGCCTCCTCAGTTCATGGTTTCCTTCCAGATTGAGGCCTTGTCTACTCTGCTGGGGTAATTCGACCTAAGTTACGCTACTCCAGGTATGTGAATAACATAACTGGAGTCAATGTAGTTGAGGTTGACTTACTATGGTGTCTACACCTGCACTGCATCGATGGGAGATGCTCTTCTTGTTCTGGTGGAGTACAGGAGTCTACCAGAGAGCGCTCTGCAGTCGATTTAGTGGGTCTTAACTAGACCCGCAAAATCGACCCCTGCTGCATTGACTGCAGCAGTGTCAATTCCTGGTAAGTGTAGGCATGGCCTGAAGGATTCAGGTGGCTTAATTTGCTCTGTCACAATGTGCAAATTTCTATACAAACTCGGTAGGGTTCAGTTCTCACTACAACTAAGCTTAAGTTATGTCCATGTTAGGAACATAACATCATAATAATATTGGTTGTGAAACCCCATTTTGTATAATTTATCTTCAAACTTTCAGTAGAAAAAGTAGAGACACTTTGGTAGTTTTACCCATTTATTGCTATATTATGGGAAAACTGAAGCCAACAGGTAATAGAGGCAGGCTGTTTGGAAATTACAATATTCAGAGTTCGGAGTTATCAAATACAGTTGGTTTAATATTTTCTGACATTCCCTTGCTTATATATTAACAAAGGCTGAACTTTTATGAATTTGGCATGAGTTGATCTATTGTTTATGCAATTTAATACAGAGTAATGTAAATATATGTTGATTGGGTTGAACCATTTTTAAAGTATAGTCACAATTAAACACTATAAGGAAAATACTCTAGGGATAGCAATAGATAGAAACAAATGCATTATGTTTAACAGGCACTAAAAGAGAAATAGAATTCCCATGTCACAGATCTCTTACTTTTCCTGCTTTGGGACATAGCTGTTCCAGTTTCCCTACCTTTACACTTCATTTCCCCCTCAGAGTGATTTGGTGTTGTTTAGCCCTCCAGTGAAACCATTAAGTCCTCCATTTCCTGGGTAACAAATAGTCCAAATAAAACAGAAGATAGTCCTTGATCCTCCAGGGCCCACAATCCTCCTCCCAGGATCCAAACTGTCTCCTACCTTGAGGCAGTGAAACCTTTCTGGAACCCTAGACATGGGATTCTCACATAAAAATGGATGCTCACAACAAACCTACACTACTTTTCTCTCCTGTCAGGCCACACAGTCCTTCTGCTTTCACAGCTGTTTTAAATCTTCATTTAGTTGTCTTTATTCTTCCACTCTGATGCAGGGCAGATAGTAGTCATTTGCTCTGGCTGGTCCAAATAGTTCCTTCATCGCTTGCCTCATTAGGCCTCAAACAGCTTGTATTTCCCTGGAGTTCCTATCCCTTTAGCCCCCCTTCATTAGACTCCTTTCTCCACCTGTTTTAATGGAGAGTCTCATACATATCTTCCTATCCGCGATCTCTCTTCTTAATGAAGAGCAGGAATTTACTCTTCCCCACTCCTGTAATTCCCCTTCACAATAAGCCTTTGATCTCCCTTAATGGCCCAGCACCCTGTTACTATCAGGATGTAGCACAAGAAGGAAAGCAACATATCAGATAAGGTTATGACAACCTACTTGGAATATTGTGCATATTGTTGGATGAACTTTTATGTAAATATTATGAAAACTGAAGAGTTGAAATAGTATAACAGAGCATGTTGAATGCTAAAGAGTCTCATAGGTATTTGGGGAGGTTAGGAAAACTAGTTTTGTATTCATTAAAAAATGGAGATGAAGAGGCTATTTAATTGAGGTGCATACAATTCTGAAGTGCATAGAGAAGGTGGAGGCTAAAAAATGTTTTCAAAGGTGATAAGCTCAAAATAAAAAGGGCATGAGCTGATTCTGTAAATTATAGGTCCTTAAGGGCCTCTGAGGAACTTCTGTTTAGCTAGAGAGTAATTAATGTGTAGAAGTGCAAAAGGTAGCAACCTACTAATATATCATATAAAAAGATACACAGAGCTACTTTAAACACACACTACAATAGCTAGGCAGTTTGACTGTGGTCCCTATTCCATCCCAAAACATTGCCATGTTACTACAAAACTGCATTTTTTTCTTTAAAGAAAGATGTCGGTTTAATCTTTTATGTTGTCGTGCTTGTATTTTATCTAAGATCATAAACCTTTTAAACCTGATATTTAAGTACAACTTGATTTGTTTACTCTAAGTACACTGAGGTAATATGAAAACATAAAATGAAAAACTTCTGTCATTTTTCATAATATAAGAAAACATGCTATAATATGAAAATAAAGGATCAAGCAGGGTCTGCAAAGAGTGCCTGCAAAATTGGCACCACAGAATAATGAAAGTTACCATCAGCCTGGGAACAAATATCAGTTTTTTATATTACCTGCTTTTTAAAAAAGAATATACAACACTGCACTGACCTCCATAGATATTAGAGCTAGTACGTCCAGGCAGCATACATGTAGCTCTGTTCAGCTCTTTACCAAATGTTTAGTGAGGGGCATAGATTTGTGATGACAGCTACTCCAGGATTTTGCAACCTGAAGTACTGTTATTTTAGCACTAAAACAATTCTTTGAAGAGTTTTGCCTCCAGGTCCTTGCAAAATATCATATTACAAACACGAGATGATGCACTAGTTAGCTCTCTGAACCAAGTTCATCCCAGAGTAACCATCACTTTTAACAGATTTCAGAGTAACAGCCGTGCTATTCTGTAATCGCAAAAAGAAAAGGAGTACTTGTAGCACCTTAGAGACTAACCAATTTATTTGAGCATGAGCTTTCGTGAGCTACAGCTCACTTCATCGGATGCATACCGTGGAAACTGCAGCAGACATTTTATACACACAGAGAACATGAAACAATACCTCCTCCCACCCCACTGTCCTTCTGGTAATAGCTTATCTAAAGTGATCATCAAGTTGGGCCATTTCCAGCACAAATCCAGGTTTTCTCACCCTCCACCCCCCCCACACACAAACTCACTCTCCTGCTGGTAATAGCCCATCCAAAGTGACAACTCTCTTCACAATGTGCATGATAATCGAGGTGGGCCATTTCCTGCACAAATCCAGGTTCTCTCACCCCTCACCCCCCTCCAAAAACCACACACACAAACTCACTCTCCTGCTGGTAATAGCTCATCCAAAGTGACCACTCTCCCTACAATGTGCATGATAATCAAGGTGGGCCATTTCCAGCACAAATCCAGGTTTTCTCACCAAAATAAAGGGGGGAGGGCGGGAGAAAGCCTGGATTTGTGCTGGAAATGGCCCACCTTGATTATCATGCACATTGTAGGGAGAGTGGTCACTTTGGATGAGCTATTACCAGCAGGAGAGTGAGTTTGTGTGTGTGGTTTTTGGAGGGGGGTGAGGGGTGAGAGAACCTGGATTTGTGCAGGAAATGGCCCACCTCGATTATCATGCACATTGTGAAGAGAGTTGTCACTTTGGATGGGCTATTACCAGCAGGAGAGTGAGTTTGTGTGTGGGGGGGTAGAGGGTGAGAAAACCTGGATTTGTGCTGGAAATGGCCCAACTTGATGATCACTTTAGATAAGCTATTACCAGCAGGACAGTGGGGTGGGAGGAGGTATTGTTTCATGATCTCTGTGTGTATATAATGTCTGCTGCAGTTTCCACGGTATGCATCTGATGAAGTGAGCTGTAGCTCACGAAAGCTCATGCTCAAATAAATTGGTTAGTCTCTAAGGTGCCACAAGTACTCCTTTACTTTTAACAGAGTTACAGTGAGGATGACTTTGCCTCTTTTACTTTATCCATAGCAGGTTACAGAATTCAAATAGGTAATGCTAGTTAAACCTTGTCAACCATGACAGCTTATCATTTACCCCCTGCTCTATGTATTAATTTAGACATAATGGAAGCCAAGTCTTTTTCAGTGTTCCAGGAGAAAGTAAAAAAAATACATTTAATGCTTCAGGTCCTCAAATGCACCTGAGTTCTGCTCAGTACATCTGAGATGGGTGGGAATTAAAGGTGACTCTAAGACACCTTTATGCTCTTTTAATCCCTGGGGGTGCCAGGATTTTGTCAGTGAGAAAACTTAGAAGAGTCTCAGGGTCCCATTCTTGGCCAATGGGAGCTATGGGTCCCATTGGCAGCCACTGAGAGCTGTGAGTGGCATTACCTGCGGATGCTCAGGTAAACAAAGCATCTCTCAGCCCACCAAGGGCTTCCCCGGAACAAGCCACGAACCAACTTTGGGAACCCCTGCTCTAAACTGTACCAGTTATTAAAATCCACCATGTACTGTTAGGTCACCAGAGATTGCAAGAGTATAGCACATTCTTGCCAGACCCTCCCCTACTCCCAACACATCTCTTCCCAACACCAGTATGCTCCCTGTGCTAAGGAGGAGTGGAGGGTAGGGTAGAAAGTGATGGGTATACTCATCATAGCAATCTCTGTGCCAGAGATTTCCCCCATGCTGGAGTTATGTCAGTTTTAAGACTGATTTCCTGCACCATTTTTACCACTCCAAAAAAGTATAAAACTATTTTTAATGGAGGCCTGTCTCCTACATTTGTGGGAAATTCTTTGATAATATTGGCTAAATTGTTCCTGTCTGGATGTGGTGAGAGAAGAGGTCATGCGACAGCATGAGGAACTGGAGAATTCTGACTTACTGAAATTCCCATACATGTACAGGTCCATGTTCTGGGCCTCCATTGAAAGTTCAGTATTTTTTGCCATTTTGTTGGCAGTCACAAATTATTAACAAAATACAAATTGGAAAAATAACATTTAAGTAATATGGTCTGGTCTGAGATGTTATGAGATTGACTTCTGATAATTATTCTTATAACAAATACTCTGGTGCAGTAAACAATCAAATGTAATACACAAATGCGATCATTTGTTGTTCTCTACTTCTAATTTGGCTTTGGCCTGTTCAGCTGAATCAGACTGTGTACAGTCCTGTTTGGAATAGTTGTTACAATGATCAAAATAAATAAATAAACAAACTATATTCCTATAAAACAAGTGGATTGTTTTTTAACCTTTTAGTATTACTTAGTTTTACCTTTTCATTTTTGCATATGATTACATTGTTGGGCTAACTGAGAAAATATATTATATTAAAATGGTTTGAACTTGACTATTCCCAGGTATAACAGTCATTTGTTAATTTCTCAGAACATTTTAGTTCTTGCATGCAGAATGAGTGGAGAGTCGAAGTGTTCCCCAAATCCATTAGACCTTTGATCATTATCATTGCCACTCACCATCTGTTTTGTCATATTTCTTGTCCATTCTTTTGGGCATTGGGTGAGATATTACTGAACAGATGGGCAGGGATCTGTGCCACTAATTTCTGTTTGGTTAGCAGATTCAGTAGGAATTTAAAGTCCTGAAGAAAGTCATTTCTTGTTTGCCATTGTCCCAGATATTGAAGACACGCTATTACTTCCTGTCGCTTGTAGACCATTAGTTTATAGAATATTGTGATATATGATGTTTCAGTGGGAACTGTGGATACTCATCTCCTCTGCAAATGAGGCTTTCCATTTAGTTGCCTAAATATGCATTTATGTGGCTAGATTAAGACACCCATGCTTCAAAATGTTGATCTTTGCCTCCAAATTTTCCTGCAGTATTTTTTACATGTGAAAGCTTTTTCTCCATCTAGCTGGTGGGGGAAAAAAACACTATGCAAGCCTTGTATGTTTATGGAGCTTTAGCTCAAACAAAGTAAATTTTAAAATGCAGCCAACCACACAAAATGACCTCTTAAGGATGCCTCGTGCTCCCACATCCTACTTTGCTTGGTCTGTGGTCACTACTAAGTTGTTGTTGGGCAAGACGAGAAGTATCTAACGACAGTTTCAGCAGAGGTTCATAGGTTCAATTGCACCCATAGAAATCATGAAATCAAGGATGCAAACATGTATGAGGAAATTTAGGAAGTCATATAAATCAGCTAATTCTGAAATAATTATTCCTAACTCTGATCTGTTTTACGAGTGCTTTCTGTCAATTAAGTATCTCAGCAAGTGCCATTATTTACTGCACATAATATGTTTATTCCCGTAAAGATTTATCAGTGCTCAAACAATGACAGAAAAGAGATTTCTTTCTGCAGCTGGTACCCAGAGTCCAATTTTGAACTATGCCAGCTGGACTTTCAGCTTAGCTAAGTTTATTTCCTGGCAAGTAGTATATGAAACAGTGTTGTTATTTCTACCTTAATTTGAAATAGTGCCTAAGTAATCTAAATTACTTTTATTAAAATTACATTTTATTTCCGTATAGGTACCTCAAGTCCTTTTAACTTATTAAAATATACATTTTTACTTAATCAATATCAACATCTTCTTCAGGTGTATATTTACATTCTCCTGAGAATTTGCAAATGATTAAATGTGACTTTGAATTAAATTTAATACTCATTGTTACATATTACTAGTGTTTATATCTTGGGAATAACACTAAAGAGTAAATGTATAGTGAATTAAAACAGATTCTGGCTCATTATGATTACTCACATTGTGTCAATCTGCTTCTATACATTGATTGATTGTGGATAGGTGATGTAGTATCCTGTATGGAACTTGAAGGAGGAGCATATCCTGCAAAAGGGAAGAGTTTGGAGGAGGCACCAGGAAACCAGTCTGTGTGCACATGAATGTGAGCTGTGGGTGCAGCAGCTAGACCAGGGATCGGCAACCTTTGGCACACGGCTCATCAGGGATGGTTTGTTTACCTGCATTGTCCACAGCTTCAGCCCATCGCAACTCCCTCTGGCCACAGTTTGCCATTCCAGGACAATGGGGGCTGCGGGAAGTGGCACGGGCTGAAGGATGTGCTGGCTGCTGCTTCCCACAGCCCCCATTGGCCTGGAACGGCGAACCGCGGCCAGTGGGACCCACGATCGGCTGAACCTACAGATGCTGCAGGTAAACAAACCATCCCGGCCCATCAGCAGATTTCCCTGATGGGTCGTGTGACAAAGGTTGCTGGTCCCTGAGCTAGACTGTAAATAGATTGCTTAATAAAGAGCTAGTTCAGTTTTACAAACATGGAGTTTTACATACATGGTACATGAAAAATGGTGTCAGTGCCCAGTCTAGTGAAACCCACAGCAAGGACAGGAGTGTGATTAACCGGAAAACAAAGCAGCAGCTAGAAACAGAGAAAACAGGTAGCATGAAGGGTCTCAGGTAACTGGAAATGCTGGATTTCCAGACAAAAAACCTTGCACAGGTATGGAAACAGTAAAAGCAAGAGTTGAGTCTGTACACAATTGACCATGGGGGATAAAGATGAGAAAATGAAGATAAAACTTTTTTACTATTTCATTGAAAAAAAAGGATGAGGAGTGAGTGAGACGCTGTTGCCAGGAATACTTTCCTGTAAAGGTGTTTGATGAGTACAGTGACTCCAGGCAGAATGAAACAGTAGAGAGTTACTGTTTTTTACCTGAAATAAAGAAGCAGTCGAGGGACTTTGTTATGTTTATCTGTGTTTGTCTATGTTACAAAGCTGAGAATTCTGACATTCATGTGCAACTTTGGAGACTTTAAAGATACAGGATCATTTGTGGGACACGTGATTCTATCTTACGGAAAAGATTGTTGGAAAAACAGATCTAACACTCAAGGAATGCCTCTAAATTACAAGACAAAGTGGGTAAGGTAATATCTTTTATTAGACCAACTTCTGTGGTTCAAGAGACAAGCGTTTGAGCTTCCACAGAGCTCTTCTTCAGGTCCAACTAGCAAGGGTAGCTGAACCGTACATGGAAAGGTTTAAAACAATAACAACCAGTAGAGCAGAAAAAGTACACAGCAAGCTAAAGGAATCCAAGAAGCAGAGTGGAGACAGACCAAATGAGAATGCTGGCATCGTGGTCCAATGCATTGATTGTAGAGATGATTATTATTAACTGTGGCTATTAAACCTGCTTTGCTGAGAGGTGGATACATTAGCCAGGTTAGTGGGTTATCTCCCACAATATTTGGAATTGTCATGCAATACTTAACTTTTACCTGGACAGCCAGTGAAGCTGAGCGGAAAAGACCTTATCTTAACATTGTGTCTCATGATGGTATCACCAATACAATCAAATCCAGTCCCCCTCCCCACACATGCACTTAGTTCAGAATTGTGGTATCCAACACCAGCGATGGTACTCAAGCCTAGATCCATCTGTCCTACAGACAAATAAACAAGCAAGTAGACTGTCAAATTCAACGACAAAATTATTACCTTCACTCCTGCCCCTTTCCCACGCAAGTTGTCCAAAAGTAAAAGAGATTTAACACAAATGAATCATTCCTATCAAACTGCATAATTTTAATAAACAATATAAAATTGGCTTTCCCCCAACAACCAATTTTTGCATGAATCTATGTGATTTTCGTATCTCTCTTCACAGTATTCTATTTTTAGTCTACCATGTCAGAGTTTAATCTATTTGAAAAAGTCTCAGATCCCTGAAAATCTGGAAATAAAATGTTTTGATTTAACCATAACATTTTCATCAGTTTTATAATCTGTCATTCTTTGAGAATGGCTTTTCTGTCTTTCCAAGAATAAATCTGTTAATACCTCTTGTGCTTTTACTCAGTTCTTCCTGACATTTCAAAAGTTTATGCAATATTCCTTCTGATGAAATTTCACTGTGTACGAACAAATTCTTTACAATACTTAGTCACTAAAGCTTGTTTTCTTCTGTTGCATTCATTCTCTTCTTGACAAGAACTCCCTTGACAGTAGAATTTAAGGCTTAGCAGTTGTGCTATAGCATTCCCTTTGTTTATGTTGAAATGTTTCCAATTTATCTCTCCCTGGTGAATTTAACAAGCTAGGCATCCACTCATCCTCTTGAATGAGGAAATCTTCTTGTTCTTCTCTGCTTATGTATTAGCATTAATGAACAGCTAGCCCCTTCAGTATCAGTTGTTCCTAAAGGCCAGTAAAACACAGCTCAGGGAGTCATTCACAAAATAAAGTCTCATTTTCTGCTCACAGAATAGCTGAAAATACATAAAAAAAAAATCTTCATGTTATTCATTCTTTGAAACTAGTCTTTTAAAAATAACTATTGTGATTTTTGCTGGGAGCATTTATTATTTGCAATATAAGCTGTGTTGCTTAGATTGGCCAGATAAGTCACATGGTATTTGTTTCCAGTAACATTCAATTGTATGAATGTTTGATGGAAGTGAATACAAAAGGGACACCAGCACGACTGCAGTAAATACACTGAAACTTTGAGAGAATACTAACTCCTACCATCCCAGCATTCTTTTAGGTCTATCAAATACAGAACTTTGTAGTTATACCTGGTTTTCTTCAACCTAGTGCTGAGTTTGTGTTGCATTCTCAGACATTCCACTGCTTTGATTGTGTCTATGTCAAAATGTAATAATATATTAAAAAAATCTTACCTTCTTGAAAAATCACGGAATTCTCAGTGGCAGACTGAAGTCAATTATATATTAGTATCTTGTAAATTCCTTGTTTTGAAAAACACTGTTTAATTTTGTCACTTAACTGATCCCTCTTCAAAACATTTTGAATACTAGCCAGCAATGAGCAGAGAATCACTTTTGTCAAACAAATTTTGAGAAAATGTTTGCCATGGTCTATCTTGAGTGGGATGATTAATTAAAGGATATTTTTGCTGCGGACTCTTGCAGATGATATAGGCTTTTAGACACAGTGCCTGCTGTCTAATGATTTATCCCTAGGTAAAATTTTAAAAAAGGTTGTTTTCCTTCCCTTGCCTTGTCTGTGCCTAGATGATTCTATCCATCTGCTTACAAGCATTTCTAAATCCCCCAGGTGCTGTACAGGATTACTGAAAAACAGAGAGATAAGTCCAGAGAGGTCAGTCATTTCACAGATTTCAAGGTCAGATCTCCATCACGGGCTAAAAAACTTTCCTGGAGTAATTTCTGTTGGAATTAGAGCATGTCTTTTAGAAAAAAAAAATCCAGTCTTGTTTTAAAAATTGCCAGAGATGGAGAATCCAACATGAGCCTTGGAAAATTCTTCCAATGGTTAAGTAAATTGCCCTCACTATTAAAAATGTACACCCTTTTTCCAGTCTGAATTTGCCTAGTGTGACAGAGTCAGGCCAGATGGCTATAGGAGAGTAATATTTTTTTATTTGCATAACACACTTACAAAACAAAACAACAACTTATGCAATGTGTAACGCAGCAACCAATCACAACTGTTTTCTCATTAGCTTCAGGGGAGGGAAGTGTTCAAGGTTGCCTGGGCCCAGAGCTGGGAGGGCTTCCTTGACTCTCAAGGTCTTCCACCCTTCCGAGTTACCTGGTGGTCCAGAGCAAGGGGGTTCATCGACTCTCAAGATCTGCCACCCCTCGAGTTACCTGGAGCCACGCCCGAGTGTCACCAACAATTTCCTCCTCTGAAAGCACCCAACAAAAGGGGCAGGCTGTGGGGTGGACAATCCGGGGGGTGGGGGGGAGGGCACGTGCACCCATGTGTGAAAGGACCCCTCTAAGGTGGTGGTGTCCGCAGCAGCAATAGCTGGGGCTGGGGTCCCTTACTCTCTCCCCCAATCAAAGGGTCAAAACAAAGGGAGCTGGATGGGGACACCGAGCAGTGAGTCTCAGATAGCGCCCACGGCTCCTCAAAATCATCAAGGGAGTCGGTGGACGCCGCCCAGAGGAACTCCGCCTGGATATGTGAACGGACCGAGGATCGGAAGAGGGCCCCACAGACACAGGAAACTCCATCAGCCAACCTCCTCTCTCTCATTTTATAAATGGCCGTTTTAGCCAGGGCCAGGAGGAGGTTAACTAGGAGATCCCGCAACTTTGTGAGGCCACAGATGGGGAGTGCATAAATAAAAAGGTGAGGGGAAAAATGCAACCAAAAACGTAATAAGAGATTTGTGAGGAGCCGGAACAGGGGCTGCAGCCTGGCGCACTCCAAATATACGTGCGCCAGGGTTTCCCTCACACCGCAAAAGGGACAAGTATCTGGGATGGGGTTGAACCGCACCAAGTACATGCCCGTGCTCACAGCTCCGTGAAGGAGCCCCAAATAATGTCCCCGACGGGCCTCGGAGCCAAGGTGGAATATAGGCTGGCCCACCGGGGCTGCTCACCCTCCAAAGATGGCAGAAGGTCTCGCCACTTTGTGTCGGGGCGGGACACTAGGGTGAGGGTGTGAAGGGTGTGGAGCACAAGCATATATAGATGTTTCCTTGGTGCGGTTTGGAAGCATATCATCTGCAGTTCATGCAGCCAGCTCACCATAAAGGGGTGAGGGGGTCGATTGGGTCTACGGGGCAGGGGTCCAATTAAAAGGTCTGGCAGGCCTGGGGTAGAGGGTGGGCGGGGTGTGCCCTCGAGCAGGACCCGATCGAGGTAAGCTCTAGCAGCGGGCAGCAAAGCGGCCTTAACCTCCTGAAGTACACGCCGGGGGGTACGAGGTCTGGAGAGCCCCATGCGCCAAGTGAGCGTCAGGGGATCCAGCCAGTCTTCCCGGTCGTAGTCCAGGAGGTCTCCGACTCTCGTGACTTCTGCCAGGATCAAGCTCTGGCGCACCGAGCGGAACTCCGCCACCTGCACATGGAGCTGGGGGTTGTGTAGCAGGGGCTCCGCAAGGAGATCTGCCCCCTCGGTGGCTGCCACGGACCTGGTCGTTAAAAACCATTTCCAAGTCCGGAGGAGGTCCTGGTAGAAGACTGGCAGCCTGGAGAGGTCTCGTGGAAGACCTCCTGGATGGAGATAAAAGAGTTGCCAGTCATATCGGAGCCCTCGGATGTGGTGCAGGATGGCGTGTGCCAGTATGCTCCACGCTAAACTGCCTGCACTATAAAGGAGCCCCTGTAGGGCCTGAGGTGGAAGTCGCAGACCTGAGTGTGCAGAAATTTCAGGCCCTGTCCTCCTTCCTTCAGGGGTAGATGAAGAACCCCTACGGGGGCCCAGTGCATTCCTGACCAAAAGAACCCCAGAATCGATGTCCGGAGGTTGGTCAGGATACCCGGGGCTGGGTCCAGGGTGTTGAGCCGGTACCAGAGCTTGGACAGGACTAGTTGATTAAGCACCAGCGCTCTCCCACAAAGGGAGAGACAACGGATTAGTTCCGTCCATTTCCGGAGCCGTTCTATCACCCCACCCTCTAAGTTTTCCCAGTTCTCCGGTGGAGAGGGATGCGTGGCAGAAAGGTAGACGCGGAGGTAGAGCAGCGGACCCATGCTCCACCGGATGGTCTGAAGCGCGGGTGGGAGGGAGCTCGCCTGCCGCCAGTCTTCTACCACCAAGCCAGAGCTCTTGACGCAGTTGACCCAGGCAGAGGAGGCTGCCAAATAGATGGCCTGGCAAGCCTCCACCCGCGCCAAGTCGCCCGAGTCCTGGACCATGAGGAGCACGTCATCAGCGTACGCCGACAGGACCAGACGTAGCTCCGGTTCCCGCAGCAGCAACCCTGTTAACCTCCTGCAGAGGAGGCAGAGGAAGGGCTCAATCGCCAGAGCATACAGCTGGCCCGAGAGGGGGCACCCCTGTTATACTCCTCGCCCAAAGCTGACCGGTTCGGTCACAGTCCAGTTGAGCTTAACCAGACACTCTGCGGAGATGTACAGCACCCGGAGAAAACCCACAAACTGGGGTCTGAAGCAAACACTCGCAAAGTGTTCGGGAGGTACCCGTGGTCCACCCTATCGAATGCCTTCTCCTGATCTAGGGACAGGAGGGCGAACGACAGACTATCTCTACGCCCGAGTTCCAAAAGGTCCCGAACCAGAAATAGGTTATCAAAGATACTGCAGTCCGGGACGATGTAGGTCTGGTCTGGGTGGATCATGTCCACCAGCACAGACCCTAGCCGCAGAGAGATTGCTTTTGCTACGATTTTGTAGTCCGTGCTGAGGAGCGAGACGGAACGCCAATTTCGTAAATCGCGTAGGTCCCCCCTCTTCGACAGTAAGGCGAGCACAGCTAGCCTGCATGAAAGAGGGAGGACCCCACTTTGCAGAGACTCAGCCCAGACGGTGACTAGGTCTGGGCCGAGGATGTCCCAAAAAACGCGGTAGAACTCCACGGTCAGCCCGTCCATGCCTGGAGACTTATTAGTGGGCATACAACGGAGGGCTTCTGAGAACTCGGCCAGAGTGAGAGGCAACTCTAGCCAGTCTCGGTCGCTCGCGCTGACCGTAGGGAGCTCCTCCCAGAGCACTCTGCGAGCACCAGGGTCGGTTGGATCCGGGGAGAAAAGACTTGCATAGAAGGCTCGGGCTCTCCCACACATCTCCACTGGTTCCGTGAGGGGGGTGCCGTCTTCTGCCAGGAGGCAGGTGACGTGTTTCTTGGCCCCCCTTGTTTTCTCCAGGGCATAGAAGAAGCAGGAACCGCGACCCATCTCCCGAAGGAGGCGGATGCGTGATCGAACAAAGGCGCCCCGGGCCCGATGGTCCTCGAGGGCCTGGAGCTCCTCCCGCTTCTCCCGGCACGCTCCGCAGAGGAGCGGGTCCTCGGGGCTGGTGGCCAAATGCCTCTCCAGCTCTAAGACCTCCTGTTCCAACAGCTCTATCACTGCATTTCTCCATCAGCTGGTGCCCTGGGTGTAGTCGTGGCAGAAAAGCCTGGCGCGCACCTTCCCCAGGTCCCACCATTGCCGCGCCGAGGGAAAGGCACGCCGCGGCCCTCGCCAGGCCAGCCAGAATTCCTGGAAGGACGTCACAAAGCCCTCATCCTCCAACAGGCTGTTGTTAAAATGCCAGTAGGCCGGCCCCGGCCTCTCCGCACAGAGGGACGCTGTCACAGTGGCTAGATGATGGTCAGAAAATGGGGCCAGCCGAATGCTGGAGGAGTGGACTCGTGAGAGATGGAAGCGTGATAATTAAATGCGGTCCAACAGGAAGTGGCTCGACTGATGGGCTTCCACCCTGACAAAGGTGAACGTGGAAGTGTCATCCGGGTGGTGGTTGCCCCAGATGTCCACTAGGGAGTGATGTTCGACTATCTCCTGAAGGGTGTCTGCGGCGGCCGCGCTATGCTCAGTCCCCGAGCAGTCCTGTTCCTCGAGGGTGGTATTAAAGTCCCCTCCCAGGATCAGGCACTCGTGAGAATCTAAGGTGCCGAGGAAGGCGGGCGCCCACTGGTAGAATTGCAGTCGCTCCGGGTCCGATGTCGGGGCATAGACGTTAATGAGGTTAACCACGAGCCCCTCCATATGGACCTGGTGATGCATCAGGCAACCCGGCACAGCCTCGGCGAACCCTAGCACCTCGGGCCGTAGGTTGGGGGAGAACAGGGTCGCCACTCCAGCCTGTCGAACCGTGGCATGGCTAAAGTAGACCCTGTCCCCACACTTGAGCTGTCAACTGTCTTCGGCGGTCAGGTCCATATGGGTCTCCTGCAGGAAAACCACAGAGTACCCTCCCTCCTGAAGGAAGGAGAGCACCTGGGACCTGCGGAGAGCCATCCTACAACCCCGGGTGTTCAACGTTGCGATGGTGAGAGGTGTCATGGGGAGGGTCGGGGGGGTCCTCACTGGCAGGGATGCTCGCATCTCCCAGCGGGCTGCGCAGCAGTCTGTGACCCATCCCGTAGATGAGTAATTGTTTACGGAAGACGCGGACCCGCCAGTAGGCCATAGCATCCTGCTTCCCCATCCCTTTACCTCCCCCCATGAGGGCCCTTGTGGCCTGGAGGATTTGAGAAAAGTCCCCCCATCGCTGGAGAGCAAGTTGTACATTGTTGCGGGAGCCACAGACATCCTCTAAAAACTTCCTCAGCTCTCCTCGCAGCTCATGTGGGGGTGGGGTTACGGTTTCCCGGTTGTTCCCCAGCGGGGCCCTTGGTGCAGCTCTGTGGTCCACTAAAACGCACAAGCAGGGTGCGGACTCCCGACGGGGTGCCTGATGGGCTGGAGATTCTAGGTCCACCTCAAGCTCTTGGGCGATAGGGGGCGGTGGAGCGAAAATAGCAGCTCCTAATGGATCGGGGCAGGAGAACACAAAGGCCGCTCCCTGCGGGTCATCAGTTGGGAAAGGGAAGGAGACAGCCCCGGGGGCAGCAATGACATTGCAGGAGATAAACTGAATAGGGGTAGGGGCGGGCAGAGGCGAGGTTCTGGGTTTCGGGAGGCAAGCAGCTGGATGGTGGCACCTCCCGATCAGGCTCAAGGGTTAAGGGGGTGGGGAGGGAGCTCTCAGTGACACTGGGCATACGCTCTGTGGTGGATTTAGCGGCCACAGCATCAGGAGGTGGATTATCTTCTGTAGGGTCCCCACCCGGGAAGGAAGTCGATTGCTCCAAACCAATGGGGGGTGCCCCTGGCGACTCGTGCCCCGGCTGCATGGCACCGGCTGTCACCTGAGCAGGCTCGGTGGTCGTCAGTGGGGTGCCATCAGCGGCTGGGTCGGTGGAGGAGTCCAGGGGATCCTCGGAGGTGGGAGCGGAAGCAACAGTTAAGGGGAGGGAGCATGGGGGGAGTGAGGTTGCCCAGATTGAGATTTGCTGGCAAAAGCTCATCCTCCCCCTGGGAGACTGGGGTCATATCTAAGACCTCGATCTCCTCGAACATGGAGGAGAGGACACTTTCCGCCACCCCGGGGTTCTCCCTGCTGGCATCCGCCACGACGGTTGCCTCGGGGTTCACGGGGGCTTCGGGTAGCATCAGGACAGAAGGGGCTTCCTTGAGGGTCTTGGAGGGGAAGGTCTCCCGTGGAGGGGAGACACTACCCTCTGGTGCTGCCACGTCTTTCCCGACTGACACCGGTGGATGGGACGCACTTGTGGGCAAAGCTGAAGGTTCGGCATCGGTGCCCCCTTCCTGGTCTTCCGGGGGGCCTCCGCCTCAGGTAGATGAGGCAGAGCTCAAGCCTTCCGCTTGCCTCGCTTCCCCTGGACTAGGGCCCAGCCCTCCATGGCATCATCTGGGGGCTGGTTAGCAGGGTTCGTGTCAGGAGGTAAAGGCGATGGCTCAGGGACTTTGGGGGGGAACAGTAGGGCAGCATAAGGGAGGGAGGATTCTCCCTGGGGCAGGCTCTCTCCCATGCCTGGTGGTATCTCTGCCACACCCTCCTCCATAGGCACCACTAGATTGTCAGCAGCGAGGGCGGGGCTCTCCCGCTCATCTGGGCATTTTAGGAGAGGTGCCCCTTGGGCCTGAGTAGGAGTAGCGGTGGTCCAAAGAGGAGGGGGGGCAGGTTCGGGTATCAGGCAGCCAGGGGCGTCGGCAATGACGTGGCCGATGTCCTGCTGGGTCTCGGGGATCCCAGGTGCCCCCTCCTTGCCGGGCTAAGGGGCAGTCCCGCCGGACACGCCCTGACGTCCAGCAGAGGTAGCCCCGGGCTTCCCCCGTGGAAAAGTTCACCCGGTAACGGGCTCCCCTGGTGGGGGACTAGGAAAGACCCTTTGAGCGCCACTTCATCACGCACCACCAATGGCAGTAAAAGTTGCACTTGCTGGTGGAAGGAAAAAATGTGACGGAGGGTGGGGTCCTTGCAGCCCAACGGGAGAGGGCTGATGACAGAAACAGGTTTCCCCAGGGTGGAAAGGGCGGGTAGCAGGGCAGCATTGGGGAGAAAAGGAGGGACAGAGGTCAGGACCAGGCAGACGCCCAGATACTCTAGCGGCTCTAGGGGGACAAACACCCCCCACCCCACCGCCAGGCCCCTCTCCACTGCTTCCTGGGTGGCAGCCTCCGATGCTAAGAAGAAAATGACATTCCTGTACATTTTGGAGGCCGCCACAATGGCCGAGGGCCCCACCACCCTCGCCAACGCCCGCGCGTAGGTCTCCACGTGGGGCGAGGCGGGCACCAGGAGGCATCGGACACCGGGCTTCCTTGTCATAGTGGGAAAGGGAGCCCGGCCGCTATTGATGGTGGCGGAGGTGGTTGGCAGGAGAGATGATGAGGGAGTAGGCGTGGGGGCTGCCACCGCCCGGGCATACGTCCTGGGGGCTGAGGGAGGGACATCTGCAGAGCTGGTGTAGGGGGCAGCGGGGGAGGACGCCGTGGTCGGTGATGAGGCTGCAGCAGTGGGGGTGGCCCCTGCCATGGAGGGCCCGGTGGTTTGAGCGGGGCCTTTCACCTTCTTCTTGCCCTGGCCTTTCCCGCTGGCTGGGGGGGCTTCCCTAGAGTCTGGGGAGGCAATGGGCATGGCAGCGGCGGAGGTCACCCCGGTGCCCTCCATTGCCGATGCCCCAGCGGTGGCGGTGGCAGGTGATTAACAGGAGTTGGGGTCAGATACAAAGGGACAAGCTGTGGGGTGGACAATTCGGGGGGGGTGGCACATGAACCACCTTATGCTTGTCCAGAGAGTCCTGTTTGGTTGGCTGGTGCTTCTGGCCCTCGCGGTGGAATCAGGGCGAGCAGCTGAGTCCAGAGGCAGATGTTAGACAGCCAGCAAAGTTGGTAGAGTGTGGGGGGTGAAGATCATAGTGTGGAGGTTGGGAGGACACAGATGGATCTGGGGGCAGCTCCGTGCCACACCCCCTGTGTCCCTACAAACACAGTTAAGACACAGTCAAGGCCTCCCCCCACATGAGAGCACAGTTCAAAAGTTACTCAGTCTTAAGCCCCGTCCACGGCGATTTGTAGATTCCCGGGCAGTGTTCCTCTGGTGGACGGTTTTTTCTCTGTCTGTTCCAGGTTTTCTTTTTTGCATTCCAGAAATGCCGGAGCAAGTGATAAGAGTCCTCTCGACCGGAGACGGGTCCGCAGACAAACAGCAAGCGGCTGGGTCTGGGTCCTTCCACTCCCCCCCTCTGGGGAAGCAGGCCGGCAGGCCCCCCCTCTCTCAGGGGGGCGGTTTCAGCTGGAGCAGCAGCAGCATCCGAGGGTGGGCGGGGGTGGGCTAACAGCCGGCCGGCAGCCGGCCAGCACTCTAGTAACAGCAGAGAAAGAAAAAAAAAACAACAAAAAGAAAAGAAAGGGGGGAGAGCGTCTGGCCCGGTCGGGGGGGCGGGAAGCCGAAAGCAGGGGCAAAAAGCAAGGAAAGCCCAGGCCAGAGGGCAGCGGCAGGATAGCAGGCTAAGTAGGTCCCTTTTCCCTGGGTAAGGTAACAGGGAAGGTCCCAGAACAATCAGGAAGACAGGATGATTAGAACACCTGCAGCCAATCAAGAAGCTGCTAAAATCAATTAAGGCAGGCTAATTAGGGCACCTGGGTTTTAAAAAAGAGCTCACTTCAGTTTGTGGTGTGCGTGTGAGGAGCTGGAAGCAAGAGGAGCTGAGAGTGAGAATGTGGACTGTTGGAGGACTGAGGAGTACAAGCATTATCAGACACCAGGAGGAAGGTTCTATGGTGAGGAGAAAGAAGGTGTTGGGAGGAGGCCATGGGGAAGTAGCCCAGGGAGTTGTAGCTGTCACACAGCTGTTCCAGGGGGCACTCTAGACAGCTGCATTCCACAGGCCCCTGGGCTAGAACCCGGAGTTCCCCCCAAATCTTCCCAACTCCTGATCAGGAGGAGTTGACCTGGACTGTGGGTTCAGAAAAACGGCTAAGCTGAGGGCTGCCGTGAAGCTCCAAGGCGAGCAAATCTGCCAATAAGAGCAGGACCCCCCAAGATAGAGCAGGAACTTTTTCACACTAGCTTCAACTTCCAATGACTGGATCTTGTTATATCTTTGTTAGATTGAAGTGCCCATTATCAAATATTTATTCCCCATGTAAGTACTTATACACTGTGATCAAGTCACTCCTTTACATTTTATTTGTTAAGCTAAATAGATGGAGTTCCTTGAGTCTATAACTGTAAGGCATGTTTTCCGTCCTTTAATCATTCCTGTGGCAATTCTCTAAACGCTCTCCAATTTATCAACACCCTTCTTCAGTCGTGGGGAGGAGAAGTGAATACAGGCTTTCAGCAGAAATAACCAGTACCAAATACAGAGGCAATATAATCTCTCTACTCCTGCTCATGATTCCCTGTTTATTGTAGGAAAGGACAGCATTAGCCCTTTTGGCCACAACAGCACCACTGGGAGCTCATGTTGAGCTAAGTTCCAGCATGTACCCCAATCTGTTTCAGAGTCACTACTTCCCAGGATAGAGTCCCCCATCCTGTAAATATGGCCTACGTTCTTTGCTCCTAGATGAGTAAATTTACATTTGGCCATATTAAAACACTTATTGTTTGCTTTTACTCAGCCTACCAAACAATCCAGAACCCTCTGTATCAGTCCTCCTTTTTCTTCACTATTTATGGTTCCCCTACTTTTTGTTTCATCTGCAAAATTTACCAGTGAAGATTTTATGTTTTATGTTAAATGGCATAGGACCAAGAATTGATCCCTTCAGCATCCCATTGGAAACACACCTGCTTGAGAATGCCACCCTATTTACAATTACATTTTGGGACCAATAAGCCATTTTTTAATCCATTTAATTCTCCCTCTTGCTCTTTGGTTTGCTCGTTGGTTTATGTCTATATTTAAAATGCTGCTTTTCTTCTGCTCCTGTCCCTAGCGAAATGCTACCTGAAAATGTTGAGAGGTGGAATTTCCCTGATATTGGTCAAGTGTTGAGAAAGCTCAGCCACGGAGCTGTTTGACTTAATTTTGGTAGCTGTATTGTGCCACATTGTCACATCTTCCATGAAAGACCTTGTGTCATAAATATAAAGGGAAGGGTAAACACCTTTAAATCCCTCCTGGCCAGAGGAAAAACCCTTTCACCTGTAAAGGGTTAAGAAGCTAAGTTAACCTCGCTGGCACCTGACCAAAAGGACCAATGAGGAGACAAGATACTTTCAAAGCTGGAGGTGGGGGAAACAAAGGTTCTCTCTGTCTGTGTGTTGCTTTTGCCGGGACCAGAGCAGGAATGCAGGTCAGAACTCCTGTAAAAAGTCAGTAAGCAATCTAGTTAGATATGCATTAGATTCTGTTTTGTTTAAATGGCTGATAAAATAAGTTGTGCTGAATGGAATGTATATTCCTGTTTTTGGGTCTTTTTGTACCTTAAGGTTTTGCCTACAGGGATTCTCTATGTTTTGAATCTGATTACCCTGTAAGGTATTTACCATCCTGATTTTACAGGAGTGATTCTTTTACTTTTTCTTTAATTAAAATTCTTCTTTTAAAAACCTGATTGCTTTTTCATGTTCTTAAGATCCAAGGGTTTGGGTCTGTGTTCACCTATGCAAATTGGTGAGGATTTTTATCAAGCCTTCCCCAGGAAAGGGGGTGTAGGGCTTGGGGGGATTTTGGGGAGAAAGACGTTTCCAAGTGGGCTCTTTCCCTGTTATATTTGTTAGACGCTTGGTGGTGGCAGCAATAAAGTCCAGGGACAAAAGGTAAAATAGTTTGTACCTTGGGGAAGTTTTACCTAAGCTGGTAGAAATAAGCTTAGGGAGTTTTTCATGCAGGTCCCCACATCTGTATCCTAGAGTTCAGAGTGGGGAAGGAACCTTGACACCTTGAATTCCATGAAAGACCTTGAAAGGTGAGGTAGTCCTTATAACAACAACATGGACCTATCCCCACTACTTCCTCTCTTCACATTCCCTAAGGGTAGCCATTGAAGTTTGCAGAGCACTGCTATAATAGTTACACACTGGACTTTCTTGTTAACAATCACTTTGTGATGGTTCTTCATGAATGTTTTACCTTATCTGAAGTAGAATTAGTTTCAGTGGTTCATCCTGGAAGTGACAAATTGTCATACCATCACAAGCAGGTCAACCTCATGAAGGAAAAGACAGTCTTCTTGCTAGCTAAAGATGGAAGAAAGTTATCTCTGGTGAAATCCATGAAGACACTTAGGCACTGCAATGCTCAGCATCATGGTGCCTACTTCTAGGCATCTAGAAAAATCACAGGAACAACATTGCAATACACAAAGCACAGGTGGGGCCCAGGCTTCATATAAAATGAATAAGGAGAGAGAGGTGCCTTAGAATGTGATCCACAAAAGCCTGCACACTAGGCAGGGAGCCACCTAAGCTTACCATTGGGAGATGTCAATGAAGGGGTGTATACGAAGCCCCTCCCCTCTCATTAGAATAGGTGCCTAAGCTTAAGTTGCAGGGAGGCACCTATCTCTGCTAATGATACACAAATGGAAACCGGCAACCTGGAGTCAGGAAGTGTAGGCACCTAAGTAGTTGCTTGAGGGAATGAGTTAGGTGCCTACCTCACTCCACACAAAATGGACAGAGGAGGAAGTGGAGGTGCAAGTGCCCACCTTATAATTTTTAGCCCAGTGGTTAGATCACTCACCTGAGAGGTGGAAGTCTCAGCTTCCATTCCTCTCTCCCTGCCAGAGGGGAAGAAAGAATTTGAACAAGGGTCTCTCACCACTCCGGGGGGTGCTCTAACTACTGAACTATTGGATATTCTGATGTAGGGCTCTCACAGTCTCTCCTATTGAAGCTGATCCACTGTGAATAAATATTTTAATAGCTGTTGTGCCAGAAGGAGAGCATGAGAATGACTCTGTAGTCCAGTAACTAGGGCACTTCCTGGGAAACCCAGGGTCCAGTCCCCTGGTCCAATAACGTTTTCATACTTTATCCACAGTAGAACAGCTTCAACAGGGGATACTGAGGAAGTTTGAACCTTTGTCTTCGACATCCCAAGTGAAATCTCTAACCATCTACTCCTTTTCTGAATGGATTTTGAATGGGATCTGATCGGTAGACATGCTCAGAGGTTGCCTACAAGACTGGGTCCCACATGCAACCTAAGCAGCTGAATGACTATCTTCCCCTGTGAATCACTCTGGGGTTTAGGCAGGAAATAGACATCTGAGTGCCTAGAGTTAGGCAGCAATGTGCATCCACAGAAGCAAAAACCTCGGCATCTAGGAAGTAGAACATTAGGCTCCAAGTGAGTTTAGGTGCCTATAGGCTCGAGCAGCAGCCAAGCAGGAGTTTTGTGGATTTCACTGTAGCTGCATACAGGGACTTAGGCACCTAATTCTGGAGTTTAGGTGCCTACGTTATATAGACCTAAGATCTGAACACCTCCCTCCACATATTAAACCAGTCTTGGGTGAAACTCAGGGAGTTCACCACTAAAATTGAAAAAAAGGAATGCTCTGCAGCTGATAAAACACCCCCACCTCAGGAATGTCCCTAAGGAGACCAAGGTTGTAAAGACGCTGGGAAATTAGGGAGGATACAGAAAAAGATTCAGCAAATGGTAAGATAAGCTCTGATCAGTGTTTTATGCTGGCCATCTTTACAAATAGAGAAGGTCACAACTAAGTGACCTTCTCTATTTAAGTGGGGGAGGTTTAGATTGGATATTAGCAAAAACTTTTTCACTAAGAGGGTGGTGAAACACTGGAATGCGTTACCTAGGGAGGTGGTAGAATCTCCTTCCTTAGAGGTTTTTAAGGTCAGGCTTGACAAAGCCCTGGCTGGGATGATTTAACTGGGAATTGGTCCTGCTTCGAGCAGGGGGTTGGACTAGATGACCTTCAGGGGTCCCTTCCAACCCTGATATTCTATGATTCTATGAAGTTACAATTTGGGCATGAAAGATAAAATGTAAATAACTTGGGCACGAAGGAGGACACATAGGTGCCAGTGCGTAATTGGTTAAATTTTTTGTTATTTAGGAGTGTGGGATAATGTGATAAATTTAGAAAATTTGAAGGCGGGAGCTAGTTTTACCTATATAATGTAAATGAAAAATGCTCTTTGGGAACCATTTCCAGACTGCATTTCAACATCAAGCTGCTGGAACTCTGACCCGTCCGCAAGACGGTGACATGCAGAGGCATCGCTGGGAACCCCAGAATCCTGACTGGCCATCGGGTGAAATTTGTCTGTATATTGGGAGTGGTAAGAGATTTCCTTGATATTGGGAAAAGGTTCCACAGACCCATAGAGCCCTGAGCCCCGAGAGAAAGGGCGGGTACTTAAATTGACCAGATTTCTTCCTGAACCCCATGGGTAAGGATAGGTGCCTTACACCCTGAGTCCTTGGAAGGGAAAGGGGTGGGGGGTGCCTTAAATTGACCAGGTCACACCTTGAGCCCACGGTAGGGTATAGGCGGGTTGCTTTAAATTGAGCAGGTAAGAGTTACTTCATGAATTATGATCCTGATGTCTAAAGTAATTACTTGGCATGTCCCCAATGCTGCTTAATATCACCAGTCAGTATATGCCACCAGCTGAAGGTGAGATGTTTGTGTTTCTCTGGTGGTAATTTTTTAAAGTTCTTAGAGGTACCTGTATCATTTGCAGGTGTGATCAAGTACCATACTGATAAATATATTTATACATACCTGACTATTTAAACACACTAATTACTTCAATCTTTCCCAAATTCAGCTTGAGTTAAGCATTGTTGGATCAGGTTTATATTTTCTTCATTTTTCTTAAACAGATGAAAGACCGTGCTGTCTGTGCTGGATGAGACTAACACAGACCTAACTTCTCAAAACTGACTAGTGATTTTTGTTGTGTCAATACTGAGATGCCTTAAGGCAGGGGTGGCCAACCTGTGGCTCCGGAGCCACAACCAACCAAGAGCCATAACTCTTCACAAGTTAATATGTGGCTCCTTGTATAGGCACAGACTCTGGGGCTGGAGCTACAGGTGCCAACTTTCCAATGTGCTGGGGGGTGCTCACTGCTCAACCCCTGACTCTGCCACAGGATCTACCCCTACTCCTCCCCTTCCTACCCCCTCCCCTGAGCCTGCCATGCCCTTGCTCCTTCCCCTCCCGCCCCCAGAGCCTCCTGCATGCCACAAAACAGCTGATTGGGAGGTGCAGGGAGGAAGGGGGAGGCGCTGATCGGTTGAGCTGCTGGCCGGCGGGATGGGGGGAGAGCTACTTATGTATTATTAAAAAGAAAAGGAGTACTTGTGGCACCTTAGAGACTAACAAATGTATTTGAGCATAAGCTTTCGTGAGCTACAGCTCACTTCATCGGATGCATTCAGTGAAAAATACAGTGGGGAGACTTATATACATAGAGAACATGAAACAATGGGGGTTACAATACACACTATAATGAGAGTGATCACTTAAGGTGAGCTATTACCAGCAGGAGAGCGGGGGTGAAAAAAACTTTTGTAGTGATAATCGAGGTGGGCCATTTCCAGCAGTTGACAAGAATGTCTGAGGAACA
This sequence comes from Caretta caretta, assembly GCF_965140235.1. Lineage (NCBI taxonomy): Eukaryota > Metazoa > Chordata > Testudines > Cheloniidae > Caretta > Caretta caretta. The sequence continues at coordinate 71,662,381 of NC_134206.1, read as the reverse complement.
ATGGGGGGTGGGGTGGGGGAGAATAAACATGGGGAAATAGTTTTACTTTGTGTAATGACCCATCCACTCCCAGTCTTTATTCAAGCCTAAGTTAATTGTATCCAGTTTGCAAATTAATTCCAATTCAGCAATCTCTCCTTGGAGTCTGTTTTCTACATACCACACGGACTATGCTGACAGCTTGTGCCACATGCTCTCAAAGAAACTGTGGAACTACCTGATCAACATCCTCTACAGCAAACAGGGAAAGATTAAGAATGAGCTCTCAAAAATGGATACTCTCATAAAAAAACAACCTTCCACACACTTCCTCGTGGCTGGACTTTACAAAAACTAGACAAGCCATTTACAACACACACTTTGCTTCTCTACAAAAGAAAAAGGACACTAAACTATCTAAACTACTACATGCCACAAGGGGCCACAACAGTGGTTCCCTTAACCCACCCAGCAATATTGTTAATCTATCCAACTATATTCTTAGCCCAGCAGAAGAATCTGTCCTATCTCGGGGCCTCTCCTTCTGCACCTCCACCCCATGAAAATGATACAGTTCTGTGGTGACCTAGAATCCTATATTTGACGTCTCTGACTCAAGGAATATTTCCAACACACCTCTGAACAACATACTAACCCACAGTGACCTTCCTACCAACACTACAAAAAGAAGGATTCTCGGTGGACTCCTCCTGAAGGTTGAAACAACAGACTGGACTTCTACATAGAGTTCTTCCGCCGATGTGCATGGGCTGAAATTGTGGAAAAGCAGCATCACTTGCCCCATAACCTCAGCCGTGCAGAACACAATGCCATTCACAGCCTCAGAAACAACTCTGACATCATAATCAAAAAGGCTGACAAAGGAGGTTCTGTCGTCATCATGAATAGGTCGGAATATGAACAAGAGGCTGCTCGGCAGCTCTCCAACACCACTTTCTACAAGCCATTACCCTCTGATCCCACTGAGGGCTACCAAAAGAAACTACAGCATTTGCTCAAGAAACTCCCTGAAAAAGCACAAGAACAAATCCGCACAGACACACCCCTGGAACTCCGACCTGAGGCATTCTATCTGCTACCCAAGATCCATAAACCTGGAAATCCTGGACGCCCCATCATCTCAGGCATTGGTACCCTGACAGCAGGATTGTTTGGCTATGTAGGCACCCTCCGCAGGCCCTACGCTACCAGCACTCCCAGCTATCTTCGAGACACCACTGACTTCCTGAGGAAACTACAATTCATCGGTGATCTTCCTGAAAACACCATCCTGGCCACTATGGATGTAGAAGCCCTCTACACCAACATTACACACAAAGATGGACTACAAGCCATCAGGAACAGTTTCCCCAATAATGTCATGGCAAACCAAACCTGGTGGCTGAACTTTGTGACTTTGTCCTCACCCATAACTATTTCACATTTGGGGAAAATGTATACCTTCAAATCAGCGGCACTGCTATGGGTACCCGCATGGCCCCACAGTATGCCAACATTTTTATGGCTGACTTAGAACAACACTTCCTCAGCTCTCGTCCCCTAATGCCCCTACTCTACTTGCACTACACTGATGACATCTTCATCATCTGAACCCATGGAAAACTTCAAGAAGGATGTGGATAAATTGGAGAGAGTCCAGCGAAGGGCAACAAAAATGATTAGGGGTCTTATGACTTATGAGGAGAGGCTGAGGGAGCTGGGATTGTTTAGCCTGCAGAAGAGAAGAATGAGGGGGGATTTGATAGCTGCTTTCAACTACCTGAAAGGGGGTTCCAAAGAGGATGGCTCTAGACTGTTCTCAATGGTAGCAGATGACAGAACGAGGAGTAATGGTCTCAAGTTGCAGTGGGGGAGGTTTAGATTGGATATTAGAAAAAACTTTTTCACTAAGAGAGTGGTGAAACACTGGAATGCGTTACCTAGGGAGGTGGTAGAATCTCCTTCCTTAGAGGTTTTTAAGGTCAGGCTTGACAAAGCCCTGGCTGGGATGATTTAACTGGGATTTGGTCCTGCTTCGAGCAGGGGGTTGGACTAGATGACCTTCTGGGGTCCCTTCCAACCCTTATATTCTATGATTCTATGAAAAGAAGCACTTGAGGAATTCCACCATGATTTCAACAATTTCCATCCCACCGTCCACCTCAGCCTGGACCAGTCCACACAAGAGATCCACATCCTGGACACTACGGTACTAATAAGCAATGGTCACATAAACACCACCCTATACCGGAAACCTATTGACCACTATGCTTACCTACATGCCTCCAGCTTTCATCCAGACCACACCACAAGATCCATTGTCTACAGCCAAGCTCTACAATACAACCGCATTTCCTCCAACCACTCAGACAGAGACAAACACCTACAAGATCTCTATCAAGCATTCTTACAACTACAATACACACCTACTGAAGTGAAGAAACAGATTGACAGTCAGAAGAGTACCCAGAAGTTACCTACTACATGACAGGCCCAACAAAGAAAATAACAGAACACCACTAGCCATCACCTTCAGCCCCAACTAAAACCTCTCCAACGCATCATCAAAGATTTACAATCTATCCTGAAAAATGATCCCTCACTCTCACAGATCTTGGGAGGCAGGCCAGTCCTTGCCTACAAACAGCCCCCCAACCTGAAGCAAATACTCACCAGCAACCACACACCACACAGCAGAACCACTAACCCAGGAACCTATCCTTGCAACAAAGCCCGTTGCCAACTGTGTCCACATATCTATTCAGGGGACACCATCATAGGGCCCAATCAAATGAGCCACACTATCAGAGGCTCGTTCACCTCCACACCTACCAATGTGATATATGCCATCATGTGCCAGCAATGCCCCTCTGCCATGTACATTGGTCAAGCTGGACAGTCTCTACATAAAAGAATAAATGGACACAAATCACATGTCAAGAATTATAACATTCAAAAACCAGTTGTAGAACACTTCAATCTCTTTGGTCACTCAATTACAGACCTAAAAGTTGCAATTCCTCACTTAAAAAAAAACCTTCAAAAACAGACTCCAAGGAGAGACTGCTGAATTGGAATTAATTTGCAAACTGGATACAATTAACTTAGGCTTGAATAAAGACTGGGAGTGGATGGGTCATTACACAAAGTAAAACTATTTCCCCATGTTTATTCTCCCCCACCCCACCCCCGCACTGTTCCTCAGATGTTCTTGTCAACTGCTGGAAATGGCCCACCTTGATTATCACTACAAAAGTTTTTTTCACCCCCGCTCTCCTGCTGGTAATAGCTCACCTTAAGTGATCACTCTTGTTACAGTGTGTATGGTAACCCCCATTGTTTCATGTTGTCTATGTATATAAGTCTCCCCACTGTATTTTTCACTGAAAGCATCTGATGAAGTGAGCTGTAGCTCACAAAAGCTTATGCTCAAATAAATTTGTTAGTCTCTAAGGTGCCACAAGTACTCCTTTTCTTTAACATGGCTGCTACTCTGAAACCTGATGTATTACTGTGGCTCTTTGGCAATGTACATTGGTAAATTCTGGCTCCTTCACAGGCTCAGGTTGGCCACCGCTGCCTTAAGGGGTAATGATTTTCAGAGAGCAAGCGCTCATCATTTTCTGAAAATCAGACCCCTTTAAAATATCTCCAGTGGGACAACCAAATGTGAATGCACTGGAAACCACTAGTCATTTTTGAGAATGTATGATCCAGTTTTGCAGATCCCTTAAGCACATGCATAACTTTAAGCTTATAATTCCACTCCTATTCAGTAAAGCCATTAAACATGTGCTTAACTTTAGGCATATATGTAAGTTCAATTGGGTTAATTTAGCTACTCAGTTGGACTATTCATATGATTAAGCACTTTGCAGAATAAAGCTGGACTTACACGCTTACAGATGTTTAAATGGTTTGCTGAACAGGAACCTTAGGCCACATAGCTTTGTGTGTTCGCTGCATACTGCTGTCATCACAGGCCAGGGTATTTCATACTTCCCCTAGTTAAATAGGAGTAGTAAAAGAACTGGCTCTGTAGCCATCTTCATAAGTGAGAGCTTTTGTGGAAGAGGAATCCATCATGAATGTTTGGGATCTGTTACTACGGAATGATCATTATCAACTTAGCATGACCCCTTTAATCCCTGCTAGAACATACAGCCTTGTGATTTATGAGCTTATGACACATGATTGATGTATTTACATTTTATACAAAAAGAAACAACATTTTGCTTATGGCTAACAATTGAGTAACAATTTGTTCACGTAATTTCAATATCCTTGAGTTTCAGGTGCAGGTGACCAAATAGCAGGGAAAAAAATGTTGAATATATTACATAGTAAATCCCTTTTCTACTATTCAGGTAAGTTTTACTTATTCAGAGCATATATTATCTGATAAATTAACAAAACATACAAATACTGCTGTCTAGAATAGAGATTAGGGTATTGGATATCTGACAAATATTGCTATCTCTGAATCGCAGTGGTTTTCTTATCAATCACATGGCCATCATATTATTCTCAGAATAGTTTCTTGTTCAACGGCATACCAAATGCTGAGGTGAATTTTCTTCTGTCACCATGTAATAAAGGTGTGAAGTTCACAAAAGTGCTAGTCTGAAGGTGATCATTTTTCCTGCCCCCCGTTATATTACATATATTAAGTTTATAAAAGGTTGAAAGTATATGACATAGCAGAGGTCAGTATCCAGAGATTCCAGTAGCTACTGTTACAGGAGGGAGGGAGAAAGGGTGAAAAGCCTGAGGCTTTGTCCTTGGAAAACAATAACTGAATGACACATCTATTTTAAAACTAAAAAACAGGACATGTGAGCCCATCTCTTAGGTTCAGCCCCTAAAATGTATAAGCTCTTTATAAGCTTTTCGTTTTGTATTTGTACAGCACCTAGTATATTGGAGTCCTGCTCCTCCTTGGTATTATTAAAACAAACAAATAAATAAATAAATAACTGTCTGTGTATTTTCCTCTCTGACATTTCCTCCTTTCTCCTCTGTGTGTACTTTTCTCCTTGTGAAGACGAGGGATATTTCCCAGGAGTAAACTATTTTTCACTTATGATTAAATCTCACATAAGAAAAAGCTGTGTTTCTACCTTTTTAAAAAATGTTGGTACCTACAATTTTTCTGAAAGGAGCTTTTAGAAGACAGAGATCAGAATTAAGAACTCTATCCTAGGATTTTAATAGAAGCTTAGGGAACATGAAAATAAAATTTAATTTCACAGATAAGAAGGATTATTGTAAGAATATTCTAAGTATTAGGCTTATTAATACATTTGTCTGGTAAGATATTCTTTGTATCCACAATAAGAGATATTGTCTAGAGATATTTCCCTTTCTTGTAAGTTAATTTGTTTTAAAACTAAAGCAGAGTTTAATAAATGGCTTTCAAGTGATTTTCAGGAGATGTTGATTTCACATCAATGTTTCTTCGTCTTTATTGATACTCTATTGGATTTAGGGGGAATAAAATATTGTTTAATATACAGAACAATAGTCCTATGATGGTCTCAATAAGATTAGTGAAAACAATTTCAAGATTATACTTCCAATTATTCTCCATAGCTAATATATTTTCTTTCAGTTCCATATTTCAAATATGTGGGGAACAATGTAAAAGAAATGATACAGAATTATTTTTAATTCTAACCTGAGAACTAGATAAGCCCCTTAACCCCTCTGCATGATAAAACATTACAAAATGATTATAAAATCTAGCAATAAGGGAGGAATGATAGCAGATGGAAAGAAATAATGATCAAATTCACCCCAAGACAGTGGTTCCATGCATGGTGCTACCTAACCCTTCTTAATATTTTTCTCTATCTCTCTATAACCATTTTAGTTGTCACTTTTAATAACATTATGTACAAAATTCACAGGCAGAAATATGATATTTAAACTGACGGTGTCTTTTTAAACCTTTCATTAAAAAGTAGAGCCTGCTGCAGTTCGCCAGCACTTGTGTGACTTGCATCCATCCTTTATAAGTGTTAACCATTATTATTATTTAATTATTCATGTGTGATGAACAACAGACTCAAGTTGCTGAACTTCTGGAGGGGAACTCTGAGGGGGAGTTGCCTCTCTTTCCTACCCTGGTAATGGATTGGGGAGATTAAGCCAGACAGTGGGCAGCAAGACTGTAAAGCGTAAGACTTGCTAAAGGCTCAAAGTTCAGTCTCACTAAACCCAGGAGGAATGCCCACTATCTCTGTCACTTCTGGGTTATTATTTTCCAAGCCCTCATCTCTGTTGTAATCAAATGTGCATCTTTCATCTCCTGATTCACCACATCATGGCATTCTCAATACATGCATATAGAGTTCCAACAAATGGGAAATCATAATTTAAGCATCCAACAGCTTTTATACTTTGTTCTTTTAACCATGGTGTTTTAATAAAAATTTAATAAAATTCAATACTTCTAATACTTTTGAGCATTACAAATTAATTAGCCCAAGCCCCAAATTTTAAAGCAATCTCACAGCTGAGATATTTCCTCAGCCCAGATACAGTGAATTACTGCCACTATTTTAACAAGGGGCTCCTACAAATAATGTTTCCCTTATCCTTTGATTGTTCTGCATGTCAGGATTATGGAAGACTGGAGAATCTATGCTGCTGTTTAAAAACGTTTCTCATAATTCAAAAAGAAGGAAGGACGCATAGTCACTTGGCAAAAACACTCCTGGTAAGTGCATTTGTTGGGAATTTTTATGGTTTGCTCCTAAAATTATACTGAGCTTACTGATGGTATGGCCGAGGGTTCAAATCATCATTTACAGTTCAGGGTGGGACTGAAGATCTCAGAGTGAGTGTCTTTGACTGGGATATTTATTTATTTTAATATCTGGCATCTCATGCAACCTCCCATGTATTGCTGTAATTTTTTATTATTTATATTTCTATAGCACCTGCAGACTCCACCTGAGATGAGGGTCCCACTGTCATAGACACTGTAAAAACACCCAGTAACAGTCTCTTCCCAGAAGATATCACAATTCAAATAGACAATACAGCAAAAGGATTGGAGAATGGAAATATTATTATCACTAATATACAAATTATTTAGCAGTGTCCAACAGAGACGTGGGGAAATTGCCTGAACTTCTCCTGTGATTCAGTGTCAGAATTTTAATAAAGGACTCACTGCAGGATATCACTGTGTGAAACAATCCACTATTGAATCTATTTGAATCTTTCCTTCAGATTTTGAGATATTCAAGAGACTGAGACAATCTGAAATCCCAAATCTGAAAAGGCCAAGGATTTAGATAGCCCAATACTCTAAACCACTGAAGCTTTGATTCTGTCTTTTAAAAAAAGTCAAATGAAAATGTTTCAGCTTGCTAAATTTGAAGATTCAGAACCTGAAATCTAAACCACATTTATTCAGATGTGACTTGTTTTCTAGTTTTTTTTTTTTTACGTTGTATATTAGCCAGATGCACTCAGAACATCTTGAGAGAGATCACTGAAAATTAAAAGTCAAGCTAAATCAGAAGAACATATGTACTGAAAAGTGACTTGGAGCCTGATCCTGGAGGGTGTTAAGTACCTGCTGGAAGGGTCCCATAACTCCCATTAACTTTTGAAGTAACCTGTCCCCCATGTATCAATAGAAAAAATCCCTGCTCATTTCTCCTTCATATGATTCCATCCCATCACCCTTCCTGTATTAAATAATAAATATTATATTTTAAAAAACAAGTTTTGTACTTATTTTTGTCCCTGCAATTGGGATTAATTATTATTATTACATGCATATGACATTCAGAGAGTGAGAGCTGACAATGAAACATGGTGGTTTATTCTGAGCTTTGTTACAATTCACCATGAACTTTCTTCAGAACTCGTTTCATATTCACCCTTCTCATCATGAGAATACAGAATCTTTTTAAAACCAAATTTTACCTCCTAAAAAAAGGCTAGGGATAACCTATTATTAAACAGAGCTAGGCAAAAGGCTAGGGACATTTCATGGCAAAATTGGGAATTTTCTGTTACTGTGTTGCAATCTAGACTTGGAGTAACCACTGCTGGAGTGAAAGAAGAGTTAATTCTGCATGGCCCATTCATTCCTGCAGCTCTCTGCTTAGTACTAGTGTCCAATGTGGTGGACGTGTTTTAAGATGTAGACTCCACTATGGTCTGCATAGAAATCATCAACTCACTCTACAGAAGCCACTGACTAACCATCACAAGGCAATACATTTCAACCACAACTCAGAAGTTTTGACTTAGAAGTGAAAGATTCCATTACCATTTACCTGAGCCACCAAATGAACCCATTTTTATTTCCTTAGCGTATTTTACTCCAGACCTTCTTCATTCTAAGATCTATTTTTTTCAGCAGGAATTTAAAACAAACAAACAAAAAACCTCGTCAGGGTTTGCATTTTTTAATTCACTTCACGGTCATTCAGATGTTCATGGAACAATATTCCCTGCTAACACGTGTTGTTTACCTAAGTGCAGTGTATCATGTGAATCGCTCGCAAGGGCCATCAATCAGGACTGTGGTGAGAGATCCAGCACAGCCAGAATTATTATACTAATATTAACTACTGAATTAAAACAAATTCACTTGTAAATACAATTTAATTTATTTCCTCAATTAAATTACCATTTCACACAAATATATTAGTATTCCTCTATTGGGATATTGCTTGCGGAAAAGGCTGTAGAGTCATTTTAGCTAGTCACATTAACAAAGCTTACTAATATATATAAAACCTTGTTAAGACCACAGAACAAGCAATATGTTACGATAGTATATAAAACCACTAAAATCATTCAGAGCCCCCTGCCATAAGTGACAAAGTTGCCTGTTAAAGTCTGCGAGCAACGCTCTATTTTTTTTTGTTTGTTTTTTGGTTTTTTTTCTATTTATTTTATTTTGTAACTTCACTTAACAAATAGTTTAACTTAAAACAAGAGTACCTTTCTACTTTTTTTTTAATTCAAAACCACATAGAATGGACCAGATCTTCAGCTGGTGTAAGTCAGCACAGCTCCATCTCAGTCAATGGGAACTGATTCTGTTGGGAATGTCCAGCAAAAAAGCCATTATTAATGTAGACATCAGTTAATATAACTACTACATAGGACATTTAGACAACACTTCACAGTATTACATTTGAAGGATACATACAATGATGCTCAGAGGATATCAGCACTCATTACAAGTAAGTCTGCACTCAATTTATTTTGATGCATCTTATAGTCAGTGTAAAACATGGGCTGTCTACATATCTGGACTTTGAGCTGAATGGAAGCTGCTCAGTGTATTTGTGTGTGTAGTGATTATTGGCCATTTTTAATACTACCTTTAAAAAAGCTTAAGTTTAAACCACAAGAAGGTAATATTAAGGTTGAGAAATGCACTAAGGAAAGGAAATTCTGATTTATGTTCAAAACATTGCCCTGAATTCACTCCATTGTGTAGAAATATTGAATAACAAAAGAATAAATGATCTTGCATACTATACATGCTGCAGTAGTAGGCAAAATGAGGTTAGTTAAGTATGGTGTTTCAACCTTAACTTCAATCTCCCTGCTTTTATGGATTTAAGCCTGACCATTAATGCACTTTTGTGATTTAATTTCCTTCACAATCATACTTAAATGCTTACCATGTCGTATAATGTTCAATAAAGCAAAGCAATGAAGCATAAAATATCAGGGCCTCTTACAAAGGTTAAAATGAAACTCTTATTAGGGCAAGAGTGAATAACACTTCAGTGCTAATTACCATGGTATAGCCAAAGCCCATAAACAGTGAAAAAGCTCATTAAGCTCTATTAAAATGTACGCTTAGAATTCATCTGGTCAGATAGATGAATAAAAATTAGTAGTTATTTTATCCCTTAATACCAACGTTTGTTTCTCAGCAGGGTGAATTCTCAAAGAGTTTGAATCACTGAAATAATGTGCAGTGAATGCAGTTTCCCTTGCCAACTTCAAATAAGAATAAAATACGGTATGTCGAATCCAGATAACTCAAAAAGCAAAAAAAAAAAAAAAAAAATCCCCTGATATTTTTATCTGGGCTTACAGAAAAAGGTGCTGGTGAATATATGTTTAATTAAAGAAATATTTGGTAAGTATATGGATAGGGCATAAAACCGAGTCAGGAGACCTGTAGTGGGTTATTTCCCCCCACCCCCCCCACCCCCCCAAGATTTGGGTAAATGGCTTATTTTATTTTATGTCACATATTCCCCTATCTATACAATGGAGCTAATGGAGCTTATCTAGCTTTGCACATCACTTTGAAATCTACAGAAGCAAAATATTCTAAAAATGCTAAGTATTATTAATTAATATCACTTCACTCTGTGGCTCAGTTTCCTTGAACAAAATGTGCTGCGGCAGTACAAATGCTGTATATTATTATTAATTCACATTCCTTAGTACTTTCAAAACCTATTTTCCCCTGATAGAAGGGCTATGGCCTAGGTCCTCTTCTTCCCATCCAAAATTTGCCAATGAGGATAATTTACAATAAAACTTCCACAATTTGGAGGTTCCAGAAAATCAGTCACATCTTCCCCTCTGTGAGAGAAGGCTTGCAGTGATACTGAAAGGACAGAGGTGCTTGATCTGGCAAAAGTGTAAGCCAAAGGTTTGTGGGAGAAAATGGTGAATTGTAGGCCAGATGTACAGATAGGCCACAATCCTGCAAATACTTATGCCCATACTTAACTTTACACAGTGAGTAGTCCATTGACTTGAGTGGAACTACTCACAGTGGGAAAAATTAATCATGTGCAAGCTTTGTAGCGTAAGGCCATAGTCTCTGCATACACTCCATTCCATCTCTTCCCCAAATACTAGTAGTACAGATGACTTCATTGCTATGCTGCCATTGTCTCTACTTGTTTGTGAAAACACTCATAATCACTTTAATGGGGGCTACAGAAAGTATCTAGGGAATTAATGCTGCATCTTACTCTGGAAGTGAACCTGCAGGGACTGCCTTGCTGCTTGTGTTCAGACACTGCAGTGTTCAGACAGTCCTATTTTTATCAGCATCAAAGTGTTAAAAATTAGCATGTCCCTCTTGCAGCAACACTACTGACTGAAAGCCCAATCCTACAAAGACTTACACACATGCTTAACTTTACTCACTGTGAGTAGTCCCATTGAAGTCAATATAAAATTAAACACATGCAAAAAATCTTTGCAGGATCATGGCCCATGCTGCCATTGGCTAACTCTAAATACCTGCCTCATACCCATCTTTCCAACACAAGAAAGTGTTAATGCATGGGGACAAGAGGGCAGAAGGTGTGCGGGCAGCATTACTTTTCTTGAAGCTAATCTCTTCCTGTATGTTGAATACTAGCCTGTCCCCGCCCGTTCAGAGTTAACGTGAAAGAGGTTCTGGGAACTTCCAGGTGCGGCACATTGTCCTTCCTTTCTATTAGCTCAAGGATGATACTTTCTGTGTGTTATTCCTCACAATGAGAAATAAATTATGTACCTTAAAGAAATAAACTTCACCACCAAATGTATAACAGAGTCAGACCCCTGGTGTCCTTTAGCTTCATGAAATACACATTACTTTTGCATTTTATAAAGGAAAAGAGTTACATACAGTATTCATGTAAGCTGTTTGACTTTAAAAAGCTCCTGTTTTGTCAATTATGTAAAAATTTAAAATACAGCTAGTACTATATGTAAGAACCAGTTTTTTTCTCCTTTTCTTTGTGTACAACAACAAAAACTATATAAATGTAACTATTAGTTGCATGTGCTTCAACATGAGAAAAAGTTCATAAACCTGGAGAAATTTTCAATTTTCAAGATTTCAGTGAAAGGAAGATGGAGTACTTGATCCTGCAGATTGCTGAGTAACTCCTGAAGGTGCCAAGTACTCTCATCTCTTACTGAAGACGACAGGATTGAAGACTTGGAATAAAGAGATGATGTTTAAAAATGAAGTCATTTTTAAGGTCACACAATTGAATGAACTGAGGTAATAAAATATGATTGTTTTGATTTAAAAAATAAACAAATTTTTACTTGATCCTGACTCATTTCAGAATCTCATGTTTCCAGTGATTTTTCCGCCAGGGAATATGATGCAGGATCAACTCCTGGCCACAGAATTATGCTACAACATTTACACTTCCAGGATTTTTTTTGTTTTTTCTTTTAAATTCTAGCCAACACAAGCAAAGAAAATGCAAGGAACCTCCTTTATGCTTTTGCCAATTAAATAGACAACAGGGCTCAAGCTAACCTGTTTTCATATTCTTAAATTTGGTAATTTAGATAAATAAGTATTAAATGTGGATATTTAATTCAGTCAACACCTATCCACCAATAGTTCACAATAAAAAAAAATCTTACAATTTCATGTTATTTGTTCTTCATGCAGAAACCACATTTTTTTGTTGATGAAGCTGTATTTGTTTAGAAGTGAGCAATAGCACCCTGTAGATTCACAGAGGAGTCTTTTATCGGAAACAGCCTTTAGGCCGCAGTTTGCAATCAGTGAATATTTATATTAGTAGCAGTTGCACCCGACAGTAATTATCTTATCACAGAGGAAAAGGTTAGAAAGAAGCTTCTCCACTGGACACCTGCCGTGTGAATAATTAAGTATCTGCATGGTTTCTTTCATTACTACATTCAATAATAGTTAAATACCAGGGAATCCAGACATAATCAGACATGATTTGATGAGATATGAAAAGAGACAGGAACAAAGAAAATTATTCTCTAAAAATACCCAAAAGAAATAGCAGATGTTTCTATAATATAGGTTTGTCACCTATTAGTTTCAGAATATATTTGAGCTATATGACCCAATGTGAATATGAGAGTTTAATAATAACTTACAATGTTCAGTACAATGAATGAATGAAGATAAAAAAATAAACGTAAGGACAAATTACCTTCTCTAAAAGCACGTAGTGAAATAGAGTTTAAAAAATATTTAAATCTGATTATATTTTAATATCAATCTAATATGTAGAAATAAAATGGAAAACATCATTTGAATTTGCTCACAGATCTCTTTTTTAGCTAAAGATACTTTTGCATAGTGATTCAGGAAAAAAGAGTTTGGCAATCAGAGGCAGTTACTTAGAAAGATTAAACATTGCCAGATGCCAATAAACTTTATGGGACAGGGTGGCCAAAAGTTTCAAACCTTGGTTTCAAAGATAGGATCCCAAATCCATATGTGGGAATCTAAATAGAAATGGCCTGATTTTCAGAGATGCCCACACACCATTAAAAGTCAGGACAAACTTTTATTTAAATGTTATTTATTTTATTTAGATTGGCTGTGCAATCTTAATTCTGCCCCTTTATGCATGTACATTATGATACAGCCATTATTATTTTTTCCTGCAGTACTCATGCACCATTCAGTGCATAGGATGGACTGTGCTCAAAGGATGAGGCTGTTGTTCAATATTTTTATCCTCACTCAATGAGCAGATGCAGACCCTGCCTTATTTATTGTACATAATCCAACATCTGCAATGTATAAATAATTAGTGATTTTCTCATGTTTTTTTCTAAAGCACTCATCACAGTAATATCTGCATGCCTCATAAATATTAATTTATCTTCACTGCACAAAAAGACAACATTGTTATTCCCATTTAACAGAAAGGGAAATGAGATAGAGACACTTCTGAGGCTGCACAGTGAATCAGTAGCAGACTGTGGTGTTTAGATGCTGCTTGTAATTATATGAACTGGGAGCACTGGCTGTTGGGAGTCTGAAAGAACAGGAAACAGGAAGGGGGTGGGGGGAGTTGAGGAGGCGGAGTGAGAGCTACCGAGGGTGCAGCAGCAGGTTGGTAAAGAGATTTCCACTTTAAAAATAAAGTTGAAGTTTGTTAGTACCTTGCCTGGTTGCTACAACACAGACTCCATATTAGAACTCACAATCAGGACTCCCGCCCCATGCTCAGTCCTCCAGACCACAATGCCTTACTGTCAGATGTGAGGCTCAACATCTTCAGTTTTCACTGATTTCTATTGCCACTGCGAGTAGTCAGCACTTCTGCAAATCAGGCCCCAGGTTTCAATTTGGGCACCAAAAAAAAAAAAAAAAAGTTCCACACACAATTAGATGCCATCATTTTGACTTAAATGAGTTGCTCGGGAAGACTAGCAAATGCAAGTTCTCCTACGTGATATTCATCAGCTTTACCACAAAATCATCTTTTCGCTTCCTGTAGATGTATGCCTTGTTTTTTTCACACCTATGAATCTATAGCAAATGAGTCAGGTACCCTACAAACTGCCTCATTCTCTTCACCACTCTGATTCATTTACTGAACACCATCCACTTTGTGCACAAAATGGCGATTTTCAAAAGTTTATATACTGTATCAGCCAAACCAGAATGGAATTTCATGGGACAAAGAAAAGGCACTTCTCTGGCCCAGGACTGTCTCTCTGCTGAATGTCAAAGACCTGGTGCCTTCAATGGAGGTGTTAGAGAATCTTTTATAATGGAAAGTGGTAGGGAACCTAAATATTAGCGTTGCTACCAGCTCCCTGTAATAAAGTGTCTTAGTACAGCTTATGCTTCTGTTTTAAGATAAAGCTAAAGGGGTAGAAGTCCAAATTTCATATTTCAATTAAATTAAGCAATCTTGTTTCCTGGGGAAAAATATCAGTCTCTTGCTGTGCAACAGAAACCAAGAAAAACAACAAAAAATGTGTTGTATCTAACAACCATTATACAACAGCTACACATCAAATACTTTTTGATTACCCACTTCAGGTTCTAAAAGTGGTCCATTAACCTTCAGCAGTCCTCCTACTATAATTAAGTAACAAAATGTCAGTATTTAAATCATACTTCCTTGGTGGTATAGCAATTTCACTGTCAACGTACAGTACCAATAAAAATGAAAGGTTTTGTTTTTGATTGCAATACCTATTATTAAATATATTTAAAATGTGTCAAGAGAATAGAATCAGATATGCTTTAAGTCATATGATCCTGTAACTGCCTTACTAAACAGATCTAAATATGATATAAATAGATCCAAACATGAGATTGAAAAAGAAAAAAAACAAGACTTAGATAAATATTTCTACCTATCTGTCAGTCATACTTACTGACAGATGTGAGGTTTACTGATAGCCTTCAAGAGAATTAGCTGCCTTTTCCAGTCAGAAACTGAGCTTGTATCAAACAAAGCACAACACTCTCCTCTTCATTTGGTAGAATGAATATCAATTCAGATATTCAGTTTTTTTCACTGAACACAGTACTGAAGATGAGATCAGCCATGATGATTCAAAGCAGAATTTTTCCATAAATAATGTACTTGAAATAATGGTGATCTTTGACCCAGCAGAGTCAAAATACAGCCTGTAAATAATAATGATTGAAATCATTAAGCAGTATTCCTTTCAAGAATGCCCAGACTCCTTAAATGCCCAGAGCATTAAAGGTATCTTCTAGATAATCACTTTTTAAAAACTGATAACAAAGATTATGTTGATAGTTGATAGTCAGGTTAGCTATTGTTACCGAGAGTGAATATGGTAACAGAGTGATGTACTGCTTGTACTAAAGTATGTGGTAAATGTCTGTGAGCAAGCCAAGTGTGCACTAGAAGTTTCCAAAAGCCACATCAGACAAAACCATAGACTCCTGAAGCTACAGAATTATGCCTTCTTATAAGAAAGATGACTGAGTCTGAGAGCATTACTAAACAATACAAAAACACATGATGTCAGAAACAGAACTATGCAAATGCTAGAGCATTCTCTTTCTTGTGTACTGAAGCTGTGTTACAATTACAAGCTATCACTTTATTTGTAAAGCATTTCCAGTTCCTGCTTGCAGGCTAGAGTTCTCTGTAGTAGGGAAGCATAAGATCAGAGTCAGGCTGCAAAAAGCCAGCTTAGATAAATAAAGTGGGTTTAGTTGTACCTTGCTGTTTTAGGGAGAAGCCTGCTTTCTCTCTGCCTTGGAGTTCTTGTTATCATTCTGAGTGCTAAGACATAAAATAGCATTAGACTTCAACCTTTCATCAAGGGCATTTAATATTTTTATCCAACTTTTATATGCTATGAACAGAATATGGTTCATGAGCTGAACTGTACAGGTTTGGAATGCGGGATGGGAAGGAAATCAAACCCAGCAGACACATTTGAAAGTTCAAGTTAAACTAATCTCACTTTACTCCCAATATAGACAGTTAAGGGAGGTCTTCAGGGATTGCAGATTGTATCTGTGAACAGCCTCGTCCACTATTCGTGAAGTTTTTGCAAACCTAGGCTGAGATTCACAAAATGCCTCAAGACTTTAATCAAGGCTGGACTCAAAGCTCAGTGCAAATAATTTGCATAACTCCAAGCAGAACAGTGAATTGCTACTGCAAGCTAAACTTGTAAAATATGTCAGTTTTAGCAACATGGACATATTCTTATTGCTAAGAGAAGCCTGCACATAGCAACAGAAACAGATGATTATGCAAGGCTCAGTACCACTAGCGGTATACAATACTTTGCATGGAAAGAAGGAAATTAAAAGGATTTGCAACAGTTTATGGATTAATTTGAGAGGTACTATGATTTTAGTGAAAATGATAATTGAGAGACATTTAGGTTTCTTTATCTGAAAATAAGGACAACTCAAGCTAGCTGATCCATACATGACTAAATTAAAGCTAAAATAGGTGAATTATACAAAATATTTTGTAGAACAGAAAAGGGCCAGGCAAAAAGCACACTGTTTTGAAAGCTGTTTTAGCCTTATTCCAAATAATAGGTACTTTGTATCTGATGCTGGAAGGTTCTGAGTGCCTTGTACAACATGCTAAGCGTGTCCAGTTCCTTTGAAGTCAATGAATGCTGAGGGTAGGTCCAGCATTCATTTTACTACCACTGGCTCGGGATTCTTGAATAGGGAAATGTGTTTTTATTGTTGTTTGTTTGTTTTTAATTAAACTGTTTTTTTAAAGTACTGTGTGATCTCAGATTAACCAATAAATGTCACTGCTTGGTTCAAAATGATTGTTTACATTATAGACAGTCATAACATATAATTTCTGTGTTTATTAGTAAACATTTAAATACATGAAATGATTTTTTCCACAAAGAAACGCAGAAAAAAGATCCTGATAGTTGGGCCATGTACAACGTTGGTCTTTAATATTATTAATATTTTAAAATGTATTAAGTATATACATGTAAATGAGCTAGTCATGTATTATGGATAACATATTCATGGCCATCTAATATCTTACAAAAAAGAGTCATATGCACCTCAAAAAACCTTCTCTCAAAGAACTTTATTTATAGAATTGTGTTTTCATAATTTTCATTAGCTGATTCTCTGAATTTAAAGATATGTACTCTTGTTTTGGCAGCGAGAAGTACAGATGACATAAGTGCAGTTCCTTTTAATGTCCTTCTTCCCATTTTCAAAAATGGTCTCTAATTTGAGGTGCTTTAATTCTGAATGCCCAACATGGTACTTAAGGCCTGATTTTCACAGTTCCTGAGCACCTACAATTCCCGTTGCACATAACAAGAGGTGTAGGTGCTAAGTACTGCTGAAAATCAAGCCCAAAGTGTCTCAAGTTGAACACCTAAAGTTTGAGACACACAGAATCTAAAGGGTGCTCTAGAAATGTCCTGTGTAAATGTACCAGTCTCATCTTTGCAATTCTATATTCAGACACAAAACAAGAGTAAATATCTTAAAGCTCAGAGAACCAAGCACTTCACAATGATTAAAATATAATTATAAAATGTTAAAACAGTGAAATTCTCGGACAATTCCAACCCTTCATATGTGAAAAATTCCTCTCTCAATTTCCACCATAAAAAATCTACACATGGATGAAATGGTCACTCAGAAAAGCAGTGGTGTTGGGGAATTCAGAGTGGAACTGAAAATCAAGCTTATAACAGGAAACTAGTTGCAATCTTATGAATGGTGGGACTAGAATCAGTCCATAATTGTTATTTTGCAATCCATTTGCATTATCAGTAGAAGCATCATCTAATGAATTATGGTGCCAACTGCATTTGCATCAGGATCTCTAAACAAGAAAGAAAACAGTTACATCACAGAAGAGAATAGATGCTGACAATTGTGATTAATCGTACTAAGTTTCATAAAGTACATGCATTCTGATGTACGTGCACATGGCCAAAATGAGCCCTGAGACATCTGCACTCAGAAGTCCGTGATTTCAATTGGAGATGCGTTCATATGTTGATATAGAATTTGATCCTTTGATTTTAGCACTTTCTCAATTTAATGCATAGATGATGAAACTAGGGGTGGTGGAGGTGCTGCTGCACCCCCAGGCTTGAAGTCGTTTCCATTATACATAGGGATTGAAGTTTGTCTCAGTGGCTCTCAGCACCCCCACTATATAAATTGTTCCAGCACTCCTAATTTAATGTATGATGCTGAAACTGTAACAAATATTATATTAATGTGGAATCAGAGATGTTACTACACCCTGGGTATAGTATAGCTGTAACCATGCAAAAACAGTATCCCGAAGCAATACTGATAAAAAATAAGTCCATGTAGGAAGTATATTCTTCCTACTACCAGAAAACTGAAAAAAAGGAAATGTTTTGTTGAACAGACAGAGTGACAGTTCTGAGTTAACTTAAACAATTATGCAAAAGTGACCTAAAGAGAAAGCAGAAGTAGACCCCAAACTGAGATCATACTTGCCATTTCTGGAAGACATAAATGATGAGAATGACCTTTTGTTAATGGAAAAAGAACAAAATGTGATCATTTCAGCAGTGGAAATAGGAAACTTGCTAAAATATGCAGAGAAATCCTCTACAAGCTTAGATATTGACAAAACTGAAAAGGAAGAGAGCCATGTTTTACTGGCCAAATATGAGCAGCAAGATATCAAACATGATAGTTTCCTGTGATACGTGTAAATTATTCAAAATCATGGAGTCTCAGAGACCATGACAAAGCTTTTGAATGTGACAAAAGCAATTTTCTATTATTACTTTAGATTCTGTAGATTACTACTGTGAATTTATGGAGATTTTTTTTAAAAAAAAGATACAAACAGTTGATCAGAGATTAGCCATATAAAGCATTCAAAGTCACAGCATGCAAGGGATGGCATAAGACAAATTCTTACCACTAACAGTTGTACCCTTCATGGTCAAGCATGGACTTTCAGACATTTACAGATACTGGTATCCAAACACTACATCACCCAGAGAGAGAGAGAGAGAGAGAGAGAGCTCTTCTGACTGTGAAAGACTATTAAGGAAAGCCTGGAGATTTTATGGGTATTTTGGAAATGCCGGCACTCTGTGTCCACTTATTATTTTTAATTAGGAGCTCAGGATTGGGATGGTGGGTAAGGGTGCAGTGAGGCCATTCTCTGAAAATAAACTGTGGATGGTGCCTTTCTGTAAAATATTTATGCAGCAGAACACAGCATGGAGAGTGCAATATAAAGCCATTACTGTCAGAACAATAATTCTTACAAAATTACTTATTTTTTCCAACAAAGTTTTAAAAATAATTAACCTTTAGACTGGTGAAGATGAGCACATCAATCTTTAGTGTTCTTCACAGAGGCACTGAGAAGGAATACATTCATCTTACCACCCCCTACTTCTCTCTGACTTCCAACAGCATCCTTCTTTTCCCCTCCCCCTAAACAGAGTAAGATGCCTTCCAGCTCCTCATCCCCCATTAAGAGAGATCATACCCCCTCACCTGCTTCACACTTACTTCACTTTGCCACTAATTGATGTTTCCATCCATGCTAGTTTTTTTTCCCATTCTCATCCTCAGTGAGACTTGGCTCTTCCTGGAGAGTTTTCCCCAAAGTAAAAAAGAAAGATGAGATGCCGTAGTTAGTTGCCGCAGGGTTTTTTTTTTTTTTTTTTTTGTGACTTAACAGAGGTGTCTTAGCATTTTTAATTTTTGGGGGGGCAGTGTGGCAGTTATTGACAGATGAGGAACTTTATGAACTATATAACAGCTACCTGTTCAGTTGGCTGGCAGCATTTTGTAAGCCTTTTGGCCACACATCAAAATAGTGACCCTGTTGGGCCCAGTAAGGACTGTTTTTTAAGGAGATTCCTGGGATATTTAAGGCTGCTTTGGCTGCTTTTTCAAACAGTTCATATGCCCCTAAGGGGGCATTCCATCCTTCTGATTGGGTACAAGTGGGGGCGTTTTTAATTATGCCATTTAAATTACACTTGCCATAGGGACCACTACAAACCCACCATTGGCTTGCTACATTGGAGATATTAACTGGACGGCAAGTTATATTTCCAAATCCTTTTTTTGTGGTAAGATTATTTGTAAGGGTTTTCCTAAAAGGGGAGGAACCATTACACCCACACTGTTGGCCTCCCCTTTTGGTCTTTATTCAATACCCATCAGCCCACTGTGTAATAACACAGGAGCTTTTTTCCACAGGATGCCCATAGTGATTAGATTGGTTTTGGGTAAAACATAACACTTCCTTAGTAAGTACTGCAACTGAATACTTTTGGTCCTGATAGGTGGCTTGCTATAAAGAGGTCTTATTTCAGAACGGCGAGTTCGTTCTTTCCTGCTCTTTGGTGGCAGCTAATTTTGCTAGGGTCAAGGGCAGCATGTCAAGGGGCATTCCCGTTTTGGGGGACAGTGGAGTCGGAGCACATACGCAGCAATCAGTCTGGTTTGTTAAAGTAGCAACATGGTGCGCAAGAAAAACAAAGGAGTTATGCTCCCGATATGCACAGTTTGGAAATAACAATACAGAGAATAACAATGTTACCCAATTAATTATTACCAGAGTCTTTTTAACCCAGGGTTTTCAGTACCTGGGTGGGCCCACTATTTGTGTTTTTTAAACAGTAGCTTTAGCCCGAGATCGTCACTAGATGAGGAGTCAGCAGGTTGGACAGTCCACTGTTCTGCTGACGAGGGGGTGGGTACTGCCTTCAGACGAGAGTGATGGATCCAGTTTTTGTGTCCCTTGATCTTTGACGCTGTATGGGAGATCAGCAGGATGGTATAGGGTTCTTTCCACTTTTCCTGGAGAGGCTCGTCTTTCCAGGTACGAACAAACATGGAGTTACCGGGCTGTAAGGAGTGGACGGGAGAGTCCAAGGGGAGAGGCTGGGAATCCTTGATATACCTGTGAAGAGACAAGAAAACAGCAGACAGGGGACACATATACTGTGACAAAAAATCATTACCCAACTCATATTCCCCTGACAGAACCGGGGTGCCATTTATAGGCCATGCCCTTCCAAACATAATTTTAAAGGGACTAAGCCCTAATTTACCCTTAGGGAGAACGCGGATACGAAGTAGGACAAGGGGCAAAGCATCAGGCCATCGCAGTGAGGCTTCTTGGCACACTTTTGAAAGATGCCGTTTAAGGGTCTGATTGGTACGCTCCACTACACCACTGGCTTGCGGTCTCCAGGGCGTATGGAGTTTTCAGGGGATTTGTAAGGCATGTGAGATGCTTTGAACGATTTTTTCCATAATCAGATTCCATTCACAGGGGGAGTCCAAAGCGAGGAATGATCTCCTTAACAAACTTGAGGGCCACTGTTCTGGCAGTGCAATTACGGCATGGGAAGGCTTTTGGCCATTCGCTGAACCGATCCACTATGACAAGGAGATATTTGAACCCTTGGGTCCAGGGAAACTCAGTAAAGTTTATTTGCCACACTCGTCCGGGGCCCGGAGCGGGTTTTAGGGCAGCTGGTGGCACAGGATGCCCTGGTCAGGGGTTATTTTTTTGGCAGACTAAGCAGTTCGCTTATACCTGGGCAGCCAGGGGTTGGAGTCCGGAAGTGATAAAGTATTTTCCCATTAGCTGGATAAGTGCTTTCCTGCCAGCATGAGTGGTTTGATGTAGTTTGTGCAGCACTGGCCAGATCAGGCCCTTTGGTAAGAGGACTTTCCCTTTTAGGGAATGGAGCCATCCCTCCTTTTTCCAGAGACCGAGTTTGTCAGTTAGCTGTCTCTCCTCCCCAGAGTACTGAGGGGTTGGAAGCTCCCCTACTGATGGGATAAGGGCATGCATATGGGCGTTCTCAGTCTGAGGGGATGGCAGGGTGGCAGCATGCTTAGCCACTCTATCTGCCCGGGCGTTACCTCTGGCCACATCTTGATCCTCCCTTTGATGGGCTTTACAGTGTACCACCGCCACTTCCGAGGGAAGTTGTACGGCTTCTAGGAGCCGGAGGATTTGGAGCCCATACTTGACTGGGGAGCCTTGGGCTGTTAGCATTTCCCTTTGCTTCCATAGGCCAGCATGAGCATGTAGCACACCAAAAGTATACTTTGAATCAGTAAAAATGTTGACCCGCTTTCCTTTTGACAGTTCAAGTGCACGGGTCAGGGCTATGAGTTCGGCAAGCTGGGCAGAGGTCCCAGGAGGCAAACCCTCAGCTTCCACAGTGTCATGGAGGGTTACAACAGCATAACCCGCCCTCCTTTGCCCATTTATTACAGTACTGCTACCATTAGTGTACCACTCATAATCTGCATTAGGGAGGGGTACATCCTTTAAATCTGGACGGCTGGAGTACTGGGCATCTATGATCTTTAAACAGTCATGTTTCTGTTCCTCTGTTTCTGGCAAGAGGGTGGCTAGGTTAAGGGAGGGGCAAGGCTGTAAGGTGACTTCAGAGTTTTCTAACAGCTTAGCCTGGTACCGAGCAATTCGAGCCTGGGTGAGCCAAAGCCCTCCCTTTGCATTCAATAAGGCTTGGACCATATGGGGAGTATAGATTTGCATAGAATCATAGAATCATAGAATATAAGGGTTGGAAGGGACCCCAGAAGGTCATCTAGTCCAACCCCCTGCTCGAAGCAGGACCAATTCCCAGTTAAATCATCCCAGCCAGGGCTTTGTCAAGCCTGACCTTAAAAACCTCTAAGGAAGGAGATTCTACCACCTCCCTAGGTAACGCATTCCAGTGTTTCACCACCCTCTTAGTGAAAAAGTTTTTCCTAATATCCAATCTAAACCTCCCCCACTGCAGCTTGAGACCATTACTCCTCGTTCTGTCATCTGATACCATTGAGAACAGTCTAGAGCCATCCTCTTTGGAACCCCCTTTCAGGTAGTTGAAAGCAGCTATCAAATCCCCCCTCATTCTTCTCTTCTGCAGGCTAAACAATCCCAGCTCCCTCAGCCTCTCCTCATAACTCATGTGTTCTAGACCCCTAATCATTTTTGTTGCCCTTCGCTGGACTCTCTCCAATTTATCCACATCCTTCTTGAAGTGTGGGGCCCAAAACTGGACACAGTACTCCAGATGAGGCCTCACCAATGTCGAATAGAGGGGAACGATCACGTCCCTCGATCTGCTCGCTATGCCCCTACTTATACATCCCAAAATGCCATTGGCCTTCTTGGCAACAAGGGCACACTGCTGACTCATATCCAGCTTCTCGTCCACTGTCACCCCTAGGTCCTTTTCCGCAGAACTGCTGCCTAGCCATTCGGTCCCTAGTCTGTAGCTGTGCATTGGGTTCTTCCGTCCTAAGTGCAGGACCCTGCACTTATCCTTATTGAACCTCATCAGATTTCTTTTGGCCCAATCCTCCAATTTGTCTAGGTCCTTCTGTATCCTATCCCTCCCCTCCAGCGTATCTACCACTCCTCCCAGTTTAGTATCATCCGCAAATTTGCTGAGAGTGCAATCCACACTATCCTCCAGATCATTTATGAAGATATTGAACAAAACCGGCCCCAGGACCGACCCTTGGGGCACTCCACTTGATACCGGCTGCCAACTAGACATGGAGCCATTGATCACTACCCGTTGAGCCCGACAATCTAGCCAGCTTTCTACCCACCTTGTAGTGCATTCATCCAGCCCATACTTCCTTAACTTGCTGACAAGAATACTGTGGGAGACCGTGTCAAAAGCTTTGCTAAAGTCAAGAAACAATACATCCACTGCTTTCCCTTCATCCACAGAACCAGTAATCTCATCATAGAAGGCGATTAGATTAGTCAGGCATGACCTTCCCTTGGTGAATCCATGCTGGCTGTTCCTGATCACTTTCCTCTCATACAAGTGCTTCAGAATTGATTCTTTGAGGACCTGCTCCATGATTTTTCCAGGGACTGAAGTGAGGCTGACTGGCCTGTAGTTCCCAGGATCCTCCTTCTTCCCTTTTTTAAAGATTAGCCTTTTTCCAGTCATCCGGGACTTCCCCGGTTCGCCACGAGTTTTCAAAGATAATGGCCAATGGCTCTGCAATCACAGCCGCCAGTTCCTTCAGCACTCTCGGATGCAACTCGTCCGGCCCCATGGACTTGTGCACGTCCAGCTTTTCTAAATAGTCCCTAACCACCTCTATCTCCACAGAGGGCTGTCCATCTCTTCCCCATTTTGTGATGCCCAGCGTAGCAGTCTGGGAGCTGACCTTGTTAGTAAAAACAGAGGCAAAAAAAGCATTGAGTACATTAGCTTTTTCCACATCCTCTGTCACTAGTTTGCCTCCCTCATTCAGTAAGGGGCCCACACATTCCTTGGCTTTCTTCTTGTTGCCAACATACCTGAAGAAACCCTTCTTGTTACTCTTGACATCTCTGGCTAGCTGCAGCTCCAGGTGCGATTTGGCCCTCCTGATAACATTCCTACATGCCCGAGCAATATTTTTATACTCTTCCCTGGTCATATGTCCAACCTTCCACTTCTTGTAAGCTTCTTTTTTATGTTTAAGATCCGCTAAGATTTCACCATTAAGCCAAGCTGGTCGCCTGCCATATTTACTATTCTTTCGACTCATTGGGATGGTTTGTCCCTGTAACCTCAACAGGGATTCCTTGAAATACAGCCAGCTCTCCTGGACTCCTTTCCCCTTCAAGTTAGTCCTCCAGGGGATCCTGGCCATCCGTTCCCTGAGGGAGTCGAAGTCTGCTTTCCTGCAGTCTGCATAACCCCTTTCAATGTTAGCTTCTCGGCTTCCTCAAGCACTAGGGCAGTAGCTGCGACCACCCGTAAAGATGCCGGTGAGCCCTTTGCAACCTGATTCAGTTGCTTAGAAAAATAAGCCACGGGAAGTCTTCATGCTCCTAACAGCTGTGTGAGCACTCCTAGGGCCACCCCCTTTCGTTCATGTACATACAACTGAAACGGCTTAGAGAGATCCGGCAGGCCCAGAGCCGGGGCTTCCATCAATTTTCTTTTCAGGATTTTAAATGCCCTGTCAGCCTCTGGGGTTCAATAGAAGGGGTCATGATCCACCCCTTTTACACAGTCGTAAAGGGGTTTAGCCCACAGTTCAAACTCTGGGATCCATATCCTGCAAAAGCCTGCCATACCCAGAAATGCCCTGAGCCGCTTACGATTACTTAGGGTAGGAACTTGACAGATACCTTCCTTTCTTTTTTTTTTTTTTTGTCACTTGAATGCTGACACTCCCCTTGCCTTAGCTGTAACCTGATTCCTTTACCTCAGACAACAGGGTTCGCAGGAGGATATTCTTTTTTTTTTGTCACTTGAACGCTGACACTCCCCTTGCCTTAGCTGTAACCTGATTCCTTTACCTCAGACAACAGGGTTCTCAGGAGGATATTACAGTCGTCTTAATCCGGCTTGTGACTACTGAGGAACCCCTCAAAGACTGAAATAAACCTGCTTGGGTTTGTTGAGAATTCTCCAGCCTGTGTTTTAAAAGCTGCTAAGTCTATTGGTTTGAATGGCACATGGGTGTAAACTTGCATAGTGGTAGCCTGACGTCCATTTGCCCCTGGGCAAGCCACAACAGTCTCGGTAAGCAAAGGATAGAGTCCCACCGAGGGGGCAATTTTTGTAACCTGAGGCATCCTACCCATATAAGGTGGGGGTGTGGGGGCCAAAGGGGACACCGGCTCTGCCATTACAGTGGGGGTGGGGTCTGGGGACTAACATTAGCTACTACCGAACCAGTCGGAGTCAAATTACAACTTTGCAGAATTACAGCTTTATTCTATTTTTTAAAGCCATAAACACTTGTGCATACAAATGTTCATTCCATTTACCCATTCACTGACAAAACAAAACTAATTGGAGGATTGTGTTGTAATTAATTGACCCTCCTGGTGGCCACCACTCCTGGTCCTCTAGTTGATATTGAGGCCAGTCAACTGTACAGAATTGTTTTAATTGGCTCTTAGTCGTCGGATCCGCACCAAATACCTTCCAGTTTTCTAGAATGCATTTCTAGAATACACTGTGCCCTAACCCCCGAGCTCTGTTTCTGTCCCATACCTACAGGGTAACTCTGGGCGTCCCCAGGTTCCAACAGAGCATACAATTTGGATTTTAAAAGGTTCCTACCTTATCCAAGGGACCAGTTCTTCACCGTCGCCTGCAGCTGCTCCTCCCCCATGTCTAAGGGACCGGTTCCTCACCGTCGTCCACAACTGCTTCTCCACTATATGAGTGCGTTGCACCGTTGTGCCCTCCGGGGTCGATCAAATCGCATCTCCTCCGAGGCCCCCGATGAACTCACCGGTGCGCGCTGGGCATCGGTTTTCTCCGCAATCCTCGACCTCCAGGAGGGGTCCGGGCAAGGCTAAATAGCAGCCTCATGGCCCACCCAGGGACACCAAAAGCTGTTGCTGGCACCCAGTGCCGAGAGGCTAAACAACAGCTGGAGTTGGTTCGCTACCCGGTGTGCTACACCCAATAATTACAACAGGGTGGAGAAGCAGAAAAGTTTATTTGCAGCTGCAAAAAGGTACAGGGAGAATAAAATCTCAAATCCTGCGCACAGATCAGGAAGTTACACAGGTTTTTATATATCCTTTTTTCCAGCATACTTATTTAATAGCAAGCTGCCCTAAGTATCCATATAGCCAGCCAATTCAGTTTCCAGCTAGTTTTCTTGTTTTTTGTATCATTTGTTAAACCATACATAAAGCTGCTTTATTCAGCATTTTTCTTTCATATTTGCCCTGTTTGGCCTTGTTTAGTTTCAGGCAGTCTGACTCTGCAACATATTGTTGCAGATTCTTAGCATAACTGCTGTGAGTGCCTTCAGGCGGGGGGGGGGGGGGGGGCAAGGACACTTGGGCTAATACGCAGAGCTGCTGCGAGTGCCTCCAGGCAGGGGGGCCAAGGACACCTGGGCGTAGTGCGAGGGGGCTTTATTGACACTCGTGGTTTTCCATCCCCTTGAGTTACCTAATGGCCATGCCCCAGTGTCCCCAACATTGGAACACAGAGGAAACAATGATGAAGGGGAATGAGAAGAGTGAAAGAGGAGAGATGCTGGAGGAAAGAAATATAAGATATATCCTGATGGGAAATGTTTAGCTAAATCTATCATGTCTCAGCCTAAGGCATCTACAAAACTGAAGTACAGTAGTAACCTGGTGGAAATAGTTTTTATTTTGAGATTTCTAGTAATTCCCTCATCCATTCAGACCAAAAATGTTCAAAACCAGCCTCTCCCATGATATTTCGGTGCTTTTGACCGTGGCTTGAACCTGGAAAGCCGGGGTGCATGCAAATGTAAAAAAGTTAACAGATATTTATCAAACACT
Source organism: Caretta caretta (assembly GCF_965140235.1). Lineage (NCBI taxonomy): Eukaryota > Metazoa > Chordata > Testudines > Cheloniidae > Caretta > Caretta caretta. The sequence goes on along the minus strand of NC_134206.1, from coordinate 71,634,860 downwards.
AATATTTGGTTCAGGCTCAGTTCACATTTTGGATTATGGTTTGTATCAGGTCTTATTATTTCCTAAAATGGTTCACCCATTCCAAATTATGCACCAGTCATTTGTGGAATAGGCTTATTGGTCCTGATCCAAAGCACATCTTTGTATGTGGATCAGGCCCTGGGTCAGAATTTCTAATTGCGGGAAAAGTCTCAGTATCCATCCCTTCATATGCGTGCTGTAGCTGTGTAGCCAGTTACTACTGCATTCCCAATAGGCTGACTCACTGCACCAATTTGTAACTGACTAGTTAGGCCCAGATTTTCAGAAGAGCTCACTTCCCAATAGCTCCATTGAAAAATGTTAAGCACTTTTGAAATTTGGGCACTTCACTTAGGTGCCTAAATGACAGCTGAGCCTTTATAAAAAAAATTAGCTTTTAAATTGTAATCTCAAAAAGCCTAGCTTCTAAGAAGTAGATCAGTTCTTAGTTAGGGTTACCATACATCCATATTTTCCCGGACATGTCCGGCTTTTTGGTTCTGAAATCGCCATCTGGGAGGAATTTTTAAATATCTAAAAAGTCCGGGATTTTGCCATTATTATTTTTCCCCAAAGAAGAGTTGATTATTTAAGAAAGAGAGTGAATATTGATCATTCGAGAAAAAAAGTGAATGTTGATCACTCAAGAGAGTGCCCGCTTTTTCCGCCTAGCTCCCAGCGCTTGTGCTGCAAAACAGCTCTTTTGTGCTGCTGGGAGGGAGGGGGGAGGAGGGGGTATGTGGTGTACTCAGGGGAGGAGGCAGGGCCAGGGCAGGGATTTTGGGTAGGGGTCCAATGGGGCAGGGAGGGGGCGGAGTTGGGGTGGGGACTTTGGGGAAGGGGCTGGAATGGGGGCGGGGAAGGGGTGGAGTTGGCGTGGGGCCAGGGGCGTGGGGGTGCGAGCAAATACTCCCCCTTCCACCCCCCCGTGGAGTGTCCTCTTTTTTGAATGTTCAAATGTGGTAACCCTATTCTTAGTTTAAAGATCCATTGTGGCAATCCAGGAAGAAACTGTCCCTATAAGCAGCAAACAGAAAATCAGAGAGATTACCTGTACTACACTGAGATAGATTTTATGGTATATAGTGCTTTACTTTATTTGCAGAGGAAATGAATTACTAAGTTTTATTAATTTCAGCATTTGTGCAATGCTTTTAAATTAATTGATATAGTAATTGTGTTTAACTTCTGTTTTTAACTACCTTTTAAGTGCCATATGTGCAGTATTACATGTCATAAACTGTTGGAGTTATGACATAATAAATATCAACCAAATAAAATAAAATTATTTTTAAATTTGTACATGGAAATTGAAGAGCTGTACATGTTCATCTGGATTACTAGGGTACCAAAGAGAAAAGAGAGAAAAGGCCAAAAAAATATAGACAGGGAGGAAAAAGTGGGGAATGGAAAATAAAATCAAGGAAATATACAACTTCAAGAAATGTTAACTATTATATAATTTATTCATATTCTTGAACTCTGGATTAAGATTTAGAGCTGCCCTCCACATTCTGAAAGTTCAGCTCTGGAGTCTTGGTTCAGGCTAATCTCTAGTCCTTATGTATATTTCTCTGTTAGCAGTCAGAAAATTGCTAAATGTTACTTCTGTAGGGACTTTAACACAAAGCTGAACTGTACAATGTATTTAAAAAAGAAGGTTGTGTGTACATTGGAAATTTTTGCTCTGTGGTAACTGCCAGTCCAACCTCCCAGTGCAAATTCATTGCACCTATGTAAAATGTGGCTTGCAGCTGTGTGACTTGCCTTTAGGTAAAGTGCAACTTTGCAGTGAATTTTTGCTAACGAATAGCTGCAAAAATGAAAAAATAACAAAAGTAGACTAGCCTTACATGTAGAAGTAGGTGTGAAATGTCCCCAAATAACCAATGCATGTTTTTCTGCAACAGGCAAGAACAGGGCTTATATTGCAGAAACATACATTCCTAAGAGGTGCTAGGCACAGAGCACTCTCATAAACACATTCCAGAAGGGTGGTACCAAAACACCTCAATACCAACACACTCCCTAAAGATAACAGGAACATGCTGACCCATCATAAATATAAGGCCAGAATGACAATGTAATGGATAGAGATGTAGAAAGTGATGTGTGGTAACTGGCTATGTCAGAGGATGTCAACTAACTATGTCAGAGGGGCAGTACATAACTTGTTTGCACTGATGTATAAAATGGAGTCTCAGAGGGAGTATCTTTGGCCAGCCAATGGGGGAATGGAAAGTACCGCCATTCATTGAGCTGCATCCATTGTAATGGTCATACATGTGTTAGTGGTCATATAGAGCCTGCGGGATCCTAGGACCCATGCCTCATTGACAATAAACTTGGCTGGGTGCCTTCATTCCTTAATGGATCTTGTGATCATTGAGCAGTTTGCTTGAGGTCTGCTGTGACAACTGCTTGTGCAGAACTCGGACAGCACACAGGGAGAACACACACACGCATCCATGGATTTTTATGCATTTATGCATCCCAGGATTGCATTAGCTCTTTCAGCCACAGGGTCACATCTGAGAGCTCATGTTCAATTGATTATCCACACAATCTCCACATCTTTTTGGGGAGGCACTACTTCCCAGGATAGAATCCCATATCCTGTAAGTACAGCCAACATTCTTTGTTCTCAGTTGTATTCATTTACGTTTAACTGTATTAATATGCATATTGTTTGCTTGTGCCCAGTTTACCAAGTAATCTGAATCACTGTGAATCAGTGACCTGCCCTCTTCATTAATTTAATTATCCTTCCAGTTTTGTGTCATCTGCAAAATTTATCAATGACGATCTTATGTTTTCTTCCAGGGTATTAATAAAGATGTTGAATAACATAGAGCAAAGAACCGATCCCTGTGGGATCCCACTAGAAACATACCAGATTGATGATGATTCCCCATTTACAGTTACATTTTGAGACCCATCATTTAGCTAGTTTTGAATCTATTTAATTTGTGCCATGTTTGTTTAATATCATTCTAGTGTTTTAATAAAAATGTTGTGTGGTACTAAGTCAAATCCCTTTCAGAAGTCTGAGAATATTATGTCAACATTACTCTCTTTATCAACCAAACTTGTAATCTCATAAAAAAAAGTTAGATTGACAGGATCTATTTTCCATAAACCCATGTTCATTTGCATTAATGACATTACCCTCCTTTTATTCTTTATTAACTGAGTCCAGTGTCAGCCACTCTATTATATTTCCTGAGATAGACGTGAGCCTGACAGGCCGACAGTTATTCAGGTGATCCCATTTACCATTTTTAAAAATTGGCACAACTTTAGCTTTCTTCCAGTCTTCTTGAACAAGTGCTCCAAAACCTATTGAAAAATCATATTAATGGTCCAGTGAGCTCCTCAGCCAGCTTTTTCTAATACTCTTGAATTAAAGTTATCTGGACCTGCTAATTTAAAAAAATGTCTAACTTTAGCAGCTTCCATTTAACATCCTACAGAGATACTAGTGGAATGGATGAGACTGCATCATCTTTTTTTCCCCAAATACACAACAGAAATATTTATTGAACACTTCTGTTTTTTTTTTTTCTGCATTATTGATCATTCTAGCATTTTGAACTGGTAATGGACCAATACCATTGTCGGGATTATTTTTGTTCATAATATATATTTAAAAATTAGACAAAACTTATTATTGTCCTTAGCTTTGGTGGCCATAGATTTGTCCTTATGCCTCTTGGCTTATGGGGGGAGGGATAGCTCAGTGTCTTGAGCATTGGCCTGCTAAACCTAGGGTTGTGAGTTCAATCCTTGAGGGGGCCATTTAGGGATCTGGAGCAAAAATTGGGGAATGGTCTTGTGTTGAGCAGGGGGTTGGAGTAGATGACCTCCTGAGGTCCCTTCCAACCTTGATATTCTATGATTCCCATATCAGTTTTCTACAATTCCTAACTTCTGATTCATATTCATGACTGTCAACTTTCCCTTTCTTCCATTTGTTTCAATATTACTGCAGTCTTTACTTCCCATCTAAAGTAAGTTGTTTTTTAACCAGCACAGCCTTCTTCTGAAATTGTGGGATTGCATCTTTTGGGGCATCTAATAAAGTGTTATTAAAGCATTCCTAATTGTAATTCACTTTTTTCCTGATTGCATTCTTCCTCCCAGCTGATTTGGCTCATAAATTGTTTTTTCAGCTTTGTGAAATTGGCCCTATTAAAGCACCAAGTATATGTATTACTAGTCTGGACTTTATTCTTCTTGAACATTATAAATATCATTAAGTTCTGATCACTTTTCTATAAGCTACCATTAACTTTTTTAGTTTCTGTAACCAGTTCCTCTTTAACTGTTAGGACAGTGTCTAACATAGAATTCCCCTGTGTCAGCTGCAGCACTTTCTGAGTTAGGAAATTGTCATTTCTCATGTTCAGAAATTCTAAGGATCTTTTACTACTGGAAGCATGAGACCTCCATCATGTCACTCAAATTCAAGTCCCCCATGATCGTATTTTCTTTCCCCCTACAAGGTTAGATAAGTGTGTAGGGAAATAGTTATCCTGTTCCCTAGTGTGATTTGGTGGTTTGTAGGAGACAGTAACTAGTACTCAATCTTGTGCTTTATCTCTTAGGATCCATAAGCATTCAATGTAATTTTATATCAGCTATTCGAAAATAGGTAATGGCTTTTTTTTATGTAGCATGCCACTCCCTTCCCCCTTTGTCTACTCGATCCTTCCTAAATAGGTTATAACCATTGATTTTACCATTCATTGTGCAAATCATCCCACCACATTTCAGTGACTGAATTTATTGAATTGAATTTATGATCATAAGTGAATAATTCGAATTCCTCTTATTTCCCAGGCTCCTAGCATTAATGTAAAGGCAATCCAGAAATTTATTTTCTTTGTGTCCTTTAGTTTACTGATTATTTTTTTCCCCAACATCTTGATTTTGTGCTGAGTGCTAATATCTTCCTTCTTTTACCCTCTCCTTTTGCTATTCATTTAATCCCCTCCTGATTACTTTTGGCAGCCTGTCCCCAAGAATATTACCCCCCCCTTCTTCTGAGGTAGAGGCTACACAAACTATACAGCCCCCTCTCCCGCATAGAAGAGGAATGGTGAAGGTTTTGGAGAAAGAGTTTTGATATTTCCTTTCTCCCATCCCATGTCAGATCTCCAAGGACTTGAAGGAGATTCCATTGCTTCCAGGCCTAGGAATTGGAGTAGAAACATTTCTGTGATCAACACTTGTTTTTCCTGGGCTCACACAGAGATATCACTCTCAGGGGACTGACCCCGTTTTCACTACTGGGTTCAAGGAGAAAGGAAAATGAAACTTTTAGTAAGGGGACAATTACTTATGAATGCCCTGTTTTGAATTTTCTTCAAAAATCCTCTGTTTAGTATTCTACTTTCCTTTTCAGATGACTTCATAAACCTCCCTTGTAACAAATTTTGTTTGTTTGGGGTTTTAATTTATTTTTAGTGAAAAATGATAATTTTATCATAATAATATATGATAAAATTAATTCACCTTGATAGTGAGAAAATTCCAGTTAAGTCTCCCTCCCCCCACCCTGGGCACTTCTCACTTTTTGATGCTAGAATCTGGGCCAGTTGCTGCTGCTTGTAAATTTTTTGGTGGTGCAGTTCTAGAATACCAAACTCCTGTGAAGACCCAGTATGGAACATGGGGTTTCTGTGGTGCACTGTGCAGTTAAATTGAAAAAGGGCAGGAATAGGCTCAATAACTCTCCATGATAGTGGTGAGAGTGGAAGGATATCCTCACTGGAAAAATGATCTTGGTGGATGGAAGACACACAGTCTGACACAATCCAAAAAAGGACCGATGCAGAGGAGTGCTATGGAGCCTTTTGCCAAGAAAAGTCCTGCAAGTGGGGTGAAGTTACCAAGATTCCCTTGAGGAATGTTGTTAATGTCAGAAAGGAAGGAAAAGTCCTCCCACAGCAAAATATATGGGTCAAGAAGGAAGGGTCACAGAAGAACAAAGGACTTGATTTATTTGGATAAACCTTAGATAAGCATCTGGTACAAAATCCTAGGCCCATTGACGTCAATAGGAATGTTGCCACTGATTTCAATGGAACCATAAGTTCACCCCTGAACTTTATTAATATTTATCCAAAAGTGAACTAAATAACCCAACCTTTCAACACATTGGAAACTCCATCCCATCTCTCATTCTTAAATATTTCTAATATGCTTGGTTCATGGAGGGATAGCCTCCTTTTTCTGGGCTTATGGGCACAGATACCCTCAATTGAAACCCTAATTTTATAGTTATGTGTGACACACAGACATGCACATGAGGTGTCTTCTTTAGTAGAATGAAAGAAAAATAGCATAGGCATTCAATGGCCATTTCTAGTGCCATTTAAACTAACTGGTCACATACCTTGAGGGAACATGACTGCAAACTAAAAACAAACACAAAGACTAACTATATGGGTATACACCATTGTTGTGATTGATTTCAGCTGCCTTAAAATTGTAAGTAGTTAATTTTAGTTCTTTTGTCTAACATTGGCTTCATTAAAAACTCAGTGTTTGTAGATTCTACTATTATATATTTTATCACCACATAGTCACGGGTTTTTAATATATGTAATCGTACAACCACATAGCAGAGAAAATGAGATTACTCAAATATATTTCTCCACCTCAGAAAAATTCACATGAATATTACATATATACCGACAACCACATAGTAAAAATAATGAGATTCCTACTCACACTATGGATAATAAGACAAAAACTATATTCTACATGATTACATTTCTGAAGTAATTGTGAAGGACAAAGGAGACTATGGCTGTCTAATAATGAGGGTGCAGAAGATTCACTGTTAAATCATTCAATAGTAGCCCCTACAATGTACCATCAAACTGCATGAAGAGAAATTGAGATATTCCCCATTATATTTTCTTACTACCCTAATGAAAATACATGGAGAAAAGAGCTTTAATGGCAATGTTCATTTCAGCAGTAACTACAGTATTCTTACTATAACTATTGGAAAGAGAAAAAATCAGGACTAAATCATGAATGCCCCTGTTAACCAAGGTAAGATATTATTGTCTCGAGGTTGGTGTGGGGCATACTGTGAATTTATTGCATCTCTAGAAGTGAATTTATTATTAATTACATAATTTATAATAAGCCTTTGTGAGGGACTGAGTTTGGAAGCATCATTGGATCACCCAATAACTGTTATTGGGTCTGCTCTATCTCTGAAGAAATACTCTTCCCATAGAGTATTGTGTATAAGGTGAATCACATCACGTCACTCCTTCCTTTCCCCTTCTCCCACCCAGCAACTGACCTCAGCAGTAAAGCTGGGCAAAATGTTCCAGTCAAGAATATTTTTTCCAGAAAATGCTCCCTGTTTGGGGTGATTGAAGCTATTCACAAATTTGGGCCAAATTCAGCGAGTAGTTATGACAGAATAAAACATGAGGGATCTTTTTAACGTTAAAATTTGTATTTTGACACTTCTAAAATAACCTTTTCAGCATTTCATTTTAGAAAAAAAACCTTTTGAATTGACATTCCATTCTGAAAATGTAAATTTGAATCCACATTTCATTTTTTTAAAATGGCTTCTCAAATCGACATTGAAAACATTTCATTCGACCCAAATGATTTTGGGGGAGAAGGGAGAGGTTCCGTTAAGGCAAGAAAAGCTGAAAAAAAATCAGTTTAGATTTGAAACTCACCAACTTCCACCACAACCCCCCAGTTTGGTCACTGAACCAAAAAAATCAATTATTCACTCAGATATATGCAGCAGCTGTATAGGTATACTATTCACTTATTCTTGCAAGTGGATTTGTTAAGTGACAAGGTGGCAAAGAGAATAAAGGTATCATCAAATGGAGGAATCATAAGAAAAGCAAAAGTGTTGCTGCTATCTGGCTGCCAACATACACACATTGAAAGAGCTATTTGGTCCGTCTTCATGTTTTTCATTCTTCTCCTTTTTCTTCCCCGTATCCCATCAGTTTGTTTTCGTGTCTTAAATGCCACCCAGGTATGCACACAACAGAATGAAGAAGGATAAATAGTATGAGGAGCCATGAAAACTGGAAAACATGGGATGAGTAAGTCAGAGTGTAGTATGCAGCCACTGTTCACCACTGACATTATTTAGTGTTTAATGTATACATTCATAAAAAAAATGCAAAGAGAAAGTAATGTATACAGAAATGTTTTGGATATAAACTGGAATAGCCACATTTCCTCAGCATATGAACTGCATCTCTAATCTGGTTTAGGCATCTCTCCCTTTCTCACTTGCAAGCAAACTAACATTGCATATAAAGTTACTAAGTGTTAAGAGGGACATAGATTATATTTTGATTCAAATACATAAAATATTAAATGTAGATCTTAACATGGAAATCAAACTTTAATCTTAACTCTAGTTGAGCTCCCACCTTCTGTTATGAAAATCATATTAAAGCAAACACTTGATTCCAAATGCTATAATTAGGGTTGCAAAATAGTTTAAATTGTAACTCTGGGTTCACATTGTCCAAACTTTCCAAAAACTTGTGTTAGTGGATGAAATAGTCTATGCTTTGTCTCTGTCCAGAATAATTTTTTTGTGTGGTAAGTCTGGGCAAAATCCGCTCAGCTCTTGAAGTTTGAAGTTTTTCTCCATGCTACAACATTCTAACCATAGTTGTGACAGGACTACCCAAAGCCATGACAAAGCAAGCACAAAGTATAGAAAGCAAAACCTTTAGCACAACCCTTTTCAATTTTGGTTTCAATTCTCTTCTGTGGGAAGGGTATGTGTGACTATAATCATGGGACTACATTTCCCATCCTGTACTGCAAGACAGAGGTTGTCTGGAAGAGACAGCATTTGGCTAGATCACTCACCACTAGAGGAGAGAGGAAATTACATCTCATTGTCCTCTTTGAATTTTGGTTTTGACCAATAAATGGGTCAGCAATGCAGGTTTCTTATGCATTCCAGTCTATTTCCTTAAGAGTATTTCCTCCTCCTCAGTGACCCTGTCATGTGTCTCCCAGAGGCAACCCTGGAATAGGAAATTCCCCTCACAAGATTTATAGAACCAGTAGATTCCATTTCACAGAATAACGAATGGTTCATACATTAGTAGCCTGTACTAATAGTCCTTTCTTCTACCAATGTATTGGACTCAACAGGACCTTTCATGTGAATATGGATTACCATTAGGAAACCCTAAAAAGAAGTAATTAATGGCATTAAGGAATAGTTACTGAGGGACAAATTTAAACCAGCAAAACCATAGAGGAGAAAGTAGTAGAGAAAGAAAAACAGAATTGAAATAACAAAATGGAAACAATAAAAAATAGTTTGGGAACTACAAATCCCAGGAATTCTATTATGTATTGTTGAGCTCTACCTACTGACTATTTGCATATGTTTTCTCTTACATCTCTCTTCTTATTCTGAAACCAAGTAATTTCAGCTATCTAGTTTTTAAAATAACTGGCGGAAGTTCACAGCTCTGTGGTGTGTTTTCACTTACAGTGCCTTCCTCCTGCTGTTTCTACCCAGATTTCTGTGTCAAAACATTTTCTGATAGTATCTTGACCAACCCACATAGGTTGACAGCTTGTAAGGGGGCTTGACTGTCTACCTCTACAAAATGCAAACCTATAGCATCCCCACTGGAAACATTCAAGATACAATTTTCAAATGATTATAACACATACGTCAAAATCAAACTTTTTCAACCACACCAAAAGCTTCTTTTCTCATTCAGGCCAGTCTATGAATCCCTTATTCATATTGCAGAGAAATTATTCAACCAGTTGGTACTCAGGTAAGTAACTACTCACCTGTATAAGTAAGAAGTTAAAAATCTGGCCCTAGGAAAGACAATTTACATGACAAGTTTTGAACTTCAGCCCTGTCTCTGGGGATGTTCTAAACCAGTTACTAAAAAACTGAGAAAATAATGCTCGTTATATGGAAAGGTTTTCTGAAGGCCTGATTTATATAGCTCCAAAGAAGGAAGATGATCAGTGGAACTGGAAACAGAGGACCAATGTTTCCTGCATGGACTGTTACTGATGGGACCAGTGGATCAGGGAATACAGGGAGTTAGGCTGGAAGCAATGCCCAGGGTGTAGTACATTTCTATTTGCTCAACTTAAGCTGCATTCAGCCTCACTCCTTGCAAATTAAACGGTGGCAGAATCTGAGCTGTGAGTTCTCTGAAATGCAGCAGCTGGCAGCGTCAGCCATGGTACTTGGTCTGTAGATTTTTGCAGATATAAACCTAGCCCTGTGATGGATCCAGTGGAGGGAGAAGTCTGAACTGTACACAGACCTGGCCATGCAGGGGGATGACAACAGCAGGAAAGTAAAAACTTTTTATTATACTTCATTGGGGAACAAGTGACAGAGTCTGCATGACTCTGAAATCCCAAGCCTCAAAGCAGTCCTAGGAGCCTTGGGAACCTATTGCTCCTCCAAACAGAACAAATCTGTGGAGTGACACAGATTTTTCACCACAGGCCAATATGAAGGGGAAGGAATAAACTCCTATGTTACTGCCTTATGCACACTGGCTACTATATACAATTTTGGGGACTTGACAGAGTCCCTTATTCAGGATAGCATAGTCTGCAGCACCTGGAGAGTGGCTGCTCTGGGAAGGTGATCTCACATTAGATAAATGCTTAGACACAGGGCATGGAGCAGAAGCCTCAAGAAAAAAGATGAAAGTCCTCGGAGGCACAATACAATTAGAAGGAGTCAATAGGCACCAGACAAGACAAGTGTTAACCCTGGTGCCTGCAGTGCTCAGTAAATGGTCCCTGATGCAAGTCAGGCAATGGAGAGAGGTAGAAGGAAGATCTTGACCTTGACGCTGAGTTGTTTCGGGGTACAAGGGATAAAGGTCGAGCCAGTCCTGTGGGAGTCAGTAACCTTTCTGAGCCATCCATCACCCAGAATGAGGCAGAGACGAGCACCAATGATGGAGTGGTATGCTGGCACTGAGTAGACTGGTGCCGGAAGTGGTGTTGACCCTGAAGTCAGCGGCAGTACAGAAGGAGCTGATGGTGCCAAAATGGAGGGTGGTGAGAGCCATCCTGGTAACAACAGTGGTTCCAAATGCAACAGTGCCGAGGAGTTTACTGATGCCCAGGAGGTCTCTTGCACCAAGCCTAGTACCAGCCCAGCTTCCACAGACTGTGGAAGGGGAACATCAGGTTGCAGTGCTGACAGACCCAAAGGTTCAGAGGCCTGTCCAGCCAACAGGGCTATAAGCCACGCAGCCCTGGCAAAGTCTTGGACCAAAGGAGAGGTCAGGATGGAAAGGCAAAGGGTGTCTGTAGCCACCTGGTGTGCTGCCAACATGGGGTAACAGTCGGTGTCAGCATCACCCTCATCTGTACCGGACTCAAGGGATGTGCCGGGGCCAGAACCAGAGTCAACTGTACAAAGTCTCTAAATTCCCTACTCAGTAGTAGGGAGCAGGTAGAGGTACCCTTGCCATCCTGAGCTCCAGCACTAACCCCATGCTGGTCCACACTCTTCCTGGGGGGAAGTAGAAGAGTACCCACAAGACCAGGAGTGGTCTCAATTGCACTTATGCAACATTTTCTTCGGCACACTGGATGGGGAACAGTTCCTACATCTCTTCGGAGCAGCATGTGCTCCAGAATTCAAAGCAGCAGCACTTTCAGATCCCAAAGGCAATCTCTAATCTGAGAAGGGCATTGGTGCCAAAACAGGCCGTACGACCTGTTGGAGCAGGTGTGGCTTTAGTGACGGTCCCTAGCCACCTGAGTCCATTTTGTGAATGATCTACAGATCGAACACCACTCCTTGATGGGGGCCTCACCCAAGCACAGCAAACACCGCATGTGGGATCATTGTTGGGGATCACTCCCCCACACGACAGACAATGTTTAAACCCCAATGAGGGCATCAGAGGGGAATACTTCATAAATACAACTAACACTATATCTAACACTACGGGTGCCGCTAACTATATACAACTAGAAAAAATACACGAAAATAGTGAGAGGTTTTGAGGTTTAGAGCACACAGAGCTCTGACTTCAGCCAGAGGCAGTAAGAAGGAACTGAGGGGGGAGGAGAGGTCCAGGTGGTGCCACCTCATGGGAGAGGCTATGGTCACAAGGCACAAGTGTTGCTCCTCTATAGGTACTGCTATGCAAAATTCTCTGGCTCCAGTATGCTGGGCATGCATACACCAAAGTGTAATACATGCATCTACTCGAAGAAGAAGCCAAAATACTGGTAGAATCAGAACCATATTTTCAAATGAAAGAAATGCTGAATGTGCAGGATGGAATGATATTTTGAGGACAGAGGGCTGTTGTCCTTACCTCATTATATAAGGATGGCATGCAAGACATACATGCCTTACACCTGGCCATTGACAGCTAATTTAGATGGGCCTGAGAGTGTTTACTGGCTGGAAATGAACATACAACTCCACTCCTTGATAGAAAGGTGTGACACATGCCAGTAATGTGATAACTGCCAGCAGAAAAAAGACTGTTAACCCCATGAGCTGCCCACCAAACCATAGGAAAAAGTCTAAGAGGACTACTTATTGTCAAGGAAAATCAGTACTTGCTTTCAGTGGATAACTAATTTAATTTTTAGGAGGTTGATCCCCTACCTGATAAAAGAAGCAAGTCAGTGATTGGGAACCTGAAGGCTCACTTTGCAAGATAGGATTTCTGGTCATTGTATTCAGTGACAGCAGGCCCCAATTTGTCTTGCAAGAATTCAAGGAATTTTCTTCCAAATGGGAGTTTGACCACCACACCTCCTCCTCACCATACCCACAGAATAATGGAAAGGTGGAATCAGTGGTGAAACACATGAGACTGTTACATAAGGCTGTTTATTCTGATTCAGACCTTGATGCGTATTAGCATTTTTGATACACAGGAATACCACATCACAGGTGTCCAATCACACTTCAGTGCAGGCACTGAAGGCATGAAGGACAAAAACCCTGTTATCCACAAGGGGAGCCGTGGACCTACCAGCCATCAGCCGTGGACCTACCAGCTTTGGAGACAGGTGCTCCAGTGAGGATCCAGCTATCAGAAAGACACCAGAAGGAGTGGACTAAAGCTGTTGTGAGGGATGCAATGGCACCTAGGTCATATGAGGTGACTATGCAAGATATACAAGTGATCCAAAAGAACAGGAGCCACTTTTGAGCCAGCAGACACAACATCCAGAATGAGTTTACAGAGATCATCAGAGAATGGAGGGACTGAGAATAAGCCAGAGGCCAACTCCACTGGGAAGAAGGAAACTCCACAGAGTTGGAGATGGTATCAGGGAGATAGAGATTGGTCTCCTCAAAAGTCAACCATATTCTTGTCAGCAAGTTAAGGAAGTATGGGCTGGATGAATGCACTATAAGGTGGGTAGAAAGCTGGCTAGATTGTCGGGCTCAACGGGTAGTGATCAATGGCTCCATGTCTAGTTGGCAGCCGGTGTCAAGTGGAGTGCCCCAGGGGTCGGTCCTGGGGCCGGTTTTGTTCAATATCTTCATAAATGATCTGGAGGATGGTGTAGATTGCACTCTCAGCAAATTTGCGGATGATACTAAACTGGGAGGAGTGGTAGATACGCTGGAGGGGAGGGATAGGATACGAAGGACCTAGACAAATTGGAGGATTGGGCCAAAAGAAATCTGATGAGGTTCAATAAGGATAAGTGCAGGGTCCTGCACTTAGGACGGAAGAATCCAATGCACCGCTACAGACTAGGGGCTGAATGGCTAGGCAGCAGTTCTACGGAAAAGGACCTAGGGGTGACAGTGGACGAGAATCTGGATATGAGTCAGCAGTGTGCCCTTGTTGCCAAGAAGGCCAATGGCATTTTGGGATGTATAAGTAGGGGCATAGCGAGCAGATCGAGGGACGTGATCGTTCCCCTCTATTCGACATTGGTGAGGCCTCATCTGGAGTACTGTGTCCAGTTTTGGGCCCCACACTACAAGAAGGATGTGGATAAATTGGAGAGAGTCCAGCGAAGGGCAACAAAAATGATTAGGGGTCTTATGACTTATGAGGAGAGGCTGAGGGAGCTGGGATTGTTTAGCCTGCAGAAGAGAAGAATGAGGGGGGATTTGATAGCTGCTTTCAACTACCTGAAAGGGGGTTCCAAAGAGGATGGCTCTAGACTGTTCTCAATGGTAGCAGATGACAGAACGAGGAGTAATGGTCTCAAGTTGCAGTGGGGGAGGTTTAGATTGGATATTAGGAAAAACTTTTTCACTAAGAGGGTGGTGAAACACTGGAATGCGTTACCTAGGGAGGTGGTAGAATCTCCTTCCTTAGAGGTTTTTAAGGTCAGGCTTGACAAAGCCCTGGCTGGGATGATTTAACTGGGAATTGGTCCTGCTTCAAGCAGGGGGTTGGACTAGATGACCTTCTGGTGTCCCTTCCAACCCTGATATTCTATGATTCTATGATTCAACCACGCTAAGAGTGACCTAACTCTCTCCAACTCAGCTATGTGGTAGCAACCTGTGGCTGAAGGGACACAATGTGGGAGTCTGAATATCAACTGGGTCTCAATTATTTGTTTGTAATGTTTATAACAATATGTTTGTAAAATAGAGAAAATGTATCATGATCAGTGGAACTGGAGACAGAAGGCTCAAGTTCCCTGGAAGGACTGTTATTGCTGGATGTGATAGGATATACAAACTCCACACTGGAGAGCAAGGGGTTAAGGAACAGCTTTGGGCCCGGTGGCCCCACCCAGCCACACTTGTAAAGCCTGCACAAGCTGGAGCATGGCTTTAAAGTGGGGAGCAGAGCAGCTCAGAGTTAGATAGTGGATGGAAGCAGAGGCTGCTCTGAAGTCTGAGACCTGACAGCACAGACTGGTGCAAACCTACCAAGGATAGGCAGGTTATTGTGCATGCGGGTCAGATACTTGATTGGAGTGATTTACTCCAGGAAGCTAAAGGAGACTGAAGTAGGAATTGGTTGGGGGTGCAGCATCTTAGTACCCCAAGTTGTTGAGTATAGCTGTCCACCATTGAGCCCTGAACTGAAACCTGGCAGAGAGGATGTGCCTGGTATCCCCTACTCTGAAAGGATGTTATTACCCCATGAGTCTTCACCTAGGTGTGAATCCAGCTGGAAAAGTCCTTGATTGTTCAAGCGCCCAGTCCTCCACTTCCCCCCAAATATCCCTGTGCTAAAGGAGAGGATAGGAAACATTTGAGACCGGGGTGCTGAAGGACCAGACTGTGCTTTTAAAGGGAGATGCCCTGCCAATCCTTGCCTAACCACTGTTCATTGTTGGTGGTTTTGCACCTATAATGGGACATTTAAAAAAAAACAACAACAGGAAATGTGGGGAGTTAGGGTGGAAGCAACAGAGCCACATGGAGAAAGCAGTGCACAGGGTTTAATAAAGTTTCACTCACTCGGCTTAAACTGTATTCAGGTTCACTCCTTGCAAATGAAACAATGGACACAGCTTTCATTTTCTTTCACCTGCAACTTCAACTGATAGTAAAAATTATTCACGTGAATAAGGTCTGCAAGACTGTGCATTTGTTTATTTATTTTCCAAGGAGTGCCTGGGGAATGAAAATATTAAAAAGCTTATTTTAGGTGTTTAGTTATCAAAAATCTTTGTTGTTAACTGCCGTTCCACCCTGCATTATAGGAGGTCAGGCTGCCATATGCAGAACCATGCAGACAGCTTAACACTTCCACTTACCAATTATTTCTATTCCTAGCTTGTTTGAAGACTTTTTAGGTAGTCACAACGAGTTGGAGAGAGTGGAGTTTGCATTAATCAAACTGTCAACTATCAGGAAATCTCAAAGTTGCTTTATGAAAAATTCATTACAGTGAATCTTAGTAGTATAAAATTATTTCATGTTTTCTACCCTGAAATCTGTATCTGTTATGAAACATTACACCAGACTTTGATTCAGTTTTCATAATTGTGGTCAAAATAGATCTCATGACAGGGCTCATTTTTAGACTTGCCAGGAATTAATTGCTTTCAGAACAATGTATCCTGCTATTCTGGAATCTGGACCAAAAGTTCCCATTGTTCCCATTTTCCAGCTAGCTCTGCTTGTCTTAAAGTCTCAGTTTATAAACATCCAAGGAAAGGAGAGTATTTAATCCTGGCTCCCCTTAAGTCAATGGTAACGGTCACATTGATTTTTATAGGGCCAAGGTTTTACCTGAGGTATCTGATTATTCTGTTTCTTACACTGGGGTAAATAAGCAGTGGCTCCATTAAAGTCAACCAAATTTCACCAGTATATATCAGCTGTAAGTAATAATTAGGCCCAAAATTTTCTGGAACTGGTCCATTTCCAAATCCATGAGGTGAGGAGAAAGTAATTGGTCATAGATGGAAATGATCTGAATATAACCAGTAATGTCACAAATGTATTTCAAACACTATAGGCAAACTAAACTTAAACACTTACCATTAGAAGTCAGGAAAAAAATGTCTTTGCTGGTTACATTCAGTTATTTTTTTCCCTGTATATTCACATTGTCTTCAGTTTCCTCTATAGCATCTCATGGGTGTAGAGACTGCAAGCTTTGCTATGAGCTCATGGCCATCAACTTCACCGTTACTCATTTCATTTTCATCTTTTGATAGCAGAAAGACAAGTGTAACATCCTTTGCAAATGTCACATAATTAGTTTTCCCAAATCAAATTCACTACAAGGTTGTTCCACTGAGATAAGTTTATGATGTATATGACCCAAGGGCCCTACAGTGGCTTTAGGTGTTTTATACAACTTAGTCTGGATCACCCTAATCATGTTACAAGAGGTATAGACTGATGTATAAGAGACAATATGTTTTTCGGACTGACAATAATTAACATTAAGCTTATAATACAGTCTACTCTAGCTCTTCTGTCATCTCTAACTAATTATATCAAATCAATATGATTTCAACCACTTTTAAAGATAGGCAGCTCTCTTGGTTAAGATTGATCATAGTTAATGTTTCTGGGAATAATATAAGAATTACTCAGGGAAAACCATTTGTTATACTAATTAGGTCAACCAACTCCACAGAATCTACAGTTACCTAATGTGAAACACAGATATACAGTGAGAAGGGATATCATAGTAATATTCTATAAAACAACAATATAACAACACAGATTTAGCACTTGACTTCTTTCCTGATCATTTTGGCAGTATTTTATTTCTTGCTTAGCTTTGTCACTTTGAATTAGAATGATATGAAGCCACTTCAGCAGTCAACTATCATAGTACATTGTTTGTGTATTAGTCAGGAAGAAAAGCTTTTAGTTAGTTAGTGCTGGATTCTAGGACAGGGGCTAAGATGCAATCATTTGTCTTTTTGTTTAATGCAAAATAAAAATGAATTTGTGTACATCATCCACCAGTTTTACGGCACCTTTTATCTGAAAGATTTTAAATAAACCCTTGAAGAAGATTGGTTGAAGAGAGTATCTTCATTTAAAACACAACATACTCAAAAGTCTACAGAATCTGAAAAGAATAAATCTAAGAATAAAAGCACTGATTAGCGCTCTTTGAGCATGGTACTGAGCATGTGCTACCATTTTAGGCTTTTGTGCCTCGCTCATAAACAAAGTATTTGAGCACCTAGCACAAAGATCTTAGAACTAATGTAAATTAATGAATGAATTTTTAGATTTTAAGGCCGGGGGAGCCATTATGATCATCTAGTCTGACCTGCTTAACACAGGGCATAACTGCTGATTGAACTAGAGCATCTCTTTCAGAAAGACATAAAATATTGTTTTAAACATCTCACTTGATATAAGATAATAATATTCTATATGTAGTACACACTGGCACCCACTTATGGGGAGCCACTTGAAAACAGTGGATCAGCTTATTTATGAGGCAGTTCTGCACTCAGTCTCAGTATCTTTGCTCAGCACTGGAGAGTTCTGAGTAGAAAATCATTGAGTAGAGCTGATCAGGAAACTTTTGACAAAAAACATTGTTTGTTAGAAAACGACTTTCAGGTTCTGAAAATTTTTGAAATTTTGACTTTTTGTGTCCATTTAGGATGGGTTTTTTTTTTTGCAATCTTGGACAAACAGACTTCTCAGCATTTAGTTCTGGCCTCAGTGCATTCACGGTAAAAATCTCTCTCCTACAACTCTGTCTGCTAGCAGCATCACTTATTGTGAAGAAAACAGACCATATTCTCTGGTCTGACCAACCAATCTGTAGGCCCCCGATTCTGGCGCTGGTCTGGGAGAAGTCAGGTCTCCAGCAAGAGTTGGACCAGTCCCCAAATCACTTTAACTTATATCCAGCATTCAGGAATTACCAGAGCCCAGAAATGACCTATCCATGCCCCATTTTTTGCTCTGGAGCATCTATATGTTGGAGACTAAGGAGGGGCTATCCAGATATCTGGTTAATCAGACTTTTAGGCTGTTCTGTGCCATCTCAGCAGAGGCCAGAATCTGACTCACCTTACCTCTGTCTATAAGAGTACTCTTTGAAAGAAGGACAATGGGAAAAAAAGATGTGTCTTATCTACATGCGGAAATTTACTGGCATATCTAGACTGATATAATTATCCCACTCTTACGAGCGAAGGTTAAAATTTCCCAAAGCACTTAAATTCCATTGTCAGATGTGCCTAAGGGCTTGTCTCCACAGGAAAAGTTAATGGTATAAATATACTGCTATAGTTATACTGATATAATTCTTGTTCTAGTTAAGCTTACATTGCTTTCAAAGTGATTAAAGCCGAATTGTAAAAAGTTACTATTACTCCAGAATAAGAATGCCTACATGGAGAGTTATGTTGGTATAACTATAGCCGTATAATTATAACAGTATAGTTATGCTAATACATTACTCCGTGTAAATCAATCCTGTCACTTAAGAGCAAAGGGTACATTTTTTGAAAGTACCCAAGTGACTTAAAAGCCTCAGTTCCATTTTTAAACATCTCACTGACAGTCAATGGCTTATAGAGGTTTTAATGTTTTTACCAATATATTAGAAGCAGAAGTATCTGTTTTGGGAAAAAACCCAAACCAAAACACCTAAATCACAGTTATAATGGTGATTGACAATGCTACGACTACTAGTACTAATAATGATGCATGGAATAATTTTCTCAAGTGATCTCAAAACTTGCGCTCCGAAAAAAAAAATGTAGGTAGTTTTAATTGATGCTAGCAACTTACGCTAGACAGCTACTGGCACTGCTGTCAGAAGAGTAGCTCTTTAAATCTAACCGTAGATCACAAATATGGAGGTATGGAAGGGGTTAAGGTAAAACCAGCAAAAACAAACAAGTTATACAGGATGTTGAGGTACAACTTTCCCTAACAGACAGTTTCATGTGAATGATGTAAAATACTGTCTAACACTCATTAGATCAACAATGACAGTTACTTTTGTCCAAGATGAATCAATCCTAGACAGGGAAGGAATTGCATTTCTAGGTATATTAATCTCTAACTGCTTGGATCAGTCATGACTACTCAGACTTTTCACAGAAGATCAGCCATAGAGTTCAAGGTAGATAATAGGGCTTACTGAACAGTTTAACTAGAAATATGTTTCCTTAAAGCGCTGAAAACAAATGAAAAATGTTTTATCTATTGCTGTTAAAGATAAATGCTTTGGGCCAGATCCTCAGCTGGTATAAACTGCCTTAGCTCTGTTTTCAATGGAACTATGCCAAATTACATCAGCCTACAATCTTTGCGTACATGTCCACTAAAACAGATACTTTTTTTTTTTTTTGGTAAAGGTGTTTTGTGATGCTGTCTTCAACCATCTAATCATTTAGCCGTTCTGGCTTGGTCTTATTGCACTGACAAGAGTATTTTATAAAATGTGCTGCCTCTGGGGACCAGTTTTCACTTATAATTCATTGACATTTTTTGTAAGACAGTAGTAGCTAACATTAAAGACTATTGTCAGGATATTTATGCATTAAATCACCAAGGTTTGAATACTGTGGGCTAAAATGTCTGGAAAATGTTATCCATTAAGTAAAGGTAACCACTAAAAAATTAATTGAAATTACCAACATTGTTTTTCCAGAAGTTTAGTAAAATAACAGTTGGAAACAAATTCAGGGGAAAAGCCTCCAAGGCCAGGATCTTTGATGTGGTTTCAACTGAAAGCAAATTATAAAAGATACTTTGTAAATACTAAAAAATGAAATCACACTTCCCTGCTGTACTTCATGGACAGAAATCTCATCAGAGCCCAGTCCGATCATGGGTTCATTTCTCGTGCTGATGGGCCATATCCTTAGCTAGTATATATCTTCATCCAAGTCACTGGAGCTATACCTGAGGAACTGTCCCTCTATCTTTTGCACATATGAAACAGTTACGCTGATATACAGCAAGTACTAAACTAGTTTTGTGTCATTCTCAAATAAAATAAATTATTTCAGTTGAACTTCCACTAAAAATAAATGTATTGAAAGTAGAAAAGCAGGTAAATATTTCAGCAGTTGTCTATATAGCTGCAACTTTAATTATATAAGTTCTCACAGATTTTTTTTAATTGTTTCCTTTTACACTGATTAAGTGCTAGCATCCTCTTTATAGCATTGTATTATGTTATGATGAAAGTCTCACATCAAATTTCAGCCTGTCTGTGTCTAGAATAGAACAGAAATAAGAAAAAAAGGTGATACATATTTACTAGTTCCAGATAAATAATTTGTTAACCCTGTTTACTTTAATATATAATCAATTAATTGTAGTATATAAGGGACACAGAAACATCTTATCTGTGTATGATAAAACACAAAGATCTAGGTATTCCTTTCCCTTTCCTCACAGCAAGAATATCTTGCTATTGGAAAAGAATACTTAGCTATCTGTTTTGATTCCAAGTACTAGTTGAATTAAACTTGTGCCAATATACAAAATAATGAATGGCACAGAAAAGATTGATTGGGAACTTCTGTTGCCCTTACCTCATTACACAAAAACAAGGAAAGATGAAAGATGGGAAGCTCAAAACCAGTAAAAGGGCAAAAAACCCCAAATCTACAGTGCGATAAAACTGTACAAATTGCCACAGTACAAAAATGTATCAGTTTTCAAAAAGGGATTGGACATTTATATGGATAAAGAATATCCACAGTAATCATAATTAAGGCCAAGATTTTGTCATGGATATTTTTAGTAAAATTGGGCAATAAAGAAAAATTCTTGGAAGCCTGTGTCCTGTCTGTGACTTTTACTAAAATTATCTGTGACAAAATGGGGAGCTGCAGAGTCCCCACACTACCCGCAGCAACTGGGCAGCTGCAGGGACACTGGTTTGGAGTTCCGGAGTCCCCCCCAACCTGCGATGGCTGGGAGCTCATGGGAGTCCCCACTGCCTTGGGCGTCGGGGTACCCCACAGCACCCAGCAACCATGAGCTAAAGTCACGGGGGTCTCTGGAAGTCATGGATTCCATAACTTCCACAACCTCCATGACAAAATTGTAGCCTTAATCATAACTCATGATAACACATTTTTGTGCTTCAGGGTTTAAGTCAATCTCTATCAGAGATAAGGATGAATCCCAATGTGAAGGCAGATTATTCCATATCTGCCTACTGCAGGATTCCTACTGCTTCCTGTGAAGCATCTGGTACTGGTCACCATCAGAGACATGATACCGGACTAGTTGGATCTCAGATCTGACCCCATATGGCAATTATAATGTTCCTGTGCCAACTGCTTCCACAATATTTCATGGCAGATTATTCTGCAGACATTTTAATAATTGTGTGAAAAACATTGGGAAAAATATCACTGAAAATAAGGAGTATTTAGTATATTTAGAGTGGTTACAGAGTCACTACTATTGTTACCAATCCATAAGGGATACTGCTGTGCTTTCTATAAGCATTACATCTGGTAACATCATACGAAAGTTATGTCCCCAGTTTATGTAGTAGTGAGTTTTGCCAGGACTGTAACATAATCCCTCTTAGTATACCTGTCCAATATAGTGCTTTCAGTGCATCTAAGGCTACTGCGATAAGTTTCTATGCCTGTAGGCATAAATATGTATGTACTGGACAGCTCATTTTTTTGTTGAAAAAAAAACAGCCTACCTTTCTTATGGTCATTGATGGCCTCCTTGATTCATGTTAAAATAGCTTCTCAGAAGCCAGAGTTATTACTGAGAACAACATTGAACTCTAAGCAAGTCAAGCAGAAGCAATCAGTTAGCCAACTGTTTGGAAGGCATTTTTCTAAGGTGTTGGCACTGGAAGTCAATTCTCTTCTAAATTAAACAGAAAAACATTATATGAAAATTATGGGATATATTAATAAAAGAACATTCATAGGTCAGATTATTTCAGCATTTTTTAAAACAATGTGTGAATCATGGTATGGATTCCAAATGCAATTCCTTGTGAAAAATTGCTGATTTTTGTGAAACCCTGATCATTGGGTAAAGCTTAAGGATATAGATTTCATTTCCAGCAAACAAATACAGACATAAACAAAAGCTAATTTTTAACCATGAAGTCCTTAATCTCATAGCCAGGAACTGGAAAAATACTTGGGGTCTTTGGTTAGTGAATTGGAAACAAAGATAATTTTACAACCATTTTCTTGCCGCTAGTCGTTTTATATGTCTATTCAATAATGTTTTAAATCAGTAAAACATGACAGGTTTAGCATACTTATTGTGTCAAATCTAGACAGATTATTGTATAGTTACAAGAATTGCCCTTACTTTCTTCAAGTTGATTATTCAAAATTATTATATATTTTCACCAGCTGAATTATGTGTAAGCTGTCCTGCAACTTCAGTTT
Source organism: Caretta caretta (assembly GCF_965140235.1). Lineage (NCBI taxonomy): Eukaryota > Metazoa > Chordata > Testudines > Cheloniidae > Caretta > Caretta caretta. The sequence continues at coordinate 71,612,006 of NC_134206.1, read as the reverse complement.
AATATTGATCAGAAGAATTCTGAGTATAAAATCATAGAAATATAGGACTGGAAGAGACCGTGATGGGTCATCTAGTCCATTGCCCTGCTCTGATGAAAGATTAAGTATTACCTAGACCAGTGGTTCCCAAACTTGTTCTGCTGCTTGTGCAGTACGTCCCTCGGCCCGCGTCACTTCCAGCAGCTCCCATTGGCCTGGAGCAGCGAACTGTGGCAGGGAAACAAACCAGCCCGGCCCGGCAGAGGCTTTCCCTGCACAAGTGGAGGGAGCCAAGCTTGGGAACCACTGACAGGTGTTTGTCTAACCTGTTCTTAAAAACCTCCAAAGGTGGAGATTCCACAAACTCCTTAGGTAATTTCTTCCAGTGCTTAACTATCCTTACAGTTACAAAGTTTTTTTTTTTCCTGATGTCTAAACTAAATCTCTCTTGCTGCAACTCAAGCCCATTACTTCTTGTCCTATACTCCATGGTTAAGTAGAAAAATGTATCACCCTTCACTTTATAACAATCTGTTATATACTTAATGACAGTTATCATGTCCTGCTTCAGTCTTCTCTTCTCCATACTGAACAAACCCAGTTTTTAATCTTTCCTCATAGGTCATGTTTTCTAGAGCTTTATTCATTTTGTTGCTATCCCTCTGAATCGTCTCCAATTTGTCCACATCTTTCCTGAAGTATAGTGTCCAAAACTGGACACAATGCTCCTGTTGTGACCTTATCAACTCTAAGTAGAATGGAAGAATTACTTCTTGTCTCTTGCTTACAACACTCCTACTAATACAACTCAGAATGATGTTTGTGATTTTTGCAACAATATTCCACTGTTGACTCATATTTAGTTTGTGATCCACTATAACCCTCAGATCTTTTTCTGCAGTACTCCTTCCAAGGTAATCATTTTCCATTTTGTATTTGTGCAATTGATTATTCCTTCCTAAATGTAGTACTTTGCATTTGTCCTTATTGAATTTCATCCTATTTATTTCAGGCCATTTCTCTGGTTTGTTAAGATCACCTTGTTATCACCTACAAACTTTATAATTGTACTCTCTATGCCATTATCCAAATAATGTATGATGATATTGAATAGAACCAGACTCGGGACAGATATGCCTTTCCACCTTGACTGAGAACCATTGATAACTGCTCTCTGAGTATGGTTGTGTAACCCACCTTATAGTAGGTTAATGTAGGCTATATTTCCCTAGTTTGCTTATGAGATGGTCAAGTGAGACAGTATCAGAAACCTTGCTAAAGTCAAAATGTCACATCTTCTGTTTCCATTCCCCCATCCACAAGGCTTGTTATGAATATTAGATTGGTTTGACATGATTTCTTCTTTATAAATCCATGCTGACTCTTGCTTATCACCTTATTATCTTCTAGGTACTTACAAATTGATTGTTTGATTATTTGCTTTATTATCTTTCCAGATACCAAAGTTAAGCTGACTGGTCTATAATTCCTTAGGTTATCTTTATTCCTCTTTCTATAGATAGATACTATATTTTCCCTTTTCAGTCCTCTGGGATCTCTCCAATCCTCCACAAGTTCTCAAAGATCATGATTAATGGTGAAGATATCTCTTCAGCCAATTATTTAAGTATTCTAGGGTGTATTTCATCAGGCCTTGCTGACTCAAAGACATCTAACTTGCCTAAGTAATTCTTATTTTTTTCTTTACCTATTTTAAGCTTAGATCCTTCACCATTTGATCCTATTAGTTGTCCAATCACTACTAAACTTTTTGGTGAAAACTGAAACAAAAAAGGCATTTAGCACTTTGGTCGTTGCTGCATTTTCTGTTATTGTCTTTCCCTTTGTACAACAAAAAAGAAAGTAAAAGAAGCAAATTTAAGTCTGATAGACAAATGAAGGATAACACTTGTGTTTACTTGTGTATGTTTTTCGTTATACTACAGGAAAAGCCTTTTGTAAGGAAAGAAATTGCTTAATGTTACACATTGATAACACTATCTCTATAAAAATATGAGTTGAGACGTATGCTTACCTCATGCATTTCTCTTTGAAAGGTAGAGCATTTAATGCATGATCAGTTTTCTACATTGTTATGAGATACTGCTAGAGATTGCAATGCGGAGTCTTCTGATTACTTTACCTGTGATGTTTCAGAGTATTTGTAGATATATGTGCATGCAGTGTAAATCTATGAATCAACCTTAAAAAGAGACATATGTCTTGTTTAAACATATTTTAGAGAATGGAAGAACTCCGTAATACAGTGATAAATTTAGAAGTTGCATTTTCCTCATGTTTGAAATTTTGGTCCCCTTGAAATCAGTGGTAAACTTCTTGACTTCTGTGGGGTCAGGGCTTACCTCTGTTAAACTGAATAAATAAGAATGCTTCAGTTTCACTGCAGTCTACCTCTCTTGGATTCTCCACCCTCTACTTGTTAGTGGCAGAAAATATGACAGTAACCTATTGCAAAATAATAGAGTGTGGAATATGATATAAAATAGTTTTTTTTTCTTGAATAATGAAATAATTTAGATTGAAATGTTTTGGTCTCACTTACACGAATATAAATGGATAAATACCACAAACAGAAGATGCTCTGCCATGTTTCTCGGCTCCAAATGATGGAAAGTATCTCTGTGCATATGTCTTGCAAGCCCAGCTCTATTGGACAGCTGGTGCTGGCCACAAGTGCCTCTAAAGTTGAGTGTGCTGGCCATTGAGGGGATTTGCACCTGAATTCTATGGAGTCTGTACATTATCTTCAAGCTTCCTTCTGATGATGACACCCTTGTTGGAGTTTGACAATGCAAACACAACTTGCCCTCACCAGTCTTGAATCTCCCTATGTCAAAGAGACATGTTCACCCCTAATGTGCTTTGCTATATATAGTCCTTTGTTTCATGTAACCCAAAATACTTTGCTAACAAAAAGAATAATTTGATATTCAGACCAGGAACTCAGTCCTCCTCTCCTTCAGTCCTCCTCTCCTTCAGTAGCTCACGAAAGCTTATGCTCAAATACATTTGTTAGTCTCTAAGGTGCCACAAGTACTCCTTTTAATTTAGTCTCTAAGGTGCCACAAGTACTCCTGTTTTTTTTCTGCCAGAAAGTTGCCGCAGTTCTGCCTTCTGTCCACTAAAGGTCACTATGCTGCTAGAACCGTACAGCCTCAGCAGAAAATAACTTTAGCTGGAAAGGTTTCAGAGTAGCAGCCATGTTAGTTTGTATCCACAAAAACAGTGAGGAGTCTGGTGGCACCTTAAATACTAACAGATTTATTTGGGCATAAGCTTTCATGAGTAAAGTGGGGGGTTTTTACCCACAAAAGCTTATGCCCAAATACATCTGGTAGTCTTTAAGATGCCACAGGACTCCTTGTTGTTTTCATTTGTCTGGAAAGTTGCTGAAGTTCCACCTTTTGCCAACCACAGTGTGCTGTGGTGATAGAACAGAACAGCAGCTCCACATAGCTAGGGAAGAGAAAGAGTCTGCCTTCTTCACAGCACCTGTTGGGTCAGGTCAAGAGACAGGGGATATGAGGAGACAGACTGTGGGGCTGCTGAGAGGTCAGGCAGGGGCTCAAAATGGCTAGTGAGGGAAGGCAGACTGGAGTAGTAGCTGAATGGGAGTGGAGGCACAGGGCTATGGAGGGAGATAAGTTCAGGGCTACGTAAGGACAGGGGTGGCTGAATGGGGGCACAGAGACACATGTGGATGGGGGAGGGGTGCAGGGCCACATGGAGATGGGGTAGTCTGAGTGGGGATGGAGGGACACATGTGGACGGGGGCGGGGGGGTACAAGGATTCATGGGGATGTAGGGACACATGGGGACAGGCACATATGTGCCTGACTGAATGGGAGAGGCTAGGGATCAGCCAGGGTCTGCATGGGGGATGCTCCCTAACAATCCCTCTCCTCCTCTCCAAAAAAACCTCTTCTGTACTTTTCAGACCCATACCCAACAACCCTCCATGTTCACACCCAGGCTCCTTCCCAGCAATTTACATCTCTCTCCCTCAGCTCCTCTGTTACCCCTGATGCCCCAAACCTTTGCACTGCTTCTGAAGAGTGCAGGAAATATGTTCTGTATTGTAGTTTAAATGAATTATTACTCAGAATTCTGTATTAATATGCCTAGTAAGGAATCTATTTGTCAACAAACATTTCCTGAATCTTTTTTGTTGTCTGTATTGTTACAGACATACTTGCTGACAGGTATTTTGAAATAAATGACCAAAAATAATGGAAACTGGTGTGATTATATTGTGTTATTTTGACAAATAAAATTAACACAATGCTGGCTGCAGGGGCTGGGGGGAGCCGGGCCCCCATCCCTCCTGACCTCCCAGTCCCCCTGTAATTGCCCTCCCACCTGAAGTCAGCTCCCCTCTCCCCCGCAAATATCCCATGCCTGCTATGCCACTCTCCTAAAGCCTAGATTTAGGAAACTATCTCTGAGAAGGGTAAGGCTTGGCACACACCCCTCAGCTTGGCACCTCCCATTGGCTATTTTAGATAAGGCAATACCTATGTTGCTGCCATTTCTGAATCCCATTCTGAAGCCTCTCTCTCCCCCATTCATTGTATAGGGAGCATAGGCACTGAACTCAAGCTTTGTGCATCCCAGTGATTTTCTAGGTGCCTAAATGTTAGATGTGATCATCATTATCACCATGCTCAAGTTTCTTTGTGAATCTAGCCCTTAAGAGCCAAAATCTCTTTGACAATTGGCTCCTAAATCCCTTTTTAAATATAGGCTCCTAAGTTAGTTAGTCATTGCAATGTTGATCACAGCAAAGCATAAATACCTTTTTAAAATCTGGCCTTAAGTATTTCTGCCTCGCTTCCTCATTTGTAAAATGGAAATAAAAATACTTCCCTACTTTTAAAGGATTTATCCCCCAACATTGTGATGATTGTAAAGAGCTTGGCTACTATGTTAAAAGGAGCCATATAAGTTCTTATGATAGATGCCATATCCAGGTTTCACAAAGAGCAGAATGCTAATAAATCTCAATACATGTTGTATGACAAATTGTTAATAAATGAAGATAAATAATATTTGCAGCAGTAGTGTTCACTCATTTATTTTAATTATGTGTGCTCCTGGTTGTTCAGTTAAAAAAATTGCTGCTCAGCAAAATAATTCTCTGCTCATGACATAAAATGGCTTGCTCATGTCCCCAAACATTGAGCAACCATTCAACCAAATCCTGATACCCTAGTAGATATTTATATTTCATTTAAACATAAATATATATCCCCAAGGAAGCTAAGAATAGAGGTCTCAATACTTGGAGGGGTGGAAATACTCAGAATTATGCATTTGTTCATCCTACAAAGCCCATTCTTGTCAATGGGAAGAGTTTTGTTGACTTCAATGGGTTTTGGATTAGGTTTTTTAATGATGTTTTTCATACTGTATATGCACATTCTAGTCCTTACACCTTTTTCCACACTGAGGTACCTACACAGGCCCATGAACAGTCTGACTCTTTATGTTAAGCAATCATAATATCTTTTAACTTTCCCCAAATTGTTTCCTCTTTTCGTCAATCACTAACATTAAACACAAACAACATATGAGCTAAGAATAAAACTGTGTGTGTGTCTGGGGGCAGAGGAAGGAAACATCCTTTCCTCATTTTTTTCTTTATCTAATGAAAAGCAATAGACTGATAGTTATTCTTGATACATGCTTCAGATATCAGGAAGGAAAAAAAATCATGAGCTATCATGGGATAGAACTGTGTTACCTATTTGCAATACCAGGACAGCATTTCACTGTTAATATTATAGGTAATTTTTAGTGATGAATCTGATTTTCCCAAATTGATGAGGAAATGGCTGATTATATTTAGCTTCCATATTTAGTAAATATTAATGTAAATCATTTGCAATGATGAATTGCTAACATAGTGCATTGAGTATGCAATCAAATACTAAATACATTATTCATTCGTTCACCTCAAACACACACACAAAAGAAAAATTATACTGACATTCTTGGGATCTGATTTAATGTCCATCCATTTTCATGGCAGAGTATGGATCAGATTGTAATGCTCCACCAGAAAGGGCCCAATGTTGAGGGCCCAATGTTGTTAGCAGTGCAATGTGAGGTGCACTGCTAACAGTTGAGTGCTCCCATGATCTCACAGAACTGGGTTCGATGGCAGGGAACATTAGGGGGAAGAAGGCGGAAGGAAAACATTCTAAAAGGTAGTTTTGCTTCGTATTTTTATAATCTTATTCATATCATAATATCTTTTTGTATTCACACTGCACTATTCTCTCAACAACATAGCAGGGGGAAACATTTTAATAGGACCCATACAAACAATAAAAGTGAGATTTTTTCTGAGCATGATTGTGAATTTAGAAACCCTCCTCTATTTAATCTGAATGGAAATTAAGTGTCCAAATCCCTTAAATGGCTTTGAAAATCATACCCTAAATGTCCACTTAGAGTTTACTGTGCCTTCATCTGAATGGTCTCATGCTGTCCACTATCAATGAAAGGAACTTGCCACTGGTTTGATCCATCATTGCAGTTCCTTTGTTCCTATGAATAATGTACCTAGCGACTCTACACTTAGGACTAATTGACTGGCAATATTCCTTACTGCAGCAATCCAGCTTTGCTTGCTGTCTGGAAAAAAAATCCTTAAACAAAGAATCTGAGCTTTGAGTGATTATTCAAATTTATATTTTGTGACTGGAGTAAAGTAAAGATATCGGGGCTCCTTCATCTCTTTGTTTGCTAAGAAGATAATTATGATCATGATGATACATACACCAGAAAAATTATTTGGCCCTGAATTATGTTTATCTTAATATCCAATTCTTAGGGTATTGCAATTTTGCTACTCATCTATCCTTCCTATTGGCACCATTATAGTGAGATAATCACTCACTGTTGCTAAAGAAATCCAACTGTGATAAGCAGAAAGAAGTGTAATTATACAGAATTCATGTGTTGCAATTAGTTATTCTACCACAGATAGCAAATACCAATTACAATGGTTTTTCATTTTACTTTTAAAACCTCTCCAAGTCCCCCCAGCTCCCTTCTGGCTCCACTCTATTAGCATCATTAATATACAATCCACTGAAAGACTAATGTCTCTTCTGCTACTTCTATCTTGGATTTAGTACATCTAGGCAACTACAGAACAGGCCTCAAATATGTTTAACTAACCTTTTTTCTAGGGACCATTGATATAGTTCTTAGATCTTGGTCACCAGGAGACTGATCCAATTGAATGATTTCCATTGACTTCAGTGAACATTGGCTTGGTCCCAGTTAGTTCTGTTCAAATTGAACTGGAGCTTTTGGGGTGGATTTTTCTGTTCTGTCCCTGAACAAAAAAATCATTATTTGCTACATTAATGTTATCAGTGTTGTATTGGTCAAACTGGGAAGACACTTCTAAGTGTGGTGCCACAGGGATCTGTTTTGGGTTCAGTATTATACAATATTTTCATTAATGACTTGGATGATGGAATTGAGATTATGTTTAGACAATCTGGAGATGACACCAACCCAGGAGGAGTTGCAAACCCTTTGTAGGGGAGGACTGGAATTCAAAATTACCTTGATACATTGTCTAAAATCAGTAAGATAAAATACAGTAAAGACAAAGTACTACACTTAGGAAGGAAAGATAAAATGCATAAATATAAAATGGAGAATAAATAGGTAGACAGAAGTACTACAGAAAATAATCTGGGGTTCACAAATTGACATTGAGTCAAGAATATGTCATTCTGGGACGTATTAACTGGACTATCATAAGTAAGACCCAGGAGGTATTTTTTTCTGCTATACTCAGCACTAGTGAGGCCTCAGCAGGAGCACTGTAATCAGTTTCGGGCATCATACTTTCAGAAAGATGTGGACAAATTGGATACACTCTGCAGGAGAAGAACAAAAAATGATAAAAGGCTTAGAAACTATGACCTTTGAGGAAAGGTTGAAAAAATTGGGCACGTTTAATCTAGAGAAGAGAAGACTGAGTGGGGACTTGCTACAATCTTCAAATATGTAAAGGACTGTTATAAAGGGAACAGTGATCAATTGTTCTTAATGCCCAGTGAGAGTAGGACAAGATGTAATTATCGTAGCTTGCAGCAAGGGCGATTTAGGTTAGATATTAGGGAAAAAATTCTAGCTATAAGGATAGTTAAGCACTGGAACAGGTCCACCTAAGGACGTTGTAGTATCTCTTTCCACAAGAACAGATTAATCAAAGGTATGCCAGGGATGGTATAGCTGCAGCAGTGCAAGAAAGTCACTAGATGACCTCTTGAGGTTCCTTCCGACCCTACATTTTTTATGTTATCTATATATAATCTACTCCAGTTTTAATGTGTCCTATTCAGTGCTTACTATAGCTAATAAGGTACCCATAATTAAATATGATTTTCATAAGTAAAAAACAAATGAAATGCTAGTCTTATCTTTTATTTACTGCCCATTAAATATCAAGAACCATAAGGGTATTAATGTAACTAAAATATAAATCAGACAATGAGCTGTTTTTTATTAAATTGATTGTTTATTTTTTTTTCAAAGAAGACTGGGAAAAATGTTTTTTTCTAAGGTTTTTGTTTGTTTTGTTTTTTAATGTAGTGAATTTTTAGTTGATATTCTGTAATGCTTGCTGTTTCCTTGATTAAGTATTTATGATCTCACATATTTAAATTAGGGGCTGATCAATGGGAGTTGTTGGGCTCTCTGCACTTTTGAAAATCTTGAAACTCAGATAGATGCCTAAATATGGATTTAGGAGTCTACCTTCAGGTACCTATTTAAAATAAAATGGCCTTGGTTTGCACCACCAATCAAAAGAACACTGTCAACAAAAATGTAAGTAAAATTCAAGAGTAGTATTCAAGAATGAAACCAGTAACTAAAAAGCTGATATTCCAAGAACGAAAAAACATTCAAAAATTAATAGCACCATGCAACAAATGCTACACCTCCTTACATTTTCCTCAAAAAGGGACAAATTGCAAAGACATAATTAATCTGTGGTCATGTTCCGACCACATAAGATGTGACAGCACCATCCCTGAATGACTGTCCAAGATTATTACTAACACTGGTCCTGACTGAGGAAAGCACTTAAGTATGTGCTGCCGTCTATCCCTATTCAGGACAGCACTTAGGCACATATTTAAAATTAGGAACATATGTAAGTGCTGTTCAGACTAGGGATACTTTCCTAAACTGCAACCACCAAGAGAATGAATAAATGAAATGTGTGAGGGTGCACAGAGATACCAAGGGGACAAAGGACATTAACTCCATTACTTGACAGAATGAGAATTTACATCAGGTTGAGACTGTAGAGCATTAATTCCACTGATTTGTGGGAACAAGAACAGGGTTCACTTGTTATATACTACAATTCTTCTTCCAGGTGAGGATATCTGATCTCATTTGTAGCTCAGGATTTCAGTCCAAAGACTGTTCAACCTCAAGTAACTTCACAATTATTGAAACTCATAATGTAAATATTGAAAACAATATGGCACTTAAAAACACTAGCATTTTCCAGCTCAACAATTAAACTAAGAAGAATATACATCTTTGCTCACAGCCTCAAAAGGTTAATGTGAATGAAAAGGTGGAATAGTTTATAGAAACATCGCTGGCATATCTGGATGTGCTGTATGATTACTAAGCAGACACCATTGTGATGGGTGCACTATAAACATGAGATTAAATCCATGTTCTCGCAATGTGAATGGCTAAATTCCCATTGACAACAAGTGGGTCCAGGATTTCAGCCCTGGGAAGAGAGAAATCTTTCATTTGTACATGTAACCCTTCTGTTCAGTCATTCAGAGCAGCAATAAGGGCTAGCTGGGCTCAAGCTATCTACCTTCCCTCTTGACAAATACCCAAACTGCTGAGCCCCAAGCTAGAAACCTGGCAAATTAAACACACCTTTAAAAGGCAGAACTTCTCTACTAAACAAGCATTTCTGAGACTGTGTACAAACACAGAAATCTTCATTTGGGGAAAGGGAACATAGTGATGAAGTTGGGAAAACACAGCAGCAGAATATATATGCAAAAGAAAAAAAGAGCAAGACACACCTATCTTCAAGTAACTTTGACAGAAGTCTAACTCTCTTCCCACCTTGTGATGAGAATGTCCCATGAGTAATAGTGCCTTAGCCACACCACCTCACCTATACACCAAACCCCACTCACAGTTTGGATAAATGAATAGCAGTCATCCAGGTGTCTTTGTGCAGGTCTGTCTCCATCTCTAAAGGAGTTGCTTGCCTGGACTCACCTGAAGATGTCACCATCTAACCTAGTTAGTAATTCAAATGTACTAAGATGCTGCATAGGCCAGATCTCATCAGAGTCCACTGCATCATCTCTTGCCATAAAATCCTCTGCACCATTTCTTGCAGCAAAATCCTCATTCCATGTTATCTCTCTCAGAAAAATCCTCTCCGGAGGGGAGCCAAAAACACTTATGACTGGAGCTGGGCAGTGGACAGAACTTCTGTTTCACAAAGGATTTTGAGACTTTGAAATTTGGCTTCCTTCCATATCTGAACAAAAGTTGAAAATTGTGGAAAATCTCTGTAAAGGAAAATTCTGAAAACCCTTTTTATTTCAGGTTGATCAAAATATTTCATTTCAACAAAACCAAATGGTTTATTTCAAATTTGACTTTTTATTTCATTTATTTTTATTTTATATTGTAAATACAAAAGAAAAAAAGTTATTTCAAAAGAAGAAAATCAAAATGTTTCATTCCAAAGATATAAAAATGGGTAGTTTAGATATATGTTGGAATTTTTTCCCCTTTTTTTGCTCTGAAACTAGATTTTGGTGAAATAAATATGCTTTTGCAATACTTTTCAGTTCTGACAGAATCACAAATTTCAGTGGAATATGGCTCCATCAAAGTTTTTCATCTCAGCTCTACTTGGGAGCCTTGAGCAGAGTCCTGGCAGCTTGGAAATGGGCTTTCTGCCACAATATAATGGGCTTTCTCTCCACTCTCTGAGTCTCTCTGGGAGCTCACTATACCTCAAAAATCGAAATGTTTGTACAGTTATAGTGACTCCCCAGCAGAGATAGTAGAGAGAGTTCCATTTTGTGGTAAATATTTTAAAAGGTATGTATCCAAATGTGTTTACATAATAAATAGGGCAGATTTTCCGAAGTGCTCAGCACCCACCAGATCGCATAAAGTATCAAAATAAGTGGGCAGATTTTCCATAGTGCTTAGCACCCAGAACCTCCCTGTGAAAGTGAAGAAAGGGGCGCACTGCTAAGCACATTGAAAAATCTCTGCACCTCATTTAGAGCAGAGCAGAACTCTTTTGGAAATCTGGGTCCAGTTGTGAGTGCTGAGCACTTTGGAAAATGTGTCCCATAATATACAGTGCTTTTGAAATACATATGGATAAATAAACACACATTTACTATTATTATTGGGTCTAATACAGTTATATATTTATGGAATACAATTCAGGAAATTAAGATATAACAAATTAGCCTGGAAATTTAAAGTTACATCTCAGGCTTTATTCTTAAACTGAACATACAGCACAGTAGCATACAGAGATGAAAACAGCAGGCCGTTTTAAAGAGCCTTTCCCCCTCCCCCCACCTCCCTCCCAATGTTGCCTGTCTCTGGGAAACAGAGTAACACCAAAGTAACTGGAAAAGAACAGGATGACCTACTATAGAGTGTAGCTGGCCAATTGTATTTGCTGCTGTAATTAATTTATATTCAAATAAAGTTATAATGAAATAGATGGTAATGTGAATGAATTTGGCTTTTGGCTTAAGGCTAGGTGAAATTGTTCTTGGAAATTAGATACATGCATGAAGAGTTATCATAATAGCCAAATGTATCTTCACATCTGTCTCTTGTTGCATTATATTTGCTTGTTAAGATACACAGACAGTATTGATGTTGAATATCCTATGGTTTGGGTTAAGTGGTTAGTTACTGGAATTTACTTCAAAGAATTAAAAGAAAAATCTTTAGTGGAAGTTGATTGATTTTTAAACAAATATGTACTCAAGACACTGGAGTAGCTCCCTCCCGTTAAACACATATTTAAGCAATGTAAATACAAGTGATGGAATAAACTCATAAGATTTAGATTTGGGGGAAATGTTCAAGATGGTTCAGTTCTTATTTTATTTAAACTGGTTCACCCATTCCTTTTCAGGAAATATTTGGAATTAATTACATAGATACTGTGTTTAGACATATTAATAGACATGCTATTATTGCCTACTAAGCATTGGATGGGAAATGGATTATGAAAATCCAGGGCAATACGGCATTCCACTCCTACTACTGTAGGTATAGTGCAGTGATGGCAGTGGCAGACAATTGCAAGCAATTCCTGATGGTTTCATTTTCCAACCCAGAGACTAAGATTCTACTTGCGATGGGCTGATCTTCTTTTCTGAATGGGAAGAAATAAAGAGAAGAGGAGCGGAGGAGTGTTGGAAATAATAACGGAGCAGAAGACAGACAGAGGCAAGTGGTAGAGAAATGGCAAAGCCAAATTGATAGATTTCAGCTGAGCTAGTGTCAATTTATGTAAGAACCATGTGAGTGATCCAACTGTCACATACAGATATGAGCCACAGGAATACTGCATTTGGGAGAATAGTACAAGTGAAAGAGTCCATGGTGCAAGTCAAAGTGTGGTTCTACAGCTGGTAGAAAGATGTCTCTTGTTGCTGTACTCTGCTGTTTCTTAAAGGAAGATGCCTTGTGGGGTTTGAATGGTGTGGCTTGTGGTTCTCCATGGTGACATATGTAAAATATTATTTCAACAATAGCACACTGAACATTTTCTCCATGATATCTTAATCATTGGGTAGTTGAAGCAAAATAGTGTTTCACTTTTGTGCTTGGAAGTAAAAAAGCTATTCGCCACACCTTGATTTCAGGCATCACAAAACACAGTTTTACTGTGTTATTAAAATACCCACAATATTAACAATAATGACTAAAATGCTGTTCAAGAATGCTTCAATGGGATTTACAACTTAATGAATATCTTTAGCATTGACTAAAACTAACTTCTGCGATGTAGTGGTGCAATGTCTAAATAGAATAATATACAGTTTTCTATAACGCATTTAAGTTCTTCAGCATGTACATTGTGTACGTGACCAATAAGATTTGCTTTGTGATTAAAAAAAAACAAATCGCATTAACCTTCTAATGCATCCTTTGCTTCAATAATCTATTACTACTTCCTTCTATTCTTCATGTGATAAAAGATCTGCAGGCTGACACTCTTCAGGGATTTCATTTAAACATTTTTGTGCCAAATTCATCCTGTTTGTAAACCCATGGAAGTCAATGGTGTTAGACCCTGAATAGATTTGATCCTTTGTGTTTAATAGAGCATATATTGTGGCAATTGTCCAGAATATCAAGTTATCTTACACTGTAGTGTGCCTACAATATGTGTAATAACAAAAACATTTGAAAAATTCTGCACTGTGCACCTCAGTCATGTAAAGGGGAACATTTAATTACTATCAGTGCTTTTTTACCCCGTCTGTGCTCAGTCCTGTTTTTTCCAATCACGTACCTTTACTTTGAGCCTCCCTGGGTTTATGTTCAGTCAGCTATTAGATTTGTTCCTTCTCACAATATTAAGGCCATTGATTATGTTTAGGATTGCTGCTATGAATTGTCGTCTTCTTACTATCATGAGACTAGCTTATCCTCTTTCTTATCCTTCTATGAGTCTATTGATTATTATATTGATCTTTCTATTCATTGTGTGTTTGCTCTTTTATACTAGTTTGCACCATTAACAGAATGTGTATTTTCTTCCTTGTTCCCTAAGGTTTGCTCCAGAGTTAAGCATTAGAAAGAAGCAATGTGTTTATCATAAAATAAACCTTCTAAACTTTGCTCTGTGATAAGCAATTGATCCCCAGTAATGAGTGGTTTCTGTTTACCTGATAAAAGAAAAGGAGAGATTGGACTAGAGGAAAAGAGAAAGTGTGGAAGTCAATAATGAAGGAGAGTTGAAAAAAGACAGATACCAGAACAGTTTTAATATAAACAAATATTTTAAACAACAGTTAAGACCAAGGATCGGCAACCTTTGGCACACAGCCCACCAAGGTAAGCCCCCTGGCAGGCTGGGCCTGTTTGTTTACCTTCAGTGTCCACAGATTGTTTACCTTCAGTGTCCAATCGCAGCTCCCATTGGCTGTGATTCGCCACTCCAGGCCAATGGGGGCTGTGGGAAGCAAATCCCTTGGCCCGTGTCTGTTAATGTGTTTCTGTGTTAGTTTGTTGTGTGCTTGTTTCCTTGCAGATTATAGTGTGGTCTATTTTCAAAATTATATCATGAGCCTAGTTAGTAATCTCTTAGCTCTAGCCTGCTGTCCTCTGATCCCTAACCCCTTTAAGATACCTTAACAAGGGGTCCGGGTGAATAGGGGTTTAAAAAGCGAGTTTCTAAGTGACCAGAGGAGCTGGTAAATAGGGAAATATTGCAAGGGAGTTTAGAGTAAGAGAACAGAAGAACATAAGAATGGCCATACTGGGTCAGTCCAAATATCCATCTAGTCCAGTATCCAACAATGGCCACTGCCAGGTGCCCCGGAGGGAATGAACAGAACAGGTAATCATCAAGTGATCCATTCCCTGCAGCTCATTCCCAGAGGCTAGGGACACCATCCCTGACCAACCTAGCTAATAGCCATTGGTGGACCTATCCTCCATGAATTTATCCTCTCTTTTTTTTAACCTTTTATTGTCTTGGCCTTCAGAAAATTATCTGACAATGAGTTCCACAGGTTGACTGTGCATTATGTGAAGAAATACTTTCTTTAAAAAAAAAACAACCTGCTGCCTATTAATTTCATTTGGTGACCCCTAGTTCTTGTGTTTTGAGAAGGAGTGAATAACAATTCCTTATGTACTTTCTCCACACCAGTCATGATTTTATAGACCTCAATCATATCACCCCTTAGTCGTCTCTTTTCCAAGCTGAAAAGTCCAATTATTAATCTCTCCTCATACAGAACCCATTTCATACCCCTAATCATTTCCATTGCCCATTTCTTAACCTTTTCCAATTCCAATATAACATGGAGCAAAGCACCAAGACCCCCAGTAGACTCCTCACTCAACCTAGATGATCAGATGGCATCAGTGGAAAAGAAAATGCCTTCTACTACCTCTAGCTTGCTAGGAAACTTTGCTCCTTCTTCACGTATGAAGAGCGTGAGAGACAAATATAGCTAACAAACATACTCTAAACTTAGGCCAATGACTTCCTGAGTGTAAGGGACTGCGGAAGATTTTGTTACGGCCTAGCTAGGGAACTTCCGCTTTCTCGAGGCCGGCCAGTCACTGTAGGACATGGGGAACCAATTCTAACTGGTTTCGGCTGGTTCTGTCTGCCCTGTGCAGGGAGCGGAAAGCCCATGTTGGGAAGTACCTTATTATATATTCATGAGCTGATTGTGTGTACTGTTTATTAGGGTTCAGAGTAACAGCCGTGTTAGTCTGTATTCGCAAAAAGAAAAGGAGTACTTGTGGCACCTTAGAGACTAACCAATTTATTTGAGCATAAGCTTTCGTGAGCTACAGCTCACTTCATTGGATGCATCACATTCATTGGGGCAGGTGGCATATATGTGCATTCAGTGCAAACAGTTCATGGTCCTCAGACACAAAATACAAGCTCTTGAAGCCAGAGTGACTGAACTGGAAGAACTAAGGGACACTGGGAGGTATAAAAAGGAGACTTTCATGGATAGAACAGTGTGGTCCTACCCGCAGTCTGACAGCCTCTTAACATTGTGTTAAGGAAGAGGAAAGTCTCAGGAAATAAGAGCATCAAGCTGGAGCCAAGAAAACAATCCCATAGTTGGGACCCTCCTTCCAGATGATGTCATGGAATCCTCTCACATTCATGATATCCTTGTCCTGGGGAAGGAATCCCACTTAGTAGGAAGAACAAGGTAATAGTAAATGGGGGATTCAATTATTAGAAATATATATAGTTGCATTTGTGATGACTGGAGGAACCACATTGTGAATTGCCTGCTGGATGCAAAGGTTGTGGAGCTTACTTGCCATCTAGACCAATATATGTGCAGAGCTGGGGAGGAGCCAGTGGTTATGGTACATTTAGGTACCACAGAGATAGGGAAAGGTCAGAAGGAGGTTCTGGAGGCCAAATGTGGCTGCTAAGTAGGAGACTGAAGTCCAGGACCTCCAGGGTAGCATTCTCAGAAATACTTCCAGTTCCATATCTAGGGCCAGAAAGACAGGCAGAACTGCAGGGTCTCAGTGCATGGATAAGATGATCATGTAAGGAGGAGGGTTTTAGGTTTATTAGGAAATCGGGAATCTTTTGGTAAAGGAGGAGCCTATACAGGAAGAATGGATTCCACCTAAACCAAAATGGAACCAGACTACTGGCATGAAATATTTAAAAAGTCTGTAGATGATTTTTTAAACTAAGGGTGAGTGGCAAATTGACAGGTGCATCAGATCACACAGTTTGAGCAGAGACATCCCTATTAAAGGTGGAAATCTATGTCCTAGTAAAGATATAGTAAAGAGTAAAATTAAAGTAAAAATCTGAAATGAATCTAATTATGAGTAGAAATTCCAATACTATGATCTGATAAAGATCAATTGATGCCTCCTGGAAAACTTGGCAGTAAGTAACAGTCTACTGCGAAATAAATTGACTTCTTTATCATAATGTGAGATACTAAGTTCATATATATAGGAAAGTGGTACTATGTCAAAGATGAGAAAATGTCAAATAATTTCCCTCCTACTTCTATCCTTCTACCGTAAAATTATGGATACAAAAAAACAAGCTTTTTTTTTCCTCTAGTTAAAATCACTCACTATTTTATAAACACAGCAAGTCACTCCAGGGCATGAATTGTGTTATATTAATTCATTCCTAGGTACATTGATGGCACTCAACCTTCAGCCTCATGCTTAGCAACACAGTAGGTGTGAAATATTATAATACAATTCACACCCTGTCATATCTTATTGCTTAATTAGAGGTGTTTATGATCTTGTTATTCATACTTTGTCAGTAAGAGACAACTTAAAAAGAAACAAGGGAGCATTATAAGAAAACTGGCATCATAACAGCACAAGCAGACTGCTCAAATAGTGGATCACTTCAGACTGGGAACGAGTAACAAAGGAGAATAACCACTTAACTAGCAAAGCAGAAATACAGTGTTCATATAAATAATTGGAAAGAGACTTAGCATTAAGCTTTTTTTATTTTCCTGTGTCAGGAAGATAGCACAAAAGACAGGAAGGAACAAACAGTTCCTCAGATTCTCTATCTTGACTTTTAGGAGCATATGTTGTTTCACACAATAATAAATAATGACTACAATATACTTGAGAGTTATACAGCAGAATAGATAAAAATGGCAAGTTTTGGCAACTCTGTGGTCTTCTCTTTCAGTAGGATAATGGAGTCTTCTTAAATCCTTCTACTGTATCATATAGTGTGGCTATATTACAATGGTGAAAGATGAGGAATAGGAACATGAACATCAGCAGATTGACTACAGTACAATAAATTATTGGCTTGTTAAACTACATAAAAGTTGTTAACAATCTGACTTTTAGAAGATATACAGGAAGCTCCCCAGATTCCATCTTGAAAGCACAACTGTGCTGGATTTTTCAGTCCTTCTAAGATAAAACCTTTAAGCGCTTAGCTTTTACTTTTCTTTTCCATGTTTTGTTTCTTTATGTTCTCTGTAAGTGCAGAAGTATATTAGGACTAGTTAATATCTAGGAACTGGAAGTAGAACTTAAGAAATGGGCAGCAATTATTCTACACAAATAGTATGCCTAGGATTATCAACAAAGATTTCAGGGGGAAGTAAAACAAATTTCCAATTTCTAGTTATTTGATTCACCTTGGACAGGTTCTGTTTTGTGTTATACATCATAAAAAAATCTCTAAATATCCTTGTACCTTTTGTATCTCCATTAGCAATGCCAAACAAGAATAATTGTTATAGCCCTGAATGTAAAAATCAATGGTGAAGACAGAAGAGTAAGAAAAGGCAAAGAGTGCAAGTAGGAAATTAAAAATAAAGCATCTGCAAAATTAAGCCATCCAGCAAAGTCCAAGAATGGACAAAGTGAGCTGGCAAACTTGGCAACTGAACATTAAGGTAAGAATATCAGAGAAAGGATAAATAAAGATAAGGGTAAACAAAGGATAAAGGGTAAACAGGATAAACCACATAACACAGTGCTATCCAAGATGAAGCAAAGCAAGCTACCACCAGTGTGGAAGGAGAGAACACAAATAACAACACAAAAAGCTGTAAAATGTGGACCTATAGCATCCAAAGCCACAGAAACTCAGAGCAGATGCATCATTTACTACAACTGACTGCAGATTTAGGTGGGCTATATGTGCTGTACGAAATGTTGTTTGTAGTATTGTTAGTAGTAAGCCACTTAATAGGAGTCATCACCACGTATTTTTGACAGGTTTTCATGCACTTTTTTGCCATATGTCCCACCCTCCAGTTCTGTATTTGTACACGTTCACGTATGGCACTTTCAGCCATTTGGGAAAAAAACTTTTTTTTCTTTTTCATGGGGCATGTTGTATGTGTTTTTACATGTGACGAGTTGGGTTGTATTTTTTTTCCTGATGAATGTTGTGTGTGTGTTTTTACATGTAAGACTGGGTTTTGAGAGAAAAAATAAAGAAAGAGAGAGAAATTAAATAAGAGAGAAGAAAATAAAGGTAAGTTATTAAAGAAAAGAGGAAAAATAAAGAACAGAGAAAATTAAGAATAGAGATAAGGATGTTACAGAAAGAATCCTTTGTTAGGCCAAGAGAGAGAAAAAAATAAAGAAAAGAGGAAAAATAAACAAAAGAGTTTTAGAAAAAATAAAAAGGTTTATTTTGAAATAAAGAACAGAGATGAGGCTGTTACAGAGAGAGAAAGAGACAGAGAGAGAGAGGGAGAAAGATTTTAAAGCACCTGGCAGAAAGAGAGTCTTTGTGACTGACCTCATGGCAAAGAGATTTTAAAGCACCAATAAAACCTGTGGTACTGAGCACGTGGCAGAGAGAGCAAAGCAGCTTACCCTAGTGGCTGTAGTGAAATGATAGCTATTCTGGACTGCAAGCCTTGGAAGCAAACCATGCCCTCTATTGGACCAGTCAGAAGAAGAATTCATGTTCCTGAACCAATCATATTATCCCAAGAGGCATAGCTTTTGATTGGTGGTTGGTTTGAACAAACAAACAAATCACACGCCAGGCATTTTTTAAAAAGCATTAGCTATTTTTAAAAATTTAAACCAAGGAAAGTTTTACCAAAAATTAATGTAGATTTAGGTTTGTACCTTTCAACGTGATGGAAAATTATATCAAGCACCTTTTTTTCATTTAATTAATGTTTTACAGGAAATTAGCAATTCAGATGTAAGCTCTGAACATGCCACTAAGAAAACAGAATTTTACAAGAGGCACCCCTTCTAACTGTTTGAAAATATAAGATAAAGACTGAACCTGCTCACCCTTGTTATCTGAAGAAACAGTCCCTTTTCTTAATTCTTTTGCTAACATACAGTTTTTAAGCTTCACATGAAAAAACAACACTGTGACTGAGATGTAAAGATCTGTTTTGTAGTGAAATAAAAGATTCAGCACCCTATCCATTTAAAAATGTTTAATAAAAGCCATTCTACTTATAAACTGTAAAGAATGCCTGGGTATAATATAAAAAAAATCATCAACTGAGGAGGATTTATAATACAATGTTATTTTAAATATGTTTCAATAAAAATAGCATGCTTTTACAGCCTAAGGAGATGCCAAGTTTACTTACTTTTCCACAATGTGACACAAAGATTTTAATCTATAAGATTCAAACCCAGTTTACAGGAATATAAATTGTGAAGTAAATTCAATATTACCCAATTGACCATAATAATAATAATTTAAAAACAACCAAACAAAAATGGCTTTACTTGTAAATAGTAAAGAAAGTTTTAAAATTTAGGGTAACTAATTCATGATTTTTACAATAAAAAAAATAAAGGACAAAAGCCATGGCTTTGTGGCTACATAAAGTTCAGGTATAGCCTCCGACAGGGTTATCTGAAGAAACAGAAACCCCTCCCTTCCTGATTTTTTTCTCACTTTAAAACTTTCATGTTCTATTGTTAAACATAAAGTGTTTAATCATATCAAACAAAGGGGTTTTTTTAAAAAAGTTTGAAAATGAAAACTGAAACTAACACTAAAGTGAGCCTGTGCACTAGGGAGGGGAGAGTGATCAAATATTTAGAGGCATAGAACATCACATTCTTCAACCCTACATTAAAAAACGTCCTACACACACACACACACTCACTCATTATTTTTCACATGGCTAAAATGAAACACTATATAACCTAAGTAAAAGTTGCAGGTAGAGACTCTGAAATTGCAAGGGATTATTCTACCGTGGAATAGGCAGCTAAACAATTTATAAATTCAGGTTCTCCACTGCTTTTCGCACTCTCTTGGGATAATGTGATGATGGTGCTGTGGAAGTGTCCTGAACAACAGGAACAGTCGGTGCTAAGAAATCCACTGGATCTGGTACCAAAATTTCTCCCAACAAGTCATTGAAATTAGGACTTGCAATGGAAAAAGCTTCAGTCAGAGGAACAGGAAGTCCCATTAGAATATCTCAGACTCTGTTACCTGTTGAGGCTACAATTGGTCCAACTGTCATGTTCATAAAACACAGTTGGATAGTGTTACCAGCAACAGAATAGGTTCATTAATTTTACAGTTTTTCCAGGTACTCATTTCACAACAGAACAATTACAACAGTAGTTGTAATTCTACTATAAGTCTCAGACTTGAAAAGAATAATTAAACATCTAACATCATCAATCAATTTGCATAGCTTGGGATTTGGCTACATGTGAGGCAATATCAGGCCAAAGTTATGCAAAGATCGCTTCAAGAAAAGAGCTGCAGGTGACTCTTTGGTAGTAGCATGTGATGTATTCCTGTAGACAAGCAATAAATTGTCCAGTTTCTCCTGATGACTCAAAATAGACCTTTCGGATTTAAGGCACGATTCAGTGCTTGTACAAAGCATTCTGTTAATCTATTTTTAGCAGGATAGTATAGAGCAGAGATGAATTCCACTTGAAGCCAGGGGCCCCTGAAATTATTCAGAGCAGAATTGAGGTATATTGTCACTCACTAACAGTAGCAATAAACCAAATTGGCTAAACAAGGTACGAAGATGTCCAATGATCTAGGTAGCTGTTAGTAGAAGTCATTCTGAAAACGTCTGGCCATTTTGAATGGGAGTCGACAATGACTAAGAACATACAATCTTCTAATAATCTGGCAAAGTCCATGCAACCAAGGGTGTAGATAAGCTGAGTAAGGATTTTGCTGAATATGCTGACATGTAATACAGCACTTTGCCTTCCTCTCAATATATTTGTCAATCCCTGGCCACCAGACATGATTCTGGGCTATGGCTTTCTTCTACACAATGCCAAAATGACCTTCATGAAGAGTTTTCAAAACCTGAGATTGAAGTGATTTTGGAATGATCACTCACATTCCCATAAGATGCAAACATGATTCACACACAATTGACATTAGCACACAATGTATACATGAGGAATTCTTTTGATCCAACTTTGTACCCTGTAGTACCATTCCATTCAGAAGAGAAAGCACATCATCCTTAGCGGTTTCTTTGTTGATGCCTGTTCTAGTGATGGGTAACCTATCCATTAAAATGAGATAGAACATTTTATCTGAAATTTCCTTGGGTTGACAGGAGCTTGGGAATGGCAGGTGCAGAAGCCTATTAGCATTGCTGTGTTGAGTCCCTTATGGAATAGAATAGTAAAAGAATGAGCTGAAAGTAGTAACACTTGTTGCACATGAGCAGCAGCTAATGACAGAATACCATGTTTTGGATCAAAAATTGAAATTACTAGGTGATGATCAATCAGGAAGGTAAAATATCTACCCTGTAGATCGGTATGGAATTTTTGAATTCTGAAGACGATGCTGAGAACTTCTCACTCTATCTTTGCATAGTTCTTCTCAGATATAGTGAGTGTTCATGATGCAAAGGCAATTAGTTTCTCCATGCCATTAGGAAAAATGTGGGAAAGAACTGCACCCACTCTATATAGTGAAGCATTACAAGACAATTGCAATGGTAAGAAAGAATCAAAGTGCGTAACCATTTCTGCTAACATCAACAGTTTGAAGATGAGGACTGATAGGTCAGACACAGAGTGATCACTCTAAGAAAAGTGTTCACCCACAGGTGATAGGGTGTTTTGGTCTTTCATCATTTTCCTGTGTGAGTTCATTCAAGAGCATAGTGATTGTCTGTTTTTACCTACATAGTTGTTCTTGGGTTTTGTCCCTTTGTTCTGTCCTGATATGTAAACTGAGAGCACTCTGGGGAAGGTATTGTCTTTTCTAGACTTTTTTTTTCTTTATGGCACCTGAAAGACTCATCCTATGTGATAACTATAAAATAAATAAGAAATAATCATCATTATCTCAGCAGTCCAGAAGAGGAGCATTATCCAGTTTGTCGTCCATATAGCTTTCCTTCATCATAATTAGAAAAAAATGAACTATGAAGTATCCAAAAATGAAATAGCCTAAAATCTGTCTCTATCAAAGCTAATATAATTAAAAAATATATATAAGACCATATACACATCACAATGGTTCAAATCCTTGAAGGCTGGCAAACACTGCAACAGCAGCAGATAAATTAAAGCACCAAGTCCAATGAGACAAAACTTAGTGGAACATCACATTTTTGTGTCTCCTGGAAATTTATAGATTTAATTTCTCTTTTTCACTGGATTCCCCCTTTTGCTTTATAGTACTCACTGATTACCTTTGATTGTTATTACCACATCACTCCTTAGTACTCTTTCTTCACTCATTTCAAACCCACTCTCCATTTGCTCCCTTTCTTCATCTTCTCCCTATCTTTGGAATGAAATTATTTCTTTCCAAACTCTTTGCCACTTTAAATTCCACCTTAACATTTCCCTTTTTTCTGCTGCTCAGGGTGCTTCTTAGGAAAGTCAGGAAACCTGGTGAAAAATACTGGCCTCACTGAAGTCAATGGCAAAACTTCCATGAACATCAATGATGTCAGCATTTATCCCTGGATTCTGCCACAGATTCTCTCTGTGACCTTAGGACAACCACTTCAAACAAAATGTTCCAATGTGGGGTATTTGATTAGCTTTTATACTCGAAACAAATTAATGGTAACATGGAAGTGTCTAGTCTCAGATGTTAAACTTCCAGCTACATGGGACAAAACCTAAAGCCTCATCAGATCTTACTCAGTAAAGAGGACCTTGGGAGAGCCATAAAGACAAAGACTGCTGCCAAGAAAGACTAGGAACAATATAACCTACAAACTAGCTGGGACTAGTTGGCAGCAGACACTCACACCTTGTCTCTCATCTTCTTAGCAGCTATTTCTCGTTAGTATGGTCAGGTAGTATACATGTAAAACGTGATGGTGTGCATCTGAACACTGCAATGAGACTTGTCACAGGAGTTCTGAAATTAACTATGACATTCTGGCTTCCTCCTCTCACCCATATTTTACCACCATACCACCGAAGAGAAACAGCAATAATACAACCATGTGATAACAAACCCATCTGGAATACTGTGTAGAGTTCTCATCATCCATGTTAAGAAAAGATGAATTCAAACTGGAACAGGTGCAGAGAAGGGCTACTAGGATGATCTGGGGAATGAAGAGCCTATTTTATGAGAAAAAACTGCTTGGCTTATTGAGCTCTCTATAAATACATAGGGAGGATAACACAAGGAAGAGAGAACTATTTAAGTTAAAGAAAAAAGGTTGGCATCAGAATAAATGGGTATAAACTGACCATGAGTAAATTTAGACTGGAAATTAGAAGAAAGTTGCTACCCCTCAGAGGAGTAAGGTTCTAGAATAGCCTTTTGATAGTTTAAAAGTGGGAGCAAGAAATCTATTTTTTTTAATTCGGAGCGTAAAAAAAATGAATAGCTTTGTCTGATGGAGTCAGCTTAATTAGAAAGGGTCTGGATTTGGTGACCTAGGAAGACCTTTCTGGTCCTATTTTCTTATTCCTTATTTCCAGTAGCCAACTGGATTGGGAGATTCCTTACAACCAATGGTAAGTAACTCCACTGAAGTCTATGGAGATCTTGGAGACCATGTAGATTAATGCCATATAAATGAATATGTCAGATCCATTGTCTGAGGAATGAGGATTTTAAAATGAGCTGGTCAAATAATGGAGACATATGTTCACAAATATTTAGTCAGTGGGGAAAAAAATCCACCAAAATTTGCAATGAACATTATTGGATTACAATGTCCTCCATTTTCTTGCTGGACATACCACTCAAGGTAACAATGCTATGTGATTTTTTTCATAGCTTTAATTTTAGATGAACCTTTGTGAATAAAAAGGTTAGTCCCAATTGAATGTTTTCTTGCTCTTGGGGACTTTTCATACAATAAAGTCTTTGCTCTCTAGTGCAGTTTTTCTTGTTTTTTTGTGTTTTGAAATATGAAAACAATAAAATATGATGTCATGGTTGGTTGATGGATTGGATTCTACCATCACTTCAAGAGATGAGTGTTCAGCTCGTGTTGATTTGATTTTTTGAGTTTATTTGTTTTATGGCTTCTCACATGGGAAGCAAGTCCAATCCTGGATTTGCAAATTCAATCATATTTATAATAGTATTAAAATAAAATCTGTGTTATTCATATTAATTATGAAAATGTTGAAATAAAGAAGGTCATTTTATAGAATCTTGTATGTGTTTCTTTTAGAATCTCTTCATACTGAGCTCTATAACTTGCATTTCAACACTTTTCTGATTTATTAGAATTTAGACCTTTGTAGATTAGAAAGTTCAAGCATATTTTTTCATATTTCTTTTGATCTAATAAGTTAAGTGGTCTCTGAGGAGCTGTCTGTAGTATTTTAATAACTAGACGTAAAAATCATTGGAAGAAACTTTACAAGTTCAGTCATGTCTACAATTTAGACCTTAAACTATTAACATTCTCAAACATCGCAATATTGCCAGGCATCCCAACACTGCAATATTACTGACATTAAACTTTCCTACTTGCTTATGTGCATTGCATTTTTTTCCTACCACAGGTATATTTGGTTTATGTTAAGTTTTGTAAATTAGTGGTCAGTACTAACAATTTTTTGTGCATCCTAATCACATAGAGTTTTGAACAAAATCCTTTCAACCATGACAATATTTTAAAATAAATAAAAACATGCACAGACCAGACCTTCACTCTATGAAACATAATAGAACAATGCTTAGAATGGCAATGGCAACTATATATAAATTTCATAGACTCTGAGAAAAACAACAAGGAGTCCGGTGGCACCTTAAATACTAACAGATTTATTTGAGCATAAGCTTTCATGGTGTAAAAACCTCACTTCTTCAAATAGACTTTGATAGCATTCACAGAACCAGCCTATGGCACGTTCTGCAGACACATGGAATCCCTTTCCATATAATCAACATAATCAAAGGTTTTTATTTATTGTAGTGTTGATCACAGCGAGCTCAATTTTGAAGTCAAAACAGGAGTATGTCAGGGGTGTCTCATGTCTGCGATCCTCTTCAATATTGTCATTGACTAGGTAATGCAGCTGTCATAAATATAAAGGGAAGGGTAAACACCTTTAAATCCCTCCTGGCCAGAAGAAAAACCCTTTCACCTGTAAAGGGTTAAGAAGCTAAGACAACCTTGCTGGCACCTGACCAAAAGGACCAACGAGGAGACAAGATACTTTCAAAGCTGGAGGAGGGGGAACAAAGGCTTCTCTCTGCCTGTGTGTTGCTTTTGCCGGGACCAGCGCAGGAATGCAGGTCAGAACTGTAGCTCATGAAAGCTCATGCTCAAATAAATTGGTTAGTCGCTAAGGTGCCACAAGTACTCCTTTTCTTTTTGTAAAAAGTCAGTAAGCAATCTAGTTAGATATGCATTAGATTCTGTTTTGTTTAAATGGCTGATAAAATAAGTTGTGCTGAATGGAATGTATATTCCTGTTTTTGTGTCTTTTTGTAACTTAAGGTTTTGCCTACAGGGATTCTCTATGTTTTGAATCCGATTACCCTGTAAGGTATTTACCATCCTGATTTTACAGATGTAATTCTTTTACTTTTTCTTTAACTAAAATTCTTCTTTTAAGAACCTGATTGCTTTTTCATTGTTCTTAAGATCCAAGGGTTTGGTCTGTGTTCACCTATGCAAATTGGTGAGGATTTTTATCAAGCATTTCCCAGGAAAGGGGGTGTAGGGCTTGGGGGGATTTTGAGGGGAAAGACGTTTCCAAGTGGACTCTTTCCCTGTTATATTTGTTAGACGCTTGGTGGTGGCAGCAAAAAAGTCCAGGGACAAAAGGTAAAATAATCTGTACCTTGGGGAAGTTTTAACCTAAGCTGGTAAAAATAAGCTTAGGGTTTTTTTCATGCAGGTCCCCACATCTGTACCCTAGAGTTCAGAGTGGGGAAGGAACCTTGACAGCAGCGTACAACAGAAGACATGCCAAGAAGCATTAAATGGACACCTTCTCATCCCTTGAAGACCTGGATTTCAGAGATGATCTCGCTTTCCTATCACATACCCAACACCATATACAAGAAAAAACAACTCGACTCAACACATTCAGCCAGCAAATTGGACTGAAAATCAAACACAGTAAGACAGATATCATGACCTTTAAGATTGCCTCACCGTCACCAGTACGGATAGAGGATTATGTTCTCACCAATATAGAAACATTCACATACTTGGGCAGCAGCATCAGCCAGGATGGTGGAACAAGCCAGGACATTCAGAACAAAATTAATGAAGGCAGGAGCACCTTCATGAGCTTAAATACAGTCTGGAAATCATCAACATACAAAACCAAAACCAAACTCAAGATTTATCAGAGCTGTGTACTTTCAACATTCCTTTATAGTGAAAAAGACTGGGGAATGAGAAAGTATGACATGTCCAAACTGTCTTCATTTCATATAAACTGCCTCAGAAAAATCCTCCATATCTTTTGACCCAGAACAATCTCAAACCAAGATCTATTGGCACAGTACAACCAAGAGGATATGAGCACCATTGTTGCCAGGAGGTGTTGGAGATTGATTGGTCATGTGATTTGGATGGAAACTGATTCAATCACCAGAGTGGCAATAAGATGGACACCTGCAGGCAAGCAAAAATGAGGCCACCCGAAAACAACATGGCAAAGAGCTGTGGAAGCCAAGCTGAAAAACATGGGGCACAGCTGGGGAACCATTGAAAGACTTGCCTGAAACACACAGGAGTGGAGAAGCTTTGTCACTACCCGAAATGCCAGAGGCGTAATAGAAACATGATGATGATGAACATATTTATACGCATGACTTAGTTAGTCCTTTCATCACCAAAAGCCAAGATAGTACTCAAGTTCTGGTAGTAGATGATTTTTCCATATCTTTATATGATATTGTAGCAAGTGGGCACGAGCTGGAAGCTAAGTATGAAGTTTTAATACTAACTCAGTTTCTTTTTGTTGGTTTAAGACAGTAACGTTTTACGTTAGTTCATATTTGCTGTTTTGAGAATGCCTTAGAGGAAAATGGAAATACAAGAATCTGTAAAGGTTCCTTTGTTGCAGGTATGTGTAGGGCCATGTGTCATGTTGCTTCCTATGTCAGCTTGTTCTTGTTAAATGAAAATTAAAGGGGAAAGAAAGTGGGTTAAAACAGTGAGATACATGGGTTTGATTCTAACCTTTATCCATGGTTGGGAAGCTAAAACAATCAAGATATCGGTAGGCAAATCTTATCCCTTACCTCGTAGCGGTGGAATGTGCTGCATGACTAGCACAGTTCATAATCAGAAATGGCAAAGGGAATGAACTGGATATGTTTCCCAAGTGGATAAGTATCTAAGCATGTGAAAACTTGGGGCTTAGATGGGTCATGCCTCTATCTAATCCTTCCGCATGGCTGATAGAGCTGACTGTATGTGTGCCACAGAGGATAAATTGCACTCTCCTTATATACAGAGTGCCTTACGTGCTGAAGAACAGAGAGGCAGAATTCTCAAAGAGTACACCTGCAGCAGTGTGATTATACCTTGAAACTTCTCTTTTTCATCCAGCTCCAGCCTTTTGAGCAAATTTATTCTACCGTGGATGTGAATGGTAGTTCCTCCATAATTTGTAAAATTACTTCAATTTTAACAAAAATCTACTTTTATGTGTTCATAATTCAGTACAGGCTGAAACTTCACAATAAAGTTTAATCATGTGAGATGATACCTTAAGGGCTCATATATGCATCTTATTTACAGCAGTATGAAACCAGAATCGGGCCTAAGTGCCCATTATTCTATTTTGAATAAAATTACCCCCCAGTCAAATAAATAAATAAATACATAAATAATTAGAAGCTAGAGTAGGATTTTTTTCTCAAAAACTTATTTGTACTTTAAACTTTAGAATCAAGTTTGCTGTTTAAAACTAAATTTTGCAAACAATAAACCACAAAAGGTTTAGGTATTTTTGTTATTTAAAAGAAATATATATTATACATGTAATATATATTGCTAATTTTGAAGAAAATGTTATTTTTAAATGTAGTCGCTGAGAAATGCAACTTTATAAATTATCTCCCACTGTATGCATTTATGCTTTCCCCCCAAAAGCTCTATTTTTTATGACATTTTTAAAAATCTCAGTCCCACTCCCAGAATGCAATTTGGAACTATTATACAGTCATTTAAACTAAATAATCAATTCTGGGGCCAGGAAGCATAGAGGAGAATTGAACCAGCACAGATATCTGTCAAATCTCGCTGGTAAAGACAGAAGTGGGAATGGAGCTTATAGTGTTCGCCGAAACAGGAGCTAAAATTAAAAGCGGACCAAATATCTCAGTCTCAGGTTCGCCTCCTACCTGTATCTGTCTCCAGGGACTTATATTTCCACATAAAACTCAAACAAAATAAAAGTACAACACAATTTACTAAAGGGGTGGCAAGGACTCCCAGAATAAACAAGGTAAAACATACAGCAACCAGGCAGATACTAAAACAAGGCAGGCTGTAACAATAGGGGGACTATGCACACAAACAAAGTGACGATCACAATACCATCTCTAGCAGCTTGATTTACTGATGTTTTCTCCTTCTTAGGGTGGCACAGCAAAACAGGACTGCTGGATCCCTTAGATGGAAGTAGGACCTTGAGGCAGGATCGGATGAGCATCCTTTCAGGTAAGCTGTTAAATCTCTCCCGCTCCCTATACCTGCGTCATCATGCGTGCAGTAAGCAATTCTACAGAAGATGGTTCAGATGCATGTAAGCGAGTATATCCACTATTCCAAGTAACCCTTGTGGGATGAATGGCCTACCCTCAATTACCTGTTTCGTCTCAACCAGACGCTACCACTCAGATGGGCAGCCCCTATCTGATCTGAACACCTCCTTATATAGACACTAGGTCACTAGGCAGATTAGATGATTGACAGCCACTGTCTTTCCCCCCTAACCAGAAAAAGGCACCAAACTGGAACAAGGAGGGGACAAAAAGAGCTCACAAAAAATGGACTCCTAGCTGTCCTTTAGATGATCCAAGATGGCCTTAGGATTTTTACCTCTATACTAGGACCTATCCCTTTCAATTCAAGATTCTGGAAACCAGACCATGCAGATCCTGGGCAGCTGGACATGAACTTTATGCATGGCTGGAGTGGGAAACTACAGACTTCTCTAGAAGTATCTCTCCAAAATGGAAAAAAAATCCACAGAAGCTGCTGAGAGCAATACCTACAACTCCTTGGCATTTTATATCCAACACTGTCCACAGCTGCTTCAATGCATTTTTGTCTATGCCACTATGGAGAATGAGGGAAATAGCTGTATTATTTTCTATAAATATCATGTGCATCAAGGTTCCTTGTTGAAAGAGTGGGGGGAATTGTTTATTTTGCCATTCAGGTCAGCAAGGTTTACTTTTTCCAGGCCATTATCTAGGGTCAAAGGGAATATTAAAATCTTAAAGGCATATCTACTCTGCACTCTAATCCCAAGCTCTGAATCAGGTTTGAGCCAAAGGCCGCCTCCTGTCCACACACAAATCAGCATGACTTGGTCGGCAAGCACTCAGGACCTGGATCCTAATACTCTGCTGGAGGGGGTGTGTCAGGGTTCCTTCCCCACTCTGAACTCTAGGGTACAGATGTGGGGACCCGCATGAAAGACCCCGTAAACTTATTTCTACCATCTTAGTTTAAAACTTCCCCAAGGCACAAAATCTTTGCCCTTTGATTAGGTAAAACGCTGCCACCACCAAGTATTTTAGACAAAGAACAGGGAAAGGACCAGTTGGAGTTCCTATTTCCCCAAAATATCCCCCCAAGCCCCTTTCCTGGGGAGGCTTGAGCATAAACAAGATGAGCACAAATCCCCAAGACCCAAAAAAACCAATCAGAACTTTATTAGAAGAACAAAAAAAAAAAAAGAGAACAACTCTGAAAGATCAGAATGGAAGATAATCTTACAGGCAGCCAGATTCAAAATATAGAGAATCCCTCTAGGCAAAACCTTAAGTTACAAAAAGACACAAAAACAGGAATACACATTCCCTCCAGCACAGCAAACTTACAAGCCAAAAAAAAAACCAAAGAAAACATAACGCATTTTCTAGCTAGATTACTTACTAACTCTATCGGAGTTGGATTGCTTGCTTTCTTGATCTGTCCTAGGCAGAGGCATCACACAGACAGACAAGGACTTTCTCTTCCTCCCCCCCCACCCGTCCCCCCCCCCGATTTGAAAGTATCTTGTCCCCTCATTGGTCATTTTGGGTCAGGTGCCAGCCAGGTTACTGGAGCTCCTTAACCCTTTACAGGTGAAAGGATTTTGCCTCTGGCCAGGAGGGATTTTATAGCACTGTATACAGAAAGATGGTTACCCTTACCTCCATATTTATGACAGAGTGTGTCAGAGACCAAGTCCCACTGTGAGTCAGGTCCAAGCCCTGTCATTTTGCAGTTTGGTTGCAGGTCAAGCTGAAGATTCGAGTCAGAAGGTCTGTGTGGAGATCCAGTCCCAGAATGACTGAGACCTTGAGAAAGGTGAAGGAATCCAGGCCTGTCACATGAGGGGTCTATTTGAGAGGCACAAAAAAGGATGTACAGTGCAGCTCATTCTGTAACTGTGATAGTCACCAGTGGCAATGTGTCTCCTGACTGAGCTATGCTGCTGTATTGGAGAGAGATGAAAGGAAGGAAATAGGAGCAATACATAGAATCATAGAACCATAGGGTTAGCAGAGATTGCAAGGGAGCTCTTAGCGCAGATATGGATTTCCACATGGCTCTTGAGGCATCAATGTAGTTAATAGCTCACTACCACTGTTTTCTCTGCTACCCTATCCAAGCAGCTGCAGATCACTTCCCCCAGGATGGGATAAAGAGCATTTCTCAGATAAATTATCCCCTGTTTTGAGTTATTCCTGAGGAAAGTATGATAGAATCTCTCATATGTAATGTACTTACCCAGAAAGGTCATCTCATATACAACTTCTGGGTTTTAGTGCAGTTCCACTGTTTATCTAATTTGCCAGCTGGATGAGGCATAGGTAGACTAGCCCAAATTCACATGGACTGAGTCATTTGTTCAAAAGTGATTATAAAACAGGATTCTCGTATCTCCAAGTTCTTTTCTCCAAGCTCCTCTGAGCAGTGCAGCTTCAATAATTTATTGAATGGTCAAGAGTTTCTGTTGTGACCAAGATCTGTTGAGTTCAGCAGGGCCAAAAGGAAACTGATGCTGGTTCCTTCATTCTCTACTTAACTCTGCCCCAGACCTAACACAAGTTAGAGCCGTTAGGAATGGTTAGTCCCTAATCCTCACTGTGCTGGGGCTCTGGAGGAGGGGTGTCATAGGACCTGACTAAGTCAGCTCTATGTCTGTTAGGGACTGATTCCCTGCTGGGGAGATATAATTATTTCTTCTTTCTTTATGTGCCTTAATGGCACAGAGGGAGCACATCAGATCAGTGATTCTGCTCCTAAAGATATTTTAAAATAAGCAAGTTTAAATTAATATAAAAACATAGGTGGAAATTGATACAACAAAAACTATATGAATGATTTAAAATTGAGTGAACCCAATAAAAGCAATCACACGAAATTAAACCCCAACTCCTGGTGGACTGAATATCCCAAGGCATGGACAATGAGACACAGAGCCTTTCAAATCTAGGCTGTTGATTCAGAATAATATACTATATATCTCACCAGAGACTTCATTTCTTGGGTGAGGAGATGATGTCTTCCAAAGTGTTTCTCAAAATCTTTATATTTTTGTAATATGCAGTAGGTTTTGTAGATGATTTTCCAATAAAATGGATTATTGAAAACCTGAAATAAAAGCCTCCAATGACCTCTGTAAGTTTCATGAACAAAAGTCTATTGTATGTTCGCACTGTATGTGAGATTTATGTATGTACCTATCATTAGCTTTGCCTGAAAGTCATAGAGGCTTATTGTCAGAATTCAAATAAAAATGCTGACCTTAACATCTGAGGATCATATTCTGTAACCCTTATTCCTTTTGTGTAGCACCTCACTTAGGAAGTACTTCCAGTGATACAAGTGGGACTATGTGTTGAAGACTGGTCCTATTCAACACAAACAAAGCTGGCAAAATCTGGACCCTAAAGGAGTGGGAGAGCTTTTGAGCTTCCTAGCTTATCCATTTAACTATCTCTTTCCACACCTTTCTTTAGCTTCTAGTCAAGAATTTCCTCTTAAAATAATTTCTTTGCACAGCATATAAAAAGACTATGCTGCCCCTCTGAAGTTGTCTGGAAACCTCCTTGGGGCTGTTTTTTTCTCATTTGTTTGTATATGCCGAAGTACAAGGCTGCTACTTAAACAGTAATAGTATCAAAAGTATACTCTTCACAAGAGGACTGAAAAAAGGTCCATCTTGGGCCTTCTGTTCCTTTTAGCTATCATCCTGATGATGTACTACTCCAAGGCACAGAAGTGATCAGAGCTGTCACTGATTATGCATCAATGGCATACATCATTATAATACATCTACTCTATGGATGTGCCATTATAATACATCTTCACTGCAACAGCTGGCAAAAAAAATACCTCAGGGAGACATATTTAAGAAAAAAAGTCAGATGGAGAAGACGCTGGCAGAAGATTAAAGATACTGTAGAAATGGGTAAAATTGTACCTACTGGTTTTTAGAAATAGACTCAAACCAAACCCCCAGGTCCAAACAGCCCACCTGTGTGGGCTGAAATAACAGAATGTGGATTTTGATTATTTTTATGTCCTCTCTCTAAGGAGCCAAATCAAAACCATGATTTTGAACAAACCACAGACTTGAGAGGGGTGGTTAAATCATAATCCCAATATCTGATGAAATCCTCTCTCTAGTTATTTCATTTGGTTAAAAATGCAAAGGGATTGCAGGAAGTGAGAGGGTGATCTTGTGTTTAAGGTAGTTGTCAAAGTTTCTTCCCCACTCTGAACTCTAGGGTACAGATGTGGGGACCTGCATGAAAGACCCACTAAGCTTATTCTTACCAGCTTAGGTTAAAATTTCGCCAAGGCACAGATTTCTTTCTTGCCTTGGGAACCAGCTTAGGTTAAAAAACCTGATACACTGCCACCACCAAGCGATTTAAACAAAGAACAGGGAAAGAGACAACTTGAGACTTCTTCCCCCCAAAATATCCCCCCAAGCCCTACACCCTATTTCCTGGGGAAGGCTTGATAATAATATCCTCACCAATTGGTACAGGTGAACACAGACCCAAATGCTTGGATCTTAAGAACAATGAAAAATTAATCAGGTTCTTAAAAGAAAAATTGTATTTAAAGAAAAGGTAAAAGAATCACCTGTGCAAAATCAGGATGGTAAATACTTTACAGGGTAATCAGATGCAAAACATAGAGAATCCCTCTAGGCAAAACCTTAAGTTACAAAAAGACACAAAAACAGAAATACACATTCCCTCCAGCACAGCGAATTTTACAAGCCAAAAAAACAAAAGAAAATTTAAGACATTTTCTAGCTAGATTATTTACTAACTTTACAGGAGTTGGAAGGCTTGCATCCTTGATCTGTTCCCAGCAAAGGTATTACACAGGCAGACAAAATCCCTCCCCCCACTCCAGATTTGAAAGAATCTTATCCCCTCATTGGTCATTTTGGGTCAGGTGCCAGCGAGGTTACTTTAGCTTCTTAACCCTTTACAGGTGAAAGGATTTTGCCTCTGGCCAGGAGGGATTTTATAGCACTGTCTACAGAAAGGTGGTTACCCTTCTCTTTATATTTATGACCATAGTTGACTGCCATCCAAGAGAAGTCCATTCTCCGTCTTGTCCTACCAGAGATTTTCTATGTGTTTCTGAGCTAGTCATTTTAAGCAAAAGTTTTATAGGTAGCCTTTTGTTGTGTATTCCTCATTTTCTGAGTTCCAAATTGACACCTAAGGCTTGGCATTGCAGAAATTCTGAGCATTCATGTCAGTAACTGAAGTCAGTGGATGTTGCACAGAATGTCTGGTAGTTAGGCTGTGCAGTCTAGAAGAATGAGCATCTGGCACTCCTGAGTTCCAGTCCTGGATGTGCCACTGGCTATGTCTGTCTGTGAGGAAGTCTCTGCATTTCTGTCTCAGTTTCCCAACTAGTAAATAATTTTTCACTGCAGACAGAATTCATTTATTAATATTTGTATAGTGCTTTGAACCTGTATAAAATAAAGCACTATAAAATGCTAAGTACTCTGAAAAATCAGACCATACATGTCAAGATGGACACCCAAAATTAGCGGACAATGGACAATTTTTTTATCTTAATCCCTGTATGTCTCAATTCCCAAGGTGTAAAATGGGAGTAATAATACTTTCCTATCTTCTAGAATTGTTGTGAAGATATATTTGTTAATGTTTGTCAGACACACTCATATACTACGGCGATGTGCACAACAGAAAAGACCATGAGGAAATTAATATTTCCAAATTCAGAGTATGGTTTGAATAGTGTGCAGTAAAATAAGGTCTAGGGCCATACACTGAGTGATGTGGATGAAAAGAAATATTTAACAATTGTCTCATTCAGTCCTGTGCACTTAATAAGGCAAGAGTCCCGTGGAAAGAATGGTATGTGATCATGTAAGTAATGACTGTACCATGAAGTGTATGCATGAAAGGCTGATTTAAGGTTATCTGGCCAACCTATTATTAGCATTTCCTAAATCTTCAGCACTTCACTTTGCAACTTTAATACACTGTTTTTATCTATACTCTTTTGTATATAATATGTACATAGATCTCTATCTTTTAGTGCTGGGAAATTATTTTGCCAGTGCTAAGTATGATTATTTTGCCAGTTCTTTAGTAAATATATTTCTTCCACCTCATGTCTACCAGGAGAGAGTATTTTTCCCCTTGGCATCTGGGGCAGACATTGAGGGAAACTTGTGTAATTTAAAATGGACAGAACTGTCAGCCAGAGCCATCTACTTATTGTGCTTCTGTTTAGCTCTCATGATATGCATAGTGGCCACAGGCTCTGAATGCAGATGCTACAAAAATGTATATTTCATCACTTATTGCTGGAGGGTGAATCAAGCCTACTACAAGTAGTTACCTATACAAGAGGTTCCTTAGAGTTTCATGAGTATTAAACTGCTATTAGGCCATTTAAACACTATAGCAGCTACAGCAGCAAAGGCCAAGTTCCACAGGATGTAAAAAAAGGACCGTCTGTGACTCCATGACATCGTGTTTTAGGAGTTCACACTTGTTACTGGGTTGCAGAAATCTAATTATAGAACATATAACCAATTTGGGGTTTCTGTCCTGTTTTATTGACAGTCTGCCCTGAGATTGGCACACATTGTCATGAGCAACTCCAGACAGCGTAACAGGGGTTATTCACAGATGATGGTATTACTTTGTGTAAGGATTTCAGGATGATGCTCATATTCAGTATAAAGTTCTTCCCAATAGAGAAGTATCCCTGAATGCTTTCAGCATTTATTATATCAACCAGCTGGTTGGTTGGTCACATGTTATTGCCCAAATTTTATCTATAGTACATTTTACTGCTTGTGCCTGTAAATTTGTTACATAATCATCTTTTAGGTCCTGTGCACAACAGATGGAAAATACAGCCACTGATGTGTGAATGGGAGTTAGGCACACTAGCCAAGTATCAGAGTAGCAGCCGTGTTATCCACAAAAAGAAAAGGAGTACTTGTAGCACCTTAGAGACTAACAAATTTATTTGAGCATAAGCTTTCGTGAGCTACAGCTCACTTCATTGGATGCATGCAGTGGAAAATACAATAGGGAGATTTTATATACACAGAGAACATGAAACAATGGTGTTACCATACACACTGTAACAAGAGTGATCAGGTAAGGTGAGCTATTACCAGCAGGAGAGGAAAAAAAAAAAAAAACTTTTGTAGTGATAATCAAGGTGGGCCATTTCCAGCAGTTGACAAGACCGTGTGAGGAACAGTAGGGGGGAAAAATAAACACTGGGAAATAGTTTTACTTTGTGTAATGACACATCCACTCCCAGTCTTTATTCAAGCCTAATTTAATGGTGTCCAGTTTTCAAATTAATTCCAATTCAGCAGTCTCTCCTTGGAGTCTGTTTTTGAAGTTTTTTTGTTGTAATATTGTGACTTTTAGGTCTGTAATCGAGTGACCAGAGAGATTGAAGTGTTCGCTGACTGGTTTTTGAATGTTATAATTCTTGATGTCTGATTTGTTGATCTACAACCTATCCTGAAGGACAACTCATCACTCTCACAGATCTTGGGAGACAGGCCAGTCCTTGCTTACAGACGGCCCCGCAACCTGAACCAAATACTCACCAGCAACCACACACCACACAACAAAAACACTAGCCCAGGAACCTATCCTTGCAACAAAGCCTGTTGCCAACTGTGTCCACATATCTATTCAGGGGACACCATCATAGGGCCTAATCACATCAGCCACATTATCAGAGGCTCGTTCACCTGCACATCTACCAATGTGATATATGCCATCATGTGCCAGCAATGCCCCTCTGCCATGTACATTGGCCAAATTGGATAGTCTCTATGGAAAAGAATAAATGGTGTGTGCTGTAGCTCATGAAAGCTTATGCTCAAATAAATTTGTTAGTCTCTAAGGTGCCACAAGTACTCCTTTTCTTTCTACTAGCCAAGTACTGCAGGATGTAAAACTAAGTCTGCTTCACAAACTAAAGCATTCTGTAACATTGCTAAATGCTAGGCCACAACTTTTACTGCAAGAGTTTTGAGGCAATTATACAAACAAATTCAACCTCTATAGTAAACACAGGTGAGTTTTTTTATACTCTCCTAATCTAGAGACTATAACAAAACATTTGTTGTTTTCCTGTCTTTCTCCAGAAGAAAGGAATCATTTGCAAGTATAATTGTTTTTTTTTTTAGTTGTGTCTTTTGACAGCACTGTAGTCACTTTAAAAAATGCTGGTGGTGTACTAGATACTAGATATACCTGTAGTACTAATTTCATCTAAGAGCACCAGGAAAAGTATAGTGCAGTGTGTTTACACTGTCTGCTGCAAGCGCAGTGGATGGCCACATTAGCACCTCTTGCATTGTGGTAGCTATCCCAGCGTGCAAGAGGCTGCAGCACACTTTTCAAATGGGGCGGGGGGGTGGAGTGTGACAGGGAGTGTGTTGTGTATATATGTGGGGGAGACAGTGTGTTTTGGGAGGCAAAGAGTGTGTCAGCATGCTGTCTTGTAAGTTCAGATGGCAGCAGACCTCCCCCGCCTCTCTCTCTCTCTCTCTCTCACACACACACACACACACAAACGCCTGCCTCGGCAGCAGCAGCAGCATTCCACAGTAATGGTTTGTTTTGTCCCGGAGCTGATAAGCAGCCGGCTGTCAGAAATGGAGCTTTGAAAGGGGATATCCCCATGCCTGCAGCCGAGTTCAAATCAATGACCAGAGTGGCCACTTGACTTCAGGGGATTACGGGACATTTCTGGAGGCCAATCACAATGCAGTAATGCCACACGTCATCCACACTTTCACCCAGGCATTTCCACTAGGGTGCAGCCAGCTCTATGCTTCTCGTGGATGTGGATTACAAGGAGCACTCCAGCTGCAGAGTCCAGGTGTTCTAAGTGCCTTTCCAGTATGGACACCTCAGGAGTTAGGGCGCCTGGGGCTGATTTAATGTGCTCTAACTAGCCAAGCTCTTAGAAGTTGACCATCATGCTATTTATATTTGGAAAGTTCCCCACCTGTGCAATTAGAGATTAGATTTAATCTGTAGTCTCAATAGATCACTTTTATTTGTAATTTTTTAATAAACTAGTAGTAATAGTTTTTATTATCTTAGTGTTGAAAACTGTAGTTCAGAAATATATAATTATTACATCTGAAACATACCACTATGAGAGAATGTACTCGTCCACTCCCTACACACAGTTGTAATAATCTTTGTACAAATATGCCTTACGAGGTGTCATCTGCAAACTCATGACATTAGAATCATAGACTTTAAGGTCAGAAGGGACCATTATGATCGTCTAGTCTGATCTCCTGCACAACACAGGCCACAGAATCTTGCCCACCCACTCCTGTAACAAACCCCTAACCTATGTCTGAGCTATTGAAGTCCTCAAATCGTGGTTTAAAGACTTCAAGGTTCAGAGAATCCTCCAGCAGGTGCCCCACACCGTAGAGGAAGGCGAAACCCCCCCAGGACCTCTGCCTATCTGCCGTGGAGGAAAATTCCTGCCCAACCCCAAATACGGTGATGAGCTAAACCCGAGCATGTGGGCAAGACTCACCAGCCAGACACCCAGGGGAAATAATTCTCTGTCGTAACTCAGATCCCACCCCATCTAACATCCCATCACAGGCCATTGGGCATATCTACCGCTAATAGTTGCTGGTGAGTATTATTTAGATAAAATATGTGTGGCAACATTGCATGTGAATTATAATATTTCCTTGTATAATGTTATTAACACATGTTTCAAACCACAGCAGAAGTTGGCAAGCAGGTGTGTCTCAAACAAAGGAATGTGTGCTCTGCTCAATTTGCATTTAAGCAGTAAACCAAGTCATCAAGCAGGAAGGGTAGACAAAGTAAATTCAAACAGGTGAGAAAAAGCAGCAAGGAACATCCTTCTCCATAGACTTTTTGCCTCCAGAATATCAGCTTGAAATGTTTTTCAAGAGGGGATTGACACTATAAAAAGGAGCGACAAACACCCCCAGGCATGCCCTCCTCCTTCTCTCTCTGTCCATTGATTTATTGCACCAGAGGGGATAACGAAAGCCGTCACTGAACTGGCCTAAGAAATTTGGTCAGTAAGACTCCCTAGAGCATGTGGTGAGAAAAACTTTGCTTTGAATTTAACATAGCTTGTTAAGTTAAGCAGCAGTTGTATTTTATCTTTAGTATTCTTGTCACAATTTCTGACTTTTATGCCACATTACTTTTACTCATTCAAAAACTCTCTCTTAGTAGTTACTCAACTTGTTTTTATTGTTTTATCAAATCCAGTATGTTTAAATTGAAGTGCCTTTGAAATTCCATTTGGGGTAACAAAGTGTGTGCATATTATTTCTATTAAAGAAATACAGATTTTATATGAATTTGTAAAGAAGTCAGCCACAGTTTTATTACTGTTGAGTTACTCAATCTGTTCTGTACCACAGAAAATGTGGCTGACCAACAGAAGAGGACCAGTGCTAGATCTCCTTGTAACTGCAGAAAACCCTATTTGTCACATATCCAAAGAGGCCAAAGGTAGGCATGCAATAATCATTCTATTCATTTCCAGGCTCAAATGCAAGAAAAACCTCTTGAAACAAAATCACTTAAGTGAATCCTCATAATCTGTGAGTCTAGAGATAAGAATCCAGCTGCTCTACAAAGCTTCAGACACCAAAGGCTTCCCAGAAGCTCTGACTACTATATTTTATGGTGATGAAGCTAAGGAGTAGAGCTGGATAAACTTTTTTTAACTAAAAGTTTGTTCACAACCAAAAATACAGTTTCACTTCTACCAAAACTATTGCAAATGCATGTAAAGTTCACAGAACAGTATGAACTTAACCAAAAACGTCAAAATATTTTGCTAAGGTTGAAATGAAAGGTATTGTTTCTACTAAAACAATGTTATATCTTTCAGGCATTTTGACAACAGAAAGCAAAGGATTCACAAAACAGCAGCGTCAGCAGCAGGAGAGGGTGGAACTGCTGCCGCCTCCACCACCTCTCTCATAAGCATCAGTCCAGCAGTGAGGGTGCTCCAATGTGACATTTTCGGCCACTCCTTGCCACTGTAATTGACCCAAGGGGAACAGAACTGCAGGGTCTGAGTCAATCAGACCTGCAGAGGGAACCATGGGGTCTGTAACCTAGGACCTGGATCTATGTGGAATCATACAGTTGTCCCACTGTCATGTCCAGGTCCTGGGTTACAGTCCCTATGGTTTCCTCAGAAGGTCTGATTGACTCAGACCCTGCAGTTCTGTTCCCCTTGGGTCAAAAATGTCTGAAAGATAAAACATTTTTTTAGTCATTCCATTGACATCAGTGAAGCTACGACAACGTACATCAGCTAAGGATCCGGAACACAGTAATCCCTCCCCGATAAATCCCACTTGTGTATCAGCAAGTAACGTATGTAGATATTTAGGAGCAAAAAAAAGGCTGGATCATTTCACATTTGCAAGATTTCTACTCCTGAACTGAAATACCTGGGCTATTGCCTTAAAATTATATTTTGCACTTTGACTAAATACAATGTGAAGGATCTCAGCCCTGCTTTGGAATCAGAAGAAACATATAGTTAAGTAACTCTTGCATGCAATTCAGAACGTGTCTGTTACCAAATAACAGTGGAATAATACAAAGAACTTAAAAAAATATCATGGGTAGATAAAGCTATTCAGATGTGAATAACACATTATCATCAAGTGAATAACAGAATGGAATATCATTTATCATTGTCAGTAACTGACAATTCATGCACAATGCAAAAGACTGTTGATTACTGAATAATTTTGAATAATTTTCAAATATAACTTTACAAACTGCCTTAACAATCCCGTTATATTTATGTTAATAATGTAACACTTTATTTTGCTTTCCCACTGCCTTTGCACAAGTTTTGTCTCATTTCCTCATTATTTTTTAATTTTCAAAATAAAAATTAACAATGAAAATAATTTGCAAATGCCTGGTAAAATCCTTTGAGATGGATTTTACCTGGTGCAGAATGCCTCCTATATAGTACTGAATGGTTTCAATTTCCAGAGAATCCAATGGATGTTCTAGGTACTCAGCACCTTCTTAACAAGGTACTGAGTACCTCATTCACCTCACATAGAGCTTTATTCCTATCAAGAGAGAGCATATTTATTTTAGATTTGTTCTTGTGCTAACAAGAGTAGCACATCCTAATTCTGTTTATAAAAATAGTAATCTCTAAAACCAGGTGCAACTGACTAAAAACTGCAAATTACAACAATATAAATTCAGCAGCTCTAAGGTTGATTGGGTTACTGTTAGGATTACTATTATAAACACTGTTTTCTGGGATATATAATTGAACTATAAATGTTTTACAAACATAAAATTCACGTACATACAACATACAAAGCTTTAGCCCCAGAGATAACTTCCTTTCCAAATGTGATCAATTTCATGGAGTTAGAGTTGCAAAATTACCCAGAATCCCTCCCATTGGAGTTCATGTTTTAGGATGCTTTTAGTGTATCTTTAATTCAGGATGCACAAAGAGAAAAGCATTAATAGAAATTGAAAGCATTTCAATAATTTTAGTGACAAGTTCTGTCATCAGTTATGCACACATAAGTCCAGTTCAATTCAATGACAGATACATGCATGTATCTGCAAAATGATTTGGCCCTTATTGTTAGCTGGAAGGTGAGAGGAAGCAAAAGAATATCCCACAAATAGATACAGAGGATTAAAAATCTAGTTGCTAAATAAACACCCTCCGTGTTTTAAAAATAAATATTTAGGCTCCTTTCTTTGAATTATGTCGGATTCCCACTCTGTAGGAAACCCTAGAGCACCTATCATTGGCCACTGTCTGAAGACAGGACACTGGGCTAGATGAACCTTTGGTCTGACACAGTATGGCCATTCTTACGTTCTAGTATAAACTGACCCAAGGACCTCCTATTCTACCTCCAGCTCCTGGGCACTGATGCAGTAGGTATGGCCAGGGAAAAGGAGGTATTTTTCCTATACCCTTGAAAACCCCAGCTGCTGGAAGACTCCCATGAAATAGCATTGTCCAAAATTATATCAGGAACTCACCACCAGTTTGGATGGCCCCAAGACTGAAGGCGTATACAGGTGACAGATTTATCTTTATAAAGTAATTACAGACTTCATAAAATATAACATAGAAGAAAATATACTTTCAGTCTAGATTTCTTTAAAATAGACTAAGGAAATCCAGAGACATAAAACAAAACAAGAGCATAGCACACCCTTACAACATCTCCCTCAGAGAGAAAGCAGAGCGTGTCCTTCAGTCTGCTTGTCCTTTGATCTTGAATCTTCTTAAAACTAAAGGTACAGTATGCACCCCCCAAAAAAGTCAGTTACATACACTACAAAAATCAGAAAATTAGTCTCTAGGACTGATTCCTGGGTTTGATTTAAGGTCATTAAACTGACATTTACAGAGTTACTGTATCTTGAACAATAGATATCGTTGGGGTATGACTAAGTTTGATTTCTATATGCATATACTTATCATGAAAGCTTTTTAGAAAAATTATGATTAAAGAACTGACCAGTAGCCCCGATCTTTTGTAGTTTTTGCTGCATAGACCATTTGTGAATAATTTCTGCTATTTAGACCTTTTATGCCTGGAAACGTCTTCCTCCTCAAAGATATCCAGTCATCTCATTGCCAATATGCTGTCTTCTTGCTTCAATTCTGTTTCTCTATTGTAAAGTTCTGCCACATTTATGAGATTTAATGACTGAAAGCAAAGCAAGAAGAAAAATACCTTTTCATCTTAGGTTGGGTGGTTAGATGAGGAGCAGAACAGAATAAAGGGAAGACAAAGTTATCGTTGCATTTAATGATTTGGAAAATC
Organism: Caretta caretta; assembly: GCF_965140235.1. Taxonomy (NCBI): domain Eukaryota; kingdom Metazoa; phylum Chordata; order Testudines; family Cheloniidae; genus Caretta; species Caretta caretta. The sequence goes on along the minus strand of NC_134206.1, from coordinate 71,568,698 downwards.
AACTGGCCTCTAAAGAGCAAACCAGAAGGTTAAGAAAGAACGTAAGTTGTAGCACGTGAAATATCTTTTTAAATGTATTTGTGAACTTTTCTTTTTAAATTATGGGAATGGAATTGCTCTGGTTTCATACATATCACAAGATAAATTGCATTTTAAAAGAAAAAAAGGTCTTTGTGGAAAAGACTTTTCATTAAAAATATCTTTGTAAAGAAAACATAGGAACAAAATATTTATTTTCAGTGTGTTAGAAATCAGACATCTTTGGAGTACACGAGAAGATGTCAACAACAGTAGTGACCACATTTAAAAAGTTTCTTTGGTTTTGCAAGATTATATCACTTTGAGAGATATTCTCTTTTCTTAAAATAGGCAATGCCAGTTAAGCAGGCATTTGTCTTTACTGCCGGATCCTATATCCATTGAAGTCAATGTCAAAACCTTCATTGACCTCAAATGTGTAGAATCGAGCCCTTTATTCCTTGTAGAGCTGATCAGCTTTCACAAACTGGTAGAACTTTTAAGTGAACTCAGTCACTACCTTTGATTTAATATTTAAAATGGAAATCAGCTCACAGGTACCTCAGTTTTAGAGTATAGTGACTGCAATATGTTGACTCTGTATGTAGTGTTGTAGCTGTGTTGGTCCCAGGATACTAGGGAGACAAGGTGGTGAGGTAATACCTTTTATTGGAGCAACTTCTGTTGGTGAAAGAAAGAAGCTTTTGAACTTACACAGAGCTCTTCTTCAGGTCTGGGAAATGTAATCAAAGTGTTACAGCTAAATAGAAGGTGAGACAGATTGTTTAGCATGGGTAGTTAACACATATTTTAAGGGACCTTTCAAGGTGAAGTGTCCCATTAACACTCCAGCAGCGATAGGGGAAAAATAAGAGGCGGAGCAGGTGGGTGGAATGGGGGTTGTTAGTAGTATATAGATTGTTATAATAAGCCATAAATCCAGTGTCCCTAGGTTTTGACAGATCATTCTCCTTGAATATGGTTACACTGAGTTAAGGGGACTAGTTATAGATTATTATATTGGAGCTTAGCTCTAAAAGAATTTAACATGGAAATCTCCATTATCAAAGGGAAAGAAAATGTAGTGGTGGATGCCTTATCGAGAATAAGGAGACTGTGGAATGTATTCAGGAGTGTTGGTGACACCCCTTCCTACACCAGTCTTGTATTGAGGATGAGATTCTGGCAGACCAGGTGCCAGGTTTTGCCAAGGCTTTAGGTGTCAGCCAAGCACTGACTAATTGATTGCTGGACACCAGTCCATTTCACCTGTGTGTTAGTATGATTAAGATGGGTATTGAACTTAGAACAATGTGTTTAGTGTTTAGACTTTATTAAATGCTTGTAAGTTTCTGCATGCATTAATCTCTCTTATAATATCTTTATCACATGCTATAAGGTAGTATTTAAGTTTTTTGCTTTATGACTGTAAAAAATGTTTGCTCTGAAACCATGAACCTGTCAGGAGGGATTGTCTGTGGCTCATCAAGAAGGCCTATCAAAACTAACTTAGTCACTGTGGGACATCACTGTGCAAAGACTTTGTTCATTGCCCCTCACAACCATGAAGAGTCTATGTGCAAAAGGTCTCATCCCATCAGCTTGAATTCTGGAAAAAGGAAATAAAAATAGGCTGACAAGAATTTTTTTCATCTTTTTTTGCTGTTTGGACTTTTACAAGGCTGGAGCTAATGAAACATAAGCAGAATTCCTCATGGTCAACTTGGGTTAGCCTTAAAAGACATTCAGAGCTCACACACTACAATTCTGTGATCTTTTAAAACCACAGATCAGTGGTTATTAACCTGGGGCCTGTGGGTCATTTGCGGCCCAATCAGCACACAGCTGTGGCCCATGTTACATCCTCAGGGCCAAACTTGTAGTATATATATTGTATGGGTGCAGCGCACATAACACAGAGAGAGCTGCATACACAGCCCACAAAGGTAAACAGGTTGAGAATGACCGCCATAGAGTGTAACTCATTGGTGTATTCATGTTTGCCTGCTTTGACCTTGTAATAACTCTCTCATTTCTTTTCTTGGTTAATAAATCCTTAGTTAGTTTACTTACTGTAGGATTGGTTAAACGTGTTGGTTTTAGTGTGAGGTCTAAAGTACAAATTGACCTGCGGTAAGTGATTGATCTATTGCAGCAGTTCCCAAACTTGGTTTGCAGCTCATTCAGGGTAAGCTCCTGGTGTGCCATGAGACACTTTGTTTACCTGAGCGTCTGCAGGTATGGCCGCTCGCAGCTCCCAGTGGCCACGGTTCGCCCACTCCTTCCTGCAGCTCCCATTGGCTGGGAAGGGTGAACCGCAGCCACTGGGAGCTGCGAGTGGCCATACTTGTGGACGCTCAGGTAAACAAAGCGTCTCGCAGCCCACCAGGGGCTTACCCTGAACAAGCCGCAAACCAAGTTTCGGAACCCCTAGTCTATTGGGACTGGGAGCAACCTGAATATTTGTTGATCTTTGATGTAAAGCAATCATCTATCACTAAATCCAGCTTGCAAGATAGACTGGAATGTCAAGTCTGTGACTCCATGGTAAGACTGTTATAGTGCTTCAGAAGTTAACACTTGTTACAGAATTGGTGAAATCTAAGTATAGGACATACAGTCAGTTCAGGGTCTCTGCCTTGCTTCTTCACAGTCCACCATGAGGTTAGCATTCGCTGTTGTGAGCCACTCCAGACAGCATGACATTTGGCATAGTCGGATTTATGGCTTATAACACCCCCTTCCCCCAGTTGCCTATCCCACCGCCTGTTTCTTTCCCGCTATGACTGGAGGAGTGTTAATGAGTCACTTCACCTTGAATGGTCACTGGAAATATGTGTTAGCTACTTATGCTAAGCAATCTGTTCCACCTCTTACTTAGTTGTGACATTCTGAGTACATTCCCAGACCGGGAACAACTCTGTGTGAGCTTGAAAGCCTGTTGCTTTCACAAACAGAAGTTAGTCCAATAAAAAAATATTATCTCACCCACCTTACCTCTCTAATACATTGATTCTTTCAAGAATGTTTCAAATCATTAACATAGAGATAAACCCTGAAATCCTTGTCTCAAGTAAAGCAAAACAAAGTGTTACATTAGTAATAAATAAAATTTGAAGTCTACAGTAGTTTCATATGAGCAAAAACAATGAAAATGGAGTAAAGAGTTCAGAATTTAGCCCATCAATTATGAAAATTTGTTAGATAGATGTACAGTGAAAACATCTGAATTTGGAACAGCAGATTAAAGAAGTAGCAGGTCAGCACTTAAATTGTCAAAGAACAAATTCTCTGAACAAATCCATTTAATGTCTCACACCCTGTGTCATAAATATAAAGGGAAGGGTAAACTCCTTTAAAATCCCTCCTGGCCAGAGGAAAAATCCTCTCACCGGTAAAGGATTAAGAAGCTAAAGGTAACCTCTCTGGCACCTAACCAAAATGACCAATGAGGAGACAAGATACTTTCAAAAGCTGGGAGGAGGGAAAAAAACAAAGGGTCGGTGTTTGTCTGTATGATGCTTTTGCCGGGGTCAGAACAGGAATGGAATCTTAGAATTTAGTAAGTAATCTAGCTAGGTATGTGTTAGATTATGATTTCTTTAAATGGCTGAGAAAATAGCTGTGCTGAATAGAATGAATATTCCTGTCTGTGTGGTTTTTTTGTAACTTAAGGTTTTGCCTAGAGGGATTCTCTATGTTTTGAATCTAATTACCCTGTAAGGTATTTACCATCCTGATTTTACAGAGATGATTCTTTTTTACTTCTATTAAAATTCTTCTTGTAAGGAAACTGAATGCTTTTTCATTGTTCTAAGATCCAAGGGTTTGGGTCTGTGGTCACCTATGCAAATTGGTGAGGATTTTTACCAAACCTTCCCCAGGAGGTGGGGTGCAAGGGTTGGGAGGATTTTGGGGGGAAAGACGTGTCCAAACTATGTTTTTTCAGGAAACCAGATAAAGTTTGGTGGTGGCAGTGGAAGTCCAAGGGTAAAATAGTTTGTAGCTTGAGGAAGTTTTAACCTAAGCTGGTAAAAGTAAGCTTAGGAGGTTTTCATGCAGGTCCCCACATCTGTACCCTAGAGTTCAGAGTGGGGAAGGAACCTTGACACCCTGTATGTTGTTTATGAATATAAAACTGTGTATCAGTCCTTGTTACATATATGATTTGCATCCTGTTATATTTTATTTTGAGAGACAGCATGTTCACAGGAATGAATAGGGGACCAGAATATCTGAGAAAAGCTGGTCGGGAAGTGTTTTTTATTCCAACAAAAATAAATTGATGAAAAGAAAACAAATGGTTTGTTTTTGTTAAAGTATTTCTTAAAAGTTTGGGGGTTCTCCCTAAAAACAGAAAAAAAAATATTTTGAGATGAAAGACATTTTTTTTAAATGGCCACAATTTTGTATTTTCTTACCACATGCCCACAAAAGAAAAATCAAAAATGGACATTTCTATGGAAATGTTTGTTTTCACAACAAAAAGAAAATGTTGAAAAAACTGTTCTGAATGATAAAATATAATTCAGTTCTAATTCCCAGTTCTAATCCAAACTCTTTCTTTGATCTGGTTTCTATCCTTTGGCAAATTATATACCCAAACTTTGCATCAATTCCTGCTCTGTCATAGAGACAGACATGGGCATAGATATAGAAATACAGAGATGGATAAACAGAGAAATAGATAGGGATAGAGATAGAAAGATAGAAGTGTTGTGAGACTTAATGTTTCAAAAGTAAACCTAACAGCTCCAGAAAAAAGCTTTTCACCTTGGTAAATTGCCCCTGACTGGTGGGACACCCTCCCCACAAACTTGTTCAACTTTGGTACTGCTCTTTATATAGCCCTCCAGCTTTTATGTGTCTGGTAACATTTCCAAGTTCTCTGTGTAAATGGATGAGGAGATGTGGATGTGTGAATGGGTGAGGAAGAGAAGAATGAGGTAAATTTAAGAAGAGAAGCATGGCACTGAAAGATCGAGATTTGAAGGAGGGAAGTAAGAGAAGAAAGAAGAGAAAATACAGGAGAAGAGATAGAGAACATAATGTAGGGAACAAAGGACAGACAAATAAGGGAGTGAAGGGAGAGATAAGGAGAAGATGAAACTAGAGACTGTGAACGCAATACAGGCAAAGATAAACACTAGCTTGCTATTTAAAAAGTGTGAAATTGAAATAAAGCCAAAAAGGGAAAGAACGATAGAACAGAGAGAGGATGTAAGTTACATTAATAAAAGTACACTAAATAGGAAGTTAATTGACAAGTCCCCAATCCAGCATTTGATAGCATGTGTGCCTGACTCCACACACTACATATTTCAGGATTGCTACCTATGGGAGTACACAATAAACATGTATAAATTTAAATTTCAGAGGCATAGCCTTGGAAAAGTTTGGGTATTTTTTACCCTGCTAGTAGCCCTAGTCTTTCCCATTAATAGATTTTAGGTATATTTTTCAAGCCTTAATTACTTACAACCTATAAATACCTAATAGATAGCATGTTGGCTTGTGCTCCATAAAACACTGAAGGAACAAAGACATCATTGCTTATGAAAAATAGAAAGTTAAAAGAAAGTAAATACCATTTTAAATGCATTGGGATAATTTTACTAGCAAGACTTATGAAGAAAGCAAAGAGTTAAGAAGAATAAATTATTTAAATGGCTTTTAAATTTTCTTAAATGCATCATCACCATCCTCAATATTATTATTTCTAATTATTATTTTAAATGCATTTTTCTATTTAAAATAAGAAGACTTGTTTATTTAAGACAGTTTCAAAAATGCATTTAACATAGACTACAGCTCTCATCTTCAGGATAAAAGAGAGAAAATAAGACTAGAATTTGTTTGTTCTTTGTGTACTGTATTTATCCTGGACTAACAAGACAATACAAACTGATCATTTGTAATGAAAGATAACACGCTGCCATTTTAAAAAGACAGAACACTTTGATAGTAAGTTATTACCAGAGAATCCTAAGGATTTACAGAATGGCTCTTATTTCTTCTGAGGACCTGATGTTATTTTCAGTGGCATGCATTTTATATACATGACTAACAAGCTTAAATGCTTCATACTTGTAAGATTTTGCTTAATCTTTCTTTAGTATTTGTTTATAGAGATTGCATAAGTTTTGTTTGTTCTGGACTTTTTAATGAATACTGTACATGATCTAAAATTTAATGTAGTCAGCATAAGGTTTTCTGAACATATTTACTTATTGTGGGAAAACATACAGAATGCAGAGCCTCTGAAATTCTCTGTCATTTCTGATCTAGATTTTTCAGCAGAGATGTCTGCATATTTTCAAACAGATGAAAAGAGATTTCCTAAACAAAATATATCTTGGAATCCTTGAGGGATAAATATTTTGCATTTTTTTATTCAAAGCCAAATCAAGCCTTCCAAATGGAGGACCAGAAGATTCCTAGTAGAGTTCACCTAGTCATCTAGCTGAGGATCCTTGCACCTCCTCACAGCAAGCAAAGTCATGTTACTTTTAAATCCCAAGTCTGGACACATCTGCCAAGGTCTACTATATGTATGCAGTGGTCTAGAACATCCTATTTTACTCCCCAGGCTGTCCTAGTCTCCACAGAGGCAGAGGTTTCTCAGGCCCGTATTTGTTCCTTGCCCATTCCTCAACCAACTCCCTCCCTTTTAAAAGTAATTAAGTAGTGAGGAAAGTGAGCCTGCACAAAACCCCTTTTCTTGGACAAAGATAAAGTCATGAAGTATGACTTTATTGTGACCCTAGCTCTAGATTATAGGCCCACACCTCTTCAAATGCACAGGGATCACATGCAGGGGCTTCCCTGTGATACAATTTGAGATGCAAATATGGGTTTCAACTCCTTTCATTCTCTTTATAGGGACAAAAGAAGGAATGGTTTACTTCTTAGTCCTTACTAAAAACTGTATAATTGATTTTCAATTTGATGATTGGACTGAAAAATCAAAAAGGTTGCAGGTGTACACAAATCTTATTTTTTTCAGTTTCTCACCAAAATGAAAACACACGCACATACACAAAATTCATTTTGAGGTTGAAAACCTTTCATTTATTCAAAATGATTTGTTTGTTTGCATTTAGTTTAGCTTCTGGATATGTTTTACCTTTTTATTTATTTGTTTAATATAAACCCAGCTAAATTTTGAATTAAATGAAATTTTGAAATAAAAAGTCAAAATGTTTCATTTTGGAAATGTCATTTTGACTTGTTAATTTTTTTCCAACCAAACTATTTGCTGAAATTTGAAAATAGTTTCAGTGAATCCCAAACTTCAATTTTCGTGAATAAATTATACATCTGGAAAATTTCACCCTGCTCTAGTCTTTACTAAGGCAAAATTCCCATTGACTTTGAGCGTTTAATTTCACTCCATGATACCCATCCGGGACTGATCCAGTGTCCAAGACGCAGTTTGTCTTATATCAAAGCAGAATTTAAGAAGGGTGGTAGAGGAAATCATTCATTAAATGGTAAGGAAAATGTACACTTACCTGGACAGATATTGTGAAAGCTTTTAATACGCAGGCCCAACATTTAAATACAGAATATTGAATAAATACTCAGAGCATGAGGATGTACAATATTCTCAAAGAATGGCCACCATTAAAAAGTCCAAAATGACTAACAATTACTACTTTGTAGTAACATACATATTGCAGTCATTTCTGAGTGTTATTGTAGAGAAGTGCTGTGGTATTTCAGATAAGGTGATTGCCAATAGTTACTTCAGACAGCTGACTTATGTCTGCTCCCCCATACATCCCCCATTTTTCATGTAAATATAGTACAGACACTACAGGATAGGCATAACAAAAATGACAGTTAAATAGATATTTCTATTTAAGTCTGAAACATTATGGGCCCTGTCATTCCCTCTCATTGAAAATCTTACAGGAGGGTGAAATGTATAATGGAAATTCCACATAGGACCTGTGAGAGCTCCTAATGTATCTCCTCATTAAAGAGCCTTCCATTGGTTTGAGTAGAAATTGGATGTGGCGCATAAGAAACCCTGTAGAGTTTCTAATGCACTATCCATTTCAGCTCAACAGAGGCATTTAGCAGAATGGATATTTTGAGTTTTACAAAGAAACACCCAATTTTAGGGCATCTTCACAGGGAGCCAGATATTTAATTTTGTAATCCCATCACCCACACATGCTGAAAGCATGGCTCATTTAGGAACTTCACTCACATAGAAAGACTGCCACCATCTAGGAAGGGAGGACTGATGCCTTTGTAGTTCTACCTCTTTTATGCTTATTAACCAGTTATGACCATTATTTCTGCTGTTTCCATAGCCTCTGCATCTTGCAGAGGCCACAACTCAATGCAGAAAATTTACCTACATGAAATCTACAGTACAATCTTAACACTGAGTTAGCACAGCACCTCACATTCATCAGTGGGATTTATGATTTTACACTGAGACTGTCATATTTTACCTAAGAAAATAAAAGACACCCAACAAAGTAAAGTTTAATTCTTGAGAAATGTATGGAGATTTTTCAGGAAATTAATAATTCCTTACATTTAATTCCAGTCTGGTAAAATATTTCGTCTTTGTTGGTGTGAAATTATTTCATGTTAAGTTGTGAAAATTAGAGTACACGTTAATTCTCTCACCACTAATGGAATATTATATTTTCAGATAGTTATTTGAGTTTACTAACCATTACTACAGTAAGAGTGAAGAAATACATGCTTTAATAACAAAAAGTTGCTTCTTGCTTATTTTTAAAACTCATGGTTCCAAAGCTATTTAAAGATGCAAATTATTGTAGCAAAACATCATGGGGCCATAAAGATTTATAAGCTGTTAAATGATCTTCAGGGCAGTTGCAAACAACATGTAACACCTGGCACAGACAGTATGTCTAATGATAATACAAATCCTTTATGGTACATTAACACCTTCAGAAATGAATAATGTCCTAAGATCAACTCCACAAAAAGTTACAGACGAGGGTCAACACATAATGTAATTGCACCGAATAACATCAGCAAATAGAATTTATCTAAATCCTTTATGCAGGCTCTGTTACCATTAATATTTCCCAATGAACAAAATATAAGGTGTGTCTGTGATGGATGATATTTATTTCCTTTAGGATCTGGACTATTTTGCTATTTATCAGAATTAGAGCTATTATGCATCCTATTCCTCATTATGTGCCTAATTAATTTGCTGTATTAAAAATTCATCTTACTTTGTTCAGATCAGGCAAGCCAAAACCTTTTAATTTCATTGTGCTCAAAAGATTAATTTTCTCAGCTACTGTAAGGACTAATAATTCATTCATATTATCCGAATCAATCAGAAAATCACATTTTTTTCCTTGCAAATTTGTTTCAGAGCTAAAGGGCTCATTTGATCATTTATTTTTCTGTAATTTTAAAATATTTAAATTATACTAATGGTGCTAAACTATACTAAGTCATCTGAACTTTTGAAACATGTATTGGAAACACACAATTTCTTTCTGGTGAATTCAAGACAGGAAAATGTCCTTTCTCCTCCTGCTTGTTGTCAGGATGTGACAGATTTGCATTACCAATCTGCCTGGGGTGTCAGTTGATCAGGCTGATGCCGCAGGATCTTTGGGGAGGAGATACGGAACACATCAAGTGTCTAAGTTTTAAAGCTTTATTAATAAAATAATAAAATAACAGCGGAGAGTGATGGGTGCTCCCCACATCACTCAGAGGAAGGAAGGAAGCATTAGTGCCCCAAGCCCTAACCCACTTTCATACTCACACACATACTACCCGAGGCTGGCCAGACCTGGGTGTAACATAAGAGGAAGGGCGGGGGGGGGAGGGGTGGACGAGAGTTCTTGTCCTAGGCCCAGGTCATCCAAGGTCCCCTGCAAATCTCCGAGTTGCTTCACCTGTCAGGAGGGTTTTAAGTCCTGGGATCCTTGGGCATGGGTAATCCACTCAGGGACCTCTGCTTCTGGTGCTCTTTGTGGCAGTCCAAACCGGCTTGCTGTGACATCCTCGGTTTCTCAAAACATCCCTGCTCCAGAGACTTTGTGTTTCCTTCTATTGGCCTTCGCTGTCGCAGTCTCATTTGTTCTCACTGCTATCTCTGCAGCTCTGCTCAGCTTAGTTTTCCTCTTCTCATGGCTGAGCAGCTGCTGATTTGTTGTCGAGGCCATGACCTTGGGCCAGGGCCAGCATCTTATCTTCACACAGAGCTAGCTGAAGTGTTGAGTTAAGCCATTCTCTGCTTTTTCTTCTTTCTCCCCTCTCCCATCCCCCCTGGCCTCTCGTATTCTGAAAAGGAAACTTCCACTCTCCACTCACACACCTTTGATCCTCCCCAAAATGCTTTGCGATGCTTGCAACAGTGTTAGCCACATACAGTGCTGATCTGCCTTCCCCAGAGACTCCCTCAGGGAGGGGGCCATTGGGGTGTGACAAGGACACTAAGAGGAAATACATTTCAAAACAAAAGATGATTCTTGCTGTATTTCTGACAAAAAACAGAATCAATCAAAGAGTGTTAGAGAAGTAAAGTTTTATTCATTGTCCACATTAAAGGGGTCATCTCTATCTGGGCCAACAGACACAAGAAAAGTTATATTGCATCTTAATTTAAAAAAGCGTATGACGCGTGGTGTGGCTATGTAGTTTTATTGAGAGTAGATTCTAATATATTGACAAATATGATAATTTGTATTACAGTAATGTACCATATTTTCTAAAGTTTGAACTTTTTGGCACTCTGTAAATTAAGCAGAATGGATGCTAAGAAGTCATATTTTGTTTAGATACTCTAATTTTTTAAGATTACTAAAATCAAAATTATTTGAATAGTTTGTGGCCAGGTCTAGGTCACCTTTAGAATTGTCCCTCCAGGGACTAATTTCTGGATAAACTTCACAAAATCACATACAAACCAGAACATATTAAAATAATATAAAAATAGTAGTGAAATGTACTAGGATAGCACAATAAACATTCATTTAAAAAAAACTCATTTTATCTGCATAAATGCTGTACTATCTTCTTTTTTTAAAGATATATTTACTCTTCATGCCAATTCTGTTATGGTATATTTACACAGAACTCACTGGTAAGCAGTCAAAATAATTGACAGCATTCTAGCAGCTGTAATAGAGTATGGATAATTTCAAGTATAGATGGGAAGATTTCCTTTTTAACAAGTGAAGAAAATAACTCACTCATAATATGTAGTTTATCATTTTGGATAATTTATTCATAAAATAGTAGCTAAGGCTAACTTGTAGCCAACAAAACTAGTTGAATTTATGTCATTGTGTGGAGCTGCCTCATTGCTATCTCACAACGATGATGGTGTCTTAGCATCTGAATTCTAGTAAACATATAGCTTCAATCCTCACATTTAGAGATAAATTTCAAACCTTCCAAAATATTTGGAGGAGGTCAATTCCATTGTTTTCATTCAATCCACTATGATGATAGGGAACAGTTGCAAAATTGAGATCTAGAATATAATATCTCACAAAATTCAGGGTTATTTGTACCTGGAATTTTGCTTTTTGCCTTTTTGCACTGACAAAAGTGTGTACATTTAAAGTCTGCAGAAAGCTTCCTGTAGCAAGAAGAGCTGCAGCCACTAGAGACAGGAAGGAAGCCACCTGACCTCATATCAACGCAAAAAGGAGACCAGACTTCTTGACACTGTTCCTGCTACTATGCACTGGTCTGCGCGGCTGTTGGCTGTAGTGAGCCAAGTTGCCTTAATCCAGTCCTGCCTACCTGCTAGTTAATTGTTAGCAGTGCTGGTCAGTAATTTTCCCATGGAACATTTTTCTGTCAGAAAAGGATGACACATTAAACTGAAATCTTTCATGGGAATGTGTCAATTTTGATTAAATATTGTTTAAAAATAAAAATTAAGCATTTTAATACTGTAGAAAAATTCCATTTCAATCTTATAAGAATAGAACATTCCATTTTTCATTCTGAAATGACTTTTCAAGTAGAAACTTAATATGTTTATTTTATTATATTTCATGTTATTTTTATACTAATTGAAATACATATTAAAAACCAATTACGAATTTGAATACCAATTACAAATGACCACTGAGAACACCAATTCGTAAAGAAAGTACCATTTATGAAACAAATTACAATACCAACAACCGTTAGAACACCAATTATATTTTATTGTATATTATAATTTAAAAATGATTAACATTTAATTGAAAATATAAAATAAAATACAAAAATAATATTAAACCAAAACTAAAAAATAAAGTATTTCTATTTTTTAAATGATTGTATTGCACAGGAAATGTCCAAATGTCAAATGTTCATTCTAATTTGGAACAAAAAAAAGTTCAAAATGCCAGAATTGCCCACAGAACAGAAATTCAACCAGCTCTAATTGTTATTAAATTCAGAGGTTAGAGGAATGCTCAAAGTCATACAGGAAGTGTGTGATATAGTTTTACCCACATACACCAAACTTTTCTTCAGCTGTTGGTCCTGCTCCATAGCCTTAAACAAAAAGGATAAGAAGCATACTCTGGGCCTGAGTCTTTGCTCATATTCGTTAGCGTAAATCAGGCGTATTACCACTGATATCAGGGAATCAGGTTACTGAAATCCATGCACAAATTTTTTAAATTAGGGGTGTCAAGCGATTAAAAAATTATTCGCAATTAATTGCACTGTTAAAAAATAATAGAATACCATTTATTTAAATATTTTTGGATGTTTTCTACATTTTTAAATATACTGATTTCAATTAGAACACAGAATACAAGGTGTATAATACTCACTTAATATTTATTTTTGATTACTAGTATTTGCACTGTAAAAAAATAGTATTTTTCAATTCACCTAATATGAGTACTGAAGTGCAATCTCTTTATCATGAAAGTTGAATTTACAAATGTAGAATTATGTACAAAAAAACTTGCATTCAAAAATAAAACAATGTAAAATTTTAGAGCCTGGAAGTCCGCTCCATCCTACTTCTTGTTCAGCCAATCGCTCAGACAAACAAGTTTGCTTACATTTGCAGGAGATAATGCTACCCACTTCTTGTTTACAATGTCACCTGAAAGTGAGAACAGGTGTTCTCATGGCACTGTTGTAGTTGGCATTGCAATGGTGTCAGATGCACTAAAGATTCATATTTCCCTTCATGCTTCAACCACCATTCCAGAAGACATGCGTCCATGCTGATAACACGTTCTGCCTGATAACAATCCAAAGCAGTGAGGACAGATGCATGTTCATTTTCTTTATATGAGTCAGATGCCACCAGCAGAAGGCTGATTTTCTTTTTTGGTGACTTGGGTTCTGTAGTTTTCACATTGGAGTGTTGTTCTTTAAGACTTCTGAAAGCAAGCTCCACACCTCGTTCCTCTCAGATTTTGGAAGGCACTTCAGATTCTTAAACCTTGGGTCAAGTGCTTTAGCTATCTTTAGAAATCTTACATTGGTACTTTATTTTTGTTTTGTGAAATGTGCAGTGAAAGCGTTCTTAAAATGAACAAGGTGTAATGGGTCATAAGGAGACTTCTATAACAGGCAAATGCCTGTTCTCACTTGCTGGTGATATTGTAAATAAGAAGAGGGCAACATTATCTCCCTTAAATGTAAGCAAACTTGTTTGTCTTAGCCATTGGCTGAACAAGAAGTAGGACTGAGAGGACTTGTAGGCTCTGAACTTTTACATTGTTTTGTTTTTGAGTGAAGTCATGTAACAAAGAATTTTCTGTAGTATCTGGCTCGTGAATCTTGCCCATATGCTTAGGGTTTAGCTAATCACCATATTTGGGGTCGGGAAGGTTTTTTGCCTTCCTCTGTAGCATGGGTCACTTCCTGTAGGATTCTCTGCTCCTTTAAGTCTTTAAACCATGATTTGAGGACTTCAATAGCTCAGACATAGGCGAGAGGCTTTTCACAGGAATGGGTGTGTGAGATTCTGTGGCCTGCGTTGTGCAGGAGGTCAGACTAGATGATCATAATGGTCCCTTCTGACCTTAGTATCTATGAATCTATAAACAAAAAACCCCTACATTTGTAAGTTGCACTTTCAGGACAAAGATTTTGCACTACAGTACTTGTATGAGGTGAATTAAAAATACTATTTTTTGTTTATCATTTTACAGTGCAAATATTTGTAAGCAAAAATAATATAAACTTTGATTTCAATTACAACACCGAATACAATATATATGAAAATGTAGAAAAACATCCAAAATATTTCATAAATTTCAATTAGTCGTGCTTAATTTTTTTGAGTTAATTGCGTGAGTTAACTGCAATTAATCGACAGCCCTAGTTTAAACTAAAGAAGAATAAAACCTTTTCTGTCTTCACAGATCAAGACAAAGATGAAAAAAATCTATTCCCATCCTCAAGAGTAAATTTTCTGTTGCAGAAGTTTGCAAAATGCTATCCATTTCTCTATGACACAATGTAAAAGTAGCATTCTGGGGACATACAGAATATTCAGAACAAGATCAAGTATCACTGCTTTCGTGTACACACAAAAATCATTTCAAAGCATTTGTTTTCTTTGCTTTCATTACAAAATATGTCTGTGCAATAAAAAAAAGTTGCAAAAGAAGAGATCCATGCCTGATGTTGATGCTAATGTTATGTATTTCTAATATACTGAAGAATGGTTCTGCAACAGTTCATCCAAGTGAAAACAGTTTCCATGTAATCTGATGAAGATTGTTTGAGTTATATGCTGTGTAAATGCTAGCTATACAAGCTACACTTGCCTATGACATTCTGGATATGAATTTTTAGGGAATGGTTAGTACCTTTTGTAGTAGATAAACCATTTTTTACTAAGAATGTGCTCTGGTGACCTGGCTATTGTTACAGAAGGCATAAAAATATCATGACAAAATATATCTTAGCATAAAAATAATTGTTTTGTTTTGTAGCTAAAATTTTTAGTTCATCTTTAATTCTTCTTGGAGATATTTTTAAAAATCGTCTGCTTCTCATTAAGGGGTGAATTCTGCCCCGTCATCCCTGTTTCTGTGGAATCAGTGTGTTTCCACTCTGCAAGGGATGGGGCAGGATTTAAAGGCCATACAGAGAGATTTTCCCTCAACCAAGCTCCTTAGGAAGGTGGAGTGGAACAAGAGATGTATATTCTGTTGCTATGGTTCTTCCATCTTGTAGAGCTTTAGACAAAAGGAGACTAGTCAGGATTATACTTGATAAAACAATTAATTTCACATTGTGGCTGGAGAGGGCAGAATTTCTTCTCCTGTCCCATTTTGGAGGTCCCAAACTCAGTTACTAGAGAGGATTTCTCCTACAGTGTATGAATCCTTTGCATCATCCTCTTATAACATCCTATTTTTGACAATACTTGAAGCCATTCTTGATAAACTTTACTTCTTTACACAGCACTTCTTCTGTGTAATCAGCTTTTGTGTAATCGTTTTCTTCCTAATACTGTCTTAAATCTTGAAGATCATATTTCTTCAAACCAAAAAGCATCTATAAATCATTATACAAACAGTGTCTTCCCCATCATCTTCCCCAGTGTTTGTAATATTATAACTCAAAAGTGTTTTATCCTTGGGCAATCTAATTCAGGAGCATTATGCCAATCAACACTATTCTAGAAGGAGCTGTTCTTAAGTGGCTTTTATGCTGTTTTATGCTGTTTTATGCTGGACTAAGAATGGCTGATATGACTGGATGGGTCCTTGCCCTGTTAAAAACGTATGCCTCCGCTTAACAGGTCATGAATGAACATCCTCAACTTGGAAAGGTTACAACATGTCATTAGATATGCCCTAGCCAGTGACTGCCTTGCAAAACTTGGATTTGGTAACTGACACAACAAAACCTAACCCTCAAAGCTCCATTATAAGCTGTCATACAATATTAATTCCATGTTTGTTCAATCAGGCCATTTTGTATTTTCTGTAATTCTAGCCACAAGCTAGCACATGCATTTCCATAAATCTTTGATTTTCGCTTCTTGTCTGAAAATTGCATAGTCTTCTTGCAGTCTCCTCCACCATTGCATAAACAATTTTTAGAAACATTATGATCTGACTGGGCATGTAATTTTTTATGAACAAAGCACTAAATATTAATTGTTTGGTTGGCTTAGTTGTATTATGATGCTTAAATCAATTATAATGATTGCATTGTGACATACAGTAACACACTAGAGTGCAACTGACACAAAATTGCAGGGAGAAGTTTTATTTTGCTTTTAATATCAGATATTTACTAGTGGGTATATGTTTCTGTGTGTGTTGGGGGGTGACCAATGTGGTGTTTTGGGGTTATTTTTTTTAGTTTCTTCCCCTCTAGAATAAGCCATTTATATGTACTCTACTGAAAGCAATGGCCACATTTTTCCGAGCTCTATATTCAACCAAAAATGACATATATGACTGCATATGAAATTTCACTTGACACATATTTTATGTATAAACAGCCCTGGTAATAGTCTCAAATGAATATAATGGTTTAGTCTACACCTTTACTATTCCTCTCCAGAACCTTGTTTACAGTTCGGTTCAATCGGCAATTAGGCTCTTTGGTATGATGGATCTATTTTCTGACTAAAAGTCCATAACAGCAGTGCAGAGTGAAGAGAAACTATGTCTGATGTGTGTCAGGAAGGCTTGCCAGTGCACACATTTGTCAGGCTTGGTGATAAAGATAAAAACTTATGATTCTACAGCAATATTAAAATCCACCTGAATAATGACAAATTGCAATGATATGGATGCCGAATGAGGTAGTTACAACTGACAAGAAAGTGATAGTAGCTTTATGGAGGCACGTAGCAAGAGAGGCAAATAATTCCTTTAAGTGGAAGCAACTATCAATAATGTAGGGAATGACAGAAGGCAGCAGATTGCAGTGCTTAGGTTTGTGGGAACAATTTTTAGACATTTAATTTATGACAAATGTACACATTTCTAAGAGTAGACCATAAAATTAAAAGTTATTAAAGCTGAAAAATTATGATTACATGCCATCATACCTTCTACTGAAGCTTTTGAACAATTCACAGCTGTTTTTTTGCCTAATATCCCATAAGCACTGACAGAACAAAAACAGTTAAATCCAGTTTGTGAAAACTTTACATCAGTTTCTTAAGTGGGTTCATTGCTTTCATAATATATTTTATAGAACTGAATTAAAAAAAAACCCAAAACCAAAAACACTCCAACCCAAAAAGAAAAAAGTCTCACAAAATGTATATTGGCAATTCTCCAGTTGTGAGGAAATGCATAGGACAGAGTTAACAAACAGAAAATGAAACATTTACACAAGGCAACAAAAAATGTTTGTGTTTCATTATATATCCTATTATATCAGCTGTGTTGTGTGTATTTTGTATATTTTGATTCCTTTATTCCTCTCATTTACTGTTCCACAGATTTCTGCCATTGGCAGAATTCCTGGATAACTTCATTAACTGTCTGTTCAGGCAAAAGCCTCTCTTTGGATGAAATCACTTGTTCTTCAATGCACATTAATCACATCAGTTAAAGGCATGGTTGTGTCTTTTTTGGAGGAAAGAGTAAAAATGACTGCATCATAACTAAGGTGGGGCAGAGTTTGTCTGGAGCTTACCCAGGAAGGACAGCTCTGCTTTATGGTGTGGGGGGGGGGGAAAGAAGGAGAGAAACTCCTGTATAAAAGGTGCTCGGTGGTCAGCTTTGCAGCAATCACAGACCCCCTCTCTCCCCCCACCCCCCATTCTCATAGCCCACCTTAACCCTCTTATGAGGGTGGTGGATGGTAAGGTCCAAGCCATGGGTTGGCTGGCAGACCTGGATGGAAACAAATGTGAACAATTTCCTGGCCTGGACTTGGTGGAAGCCTGATCTCGGCAGTGATCACTTCACTGGAAAAGCAGGCATAGGCCGAGCAGGTGTATCTCTATGATGACCTGTTTTCTCCCTAATGAAAATACCTCTGGTGTCTGGATGTTTTTCTCCAACTAATTTTCTGCTATGAAGAGTAAGAAGGTTCCTCAGTGGCCACTTGCTTTAAAGGGAATGTGTGTGTGGTTGCAGATACTTCCAGGAGTAGGAACCTAGTAGAAGAGGGCAGATAGGTTGAGATCCATGTCCAGAAACCACTCTGAAGTAAGTAAGGAGGAGTCAAGTAGCCCATTACCGTAAAGGCTAAGAAGGAATACCGGATGGGTCAAATGAGGTAAAGCCACTGCACCCATGTGAAGGACAGGAGATCAAAGTTCTTACTCAGAGAGTAAAGACCTGTGCTGTGTGGGGGAGCTGATAACCTCTTCCAGCAATGCTGAAGATGGGACCAGATGCTTAACACAATATTAACAACAAGGGGGAAGGAAAATAAGCCAGAATAGGGAAAGAATCTGGTAAAGAATACTCGGATAAGTCATTTATATTCAAATTGCCAGGATCTGATGAAATTCACTGTAGTACACTTAAGAAACTCACTGACACAATTTTGGAACCATTAGCAATTATCTTCCAGAACTCCATAAAATTGGAGAAGGGCAAATATAACACCTATCTTCAAAAAGGAGAACAAAGAGGACCAGGGAAATTATAGCCCAGTCAGCTAACTTTGAAACTTGGTAAGGTATTTTAACAAACTATTAGACACCCAGTTTGAAGCACCCAGAGGATAATAGAGTTATAACCAGTGATGAGCTGCCAAAATCTTAACAATCGATTCCCTATAAAAAATTCTGATTTAAGGGATGTGCCCCAATATGTATTTTTTGTACCAACAGGATTACCATATGTCTGTATTTTCCTTGGGAGGAATTTTTAAAATTTAAAAATTTAAGAACCAAAAAGCCTGACCTGTTCGGGAAAATACAGATGTATGTTAACCCTGCCTAAAATTATTTTCTAAAAAGATGGGCCTGAACTAGAAATGAGCTCCGTTTCACATGTGTGGGTCCCCGCCACTCCCTGGGCGTGTGCTAGGATGACCAGATGTGCCAATTTTATAGGGACAGTCCCGATTTTGGGGTCTTTTTCTTATATAGGCTCCTATTACCCCCCACCCTCTGTCCTGATTTTTCACACTTGCTGTCTGGTCACCCTAGGGTGTGCATGTGTGGGTCTCAGCTGCTCCCTGCCCCCCTCATTGAAGCAGGTGTGCAGGGTTACTGCCCTGGGAACTGCAGGGCACCAGTGGACGTGGGATCAGCTGCAGACAGGAGGGTGCGGGGTTGGCTGGAGGCAAGGGGGTGTGGGGCTGGCTGTGGGCAAGGCAGGGTGTGCGGAGCTGGCTGGAGACAGGAGAGTGCGGGGTTGGCTGGAGGCAAGGGGGTGTGGGGCTGGCTGGAGACAGAACAGGAGCTGACTGGAGGTAGGGCAGGGGGGTGCAGGGCTGGCTGGAGGCAGGGACTGGCTGTGGGCAGGGGGTGCATGTGGGCAGGGGGTTGGGCAGGGGCTGGCTGGGGGCAGGGAGTGCAGGGGTGGCTTGAGACAGGGGCTGGTTGTGGGCAGGGGGTGCAGGGGGTGGCTGCAGGCAGGGGGTGCAGCAGGGGCTGGCTGAGGGCAGGGTGGTGGGTGCTCACGGGGAGAGCGGCTCGGAGCAGCCTGAGCAGCAGGACACAGCGCAGGCTCAGCAGAGCAGCCGGGGACCCACCAGGCAGCAGCGGGAGCCCCAGGACCAGGGGTCGGGGGAGCAGCAGCAGCATCAGGGCTCGTGCCCAGGACCAGGCAGCAGCCCACATGGCTCCCGCAGCGCAGTGCCCCCGGCGGCTGGAGGAGGAATTACATCACTTCCTGGCCGGAGCCCATCAAAAGCCTCAGCACCCCCTGCAGGGAAGTTCTGGTGCAGCCAGTTCTAAAACTGCTTCAACACGAACCGGCTCCAGCTCACCACAGGTTATAACAAAGGCTGCAAATTCTATGGATTCTATGACTTTCCGTGACCTCCATGACTTCTGAAGTGGCCTGTGGCCTGGCTCAGGGGCACCTCAGGCAGCACCTGTGCCAGTCAAACTGGTCGCTATTGGGGCAGTCTCGGGCCACCGCACCCCTCCCCCAGCAGCAGAGTTTGGGATTGGGATGGGGTAGGGGGTTGGGCGACCAGATAGGGTGAGGCAGGCTCTCAGCAGTGCTTACCTGGGGGGCTTCTCAGAAGTGACAATACCCCCCTCACTCAGCTGCTAGGCATAGGCATGGCCAGGCAACTCTGAGGGCTGCCTGCGCCCAGAGTGCTGGCTTTGCATCTCCCATTGGCCTGGAACCTGCCTCACCCCATCCCGTGCCCCAACCCCCTGCCCTCTCCCACACCCTGCTGCTGCTGAGGGAGGAGATACGAAGCCAGGTAGGGAGCCCTGCCAACCCCTCCCCCCAGCACGAGTGAGGGTCCCAGGCCGATGCCCGTAGCCCCCAGTATCAGGACCATACACCACTGCCTGATGCCCCCCCTAAGCAGCAGGGCCGCCTTCCCACAGTATGCGGGGCTCCTGGGCAGCCCCCACCCAGTTTTATTCAATGGTATTTTTAGTAGAGGTATGGACAGGTCACAGTCCATGACTTTTTGTTGACTGCCTGTGACCTGTCCGTGACTTTTACTAGAAGTATCCGAGACTAAAATGGAGCCTTAGTTATGAGTAATAGCCAGCATGGACTTTGTCAAGTACAAATCATGCCAAACCAACCTAATTTCTTTCTTTGATAGGGTTATTGGCCTAGTAGATAGTGGGAGTAGGAAACATGATATACTTTGATTTTAGTTATCTTTATGACACAATCCCACATGACATTCTCATAAACAAACTAGAAAAATGCAGTCTACATTAAATTAGCATAAGGTGTATGCATAATAAGTTTAAAGACTATATTCAAAAAGTAGTTATCTATGGTTCATCATCAAACTGGGAGAATTTATCTAATGAGGTCCCGGAGAGGTGTGTTCTGGGTTCAGTAGTATTCAATATTTTCATTATATATATGGATAATGAAGTAGAGAGTACACTTATAAAATCTGTAGATGACATCCAAGCTAGTAAGGGTTACAAGCACTTGGGAGAATAGGATTAGAATTCAAAGTGACCTTGATATATTGGAGAATTGGTCTGAATCTATAAGATGAAATTCAATAAAGATAAGGGCAAAGTACTATACTTGGGGGAAAAAAATCAAATGCACTGATACAAAATGGGGATAGTAGTAGTGAAGGAAAGGACCTGGGGGTTACAGTGGATGACAAATTGAATATGAGCCAACAATGTGATACAGTTGCAAAAAAGACTAATATCATTCTGGGATATATTCATAGGACCGTTGCATGTAAGACACAGAGGGTAATCATCCTGCTGTACTTGGCACATGTGAAGATTCAGCTGGAGTATTATGCCCAGTTTTGGCACCACAGTTTAAAAAAATGATGTGGACAAATTGGAGTGAGTCCAGAGGAGTAACAAAAATGATAAAAGATTTAAAGGAAAAGTTAAAAACTGGACATGTTGCGTCCCGAGAAAAGAGGGCAGAGAGGATCTGATAACTGTCCTCAAATATGTTAAGGGCTATTGCAAAGAAGACAGTGATCAATTTGTTCTCTATGTCCACTGAAGGTAGGACAAAAAGTAATGGGCTTAATCTGCAGCAGAGGAGATATAGGTTAGAAATTAGCAAACAACTTCCTAACTGTAAGGATAGTTAAATACCGGAACAGGTTTCCAAAGGAGGTTGTGGAATCCACATCATTGCAGGTTTCTAAAAACAGGTAAGCATGTATCAGGGATGATCTAGGTATACATATGTCAAGGTTCCTTCCCCACTCTGAACTCTAGGGTACAGATGTGGGGACCTGCATGAAAAAAACCCTAAGCTTATTTTTACCAGCTTAGGTTAAAACTTCTCCAAGGTACAAACTATTTTACCTTTTGCCCCTGGACTTTATTGCTGCCACCAGCAAGTGTCTAACAAATATATAACACGGAAAGACCCCGCTTGGAAATGTCTTTCCCCCCCAAATCCTACACCCCCTTTCCTGGGGAAGGCTTGATAAAAATCCTCACCAATTGGCACAAGTGAACACAGACCCAGACCCTTGGATCTTAGGAACAATGAAAAAGCAATCAGGTTCTTAAAAGAAGAATTTTAATTGAAGAAAAAGTAAAAGAGTCATCTCTGTAAAATCAGGATGGTAAATACCTTACAGGGTAATCAGATTCAAAACATAGAGAATCCCTCTAGGCAAAACCTTAAGTTACAAAAAGAAACAAAACCAGGAATATACATTCCATTCAGCACAACTTATTTTATCAGCCATTTAAACAAAACAGAATCTAACACATATCTAACTAGATTGCTTATCAGCCCTTTACAGGAGTTCTGACCTGCATTCCTGCTCTGGTCCCGGCAAAAAACAAAACAAAACACAGACTGAGAAAACCTTTGTTCCCCCCCCCCCCAAGCTTTGAAAGTATCTTGTCTCCTCATTGGTCATTTTGGTCAGGTGCCAGCGAGGTTATCCTAGCTTCTTAACCCTTTACATGTGAAATGGTTTTTCCTCTAGCCAGGAGGGATTTAAAGGTGTTTACCCTTCCCTTTATATTTATGACACGCCTCCCAAATCACAGATAGGGTGAAACGCTGGCTGTGATTTCTTCCTGGATCTCTAGGAGAAAACAGAGTTAATAAGACACACGCACCGCTAAATATACTACCAAGTATATAAAGACTAACAATATTTTCCACATTTCAAGGACAATTTTAACCAGTTGATTCTGGGAAACTTTCATGGGAGAGTGCATCAGCCATTTTGTTAGAAGCTCCTCAGATATGTTGGATGTCAAAATCAAAATCTTGGAAAGCTAAATTCTACCAAATAAGTTTTTTGTTATTTCCCGTGGCGGTATGAAGCCACTGTAGTGTAGCATGGTCGGTTTGTGGAAACTCCGTCCCCAAACGTATGGGCGTAGCTTTTCCAGAGCGTAGACAATAGCGTAACATTCTTTTTCACTGACTGACCAGTTGCTTTCTCTCTCAGACAGCTTCTTGTTGAGAAACACTACAGGGTGGAATTCTTGATCTGGTCCTTCCTGCATTAAAACTGCTCCCGCACCATGCTCAGATGCATCTGTGGTTACTAGAACGGTTTGTCAAAGTCTGGGGCCCTTAGTACAGGGTCAGACATGAGCGTCGCTTTAAGCTGGTTAAAGGCCTTCTGACACTTTTCAGTCCATTTGGCTGTTTCTTTTTGGTTAGGTCTGTCAGTGGGGTGGCGCTTTGGCTGTATTGCAGTACAAATTGCCTGTAATATCCGGCCAAGCCTAAGAAGGATTGGACCTGTTTCTTTGATTTTGGGACAGGCCACTTTTGGATAGCATCCACTTTAGCCTGTAAGGGGTTGATAGTTCCTTGACCCACCTGGTGTCCAAGGTAAGTCACTCTGTTTAGGCCTATTTGACACTTCTTAGCCTTAACAGTTAGTCCTGCCTTCCTTATGCGCTCAAAGACTTTTTGTAGATGTTCCAGGTGTTCTACCCAGGAATCCGAAAATATGGCCACATTGTCAAGGTAGGGGGCTGCATATTCTCCTAATCCCGCTAGGAGACCATCTACAAGTCTTTGGAAGGTGGTGGGTGCATTCCGCAGCCCGAAAGGGAGTACATTAAATTCATACAGCCCGACATGTGTGGTGAAGGCTGACCTTTCCTTGGCGGATTCATCTAGTGGTACCTGCCAGTATCCCTTGGTTAAGTCCAAGGTAGAGATGAATTGAGCCAGTCCCAGTTTCACTAATAGTTCATCTGTGTGTGGCATTGGATAGTTGTCTGGGCAAGTTACAGCATTTAGCTTACGGTAGTCCACGCAAAAGCATATCTCCCCATCTGGTTTGGGAACTAGAACCATTGGAGATGCCCATGCACTGCCAGAGGGGCAGATTACATCCATCTGTAGCATATCCTGGATCTCCCATTCTATAGCAGTTTTAGCTTAAGGAGACACCCGGTAAGGTTGGACTTTAATTGGGTGAGCATTACTTGTGTCAATGGAGTGGTATGCCCGTTCAGTCAGTCCTGGGGTGGCTGAGAACACTGGCGCGTAGCTAGTGCACAGCTCCTTGATCTGCTGTCTCTGCATACGCCCAATGGTCAAGGAGAGGTTCACCTCTTCCACACCACCAGCACTTTTCCCTTTGTAGTAGACAACCTCAGGACACTCAGCGTCATCTCCTCCCTGGGCTGTAAACTGACAAACCTTTCATTCTCTGGAATAGAAGGGCTTTAGAGAATTAATATGGTACACCTTAGGCTTTCGGTTGGAGGTGGGGAACGCTAGGAGATAATTAACAGCTCCCAGGCGCTCCTGGACTCCATGGCCCTTCCCATGACGCTTCCATTTTAAAGGCGTTCCAAGCCCATAAGACCATGACGTGGTCCCCTACTTTGACAGAATGCTCTCTGGCATATTAATCATACCAGGCTTTTTGATCTTTTTGAGCATCCTTTAGGTTTTCTTTAGCAAGGGTTAAAGAGGTTTGAAGGTGTTTTGTAGGTTGGTTACAAAGTCCAGAATGTTAGTTCCTGGAGAAGGTGTAAACCCCTCCCATTGCTGCTCCCATTCACCAACTGTAATGGCCCCTTAACCTCACGGCCATATACAAGTTCAAATGGTGAAAACCCTAAACTGGGATGTGGTACAGCTCTGTAAGCAAAGAGCAACTGCTGCAACACCAGGTCCCAATCATTGGAGTGCTCATTTACGAATTTACATATTATGGCCCCCAAAGTCCCATTAAATTTCTCCACCAGGCCATTTGTTTGATGATGGTAAGGGGTGGCAACCAAGTGATTCACCCCATGAGCTTCCCAAAGGCTTTCCATAGTTCCTGCCAGGAAATTAGTTCCTGCATCTGTGAGGATGTTGGAGGGCCAACCTACCCTGGCAAAAATGTCTGCTAGTGCCTGGCACACATTTTTAGCCCTGGTCTTGCTGCAAAGTATTTTCCATCCTGATTTTACAGAGATGATTTTTACCTTTCTTTTAAGAACCTGATTGATTTCCCCATTATTCCAAGACCCAGGGGTTTGGGTCTTTGATCATTTTGTAACCAATTGGTTAGGATATTATTCTCAAGCCTCCCCAGGAAAGGGGGCGTAAGGGCTTGGGGGGATTGCTGAGGGAAGAGGAACTCCAAGTGGTCCTTTTCCGTGGTTCTTTGTTAAATTACTTGGTGGTGGCCTCATACCTCAGTCCAAGCATAAATAGAGATTTGTGCCTTGGGAAAGTTTTTAACTTAAACTGGTAGAAATAAGCTTAGGGGGTCTTTCATGCAGATCCCCACGTCTGTACCCTAGAGTTAAGAGTGGGGAGGGAACCCTGACACAGAGTGAAACCAAACAACAAAACTGGGAAAGCAAAATGAGATGGTAAGTGCAGTGGGGAAGTCACTGAAGGTACGGGGATAAACAAGAGGTTTAAAATAATGCTACAGTTTCTATTGCAAAGTGCAGCAGGGCCTGCAGTCTTGCTAGATGAGGAAGAACGTCTTGCAGAGGTGGGAAGGTGAGGATAAAAGGTTATGGAAAACATTGGACAGCAGACGTGATCACTGGCCTTGATGGACAACTCTGAAAATGCCTCTGCAGCTGCTGAACAGGACATAACCCAGAAGTGAAGGATTGCACACCTGAAAGTGCAAAGAGAATTGAAAGAAAAAATCAATGTTTTTATTTTCTTCAGTTCTGAAAAAAATTAAATACATGCCCTGGTAAAATTAAAGCATACCATATGTAGCAAAAAATGTGTGTGCATAAGACATATTCTGTGCAACACATATGTTATAAATCCCCTTTGGTAAGCAAATTGCAGAAAACAAGGGCTCGTGTTGTGAAGGAATTGTAGATACGTAATTATGGGGCAGCTGATGTTTCCTGGTAACAATTTCTTCTTTCTCTAGGGAACAGGGAGAATCTTCACTTAATAATTCTCACTCTTCTGTATATGGTTTGTTACCTGCTTCGCACATAGTCATACCTCTTACATTAGTTTTCTTGGTAATAAATCACAGTATAGCATAGTAGGTGATTACAGCAGCTGCAGAAAAACATCCACTGATGGGTATTATATATTAAAAATAATACTGTTATTTTTCATTGTTTACATTTATAACTAGGAAGAAAAAAGTTCTAACGGGGCATATTTTTGTGTATCACAATGACATCTTGAATGCTCTGTAAAATGTACATAACAAAGAGGTTTTTTTTGTTTTTAATAAGAAACATTTTCCAGCTCTGTGTCCCAGCAAAAATATTGCTTTCCAGAAGATTTGTTCTTCTGGATCCTCAAGGACTTTCCAGACACCTGAGAAACCAAAATTAAACCTAATTAGGCTGCTATGCAACCACATTAATCTTACAGCTGCTATAAAAAATGGTCAAGCTGCTACAGGTAACAGACACTGCAATGATACTACACCTGCATCTTAAATAAAAAGGCACAAAATCAAAATATTTAATTTAGCTTCATGACAGTAAAGGTGCTTGTTAGGGGGCTTATTCCTTCACCCACTTACTTCCCTGGTCCTTCACGCATGAACAGAGAGCAACAATACCCGAAGTCCAAAGGTGCAAACAATTCGATGTTTATTGGGGTGAACTTCCAGCAAGCATGATTTCAGTTTCCTTCCTAAGTATCCTCCTTCCCAGCTCTGACACCACAGAGCCTTACACCTGTGTCCCTGTTCCCATTCCTACCCTTAGCCAAACATGATTCCAACTTCCTTACTCCCATTCCCTGTTCCCATTTCCCCCTTTAGCAAAACATGATTCCAATTTTCTTACCCCCATTCCCTGTTCCCATCTCCCTTACCCACATGCCCATGCCCACGCACACCCCCACCCACTCACTTCCTCATTGACTACAGATTATATAGTAAAACTTGAGTTCTGCTTAGCTATACCTTAACCAATCATTTTCCTGAAATTTAACTAACCAATCCTAACATATTGTAACATGATTATGTAACCAATTATATCCCACCACCTTAATTAGTTTACACCCAGCAAAATTAATTATACAGCAGACAGGAACAATCACAGAACCAGACAGAGATTATACAGACAAACAATAGCAAAGTGGAAGCTATAATGACAAGACAATACAGAAGTGAGGGTTTCACATCCCAGAGTGAGTTCTTGCCAGACAGGATGCTATCAAACTAAGTTTCCTTTTACATTTTCTAGGCACTTCCCTTTCTCTGGAGGTGATAGGAATACAATCCTGTCCTGATAGTGTCTAACAGCCCAATAGCACCTTATTTCAATGTGACTAGTTTGGAATGTGAGGATGTGAAAGTTCGCTTCCCAGCTTATGGCTGCCTCTGCTGCTTAGCCAAAGGCCTGAGCCTAAGCACAGGGCCACAAACTGTCACAGTAAGAGAAGGCCCTTACACCAGCAGATAGTGATTTTGATTCTTTCTTTTATACCTCTATAATTAGCCAGGTGATAGGAATACACCTAAATTCTTAGAGTATAGGCCTTTACAGACAGGCCTGAATATCTATATCCTAACAGTGCTTAATGCCTCTGTGGGCTTTATCTTCTTGTGACAGTCACTTTTATTAATAACCATTCACTATTAATTTACAGAGCAGCCAAAAATGTGCTAGGCACAGTCATATAAAAAGACAGAATCCTTGGCCCAAGAAGCTTACTGTCTAATTAGACAATTTACAGATCTGGGGACACCAGGGAAGGATATACCTATTTTGTGGAGAAGGGAAGATCCATTTGACCCATCGCTTATCATTTTTTTTTACCCTTGACTCCATATTTAGCTGTCATGGCCTGGTTATAGGGTGTGATAGTAAACTTGGGTTAGTAATTTAGCCTTTGCCTTTATTTATTTATTTTATGCATAATGTTACCTACTTTAATATTTTCATGCTTTGCATCTGTTTTTTATTCACTTTTAACCTGTGCTCTTTATTGGTAATGAACCCTACCCAACTCTATTATAAATCTCTTTAACACTATCCTCTTCTCTTTTGCTTTTTATTCCCAGTGGACATTTATCTTGTCCAATTTTATAAAACAATTTTAACTCTTATGTATATATTTAAGATTATTTTTAATCTCTGTTTACTTTTTTTCCCAATTATTTGTAATTTACTGAAAACCTGGAAGACTCTCTTCCAACTTCAAGACATCCCTTTTTATCATCACCAGTTCAAGATAGCCCTCTACAACCCTACCCTCAGAAGATGACTCTCCTTCCCACCCAGACTCTCCACTCCCATCCAACAGAAATCAGTGCTGATTAAAGCAATCCAGTCAACTCGGCACCCAATCAACAGCTGTGTTAACTTGCTATTGTGCTACACCTTCACAGGACAGGATCTTGCTTCATGACCTTGGACAGCTGCTAGCTGGAAAAGCCCTAAAACCAGGCTAGGTTGGTAGATGAGACAGGGAATAAGAGGGGGACATAGAGCCTTGATAGAGATGGCCCTCACATCCCTGTTGCCAGCTTCCATAATTTTATCACAAATCCTGTATTTCTTCCGCTGCAGGCCTCAGGCTCGTCGAGTCATGTGGAGAAGACAGAATCTTAGTTTTCATTAAAAAAAAAGTAAATAAATTTCTAGTTCCCAGCAGTTGCAGAGAAATGTTTGAAAACAATAACATCTTAGAAACCAACAGGCAGAGAAGAAAAAAATCCAACTTTAAACAAAAATGTTGTCCGGAGAAGTCATCTGGCCCATAGAAGAGTAAGGAGGCATGAGGCACTTGTACCACAACTCCAATGAGACACCACTTTCCCAATTGAAATGTTTTGATTTTGGGCAAAAAGCTACTTTTTTTTTGGTTTGTTTTCAGGTGTTCATTCTCTCAGTGAAAAGGCAAACTTTGCTGTGGAAAACACACTTTCCGTTAAATAATTTGTTTAGTTAAAAACAGACATTTTGGTTGAAAACCAGTTATGACAGAAAATTTTGGAGCAGCCCTAGTGAACACCCCTCCAAGGGTATATCTACACTGCAATTAATCCTTGTTGGCTGGCCTATATCAGCTGGCTCGGGCTATGGGACAGTTTAACTGTGGTGTAGACATTTGGGCTTGGGCTGGAGCCTGGACTCTGGGATCCTCCCCCCTTGTGGGGTCTCAGAGCCTGAGTTCCAGCCCCAGCCTGAATGCCTACCCTGCATTTATTTAGCGCCATAGACCAAGCCCCACGAGGATAAGTCAGCTAACAGAAGACCATCATGCTGGGTGTTAAATTGCAATGTAGACATACCCCAAATTGTCACCTTTGTCCCCCACCCCCCAGCCTGCCGCAACAGTAATTCATCCTCCTAACACAACAGCAAGCACCTTGGCTCTGAAAGTATGTGAGATCAGGCTTGGGAAGGTCCTGGGATTTGATGAGGAGAGGTGGAAGCAAGTGAATAGAAAGGATCTAATTGCAGGTAACTTCTCTTGGAGGTTACTGTTCAAGCAAACTATCGGCCAATTTGCAGATGAGAGTTCCCTTTTAAATTTCAACCTCTGCAAGATGTACACAGCTATGTTCTAACCTGCTCTTTTGTATGTTCCAAGCAGCCATTAGTGTTTGGTAACCTGACCAGTTTTATTGAAACTCATGGGAATTCATGCAGTTTAGGCATTTCAAGACTGGCTCATTTCCCTCTCTAAACTAGTCACAGAGAGCAACAAATACTAAATGAGGTGATGGGTGAACATACAGGACAATCTTTCATGCCAAACAAACATATTGCATCATATGATATTGAAAAAAATACATTTTGTTTGTTAAAAACTTTAAATGCTAACAAGAAACACGTGACCAGCATACTTAAAGTTTCTTTTCCGCTATGTTCCAAGTTATAGACACTATCTTAAACTTTTTATTGTAGACCTTAAAATTTTAGTACTTGCTGTCCCTAGTGGATCTACAAGACACAACAACAGTTAGTGGTTTATTAAATCTGCCATTTACTGTAAGGGAAAGTTAATTTCCACATTGGTTTTTGGCTCCATATATCCCTGTACATAAAGTAGTGGTGATGTTTATTATTTCATTGTCTGTAAAATGAAACAAGATTTGTACTCCAATTCCTAAAAGTGTTTCAGATTAAATTCAATAAAATGTCCATCTTAATTAATACACACAAATGAATAAAGTTATCTATATTTACTGAAACTGATAGGAAATTATGCATACATACCACCTTAAAGCAAGTAAAAGCAAATGTCTCTGTCTCTTGAAATGTGTGCTGCATACTTGAGACAGGTGAAATTAGATTTTTTAAAAATGTATTTTTTGTGTTTTGTTGCTCCACAAAAATTTGTCAAGAGACCACTTACCTGTATAAATGTCAGCTCCTGGGAAACATCAGTCTTTCCCTAGAGTTCTGGGAAATTAGGGAATCTATTTCTCTATAGATATTTGTCATTCAAGGACAAACTATATTTGTCCAGGAAGGGAAGGGCTCTTTTCAAAGGAATTCCAGACCACAGTTGACTCTCAAAATCCCACATATCTCTTTCACAACAGCTGCTTGGTTCACCAGGGTAACAGCTTTTAACGTAGGTAGAGCCCCTAGCAGAATACCATTTATTGCAGTCATCTTTACGTTCCATTAGCCTTATTTATGCTTAATAAAACTGTTTTGCCAGGCCAAGCTTTGAATACAAATTTCTAGTTTCCAGTGCAGTGACTCTATATTTTGCATCTGAAGAAGTGTGTTTTTTACCCATGAAAGCTTATGCCCAAATAAATCTGTTAGTCTTTAAGGTGCCAACAGACTCTTCATTGTTTTTATATTTTTTTCTACCTTCCCAGGATCCGCCATGCTGCATTTACTTTAAATGCAAATAGAGCCATTGCTCTTTTCACAACAGGTTGAATTGCACAGCTTTACTTGGCTGCATAAGAGAGTAAAGATTTTCCACTTCCTACTTTGATTTGAACCATTCAGACTGCTACTCTAGCTACAATGCCAGGGAGCAGGGCTCCAATCTGTGAGCAAATGGCTTGAGGGCATGCCTATACTGCAATGTAAACCTGGGATTAGCAGAACTGAGGATAGCAGATCCTAGGTTTATTAAACTCACTCATTTGTAACCACAAGTTAGAAATTATTGAACCTTGGGTCCCAACCTGGTGCTCCAGCATCTACACTGCATTATCTGCGCCAGAGTCCAACCACCCATATCCCAGACTTTCTAGTGCCCTCCCAAAATGTGGACACTCTAGCCCTTTGTTCCTGGTGCAGCATGGAAAAACTTGATTGTCCAGTAAACATAACAGTACAGAGGACAAAGAACATTGGCCAGTAGGACTATGGGATATTTTTCATTGACTCCCAGAGCACAAGTCCAGTGGGCTCACATCTATATAGCAAAACAATTGGGCTTGAATGGTGGGTCCCAGCTTGACTCAGTCTCGGACCCTCCACCTGCCTGGCATCCTAGGATCCTGGGTCTGAATCCTGGCATAATGTTATTTGTGTGAAGACAGCAGTTTAAACCTGGACAGTGTTGTGTAGACATATCCTGAGAGGCAGCAGAAGTGGGTAAGGAGTGGGATGAGCTCTAGCTCTCTACCTAGAATCAATGACTGAGCTCTCAGAAAAAAAGCAAGGTTCTCTACAGAAAGACATGCAGTTACTTATACATTCCTAAAGCAAGGGAGGAGCCTCAGAGGAACTGTGATTATGCTATTATTCTGCTTCTGGGGAGGTGTAGTTATACAGGACAGATTGCAAACTTACAATGTAGCTCATTATAAGGGAGTCCATACTTGTTTTTCACTGTTGAAGAAATTGCCCGGTCATTTTCACAGCTCCTGTGATTTCCCCTGTAATAACTACCATCACTTACTTAACAGCAACACTGGATGAACTTCAGTATGTTTATATTTGCATCCAAATGTCCAAATGTTTACCCAAACTTAACGGAATCTCCTGTCTGAAAAACAGGCTGAAAAATCCCATGAGATTTCCAGGATTTCCCATTTCCATGCAGTTATCAAGCCATATGCATTTAAAGGCAAGTTGCTTTTGGGGAGAATGGAGGCAGTGCTTTGTCCATGTCTGCTATCACTCAGATGAAATTAAGAAGTGAATATGGCATGAAAAATAAAGTAATAATAATGAAGTTTGAACATCAAATACAAGTTTTTCGGTTGAACACAGATTGTTGTGATTTGCTTACATGATGTAGCTGAAGCAGATGTCTGTACCCTACAGTCATTCTTTCCTCAAAGAATCAAGAAAGTAGTAATGAGTACCTGCTCCTCTTCTCCAAAAGCCTTCACTTGCATGGTTCCTTCAAGGACTTATCTTGCCTCTTCTTCTTCAATATCTAGATGAGACTACTTGGAGAGGTGAAGAAACATCATAGGCTTTGGTGTCAACAATAGTTGGATGACACCCAGCTATGTATCACATTTTTGCATATGCAAAAACTAGTATATGTTTAGGAGAGCAGCACCTGGATGAAGAGCTGCTCCCGCAAAGTTAACTTATGCGAGAACACTGCAGTGCTGATTAGAAAGGGGGAAATGCAATTAAGAACTAGTTAGCCTGGGTAGTGTCCGTCCATTCATCGAGGTGCCTGCCTTAAACAACAGTTTTAAATGGTTACATTGTCCAGGTATGATCAGTGGTGAAAAATGCTTTCTTCCACCTCCAGGAACAAAAGTCAGTAGTTAATGACTGTATTTTTCTAACAGAAAACTGAAAATGTAATTGTCATCTCAGCTTATAGTTTGGGGAAAGGGAAAACAATTATTTATAAAGGAAAGTTATGTCCATCATATGGCCATATCAACTTTTGACAATAAAAATGAGGGTGGTGATTATAGGGTCCACCAAAGCAAAGGGGCTGGGTAGCAGTTTGCAATTCCTGGTCCTCTTCCTTTCTTTCATCCTTCATTGTCTTTATCATTCTACACCTCCTTTGTCTTCCAGTCCTTCCTTCTCCCCACTCTATTCTTTAGCTCTCTTTTAGCTCCAGGTCGGACATGTTGCCTGCCTTCTTTTTACATCTTTCCATTTGCCCTTGGTACTTCGTTCTTCCCATATCATAGAAATAACAAAATGTGGCCCTTACTTACACTCATTCAACCCCAAAGAAAGCTTGGGTGAATGTGTGTACATAAATGTAGAATGTATTCCATATTCTGAAATGGGAATCAGTTCTTTGAGCCAACTGTGATTGCATTAATATTTCAGTGACTTATAGAGAAAAAAAACACATTTGATTTCTATTTTTAAAATGCTTGCATTATTTTAATTCAAAGCTAATAACAATTTAAAATTCTTTGTTAAAAAGCTCTATGTTGTGCTATGTATTACTGCTTTCATTGAACATTTTGTGACAACCCTTCAAATAATTACATTGTCAGCAGCTAATAACATCAAACATGGTATTTGCTGTTTGCCGTAATTGCCTCAGCAGGAAAAAAAAAAAAGGTATCAATATTGCTATCTGGAGTTCAGTGCACTTTCCATTCATTGCACTCTTACTTTGATTTTCTAATATATTACTTTGAAATCTATGAAGCAGCAGCTGAGGCACTCATTACTTTTGACTACAAATGGCTGCAGAATTGATGGGAAAGCTGATTTAGACAGCACATTCAATAAAATGCCCCTTTTAAGATGTCTTAATGACA
This sequence comes from Caretta caretta, assembly GCF_965140235.1. Classification (NCBI taxonomy): domain Eukaryota; kingdom Metazoa; phylum Chordata; order Testudines; family Cheloniidae; genus Caretta; species Caretta caretta. The sequence goes on along the minus strand of NC_134206.1, from coordinate 71,535,050 downwards.
GACCTCAGTGACGAAAAATCCATGTGTCTTCCTGTATAATATAAAAACCAAATTTTGTTTTGCAGTTTAAGTTCCCAGGGATAGAAATAGAATGGTAGATTATATCCAGGTCTCCAACATAAATCAAATCGACTATGAAAATATCTGTACTTTTTGCTGCAGTATGTCTCTGAATTATTTGAATACTAATATTAAAGGTGTTCCTGAATGTCAGTCAATAAAGTCAAAAAGAGATACAAATATAGTCAAGTTCTAAAAATAAAATGTGAAAATATGAAGACAGAAATACAAAGGCACACACTACATATAGCCAACAGAGAAACTAAAATAAAGAGGAGCAGTACTTCAAAAATAATAAATATTTAAATAAATATTAACACACGAAAAGAAGGCAATATTCATTGCAAAAGTTAGTTTACAAAACTGATTCAAATATTGGTTTTAGCTTGTTTGGACAATAGTCCCCTCCCCTTAGGCATTTAAGAATATTGGACCCAAAGGACTCAGCTCTTCATTTTCTGGACCTATCACATATCACTCTACACATAAACCTGATAAATTGCCCATAAATGAACACAAGGCCCGTACCTAAGATTGTAAAACATGATGGCCCCTCAAGGCTACTACTACCAGGGATAGAGGCAGCCATTGCTCATATAGTAAATGATTCCTACATTCAATTAATACTTAGGACTAAATTCACAAAAGGACCTAGGACCTAACTGACACTATAGGCACCTAAATCCCATAATCAGGCCCCATTGGAATTCCCCTCAAACCCTGTAAGCACCTAAATGTGGTTCCTAAATTTGTACAGTAAAAGTTCTAATCACCTATATTTCTGCCTTTGACTTTGCACACTGCATCCCTGTGTCAGGTGTGCAGATGCCTAAGTCCTAGAGTGATTCACAAACTGTCTGAAGGCAGGCATTCTTCCACCTAAATTGCATGGGGACCCAATCTAGTAAGTGTGCTCAGACCTTGCGTGGATCAGATTCATATAGACAAGTTTACACAAAATGGCTGGGGCAGAAAAAGGGGAATTAGATAATGAAAGAATCATTGGGCCACAGAGAGAAAGAGCAAGAATAAGAATGACTCTTCAACAGGAAAGATTAAGAGATACCCACTGCAGAACATCCCTAGTCCAGTGGTTGGGGGGGGGGGGAAGGGTCTGAATCAGGGGTCTCCCTATATAGGCCCTATATAGACTTAACATGGTGTCACAGACAGTTCCTTTGGACATTTCGATCTATCTTCCTACCTTGGCAATCTTGATTCTGTGAAAGACAGTCACTTTACAATAAAAATCACAAAATATCCAGGTTATTCCCAGTCCCAAAGGACTGGTCACTTTTCCCAGGACAATTTGCATTTTAGATCTCATACCTAAGACAATGCTAGTAGCCAGTCCTGTAGTAAATTAACTAAGGATTTTATCAACGAAGAAAAAGACATGAGAGGGTTTTTTTCTTCTTCCTGTTTTTCCTGTTTGGTGAGTTATATAAAACATTTTACAGTTCTAGAGCAAACACTTAAATATTACTTTACACCAACGGATAATGAGATATTAAAAGTAGGATTAATACATGCAGCATCCTACAAGCAATTCCATAAAGTCTAAACACTAAATACATTCTTATAACACTAATATCTGTTTTAACTACACTATTCACAAGTAAGACAGACTGGTTTGTAAGTGTTCAGTGAGGCCTGGGACCTTGAATGAGCTGGCACCTGGACTGCCAGCATCACAAAAGAGAGTTTGCAGCTGAGTATTCCCAGCTGAGTATTGCAGTCCAGATTCAGGTGCCTATATGTGAGACAAGGGGAAGGGCTTCTGTTTGGGAACACTCACTGGTTAGCTTAGGAAAGGAGTCTTCTACCATCTGGCTTTTGTAAATCATTCTCAGGTGCCTAACTCTCCCCCTTCATTGTTTAGGGCAGGGATCAGCAACCTTTGGCACGTGGCCCACTGGGGTAAGCCCCCTGGCGGGCCGGGCTGGTTTGTTTACCTGCCGCGTCCGCAGGTTCAGCCAATCGCAGCTCCCACTGACCGCGGTTTGCCGTGCCAGGCCAATGGTGGATGAACTCAGGCTTTGTGTATCCAGGCACCTAAGTTTCTTTGTGAATCTATCCCTAAGGGTATATTAATTTTCACCCTATTATCCACTGGGACAGCAGAAAAAAATAATTTATTTCTCATATTAGTAGTGATAGTAGGGATCAATCCTATGTTCCATTGTTAAAAATAAATTTTGCAACAGTAGGTGGTTCAACTTTTTGTTTTATGTTTTGTTTTGGTTTCAAAAATTCCAATAAAAGGGGGAATATTGAGAGAGACTCTTTCAGCATTTATGTGTTTCCATGATAAATTACAGTACACATAACCTGTATTTATGAAATGTGATGCATTATAGTATATTGATTTTCAATTCCATAATAGCATTTGTTATATCTCATGTCCTGCCTGGGAGGGGTAGAGAGAAGAGTTGAAAAATTATTCACTGTGGTCTAAATCTGATCAATAGTAGCAAACAAGAGAGTTAGGAGGGTTTTTTTTAATGTGGAAAACATCTCAAATATATTTAAATCCCATCCTGCAGTCTACTCTTCATGGGCAACCTCTTATACTCACATGGAGTCCTACTAGAGTGAATGGGACTCCGCCAGAATAGAATCAAACCAACGGATCAGGATCATCAGTGTGTACACATCATTTTACATTATGTATTTCATTTTACATCTAATTATTCTTCATTATTTGTTAAGTGTTAACAGTATGATTGGCACTATGTAAGAGCATATACAAAATTACACCAATCCTGCAAAAACTTACATGTGCTGAAATTTGCATATTGGGAGTAGCTCCCACAGAATTCAGTGGAACTAATCATATATATACGTTAAGCATGTGTATATGTGTTAGGAGTATACAGCTTAAATGTTGATCTAGCAAAGGGGAGAAATCACATATGTTTGTGATTGGCACCATGTGGTCTTTAAATAATATGTACAGAAAAAGGATGTTTTCAAAAACACATTGGGAATTAATGGGACTTTTTCTCTTAAATCACGTAGGCACTCAATCCCACTGAAAATTTTACATACACAAACATAAATAACTAACATATAGTTAAAAATTAATTATATCTACATGTTGAGTGTATCTTTGCAATTTAAAATGTTCTATCACAACTACAAAAGAAAAAAAATATTGAGTTTGTTTTTATTGTTTATTTTGCCTGCATGTAGATCATTAAAACTTTGATATAATAAATTAAATCCAGGGAACGATACCTTCCAAAAATATTTAATAATTCTAACCTTGTAATAGTCTAATGAAACCTCAAATACTATTTTGCAGGATTCAGAAAGACCATATCCACAATTATTAGGATTCTTTACCAAAACAAGTTATCTAACTATTTTTTTTAACTTGACAACACCGTAGAAAATGTATATGTGGATGACGTATGCATATGATTTTAATAATTCAGTTCTCAAATAAAGTTATTCTAATTTGCTTACAGCCCAGTCTTTCATTATGAAGGAAAATATCATATGAACATTTTTAACTGACAGCCCAGATTTATAGTGGTAGAAATATATATATATATATATATATATATATATATATATATATACACACACACACACACACACACACATATATACATACACACATTTATAGTGGTAGAAATATATATATATATATATTTATATATATACACACATACATACACACACATATACATCCCAAAGAATGTATAGTTATATATTATGCATATATATGTATATAGAAAAGGAGTACTTGTGGCACCTTAGAGACTAACCAATTTATTTGAGCATAAGCATCCGATGCAGTGAGCTGTAGCTCACGAAAGCTTATGCTCAAATAAATTAATTAGTCGCTAAGGTGCCACAAGTACTCCTTTTCTTTTTGCGAATACAGACTAACACGGCTGTTACTCTGAAACCTGATATATGTATATGTACATTATGTTTAATAAGTGAATTAAGTGAATAATTTTGGCATTTTTTAGACATTGAAATTATAATTGGAGAAGTATTTTGTGATTTGAAATCTACTGTCAGAATAACCTGTGATGAGTGATCTTTAATACCTAAAAAATGTTTTAAAAGTACCCTTAAGATCTCCCTGTAGAAGCTGAAGTATGGAGGCAGGAAGCTCAGCTCCTGGAGAAAGGACTTGAGGTTGTTGCTTGTAAGTTACCCTTTCCTGCTAAAGCAAAAGCCAGCTTTGAAGTTCTAGAAAACTACATCAAGCTCTCTTTGGCTGGCAGGAGGGCTGCCTTCTAGGGTCGGTAAGGTAGAGAAGTATTATCATCATATAAGGGGACTCCAAAAATTGTACCATCACACAGGGAATCTGGGTTTAGTTAAGCTTCATTGTTTCTGACTCCCTGAGGCACAGAAAACCTGGAATTGCTTTTGAATGAATTCCCCTGAATGATACGGTGATGAGTTCCCAAGAGTCATCTATTTGGTTAGAGGGAGACTGTTACAGAGTGTATAATCCCCACACTGACGGGGAAGGGTCTTCAGAGGCTCTCTGTGCTAAAATTAGCCCCACCCCTCAGGCCCTGTCAACCATACATGGTAGGGAGGAGGGCTTTAAAAGGAAGAAACTGCAGTACATAAGAGAAGGGAGTGACTAGAGTAGTTCATGGAATATCAGGAGGAAACCTCATGCCAGAAACCTCCCAGCTGTGCCAGGAGTCCAGCAAACCCCAGGGGTAAACCCAATAGAGAGGGGCTGACTTGGCTACCCAGTCATAAGAACGGTAACAAAGCTACTACCTAGGCTTCCTGAAGTAAGGTGGGCTTCAGACTTGGGTTGTTGGTGTTTTTTGGTTTTGGGGTTTTTTTGGCCTTGTTATTGACCCCAGGAGGGGCTTGGTTTGTGTTGAACTTTTGTTTTTCCCCCACCCAGAAATAATGTAAGCAGGCTCAAAAGGGCAAGGCCAACACCAGAACAAAGAGGCTGTGGCCTGTACTAAGCCAACCCCATGATGGAAATTGGGCACAGTGCGGGCCCCAGCCAAGCTAGGGAGACACCCCAGAGACTGTTTCCACAGAAAGACAATGAAATAACTATTCAGGAGAAAGTAAACATGGAAGATAGGGAACTATGGGATGACCATAAATATGGATTCATAATTGGTTTATATTTTTTTCCTTCTCCCAAAACCAGTCATTATAGTCATACTGCTGTTTTTTTATAGTTAAAGTTCTTTGTTTTGTTTTGTTTTTTTGTCTACTTAACTTTATAAACTTTTGCTGGGTTAAGAGCAAAATACTAAAACCCATTTCCAGAAATACTAGAACAGTTGTTTTTCCTCATTAAACATCAGAACCTACACCCACTTCTAAGAGAGCAGAAAAAACAAACAAACAAAAAAAACCAACAGTAGTGATGTTCTTTCACAGAAGTCTATTTCTTGGAATTTGGAAGATACATTCAACATAGCATATCCACCAAACCATACTGTAAAACTGACTGTTAGGGTCCAGTCTTACAAAGTGCTAAGTACCTTCATGAAGACAGCAGATGGCACTCTCAGTGAAGTCAATGATACCTTGCAGGACTGAGTCTTTGGTTAGTTAAGGACCAGTTAGCATTGAAAAGTAACTCTGTAAACATAGCATTATGGAATTGTATGTGCATTGCCTCTCAATGCCTTTTGTATCAAATTTGCGCCATTTACAACGAAAGTGAAAGTGTTTCTAACTGCCAGCTCTGCTAACACATTTGAGATATCTAACTTGAACACCATCACCTGTAATAAAGGGCTTGTGTACAGGACTAGTTAGGGTGTGGCAAGCTAGTGTACTATAGATTCACACTCCAGCTTACAGTGCAACAACCTGCTATGCAGACTAGTCCAAAGATTCTGCAGACCTAAATCTACAAATGAATTTGCAACCCCCTTGTTTACAAATTCTAGGTGAGATCCTGGCCCCAGTGAAGTCAACAGCAAAACTCCCTCTGTTTAATTGACACCCTCTGTCCTCAGTTAAACCTGTGTGGCACCATTGTCTTCAATTTGGCCTTGCAATCAAATCTTGGTTTAACAATTATGTTAATTAAATTACTTAATATCAAAATTAATATATGTTGCTTAGCTAAGCTATGTAACTTTTAGGGCAAAATTCTCATCTCCAATTCCTCATCTCTATTGTAATATGTCCATATTTTAGTAGTAGTGATTCTTCCATCAAAATGAATGAGAGTTCACCAGGAAGAATACATGAGATATAAATAAAAGTTCTAAAATGCAAATAGGAGATCGGTATTGGATCAGAGGAAAGAATTTAGGTCTAATTTCTAATATCAATTTCAAGTGGGTGTTCCGTATGTACAGTCTCTTTTTGCTGTTGTACATCAATAATGAAGAGAAGTTTATCACACAATAGGTTGTCATTTTGTACTATTAAAATAAAACTGTAATGTACTTCTTCACCAAATGTCTTTCACCAATCACTTCTATAATGGTCATGATAAATTTGTGATTTTCTTTTTGAAGAATTCTCTGATTTATATTTGAACACTTTTAGGTGGTCTTGCATAAAAGGATTTTTCAAATGTATAACCTTACTAATTCACCTTCTTATTCTCCCAAGAAGATCGTAAGTTAGTTATGTAGAAAACAGTTCTGCTTAAAAGATACATTCAGATAATAACTGGGAGAAGAAACTGATTGAAATTAAATATTAAGTGAGTTGTATTAAAAAGGTATCTACAGCTGGTATAATTAAAAACTTGACATAACAAAGCTGTGGTATTTTACTTTATCACAGTAGTTCCATACACTGAAAACAGGAATTATCACAATGTGGCATTTAACTACCAGAGTGTTTTGTTGTGTTTTTAAATGGTGCTCAACTTATACAGTTTGTTATGGCTTATTTTAGTTAGCTATTTATATAATTTAGAATTTATTAGACATTTAAAAATACATTAACTACTTTACCCACCATGTACAGCATTGCCTAACTCAAACATGTTGATAATTGAGATGTTGGAAGACGAATGAAAGGTTCCTCAACTGAAGCTTGCTTAGAAGTAGAACTTAGATTAATTACAAAAAACAAAAAAAAAAACAAAAAAAAAACACATCAAAAAGAACTAGCCCAATACTCAAGGATGTGCTGGCCGCCGTGTCCCACAGCCCCCATTGGCCTGCAATGGTGAACCGTGACCAGTGGAAGCTGCGATCGGCCAAAACTGCAGATGCTGCAGGTAAAGAAACCATCCCGGCCCACCAGTGGATTTCCCTGATGGGCCGCGTGCCAAAGGTTGCCAATCCCTGCTCTAGAAAATCAACAATTATGTTCAGATCAGAGAGGGGAAAATTTAATAGAAGAGGCAGGGTTTTCAAGAGAGAGCACAAAGAAAGAAGGGATGCTAGGAAAGGACTGAATGAGAAGTGAGAACTTTTTTTGACATGGAGAGGAGGTGACAAAAGGATGGGAGGCAGATAAATAAAATAAAGACCACAAAAGGGTCAAACTATAAATCATTTTCTGCTGTCCAAACTAAAAATAACTTTCAAAGAGTGAATAAGGCAATGAGGGCCAATATGCAAGTATGGTTTTAAAGATTAATAGTAGCAAGCAGTAAAAGACTTTTAAAATGTAAGAAGTTCAGTGAGGGAGAAGATAGAGACAATTATAAAAATGCAGAAGGAAGCCACAGTACAAATAATTAGCATTAAACTTCAGACTGTAAAGAATATTTTAATCCACAAATAAAGGGCTATTCAAGTATATTCACAGAAGACAGAAAGGAAGAGAGTCCAACTAACTAACAATGGTAGTGGTGATGAAGTAAAAGTGGGAGACAAGAAAAATGACAGATATAGCAAATACAGATCACAAAAAGGAGGAAGAAGAAAGATAACTGCCAAAGACAGTGACAATATTTCCTGTTTGGTAGGAAGTTACTGGATAGCAATAATAGCATTTAGGATGGTTGTGGAACCGTTCAACTTACATAAGGCTTAAAAAGCTCAGCTCCCGAACATATACGTGTTTGAGCTTAAATGGGAACTAAACATGGAAATATGTGAAGTAATAAATGTAATGTATAGCTATACTTTGATAAAATGTACTAAAAATGATAATGTAGCAAACCTACCATATCGTTTCTTAAAAGCAATACGCAATTACAGTCCAGAGCTTTTCATTCAAAAGTAGTTAAATATTAGTATCAACTTTTGGTATTCAGTGAAGGGAACTCTATAATTTGATTGGAGACAAAAACTATAGAGTGATGGGAGGGAAGTCTTGTATAATAACTTGACTGAATTCTTTAAAGAGAGTGCTTTAAAACACCCTGGAAGTCACATAGTTACATTTTCAAAGTGGAAATGCTCATTTTTAAACTGACTGTGGGCCTGTGCGCCAAGGTAACCATAGTCATATCAAATATATTTTAACATTGCTGTCACAAAACCAAATAAATAGTAAGTGGTGATAAAAGGAAATTTCCCTTTCTAAACTCAGGTAGCTAGTCGGGTAGAAGAGATACATTGACACTGGACAGATGCAATATATTGTAACAAGGAGCAGCACTGACTTAAGGAAAATTTATTTGGAAGAATGGAGGTTAAATAAAATGAGATGACTAAAAGGTGTCAAAATAGCAATATTCAAAACTATGAATAAATTTGATCAAGTGGAACATCATAAATCTGTTTATACAAATTTAAATAAATGAAGTTATACCAATTTTCACCACTTGAGGATCTGGCCCATACAATATTGTGTTATAGCTACTATGTTAGATATGGCATAAATATGAAACGATGAAGATCCAGGTCTTGTTGACCAAAACAGGCCAAGGAAATCCCTCAGGAATTCACTCAACTTGCTTGATATTGTACTTCATGAAATAAAATAACCAACTCTGGAAAAATGTGTACTAACAATTACCTACAAACATCATGATTAAGAATATGATTGTATGCATAGCTTAAACTTGTTAAAGGTGATGTTAGGGGTGTCTATTATATGACAGCAACAACCTGAACAATATAAATAGAAATGCAATCTTATTTTTAATAAATATTAATAATTTTTGCATTATTTTTGCCATTTTCACCTTTCCAGTATGTGAGGATATAGACCATATATAGATGCTTAACTACCTATCATCCTAATGCACCTAATGCTTTGGTCTATCTGAAGTCTTTGGGCTCCCTTATAGGGGTATCTGGATGAAATTTAGTGACCTTTGATATACACAATGTCAGATTAGCTGATTTAATGGCCCCTTCTGGCATTTCAAGTCTATGAAATCTATGAAACTGTTATACTGATACAAACATCAAACAATTGTTCCCTCACTAATCTACACATGCCTATCTATTTTTAATCCAGTTTTCTCTTCAGTTCTGCTCAGCCCTGTCTCTCAGCTCCCCATAGCCTGGCTTTCCTTTCTACCCCAAGGACTGATGATTACTCTATTTTCCATGTCCTGCATCTTCCTTGTTGCTCAGTCCCCACCTCTTCACCATTTTCTTCATTTCTCCATTCCATGTTCCATTCTACGAAGTACCAGCTATTCTAGAAGTTACCAAAATGGAATAACACATCAGATTCCACTAAAAAAAATCAAAGCGACTGGAGCTGGCATGGTGACATTATGGTTGCCTGAGAATTCCCTTACCAAGAGGGAATCCTTAAAGCGTCTAGTTGAATGTTGTGGCTGTTTTGCTCCACTAAGGCATCACAGGAGAATCTAACCCTATGTGTGGGGGAATCTAACCCCATGCACCACTTTTATAATTTTTTATTTATTGTACATGGGTGATTTGGGAAAATGGATTGAAAACAGTAAGATTTCCTGTTGGTATGAAAACTGGAGTCAGAGCAAAAGGTGAGGAACAATACAATCAGATTCAAAGGGATTTGGACTATGTATGTAATTGGGATAACAGGTGGCAAATGTAGTTCAGTGTAGACAAATATAAATATAAATAACTAGTTTGACAACAAGTCATCATGCCAGGGAATATGTGCTAACTGGAACAGTCATCCAGCAGACTGATCAGTGAAAGGATTTGGGATTGTTATTGTAGAAAAATCTTTCAAGTCATTACCAGTCCATAATGGCACTAAAATAGTCAAATGGGATACTACTGTGGATTGCAATAATGAAGGAAAAAACAAAGGGTAATACTCTTACTATCCATGTACTTCTATGGCTCTCCTGTTGTAGCTGAGTGCCTCACAATTCTTAATTTATCACCAGAACACTCCCATGAGGTGAGGAAGTATCCCCACTTTAAAGATGAGGAACTAAGGCAAAGGTTAGATTGAGTGACTTGCCTAAGGTCACAGAGGACATCTATGACTGAGACAGGAACTAAACCTATGTCTCTAAGACCTAATGTAGTGCTCTCACCACAAGACCATCCTGCCAACCCTCACTATTTGTGGCTCTTACAAAAGTCTGTCTAAAACACTTTTTAGACTATTCATTGTCATGGCACAGGGGAAAATAAATTGCTTTAAAGAGAGTGCAATGTAGTGTTGGACAGAAGATACTGGGTTTCAGCTTCAAGAATGATGGAGGGGAACTAGTATAGATAGTCTCTTCTAATTCTTAAATTGTTTTATTTTCCATCTAAGATCTTCTAACCAAATCACATAATTAGGCTAAATTCATTCCTGGTGTCACTCAATTTTACTGGAGATACACTCAGCAGGCTAAATTTGCCATAATAATTTTCAATTAGTCTTTCAATTTCACATTTCAATCTGGCATAATTTCAATTTTAATAATTTAAACTGTAATGTCAATTTGGAATAAATTTTCCCATTTATTCTTTCCCATTACTTTTTCAATTCCTTAACACCTTCATTTCATTTGCCCTGAGAAATATATCAAGAATTGTAGTATTAAATTCTCTCTTGGGAATATCTATTCATTTCTCATTCAAACAAATCAATTATTTGAAAATTTACTGACAATGATTTCATTGTGATTGGTAGTTTCACTTATGTTTTCATGTTATAATGACTTATATCATTTGTAAACTCATGTAAAGGCACAATCTGCTCTGCACAATTTCATAGCCTCCCATGGTTTAACATGGGAGAATATGCAGACCTTTCACTTTTTATAGTAATTTAAAAGAGACAAATAGAAATTTAAATAACAATGTTCACGCTTCCTAAATATATGAAGCAATTAAATGCTTCCATGTGTTATATACACAAAAATCATGAACTGGAGAAGATGTGTAATCAGCAATTTTATTACAAAGGTAGACAGATGGAATATTTTTTTTTCCATCTCAGGGCCTGTGTCTCTATACTGTACTTTGTGGACTGGCAGGGGAACTCAGGCCCACCATGAACTGTGGCCCAGGAACACTGTAGTCTGAAACACTGAAACTCCTGAGGTCTGTCTATTGGGACCCATTGCTTCCCTGGCTTCTTCTTACCTCATCTGCCTCTAGGCCTTTCCAGGTTCACTCCTCCACAGATCCAAAACAAAAATAGATCTATTATGGGGTACACGGCAAATGTGAAGATCCCGTGCTAGACACAGCTGCCCCAGGAAGACTCTAGCATCTAACAATCTCAGGATAGCCCTTGTCCCCAGCCTTCCTTCAGGGGTTAGCAGATGCAGTCTAACTCCTGGTCAGCCGCTCCTGAGCTGAGCTTTTTATCTTTTAACTTCTCTCTTTAGTCTTGGCACCTCTGGAAGGTGTAACAGAGAAGAGCTGATAATGCCCACAAGCTCCCATATAGCTCTTCCTTTTCATTTTGGGGTCTGTTTAACCAAGAATACTGTAGAGTTATCTATACCATGATCATGTGTGAAATAAAGGTGTGATAGACAGGAGTGCTGTTAAGAAATTGCAAGATCATTTTTTTCCCTAGTCACCTGACCTGGGTCAGAGGTACAAAGATTAATGTTAACATAATCACAAAAAGGAGGTTCAGGGGTGAAGTTTGGAGGAGATTATTTGAAAATCCTCAGAGACAAAAGGAATACTCAGCCTCTGACTGGACGTTTGCCAGTAACTACTCTCTCTGAATCTCAATGGCTTTCTGATCACACTATCGCTTCATGTTCTCAAAATACTTATTTTTGCTTTGGCCTGTTCAGCTGCTAAGGTTGTTTTGTGACCAATAGCCTCTGTTTGCTGCTTCTAGTGTTCAGCAAGGCACTAAGGACATAAATTAATAAATGACACAGGGTTTTTGAAGTTTTAATACAACTGAATACATATTAAAAATGCTAAGCACCATTTAGATTTTGCATGTCTCATGCTAATGCTAAATTCCATTTACCTTTTCTACGAGTAATACCTCATTATCTTCAAAGAGACTAACTTGCCTGAGTAGGGTTGGGCCTGAATCAGTTTCCATTGGTAGATCTCTGTAAATACAGAAGTCAACAGAGAGGGAGAAAAATTGAACAAGAACATTTCTTTTTTTTCAAATGCTATATTTTTTCTATGAAGAAGAATCAAATTTATTTACAGATTAAATCAAATGAAAAGAATACAACCCTGACAGTGAACAGGTAATCCTAGTTTGTTGTGAGTTGTTAGTTATCTAAAAGATTACTTTCTAACAAACACTGTTATAACAAACCTTTCCAAATGAACTTTGAAGCCCCTAATTTATTGTACAGAAGCAAAACCAATATATAACAGATGGAAAGAAAAGCATTGCCCTATAAAGCCAAGGGAAGAAAAAAAATATAAAAGATCAGAAATATTGGTGGAATGACTAAAGACCACTCAAACCACCAAACTCATCCCCTTTTAGCACTCCATGTCTCCTAGGATGCCATCTAATTGCTGCAAGAATGACTCCAATGTTTTTGCCTCAACAACCCTGCTTCATAGGCCATTCCACATTTTTATGGGTCTCTGCATGATCAAATGTTTCTTGACATCTGTTTTCTTTTTTCCCCCAAATCCATTTGTGACCCATTGTTTTATTGACACTGTAGCACTGAAAATAGCAACACGATCTTAAAGTCTTCATAGCTTGCTTTTTATTTTTAAATGAAACTTAGTTTTGAAAAGCACTTCCTTACTACCTTTGTTAAATGTTATAGAACATTTTATTCGTTTATTTTAATCTTGTTGCTCTAGCTCATTAATTATTTTCTCTCTTATTGGTCAGTCTTCATAATTATATCTCCAAGATCCTGCTGAATGCATAGTAAACTAGGCTCATGGAGGCTTTACAGACATCTTAAAAATCTTTTTTGAACTCTATAAACTGTTTTATGAATCTATAATTCTGATACTGAGAGTGACTATGGGCAAACAAGTGTTTCTACCAACTAGAATAGGATCGTTGAGAAATGTTTAAAATTAAGAGTATGACACATTATTATCTAACAAAATACAGTAAGAATGAACATGGTATGAATAAGGAAACTGAAGTAAAGCCGTTGTGGCAAATGTAACTTTCATTACAGTAACAACAGAAAGCAAGAGAACAAGGATTTCTGCAGGAGCTGCTGCTAATGCATTATGGATGGCTTGTTAGGGGGCTTATTCCTTCACCCACTTACTTCCTTGGTCCTTCTTGCATGAACAGAGAGCAACAATACCCGAAGTCCAAAGGTGCAAACAATTTGATGTTTATTGAGGTGAACTTCCAGCAAGCATGATTCCAGTTTCCTTCCTTAGTGTCCCCCTTCCCAGCTCTGACACCACAGAGCCTTACCTGTGGCCCCGTTCCCATTCCCTCCTTAGCAAAACATGATTCCAATTCCCCACCCCCATTCCCTGTTCTCATTCCCCCCCCCCCTTACTTCCTGTTTGGCTGCAGACTATATAGTAAAACTTGAGTTCTGCTTAGCTATACCTTAACCTATCATTTTACTGAAATTTAACTAACCAATCCTAACATATTGTAACATGAATATTTAACCAATTATATCCCACCACCTTAATTAGATTACACCCATCAAAATTAATTATAAAGCAGACAGAAACAATCACAGAACCAGACAGACACCATGCAAATAAACAATAGCAAAGTGGAAACTATAATGACAAAACAATACAGAAGTGAGGATTTCACAACAACATCTATTGATAAGTGAGTTCTTGCCAGACAGGATGCTATCAAACTAAGTTTCCTTTTACATCTTCTAGACACTTCCCTTTCTCTGGAGGGGATAGGCATTATCAGGACAGGGTTGTATTCCTAACAGCCCAATAGCACCTTATTTCAATGTGACTAGTTTGGAACGTGAGGAGGAGACCGGTCGCTTCCCAGCTTATGACTGCCTCTGCTGCTTAGCCAAAAGCCTTAGCCTAAGAACAGAGCCTCAGACTGTCACAGTAAGAGAAGGCCCTTACACCGGCAGACAGTGATTTTGATTCTCTCTTTTATACTTCCATAACTAGCTAAGTGATAAGAATACACCTAAATTAGAGTATAGGCCTTTACAGACAGGCCTGAATATCTATATCCTAACATGTCTTTGGACAGAATACTGGATTTTTGGATCTAAAAGCAAGCCACAGATTTTGCAAAAAGATCAGATTCTATGGAACTCAGGGCATGATTTTGAGAGATACTGAACACTTGCAGCTTCCACTGTCAGTGCAGTATTCCTGAATTTCTGTTAAAATCAGTGTTATGTTTACAGCGTACAAACAGGGAAGTGAGAGTAGTTTATATTTAATTCTTTCTGGACAACTGAAATGTAACACCACTTTATTTTTTTAAAATACAAAACTTTTAACACACAAGAACTAAAACCAAAGAGACAAAGAATACTGCTTCCTAAAACACAGAGGAACACATCATACCATCTCACTCAAGGCTGGCTCTCTGAAGATTGCCTCCAGTTCTTAAAGACACAGATTTCACAGTTTCGTGTAGAGCACCCAAGCCTGCAACCAGGATCAGGAGACCCCTTACAAATTAAAGTGATAGCTTCTCATTTTAACACAGTTTTCAACACATCTCACTCAGAACATGCCTATTACATACAATATGGAGACATCCCAGAGGGCAAACAGAGGGTCTGAATCCCAAAGAATAAGCAATTGAATCAACTGATTATATACAATATTATTGTACTATAAAAGTGCATTGATTAAAGTCTTTTATGAAAGACATGCTGGTCGTGAATATCATTGTGTGGCATAGGTATAAAGAGATCTGTATGTGTGCTAGAATATATTCATACAATATGCTGTGCAGAGAGTTGATAAACCAGCCTGATTTAAACAAAGAGATGTAGATTTACCTGTCTAGGTCAATCTTTGAAAGCCAGAGGACACTGAAAGTATATTTATATATGTCAAGGTTCCTTCCCCACTCTGAACTCTAGGATACAGATGTGGGGACCTGCATGAAAGACCCCCTAAGCTTATTCTTACCAGCTTAGGTTAAAATTTTCCCCAAGGTACAAACCACCAAGCGATTTAAACAAAGAACAGGGAAAGATCCCACTTGGAGAAGCCTTCCCCCAAAATATCCCCCCAGGCCCTACACCCCAGGAAGGCTTGATAATAATATCCTCACTAATTGGCACACAGGTGAACAGAGACCCAAATCCTTGGATCTTAAGAACAATGAAAAATTAATCAGGTTCTTAAAAGAAAAAAAAATATTTAAAGAAAAGGTAAAAGAATCACCTGTGCAAAATCAGGATGGTAAATACAGGGTAATCAGATGCAAAAGATAGAGAACCCCTCTAGGCAAAACCTTAAGTTACAAAAGACACAAAAACAGAAATACACATTCCCTCCAGCACAGTGAATTTTACAAGCCAAAAAACAAAAGGAAATCTAACACATTTTCTAACTAGATTACTTACTAACTTTACAGGAGTTAGAAGGCTTGCATCCTTGATCTGTTCCCGGCAAAGTTATCACACAGACAGACAAAAACTTTTTCGCCCCTCCAGATTTGAAAGTATCTTGTTCCCTCATTGGTCATTTTGGTCAGGTGCCAGCGAGGTTACCTTAGCTTCTTAACCCTTTACAGGTGAAAGGATTTTGCCTCTGGCCAGGAGAGATTTTATAGCACTGTATACAGAAAGGTGGCTACCCTTCCCTTTATATTTATGATAATATATAAAGCAAACAAAGCAATCAAGCTAGCAAGCAGCAGCTTGGTGAGCACACCAAGTGGGGACAGAGTCTGCCTTGCCACAAAGTCTTCCTGGCTCTTGAGACAAAGAAAATGCACTTTGCAAAATATAAAGGCGATCAAACGGACATTTTAGTTAACTAGTGTTGTGGAAAATGAGTTACACCATTTCTTTAGTTTAAACAGTTTGAGTTTTTTTATTGAATACAAGCATGCAGGGAGAAGGAGACAGAGATGGTTACACACAGGTGCCACCCTGTTTGTTTTGTTTTGTTTTTTGCCCTGCCCCTATAGTGCCAGACTCATATAGGTTTAAATTTAAGCCAAATGATACATTTTTTTTTTTACCACTCAAGCATTATTAATAAAGCCTTATAAGGAATTAATGGAAGGGCAGTTTTATAGCTAGCACAGTGCTGACATACCATGTTATTTTCAAGATCTTATTAATGTAAGGGGACTGTTGCCCCCTTACTAATATTCATTGGGGGTGTTTTGGTTGGCCAGTACTAAAAGGGGAAGGGTCTATGGGAAATCAGGACCCTGAGACTCATAGTCCCTAGGAACAATGGGGAGAAGCCACTGATCCAGGTCAGCCTGAATGACAGGGCGGGCAGGCTAATCAGGGAGTCAGGAGGTCAGGGAGGTCCCGTCCTCTGTGTGAGCTGGATTTGCCTGGGTCAGACAGAGTGGGGCCGAGCTAAGGAAAAAACAGGGGCCTGAGCTGAGCTGGGGAGCAGAGCTGTGCCAGATCCAGAGAGAGCAGACCCTGTCCTGGGAGCAGAGCTGCAGCCCCAAAGACAGAGGCACAGCCCAGAGAGAGCAGACTCGCCCTGGGAAGAAAGCTGCAGTAACCAGAGCCAGAGGGGCCAGAAAGGCAGCCCAGGAAGCAGGTCAGTGCTGGGAGCAGAGTCACAGAAGCAGCCTGCAGAGCAGACCTGTCCTGGGAGCAGAGCTGTAGCAACCAGAGGGGCCAAAGAAGCAGCCTAGGGAGCTGGAGGCAGAGCAGCAGTGGCAGTAGTGCTGAGACAGAGCGGTGGAGCTGGGGCTGGAGCAGTCCGGAGCTGGGTGCGGCGAGCAGCTGGGGAGAGCGAGGGGGACCCTGGGCAGCAGGCCCAGCACAGGGAGATGCCTCAGCCAAAAGGCTCTGCAGGCCAGGCTTGGATCGTAACCCCGACAGGGCGGGGGGGCGACACTGGGCAGAAGGATATAGATATTCAGGCCTGCCTGTAAAGGCCTGTACTTTAAGAATTTAGGTGTATTCTTATCACTTGGCTAGTTAGAGGTATAAAAGAAAGAATCAAAATCACTGTCTGCCAATGTAAGGCCCTTCTCTTAGTGTGACAGTCTGGGGCCCTGTTCTTAGGCTAAGGCCTTTGGCTAAGCAACAGAGGCAGCCATAAGCTGGGAAGCGACCGGTCACATCCTCACATTCCAAAGTAGTCACATGGAAAGAAGGTGCTATTGGGCTGTTAGGAATACAATCCTGTCCTGTTAGTGCCTATCAGCTCCAGAGAAAGGGAAGTGCCTAGAAAATGTAAAAGAAAACTTAGTTTGATAGCATCCTGTCTGGCAAGAACTCACTTATCAATACTGGGATGTGAAATCCTCACTTCTGTATTGTCTTGCCATTATAGTTCCCACTTTGCTATTGTTTGTCTGTATAATCTCTGTCTGGTTCTGTGATTGTTCCTGTCTGCTGTATAATTAATTTTGCTGGGTGTAAACTAATTAAGGTGGTGGGATATAATTGGTTACATAATCATGTTACAATATGTTAGGATTGGTTAGTTAAATTTTAGTAGAATGATTGGTTAAGGTATAGCTAAGAATATTACTATATAAATTAGGGGCAAACAGGAAGTAAGTTGGGATTCGGAAATAAGGAAAAGGAACTTGTATTTAAGCTTGCTGGAAGTTCACCCCAATAAACATCGAATTGTTTGCACCTTCGGACTTCGGGTATTGTTGCTCTCTGTTCATGTGAGAAGGACCAGGGAAGTGGGAGAGTGAAGGAATAAGCTCTCTAACACCACTTAGAGCCTGAAAGTGTGAGGTCACCACCAGAGCAAGTGTCCAACCCACAGCATCCCTGCATCACAGCCAGGGCCTGAGAAGAAGGCCTGGGACTTACAAGGAACAGACTGTGAACTGCCCTGACTTTCCAGAGACGCTGTTTGTGATGTTCCCTGCCGCAGAGCGGGTTGATGTGTTTCCTTTTACCTTTCTCATTTTCTCTTATTCTTTTTAAAATTAATTGTTGATTACATAACTTGCATTTGCTTTAACTTGTATGTAATGGTCAGTGGGTCAGATACAGAGGGACCTAGACAAATTGGAGGATTTGGCCAAAAGAAATCTGATGAGGTTCAACAAGGATAAGTGCAGGGTCCTGCACTTAGGACGGAAGAATCCAATGCACCGCTACAGACTAGGGACCGAATGGCTAGGCAGCAGTTCTGCGGAAAAGGACCTAGGGGTGACAGTGGACGAGAAGCTGTATATGAGTCAACAGTGTGCCCTTGTTGCCAAGAAGGCAGATGGCATTTTGGGATGTATAAGTAGGGGCATAGCCAGCAGATCGAGGGACATGATCGTTCCCCTCTATTTGACATTGGTGAGGCCTCATCTGGAGTACTGTGTCCAGTTTTGGGCCCCACACTACAAGAAGGATGTGGAAAAATTGGAGAGAGTCCAGCGAAGGGCAACAAAAATGATTAGGGGTCTGGAACACATGACTTATGAGGAGAGGCTGAGGGAACTGGGATTGTTTAGTCTGCAGAAGAGAAGAATGAGGGGGGATTTGATAGCTGCTTTCAACTACCGGAGAGGTGGTTCCAAAGAGGATGGTTCTAGACTATTCTTAGTGGTAGAAGATGACAGGACAAGGAGTAATGGTCTCAAGTTGCAGTGGGGGATGTTGAGGTTGGATATTAGGAAAAACTTTTTCACTAGGAGGGTGGTGAAACACTGGAATGCGTTACCTAGGGAGGTGGTAGAATCTCCTTCCTTAGAAGTTTTTAAGGTCAGGCTTGACAAAGCCCTGGCTGGGATGATTTAATTGGGAATTGGTCCTGCTTTGAGCAGGGGGTTGGACTAGATGACCTCCTGAGGTCCCTTCCAAACCTGATATTCTATGATTCTATGATAAGTGCCCAGTGCAGAGAGAGTACCCTGGAGTTGGGACACCCTAGCCCCTGTCCTAGGTGACCACAGCAGGGTTGGGGGTCGAGCCCCCCAGGAATCCTGGGCCCAGCCTTGTTGGGGTTACGAGGCGTCTGCCAGCCAGGAGAGTGGAAGGGGAGTCCTTAAGGGCAGGGAGTCCACTGGGTAAAGGAAATGGGAGCGAGGACTCAGATTCTTTCGCTAGCCCACTTCACGGGGTAGTGCAGAAGCCAGGAAAGTTCCCCACAATAGCGGGACTATTCCCAGGCTTACATAATGATCTGTGGTTTGCTGTGGCAGCGTTTTGAGTAGGGACTTTTGCAGGGTGGAGGGTGCATATAATGGACAGCTAGGGACTCTTCTGGAGGTCCTTTTGTTTTTTTTTAGTTAGAGATTGGCTTAGTCCTTTATTTGGGTCAAGTGCCACAGCCTAGCATATGTAAATGCTTTAGCTTAAGCCAAGTCTTACAGGATACAGGCCTGTAGGCCTCTTGCATTTCAGCTTTTGCATATAGTGCATAGATTTTTGCCGCAGAATGGGATGGGGTTAGTTTTAACAGCAAGGTTAACAGCAATTTTGCTCACACCAGGAAACAAAGGGAACAATACTCTTTGATTCCGTGAACATTGTGTCCCCTTGCCTAGAGGGCTGGAGATACTGGTAACTAGATGTGAGTAAGATAACTGCTTAGGCAAAGAAAGTTTTACTCACAAGAAAGTGTTTTATTTGTAACCATACCTATCTCTTTTTCTCTTGCTTAGTATCACTTACATCTCTGCTCTTTGTTAATAAACTTATTCTTGTTTTATTACAAATCCATCTCAAAAAGAACAGGAGTACTTGTGGCACCTTAGAGACTAACCAATTTATTTGAGCATAAGCTTTCGTGAGCTACAGCTCACTTCACCGGATACATACTGTGGAAAGTACAGAAGATCTTTTTATACACACAAACCATGAAAAAATGGGTGTTTACCACTACAAAAGGTTTTCTCTCCCCCCACCCTACTCTCCTGCTGGTAATAGCTTATCTAATGTGATCACTCTCCTTAAAATGTGTATGATAATCAAGGTGGGCCATTTCCAGCACAAATCCAGGGTTTAACAAGAACGTCGGGGGGGGGGGTAGGACAAAACAAGGGGAAATAGGTTACCTTGCATAATGACTTAGCCACTCCCAGTCTCTATTCAAGCCTAAGTTAATTGTATCCAATTTGCAAATTAATTCCAATTCAACAGTCTATCGCTGGAGTCTAGATCTGAAGTTTTTCTGTTGTAATATCACAACTTTCATGTCTCTAAGTAAGTACTCCTTTTCTTTTTGTGAATACAGACTAACATGGCTGTTACTCTGAAACCTGTCATTATGCAAGGCACTGCATTTAGCCATATGGAGTGGAAATCTATCAACTGCATGAAAAAACTTGTACAGATACAGACAGACATCATCTTCCTTTCCAAATGCAAACAGATGGACATCGTACCAAAAGGACTGAAGCTAAAAAATCCATTACAATCTACATACCACACAGACTATGCTGGCAGCTTGTGCCACACGCTCTCAAAGAAACTGCGGAACCACCTGATCAACATCCTCTACAGCAAACAGGGAAAGATAAAGAATGAGCTCTCAAAAATGGATACTCTCATAAAAAACCAACCGTCCACACAAACTTCCTCGTGGCTGGACTTTACTAAAACTAGACAAACCATTTACAATGCACACTTTGCTTCTCTACAAAAGAAAAAGGACACTAAACTTTCTAAATTACTAAATGCCACAAGGGGCCACAGCAATGGTTCCCTCAACCCACCCAGCAATATTGTTAACCTATCCAACTATACTCTCAGCCCGGCAGAAGCAGCTGTCCTATCTCGGGGCCTCTCCTTCTGCCCCTCCACGCCCACGAACATGATACAGTTCTGTGGTGATCTAGAATCCTATTTTCGACGTCTCTGACTCAAGGAATATTTCCAACACACCTCTGAACAACATACTAATCCACAGAGACCTCCCTACCAACACTACAAAAAGAAGGATTCTAGGTGGACTCCTCCTGAAGGTCGAGACAGCAGACTGGACTTCTATATAGAGTGCTTCCACCGACGTGCATGGGCTGAAATTGTGGGAAAGCAGCTTCACTTGCCCCACAACCTCAGCCGTGCGGAACACAATGCCATCCACAGCCTCAGAAACAACTCTGACATCATAATCAAAAAGGCTGACAAAGGAGGTGCTGTTGTCATCATGAATAGGTCAGAATATGAACAAGAGGCTGCTCGGCAGCTCTCCAACACCACTTTCTACAAGCCATTACCCTCTGATCCCATTGAGAGTTACCAAAAGAAACTACAGCATTTGCTCAAGAAACTCCCTGAAAAAGCACAAGATCAAATCCGCACAGACACACCCCTGGAACCCCGAGCAGGGGTATTCTATCTGCTACCCAAGATCCATAAACCTGGAAATCCTGGGCGCCCCATCATCTCAGGCATTGGCACCCTGACAGCAGAATTGTCTGTCTATGTAGACTCCCTCCTCAGGCCCTACGCTACCAGCACTCCCAGCTACCTTCGAGACACCACTGACTTCCTGAGGAAACTACAATCCATCGGTGATCTTCCTGATAACACCATCCTGGCCACTATGGATGTAGAAGCCCTCTACACCAACAATCCACACAAAGATGGACTACAAGCCGTCAAGAACACTATCCCCGATAATGTCATGGCTAACCTGGTGGCTGAACTTTGTGACTTTGTCCTTACCCATAACTATTTTACATTTGGGGACAATGTATACCTTCAAATCAGCGGCACTGCTATGGGTACCCGCATGGCCCCACAGTATACCAACATTTTTATGGCTGACTTAGAACAACACTTCCTCAGCTCTCACCCCCTAATGCCCCTACTCTACTTGTGCTATATTGATGACATCTTCATCATCTGGACCCATGGAAAAGAAGCACTTGAGGAATTCCACCATGATTTCAACAGTCTCCATCCCACCATCAACCACAGCCTGGTCCAGTCCACACAAGAGATCCACTTCCTGGACACTACAGTGCTAATAAACAGTGGTCACATAAACACCACCCTATACCGGAGACCTACTGACCACTATTCCTACCTACATGCCTCCAGCTTTCACCCTGACCACACCACACGATCCATTGTCTACAGCCAAGCTCTGCGATACAACCACATTTGCTCCAACCCCTCAGACAGAGATAAACACCTACAAGATCTCTATCAAGCATTTTTACAACTACAATACCCACCTGCGGAAGTGAAGAAACAGATTGATAGAGCCAGAAGAGTTCCCAGAAGTCACCTACTACAGGACAGGCCTAACAAAGAAAATAATAGAACGCCACTAGCCGTCACCTTCAGCCCCCAACTAAAACCCCTCCAACACATTATTAAGGATCTACCACCTATCCTGAAGGATGACCCAACACTCTCACAAATCTTGGGAGACAGGCCAGTCCTTGCCTACAAACAGCCCCCCAACCTGAAGCAAATACACCAGCAACCACATACCACACAACAGAACCACTAACCCAGGAACCTATCCTTGCAACAAAGCCCGTTGCCAACTGTGCCCACATATCTATTCAGCGGACACCATCACAGGGCCTAACAACATCAGCCACACTATCAGAGGCTCGTTCACCTGCACATCCACCAATGTGATATATGCCATCATGTGCCAGCAGTGCCCCTCTGCCATGTACTTTGGTCAAACTGGACAGTCTCTACATAAAAGAATAAATGGACACAAATCAGATGTCAAGAATTATAACATTCAAAAACCAGTCGGAGAACACTTCAATCTCTCTGGTCACACGATTACAGACATGAAAGAAAAACTTCAAATCCAGACTCCAGCGAGAGACTGTTGAATTGGAATTCATTTGCAAATTGGATACAATTAACTTAGGCTTGAATAGACTGGGAGTGGCTAAGTAATTATGCAAGGTAACCTATTTCCCCTTGTTTTTTCCTACCCCCCCCAGACATTCTTGTTAAACCCTGGATTTGTGCTGGAAATGGCCCACCTTGATTATCATACACATTGTAAGGAGAGTGATCACTTTAGATAAGCTATTACCAGCAGGAGAGTGGGGTGGGGGAAGAGAAAACCTTTTGTAGTGGTAAACACCCATTTTTTCATCGTTTGTGTGTATAAAAAGATCTTCTGTACTTTCCACAGTATGCATCCGATGAAGTGAGCTGTAGCTCACAAAAGCTTATGCTCAAATATATAGGTTAGTCGCTAAGGTGCCACAAGTACTCCTTTTCTTTTTGCGAATACAGACTAACACGCTGTTACTCTGAAATCCATCTCAGTGTTGTCTATTTAAGAGAAGTTTGAGTCTTCAGCTAAACTAACAGATGATATGTGTTCTGTCTCTTTGGAGGCAGCAAATAATAATAATTTTGGAAAGTGTCCAGTGAGAGGGACTAGACACTACAGGGAGATGCCTCGGAAGAACTTGGAACTGGGGTTCACTGATTGTACCTTAAACGCTAGGTTCAGACTGGCAGAGACTTGAAAAGTTTGCTGGCAAGGCAGTCAGGCTGGTGTGTCATGAAGATGACACATAGCTTAGCAACACCAAAGCGCTCACTGTGGCTAAGGCAGATTGGTAACAGTGGAAAAGTTCTGGGTGTCCTGAGCAGGACATCACATCCCCAAACCTGCAAACAGGAACAAAGAAAACATCACACTTGGAATTTTCTTACTACACACAATAAAGAGGAAACAATACACTTAAAGAAATCATTTTAATACCTCATCTTACCGTCTTTAAAAAAAACTGACACTACCCTAGCCTACTGATCTTTTGCAAACAATACTCTCTCTCCACCTACCAGAAAAACCAGTAACGGAAAGCAAGCCTATAAGCTTTGTGAACACATTCTGTCTAATTTTTTCTTCTTGACTAAAATGTTGCTAGCCCATTCATTGGCTCTAGATTCAGCCTCTTGGAGAAATATGTTTTCCTATTTATTGAGACAGTTTATGCCGTCAGAAAGTATGGGGTATTTTTTCTCTCTCCCTGACAAGCCCTCTTGAAACTTAAAAGCCTGTGGAAAAATCCTGTTATGAAAATTATCACTTTTCTTCAGAAGAGACAAAAGCCTCTGTTTTTAACAGTGGCCATGCTTTCGCTCCTCATGCTTCTTTTAGGTGACCTGCCAAGCTTAAATGCCACCTTTGAATTACTGCATTTTCAAATACAACTGAGAAAGTCCCTTTGAAGTCTGATGAGGAGAGTACTGGGAGAATCTTTTGCAATGTTTCTTTTATAGATTTCTCTTTGGTTAATTGATCCATATTCACAAAACGGAATCCCCCTGTTGTCACAGTTCATGCAGTGCTTGCCATTAATTGTGTGTCATCTTTCCTAGAATTCGAAACCATCTCTTCCAGACAGAGCATGTTGCATGATTATTATTTTCTAGCTTGACAAAGATTTGTGGAACCTACTGTGGACCAAACTCAGTGACATCCCTGAAAATGAGAGCACAATGTATAAGGGGATTCAATTCTGTAATGCTTTGAAAATGAAGTCTATTTAACTGCTTTCAATGATTATATTGTTGTAATGCAGTTTATTTTTTGTAAATTAAAAAAAAAATATGGATGGGATCAATTCCCATTGATTTTCAATGAAAGCACAGTTATTTACTTCCTTTGGTACTTCTGAAATTCTCACCGTTAATCTTTGTGGATATTATGAGTTTTGCTTTGTTTTCAAACAACATATAAACCCTCAAGGTCTCTTAGACATGGCAGCTTCAGGGTGGAATACATTGTACACACTGAATGGAGGTGGGGATTGTGGGAAGCAGCGGCCAGCACATCCCTCAGCCCTCACCGTTCCCGCAGCCCCAGTTGGTCTGGAAGGGCGAACCACAGCCAGTGGGAGCTGCAATCACCCGAACCTGCAGATGCTGCAGGTAAATAAACTGTCCCAGCCCGCCAGCAGATTTCCCTGATGGGCTGCGTGCCAAAGGATGCCGATCCCTGTTCTAGGATATTACTGCCTGATAAAACATGATCCTTGCAGAACAACCGTAAAGAGCAAATTAAATGATAAAGATCACTTTGGCATTTAGTTTTGTTTATGATCCAAAACTCCAACATATGAGGAGAAAGATTAGATTGTTGCCATTGTACATTAAATTCAAATGTTAAATTCCCAACATTATGACCGTACTTGTATCTTACATTGTGCTTCAGTGATCCATGTAAGCTCTTGACATGTTACCTTTGTATGAGGAAACAATTTATTTGGGGCCATTTTAACACAATCTTGTTAACACATCTAGTTCTCATGCTCCAGTTAAGCGGGGATAAAATTGTGTGATTTCAAACAACATGTAATCCTAGAACACCTAGCAAGGAAACAACTTAATTGTTCATTTATCAGTCTTGGTGGGCAGTACAAGTTAGATAGTGAATTGTCATAAGGCGCACATGTACATGTAAGCAGAGTCAGGATGAGCTCTACCCTGACATCTGGTGGCGAGTTGTGGCAGGTTGTGGAAAAGAACTTCAGGGGCTGATCTCATTTGCATAGGAACACCCACCCCACCTAGATCACTTCGGCTGCTGTAGGAGCCCCAGTTTCTCTGTTATTAGGGCAGGAAGAATAAACTGTTATTATCCTGATTATGTGAATCAAGGACAGTGGAACTGTACTTGGCCTTTTGTTATGAAGGAGGGACTCGCCACCAACTAAGCAGCACTCACTAGGCAAGGGTCATGGGTCCAAAACCCAGTGAATTGAGAGAGGCTGGGGACAGTTATTAATACCTGGTTGTGTGGGCCCCAAATGCCAATTGCACCCCCCTCTTCTTTCCCCCCACTCTGTGGAATATCAGAGCTAATTTTGATTCCATTAGCAGTCTAGTTACATGCTGCTGAGCTGAATTCACTTTGGGTCAATGGTGCACCAGCACTGAGGCTCCTCTACTACAGGCTGAAATCACTAAAGAGCTGAAATTACTAAAAGCTGAAATCACTGAGTGCTGTGTTAAGTAGTGTTGAGGGGGGGCTGAAGATATATTGTGGAGCAAGTCACGGGATGGCTGGTGGAGCTGAGCGGCTGGCAGAGCAGAGCGATTCGTGGAACACTGGTGGAGCAGAGTGGAGTGGAGCCCCACGGAGAGGCGGGGCAGTCGGCTTTGAACCACATAAGTTGCCCATTAACCCCCTCCCATTTCCACCAAGGCTGGGAGGTAAAACTCTGCAGATAAACTTTCGAACTCTGGGGCTGCACTGACCGGGGACAGAGACCTTTGGGTTATTGGACTTTTGGGACTTTGGGTGACTTTTGGGTTACTGGACTCAAAAACCAAAGGGAAAGGACATGGCCCAATTTGATTGGGGAGGGTTTTTGCTCATGGGTTATTATGAATCCTGTTGGTGGTGTTTCCCAACATAATGCCACATTGTTTGTCTCTGTTATTAAAAGGCTTTTGCTACACTCAGACTCTGTGCTTGTGAGAGGGGAAGTATTGCCTCTTAGAGGCACCCAAGGGGGGTGGTATTTATTTGTTTCAGGTCACGGGCTGGGGGCTCGAGCAAGTTTTGCATTGTGTTATTGGAATGGAACCCCTAGATACTGAACCTGGCCCTTGTTGCTGCCAACTCTGACAGGCAGAAGGGTTACATACATGTAAATCAGGAAAAAAAAAGTAGCAAAATAGACTGGGACTGTAATCCGCAATAAAGAGCGACTTCTGGCAGAGACATACTTATTGCAAGGTTTCCACTGAATTGGTGTAAATATTGCTGTCTTTACACTCATAGTATAGTGCTGATGGCAAAGGATTGGCAAGACGATTGAACCCTAAGATTAAAAAAATATATATAAAGTACATTTAGCTCGCTAAATATTCAAACTACCAGGCTAGTTGAACGTAAGAATGGCTATACTGGCTCGATCAAAGGTCCATCTAGCCCAGTAGCCTGTCTTACAAGTGGCCAATGCCACATGCTTCCGAGGGAATGAACAGAATACATCATCGTCAAGTGATCTGTTGCCCATTCCCAGCTTTGGCAAGCAGAGGCTAGGGACACCATTTCTGCGCATCCTGGTTAATAGCCATTGATGAACGTATCCTCCATTAATTTATCTAGTTATTTTTTGAACCCTGTTAGACACTGTGGGGGGTTAGCAGTGGCCCCTTGTCCTCTGGGTCAGTGCGAGGCTACTCCGCCTCACTACGTCATGGGGTGTTGCTCATGTTTGGGAAATTAGCTGAGTCACTCTCAGCCTGTAGCTCTGGTCGGCAGTCCAGGTAAAGAAAAAGGCAGTTAGGGTCTCTTGTCCATAATCAGTGCAGTGGCTTGGACCTGTATTCAGGGGCAAGTGGCAAATAAACTGTTAGTAAGCCAAGCCCTTAGTCGGGCCAGGGTGGTACAGAGTCTGGGTCTCAGGCCTGCATACAGGGCCGAGCAGCAAACAAATTGTTCAGAGTCCAGGCCCTTAGTCAGCGTGGGGCAACAAGTCCTTCAGACTCAGGCCATGAGCACCGGAACACAGACTAGGGCAGGGTAGAGCACCCAAACACAGTCTAGGGGAACTTAGTTAGGGTTAGAGCCTAGTGTCCTCACTCGGCTTTTGGTAGATGGATGCAGATCCTCTGGCTTATGGAGGGGGAGTACTGCCACCCCCAGGGTGGGGTGGCAGGGGTGATGCAGGCCCGCCCAACTCCACCATGTCCCAGCCCAGGGCCCTAACAGTGGCAGAGGGATCCACCACTGGGTCCTCCCACAATATGCTGACCTGGTCGCAGGCCAGCTCTTAACCTGACGGTTGTCTAGTTCCCCTGGGCTACTTCCGATCTCCCCCTTGGGGCATACCTGGGTCTGTAAGGGATCCTCTGCATCATCCGGGTAGAAGGCCAGGGGCAGTCCTGGCAATTTCTCCTCAGCTTGGTCACTGTGTGGCTCAGGCAGCAGTGGCCAGTCCTCAGCATCACAGGGGTCCGTGGCAGTCTCCCAGTGTGGGAGATGGCAGGAAGTGACTGGGTCCTTCAGCGGCTGCTGCCCAACTGAGCTTGCAGACCAGCCTTTTGTACTTCCTGTCTCGCTCACTGACTTCCACTGGGAGGGGTGAGCACGGCCTGGCTCCACCCACCGGGACTTTGCGAGTTGTCCCTCCCCTTCTGGGACAGTGTGGGTCCACTCTGCCTCACTACAGACACCAAAACTATTTGCAAATCAAGACAACCTTGCAAATTTTTCTGGTTGGAAAAAAATGGAAATATTGAAATGGTTCATATCAGCTTTTCCATCATAAAACACATTGACTCTGCTTTTCAGAAAGAAATATCATTTCAGAATTTTTCCTCAATTTTGTTTAAAAACATAAAAAAAAAAAGAAAAACGTCAAAATGAAACATTTATTTTCTGGTTCAACCTGAAGCAAGACTTGGACATTTTTTCCACTGAAATTTCAAACAAACTGTAGTTTATGATTTTTTTATTCTGTCACCGAACTGAAAAAAAATGACAGGTTTCAGAGTAACAGCCGTGTTAGTCTGTATTCGCAAAAAGAAAAGGAGTACTTGTGGCACCTTAGAGACTAACCAATTTATTTGAGCATGAGCTTTCGTGAGCTTTGTAGCTCACGAAAGCTCATGCTCAAATAAATTGGTTAGTCTCTAAGGTGCCACAAGTACTCCTTTTCTTTTTGAAAAAAAAAAAAGATTATTCATTAAGCTTTTGTCAGGAACCCTGAAAACCTGCCTGCCGCTTCCACCAGTTTATACACACTAGCACCTTGTTCTCTACTTGAGGATGGATCAGGCAGTTTAGAGTCCCCCTAGAAGTGAGACCCTATTCCAATGTGCTCCACATTTCAAGATTATCATTTTAAAAGTAGGCCATTCTCCAGTTTTTTGGACAGGAAAATCACTTAAGAATTTTCTGAATTCGTAAAACACATACACACACACACTCTATATGAATAACATTCAGGTAACTCTGTCTAAGCCAGAGAATGTTGAGAGCACTCAACAACTTTACAGCATCAAGCAAACAGACTAGCAAACACACAGAGAGGCATACCTGGGGATGTAGCTCTGAACTTGGTCTTTAATATAAAAATAGGTATTCAAGTTTGCTAAGGATTTGTAAGAAACAGAGTGCCACCTAAATGGCTTCCTTCTAATAGGATTAATGAGTGCTGAACTTCATTAATTTTAAATATTTGCTCTGAATTAAGAGCTCTGCTCATACGATTTGTTATGCAAAGCTCACTGTAATCCTTAAGATGGAACATTTTTTCTTTACTTTATATTTCTTAGATCTAAGATCCATGTGTATTTTCCTGCCCATAAAACTTTATTTTTTTAGTGCAGTACGTATTTCAGCACCTGCATCAAGATTAATAATTATAATTAAACATGTTGTATACACTATCAAACAACTGCTGGCAAGAATTAGGTAGACTGGCAAAGATTGCAGAGATTTCAGATGTATCAACCATAGCTCATGGAACTAGTTTGTGACTTGATTCTGCAACAAATACTATTCTCAGTGAACCAAACTCTACACTCAACAATACCAGTGTAAATGACTTCAGATGAGTTAGATTTACATCACCGAGAACACAATTTGGCTCAATAACTTTATTCTTTGTTGTTCAGTGTAAGGATATTCTGCAGGGCTGGCTTTTGACTGGCTAGCATGTTAGGATACTGCTTGTCTGTGTGTATGGTAGAAGGTAGGGGTGCCCTTTAAGGGGTAGATTTCATATTAAGCCGACACAGTTGGAACTCACTCCAATGATAGACCAGGAAAGATTAAAATCCAGGCCACATTTCTAGAGAAAACAGAACAACCACCACCCAACTTTTCTAAACTCCCTGCAGGGAGTCCTTTGTGAGATGAAGTCAGAATACTGCTGCTGGCTCCCATTCATGGCTTCCCAGTTGCTGGAACAGTCCCATTCCCCCTCTCCACCTCCCATTCCTCTTAATATTCCAGCAGATTTAATTACCCTTCCTCTTTGGTCCCACCACAAGCCAGGAGCCCCACCAAAGATCATGGAGCCCTATCACTCCTTCCAAGATATCAGACATGCCCTGTATTCCAACACCCTTCCACTTCTCAGGCACCTGCCTGACCCATTCTCCTCCCTAGCTTTCAGAGCCCTCCCATTCTATCCTGGACATCAGCCTGGATAGGGCCATTGCAGCTCATCCCAGAAATCTGTCCTGCCACACGCAAATAACTGGTCCAGCTTCCTAAACTCATAGTTATGTATGTGCACTGCACACCAGCTTGTGGGGTCTCCTTCTCCTCCATGGCCTATACCAGAGTCTCCTCCTTCCTGCTTCTTGACCCTTCACTGGACAGAGTGATATTCCCCCCAAAGTTCACAGATGGAAGATTTAAACAATTATTAAAACACTAAAATATAGCCATAAGTTAACCACATTTCAGCAGCACTAAATTCTGGCTCATTAAGTCCTGGTCTACACTACAGGGTTAGGTCGAATTTAGCTGTGTTAGGTTGATTTTATAATGAATGCGTCTACACAAGCAACCCCGTTCCGTCAACCTAAAGGGCTCTTAAAATCAACTTCTGTACTCCTCTCTGGCGAGGGGAGTAGCGCTAAAATCAACCTTGCTTGATCAAATTTGGGGTAGTGCGGATGCAAATCAATGTTATTGGCCTCCAGGAGCTATCCCAGAGTGCTCCAATGTGACCGCTGTGATTCAACTCTGATTCACTAGCCAGGTACACAGGAAAAGGCCCAGGAACTTTTGAATTTCATTTCCTGTTTGGTCAGTGTGGCACACTCAGCAGCACAGGTGACCATGCAGTCCCCCCAGAATCAAAAATGAGCTCCAGCATGGAGCGAAAGGGAGACACTGGATCTGATTGCTGTATGGGGAGAAGAATCTGTGCAGGCAGAACTCTGATCAAAAAGAAGAAATGCTAATATATATGCCAAAATCGCACAGGGCATGATGGACAGAGGCTATTACAGGGACATACAGCAGTGCCGCATGAAAGTCAAGTAGCTCAGGCAAACCAACCAAAAGGCAAAGGAGGCAAGCAGTCGCTCTGGGTCAGAGCCCCATACATGCCACTTCAATGATCAGCTGCATGGCATTCTAGGGGGGGACCCTACCACTACCCTACCCCACCACTGTCCATGGACACCTGCAAGGAGGGAGTCTCATGCAACATGGAGGAGGATTTTTTGGATGAGGAAGAGGAGGAGGAGGAGAATGCACAGCAGGCAAGCAGTGAA
Organism: Caretta caretta; assembly: GCF_965140235.1. Lineage (NCBI taxonomy): Eukaryota > Metazoa > Chordata > Testudines > Cheloniidae > Caretta > Caretta caretta. The sequence continues at coordinate 71,503,468 of NC_134206.1, read as the reverse complement.
TCCATTCTCCCTGGCAGTCAGGACCTTTTCATCACCCTGGAGCCAATACCCTCCCAAGGCAGGATCCCTGACCCTGAAGGCGGAGAAGGCACCTCTGGTGAGTGCACATTTGTAACTACAGTACAGGGTTTAAAAGCAATAGTGTTTAATCTTTGATTTGCCCTGAAGAATTGGGATACATTCACGGCCAGTACAGCTACTGGAAAATTCTGTTAACGTGTCTGAGGGATGGAGCGGGAATCCTCAATGGTCATCTCCATGAAGCTCTCCTGGAGGTACTCTGAAAGCCTTTGCAGAAGGTTTCTGGGGAGGGCTGCCTTATTTCATCCTTCAAGGTAGGACACTTTACCATGCCAAGCCAGTAGCAAATAGTCTGAAATCATTGCAGCAGAAAGCATGGCAGTGAATGGTCCTGGATTTTGGTCACATTCAAGCAACATTCAGTCTTTATCTTTCTGTGTTAGCCTCAGGAGAGTGATATCATTCATGGTCACCTGGTTGAAATAGGAGAATTTTTGTAAGGGAACAGTAAAAGGACCCCGTTCATGCTGGTTTGTTTGCGCTTGGCTAAAAGGGATCATCCCATAGTACGCGGTGGGGGGAGGGGATCATCCCAAATAGCCACACAGAGAGGTGGGGGAAGGTGTGTGCTGCACATCCACCCAAAAACCACAGTCCCTCCTTTTAAATGGCAAACCCAACTGGAATTGCTTGCTATGGGAAAGGAGGACGCTGCAGTTTGAAACATTCCCACATGTTATGAAAGCATTAGAAGCCAAACCCACGTACCCTTTGGTTTACCATGCTTTTCTGGAAACCAAATTCTGTTGCCCAGCTGTGTGTGATGTGTCACCATACCAGCAGGCACTCAATATAAAAGGCAAAATGTGACCTTGTACCTAAAGCATATGTGCTGTCTGCTGTGAATTGCTTGATCCACTATGAAAGAATCTCCCTTTTGTTCTCAGAAGTGTATCATCTTAAATTTTACTCTCCCTTTTTATCCCCCTGCAGGTGCAAATGTTTCTATGCTCCCCCTATCATCTCCATCCCTGAGGTTATTGCAGATTAGAAGGCGAAAAAACCACACTCGCGATGACATGTTTTCTGAGCTCATGCAGTCCTCCTGCACTGATAGGGCACAGCTTGATGCAGTCCAGGAAAGCATTAAATGAGCACGATGAAAAGAGGCAGGATGCAATGCTGAGGCTAATGGGGGAGCAAATGGACATGCTCCGGCATCTGGTGGAGCTGCAGGAAAGCCAACAAGACCACAGACCACCACTGCATCCATTATACAACCGCCTGCCCTTCTCCCCAGGATCCATATCCACCTCACCCAGATGACCAAGAATGTGGGTGCGGGCGGGAGGCAGGCTCCGGGTACCCAGCCACTCCACTCCAGAGGACAGCCCAAGCAAGAGAAGGCTGTCATTCAAAGAGTTTTGATTTGTAGTGTGGCTACAAAAAGCAATGTGCCCTTGTCCTTCCCTCCTCCACCCGGGCTACCTTATCACTTATCTCCCTTTAAAAAAAATAATAAAGAAAGAATGCATAGTTTCAAAACAATAGTGACTTTATTTCCTTTGCCAGATGTGATCGAAGGGGGGAGGGTGGTTGGCTTACTGAGAATTAAAATCAACAAAGGGGACGGGTTTGCAGCAAGGAGAAACACACACAACTGTCACACCGTAGCCTGGCCAGTCATGAAACTGGTTTTCAAAGCCTCTCTGATGTGCAGTGTGCCTACCTGTGCTCTTCTAATTGCCCTGGTGTGTAGCTGTTCAAAATTGGCAGCCAGGCAATTTGCCTCAACCTCCCACCCTGCCATCAATGTCGCTCCCTTACTCTCACAGATATTATGGAGCACACAACAAGCAATAATAACGATGGGAATATTGGTTGCGCTGAGGTCTAACCTAGTCAGCAAACAGCGCTAGCGAGCTTTTACATGTCCAAAGGCACGTTCTACCACCATTCTGCACTTGCTCAGCCTATAGTTGAACTGCTCCTTACTACTGTCCAGTCTGCCTGTGTATGGCTTCATGAGCCATGGGAACAAGGGGTAGGCTGGGCATCCAAGGATAACTATTGGCATTTCAACATTCCCAGCAGTAATTTTCTGATCTGGGAAATAAGTCCCTTCTTGCAACTGCTCAAACATCCCAGAGTTCCTAAAGATGTGAATGTCATGCACCTTTCCCAGCCATCCCACGCTGATGTCGGTGAAATGTCTCTTGTGATCCACCAGTGCTTGCAGCACCATTGATAAGTACCCCTTCCGGTTTATATACTGGTTGGCAAGGTGGTCCAGTGCCAAGATAGGGATATGTGTTTCGTCTATCGCCCCACGCCAGTTATGGAAATCCATTGCAGCAAAGCCATCCACTATGACCTGCACATTTCCCAGAGTCACTACCCTTGATAGCAGAACATCAGTGATTGCATTGGCTACTTGAATCACAGCAGTCCCCTCAGTAGATTTGCCCACTCCAAATTGATTCCCGACTGACTGGTAGCAGACAGGTGTTGCAAGCTTCCACAGGGGTATCCCCACTCATTTCTCAACTGTAAGGGCAGCTCTCATCTTGGTATTCCTGTGCTTCAGGGCAGGGGAAAGTAACTCACAGAGTTCCGGGAAAGCAGCCTTATGCATGAGAAAGTTTCGCAGCCACTGGGAATCATCCCATACTTGCAAGTCTATGTGGTCCCACCAGTTTGTGCTTGTTTGCTGGGCTCAGAATTGGCATTCCACTGTATCAACCAGCCCCACTGCTGCCATGATGTTCCAATTGCCACATCCCGTGCTTTCAGGAATGTCTGTGTCCATGTCCTCCTCACAATCATCCTCATACTGTCATCTCTTATACTGCAGTATAATGCGCAAGGTGTTTACAATGCCTGCAACAGTGAGCTGAGCGGGCTTCATGCTTGCCGTGCTATGGTGTCTGCATGGGTAACCCAGGAAAAAAGGTGCAAAATGATTGTCTGCAGTTGCTTTCATGGAGGGAGGGAGAGAGGGAGCGGAGACTGACGACATGTACCCAAAACCACCGGCGATAATGTTTTTGCCCAGTCAGGCATTGGGAGTTTAACCCAGAATTCCAATGGGCAATGGAGACCGCAGGAACTGTGGGATAGCTTCGCACAGTGCACTGCTCTGTGAGTTGATGGTAGCCACAGTGGTGAAGACGCATTCCGCCGACTTAATGCACTTAGTGGGGACATACACAATCAACAGTATAAAATCGATTGCTAAAAATCGACTTCTATAAACTCGACCTAATTCCATAGTGTAGACATATCCTTAAGACATTTTCTGACCTAACTTTATTGCAGTGTTTGTAATTAAATCCAAACTTGTCTTTCAATTTATATTTATACTCAAATTTAAACCTAATCCTAACATGTAAACCTAAAACTTGAGAGAGAGAGAGAGAGAGAGACAGACAGACAGAGACAGAGTGATCCATTCAATGCTGAGACTCATCTTATTTGCATTTTCTTTTTTTTTAATCACAAGGACAAATTCTGCCCTCAGATATGCCCATGTACCTCTTGCTAATGTCAACTGGAGATGCAGACAATTATCCAAGGACAGAGTTTGGTTCCAGGGACCTGTACCAAAGGCCGGATGAGCTCCTTGTTTTGCAGTCCATTTAAGAAGATTAGTTTGGAGGTAAAATTATGCCCCAAATGCCTTATTACATCATATGAAATATCCAATATGAAAATAAATAATTTAAATTGCGGTATTAAGTCTCATAATATTATCACAAGCACTTCAGACAGCATTCAATACGTTGTTTACACATCCCACACAATGCTCCGTTGAACCTCCATAAACTAACTCACAGTAGGAGAAGAGAGGAGAAGGAAGATGTTCCTTCCTGCTCCTGCCTAGGCTCCAGATGAATCCTAGCAATGTTGGTGCTATCTCCGTCGATTTGGCATGATCCACTGGGCACCTCTCTCACAACCAATTTCTGGATTATACTCCAGTGGCTGGGAACTATGGGCATAATGTGTCCTTTACATCCAGCCTTCCCATTGCCTTTACATCTCATTATAATCATCGAGGCCACTTAGATGCCTGGGCATATCTAGGTTCATGGTACAGAAGAGATTCATTTTTTCCTCTCATAAGACACAACAAGAACTTGGTGACATTGTCTTAGATCAATTGCTGTGTGGAGTAGCAATAGGATGTGATCACTTTGTATCTCGAAAAGCTGCATAGAAAAAAGAAATAAATTCCTTCTTCTATTTAATACCTTATTCTACAAAGCTTTCACATAAAGGTACTTGTATAAATGGGGGTATCTTATGTAATGTTACCTCTACAGAGGGTTTCACTGTCTGACACACAGTTATTCTTTAATCCTTTTTCTGTTCTCTCATTGATAGTCAAACTGTATGTCCCTGTCTTCCCACCCTCCCCGTATCTTTAATTTGCAATAGACATCAGTATAAAACACAAACAAAAGAAATAAAATGTGCACTATCAGAGATAGGACTGCTGCATGAGGTACTGTATAATGAAGCTAGTCTAAACCACAATGAAAATTCCCTTAATCAGCACCATGGGAGGTATATAAAAACAAGGAAGGTTGAATAAATGTATTCACTATTGTGGAAATGCCCTGAACTATATCAAATAGATGAAGCTGCCACTTAACACAAGTGCACCAGATAAATCAGAAAAAACAAACAACCCAAAAACCTTTGTATAAAATAATATAAAACAACTACTCAGTTAAGATTTAAATCATGGAAGGACATGGAATAGATTAGTGAACAAGAAGTTATGACTCTGTGGACAGAGACCCTTATTTTCCACAGCCACAAAATCTGTGAAATCCATCTTCACAGAAGAGCTGTACTTGAGAACATTGGCTTTAATTTTAAAGAAAATTAAGCTTCCAGTCTCTAGATCAGTGGTGGGCAACCTGCAGCCCGCAGGCTGTACACGGCCTGTCAGGGTAATCTGCTGGCGGGCCGCCAGGCAGTGCTTACATTGACTGTCTGAAGGCATGGCCGCCTGCACCTCCCAGTGGCTACAGTTCACTTTTCCTGGCCAATAGGAGCTGCGGGCCTTCACCACTTCCCACAGCTCCCATTGACCAGGAATGGCTCACTGTGGCCACTGGGAGCTGCGGGTGGCTGTGCCTGTGGACGGTCAATGTAAACACTATCTAGATTTATGAACAACCTTGATGCCCTTAAGTACTGGTCACAATAAACTCATATCATGATATAACTGTATTTATTCAAAGCTGCTTCTTTAGGAAGTGCTTAAAATCACCATCCAGTTCTTACTGCTTCAGCTTCAACCTCATCAGCTTGTAGAGGTTTCTGTTCACCACAGTTAGGAGGGTTGTGGCCCAAGTCTTAGCTATACTGGTTGGGATGCAGTTTGTGTACAGTGCACTACATATACTTCATGTAGCCACAGGTGTAGTATAATGGGCATAGCCATGGCCAGGGGGGTGTTGTCAGAATTCTGGTATTCCTGACCATCTGGGGCTCCTGCACTAAATTTGTTAGTCTCTAAGATGCCACAAATACTCCTGTTCTTTTTGCGGATATACACTAACACTGCTGCTACTCTGAAACCATAGACAACTCTGTCATTTAGTATAGCTAGAGCACAGAAACTCCACCCTCTCCTGATCTGCCCGAAGCCATGCCTCCAATTGGCCTCTAAACTGGGGTTTGTGTGGTCACCTACGCCAGTTGCTCTCAACCTTTCCAGACTACTGTACCCCTTTCAGGAGTCTGAATTATCTTGTGTACCCTCAAGTTTCAACTCACTTAAAAAAACTACTTGCTTACAAAATCATACAAAAATACAGAAGTGTCACAGCACACAAGTATTGAAAAATTGCTTACTTTCTTATTTTACCATATAATTATAAAATATATCAATTGAAATATAAATATTGTACTTACATTTCAGTGTATAGTATATAAAGCAGTATAAACAAGTCATTGTCCATATGAAATTTTAGTTTGCGCAGACTTCTCTAGTTCTTTTTATGTAGCCTGTTGTAAAAGAGGGCAAATATCTAGATGAGTTGATGGAAGAAATTTGCGTACCCCCGGGGCATGCATACCCCTGGTTGAGAACCATTTACCTGTGCTACCCCTGTGCTGTGTGGGGAACCCTTCTGCGCTGAGGGAATTCCCAAGGGCCCTGATCCACCTGCAATTTAACACTGCAGTAGTGGCATAAAGGGGCTATACAGAGGGAAACAAACTCAGGATGAAAGCATAAAATACATTGATGTGCAGACCCCTCCCCCATCAAAAACTGTGTGTGTCACTGAAGTCCCACTTAATCTCTGTTTTGAGGGCTTAAGTGGGACATAAAGAAACCACAGACCTTGTGTGACCTGTGCTTTGGGGATAAAAAAAAATTCTGTAGACATTTGGGCTCTGGCTGAAGCCTGGGATCTGGGATCCTCCCCCTTTCCAGGGTCCTAGAGCTCAGGCACATGTCCGAATCTGAATGTGTACACAGGAATTTTACAGCCCCAGAGCCTGAGTCCAACTAGCCTGAATCCGCTGACCTGGGCCAGCACGGGAGTTTAATTGTTCTGTAGACATACCCTTTGGGAATGCCCCTCATGTGACATGGACCAGACAAGAGACTATCATTTAATTTTCCAAACAATTTCATACTTGGAAGTAACTTTTAAACCATGCTAGGATTTACAGTGCTATTAAAAGCTCTATGAAGTCAGTGGCAGTGCTGACCCATATTTGCAGCAATTAAGAAAATACAATTAAACACCAATTTTAATTAATCCTGCCTCCCCTCCATTTCCCACATATAGCACAAGTACAATTATTTTATGGTTCTTTGAAGTAGGAGAAAACACATTAACCAAGAGGGAAAATATAAAGTACAGCACAGTAGCTACATGCAGAAAGTCATTTTTGCATGATTATATAGAAAACCTCATGGCAAAAGCTGAGATATTAAAAACACCTTTCATTAGATTTCTCAATTCACTTTTATCTTTGAAAGTCTGCTTTCTTTCCCTAGGACACTTTACACAAAGATCAGCAAAAATTGTGCTTATTTGGAAACCAGCTTGTAAAAATTTCAAAAGGCTTGCTTGGTGTGAAGCTAGGTAGATCTTAAAACAAAACAGAACAAAATAATCCCACCACCTTTAATTATTCAGTCAAGTAAATTAAAATCAGCAAAAAAAAAAAATAGTGGGGAAATTAGGTCAAAGAGAACAACAACAGAAAAGACAAAAATAAAAAAGTGCAAAGAAAAATGTGTTATCTGAACATGCTGCTTCAGTGAATGAGCTGCCAACAGGCTGAAAGGGTGATCTTAAAAAAAAAAAAATCACTAAGAACAGAAACAAAACAAAAAACGCTGGCAACAATGTTTTCAATATGAAGCCTCTATCAACAATTTGTATGGGAAAAGGAAGAGTTAATTGTGCTCAGCATTTAAATAGTAATGGAATCACCTTTCAACTGATTTACTTATGGAGCAAGGACAACTAGAAAAGCTTTACCAAGAGTAATTTAAAATTCCTTCATGCCCCTCTGAAGTAGTTATTATTTTGCCCATTTTACATATTAGGGCCAGAGTGACTTACCAGGGTTACTCAAGTGAATCAGTGGCAAAGTTAGGAAGGGAATCCAGAAGTTCTGAGCTCAAATCTCCTGCTACAGGTGTAGTAGCAGCCTGTAACCACTAGACTATGCTCCCTCCATTGATGGGACAACATAATGAAAAAGCTCTGTTCCTGGACTGAGGATAAACACAGTTCAAATGAGTAAATGAAATGTGGAGGTGGATATTTCAAATTGATCAGCAATAGCAGCACACACATCCAGACTAGAATCTTCTTTTGTGTTTGTTCTAACAACAAGACCAGAGTGGCAGAGATCCAACCATCAAAATCATTACAGAGATGGAAAATTCCCCTGGGCAATGATAATCAAGAGTCAGAAAATGGTTGAGGTCAAAATGTGAGGTTCTAGATTTCCTATAAATTATAGGTTTTGTGGGTCTTCCTCTCCCTTTTGTCCAATACATTTGTCTAGAAGTTTCTGGTGTTTTCTTTTTAGATCTAATTAGTTAGCAATATCTTCCTGGTATTTTTTTCTCACCTGTCAAAGCATGAAATCCAAATCATGTGTTTCTGTTACAGAAACTGAGATTTATATTATATATATTTAACATTTCCATCTCAACATACAGGGCAATATTTTCTTAAAATTAGACATTTATCAGAGGTTGCAGATCTTCAACACCAACACGTTTTCATCGCCAAATGTTACCTAGTAAAATCTTGATCAAAGGAGAAAGAAAACAGTTGGATCCGATGCAATTGTATGAAAATTGACTGAGTTTCAGAATAGTGCCATTTAATGTTAATGAAGTAACTGTACCTGTTACAAGCAGTCAGTCATCCAGGGGAAGAAAATAGAAGTCAAATTAAAGGGAAAGGGGAGGGACTTTGAAAAAAATGGCAAGGGCAAAAACACAGAAGATGGATGGTAGGAGAAGAGAAAAAGAATCTGAGGGGGTGGGGAATGGAGAGTTGGATAAATATTCAGCAGCAAAAATAGACAAAAACAGAAGAGTATGGGGAAAGTTTCATAATTTAATGAGTATAACACAGATCTATGACACATATGCAAGTGTGAAACAATAGTAAATTTAATATAGTAATTAACTAGATAAATAATGGTAAATTTAATAGTAATTAACTATTATTTATCTAGTTTATTAATAATAATGTCATTATACTTGGTAGTCATTTTTACCCTAAGATCTCTAAGTATCTTTATAGTAATTAAAGTATGGTTCTACTCCATAAAATTACTCTCTGAAATTGGCACTGAATTTCCATGTTCACAGTGACTCACAAAATTTATGTCAGATTTACTCAGTGTCGAGATAAATAAAAATGTGCTTCTTCTAAATGCGGTTTACTCATGTTTGGTTCTCAGAATCAAGCTGGATATTTTCCTTCATCCTTTATCAAACACAAATATTGCATAAGTCTTGTAAGACTTAGTTCAACTTTTTCATCCATTCAAAAGAAAGAAGTTCCATTGAAAGAAATGATTCATGAGAACAAATAATTTCTTTTTTTTTTCAAAATTAAAAAAAAATCCATTTTTGTGTAAAATGAAAAATTTAAATTTTCCATTTCACTATAATAAGGTAATTTCCAGAGTGAGGGTGTGTGCGAGGTGGTTTTTTAAAAAACAATTTCCTTCTCTTTTCCTGCTGGAGAAAAAGTAAAATAAATATTAGAAGAAATAGAGAAAAAAAAAACACTCTTGCTTGCCTACTTATTTGTTTTCATTGGAAAAGTGTGAAAAAATTAAAAGATGTGAAACAAAGTGAGTTTCTCTCTCTCCACATTCTCCCACTGAAAAACAAACAAACAAAAAAACAAACATAAAATCCATTTTTTCCCCACTGAAGTGAGGGGAAAATACACATTCAAAATGGAATTTTTCAAAGAGAAACATTTTTTGAAAAGTAACATTTTCATTTCTAAACAGTTTCATTTTTCAAAAATCAAAAATCTAAAAAAAAAATCTGAAAATGTTCAAGTGAAATGAAAACTTCTTGGTTTTTTTCCCACTGCTCTCCAGAACCTAAAATGGAACTCAAGATAACTACATCTCAACATTCCTCTGCAGTCAGCAAACAGCCATGGAAGATCAAGGCAAGGAGAGAAGGTAGTCAATCTTTTTTTCAAATAAGTGAAATTCACAGAAAAATACTTAAGAAAATTCAAAGTACTCATGTTCTATTATTCCTGATCCCTGCCACAATCAGATTCTGTCTAAACAGTTGCCACTTAGTACCCTGAAAAAAAGTAATATTCAATCTAGTCATCCCTTCCACTATTTTCAGTTGGTTAATCAATTGTACAAAAAAAAATAAAAATAATAATTTTACTATAGTCGAACCTCAATTGTATGAATATGAATCTTACCAACAATTAGTTTTGCAAGCCATTTTTCCTGACCCCAGGGGGTTCGGGGGTGGGGAGAAATAACAAAGAAAGTTATGTTGCATATAAAGAACAAGTCGCATCCCGGGATATTCAAATGCCTCACAGACTCATAGACTTTAAGGCCATAAGGGACCATCTTGATATTCAGTCAGACCCCTGCGCATTGCAGGCCACAGAACCTCACCCACCCACTCTTGTAATAACCTCCGGCTGAGTTACTGAAGTCCTCAAATCATTATTTAAACACTTCAAGTTACAGAGAATCCACCACTTTCAAGTTATCCATACGCCATGCTGTAGAGGAAGGTGGGGCGGGGGGAAAACCCAGGGTCTCTGCCAATTTGACCTGGGGGGAAATTCCTTCATGATCCCAAATATGGCATTAAGCTGTAACCAGAGCATTTTGGCATGACCAAATAGTGCCTTCAATGAACTCAACATATCCTTGCAGTGGTGCAAAGGACAAGAAGAAAGCAATGCAGTGCACCATACTGACACTTATGCATTGTTTCTATTGTAATTTTAAGATGTTCAGTGTTATGACCTTTTCAATTTTATGAATTTATCAATCCCCAATTAGTTCGTAAAATAATGGTTCTGTTGCAGTTAAATTCATTTGTAAAAGGATTATTTGTATATGTTTATGCAACACTATGAATACAACTATTGATGGCTGTTTGCCATCTTTTGGTTATTTATTAATTATTATTATTTGTAGTAGGACAGCACTTATGAGCCTCAATAAAGCAGGAGTTTGTTCGGTACTATACAGACCACAACCAAAGAAGAGAGTTCCTAACCCAGAGAGTTTAAAACCTACACACCAGACAGACTGCAATATGAGGAGGAAACAGAAAATGAAGGGGGGCTAGGTTGGCAGGGTGAGATTAACACACAGCAAACAGAATTTAGCACAAAAACCAAAGTTTCAGCTCACCAACTGTACAGCCAATGTCAAATAGGAGATGTGGGCTCAGAGCGAAGAGGATCCAGCAGATTCAGTGTCAGCCATTGTGCTTTTTGGAAAGCCATTCAACCTCAAGCAACTCATATGAAAATCTCCTGCTTCCATAGCGAGGTACAGAAATTCATAAAGCAATTAAAAATGCCTGCAGATAAGACATTCCAAACCCTTCAAACAACCTTTAGCCAGTTGTTTTACAATGGAAGGAGGGAGGTGGAGTATGACAATGAGTAAGAGACTGCTGAAGCCACACCCAAATGAAAAACAGAAGTCACCAATTACCTGCCCAGTTCTGTCATGCAATCATTCCCAAATGGCACAACCAAATTGTCGTCTAAATGATCAAAGCCCAGAGGTATTTTCTATGTCATGATATAAATGATAGATTTTGCCCTGACCCATTGACATAAAACTGAGTTAACAAGTACTATACAATTGTTTTTTTGCATCTGAAGGTTTTGTATAAATACCTGTCACAGTCATATTCCCATATAAAAACAATGAAAAGAGGAATTAAAAGAATTGAGCCAACCTCACAGAATGTAAAGGAGTACTTTTGGCACCTTAGAGACTAAAAATTTATTTGAGCATAAGCTTTCGTGAGCTACAGCTCACTTCATTGGATACATCCGATGAAGTGAGCTGTAGCTCATGAAAGCTTATGCTCTAATAAATTTATTAGTCTCTAAGGTGCCACATGTACTCCTTTTCTTTTTGCGAATATAGTCTAACACGGCTGCTACTCTGAAACCTTTCACAAAATGTGTAATGAGCAGCAAAACGACACAATCAACGTGGAACAAAGTGAGTGCATTGTCTCTCAGATATCCTGGGACCAACATAGCTAATACAAGACTGCATACAACAATCAAAGTGGGTCTCACCTGAAGACATGTTAGCTAGTTAGTTAGCTCCTGCCTAGAAAAAGAAAATAACTATCACAATACAGCAAACTCAGCCACTGGATAAATACATTTCCAGATCACAAACATAAAGAGCACATAAATATTCAAACTATGGAGGCTATTATTTTGCCAAGGCGGGGCCAGACCAATCCCTTTAAGTATTATGTCTGTGTCATCAGGCAGCTGTTCTTAATTTACTAGCTACCAGAAATGCAATAAGATTTAGCAGTACTAGAGACTGAACTAACGTTGCTCAAAACCAGAAGGCTCCCTCAGTGCACTGAGACATATCTCTGGCATTAGGCTAAAGTTTTAATGTATGCTATTGCTATCTGTGATATTCCAGGACTGCCTTGGGGATGGAAAAAATAAACAAACCCATACAGACTCATTATGCTGGTTCCAATGTGATGACATTTTCAACAACCAGAGGGTTTATATTTGCTTCTTTGTTTTACTGAGAAAAATGTGTTTGGTATAGCCTTTCCAAATACCAAACAATCACTTAACAACTTAAATTTAAATAAGATTGAGCTTATTTATAGAGCACTATTATTCAAGGTTGTTGTACATAGTATTTTCCTTTTTATTTGCAATGTGCTTTGTTATTACAAAAATGTGTTAAACTTACACTCCAAAACATTCATTTTGTAAAACTGGACTTTAATAAGCTGGTCAATTTCAAACAAGAAAAAATATGAAGCAGAAATATATATTGATGTCCTGATTTGTATGTACTCACCACAACCATGGTTATAACAATGCTTTGCACTTAACCGGGAGCTCTTTGCAAACATTTATCAAATAGCTGAGAAAAAAAAAATCATTGGTTGGTGGGACTAGGAGCTCTGTGGTAGTTCCTTCTCATTCAACAGCTGCCCTCTAAACAAGCCCACCGTGGAGCGGTAGGTGCATTGACATCAGAAATACCTCCCCCTTCCCCACTGCGGCTCCCTCATCTGTCTTCCTTCTTCTCCCATGTTCCTTTTGTAACCTCTGCCCTCTGGCACCATTTCCCAGCATGCTTGACATTAAGTTGGGAGCAGAATGGACTAAAAACTCCCACTGAGGCCAATAGGGAGGCTTCTGCTGGGGTCATCTGGACAAGCAGTTTGCTGGGCCATAGATGAGCCAGAGCTGCTCAGCCTTTCAGAGTGACTGGGTTATGTTAACACCTTTAGCCCATTTATTCCATCTAAATTAATACAACAGAGGTCAGCCATGTTTCAGGTTCACTGACCTCACAGTAGAATTCCAACTATAAAAATCTGTGAGTTCCATCAATGCTTATCTGAACAGAGAAATTCATTTAAGTGTGATCTATCACTCAACACCTACATACTCAAAATGGTTCCTGAACCATTAACAGTACTAATGGACCCAGTAAGAAGTGGATGGTATCTGCCAAGAAGAGGTATATTCTGAGTGGAATGGTCCTATAACATCTCACAAGTTAATGGCAAAACAAAATCTGGCCACTTAAGGATTTGCCTTTATATCAAAGTCTGTGGGGTTATAGAAGCTAAGCAAAATCTTCAGCCTTAAAAAAAATTATTTAAGATTTTGTTTATAAATACCATTTTTAGTTTATACACAAATTCAAAGTTTTGTTCCTTAGTAAGAGTACGGACATTAGACAAGATCATATCAATTAGTTGCACTGTTGCTCATAAAGGAAAGAACAGCTTATTTGAACGCATGTATGACTTATTAATTATTATTTTGGATCATATTAATACAGCTGGACATTCAAGAGCACACAATACTGTTTTTTGACCAGCTCCATTCAATAAGTAAACATTTCAAAAGAAACAAAAAATATTTATTTCATTCAGAATATTTAACAGATATTTTTGTTTTGTGTTGGGGAGAAATTCTTTCACTTTTTTTCCTCTAGAAAAAAGGATAGGCAATAATAGCTAAGAGCATGTTACCTCCCCTTTCTCTCTCTCATTTACTCCTTTCTCCTTTTCCAGTGGGGAAAAGATAGGGGGAAGGTGAAAGTGAGCCAAAAGGGGAATTTTCCCAGAAAATATTTTTTTAAAAGTTTGATTTCTTTTTCTATTTAAAACTTTATTTTTATGGTTTGTATATAAAATATAAACACATAAAACAAAACATATAAATATATGCACAAGATTGAAATATGATACAAATAACAACATTTGACATTCATTCTTAGTAAAAACCTGGAAAATTACAAAACAAAACCTGAACCTGTAGAGGTCATGCAGAGCATTAATTATTAAAGTGACTAAACAGATCAATAAGTGAGAACATAACCTATGAGTATCGGAAACTAATATATAGTAAACTGCAAAGGTCTGCAATAGTTTCATGTGTGTCCAGACCTCTTCATATTTTTTCCTCGCCACAGTCATTTTTCCCATTAACGCAGCAGTAGAGAGCTCACTAAGCCAGTCTGTTTATGGAGGAGGAAAACTGAACACTTTCATTTTGAAACTTTCTTTGAAAAAACAACAACAACAAAAGTTTAAAATGGAAATTGTCTTGTGAAGATTTCTATGTAATCGAAAAACCTTATTTTTTCTAAACAGCTTTTTGTTTTGTTTTCATTCCTTATATGTCCGGTTTTCTAATTTTCACAGTTTTGTTGCTGTCCTCTGGACCCTCTCCCATTGTCTACATTTTTCTTAAACTATGGTGTCAAAACTAGATGCAATACTCCAGCTAAAGCCTCACCAGTGCCAAGTACTGAAGGACAATTATATCTTGTGTGTTATATATAATACTGCTGTTAATGCAACCCAGAATATTAGCCTTTTTCACAACTGCATCACATTGTTCATTCATATTCAATCTGTGATCCACTATAACCTCCAAATACATTTCTGCTAAGCCAGTTATTCCCCATTTTGTAGTTGTGCATTTTATTTTTTCCTTAAGTGTAGTTCTTTGTACTTGTCTTTGTTTAATTTCATCTTGTTTATTTCAGACCAATTCTTTAATTTACAAAGGTGCTGTTGAATTCTAATCCTGTCCTTCAAAGTGCTTGCAACTCCTCCCAATTTGGTTTCTCTATAAATTTTGTAATGATACTCTCCACTCTATTATCCAAGTCATTAATGAAAATATTGAATGAAACATGACATAGGACAGAACCCTGCAGGCCCCACTAGATAGATCCTTCCAGTTTGACAGTGAACCATAGATAACTACTCTGAGTACTGCTTTTCAACCAGTTGTACACCCACTTTATAGTAATTTAATCTAGACCACTGTCCCAAAATACATCCTCATGTGAAATATGTCAAAAGGAAGTCTGAAGATGCATAATTTTCAGGGAATGGTACTATGCTCAACTTCTGTAGTTATGGAAAAAACAGTCATCGAATCCTCCCCACAAAAAATTCTAACCCTCACGATGGGAAATCTAAGTCCTACTGCCTGGACAAAGCAAAAGAGATGCCATGATCTTTAGGAGCTGTACACCACCACCGACCTTGTGTAACACACCAGCTAAGTGTCACCTTCTTCACATAGACATATGGCCTATGCAGAGAATAAGAACTCATTTAATCTGTCTGTATCCATCTGTGTTTCCTGTTTTATACTTAGATTGTAAACTCTTTGGTCAGAGACTGTCTTTTTGTTCAGTGTTTGCACATTGCCTAGCACAGTTTAGTCATGGTCCATGACTGGGGCTCCTAGGTTATTACTTATAGTGTTTACTACCACCAGCTAATGGAGATACTACTTAATCTTTGATTTCAGAGTAGCAGCCATGTTAGTCTGTATTTGCAAAAAGAAAATGAGTATTTGTGGCACCTTAGAGACTAACACAAAAAACAAGTCCAGTTTTCTCACTCCACTCTCAATCTTAGTGATAAGGAGATGTTTGATTTGCAACCAATTTTTAATCCTAATCTTTATTATCAGATTGAAAACATCTCCCTTGTACAGGAGATGTCCACCATCGTGATGAAAGAAACATTCAACACTTACCGATACGGGGGCCCAGAAGGGGCGGGGCCTCAGGAAGAAGGGGAGGGACTGGGGGTCAGCATCCCCCAGCCAGCCCATCCTCACTGCCTGGTCCACGCTGCCTGGGGCTCCAACATCAATTTAAAGGGCTGGCCTCGGGGCAGCTGCTCCTTTTGCCCAGCCTCCATCAGTGGAAAGGAGGGGCAAAAGGGGCAACAACAGCACTTTAACATCACTGCCCCTTTTGTGCTGTTCCCCATCAGCAGCCCGGCTTACTTTCACCCCTGCCCACCATCTGATGAAAGATTGCAATACAGTCATAGGTGATGGCCTGCTGTTTCAGGCCCTTCAACACAATATGTGAAAGCCCTAACTGCCTGGTTAATGCAATTCCATAAACGGCATTCACTGACATTGTTCTGCAAGTGCCTCCCCAAACTTGCGGCATTAGCTTCGAGAATACCAATGTGGTTGATGAGAAAAACTACCTCAAGTGCAACCCTAATTCTGTTTCATGCATCCAAACACCTCACTAACCTTGTCCCTGGACAAAGTTGTTGTCCCTAAAATGGATGAAGACAAAAAAGGCAGGAAGGGATATCACCATAGACCATACATCAAGGTCATTAGGTGGTCCAAACCTGAATGCTCTGATGACCTCAGCTGAAGAAACTGGGAAGTTGATATGGCAAACAACTACAAAAGTCTGACCAGCAGCATCTTCTGAGGAGAAAGTTCATAGTAACCAGTCACAGCAGAAAGATTTGCATATCCACAATACAGCTAAGAAATAACTAGAGATTATTCAAATCAGACACCCACAGTCAACCAAAGTACAGGGAGTTGCAAAAGTGAGGAAAAAACTGTACAGTAATTTTACAATATTCCTATGCTCCTTCATTTCATTTCAGTATGTTTCACTAAAACAGGAACTTAGATGAAACACATCACAGCTACAGTTTCCACAAAAATGGTATAACAATTTTCAGTAATAATAAAATACATCCACACTTGTAATATTTTACCATAAATGTACAGCTTGGGGCCACCCCAATCCAATTTTTTTTTTCTGACCTAAATACACAAAAGCAAAGAAGCAGGCAAAATAGCAGTTAATCTACAGGCACAGAGTATCTGTCACATTTGGCTGAAAGTCATATTTAATGCGGTGGCTGATGCCTGGCCGCAAGGAAAGTATAATTGGTTGAAGAGTTTATCTTTGTGGGAATAGGGGGATAATGTGCTTTATAATGTGCAGTATTTTCTTCTGTTATGTAATAATGTGATACATACATTCTGATTAAAGATATGAAAGGATAACAGAAAAACTTATTCCTTTTGCTCCTCACTTATACCACATGAAAGTGCTAGGGGTAGAATACTTGTCCATAGAAAATTATGAGTAACAACAAAATAAATGGTGGGACAAAGTACTCCAATTTATGTGTTGGGATTATGGATTTCCTTCTATTTTTCATTGGTAGTTTCAAAACAGTATTCTTCAAGAGTCTTTTTCCTCCCCTTCATCTTCTTTTTTTGTTACCTTATTGAAAGATACTTCAATAATGATAATCCTCGGAAATATTTGGCCTTTGTGAAGGCTAGAACACAATGTAGAGCAGGCATTTGCATATCTCAGCCTCCCTGTACTGAAAAGTAAACTAGCCAAAAACCAAGAAAATTAACATGTATGATCTTCCCTCACTCTCTTTAAATGGATCTTTAACTAATATTAGAAACTCTAAAACCTCCTTTTTGAATCTTTACTTTTCATCACAAGAGATATTATGGTGGTAATAATGAGATCAAAACATACCTAGAAACCATAGCAGAAATAACATTACCATAAAGAAAATCTTCTCACTTTCCCTATGCCTAACTACAGTGCATGCATAATAACTGATGCTGACAGGAAAAGATATGGTCATGCGCATATGCAAGTAAGGGGAAATTCTTCCTTCTTTCCCTCTTCTATCCTGATTAAACAGCAAGCTATTCCACATATAACCCCACAGAATTACTTGATCAAATTCTCATGTTGCCAAAAATTGGCAAGAAGTTGTACATACTAGAATAAAGGCTCAAAAGGGAGGAATTGTCAAAACTATTGTTCTCTACACAGACTTTGTGTGTATGCATTATAGTGCATTTTCTTTAACTAGATGGTCGCACAACTTATTCAAGGGCAGATGAAATTGAAGTATATAGGACCAGGACTATACGTGGCATGCTTAGGTAGGTTAAGATGTGGGGATGATTAGGCATTTTTGGGTAAAATGTTTTTTCAGTGGAAAGTGTGAGTTCCATAAAACCAAAAATGTCCACAAGAACATGCCAATTTTGCAAACAAATCTTTCTATTTTCTATCAGAAAAATCAAAATGAAAAGTTCACCTCCTAGTGTGGTTCAACCAAATTGAAACTTTTAATCAAATTGAATTAAAACATCTAATTTTCAGTCAGTTTGATATCAATCTGCATCTGTTCTGAAGATGTATCATGAGGGATGTAGTCTGGCCAGGGACAATGAGGAAATGAGGGACCCAACTAGAACTCCCCTGAGGCACAGCATTGGATCAGGATAACACAGTTTAATGTTGAAGTGACCCAAAACATTTAGACTATTCTTACTGCTCAGGATTAACTATTGCACTTTATCACAAGAGTTTAGGGAATCCTAATCTTCCCAATTTAGTAGATTAGTGCTCCAAAACTGGCAGTTTTTTATAAGAGTCAGTGACCACCAAAACATGGGAAAAACATTACAAATATGTTTTGCTTGTAGTTCTGGCAAACAAAAAATAAAATTAAATGCAATATACCTATACATTTGGGGGTTTGTTTGTTTGTGTTTTCATAATTAGTACAATTTATAGCCATCATGTGGCATGTTTGTTTATGACTTTGCTCTAAACACTATGAGTATAAGGATTATCCCAGAGTATGATAAATTGCACTGAAAAATATTGAATAGTTGTAGTTACCAAAGTATAAGAGTACTATGAAATGTCTTGCTCTATTTTATGAAGCATTAAACTGTTCATAGTAACTATGGCTTCTAGATGTCATCCATAAATCAAGCCAGGCCAATGGCAGCAAAGTGATGGATATCCAACTATCTAAGGGATTTGATCATAAGACACAAGCTAAAATGGTGACAAGGTGGAGATAAACGTTTGTGTTCAGATTAACATCCCAAGGTCAGAGTGCCCAAGCATATCAATGAGGAGTATTCAGACAACACTTTGAGAATATTAATCTAAAAAGGTACAACAGCTAAGTGGAAAAGAAATTGAATTTTAATGAAGTCTGTTATGATTGTCTAAGAAAACATTTATAGTAAATTACTCACAAAGAGATTGAGTTTGTTCATGCAAAGGGCTTGCTCCTTTAAAATATCAGACACTGCATGGTGATTATTTATTTATTTTATTTTAAGTAACTTTACAAGGACATTGATAAAACATTAGAAAAACACAGTAGCATATTCTTTATTTCTTTAAGGATGGGGAGGGGAGAAATGAAATGCAACTCATGCACAACTAATCCTCAAATGAATTTATTGGCACACAAAAACTTATTAAGGTTGTGCAAGATGAGCGTGTGATATTTCCATTCGCAAGGTAATAATGAAAGAGAGTGGGAGAGACACTGAAGCACATAGCACACTGGCAAAGTATAACACACAAGCTTTTCTAAAGGATTGTTTCATGTATCTACATTATGTAGTATTTTACTTTTGTATCTGAGATACTGTAAATATCATTTTCACCCTAAATATTAGAAAATTGGAAAATACACTTAGGACTTGGTCCTGATCTTAGATTCTCCACGTGTATGCCAGTGTAGCAGATGATTTAACAAGATGTTCAGCAAAGCATGTTTATCTATTTAAGATGAGGGTTAGACCCATAGGGCACATTTTTCTTCTCTCTTTTTCAAAGTAGTATTCTTCGCATTTGCTTCTGTGTATTCTACGAGCAGTGGCAGAGAAAAAATATCTGAAGTCATGAGTAATTCAATTCAATTCAATCTAGCAAAATTGATTTTGTGAACTAGACTGAACAGCATCACTTAAACCCTTTATACCCATAATCAACATGTGCTGGACTATTTAGACGTGGGTTCTGAGTCTTGTGTAAAATAAAGATGAAATAAATAGAAATACTTGCCTCTAAGCTTTCAAACAAAAAACCTTATCCTTAAATAATGAAATCAAAGTCTAAGTCCTATTATTTCTGAGCATAATGATTCATTTGTAACACTAGATTTCTATCTTCCAGGACAGTAATTCATTTTCAACACTTTTGACACTGTCTCATATGACCTTCTCATAAACTAACTAGAGAACTGTAGCCTAGATGTACCTACTGTAAGCTGGGTTGCACAACTGGCTGGAAAACCATACTCAGAGAGTAGTTATCAATGGCTCATAATCAAGCTGGAAGGAAATATTGAGTGGGGTCGCACAGGGATGTGTCCAGTTCTATTCAATATCTTCATAGATTATTTAGAAAATAGCATAGAAAGTGCACTTAACATTTATAGATGATACCTAGATATGAAGTGTTGCAAGCACATTGGAAGAGAGGATTGGAATTCAAAATGATCTTGACAAACTGGAAAAGTGATCTGAAATAAATAGGACAAAATTCAAAAAGACAAATGCAAAGTATTTGCATGTAACAAGGAATAATCAGCTACACAAATACAAAATGGGAAATAATTGCCTAAGAAGGAGTATTGAAGAAAAGTATCTGGGGGTTATGATTAACCACAAACTAAATATGAGTCACCAGTGTAATACTGTTGCAAAAAAAGTGATTATCATTCTGTGATTAGCAGTACTGTATTAGCAGTAGTGTTGTAAGCAAGAAACAAGAAGTAATTCTTTCACTCTACCCAGCACTGCTAAGGTCTCACCTGGAGTTTTGTGTCCAGTTCTGGGAAGCATAAGTCAGGAAAGATGTGGAGACACTGGAGAAAGTCCAAAAGAGAGCAATTAAAATTATTAAATATCTTGAAAACATGACCTACGAGGAAAGGTCTTTTTAAAAACATGGGTTTGTATAGCCTGCAGAAGAGAAGACTGAGGGGGAGAGGGGTTTGATAATATTCTTCAAGTACTAAGAAGTTGTTGTAAAAAAGGTGATAATTTGTTCTCCTTCAACACTGAGGATAGGACAAGTAGTAATGGGCTTAAATTCTAGCAATGGAGATTTAGGTTAGACAGTTGGAAAAACTTCCTAACTGTAAGGGTAGAGAAGCACTGGAACAAATTACCTGGGAAGGTCGTGGAATCTCTGTTATTGGAGGTTTTTAAGAACAGGTTAGACAAATACCTGCCAGGGATGGTCTAGATCAGTGTCTCTCAACCAGGGGTATAGGTACCTCGGGGGAAGGAGGGGGATACACAGAGGTCTTTTACGAGGTACATCAACTCATCAAGATATTTGCCTAGTTTTACAACAGGCTACATAAAAAGCATTAGCAAAGTCTGTACAAACTAAAATTTTATACAATGACTGGTTTACACTGTTCTATATACTATACACATACATATATGTGCCCTTGGGACACATGCGGCCTATCAGGATAATCTGATTGTGGGGCGCAAGACATTTTGCTGATGTTGACTGCCTGCAGGCATGGCTCCCCGCAGCTCCCAGTGGCTGCAGTTCGCTGTTCCAGGTCAATGGGAGCTGCGGGAAGTGGCGGCCGCTCACAGCCTGCAAACAGATTACCCTGATGGGCCGCATACAGCCTGTGGGTCATAGGTTGTCCACCACTACTATACACTGAAATGCAAGTACATTTATTTTCCAATTGATTTATTTTATAATTATATGATAAAAATGAGAAAGTAAGCTATTTTTCAGGAATAGTGTGCTGAGATACTGTGACTGGGATCCCAAGGGTCCCCCGCTGAGGTTGCTCGTTTAGAGCAAACTGCAAAGAATGGGGCAGACAATCCCCAAAACTGGTGGTTATTCCAATACTTAGATCCACCACGTAGACTGGAACTGTTGGGTTACATTGTTCACCTCTAACCAGATATAAGTAAACATAGACTACTATAGTCACTATCTTTTTCTAATTCTTTAATAATACAAGTTTACATTTTGAACTTCTAGCCTAACGTGGAATGGCCCTAATTATAATTTACATACTTTTCTATAATGTCTCTAAAGGTTGAATCTGGGTCAAGTAGCAAGCAAGCTGCTTAACCCTTTCTGGCCATGTGTCACAGACACTTTTGCGTGTTTATGTCTGATTTTGTAAGCAAGTAGTTTTTAAGTGAGGTGAAACTTGGGAGTACCCAAGACAAATGAGACTCCTGAAAGGGGTACAGTAGCCTGGAAAAGTTGAGAGTCACTGGCCTAGATAATACTTATGCCTGCCTCAGTGCAGGGGACTGATCTAGATCAGTGGTTCTCAAAGCCACTCCACCGCTTGTTCAAGGAAAGCCCCTGGTGCGCTGGACCGGTTTCTTTACCTGCTGTGTCTGCAGGTTCAGCCGATCGCGACTCCCACTGGCCACGGTATGCTGCTCCAGGCCAATGGGGGCTGCGGAAGGACGGCCAGCATGTCCCTTGGCTCGTGCCACTTCCTGCAGCCCCATTGGCCTGGAGTGGCGAACCGCAGCCAGGGGGAGCCATGATCGGCTGAACCTGTGGATGCGGCAGGTAAACAAACCGGCCCAGCGCACCAGGGGCTTTCCCTGAACAAGCGGTGGACTGGCTTTGAGAACCACTGGGCTAGATGATACACAGAGATCCCTTCCAATACTATATTTCTATGATTTCTATAAAACATAAGTTTTAAAATGTTGTCCTTTGTTTGAGGCATTTTGGATAAAGAAAGAGGAATGATTTGGTCACTGATGTTAGTCTGTCATGCTCAGTACTACAGTCCTGAAGCATAGATAAGTCTTATTGTAGTCAGTGGGGTTCTGTTCCCATTTTGTAGGATTGGTAAATAAATATATATCTATAGTAGCTACTGCAGACCTAAGCTTGAAGCAGAGCATATGTGCAAAACGTGCTTACAAACAAAACCGATGTACATGAGACAATATTAAAACCATATATTTAAATACTAAAAATATAGGCCCAGATTCTCAGTTGCAATCACAGCAGAACAGTATGAAGGAACAACACGGGAGCCAATTGTTGCTATGGGAACCAGATCAATTCTCATTCAGGATTCTCACATTCCCTGAGGATTCACTGATGGTGAAATCTGGTCATTTTTGGTCTCCCTTATGAAAAAAGCACCTGAATTGGGCTAGGGAATCCATGTATAGAAAAAAGAACATCTTTCAGATGAAGAACTTTGGGCCTAAATCTGTAACTCTTACTCATATGTGTAGTCTCGGTGAGGATAGATGCATGGCAGCAGACTTCTCACGTAAGTAGTTAGGGATGGTGTCCGTAGCCTCTGTTTGCCTGGGAATGGCAACAGGATGGATCACTTAATGATTACCTGTTCTGTTCATTCCCTATGAAGCACCTGGCATTAGCCACTGTCAGAAGACAGTACACTGGGCTAGATGGACCTTTGGTCTGACACAGCATGACGATTCTTATGTTTTTATGAATAACATTTGGGAAGCTGAGCCCTAAATTTCCTTATAAGAACTCTATATTTCTCTTTTTAGTGGATTATTTCTTTGTTTTACTTTCTGTGCTTTACAGAAGGAGACATACTTCTACAAGCTGCCTGATTACTTAATTTGACTCTGAATCCTTAAAGATCTTTATAGAGAAAATCTCTGAAACCTTCAGCAGACCAGTTTTGCTGCATTAAACCAGTGCAAGAAGAATTTGGCATTAATTATTAATCATTAAGGATGGAAAAACATAAGCAGCAGGAACTAAACACTAACATGACTGCCCTCTTCCTGTCTATTTCATTACAATGCTGCAAGTATTTCTGAACATTTGGGAACTGTAAAAGAACATGGTGTTCAATGTTACAAGAAAGGGAAATTGGGTAGGACACTTGTTTCTATTAAAAAAAGAAGCATTGGTATTACTTTGTCTGCAGGGAGATCAATGAAATAATATAGTGCATTTAAATGTTTCATCCAAGAAAAAGAGAACAATATTAATTATAGCCTTTAGCTCTTTTCATGGAACTCCTTTGGTAATTATAGTGCAAGAGAAAGAACAGAAGTAATTTAAAGACATATTTCTTTATAAGAAATCTATTTTTTTTAACTTACAAAAGGGTACATTTCAAAGGAGGACTTTGTCTTAAAGATGGATCTGCCTTATTTGCACAAAGCCAGTGCAATCATAAATTGTAAAAGGACTTTAAAAATGTTTCTGAGGTTACATTTTATAGCTGCATCAACAGTGGTAGACTGTTATTATTGAGGGAATGTTAAGTGATACCAGCTTATTGACCTACTTATTGAGGGAATGTTAAGTGATACCAGCACAAATGACAGCTGCAGAAGACTTCAAAGTCATTGCTGGCAAATCATAAATAACAGAGAGAGCATTTTCTGCCATCGTAGTCCTAGGAAATGTTATCTTGAGATATGTTCTTGAATTAATCTTTAGGTGGAAAAAAGCTTTTAAGAAGTGGTAACAAGCTCCAGAGGGCCTTATTCTACACATTTTTACATCAGTTTTATGCTGGTTACATTAGTGGAAAGCTGATTAACAACAAGGAGAATCAGTAACCCAGTGGAAAAAGAGAAATCCAGTTCAACTTCTTGAGCTCCGGTTCAACTTGTATTGAAATTAACAGGAGTTTGTTGTTGACTTTAAAAAGGGCGATTTATTTTTATGTGAAACAATTCCTCAAAACATCAGTGCAAAAGATTCCTTAAAAAGATCCTCATTGGCTTCAGCTGATGATCACGTTTTGCCATTGGCTTCAGTGAAACTATTCATGTGACCAAAGACTACTCCCCAGATGAAGCTTGTCATTCTCCCTTATTTTAGGCTCTGGCTTAAAAGCTGCAATAGAACCTTCAGCCTGTAGTGCTAAAAGACAATACTTGCTCTTTGGCCAACTGGAATCTGTTACTTCATCATGTATATAGTTAATAACAATATTCATAAAGTGCCAGTTGGTCAACTGGTGTCTTTTGTGATGGAATTTAAGACTTCTCTGTAAGAAGATTCACTTTAGATTATTGATCAAGAAGAAATCAGATAACTAAGTTTAATCAAGATATGAATTAGAGTCTATACTTCAAAAGATTAACTAGCACTGTATACAGCAAGTGTTAATATAGTTTACACAATCTAGGGAGACAGGTTGCAGCTTCACTGGGTTCCAATTTTTATATCTCTCGAAGAGAGTTTTATAGCCTGCTTGTTTAGAATATTTCACTCCCAATCACATTTTGTGGTTGGTGGCACATTATCCAGTCATGTGTTAATGTTACCTTGTGGTCAATACAACTGGTACAGGTGATGTGATTTACTTTTCAAATATATTTTTCCATGTACAATACAAAGCTAATCTGCAAGCAATTTTCCATTGTTCTCTTAGCATAACTATGCAAACTTTCAGGTATTTAACACAGTTTCACAATTACATTTGTGTCTACCTACTTATTACTTTCTTGTGGTTTTAGATACGATTTCATAACTTCTTACTCAAATTGCAGAACCAATCACACTTATTTGCTATTACATATGCAGTTAAAGGTACCTTAGGTAGCTGTTGAAATAGGTTATGAAAATGGGTCATGCCACATCATATTCTACATAAGTTTAATATGCTTAAAGCCATGAACACTTTTAGCTCTCTGGACATAACTTGCGAGGGATTCTGGGAGCTCTAGGCCTATATGGCAACAGCTCTTATTTCTTCCCTTTCTTTCCGATTACCAGCCCCCTTCCCCCAACAATTGGGAAATTAAACATGAACACCCCTTCCAAACCTAATGCAGCATTACAGTTGCACAATTAATGATGGCAGGCCAGGAAATGCTAATAATACACATTTCCCCTCCCCCCCTTACAGGTATGCATTTTGAAACAGTCTTTAAATGCACATTTTATTAGAGATACCCTTTTATCTAAACCTGTGGACAAATGTGTTATGCTCTGCACGTTAGTGAGATATAATGTGTTTATACACTTAGAAGACTGATTCATAATGTACATGCCATGTGGATGCACATGTATACACACAATATTAAAATGGTATGTTCTATTTTAATGTTCATATTCCTTGAAATCTGAATATCCAAACATGCAGCCACAATGCTACTTTAAAGTATTTTTTGCATTTAATATAGGAAATATTTTATGTTGACTATTGACTGACCATATTTGCTTTCCTAAGTATAAAACCTGTACATTGGGTTAGATATTTGGAAATTTTAATGTATGTAAAGAGCAAATTGCAGAAGAGAAATTTAGTATGAGCTGGATTAGCTACAAAGAGACTCCTTTTGGCTCACATGGAAAAGCTGTTGGCCACAAATTCTGGAACAAATCTTATATCCCTTATGGGCCATATCTTGCAGTGTGCAGATGCTTGTGTGTGCAGGAAAGCAACTGGCAGCCATACATTCCCTCACATTAATTGCCAGCTCCCTCAGATACCTACCTGTCTGTAGTTCTTGAAAGGGGGAAAGGAACAATTAGTTGCAAAATAAAACGTTCACTAAGTACCAGAGACATGGTTTCTAGACTGGGAGTATGGTCACACACTCAACCACCTCCACATCTTCTTTTCTCCAGTGCCATACTTTCTGTGCCCCATTACAAAACACAGTACAACCTTCTGATGTATAGAGGGTGGAACAGGTGTATGTGTGTTATGTGGTTACCTCCACAGAATGTGGAGTGACAAACTGGGACTCAGTACTCTGATGTACAAAAGCTATGTTTGACTTTATACCAATTTCCCAACCATACCCAATCGTGGGGCCTACTGGAGCACTAATTTAGAATATTTTTACATTGGTAAGGAGAGCCTTTATATCAGTGGCATAAGAGGAGAATCCTCAGTTTCCCAATAAGTAATGATCCAAAGACTATTGAAATCTATATACTTTTCCCATTGACTTCAACAGATGTTGGCATAGGCACTTAAGGCAGCATTAACGTCCCCTTTAGCCACGAGAATGTAAAAGTGAGCCATAGATTGTGCTTGTATCAGGCACAAGGCCTGTTTGTTTGCTTATGCACCAAATATGGGTGAGGTAATATCTTTTAGTGGACCAATTTCTGTTGTGGCAAGAGACAAGCTTTTGAGTTACACAGAGCTCTCACCTACAGAGGTTGGTCCAATAAAAGATATTACCTCAACCACCTCATCGCTCTAATATCCGGGGACCAACACAGCTAAAACAGCACTGCATACAACAATGTATTTATTGACATAAGTAAAGCACCTCCAGCATCAGCACAGTATCTAAGCTTTTAAACTTTTCCTGTTTGAAATTCAGTGGTTATTTTGCCTGTTTAAGGAGGACAGAATCAGGCCATGGGGAAGTAGACTATTGGGGAGTGGGTTGGCCATCACTGAAACTTGGGTACTGTTTATACTGAATATAGCATTCATACTATATTCAGGCACCAGATGGGTGATGTTACTGGTTGGTTAAGTGAACTCTAGTACTTAGCCAGAATATTTAAACCTCTTAACTAGCTTATTATCTGAACCTTGTATGAGGGTAATTTCCATTCAGAACATTTAAGACAGCTATGCTAACACTGGATTGAAAGCATTCCCTTTGAAACATGTACATGTTCCTAATTTAAGTACATATTTTAAACTAATTGCTGAGTGGTGCTTTGTAAACACCTTTAATTTAAAGGAGCACTTGTGGCACCTTAGAGACTAACCAATTTATTTGAGCATGAGCTTTCGTGAGCTACAGCTCACTTCATCGGATGCATACCGTGGAAACTGCAGCAGATTTTATATACACACAGAGAACATGAAACAATACCTCCTCCCACCCCACTGTCCTGCTGGTAATAGCTTATCTAAAGTGATTATCAATAGCCCATAGCTATTACCAGCAGGAGAGTGGGGTGGGAGGAGGTATTGTTTCATGTTCTCTGTGTGTATATAAAGTCTGCTGCAGTTTCCACGGTATGCATCCGATGAAGTGAGCTGTAGCTCACGAAAGCTCATGCTCAAATAAATTGGTTAGTCTCTAAGGTGCCACAAGTACTCCTTTTCTTTTTGCGAATACAGACTAACACGGCTGTTACTCTGAAACCTTTAATTTATTAGCAGTGTCTGTTCAGAAAGTGCAAAGTCACAAGTGAGAGAGCAAGAAATCGATACTGCATTTTGTGCTATCCACATCCCATTCTAGTGACAGACAAGTAAATATATGTTGACCTACTGAGAACTGTTCTGGACTAGCCACCATTGTATTCACTTGATCTAGGAAAGTTTAACTATCTATTACTAACTGAGCACAAGAATACGTTTCCTGCTAGCTACTCACCTTCTTCAACAAACATTTCCTTATCAAATAATGACATCCTGCATGCATGCTAGTTTCAGTTGCACTTTGTGAGGTATTTTAGGGTTTTGTGATTTTATTATTTTTCTTGAAACAGTATTTTTTTTATGGAAAATAGTTTGGACAAAAGTGTCCCAACTGGTTCTACTCATGGTGATAAGACAATAAATAAAGTACAAAGAACAACAAAAAATGATGAAAGGTCTAGAAAACACGACCTAGGAGGGAAGATTGAGAGAACTGGGTTTGTTTAGTCTGGAGAAAAGACTACTTAGACATGACATGATAACAGTTTTCAAGTACATAAAAGGTTTTTACAAGGAGGGAGGAGGAAAAACCATCTAATCCTTAACCTCTGAGGATAGGACAAGTAGCAATAGATTTAAATTGCAGAAAGTGTAGATGCTAAACTACTAATGGACTGATACAGCAAACCCTTACTTATACAAATAGTTTTGCTGGCTTTTAGGCCTGCTAACATGACTGAGAGCTTGCAAGAGCAGGCCACTTGTCAAAACACTTTAATTGTGGTATCCAGGAGTAAAGAATTATACCTTTACATTTACTATATTGTGATATAGTATCCTCTACCAATATTTTCTCTACCAAACAACTACACTTTTACTATTACAGTGTCATTCTGTTCTCAAATTATTAGACTCAATCTCTCAGACACACTAACCTCAAACATACAGCATCAGTAGCAGGCATTAATACATAATTTTATATATCATGTTTCAAGACTGCTCAGAACAACCAGCTAGTTAGTGCTGAATCCATTTAATAATGTATTTTGTAAAAGAAAAACAGTGATGGAAATAAAAATTGACCTTTAGTTCTTTGAATTAGTGTTCCTTTGCAGTACAAGTAATTATTTCTGACTCTAATTTTACTATTTGGTTTGTGAAACAGTACCAGGCAAATGTATATCTATTTTTTTCACAATGTTAAAAAATAAATAAGAACTAAATAATTCTATTACATAGTGGTTTAATGTTGTTACAATCACTCTGAGTTATGTTATTTCTGTACTGCATTTTTATTACTTGTTCATTGTTATTAAAATTGTTTATCCAAGTATATTAGAATATTTTTCTATGTATCAAAAATGAACTATGTTCATCCACAGGTACTGATTAAAGATATGATCTGTACTCACATAACATTACTTAAAAATTGGAGGTGAAGCTAGGTAAAAACATGTTGCTATTTACAAGGAACAAAAAACCCCTTTTTGTCTTAATGAGCCCAACTACATTTTAGTAGAAATAAACATATTATATAATGCAAATATAAATGTATCACACAACTGGAAGAACATTCCCAGAAGCCCTGATATCTTCTTATACATATCTTGCATAATCACACTTTCCTTGACTCATCACCATCAATACTAGAACGTTAGATAGCAATGTTCTGACTCTTTCCCTTAACACTCATCTGCTGCTCCAAGGGTCTGATCGGATACCACTGAAATAAGTTTGTTCATCTCTAAGGTGCCACAAGTACTCCTTTTCTTTTTAATGGGAATTTTGTCATTCACTTTAAGGGATGCAGGTTTGAACCTTAAATGGGGTGCAGACAGAGAATCTGTCCATCTTTGGGTATGTCTATACAGAGGAATCTGTGCATGGGCTAGCCTACCTAAACTAGCTTGAATCTAGCTAATGACAGTAGTGAAGACAATGCAATGAAGACCTTAGAGCAGGCTAGTGAGTCAAGTGATTTGGTGGATGTGATTGCAGAGCCTTCGGCCATTATCTTTCAAAACTCATGATGATCGGGCGAGGTCCTGGATGACTGGAAAAAGGCTAATGTAGTGCCCATCTTTGAAAAAGGGAAGAAGGAGGATCCAGGGAACTACAGGCCAGTCAGCCTCACCTCAGTCCCTGGAAAAATCATGGAGCAGGTCCTCAAGGAATCAGTTTTGAAGCACTTTGAGGAGAGGAAAGTGATCAGGAACAGTCAGCATGGATTCACCAAGGACAAGTCATGCGTGACTAACCTAATTGTTTTCTGTGATGAGATAACTGGCTCTGTGGATGAGGGGAAAGCAGTGGACATGTTATTCCCTGACTTAGCAAAGCTTTTGATACAGTCTCCCACAGTATTCTTGCCAGCAAGTTAAAGAAGTATGGGCTGGATGAAAGGACTATAAGGTGGATACAAAGCTGGCTAGATCGGGCTCAACGATGATCAATGGCTCCATGTCTAGTTGGCAGCTGGTATCAAGTGGAGTGCCCCAAGGGTCGGTCCTGGGGCCGGTTTTGTTCAATATCTTCATTAATGATCTGGAGGATGGTGTGGATTGCACCCTCAGCAAGTTTGCAGAGGACACTAAACTGGGAGGAGTGGTAGATACTCTGAACGGTAGGGTTAGGATACAGAGGGTCCTAGACAAATTAGAGGATTGGGCCAAAAGAAATCTGATGAGGTTCAACAAGGACAAGTGCAGAGTCCTGCACTTAGGAAGAAAGAATCCAATGCACTGCTACAGATTGGGGACTGAGTGGCTAGGCAGCAGTTCTGCAGAAAAGGACCTAGGGGTTACAGTGGACGAGAAGCTGGATACGAGTCAACAGTGTGTCCTTGTTGCCAAAAAGGTGAATGGCATTTTGGACTGTATAAGTAGGAGCATTGCCAGCAGATCGAGGAACATGATCATTCCCCTCTATTCGGCACTGGTGAGGCCTCATCTGTAGTACTGTGTCCAGTTTTGTGCCCCACACAACAAGAACAATGTGAAAAAATTGGAAAGATTCCAGAGAAGGGCAACAAAAATGATTAGGGGGCTGGAGCACATGACTTATGAGGAGAGGCTGAGGGAACTGGGATTATTTAGTCTGCAGAAGAGGAGAACGAGGGAGGATTTGATAGCTGCTTTAAACTACCTGAAATGAGGTTACAAAGAGGATGTATCTAGACTTTTCTCAGTGGTAGCAGATGACAGAACGAGGAGTAATGGTCTCAAGTTGCAGTGGGGGAGGTTTAGGTTGGATATTAGGAAAAACTTTTTCACTAGGAGGGTGGTGAAGCACTGGAATGGGTTACATAGGGAGGTGGTGGAATCTCCTTCCTTAGAGGTTAAGGTCAGGCTTGACAAAACCCTGGCTGGGATGATTTAGTTGGGGACTGGTCCTGCTTTGAGCAGGGTGTTGGACTAGATGACCTCCTGTGGTCCCTTCCCACCCTGATATTCTATGATTCTGGGTACATGTAAGGGGCTAGGATCAATTCCATGCTTCTACTATCTGTGTTGAAGCCTAATCTGTGCTGTTTTCATGGCTATTACCCACATTAGTTAGATTTCAGAGTGGTAGCCGTGTTGGTCTGTATCAGCAAAAAGAATGAGGAGTACTTGTGGGACTTTAGACACAAACAAATTTATTTGAGCATAAGCTTTTGTGGGCTAAAACCCACTTCATTGGATGCATGCAGTGGAAAATACAGTAGGAAGATATACACACACACACACACACACACACACACACAGATACTCACACCTTCTTGTCAACTGTTGGAAATGGGCCATCCAAGGTTTTTTTTTGTTTTTCTGCTGCTGCTAATAGCTCAACTTAACTGATCACTCTGGTTATAGTGGGTATGATAACACCCATTTTTTCATGTTCTCTGTGATATATATCTACCTATCTTCCGACTGTATTTTCCACTGCATGGATCGGATGAAGTGAGCTGTAGCCCACGAAAGCTTATGCTCAAATAAATGAGTTAGTCTCTAAGGTGCCACAAGTCCTCCTCGTTCTTTCCACATGAGTTAGATTCAACTTAGTTTGGATAGGGTAGCCTGCGTCTTTTGCTGGGTAGACATACCCTTTGTCACATAGCATCTCCTTCTCTTTCCACAACCCAGTTACTTCTTTTAATAACAATTAAATTAGGCTGCAGCTATGTATATTTAATTCTGCTTGAATTTTTTTTTAACTGAACAGTTTGCTGTCAGAAAATGCAGTTTTGTCAAAATTGAAATGTTTCAGAGACAAATGTTGATTTCAACAACATTTTCCATAGGAAATATCAAAATAATCATTTTTATTTTCTCATTTCAACAACATCAGAATGTTACATTTCAATAATGTAAAACCATCTCATTTTGACTATTATTTTCCTTAATTTTGTTTCAACTTTTACATGATATTAAAATATATAATATTTTATATTTAATATACTATGTTTAAACATTATTAGAACAAAATGTCTCTACCTTATCAAAAACAAACACACAAATCAGTTACTTTCAAAATGTATGTTTCACAGGAAAAATCTAAATTTTGACCTTTTGTTATAATTCAGAATAATTCTCACAGAGTGGGGATTCCATTTTCCAAAAAGATCTACTTAATTTATATTCTTAATTTTTTAGATTATGAGTTCAAGATTTGTGTCTAAATATTTTCTCCAGTGTTTAACAACTTAGCTTTGAGATAAACCATTTACAGAAAGTCACTAAATCATACTTTGTAAAAGGCCTGATCTAAAAGCCCACTAAAGTTGATGAAAGACAGTTGACTTCAGTAAGCTTTGGATCAAGCCCTTAATCGGACAGTACGTATTTTACCCATACCTTGAAAGATAGCTTATTAAAAAGAAAGAGAAGAACCAAGTCTGCTGAATGAACACAGGGGAATGAGTCACCAGCAGATTGAATGACTAGTTTTATCATTCAAAATGTATTAAATGTATTACCTGGAGGAGGACTTTGGTAGTGAATGACCCATATGTCTTTCTTTCCTGAACTATGGAGATTTTCTTTTTGTAGCACAGGACAGTCAATAGGTGTGATTAAGTTTAAGGATGCATGTGATGCTACTGCTTAAGTGATTGCGTGGATATAGGAATGATGCATAGAGATGGAACTTGAAGCATCATCAAGCTGCTCCTTAAAAAAAAAAAAAAAAAACTTGCTTGGCAACCATGCACTAGGGCAAAGGCTCAAGTAATTTTTCAGTGGGCACAATGCCATCCTAACAGATTGGCATGAGCATAAGCATCTAAGTGACCGTACTATACACACATTAAGTATGGTTGTTGGGAGTGTCTAAATGACACCTGGGAGTGTCTAAATGACTGCCTATCCTGAACTTTCCTGCCTGTGTTTCTGAGGATATGCAACAATAATTTAACAATCAATTTTGTGTCAAAATTATATCTTAAAAATTAACTTTTAGTTCAAATAAAAATCCACCTAAGTGTAAACTGGGGTAGAAGATCATCTGGACTCTACCTGCATTCTGTGGTCTGTGGACTATAAATAGCTGCTTGTATAGATGACATAATTATTGTATAGCATGAAAAATAATCAAACTAGCCATATGGAAGTTAAGACACATTATGTTTGGTCTCTGTTATGTTCTGTTGATTTTTAATCAGATTGTTTGGTTTATGTACGGCATCCAGATGTCTTAGCAATGGCAACAATAAAAAGTCTAAAAGAAAATCTATTTCAAATGATCTTTGTTCTGCCACAGAAACTACCTGGTGCATAAGACATATTTTTTAACGGGAGAACCATGTCCTCATTGCATCTCGGGATTGGCCCCATAATTTGTGAATATTCTGTTAATACATTTGTAACTATGAAGGACCAGATTTTATGATGGTGTAACTTCATTGCCGTCAGTGGAGTTACACTAGAAAAGAATTTGAAGGAAAGGCATTTTGCTACCTGTGCTTTGTATCTGCAAATAATATTTTTAGTAAGAATTTGTAGTCACAGGACCAGATTTGTTAACAAGTTAAATGGACAATTGTTTACGGAGATATGTATACAATGTATATGTATACTACTTCAAGCCAGAGGATGCAGCAGCACCCCCAATATCCTTGAGTTCCAGCACTTATGTGTGTACATGCATTTAACACAATTGTGGGTTTGTGCAAACAGGACCAAATGGATAATTATGGTCATTTTCACATAGCTACTTTCTTTTTGTGCCTAATCATAGCAATTGCATGCACATTTTGCACACACAGTTGTTGCATGCCTGAACTGTTTACAACTTTAGCTGATGGTTCTGGAAAAAAAGTCTTAAGAAACTGGAAGCTGACATCAGATTCCGTTGTGCCTTTTGAGAAATTGAAATATCAAGTTACAGAGGAAGCTCAACTGAAATAATTTAGAGATGGTAATTACCTTCATATTATTGTTATTATAGTTCTCATTCACACACCATGGAGCAGAAAATAAGAGTCTTAGACTCATAGAATCCTTTAAAGATATTGTTAAGATTTCCCACAGTGAGTTTCTGTGTGACACCTCATTGAGGAAATTAGTAAACAGATAATAGCAGTCATCTAGCTACACATCTGGAAGTCATAACAATTTACAAAACACCGTTTTTATATATAAATGCACATTTAAATTTATATCTGGTTGATACTACAAATCTCTGTATTTCATTAAACAGTTATTTATGTGCCCCACAATGTCAGTCGATCTTTTTAGATACAAAAACTCCCTAAGAGTCTGGACTCTAATACTATCAAAAGTATATTTCAGATGCTCTAGGTGGAGCATGAGGTCAGGGCAGAAGCACAGGCAAAATCAATGACAAGTGTGACAAAGCTCGGTCCTTGTCTCCGTGGGTCCCGCGTTTCCTGGTGGATTTCGCTAGCCTCAGAGGCTCACTGTGACCCTCCATGTAACCCTTCTCTCTCTAGAGACAAGGCTCACAGTCTCCTGAGCCATTTTCATCATAAGCCAGTGAGGGAGGTAAGGAGAAGCTGTCCTCCTTGCACAGTCTCTGTTGTTTCCCAGCCTCAGTGAGTAATCGGGGAGGGGGCAAAGTGGGGAGGCCGGGCCTGCCCTCTACTCCAAGCTCCAGCCAGGCACCCTAATGGTATCAGTTATGATAGCTGACATTTTAGAAACATGGCACGTACAATTCCCTGGGCTACTTCCCCACAGCAGCCCCCACTTCCTCAGGCTCCACCCTTACCTCAGGGCCTCCTTCCTTGTGCCTGATATGGTGTGTACTACTCAGTCTCTTCAACAGCGCAACTTCCTCCCACAGTTCCTGACATCCACCCCCACCTGACTAACTGGCAAACTTAACTACTTTCACCCAGTTCCTGATTGGCTTCATGTGTTCCAGGCAACCTAGCTTTCTCCCTGCCTTCCGGAAAGTTCTTAACTAGCCCCAGGTGTCTTAATTGGCCTGGAGCAGCTGCCATTTCACTTATCCTGGTACCAGGGATTTGTTTAGCCTGGAGCTGATATATCTATCTCCCACTACTTTTCTATAGCCACACAAACCAAAAGTGAGCATTAAAGTAGACTAAATGAATCAGGAAAAAAAATCAGCCCTCCATGAGCCTTCATCTATTTATAGAACCAAATCAAAACCATACCTTTGTAAAGATCCCGGATTATTCTGATAACCAAAAAAGTGTTTTTCTCCCATTTTCTGTATTCATGCACAAAGAAGAGAGACAGACTAGACAATGTTTTGATAGCTTGTCCATCACTCTGCCTCATGTGGATGCTAGAGGGGAAGAGGAATAACAAGCTATTTAATCACTGGAGTTCTCCTCTGCTCCAAGAGACAAACAACATTTCCCACCTTCCACATTTTCCTACCTTCAAGTAGTATTTAATTCAGGATCACTTTATTGGAAGAACAAGAATTGAACATTGGTATGCTGGTGGCTGTGAAAACACTGAAAAGACACACTTCCCACTTTGAAGGGCTTACAGTCTGAAGTCTCCTCCCACATTATTGCTTTTTATTAAATTATTAATTACTATGTAAACAGAAATAAGGCACTCTCTTTTGCATCAATCCCAATTCTCTTGTATTATTTAATATAACAATAATGTTAATGGATAGCAAAGGTAATGACCTTACTGGTAGTTCATCATCAAAGCAACAGACTTCAATGGATGAAACATCTAATTATATTAGTCACTATACATCAGATACTCAGTTTAATTCTGTATGATTTATAGAGTGAGAAATACAAATACATATGCACTTAAATACCTGTCTAATTTAAGAAAACATTGTGTGGAAGTCAAACTTCCTAAAGTTGTGTTTCATTAGTATGGAGCTAGTCCACAAAAAAAAAAAAAAAAAAATCAGAATTTCCAACCTGCAGGAAATTCACAGAGTCAAGATCTGTTTTAAACATAAATAAAGCTAAAAAAGTCAAAATATTTATTTTTGTCTTTGTATGGAAATTTATGAAACAGTTCAATTCAGAAACGTTTAAACATTTTGTTTCAATTAACATTTCCAAATTGAACTATTCCCTTTCAGCTTGGTTCACCATTACCCTGTGCTCCCATGAGGTGTCATGGTTTCATAGGAGATGTAGTTCTTATGCTTCCATTCTGTAGATTTATGCTCTCTTTCTCCTCTATGGGATGGGTTTCCTATCTGGACTATATCTCCCAAAATATGTCATGGTCACATGACTCCCATGATGCATTGTGACAGTTCAACCAGAAGGAATACCGTGGTGCAAAATAGGAGATATAAGCCAGGCAGGGAGCTTGGACCCTTCAGGGGAACAAGGGTAAGAATCATCCAATCTACAGCTCTCATGAGGCAGCATGGCAGCTCAGGCACAGAGAGGTAGGTTAATGTTGGACTGACCTGAAATGAAACATTTACATTTGGGTTGGAAAACCAATATGTTCAGGTACATGTCAACCGAATGTGAAAAAATATTTTATTTAGATTTTCGTGACTGAAAACCTAAAATATTTGGCAAAATCTTTTTTTTTTTCAAAAGAAAAAGTTTTGATTTGTCAGAAACTGTATTTTTGTTGAAAAAACCTTGATAGAAAATTTTCAAGCAGCTCTGTTGCTAAGTGAAATCCTATCACATTCAGTATACAAGCCAGATAATATGTTATGTTAAATATGGCAGGTAGGATTTTCTTGACATTGATCTAACTCTGTTACCATTGAAGTCAATGGTTAAACTCCCTTGGACTTCAGTAAGAACGATATCCCAGCTCTCCTACTATTTCATCTCTTCTTTCACTTTTGCAGCCAGCCCTGGTGACTGCCCTCTCCTCCTCAGTTACACCTATGAAATACTCCTCCCCCCAGTTCTCTTGGTACCTCTCTTTCCCCCGATATTCCTGGGAAGATGCTCTCTTCAGCTCCACTAATGTTGTCTGATGGTTATCTAAATTTAACACTGTACCCTTCTGTTCCCTCACAATCCTTAGTGGTTGCCACACATCATTTTATTCCCTATTTTCACCCACCTGGTAGCTTCTTGGAAAGGAGAAGCTTAGGTGAGCTTCTAAGTAAACTTTTCTAGGAGAGGACAGACATGCCCAGGGCTGGCTGGAAAATCAGGCAGAAAGCACATCTTGTTACCTACGTGTTATGTTAAGATTACAGGGCTTCTGATTCCCAAACACTCAATCTCAGTGCCATTTTCCAGGTTCTTACATGCAGTTCATTAGCTAATGTAGTTGTAAAAGGCAATATAAGTGTTACATATCTTATTTATTATTAATAATTCAGATAACCCTGTTAGCTCCACTAAGCTCTACAATATACCGAGTTTTAAAATGTGTAACTTTACAAAGAGGATAATTTGTTAGGAATTTTTCTGCAAGATGCTGAGAGACAGTGCAATTCTGCCTCAGAGAACCCCTTCATTTGATGAGTGAAAAATCCATTATCTCAACTGTGAGTGATTGTATTATGAAAAGAATATCAAGAAAATAAATCGAGAGCATACTCATCTTTTTTTTTTCCTTCAGAAAACTGGTATCGCCTTTTGCACTGTTTTATCCATGCCTTTTCACACCCTAATAAAAATAATCCTATTTTTAAAAAAAAATAATCACCTTCAGCTTGTAATATAAACTTCAAATAAGGGCAATTTGACACACATAATGTTGACAAGAGTTTTGTACAGCACAATTCTTAAATATAGTGTGTTGTACAGACACTTAGTCTCCTTAAGTGTGGGAGAAAGGAGCCAAACACTGAAGCATCATTCATCTCATTTGGAACCAAAAACAAGTTAGCCAAGTCAACCCTATTGAGTTTTCTGTAGGAGTTCTGACATATAAGCCCAAGTTCTGCCCTCAGTTGCACCTAGGAAATATTTAAGTGGAGTTGCTTTCGTGTGAGTGAGGGCGTAAATTGGCCCATAGAAACATATAAAAGGTGATGTAAACTCCATACTGGATTAAAGCTCATCAGAAAACAGAAAAGTGGTTGCAGAAAGCAACTCACTAATTTGCCATATGCAATGTTGTAGCCATGTTGGTGCCAAGATATTAGAGAGACAAGGTGGGTGACATAATATCCTTTATTGGACCAGACTTCTTCTTCAGGTCAGCTCCCTCTGAAGTCAATGAAAGTTGCTATCACTTATGCCACAATTGAATTTTACCCCCGAAGAGAATGAAATGGTGCAGATGTAGTTAAAGCATGATGGAGAATGAGCTGCTTTAGTTTATATATTCTTGCTGGGTCTATTTTCTTATTTCAGTACACCTTATGTTCCCACCACATATTACAAATTATGCACCACTAATGTCAACAGGGCAGCTGAATAAAGTGACCCATAAGATGTGCATGCTTTGCATGCCCAGTGAATGCTGCATTGGTGAAAGGTACACTGCCATGCCATTTACAGCTGAACACCTTATACCTAATGGCCCCAATATTTAGGAAGGCTTTGCCTCATCTTCAGATTTTGTAAACAGTTATTACCACGTTTTGTTCTGCTTTAGACACCTAACAATCTGATTTGTGGGAGTAGTAGTTGGTTCATTAAATCCTACAAAAATGAAGAATTCTTCTGCAGCTCAGTTTTAGTGGATAACTAGGCTCGGCAGAATTCAATTTTTATTTTTGTAATAATTTTGTCAAATAATATCAATGTTTATTTTAAAGCATTTTTTGAATTTGTATCAACTTAAATTTTCACAGCTGTTGGCAATTAGGGGGTATGTCAGAAAATAAGCATTTAATGATAGATGTTGAGATTAAAAAATAGTTTTACAATGATTAAATCATGAATTGTTAACATAACATCTCAAAGTATACAACATAAACATTCTTAAATCAAACTCTAAATTCTTAAGCTGTATTTTTCTTACTTTGCCTACGTGTAAATTTTTATTATTATCAATGGGAATTATATATATAGTTTGTGTGGTTAAATTGATGTTTACCAACACTTATCGATAAAAGCTAAACCTTCCAAACCTATATATAACTTACTCCTGTGCTTCCCAAACTGAGCACCATGTATCCCTTGGGGAGCCACAAAGGGCTAATAAGGGAGCAATAAGTGTTTGGGGAAACATAATCGGATTTGCCTTTGTCAAGGTTCCTCCCCCACTCTGAACTCTAGGGTACAGATGTGGGGACCTGTATGAAAAACCTCCTAAGCTTATCTTTACCAGCTTAGGTCAAAACTTCCCCAAGGTACAAAATATTCCACCCTTTGTCCTTGGATTGGCCGCTACCACCACCAAACTAATACTGGTTACTGGGGAAGAGCTGTTTGGACGCGTCTTTCCCCCCCAAAATACTTCCCAAAACCTTGCACCCCACTTCCTGGACAAGGTTTGATAAAAAGCCTCACCAATTTGCCTAGGTGACTACAGACCCAGACCCTTGGATCTTAAGAACAATGAGCAATCCTCCCAACACTTGCACCCCTCCTTTCCTGGGAAATGTTGGATAAAAAGCCTCACCAATTTGCATAGGTGACCACAGACCCAAACCCTTGGATCTGAGAACAATGAAAAAGCATTCAGTTTTCTTACAAGAAGACTTTTAATAAAAATAGAAGTAAATAGAAATAAACAAATCCCCCCTGTAAAATCAGGATGGTAGATACTTTACAGAGTAATTAGATTCAAAAACATAGAGAACCCCTCTAGGCAAAACCTTAAGTTACAAAAAAGATACACAGACAGAAATAGTTATTCTATTCAGCACAGTTCTTTTCTCAGCCATTTAAAGAAATCATAATCTAACATGTACCTAGCTAGATTACTTACTAAAAGTTCTAAGACTCCATTCCTGGTCTATCCCCGGCAGAAAACAGCATACCAACAGACACAGACCCTTTGTTTCTCTCCCTCCTCCCAGCTTTTGAAAGTATCTTGTCTCCTCATTGGTCATTTTGGTCAGGTGCCAGCGAGGTTACCTTTAGCTTCTTAACCCTTTACAGGTGCGAGGAGCTTTCTCCTGGCCAGGAGGGATTTCAAAGGGGTTTACCCTTCCCTTTATATTTATGACAGCCTTTTTCTGACAAAGACTATTAAAGTAAGCTTAAAAATCACCTTCATCTTATCCACGTGTCTTATGTTGTTGTTGCTGCTGCTGCTGTTCCAAAAAGATCCCTCAATAAAGAGACTTTCTTCTGGGGGAAGCACCAGCACTAGCAGATAGGGGCAGCGGACTGAGGGAAAGACAGGTGTGTCTTGTCTGTACAATAGAGCATATTTTTATGAAGTATTAAGCCTACATGTGCAAACATTCAGCTGAAGATGATGCTTTTAATAAAGTTTAACAGAAAAGGAAAGAATAGGATGATAGTTACATTGTTTGCATTTTCATGTCTCGGTATTACTGTGGAAAGTCCACAGCCACAATTTATCGTTTGTTTTCAACATTAGTAAACAAAAATATGTGACTAAGGAAACTACACCAGTATTTCAAAACCAAACCCCTACAATTCATAAAAAGTGTGACTTTTTTTCTCTTTGGAAACCAGAAGAATTAATATTGTAAAAAAGATCATGTCGAAAGAAGCAACTGTCCTCAAAAAGCCTTAGAAGCATCTTATGCTATGGCCTTGTGCATTGCAA
Organism: Caretta caretta; assembly: GCF_965140235.1. NCBI lineage: Eukaryota > Metazoa > Chordata > Testudines > Cheloniidae > Caretta > Caretta caretta. The sequence continues at coordinate 71,462,359 of NC_134206.1, read as the reverse complement.
AATGCAAAGAAGCATACACCATTGGTCAGACCCTCAGCAGCAATAGACACATGTAGAATTCTGACTGGGGAACATGCAACCATAGCACTGAAAACCATCCTTATGTAAAATAATAACATCCACAATGAACTGATGACCTAGGAGAGAAAATCCAGAACCAGTTCATAAAACAAGTTAAAATGAGTCAGTATTTAACACTGCAACTTGATGAATCCCCAGGCTTGGACAACATGGCTTAGTTTCTGTGTTACGTGAGATTTGTCAAAACAGGTAAAAGTTTTAAATTAAACTATTTTTTTATTTTCACAATGTTTACTTCACATTTGAGCCAATGATTGACGATGCTTACTTTGAATCTCAGTGTCTAAAAAGTCTAGACATTTCTAAAAGAATATTTGACCAATAAGCAATCCCTTTAATGTCTGTCAACCAGTCCTGTTCCCACCCATGATAATAGCAAAACTCCTGTTTTTACTGATATCAGAGGGAGCAGCATTCAGCCTTTACCATTCATTTGATTCTTTGATTTCTTTCCCAGAGGGAGCAAGGATATATAAAAAAAATGCTAGGCCTAGAGTTGGTTGAGGATGTTCTGTCAGAAAATCATTCCAATGGAAAATGAAGTTTCCACAAAAATCAATTTTTTTGGGCTGGAAAATTTCAATTTTGCCAAAATGTTTTGATTTTCGATCACGAAAATCAAAATAAAATATATTGTTTTATGTTACACCAACCCAAGTCAGAATATTGTATTGTATTGAGGTGAAAAATAATATATCACACTTTAAATAAGTTAAAACCCCATTAAACTGCAATTCCCTAACATAGCCTTATGGGACCTATAGTTCGGTTCACCATTGTCTCCTATTAGCTTGACTCCTTGTTGTTCTACATCTCCCACAATGCAATGTGGATCCAGCTGACCAAGCTGTGTGGTACTTGCGGGAGTTATAAGATTCTGGGTTTATCATAGAAATATAGTTCATTCTTGGAGCCTGTTGTCCCCATTCTCACATTCAAACTAGGTTCTCCGGTTGGACTAAATCTCCCATGATACACCCAGAGTCATATAACTTCTCCATTCATCACAAAACTCAGTCAGCTGAGGACATATTGCACTGTGGGAGATCATGTCCTCTTTTGGGTTGGGCTCCCTAGAAACTATGGGGGCCAGAACTACAACTCCTATAGGGCAAGATAAACAATTTAATGCTGAATTGACTCAACAACTAAGTGTTTCAGATCAATTCAACAAAATAAAATGAAATATTTAAATTTTAGGAATGTCAACATATTTTGTTTCAATTGAAAACGACAAAATGAAATGTTTTGACATTTCCAAATTGAAATGTCTTGGATTTTCTATTTCACAAAAAATATATAAAATTACAACTTTTCATCCACTTTTGAGATGAAAATAAATGTTGAAATGTCAGAATTTCCTACAGGATGGAAATTCCTAATTTCACTCAGCGTCTGTCTAGGATAGTGGTTCTCAAATCTGGTCCACTGCTTGTTCAGGGAAAGCCCCTGGCGGGCCGGCCCATTTGCTTACCTGCTGTGTCGGTAGGTTTGGCCGATCACGGCTCCCACTGGCCACGTTTCACTGCTCCAGGACAATGCAGGCTGCAGAGGGACATGCTGGCCGCCCTTCCAGCAGCCCCCATTGGCCTGGAGCGGCAAACCGCAGCCAGTGGGAGCCGCAATCAGCAGAACCTGCAGACGCAGCAGGTAAACAAACCAGCCCGGCACGCCAGGGGCTTTCCCTGAACAAGCGGTGGACCAGAATTGAGAACCACTGGTCTAGGACATACCTCTGCTCTAATTTCTTTTGCAAGATGTGTTCCAGGCTTGGAATGAATAACAAAGGTTCATATGAGCATTCCGAATCTATACCAATTGCCTTTCTCTTCTGCTGTTGAGAGGCAGTAATTCAGTTTGGTTGGAGATGCTATGTACACTGTTTGCCACTGATTTAGTTTAATCACACAGGGCAAAATTTTCAAATGGACATAAGTGACCTAGGAACTTAAGTCCCATAGAAAATCAATGGGATGTAGGCTCCTAAGTTGCTTCAGTGCTTTTGAAAATGTTAGAGGACGCAATTATTTTTTTTCCTATGAAAACAGAAAATATCCAATTAGTGTATATCCAGTCACACCTCTGTCTAATTAATTAAATGTTTATGAACAGCAGTTCTTTACAGAGGAGTAGGCCAAATTTGGGATGGCAATTATTTACTTGTGTGCTGTATTCATGTATGTGGGGGGAGATAACAAATATTCCATTCTGAATTATCTTGTCCACTCAGCTTACCAGGGAACAGTCTGAGAAAGCAAACCAACAATGAAGCTGATCTTAAAATTAAGATTTCTAGTACAACAGAACTAAATGTTCATAACACCTAGCTATACTATTGTATGTGAAGTGACAAATGTTATAATGCAATTAGGCAGGAGGACAGTCTGAAGAATCACCAAATTCCTGCACTGAGTTTATTTTAAAGCTAACCTTTACCTTGGTTTAAGCACAGAAGATTACATGAACCTAGAGCTCAATACAGCAGTGTAACCACCAGCAGCTCTCAAGCACTCTTTTCACATAGCTCTGCTTCCAGACCAAGTGAAACTAGTTAAACACCTGTAGAACCAGAATACAGGATGCAACAATGAATCTCCTTTAGCACTAGCCTCATAGAGGTATAGTAAGCTAGTTCACATAGATTGTAGCCTATCCCCTGTGCCTACTGTTACACTGGCAAACCAGGTGACAGCTCATGCCAAAGTCCTCATGTCTCAACTGAACACACACAAGTACACAGCTGGAATCAGTCAGGCTCACCTGTGTGTTAGTATTGTTAAAACAGGTATCAGAATAATAAGAATAGGTTTAGTATTTATATTTTATTGAATACTCGTGAGTTGCTGTGTCCATTCATGTCAGTTATAACACCTGCATCCCATATTGTAAGATAATATTTGAGTGGATGTACTGTGAGCCACTGTGACTTGGCAAATAACCAGACAGGACAGAGACATTAACTAGTGTGAAGTACTGATCTCCAACAGAAAGTGTTACATCCTGCCCAACAAGGACTATTGTGGGACATTAAAAAGGACAAAATATGTTGATTGTTCTGTCCTTCCCTGCCCTGTGAAGATGAATCATGCAAGTGGATTACTGCTGTCAGCTGAGTTTGCAGCACAGAGCACAAGGGAGGAGGGGAATAAAAACCCCTAGCAAGAAGGAACTCTATCTCTATGATGCTTGGACTTGGGGGTGGGAGGTGGCACAAGGTTTATTAAGCAAAAACGAGATCATCAGTGCTTAGATTGAGTTAGCCCTAAAGGATATATAGAGTTTACTTATTATAGAAGCTTCTGTTACTTTTTGCAATTTAAGATTGTAATTTATTGCGTATATATATTTACCTTCTTTAAACTTGTAAATAACTCTCATGTCTTTTTCCTACAAATAAATCTTTATACAGTTCATTATAAGGCTGGCTACAAGCTTTGATGTAAGATCTATGGTACAATTGACCTGGGCTAAGTGACTGGTCCTTTGGGACTAGGAGTAAGCTGAATATTGATGTAAGGGACCATCAATCACAATGGTATGCTCACCTGAGTCGTGAGATAGATCAGGGGGACTGTCTGTGACTCCCTGTTTAGGCTCGTTTACTGCCTGAGGTGTTTACCCTTGATTATTGGTTAGTAAAATCAAGTATAGAACTCACAACCAATTTGGGGTTTCTGCCTTGCTACCTAACAGTCTTCCCTGAGGTTGGTATTCATGCTCTTGAATCACTGGCAGCTTCGCACATCCAATATGAGATAGTTAACCCTTTGATTACAGGATCAACACACTATGCAAAGCACATACAAAATTTACTCAGTACATGGGCCAAACACAAGCAACCCTCTTTTTTCATATATATAAGTGAAACTTATGGCAAATGTGACCTCAGCATGTAAATACTGACATGAAAACAATCAAAAATATTATTTTAGAAAACAAGTACAGGCACAAGAACTACCGGGTATAAATATGATTTTGTGTGTACAGTTTATCACTCTAAAAAAAGCTTTTAAAAGCTTGCATGAAAACAATTATTTTCATTAATACTACATGTTTACATGCACCAGTAATGAGCCTAGTTTTCAGTACTGCAGCTTGGTGAGTTACATAAATGGATTCTTGAAGGTTAGGAAACATTACCAGAAGCAAAGAAGGGGGGAGAGAGGGGAAACTGGAAAAGAGCTAGAAATAGTAGAAAATGGAAAAAAAGAAAACTAAGGATACTTTAGGAAATGGATGATATTGACAACACTTGGTAGGTAAGTTTCATGAGTTAAAATGATATTGTGTTGAAGGTCTTAGGAGAAGACTAAGGTCTACATTGCCCGCAGGATCGACAGGCAGCAATCAATCCAATGGGGACAGATTTATCACGACTAATCTAGAAACAATAAATTGACTGCCGAGTGCTCTCCCATCAACTCTGGTACTCCACCGGAGCGAGAGGCTCAGGCGGAGTCGACGGGGGAGCGTCAGATGTCAACTCACCGCAGTGATCTAAATAGGTTGACTTCAGTGAGCTGTAGCTCACGAAAGCTTATGCTCAAATAAATTGGTTAGTCTCTAAGGTGTCACAAGTACTCCTTTTCTTTATTTGACTTCAGCTGTGTTATTCACATAGCTGAAGTTGCATAACTTAGATCAATCACTGCCCCAGTGCAGACCAGACCTAATTCATGCACATTGTTACTTGACAAAGCAATCCTCTTTGTGAGTGTTGTGGATATCTCCCACATAAAAGGAGAAGGTCCCTAGTCCTAACAATAATAGAGTTCTTTTAAAGAAGATTTTGCTATTACTCCTAATCTAGGAGTATCTTCATTTAAATCTAATAGGTACTATTTAGCAAAGCAATTTAGTTCTCAAATAATTTTGCATGTGGGGACCAAATCTCCATGGAACATTTTTCCACATAAAAGCCACAGGTAGCTGTGATCAGTTCTATGCCAATTTGATGTGGTGCTCTAGTTCCTGGCAGGTTGTTAATGACACCTCTTTTGCTGTGTATGTTTTGTGCATGCTAAGAGTAAGGAGTTTTTGATCTCACAATATTGTGGGAGTTAACATGGTGTCCTTTTTTCCCTCTCATTTAAATAATCACTCTCAGCACAGGAATATCATCCACAAAGAGTCTGGGATACTGTTGGACTCTAAACCACCTGGCTAATAGGTGTAACCAGTAATAAGCCACAATCTTTCTGTTTTGTTACTTGTAATGTTCTCGTTCAAACTCATCCCTGGTGTCACTCCATTGAAATTATACCAGGAATGAATTTAGTTCATCATTTTCTCCCAGGGGGTCGCTAAAGCATTCCAATTTTACTTATTTTGTCCATATCATCTTACAAATCATAAATTAAATCCTTTTATCTCCCTGAAAATCATTCTGTATTCCTTCTCTAAAATTGTTTTATCTCTTTAAAGTAACAGTGGAACTTGGTGCACAAGATCATACACCACCTCACTTTGTGACTCAGGAAGATAATTGTTGTTTAAATGCTTCAACAATGGGAAAGACAGTAGGCCTGTTGAGAATAAGCAACTAATAGTTTCAAATACTGGCATAGAAAGCAAATGTAGCAATATTTAAAACCTAAGGCATCTGAAAATGTTGCATAAGTATATTTTGTAAATTGTAATTATTAGCTAAATATCTGCATGTGTTTGTCCAAGAGGCTCTTCCTTTAAATTACTTTTCTTAAAGTTGCTATTAAAAGAAATTCTACACATTGTAATGATTTCACAGAATACTTTATTCAATTAGTACTGCATTAAAATTTGGATAAATACTATCACTCTATTATCTTCACACAGAAAACAATGTCTGGAGCAATTTATTGGCTTTATTTATATAAAGCTTACTAGGAAAAGAAATGGCCTGAACAGTAAACTTTCTTTAAAGGAGGAAGTCCACTACTGAATCTGCACAATCTTTTCACAGGGAAATTTCTTTTGGGGAGGAGGAGATTCCTTAGTTCAGGCAGCAACAAGACACTCTGATACCAGACTTAGGAGTGAAGCATAAAAACCTTTGGATAATGAGATAAGCAGATAATGCCATTTGCAATATTTCTGACAGTACGCTGATTAGGTTGGCACCTTTGTAACATTATGCCAATACTGTTTTCATGATCCATTTTTGGTATCTGTCACTGAGAGAACTGAGATATTTTGCCACAGGAGAACAATATAACCCCAATTTATTAAGGACCTGATCCAAATACAACTCAAGCCAATCAAAAGACTCCTACTGATTTCAATATGATTTATATCAGGTCCTTAATGTCCCACTGTTCCCACCAGTATATTTTCAGTACATGCTGTTTTAAGGTGCTCAGCACTATACAACATGAACTCTAGTCACGGTCTGAAAAACAATACTAAACTTGTATTACTTGATTTCATTGACCCCCAACCCTTCTTATGACCTTTGATCTTTCCTAGTGTCCTATTCTGTGTTAAGGAAGTGCAAATTTGAAGAGATAGAGAAGTTTGACATGGAAAATTGTTTTTTAAAGAAACACTTCCTAGTTTCTCTTGGGAGAAAGGAGGAGCTAGTGCAGTGGTGGGCAACCTGCGGCCTGTGGGGCTGCACGCGCCCCGTCAGGGTAATCACTGGCAGGCAGTGAGACAGTGTTTACATTGACTGGCCACAGACATGGCCGCCCACAGCTCCCAGTAGCCGCGATTTGCTGTTCCCAGCCAATGGGAGCTGCGGGAAGTGGTGCGGGCTTTCCCTCAGCTTCCATGTACTAGGAAGCAATGGTACACACAGAACAAGACACTGTGGCTAGAGTTGTCTGCCACTCATAAGAAATTGGTAATTTTGTTTTGTTTTGTTTTAACTGCAAAAAGATGACTCCCTCATCTTAGAACAAATATCACAACTAATTTCCTAACTAACTGGCCACTTATATCAACTTCTCCCTTTCCCCCAGTTAAGATGGACTCTCCAAAGGCCTTAACCTTTTATGAAAATATTATTATGTTTCATTATTATTATTCATTTTAATTTCATATAGATGTTATGATTTAAGTTCCTTACTGCATTTTTGCTACATATTATCAACTTCCTCAGCAGACTGAAACAAAAAGGCACTGAAGCCTGTTTCCCTACTTAATATGAATCTGAAACCTTTCTTGTCAAGTATGTTTGTATTTAGTATTGTTTTCACTGCGTCAGAAGAAATAAAACGATATAAGCAACTCCATTAAAAATAAATGTATTTTTGCAGATGGAGCTGATATTAAACAAGATCTTAGAGGAGACTGTGTCACATCCTGTTGGATTAATTTAAATAAAGTACCAACACTTCATTTAACCAAAATTTAATTAATTATTATATTACTTTCCATTGTGTAATGAAATTATTCTAAAAGGCTTCAGTAATTGGAAGCTAAAAATGCTGACAAAGGTAAAGAGCGAAAGAGAGAGAGAAAGAGAGAGAGAAACACACACACACACAAATGACTAACATATCATACAGGCCCTGAATAAAAGCCATCACATTTACAAAAGATGCCTTTTCCCTTCTTTTACTACCTTTGCCTCACTGCTAATTTTGATCAGAGTATCACTCTGGAGTTCTCCTCCGTCTTGTTGCTGCTCCATTATTTTTTTCTTCACCATCTTGATGAACAGCAGGTCTCCTACCTATAAAGATGCAAAATGTGGAAGTTTATGAATGGCATCAGTTTATTTTTGTTGTATACATAATATATGTATATATAAAAATATTCTTCTTCATTCAGAGGCATTACGTAAATAATTTAGAATGTAAAGAACTGCATTATGATCTCCTTCCCTTACATCCTTGGTGCAATGGTGGATTGATGGCTTCACCATAAAATTCAACCTATTGTAGACACTCTATCTTAGGAAAAAATGGTGGAAACGATAAAGTAAACATTCATTACAGCACATGAGGATAGGTCTTAACTCCTAATAATTTTATGGGAACTTCGTGGGTAAATCCAAAAAGAAATAATTTTAGCTCAGTCCCTGTGCATCAAGATGTTGGAGTACATATGGTCTTCTGTCACAAAAGAAGACAGATGTTTAGAAGTTAGAACATGCAACTGGGAGTTAGGAAATATAAGATCTGCCAACAGATCACGATGTGAGTTTGAGCATATCACCTGAACTCCCTGGACCTCAATTTACCCTGAAGGCCTTACAGGAGCCCGAGGCATAATTAACATTATGAACCAAAGTCTGTGAACAAAAGTAGGCCTGGCCTTGGCAGAATAGTAACACACCAGGTATTGGTTAATCAAGTAAGCACATTCCTGACTGGAGAGGATGGTACAAGAACACACCAACCTCTCCAGAATCTATGACAGGTTTCAGAGTAGCAGCCATGTTAGTCTGTATTCACAAAAAGAAAAGGAGTACTTGTGGCACCTTAGAGACTAACAAATTTATTTGAGCATAAGTTTTCATGAGCTACAGCTCACTTCACCGATGAAGTGAGCTGTAGCTCATGAAAGCTTATGCTCAAATAAATTTGTTAGTCTCTAAGGTGCCACAAGTACTCCTTTTCTTTTTCCAGAATCTATGTAAACAAATTCCTAAGAGATGGTACAGGGACACACAGACACATTATAAGATAAGGATGGGTTGACAGAATAATGGACGAGGATGTTTTGTTTGAACTAGTAAGTACAAGGGATAAGGGTAGTAACTAACAACATCTGAAATGCAATACATAACTTGTTTGTATCAATGTATAAAAGGAGAAGCCACAGGAGGGGCATGTTTGAACTGGTCTAGGGGACAGTATCCTGATAAGTCGATTGAACTGGTACCTTGTTGCAGCCATGTTATGATATGTTAGTATCCTTGTAGCTCCTATGGGGCACTAATACCATACTTTGTCAACAATTAACCTGGCTGAGAGCCTTTGCCACTGAACCAAGTCTGTGGTCTCTCTTAATGAACAACCTCGAGATCTGCTGAATCTTCGAGCTGCATCTCTGCTAGTGCAGCTAATACCAGTGTTCCAAGAACAACAGCACTAGCAACAATCTGCAGTACTAACAACATACCCATTCATAAAATATACGTGAAAGTCTTTGTAGGTTGCTTTGAGATCCTTAATTAAAGGGGACTATAAAATGCAAAGTATGTGTGAGGAGCTGCGGAAAAAACAGGAGTTCCCAGAGGCAAGATGACTGATTCAGCACATTCAAAAGTGGAGATCCTTATTAGGAGTGCCTTGCCACAGCTCCCTCTACATCTAGGGAGCACAGGTTCACCACCTCTGCTGATCACAGCAACATTAATATGAAGAACTGTACGGTTCCTGGAATTTCCACATCACAGGAAATTTGTTTTCATTCAGAATTTGAATTTCCTGTGAAACCATTTTTTGGAAGTATTTTGGGTCAATCTAAATTATTTCTTTTGATAAAATAGAAATGTTTAGCTTAGAGTTTTACTTTTTACTTTACATTATATTATAAGCTATAATCTATATTTCAAACAAAAACCCCTGCTGAAATTAAACAAATTCAAAATGAAGAATTTTGATAATGTCAAAACTTTCTATTTTGACTTTTTCAGAATGAAATTTAATCTATTTCATGTTCCTGTAAAAAAAAATAAAATTGTAGTTTGGACAAAATGGTTGTTTTCCAGTTTGAAAACACTCCATTGCAACATTTTTTGACCAGTTCTAGTAATCTGGAGGGAGCAGCAAGGTGGTACCTCAAGTAAAACCGACTCAATCCATTTAGGGCTTGAAAAATCAAGCCATGAACACCAACTCCACCTGAAAGCTTGTTTGTGTTACCCAGTTCAGTTCCCAGAGCAACCGAGTTAATTGCTCCCAACAAAAAGTGCCTCTAAGCGAACAAGTGGTAGCATTCTAAACTAACTTAAGCTATTGAGAGATTCCAAGAAAAGCACCAACTTAAGCTTGAGCCATACATGGGAAAATAATATTTTTTTCCCCACTTCTGATAAGAGATAGTTCGCTTTTTACTACTAGAGCTATGGTTAAATCAAACTGAAGCTTTTAGAAATCCATTCAGTTTATCAAATGCTGCTCATTTACTCAAGAAAGTAGTCCCCCTGAAGTCAATGAGATCACCTGGATGAATAAAGTGAGCAATGGTTGTCTAACTAATTATATCATTTAACATTTTTCTAAGGGTAAAAGACATGTTAAAGCTGATCAACTTCTCCATCTTAGCTTGTAGTTTAATAGCATGAGGTTTTTTTACTGTATCATAAAAGAAAATGAGCATTTAACTACACAGAAACAGAATTCCTTCTGCTTTGGGTGGTTTCTTCTAGAGTACAGGTTATTACAACAACAGCACATCCCTTTCCATATTAAATTATGCTTTCAAATAAAAATGTCAGAGGTTTTTACCACTGCCCCAGTAATAAATTCATGTTCTTTGTAACATCATTGCTACAGTGAAAGATGGAGCCAAAGCCTAAACCTCTAACTCTAGAGCTCTTGAAACTATTTAATGCATTAAGTTACCCAACAAATTTAATCTTGTTTTTCTGTTCTCAAATCATTCTCAAATTTCTACTAAGATATCCATTATTTTCATGCAAGCACCATCAGTAAAACTCTCATGACCACATTTTGGTTTAAAGATCTCTGACTGTAACTTCAAAATATTCAGTCACAAAACCGTAATTCAAAATTAACCAATAGCTACCTGGTGACCCTAGTCCTTCCAGTCACCATCTCTCATAAGCCTTGAAAGATTAAGGGCATCCCAGTGTCCAAACACCTCGGGATTTCTGCCTCCCTGGACCAGAATCCCCATTAGCCTCCTTCCCATGTAGATAGGCAAGGAAATGCATCCTTGTGTAAGAGTTATAGGGCTTATAGAGATAGAACTCTGCTCCCTCTACGGAGAAAAGAGGAAAAGTTCTGGGCAGCTTCATTGACATGAATATGCTGTTTACCCATAATTCCACATACAATTTTTTTTGTTTTAGATGGAATTCATGTACGTTCTAATTGTATGAATACTAGACTGTTTAACTGTAGGTATGAAAAAAACACAGAAAGGGTTTGAGCTGTTTTCTGGAATTAGTGGGTTACCCTGAATGTACAGGTTGTGGACTCTGATTTGGAAATAGGATTTGTCAAGGTTCCTCCCCCACTCTGAACTCTAGGGTACAGATGTGGGGACGTGCATGAAAAACCTCCTAAGCTTATCTTTACCAGCTTAGGTCAAAACTTCCCCAAGGTACAAAATATTCCACCCTTTGTCCTTGGATTGGCCACTACCACCACCAAACTAATACTGGTTACTGGGGAAGAGCTGTTTGGACGCCTCTTTCCCCCCAAAATACTTCCCAAAACCTTGCACCCCACTTCCTAAACAAGGTTTGATAAAAAGCCTCACCAATTTGCCTAGGTGACTACAGACCCAGACCCTTGGATCTTAAGAACAATGAACAATCCTCCCAACACTTGCACTCCCCCTTTCCTGGGAAATGTTGGATAAAAAGCCTCACCAATTTGCATAGGTGACCACAGACCCAAACCCTTGGATCTGAGAACAATGAAAAAGCATTCAGTTTTCTTACAAGACGACTTTTAATAAAAATAGAAGTAAATAGAAATAAACAAATCCCCCCTGTAAAATCAGGATGGTAGATACCTTACAGGGTAATTAGATTAAAAAAACAGAGAACCCCTCTAGGCAAAACCTTAAGTTACAAAAAAGATACACAGACAGAAATAGTTATTCTATTCAGCACAGTTCTTTTTCTCAGCCATTTAATGAAATCATAATCTAACACGTACCTAGCTAGATTACTTACTAAAAGTTCTAAGACTCCATTCCTGATCTATCCCCGGCCAAGACAGAATATAGACAGACCCACAGACCCTTTGTTTCTCGCCCTCCTCCCAGCTTTTGAAAGTATCTTGTCTCCTCATTGGTCATTTTGGTCAGGTGCCAGCGAGGTTACCTTTAGCTTCTTAACCCTTTACAGGTGAGAGGAGCTTTCCCCTGGCCAGGAGGGATTTCAAAGGGGTTTACCCTTCCCTTTATATTTATGACAGGATTCAAGTTCAAAATGAGGCTAAAGGCTCTGTCCTAGAGATCAAGAGCTCTTGCGCAGGAAGCAGGGACTCCATCCCAGGATTCATTTTGTGTTATTATATGTAACTCAGTCCAGTTTTTGTCTGGGTTCCAACCTAGAGATTCTGAACCCTGTGCAGAGTAATTCTGCAGTATTGGCATAAGCTGAACTGTCAGGAGCAATGCCGAGCTGGTTTTGGAGCAGGGACTGACCAGACCAGCAGTAGTGCTGTAGAGCTGAGTTCACAGCAAGGCCCAACCAGACTAGCAATGGCAGAGCTGATGTCACAGAACTGGGCGAGGTAGGTGCACATTGCAGCAAGAGCTCGTGGTACAGATTTCTCTGAATTGGAGCAGACAGGTGACAAGCCACCCACAACACCCTCCTGAATACCAGTGAGTCCAAGTGGACTACTGAGTGGATTTTATGGGGTGGAGGTTGTTGTGCGAGTTCTGGAACTCAACAAGCCAGACAATTAATACCTGGAACTGTGCTATGACACATTAATTGGGTGGTATTATATATCCATATCTCTTTATAATTATTGTGTTTCTTTTATTTGTTCTTTTCACTTTTCCCACAAATAAAAAGCATTTGTGGATCCTCATTCCTAAGGACTGCTGAATACCTGTGGATGGGAATAACAGCTAGAAAGGTGAAAAGGGAAATGTATTTTAATTTTCCAGAGTCAAAGTAAGAATATGGTTCTGGGTAGGGACGGGAGCCATAATTTTATTTATTTTGAAAAGGGCCCGATTATAGACTGAACTCAGCCCTTATTTCTGTCATTAGAACCTACCAGAAGAGTTATACTTGAACAGAGAAAGACATAAGAAAGGAAGAGGGAGGTGCTGTGTTAGCGTTTAATGCTGACTGACTGATAATGTGAAAGCAGAATCCTATTTACGGTAATTACTGCATAAGGGAGTAATGTTTGGCAGAGTTCCCATGCACTGTTACACATGGACTTGTTTTTGAAGCATATGCCTAAACAAAGTGCTTTACTTAGCATATATGTTGCTATATTTCTTTTACTCTATTACTGAACTGAAACAACTAACCTAATTAGTGAACTCATTCACCTTTGAAGCAACTAATTAGTGGATGTTCTACAAAATGACATATATTGCTGCGCATCAGCTCCAATCACAAATTAACAAATCTTTCTCTGTCCCTCCCACAAAGCTTTCAAAAATAACTCATGATGTGCCTAAAAGGATAATACAACCTTGAATCTCTGAGCAGCTGCTGCAATAAGAAACTTCATATAAGAAGTGGAATTAATGGCCAGCGTGCAGGAGCAACCTCTATCATAAGATCATTATTCATGTCAGAATTTAAATAGTCATTTCTTGGCACTTTCCGATGGGTCACATTCAACTCTCAAAATCCAGCCACAGATAAGGAGGATTAAAGTAAAGTTATACAGAACTGTCCTTTTAGTGAGGCATCTGAAGAACTAGCAGCACTGAAGAAGCTCCAGTTTCGTTATTGGTAGCAGACAGAGCTCTTCCACCTTCCAGGACAGGAAGGTGCTGAACAACTCGCACTAAAATTGTATGCTCAGTGCAACAAGTGTAGGGTTTTGAGGGGACTATCTGACAAAAGTTATTTTAAGAATACATAGCTGTCTCATATTTTCAAGCATATAGCTCACTTCATAAGTGAATGTTATTCTTCTAGTTACTGGATCAAGCATGAATGTTCACAAAGAAAAACAAATGGCAAAGTTTCAGGTCTATGTGTTTGTGTCTTTATAAATAGCAAAGCTAGGGAAGGGTCCAAGATACAAAGTTCAGATCTGGATCAGTGCGGCTGCAGCCTCTGACTTGAAGTAGTAATAAAAAAACAAAATATATGGATTCCAATCAGCACACCCACAATAAACATTGTTCCAGCACCACTGATCTGTATCCAGATTTCAGACTAACTATTGGGTCAGATCCAAGTGGCTAGTAACAGACAGTTTCTATCTATAAATACTCAACATTGTGGATGTCATACTGGAAAAGTTTGAAATGGAGCAAAACTTAAAATACTGTTATATATAAACATTTAAACCTAGCCTCAAAAGCACACTAGGGAATATACTACAGGGAACAATCCTTCAATGGCGGGGGGGTGGGGGGGGCGTCACATGATGTAATAGGTCCTTTGTATCTCCAATTCCATGATTTTATGAGAAATGTATTTATAGATTGGAGTATTTATTTTGCTAGCAGAACAGAATATTCTATATTTTGTGAATGAATACGGAATTTGACATATTCCATAATGCAAGAAATGGAATTATGTCTTTTTCTCTTCAAATACTGTTGTGATTTTGTTATAAAGGTTCCTTTTTTGCTCACTTTTCAGTGGCTCAAATATTTGTAGCCAATTCACACACAGGGTTTGTCTACACTGCAATTAAACATCCATAGCAGTCCTGTATCAGCTGACTCAGGCTCACAGGGTTTGGGGTTTAAAATTGCAGTGTAGAGGTTTAGATTTGGGCTGGAGCCTGGGCTCTGAAACCCCACAAACACATACTCTGCAATTTTACAGCCCAATAGCCTGAGTCATCTGACAATGGACCGGCCATGGGTGTTTAATTGCAATGTTGACATACCCATAATCTCCTGAGAAATGGGGCACATAGTGTTGAACTGACAGAACATTTAACGTTATGGTTTTGGTGGCATTATAATAAGGTAGCACCGGAATATGCATTCAAGTTGTGCTAATGACAACAGGGATCTTTTTGTATGCCCACAGCATATATTCATTGTGCTACTAAAATGCTAGTTTCACACATATTTGTGAAGTTAACATTTGTTCAACAACTCCCAGATTATCGTCAACATGAGAATCCAATGTTTTAGACTGGCTTCCAGCACATATCGTATTCAGGCAATCACTCATCTCAATTTAAAAAACTCAGACTTATTCATTCAACTAAAACATTGTTACCAGAGCTTCACGAATTTGTTTGCCAGGAGTTCAAATTCAGGTGGACCATTCCCTTTAGGCTCCTTTGAAAAACCCTGAAAGATTAATTACATTTACCTGTTAATCTTAAAATAAAATGCAAGGCTTAACTATGCCAATGTTTAAATATTCAATCCATTCCCACCACAATATCTGTCAAGGACAGAAAAGAACTGTGAGACCTGAACAAAAATATCACATTAATGTATCTATTTCTTTTCCTCCGGAGTGGTCTCTAGTAATTCATCAATTGTCTCTAATGATTTGTCAACAATATGTTTAGAGCTGATTGAAATAAAATTGTATTTTGAAATTTTTCAGCAAGGAAAAGGAGCACTTTTAAAATTCAACTTTCTGAGAAAAATGTTTCTTCTTGTACTTTTGTAACTGTATTGCATATGCCCTGAAGGTGAAATGCAAAACAAGAATATCCTGAGAATAGGATACAAAACAAGAAACCCTTTAAAAATACTCAAGAAACATTTGGATCTTTTAATACCATTCTCTATTGTCCTGTTGGGCAAGTAGATCTGACCAGACATGGGACTGAAATGGGGGAGATGGTGGAGTTTTGGAGGGGAAGGAAGAAATGGAGAGAAAGGAAAAATATTGCTCCCTGTCACAGATTTCAATCCCATGTCTGGTCAGCACTTGCCCAACAGGACACAGCCAGAAATATGTAATGGTAAGAGAAGGTCACATTACGGAGGAGCAAATGTCTCCTGAGTGTTTTTAAAGGGTTTTTGTTTTGTTTTTTAATTTAAGAGTTAAAATTAATTCACTATGATAATAATAATTCTCTTGTTTGTCCCAGCTAATCAGAACTAACATATCTTCCTGAAGTGGAAACATTGTTTTGTAATTCACCTTCTACAAGCGTATTAAGAGTGAATTCCTTTAAAGAAAGTGCAATCCAGAAGGATTATAGGTAGGGCCCTACCAACTTCACAGCCATGAAAAATATGTCATGGACCAGGATATATGGTCTCTCACGTGAAATGTGCTGGGCAGGGGCAGGCTGGGGGTGCCATAGCCGGGGCTCCTACCACATGCCAGGCTCCAGCTGCTAGTCCTGGCAGGGTTGTGGAGGGACAGGATTTCCTATTCTCCTGCAGGGGCTGTTCCCAGGGTTGGGTCAGAACCACCTCCAGGAACTTCCCCCAGCATCAGGAAACTCCACTCACCTGCCCCACTTCCTGCCCCCATCACTTCCCAGCTGTGGTGGGAGGGGTCACTGTACAGGGAGCAGCCGCAGAGCTTCTTTCAGCTGGGGGAGGTTCCCAGAGGCGGGTCTGACCTAGGCCCAGGAGCAGCCCCTGCAGAAGAGGAAGTGCCAGCCTTCCACAGCCTGGCTGGGACTAGCAGCCAAAAGCCAGTATGTGGTGGATTTGTATAGAACAGTGCTTCTCAAACTTTCTTTTTTCATAGACTACTTGAAAATTGCTGAGGGTCTCAGTGGACCACTTAATGATCTTTCCAAATCTTTCCAAAAACACTATATATAAAAAAACCCCATAATAATTAATTTTTTTTTGTTCTACAAATAAAAGCACACAACTCATATTTTAATATCCGTAGTCTTACCATTCTAATGTGATGGATGTGCCCTCTCTCCCCTGCCAGAGCAGCCCCCGAGCTGGGGCGGGGAAGGAGGGAGGGGTCACTCCCTGCCAGCCACAACCCTTGAGCTGGCGAAAATCACCTCTTTCTCTGGCCGCCGCAGCCCTACACCTCCCAAATTCCCCCACCCCCTCTTCTCACCCACTGCTCCCTCCCTATCCTCTGTTCCCTGCAAGGCCACCACCTCACCTTACATGAGAGTCTTCTTCAGGGTCCAGGCACCTAATTACTGGAGCCATGCCTGCGCGGCTCCACTAATTAGGTGGGTGGCCCTTCATTTTCTCGTGTGTGGCTGCCCAGGGAACTATCCGCTGATCACCTGAATGGAGCTCATGGACCACTGGTGGTCTGCAGACCACAGTTTGAGAACCTTTGGTATAGATGTTACAGTAATGAAATCTAGGTAAATATTAGTATTGAAGAAAGAAAAGTTAATTACAAAGGAGGAGATCAAGATATATTTACATCCACAATAGCCCACACTGGAAGTGGAATAGAAGCTGCAGTGCCCCAGTGAAAGCACGGGAAAAAAATTACCTCCCTGGATAATTTTGCTTTACATTTCACCATGAAGGCACATGAAAGACCGTTAGAAAAGTTTTAAAAAAATATCAATTTTTTTCATTAAAGACATGTCCCTTTTTCTGGTTGAAAACATTTAAAATATATATTTTTTCAAGCAGCTCTAAATACACTGTTGACAAATGAAAGGCATTAGAATGCACACTGGAAGGAATAATTTGAACTATACATATACATGGCTGGGTTCTAAATTGTCTGTAACCACTGAGGGAAAAGATGAATTTCATTGTGAACAGCTCATTTGAAATATATGCACCATGTGAACTGCTCATCCAAAAAGAAATCAGAAGAATAAGATAGAAAATATTAGTGAAAATGTTATCATGCCATCATATAAGTCAATGGTATGCCCTTACATGGAACAGAGTTAATTTGTGGTACACTTATCTCAGATAACATTTAGCAGCAATTGAAGGGATCCAGAGACAGATGAAAATGATTGAAGACACAGAAATGCTTCCATATGAGGACAGAGAAAAACAGATACGTGGTGAAATCCTGACCCCATCAAAATCTAACAGAAAACTACCACTAACTTCTGTACGGCCCAGATTTCCAGCAATGTGGAGGGTAGGATTATAATTCAGAATGATCCTGATAAATTTGGAGAATTAATCTGAAATCAACAAGATGAAATTCAGTGAAGACAAAAGCAAAATTCTACACTTGGGAAAGAAAAAATCAAGTGCTCACATACAAAATGGAAAGTAACTGGTGACGCAGCAATACTGCAGAAAATGATCTGGGGTTAAAGTGGATCACAAATTAAATATGAGTAAACAGTGTGATGCTGTTGAGAAAAAGGCAAATATAATTCTGGGATGTATTGACAGGAGTGTTGTATGTAAGATACAGGACGTAAATTGTTCTGCTTCACTTGGCTTTGATAAGGCCTCACTTGAGTATTGTATCCAGTTTTGGGTGTCAAACTTTAAGAGAATCCATAGGACAGGAAAAAAAAAGATAAGAGGTTTACAAAATATGACCTATGTGTTAGTGTATAGAAGAAGGTGGTGACTTATATTATTGATACCAATATTACAAAATTGCAATCAATCTGATATGAGATATGTCATCTAAGGTATCAGTGGAAAAGTTACGATTTGCTAAATATAATAATCATGTATATGTATGTATCATCTTTGTATTGTGAAGTTATAAATGTGTTGTATATTTGTATATCAAACTTGTGCTGTGATACCCCACACCAATTGGTATCAGCACCCTGCAGCTTGCTTGATGGCCCATCAAGGACAATCAGCTGTTACAATGAATCCTTTGAAAGAAACCAGTGGTGGGCAACCTGCGGCCCGCAGACCACACACAGCCCATCAGGGTAATCCGCTGGCAGGCCGCGAGATAACTTTTTTACATTGACTGTCTGCAGGCATGGCTGCCTGCAGCTCCCAGTGGCCGTGGTTCGCCATTCCCGGCCAACAGGAGCTGCAGGAAGCGGCGTGGCTGCAGGGATGTGCTGGCTGCCAGAAAACTCACCAGTGCTGCTAAAAACCTGATATACAGACTATCATATGTATGTATCTGATTGCTTTGACCATTTAACAACTCTCTTCTAATTTTTTTCCCCTTTTATTATAAACCTTTAGTTTTAGATACTAAAAGATTGATAGCAATGTGGTATTTTGTGCAAGATCCAAGCTAGTATAGATCTGGTAATGTGACTGGCCCTTTGGGGATCAGAAGAACATTCTGTATATTGAATAGAGTTTTAAGTAACTTCTCACTTTACTGGACCTATTTGCTGATTGGGAGCCAGAGACTGGAAAGCAATAAAGGGGCTCTGTGATTATATTTTTAAGCTTCTTCATAATCAGTGTGAGGGATCAGAGCACAGTTTGTGACTAGTGTTAACCACTACAGTAGTTAAAACTACAGTGTTAACCGCTAGTTTGGGGAGAATTTGTTCTCCTTTTTGAAGCCTGCTCTGATCTTGGCATTTTTAGTGTGGGCTTCTTTAGGCACCTCGGGTAACAACCTATAAGGAAATGTTAAAAGATGTGAGCTTGTTCATTCTAGAGAAGAGAAGGCAGGAGTAGTCCATGATAATGGTCTTTGTATATGTAAACAGTTAATATGAAGAGGATGGTGATCAATTGTTCTCCATGTCCACTAAGGGTAGGACAAAAAGTAAACAGCTAAGTTTGCAGCAAGGGAGATTCAGGTTAGATATCAGGACAAAACAAACTGTAGGGATAAGTAAGTACTGGGACAAGTTACCTAGGGATGTTGTCGAATCCCCATCCTTAGAGGAGTTTTAAGAATGGTTCTGACAAACATCTGTCAATGATGGTACAGATATATTTAATCCTGCCAAAGCAGTGGGATGGGGTGGGGTGGGGTGAGGTGGGTTGAGGAGGGATGGACTAGATCAGTGGTTCTCAAAGCCGGTCCGCTGCTTGTTCAGGTAAAGCCCCTGGCACACCGGACCGGTTTGTTTACCTGCTGCATCCAGAGGTTCGGCCGATCGCAGCTCCCACAGGCCACAGTTCGCCGCTCCAGGCAAATGGGGGCCGCCGGAAGTGGTGTGGGCCGAGGGATGTGCTGGCTGCCCTTCCTGCAGCCCCCATTGGTCTGGAGCAGCGAACCGTGGCCAGTGGGAGCCGCAATCGACCAAACCTGCGGACGCGGCAGGTAAACAAACCAATCCGGCGTGCCAGGGGCTTTCCCTGAACAAGCGGCAGACTGGCTTTGAGAACCACTGGACTAGATGACTTCTTGAGATCCCTTCCAACCCTACATTTCTATGTTTCACCTAAGGATTGTTTAGTTCAGAGAGGAAACAGAAGAGTTAACATGACACTACAAAATAGTGAATGATATACAAAAATAAGTGGGAACTCCTATTTTCCTTTTCATAATTGGTGAAGAAGGGGCCACACACACTGAAAGGCAACATATTCAACACTGATGAAATGAAACACCACACAACTAACTTGTGGAACTCTTTGTCACAAAGGGTATTACTGAGGTCCAAAGTTTGGCAAGATTAAAAACAATCTGACATTTTTATCTAGAGAGAATATAATTATCATTTACATTGAACACAGCAAAAGGGAAGAGAGAGATATCCTCATGGTTTACAACACAAGCCAATCACTAACTAAAAGGAGTTGGGGGACGGGGGGAAAATCGCTTGGAAGCAGGATATTTTGTAATTGTCTGTAAATATCTTGCACCTTCTTCTGGAACATCTGGTATAGGCAACTATAGGAAATAGGACCCAATGTCACAGGGGAAGGAATCAAGGGTGCTCGGGGTTGGGAGTGCACCTGTCGTTAACCCACAATGTGAAGTTAGGGTTTGCCTAGCTCCGAACAGAGTGCTTGAGTGGTGGAAAGGCTGGTGGTATTAGGGAGCTGACACCCAACAACTACAAAAATTCTCCCCCTGGGTTGACTCAGAGTCTTAAGTGTCCTGCGAACTGTCACACTGACCTAAAGAAGCAATTCCATGTTTCTAAGCAAAAATATCACGCCTACCCCTCCCTATACACAAAGTGCTTTTAAAACATGAGCAGGAATATTTCTGGTTCAAATTTGCACCACAATTTATTTGTGCTAGTATTTGTGGTGTTTTTACTTTCTGCAAACATTTGTGTGAATAAAAACATGACTTGCTAAAATATTTGTGAATAAGTAAAAGGGGTAGCAATAGAATATCAGGGTTGGAAGGGGCCTCAGGAGATCATCTAGTCCAACCCCCTGCTCAAAGCAGGACCAATCCCCAATTTTTGCCCCAGATCCCTAAACGGCCCCCTCAAGGATTGAACTCACAACCCTGGGTTTAGCAGGCCAATGCTCAAACCACTGACCCAGACAAACAAATACAATTTCACTCCTAAGAACATTTGTAAATATATACATTTTTATTATATTCCCCCACTTCTAAATGCAATATTAAGGTTATGAACTGAAATGCTCAAGAGCCAGGAAATGAAAAGTAAAGGTTCTCTGAATAACAGTATCTACATTGCAAATATCTTGTATTTTCTATTCTTGTTTTGCACAACACAGATTGTTGATAAAACATCAATCACAGATATCCATTCAAAACCACTACATGCACTAAAGTACTATAGGTATCATAGGAAAACTGTCTCTTTTTTACACCATTGTCATAAGTGCTAAACTTGATCAGCGTACAAAAATATCTGTTCATTGAAATTTTCAGTATTGTGGTAAGTAATTCTACTGATATGTGCCACATACAATATTAAACTGATTATGTATATTCATATTCTATTAAACATAGAAGCAGGTGATATGCCTCAGGCTAGCCTAAGATCAAAGCCATTAATGTGTGCTAAAACCATCAATAAACTATAGTTTTTATTATCTTTTAATTAAACTCACTGTGATAGTATATGAACTGTAAATTTGACCTTTGGTATCTATCTACCCTGTAATGTGGATTTGGCATTTTCTCACACACAGATTTAAAAATTAGAATTTAAAATTAGCTTCCATACAATATTTCAAAAGTCAAGTTCTAATTACAACAGGCAACTGTGTGTGTGCGCTTTTTTTAAATAAACCACAGTAAAGTTTTACAGCAATGACAGGTGCAACATACAACACTTTATTATCCGACTGTGTGTGTATGTACTCTGTCTTTCCATATTTCATGTGTACATAGAGACATAATACATACATATGCAATATTGTATATTTTGCCTGCCACTTAGAATGTGTGTGTGTAGGGGTAGGGAAGTAATCTGACTGGGTGAGTTGGCTGACAGGAATTAGTCCATTCCAATTACCAGTATTAGCATTTTAAAATTCCAGGAAAGCATAAAAATCTTGAAACATGTGACAAATATAGAGTAGTCAAATTTAGCAATATGCCTAAATTGCAAAATTCAGACCACATTAACAGTGCACAAAAATTTAGGGGATTTGGATGTGGTGTTCAGTTTGTGGCACATTTCTAGCTATAGAAAACAGAGCTCTAAAAAATGTTTACAATAAAACTGAAACACATGAAAATTGTGTGTTTTCAGATTTGGACAGAACAAGTCAGTAAAGTTTTGTCTAAGAAAGTTTACATCTACACATTCCTTTTGCTGCGAGTGAATGCAATTAATTAATTTCTCAATCTAGGGACATGATAATCTTTAGAGGTGTAATTTGTAAATCTCGTCTGGGTTTGCTGGAGAAGAGCACATGGTCCAGTCCAAATCATATAGTAGGTTTTCTGTGACTGTCTGACTTTCCCCCTTTGTGCTTTGAGAAGGTCAGCTAAAGCCCTTCATATTTTGGTGAGGGAAGAGCTATATTTAGTTAAGTTCTAAAGTACTAATCATGCAATTTGCCCTTCTGAATGCATATGCCAGGGATTTGCAACCTTTGGCACACGGCTTGGCCGCTGCTTCCCGCAGCCCCCATTGGCCTGGAGTGGCAAACCGCGGCCAGTGGGACCTGCAATCGGCTAAACCTGCATACACGGCAGGTAAACAAACTGGCCTGGCCCACCGGGGGGTTACTCTGGCTGGCTGCGGGCCAAATGTAGCCAATCCCTGGCATATGCCACCTTTGGAAATTGGGTCTGGCAGCTCGGCCTGGGGGAACCTTCAGGGGTGGGAGAGCGAAGCCGTCAGGGGGATCAGGCCCTGCGGCGTGGCACAGGGAGGCTGGGGAATGATGGCCGGGGGTTGGGCCCAGCAACATGGCCCGGGGAGGCTGGCGGACGCGTTGCCCAGCTCTCTGGGGCCTCGGTGACTGGGGCCTCGCTGCCCGGCGCTCCAGTGGGGATGACTGGGGGCACTATCCTGGGGCAGGGGCCAGTGGCCACAGTGCAGACTGGGCTCCGGTGGGCATGAAAGGGGGCAGGGCCTCAGGGGCCTCCCCAAGCCAGAGGTTCACCCACCACCCATGTATGTTACATACAACATTTTGGATTTAACGAATTATCATTTTCTGATAAAATACTGTTTTGTCAAAAGTTTCTAGACCAGCACTAGCTATTAATGGTTCTCAAATAATAAATACTAGTACTAACATGAACAGCCACCTGTAAAAGTAATTAAAACTACACCTCAAATGTTTGGAAAGTTAGTTTCATATAAAACTGGAAATTTAAACATTTATCTGCAAACTTCCATCTCCCTTCAGTTTGCTGATACACCTCATTCTTCCTCTTCATGTAGTCTCCAAAAATATGATTGGATGGCCAGGTAGCAAGCCATTGCAGCCCTCCCCCACCCCATTGTGGCTTCCTACAGGCCTACCAAACTCAAGCTCTCTCTCCTTGTACTGAGTGGCATCCAGCTTCTCTGTTAAAGGGGAGCGGATGTTAAATGATGCTGTGCACCTCTTGCAAACTGCTGACAGGCCTCAGCTCTCACTATAGTCAGTGAAAGTGAAGGGCATGCATCATGCCCAAAAGGGGTTCAAACAGCTCAACATCAATCCCAAGGAATCCAATCCCATGGAAATAAGAGCATGTCCTAATCTTACCCAGCTCTCAGTCAGTCTTTCCTGCCCCCTTCCACCTTCTGCCACGCTCCCGATTTTAAAAATGGGCTTCAATAAACCCCTTCAACTAATTTTGAAAGACGGAAGCTGGTAAATATTTCATTCATTAATGACTCTACCATTAAACAGAATCAGAGAAGCAAAATGCATTTCCTTCTAATCAATGTAAATTCTGTGAAGTTTTCCTTCTCCCTCCTACGCTAAACAAAAATAAGAATCATGCGAGACCTGGGAGATTTGTTAAACCACAAATTAAGCAAAAGAGTTTAGACTGCTTGAGATGTCAATCTGAGCTTGTTTGCATGTTGCAGACAAAATTGCTGTTCAAAGATCTGACCTTTACAGCAGATATCAACATTTGAACACGTTTTACCATCCCAAGATGCACACTTATTTGCAATGAATGAAGTCAGACAGGCTGCTTTGAACAGTTGCTAAAAATATGAGCTTGAAGTTCCTTAAATTAATAATGGAAATCATTTGGATGTGAAAACAGCCTTTAGTTCTGTACCTGACACTGCAGAGAGAAATAGAGAGAGAGAGAGAGTCTGTGTTCACCAACCTCCACTCAGATAATCTGAGTAATTCTGTGCCATATCATTCACTTTTCAGGAGAGGAATTCTTCTAATATAAAACATGGCAGCACAGAGAAACATTACAAAATATCACATAACAGCAAACTGCTTGGACATCCAAAATATTAACTTTGTTCAGTAAACTGGAAACAAAAGTTTGAAACAAAATTTTGATGAAAAAGAATGGTGGGCGGAGAGGAGGAATTACATTTGTCATTAGTTTCCTCCATCCATTTTGTGCTGCAAACAACAGAGTGAAATCCAGTTCAATGAAAAGAAAAGGAGTACTTGTGGCACCTTAGAGACTAACAAATTTATTAGAACATAAGCTTTCATGAGCTATAGCTCACTTCATCGGATGCATACAGGTTGACAGAGTCTTTTCCCTGATTTGATTTGGAGCGCAAATGAGCCCTTAAGGATGGAATAGGATATGGCAACTGAAGCTGGAGATTGATATTCAAGGCAGTGGAGAATCAGGCTCATTATCTTTCTGTAGTGTCACATTATTTGCCTTTTTCTAACAATTTATATATGTTTATCTACAAGAAAGGACTTTTCAAATAAAAAAGGAGATTTTACAAGTCTTGGAATGTTTGCTTCCTTCACTGATTTGAAGCATCTATTGTAATAATGAAAATAGCTAAGTACTTTGGCATATTTCCCAGCCTCTGTTACACTTAAACTACCCACACTACACTCTTTTCATAATGGAGAGTAACTTTTGCTGAGAAGACTGGATTAAGACTCTCTAGCCCTAGCACTAACAACCCTCAAAAACAGCAATGGCAAATTAGGTATAGCCATTGTGTTTCATGGTCACTCTACCAAGTGTGGGAGAAAGCAGTTTTGTTCAGGAAGAGTTTTAAAACATAAATAAAACTAGTCACGAAAAGAAAAGTAATTCTGCAAATACTTTGGCTCCATTTTAATTAAATTACATTAAAATAATAAATAGACCTATTCATTGCCTCATTTAGGGTCTGATCCTTGGCCATCTGCAAAATTATGGCTCATTGATTTCAGTTGTGCAGGATCAAAGCCATATTGAAAAATCCATTATTTTATTTATTATTAAGTTATTGAAAAATGAAAACCGGCTTAGTACTGTTCCGAGCATAGAGTAGACAAGGCTCCTCTTACAACCAATGAAGTAGAACAGTCATATTTGGGTTAGATTCCCCAGCATGCTCTGGCTGCTTTCCTCCCCTTCTCCCCTCAACAGCACAAAGCAATCAGAAATTATTGGTAAATCAAGCCTTTGAGGTCAAATACTTATCTCCATTTCACTGAGGTAAATTGGAATTAACTCCAGTGAAGTCAGTGGTGCTAAACATATGTAGGAGTGAGGTACATGTGAGGCAAGAATAAGGCCCATCACTGCTTATGCATTTAGAATTTTATTAAGAGTGAGTCTTAAAGTCAGGCTTGACAAAGCCCTGGCTGGGATGATTTAGTTGGGGATTGGTCCTGCTTTGAGCAGGGGGTTGAACTAGATGACCTCCTGAGGTCCCTTCCAATCCTGATATTCTATGATTCTATGATCACTGTATATAGTGGAGGATGGACAGTGATAGATCCCATGCTAGAAGGTGGTTTAGAGGGAAGATTTGAATGAGAAGAAAATGGCAGCACACTGGGGTGGGGAATGAAGGTTAATATCTAGGGGACAAATGGAGGAAACCATGGAGATGCCAAGGAAGAGAAGGGTATAAAGAAAGTAGCTGCGTGTGCATGCAGAATACACATGGTATTTTGACATAAAATAGGATACTACTGTAATATGAGAAAATGTTGTTAGATATTCTCAAGGTAGAGAAACACAGTGGAAATAATCCTAAACACAAATTATTTAATTTCTAACTCCTAGTAAAATCTCTTCCATAGTAAAACTCACTGATTAAAATAATTTTAAGGCAAACTATACAGGCTATTGTGCAGTGTGGCTCTATCAACAAGTATGTCACGGTTCAAACAGACGTTCCTGTTTTTTTCAGGTCCATTGATGTTAATGCTCAGACTCACATGGCCCTGAGGAACAAGGGAACAAATAGAATGTAGTTGCAACATTAGTTTACTGAAAAATTACCCAGCTATGCTAGATATTTGCTTTAGTAACAAAGACTCTTACTCAAATTTGTATTTTCACAGTGATCATTACACTTAGATATCCACAAATATCTCTGAATGACCCTAGAGTGCAAATGAAGAAAAACAACTAATGACCTGACTTACATTGCAGCTCATTTCCCAGAGATGGAAAACAAACTTTTAAATATTTTACATATATGTTTTAATTAAATCATTTTAGAGCCTAAACATAATGTACTGCAAGCAAATCAAGGATTGGTTAATTCCCGAAACCACCCTATTCAAGGAATGAAATCCCATCATGATGTTGGCAGACCAGGTGTCAGCTCATGCTGAAGCCCCAGGTCTATTCACTTGTGTATAAGCATAAATCAAACTAATTATTAAATGTATGAGTATATTTTATGAAAACTAATAGGCTATTACATGCATTGTTTTCACCTATCATTGTCCTGTTATACTGTAATAGCAAACATTTTTATTTTGTATAACCCTTTAACTAAATAACCCATCAAACAAGAAAGAAGCCTTGTGAAAAGCAAATGAACTTTAACAGAAAAGTACTAATTTCAAAGCAAGTAGTCATTTTGTGTGATGATCAGAGGTCAAAGACTCAAAATGCCTTCCCCACTCTCCATCATCAAAGGATGTGGACCTGTCAGCTTGTTTTCTGTGAGAAGAAGCTATAAGTAAGGATTCAGCAAAGAGCCTTCATTTCTGAACTGTTTGGATTCTAACAGGGCGGAATAACTGAATGAGAAGAGGGAGATCCCCAGAGTTATTCTGGGCTGTCCTGAGAGACTTTTGGGAAACTGACAGATAACTACATTTCTGCCACAATTCAGAATGATAGATTGTGACTCACCTGTACATATATTTTAGCTACTTTAACCTCTCATTAACTCTCACTTCCTTTCTTAGCTAATGAATCATTAGTTAGTTTACTATAGAATTGGGCACCAGCATTGTCACTGGTATAATATCTAGAGTAACAATTGATCTGTAGTAAGTGACTGGTCTCTTGGGATTGGGAGCAACCTGATGTGGGGTGATTTTGGATTTACTTGACCCTATATCACAAAATCCAGTTTCTCTAGGTGGCAAGATAGACTGGAGAGTCTAAGGGGACTGTCTGTGACGCTATGGTAAGAGTGGCATAGTGATCCAGAGGTTCACACTTGTTACTGGCTTGGTGAAATCTAATTATAGAACACACCATCAGCTTCTAACAGACTACCCTGAATTGGGCACTCTCAGTCATGAGCCACTCCCGATAGCGTGACATACATTTATTGCTTTTGCTGCACATATTAAAGAAACCTCAAGAGCTACTTATTCCAAAGAATGGAACTCTTTTGCACAGTGCCAGTCTATTAAAACTACTCACCTTAAAAGAGAACTCACTGTAGGGTAGAAAGGGAGTTGACTGAACCCTGGCGACACACCACCATTGACTTGAACTCTATATATGTGTCAATTGTGTTATCCAAAGACATGGTATATCTTGGTCAACAGACATAAAAGGACATTATGCCACCAGTTATTATTGATATTGTGCTACCATCTAGGAGACCCAGACATGGAGCAAAAACCTTTTGTACTAATTAACACAGAACAAAAAGATGGCACCTTCTCTAAAGAGCTTACAGTCTAAATAAAAACTATGTCCATAAACCTTTGCCTGGCAGATCTCTTATACATGAGAATCTAATTCAAAACTATTCATTCCTTGATCTCTCTGCTGAAACTGCCAATTGATCCTTTTTATGTTATGTGGGCACCTGACCATTAGGGATTGGATTGAATCCATTACCTAATTTTACGAAGGTCACTGAACCATCTATCTAATAATAAGAGGTGTGGTCTAAACATCTGAACAGAAGATTGAGTGAGGAACACTGAGTGCTAATCCCAATTCTGATAATCACTTATATCCCAAGACTCAGTTTCCTGTATGCTTTTCTAACTCAGAAGGGTGAAGACTAATAGTAAACACTTGTACAAGTCCTTTAAAGATGAATAGGGCTATACTGTAAGGTTACACAGTATTAATTCCTTTCAGTCACCACTAACCTGACATTTGAACACGTGAATTGAACTGGGTGAATTTTTTAAGAGTGTATTTGATGAAAAATGCAATTTTGCATGACCCAAAGCTCATCATGAATTTGACATGAATAGTTTTGGCCATTCAAAAAATGGCTAGAGGAGAGGGAGGAGGAAGTGGTAGTGATATGGGACCACTGCTTCTCTCCATCCCTGTAACCTTTATCCTAATGGTTAGGGCACTCACCTGAGATATGGAAGGTCTGGGTTGAAATCCTTGCTCTAGAACAGACCCAAAATACACATTTTTGAAAATTCCCCTTCCCCCACAAAAAAATCAATCATATTCAGTTGAAACTGAACAATTATTTATTTTAATTCAGAACTGACCCCAAACCAAAAATATATTTTATTCATCCAGTTCTAAACATGATTAAATAGTGCAAAGCTCTCTCTTTCATACCCAATGTCCAATCTATAGAGCCATCTGGTCCCTTTGTAAATGAAATGATCAAGATTCAGATATAATTTTTTAGGACGTTATGAACTATCTTGACATATGTTAACATAGTTAGAGGTTATTTTCAAAGGGGTTCAATTTTTTGGAAAGTATATCCTTCAAAATAATCTTCTGAAGAACAAAAGGTAGGCAGAAAGTAATACTATTGAAATTTAAACAACCTTTAATAAGAAACAATTTCATTATTCGTACCACAAATGAAATAACTTTCGGGAATCACATTTTTGGGAACCAACAGGCCCTTCTAATTCTCACTGGGAGATCTGGTCATCAATCTTTGCTGATTCTTCTCTACTTTTTGTGGTAGGAAAAACCAATGGCCTGCTACCTCCTTAGTCTTCTCTCTCAGAGAGTGAGGGAGAAAGGATCTCATGGCTGCTCTCTAAAAACAACTGAGGAGTGCAGATATCTTGGCTTCCTTCACAAGAATTAATAATCATAGAAGAGTGGTCCAGCATTGGAAAATGATTGGATCTACGCACCCACACTCTAGAAGGGATGGTGAAAGTTTGCTCTTAAATACAAATTTCAGAACCTCAAATATAGTCAAATTGTGTTTAGTATAAGTGTAGGCAAATATTTAGGGTGGTGCACTGGGAGAGTGGATCTGTTTTTGGTCATTTCATTCACTCCTAATTTGCCAAATTTTATAGACTACATTAAAATGTTACATACCGTATGTGTTTGCTAAGTATTGTGCTCCAAACTCCACCTCTTAAGAAGAGTATTTGTGATATCTGAGAAAAGAACAATTCCACTAAAAAGAAAATTATGTTTACATTTTACACTGTATAGACACATGAAATTTTAATTGTCACATTGCAAAGCATATGGCATCAATAGCAAAGTTGGAGGGGATAAGTTAGTTCTTAGAATTCCCTTAGGGCATTGTAGATGGCCCATTTAAAGTAAAGTAATGTTGTGGAACTTTTAGTGATTGATTAGGTACTGTTTGCAGTTGCAAATTAATGTACCAAGTAGATACGTGGAAATACTACTTTATCTAATTTACAAAAAGGCACAATAAAGATAATCCCATTAAGGAAGTTAAAAAGAATATTTAGGCTGAAAACAAGAGATGTTATAAGAGGATGTATTTTCATTACTGCATTTCAAATTACTAAATGGCAGCATTGCTTCTGACTACTAAAATGTAACTCAAAATATACATTTTGGGATAAAATTATAGATAAATGGTGATTACTCTAAATACTCATCTAGCCCATAACAACATAATATTTAGTGCGAAATAATCTAAGACTAAAAATATGGTATAAAAAACCCCCCTGTATGCCAAGTATATTTCTTTCCAATATTCTTCTCCAATTCACTAACCTTTACTTTTGCATGTGTCAGCGATAATAGAGATCTATGCTGATCTATGCACAAATGAATTCCAATTAAAATTCTATAATCTTAGGAATATTAGGAAGGTGATTTCCATCCTTCACTTCTCATAGGCAGTGACTTTAATGGAGCTGCATCTATTTATATCATGCAGAGAATTTGGACCCGTAAGAAGTACCCTGGGAACAAGATGAAGTATTACAACAGCCTCAAAGAATGGCTTAGGGGGAAAAAAACACCTACAAAAATATTCCCCACCTATATAAATAACAAGCCAGTATACTGAATGCTAAATCCTGTTTTGGCCAGCACTGCACACAGGAACAAAAGATGCTATGTGATGCATGTTCTGCTACAGGAGTCCTTCTGTCAAAAAGGAGGATTCCACACATAGGCTGGAGGGATGCACTATGGGACACACTTTTCTATTACTCTGAACAGCAACAATGTCCATCCCCTTAACTCAGTGGTTCTCAGTGGCCAGCACATCCCACTTCCCACAGCCCCCATTGGCCTGGACTGGCAAACCGCAGCCAGTGAGAGCCATGATTGGCCGAACCTGCGGACGTGGCAGGTAAACAAACCGGCCTGGCGCGCCATGGGCTTTCCCTGAAAAAGCGGTGGACCACAGTTGATAACCACTGCCTTAACTGCTCCCTAGCCCTGTCTACTAAAGGTAGACAAGACCACTTCCCCTTGGAGACATATGATATGAAATTATTCTGCCTTAGTGATAGTTTGGAGGAAAAGATTCTCCCTTCCCTCTTGCTCACTTGCACAGCAGATGGTAGGATTTTGGCTGATATTTAATAAATCTTTAATTATTTTTAGTGTGATAAGCAGGCCATTGCCAGTAAATCTTTGTGCTAAGACCTTTGAATAATCACAGGCAGATAGAAAGGAGCATGACATACAGTAGCCTGGAAGAGGCAGGAGAAGGGTAATACATACTTGTATTGCATAAATTGACTATGTAAACAACTAAATGGTTTTGAATCATTCTCTGTTAGTTTAAATCAGTTCATCTTCATTGTGGTCAGTTTCACATAGCACATGTCTCCAGCAGAATGTGGTCTTCAGTAGGTGAAGCATGTCAAGAGATTTCCCTAACTATTGAGCTGCCATCAATAGAGTACTAAGCAACAGTCATATCTGCATTGCTTCTACTCCCATTAAGGTCAATGCAAATCCACCAGTTTAAACTAGTTTATTTAATATAAAAAATCCTGATAATCCAGTACTCCTCAACACATGTCAAGAACACACATTTAGAGACAAAACCTAGTTGCACACTTAGTCACTACTTTCATTTCCTTCATCCACTCTGATCCCTGAGCTTCTTCCATATAGATCCTGTGCATTGAACCCCTTTTCTGGTCTTCCCACTATCCCTGTACCTTTCTCTTTCAAGAATGGACTTGAAAGACTAATACCTGTAAAGAAGTTATAAACTCTCATCTGCCACTCTGAATTAGAGCTGGGGGAAAATTTTCTGACAAATACTTTATTTGCTGAAAAAAGGCAGTTTCAGTCAACCCCAAAACTATTCAGAAATTTGACAATAGTTTCAGAACACTAAAATTTTGAATGGATTGAAATGGGTGGTGCTAGCCTCCCTTATAACCTTTAGCCAGTGGTTAGAACACTCACTGAGATGTTCCTGATATGACGTGGGATTTGACCCCACATCTTTCATCTCTTATGAGAGTTTCCTAGTTACTGGGCTGTGAGGTATTCAGGGGCAAGTCTCTCTCAAGGTCTCCTGTTGAAGCTATTCCACTTTGTATAAATAATTAATCATTGGAGCAGGAATGTGAACATAGGTGCCACTGCCAAACTAAATCCCCCCCAAACAGAAATTGGGGCTTAAACCATAAATGATATTGTCATTCACAATGAAAACGAATTTCCATTATCAATGACAATGAATAGTCACTGAGCTAGGGAAAAGAGTGAGAATGACTCTTAC
This sequence comes from Caretta caretta, assembly GCF_965140235.1. Classification (NCBI taxonomy): domain Eukaryota; kingdom Metazoa; phylum Chordata; order Testudines; family Cheloniidae; genus Caretta; species Caretta caretta. Next base: position 71,430,002 of record NC_134206.1, on the reverse strand, counting down.
CTCAGTGGTTCATGAGCCAAATTACTGATCAGCATTACCCAAAAGAGCCACAGTAGTGTGAATTCATTGATTCATTTACTATTATATATATAGAATTCTCACAGCCAAATAACCAAGTATTTTACTATTGGTTAATAACATAATAAAAGCATCCTTATTGGTTAATAATTAAATCATAGTGTTTTAATATCATAAGCTGCAAAGAGCCGCAGGAAACACATTACAGAGCCACTTGCAACTCCCAAGCCTCAGTCTGAGTATCCCTGCTCTATAGCCTGGTTTCATTCAACCTAAAATAGATGTTTTTGATTCCCCTTTTTTACAATTATTTGATTCAATATGGGTTGAACCCTTCTTTTTTGGGGGAACTGCCAACTGCCCAAAAATTTGTTATTTGCCCAATTCTATTCAAAATAAAACTAATACATACAATTACGTTTAAAAAATTAGGTCTTTGTACACAGATTCTCACTGAAGATAGGATATCATATTTTTATAAACCTAGGACTACCATAACCTTAAGACACTAACCTGTGCTTGGTTTGTTTGTTTTCATTTTTTTTTTTGTCTTAACCTAGGTCCCAGTCTTGTTCCCAATGAAGACAATAAGAAAACTCCTTGAACCAAATTTATGCTTTCAGTTACACCAAAGACACTCCACAGAATTCAGCAAAGTTTTTTTCAAAATCAGTGTAATTGAGAGTAGAATCTGACCCCTAGTTTGTAAACAGTTCAAGAAAGGTACTTTGGCCAAGATTGTAAAAAAGTGTCTTGTGATGTTGGGTGTTCTACTCTGTATACCTTAAAGGGGCCTACATTTTCAAAGGATGAATGGCTCCACATTGTCTGCAAAATCAGGCCTTTTGTAAAGTGTCTCAAATTGGGCATCTAACTATCATAAGGCAAACATCTTGGCCTCTATTTTTCTCTGTAGAATGTCATGAACATGTATAATGCTAGATAAATAAAACTGTAATAATGTAAGTGTTGCTTAGACAAAAACAGTGCAACTGACAGAGAAAAAATATAGGAAAACAATAAAGACCTCTGCAAAAATAAAGCAGAGGTCTACACTGAGTATAATGAATTTAGTGATTTTTCCCCAGATTTCCCCCTTTCTTTTCCCTCATATCTGTCTCTTACAATATACCGTATAATTAATACTGAAAATAAACAAATAAAATGTCTAAAAGTATTTCTGCACGAATTTAAGGGGATATGTTTCTACTCATATAGGAAAAAATAGACACAGATTCCTTGTCATAGGAAGTCCTACTAATGTCAATGAGAACTACTTGTGTGGGTAAGGCAAGCAAGATTTGGCCCTGTATCTTAAGACAGCCCAGCCTTCCTATATTCACCAAACTCCTGATACACAGAGGCATGTTGGTATTGTTTGGTCTATGTGCCATCTTTGACTGAAATATTTACAGAAAATCTTCTTTCCTGATCCTGGGAAGGATTGAACAGTAGCTATAATATGGTTACTGGAAAGACAGCAGGAGTTGGAGGCAATTGTTTAATGAAACCATCAGAGGGTTTTCAGAAATTATGTGTGAAATCTATTTCATGCTTGAAGCATGTGACTAGCAGCTGGGGAGGTTTTCTCCTAACAACTACATTACATTACAAAGGCTCTGAGAGAAACAAATATATTTTTCTTTCCCTGGTTGCTTTTTACTTTGGAGTCTATTCTGGCTTTTCCAGCTAGGGGCTATGAGGAGGAAGTGCAGAGATTACTGTGCATCAAAGACAACCAAAAAATCCCCAGGGGAGATAGGGGATCACATGCCAATGCAATGCTGTGACTCCCTTTGAAAGACTCCCCTCATCCCCTTGCAATGCCCTGTTCTGCTGACTAGATTAGAATTGGGTCTGGGACCATGCCTCTGTATATACCCTCACTCACCTTATTCCATCCCACCATTTTTGCAGTGTCTAGTATCACTATGAGAGGTAGTGCAAGATACAAAATTGTGACTGCTCCTTTCTTTGGGGGTATTTCTCCTTGCTGCTTCTCCTCCCGGCTCCTCCGGCCGCCCTTCCCGCAGCCCCCATTGGCCTGCAGTGGTGAACCATATAGCCAGTGGGAGCTGCAATTGGCCGAACCTGCAGACGCGGCAGGTAAACAAACCGGTCCGGACCACCAGGGGCTTTCCCTGAACAAGCGGTGGACCGGCTTTGAGAATCACTGCTATAGGTCACTGAAATATTGTGGGAACTGAAAGGCAGTATTAGAGAACATAAAAATATAAAACTAACCAATTCACTGTTTTGATCCTATTTGTATAAGCCTTTTTTTCAGTTACTTTGTCTAAATATTGAATTATATTTTCCAGTAAAAGGTAATTTCATTAATCTAGTTTTCAACAAGGCCTACTTTAATGAACTAAACCAGGAAGCCTGCTGAACATGAATGCATTGATGACTGTACTGACAGCTATGAATACTGAGAGTATTCTTGCATAATGACAGGTTTCAGAGGAGCAGCCGTGTTAGTCTGTATTCGCAAAAAGAATAGGTCAAATAAATTTGTTAGTCTCTAAGGTGCCACAAATACTCCTTTTCTTTTTGAGAATATTCTACAGATGTAATTTTACACATGAATGACATCAAACAAGTGAGAAGAGCATTAGTTCTCAATGAAGGGAAGTAGCTTCTTTACAATTAAAGTGGAGGAAAAGATCCAGATTTTCAAGTGACTTGTCATTTTGGGATCCCAACTTCCAACACCTTAAAAGGATCTGATTTTCAAAGGGAGATGGTACAGTAATTTTTAAAAATCAGGCTTCTTCAATGTGGATCAGGTTGAGTATCCAAAAATTAAGGTACTCAAAAATCAGTAGCAACTTTTGAAAATTTAAGCCTACTGCATAGTTCTTGTGCCCTTATTTATTATGTATGCTATATTTATTTAGGATAATCTTACTCTTTCCTTATCTAAATTATTTAACCTTGCATTCTCTTCTTTGTATTCAGAAAATGTATCATTCCAGGACACGTCATTGTAGTATAATTTTCATTTAACAAATGCCATGACATTTGTCCTCCAAGCCGATTTGTATTTTCTGTCCTCATTAGCATTTCTACATAGTGACTCTTTGTGCTCTCCTACTGATTCCTGTGCCAACTCATGACACCTGGTCATGAGTTAACCTTTCAAACATTTTTTTTAATTTGGAATTCCCCAGGTTTTGGATGATCTTGGTACACGGTTACTATCTTGCATAGTTGGATGTGTGCCCAGCTATTTCATGCAATTCCACTATCCATTATAACTTTTAAATGTGAACATTTTTTAATCATTAAGGATGGGTAATATTTAGCACTGATTCTTGTAAAGATTAATGCACAGTCAATGTGATGCCACACAACATGTAGGGGTCCACCCTTGTACAAACTGTTGCAGGATCGTGACCTTAGATTGTAAACTCTTCAGATCAGGCTCTATGCTACCAGCACTCCCAGCTATCTTTGAGACACCACTGACTTCCTGAGGAAACTACAAATCCATCGGTGATCTTCCTGAAAACACCATCCTAGCCACTATGGATGTAGAAGCTCTCTACACCAACATTCCACACAAAGATGTACTACAAGCCCTCAGGAACAGTATCCCTGATAATGTCACGCAAACCTGGTGGCTGAACTTTGTGACTTTGTCCTCACCCATAACTATTTCACATTTGGGGACAATCTATACCTTCAAATCAGCGGCACTGCTATGGGTACCCGCATGGCCCCACAGTATGCCAACATTTTTATAGCTGACTTGGAACAACGCTTCCTCAGCTCTTGTCCCCTAATGCCCCTACTCTACTTTTACTACATTGATGACATCTTCATCATCTGGACCCATGGAAAAGAAGCCCTTGAGGAATTCCACCATGATTTCAACAATTTCCATCCCACCATCAACCTCAGCCTAGACCAGTCCACACAAGAGATCCACATCCTGGACACTACGGTACTAATAAACGATGGTCACATAAACACCACCCTATACCGGAAACCTACTTACCACTATGCTTACCTACATGCCTCCAGCTTTCTTTCAGACCACACCACAAGATCCATTGTCCACAGTCAAGCTCTACGATACAACCGCATTTCCTCCAACCCCTCAGACAGAGATAAACACCTACAAGATCTCTATCAAGCATTCTTACAACTACAATATGCACCTACTGAAGTGAAGACACAGATTGATAGAGCCAGAAGAGTACCCAGCAGTTACCTACTACAGGACAGGCGCAACAAAGAAAGTAACAGAACGCCACTAGCCATCATCTTCAGCCCCCAACTAAAACCTCTCCAACGCATCATCAAGGATCTACAACCTATCCTGAAGGATGATCCACCACTCTCACAGATGTTGGGAGACAGGCCAATCCTTGCTTACAGACAGCCCCTCAAACTGAAGCAAATACTTACCAGCAACCACACACCACACAACAAAAACAAAAAGAAAAGGAGTACTTTTGGTACCTTAGAGACTAACCAATTTATTTGAGCATGAGCTTTCGTGAGCTACAGCTCACTTCATCGGATGCATACCGTGGAAACTGCAGCAGACTTTATATACACACAGAGATCATAAAACAATACCTCCTCCCACCCCACTGTCCTGCTGTTAATAGCTTATATAAAGTGATCATCAAGTTGGGCCATTTCCAGCACAAATCCAGGTTTTCTCACCCCCCACCACCCCCATACACACACAAACTCACTCTCCTGCTGGCAATAGCTCATCCAAACTGACCACTCTCCAAGTTTAAATCCAAGTTTAACCAGAACATCCGGGGGGGGGGGGTTAGGAAAAAACAAGGGGAAATAGGCTACCTTGCATAATGACTTAGCCACTCCCAGTCTCTATTTAAGCCTAAATTAATAGTATCCAATTTGCAAATGAATTCCAATTCAGCAGTTTCTCGCTGGAGTCTGGATTTGAAGTTTTTTTGTTTTAAGATAGCGACCTTCATGTCTGTGATTGCGTGACCAGAGAGATTGAAGTGTTCTCCGACTGGTTTATGAATGTTATAATTCTTGACATCTGATTTGTGTCCATTTATTCTTTTACGTAGAGACTGTCCAGTTTGACCAATGTAAATGGCAGAGGGGCATTGCTGGCACATGATGGCATATATCACATTAGTGGATGTGCAGGTGAACGAGCCTCTGATTTTGTGGCTGATGTTATTAGGCCCTGTGATGGTGTCCCCTGAATAGATATGTGGGCACAGTTTACATTTGGGGACAATGTATACCTTCAGATCAGCGGCACTGCTATGGGTACCCGCATGGCCCCACAGTATGCCAACATTTTTATGGCTGATTTAGAACAACACTTCCTCAGCTCTCGTCCCCTTAAGCCCCTACTCTACTTGCGCTATATTGATGACATCTTCATCATCTGGACCCATGGAAAAGAAGCCCTTGAGGAATTCCACCATGATGTCAACAACTTCCATCCCACCATCGATCTCAGCCTGGTCCAGTCCGCACAAGAGATCCACTTCCTGGACACTACAGTGCTAATAAACAATGGTCACATAAACACCACCCTATACCGGAAACCTACTGACCGCTATTCCTACCTACATGCCTCCAGCTTTCACCCTGACCACACCACACGATCCATCGTCTACTGCCAAACTCTGCGATACAACCGCATTTGCTCCAACCCCTCAGACAGAGACAAACACCTACAAGATCTCTGTCAAGCTTTCTTACAACTACAATACCCACCTGCAGAAGTGAAGAAACAGATTGATAGAGCCAGAAGAGTTCCCAGAAGTTACCTACTACAGGACAGGCCTAACAAAGAAAATAACAGAACGCCACTAGCCGTCACCTTCAGCCCTTAACTAAAACCCCTCCAACGCATTATTAAGGATCTACAACCTATCCTAAACACTCTCACAAATCTTGGGAGACAGGCCAGTCCTTGCCTACAGACAGCCCCGCAACCTGAAGCAAATACTCACCAACAACCACATACCACACAACAGAACCACTAACCCAGGAACTTATCCTTGCAACAAAGCCCGTTGCCAATTGTGCCCACATATCTATTCAGGGGACACCATCACAGGGCCTAATAACATCAGCCACACTATCAGAGGCTCGTTCACCTGCACATCCACCAATGTGATATATGCCATCATGTGCCAGCAATGCCCCTCTGCCATGTACATTGGTCAAACTGGACAGTCTCTACGTAAAAGAATAAATGGACACAAATCAGATGTCAAGAATTATAACATTCATAAACCAGTCGGAGAACACTTCAATCTCTCTGGTCACGCAATCACAGACATGAAGGTCGCTATCTTAAAACAAAAAAACTTCAAATCCAGACTCCAGCGAGAAACTGCTGAATTGGAATTCATTTGCAAATTGGATACTATTAATTTAGGCTTAAATAGAGACTGGGAGTGGCTAAGTCATTATGCAAGGTAGCCTATTTCCCCTTGTTTTTTCCTAACCCCCCCCCCCCCCCCCGGACGTTCTGGTTAAACTTGGATTTAAACTTGGAGAGTGGTCAGTTTGGATGAGCTATTGCCAGCAGGAGAGTGAGTTTGTGTGTGTGTTTTTTGGAGGGGGGTGAGGGGGTGAGAAAAACCTGGATTTGTGCAGGAAATGGCCCACCTTGATTATCATGCACATTGTGTAGAGAGTTGTCACTTTGGATGGGCTATTACCAGCAGGAGAGTGAGTTTGTGTGTGGGGGGGTGGAGGGTGAGAAAACCTGGATTTGTGCTGGAAATGGCCGAACTTGATGATCACTTTAGATAAGCTATTACCAGCAGGACAGTGGGGTGGGAGGAGGTATTGTTTTATGATCTCTGTGTGTATATAAGGTCTGCTGCAGTTTCCACGGTATGAATCCGATGAAGTGAGCTGTAGCTCATGAAAGCTCATGCTCAAATAAATTAGTTAGTCTCTAAGGTGCCACAAGTACTCCTTTTCTTTTTGCGAATACAGACTAACACGGCTGTTACTCTGAAACAACAAAAACACTAATTCAGGAACCTATCCTTGCATCAAAGCCCGACTGTGTCCACATATCTATTCAGGGGACACCATCATAGGGCCTAATCACATCAGCCACACTATCAGAGGCTCGTTCACCTGCACATCCACCAATGTGATATATGCCATCATGTGCCAGCAATGTCCCTCTGCCATGTACATTGGCCAAACTGGACAGTCTCTACGTAAAGGAATAAATGGACACAAATCAGACGTCAAGAATTATAACATTCAAAAACCAGTCGGAGAACACTTCAATCTCTTTGGTCACTCAATTACAGACCTAAAAGTTGCAATTCTTCAACAAAAAAAACTTCAAAAACAGACTCCAAGGAGAGACTGCTGAATTGGAATTAATTTGCAAACTGGATACAATTAACTTAGGCTTGAATAAAGACTGGGAGTGGATGTGTTATTACACAAAGTAAAACTATTTCTCCTTGTTTACTCAACCCCCCTGCCCCCCCCCCCCCGCCCACCCCACTGTTCTTGTCAACTGGAAATGTCCCAGCTTGATTATCACTACAAAAGTTCCTCCCCCCGCTCTCCTGCTGGTAAAAGCTCACCTTTCCTGATCACTCTTGTTACAGTCTGTATGGTAACACCCATTGTTTCATGTTCTCTATGTATATAAAATCTCCCCACTATATTTTCCACTGTATGTATCCGATGAAGTGAGCTGTAGCTCACAAAAGCTTATGCTCTAATTTGTTTGTTTCTAAGGTACCACAAGTCCTCCTTTTCTTTTTGCAGATATAGACTAACACGGCTGCTACTCTGAAATCTTCAGATCAGGAAACTGATTTTACTATGTGTCTGTACAATGCCATCCTAACTGGAATCTTTAGCATTACCATAATAAAAACCAAGTGCTTTTATTGAAGTCAGTAAGAGTTTTGGCATTCACTTTAATAAATAAATAAACTAAAATAATAATAAATAATAATAATAATAATAATAATGGAAAAAGAATTAGCCCCTCTGATGTCATGAAGCAAAGGAGGTAAAACTGATGTCACTAGTGCTTTCATTAACAAATCTGTGGGAAACTGTAATACAATGTTACTTGTAACTACCTATACAAATGTCACACTGAAGAAGTCCGCAAAAGTAATGGGAATATATGTAAATAAAATATTTAAATATGAATTTATATCATTTTTATAATTTAATTGTGGAGACAGTTGCAACTCTACAGCTAAAGTTGAGTTCCATTTAGCACTTAAGCAGGGATTGAACCTCTGTGTTATGTATAAGAAAATATAATATTTCCTTTTCAGAATTATAGCACAATTCTTTCTTCAGCAGAGAATTAATTTTCATAATCTAAAAGTATATCCATTAATTATTTCATAACGTAAAATTATTTTAAAAATGGGTTCTGTAAGATGATGTTTAACATCGTGTGTCAGTCTTTTCTTGGTGCCAAATCATCTTAATAATGGAATAACACAAACTCTTCAAACTTGCTATGTGGTGACATTATGAAAGGAAATATTTTTTTTTAAAAAAGCAAACAATTTTGTCTTTAAAAATACGTTTAATTTAAGCTGTGAACACAAACCCTGACAAACCTTAATTATATTGAGATGATTATTTTGAGGTATCACTAAATGGCAGGGTTAAGATTGTTCTGGTGCCTTAACTGTACATTTCCATACGTTAACATGGTTGGATTTCTTGTAAATGTAACCTTAACTGTTAATTTCCTGGATTTGTAATACTTGGTTTGGGATACAACATTCTGTAACTGTTTTACCCTCAAACAGCATACATTAAAGACAATGAAGCAAATTTATCCCTTACATATCCACTGAAATAAATGGAGTTACAACAGAGGTAGACCTGCCCCCTCTGTCTTTAATCAAAAGCATAGCTCTGAACCTGAATTTAAAACAAGTTACTGTAGCACATCTCAGAAATGTTAATTTCGCATTTAGGGTTTGGGACTGATTTCTATGTATACTGCCATTGTGGAGTTTTCAAACAAAGCATTTTGAATTTGAATTTTCCTTAAAAGTAATTGGGATGAACATCTGTGCCCTCCTCAAATTATGACATTATGAAAATAACGTTCAAAAAATGCATAAACAGATATGGTGTCTATAACAGATTGCTTGTTTGTAGCAATATGGTGACCCAGGTCTCTGACAAACTAGAGTTTTTTGCCTTTCTTAAACTCTGCAGTCTGTGTCAAAGAATACAAAAGACAGAGGACATGCAGAAATGAGGGTGTAAAGATATTAAAGCCCAGGTTCCAAATTCCCATTTATTTTAATGGGAGCTAGACAATTCAGCATTTTTGAAAATCCCACTAAGCACCAATCTGCATTTTTAGGCACCTAAATACCTTTGAAAAATAACTATCTACTGTATATAACAGGCTTGATTCACTCCTGGTTTGACTTCATCAAAGATAAATTTGACCTATTTGGTCTTGCAAAATGGTTGACATGATGACAGTACAGTAATCACTTCACAACAGCTACTGATCTCTATATTGGAAAAACAGAACAACTAATGAAGTGTAAGAACTACCTATCTTACTATTGTAAGCAGGGTCTGAATGAACTGTCCCCTGTCACATAGTTGGGGAGGGGGAGAGGCTTCAGGAGCTAATTGTATTTACATGACACACATACATTGCTCCAATGCCTGACCCCCAGGAAGCGTGGACTCTCCCTCAGGGTACCCAGTCTGGTTTAACCTGCTTCTCCCCACTGTTCAAAGATAGAGCTAAATAGGCTTCATTAGGAGCCTTTTGTTATTTTAAATGCTGAAATCACTTGTGGTGGAACAAGAAAAGGAGTACTTGTGGCACCTTAGAGACTAACCTATTTATTTGAGCATAAGCTTTCCTGAGCTACAGCTCACTTCATCAGCCTGCTGAGAGCTAAAAATCACTAAAGAGTTGACAATCACTAAGGGACTGACATACAGAGGTCACAGCAGAGAGGCAGGTGACAGCAGAAGGTGGTGGATGGGAGCAGCCAGCGGGAGGCAGCGAGCAGTTTGTATAATGGCTAATATGGCAGGCTTGTTTGGCCCTGACTCAGCAGCCCCAAGTTCGGGGGCTCCAGCCTTGGCTGATGAGTGGGCAAAAGCACTGGGACAAGCATTGGAAAAAAGTGGTGTTATCCCATGCTACATCAAGCTCCTACCATAAGTTAAGGCTATTTGCTGGGGTCCCATCCCAATGCCTGGGGAAGAGGAGTTTGAACCCTGGTTGGAACATACCACTGAAATGCTGCAGGAGTGGGCCGTAGCAGATGGAGAAAAGCAAAGATGTCTAGTAGAGAGCCTCAGGGGCACAGCATTAGACATGATTTGCACCCTGAAGCTCACTAACCCTGGGGTCAGTGTGAAGGACTGCCTTGAGGCCCTCAAGCACACTTTTTGGAGAGTAGAGGGCTCTGAGGTAATTTACTGTACGTTCCTTAATTCTCGACAGCGAAGGGGCGAGAAGGTCTCAGCCTAGATACAGAGACTGGAGAGACTGCTTCAGTCTAAAGGGGAGCAGTGACTGCTGAGCAGATGGATCAGACCAGACTAGCTCAAATTGTAAGAGGAACATTAGTATCAGAACCCAGTTCTACTTCATCTCTGGTTAAGAGAATGACAGGAAGTCCCCCAACTTACTCCCAGCTGATAAAAGAGGTCAGAGAGGAGGAAGAAAGGCAGGCTGCCATTGAGTTTTGGGAAGCCCAAGCATCTGAGCCAGCCAGCACAGCACCCCAGCGAACAGCCAGCATACTGATGGTGAGCACCAGAGAATAACTAGCCCAACAAGTGCAGGTCCCAACAGAACAAATAACTGAGCTGCAAAGCACCACTGACCAAGCTGAGACTTCCAGGCATAAGGAGCCTTTGGCTGTGGTGATGGAGGAGTCAGCACCATCCCAGCTGGGCGAAGAGGGAAAGGACAATACTTCTGTTACTAGTATGGACAGGTTAAGCACAGTTTTTCTTCCCTGCATTCAGTACTAAAGTTATTTGTAACCCAACACCAGCCAAAGTTGATCACTTGGAGCTGCACAGCTCCTGTCTGCTAGATACCTACACACAGTAGGTGTAAAGGTAAATACGTGATTGCTCATGTAAATTCATGTAAATACGGCTTGCTCATGAAGTCTCTCCCCCTCCCCAACTAGCTGTTAGGGGAGAGTTCATTATACTCTACACTGCTTAAGCTATATAGCAGTGGTGGGCAACCAGCAGCCCACAGGCCACATGTAGCCAATCAGGGTAATCCGCTGGCGGGCTGCGAGACAATGTTTACATCGACTGTCCACAGGCACAGCCGTCTGCAGCTCCCAGTGGCCACAGTTCGCTGTTCCCGGCCAATGGGAGTTGCAGGAAGCAGTGGCCAGCTGACACAGTTCCCATTGGCCAGGACCAGTGAAGCGCAGCCACTGGGAGCTGCCGGCGGCCATGCCTGCAGATGGTCGATGTAAACACTGTCTTGCGGCCCACCAGCGGATTACCCTGATGGGCTGTGTGTGGCCTGCGGGCTGCCCACCACTGCCATATAGCCATCTGCCATTACTTCTAGGGAATTTTTTCACTGTATATCTAAAAGCCTAGGGTTTGTTGGCTGAAAAGCAAATACAAATGGTAACATACATACCCATCAGATTATATCTATATCCTATATCCATCTATCTTATCTTAACAGCTCAAAAGGCAATTAAATAATCATGGTCACAGTCTTCCCTCCCTCCACATTCCCCACCGCAAAGGGTAAAAACTATATAATTAGACTTCACTTTTCACATACCAAACACTTACCAAACAAGCTTCAAAATACAAAGAGAATATCATAATGCTCCTAGTGCTGGAAAACCATTCCCTGTTTGAAAAAAATGACCATTCCTAATATGGAAGATACAATTAACATATGGGATATTTTTAGGATTGAAGCTTTTTTACTGATTTCAAGAATTGCACTGTGATGCAGTATTTTCTCCCACAAATGCAGTAGTTGTAGTGAGGACAGAAGCTTACCCTTATCTGAAGGAGTTCTATGTGGACAGAGCAAAAGCAGTTAGATTACAAGCAATTGGGGTGTTCAGTAACAAAACTGAATTGAAGTTATCCAATTCTAGAATAATTGCTATTTTTGTGGTAACAGATAACTGGTAACAGAAGAATCCCAATGTACGTTACAGACTTTGGGCCAAACACAATGAAGCCACAGTGGGTGTAATTCAGTGCAGACTTTGACCCATTAATAACAAATCATCATTTCTGTGTCTCGTCTGAAAGATGGCATCAACAGTAATAGGGTTTTTCAAGATAATGCTGCAGGTGCTGGGTCCATAGTAACCAAGAGAGAAGAAAAGGAGTACTTGTGGCACCTTAGAGACTAACAAATTTATTTGAGCGTAAGCTTTTGTGAGCTACAGCTCACTTCATCAGATGCATTCAGAGAGAAGAGTGACACCTATTGAATCACTGACATCAACTTTTTGCAGCACTTTGGATTTTGTATCTGTTCTCCGCAAAGATATCACTTGAAAATATGGGAGAGAAAATGCAGTAGTATCACTTATTCTTCCAGATCAAATTTTGCAGAATGTTTGCTCAGAAGCGCTAAATAATTGTTTCCTTATGTTCTCATCTGGGTCTCATCCGGTTTCCCATTGACTTCAGCGACACAAAATCTGGACCCCTGTTGGAAAAGCTATTCACCTCACATTTTCTGCATCCAAACCCAGAGTGTATCCCTCCCTTCATACATATCGATTACTCCCAATTGCTCATAACCTTTTAGCTTCCACTGCATCAGAACTCTTAAAATAAAAGTGGTGCATCCACCTATTTTTGGTCTTTTCAGAACACCAAACTGTGAGGCTGGTCAAAAATGCCTAAGTGCTTTTGCGTGCAAGTGTGTGTGTGTGTGTGTGTGTGTGACTGCACCACAACTAAAAGGGGGAAGAATTTGTCTTGGCTTACCCAAAGAAGGGCAGCTCTGCTTTGTGGTTGGGGGGGTGGGGGTGGAGAGGAATAAGGTCAGAAACTGCTGTAAAAGGTGCTCTGTGGTCAGCTTTGCAGCAATGACTCACCTCCCCTCACCCCCCCAGGAATGTGCATAAAGGTATGAAACCTGGATGGAGCAAGTCTCTATGTCCAAGCAGCGAGGAAGCCGGCAGTCTCCGGGGAAGCACAATCAGGATTGTTTAAGCAGCATGGCTCCAGGGGCACGGAGAAGGGTGAGCTTGGGAAAACAGGGGGCTGTTTCCCCCCAACCCTGGAGGCAGAATATGCATATCCAACACATTGGGGGTAAGTTAACAAGAAAAACTCAGCGTCTCCTGCAGTCAGGAGACAGCATGGATTCAGGCTCTCAGCGTCCCAATCAAAGTGCATTGGGAGGGGGAGGGAGCAAGGCAAGGGACTCAGCGTGGTGGGGAGGAAACCAAGCAAATGGCTGGTGCCTCCTTGTGGTGGATGTTCAGTGCAGGTACTCCATAGGGAGGGCAGCCAGTGACCAGATAAATGGCCTGGTAAAGGACCTAAAAGGAGGTATTGGATAAAGGAAAAGAACAGAAGGGCGTTCAGGGACTCCTATGATTCGTACAGCAGGGAGTCAACCACCCTCCCCTCCCCCATTCTCATAGCCCTCTTTAACCCTCTTATGAGGCTGGTGGATGGTAAGGTCCAAGCCATGGGTCGGCTTGGATGGTAAGGTCCAAGCCATGGGTCGGCTGCGGGACCTGGATGGAAACAAAGAAAGGCTGGTGGAAGCCCTGGAGAATTGATTTGAATAAGAATGGATTTGCTTGCACTGTACACTTTATCTGCCGGGTAGTTCCAGACATCTATATAATAAAGTTGTGGCCTGATTAAAACCCATAACAAGTCTCCTGTCCTTCTTGCAGTATACCCAGACAGTGTGTGTTTTCTTTTTTACCCATCTTGGTACTTTTTATGTTGGGGAGTCTTGAACATATTTTTGTATGCAAGAGCTAAAATGCACACTCTTCTCTTTGTTTCCGAGTAGTCTCATGGAACTATTTACAAAGCAGCATTTCTGCTTTATCTCTTACTTAATACAACAGCATCCTAAATATTTCACTAATTATGCTCAGTATAAAGAACTACATTGTGTCTTTAAGAAACATCTTTGCAGAGGAGTCTGTGGAACAGATTGAACTGCACCAGGAGCATAGAAGGGATTCTGTGTGATTCAGACAGAGGTCTTCTGGGAATTTGGGAGACCACATGTTGCAATGGCAGCTCCATCATCTTCCAGCTTCACTCTTTTCCCTCCCTGCTCCCTTTGTGGAAGCCATATTCTGCCCTTATCCTAACATTGCACTTTTCTCTGTAAATTACACACACACACAATTATGTTAAAAGAACACTAAGATTACAAAGTCGAGCACTGCAATGTTAGGAAATGCCAGAATTAAGATTGCCTGTGTAACCTTAATTTGGTCCTCTTGTGCATATGCGTTATGATAAAGTCTTAAATTACATGAGCACACACTATTTTTGCTATATGCTTTTCTGCCTCATTTAGTGCACAGTATGGATGGTGTGTTTACTGAATGAGCAATGGTTCAATATTTTATTATAGCCTCATTGTTCAATGTATAGTCCTAGGCCTTGTTACCACACACTGTTCTAATGTTGCTCTGAAGACAGAATTATTTTCCTCTTGGGCTTTTCGATGGTGCTCATTACTATAATATCAGAGTGCTTCACAGACCTTCATGAATTTATTTTGACGACATCCCTATGAGACAGTGATATTATTATCCCATTTGCACATGGGGAATTGAGATACAGAGAGATAAAAGTCAAAGGTATCAATTAATTTTGGGTGCCCCATTTGAGCTACCTACGATCTGATTTTTCAGACTACTTAGTATTATATAGCATTTTTTATATTCAAAAATGTAATTCCCACTGACTTTATTTCCATCTATGAATGCTCAGTTTCTCTGCAAATTAGACCCCAGGTTCTCAGTTTGGGTACCCAGAAAATGAGGAACCCACATGTGAAAAGTTTTGATGAAGTGATTTGCCTAGTATCACATAAGACCTCTGTGGAGGAATCAGGGATAGTATCCAATTATCCAGGGCAGCATGCACCTGCCTTAACCATAGGAGCATCTTTTCTCTTCTTGTATTTGTCTCATTTGATGCCTCATTCGCTACCCACCTTCCGCAACAAATGAGGTAAATGTCCTACAGACAATAGTCTCATGCACTACAAAACCTGATTCATCCTCATAGCATACAGTCAGACAACCTTAACTGAAGTAAACAATTACCATTTCTAACTAAAGCCCTAACGTTCTGCTGCCTAGCACCTTTTACAGTCCTTTGCACCTGTACAAAATGAGCAGAAAATTCTGTCATTATGACATGTCAACATTTTATACTCACATCATACAAGATTCAAGGCAGTGGAAAATCAGGCTCAGTATTCTTTAGCATGGCAAACACTACAAACACTGCTTCATCAAATTTCAAGCTTCAACTGTTGCTCCACTGAGACATTAATACGTTTACAAGCATGCATTTCCAGAGAATTTGATAGAGCTAAAGTGTCATCACAGTTGTTGGAGATCTTCCAAACCTATCTGAAATCCAGAGAAATAAGATCCAAACCTAAGGCAAAGAAAGTTAGTTAACTGAAACCTTTCAATAAATCTTGCCACTATAAGTATTTTGTGCTCTTCTGTAACATTTAACATATTAAAGTCTATTGCTTTGTCACACTCTTCTGTTCTCTATTTGGAAATGTTCTAACTACAGAAGTGAGACACAAAAATAATGCCAGCTGCATAAATGTTAGCTATATTTGCAGTGATTAGTGCCGACAGAAGGAAAAGCACAAAATTCATTCCAAACAGAGGAAAAAATTAGAGACAAGAAATCAACAGGAGAGGAGTGGGCAGATACAGCATTGTGGCATGCAAATGAACAAACAATCAATGTAATATCATTCATAGATCTTATAGCCAATCAGACAAGACAAATAACTTTTAAACTCAGTGGAGTAGGAGTTTACCCAGGACACCTAGCAATTATTAATATACTTTATAGTTTGTAAATTCTCATCATCAGAATGATGCACCAATGCTATGCCTACGTCACAATACATTTGGGGCCAAATTCTGCTCCTATTGAATTTATGGGAGTTTGATATCGACTTTAATAGAAGCAGGACTGAGCTCTCAGTAAAGGAATGAAACCTACATTTCTGTAAATTGTTCTGTAATCCCATTTTGCAAGCTCAGTGTACCTCTAAAGCACACCCAGATTATTTATTCCCGTATTGTATGGCTTGTCTACAGAGCAAGTTACCAACCTGTAAACCAGGGTGTGACTCTTCAGAGCAACAACTTCCCACACAGTAACGTCTGATGTGGACACTGCTACAGTGCAGTGAAAGTCATCAGTGGTGTAAGATCAGATGGATGTGGTGGTAGAAGAGTATAATGGAGTCAGGCATGATGGAACTGTATAGAGATAGCAAAAGACCAGCCACATAAAAGTTGGACAGAGAGTTCAGGAGACAAATAGATTCTGTAGTGGAGTCAGAGTGGGCAATGAATATAATAAGAAGTGAATGAGGTGGGATGAGATTGATGGATTATAAAACATTACTAAACTGTGATTTCACTCATTTCTTCAGTCTTAATGTCACATATCTAAATGATGGTCATTTGCATGCTAATTTTGAAGTTTCAAGGAAAGCCTATGTAAGTTATGCAAAGGCAGGTGAAGTATGAACAGTTTCTGAAAAGTGTAAAACTTTTCCCCCCACTCTAGCAGAAATAAAAAATGGCTGAACACGTGCTCAAACTTTCCAAAAATGATCAAGCATTCAGCTTACATCAAGTATGAGAGGGAAACAAAAGAAACTGTTGAGATATTAACAGCAGCTGAACAAAAGTTTTAAATGGAACGTCTATCTCACCTCTTGCTGTAGTAGAGCTAGTGTACTCTGTTAGTATATAGGTCAGTTTGTTAGCCTTGGATAGAATTTTGGGTTTGCCTTTTTGATACTCTTATACTAATATGTAATATGTGTAAACAAAGGACAAAGCCACTGTGATGTTGCTTCTGCCCAGTCAGATGGATTTGTTGGTACAACGGGAATAGATAAGAGCAGTTAAAGTGTTACTCAGAGCACACTTTATGATTGCCTCAACCCCTATCTCAAAGCAAAAATCAAGCAACCAGCCCGTAGAGGCAAAGGAGCTTGGGCGGGGTGGGTGGGGGTGGTAAAAAACACTAAAAGACTAAAGAAATGCCCATCCCTGATCGGAGCACAACCTTACTCCTTACCCCTCCCATGGAGTACAAAGAGGTGGGATGACGTCCCCAGACCCAGAATGGCACATGACCCTAAATTGTAAGGGGTGGGACTGTGGGCATGCATTGCAGGCATAATTATGCCTCCTGAAGAGGGGGGAAACGAGACACTAGGAAACAAGGCCTGCGGTACCAGAGTTATGGTACCAGAGTTATACCACATGTTTGCTGGAAACTAACCCAATAAACATTGCATTGTCTACACTTCGGACTTCTGGTCTTCTGGTTTCTGTCCGCCTGACAAGAACCTAACATACTGCTGAGCACCATATGCAATCACTGACAGCCATTGATTCTATAGATTATGTTAGACCAAACCTTCGAGCTTCCTGATCACCTGTGTCTCACCATCGCTTCAGAAAGAGGTAGGTATGACTCTAAGTAAGAATTTGGCCCACAATTATGAGGTTTCAAATCCTGCCAGGTGCTAAGCACACTTAACTCCCATTGACTTTAGTGGGAGTTGAACGAGTCAGTATCTCAGAGTATCAGGCCCATACTGGATATTATAAATCTATTCTTCTTGGTCCATGAAGATGTTGTACATTTTCTGATTTCTTTTCCATGCACTATGAATGGACACTGTTTATATTTTGAGGAAAAGGTCTATTCCGGACATAGTTAGATTGACTTTGTATGGAAATGCAGAGGTATTCAAAACATATTCCACACTTAATTGATAGTTGTTGGCTTGGCAGTATACCAGTCATAATATATATTAAGGAAATATATCAGAACACCCCATGGCAATGAAAACAAAGGTTTTCAATTTCTCATTATACCCCTCAGCATGTCACAAGTCTTCTGGCTAATGGAGCTCACTTTATATGCATATTTCCAACTTCATCACCTGAAATTCACTGAGGGCAATCACTATAGTATTTCTTCAGACAATATGACAATATATCTACCTTAGTAATCGCAACATCAATCAACATCCAAAGTAACCATCCAAGTTCATTTTTGCTACTATTTCTGACCTTACTTCCAAAAGGCAGACTCTGTGGCCTATTAAGCACCACTAAGGTTTGCCAAGACAGTTTCTTCTTTTTCAGACTGCAAACTACTGTCTAGCTTTTATATTGTGATATTCTGAGAAATTGATCTATGAATGTGCTAGGTGGAAATAACATCCAGTTATATGATAGGATTTTTTTTTTCTTTTAAAGTAAAAGAATCGAGATTGACTAAGCAAGCAATCATAATATGGGTTGAAAGATTTCTGATCCTCTGAAGCCTACAGCACACTGGGCACTATTGTCTTTTCTTTTTCCTTTGTGCTCTCCTGTCTGTAGCTCTTTTTGTTTTATGTTAGTACAGCCTAGCCTCTGGGGTCCTAGTCCCATGTTTGGAACTCTTCGGCAGTATTTACTGCAATACTAAATTCGGGGTGTGGGGGGGTTAAGTGTAAATATAATATGATGTATTTCAAGTGGTCAAGAGACAGGTTATTTCATAGTTGGGAAAGAAATGAATTAACAGATATAAAGGCTTGTATCAGCGAGTCATAAGCAAACTAAGCTATTGCTTGGTTCCAGGGGACCCCCTATTAATTATTAGTACATGTTGTGCATGTAGGGGGTCCCCAAATATTCTTGCTTAGGGCTCCCAATGAGCTAGCTCCAGAACTTGATTGTATCACAAAGTTATTTATTTAAAAGTCTGTACATTATTCCAAAGCAGAAATATTAGTTTGCAAAGGCAAAACTCAGTTTCTAACTCACAGAAGCAGTACATCAGAACTCTAGGAAAACATCTCCAAACTCTGAGCCACACAGTTTCTTTCTCTGTCAAAAACAGTGTTCTAGTTACTGAAGTTGGCCCGTTCTAAGCCAACTCATTTCTGTAGTTTGTTGGTGAGGTGGAGCTCAGAACATTGAAGTCAAAGAGCAAAACCAAACGGAACATTAGCTACATTTGTGACTGCACCATACTCACTCAGATAGTTTTAACAAGCTGCACTGATCAATTAAATATATACAGATGTATTGCCCAATGTAATCTACTGAAAAGAGTCATACAAAGTGTTAACAAGTTTCTATTGTTTACGAGACCAAAAAGAATTTCACAAATATTTGTGTTTCCATTTTCATCCATATTTTGTTTTTGATAAACTTTTCCAATTAGATGTATACACTTAGTATTAGTAGACAAAAATCCTCAGGTCTGGCACATTATTAATCAATTTGTTCATATTTTCAAACAACTCTCTCCTGAACGATGAGTTAAAAATATAAAAACAATATAAACTATTCAGGAAATCAGTATTGTTTCAGTTAGAAATTTGTCTTCATCTTCTTGTTATTTTTTTTTAAACAGGTTACTACTTTATACATTCATGTGCATGATTTCCAAATACTTTTGATAACATTCAAAATCTAATACCAGAATGAAAGTTGATTTAATAAATATAAGTGGCCATATATTTCACTGGGAGTTGTACTTGCTTACACCAGAATATAATTTGGTCCATTAACTTCATATTTTAATATCCCTCAAGTTAAATAATGGCCTTGACTTCATGTTTGTAGATAGAATCTACCACTTGATATTCATCTCCACAGGATTCAATATCTACCTATAACTTATTTCTTGTGGACATCAAACAGCAATGATATCTTCTACTTCAGCAATATAATGCAGAGGTCTTGTATATCAAATCATATATATTGTCACCATATAGAGTTCTTTATATCTCAACAAGATATCAATGCTGTGGTTATTTAATTGTTGCTAAGAAAAACAACAACAACCCACTTCAGCAGCCTTAACTTTACAGAGCACAGCTTTACATTTGCAGAATTTTTAATAAATAAATAGTTTACATTTGCATATTCTTAATACTTTATCTACTTTAAATCTAATATGAAATGAGAGGTTCTACATAAAGGAATCATCATAATTAACTAGCCAAGAAGCATGCCTCACTTCACTTTCCTTATACTGTTATCAATGTCACTATCAGCTCTCTGCACATGGACACTATTATTGCATCTATCACACAATTAAATTAAATCTTTTCAGCAACATCTGGCTCCTAGAAGGAAAATATGAATAATTTTGCCAGCTTTGCCAGCTAAATTCTAATTATGATGTAATGGAGGACATCAGCATGTGGCAGACTTGGTGATTAACCTAGGGCAGCTGAGAAATAGGTCTAGTGAGATGAGCAAGGCACTTGGATCAGCTCAATTAATTATCTTTTTTTGTAAGGCTCTTAAATACAGCAATGACCTTGTGATGGGTAACAGTAAGTTACACTTGAACTCATTTAGGAAGTCAGACATCTCACAGTACATTACAGGAGCTAAATGCTTATATTTTTAAATCCAGTATTACGAAAAACGTATATTATATGTACATCTGCTTGTCCTTACTTTACAAACTAATATATGTATCTGCTCTCTCTCTCTCCATCTCTCAGTGTATTTAGACATTTTCCCCTTGTATGGGCTGCTGTACTAGATAAGCTTCTATTTCCATATACTAGAGAGCCATGGAAGTAAGTAATGTGGGTCTTATGTTAAGGAAAGGGGAAGAAGAATAAGATTCCCAAAGGATATTCCCAGCCCTCAGTCACTGACTCACCCTGTAACTATGGGCAGGTCACAAACATCTGCGCCTCAGTTTATGCATTTGTAAAATAGATTTAATTGTAGTGTCCTACCTTCCTGAGGTTATGAGATTTGATTAAATTTATATTGGGAAAGCACTTACAGATTCCTGCATGGAATGCTCAATGCACACCCAAGCAATTATTCCTATGCAGCCATAAGGCTAGATTCAGTTATATGCTCTGGCTGTTTGCACCATACCAACAGCTCAAAACAGCTGCGGTGGGGCATGCCTGTGGACGGTCAACATCAGCAAAATGTCTCGTGGCCCACAATCAGATTATCCTGATGGGGCCACATGCAGCTCGTGGGCCAGTTGCAAAGCCTTTATGGTCAAGTATGTTTCTGCCCGTTACCAGAGGTAACTGTACTGAAATTGTCAAGCTGCGAGTACAACGTTGCTCTTTTCTTTTAAGACTGGGTTGAAAGTTATGATCAAAATGAAAGTAAAGAGCAATATAATAAAATGAGCAAAATAAATAATTTAGCCCATTACCTGTGTAGGGAAGGAATTTCTCAAAATATCACATTTTGTTAGTTTAGGAATCTGGTCTCATGAAAATATATCCTGAATCTTAATGTAAAAATGTGATCAATCAAATTTTAAGAAGAGGGTGCTAATTTGGGTGCCTCTTTTTTTTTCTTTTATTATTGTAAATAAGAAGAGCAGATAAAGAAGCTAATCTGAGTCTGATATTTCAGCTCAAAGAGAAAAAAAAACATTGCAAGAAGTTTGCTGTAAAGAGTCTCTGGGAAAACAACAACTAATTTCCTTTTTCACAGTTCCTGCCAGCTGTGCAACTAAAAACAGACATGCAAATTAATATGCAATTTTAGTTGGGAAAGGCACAGCTTGAATTTGTGGAGAACCTCTTACACTTTTGTCTTATCAGCAATATGCTTTTCTGTTTTGCGATCACAAGTTTTTTCCTCTGTCTCATTTTTAGTGAAAAGGCCTGCTGTTTTCTTCTCATACAGAGCAAGTGTTATGTCCCCCTAGGCTACAATATTAAACATACTGACACACGCTTGTTTTAGTTCCCTTGACGGTGCTTTAGACTGAAATGGGTTTATTGGGTTTCCGCCAAGCTTTACCAGCGTACTGCCTTTGAGCTTTTTGCACATACAGTATAATTAACATCTAAATTTTTTAAAGACCAAGGAACAGGCCAAAAGCTGATTTTTTAAAAAATAATAAAGCATTGTTTAAGATTTAATGAAACAGAAGCACCAGTGTCAACATTTCTATTTTAAATGAACTTTGTTGTTTCTTGACACCTTAAATGACTGCTTCTTGGAGCAGCTAGTCCCGGAACCCACAAGAGGAGAGGCAATTCTTGATTTAGTCCTAAGTGGAACACAGGATCTGGTCCAAGAGATGAATATAGGTGGACCGCTTGGTAATAGTGACCACAATATAATAAAATTTAACATTCCTGTGGTGGGGAAAACATCACAGCAGCCCAACACTGTAGAATTTAAGTTCAGAAAGGGGGACTACACAAAAATGAGTTGGTTAGTGAAACAGAAATTAAAATGTACAGCACCAAAAGGGAAATCCCTGCAAGCTGCATGGAAACTTTTTAAAGACACCATAATAGAGGTTCAACTGAACTGTATACCCCAAATTAAAAAGCATAGTAAGAGAATAATAATAATAAAAAAAAAACTGTGGCTAAACAACAAAGTAAAAGAAGCAGTGAGGGGCAAAAAGGCATCTTTTAAAAAGTGGAAGTTAAATCCTTGTAAGGAAAATAAAAAGGAGCATAAACTCTGGCAAATGAAGTGTAAAAAATATAATTAGAAAAGCCAAAAATGAATTTGAAGAACATCTAGCCAAAGACTCAAAAAGTAATATTAAAAAAAATTAAGTACATCAGAAGCAGGAAGCCTGCTAAACAACCAGTGGGGCAACTAGACGTTCAAGATGCTAAAGGAAAACTCAAGGATGATAAGGCCATTGTGAAGAAACTAAATAAATTCTTTGCATTGGTCTTCACTGCTGAGGATGAGGAAGATTCCCAAACCTGAGCCATTCTTTTTAGGTAACAAATCTGAGGAACTGTCCCAGATTGAGGTGTCATTAGAGGAGGATTTGGAACAAATAGATCAACTAAACAGTAATAAGTCAAGAGGACCAGATGGTATTCACCCAAGAGTTCTGAAGGAACCGAAATGTGAAATTGCAGAACTACTAACTGTAGTCTGATACTTATCATTTAAATCAGCTTCTGTACCAAATAACCGGAGGATAACTAATGTGACGCCAATTTTTAAAAAGGGCCCCAGAGGTGACCCTGGCAATTATAGGCCGGTAAGCCTGACTTCAGTACTGGGCAAACTGGTTAAAACTACAGTCAAGAACAAAAATGTCAGACACATAGATGAACATAAGTTGTTGGGGAAGAGTCAACATGGTTTTAGTAAAGGGAAATCATGCCTCACCAATCTACTAGAATTCTATGAGGGGGTCAACAAGCATTTGGACACGGGAGATCCAGTGGATCCAGTGTAGTTTGATTTTCAGAAAGCCCTTGACAAGGTCCCTCACCAAAGGCTCTTAAGAAAGTAAGCTGTCATGGGATAATAGGGAAAGTCCTCTTATGGATTGGTAACTGGTTAAAAGATAGGGGGGAAAGGATAGGAATAAATGGTCTATTTTCAGAATGTACAGAGGTAAATAATAGTGTCACCCAGCGGTCTGTACTGAGCCCAGTCCTAGTTAACATATTCATAAATCATCTGGAAAAAACGGTAAACAGTGAGTTGGCAAAATTTGCGGATGATACAAAATTAAGTCCCAGGCAGACTGCAAAGATCTCTCAAAACTGGGTGACTAAGCTCCAAAATGGCAGATGAAATTCAATGTTGATAAATGCAAAGTAATGCACATTGGAAAACATAAACCCAACTATACATATAAAATGGCGGGATATAAATTAACTGTTAGAATTCAAGGAAGAGATCTTGGAGTCATTCTGGATAGTTCTCTGAAAACATCACTCAATGTGCAGCAGCAGTCAAAAAAGTGAACAGAATGTTGGGAATCATTACAAAAGGGATAGATAATAAGACCGAAAATATCATATTGCTTATATAAAATCCATGGTATGCCCACATCTTGAATACTGCATGCAGATGTGGTTGCCCCATCTCAAGAAAGATATATTGGAATTGGAAAAGGTTCAGAAAAGGACAACAAAAAATCATTAGGGGTATGGAATGGCTTCCGTATGAGGAGAGATTAATATGGGGGGCTTTTCACCTTTGAAAAGAGTGATAGTTCAAAAGTTGAAGTTAGGTGGTTTTATTATATTATTATTTCTTATTCATATATTTATTTTCAAAATGGCCCGGGGGTCCTAACATGCAAATAGACTAGGCATGGCACACTTTCTGTCCTCAAGAGTTTAAAACCTATTTTTATACATGACACAATGAGTGGCAATAACAGAAAAACTTGGGCCTCTGGGTTACAAGTAATATCTACATATTATTAAATGTTAAATTATCGTAGTTTCCCGAGACCCCTGATCACAATCAGTGCCCTTTTGAGCTAGGTGCTACACAAACAGGGATAGCTGTGTTCCCTTACCCCAAATAACATACAATTTAAGACTTAGAGTAACTCGTAAAACACAAAACAGTTACAGGACAAGTTTACAGCTAGACTTCCATTCTCAGCCATAGGACACAAAACTGCATATCCTCAGACATGGACATGCACATACCCACACACAGACAGACATGAAAATTCCTAAACTTCCTCTCCTAAAAGTAGTGGAATTTGCACCTTCCAAACCCACTTGTCCAAGTGGCTCTTGCAGATATCAGTGTTAGAATTTTTCAAGTATGCACACTGGTGTTTAAAGAAGAAATACAATGTAATCGCCGTGTGCACAAAATGTACATACAAGAAGAGGCCAGGGGGTTTACTACTTCCAACAATAGGCAACTAATGGATAATAAATAAAGAACAACTTAGATTCCTTAGAAATGGATAGTAAAAATCCCTCAAGTCATTATGCTCTGGCTATGATGATCTTCAGAATAAATCCAGTAGTCATCATTATATTGTCAAGATTTAGTAAGTCACTCCCCATGGTATCTGATCTATCTCAGTATAGGGCTTTAGCGAAGTATCTCAGGCAATCCAGTGAAGTAACTTGGAAAGTGTTGACTATTTATTAATGACCACTGTAACTACTCCTATCATGGTATTCCCTTGAAACCAAGGTGTCAAGACTGGTTTGTATATAAAAGTTTCCCTGGTGATGTCTGCATTGAGATCTAATGTTAGAGGCCTCTTTTGTGAATATGCAGGGTGCATTCAGAATAGTAGCACTAAGCTCTGGAATAAGAGTGCTGCTGGCTGTTGCTAAAAAAACAAAAGAACATCTCAATTCTTCCTCTTCCTTTTCAGGCTTTGAGCTCTACTGAAGTAAAGGATTAATGACAGAGCTTTGGTGTCAGGGTAGTGCAGTGGCAATTCATACTGGGAGTGAGGAGTGTTATCTCCACTGCAGACAATTATAGTCTCTGCTTTATAAATCCCCCTTCTTCTGGTTTCCTTTATTCATTCCTAAATCACCCTGTCACTTGCTACTGATTTCTCCCTGTATTCTGCTGCTGTCTTCCTAATCGCTCATCACTGCTGTTGGCTCCCTCCAGTATTTTTCCCCTTACATTGTTCCTGGCTCCCACATTGCCTCATCTTTGACTGCTTTGCTCACTTCTAGAAACTGCCGCCTCCAGGATCCAATGTGTAGTGCTGCAGTCCCAGGAGAAGTGCAGTTTAATACAAATCAAGATGCAACACTTGCTGGAGCCTCTGCTACATATTAGGGGAAATTTTTAACAACAAAAGAAATTTAGCAGTGCAAGGCTAACAGGAGAAGTTCCTGCAGTTACAAAACCATCCCCTAGGTTTGAGGAAGACATTTCCCTCATGAGGTGCTATTGTATGTTTTGGTACATAATGGTGGTTTGTGGTTAGTTTCTGCCTCAGGCAAAGTCTTTTGTACAACTTCCATTCACTTCAATGGGAATTGGATGAGGCCCTTCATTTAAAAATTGCCCCTTTTTGCCAACAAAATTACATGGACAACTGACTACGGCAATTCCTGAGTTTCTAATGGAATAGCAAGTGGTTTGATACTTATATTATCTTTATTACATTTTTCCATTGTAGTAACACAGTGATCCCCACCAGAAACAGCGTCCCAGCATGGTACATGCTGTACAGATACATAGAAGGTATGATCCCCGATTTGAAGTGCAAATGCTCTAAAGTCCCAAGCCTGTAAACATTTATGCGTGTCTTCACTTTAACTGCCATGAATAGAACCACTTAAAAAAAAATCAATGGAACTATTCATAGTAGTACAGTTAAGCGTGTGCATAAAATGTTTTCAGTATCAGGCTTAATTGAAGATGAGAGGCTGCCAGAGAACGTGAAAAAAACAATGGGAAGGATAAAAGGAGCTGGAAGCAGTAATAAGATTACACCAGTCCACCGACTGCCTTTGAGCACAACTTGCTTGTGCAGAATTATTTAAAGGCTTTTTTTAAGATCCAAAAGTAGCTGTCATTGATTGGGTGTTTTTTTTTTTCCAGGGGTCATAATACAAGTGAACCTTAAGAGAGGATAAAAAAAGAGAGGGTTGTGGTCTTAGAGATTAGTACATACATTCCAAGCAGATAGTACAAGAAAGAGGAATGAAGACGGTTGTGCAACCGATGCACAAACATGTGGTTGAGACTGGTAGAACAGATACAATAGGTGACAAACTGATGAATAGGGAGAGGTAGAGCTGTGAACAGCCTTGAATATGGGGACAAGGAACTATAACATGATGTGGTGGAAGACATGAGATCAGTGGAAAACCTCAAAGAGGGGGTTGCGATAACATGGACAGAGTGACAGGCCAGGAAGATACTCTTAGCAGCTGTATTTTGTATGTACGGAAAGGGGAGTGGCATGACTGGCAGAGAGATCAGAGAAGATCACACTTTGGTAATCAGAATGTGTGATGTACAGGGCCTGGAAGAAAGCTTTCGTACTGTTGATAGGAAACAAAGATTGGATTTGAGAAGTGGTATAGAAAAAAATAGCAGAATTTGGCCAGGGCACAGTTGGTTGTGGGTGTTGCTTATTCCTTTGCCTTCTAACAGGATGGTTTGGCTTTAGTGGCATTTTGTGTTGTTATCTAAAGTCATGTGAAAGTTGGCCAATTAGCCAATCCTAATGCTTGTGACCTGCTCAGCAGCCTGCAAGATTCCCAAGGTTTCGTTGTGTTCAATTCGTATTTGTAATATTCTTTTTCAAAATGTTACACTTATACTTTGGATTAGACTGGAGCAGCTAATCTCCTGAGTATATGTTTTTGTTTATAGCAAGGTATTCTGTACCTTGCAAAACTTTTATTTGATTAAATAATCTGAAACAAGCAGCAATACAAAGTACCATATGACTATTTTATATTTTAAACCTTTAGTCAATTCAATTCTCTCTTCCTAATTTGGAAAATGATTTGGAACATTTTCAGATTGATTTGCTTTTATTGATTTTTGCATTTTTTTAGCATATTTGGGATATACTTTAATCAGTTCCCTCAAACAGACAGGGTTCTTGTTGTTTTTTTTTAAACTAACTCTTCCCATATACCATACACCATCCAAACTTACAATTAAAACAGAACCCTCTTTTTGAATGTTAATTGAATTACTATGAAGTATAATGTTTCCAGACAGACAAAATATCTAGAATAATATCAGTCAGCTTGCTGTACATTTTTTATAAGCTTTTCAATAAAACCTTTTAAATTCAAGACAAAAAACCTTACATTTATTTCACATTGCTGACTAACAAGCTACAGTACTGTTTGCCTTTGTATCAAATGAAGTTAATATTAAGTGCTATATTTTATACACATTTGACTTGTAGTGAACTGAAGACCTTAGGTGAGTTCTCTGATAAAAACTAAATGGAAAAATAACATTCAGTAGTAATTTTCATCTATGTCAGTTAATTGCAATGAGGATTATTTTTATGTTTTTTATACAAGTGTTAAAAGTACAAAAAAAAAGAGAATAAATTCATAGAAAATGGATTGAGAAAAATAGATTAATATAGCTAGAAACCCTTTCAAAATATGAAATCCTATAAAAAGGTACTGGAGGCTGACATTTTTCTATTTTGTGAGCCAAATGAATAAGGTAAGAGGTATCCATAGCAGCTTTATTTTGTTTGTTTTGGTTTTTTTTAAAGTTTCAGTATGTTTTGCCTTCACTTGGGGGTCATTTTACAAAGTGTGTATAGGAGGGCTAGACATGAGTTCACCATCATATGAACAAAGACATGATTCAGCAACAAATCTTCCATAGCAGACTTCTCATTCAGACTTTGCTGAAGCTTCAAGTTTCAGAACTGTGAGAATATGCTATCTCAGAATTAAATAAGAAGGAAAACACAACACATATAGTACTTACCAGCATGAACAAAATCAGGAACACTTTGCAGCTGCCAGTCCCAAAATGGCTATTTTAGGCCTGCAACTGCCAAATTTAAAGGGCTAGCCCCAGAAAGGAATCATAGGGGAAAGTCCCTATAATGGGCAACCTTGTGCGTGAGAGAGTTAAGAGGGGCCTGAACAGTACTCCTGGGGCAGAGATGCATTGCACTTGTTCCTGAATAGAGGAATGGCATGCTTGTTGCTGAACTAAATCACTAATTTGTGATTTCCGGTGCCTTGATTTTTCAAAACTTAAACTTCAATTAATATTAGCTTATATATTCTATAATGGTAATATTTATGCATTAAAATATTAAAGGCTACATTGTGGTTCTGAGATACAAAGTTATATTGAAGGTGATGCAGAGTCACATAACCACGATATGAATTTTAGAGAGGGTGGGAAGAAATGTTTGTTAACAAACCATCATTTATTCCTGGGGGGTTATGTGGTTACTAGTATTACAAGCAGAAGAGCTGCTGCTTCTTTGTTGGGAAAACTGAAGCATTAAAAGCCAAGGCTGTACTTAGCATCTGTACTCATCTGTCAATGGTTCCCCAGAAATTCCTCAACCAAGCAGTGAGGAAAGCTAGTTGAAAAATGTTCAAGAAAAATCTTAGTCAACAGGGAGTTTTTATTTTTTTTTTTTCAGAAAAACAACAACA
This sequence comes from Caretta caretta, assembly GCF_965140235.1. Taxonomy (NCBI): domain Eukaryota; kingdom Metazoa; phylum Chordata; order Testudines; family Cheloniidae; genus Caretta; species Caretta caretta. The sequence goes on along the minus strand of NC_134206.1, from coordinate 71,400,838 downwards.
CTCTATAAACTGCCTCCCCCTACCCCCAAAGCAACAAAATTACATGGTGGGGGGGAGAAAACTGATAAAACTTTGCATTTTTTCATTGAAAATATTTACATTTCCAATCTGCTCAAATGTTAAGTTAAGAAACCGAGTAACCCTGGTAATTGAAAAGAATCTGGAAGATCTATTTGTTCTATGAAGCACTTAACTACATATTGTCTTTTGAATCAACTCATGTCTTTAGAATGTACTGACTTTTGGGCAGAGATTCATTATTTATTTGGAACAAGTTATATACTGAGCCCTAGGTACATATAAGATGTATTAATATTTACAATCCTAGAAAAAAGAACCTTGAAAACCTGGAGCTTTGTGTGACAACAAGGATGGTCCAGAGATTAGGGTGCTGACCTTAGACTTTGGTCCCTGCTCTATCACAGACTTCCTAGGTGACCTCAGGTAAGTCATTTAGGCCCAGCGGTTTAAAAGGTGACACTTAGATATTGCTCTACTCAGTGTTGCAAGGCTTAAGAGATTAAGACTGCACTGAAAGTCAGTAGAATTTAGGCTCCTAAATCAGCTGGAAGTTAGATGTCCACATCACTTAATCTTGTAATAGCAAACAGAGCAATTCATAAATATCTTTACAGTGTGAGCCTTAGTCCCCCTGTATCTCAGCTCCTTGTATGTAAAATGTGGAGAGTACTTCTCTACTTCACCAGAGTATGGTGAGGATAAATAAATAAGATTCATAGACTCTCAGAAACTATGGTCTTGGGGAGCATATACAGACATAAGATAGAAGACTTAATTTCCTAACCTAACTAACAATTTATAGCTTTTGCATTGCAATTTGATTAATGACAGATATTCTGAAAATGCAGTGGAAGATGTTTACTCTAAAGAAACAGTTAACTACAGTTAAGAAAGAATAGGTGTTTAGACATTGAATGCACTACTGTTCATCTTGCCCACATCTGATGAATCTACAGGATTCTTTTATCAAGTGTGTCATCTACATTTTGATTAGCTTGGATGAAATTTCAAGGGTTGTCAATTTTCAGATTTCAGAACACAAGATGTGGTTAAACCCAATGGCACAGCATCACATACTTAGATACAATATAGGCATTTTTATGACGAGTATAGCATTGGCCACCATGGAAGAAGGATATTGAACTAGATTAATATTAACTGCCCCAAACCTTCATTAATGCAGAAGTAAAGTTGCCCAGTGATGACTGGTGCTCTTCTAGTCTCTTTATCTAATCTGTTCTTAAACACCTGTCAGGGATGTTCTAGATAACACTTAGTCCTGCTTCAGTGCAGGGAACTGGACTAGAAGGCCTACTGAGAGCTGTTCCAGTCCTACATTTTTATTATAAATTTTATGTTATGATAATGTGTCCCTTATAACTTTAACAATCCTCTGCACCATTTTGAGAACCTCTTTCCAGTAACATGTTAGCACCCAGATCTACACTTGGCTCTGGAGAAGCCAACCCTGGCCTCCACCTGTACCCCCTGATTTCAACAAGACTTTGTCAATGTGCAGAGCACACCTGTATAGAGTTGCTTTCCCCATTTGAGGCAAGGAGTTACTTTAACTTTTGAAAACACAGCATAATTCCCAAATATTGCTAATAGTATAAACAAAATGTCACATTTATGCAGACCACATGTTGTGCTTGTTAGCTGCATTATTTACACCAGATTGTGCAACTGTTCCTGTCTTGCATTTAATACCATTCAAGTAATCCAACTTCATTTCTCTCCACAGCTTTTTGTTTCCATTGCTCTACAGTGGATCAAATGCTTCAGTTAATTTTTCCAAGATTTCTAAAGAATATTTTTTGAATCAGTGTCTCTTTCTTCCTCCCTCCCCTACCCCATTTGTGTAGGTGAAATTAACAAACCCAAGCACTCCATTTTGCGATACGAAATTAGAGTACCACAAATTGTAGCCCTTGCAAATCTTTCCTTAGCAGTAGTTTTAGCTTCCTAATATAATGATTTCATCTGTCTGAGCATATAGAAAAATTAACTTGTTTCAGGGGAATCTGAGAAAAAAAAATGAATAAATATTAGTTTCTATTACCATCATAGCACCTAGGAGCCATAGCTATGGAGAAGGATTGCATTGTACTAGGCATTGTACAAACGCAGAATAAAAAAAGTGTGTCCTGGCCCCAAAGAATTTACAAACTAAGCATGAGAAAAAAAGACCCCATATGGATACAGGAGTACAATGAAATAGAAACACAGAATAAAAAAAGTGTGTCCTGGCCCCAAAGAATTTACAAACTAAGCATGAGAAAAAAAGACCCCATATGGATACAGGAGTACAATGAAATAAGATTGGTCATCATAATAGGCAGTGGTTTCAGCACAATATTTCCATAGAAACTACTGTACAGTGTTAAATAAAAAGGTGCAAACAAAATATGCTATGTAAAGATCTCAGGAACCTGACCATTCATTTACCACCAAGCTCAAATCACTACCGTTCAGTATGCCTCTCACGTATGCTAGATTAGGGTCAACTGGTTCGGCAGATATTTTCCTCCTATTGTCTTACTGCAATGCTTGGGATACAGAAGTATAACCTGCATTCGATCAGGTGCAACGTTTGAATCCCTCAGTGAAAATAGTCAAAGCCAAGAGAGCCATAACAAGAAAAGATGGATACAAAATATTAACGTTAGTTTTAGGTACCTACTGATTTGCTCAGGACAATTGTGTAGATTGATGCTGAATAGCATGTCATTTTGTTTCTCCAAAGCCATTTCTGTGTTACATAGTTTGGATTAAGATAATTCACAAAAATCACGTAAATAAGTCTATGGAGCAGTGTTCATTAGCATTTAGACTTAGGCTGCTCTTGTAGTTTACTTGCATAACTGTCAATGTTACGCGAGTATACACATACAGTAGTAAAAAAGAAAAGGAGTACAATACCTCCTCCCACCCCACTGTCCTGCTGGTAATAGCTTATCTAAAGTGATCATCAAGTGATCATCAAACTCCAGGAGAGTGAGTTTGTGTGTGTGGGGGGGGGCGGAGGGTGAGAAAACCTGGATTTGTGCTGGAAATGGCCCAACTTGATCATCACTTTAGATAAGCTATTACCAGCAGGACAGTGGGGTGGGAGGAGGTATTGTTTCATGATCTCTGTGTGTATATAATGTCTGCTGCAGTTTCCACGGTATGCATCCGATGAAGTGAGCTGTAGCTCACGAAAGCTCATGCTCAAATAAATTGGTTAGTCTTTAAGGTTCCACAAGTACTCCTTTTCTTTTTGCGAATACAGACTAACACGGCTGTTACTCTGAAACATACAGTAGTAGTACAGTAATACTTTTGGGTTCATAAAAATCAAAGTAACGGAAACACTTTCTAATCTGAATTGCTTTGCTGAATCTCCATCCTGAGAGTGAAGTATTGCACATTCTTAACTCCTGAATTTAAAAAGGTTTCAAATACCCCCTGTGAATGCGAAAGACACACATACCCCATCATGCCCGGTGGACAGAGTCCACTGCAGCAGGCCCGCTCAGCAGTCAAGTAGGGAACTCAGGCCCTCCCACTCCACCAAGTTCCAAGTGACCCTCTTAAGCACAATAAGGATGGAGCTCACTACCTGAGATCTAGCTGACACCCTCCTCTGGGTTTCTTCCTACTGTTCTGTCCCTCCTTGGGGTGCATTATGGCTTATGGTTATCCCTTGCTACCTAGTCCATGGGCCTCTGCCAGCTAGAGAATCCCAGCTTCAGGCAGCAGCCCTCCTCCTGGAGATGCACCCTCCTAGTATAGTCCCTCAATAACTGTAAGTACAGGTCTGCCACCCTCCCCCAACCATCTGGCTATTCTGAAGAGCTTCCCTTTTCAGTCCCTCCAACAGGAACATGACCAGCAGGCCTAAGGGAGTAATGCTTCCCAGGCCCAGAGTTCTTGCTCTGTCTTTCTAGTGTGGTGTTTATCCACCCATCACACTCCCAAAGGAAGTCGTAACAGTTAATATGTGACACATTTGTGACTTTTGAAGATAAGATGACAGTCTCTTTCATGAGAGGTGTGTGGACACCACACAGAATAGTAGGGAAAGAGCTATGTTCTCTATGAAGAGAGAAGAAACCACAAACTTGTCCTCATTGCAAGGATTATCAGGAATTGCAGCTTTGAAAAGCAGGTGGTAGGTATTGTACTATGAGGAACCTAGGAGGCAAGCTCCTGGCCAGCTGACTCTCTCTCTCTACGTGGGTTGACTAGGCTGGACTGAACAAGGGGACTCTTTTGGGAAAGAAGAACGGTTGGCTGCAGAAAGCTCATTAGAGTTCCTTGGTAATACCTGGCTGTAAGGAGAACTTAAATATATTTATCCTGATTGTATGTTTTTCTTGTTTTATTTGTACTTAGCAATATGATTTGTGCAAATACCAAGAAAATGTTATTTACCTAGCAGAAGTGCCAACTTTGAGAGTTCCCACCCACACTCCAACCCTTCCCCTAAGCTGCCACCCAGCCCTGCCTCTTCCTGCCACAGCTCCTGTACCTGTAACACTGTTTAATTAATGCAACTCTAAATATTGTACAGTGTTTGGAAATACTTGCCAGCCCAAACATCTATGCTAAAAGCTCTCAGATATCATGCCAATGCTGAAAGAAATGAACGTATAATTTCTAATAAGCCTAATGAACTTTCTTCAGATCAAATTGATTTCTCAAATGTCATCTTAAAATGTACGTATAAAACTTTATTCTTGTAAATCCATTGTCACTATTTTTGTATAACAATCTTTGACAGGCAGAAGAATTTTAGGTCTAATTCTGCAAAAACTTATTCATGTTCTTAACTTTAGATAAAAGTGGTCCAACTGAAATCAAGCTAAGCATGTTTAAGCGTCTCCAGAATCAGGACCTTCGTTTGACATTTTTGTGAAACTCTTACAAGATATGTATTACTGTCATATACACAGAGAACATTAAACAATGGGTGTTATACACACTATAACGAGAGTGATCAGTTAAGGTAAGCTATTACCAGCAGGAGAGAAAAAAAACAAAAAGCAACCTTTTCTAGTGATAATCAAGATGGGCCATTTCCAGCAGTTGACTCTTTATTATTTATTTGTATTATCTTCAAGGGGCTCTGTGACCTGTGCATAGCATATGTAGAAAGGCTTCTGTCAAGATTCCTTCCCCACTCTGAACTCTACGGTACAGATGTGGGGACCTGCATGAAAACCTCCTAAGCTTACTTTTACCAGCTTAGGTTAAAACTTCCCCAAGGTACAAACTATTTTACCCTTTGCCCTTGGACTTCCACTGCCACCACCAAACTTTATCTGGGTTCCTGAGAAAACGTAGTTTGGAAACGTCTTTCCCCTCAAAATCCTCCCAACCCTTGCACCCCACTTCCTGGGGAAGGTTTGGTAAAAATCCTCACCAATTTGCATAGGTGACCACAGACCCAAACCCTTGGATCTTAGAACAATGAAAAAGCATTCAGTTTTCTTACAAGAAGACTTTTAATAGAAGTAAAAAAGAATCACCTCTGTAAAATCAGGATGGTAAATATTTTACAGGGTAATTAGATTCAAAACATAGAGAATCCCTCTAGGCAAAACCTTAAGTTACAAAAAGAGACACAGACAGGAATATTCATTCTATTCAGCACAGCTTGAAACAGCTTTTGAAAGTATCTTGTCTCCTCATTGGTCATTTTGGTCAGGTGCCAGAGAGGTCACCTTTAGCTTCTTAACCCTTTACAGGTGAAAGGATTTTTCCTCTGGCCAGGAGGGATTTTAAAGGTGATTACCCTTCCCTTTATATTTATGACAGCTTCCTAAAATTCTGGGATGAAGACCAATGTTTACAGCTTTGCTCCTCTAACACAATGGAACTCCATAATAAGCATACATTTTTTTTCTGCATGGGAGACAGAACTTTCTCTGACGTCAATCTTAAATTGTGCAATGAACCCTCCCAGGCATTAAGGGCTATTGCAAACCTCACCCCTTTCCATTCCAAGTGCATGGTGCAAATCTTTGACCTTGTCCTCTCTAACATATATTATATGTTGATATATTCACTAAAAATAAATAAATAAATATATAAATAAATGCAAAAACCCTATCAAAACAAGATCATTCACTGCACACTCCTCCTGGGGAGACGAATGAACAGATAGGTGCCAGATGTTAGCAAAGTCATTTAATGCATAACTGGAAAACATTCAGATACCATGCTCATCACTGTACTATAAAAAACTTACTTAGAATAGAATAGACCATAACATCTATAATAATCTGCTTTAGAGTTCTGGGATCACTTTTGTTCTGCAATTATAATGATTAAAACTGAATAAGCTACTGATATGATTTGAGCTGGGCTGTCAGTAATTAACTTACCTTTCCTTCATGTTCATTTTATTTCTGCCTTATTCTGAAGAAGGCAGATTCAGTCTTTCAGTTAAGCCACAGAATGATATTACACTTATATTTGCTCAGATCTAACCAAGCTGGTCTGCATTGAACACTGTTGGATTATTCCCATTAATAGATGTAATCTTCCTTCAAACACGTTATCAGTTATTTAACCTACTTTTTCTTTACCACCATTTTGGCAATCAATATTCTCCTCCTGTAAGCCTTAGAGATTTCTCAGATTGATGTTACTGAAGAAACTGAAACTCTATTGGACATGAAATCCTCAGTTTTGTTTTAAACTGTTTTTGAGCCCTGCATTCCCAAACATATAAATTTATCTTAATCTTACAGTTTTGAAGCCTTAGGTAATATTGACAAAGTTAATAACGCTTAGTACTGAGACATGCTTTTGATGCATTAATAGAGCTTGCCTGTAAGAAGCCATTGTGTCCACTTGTCTTTGAACTCTGTCTCTCAGAAGCTTTTTGCCTTAATTTAGTCAACTACGGCTGCAAAGTCCTTCAGCTTTCATTTATTTTGAATCCCAAACCTTGGGTGTTTGACCATTCACCCATTTTCCGTTTTCCTGTAATGTTTAATTATATGTGAGTTTATTACAAATTAAGAGTTGCTTGGCAAAAATATATATTTACACATGATTCAGTAGTAAGACAACAATATTGCATTAGGCTTGGCTAGTAACTTTACAGACTCTTTTTGTAAGCTTTTTAAGGGAAGAGAGTATCTTTTTTTCCTGTCTGTTTCTACAGTAGCTAGGATAATGGGGTTTTCATCTGACATATATTATGAAGGTCATAGAAGTTCACTCAGAAATTCCTTCATCATGTCCATAACTTCTGATTGACTTAGAGCTTTTTTTCCCCCCCCAGAAAGACACTATGTGATGAAGAATCTACCTCATCTCTTGGTAATTCTTTATAATGTTAAAAGTGTGTCCTTGTTTTTAGTTTGATTTTACGTAGCTTCAACTTCCATACACAAAATCATGTTATGCCCCTAATTAAAGAACCTTCTACTATCTGAAATCCTCCTCATGTAGGTACTTAGACCCAGATGCAGGAAGATATTCAGGCTCCTAACTTCTATTGATTTCAATATAATTATTCTTGCAGGTTTTTTCTGCATTCTTTTTGACATGTAGACACAAGAACTCCTTTCTACGATATAGTGCACCATCCTGTCAATGTGACCTGTATTCTTTGATCCTTGATTTTTGACCTTACATTTGGCTGTGTTAATTAGCATATTGATGAAATGAGCTCAGCTTGCCAAGTAATTCTGGGATAGATTTTCAAGTTTGCAGAGCACCTAGCAGTTCCCACTAACCCTAATTAAGAATTATAGGAGTTGCTGGGTGCTGAGCCCTTGAGAAAACTGGGCCCCTTTTCTCTTAAAAATTAAACACTTGAAGGATATTAATAGTCCTACAGTTACCTGACATGCATAAGCTACTCTATGAACTGTTTCTGCACATACTCCTACAAATCTTGTAGGAATTTAAGAGATTTCCCTGACTTATGCTGTATTAAGTCCCTGGATAAAGTATCTAATAAAATAGGAAGATACAGTTTATGAAAGATTGAGAAGGGTTATAAAATTTGATTTACTGTAAATAATTCATGATACTCCTTTGCAGCACTGAGAAATCCTTTTCCATGGTTCCAATCTTTGAATATAAATAGACATGCAGTGAATATAGAACACAGCTGGTGAGTTTCTGATTGTGTGTATTTGCACACAAATACATGTGTATTGGGAATGTGTAAAACACTCCAGTTAGCTGAGCAAGATCTATTGGAGTAGAACTAACAGCCTGTAACTCAGGGAAATTGTGTAGTGTACAATTTCTCCCAGTTTTAAAAATTCACAATAATTTCTCTAATGTCAGAATGTGTATGATATTTTGAAGACAATTCCATTTTGCAAATTTATCTTTTGCTTCTGGAAAATTAAGTTGTTCTATGTTTAGGGTTTTTTCCTAATACATATAGAAATTAAGCAATAAACATCATTTTAACTGTATTTAAATTTCAAGACAGTCAAGGTGAGTGAATATATTTTTTGGGACCAACTTCTCCTGGTGAGAGAGTCAAGTTTGTCAGAGCTCTTCTTGAAGTCTGGGAAAGATATCCCCCATGTCACAGCAAAATGCAAGGTTGAACAAATTGTTTAGCAAGAGTAGTTAGCACATATTGTAAGGGACCATTTAAGGTAGAGTGGCCTGTTAACATCTCAGCAGTTATGGGACAAAAAGATGGGGTTAGTGGGTTACAGATGGTTGTAATAAGCAATAAATCCAGTGTCTGTGTTCAGTCCATGATTTTTAGTGTCTAGCAGAGTAATGAATTTAAGCTTCTAGGCTCATCTTTTGCAAGTGTTGTGCAGGTTTCCTTTGAGAATGAGGACTGATAAGTGAGATATAGAATTATTGCTTTGTGAAAAGTGTTCACATACAGGTTGACAGGGTATTATTTTTCTTTTATTATTTTCCTGTGTGAGTTCATTTGAGAACATGATTGTCTAGAATTTAGTGCACTGGATGACGTACACACATGTAATAGGCATGTGTAGGATCCATGGATCTTCAGAGGAGTGTTGATTGTTGAGTGTAGCACGGGAGAGACATCTGCAGGTTTTACATCTGTCAGGGTCTGATGCTCCTTTGAGTTGGTGTGTCTTGGTCTGTGAGGAGCTTAGGCAGCTTGAAGTGTGGAAGAAGAGGTGCAGGAAATATTTTTTTTTTTTTTTTTAGGATTTGGTCTCCATCGAGTATGCTTGTAATTGTTTGATGATACCCCGTCTGGGTTCCAATATGTGGTGATAGGTGACAACTGTGAGTGTGAGGTCAGAGAGGGTTTTATTTCTCTATTGAAGCAGGTTGTCTAAAGGTATTTGGATGGCTGGTTCCATGATGCTATCTACTTCTCTGGTGGCCTGTCCTTATTTGGTGAAAGCCATTTTAAGTGTGTTAAGGTATATATCAAGGACTTTCTCTTCAGAGCATATTCCGGGGTATCTTAGTACCAAGTGCCGGAAATGGCCCACCTTGATCATCATTACAAAAGGTTTCCCCTCCCACCCACTCTCCTGCTGGTAATAGCACACCTTAAGTGATCACTCTTGTTACAGTGTGTATGGTAACACCCATTGTTTCATGTTCTCTATGTATATAAATCTCCCCACTATATTTTCCACTGAATGCATCTGATGAAGTGAGCTGTAGCTCACGAAAGCTTATGCTCAAATGAATTTGTTAGTCTAAGGTGCCACAAGTACTCCTTTTCTTTTTGTTGTAGGTAGAAGATTTATTGGTGTGTTTGGGGTGGTTACTTGGTTTCTGAAGGTAGGTTTGGTGATGCATGGATTTCTTGCATACAGTTGTTTGTAGGATTCCATTGTTGAAGCTGATTGTGGTGTCCAGGAAGTTGATGCTAGTTTGGAACCAGAGAGACTATAATGGATGGGTAACAGCTGGTGAAGTTGTGGTGGAATACTATGAGGGAATTTAAATCCCCTGTTACTTGTGGGTGAACACTTTTCACAAAGTGGTCACTCGATAGCTGAACCATCACTCCTCAACCTCAAAGGAAACCTGCACAACATTTTCAAAAGATGAGCCTGGGAGTTTAAAGACATTACCCTGCTGAACCCTAAAATTGATGGATTGAACAGAGACACTGGACTTAGGGTTTATTACAACTATCTGTAAACCATCACCCCCCCTCTTTTTGTCCTATGACTTCAGAGGTGTTAATGGGCCACACTACCTTGAATGGTCCCTTACAATATGTGTTCACTACTTATACTAAGTAATCTGTTCCATCTGGCATTTTGCTGTGACACTGGGGCTTGGTCTACATTAGAGACCTTACAGCGGCATATCTGTAGTACTGCAGCTGTGCCACTAAGATCTCCAGTGTAGCTGCTCTATTTTGAGGAGAGAGCGCTCCCCTCCACATAATTTAACCATCCACCAACAAGCAGCAGTAGCTATGTCAGCAGGAGATGATCTCCCGCTGACATAGCACTGTCCACACTGGTGCCTCTCTCCATGTAACAGACGTCACTCGGGGTATGTTTTTTCACACTCTTGAGGGACATAAGAGTTACCAACAAATGTGCTAGTGTGGACATAGCCTGGGAGTACTTTTCCCAGACCTGAAGAGCTCTGTGTGTCTCAAAAACTTGAATCTCTCATCAACAAAAGTTGGTCCAATAAAAGATATTACCTCACTCACGTTGTCTCTCTAATATCCTGGGACTGACATGGCTACAACTACACTGCATTTCAAGACCGTGTGTAGTTGCTAAAACAAAATATATTTTTAAATGCCTTCTTAGTTTTGAAATTTTGCTCAACTACTTTCATATTTCAGATTTTCCCATTGTGGAATTATGGAATTTAAAACCCCAGTGGCATATAAGACTACAGTGAATTAGGTAGATTATATATACACACCTTCTACTGGATGGAATGTGAACCGCTAAACTACTCTCTACAAGTAGCAAAGTATACAGCTAGTAAAGGGCTAAGCTTTTCGAACAAGAGGCTCTGAGTTGTCAGCTCAGAGAGAAGAGTGAATTTCTAGGTCACTGTGAATTTGTTCTTATGCTCTCTTTCTTGCCCTATGAATATTCACAATGTGCTTTATTTACATATATTTGTAACGCTTCTACCAGGTGGAGTTGGCAGCAACAAGAGCTGGGTTCAACATCTGGGGTTTCCTCTTAACGCTACAAAAGAGAACCAGATCAAGCCCACGCCAGTAATCTGGTAAATCTAAACACCACTCCTGGGTACCTCTCAGAGGTAATACTTCCCCGTTCACAAGCACTAAGTCTGTGTATAATTAAAAAAAAAAATGAACAAAAAAAACCCTTTTCTTAAAAGTGAAAGGGAAGCCAGCATTAATTTGGGATAACACCAAATCCCAATTCAAAAGCAAGTAACCTTAAGCAAACATCCACCCCATAATATCCACCTTGCATTTTGAAAGTCCAGTGAACAAATGTCCATTTACTACACCACTCCCCTTTCCCTTCACTGCACCCCACCCATAGTTGGTTATCCTTAGTCAGAAAAGACCCAGAGTTCAGAGGTGCATTCACATGGGTCCAGCTCCACCCCTGAAAAAGGTGGGGGAGGGCAGGCAAGTCATGCTTCTGCTGCCGCTATCTCTGTAACTGGCTCACCGCTGCTACCACTGTTACCTCTGCCACTTCTCTTGCTCTTATTCTCTGCCATCACCCATCTCTGCTGCTGCTAGTCACTCACTGCCACTCCAACGATGCTGAGTTCTGAGGTTCCCCCACTTACTCAGTAAAATCACGAAGAGCTGAGCTATCAGAGAGCCTCTATGCTGCAGTCTCTTTGCTGTCTTTCACTGCAATGCTGTCCCTATACCATGTTTAAGATTTAGCCCCTAGGCTGGCTCCTCAGTGATTTCAGCTCTAGTAATCACTGAACAGAAACAGTCCAGAGTCAGAGTCCAATCAGTTGTCTTTGAATAGTAGAGAGGAGAATGTAAAATGTTGTCTAGGACTCTTTAGGCAGAGTCCACATGAGATAGGAACACCTGTCCCCTCCACATCTCTTCACTGGGATTTGGCATCCATATCCCCTTTTTAGCAAACGAGGTTCAGTTTAAGGTGACACCATCAACCAGGGCATGCTAAGCACTGTTCTACTGCCCTTTACTCATATAATAAGGATTCCATGTCTTTTCCCCTGCATTCAATCCTGAAGTGAATTGTAATCTAAAAATCAGCCAAAACTGATCACTTTAGGCAGGCTGTTCTGTTTGCTGAACACCTCAGCAGAGTAGGTATGTCTATGCAAATATGGACAGCTTCTGAAGTCTTTTCTCCTAGTGTGTCACTAGATGTCAGGGGAGAGACTCTGCTCCCATAGTTAAGGAGTTGACAGATGTCTGAATTTAGCTGAGAATATTCAGACATGCTGCTGCCATCTTGAAAAAAAAAAAAGGAGTTTTCTTGTGTGGTATTTCTTCCTCCTTTTTATTGGAAGGGTCAATAAAAAAAAAATCAGAGAATGAGTCACAAGCAACACTGAGCTACATTAGAACATTAAAGAACATTTAAGAAGTATATTAATGCTGTCCACAAGTAGGATAGCTTGAACTCTATCTTCCACAGCTCACAAGGCTCCACAGAAGTCTCTTTGCTCCATTTCTGCCTCACATGGGAGTTTGGAAGTGAGGAGGTCACAAAGCATCCAAACTCCCAGCACACAGTGAAAGGGTTTTCCACGTTGCCTTCAATAGGATGGTGCAGATTAGATGGGAGTGAGGTGGATATGTGGAAGTGTGATTAATACTTTAGCACCCCTATATAGGGAGAAACAACAGATTTCAGGTGTCCTAACACATAGACAAGAAGGGGCTGTACTGAAGCAGTGTGATCAGCCATGATTTAGGATGTATCTAACTTTCCTACCCAGCTTCACCATGATCACCATTTCTTTCACAATACAGGCTGTGTGTTATCAAAGGGTGATTTTCATCTTTAGGCCTTGGATACAATAGAGAATTTTTTTTTTAGAACTATACGTACCATACTCAAGGCAGCTCATGTCAACATGGAGTTTAAACCCCTATGGCAGCCAGAACCCTTCTATACTAGGGCTTCCAAGTCTGCTAGCACTAGAAGCACTTAAGCAGTGTGCACAATGGTAATGTCCTTATTGCAGCCTTAGGGAGATATCTGGTTACCTGTTTTATATTTGTCAGCTAAAATAGAGATCCACTTATACAAATCTATCACTGAGGAACATCTGGACTTTCAATGTTCACTCAAGAACTTTGAGTCCATACAACTACAAATTAGACCAAGTTTAATATAGTATACTTTTTCCATCTATGAGAGACATTTGCTGCTTCTATACTGTTCATGCTATTGAACTAAAAACCATATCTATATCCCACGGAGCAGCACTCTGCATTGTAAAAGAAAAGTCTCTCTAAAAGTATCTCTGTGAAGCTGAGACAATCTACAATTAATTTGACATCATCTTTCAAAACTCCCCATTCTTCTGGGATAAGCAAAATGAGGATGATTTTTTCTTACCTACTGTGAGAGAACACAACATAATAGAAATTGTTTACCCAGACTGTAAGCAAGCTATGAAGTGACAGGCAGCTATGCATATTCTTTTCAGCTGTGCTAGTGTTTTTGTATTAAACAATTGACTTACCACAGATAAAGAGCATATGTGTAACACATCACTCACCCTGTCCCTCGACTTCAGAGCCAGAGCATCAGCCCAAGCCACAAGAGAATGCTAGTGTGAGCTCTGCTAAGCCTGTCAATGCAGGCTGAAGGATTCGCTTCCGTGGTCTCCAAATGCTGTATAGACATAACCTTTGAGGCCCAGATCAGAGGAAGTTAGGGACCCAAGTACCTTTGTGAATCTGGTCCTAAGCCCCACCACTTTCTTTTGCATTTCCCTCCTGGATAGCTTAGGCAGCTCCCCCCTCAGCTTATTACCTTCAAAGAATCCTTTACTTAGACTTCTAACTCACCCCGTGCATTGTCTGGGGAGCCTGGGTGCCTAACTCAGAGTTTAGGATTCCATAGGCAGCAGGGTGCACAGTAGTTAGGCGTTGCAATGCCTATGACAGTCTCTTGAGGCTCTAGAGTTTAACGTATAGAAAATTCTTGTTGGGATAGTAGAGCTTTGTATATCCTGATCCTAGCCTTACATTTTCAAAACACCACTGATGTTTACACGTTTTCTTTTCAGAGCTGCTCATACGCATTTCTGGACTCCAGAGCAGATCCAATGTTATATTTTATCAGTGTTGTTCTTCTCTATCTTTTTATTAGAAGGAAGTCTGCATAAAGGTGATTTTCCCTCCTGATTTGAGGTTTTCAAATATGTTGTATTTCTTGTGGAAAAATGTCATATTGCCCAGTGAAAGAAACATGAAATTACACAATTTCAACTAGACAGTTAAATGTGGAGTACTTCTCAAAAGTGTTATATGAAATATGTTTAATATCAAATGCACTTTCTGGGGGAAACTAATTTTTTTAATTGTCAAATTCAGTCTGGGTCTTCTGAATTTATTAAATGTTGTTCTTTCAAAAGTAAAGGCTTAGCCAATGTAAACAACAGAAGCTCACTTTCCTTGAAACGTAAAATAAGCTTCCAGAAAAGCCTGAGATCAGTATCCCAGATATCTTGGTCACAAGATCTTGTCTGTTTGCTTTCTTTCAAATTTTATCTTAAATGGGTCTGAACTGAAAAGGATCTGAACATAACCAAAAGTAGAAATTGTTCAGATCCAGAACTTTAAAGCCTGAAGCATTTTTTATTTGCTAAAAGAACAGATTATATCCTTTAGGTAAAAGGATTTGTTTTCCCTTGACATTTTATTCTGCCTGTTAATTATTAAAATAAACAAGAAGCATAATTTAACAGGCAATGGACAATTAGGGATTTTAAGCCTAAATACCAGGAGTCAGGTTTTTCTTTTCCCTCAGCTTCCAAACCATACTAGGTCATTTTGACTGCTTTTTAAAAGATGATTAAACAATGGATGTTTCCATATTTTTAAAGTGTAGATCACTGTAGTAACGCTTGATATTTGTTTAATATCTAGAAGGTAATCAGGATTTATCCTCTCTGTACTGAAAGGCTAACAAGAATTGATTAGGCTATTAACATTTTTGCTTTAGCTTAATTACTGTAATTAAGAGAATACTGTAAGAGAATACCTGCACTGAAGCACTGATCTGAAACTGATGTATCCTTGAGGTGAGACACAAAGAAGAGGAGTGGTGGTTGTGGGGGCAATTCACTCACTCATAGTTCAAGTGGACACCAAAGGGCCTCAGACACTCCCTAACCTCACCCACCCCCCTTTTTTACACCGTTCTTACAGCTAGCATAATTGCTTGGACTAGGAAGATCCCATCAAGGATTCTACAGGGCTATCTATTTACCACCCTCTAGCTCTCATCTAGTGTCATGGACGAGATGTAGCTTGGGAGATGTTAATCCACCACTCTTTCATATATTATTCAGGCATTTTATTTCAAAGGTTGCTCCTTTGAGCATCTTGAAGACATTAGTGTTAGTGTTACTGCACAGAACTCTAGTAATGGTGCAGCCACCATTTTCCATAATAGGGCACACAATTCTTGCTTTACTTAAAAGGCTGATGTTGACCTTTCAATGATAAATACCCCCAGCTGGCCCTCAGCTAACTACCTAATCATGATCCCTGCATTGGAATTAGGGTGTCAATCTCCTGCCAACTGTCTGTCTCATAAGGTTCTCCCACCTCAAATCTATATCTGGCAAAGGTTCCAAGTACTGAAAGACTCATTGGTCCCCTGAGTCTCCTGGTCATAACCTTCTTTCTAAATCCTCTTTTTTTTAATACCAAAATGAAATATCTAAGATATTTTCAAAATAAGTAAGAAATTATCTGTGGAAGAGCCCATTGTAGAGTTTATGACTAGCCCCCTACTGAGTGAGTATGGTACTAGCCAGTCTTGATTCAAGATTACCTCTCTGGTAATTTCTCTCTACCTTATATACCACACAGTGTCTTTAGTAAGAGAGAAGGACTTTCTCAGGCTCTAGATAGTTTTTGCCACTTCCCCCAGTTTTCTTTGGTGAATATTCATTCATCCCATATTCTAAGAGTGGTGTGTTTTTTCTGTCTAAGACTCTGAGATATGCAGTCATTCAAAGCAGCAGGTCAGAACCATCTGATCATACAGCTAGTAAGTATACCCCAGTTCAGATTGTGCACAGAAGTAACAATTGGTGCACATAACTTCCCTGCATCCCAAGACTTTTAGCAGAAATGGCCTGGTACACAGGTGTCTCATGGGCCACCAATAAAAAAGCAGGACTATTGCCGCTCTATAATCACAGGGACAGATTCTGCCTGTCCCAATGACAGTGTTGGAGAGAGTACAGGGAACATTCCTCACTCTTGTGCAGCCCATGTAAGGCCTGGCACAATTGCAGGCCCTGTAATCATGGTACGGTTTCATCTCTATTCCCACAGAGCACTTAGCACCCCAAAGAGGCCCTAGCTAAGAGAAAGAATGAAGAGAGGGTTGCAATGGTTTGTGGAATAGACAGGAAACCTGGGAAGCAGATGCCACCTAGTACCATATGGAGGGACTGATCCTCCCTCCAGGCCTGTTAGTGAGGAGAATGCTGCTTCTGTTGAGGTCTTCACAGCTAGCATCACATCAGTGTAATTAAACCTCTGTGGGATCCCAGGCCTCAGGCTTACATGGAAAGCAGTGAAGATGTCTTTGAATCTGGCCTCTGTGAAAGTAGTGGGGCAAAAAAGCCTCTACAGGCTATGGGTCATTACATAGTTTGCAAACAAGGTAGGTTAACTCACTGACATCAGCAAAGTCTTTGTAACTTCACAGACTTTGTGATGAAAAAAAGCTGATGTTGCTTTACGCAAATGGGCACCCATTCATCTTTCAGGATGCTTCCTCCATATTTAACCTACCAGCTTGACATTAGGTCATTGGTGAATTAACTGGTTTTGCTATTTGGAGGAAGTAACGCTTTCTGTCTTATATTGGTATGATCAGGGTGGTGTCTATGAAGTGCATAATTGACACAGTATATACTGTACACATTCTCCACTCAGAGTGTGGGGTCAAAGCTTTATCACTACCAAGAACCATACTCAAGGATGTCTTCATTTTGATAGCTTGCCCTGACCGATTATATTAAAATGGGTTTTGTGACAATAGATATAGAATCAGATAGATGATAGATCCCACCTTCCACTGGCCAGCAGCTCTACTTCCTGCCTTATGGGAATCCAGACTCGGCAGCCTCTGGATGTCAGCTGATGGTAAAAATGGTTCCTGAATTCTCCAGGATTCTATAATTGTGACCCCCAATGTACTTCAGAAAAGATAAAATTTAAGAAAATAAATGAGTTAAGACCATCTAGGTGGATGACTTTTTTGTCACAAGCTTTGTATTTGCTCAAGATCAATATGAGAGGCTTTAAAAATCCACAGTAATCACTGTATTCATGAAACTAGTTTGTGACTCCTTATTGCAGGTTTTCAAAGCAGGTCAAGAGGGTAAGGTCAGAAGCATATTTTTAATGTATGTCTTTATCTCATACTCAGCTAACTAATTATATATTTGAGTTAATTTAGATCTCAGAGGAGAGAATTTTTTTCTTGGTAACTAATTTTGCTTTTTTCTTCTTCTCTAATCTACGTAGAAGGATTTAAATTCAATTTAAAGAGATTAGGTCGGCAATTATAGGATTAGCATAACAGGTCATGGAAAAATTATTTCTATCAGAATGGATACTGTATAGATACAGGAGAATTGCAAGCTATGCTTTATTAATTGTTTTTGTGAAACAAATTTTCCTGCTCCTTTTGTAGAGGAAATTCAAGTTACTGCATATTATTTAATTGAATGTGTTTGTGTATATTCAGTTATAACTAAGCATAGCATGAAGGACTACATCCTGCTCCCACTGAAGCCAGTGGCAAAATTCCATGTCAGGACTGGCAAAGAGCGGTCAGGAAGAATGGCTATGCTGGAATCCACTCAGACAATCCTTAAGTGGCAGAAGGTCTGTGAGGGACATGTAAGCGTGCATCCTTACCTCTAGAGCACCTCCTCCTGTCTTAATGCAGCATTGTAGGGTACTTTGTCTCTTACACTCCCTCTGTTGATCACTTTCTTGGCCACGATGACAAGTCCTGGGCCATCTTTTTGCCAGACTCCCTTCCTGGATCTTCTGTGGCTCAGTCCTGTGGCAAAGTCACACAACAGTTCAGTCTCCTTCCGGGATCCAGCTCCAAACCAAAGGTCCTTGCTCTTCTTGGGTTCAACTTCAATTTTTCCACTTATCAGGGTACTAACTCACCAGGTTTTTCCCTGCTAGGAGTTTAAGTAACACTTATGCTGTCCTTCTACCTATAATTGCTGTTTTTCCCGCATCCTCACAGACCCTAGCTCAGGGCTCTTCTCTGCTCTATGGCTCACTACGGGACTTAACCTTATTCCTCTAATTCTGCTTCCTGGCCACAGCCACTCCCAAACTACTGGACCTTCCTCCAGAGCCATCCCAGGGAGAGACAATGCTTCCTAGCTCATCTCTACTAGCCTTCTCTTTATGAAGCCTGCCTCTGCTTCCTCAGTCTAGGATGGAATTAGTTAATCATCTTCTAGGTGCAGAGCATAGCTAATCAAATTCATTTCCCTGCCTTACAGCTGGTGGGGATTAAGCCCAATCACAGGACCACATCCAGCCCAAGGCTGGTGTCAGACAAACAATTAGGGAGCTGTAATTGGCTCCTTGAGAGTTCTCTGCTCTGGTGTACCCTCCATAATATGAAGCAAGGTTACAGCACGTAGATACATTTAAACATTACACAAAGTGACTAACAGTACTTCTGTAAAATCTTTTCTTATGTAAAATTAATTAATCTATTTTGGGAGCTTCTCCTGAAAACTTTTACTCTTAAAATGCATCCAGAATATTTACACTGATTTCGGTGCGATACTTGCATGAATGAGGATAGCTGTATGAATGTGGTAAGTGTTTGCAGGATGGGGCCTGTAGAGACCATGTGCTCAAATACTACAATGTTAGTCATGCTACAAGAGCTCAACTAGAGTAGAATGTAAATAGGATGTGTTATAGATGCAGAACTCCCATTAAGAGGGCTTAGAGGGTTCTGGTATGAGCTACAGGCAACAACCTAGCTCAACTCATAGACAATTTAAAAAAATAGAGGACTTTTTATTTTAACGGTACTAACTTCTAAAGAGTCTCACTCTTGGGTATAAAATAAAAAGGAAGTCAGAAGGGGACAATTTTAGAGTATATCCATGTTTGGTGTTTTTGTTGTTATTCTTTATTTGTTTATTCTCAGAGTATCAAATGCCACATTGTTATGGCAGTAATGCTGAAAATAATAATGTAAAATCTCATACAATTTTAAAGGCTTTCACTTGGGAAATATGCTAAAAATCATAATTATAATGAATGTAACAGCAATAAATGAATGTGTTTAGCATCAATATCATCAACAACTAAAGGCCAGATCTTCAGCTGGTGTAAATCAACACTGCTTTATTGAAGTCAGTGGAATTATTTTGATTTATGGCAGCTGAGGATCTGGGCCTCTGTCTGGACTGTTTGAAATATATTACACACTGGCATCATGTTGTACAATTTAGTATTAATGTGTGTGGTTTCCTAAGGATTTTGAAGCTTGAGAATAATAAAGTTATCCCATATGAAATGTAAACATGAAATCATAAAACAAAGGAAGTACCACTGGGACAATGTGTGTAAATGTATTTTAAAGCAGTGAATTGTGAAATATAATAGAAGACGACAACAACAGCCGTTATTGGGACTCCTTAATAATAACCTTACTTTGGCTGTTGCAGAAGGTTGGTACCTAATATAGTTTGATCATCCACAAAAATATCTAAAATAAGTTACTTACACACTACTTTAAATGCACTCTGATTTTATGTTTGCACTTTATGCTGCCAATACAATTTATCATATGCACTTCTGTTCATTTTATAACACAAAATAAAATGAGCAAATAAACCACTGCTATTGCACTTCTAGACATAGGCTTTTACTTATGCCTATTCACTTTTTGCAATCTGACTTTGAGCCTGGAAAAGAGCTATATTTTACCCCTCATCAAGACGCAAAACAGGCAGACTGCCTGCAGCTGTTGCATGTGTCACAGTATGCCATCTGGGTTGTGGTGCCAGCAGTGTGCTCATTGCTGTACAAAACGTAAGGGGAAGCAATGTACCTGCCCCATGTGGCTTACAAACAAAGTGAATAAATCATAACATTCTGCCCCCCAAAATGTTTTTTTCCACTGAAAAAAGTATTTTAGAGCACAGTTCAATGCACAAAGATTTTGTTTAGTTTTTAAAAATAAAAATGTAACACTGCTTCTTACCTTGGTGGATGGAAGTTGATAGGCTTCACAGAAAGACCATTTTAGGGATGGAAGAGGTCCAGCTAAAAAGGTGATGATCTGGGGAATCTGTGTGCTCAGCTTATGAATACTAGTTGATGTTATGAAATTGCTGTCTCATTCAGTGTCCCAGTGTATGTGGAGTCAGCCACATGCTATCAGGACTGGGTCATGTATCCCCCAGACCACGGACACTGTATGGATGATAAATCTTGATGGCTCCCATTCAAATGCGATCACCACAGCACAATGCAACGGCCACATCCTATGTGACACCAGATTTCTCCAACTTCTCTGCTAGTGCCACATCCCCAAACAGAAGAAGAAAAATCAGTTGTTAACACTGGGTCTTAAATACCACAGTGTCTGAGACACTCTGTGGGGAAGACTTAGAGATACTCACAGAAACAATGGAAGCTTGGGTGGGACAGAGGAAGAGAGCTGCATGCTTCTGTAGCATGATTAGCTGGGAGGAAATGGAGCTGGCTGCAGTGGAAAGAGAGACTCCATGATTTTGAGGAGAAGCCATGTGCAGGAGGAGAATCCTGTATTCCTTAGAAGTCTCTCACTTAAGCCCGAAGAATGCTTAAGAGCAGTGAGGAAACTGAGGCAGAGAAATGTGTACTGATGTGTGCCGGGGAGGGGAGAGTTTAATAGATTCATAGATATTAAGGTCAGAAGGGACCATTATGATCATCTAGTCTGACCTCCTGCACAATGCCAGCCACAGAATCTCACCCACCCACTCCTGCGAAAAACCCCTCACCTATGTCTGAGCTATTGAAGTCCTCAAATCGTGGTTTAAAGACATCAAGGAGCAGAGAATCCTCCAGCAAGTGACCCGTGCCCTATGCTACAGAGGAAGGCGAGAAACCTCCAGAACCTCTTCCAATCTGCCCTGGAGGAAAATTGTTTGTTTTTGTCTAGATCTGTATATTTCTTGTGCAAGGTAAACGAAGGAGTGATTCATTTTTGGGAACCTTTGCAAAGGGTATGTTTTTGCAACAGCTGGGAACTGTAATTTCCAGCATGGGTAGACATACTAACTAACATGGCCATGGCAGCCTGGGTGGCAGTTTGGGCTAGCTACCTGAGTACAGTCCCATCCAAGACCCTCAAGACCCATGACACCGGGGCCACATTACAATTTTTAGCATGCTACCTCAATCAGAATTAACATCTCTACTTCTAGCCTTGCTGGGAATTGCAAGTACCCATAGCCTGTGTGTCTGTTTACTTCCATTATTATAAGTTTCAGAGTAGCAGCCGTGTTAGTCTGTATTCACAAAAAGAAAAGGAGTACTAGTGGCACCTTAGCGTCTTTAAGGTGCCCTAGTACTCCTTTTCTTTTTCCATTATTATGTGTCCCTGATGATGTGAGCTGTAAACCCAGAGTTCCCACCAGGTTGGAGATCTGGGAAACGGTATGTTTAAGCTCATGGGGAGTCAGCTGTGGTATTGGGGACCCAGTGCAGCTGGGCCTCAGGGCCCCATTTCCATGAAGGGGTAACAGACAGAAAAACTGTGCCCAGGAGGTATGCTAGAAAGGCCAAGAAAAGGGATAGTTCTGCAGCCTACTCAGGGCATGGGAAACTTGAGAATAATGGGTCTAGCTTTTTGGGACCCAAACACAACATTTTGGTGACCATTCAGCTGGGGGAGTTCTATCATGGCTGCAATGGGGGCACTATGGAAGTAGACAAAGGAAATTGTGGGAGAAGGATTCAAAGGGAACTTTGAGGCTAAAGGAAGTGAGGAGAGGAGAATGTGATAGAAGCAGAGATGAAGACCAGAAGAAAGCTATCCATAGTCTTGAAGAGTATGAGAAGCACAGTGAGCCACAGTTCCATCAGCTCCTCAGCTACTAAAACTCTGCTGGTTTCATTCTATTAGACCTAAAAGGCGTGCCAGTGCGTCTGCCAGAGTGGCCTACGGTGCTTGGGTAACTTCTAGTTGGTCTTCTCCCTACTAATTTCTAAAGTCACTTGACAACTATGTGAAAGAATCATGATTAAAATTCACAATGTTCTGCTTCATATGATTTAGTTTTAAATGGTTTAATTGTAGCTGAAATTCAAAGCATGGTGCTACCAAGTCACAAGTATTCTGAGCAGCTACCTCCACGGCAAGAAGCAAACATGAAAGTGTGATAAAAGAGTACAAAAGCAATTTAATTTTATTTTTCAAGTGCAGTGGAAGTGTTGGATATTCAGTCACCTGGTCAAAGGAGAAAACAGTGAAATGAATTACTTATGCCATGATTCTAAGAATTAAAAGGAACATCTGGATTTAATTGAAGAAGGATATGGATGTGCTAAAACAGTAGTTAAAGTGGTCTAAATTAACATGGCCATGCTGGTGAAATTATCTTGTTGTTTTTAAAAAAAAAAATATTCCAATTTATGCTTAGTACAGAAAGTGTTTAATCCAAGGTTCAGATGCAGAACAACTGATGGGTAAGGCTATGATGATAATCCATTAATATAATCTATCTAAAACAGTAACCTGTTTGCATAAAGGGGATGGATATTTTTTAAAAAAATAACTATCTTTTTATTTAAATACATAGTGAAACTAGTAATTCTTTATATTCATTTCTTTTCAGCAACAAAAGAAATGTTTGCTTTCTTCTTTAGACATGCAAAGATGCAAATATCCCCTCCAATGAAATCAAAAGGGGTTTAAAAGCCTGTTCTAACTATTCTAATCTGACTTTTAAATGGTTAAATGTCAAATATGTTGAAGAGTGAGTATACTTTTATCTTGGTTTGCCTCAGCAGTATCCACTGACAAACAAATCAATATCGACTTTTTAGTATGAGTTATTTCAGTTTCTGAAAACATAAAGGATATGCTCCCCCCTCAATGGCTTTGAAAAGACAGTCAGTTTTGATATATTTTAACTAGACTAACTTCTGGCAGTTGCAGTTACTAACAACAAAGGCAGTCTTCCACCAAGTGGTAATTACTTTGTCTTAGATACCCTTTCATGAACTTGGACATTTTCAGTTCTGGACTATTTCCAGGCTTTTTGGTGAAGACATTATTGGTATGCGTACACAGAAATTAGCCTATGAAGAGAAATTGTAAGGTTTTTTAGTCCCATCTAGTGGTAAAGAGAGGTATATGTTTTGTGTAACTAAATTGACAACAATGATTACGATAGACATGCTAATAGAAGAAAATTTATGAAAGCTCAGTTAAACATAAAACTTTAGAAGTAAGGAGAATAAGCAACAAGAATTATGAATGGTCAGCCCCATTGTTGTTGTTGTTGTTTGCTTTTGTTTTTTTTCTCTTTGTTTACATTTCAGGAACAATAGATTTTTCACTTCTAAGCACAGGTATCTTAGAGGTATGCATTAATGGATGTTGTAACTCACGGTAATAGACTACTTTGTTTCATTGTAATTACACATCATGTTTGTTTGAAGTTCATTTTCTAGAAAATGAAAACACTCTCTGATCTCCGTGTTCACTGCTCTTTAATCATCAAAAAAAGCCGACTTCTGGACTGCAAATTGAACATATTTTACACAGATGTGCTAAAATGTATTGTTTCTCAGTTTGCTTTGCAAATGGCTGCATGATATCACTTGCAGTAAATTTTCCAACTGTCCTTTAACAACCTCTACCTCCCCTCTGTGTAATGGCTAAACTCATTTATGTTGTTTGTTTTTTGTCTGCTGAAATTAAAAGTATACACTAATAAGAATGTCCCTGGCTTAGTTATGTTAGAGCAAGAGGTGTGAAGCTTTTCTGGCCTTTCTACTAACCACATTGCTCAAAGGAAGAGAATAGCCACAGGAAGCTGAATATCATTAACTAAACAAGTACATTTGTAGAGAAGGAAATCAAGATTTGAAAATCATTAGTGAGTATTTCCATAACTAAAACAAAATGTGAGCTACACCTTACTGGCTGCAGGATTCAAAAAAACCTCTAAAAGCCAGATCATACCCCCGGCTTACACAGTTATGCAGGGCAATATGGAGATGCATGATACCTCTAATGCCCTAGCATGGACTATTCATACCATAGCTATCAGTGCCGGGGGACATGTAAAGTTGTTACATCACCTCCACACATGTAGCAAGGACAAGAATGGGAGTGCACCAACACATGGGTTTGCCCTCACCCGCAGCTTGCCATAGCTGTATTGCAGCACTTGGAGGATGTACACTGCAACAGGAAGAAACCTGGCACAGAGTATGTCCTCGTTGGAAAAAGGGGAAAGCTGGGAGGCAGATTTTGACTCTCAATGTGCTCCAGGGCAGCAAAACAATACATTGTTTATTGCTCGGGGCATATGGTAAAACCATAGTCTAGGGAAAAAAGGGTCAATTTTCTATTTCATATGCTTTATTGACTTCATAAATAAAATAATATGAGTTATGAAGTGAATCATGAGAGTTTTACAGATGTGGCCTTTGTAGCTGGCTAAGGAATCATCTGTTACATACATGTCTGTGCAGTGGTGAAAGCTGGGAAAAAACACAGGTTGAATATGTTATATGAACTAGCTCTCATTACCCGATAATCTCATAACTAAGTCAATACACATTAAAAAAGCTCTTATTCTGTTATCTTTAAGAAAAGGGTCACATCTATACTATTCTAATTGGTGTGTGTTTGGAGGAGGGTATGCTAGAGATTATTACCATTTTAATTAGACCAAATGTCATTTGCACTTTGCTAATATATCTAGATGGTGGTTGAACTCTTTTGGAGATGTACACCCAATTGTATGTGCTGGACATGTTTGAAATCTGGCCCCTGGCCCATAATGATCCATATAGTGCTTGATGGCATAGAAATTAGACTTTATTTACCAAAGTACCTAAACCATGTTTGAAAAAAATATATCAGAGATGTTTTGCTTCCTACCCTGAAACTCATTAGACTCATGCACTAGCAAACTGAATTCAGAAACATCCATTGCATTATATGGTACAAACACACCATGCTAGTCTCAGATCCAGATGCAATTATTAAAAAGCTCCTCCACATTTCTCAGTCACCTAGTCCACCTGTCTGTCAGAGCAGGATTATTCCTTGTCTTATATTAATTATTCAAAGAGTGTCCAATTCGGTATTCTACCACTTCCTTTGAAAGCTTATTCCACAGGTTGATAGACTGTACTTTAAGGAAGATTTTTCTGATATTCATCCTAATTTTTCCCTTTCTATATTTTAATCTATTCCTTGAAGGCATATTCCCTTTTATTATGCTAAATAATTCTCCTCTCTTTCCTTAGTGTTCACATTCTACAAATACCTGAAGGGTGTAATTATGCCCCCCTCCGTCATCGCTTAGCCAAGCAACAGTATACGTATTTAGTTCTTTTTATCTCCTCTCATGAATCAATCTTCCAGTCCTCTGATCATGTTTGTTGCTATTCTCTGAACTAATTCCAATTTGCCAGTATCTTGCTGGCAAAGAGATACTCAGAAATTAGCATAATAGGCCAAAGTCTGTGCTACCCCATTGTTTTCAATAGCATTGCATAAAGCATATTTCAGGCAGAAATTAGTCCAATATTTCAGGTACAATCATACTAAAGCTATCTGGGTCACTGCGATAAACTAACACCCTTTCTTGCTGACTTGATCATGTTTTTATTTTAAACTTTCGATTATGGTTTATTCAACCGGATTTTAGTCAATAGTGTTTACATCAAAGCTAAGATTAAATAATTTTGGGCCTAGCGCTGTCACTCTTACTCATGTTGCTGAGGTACATAGTAAGATATTTCACAATGGGTAAGATTTTCAGTAGTGCTTAAGCAGTTTAGGAGTAAAAAGTTTCATTACTTTTGTTATGTCTTCTGTCCTTTACAGAATAAACACAATATAATTGAGCTACATGTGCAAGGCAAGGTCCAAATGACCATGTTTACTGAATAGGCACAAACTGCCAGATTAGACAGGTTCACTGCACTGGGTGGATTCTGGCAGCTTCTAAAACAAACATGGTGAGTGACACTACAGGGCTTAGATTTCAGAGGAACAGCCGTGTTAGTCTGTATTCGCAAAAAGAAAAGGAGTAGTTGTGGCACCTTAGAGACTAACCAATTTATTTGAGCATGAGCTTTCGTGAGCCACAGCTCACTTCATCAGATGTGTACCGTGGAAACTGCAGCAGACTTTATATACACACAGAGAATATGAAACAATACCTCCTCCCACCCCACTGTCCTGCTGGTAATAGCTTATCTAAAGTGATCAGCAGGTGGGCCATTTCCAACACAAATCCAGGTTTTCTCACCCTCCACCCCCCCACACAAATTCACTCTCCTGCTGGTGCTAGCCCATCCAAAGTGACAACTCTTTACATAATCAAGTCGGGCTATTTCCTGCATAGATCCAGGTTCTCTCACTTCCCCCCCACCCCCATACACACACAAAAAAGCTCACGAAAGCTCATGCTCAAATAAATTGGTTAGTCTCTAAGGTGCCACAAGTACTCCTTTTCTTTTTGCGACTACAGGGCTTGCAAACTATTTAAAGGGATGCTACCCTATTCCTTGCAATACACCCTTCAATGGGAATTGTGCTAGGTGCTTTTGAAAAATTTACTCATTGGGAATGCTACAGTCAGGCCCACTGAGAAACATAGTCAGTGGTACACTTCAGAATATAGCAAAGCTTTTGATAAATATACTTCACTTTCTCTTCATCTACTATTTTTAAAATCAGATGTTTGACAAGATCTGCTCTGTATGAATACATGGTGCTTATCATTCCTGGTTTCTTTATCCTCCAAGGGCTAGATTTTCAAAAGTCCTCATCATTCACAATGAGAGCCAGATTTTCAAAAGAACGCATCCCCCATTTAAGCATTTAAATTCAGTGCTCATCTCTGCAGCACTCATTGAGACAAATGGGTGCTGAGAACCTTGTACAATTTGGCCACTTCATTTAGGTGTCTTAATGGGAGCTAGACCGTTTTGAATATCCAGCTATCTATTTAAGTGACTAAATAGGAGCTGTGGATTGTGGGCTTTTTGGAAAATCTAAGTCTTGATATTTAATGATTGTTTTTCCTACATTTCCCCTTCAGTATCTGCACTGGTGTTTTACTCAGGATAGTGCAGGATGGTAACTGTCAGGATCACTGTACTTTTGCTTTCTGGAAAAGATACTACATTTGCTTTTCTCCAAACCTTTGTCATCTCTGCAACTTTTTCATGACTTTTCAAAAATAATTGTCGGGGGAAGAATAAGTTTGCTTGTTAATTCCCTTTGTAACTTTACAAGGAATATTGTCCAGACCACTTGATGTATTCCCTATTGGCTGACCCTCAGTAGCCATTACTATAAGGCCTTCCTCATTTGCTAATCATATAATTTTTTCCTTTAATTTTCCTGAAGACAAATTGTAAAAAGTAGTACAGCATCTAAGCCACTTTTAATGCAGTATTAATTTCATCCCGTTCTTCATTTATGAATCAACCTACTTTTTTCCTCCATTACTTCTTTTTTGCTGATATTTCTTATGTCTCCTTACCATTTTATTGAAGATAAAGGTTTTTATTTCTTTCAAATTGAAAAAGAGTATGTGTATTCTTTTTTGTTTGCTTTTCCCTTTTCCATCTACATTACAGCTTACCCTCAGTTGTCTCTCATGAAGCAGTAGATGCCACTTGTTGTTCACTGTGTACTTATTTTTGTGGGGATAGGGCATATTTTAGGATTCCCCAATCTCCATCCTGGCTCCACACCCTCTATTAGTCACATTGGCATGCACTTTCTCCAAACTGGTAAGGAGTTGGTCCATGGTGGCTTCTCCTTTAGTTGGAGTGAATGTGGAAAAATGAGTTGTAGAGTCTGAGCTTGAAGAAAAAGTGACCCCAGTGACTAATGTTCCAAATCAGAGCTAGCATACTAAAAAGAGACGTGTAGCTTCAGCAGTGCAACCAATGGAGAAGCTAGCTGTACTGAGTATGGCCCTCTCTGAGACCCTAGGCATGTACTAGGGGATGTGATCCCATCCTTCGCTCATGCGGCTGTGCTTATACTTCTGTTTTTCGGGTGCTAGCTCAATCAGAGCTACCATGAGTATGTCTACTGGAGATAGAAATGTCACCTTCCAGCTCCAATGTAGACATAAAATGATAAAAACGTTTTGGAACCTCTTTGAATCTAGTCTCCAAGGGGAGAAAACGGACATGTCCACCAACTTGATATGAATAAGGGGAAAACGTGATCTTATATTACAGATGATAGAAATAAATCTTTTCCGTGGCTGCACTAAAATCCTGATATTCAGTTTACCCCATCCCAAAAATAAATAAAAAATCAATTCAGAGTGTCATTAACAGTTGGACATCAGTCAAAAATCACATAGGATAATCCTGTAGATGTCATGGAGTAATATACTAGAGTCATTACCAAGGACAATAAAGTCACCCTGAACAAGAAATCTTGGTGATTCCAGTGGCAGATCTGTCAAGAGCTTATTAAGTTAATGTAAAGATTATGGCAAGCAAAGGTCTAGTGTACACTACGTGAATCCTCATCTTCCCTTTATCCTGGGACATGCATCTTTGGGATTAGGTATGGAATGAACTTGAAGGCAGATTCCAAAGACTCAGCCAACTCCTTTCCCGGAATGTTTTTTTTTCTCATGTTGAGCTGAGTAACTGTATTGTTAAAGCTGAATTGAGATAAGAAGAGCTCAGTACTCTGGCAATCTTGCCCATTAATAAATGAACACTTTGTCCACTAATAAATAATGGATGTTGGCAAGTTTATTAGCAGATGACTATTCATTAAGTAACGTGAGTGGAAGAACTTTGGCACTGCTTGCCATTATCTCAGACCCTTGAGATAAGGCCTTAAACAGTAACAGTCAGACAGATGATAAATGTTGATCTCTGCCTCATAAATTCCCTTTTTATTACTTATTCTCCCCATATTTGTATCAGCTGGGACCTGAGAGTTCCCCGCCCCTCGTATGGACTATGTCCACTCCATAATTTGGTTCTCATCCTCATTCCTCCCAGAGATCTGTAGTGCTGATCCAACCCCTCAGCCACCATTGGTAGTGGGTCATTGAAAAGACACAGATGATGAAGTTGAGAAACTAAGTATAAGCCACAAAGCAAGTCCACATCCTCCCATATCCTCTCTCAATCAAAAGCCAGCCACAGTTGCAGTCCCTCTACCCTCTTCAGTGCAGGAGCCACTGTTTGCTTGTATCCACTGGCTGTTAGTGGTTGACAAGGTGGCAGGACATGATTGGCCATGAAGAGATCATATGCTTCATCCTCCTTCAGGATGGCACAGCAAGGCACATCAGTCCTGAAAGCCAGAGTGCTCTGGGAGGCACTGTACCTCACAGAAGCACATTCGTTCCTGGAGCGCTTCCTCAGATTGTGTCGGCATGACCCTGGGTATGATTATGCAGTGTGATCCTCACATGGACGTTGCTTTATATCACTTATTAGACTTATTAGAAACCCTTGCGCATGAGGCACTTACTAATTGAGGCAGTACTCTTTAGGAGTAGTTTCCATTAAAATTGATGATGATAGCACTTTACTAGATATATCCTTATTACCTAGGATTTTTAAAATAGTTTTGGCTGAAATTAAAATAACTTTATATGTACTGTGACGGGGCATGCCAGATAGCTATAGAAAAGTAGTGGGAGATAGATATATCAGCTCCAGGCTAAACAAATCCATGGTACCAGAATAAGAGAAATGGCAGCTGCTCCAGGTCAATTAAGACACCTGGGGCCAATTAAGAACTTTCCAGAAGGTAGGGAGAATGCTAGGTTGATTGGGACACCTGAAGCCAATCAGTGACTAGCTCAAAGTAGTTAAAAGCCTCCCAGTTAGTCAGGTGGAGGTGGATGTCAGCAGCTGTAGGAGGAAGTTGTGCTGCTGGAGAGACTGAGTAGTACACACCATATCAGACACAAGGAAGGAGGCCCTGAGGTAAGGGTGAAGTGGAGCTTGAGGAAGTGGGGGCTCCTGTGGGGGAAGTAGCCCAGGGAATTGTATGTGTCCTGTTTCTAAAGGCTCAGCTACCAGAGCTGATACTATTAGGGTCCCTGGGCTGGAGCCTGAGTAGAGGGTGGGCCTGCCCCCCCCTCCCCTTTGCCCCCTGATTAATCACTGAGACTGGGAGACAACAGAGACTGTACAAGGAAGGATAACTTCTCCTTACCTCCCTCGCTGGCTTATGATGAAAATGGCTTAGTAGCCTGTGACCCTTGTCTCTAGAGAGAAGGGTTACATGGGGGATCACAGTGAGGCTCTGAGGCTAGCAAAATCCGCCAGGATACGCAGGACCCACAGAGGCAAGGACAGAGCTTTGTCACAGTACACACACAAGAAAAAAAGCAACAACACAATAGCACTAACAGATGATGGACATAAATCTACTTGATGATACTCTGCACTATCCTTTAGTCCTCTCATGACAACTATGAGAATGAAGGAATAGAAGGAAAGGAGAAATATATAAATGAGAGAATGATCATGAAAGTAGAACAGACATCTGAGAATTTGTCCTAATGTAATTAGTGTGTTAGTTTTTTCCTTCATTTGGAATTGTTTTACTTTCCAAGAAATCTTCACAGATATTTTGAAACTGTATTTCTAATTACTTTTGTTTATATACTTTCCACATTACAAAAGGAATAGGAAAGGAAAGTGATTTAGATGCTTTGAGAGAATATTTTTTACACACAATCCTTTGCCTGGACCAATGAAGTTACTTAAAATATTAAAGTTTTCTTTTCTAATATCATCTGTGCACTGGAAGTTTGATTATTTAGAAGCATCTATTTTTAGTAATACTCTGATATTTGGGGATCTAAAGAACCCTGAGCTCATATAATTTCATCCACATTTCTATACAGTGATTGTATCCTTTGTGTTGTTTACAGAAACTAATTTCAGAATATTATGAAATTGCTATTCTCCTCCAAATTACAAATTTATTGTATTGCAGAACTGACAGATCTGCAATAGAAAGTCTTATACATACACAGCAAGGTTTGAGGAATAAGTGACATAGTGACCTTGAGCTACTTATTTCAAAGCAGGCAATATTGACCCTGTGACAGTGTCATATTGTAATAACTTTACTACCTTCATAGCAAATAATATAGTGAAATCCATTTTTGTGGAAAGAAAGGTGTAAGGGAGAGATAGTCATTCACTCATCTGTTGTTGCTATGGTTTGTTCAAAGCCATTTTAGAGGACAGCTCTTCAATCTATCAGAGGTTACAGTAGTTTAACTAGAATATGTTACTTGAGGAATCACTCAAGTGTTTTAGACCTTTATTTATGAATAATGGTTAGCTGTGCAACAATTTGTTTCACTGGTGCATATTCCTTTCTAAACACTGACAAATTCATGTAAGTAGACTTCAAATATCCGATCTTATATCAAAGTGCCAGCCACAAAAATTTTAAATCATTCTGAAGAAATACAAGTATAAATGCATCTTCACCCCAATTCTATGTCTCATTCACCATGGTTATTGAATAGCTCTTTAAAGGGTGTAATTTATTATTTGTTTTGTGGTAGCACTTAAGGACCCAAATAAAGAATCAGGCATTATTTGGGCCAGGAGCTGTACATACAATCAGTGGTAATAAAGTCCCTACCCCTAAGATGTCTGAAGTCTGAAGGATCTGTGCATGAGCTGCTGCTTTACTGTCCCTTAGTTTATGGTACACTAAGAGAAGTAGGAAGGATTTAATCGACAACATGGGAGCCACCGGGAAAGAAACAAGGATATTTTCAAAAGTGCCTTTTGTTTTCACAGAAAAGATAAAGTTAGCTTCAGTTTCTTCAGTGGAATTCTCAGGATTTATATCCTTTAACATGGAATTTGACAATGACATTTATGCAGTCACTTTTCAGTCAAAAACTACAATTTCAAGCAACTCCCTTTCATGGTGAAGGTTTTTTAAGTTTGTTTCAATGAGATATTTTAAATCTCACTCATCTGGGAAATTTCCAGTCTCATTGGCTTTATGCTGTGTTATGTAGAATGACTTTCCACGGTATTTGTGTGCTACCCATTGACAAACACTTTTGAAAATCTGACCCCAGGAAAATCAGAACACATTATTTTGTTAAGTTTCCTAAAGCAAGGAGCTGCAAGATCTACTGTATGGAATATGAGAGAAAACTCTATTCCTTTCTGTAACCATTCTCTTATGAACTGGTGGTGCTAATAGCTAAAGCCTTGTGAATAATGTTTTTATTATTATTAATTATTATTAATTATTATTATTATTTTATTAGCGGATGACTGTAAAAATATAACAACATATATTTTAGGTCAAACAAAAAAACTTTTTTAAAAAAATTCTCCAAATCAAATTGAAAAAAAGTTTTGTTTTGATTTTAACTTATTAAATGTATGATTGCTTTTTAAATAAAATTAAAATGAATTTTAAATGCAGTCATAGAATCATAGAATATCAGGGTTGGAAGGGACCTCAGGAGGTCATCTAGTCCAACCCCCTGCTCAAAGCAGGACCAATCCCCAATTAAATCATCCCAGCCAGGGCTTTGTCAAGCCTCACCTTAAAAACTTCTAAGGAAGGAGATTCTACCACCTCCCTAGGTAACACATTCCAGTGTTTCTCCACCCTCCTAGAGAAATTTTTTTTCCTAATATCCAACCTAAACCTCCCCCACTGCAACTTGAGACCATTACTCCTTGTCCTGTCCTCTTCTACCACTGAGAATAGTCTAGAACCATCCTCTCTGGAACCACCTCTCAGGTAGTTGAAAGCAGCTATCAAATCCCCCCCTCATTCTTCTCTTCTGCAGACCAAACAATCCCAGTTCCCTCAGCCTCTCCTCATAAGTCATGTGTTCCAGACCCCTAATCATCTTTGTTGCCCTTCGCTGGACTCTCTCCAATTTTTCCACATCCTTCTTGTAGTGTGGGGCCCAAAACTGGACACAGTACTCCAGATGAGGCCTCACCAATGTCGAATAGAGGGGGACGATCACATCCCTCGATCTGCTCACTATGCCCCTACTTATACATCCCAAAATGCCATTGGCCTTCTTGGCAACAAGGGCACAAAGTCATTTTGAACCAAGAATATAAAAATGTTTCATATTGACTATTTCAAAAAAGTAACATTATGATTCTTTCAGAATTCTTTGTGCTTCAGCCAAAACAATTTGATTAAAGACATGAATTTGCAGGATGTTTTGGTATTGCCAAGTCTGCCTTTTTTGTTGAAAAAAGTTTCAGATGAAAAATTTTGCCCAGCTCTAGTAATAACAATGGGCCTCTTCTGCCAGCAATATGATCTGTGCATAGTGGATTTGGAAGATAAAACAGAGAGATATGGAGGAAAATAAGAACAAGAAGAACAGAAACTGTGCCAGAGAAAGAGAGGGGGAAATCAAGATCAAAGAAGAGAGACCTAGAAGTAAAGAAAGTACTCAGTATTTCAGGGCTAGGGAACTAGTATTATAAAGAGAAGGATCAATAATGTAGCAGGAGTGTAACTAGTACTTATGTGGGAGGGTAGGGGGAACACCTCTAACCTGTGTATGAGAGCAGAAGATGATCATAACCTATTTGGCAAGGAACATGGAAGGCTTTGGAATTAGGAAAATGATTTAGAAAAAAAGAAAAGTATCTCACAACACAAGAGAAGAGAGTTGTTGAGAGTTGAGGCAACAATGAGGAGAGAGACTGATATGTGAATATTGGGTTAAAATATGGTTGGCCATTGTGCGGGCTCACAGGGTATGTATGTACAAGAAGTCTTCCAATGCCTTTTTGTGGCATGTGAAAGAGCTACTCATAATCATATTCCCTATGAGCAGTGATCAGTACCTCTTTCATCCATTGAGCAAATGGTCCAGATGTAGGTAGGGACGGGTAGCAAGGAATCAGGGTTGTGGGACATTCTCATCCTCCTCACTGATCTGTGATTGAGGACAGGTACACTGGGGGGAGTAATATATGCCAACCCAAAGAGCAGTGCCAATTATTCACTCTGTGTGTATACAGAGCAGTCCTGGGAGAGATTGTGCCTCCCCGAAGACTGTTGCAGTTCCACAACTCATCCACAAGTCTTTGTGAATATTACACAACTAACCTATAATGAACCTGGCAAGGGAGAATGGGAAGTAAGGAAGGGAAATGCGGATTTGCCTATGAGAAGGCAAATAGAATCCACCTGCCTGACCAAATTAAGGAATACCACCACAGTGAGGTAACCTCCAGCCAAATGTGGTATTAGGAAAATGTTTATTTTAATGTAAGAGTTTTTATTTCATCATTAAACTGTCACGAGAAATACCATTTCTAAACACTGCTTCCCAAATACACAATCTTTTGGGAATGTTCTAAGGTTATTTCAAACTCTCCTGTTCTGCCCTCTCATTTTTGTTGGAAGTAGACATACACAAGTTTGCATAATTTTCTGTCTTTTCTTCTTTTCTCCCGACATCAAATTCTACTAAGAAGAGTGTATGTATCTAACATAGAAAGCAAACAATCACATAACATAATTGTGCTTAAATATATCTAATTATGTTCTTATGGCTGATCTTCAGAATGGGACCATTTCACTGTGCATAAGGTACTTATTTTTAGTCAGAGAAACAAGTCATGAGGCTGTATTGTGATTGTGTGAACATTTAACTTCTCTTTAGTGATGTCTGTTTCTTCTGTTTTCTTTTGAAGCCTGCACTCTCCATGACATAACTTTCTCGTGTGACAAAGCAGGTAATGTTGAGTTCAAGACCTATTGATTCAAGTAGCTCTATTTCAATTTTTCCTTTCAGCTACACCTCCATTGTGACATGAACAGGTTAGAATTTCATGAAGCCAGAGAAGGTTAAAATTTCAAGAAGGCAGGTTTTTTGGTTCTTTGTTTTAAAAGCAGTGAAGATTGCTTTTGTGCTTATGGTGAAATGAAAATGAAAAAAGACTCCCCGCCCCGCAATCAATTTCTAAACCAGAAAATAATGCTGACATTGATGAGAGTTTGGTTCAAGGCCTAAGGTGTCAAATTCCTCCTTAGGTGTCAAATTCCTTCTGTGTAGGGGAGCAAATTCCATTTTCAATTGTGATCTATGGACTGGTGTATAAATTTAAATTTATGACTGCATACTACCAAAGGGACCCCCGCTGCTGTCAACAGGAAGCTTGCAGAAAGCTCAGGGTAAACTATGGCATTAATGGAATACCAATTGTTATTGTTATTTATCCATTGCCTCACTGTTGCATTCATTATCACACATTGGAAAAATATTCTCATTTTTGGACCACTGCTATTTCTGTCCTTTGTTTCTCTGTCTTATCCATCTCCCTTTCTGTTTCTCTTCCCTCTCTATGGCATGGTTTACACAGAGTTGTACCGATTTAACTAAATATGTGATTTTATCGCTATTTAGTTAAACACATGCAACTTTATGTAAGGACACTATCCTATTAAGCCTGCCTTCTAGCAGTTCAGCATGTGTTATTAATATACAGGTACAAGCTAAAACAATATAACCAGTTTTAATCAATATAAGAGTGTCCACACATGAGATTGCACTGAGTTAATTAATTCAATGTATGTTTAATCTGTGCCACTTTTATGTGTAGACGAGACTTGTATCTTTCCTCCCTCTGCATTCCTTCTATTCAGCAACATCCATTTTCCCTCATGACCCATGGGCTTTTCTTTAACATTGTTCCTGCTAGGTTTCTTCTTCCCCTATTTAGGTAGGTGGGGAATGGACAGACAGGACCCTCCCTCCCCACCACAAACACCAGCAAGTACAGCTAAAACAGCATCCAGGGATTAGTATTTTACACCTAGTAAAGGGCTGGGACAAAGTATTTCTGCCTGGAGCAAGATGGGAACCAGGAAGGGAATCATGATTGTCCCATGACCCCGATGGTTAGCTTTTAGGACGCTGTACTCATTCTATTTGTTTATTGAGGCTGGTGGGTAAGGTAGATGATAGGGAAGCATGCTCTTTTCTTTAAGAACTGTCTAGGCAAAGGTTGGGGGATGCTATCTGGAAGTTTATGCTTTTTGCTTTCCAGCACAATGAGGGTCATAAATGTGGCAATCCTCCTTTGATGCCACCAATTGTCAGCAGCGTAGGTTAATTTATTCATTGTATTTTAACTGTATTTCATTGTGAACATGTCCAGAAGCTATGTGCTGGAGGTAAGTTTCTATGATTAAAACATTAAATAAAAAAACAAATAAAAGAAAGTTATAAACATTCTTAAATTTAGAATAAGATGTGCTGCTGTATTACAGCCTTGATAAGTTATAAGTGACACACCTTTTTTAACACAAGGAACCAAATGCAGTAGAGTAAGGTGATTTTATTGGTGTTACACCAAGGATTAATTTAGCTCACAGAAAGCATTTTGTCCTTGTACTGAGAACAATAAAAATGTTTGCACAACAGAAAAAGGAATAGATGGAAAAAGATAACATACATACTTGATGATGATGGAATGAATGTTTGTGCTTAATACACTGGAGAAATTATCCGGTAACAGTTCACCCAAGTGAAAATATTACCCCATTTTGCTACCAAGGTCAATGTCAGCTTAGGTTATTGACTGTGTAAATGCTGAAAATAAAAGTTAGGACCATGCCAAGCTAGTCTGACTTGTGCATTCAACTTCTCAAGGCTTTTCAGATATACTTAGGCATTTGCATTCTTTCTCATTTATGCCACTGCCATCTTATTTGTCCTTGTTCTCCGCAACCTTTTCAGCTTGTACCTCCTAAATGTTAAAGAATGAGTGTCCCTACTACATAGAGGAAATATATATTCAAGAATAAATTATGCTATGTATGCAAGAAACCTGTATTACAACTGAATTAACAAATCTCTTAAATCCAGAAACAGCCTTAGCATTTTTGAATGGGTATATGAAGCAATTTTTCAAGCTACCCGATGAAATGTCACCAGTTCCTTCCTACCGCCATTCTCCTATTATGAGAAGGGCTGGTTTTTAGTATTATGGGGAGATTTTTATAAGCACAATTGAACTGGTTTATTTCATATTTTAAAAGGTCATTTTTGAGCCATCCCAAACTCCTGCTGCAAGAGAATTGGAGCCCAGCCTACTTCTCCTGCAGCGGTTTGAGTTAAATGGGACTACTCACCAAGTAAGAGTTTACTCAGTGTGAGCAAGGTTGGCAGAATCAGACCTTACGTGATTTAATCAAGATCATAAAGGGAGTCAATATCAGAACCAGGATCAGAAGGAAGAATCCCAGTTTCTCAGTCCCACGTGTAACTCACCAGACGAGGTTCCCTCTCACATTAAGTAAAACTTGTTTGTTTTACTGTTTCCTCCCCTTCTACTTTTTCACTTCCATTTCATGGTTTATTTCGTTCCCCTGTTAAATAGGATTGTAAGCCACTATGAATGTGCCTAGCACAATGGGACTGATCCATGCCTGGGCACCAAAGATAACACTGTACACTTAAGAAAATATTAAGAATATTCCTTGTGGACAAAAGCTACAGTAACTGCTTAGCAGAGGCACCAATTCAGCTGGGAGGAAGCTTGCAACAGCCCTACACCATCAGCAGCAACCTAGGCTGCACTTGCATATTATTATGGGGGTTCTATGACCATGGGTTGCTATAACTATGCTGGTTAATAGCCATTAAGAGTAAGCTTTAGGACAAATAGTAGTAAGAAAAATTCAATGAGTATTCATTTGGATTCTCAAGGTTTTAGAAAGTAATACAAAAATTGCTTTTGTTTGTTTTAAATAAAAGCTGAGGTAGTATCTTATATGTATAGCTCCTCCAGATCATGGACGACCAGATTCAGCAATGACTTAAATGTTCAATCAAATTATATACTAATAAGTATGTGTAAGTCTTATGGTTGTGGCACAGTGAGGTTGTAGCATGAAAAGCAACCAATAGATGGTTGCAAAACAAGGCTGGGCTTGATTCTTCACTGTGCCCCAGCCAGTCACAGCCCCCTGATTCTCAGCTGCCCATTTCTGGAGCAACTTAAAGCTGCAGGGGACAGTTTAAATTATGCCACTGGTGTTAGGTCCCTCAGGTCGGCGGGTAGTGATCGATCTATCGGTAGACGCGATAAATCAATCCCTGATCACTCTGCCGTCGGCTCCTGAACTCCACCGTGGCGAGAGGTGGAAGTGGAGTTGACGGGAGAGCGGCGGCTGTCGATCCCGCGCTGCGAGGATGCGAAGTAAGTGATTCTAAGTCGATCTAATATATGTCGACTTCAGCTACGCTATTCTCGTAGCTGAAGTTGCGTATCTTAGATCGACCCCCTCCGGCCCCCCTCCAGGGTAGACCAGGCCTTAGAAACTTTACACCAGTGGCAAATCAGGTACAATGGAGTTGTGCTTTGCCATACTTCCTCTCCTCACCTCCCTTTCCATGTCCTTTTCCTTTATACTGGGGGCATGGGTTTATAGCACGGGAGGCTTATGGCATCTAAAGCGTCATCCTGGTGCAGATTCCCCCTAAACAGGAGGAACTTTCCCCATGGCCATCTCTAGCTACTTTAGGTTCACTTTGTGAAGTTGGAAGGCTGGAGAATCTGGCCCTAACTATTATAGTCGCACCCGATGCAAAAATTTGGCAGCCTCTCTCATGTTGCATGAACTGCAGCACTTCCTCTTTGTGGCTTCGCCCTCCAACCAGTTCATTATAGTTTCCCCGCTTCGGGGTATCAAAGTCTCTGTAAGCAAACCACCTCAGGCAATTTCCAAAGTTCACTGCCCTGTCCTTTGCACACCCCCTGTGGCTGTTAGTGGAACCCAGGCCCATCCTCTACACTGGATTCCAATCTAGAGACCCTACAATCAGCAGGTCCATGTGGCATCACCTTTGCTGCCATTTTCCTTAGGCTTCTATTTACTCCTTTTTCTCAACCCTGAGAATGACCACTGACTCTCTCTCTCTCCCTGCAGTCCCTTTCTGCTGTTCACTCTTGGCTTTATAAAAGCCCCTCCTCTTCCTGCCCAGATAGGTTGAATATACTGGCTTAACTGAACCGGAAGCCTACACCTCACCTCAGCCCATCCTGAAAAGAAGCTCCTTCATAGCCATTTTAATTCCTTCAGTGGTCGTGTGGGGTAAACACCCCATCACACATGGTTTAACCCAAATGAGTTGTGAGGGCAATTGGACTGTATGCGTCAGGTCCTGATTGCAGTTTGCCTAGTTTTCTTACTGGAACAATAACCATATGCTTCTAGTCCATTGGCAAACTCATCTTTCCATCACATGCTATTGTACGATTTTATTACCATCCGCAGAATTCTTTCAGCTAGGTCTTAAAGCATTTCAAAGCTTATATGATCCTTTCCTGGAGCAGAATTTTTGCGGTTTATTATAGTTTTGAGAAGTCCCCTCATTCCAAAGTTTTCATTTAAAATAGATATTGAAGAGGTGGAAGGATGATGTGGAAACTCACAATTTTATTCAATGAATTGTCTTTTCCTCTCAT
Organism: Caretta caretta; assembly: GCF_965140235.1. Classification (NCBI taxonomy): domain Eukaryota; kingdom Metazoa; phylum Chordata; order Testudines; family Cheloniidae; genus Caretta; species Caretta caretta. The sequence continues at coordinate 71,360,925 of NC_134206.1, read as the reverse complement.
GAATCTCTGCACTCGGTTGTCCTCATTACTCACTCTTTGGAACATTTCTGCCAGGGTTTTTGCTTTTTTTACATTGGAGCATCTTACTCCATGGCTTTTGACAACGAAGCTGAGTATTGTATTGTTTTTATTTCATATACCATTCATTTTCCCACCATTCACTTTTCTTTGATATATTGGTATCTTTATTAATTTTTTCCACAGTATTTTCTCCAGTTTTCTCTTTTTGCCCTTTTAAATAGTGTTTTATAGTTCTTTTGCTTTACTTCTTTTATAATTCATTGAGTCCTCATTTTTCATTGTATATTTTGCTTTCTTATATGCATTATTCCTATCTGAAATAGCCATTTCACAATCCTTGGCATATCATGGTACATATTTTCTATCTTTAGGATAAGACGGAATACTAGATATAGCTAGGTTTGCTGCCTTTAATATTTCCTTTGTGATAATACTACTGGAATACTCATTGTCCTCACTAATACATTGTTCATTTATATATTCAACACGTTTCTAAAGAGTTACCAATTAGATGTTTTTAGATTCCAAGTAGGGAGACCATCATTATCTTCAATATTATCCTTTCCCTTGACATATAATGAGAGTTGGGAAGTAGTCAATACCCATTCCCTCCTCTTTATAGATTTCCCAGCAATATTTTCTTGCTATGTGGCTTGTTGCAATCCTCAGGCCTAAACAGGAGAAATTTCTATCAGCTGCATTAAACATAGGTAGGTGGTTCCCCAGTCAAATTTCTAAGTTATTTTCATCAATAAATTGCTCCAGACATTTTCCATTATCATTTTTCCTACTTTCTCACAACCTGTTCTGGCTGTTTAGACCACCACATATAACATACAGATTGGTGGCATCTGCAATTATCTATTTCAGTTATTTGGTCTTTCATATTCTGCATGGAGTGCCCAGGTTATATATTCTTAGTGACGTGGAATTATTTTGCATCAAAATCTCAATAGCCTGATACACAATATTAAGCCTTTTCACCTTTACTTTAAAATAATTTAGGTTCTCCTTAATGAAGGTACATACACCCCAACCCTTCCTACATCTCTATCCTAGATATACACCATATCCAACAATTCTATCATTTAGGTTCCCTGTTGGCCTTGTGTAACAAGGCCCCCTTGGTCCTGCTTCTGTCTACAAACCATCCAGAGACCCTTGTGCTGCACCCTGTGTAGTTTATTTATAACTGAGTCCACCACCTTCACAGAATACCTAGCGCCTTTACAAGCAGGGAGAGAGCAATCTCTCTCTCCCTCTCACTGCCTGCTTTCCCCCTTCTCAGTTCCTTCCTGTGCCTATTTGTGGGCTCTGGCCAATGGCTTAATTAGCATTTCTGCCCTGCCCCACCCACAAATTAGGCACAGGTCTGCCTCATCACCTCCAATCTGCCATGCCTGATTGGAGCTGCTGAGAACAGAGTGCTGACTCAGGATTTCCTACCGAGCACTCTGTCACACCAGGTTTCTTGAATGAATATAACATCAGGTTTAGTTTTCATATGAACAATATTTTTCTTTACTTCCTGCTCACGTGCTAACAGGCGGTACACACTCCAACTAAAAACCATCACCACCAGCAACATTTCCTTTGCTTAGGAAAGCATGGAGTCATTCTATGGAATGGTTGCTAACACATAAATACTTTTCAACTGCTTTAACTATAATTTTCATTTTCTGTTTTTTCCCCATCTGAGATGAGCAATTTATTGCTTCAGTCATAAACCCTTTGAACCTTTCTGTCTTTGTAGACATTATGTCATCTTGGTTATCCCCATCATAACATACCTTTCCACTATTTGGTTGCTTTGTTATTTTTTTCCCTTTACTGAGCTTCCTTTCTTCCTCCCTTTTTTCCTTTGATATCTCCTAACAGCTTCCACATACAGTATGTTATTAGTGATCTTAGTTTTTTTGTATTTCCCTAGCTTGCTTTGCCATAGTATGTTCCCTGAACGCTGAACTATGTTTTTGTCCATAGCGGCTACTGTCCCTTCACACAATTTTTCGTATGAATGTTCTTCTCCACACTTACTGAACCTCATTTTACCTTTACAATTATTTCCCACACGTTCAAACCTTTGGCACCTGTAGCATCTCCAAGGGAGAGAGATGTACGGAATAATCCAGAAAATCTGCTACCCTACTATCAGTCTTCCTAGCAGAGACCCTCCTTTATGTGTGGCTAAGATGGTTGTTGAGCAGCTTCCTTCTAATCTATGCTTCCTTTCTTTATAGTCACCACCCACCTCCTTCCCCAGATGGCTTCATATTTAATTAGCCCTGGCTGAGGTGAAGCCAGGTAGCATAACTGGCCTTTTTAGCTGTAGCTAATACTTTTAGGACCACTGTGTGGTATCACACCTATTTACAACATTACGCTTATATTGACTAGCCAATAGGTAACCTATGGCAGCATTTACATCACCTCTGTATTTAGCTCAATGCCTCTGCATTTCTGAATACTGCTAATAGGTATCAGTAATTAAAATGATCATAATAATGTAGCTGTGTTTTCCAGGTAAATATCTCTCTGTAACAGAACAAGTGAAGTCTTTCTGCAGTATGTAACTAGATGTTGTACAACTGAACTACAATACCACAATGCCACTGGTGGCAGTAAGGAAAGGTTGACTCGGAGTATGTCTACACTGCAATTAGAAACCAGCGACTGGCCCGAGCCAGCTGACTCAGGATCATGGGACTCAGGCTAAGGGGCTGTTTAATTGCAGTGTGGACATTTGGACTCAGACTGGAGCCCAGGGTCTAGAACCTGAAAGGCAGGAGGGTTCCACAGTTCGGGCTGCAGCCTGACCAGAATGTCTGTACCACAATTAAACAGCTCTTTAGCCCCATTCCACGTCAGCTGGCATGGGCTAGCTTTGGATGTGTAATTGCAGTGTAGACACTCAAAGGCCACAGGAAGGAGGAAATAAATATTTTTCTTCCAGACTAAACAGAACTGGAAGGACTAAACACCTTAAGCTGTGTTACCGTGGGCCAGATGTTTGGGCCTGTTGCCATTTCTCTGTGCTGTTTCAGCAATACCAGGGGCAGAAAGCCAGCACAGGTTGTAATGTTTATAACATAAACATGGCCAGGAGGACATGGGAATAGCCAGATGCCATTGTTATTCAGTGACATCCAGTTGCTGTACCAGCCACAAAGCCAGCTGATAGCTGTTGTAAATTACAACAGGATTTGGCAGGGTGTAGAACCTGACTCAGAGACAGGGAGCTGCAAAAGTCTTCCTGTAGCTTTGCCCGGCTGAGGATTAAACCCTGTGTCTCCTTCTTTCTAGTCTTTAGCAGATTAGAAAGGTACAACAGACAATAGTGCAACCATTTTTGAAGCAGGAATTGCTAACTTGTGGTCATTTTAATGACCATGTCTTTACATTGCATTAGTTAAAAGCAGAAAGCATAAGAGGAGAAGCAGGTCTTTTTTCACAGCGAAGCATGTTGTCTCAGAGCACTGCAGCAGGAATTCATTTGGAAAAGTCCACTATCACAGAAATACCCCTTGCTATTCAGATACTATGGCAATGGGCAACAATATAAGGACCTTGGTAGTCCTCCATTATAATAGGTGGATTTTCATGCAGAAGAAAATCCCCTAATTAAATTCTTCCTAAAGCAAAACTGTTTTTGCATTAACCAGTATATAGTTGATGGGGGTTTCACAATTCCACTGAATGGAAGAAGTAGTTGATCATTCCCTAAACCAGTGGTGGGCAACCTGCGGCCCGCGGGCCACATGCGGCCCATCAGGATAATCTGATTGCAGGCCGCGAGACATTTTGCAGATGTTGACCGCCTGCAAACACAGCCCTCTGCAGCTCCCATTGGCTGCGGTTCGCTGCTCCTGGCCAATGGGAGCTGTGGGAAGTGGCAGCCAGAATATTTAGTTAGTTAGTCTATCTTGCCCTATCTAAGAGATCCTGTCTCAACAGTGAAATCAATTTAGCAGGTGTAGGTGTGACTGTCCATTTTAGTTTGTGATCCTAATGAAGGAAGATCACCCAGTGTGGTAAACTTCACTTAGCTCGTCTTAAGGAAGCATAGAAGCCAAACTGGCTTATTTATCCCAGGACCTCAATGCTACTCAATACTTTCTCCTTAAATCTCAAAGTCGTTATTATAGCTAATACTCCCCCCTTCTTATTCCTCCATTCATAGAGCATGTGAGTTTTAACAACTGACTTCATAACAGAGGCAGTTACTGAACAATGTTTACAGCTTCACAATAGAAGCTACAAATAACACTTATTTAAGCAAGGAAACACTATATTGATGAGATTGCAGCTTGGGGTTTAGTTCTGAGGAACTATTAATGGAGCCATTTCCCCCCCAAAATATGCACACATTCCCATGCTTCCCTAGTGGAATAAGAAGGAAGACACTCTTTCTCTCTCTATTAGTATAAAATAGACAACAGAGGAAAAGGGGAAAATAAGACACTTACAGTTAAAAAGGAGTTTGAACATCTTCTACTTCGTGGTCTTCTCTTGTGATCTTTGGTTCCCACTACTGCAGTTATTGGAACCAGGTGATGGAGTAGCTTTTTCAGAGTGTTAGATGCTGGCCAACATCTCTCAGCAATAGCAGACTGTTCAGGCTGGTGTAGCCATTGACTGAAGGCTTTTCCTGCTCTTCTTGTGGATGACCTGCCCAAGGGAATTAAGAGAGTTACATGTCTCATATCTTGCAGGTGGACCAAGAAAGCACAATACACTTTTGCCTTGTCTTCATTTTCTAAGGGACAGCTCCCACGTACTATCCTTTAGGCACCATTTTCATAGCTTTGGGACGAAATAAGTGATCTGCTTGATCTGATTACAGTCAATGAGGTCCAATCTTGTCACAGGCCTGAGGCCACTTGTGGAAGATCTCACTCAGGATGAGCAATGTCTAGAAAGATTGGCTGAGGCAACCGTAAGGTGTCTGTTTTATCAACAAGGCAGAAATATGACTTGCTTGGGGCCAACTCACAGGAACCTGCTACCAGCCTTCCATTCTGCAATAAATTGACATAGGGCCCTCTCTTGCCTCCAACACTCATACTAGACTCAAGCTGTTTTCTTAAAAATAGCTAATGACCTAGTCACACTCATGCTCTCTTGTACATCCTCTTACATTCTCTTACTAGCCCATGACAGTTGCCACATCCATTCATCAAGCAAGAAAATTAGGGAAATAGCCCTGGTGCTTCAACTATATACAGATGTGTGACTGGCTCCAGCAACTTTTGACATAGAAACAAAGGGCTGTTTTTACATCTTATCAATATAAATTCCAGTTACTATAGAACAAAGTTTATACTAGGTCCATTTCACATTGGGGTTATTCACACAAGCAATCCCATTGAAGTCAATGGAACTGTTTGTGTGAGTAAGGATTGCTTATGTGCCTAAGAATTGTAGAACTGACATTGAACAGTAGCAAGTTTACTTAAGTCCTGACTAATCATTCCTAGTTCATCCAAAACTCCTGAAGAATTACTGAACTGTTGAAAGAAAAGGAGGACTTGTGGCACCTTAGAGACTAACAAACTTATTTGAGCGTAAGCATCCGATGAAGTGAGCTGTAGCGCACGGAAGCTTATCCTCAGATAAATTTGTTAGTCTCTAAGGTGCCACAAGTCCTCCTTTTCTTTTTGCGGATACAGACTAACACGGCTGCTACTCTGAACTGTTGAAGTTATTGAGAGATTGGGTGCACAAGGGATGCAACATCAGGACCGTGGAAACATACCCTGCCATGTTCCAAATCAGATTGAACCCTATGGGAATTTTGATACATGGTGATTATGGTTATACTGCCAACGTGGGCCCCAGTCAGCAAAGTACATATGTAGCTCCATGCAGATTCAGTGAGCCACTTCATGTTGATGTCAATGCTGTTTATGTGCTTAAGCATGTGTGTTAGAATTGAGGTCTTGATGAAAAGATCTGTATGCAGTTCCCATCAGGATAAATTCCATCGGAGTGGCAAAATAACTGTTACACACTGCATGTACTTGCCAGGTGCTCATAACTATATCAGTCAAAAAATTCAGCAAAAGAGAGATTTGTTCAACCTTTTAAAGGAGAATAATTACATTTCAAAAGCAAAGATGGCTTCAAGAGTGAGTATATTTTGCCATAAATCGATTTGCTGAAAATATGATGAAAATGGAAAATGAAGTAGACGTTTGTCAAACAAGCACTTTATCTATTTAATTTTGCATGCATTTTATCTGTCCTTTTCCTCTTTTCAGTGTACTTTTTACTTGCATTTATTTTGTCCCTTATCCTGCTGTGTTTCAGTTTCATTCTTCCTCCATCTCTAAAATCAATATGGTATATATACCCTCTGGGCCCTTTTTTAATATCTGCCAAATGTCATCATTTCGCTGCATTCTCAGAATGAGGTTAAACAATTAGCTTTCTTTTTTAAATTATTTGAAAATTCAGCTCCCTTAATTAATAACACTTTTAAAGAGAAAGTAAAAATTACACACCGTATTCTCCTGTTCTGCTTTTCCTTTTGTAGTTTAATGTTCAATTCTGCTCTGATAGAAACTTGCATTGCTACAAATGGAGCATTCCTCTTACAGGTACATACACTAATAGAAATATAGCCAGTCTTTGGCAGCTCCTTGGAAGAGTTCATTCCCAACAGCCACAAATGGATCTTCTCCTTTACACCCAGGAGGAAAAGGGGAACAGGGAGGGAAGGGACCGCCAGTTCCATAACCACATTTATTCATCCCTGGACCTTAAACTCAGTTACCTGTCTGTGGATATGGGGAGGGGGATGACTAGGACCATGGCCAAGGGGTTGCACATCATTCCCTCCATGCCCTGTGAGGAATCTACAAGTATCACCATCCTGGCAAAGAAAATGAAATAAGTCCAAGGAGCGAAACAAGAGTTGAATACAGCAGTTGTCCTTATAACAAGCATTGGATTTTGATATTGCTTTGAATGCAATTTCTATTCAGGAGGATCTGAGACAAGCATAAAGACTGGCTTTTTCCATCTGCAGAGTGTATGTAAGAGGCAGGAGATAGGCAGGGTATCATACTTTGTATCTAATAAGATTTACTTTTGTTGCAAAATGCAATAATGGGCTCTATCCAGCCTTCAGCTATTCAGTGTAGTATCTGATCTTCCAGAACAACCAGTGATACATGGTACATATCAAAGGCAGGCTCAAACCCTACACACTATCCAGCCAAAAATATCCATGGCCCTCGGGCTGAAGATACTATCTGTACACAGGCCAGTTTCTCTGGGAAAAGTTAGCATAGCGTGGGGAAAAAAACTGCCAATCCCTACAGCACCATGCTGTTAGGCTGCAGCTCTTCGGATCAAAGTCTGCTCCTCTTTAGGGTGAAGAGACTTGATACAGCCCTTGGAAAGAATAACATCTCCAAATGGGCCACAGAAGGGGAAATACTGAGTCCCTACAATTACCTGACAATCACGCTGTGGAGGACAGGAGAGATTTCACAGTGCTGCTAGAAGTGCTCTCTAATTTAGCCTATATTTTTCTCTTTGTTTACTTTAATCCTACTGTACATTTTGGCAGGTTTTCTTTAGTTTTTCAACAAAATCAAATGGTTTGTTCACAAGATGAATTTTGTGAAGTCCTGGCCTACCCTGGGATTACTCCTGACTTTCTGATAATAATGTCTACGGAATGCTATGCCTGTCTTGAGATGAAGGGTCTTGAGATGAACATGTCTTGAGATGAAGGGTCTTTTGTGCTAGTTCTCATAAAACAGATGGAAAAGAAAAGAAAAGAAAAGAAAAGAAAAGAGAGTTTCAAAACCCTCTTCAGATAAAGGCAGCTAATTATTCTTAACATGAATATATAGGCAACTATGATATTGCCTGGGTAGAAGATCTCTGCTGAAGGTAGTATTCAGACAATTATACCGGGAAAAAAAATAGGTAAAAACTGATGAAGTCATTAAATTTTCAAAAGTTACAAATTATCCTGTAAAGCTTCACTGGCTGCAAATTAGCCTTTGCTATAGCCCTCTGCTAACAATCTATAGATCATTTTATTATTCATGAATTTTAGTAATTTCAGGACACCACAGGTCATCTTATGCTCATTTATTTGCTAAACACCTTGTGCTGGTGTGCCTTTGCTGAAAAATTGCTACTATTTACTTCCTGTGAGACAAGCAAGCAACAAAGTAGTGAATTTGGCCCCAGACATCCAGTATGCCAGGCAGCATATACATCTTGCTGTCAGTGAAATAAATGAGCCCTTAAATTGGCTGTAAAGCTTTAAGAACTGAAATTTATATGTCTAGTTATCAAACAGAAAGTTCAGAACACCTGCCAATATGAAACATAATTGTGACAAACTGTTACATTTTACCTTTAACTTTTCAGTTCTAACACCACAGCTTCATTATGAAAAATCTCATCTCCATTTCCAATCCCCTGAAAAATAAAATAAAATAAAATAAACAAATCTGTTATTTCTATTTAGTGGTATTTCTTTATGCTAAATGCTGAGTTACCATTTGTACATTGGGTCATATATCAGGTGATGAGAAATATGTCTAATATGGTGAGCAAGTCCAAATTTACAGTGTGAAGAAAGAGAAACATCCACAAATTACCGGCAAGTGCTTACTGCATTTAGACATCTGACCTGCTTTATAACTTGTTTAGAAGACTCTACTGAGAATGCCAACAATGGTGAAAATGAGTATTTGGTACTTTTTAAAAATGTTCATCTCAATTAGCCTTACTTACTCCCATTAAACAACAATTATCTTTGTTTGTGCATCCCCAAACTCCTACTAAAAGTATGACTTCTTTTGGCCAATACAAATCCAATGCACGAAAAATCATTTACCTCATTTCTGGACAGTTTATAAACAGAAAAAAACAAAAACAACAGACAAACAAAACATCCTACAGTACTCAGCCCTTAACGCCCTTCACTTTCAAATTTATTAAATCACTCCTCTTTCCGATATGAACACGTTAGTTATTAACCAATGATAAGCAAAACCAAAATGTACTGCCTGGATTACATTTAACATGATGAACTCAGAGTTATTAGAGTCTTATGATGCACCATGGAGAGCTTGGTGAGAGTGAAATCTTCATCGCATTGTGGAAGATGTAGTCCTCTGGGGAGTTTGGCCTATAGGAGAGAATGGAACCCAAAGACAACTCCCATAAGGCTATGTGCTACTATGGAAATGCAATATTATGTTTTATTGAACTGATTCAAATTGAAACATTTGGGTCATATCAACAAAATGAAATATTCTGTTTCAGGTCAAATAAACCCCAAATGAAATATTTGATTCATATTTTCTCAACAGATTTAAAAAAAAAGTCACCAACATTGAGACTTTCCTGCAGAAAATTTTGATTTTGCAGAAACGATATTTTTTATCAGAATGTATGGAAAATCCCTGACCAGCTCTGTTAGTTTCTGTTATGCTAAAAAAACCTTCATAAAGACCTTCAAGTGGAAAATAGGAGAAAAAAGTCTTTACAATATATATTTTTTAAGTCAGGGTGTGCTATCTAAATGCCAGCAATTCCCCTCCGCCATGTACATTGGCCAAACTGGACAGTCTCTGTAAAAGAATAAATGTACACAAATCAGATTCAAGAATTATGCCATACAAAAACCAGTCAGAGAACACTTCAATCTCTCTGATCACTCGATTACAGACCTAAAAGTGGCAATATTACAACAACAAAAACTTCAAAAACAGACTCCAACGAGAGACTGCTGAATTGGAATTAATTTGGAAACTGGACACCATTAACTTAGGCTTCAATAAAGACTGAGAGTAGATGTGTCATTACACAAAGTAAAACTATTTCCCCATGTTTATTCACCCCCCGCACCACTGTTCCTCACATGTTCTTGTCAACTGCTGGAAATGACCCACCTTTATTATCACTACAAAAGTGTTTTCTTTTTCTTTTTCTCTCCTGCTGGTAATAGCTCACCTTACCTGATCACTCTCGTTACAGTGTGTATGGTAACATCCATTGTTTCATATTCTCTGTGTATATAAAATCTCCCCACTGTATTTTCCACTGCATTCATCTGATGAAGTGAGCTGTAGCTCACAAAAGCTTATGCTCAAATAAATCTGTTAGTCTCTAAGGTACCACAAGTAGTTCTTTTCTGTATGGTTCTGCATCTCAAATTGGATTTAAAAAGTAATGAAACTTAGGCATCTTTAAAAAAATCAAATTGACAATATCCCTTTAAAATCCCATTTAAAATGTGCAAATATAAACGTTTAAAAATCATTACACAATTCCACTGAAAGACAAAGACATGATGTAGGGCTGCCCCTTAGATTTTTTCTGAAATAATTACTCAGAGTTCAACAAAAAGATAGCAATTACTATTAAACTCCGCTCTTCTTAATTATATATATATACATATATATATAGTATTTGCTGACTCCCCAAATGAAGTAACGTTTACAAGTGTTATATAATGATAATGCAGAAAGAAGTGCAAAGAATGCCTATATTTCTTTCTGTACTTTGCATATTTCTTTTGACATAAAACATGTCTATGGAAACCAGGATATAAAAATTGCATTTATGCAGATGAAGAAATATGCCTGTTATTGGCCCAGTGCACCCAAACTCCTCTTCGGGAGTTTGTCTGGGTAAAGAATGCAGAAAACAAAGTGTCACTCTGGAGTACCTCTGTAAATATTTAGAATATTGGGTCAGATGATAGTCCCTAGATATACATGCAGAGGAAACTCTTCACACACGGATCTAACTCTTACATCTCTGTCACTATATCCCCCGTTTTGCCCCTCATGGATGTCCATCCGCTGAAGCGCCACAGATGGGGCTGCGGAAGGCCACATCAATCACTCACTGACTCTGCAAACGGTCTGTCAGAAAGATAATACATTTGGAGGCAGTATTAACTTTCCCACAGAGCCCTCACTGCATTGTGCAGCTTAGGAGGTAGAGTCATCTGCATGGAGCCATGCCCACTGGAATATGCCGATAAGGGGATGAAGGGAGCCAGACCAGGCTGACTGGGATATGGGAATTGGCGAGCAGAAGAGAGTCTCTGTGTGCAGGGCTCTGACCTGCAATAGTTTCCCCAAGGTCTATGCAGTTCTCTGGGATTCTGCAACTAAATTTTTGCCTATATTGTAATAGGAAAACTCTGTCTTACTCTTTCCCCTATCGAATGCCTGAAGGAACTTCTGAAGTGAATCTGAACTGTAGCTTTCGTCCCCATGGGCCTCTTCTTTGCGTCTGCTAATGTTAGGGGAAATGGGCTATGGTGCAGAACTTTCACTCACACCAGTATTTGTTTGGTGTACAGTAAAGCATGTGCAAAATCTGAGAGAAGAATACAGCCTTACATTTGCAGAGTGTGCTTGGCAGAGATCTGTAAAATTGCAGACTTGATCAAGAGACGTCAGAGCTGTATGCACAGCCAAATTCTGCCCGCTGTCACCGCAGAATAAATCCAGACTAAAGTTTTTGCAGGACCTACCCAAACTAGATCAGGGACCAGTACTGAGGGGGCAGTCTGAGGAAGTAACTAGCAGTATGAGGAAGTAACTGGCCTCATCTTCATCTTCATCCTCCCTGTGAGGGTGACAAAGAGTTCCTAGAGTTGAGAAATGGGGAATGTGGGTATAATATGAGTACAAGTGAGTTGACAATGTTAGATGTTATCTATAAGCATAAAAATTGATTAAAGTTACTGGAGATTTCCTTTAATCCTGTACCATTTGCTTCTTCTTTCTTCTTCCTCTTACCACCAATCAGAAACTGGAAGCTATTTAATTTAGCTATACACACCATTGCCTTCAAAGAATGGGTAAATTTGTCCTATTGTAAAACTCACACAACTTTAGTGGCCATTAGCACGTTTTAACAATAGCATTACAATAATCAATGCATCCATCCATACTTATCTCCTTTCAGTTTTGCAGCCTGTGAGCAATGGCTACAGTAGTGTTCTGTTTTCCTAGTACCTTATTGTCTGCAACAGTGACATTTCAATTCTGAGAAATAAACAGACAGAAACATATATTTAATAGAGGGAAACATTGCCACTTTCATGTTTTTGCTGTGAAAGTAATTTTTTAGAGGTTTAAAAATGCTTGGAAAAAATGGACAGAAAGAAACATCAAAGATAAATAATGCATACTGAAGGCACCTCATTCTTCTTCCTGCGATTTGTGCAACACTGTGATTGCCTGCCTTAATGGATTGATGACACCCCTTCTCATCTGTATATAAGTGCCTTTAATCTTGCAGTATTATGTATTACATAAACTACAATCAAACACACACACACATATAGAGACTTGGTGGGATAACTCACATGACTGGAGTACTGTCATGGATGGTTATAAACTGTTCAGGAAGGACAGGCAGGGCAGAAAAGGTGGGGGAGTAGCACTGTATGTAAGGGAGCAGTATGACTGCTCAGAGCTCCGGTACGAAACTGCAGAAAAACCTGAGTGTCTCTGGATTAAGTTTAGAAGTGTGTGCAACAAGAGTGATGTAGTGGTGGGAGTCTGCTATAGACCACCGGACCAGGGGGATGAGGTAGATGAGGCTTTCTTCCGGCAGCTCACAGAAGCTACTAGATCGCATGCCCTGATTCTCATGGGTGACTTTAATTTTCCTGATATCTGCTGGGAGAGCAATACAGCGGTGCATAGACAATCCAGGAAGTTTTTGGAAAGCGTAGGGGACAATTTCCTGGCGCAAGTGCTAGAGGAGCCAACTAGGGGGGGCGCTTTTCTTGACCTGCTGCTCACAAACCGGGTAGAATTAGTGGGGGAAGCAAAAGTGGATGGGAATCTGGGAGGCAGTGACCATGAGTTGGTTGAGTTCAGGATCCTGACACAGGGAAGAAAGGTAAGCAGCACGATACGGACCCTGGACTTCAGGAAAGCAGACTTCGACTCCCTCAGGGAACGGATGGCCAGGATCCCCTGGGGGACTAACTTGAAGGGGAAAGGAGTCCAGGAGAGCTGGCTGTATTTCAAGGAATCCCTGTTGAGGTTACAGGGACAAACCATCCCGATGAGTCGAAAGAATAGTAAATATGGCAGGCGACCAGCTTGGCTTAATGGTGAAATCTTAGCGGATCTTAAACATAAAAAAGAAGCTTACAAGAAGTGGAAGGTTGGACATATGACCAGGGAAGAGTATAAAAATATTGCTCGGGCATGTAGGAATGTTATCAGGAGGGCCAAATCGCACCTGGAGCTGCAGCTAGCCAGAGATGTCAAGAGTAACAAGAAGGGTTTCTTCAGGTATGTTGGCAACAAGAAGAAAGCCAAGGAATGTGTGGGCCCCTTACTGAATGAGGGAGGCAACCTAGTGACAGAGGATGTGGAAAAAGCTAATGTACTCAATGCTTTTTTTGCCTCTGTTTTCACTAACAAGGTCAGCTCCCAGACTGCTACGCTGGGCATCACAAAATGGGGAAGAGATGGACAGCCCTCTGTGGAGATAGAGGTGGTTAGGGACTATTTAGAAAAGCTGGACGTGCACAAGTCCATGGGGCCGGACGAGTTGCATCCGAGAGTGCTGAAGGAATTGGCGGCTGTGATTGCAGAGCCATTGGCCATTATCTTTGAAAACTCGTGGCGAACCGGGGAAGTCCCGGATGACTGGAAAAAGGCTAATGTAGTGCCAATCTTTAAAAAAGGGAAGAAGGAGGATCCTGGGAACTACAGGCCAGTCAGCCTCACTTCAGTCCCTGGAAAAATCATGGAGCAGGTCCTCAAAAAATCAATCCTGAAGCACTTGCATGAGAGGAAAGTGATCAGGAACAGTCAGCATGGATTCACCAAGGGAAGGTCATGCCTGACCAATCTAATCACCTTTTATGATGAGATTACTGGTTCTGTGGATGAAGGGAAAGCAGTGGATGTATTGTTTCTTGACTTTAGCAAAGCTTTTGACACGGTCTCCTACAGTATTCTTGTCAGCAAGTTAAGGAAGTATGGGCTGGATGAATGCACTACAAGGTGGGTAGAAAGCTGGCTAGATTGTCGGGCTCAACGGGTAGTGATCAATGGCTCCATATCTAGTTGGCAGCCGGTATCAAGTGGAGTACCCCAAGGGTCGGTCCTGGGGCCGTTTTTGTTCAATATCTTCATAAATGATCTGGAGGATGGTGTGGATTGCGCTCTCAGCAAATTTGCGGATGATACTAAACTGGGAGGAGTGATAGATACGCTGGAGGGGAGGGATAGGATACAGAAAGACCTAGACAAATTGGAGGATTGGGCCAAAAGAAATCTGATGAGGTTCAATAAGGATAAGTGCAGGGTCCTGCACTTAGGACGGAAGAACCCAATGCACAGCTACAGACTAGGGACCGAATGGCTAGGCAGCAGTTCTGCGGAAAAGGACCTAGGGGTGACAGTGGACGAGAAGCTGGATAGGAGTCAGCAGTGTGCCCTTGTTGCCAAGAAGGCCAATGGCATTTTGGGATGTATAAGTAGGGGCATAGCGAGCAGATCGAGGGACGTGATCGTTCCCCTCTATTCGACATTGGTGAGGCCTCATCTGGAGTACTGTGTCCAGTTTTGGGCCCCACACTTCAAGAAGGATGTGGATAAATTGGAGAGAGTCCAGCGAAGGGCAACAAAAATGATTAGGGGACTGGAACACATGAGTTATGAGGAGAGGCTGAGGGAGCTGGGATTGTTTAGCCTGCAGAAGAGAAGAATGAGGGGGGATTTGATAGCTGCTTTCTACTACCTGAAAGGGGGTTCCAAAGAGGATGGCTCTAGACTGTTCTCAATGGTAGCAGATGACAGAACGAGGAGTAATGGTCTCAAGTTGCAGTGGGGGAGGTTTAGATTGGATATTAGGAAAAACTTTTTCACTAAGAGGGTGGTGAAACACTGGAATGCGTTACCTAGGGAGGTGGTAGAATCTCCTTCCTTAGAGGTTTTTAAGGTCAGGCTTGACAAAGCCCTGGCTGGGATGATTTAACTGGGAATTGGTTCCGCTTTGAGCAGGGGGTTGGACTAGATGACCTTCTGGGGTCCCTTCCAACCCTGATATTCTATGATTCTATGATATATATATATATATATATATATATATATATTTATTTATTTATTTATTTATTTATTTATAACCTAATGGGCTGTGAGAACTCCATGCACACATTTTATGTTGTCTTACACACTCAATCTTTCTGAAACAAGGGCCATAGCAGACACAAATATCCAATACCTTTAAGTGACAGGTACATCTAAAATGTTGGAGGATCAGTTTGGATAAACACACCATTGTTCAGATAAATGATGAACAAGATCAATGAGAGCAAGCTGTCCAATCCATGCCACTGTAGGACTGTTCCCTGAAGAATATTTGAGTGTTTTGTCCAGTTTTAAATGGGTGAGATGCTTATCCAAACTTCTTTCACCTTAAAATACTGCGAGAGCAAGTTTTCTTGTCAGATTTCTAGTATATCATGGTTTGGGCCATATGAAAGCAGCTTTTTTCATAGTATTCCCACTTCCAGACATGGGCTAAACTAACATTTATTTTGCCATAAGCTTTCATGGGTAAAAAACCCACTTCTTCAGCTGCATGGCACACCTGCTTATGCCCAAATAAATCTGTTAGTCTTTAAGGTGCCACTGGACTCCTTGTTGTTTTTGTGGATACAGGCTAACACAGCTACCGTCTGATACTGGGCAAAACTAGAAAATGCAAATGAGTGCAGAATTGATGAAAACACCAAGAGTGTTCATACAACTTCTTCAAGCCTCAAAAAAAAAAAAGTTTTGGGGGATCCCAATGTATTAAATCTATTCTTTCTTCTTGTTGTTTATTTGTTTGGATTTTTGGCATATGAGAAAAAGGAAAACAAAAAAAAAACCAAAAATTTACTTATGGGAATATTTGTCGATGTGACTGTTCTATCAGAGACAAAATAATTTCATTAGGGAGAGAAGAGGCTCTGCCAACCACTCCTAAGTAAAAAGATTTAAAGGAAAAAATACAGAAAAAAGTTGACATTGAGGTGACTTTGGTATTGGACCCTTTATACCTGGAAATCCTAGTCACAAAGAACAACTTAAAACTCTGAGATGTCAGAATCTCATCGCACCTAACAGTAATGCTAAGGAAAGGGAGCCACACTATTCCTGACAATTGTAATGTTTGCTGAGCCACACTCCTTTGTTTGTATAGGGTATTCTATAACAATTTTTTTTGAATGACACCCTAAAAAAATCAAAATCTCTTGATGGTTTTGTATGAACAATTTGGTTTTCAGACACCAGCATTTTAAAATGGATGCTTCGATTGTTAGTAAATATCCCCCAAAGCAGCAAAGCTGTTATTCTAGTTTCTTTGTTTCAGGTGGTGAATGTTTTGAAAATCATAGAGCAAATTCAGCATATAGGAAAGTGGACACAACTTCATTGACTTCAGTTGAGTTGCACCCACAAGCATACCCTAAGAGCCAATACCAACAACAACAGAAGATAGTGATGAGCCTATCCCTTTAAGCTGCAGCTTTTATGTATTAGTCCTTTCCACAAGAAAAATCATCAGTCTTCACTCGTTTCCTTTTGATTGTTGTTTAAACTGTAGTATAAACTATTCATTTTTCTGTGCATACACTTTGCTATCACATCAGTAATGAAGAAGGCAATAAACAAGCTGGTTAATTCAGTCTTTTCCCACATTTTGTCAGTTAAAATCTCTTGAATTTTTCTGTGCTTGCTGCTGCTGTTTTTTTATTATTATTATTTGTCACTGTGGTGTATTTTGTGTGTGTGCACGCTACTGGGGGTCTCAGAAGAGGAGGTGGTAGTTGAAATCCAGCTACACAGCTCTTAAGAAGCAGATTCATTAATCATGGTCAGGGTTTGCAGACACAGCAATAAAAATCTAATTTAAACTTCAAAAAGGAATTGAATCATTCTAAATATTTTATTCATATAAACAATTTGAAAATGTTTTATTTTTAAATCAGAGGAAAGTTTTGTAGGAGAGTGGAAACAAAGAACTGCTTGTTAAAGGTCTGCATCAAGGAAAATGGAGGATTTTGCAGTTTTCTTACATGGCATTCCTGTGATGCCTTGTTGCCCAATTTTGATATCAAACCCAAATCTGCTAGGTGTTGTACATATAAATACCAAGAGACCCAGTCTAAAGTAAAAATAATGATGCTATAATTGTTTAACTTTGCTACTAACAATATGGAGATAAAATGTCATATATAATAATCACAATGTGTAGCATTTGGGGAATGGAGGCAGGGGTGCATTTACACACTCATCCTCAGGCATTTACCTGCTGGATATTAGGATCTTTCATTAGAGTTCATGCTCCATCATGACAGTTTAATGTAATTTATGTTTTTACTGCCATTGCTATTATCTTTATTTAAAACAGTTTCCTCAGTGATGCCTAATAAGCATTTGGCCATTGGCAGTAATGCATTTAGTCTCTCCAGATCTATCCTGCTGAACCCAAAAGAGATTTCCTTGCTGAGTGCTTTTGGCAGCATTACTTTTTTCTTTTAGTATTCTCTTTTGAAAAACTCCTTTCCTTCTTCTTGTCTATAGGGAATTTTCCAAACAAAAAACATCTCTCACACGCTAAGGTCTGGAAGGCTTTGGAAATACATATAGTCCTGTTAAATAAATTGGGTTCATCTACCCAAGTCTTGACATCTAGAAATCTGGCTCTTTATATCATGGTTTACTTTCTGTCTGCATAAGCCACCAACCCTTCCTCTGTTTTGTGCCCTGTCATAAATATAAAGGGAAGGGTAAACCCCTTTAAAATCCCTCCTGGCCAGAGGAAAACTCCTCTCACCTGTAAAGGGTTAAGAAGCTAAAGGTAACCTTGCTGGCACCTGACCAAAATGACCAATGAGGAGACAAGATACTTTCAAAAGCTGGGAGGAGGGAGAAAAACAAAGGGTCTGTGTGTCTGTCTATATGCTGCTTTTGCTGGAGATAGACCAGGAATGGAGTCTTAGAACTTTAGTAAGTAATCTAGCTAGGTATGTGTTAGATTATGATTTCTTTAAATGGCTGAGAAAAGAATTGTGCTGAATAGAATGACTATTTCTGTCTGTGTGTCTTTTTTGTAACTTAAGGTTTTGCCTAGAGGGATTCTCTATGTTTTGAATCTAATTACCCTGTAAGGTATTTACCATCCTGATTTTACCGGGGTGATTCCTTTACTTCTATCTACTTCTATTTCTATTAAAAGTCTTCTTGTAAGAAAACTGAATGCTTTTTCATTGTTCTCAGATCCAAGGGTTTGGGTCTGTGGTCACCTATGCAAATTGGTGAGGATTTTTACCAAACCTTTCCCAGGAAGTGGGGTGCAAGGGGTGGGAAGATTTTGGGGGGAAAGACCTGTCCAAACTAAGTTTCTCAGTAAACCCAGTTAGTTTGTTGGTGGCAGTGGTTATTCCAAGGACAAAGGATAAAATTAATTTGTACCTTGGGGAAGTTTTAACCTAAGCTGGTAAAAGTAAGCTTAGGAGGTTTTCATGCAGGTCCCCACATCTGTACCTTAGAGTTCAGAGTGGGGGAGGAACCTTGACATGCCCTAAAGTAAGGTAAGAGTTATAATTCTCACTGATAACTTTGGATCTTAAACAGGATCACAACTATTACACAACAGCTGCATTTTACCAAGAGAGCTTTCTGTTTCTTCTACATTGACAGACTTGAAAAGAGTACTGCCATCAAAATGTTGGGTGGTTTGTTAAAGTGAACTGTGTCAAGCCACAGAGGCACAGTGCATAAGTTCTGAGAAACTAACATGCTCTCATTTGGAATCCATGTGTAATGGATAAGAAAAACTATTTTCACATGTGCAAATAGATAGGTTACAATATGTTTTGTCATACTGTGTCATAACCCTGGCTGTTAATCTTTCTTGCCCGGGGAACAAGTTTTGCTGAGATCTGAATCTGTCAGTACCCTCCATTCAGAGTTTTACAACTTTTAATCCATTGAATGTATACCATGTTAATTTTATATTGTTTTAATTTTTAATAAAAATGTCACGTGGTGTCATGTTAAATGCCTTACAGAAGTCTATTACATCAACTAGACTTGTAATCTCATTGTCAGAAGGTGCACCACTCATAGCTGTGCTGGCCTTTCCTCCTGGTCACTCCGGGGATTAGCTCTTGAAGCTGATGCCCCCTTGCATGGTTTACATGCTGTCACTTCAATTCTCTCCTTCTTTCTGGTCTGCAGCTCCTCTCTTGCTCCAGGACCTGCAGCATCCTCTTTGTGACTCAGCCCTCCAGCTAGGTCACTCAGCAATCCCTCTTAAGGGGTACAGTCCATCAGCAGTCCTAGACAGTATTCCCATTCACTTCCTCAGGTCTATGCCACACCTTCAGTGGCTGGTAGGGGAATCGGGCCCATCCTCTACTCTGTGTTCCATTCCGGGGACCCCCAACCCAGTAGTTCTGGGCTTTCATCTCTGAGCCCTTATCAAGTTAGTTTATCAGAGCTATGTTCCATAAACCTAAGTTGATTGGCTTTAATTAAATTATCCTCCTTTAATCCTTTATTAATCGAGTCCCATATCAGCCACTCCATTATCTTATCTGTGATAATTGGCAAACTGAAAGCTCTATAATTACCTTGGTCATCCCTTTTGCCCATTTTGAATAATGGCATAACATTAGCTTTCTTCCTGTTTTCTGGAGAGTCCCTGGTGTTCCAAGATTTATTGAAAAATCATCATTAAAAGTCCAATGAACTCTTCAGCCAGCTCTTTTAAAATTCATGTATGCAAGTTACATGGGTCTGCTGATTTGAATAAGTCTATCTTTATTACTTGGTGTTTAACATCCTCCTGAGATACTAATGGAATAGAAGTCATATAATAAAGTAATATTATTATGTCATATGTCTTTTTCCCCAAATTCAGAACAGAAATATTTGAGCATTTCTGTCTGTTCTGAAACATTGCTGATAATTTTACCATTTCCACCTACTAAAGGGCCAGTACCATTGTTAGGATTCCCCCTCCACCCCCCTCCTCCAATATACTTAAAAAAAATATTTCTTCTTGTCCTTAACTCTGCTGGCCACCTATTTCTCCTTGTGTCCCTTTGCTTCCCTTATCAATCTTCTTATAATTCCCAGATTCTGATTTATATTAATTATAATAACCTACCCTTTCTTCTATTTGTTGTGAAAGGGACAGTGCAGCATGTGGTGTCTTCTTATGGCTGGACACAGCATGGAAGCTCTCTCCTCCCTGGGGGCCATGGCTGCTGGTTGCCATGCTATGCAGTGGCCTGCTTCTTTCTGTGACTTGGCCCTCTGGCCAGGTCATTTCCAAGTCTCTACTCTTCTGGCCCATAAACAAAAAAAGCAAGGGGAGTTAATACAAACAAACTGAGTTAGAATGAGATAGATAAGGGAATGCTTCCCTCTGAGTATATATCAAGATCATGTTCTCCCTTTCCCCAGGATGGGCTTTCAGGCAGTTGTTGTCCAGGAAGATATTGCCTTCCTTCAGATCCTTCCTCAGGAACAAATTGTTGAAGGTCTATTCTCTTCCCTGATCTGCCCACAAGTGAACTGTTCTGCTTCCCTTTTAACTCCTCCTTGTCCTCTTTTTTAAAAAAAAACAAATGCAGCCTTCTTCCTTGATTGTGGCTTTTTGGACACCTAGTAAAGTGTTCATCAATTCCTAATTATCATTCACATTTATCTGATTAAATTCTTCATTCCAGATGATTTGGCTCCTAATTATTTTCAGCTTTGTGAAACTGGCCATTTTAAAGCACCAGCTACGTATATATCACAGGTCTGGATTTTTTGTTTTTTTGTGCGTGATAAATGTGATCAAATCATTACCTAAGTGTGGGTCCTGGGTGGTGTTGGCAACCTGTGATATATCGAAATGCAGACTGCATATTCTGGTGGCACCCTCTGGCCTTAAATGCTATGACTCTATTCTATGACTGTAAGCTACCATTACTGTTTTAATTCTGTGATCAGTTCCTCTTTATCTGTCAAGACAACATGTAATATAGAATTCCCCCATGTTGGAGACGCAAATTTTTAAGGTAAAACATTGTCATCTACAATACTGTATTTAGAAATTCCAACAATGTTTTAATACTGGCAGCATGAGGCCTTCAGAATATGTCACACAGCTTTTTTTCTATCACATTGTTGATAGGTGCATAAGGAGCTGGTCATCTTGTTCTGTACTGTGATTTGGTGGTCTGGAGCAGACACCAACTAGTACCTCCCTATTGTGCTTTATCAGTTAGGACATCTATCTCTAACCATTCAAGATTGTTTTCTTCCAAGTCATCAATGACTAGTTACCATGAAGATACTCCATCAAGACTCAGGCCCTCTCTGTTTCGATACTACCAAGAGACTATAACTTCCATACCTTCGGAGTATATTTTAAATAGTTCCATGGACAAGATCAAAAGGAACTGCTGAAGTCATCCAGTAATATTCAGACTGGCATCAAAAAAACTGAGAAAGGAAATAAATGAAAATGTGTATTGATTCCCTAAAAATAATTTTTAAGTGCTTTTTCCCCCTTAAGCATCGGATGGGCACAGAGGAAGAGAGTGAAAAAGAGCTATAAAGTGAGCCTAAAAGAGTATCTTTAAGGGTCTTTTTTTTTCTGTTTGAAGAGCAAAGGATATAACTGATCTCTTTCTGATCTTCTAAATTTGGTGTGCTTCCCCCCCAGCCCTCCATGCAAGCTTGTTTACAAGGTGAGTTTTGATAAGGACATGTGTTTTTAAGGGAATGCACAATTAAATATAAGATTAATATTTTCCAAGGCCAGAGGGGACCATTGTGATCATCTAGTCTCACTACCTATATAATATAAGCCATAGAACTTCCCCAAAATTATTCCTAGAGCAAATCTTCTTAAAAAAAATGTAGAATATTCATTTGAAAATTGTCAGTGATGGAGAATCCACCATGGCCACTGATAAATTGTTTCAATGGTTAATTAACCTCATCATTAACAATTTACACCTTTTTTCCAATCTGAATTTATCTACCACCAACTTTCAGCCATTGGATTGTGTTATAGTGTTCTCTGCTAGATTGAAGAGACAGACCATTCTTAAATACTTGTTTTCTATGTAGGTTTGTTGGCATCCTTTTGTCTGAGAGATGGTGGGAATTGCAGCCTACAATGTAGATGGTTTACAGTGTCTCATGGGACTGAATAGTCCAATCCAATCTTATCTATGTAGGCACTTAGAGACTGACTAAATTCACCCCTTACCCTTCTCTTTCTTAAGTTACAGAGATTTGCCTCCTTGAGTCTATCACTAAAAGACCTGTTTTCTGATCCTTTAATCATTCTCATGGTTCATCCCTGAACTATCTCCAATTAACTAACCTCCTTCTTGAATTGTGGGCACCAGCACTGATCATAGTATCAAGCAGTGATCACACCAATGCCAAATACAGAGGTAAAATAACCTCTCTACAACTATTCGAGATTCCCCTGTTTATGTACCCAAGAATCACATTTGCCTTTTTGGCCACAATGCCAGACTTTCTCAGAGTCATTGCTTCCCAGGATAGAGTCCCCCATCCTGTACATATGGCCTATGTTTTTTTTGTTGCTAGATGTATACATTTACATTTAGCCATATTAAAACACACACTGTTTGCTTCTGGCCAGCTTACCAAGAAATCCATACCACTCTCTATCAGTGATCTATCCTGTTCATTATTTGCCACTTCCTCAATTTTTGTGTCATCTGCAAATTGTATCCATGATGATTTTATGCTTTCTGCCAGGGCATTAATAAAAATGATACAGTGTAGGCACATGAACCGATCCCTGTGGATCACACTAAAAACCATTCATTCAATGACAATTCTCTGCTTAAAATTACACTTTGAGACTTATCAGTTATCAAGCTTTTAATCCATGTTCATAGAATCATAGAATATCAGGGTTGGAAGGGACCCCTGAAGGTCACCTAGTCCAACCTCCTGCTCAAAGCAGGACCAATCCCCAATTAAATCATGCCAGCCAGAGCTTTGTCAAGCCTGACCTTAAAAACTTCTAAGGCAGGAGATTCTACCACCTCCCTAGGTAACGCATTCCAGTGTTTCACCACCCTCCAAGAGAAAACATTTTTCCTAATATCCAACCTAAACCTCCCCCACTGCAACTTGAGACCATTACTCCTTGTCCTGCCCTCTTCTACCACTGAGAATAGTCTAGAACCACCCTTTCTGGAACCACCTCTCCGGTAGTTGAAAGCAGCTATCAAATCCCCCCTCATTCTTCTCTTCCGCAGACTAAACAATCCCAGTTCCCTCAGCTTCTCCTCATAAGTCATGTGTTCCAGACCCCTAATAAATTTTGTTGCCCTTTGCTGGACTCTCTCCAATTTATCCACATCCTTCTTGTAGTGTGGGGCCCAAAACTGGACACAGTACTCCAGATGAGGCCTCACCAATGTCAAATAGAGGGGGACTATCACGTCCCTCGATCTGCTCGCTATGCCCCTACTTATACATCCCAAAATGCCATTGGCCTTCTTGGCAACAAGGGCACACTGCTGACTCCTATCCAGCTTCTCGTCCACTGTCACCCCTAGGTCCTTTTCCGCAGAACTGCTGCCTAGCCATTCAGTCCCTAGTCTGTAGCGGTGCATGGGTTCTTCCGTTCTAAGTGCAGGACCCTGCACTTATCTTTATTGAACCTCATCAGATTTCTTTTGGCCCAATCCTCCAATTTGTCTAGGTCTTTCTGTATCCTATCCCTGCCCTCCAGCGTATCTACCACTCCTCCCAGTTTAGTATCATCCGCAAATTTGCTGAGAGTGCAATCCACACAATCTTCCAGATCATTTATGAAGATATTGAACAAAACCGGCCCCAGGACCGACATCTGGGGCACTCCACTTGACACCAGCTGCCAACTAGACATGGAGCCATTGATCACTACCTGTTGAGCCCAACAATCTAGCCAGCTTTCTACCCACCTTGTAGTGCATTCATCCAGCCCATACTTCCTTAACTTGCTGACAAGAATACTGTGGGAGACCGTGTCAAAAGCTTTGCTAAAATCAAGAAACAATACATCCACTCCTTTCCCTTCATCCACAGAACCAGTAATCTCATCATAGAAGGCGATTAGATTAGTCAGTCATGACCTTCCCTTGGTGAATCCATGCTGACTGTTCCTGATCACTTTCCTCTCATGTAAGTGCTTCAGGATTGATTCTTTGAGGACCTGCTCCATGGTTTTTCCGGGGACTGAGGTGAGGCTGACTGGCCGGTAGTTCCCAGGATCCTCCTTCTTCTTCCCTTTTTTTAAAGATTGACACTACATTAGCCTTTTTCCAGTCATCTGGGACTTCCCCTGTTCGCCACAAGTTTTCAATGATAATGGCCAATAGCTCTGCAATCACAACCGCCAACTCCTTTAGCACTCTCGGATGCAACTCGTCCGGCCCCATGGACTTGTGCACATCCAGCTTTTCTAAATAGTCCCTAACCACCTCTTTCTCCACAGAGGGCTGGCCACCTACTCCCCATGTTGTGATGCCCAGCGTAGCAGTCTGGGAGCTGACCTTGTTAGTGAAGACAGAGGCAAAAAAATCTTTGAGTACATTAGCTTTTTCCACATCCTCTGTCACTGGATGGCCTCCCTCATTCAGTAAGTAAGTTCAGTAAGAATGTTATATGTTCCAAATTGATTTTATATCTTTCCAGTTTTTTAATCAAAATGTTAAGTGTCTTATTAAGTCTAGGTGTACTTGTGACACCTTAGAGACTAACAAATTTATTTGAGCATAAGCTTTCGTGAGCTACAGCTCACTTCATCGGATGCATTCAGTGGAAAATACAGTGGGGAGATTTATATACATAAAGAACATGAAACAGTGGGTGTTACCATACACATCAACTGCTGGAAATGGCCCGCCTTGATTATCACTACAAAACGTTCCTCCCCCCCCCCCCCCCCGCTCTCCTACTGGTAATAGCTCACTTTAAGTGATCACTCTCCTTACAGTAAAAAGAAAAGGAGTACTTGTGGCACCTTAGAGACTAACCAATGTATTTGAGTATAAGCTTTCATGAGCTACAGCTCACTTCATTGGATGCTTATGCTCAAAGAAATTGGTTAGTCTCTAAGGTGCCACAAGTACTCCTTTTCTTTCTTTTTGCAAATACAGACTAACATGGCTGCTACTCTGAAACCTTACTAAAGTCTATATATAGTACATTAACACTATTACTGTTATCAACCACATTTTATCTTGCTGGGATTGATGTCAAACCCACAAGCCTATCATTTGCTGGTTCATCCTGTTTCCCCTTTTAAAATATTGGCACAACAATAGCTTTCTTATCTTTTGGAGATTCCCAGATGTTCCAAGGCTTATTGAAAGTCAGCATAAGTGGTTGAGCAAGGTTCTCAGACAGCTCTTTTAAAACTCATGGATGCAAGTTATCCTGACCTGATGATTTAAAAATGTCTACCTTCAGCAGCTGCTGTTTAACAGCCTCCTGAGATACAAGTAGAATGATAAGAGTGTAATCATTTGATATGACTGCATCATTCATAAGCACCATGGGCCAAATTTTCCTGATTCACTGATGTAAATCTGGACTAACAGAATAGAATTTGGTCTTCTGATTTCAGTCCTAGTCATTAACCTTATAAAGGTCTTCAGTATTTCTTTTACAAGTTGTGTACTTTTTAGGGTAGCTGCAATATGAATGACATTTACTTTATTTATTTACTTTAACGAAATCCTGAGTGAAAATACATTTCATGAAATTATTTGATACCCGCAGAGTTAGCTCAAATTACACAAGGACTATTCTATATGAATCAGTGTGACTCAGATGAGTCAGCACTTGCAAGCTAATGTCCCTGATGATGACCTCTGATTTTTATGGTTCTCTGCACTTGCTACCTGAAGCCGTTTTAAATCAGCTTCTTGGAACTTATTGTTCAGAGCAAGTTTCGTGTTTAAATGTTGGTGCGTGTCCAACTGAAAAATCTTTAGGGTTTTAGAAAAGCAGAAAGCAGATTTATAGTTACTGTATAAAAGTTAAAGAACTAAGTCTGAAAAATTGTAAATATAGTCTAATTATATCTGTTCACTTTCAGCATGTACTGTTCTCTGAATTGTCTGTATCTTTTATATGAGAAGATGTGTCTTTCAGCTGTAGCTTCCTCACCTTGTGCTGTTGGCTGGAGACAGGATTTATAATGAAATCCAATATATCTTTATCAGACTGACATCGTGCTGCAGTAAAGCAGTTATCCTAACAAGGTAGAAGACTTGGAAAACAGACACCTAACTAAAATTCTTCCTTCTGACTCTCAGTTACGCTTTTAAAATGTACTTTTTAAAGTGTCAAGATACCGTTACATTACTTTGAAGTCTAAACAGTTCTTACAATGGGCATAAGTTACACCGATGCTCACTTTAAGGTCCTGTTAAATTTCTAGGGTAGTGTAAAGAACTTAATGAAAATGCAAATTGGACCTTTATTCATTATTTTTCTGCAGTAATATTTGAAACAGGGATGTTACTCATCTACAATTGGTGTTCTGTCAATATATGTCCTGTATAGCTCCATACTCTTAGAATATACCTCTAAAATGTATCAAAGCCCTGAACATCTTAAAATATCAGAGCTTTCAGGGACCAATTGGACTTCAGTCCCAACTGTACAGGTTATATAAGGAGACATAACTCCAGCTTCTATTTCCCTCAACGTCCATAGAATCCAGCATTGTCTCTGAGAGAGTGGGGATTGCGGATGTGGAACAGGGAGCTGTACTGACAATCTATTAAGGGAGGCAAGTAGCCTATCTTTCTTCTTTGAGTGATGTTTGTACAGATCTCAACTCCTGAGAAACTGACTAGCAGTAACAGCTCTTTAAGGAGGCAGGTTTAAAGAGATGACTAATTGTTTAATGCACCCAAACTGGCCACAAGCTTTTATGGTCAGGTCAATAAATAATGCCACGTAAAGGTATGGACTAAGTCCCAGGTATCACCCTTACATATTTCTGCAATGGGAATATTACATGGCAGGTGTACAATGCAGGCATTCATTTCCCAGGGGGTCCAGATCCCTGATAACCTGGAGTTGGGAGTGGACTTGGGGGAAGCCATCCTCAAAAGAAGCTGGAGAATAGGGTTGTCTGTCTTAATGTCTAGTACAGTATGGAGACAAACCACTTTTTCTCAGCCCCTTTACCATGAAATGAGGGGAGGGTGGTGGGATCTCAGCAAGGGGCTGGGTTGAGATGTGGCAGGGCGAGGGTGGGAGTCAGGGTGGTAATAGTAACCCTCCACTAGGTGGAAATGATTAAGGTAGGACTCATGAGCTGCATTGGAGTTATTGCCATAGTTCCCACCTTTTAAGTTAACAAAGTTACGTCCTAGTTAAACTGTATCCATGGTATCTTGTTTTCCTGCATGCCTATGTAAGGATCAGGTCCTGCAGCACAGCCAGTGTCTGGGCAACATAACAAGCACACCACCTGCTGGGGGAAGCATCAGTAGACCAACTCTTAGGCCCAGCAGCATTCTGGCAGCTGCTCAAACATTTGCTCATGTCGATGTTAGTTCCTGCACCTGCTTGTTCCTAGCCCAGTCCCTTAGTTCTAATTCCTGACTAAAGCCTCAGTGGCAGAATGTCTTCCAGGAGAAGTGTTGGACACAAGCTGCCTACAACTGCTATTGGCTTAAAGGGCCTACAGTTAGCCTATGAAGCCCTAGAACTAGGCAGTTCTGTCTGGGGAGGGAACATGGTCAGAGTGTCCATGGATGTGCTGACTGAGTTCATTGCTATAAAAGCTACCACAGTTTTTAAAATCTGACCATGTAGTATTTTTCAAATACAATATAATCTAGTACACTGTTTTTTTTCTACAACGTTACAGATTGTTAACCTTCAGCTTACATTTGTCTGGCTGACTGTCTAGATATTTCCAGTCTCTCTCTCTCCCCCCCTTCACCCCCCTCCCGATATCTGAGCAGCAACTGCAAAATCTGTTTGTGAACATTAATATCTATGTATTTAGCAATCTATTTTACAGAGGGCAAAACTTGCTTGTGCTTGATTGAACTGTACTTTTCAACCTTATTTAGAGTTTGATATCAAATCTTAGCCTGTAACATTTATTTACATGGATGTGTATTTAAATGAAATGCATAATATGTATACACAGTAATAAAATCTTGGTACATTTAGAAAGAATACTGCTTACAGCACATTCATTTTCATGATGGGAAAATAAAACTTTATGTATTATATAGAGAGACATATTTGGTGAGTTAATATATTTTATTTGACCAACTTTGGTGAAAGAGACAAGCTTTCGAGCTTACACAGAAATCGTCTACAGTATTGTATACCAGACTGGATATTTCTGCATTATTTTCCCTAAACAATCTATCACACTTATTCAGAGGCAATATCAACAGAGCATTCTCACAGGATAATAGTCTCCCCTGTATTCACACTATACACACAACTGTAATTATCTTTGTATAAAATATGCCTTGTGCAGTATCATTTCAAAACCAATAAATATCTGGTCAATCATATCAGGTGAAATGTATGTGGCAACAGTATATGTAGTATTATGTAATCCCCTTTTATGATGTTTGTAGGATACGTTCAAACGCCATACGTAGGCAAAGGTTGTTAAACAGGTCTATCTTAAACAGAGGGATGTGTGGTTATCTCAATTTACATATTTAAAAAATGTATTAAAGCTAATGTTAAAAAAAACTATATAATACATAGGTTGTGAAAAGAGTGTCTGTATATCTGGGTATAGTGCTGACATTATCCTACAAAGTTTGTTTTTAAAGTCATATGATACATAGAGTACATAATCAGCAATAACCCAAATTTAGGTGAATAGATTTAACAATACAGTTCAGATATTAGAATCCAAATACTAAGATACAACACTCATGAAAAGTCGTAGGGATCTGGTTGTGGAAAGCAAAATATATCAATGAGTAGAGATTGTCCCTCACTAATTGAGAATTAGGATAGGTTGTCCATTTAGAGAAAAAAACAGTCCATCAGGAAAATATTTGAGTTACTTTCTTGACTGCTATTAATAGTAAATAGGGTCCTCCAGACAGCAGCAGGAGGAAATGGTAGGAGATAAAGCATATTTGCATTTCGGCAAACACAGATGGGAAGAGAGAGCATGGAGCCACCTTCCTCAACAGACTCCATGTTGCCTCCTTTGCTGTTTGAATAAACTTTGCTTTGGGGGTTAGTCTTCTTCAGAAAAATCAACTTCAAGATTCCACTGGACTATAAAAGAAACAGGCAAAGAACTCCAAGTTCTCTCTCTCTCTTACTTTTTCACCTAAGAAGGCAAAGACATCAACACCTTTGGACCTTTTGGAGAGATCCTGACTAAGAAAGATCCTGGTAAGCTGCTAGGGTCAGAGCTGCTGGACCAGGGCTGCAGCTAAACACAGAAACTCAGGGTATGACCTGCATGCTGGTAGGCTGTTTGTGAGTGGCCCAAAGCACTGTGAGACACCAAAGGTTGTGAGGCAGGTGGTGACACAACCCCTCACTTGTCTAGATTGCACCCCCAGATGTGACAGTGGCATAGCTGAAGTAGGCAACTCTGGTTATTTTAATTGAGATTTACATTTTAAGCACTGGTGTAAGATTTAAGCCATTCTCAAGTGTGAAGGCTGGGAAAGTCAAAGAAAAGTTAGGTTTTTGTTTGCTTATTTTCGGTGAGACATAGAAGAGAATCAGGAGCAAGATAGGCAAATAAATGTATGCCAAATGCACCAAAACCAGAAGAATTGTATTCAGATTGCTGCATATTCTACACTGGAAAAAAGCCAGCTGAGTTGAGAAATCTTCTAACTGTTTATGACAATGGTGGGCAGGCAACTTATCAGGATCCATCTGAGGTTCCAGAGTCTGCACATTGGCAGGAAACTGACCCTCCAGCTTACAACTGAGCCCAGAATGGATGCAGATGGGGAGAGAGAGCAACTTCAACTGGAAACTCTTCAAATCCAAAATGAATGGGAAGAGAATGAAAAGAATTGTCAACATGAAATCAAGGTGTGGGAACTAAGGGTGGACACTCCTCAAGCAATAATCAATCCTACCCAAGGAACCCTCCTGTGGGAGAAGTTGTGCCCTGAATACAAAGAAACAGACAGTATTGAAAAATATCTTGCTGCCTTTGAAAGGCTCTGTGAAGTACATAAAATTCCAGAGGACAAGAAAGTTCCCACAGTGACCGCAAACCTCTCTGACAAAGCTTTAAAATGTATTTAATTAAATACCAGTTGGAGAATCAATATAATAGGTCTCTTACACATTTATGTTCTCTGATTCCATATGATTTATCTGTATTTTATCCTTCTGTCAGTTGAGTATTAGCACAATATAGCAAACGTTTTTCACTACAGTTTTGGAAAGAGATATATACAGTGTTCTTGCATATATATGGTGATCACTTACATGCATATTACATTAGCCATATGTATTAGAATGATTTTTTTCCCCATAATGTTTAGTGAATATTTTGTTTCTTTCCTAAGCAGTGGTACCATTTATTCATGAAGGCTATAAGATTAAATTCTTCTTGTGGTGTGCAGTGTTTGAGTTCCACAACTCCCATTGCCCTTAAAATGTGAAGACTTTGCCATCCCTTGTAGGATTAAAACACTTACAGTTCAGTCTTGCTTTCTCAGACTTGGGAGGAATGTTCATTTCAGATGTCTTTGATTCAGGTTAACTGAGCATGAAATAAACAAAAATTTATCATGAGGGTTTCGTAGCACTAATTAACTAGATGTGCTGACATGCCATGGATTTCACTTACATCAATCTCACAACAGGACTTTTCTTTTTCTTTTTCTTCTTTCTTTTTTTTTTTTTGCAAGTGCCTCTCTTGTCTCTCCCTCCCAAAATAATGTGAACTAATTCATGCCTGCAAAAATAATTAGTAACCAGTGAACCAAATAAAAGTGATGTTTGCTTTTGCACCATATAAACTATCCCTGAGAAAACATTTTGAGACATGATGATACAAATGATTCATGTGGATCATATCAAGACACATGAAAAATAACCTGTGCTGTTAATCATTTAGTCCAGCACAAATTGTTTTTCCTACCTGGAAGTGGGGAAAGATTGGTGACTCAGAAGTCTTAATTTCCTTCCAAATTAGGAATTGTGAATTGTTCTGTCCTACTTACTTCTGATTTAAACAAAACAAAACTCTTCCCAATAGTTGGAATAAAGGTTTATTGGGATTTTCTTAATTAGGGTGCAAGGAGATTTCAGGGCCAGAGCCGCAGTTCGTGAAGCTATACTGATTTAGCCCAGTTGCTACTCTTGCCCCTGTGTTTTTAGTAAAAAGAAAAGGAGGACTTGTGACACCTTAGAGACTAACAAATTTATTTAAGCATAAGCTTTCGTGAGCTACAGCTCACTTCATTGGATGCATTCAGACTTTGTGACTTTGCTATAGGATATTTTCAGCTACTTGAAAAACTATGAAATGCATTGAACCAGATTTGATCCCTGAGAAAGAAGGCTGCCAAGGAATCTTCCTTAGTGTATATCCAGCCTTTGTTTGTACTAGACTAAGGCTACAGGCTATGAGCGTCTGTTTTGCATCTGACTTTTTCCTATTGGCTCTCAAGAGTGGGTTTTTTTTAGATTTGTTTTGAATGTAGAAATTATGAAGTGCTTTCATATTCAGAGCAGTTTCACTGCTAAAGATTTTAATATCTCCTATGTATAACAGTTTGTGGTGCTGCTTCCTATGCAGAGATCTTTAACCAACCACTGAAATGCATGTACCTCTGAGATGAAACAAAGCAAAAAAGGAACCACAATGCTAAACAACAGGTTAGGATAGGAAATGAAGAACACCACCTTATCCAGCTGATACTTCTCATCTGAAAGCATCTCCAGTGACACATTGGCCCCAGCAGCTTGCTAAATAACTGGTTAACAATTGACTACGAGTATATTTATACTGTAAATTCTCTGAGGGAAGAACTGTCTTTTTGTTCTGCGTTTGTACAGCACCTAACAGAATGGGGCCCTGGTTCATGATTTGGGACTTCTAGGTGCTACTTCAATACTAACATCAAATAATAATAGAATCATAGAATATCAGGGTTGGAAGGGACCTCAGGAGGTCATCTAGTCCAACCCCCTGCTCAAAGCAGGACCAATCCCCAATTAAATCATCCCAGCCAGGGCTTTGTCAAGCCTGACCTTAAATACTTCTAAAGAAGGAGATTCTACCACCTCCATAGGTAACGCATTCCAGTGTTTCACCACCCTCCTAGAGAAAAAAAATTTCCTAATATCCAACCTAAACCTCCCCCACTGCAACTTGAGACCATTACTCCTTGTCCTGTCATCTTCTACCACTGAGAATAGTCTAGAACCATCCTCTCTGAAACCACTTCTCAGGTAGTTTAAAGCTGTTATCAAATCCCCCCTCATTCTTCTCTTCTGCAGACTAAACAATCCCAGTTCCCTCAGCCTCTCCTCATAAATCATGTGTTCCAGACCCCTAATCATCTTTGTTGCCCTTCGCTGGACTCTCTCCAATTTTTCCACATCCTTCTTGTAGTGTGGGGCCCAAAACTGGACACAGTACTCCAGATGAGGCCTCACCAATGTCGAATAGAGGGGAACGATCACGTCCCTCGATCTGCTCGCTATGCCCCTACTTATACATCCCAAAATGCCCTTGTTGCCAAGAAGGCCAATGGCACACTGTTGACTCATATCCAGCTTCTTGTCCACTGTCACCCCTAGGTCCTTTTCCGCAGAACTGCTGCCTAGCCATTCGGTCCCTAGTCTGTAGCTGAGCATTGGATTCTTCCGTCCTAAGTGCAGGACCGTGCACTTATCCTTGTTGAACCTCATCAGATTTCTTTTGGCCCAATCCTCCAATTTATCTAGGTCCCTCTGTATCCTATCCCTGCCCTCCAGCGTATCTACCACTCCTCCTAGTTTAGTATCATCCGCAAATTTGCTGAGAGCGCAATCCACACCATCCTCCAGATCATTTATGAAGATATTGAACAAAAACGGCCCCAGGACCAACCTGTGGGGCACTCCACTTGATACCGGCTGCCATCTAGACATGGAGCCATTGATCACTACCCGTTGAGCCCGACAATCTAGCCAACTTTCTACCCACCTTATAGTGCATTCATCCAGCCCATACTTCTTTAAATTGCTGACAGGAATACTGTGGGAGACCGTGTCAAAAGCTTTGCTAAAGTCAAGAAACAGTACATCCACTGCTTTCCCTTCATCCACAGAACCCGTAATCTCATCATAGAAGGTGATTAGATTAGTCAGGCATGACCTTCCCTTGGTGAATCCATGCTGACTGTTCCTGATCACTTTCCTCTCATGTAAGTGCTTCAGGATTGATTCCTTGAGGACCTGCTCCATGATTTTTCCATGGACTGAGGTGAGGCTGACTGGCCTGTACTTCCAAGGATCCTCTTTCTTCCCTTTTTTAAAGATGGGCACTATATTAGCCTTTTTCCAGTCGTCCGGGACTTCCCCCGATCTCCATGAGTTTTCAATGATAATGGCCAATAGCTCTGCAATCACAGCCGCCAACTCCTTTTGCACTCTCGGATGCAACTCGTCCGGCCTCATGGACTTGTGCACGTCCAGCTTTTCTAAATAGTCCCTAACCACTTCTTTCTCCACAGAGGGCTGGCCACCTACTC
This sequence comes from Caretta caretta, assembly GCF_965140235.1. NCBI lineage: Eukaryota > Metazoa > Chordata > Testudines > Cheloniidae > Caretta > Caretta caretta. The sequence goes on along the minus strand of NC_134206.1, from coordinate 71,327,111 downwards.
CCCATGCTGTGTTGCCCAGCGCAGCAGTCTAGGAGCTGACCTTGTTAGTGAAGACAGAGGCAAAAAAAATCATGGAGTACATTAGCTGTTTCCACATCCTCTGTCACTAGGTTGCCTCCCTCATTCATTAAGGGGCCCACACTTTCCTTGGCTTTCTTCTTGTTGCCAACGTACCTGAAGAAACCCTTCTTGTTACTCTTAACATCTCTTGCTAGCTGCAGCTCCAGGTGCGATTTGGCCCTCCTGATTTCATTCCTACATGCCCGAGCAACATTTTTATACTCTTCCCTGGTCATTTTTCCAATCTTCCACATCTTGTAAGCTTCTTTTTGATGTGTAAGATCTGCAAGGATTTCACTGTTAAGCCAAGCTGGTTGCCTGCCATATTTACTATTCTTTCGACACATCGGGATGGTTTGTCCCTGTAACCTCAATAGGGATTCTTTGAAATACAGCCAGCTCTCCTGGACTCCTTTCCCCCTCATGTTATTCCCCCAGGATCCTACCCATCAGTTCCCTGAGGGAGTCGAAGTCTGCTTTCCTGAAGTCCAGGGTCCGTATTCTGCTGCTTCCCTTTCTTCCCTGTGTCAGGATCCTGAACTCGACCAACTCATGGTCACTGCCTCCCAGATTCCCATCCACTTTTGCTTCCCCTACTAATTCTTCCCGGTTTGTGAGCAGCAGATCAAGAAAAGCTCTCCCCCTAGTTGGCTCCTCCAGCACTTGCACCAGGAAATTGTCCCCTACGCTTTCCAAAAACTTCCTGGATTGTCTGTGCACCGCTGTAGTGCTCTCCCAGCAGATATCAGGATGATTAAAGTCGCCCATGAGAACCAGGGCGTGTGATCTAGTAGCTTCTGCGAGTTGCCGGAAGAAAGCCTCATCCACCTCATCCCCCTGGTCCGGTGGTCTATAGCAGACTCCCACCACTACATCACTCTTGTTGCTTACACTTCTAAACTTAATCCAGAGACACTCAGGTTTTTCTGAAGTTTCGTACCGGAGCTCTGAGCAGTCATACTGCTCCCTTACATACAGTGCTACTCCCCCGCCTTTTCTGCCCTGCCTGTCCTTCCTGAACAGTTTATAACCATCCATGACAGTACTCCAGTCATGTGAGTTATCCCACCAAGTCTCTGTTATTCCAATCACGTCATAATTTGTTGCCTTCACCAGGACCTCCAGTTCTCCCTGCTTGTTTCCAAGGCTTTGTGCATTTGTATTTTGGCACTTGAGATAACCTGCTGATCGCCCCTCATTCTCAGTATGAGGTAGTAGCCCTCCCCTCACAGACGTTCCTGCCTGTGCTAATAATAAGAAAGTTACCACATACTAAATCATCAACACTACTAGCTACATCAGAAAGCTGACAAAATACACGAGTAAATTCATCTTGCTATGTAGTGGGTTACAAGTCATCCCAGCCCCTCTGGCTCGGAGGGAGGCCACTCTGAATCACTGCATCACTGTGTGGTCAGCCCAGTCACAAGAGGAATTAGCAAATCAAGGGCAGAAATCTATGAGGCCCTGTCCCTCGAGCAGAGCAGCAAATGTTTAAGGCGCCCCGGCCCTCAGAGAGAACAGAGCGATAATGAGTCTAGGGAGCTCTGGCTCTCAGGCAGGGCAAAGCAGCAAACAGTCTATGGGGCTCCTGGCTCTCAGGTAAGGCTGTGTGTCCTAAGGTAGGGAGCCTGCCACCCCAAGGGTGGGGTTGTCAGCTGGGGATAGGGGGACTGGGGCCGACCCGACTTCACTGGGTCCCAGGGCCCTGACTGTGGCAGAGGGTTCTGCCATTGGGTCAGCGGGGATATCATTGAAACATGCCAACCTGAGCACTGACACCAAAACCGGACTAGAGTCTGGTTTCCCTGGACTACTTCTTACCACAATCCAGGAAGGGGGGCTCCAGCATCCAAGCATCCTCCATTTCCTTGGGGTATTTGGCTACCAGCAATCTGAGCAGCTCCTCTCCAAACTCGGTCTTCTCTGGGGGCAGGGCTGGAGGCTGCAGCAAGTAAGAGATGCCTGTCCCCTTCCCGGGTTCTCACCCAACTGAGCTGGAGGCCTTTGCTTCTTACACTACTTGTCCCACCTCTCAACTTTAGGGGTGAGGGGTAGGCCTGACCCAGCTCCACCCATCTAGGACTAGAGAGTGTTCCCTCCCACTCTGGCTTGGAGGGAGTCCCACCCCGCACCCCCTTCCCTACATGCTGAAATATTTATCTTAAAGTTATCCATTCATCTCACCCAAAGTCAATCAATTGTGTTTGTGCAGTTTGCTTTTATCAGAAGTTATAAATTGAAGGTAATGGATGCTGTGCATAACCCTTACATCTGGAGTTATATTAGCTTCTAAATTTACTATACCCTTTGACAGTGTTCAGTGCTGTGCCTGAGGAGGTTTTCATTCCATGGCTTCACATTTGCTATAGTTAATTCTAAAACCTGATAATGAACTGAAGAAATTCAATTACAATTTTTATTAAAGAGATCATCAGCATTTCTTTCATCAACATTCCATAATCTACACAGGTACATTTGTGAGGATTATTTTGTTTTCTCTAGAAGACTTTTATATGTTGATTTTCTCTTATTCTGGTGAAGGGGAGACATAGATTTAACAGAAAAGGTGGATACTAATGGAGACAGGCTGCAACCTCCTTTTTAGGAGGACTATCGAGACAATTTAAGTAGTTGTGTTTGACAAACTCTATTGGGATATCTGTAAATAGTTTAAATCCAATTCAGGGTGTGGCTTTTAATTTGCAGAGAGTCTTTTATTTGTAAATCATTGTGATTTATTCAAGAATCTTTTTTCTGTATCTGGAGATAACAACATAATAGCAGAATATTTCAACCAAGACAAACAGACCTCTAAGATTATTCTCATTGGCCAAGATTAGCAGAAGTCCCTTTTGGTTGCCCCAGTTTTTGGGTTCCCAACAGGAAATAACTAAATATGTCCTGATTTTCAGAAAGTGCCAATCCCCCACTTGATAACAGATCTTTTTAGGGGTATCAAGTTGGGCACCCAAAGATCACCCAAATTCCCATCACTTTTTGTAATTTTTGCTACGGGACCTAACCCTACTATTGCTGAAGTCAATTGAAAATTTACCAGTATTCCAGTGGCAGAGGAATCAGTCCCTTATCTTGGGTCAGAGTAAGGCTGGTTGATGTAAAAGGGTGCTTTTCTGTCTTAGGAAATATCTATTCATATTTCTCACATAGCAGTTGAAAGCCTCTGACTAGTACAGGATAGTAGTTAAATGTGAATCTTCTTTAGGGTTTTATAATATATTGCTTTAAAGATACCTAGGTGTAGAGTTTTTTCTTCTTTATATATGTTGTTGTTGTTGTTGGCATTTATTTTTGTTTGTTTGTTTTTGTCTAAGGGTATGCCTTTCCTGCAGCTGGGAACATGCTTTCCAGCTCAGACAGACAGCAGTGTAGCTGGGGGCAGCATGGGCCGTGGCTTGGGGGAGCTACCCAGCTACATACTGACAGGTTTGTACACAGGTGGTTAGTTCAAGCCACTGCCTGTGCTACATCTGGCAATGCAGTTTGTAGCGTGCTAGCTGGAGGAGAGGAGGCATGTCTGTCTACCTGAGCTGGGAACTATGCTCCCAGGTGCAATATAGACATACTCTATATTCTTTCTGGGTAGCCAATGCCCAAGTTAAACTCTCTGAGGAGCTTCGGTGTGTTTGAATGGCTGTGTATGCTGGCTCTGCCTATGGTGAAAATCATTCAATGTCAGAGTTATTGCAAATTTTGTAGGAAAGGGAAAAGAATCCATTTATCTTTTTTGTAAATTCATTAATTGTTTTTGTTGCTTCATTTTCATTCTATAGCTGAAGAGTCTGTCACCTTTGTTTCCCTTTTCTTAATAATTTTGCTGAACAAATTTCAGGGATCTCTGTATGGTTACAGACAACAAGACGCTGAGTTCTTCCCAGACAGTAATTATTTTCTCCAATATATTTGGGTCATGACTTGTTTTGTGTTGTGCAGCTAAATTTGCTGTTAGATTTTTTTGGTCTTCTTTCAAGATATTTAACTCACCGAATGTGGGAAAACCCATAAAATGACGGGCTGAGCTAGTCCCCACAAAGCTGATTGAACCAAAAAAAATCAAACTAGAACTATTCTACTTAAACTGGCCAGCTGGAGTATTGCCTTTTATAGCAGGAATAGCTGCGGCCTAGGATACTGTTCACCTGGACTTTACTTTTTGTCCCTGAGGTAGGGAAAACTGTTTCTTTTCAGGGAGGAAGATTGTGGATCAAGAGATGTGGGTCAGAAAGGATGCACTACTTCTAGTTTACATATATATTTGGTTCACATATTCCCATTGATCTTAGCTCTAGAACATTTACTATGGTGCTATTGCCATTTTACTTCTTAAAGCAGTTTTCATGTTATAGGATACTCAAAAGCAGAAGTTAATATATACAATTGATTACCTGGGTTCACTTAGTTTTGTTGAGTGTTTCCTCTCTTCAGTTGTTTCTTGCTCGAGGGATGGACTGTATAGCAATGGGCTCTTCAGTGCAAGATAGTGAAGTGACTGGCTTGTTCCTCTTTCCCAGGCTCTGCAGGCGGTTTCAGAGTACAGCCATTTTGGAATGGCCACATGGAAGCAGCCAGGCATTCACACCTGCTGAGCAATGAGATGTTTATTTTGATATGCTGTCATATAACATTTTAAGGCTCAAGTCTGACAAAATTTAACTCATATGGCCATATTGTGCCTTTAGAGGTACAGCCCTGATCTGGGGAAGGATGTGCAGAATGTCTTCTTGGGCTGTGCGGAGAAGCACACACTGCAGTAGGATTTCTGCTGACTGATACAAAAGGAAAGCCAGGTGATCACCATGCCCCGCCACTTCCTGCCCCCTCTGGAGAGGCGAGCCCCTCCATCCCCTCATGTGCAAATCTGATGCTGCCCCTGTGTTCTCAAGGCACATTGTAGCTGGTTTTGTGAAGGAGTGAAAGGACAAACAGGAGCGAAAGGATCTTTTTGCTTACAGGATCAAAACTCTAGGAAGGTTAACATAGCTATTAGAGTGTTTCTTTTGAAGTTGTAGGATACAATGCCCAGGGAGGAGTGCAAGATCAAAATCTTCAGTTGATAATGAAAATAGATTTCTCTCCTGCAATTTCCAGTTCTCATCTTTTTTTCATAAGAATAAGAGATCAGAATTACAATGTCCCAAGTATTCTACTTTCTGTAATACTTTGACCTTTTCGGTGTTCTAGTTTTGATTGCTGATCTGCTGCTCTTTTCCCACAGGTCAATGGAATTGTAAACAGGGCAAGGAAATGACAATGAGATAAATTGAACACTAGCACAAGTATCAAAAGAGCACAACACATGACTGTAATTTATAGACTATTTGAAAGCATCATATTCTGATACTTCATTCTTGTGACAAAGATAAGAAAAAAAGAAAAAATTATGAACCATGCTTATGACAGTGTGAATGGGAAATGGTAAAAACCTAACTTGTTCTTACTATATTTTTAAGATTCAATTTCATGGTGCTCCTTTGATGATGTTTCTGAACTTAATACAATGTAATTATAGAATATTCCAGAGATCAAATGTCTTAGTCAGCCAATCAGAATATTGGAGTTCTAAAAGGCATATAATACTGTACTTTGATATTCAAGGCTGAATATTTCGGTTAAATAATCCTGCTGAACAGGAGAAGAAATATTTAGGCAGAATATAGCTTTAAAAAAACTCTCTGGACCATGCAAAACTGAAGTTCGACTGTTTCACTGTACAGATACACAGACACTCATGTGAGTCTTTATTTTTTTCATGGTCTTCCCTGACTATTTCAATAAAGAAGATTTGTGTGCAATGCATTTAAGATTTCATATGTGACGTATTGTGTGTTATGTGCATATGTGATATGCACTGTTCACTGTTTGTAACCCCTGCTGGTTTCTTCAAATGGAGAAAACTACTGAAGAAGACACTAAGCTTTGTGCTCACTGAAGCTTCATCAAGGAAAAAGCAATATCTTATGAGTCTGCCCCAGATTTGGGGGTCTGGCTGAGCTGAGCATGGCTCAGGATCTAGAATGGGGGAGAAAGGTGGTTCTAATAAAGAAATAGCCCCTAGCATAATTTACAGCATCTCTAAATTATACAGGCCTGTATTTTCCACTGAATGAATCCGATTAAGTGAGCTGTAGCTCACGAAAGCTTATGCTCAAATAAATTTGTTAGTCTCTAAGGTGCCACAAGTACTCCTTTTCTTTTTACAGGCCTAATGGTTGCCTGAGAACCACTCTGCCAACCAAAGATCACAGGAGTGCATTACGCTGAGGGTCTGCCCCATCTTGCTCTCTTCATACCCTTTCTTCATCCCCAACATTCTCCCTGCACTCAGGAGAGAAGTGTAAACAACTTTATAACAACATGGAGAAACATTACATCAGGGGAATCCCCAGCTGGCCTCATAGGGTGTGTCTCTGTTCCCTTTGTATTGCCAGAGTGACAAGGTGAATGGAGGCAGGGACCATAATGTAGCCCTATATCATCAGAAGGAAACAAGTTGAGATCAAAATACTTATATCCCCAGTTTGTGGGCAACTTAGGCAAGGCACTCCTTATAGCCTTCTCAGTTTTTCTTCTTTTTTATTTCTCTGATTTTGATCCTAGTAGAGGGCATGCATCGTGATAGTAGTTGAATTTGTTTACAATTGGAAGAAACAGTACTGAACATTTAAAAGTAATTCAGCTCCAAGGTTTAGCATTATTAGAAGCATCATTAAAGTTGCAAAGTAATTGTAACACACTCTGCATAGCGAGCCTTACTTTGTCAGTCATCAGATACTATCATGTATATAAAACTTATCCCTTCTAGGGATTTCTAAGAGCTTTTATTTTTAATTGGCATAATCAGCTCCACATAACTGTCCTGAAAATTTACCAACCCAGTGATAAAATTTACTTAGCTGCCCTCTAACATGATTGATCATAAAGAAAATTCATTAGATTTTATTTGCTCGTCAAATTCATTCATCCAAGGTAAGTGACCAAGTAGAATTTTGTTAAGTTAGTTTATACAGATAGTTAGTAAAACTAAACTGCATGCTTTCCACAATGCTTATTTTTCACAGTAGTTTGCATTCCTGTGAGACATTTGTTTCCTTCTAGGCACTGTGAATAATCCAACAATAATAAAATGTATACCTTGCTAAAGCTGGTATGATCCCTAATTTAGAACTTGCTGACTTTAAACTTTGGAAAACCCTTGTGAACCTTCCTATCCTTAATGTATGGACAGCTTGTACAATTTTGTAGTTGGTCTATTATCCATTTTGCAGATAGCTTTATAGCTCTTGCATAGAACACACCCCAGAGATTGTACAGCATTCAAAACCAGTATCACTTTAAAGACAAATCACCAGGGGTACTTTTAAAATGATCAGGTTTCAGATTGTTGGATAGCGTAAATCTAATATGTTGTTTTTTCTTGTCTTGAGTGCTGTGCACAATCCTAAAGATGAGAAAAATTCAATGTGAAAATTGTGTACAAACAAACTAATATACTTTTATGTAGTAACTTAAGACAATATTAGCATATTTAATTACAACATCAAAACTGAGAACACAAATTAAGCACATTGCAAAAACTAGATTTAATTATTTTAATTATCATATACAAGGGAAATACTCAAATTAGGTTGCTATTCTCTTCCTGATATACTGCACTGAAACTATAAAATGTTTGATAAGAAGATAAGATCTCTGCTTTACTTATTATTAGCCATTAAACAAAATAGGAAAAAGGAAGAAGGTACACATATAATGGTAAAGGATGCTATAAGTATCCTATGCACACTACAATATATCCATTTTGGAAAGGAAAATATTAGATTGTATACATAGTTCTATACCCTTCCTTTAAAATGAGAGATGCATGGAACTCATGCAGAGAGCTGTGTGAAATACTGGATACCAGAATTAAAAAAAAGAAAAGAAAGAAAACAGACTTCTTTTCTGTATTTTGAGAAAAATGGCAATGATGTATTAACTCATGTTCAATAAATTGCAAGAAAAAACAATACCAATAGGTTCAAAAACTACAGCTTTATATATCCTTTTCAGCTACTTCATCCACTGGGTGGTTTAGGAGTCTTTTTACACTACGTTACATGATTATTCAGTTATTAAATGAGTTACAATTGAGGCCAACAAAAAACATAAAGATGGAGAAGAGACCATAAAGTTAGAGAAGTTGTTAGAATACCTAGGTTTAATGGAGGGAAAGGAGGGATTAAAGTGACATGAGGATAGTTAGAGAGGATCTTGAAGCATACAGCTATAGTTATAGTTATTTCATATGCAGGGGAGATGGAACAGAAGCTGGAGAAGTAGAAGTGGGTAAAATAGGACATGGGGAATTGTAGTTCAGCAAGTTTAGCTTTGATACCTGGAAAGATCATGGAACAAATTTATTAAACAATTCATTTGTTAAAACCTAGAGGAAAATAAGGCAATAAGTAATGGACAAAATCAATTTGTCAAGAAAAAAAATATGCCAAACCAACCTAATTTCCTTCTTTGACAGGGTAACCAGCCTAGTGCATGGGAGGTGGGGGAAACAGTAGATGTGATATATCATCATATTAGACATGTTCATAAGCAAAGTAGGGAAATGTGTTCTAGAGGAAATTACTATATGGTGGGCGTACAAATGTTTGAAAAACCATGCTCAAAGATAAGTTATCAAGGTATGCTGTCAAACTGGAAGGACAATATCAAATGGGGTTTCTCAGGTATTTGTCCTGTATTGTATATTCTGTAGTATTCAATATTTTTCAATAATTTCGTGCATAATGGACTGAAGAGAATGCTTATAAAATTTGCAGATAATACCAAATTGGGCGGTGGAGGGTGTGTGTGGGGGGGGGGAGCACTTTGAAGGACAGGATCAGAATTAAAAATGACCTTGCAAAATTCTGAAATCAACAAAATAAAAATCAATCAATAAAAGTGCAAAGAAATACACTTGGGAAGGAAAACTCAAATGCCCAAATACAGAAAGGGGAATAATTGTCTAGGCAGAAGTACTGCTGTCAAGGTTCCTTCCCCACTCTGAACTCTAGGGTACAGATGTGGGGACCTGCATGAAAGACCCCCTAAGCTTATTCTTACCAGCTTAGGTTAAAACTTCCCCAAGGTACAAACTTTTACCTTTTGTCCTTGAACCTTTATGCTACCACCACCAAAGTGTCTAACAAAAATAACAGAGGAAGTGCCCACTTGGAAACGTCTCCCCCTCAAAAAAAATATCCCCCCAAGCACTACACTCCCTTTCTTGAGGAAGGCTTGATAAAAATCCTTACCAATTTGCAGAGGTGAACACAGACCCAAACCCTTGGATCTTAAGAACAATGAAAAAGCAATCAGGATCTTAAAAGAAGGATTTTAATTAAAGAAAAAGCAAAAGAATCACCTTTGTAAAATCAGGATGGTAAATACCTTACAGGGTAATCAGATTCAAAACATAGAGAATTCCTCTAGGCAAAACCTTAAGTTACAAAAAGACACAAAAACAGGAATATACATTCCATTCAGTACAACTTATTTTATCAGCCATTTAAATAAAACAGAATCTAATGCATATCTAACTAGATTGTTTACTAACTCTTTACAGGAGTTCTGACCTGCATTCCTGCTCTGGTCCCGGCAAAAACATCACACAGACAGACAGACCCTTTCTTCCCCCCTCCAGCTTTGAAAGTATCTTGTCTCCTCATTGGTCATTTTGGTCAGGTGCCAGCGAGGTTGTCTTAGCCTCTTAACGCTTTACAGGTGAAAGGGTTTTTCTTCTGGCCAGGAGGGATTTAAAGGTGTTTACCCTTCCCTTTATATTTATGACAACTGCATAGAAGGATATGGGGGTTATTGTGGATCACAAATTGGATATGAGTCAACAATGTAATGTTGCAAAAAAGTCTAGTATAGTTCTGGGATGTATCACCGGTATATCCAGCTGAGGCCTTACCAGTGCCCAGTGGAGCAGAACAATTACCTCCCATGTTGGCACTGGTGAGGCCTCAGTGGGATCATTGTGTCAAGTCTTTGGGCATCACACTTTATCAAATTGGACAGTCCTGATAAAAACAACAAAAATGAATATGTACATTATTTACATAACCAATTAGATATTGTACTGAAGTTGCTACAGACTTTGCTTGTTTTATTCTTAATCCAATATCTGACATATGACTCCACTATTCTGTGTTGCCCTTAAAAAATGTTTGGTTGTTACAATTTTAAAGCTATAACATCTCTATTTTTTGGAGACTTATTTACCAAAGTGACACTTTAAATGCAGGTGCTGGGAAATTGCCAGCTAATCTATTCCAATGTTTGAGATGTTAGCATTTTGTTCAAAAGGCTTATTTGGAAGAAGGCAAAAATCTACCTCAGTCATGTATATGCAGCTTCATCAGACTACACGGGGCACATGTACACAACCTGTGGCAGAACGTGGCCCTGAATCTGCATTTCAAGATGGGCAAAGTCACAAGCAAATTTTCATAAGTATGACTCAAAGGCCTTCTTCCCTGGCCTGCTGGATTGAGCTCTTCAACTTGTTCCAAGCTGATATCAAACTGGTACACAGGGCATGTTATATCTCCCATGTGGCTGTTGCATATGTACCTGTCATGCAGGGATACCACAGGATTTTCAGTGTGTAAATGGCCTTCACAATCACTCTGGAAAGAGGTGATATTTACTATATTTGCACACTGCATAGATATAAAATGCTAAATTGCAACTGCTCAATAAAACTACTGATTTTTTCCCTTCTGACAAGTCCTCAGTAATATTACTTAGTGATTTACATATTCAAAGTACCTTGCATGCTAAAAGATTTGATTCATTCTAGTTATGCTATCTTTTTTCTATAACATAAAATGAAAAAATTCCATGAGAGTTAAATATGAGGTAGAACATTTCTCTTTCCTGTTTCAATTTGTGAGCTCAGAAGGCTAGAAAATTCTTCTTTTTCAAAACAATGTAAACAAACAAAAATCTAAGTAATTGTCAGTAACAAGTTGTTAGATTCTATTAGAACATGAATTGTGAAATGAAGTGTAGCAGTACCAGAATTTCTAAAGTTTGTATTAACTTATTTTTTGGTTAAATATTGTCTACATAGCTATTGTGTTTAATGGTCTGTTGTCAAGTTAATACACATTTGTACATTTTGGTAGAGCCAATGAGCAAATTTCAGATTTTTATGCAACTTTTCTCCATCTGACTACATTAAGTCTGAATTTATCTTATTGGGAGTTATGCATGCATATTGATGGGAAGGATAGACCTCTTTATTACTGTTACCTTGATGTCTGTGATTCTTAGCTGACTTAACGTCACTGGCTCACTAACATTCATTGTGAAATATTGTTACAGGATATAAAGGTGATCTTTAAGTTTTAGCATGTAAGGGGTTACCGACAGAACCCAGGTTCCTGGCCCATCACATGGTTCACCTGGGGAGTGGATAAAAACAAAAGGAAAAGATGTTGCAAGGTAGGCTATTTAGGGGGGAAAGACTATCATCCTAGCTTGCTGAAATTTGGAAAGGTCTCCATTGGTTATTACCAAGTTTTCTGCTACTTTGATCTTTTTAGAATCGTTTGGGTTTTATTTTAAATCTCCCAGCTGTTGCATCTGTTCACCAGCTTACAGATGTCTTCATTTTTGTCTTCACTGCACGGCATATGATTGTAGTTTACTGATTGTATTGTACAGTACTCTCTCAGTACTAATGCATTTGGGAGAGGAAAGCCAATTATTAAAACATATGTGAAACAATTAGCTATAGTTTTTGAATGAGAGGGGATATCTATCTTACCTACTTCAGCCTAAATGAAATAAGGAAAAAATAAATTTGAGAAATGTTAGTCTTCATCTCTTGTTCAGGATGCCGTCTCGTGTCTAAACTGCTTGGACATGAGTTCCTTTTTCTAGAAAGCACTCTAAATATCAGAAGATATGATTGAAGTGCAAATATAACAAAGGCATGAATAGCTATGGTTCTGTATGATCATATAAAGATATTATACTTTCATAGTCTGACATCGGATCACAGATGATAAGCCAATTGTGACAAAATAAAAGAGAACAGAAAGAAAGCTAACAGAAAGAAAGATTTAAACTGCCTGCCTTTTATAGGTAGTGTAGCCTAAGGGGAAGAAGTTTCAGATAAAAAACAAAATACAAACTACTACTACCACTTACTGTGAGGACCAGAGTTTTTAATGCATATGACATTATGGCCCAGGAAACAGCCAAAGTTCCTGTAGTACTGCTGAAATCTTTTTTTTTTTCTGAGTTATGAAGGGAAAACTTATGCTCTGTGCAGTTTGACAATAATGTAAATATGTAAATAATGTCCTTAATGAATATAGTTAGTCTTTAATTTTCAATAATGAATAACAAAATTTCAAACCTTTTGCCTATAGTGAAAGATATTCCCCTGAGCTTGCATCTTCATTCCGGATGAATAAATCATACTCAGAGGAGAGCACATAGTAATTCTCATGGGAACATCACTTTCTGCTGTGAACTGCTGTGTAATGACAAAATTTAATTTCCAATACAAAAATTGGCCTGCCCAGTTCCCACTGAATTGTTTAGACACAAACAGGGCTATATAATCATAAGACAAAAAGATTAAATGACTTTAGCTACAATATCTAAACAGTGCTCAATATGAATAGCATACTCAGTTAAAAGACTAAGTCTCCCGAACTCAGATCCATGCATGCAGGAGAATGCAGATTTGACTTCAATAGGATTCCGTGCAAGCACAAAATTCCCCACATGTAGATCTAATTGCAGGATCTAGGCCTAAATTTATGTTAGCTGCCTGACCTGACTATTTTTTCTTTTTTATGTACACAAGATGCTTTAACTTTGATTTACAGTACAAGCTTTGTTATGTACCCAAGATGCTTTAACTTTGATTTACAATAAAAGCTTTGTTATGCAGCATGTTGGGGGAATGGGAGGTGCGGGTTAATCAAAAATTCCAGTTAACTAGAGTTATACTTACCAAGGGAATACCAATGTTCAAAGAATTAGAATACAATAAAACAAATGAAGTATAAAATAGTAAACAGGTACTCCCCAATCCAATAGTAGTATTGCACTGCAGAGTGGTTGGTTTCTTCAAGCACTTAGATGTATACAGGTAAAGTTTTCTATACAGTAGGTATCTTATGACTGTACATATCGCTATGGGTAGTGCATGGTGTACACCCAGATCACTAAAAATACACTTAACACTAAAACTATACTGAACATAATTTAATCTTTCTTTGATGATTCAGAAGGCATTTCAGTATCTTGCAGTGCCTCAGGGTCCTCATTATCAAAATCAATTATCATAGTAGATGTAGAAGGTGTAGGAGATTGAGCTGCATCTGTAATGACCCTATAACACACCCTGGAAGCTGCTTCTCAGAATAAATCCGTGATGTCAGCTTGCTTACTTGTCTTCTGCCTCTTTTCCATAAAAATAGAGTGCAGAATGTTCAATTGCATAACATCCTGGGCAGTATACTAGTCCCGGTTACTAGATTGAAGATTTGTATTGGGAAATATCAGAAATTCTGGTTAGTAGAGCTTTCTGATTGGTAAAGTGCTAGATAACACAGAATTCACTCTCCTTACAATGTATAATTTTTTCATGGTCTGTATGTATATATAAAATCTCCTCACTGTACTTTCCACTTTATGCATCCGATGAAGTGAGCTGTAGCTCACGAAAGCTCATGCTCAAATAAATTGGTTAGTCTCTACGGTGCCACAAGTACTCCTTTTCTTTTTGTATATTTTATCTAAATCTGAACAATATAACATTGTGATACCAGCAGTCCTGGAGAAACCTCCAAAGATTCTGAGTTTGAATACAAATAAGCAATCAGATATTCAGGGTTGAAATCTTGGTGCTCACTGCACTCAGAGATGAAATTTCCCTGGACTTCAGTAGACCCAGATTGCATCCAAGGTGTTTATTTGAAGATTTTGCAAAACACTGTTCTGGTCTCTGAGCTTCTATTTCCATTTGCCATCCATAAAACAGGGATAAAAACTCACAGGATTGTAGTGAGGATAAATTAAAGATTTGTACAGTGCTTTGAAAAATGTAAAGAATTATGAATATTTGTGAAGAGCCCACCCACCTCTAGGGAGTGCATTGCTGGAGAGAATGGTAACTATGATAAATGCATTATTAAATCCCTATCTCCAGCACCCACCAGAGAAGTAGCTTATCTATTTCTCTCTTGTTTTACCAGATGCAGCTTTTTACCAATATAAGAATTATATAGTTACATCTAATACTTGCATAACATAATATTTAACATATACTTCATATTCCTCTAGAAGGCATTACTGCTATGCTTACCATAACTGTAGAATGCGCCAAAATTCTCAAACTGCATACCATTTTTAAAAGTCAATTTTTTTGTTTAAGTTCAACAAGTTGCAGCAAATCAATCCTGTGTACTTCTGACAACTTCTTTGAAGAATTTCAGACTTTATTTTAATTGAAGCATAGAACCATGAAATCATTAGTTAAAATTGTCAATAACCTCTCAAAATGCTAAAATTGTGGATCTAAACTTGCAAAACAGTGAAATCCACAATCCCAAAATTGATTTATTTGAAACCTATCCATAGATTACATTAGGGTCAAGTAAATTGCAGCTTGAAGGGCTAATGATTTTTGGAGGTGTGCAAATCATATTTGGGCTATTACTTATTTTGGGTGTCATCAGATATTCAGAAATAGAATCAGCAAAAAGAATTGAAATGCTAGTAAGTAATCCTTCTTTTTCCTGATGACACCAGAGATTTACAAAGTTTATCCAGGGAAAATAATACAATGGATTAAATGTCTTATAATATTTCTGAAACACCACTGATATTTAAATAGATATAGAAGCCATTCTTAGATTACATTGTATCAGACAGTGATAGGATTAGTTGAAGACTAAATGCAGGAAAACAACATCTTTAATATGAAATCGTATACAAGTCTCTCAAATATCTTCTCTCTTCCATCTCTTTTTGTTTAATTTACATTCTTAGTAATGTCATTTTTATTATATGGCTAGTCTATACATAACATGTGGATGTTATTTATGCAATATAAAGAAATGTATTTTCTTGATTTCAATATATTTAAAATAACTAAGCAATATCTCCAATTTGAAAATATCAACAGGTTTCTGAACTTGTCCTTTGTGCATCTAAGCTAACCACTCACTTTTCCTTGGATGCTTCAATTTATTTGCTTGTGAAAGACAGTTTATTAGTATTTGTTGAGCATTAACAGAATGTTCAGCACTGTACAGGATTTAGGTGGGTGATACCTGGCCTGAAGAGCTTCTAATAAATAAAAAAGTTAGAACACAAAGGGCTTTGTCTATACAGGGGAAGTTTCCCCAGAAAAAAAAATAACCCAGTTTTAATTGTCTGGCTAGACCAAAAGAATGACAGGAGACATTAGAAATGGGTTTAATCAGGCCGCAACTTTATTATAGATAGATGTCTGCGACTACCCCAGCGAATAAAAATTGTGCAGTGCAGGTACAAAATTTGTGTTCTTCCAGCAATTCCAGCCAATTTTTTTTGGAGGGGAGCTTCCACAGCTTCCCCCTATTTCTCCAGGTCCCTCCAGCAATTTCCTTGCCAGGACCTTACCAATTCCATCCAATTTCGGGGTGGGGAGGAGGAGGCACTTCCCCCAGCCCCTCCCCACCCCCTGCTTTCATACAGGTCCCTCCAACAATTTCCTTGCTGGGACCTTACCAACCACCCCCCTTGTAGGAAGGGTTAAGGTGGACTATGACGATGTGGGGGTTGACTCGCTGCTGTACCAATCATAGGAGTCCCCAACTGCCCCCTGGCTTGCTCAATTACCAAGCGTATCTCCTTAATTCCTTTTCCAGGCCATTTTTCCGTTTTTTTGTGCCTTAATTTTTGGACTACCTGCACTGAACATCCGCTATACAGTTAAATAAAGAGTTGCGACATATAGCTTACTGCCCGTCATGCTGTGCATGAACAGAGCCCACCTGAACCTGCTGCGAGGAAGGCAGAAAAAAACCCCAAACACTGCACCTGGCCAATACGGTGGTAAGGGAAAAATTCCTTCCCAGTAGCGTAATGCATATTTGTGACCTACTTAGGGAGGGAGGGTAGGTGCTGCCCAGCCTATTCTAAGTGACTGAGGGGAGGGGCCAAGCCCATGCTGCTCTTTTTAAACCCCTCATTCCTAGGTGGTGAGTCGTCCACCAGGCTGTCTGCTTTTCCAGCAGCTTTACATCTCCCATCCTCCCCGCAAGCCAGAAAGCTGTCATCCACCACCCTGACTGCTCTTCCAGCAGTCTTACGTCTCCCCTCCCCCACAAGCCAGAAAGCATTGCCCTCTTCTCCTGGCCAGCTAAACAACCCCCTCTCCCCCCCACCCCCGATTAAAGTGCAGGGTGGTGAAACTAATTGGAGCTACTGTGTAGAGAAGGCTCTGGGAGCAAGACCTATTTAAATAACTGGTTTAGTTATTTACATCCATGGTCTGAGACCCTGGGAAGCCTGGGTCTATGGAAAGGAAGTTCATTCTTTCTAACTTCGGTAATATCTGTCTACCAGCTCTCCAGTGAGCTAGACCAAGGACTGGCACAGCACTGGCAGACAGCAACAGTTCTACACCATTTCTACTGTCAACATTTTTCTGTCACTTTCGGAGTGGTAGGTCATCCTATTGTCAGAGCTATTCTATTGCTTGAATATGAGAACAGTTCCCTCGCCTCATGATAGAGGAATGTTGTTTACTCCTGTATTCTTTTCTCTTTGTTCTCTTCTCCTTCTGGATCTGGGACTCAGTTCTGATGCCATATTGTCTTGTTCTAAGCATAGGTGCTGGAACTAGGAGTGCTGGGGGTGTTGCCGCACCCTCGGGCTTGAAGTGGTTTCCATCATATATAGGGTTTACAGTTTGATTCAATGGCTCTCAGCACCTCCACTCATCAAATTGTTCCAGAACCAGTGGTTCTAAGCACTATTTATTTTCAGTATTACAGTTGTACAGATTATGGCAAAGCACAGGAGGAGCGGGATACAACAGGGTACATAGACACCGACTCTGTGGGTGCTCCGGGGCTGGAGCACCCACGGGGAAAAATTGCCTGCCCCCTCGCCTCTGCCTCTGCTCTGCCTCTGCCTCCTCCCCTGAGCGAGCCATGTGCCCACTTTCCCCCCCTAGCTCCTAGTGCTTGAACCATGAAACGGTGGGGAGGAGGGGGAATGCGGTGCACTCTGGGAAAAGGGAGGGTCGGGGCGGGGATTTGGGAAGGGGTGCAATAGGGGCAGGGAGGGGGCGGAGTTGGGGCAGGGACTTTGGGGAAGGGCTTGGAATGGGGGGGCAGGGGTGGAGAAGGGTGGAGTTGGGGCGGAGCCAGGGGTGGGGGCACGCGAGCACCCACCAGTGCCGGGGAAAGTTGGCGCCTATGACAGGGTAAGTTCCTCATGACAAAAGTTAGCATTGCTTCTATATGTAGAAAGTCTTTTCAGTATTTAATCTGTATGGTTTTCATCCTGCAATTGAGAACACATGGGTAAACTGCTGCATTTGAATGGAGTCCAGCTGAAGTCAATAGAACTCTACACAAGTCCAGGGATTAGCCTGTCTCTCAGTGTAGGATCAGGGACCCAGTCCATTCCAGCACAAGGAACTTCTGCAGACTCCTGTGGACTCATATAAAAATTACCTTTTGTGAACAATGACTAAAAAGTATACACATTATTACAGTTCAGCAATCATTTTTAACAGTTCAAATATTTATTATGTATCTTTTTTTATTAAACCAGTATTTATTTTGTATTCATGGCTCACTAAAAGTAGAGTACAAAAGTAGAGTAAACTTGTGTAAACAATTATAGTTTGTAGTTACAAATTAAATTTAGATAGGATTATTTACACAGCAGTTCATTTGCATAATGAAGCTGTTTTTAACCAGTCCAGATTCTTCCAGTATAAAACAAAACAATCTTATTTTTATTGCAGCATTTTGATCTGTTAATCAAAACAATGTTCGAGTTACATGGGGGCAAACAGAATGTCCATGCAAATATAATTTTACAGTGTAACTAACATATTTTTTTTAAAATTGAAAAGATATACAAGGAATAGAGTTCCCTCCCAGAATGGCTGTAACAAACAGATCTGTGCTAGTGTAACCCATATGTTTTGATATAGTATTAACCTTGAATCTAAATCTTCAGTTCTTCATTAATATTAGCAAAGGTTCTGTTCTTTCAAAACTCTTTCTTTCATAACATAGATGATGAATGGATTACTTTACCTCACTTGTATAGATTAAATTGCTTTAACAATTACTAGAAATGAAACCAAAAACATACACTGACAGTTGTTCACGGTCAACATAAAAATGAGATACGTGAAAGAATTTTTATTCAAATTGCCTCGAAGATGACATTGTATTAGGCAAACCCTGAGTAAAATGTCATATACAGGTTGAACTGTATGATAGTATGGAGAGGCAGAATCTTCCTTGCACGTGGGGGTGGTGTCTACAGCATCCCTACAAACTGTCTGTAGAAGCTGAAAGAGGCATACTGCTTCTAGAGAATAGCAACAAAAATGATTAAAGGCCTAGAAAACATGACCTATGAGGAAAGAATGAAAATATTGGGTTTGTTTAGTCTGGAGAAGAGAGGACCGAGAGGGGGCATAACAGTTTTCAAGTACATAAAAAGTTGTTACAAGGAGGGACACAAATTATTCTCCTTAATCTTTGAGGATAGGACAAGAAACAATGGGCAGTTTAGGTTGGACATTAGGAAAACAGTTTCTAACTGTCAGGGTGGTTAAGCACTGGAATAAATTGCCTAGAGAGGTTGTGGAATCTCCATCATTGGAGATTTTTAAGAGCAGGTTAGACAAATATCTGTAAGGAATAGTCTAGATGATACTTAGTCCTGCCATGAGTGCAGGGGACTGGACTAGATGACCTCTTAAAGTTCCTTCCAGGCCTACAATTCTATGATTCACTCCCTTTTGGGGTTTGTATTTCAGTGGATCTATGCTGTTCATGGAGTTAGTGACCATGTTCCCGCTATGACCTCAAGTCATTCCCCTCTTCTATGTTCTAACACAGAAAGCCAATAGGGAGCTCGAGTTCATGGCACACTAGGGATTATGGGGTCTCCCTGCAAAGGGCACCAATTAGGTGTGTGTGTAGGGGGGACTGCCACCTCCTGCCCCAAGTTTCATACAGGAGGTGTGCTCCCAGGCTGAGCTCTTAACTGCATAATGTGGAATGTGAGTTCTGCAGCGAGGTCCTTCTCCCAGCTTGTGTCTCTCAGGCAGGGAGTCAGTGTTTTGTTTACAAACAGAGGCAAGGTGATTAAGATAAGAAAAGCCTGGAAATTAAATTAAGGATCTGGAAGTCTTTAGACGAACCTGTAAAACAGGAATCCCTCTGAAGGTGTGTGTGGGGGGGGGGGGCGGAGCGGGGGGGGGTTTGAAGAGAGAACACAGGGAATCCAAAGAAATATAGCCAAGCCCTCTGAGCCAAGGTTACATTCAGAAAAGAGGAAGATGTGAGGGGCATAAGTGAAAAGAAAGGACCAAAGCCCAGGGAAGGGACAGCAGTGGTATAGAGAAGTTCCCACTCTACCTGTGGTACTTACGTGGCCCCATCACCTTAGTATCTGGCACCTCACATCATAGCCCCTCGGTGAAGTACAGCAGTGCTGTTATACCCACTGTAGAGATGGGGCACTGAGCACAGAGAGACTAACAGCCAATTTTGCAAAGGTATTTAGGCACCTAGTGGGACTTGCAAAAGTGCCTAGAAGATTTGGTGCTTTGTAAACCCCACTAGATGCCTAGCTGCACTTTTGGGTGCCTAAAAACCTTAGAAACTCTGTCCCTGTAATACTGATCTGAGGTCATACAGAAAGTCCATGGGGGAGGGGGTGGGAAGAGTAGAACTCAGGTCTCTCAGACCTAGCTCTGTCTGCTGGACCAGCCTTTCTCCCTGCTGCATGCTGCAAAAAAAAGAGGACTCTGATGGATAGGAGCAAAATCAAGAAGGCCAGTTCTCTGAGACTCCAGCAATTGGTCCCAGATGATTGGGAAGGACGTCATGGTTGACAGAATGAAAAGCAGCACAGAGGTCAGGCAGGATGAAGAAAGAAAGAGAATGAGAGTCAGATGAGAGAAAAGCACTTAAACGCCAGTGGGTGGCAGGTTCCGCCCCAGTCTGAGTTGTACAGCAATACCTGCTGTGCAATTTTAGATTTTAACTGAAAACCATTTTGTTTTGTCATATTTTGTCCTGAGTATGAGAAAAGTAAGAAAGGAAAAAGTGTTGTATGAGTATCAGATGTGATTATACACCAAATTCTTAGGGTTTCAGCTGTATTCAGGCCAATTACAGAACAAAGAACAGAAATTGTATCTACAGAGTCCTTAAAGTCGACAATTATAGTCATGATTGGTATTATTCACGGGGCACGATCTGTGTGCTCAGCACTGTTCAGAATATGCCAGAAAATATAGTCCCTGAGCCAATGCATATAAGATGTGTAACTCTGAATAAGATGGCTCAGATATTTAAGTATGTAGTGCATAGTTATCGACCTCACATGTTCACTGTGATGTTTATATCTACAAGTGGCGGCACTGATGGCAATAGAAGTTTTACTTGATTAAGGACTAGAAGGTTTGACCCTCCAACTTTCTTTCAAGTGGAAGACCTGCCCAGAGCTCCTGTGCCTGTTTATTTTCCCTTCCGGCCCTGAAATACCTCAGAAGTCTTAATTTTTTTCGCAACTTTAAAACATGGAATTTTCTTGGTGTTTGATTTAAAATATTCTCCTGTGAAAACTCCAACTCAATCACTGTAGTGTTGTGTTTAAGACCCTTCTGGAAAGTAACTAGCCTTTAAGCAGAAGTGAAAGCAGTTTTGCCAACTTTGTCATGAGTCTCATGATAATTATTGTTTTCCTTAAAGCCCCAGCTCCTGGAGTCAACTGATATGTGATGATTTCAGCCTTCATTCTTAAAGAAAAATGAAGTTTCTAGCTCTTGTGGCTGTAGAGAAAGCTTCAAAATGTGACCCCAGTGCACCTTAAAGGCTAAAAAAGCAGAATGTAAATTTAAAAAACACCAAATCTATTATTTTTACATAATCTCATTATTTTAAAGACAATCTTGTGATTTTTGATGAGCCTGACTCGTGATTTTTGAACATTTGGGATTGGAAATACTATGAAAGTGACGTGAAAGGGTCAGTTTCACTCCTGTTTAAAGTCATTTTCTAGTCTATTATTTGTAGTGAGGGTAACATCCCTAGAGCCCCAGGCAGGTGCAGTGTAAACTTGCCCTAATACGATGTTTCCAAAAGTTAAATGGTCTATTCTAAGCTTAATGGACTGCAAAAACGTGATAGAGAGTAATCTAGATTTTTCTACAGTTGTTTCAATTGTTGTATTCAAGAATTAGTAACAAAGTAAAAAAATACATTATTTTTTAAACCTAACCTGTGTCCCTTAAGTGAATTGACACAGGATGTCAGAACATGTTAGTATTAGACCTGAGTGGGTCTAATATTTATTTAATTTTCTTTCTTTATATAGGAATTAAAAATCATTATCCAACAGGAGCACTGTATCTAAGTTATTATCTGAAAAAAACAAAATTTTTCAGGTGTCCAAGTTGCCTTTGGAATCATAATTAAAGTTGCCCTCCCCCAACTAAAATCTGACATGTTTTTTTGACATGTTTGCGGTCTTAGGTTTCTGAATAGTTGCCACAGAATTTGCCCCATTATGATTGTTTTGAAAGGTTTGTATGGTGCACAGAGTTCACAGAAAAGTAAAAAACAAACACACAAAGAAGAAGGGACAGAAAGTCTATTGGCTTCTATCCGAGGCTCTGGGCTATCACCTGGGACTCATTCTTAACCTCTTTCACCTCTTGGCCTGGAGGAGTGGTAGGAGAACCCAGACCAATCCAGTCCTCTGGGAAACCAGACCTATCCAGTCCTCTGGGTTCCAGGCCAGAGTCCCTATATGAAATTTTGGCATCAATTTCTCTCAAATCCTTAGTGTTTTCCTGGCCTATTTCCTACCATGTCTTGCTTCCAGGCCATTCCTATGGTCATCTTCTACAGAGGATCTAGTTTTCCAGACAGCTTCTCGCCACTCTGATGCTTTAGAACCCAGCTCCTTGTAGCTCCTCGGTATCTCTGGCAGCTGCTGGGCTGTATTTCAAATAATTATTTCCCTACTTAAGATAGGCGCTCTCTCATACCCTCTCCCCTAGCTCTGTGCCTAGAGCTGGAATTGTGATTTGGGGGGGTGGGTTGGGGGGGAGAGGAAGGTTGACTGCTCTTTCAGACAGAGCTCTTCCATTCTTTCCCACCCCAGGTCTTCTCCATGGAGCTGGGGTTTAGATCAACTCTAGGTCCTCAGCCACCTTGGTCTTTAGCTGGATCCTTTCCTCCAATTAGTTGTCCAGCTTGGAAGATTTGGTTCAATTCAGTTCAGTCCAGCCAACCTTCTACAGCTTATGTTTATCCTGCTAGAGGGAGCATATATGCTGGTCACCTTCCTAAAGCTCATCCTAATTGGCTGGGGAGAGAGGAGCCTTGCCTCACCTGCTCTGCAAGGTTTCTGGTCCAGAATCCTAAAAGAGACCAAAAGGTGATTCCACCCAAACACTACTTATTCCTGGGACTGTTTACTCTTTCCCAATATACCCCAGTCGTAGATCATACCTGCCAAAATCTTAAAAGGTTCATGCTCTATGATGGGGATAGGCTGACCCCTATACTGCACTACTCTTAAGGGGATGGATTACCACATCACAGAGGTCATTTCTGAAGATACAGTTTTCACATTACAAATTTGCTCAGTAGTTAGGTGTGGCATGATGAGGAAAACAAAAACAATAATTTTTATCTACAGTTTCACTACTTTTTATCATATTATGTGTAGCCCTTTCTTTGATCAGGATATGCAGGTAGATGTAACATTGCCATAGGGATGGCTTTTAAAGGAGCAGAAATCAACTTTAAGTTTAACTAATATAAATTGGGGTACTATCTACCCACCCCCAACACAAATACTAGGCATTTTAATAAGTTCAAAGCAAGGTTGAATGGCCTTACACCTTATTATGAAAAAATCAGTGCTTATTATGAAAAAATCCCCTGTTATGTCCTGGCTCAGTCCCTCTCTCTGAATAGAGAACAGTCTGTTATAAACAGACTCCACACCTGAGCTCCAATTGCTTATAAATCCCCTGGGTCTGTGCCTAGCTCTGGGTCTCTCAGGCACACAGACCCCATGCCTGACATCCTTCATGGGTAGTGACACCGTGCAGGCCAACCACTTAATTCACAACCCTCCTGATCCCGCAGCTGTTTAGACCCTTTCTCCAAAGTAAACCTGGCTGTGGAAACTCTAGTTTTGGCTTAAACATTTCAGGGACAATATAGCAGGAAAGCAAGGACCATAGGCTTAGCAAGGGATTTTCTTAACCACAGATACTTTACTCTTAAATAGGACTAGAGTTACAGTTCTTTGAAAAAAACATTCTGAGTGCAACCTTCAGGAGTCTGATTTTACCTTTCCATGTGTCCTGGGTTTGGGAAGCATCTTTAGGCCAGGCAGACCTTTCTGGCTTCTTGGTCTGGTCTCCTTTCATTTGGCATTGATCTGATCTCTGGCTTAGAGAAGCAGACACCTTTTACAATTGTCTCTCTCCCCTTCTTGCCTATGTACTCCAGACTGAGGAACTGCAGCCCCTTACCCAAGCCAACATTCTGTGTAGAGAGTTAATTGTTTTTTGTGGATGGGGTGGTAGTTGATAGACAATCAGAGTGGATGTCTCTCTCATTGTTAGCCCTCTCTAAGCATAAGCACTCTATGTCCAGAATAGACTGACCTTGTCAGGATTAGACTGGTTTGGAACAACACAATGGAGGTCACAATATAAAGTGAAGGTTTCAATGACGGTTACAATTCCAAAATGAGTCACAGAACATGGAGATCACAATTTGACACAAATGTAAACACCCCCCTGCCCCCCCCCCGACATTCTGTCACAACCTATCCCTTTAGCCTAATCCCTAGGATTCAGTAATTCTCTGAATCTCTGCCTGTGAGGAGGAAGGAGGATGTGAAGATTTAAGATCTCCCCTTCTGCCTACAAGCTAATAAGGTCCACCAGACATGTCCCAGGTCTAATTTATGCTTACATTTGGGACCTGGCACTTTCAGTCTCTTATCGCCACTGGATACCAGCTGCAAGATGCAACAAAGTAGACATATATAATACTACTTAACATTGTATTCCAGTCTATTCCTTTTAATTTAAAAACTGGTATCTACAGGATGCCATGAGGAAGGCGATGTTGAAAACCAGTCTAATCTGATAAAGCCAGTCCCACTCTCACTGCCGTGGTGTTGAAAACTAGTCTAATCCAGATAAGGCCAGTCCCAGTCATGCCAAGGTGGTGTTGAAAATCAGTTTAATCTGACAAAATCAGTGCTATCTGCCTCGTGTACACTTTGCCCATTTAATCCAGATAGTAAAAAGTCCTTTCCTGTTCCCAAAACAAGTGTTCTGGTCAGATCCACATCATCCTGAAAAGGCAGCATGGTGTCTGAACTATAGAAAGGGAAGATGGGACAGCAATAGAAGTATTATGGCTGCTGGACACCAAGGAGGGTTTTACATGCTGTGGGGTCATTGTGAGATCAAATCAGCTCCCTTGTCCCTTCTTCCAGTATGCCATGGGAGCAGAGAAAGCTGATGCACATTCCCCATCTATATTTCAGGCAGAAGTAGCAGCAAACTGAGTGGAAAGACTCTGGCACAGCTGAGTTCAACTGCTCACCGCTCCTCCACCCCTCCAGACTACAAAGTTTTGGCCCTCCCCGTTGTAGTACAACCAAACTTTCTCCTCATCCCTACTCTGCTAAAATAGGGGGAAGAGAGCAATTAATTTGACTCAGTGCAGGGTCTTTAATTATGTGTGTTACTCTAATGCTTGTATACAAATAGAATATAGAATAGAAGGTGGAACATATTCACATTGACATTGGTATAATGAAACATTATGTAGGAAGTGATATAACTTCCATTCCACTTGTCTACATTCAAATTTGTGAACATTTAACAACACATCACTATTCAGCATTTGCCCTCAGTAAATTTTTGCTGTGATATTAATTTCTCCTGTTGCACGAGGCAATCTTTTTTATGACTGTCTCTACAGAATAATTGATGTATTTTAAGTACTGTGGATTAAGAGTGCCCACTAGTGTCAGTTTCTATTTATTAGAGCTTTTTGATACATTTTCAATAATTGATCCCAAGAAAAATAACCCATTGGCAGAGAAAGCACTGGAAGGAACAAAAGCTGAAAGTTTGTCTTCATTAGAGCTTGTTCAAAATATAATTTTAAATGAAAGCCAGACTGGTCTTCTCTTATGCTGTGAATACGAACATATCCAAGAAGAGTGTGCATTTTGAATTATTGATTATGTTTGTAAGTCTGCACTGTCTAATAATTTCATGCCTGCCTTTTGGGACCTGAAGGTGAATTAAATTGTGAGTTATAGTTGATTCCTTGCCTCTATTGATATCCAAACCATCAAATTCAGTTTAGATGCACAAGAAAGAATCTCTGAACAACTGAAGTAGGGTACTTTTATACATACAATGGCCAGTGTAATGAGCTTCAGAAACAAGAGAAATCGATCAAACAATTCTCTTTATTCTCACGTTAGGTCCTTTTTTCCACTTTGTTAATAAGAAATAAAGCACATTCGTGGATGTAGTCTTGTACTATAATTTCAAAAGCATTATGTAGTCCTTGTGCTACAAATATGCAACATTTATATAATTTGTGAGCTATGAAAATATCTCCCAAATTAGTGAGGAATAAAATAAACTACAAAGGAATCAGGTTAATAATTATGTAATAATTAAAAAGCTATATCCCTTTTTAAAGAAAAAATCACTGTGATTTTCTACTGAACTTTGTTGTCAGAACTAGGTCATTGAACATTACAAATTCTGCTAATGTGATTGTAGACTGAGCAATCTGGGAGGTTCCGGCCCATCCTAAAGCTACATCCCATGCATATGCAGTTCCCAATTACTTCAACTGGAGCTACGCAAATGTATTTGAGAGTGGGATTTACCACTGTATTGCAATATTTACTTGATATGGTTTTGCAAGGTACAAAACAGAGGACCTAATCATGCAGTTCTTACATAAGGAAAATTCCCATTGAAGGACTGCAGGACTGGCCATGACTATATTCACTTTTCAGCAATGGGACATCATTTTACAGTGCTCTAGACAAGTGCTGTACTATTTTTTCAGGCAAAACACTAGTAGCTCACATTGCATTTTTGCACAATCCCAGTATTTCTGATGTTCACAATGACACAAAGATGATGCCTATGGATTTCAGGTGCATACTGCCATTTTCTAAAAGCTATGTTTGGTAAGTAAACATACACCTTTTAGAGATTAATAAACAACAATCATCTGTGGTTCATGCAGAATTCTTTGAGGCTAACTTGATTTTAAAATGTTCTGTGTCTAGATTCAAAAGCAGGAATGACTGAACTTGGAAGAAATTAGGCTATTACAGACTATTTTTCTCTTCCATATGCATGCATGTAATAAATTAAATTAAATTAAATCCTTTGTTTTAACCAAGCGCACTGTGTTCCTTCCCATCTCATCTTAGATTCTTATTGACCCTGACCCTTACGCACACTGATCCTTATATGCACTGCATGGGGATGGGTGCTCGCAGGAATGTCTCTGTGCACTCTCCACAATGAATACCTTCAAAAAGATGGGATGTCAGATGGGGTGGCATCTGAGTTACTACAGAGAATTCTTTCCTGGGTGACTGGCTGGTGAGTCTTGCCAACATGCTCAGAGTTTAGCTGATCACCATATTTGGGGTCGGGAAGGAATTTTCCTTCAGGGAAAATTTGCAGAGTCCTTGGGGTTTTTTGCCTTCCTCTGCAGTGTGGGGCATGGGTCACTTGCTGGAAGATTCTCTGCACCTTGAAGTCTTTAAACCATGATTTGAGGACTTCAATAGCTCAGACATAGGTTAGGGGTTTGTTCCAGAAGTGGGTGGGTGAGATTCTGTGGCCTAGGTTGCGCAGGAGATCAGACTAGAAGATCATAATGGTCCCTTCTGACCTTTCCCCATGCTGGCCAGTGATGAGGTTTGCTGAGTGAACAACTGGTTTGAGCCACTAGCAAAAGTGGCCAAACAGAGGGCTGCCGTGAATTTCTGAGGCGAGCAAATCTGCCAATAAGCACAGGACCCACCAAGGCAGAGGAGGAACTTTGTCACAACTTATTTTATCTGTTTGTGTTTGTGTTTTGCTCATAGGCAACTTTAACTGCTTTTATGGTGTTTTTGTTCAAATTTCAATAAAATCAGATAGGAGGTTGCTTAAGAGCAACCACCTCCCCACAAAAAAGCAAGATAAAATAATTTACCATACCCTAATACCCAAACATTATCTAAAACTCTTTCACTGTCAGACACTAGGTCGACACAGGAGAGTAAAGCCTGATAAAGAAGGAGTTGTACCATATTTGTTCCCTACAAAAACTGTATCTGTTTAATGGACACAGTTGCACTTCTGAATTAAGTTTAGATTAAAAAAATACGACATGGAGTAGTCAAGATCTTCTGTTAGAGGGCTTTCCCTTCACCCCTTCCCCTGGTTCTTGTCATGCAAGTAGAAAGCAGAAGACCGAAAGTCCGAAGTGCAGGCAATGCAATGTTTAGTGGGGTTAGTTTCAAGCAACCATATCCATAGCTCTACATGCTGGCAGAGTCTGTTTCCTGTGTTCCGTTCCCAGCTCTGACACTGCAGAGCATTTACCTGCAGTCCCCCTTCCCACCTCTAACACTGCAGAGCCTTGCCTGTTTCCCATTCCCACTTCCTTCTTCTTAGAAGGCCTAAATATACTTGCAATGCACACCCTTGGTCCCACCCCTTACAACTTATGGTCATGTTCTGTTTTTGGGGAGCCTAAGTCTGGGGTCTTTGTCCCACCTCTTTTGTATACCATGGGAGGGGTAGGGAGTGAGGTTGTGTTCTGGCCAAGGCCAGACCTCTTGTTTCTTATGCCTCCCCACAAGCTGCCCTTTACCCCTCCTAACTGGTTGCTTGACCTTGGCTTGACAGAGGAGCCAGGCAGCCTTCCAGTGTATTCTCGTATATTACACTCCCACCATACCCCGTAACACTTTTAACTCCATCTCTTATCTCTTTTCACCCCATCTGTTTGTGGGCAGTGTCTTTGTTCTTCACACATATTAGTAAAGATTTAAGTGTCAAACCCAAAATTCTACATCATGGTAACAAACAATCCTATATACTAACATTTTCCATTGATGCAAGGTTCCTCCAGGAGCCCGCAGTCCAAACTATGTTCCATATTATATGTTTCATCATAGTCACCTGTTTATGGGTCATTGAGGTAGTTCCGCTTCCACATAATGACTTTTGATCTGCCAACTCTTGTTGGCATAGACATATTCTTTATTTATATTACAGTGGTAGGTGTTCAGCAGGATTCAGAGATACAAATAATCTGACAGATGCCATAACATGACCACTGCTGCTATGGCCCTCTTTATATCTGGTACAATGTTTGGATTCAGAAGGCAAATGCAAACATGCATATGTAGTGCAAATGCTAGACGCCAGATTGTGGCATTCACTCTCAAGTCCATGACTTGAGAGTCCCCAGTACCCCAGTGTGAATACCATGGCTCGTGGGTATAAAAGAAACTGCCATGAATAAAATTAGTTTGGAAATTAGAAGAAGTTTTCTAGCCATCTGAGAACAACTTCCAACTAGGAGTAGTGGGGACAAACAATCTAAGTGGAATCACAGATTCTACTATGATAGAATAGACTATCAGGGTTGGAAGGGACCTCAGGAGGTCATCTAGTCCAACCCCCTGCTCAAAGCAGGACCAATCCACAACTAAAAAATCATCCCAGCTAGGGCTTTGTCAAGCCTGATCTTAAAAACTTCAAAGGAAGGAGATCCCACCACCTCCCTAGGTAACGCATTCCAGTGCTTCACCGCCCGCCTAGTGAAAAAGTTTTTCCTAATATCCAACCTAAACCTCCCCCACTGCAACTTGAGACCATTACTCCTCGCTCTGTCATCTGCCACCACTGAGAACAGTCTAGATCCATCCTCTATGGAACCCCCTTTCAGGTAGTTGAATGCAGCTATCAAATCCCCCCTCATTCTTCTCTTCTGCAGACTAAACAATCCCAGTTCCCTCAGCCTCTCCTCATAAGTCATGTGTTCCAGTTCCCTAATCATTTTTGTTGCCCTCTGCTGGGCTCTTTCCAATTTTTCCACATTCTTCTTGTAGTGTGGGGCCCAAAACTGGACACAGTACTCCAGGTGAGGCCTCACCAATGTCGAATAGAGGGGAACGATCATGTCCCTCGATCTACTGGCAATGCCCCTACTTATACAGCCCAAAATGCCATTGGCATTCTTGGCAACAAGGGCACACTGTTGACTCATATCCAGCTTCTCGTCCATTGTAACCCCTAGGTCCTTTTCTGCAGAACTGCTGCCTAGCCATTCGGTCCCTAGTCTGTAGCGGTGCATGGGATTCTTACATCATAAGTGCAGAACTCTGCACTTGTCCTTGTTGAACCTCATCAGATTTCTTTTGGCCCAATCCTCTAATTTGTCTAGGTCCCTCTGTATCTTATCCGTACCCTCCAGCGTATCTACCTCTCCTCCCAGTGTAATGTCATCTGCAAACTTGCTGAGGGTGCAGTCCACGCCATCCTCCAGATTACTAATGAAGATATTGAACAAAACCGGCCTCAGGACCGACCCTTGGGGCACTCTGCTTGATACTGGCTGCCAACTAGATATGGAGCCATTGATCACTACCTGTTGAACCTGACAATCTAGCCAACTTTCTATCCATCTTATAATCCATTCATCCAGCCCATACTTCTTTAACTTGCTGGCAAGAATATTGTGGGAGACCGTGTCAAAAACTTTGCTAAAGTCAAGGAATAACACGTCCAGTTTTCCCCTCATCCACAGAGCCAGTTATCTTATCATAGAAGGCAATTAGATTAGTCAGGCATGACTTGCCCTTGGTGAATCCATGTTGACTGTTCCTGATCACTTTCCTCTCCTCTAAGAGCTTCAGGATTGATTCTTTGAGGACCTGCTCCATGATTTTTCCGTGGACTGAGGTGAGGCTGACTGTCCTGTAGTTCCCCGGATCCTCCTTCTTCCCTTTTTTAAAGATGGGCACTACATTAGCTTTTTTTCCAGTCATCCGGGACCTCCCCCGATCGCCATGAGTTTTCAAAGATAATGGCCAATGGCTCTGCAATCACATCTGCCAACTCCTTTAGCACTCTCGGATGCAGTGCATCCGGCCCCATGGACTTGTGCTCGTCCAGCTTTTCTAAATAGTCCAAAACCACTTCTTTCTCCACAGAAGGCTGGTCACCTCCTCCCCATGCTGTGCTGCCCAGTGCAGTCGTCTGGGAGCTGACCTTGTTAGTGAAGACAGAGGCAAAAAAAATCATGGAGTACATTAGCTGTTTCCACATCTCTGTCACTAGGTTGCCTACCTCATTGAGTAAGGGGCCCACACTTTCCTTGACTTCCTTCTTGTTGCTAACATACCTGAAGAAACCCATTCTTGTTACTCTTAACATCTCTTGCTAGCTGCAACTGCAAGTGGGATTTGGCCTTCCTGATTTCACTCCTGCATGCCTGAGCAATATTTTTATACTGCTCCCTGGTCATTTGTCCAACCTTCCACTTCTTGTAAGCTTCTTTTTTGTGTTTAAGATCAGCAAGGTTTTCATTGTTAAGCCAAGCTGCTCACCTGCCATATTTACTATTCTTTCTGCACATCGGGATGGTTTGTCCCTGTAACCTCAATAAGGATTCTTTAAAGTACAGCCAGCTTTCCTGGACTCCTTTCCCAGTCATGTTATTCTCACAGGGGATCCTGCCCATCAGTTCCCTGAGGGAGTCAAAGTCTGCTTTTCTGAAGTCCAGGGTCCTTATTCTGCTGCTCTCCTTTCTTCCTTGTGTCAGGATCCTGAACTTGACCATCTCATGGTCACTGCCTCCCAGGTTCCCATCCACTTTTGCTTCCCCTAGCTATTCTTCCCCATCTGTGAGCAGCAGGTGAAGAAGAGCTCTGCCCCAAGTTGGTTCCTCCAACACTTGCACCAGGAAATTGTCCCCTACATTTTCCAAAAACTTCCTGGATTGTCTATGCACTGCTGTATTGCTCTCCCAGCAGATATCAGGGTGATTGAAGTTTCCCATGAGAACCAGGGCCTGCTGTAACTTCCGTTGGCAACTTCCGTTAGTTTCCGGAAGGAAGCCTTGTCCCACTCATCCTCCTGGTCCTGTGGTCTATAGCAGACTCCCACCATGACATCAGCCTTGTTGCTCACACTTCTAAACTTAATCCAGAGATTCTCAGGTTTTTCTGCAGTTTCATACTGGAGCTCTGAGCAGTCATACTGCTTTCTTACATACAATGCAACTCCCCCACCTTTTCTGCCCTGCCTGTCCTTCCTGAACAGTTTATGTCCACCCATGACGGTAGGTTAAAGATGAAGCTTGATACATTTATGAACAGCTCTGCATGATAGGATTGTATCTGAAAGCTGGGAAATGGACTCAATGGCTCTGGAGGTCCCTTCCAGTCTTATATCCCTATGAGACACTGCAGACTGTACTATCATTTAGAATGGCTCTTTTCCAGTCACCATGCCCATGGCCTGCTTCACAAATGATTATCTCCCCACTTCCTTCCTGTCCCTCCTGAAACCATTGGGAGTAAAAGGGGAAAACAAGGAACCACTCCTTCATAATACTGATCGGGGATGCACTGAAGGAGAGATCCCTGTTCTCACTCAAGTGCAGGAGCTGCAATTGTGAATGCCATTTTCACAGCGTATAGAAGGAGGGAGTGGCTCCTTGTGTGTGTGCCCTTCCTGTGAACTAAATAAGGACTTGTTACAATCAGGATCCTAACTTCTAGACATGTATCTGAATAAGACTCCAGAGTTAAGACTTATAGTTCCCTGTTAGTTGCATCATATGAAACACAGTACTTTATCAAAAAGTAAATTAAAATATGTTATCACCACCCAAGACAAATTATAACCAGCTTTTACTGGGAAGTTGATTGTAATTTACTTTTTCTGTCCCTCAGCAAATTAGTTATCCCTAAAATGTTTATGCTCTAATTTTCAACATAATTAATCTATTAACCACCATTTGTATTAGTAGATTATTGCAGGAATATTTGATGCCATGCATACCAACAGCAATATATTTTAGGAACGTGGATGCTCATTACCACCACCCCACACCCTCAGGGGTAATGGACTAATGCTGCAAATTACATTGACTACAAATAGTTTTTATGATCATATCTCAAGTTCAGTGAATCTATTTCTTAATGAGACATTTTCATTAGTCATGACAATCTGCTACACAATGCTGTAACATCACATAAGAGCTGCTGATTTCTTTTCTTAAACTTTCCTCATTCTGAACTATATAATGGAGACACTAATTATTTGTTTAAATACATGCAAAGCATCAGCCATCCATAGCACTGCTGTGGCAAAGTAAGTAAAATAGGGAGGGTAATAACTTTATTGAAATAAAATATCTGATATGAGGTGTGAAGGGGCTTGTCTACTATAGCTTTGTCTAATCAAGCATGATTAACAGTTCTTGGGTGGGTTACTTGCATATTTATGGCTATGTTTGAAAAGCTATGTTCATAAAGTGGGACTTTATATATATGGAGGTTGGGTAGGAGTACTCTTTTTGAATAAAGAAATCCCATATTAGTAGATTTCAACTGAACATTGATTCTGATTAGGCAACTAGTAGAAGTATGATAGAGTGGTACCTTCAAAGTAAAGTGACTTTGGGCCACACTTGAAGGAATGTATAGGCACCTAGGTGCTTTTGAAAATCCC
This sequence comes from Caretta caretta, assembly GCF_965140235.1. NCBI lineage: Eukaryota > Metazoa > Chordata > Testudines > Cheloniidae > Caretta > Caretta caretta. The sequence goes on along the minus strand of NC_134206.1, from coordinate 71,293,936 downwards.
ATTTTGGTGTGTTTGGGGCTGAGCTGAGATACAGAATCGCAGACACCAGTAAAAGAGTATATTCATAGAACAATAGAAAAATAGGACTGGAAGGGACTTCAAGCGATCATCTAGTCCAGTCCACTCATGCAGGACTAAGTATTATTTAGACGATTCCTGACAGGTGTTTGTCTAACTTGGTCTTAAAAATCTCCAATGATGGAGATTCCACAACCTCCCTAGGCAATTTATTCCAGTGCTTAACTACCCTGACAGTTAGGAAGTTTTTCCTAATGTCCAACCTAAACCTTCCTTGCTGCAATTTAAACCCATTGCTTCTTGTCCTATCCTCAATGGTTAAGAAGAACAATACTTCTCCCTCCTCCTTGTAACAACTTTTTAAGTACTTGAAAACTGTTATCATGTCCCCCTGAGTCTTCTCTTTTACAGACTAAACAAACCCAATTTTTTCAATCTTCCCTCATAGGTCGTGTTTTCTATACTTTAATAATTTTTTGTTGCTCTTCTCTGGACTTTCTCCAATTTGTCCACATCTTTCCTGAAATGTGGCACCCAGAACTGGACACACTATTCCAGTTGAGGCCTGATCAGCGTGGAGTAGAGCGGAAGAATTACCTCTCATGTTTTCATTACAACTGCTAATACATCCCAGAATGATGTTTGCTTTTTTTGCAATAGTGGTACACCGTTGACTCATATTTAGTTTGTGGGCCACTATGAATCCAAGATCCCTTTCCACAGTACTCCTTCTTAGGCAGTCATTTCCCATTTTGTATGTGTGCAACTGATTGTTCCTTCCTAAATGGCGTACTTTGCATTTGTCCTTATTGAATTTCATCCTATTTACTTCAGACCATTTCTCCAGTTCGTCCAGATCATTTTGAATTTTAATCCTATCCTCCAAAGCACTTGCAACCCCTCCCAGCTTGATATCATACACAAACTCTATAAGTGTACTCTCTATGCCATTATCTAAATCATTGATGAAGATACTGAACAGAACTGGACCCAGAACTGATCCACTCATTATGCCCTTCCAGCATGACTGTGAACAACTCATAAGTACTCTCTGGGAATGGTTTTCCAATCAGTTTTGCACCCACCTTATAGTAGCCTCCATATAGGTTGTATTTCTCTGTATTGTACAAAGACAGTTTGTTTTGAGTATGTGTAGATTGATCTATGTGTTTTGCTAGAACCCTTTAAGAGAGCTATCTCTCTAGATCTCTGAGGTACTTATTTGGCCCCCATTACCACAGTGTCTGAGCACATCAAAATCTTTAATGTATTTATCCTCTTAACATCCCCATGACATAAGGAACTACTCTATTAATTAAAGAATAACATCTACTAGAAAATTGTGTACACACAACACTGCCTGCAAAACAAACAAACAAACAAACAAACAAACAAAACAAACACAACAGCCTTGTCCAGCTTCTAGATTTTTCAGGAAGTCTATTGATATTTTAGTGCAGCTTGGTAACAAGCCAGTATCTTCTCTAGAGCTAATTAACACTTAAGAGTGGGGGATTTTGAAAGACTATATCAGTTTTCAGTAGACAGGGAGTCCATGAAGGATGTGAATAGGAGAACCAAAACAATAGAAGTGAAAGTGAGGAGTGATGAATGTGGACTTAACAAGGAAAACTGGGGAGGAATAGATAGATTTCCTTCTCTTCCCCATGCTCTATTAATCCATAATACTATCTTTAATCTCTATCAGTAATTTTCCTTTCTAGCTTTTCCTTCTGTGAAATTTGGCCTTTTCTAGCCTGTCATTTTTACTTTAACCATTTACTTCCTTACTTCAGTCTCTCCCCTTTCTCTATCCCTTACGACTAATTGTCACTAACTGACACTTAGGATCCACTGTCGCTACATTCTGGATCTGTCTCATTGCAGGCTTCCGCTAGGAGCCTTCATCATCTATTCTGGTTTACAACCTCACTGCTGCTTCCAGCTTTCTCTCTTTTCAACATCTCTATTATTATCACACTGCTATCTCTTTCACAGAGGGAAGCAGCCATTTGTTGGCTGGTCAGCTGACAGGAAAATAAGGCAGCCCTGAGGCCTTCCTCAAGAAAGAAAGAAATTAAGACAAGACTTTCAAAAAAATAGTTGCCTACAGTTAGACATGAAGATTCATATTTAGGCACCTAAAAAGATGGATGATCTTCAGAAATTCCAAGTATTCAGCAGCTTCCGTGACTTCAGATGAAAAATGACAATTGTTATCTGTGTATCTCATGATTCCAATCCCCAAGTGTAAGCAGATACTACTGCAGAAATCCCATAGTAAAGAAGCTTGAAACAAAAGGGAAATTAAGGATAGAGTGAAGATTGCTGATTATATACCTGGGTCTTTAGCACCCTGAAGAGATAAAGAGCTTTCATGCTGCTGGGAGCTCAGCACCTTTGTATACTTACAGCATGTTACTGTATTTTACTAGCACAGCTCACAAAGGGCCTAAATATGAACTTAGAAGTCCAACTTGGCCTTAACATATATTTTCTCCTTCTTACAAATATAAAAGTTTTAAGTAAGAAAAGAATCAAAGCTCCCCCCCCCCCCCACACACACACACATACTTTCCGTGGGGAACTCTGTGTGCTTATATCATTAAGTAAACTTTTCCAAAGAGAGAACCTGCCAAATTGTAGATGATATTCCATCTGCCTAAAGACTAATAGAATAGTTAGTAAAGCTCTATAATATGTCTTCCTTGTTAGTATGATTCCTACAATGTGTCCTTATGTTCTTTGTGGTTTCCATTTAGTTGTTTTGATCTGTGCCAGACTGGTTTCAGTGAGATCAAAAGATTATAAATTGCTAACTCCAGACTTGACTGAAACATAGCAGGCCACAAATCCATGGCTTTTCTTACATCAAATATAGGTCAGTTTCATTATTTACTTTGTTGTTGTGTCTCTTTGTGTGAAGTGGTATTGAGAGAAAACAAGCTAGTTTACCTAGTCCAATACAATCTTTACTCACGTCATGAAACCCTGTGTTAGAAGTGTTCATGTTATGTATAGCAGAATATACTAGTTATGCATGACATGTCTTTTCCAAAAAGCTAGCATGTAGGCAAAAATATTAATACTAGTTCAAATTATATCACAGAGCTAATATGTGTCAAAATTAGAGCTGTGCAAATAATTGATTTTCAGTTCACTGGATGCTCAAAAAAAGTTGAAAAAATATTTTTGGTTAAACTGTAACCAACATTCTTCTGAATTTTCTTACCTTTCCTCATCACTACTTCAGTTTCCACTCAGGAACTGTACCCCAGTTTCCTTTCTAAGCTTTATCTCCCTCTTTTTGGTAGGTAATTGATGCCTCAGTTTCCCTTATTGTAGAGTAGCTTGACTGTCCAGCAAAACTAAAAATTTTCCCCATCCAGGTCAACCAACGAATCCAGAATAAAGTCATACAAAACTGTTCTTCGCAATAGTCTCTATGCTTAGTAGTATTTCAGCCTTCCTCCATCTCTTCCCTAAGGCTCAATATCTTTTCCTGTTGATATAGGCCCAGACAATTTAATTCCCCCTGTTGGGTTCACAGTCCCTTACCCTGTTGATACAGGGCTTTTCAATCATTTTCCATCTTTGAACTAAACAGGTTCTATACATGCCAAATCAAGAGTCCATTCCCCACCAAGGTTTTCCCTGTTTTTTCCCCAATGATGCAGAAGTCCCCACACATTCTCACTGGAAGCTGCAAACTGGGGTCTCCATGCAAACCTCACACCCTAGATATTTGCTTACTTTATCTTTTTCAGACTTTCTTTCTTTTCCAGTGCCTGTTTATAGCCATCTGTCATGGGCTTCAGAGGGGTAATCCAAACCAGTGAGCGATTATATCACCACTTGCCCTGCAGCCCAGGGTGTCTTACATTGCTTTTGCTGCTGTAGCTCCCAGCCCAGGATACTAACAAACAGGCTTACAAGCAAGGAAGTGCACCATGAATGTCTGTGTGCTAGACACCCTGGTTCAACCGGCAGCTCCACAGCCCCATTCTGGCTTCCATCAGAATTGGTTACAACCAGAAAGGTAAACCTAACACACTCCCAGTCCTGAATTAGCTCCAAACTGTGTGCTCTGTTATGTCCAGCCCTCTCAGTTCAGAGAAATAATAAGATGTGTTTCTTTAAAGACACAAAACACATCACAGCTTATTAACCTAATTTGGGTAAATTCACCTTTCCCTACAAACACAGCACTGAGTTGGTTTATAGTAAAAAAAAGACAAACATATTAACACCAGAACATATGTTAAGTGATGCCAAGTAAAAGGAATCAAGACAGAAAGGGTTACAAGGAAGTAAAAGTGAAAACACAAATCTGAAAGTTTAAAACTTAATCTAGCAAGGTATAGGCTTTGTTTCAAGTGGTTTCTCTCACCAATATTCCTTCTTTCTAGCCATGTCTGATTTTCCCTCAGTCAGGATCTTCCAAGGAAGTACAAGATGCTGTCTTCCCTGGTCTTCCTAGGTGAAGGTCTTTGCCTCAGCAAGTTTGTCACCTATTTTCAGTTTCCAGAGACATCCCTGCCAGCCTCCTTGGTTGAAGGAACCATCTTTGTCAGATTGCAAGAGCTCTGTTCCCTTGTATCTGTTTAGTGATGGATGCCAAAGACGGCTACTGTCTTTGCCTATATCTTCCAAAGTTCAATGACTTTGTTTCAAGAGGCAGGATGACCTCATGTTGTTTTTTCCCCTTTCCTGTGGGATTCCCATCTCCCTGCTGATTTCTATGTAAAGAGGGCTTCCATTATTTTAATTCCACTATATTTAAAAAATTTATGTAGGAGACACATTGATAGCTGCCTTCTCCACCTTATTCTCCCAGTTTGGCCACTCTTTAAAGCATAATATCACAAATTATCCATATTGCCTCATGTAGTGTTAATGCATACATTTCACAACAATATTAATCACCAGTGAGTCATTAGTTTTCAGAAAAGACCTCACTCTAAACACTTTTATAATAAGTAATATTATATACAATCAGTTGATTCAATTGCTCATCACTTGAGGTTTAGTCCCCCTAACTTTACAGACCAGTGTACCGTTGCAATGTATTCTCTGAAAAGACAAACCCAGACCAAGCTTCTGTCTCTTCCTGGGGCATAGATGCCACTTGTTGGATTGATAGCTTTGTATACTGGATATGTAAATGGACCTTGTGATGTAGTGTCTATCCCACACACACCCTACAGGGTTGAATGCAGGCCAGATGGGCCAGTTAACCCATTAGGCAGCTTATTAAGGGTGCTCAGCTGAAAAGGAATAAGCGGACCATATAAAGCCCAGGAGTTGAAAGGAGAAGGGGTTGCTGGGAAAAGGCAGACACTCCCAGGGGAAAGGGAGGAATGAGTACAGACTTCAGTCACTCCCCGGAAAGAGGGAGAAGGCTTTTGGGAAGTGGTGGGCCTAGGACAAAAGGGGGAACCCGTAGCGGGAAGCAGCCAAGGGACAGAGCAGTAAGGCCCAAGAGAAAAGGCTGAGACTACTGAACTGAGGGTCCATGGGCTGGAACCTGGAGAAGAGGGAAGGCCTGGGTTCCCCTACCAGCCACTGGGTGAGTGGCACTGAGGCAATGAGAGGTCTGTGTAGGACTATTCAGGAGCTAAACTCCCATGGAAGGGGAGAACATGGACAGTGATGTGGCTGGAGGGCTGAGCTATGAAAAGGATACTGTGGTTCCTTAGGCTGCTGGAGGAGCTGGAGTCAGAAGGAGTGATGCTGTGAAAACTGTGGCTGGAGGGTGTTGACCTTGAGCTAATCCCCAGAGAGCTAGGAGAAGGTGCCACTCTGGCAGTGTGTGGTGTGCCCAGTGACAAACCTTTATTGTCTCTGCTTGATGACCAGGCCAATCAGAGAAGCAAACACATTCATTTGTCTGTGGCAGACCTGTTTACCAATTCCCCCTGACATGCCTGATTTAAACACACTTTAGTCATAATTTCAGTTTATATCTATGCTTTTAATACACATCACATACATACACCACACAAGAATATTAATGATCAGTGAATTATCATTTGAAAACTACCTCACAAGGCATAGTTTGTACAAAGATTATTACAATAGTGTGTAGGGTGTAAATACAGGGGTGTTAGGCCCTCCTTAGGTTGTGTCCACAGCTTTTGTTTGTACTAGAAACTCAGCTTTGCTTATTGTGCGATGCTGGAAGGATTAAATTTATTATTTTGCGATAGATTTGGCAGGTTGACCTATTTGTAGGGGAATATTTTTTACATTTTTTATTGCAGTCTAAGGTTTGTCTCTTCTCTAATGAGTTTGCTTCTTATACAAAACTTTTTTTTCTTCCCTCATTGGGTATTACATGTATATAAAGTTTAAATATTTAGCAGGTGGGAACTGAGCTATGTAGCCACAGAGTTCCTATTAATGTTACAGGGAGGTGTGCTCCAAATTTTTTTATGTATCCTGGAGAAATTATACCTAATTTTGTTGGAAGCAGAATTGCTTAATAAGATTCTGGTCATGAAAATTTCTTCATATGGTTATGCTTACCAGGCAGATCTTTTAAAATGTAAACTTTTTGGAGTAAAATTATCACATTGAAACCCCTATACCTAAGAATAGGGTTTTTTTCTTTTTGTGTCTTTCATGCTCCCTTTAACTTTCTACCCCTCTCTGTTCAGCAATTTATCCTTCTTTTTCCTTTCATGAAGTTTCTAATGGCTTCTGTATATTGTTGTTTCTGTCAGGCTGCCTGTCACCTGCCATGTTGAAAATCATGCGAGAAATTCAGGCTTCATGCAAAGGAAAATAAGTTGCTCAACAATAAGTACAGGAGGCCTCCAAAATAAGAAATATTTGAGTAGTATAACAAATGTGCTTTAGGTAACTCATCATATACTGAAGCAGTGGGCTTCAGTTTGGGAATGATAACATCCATTGTTAATATGGTTTCATTTGTTTTTAAGAATATTTTCTTTAGTTTCACTTCACCAAGAGCTCTGTTTTCCAAAGGAGACATCCAGACATCTCTTTTTCATGTAGAGGGACATTAATTGCATTTATATTCTACAATGCCTCTGCATTTCTGAACATGCTCAGGATTTATGTGAGATGCTTATTTCTGTGATGCATTTGCAACTTAAAACAACAAGCAAGAGAGATGATGTTCAATGTGTGAAAGGCTTGCAAATTCTGTACATGCATAGGTTGAGTTAATAAGCACACTGTGATTCTTTTTTCTGTGTGATCTTCATTAAGAGTTCACTTTCTTACACTATAATGACAAAGCCTCAAAATCAGATTCTGCTCTCAGTTGTACCTATGCAACCCCATGAATATCTGTGGGGTTTTACAGGTGCAACTGAGGACAGTATTTGGCCTTTAGTTTTGACTTATGATATAAGATACAACATTAAGTATTTGCCTTACCAGAAGGGAGGAAATAGGGTTTCAGTATATGTTGTCTCCCTAGTGTTCAGCTTAGTCTCTGTGTGTGTTTTTTCCCACAAAGCATAACTGACCTTTTATAAATTGCCAGTGCTTCTAAATCTTGTTTTTTGAGATGGTATGTTCATAGTCCCACTCGTAGGAAGAATCTTCACCAGAGTTGAGCTTCAAGACCTTCTTAGAAGTGGGCACTTTAAATAAATAAATAAAAAAACCAACCAAAAAACAAAAGACAGATTATTCCTAGCAGTGCCACCTGCCAGAGGCAACTTCACAGATCAATTCAGACTGTAGCAAGTGCTATTTATCAGTTAATCTGGTGGGTATTACTAGACACTGCTTTTTAATAAGGTTCCTGAAGCTTAGGGGTGGTGGGAATTGGGGGCAAGGGAAAGGGAAGGCATACAGCAACACATCTAAGAAGGGTGCATATGGAGAGGCAACACTCTTTAAGAACTACAGTTAAGGCAAGAAACCTCTCTTTTTTCTAATACTAGGAGAAAATGAGTTACTGAAAACTATATTGCTATTCCAGAGTTTAGCTCCATTGCATTTCTCTGTTTTGCAGAGCTCGCTGATTCTACATACTCTACCATAGATCTAAGTTTAAACGGACAGAAATACATGTAGTATTAGACAACTGTTTAATTTATTAATTATTATTATTTATTATTATTATTATTTATTTCTGTTAAGACAGCTGCTGTGATCTCTTGAAAAGGGGAGGAAATCACCATGTTTCTGGAGGAATGCTTCTTTTATATCCTTCACTCTTTCACACTTTCCCAGAATTTTACATGCAATAAATAGGGGCACAATTTCTGCAAATTATGCAGCTTTAGTTCATTTTTTTTAAAAAGTCGTCTGCCAAAGTTAAATCCACCCATGGCGAAAAGAAAAAGGTGCAGCCATTCTTTGTCCTACAGCAAGATGGAAATTAGTCTAAATTCATACAGATCAGTATCACAACAACTCCTGGAAGGGGCAGTTTCCTCTCAACTCTTGCTGCTGTGGTCAACGTTCTCTCAGCCCACTCCCAAACTTCTAGTAATGCAGGATATAAAGCAGGGCGTAAGTAATTAGTTCAAAGGCATAGGAAGTAAGCAAGTGTTAGTGTATGGAAAATCAGGTCCATAATAGCTATCAATACAGATATATTATAAAAGCTCAATGGACTTCACAAGTCTTGGAAAAGCAGTTTAGCATGGTTATAAATATCTGTGTTTAACCTCTGTCACCTGGATATTCTAGTGTTGCCATATGCCAAGAATCTAAGCCTCAAGCAGACATCCTAACGAGAGTGCACACTGTGACAATCTGCTAGGTAAGCTACTATATGCACAGAGATTTCATAATTTTTATATGTGTGCCCTGCCTATGAATAGTAGAGGTCGTCTTTTACTCCTATCTCATCATATTCAGGAACAGACCCATGTAAAGCATCTAAGAAAAACTCTGAATGATAAAAACTTCTTCTTAGCTCCTCTTGTATAAGCCATTTTTGTTAGTGTAACTGAATTTGCTGATAAGCAAACATCCCTTTTTTTATTCTGAGATTATTAAAACTTCTCTTAATGTAATGCACAACAGAATTGTTCTGTCCATTCTCCATTCCTTAGGTAGCAATATCATTTGCTAGATAACTTGTTTTTTCTGCATAATCTTTATTATAATAGTAGCACCTTAGCATGAACAGGGACATAGGAAATATTCAGCCTCATCTACTTGTTATAAATTAGTAACAGTAAAATACCACGGCCTTACTTTAACAGCAGATGCTGACACAGGAAGGTGTCCCAGTGATTAAGGAGCTAGTTTACAGTTTAGATGATACCATTTCAATTAATTGCTCTACCACAGACTTCCTGTTTTACCTTACGTAAATCACTTAGCATCTTTGTGTCTTAGTTCCCTGTCTGTAAAATGGGGATAATCACAATTCTCCACCTCACCCAGTTGCTCTACAGTAAAGATTATGAAGTGCTCAGATATTGCGATGATGGGACTATACAAGTACTTAAAATATAAACTAGGGAACTGTTCTTATGCCCTCCTCTACAGACTCAGTAAATGTGGGAGAAGAATGGCAGGGGAAGATTCTTTACAATATACAGCTGATTGTATCATGTTATTGCAGTCATACAGTGTAGAGCTTTCAATTTCATGCTACCATCCAATAACTGCTCAAGACAAATACATTCTATTGTCAAAATATATATGGAGTAATCCTGCTCCCATCCAAGGCAATGGCATAGTTCCTAATGTTTTTGATGACAGGAGAATTGTTCCTATAATTAAAAGAGTTGGTTGAGGATAATAAATACTATAGAGTAAGGAGTTTGTTGAATATTTAAATTATTCACCTATATTAGGTTATTTGACATATGTTCTTCATCCATTTATACAGCTATAAAAGTATCCACAAAGAGCCTTTGTCAAAAAGGGTAATATGTGATTGATCCTGCATTTGATTAATCCTATTATTAGCAATACATTGAGTTTTTTTTTAAATACACATTACATTAATTGGTAATCAACATGTGAAGACCACAAAGAATTTTAAAACATTTTACTCGCACAAAACTACCTGTGAGGTAGAGGTAGACAAATATAACCCTGTGTATTCAGCTATTTAAAATTCCTGAAAACTAGTGGAATGTTATTTGAATTGTTTTCACTTATCTGTTCCTGTCATAATGCAGTAGCAAACATTAACATGGTAAATACTGTTGTAACTAAATAACGCATCAAAGAAATCTTGTGAAATGCTAATGAAGGACTTAAGGATTTTAACAGAAAATGCTAATTTGAAAGCAACTGGCCATTATGTATGTGGTTGGAGTTAACAGTCTAAGTGCATTCCTCACTCACCATCATCAGAGGAAAAGCCCACATTGGTAGGAACATTGTCAGCTTGCTTCTGTGCTAAGATACTACAAATATGGATTCAAAGAAAAGTCCTGTCCTCTGGACAATTTGGATTCTAACAGGGCAGAATAACTGAAGGAGAAGACAGAGATCCCCAGAGTTATTCTGGGAAGCCCTGAACTACTTTTGGGAAACAGGCAGTTCATTACATCAATGCCACCATTTGAAGTTACAAACTGTGATTTACCTATTATATTTTTCCTGTTTTAACCTCTCAGTAACTCTCATTCTTTTTCTTAGCTAATAAATCTTTAGTAGGTTTACTTTAGAATTGGCTGCCAGTTTTGTCTTTGGCGTAAAATCTGGAGTACCAATTGATCTGGGGTAAGTGGCTGGTGCTTTAGGACTGGGAGCAGCCTGATGTGGTGTGATTTTTGGTTTATGTGACCATTTTGTTATAAAGTTGAGTTTTTCTGGATGGCAAGATAGACTAGAGAGGCTAAGGGGGACTGTCTGTGACTCCAAGGTAAACTGGTATACTGATCCAGGAATTCACATTTGCTACTGGTTTGGTGAAAGCTAATTATAGAACATACCACCAGTTTGGGCTGTCTTCCCCTTCCCCTGTCTTCCCCCTTCCCTGACAGTCTGCCCTGAGATAGGCACTCATGGTTGTGAGCTGTGGCAGTGTGATAATGACGAACTAAGAAAAGGAGAATGCATTACACGCAAATAGTGCTTTGGATAAAATACCCAAATCATGCCCCCTTCCTCCGATTGCAAACACTGTATCTCTTTTTATGGAATTCCCAAGATTCACACATAGGATACAAATAAAGCACCACTGTTCTCACTGATCATGTTTAACTTCTTTTTCTCCCTCTCTCTGATTTTGTGGGAATTTATAGCATCAGCAAAATTCTACACACAGCTCTGCCAGATTCAGCAACATTCCTATTAGTCCAGATATGGATATCTTGTGAACAGTTATTGCTGATTAGGTAGAATTGTGTGGTGGTTCTGTGCTATGGATGAATACCCACTGTGAACCAGGATAAATAATAAATGAACTACTCTGTTATGATACTGGCAGGAGTTGACATTTTGACTGCATTATACCCATGGAAGAGAATAACATCTAGTGGTTAGAGCAGAGAACTGTGGGCAGGAACGACTGGATTTCATTGCCAATTCTTGTTCTCTTACCACTGGATAACTCACATAGGTCATTATTTTGAAAAATGGCTACTGATTTTAGTTGTCCCACTTGAGACTCCTGAGATGTCTCAAGTTGGGCACCCAAAAGCTGAAATTAAGTTCCCCATATGTCCTTTCTCCTTTCTAATTCCCTCCCTCACATACCCTGGCACATACACTCACACAAACCTTCTGTATAATCTGTCATAATATGGCCCTTTATTTTTGTAATTTATAAGCAAATGAAATCCATTGTATTTCAGAGGTATGTAAGGATTTCATTACGTATTTTCTGCAACTACAGCAGTCCCATCTCAAATCACCATTATTCTTCATTTACAAGGACAAATTCAGATTTGGTATGACTGAATGCAATTCCAGTAACTTCACTATAAGTCATATGAATTTCACCAACAATCATTTTGTCAGAAGGATTGTCCATAACAAATGAAATTTTTAGGCTTGTTAGATAGCTAGCAATTACAGTCAGCACTATTCTCAGATACAGCTCAGTTTGGTGTTAGTATTTCTCATTTCCCAGAATGACAGTAAAGGATATGGCATTGTTTTTTGGCTGAGAATTGTCATAGGTAACAAGTAACTTGTGAGTCAGTGGGTATCAAACATGTTACAGAGGTCAGTTACCTCTCCAGTGATGCAAATTTTAACACACTGTGTCATAAATAACTGGTTAGGATGGGAGGAACATATTTGCCACTCTTGTTTTCCCCTGCACTGAATCTTTCTTGTATAGTTGCACCCTTGGTGTTGAATAAAAAACACTAATATCATAGATGTGTCCATGATCCAGTCATTGGTCACTGGATTCAATTTTAGCTCAAGGCTTCAGCTACCATGACAGGAATTGTATCTTTGTATGAAATCAAAGATTTGAGTGAGGATGAAGCCAAAATAAATAAAGCTTACTTAAAATGATGCACAACCCGTCTCTTGTCTCATACATTATTACAATTCCCTTTGCATAGAATCATAGAATATCAGGGTTGGAAGGGACCCCTGAAGGTCATCTAGTCCAACCCCCTGCTCAAAGCAGGACCAATTCCCAGTTAAATCATCCCAGCCAGGGCTTTGTCAAGCCTGACCTTAAAAACCTCTAAGGAAGGAGATTCTACCACCTCCCTAGGTAACGCATTCCAGTGTTTCACCACGCTCTTAGTGAAAAAGTTTTTCCTAATATCCAATCTAAACCTCCCCCACTGCAACTTGAGACCATTACTCCTCGTTCTGTCATCTGCTACCATTGAGAACAGTCTAGAGCCATCCTCTTTGGAACCCCCTTTCAGGTAGTTGAAAGCAGCTATCAAATCCCCCCTCATTCTTCTCTTCTGCAGGCTAAACAATCCCAGCTCCCTCAGCCTCTCCTCATAACTCATGTGTTCTAGACCCCTAATCATTTTTGTTGCCCTTCGCTGGACTCTCTCCAATTTATCCACATCCTTCTTGTAGTGTGGGGCCCAAAACTGGACACAGTACTCCAGATGAGGCCTCACCAATGTCGAATAGAGGGGAACGATCACGTCCCTCGATCTGCTCGCTATGCCCCTACTTATACATCCCAAAATGCCATTGGCCTTCTTGGCAACAAGGGCACACTGCTGACTCATATCCAGCTTCTCGTCCACTGTCACCCCTAGGTCCTTTTCCGCAGAACTGCTGCCTAGCCATTCGGTCCCTAGTCTGTAGCGGTGCATTGGATTCTTCCATCCTAAGTGCAGGACCCTGCACTTATCCTTATTGAACCTCATCAGATTTCTTTTGGCCCAATCCTCCAATTTTTCTAGGTCCTTCTGTATCCTATCCCTCCCCTCCAGCGTATCTACCACTCCTCCCAGTTTAGTATCATCCGCAAATTTGCTGAGAGTGCAATCCACACCATCCTCCAGATCATTTATGAAGATATTGAACAAAACCGGCCCCAGGACCGACCCTTGGGGCACTCCACTTGATACCGGCTGCCAACTAGACATGGAGCCGTTGATCATTACCCATTGAGCCCGACAATCTAGCCAGCTTTCTACCCACCTTATAGTGCATTCATCCAGCCCATACTTCCTTAACTTGCTGACAAGAATACTGTGAGAGACCGTGTCAAAAGCTTTGCTAAAGTCAAGAAACAATACATCCACTGCTTTCCCTTCATCCACAGAACCAGTAATCTCATCATAAAAGGTGATTAGATTAGTCAGGCATGACCTTCCCTTGGTGAATCCATGCTGGCTGTTCCTGATCACTTTCCTCTCATGCAAGTGCTTCAGGATTGATTCTTTGAGGACCTGCTCCATGATTTTTCCAGGGACTGAGGTGAGGCTGACTGGCCTGTACTTCCAAGGATCCTCCTTCTTCCCTTTTTTAAAGATTGGCACTACATTAGCCTTTTTCCAGTCATCTGGGACTTCCCCCGTTCGCCACGAGTTTTCAAAGATAATGGCCAATGGCTCTGCAATCACAGCCGCCAACTCCTTTAGCACTCTCGGATGCAACTCGTCCGGCCCCATGGACTTGTGCACATGCAGCTTTTCTAAATAGTCCCTAACCACCTCTTTCTCCACAGAGGGCTGGCCACCTACTCCCCATGTTGTGATGCCCAGCGCAGCAGTCTGGGAGCTGACCTTGTTAGTGAAAACAGAGGCAAAAAAAGCATTGAGTACATTAGCTTTTTCCACATCCTCTGTCACTAGGTTGCCTCCCTCATTCAGTAAGGGGCCCACACTTTCCTTGGCTTTCTTCTTGTTGCCAACATACCTGAAGAAACCCTTCTTGTTACTCTTGACATCTCTTGCTAGCTGCGGCTCCAGGTGCGATTTGGCCCTCCTGATATCATTCCTACATGCCCGAGCAATATTTTTATACTCTTCCCTGGTCATATGTCCAACCTTCCACTTCTTGTAAGCTTCTTTTTTATGTTTAAGATCCGCTAGGATTTCACCATTAAGCCAAGCTGGTCGCCTGCCATATTTACTATTCTTTTGACTCATTGGGATGGTTTGTCCCTGTAACCTCAACAGGGATTCCTTGAAATACAGCCAGCTCTCCTGGACTCCTTTCCCCTTCAAGTTAGTCCCCCAGGGGATCCTGGCCATCCGTTCCCTGAGGGAGTCGAAGTCTGCTTTCCTGAAGTCCAGGGTCCGTATCCTGCTGCTTCCCTTTCTTCCCTGCGTCAGGATCCTGAACTCAACCAACTCATGGTCACTGCCTCCCAGATTCCCATCCACTTTTGCTTCCCCCACTAATTCTACCCGGTTTGTGAGCAGCAGGTCAAGAAAAGCGCCCCCCCACCAGTTGGCTCCTCCAGCACTTGCACCAGGAAATTGTCCCCTACGCTTTCCAAAAACTTCCTGGATTGTCTATGCACCGCTGTATTGCTCTCCCAGCAGATATCAGGAAAATTAAAGTCACCCATGAGAATCAGGGCATGCGATCTAGTAGCTTCTGTGAGCTGCCGGAAGAAAGCCTCATCTACCTCATCCCCCTGGTCCGGTGGTCTATAGCAGACTCCCACCACTACATCACTCTTGTTACACACACTTCTAAACTTAATCCAGAGACACTCAGGTTTTTCTACAGTTTCGTACCGGAGCTCTGAGCAGTCATACTGCTCCCTTACATACAGTGCTACTCCCCCACCTTTTCTGCCCTGCCTGTCCTTCCTGAACAGTTTATAACCATCCATGACAGTACTCCAGTCATGTGAGTTATCCCACCAAGTCTCTGTTATTCCAACCATGTCATAGTTCTTTGACATCACCAGGACCTCCAGTTCTCCCTGCTTGTTACCAAGGCTTTGTGCATTTGTATATAAGCACTTGAGATAACCTGTTGATCGCCCCTCATTCCCAGTATGAGGCAGGAGCCCTCCCCTCACAGACATTCCTGCCTGTGCTTCCTCCCGGTATCCCGCTTTCCCACTTACCTCAGGGCTTTGGTCTCCTTCCTTGGTCTCCTTCTCCTTGCATTTTAAAGCTAGTTTACTGTTGAATGTGGTAAGATGGTTTCACCTCAGACAAAAATCTGCTGGTAGTTTTGTGAGGCTCCTGAGCACTGAGAACAGATAGAGAGTGTTCCAATGACAAAAATGTAAGCTTAGTGTATTCTGGAAAATTTCTTTCACTAAACCAGATTTACACAACTTTGGGATGGCTCAAGTGAAAGTGTAGTTATAGAAAATGTGCAATAAAATCCATCTTAGTTCTTCTATCTCTTCTCTGCTTTTTCAGAGCACTGTCAGCATCCAGAAAGCAGCTGTTACTTAAGAGCTTTCAGTTGCTTGTGCTTTCTTTCAATCATATTACAAAAGTGTGCCCAAACTTTACTGAAGTATATTCTTCAAATGCATACATAGTTAGTTACACAGTGTACCTAACTTTCTCTGAGTCATAGTGTCTTAAATCAAATCAGGCATATCTGGAACTAGTATTCACAAAATGCATATATTGAAATGGATGGAGTCATCATGACATAGTAAGTCTCAACAGATATTTTAATATTATTATTTGTATTATGGTAGTCTCCTTGTGATAGGTGTTATACAAACACATAGTGGGACACAGTCCCTGTTCAGAAGACCTCACAGCTGGAATAGAAAAGACAAACAAAGGGTGGGAGGGAATATAGAGGCATAGAAAGTCACACAGCAGAGCTAGGAAGTGAACACAGTTCTTTTGAGTTTCACTCTAGGGCTGTCATAAATATAAAGGGAAGGGTAACAACCTTCCTGTATACAGTACTATAAAATCCCTCATCGCCAGAGGCACAACATCCTTTTACCTGTAAAGGGTTAAAAAGCTCAGGTAACTTGGCTGGCACCTGACCAAAAGGACCAATAAGGGGACAAGGTACTGGGGTGGGGTGGGTGAGTGGAGAAAGGTTTTGGTCTGTCGGTTCTGTGTGCTTGCAGGACACAGATCAAGGAAGTAAGCAATCCAACTCCATTAGCATTAGTAAGTACTAGCAAGGGAATGCGTTAGCTTATTTTTGTTTTGAATTGTGATTTTCTCTGTGCTGAGAGGAAGGAGTATTCCTGGTTTTCTTTTTGTAACTTTAAAGTTTGGCCCAGAGGGAAATCCTCTGTGTTTTTGAATCTTTTGTTGCCCTGTAAAGTTATTTTCCATTCTGATTTTACAGAGGTGATTTTTACCTTTTTTTAAAAAATGAAATCCTTCTTTTAAGAACCTGACTGATTTCTCTATTGTCCTAAGACCCAGGGGCTTGGGTCTGTGATCACTTTGTAACCAATTGGTTAGGATATTATTCTCAAGCCTCCCCAGGAAAGGGGGTGTAAGGGCTTGGGGGGAGTATTTTGGGGGAATAGAACTCCAAGTGGTCCTTTCCCTGGCTCTTTGTCTAAATCACTTGGTGGTGGCAGCGTACTGTTCAAGAACAAGGCGGAATTTGTGCCTTGGGAAAGGTTTTAACCTAAACTGGTAAAAATAATCTTAGGGGGTCTTTCATGCAGGTCCCCACATCTGTACCCCAGTGTTCAGAGTGGGGAAGGAACCCTGATAAGGGCTCTGGACATTGGACCATGCTGCCTGTCTGAATACAAGGATCTATTGAGCTCTTTAGAAATTGGGCAAGATGCCCTCTGCTCACATGGAATTTTGTTCATATTACATTTGTCAAGTTAAACTATCAAACGCTAAACAGTAAGTGTCAATCACCATGTCTTCTCTTCTAAGCCATTCCCTAAACTCAAGGGCACTCAGACATTTATGAAATGCTATTTAGTTCATTTTGAGTTTGGAGGATATACTTTCAAAGGCCCTTTTTTATGTGTCCATGACTTGCTCACCCTGCAATTCCCAAAGTGCATGCATGTGCAAAATTCATATATATACAACATGACACTTTCACTAATTTCCCCCTATATTTGCAAAAAAACCCAAACTTGTGTATGAAAATGAAAATTCTTTATTTTCAAACACTTCTGAATCTTGATGCATTTCTTGTTCTAAGCAAAATGAGAATATAGTGCAGTAAACATGATCTACCTGATTTAAAGAGACAAAAAGCAGGTTTTGTTTTATTATAAAGTGCTCTATTTGTGCTGGCACAAACCTAATAGCCCCAATGTCAATAAGACTTTTTCTGTGCTCAGGGTGAAAATAGACGTTGTTACTGAATTAGCTCATTTTCCAATTAGCATAACTAAATGAAGCCCAATATCTTCAGGAATGGCTATCTCTACCCGCAGTACTCATATGGCCTCCGACCCCATTACTATAGTATTTGATCATCTTACCTCACCCTGTGAGGTAGGGAATAATTATTATTATACCTATTTTACAACGGATGAGCTGAAGCACAAAGACAGTAAGAGTGGGACTCACAAAGGTGATTTTGGCACCTAACTGCAACTTTAGATGTCTAAAACCAACATTTAGGCACCACTGGCATTCACAAAGCTACTTCTCAGCTGCTGACTAACCCCCTGGCTGCTAAAGTCCATGTCTGCCTAAGTTTCCACCATTAACATTTCCATTGTGCCTATATTTAGGAGGCCAAGAACATCCCCAGCCACTGAAATCCTGACACTGTACAGCTGCTTGGCACCTAACCCCCACAGTGTTCATAAACGAGGTGTCCCCCTTGCCTATTTTTTCTTCAGGGCCAGGGTACAGTAGATGTACTCCGAGCAAACAAACCCCCCACAAAAGACACCAAGCAGGAAGTGTTTTCCCCTCCACTCCCACTCCCATAACCTTCATCCTAGTGGTTCATGCCCTCACCTGGAATCTGGGAGACCCTAGTTCAATTTTCCCCTTTGTATAATGTGGAACATGGATTTCAACTTGGCTATTTCTTTCCCCAGGACTCAGGAGAGGGTCCACATCCCTGGCAAAAAGGTGATAAGGGAACTGCCACTTCCCCTTCCTTAGTTTTTTTCTTGAAAAAAGGCTGATCTGGCTTAGGAGAGGGTTCACATCTGAGAATCCTCAGTGGAGACAGATGCCTTCCTTCAGCCTGGACATAGGCAACTAAATGAGGGGCTAGTTTTGGCAGCTCCCCATTCGGCAGCTGAATTTTGTGAATCCCATTCTTAGATGCCTAACTCTCTCCATTCATATGTAGCCTAGACACCTAACTCTGTGCAGTGAATTCCAGTAGGCAGCAGGGTGCCTTAAAGTTCAGTATTACAAAACTGAGGTTATATCTGCACTACAAATGACTTTGGTATCACTTACATCGCTCAGGGATGTGAATAATCCACACCGCTAAGCGACATAAATTACGGCGACCTAAGCTCCAGTATGGATAGCGCTGTGTCAACAGGAGAGCTTCTCCCGCCAACATAGCTACCGCCTCTTGTGGAGGCAGGCGTTATTAAGAGTTAATTTTCAGGTTTCCTTTGGGATATACACCTCCCATAATTTTCTTGGGCCTGAAGCTTTGAACAGGCTGTGGTGGACCTGTAACCTCCCTTAAAGGGCTAGCACACCTTTTTACAATGAATCTAACTATTTCTAATTTTTGAAAGAAGACAGTTCTGATGCATTGAGAGCAGAAGTGAACGAGTTAACCAGATAAAAGACAAATTTCTTTGAAACTGTAAGTAAATTTTCCCCCGATGTATGTCTCTTTAAAATCTTCAATAAAATAAGTAAAAGATAAAAATAAAATATTTCTCTGTTTTCAAAGCATTCAGCTTCACATTACTAGACATTTAAAGTTGTCATTAATCAGTGTAAACATAATTTGTCAGGTTTTATTTCTTAAACCATCTATGCTAAACTTCGTTTCATTCAGCAGGAACATGAAAGTTTTATCAGGGACATTTGACAGTATACTAAACTTTGAAATGTCAGTTCATTGCTGCTGTGCTTTGTATTAACTTTGGTGACTTAACACTCACCAGATGAATGATAGTGGTTTCTTTATGTCTAAATCTTTGCTAATAAGTGTGAACATTTAGATGGATCAGAAGACTGCAGTAATTATTTGGTTTGCCTGTACCAAGATTTATATTAATTCCAAGCATGATCCTGTCACATAATACTAGAATTTAATTTCAAGAAGGATTATATATAGATTAGCTGTCCTATTAAGAAAACACAATCCCAAATTTATGTGTGATATATCACAGTGTGAAACCATCTTTCTTTATTAGGATTGCACATGATGTCCTATAAAATGTAGGAATTAGATACATTGTATTTAAATATAATTCAAATATGTCTACAATTTGTTAAAGGGATTTCTGCTTTCACAGATTACAATAAACTAATAATGTTGGATCTGGATGTAAATGGTGAGACTAATGTAAGAAGAAGTATAATTTATAATATGTTGATCAAGCATCTGTGATGCATGCCTTAGGTTCATAAATGTTGGATTACTGAAATATCATTTATTATGAACTGGTAAAATGTTGATCTATTGCAATCAGCTAGCACAGAATATGACAAGATGAATTCTGGAATGGATGAAAGTACAGCCTATCTGCCCCGTTGGTGTTCTTACCAACTAGCACCTCACACAAGGATTGAGTCAAAAGGATGGTTTTAACATCTCACACCCTTAACACTTCATCTCATCTTTAGGGACAGGGCTTTCTGCCCTGGTTTTGGAGAGGAAATCTTGGAGACCAATTGTACAAGAAACTGACTGCTCCTCAGGTGCACTGAGACCTCTCAACTCCTGTTGATTTCCTGGAAAGTGAAAGGGCTCATCAACACTGCTGAGGGACTCAGCACTTTGCAAGATTCAGCCCGCAGGGTAGGTTTTTCAGAAGTGACCAGAATGGTCCTAACTCTCATTCTGTCAGCTTCAGTGGGTGTTCTGTATCATTTACTTCAATGAGGGTGGCATAAGACTAGTGCTGAGCACTTTTGAAAAGCATGGTCAATGACCAGAAGTGGCATGGACTAGCCTTGCTGAATACGTACCCAGGGTGTTGACGCAGGTTTGTATTTGGCATGGCTAGCTCATGCCACCAGGCACTGCTGCCCTTTTTACTGTGGCTGCGCTACTACTGTTAGTGTGCTAGCTCAAGAAGACTTAGTGTGAGTAGGTCTAAAGAACTGGACTCACACCCCTACCTCTTAGTATGTATGTGTCTTTACTCCAGCAGTCCCCAGACTTCTGTTACATTCTTCATCCTGAATTTAGAATGATTGCAGTGCTAGTCCCTTTTAACACCTGTTTGTCATTTCTGAAAGCCTTCAGCCGGGAAAATCAATCTCATTTTATGTCTTTTCTGTGATTTTTTCTTTTTTTATCTTTTTCATTTTGTTTTATGGCAAGTGCCTAGAAGACCATTGATGGATAGAAACCTAAATAATAAGATTAGTAGTAGGATAGTAGGAGTATTTATTAAAGTGTATGAAGAAAACAGCTGTGATGAACACCAAGATGAAAGACAGAAATTTAATGATTTAATACAAACCTATCTCTGCAGTTTTTACTTAAGCAAAATCCCCAGTAATTTCGTAATCCATTGTTTATAAGGCCTCGTTGCAGTAAAAAAAAGTAAATTATGTGTCCTGCCAGAAAGTTTATAAGCTTGGTAGATAATATATATATGAAGGGTGGTATGAAGGGAATGGGTTGCAACACAAAGAATATGATTAAGTTAATATACATCTTAATAATTCCACAATATTTGTCTAGAGGTTTTTAAATTAATTTGCTGTTGTCTTAGTCAAACTGTTGGATTGGGGCAGAGATGGGACTTCAGTCCTAATCCTGCATTTTGAAAGTCAATTGGAGCCTTGCCACTGTCTTCTATTGGTACAGGATGTGCATGGAGTAGGAATCAGAAAGTGGTATAGAAGAGGAAAGTTAGTTGTGAAGCTGGGATGCAGTGAAAGGAGATTGCTACAATAATTTTAACTTTAAAAAGGACAGCAGAACTGGACTCTGTATTCATTATGTTGGCATGGGCACAATATAAGGAATGAAATGTCAGTACTTGCATAATTTATGGCATAAGTTACAAAGTAATATTTTTAGTTACTCATTCTTATAATTTTTCAGAATTATTTTTCCTTTCACTTTTATGGTGGGCAGACCTTAGAGATGTTTGTGATTTTTGGTATTTGTTTCCAGTCAGCTCTGTGATGGTTATGTGCAGTATGAAAACTTTGTGTGGCTGTGGTCAAAAGAAAATGAATATATAATTTCAACACTGCAAAAGTACTGGGAAAAGTAATTGTTTATTAGCTTGATCCTCAAAATCTCGAACGGACCACAAACATTATTTTAAGCCCAAGTTCGGATACGTGCCTCTCCTATTTCTCTTCCTTGGGCACTAATAGGTTTCCTACTTTTAATGAAAGGAAAGAAAGATGAGTTAGTGGCTAAGGCACTTCTCTAGGACTGCAGAGCAACTGTTCTATTCCCAGCTAAGCTATTGACTTTCTGTGTGACCTTGGACAAGTCATTCAGCTGGTTGAATTACCTCACCTATAAAAGCGTGTAACCTCTACTTCCCTCTGTCACAGGCAGGGCTGGCTCCAGGGGAGGGCAAGCAAGGCCATCAGCCTGAGCACCATCTTCCAGGAAAAACTGAACTGCTGTGACACTCAGATTTCCCCCTCTTCCCCAATTGGCTGTTTGTTTTTGTTTGTTTGGTTTTTGTTTGTCTGTCTGTTTGTTTTTTTCTCTTGGGTTCTAGGATGGAGTGTCAAAAAAATTTTATGCTCAGCTGACAAAAGGGCTCTGGCCGCTCGTGCTCACAGAAACATTGTCAGTATTAAATCCAGTAATGAGTATGAGGTGCTCAGATACTCCAGAGATAAGTGCCATAAAGATTCAGAGATCAAGAATGAAGGACTGGCAAATCTTACAGCAATAGTTGCTGTCTTCAAATCTCAAAAATTGTAAGTCTTCTCGGACATTAGAGTGAGTAAATATAATGAATTCTATGATATTTCTCTCAACTAGATGTAAAGTGAGCTCCCATTCAGAGCACAGCAGAGAAAGTGTTAGACTTCTGCTAGGGTGAACTGTTTATAGAGATTGTTTGAATTTTTTTCCCCCATGGAAAATTTCAGTGAAAATGATGTTTTATGTTTTGTCAAAATTTTCAACAGATTTTTGTAGAAAAAATTAACCCATCCCTCCCTCATCCAAACTCATTTTGGTTCTCAGCAAAGTCTAAAATATTCAACCCAAACATTTTCAATCAAAAACCACTAAAAACCAAAACTTGAAAATATTTCAGTTTTCTAAAGAAAATAAACACACATTTTCAAGGACAATTTTGGAAGGGAAAAAACACAGTAGTTTGGTGGAACACCAAATGTTCTGACAAAGTGACAATGGGAAAAAAATTGACAATCAATCTCTTCAGCACCTCCTCTGAAGGAAGCAGAGGATACAGAAGAAGAGCCAGGCTTTAGAGGCCGAGCATGACCCCGTTACATGCGCACCCTATTACTTGCAATTACAGACTAACGAGACAGGGAAGTCTGGATGAACTTCAACCCCAAAATATCTTGTACACCCACCTCCCTCTCCAGGCCCCAAAAAGGAGTAAAGTGAAGTCTGAGTGTGCATGCCCAGTCTCTACAGGTGGCTCCTAGCTAGAAGGGCATTGGAATAAGGGCCCTAACAAAAGGGGTGGCTCTGAAAAAGAGGCAGTTTGTGCAGAGGTGTTTAAGGGTTTTCCAAGGAGCATCTGATCAATTTGCTAGTTGGGGTTGTGTAGTAGTAGTATTGGGCTGCATGCAGTGGAAGGGGAAGCTGGCTAGTTTCCCCATCAGAGTGTGGGGCATTATAATTGGGGTTTGGTGGTCTATGTGAAATGAGTTGGTGATCCCAGTGAGTCTGAGAAAGAGGTTCATATTACCTGCATCCCACCCCAACTGACATTAATTGTTATCTTTGCTTGAAGTATCAGCAGAGACACCAAGAAGTGACCGCAAATAAAAGGTAAACTATTCTTTCTCTCCGTGGTGATCCCTGAAGTATAAAGCACACTGGCAGAGTCTTGTGGGGATCTTGTAGTGCCACTGATCAGGCTGTGCCTGTTCTGTGGAGTGAATGCCAGAGCCCTCCAGTAATGTGAAAAATGGCGCCTTTTACAAGCATTATAGTCACATTTAACCCCATTAAAACACTCATATTTGCTGACTGTCCCTGCAACTTAGGATTGTGACCTTAGGAAAAGTTTTCAAGTGGCTTCAAAGTAAGTTTCATTTTGTAAGTGCAAATCACATTTGAATGACATCCATTTAATGTTTTGAACTGAATGTAAATAAAGCAAGTACATGACAGAATATTCAGGATCACTGATACATGCATGATGCTATTTTACCAGAGATACTTAGTTTGTGACTCTACATAATATACATCTGAATCATTCTGTCATTTTTCATTTCTGCCAGCTCAGCTATTCAACAGAAGTATAGAATTTTTTTTTAAAAAAAGACAAAATAAATGAAAACTGTTTAACCTTAATTTCTAGTATTCAGGATTTTATTTTTAAATCCCCACTCAAAACAGCTCACATTGTGACTGCATACCAATCATGCTTGTGTTGCCTACTGTTCCAGAGCAATGTCTGAATGTGACAGACACACAGAGTTTGTTTATGTTTCTCCTCAGCATAATTGGTCTCAACAATGCATCTTCATCTTCAGACCTAGATTGTTGTGTATTGGTTCCGAAGGGAAAAAAAAATCTTCCTTAGAGATAGTGTTGTTATGCAGACTTGTATCAACAATAAATGAAAACTCATGGTTCTAATGTCAGTTGCTGAAAGTCCATTGTATAGAAAATCTAGTTTCCCTTCTTTAGTTAGTATTATTTGATATTTGCATTTAAGAGTTTGGGAAATTTTTATAATATTTATTATCTCTTCCTCTAAAAATGACTTAAAATGAATTGCATTTACGGCTTTGTTTGCTTTTCTGATGTTCACCACAAAACGCCAAAGGCTCTTAAGCAAAGTAAGCTGTCATGGGATAAGAGGGAAGGTCCTCTCATGGATCAGTAATTGGTTAAAAGATAGGAAACAAATGGTGGGAATAAGTGGTCAGTTCTCAGAAGGGAGAGAGGTAAATAGTGGTGTCCCCGGGGAGCTGCACTGGGATCAGGACTATTTAACATATTCATAAATTATCTGGAAAAAGGGGTAAACAGTGAGGTGGGAAAATGTGCAGATGATACAAAACTTATCAACATAGTTAAGTCCAAAGCAGACTGCAAAGGGATTTCATAAAACTGGGTGACTGGGCAACAAAATCGTAGATGAAATTCAATGTTGATACATTTCAGAGTGGTAGGCATGTTAGTTTGTATCAGCAAAAACAATGGGCACTTTGTATAAGGCAACTCCCATCCTTTCATGTGCTGTGTATTTATACTTGCTACTGTATTTTCCACTCCATGCATCTGATGAAGTGGGTTCTAGCCCACAAAAGTTTATGCCCAAATAAATTTGTTAATCTTTAAGGTGCCACAAGGACTCCTTGTTTTTTTAATGTTGATAAATGCACATTGGAAAATATAATCCCAACTATATATATATATATAGAGAGAGAGAGAGAGAGTTGTTGGAGTCATTGCGGATAGTTCTCTAAAAAACATCCACTCAAAGTGTAGCAGCAATCAGAAAAACAAACAGAATATTGGGAATCATTAAAAAAGGGATAGATAATAAGAAAGAAAATATCATATTGACTCCATGATCCACCCACATCTTGAATACTGCAGGCAGATGTAGTCACCCAATATAAAAAAAAATATAGTGAAATTGGAAAAGGTTCAGAAAAGAGCGACAAAAATGATTAGGGATATGGAACAGCTTCCATCTGAGGAGAGATTAATAAGATTGGGACTTTTCAGCTTGGAAAAGAGACAACAAAGTGGGGATATGATAGAGGTCTATAAAATCATGACTGGAGTGGAGAAAGTAAATAAAGAAGTTTTATTTACTCCTTCTCATAACACGAGAACTTGGGGTCATCAAATAAAATTAATAGGCAGCAGGTTTAAAACAAATAAAAGGAAGTATTTCTTCATACAACACACAGTCAACCTGTGGAACTCTTTAACAGAGGATATTGTGAAGGCCAAGTCTATAACAGGGTTCTAAAAAGAACTAGATAAATTCATGGTGGCTAAGTCCATCGGTGACTGTTAGCCAGAATGACCAGGGATGGTGTCCCTAACCTCTGTTTGCCAGAAGCTGGGAATAGTCAACAGGGGCGTGCCACTTGATGATTATCTTTTCTGTTCATTCCCTCTTGGGTACCTGGCATTGGCCATGGTAGGAAGAGAGGATACCGGGCTAAATGGACCTTTGGTCTGACCCAGTATGGCCATTCTTATGTAACTGTTTCTGGTTAAATTATTCTCAGCAATCTCTGGAACAAAAGAGCATTCTCAGAGGTTTAGGATGTTCCATGTTTTTTTTTTTTCTTTTATGTGAAATTTACATTTCTGCCAAACTAGCAAATATCTGGGATGTTTGGGTTTTTTTTTGTTTTAGGCTTCTTCCTCCTATATTTGTGGAAAATGGAATGTAAGATATACTGACATTTTGATTAATAGTAACCTATGCTGATAACTTCCTACATATGGAGGCAAGAATACAAATTGTGGAAAAAAGGAATAGATGCAATACAAGTTGTATCTAACCTCAAGTAGGAAGAATCATACAATCTTTATGGTCAATAGGAAATTGCTGATTTTGCAAAAATATCTTTGAAAATTCTTTTAAAAAAATTGTCATTTATCTCTAAGAGGTCCCATTCAATCTTGCCTGTAAAATTTATGGTATTAAACATACTAATGACTGTAAGTGGCAATATTTTTACATGGCCACATAAAAGAGATTTATCATTAGGAATGTCCTCTGCATGTAACAGGAGTAAAGGAACTGATGCTCTATATCATTGTCTTCTGCTGGCTATTTTAGAGTACCATCTGATCTCACTGAAAACTAGTAATTTCCTGTCTAGTCTAGATAGGGAATATATCTGATCAAAATACAAAGGAATTTAGGTTCTTTTGAAATGGAGGAATAAAAGTAGGACAAAATGAAGGGGCTTGATCAGAACACAGAAAGCCCTATTAAAAATAGTCCAATTTAATAACACAGCATGATTTTGGTAAGAGTCTAAACAGTAGAGGGAAGGGTTATACTATAACAAAAAGTGTTGAAAGTTTTCAGTAATTGGTTGTTCTTTATTTATCAAGGAATAGCTGCACAAAATATTTTTTAAAAGAATACTTTTTGGGTTCTGTTATTTGACTTCTTGTTTTTGAAGCTTTAGAATACACTTAAGTCACATTTTCAATCGTATCTCTGCAACCAGGAGGGCTAATATCTTACTTTTTCTTAAATGACAGCTCAGATTATCACACAATAACACAAATTCCAGGATCTGGGCTTTAGGAAAAACTCTAAGAGCTGGATTCACAAAAATATTTAGGCACTGAACTTACAGTTTAGATACATTCAAGAATCAGACCCCCATGGTATTCACATAACCCCAGCTCAGCTATATCCACTGCAGCAACCTTGTCCACATGTTTGTTCACCCTATCAGAGAATTCTAATAGATTGGTGATGCATGATTTCCAATTATAAAAGCAATGTTGTCTCTTCCCCAATAAATTGTGTTCATCTGTGTGTCTGATAATTCTGTTCTTTATTATAGTTTCAAGCAATGTGCCTGATATTCAGGTTAGGCTTATCAGCAAGTAAATGCCAAGATCACCTTTGGAGCCTTTGTAAAAAAAAAATGGCTTTTGTGATTCTCATTCTGAGGCACCTCTCTCTCCCTGTTCATTATATAGAAGCCTAGGCATCTAACTCAGGCATTGTGAATTGCAGTGAATTTCTGGGTGTGTTAAAATTAGGTGTGGCATTTCTTGGTCATGCTTAAGGGTTGGGGTCATTTGTTTTTGTTTGTTTTGTTTTGTTTTGTTTTTTTGGTTTTTTTGTGAATCTAGCTCTAAATGTCATGAGACCCATGATAAATCTGCAAAAGTTGGTGACACAGAATTTTTTTTTTTTTTTTTACTGTCACTCGGTATCCATAACATAAAATGCTTTGTGTGATATTTACATCAGTAATAATACACTATGGCAATGTATATAACATATAATAATCACCATATAGGAGATAGTGAAATAATGTGATTCTGCATCCTGAATCTATAGAAAATCTAACTTTCTGATAGTGTCACAATTCAAAATGGGCAAAAATTTTCAGACAAATAGTTTATTTGATGAAAAATGCAGTTTTTGTTGAATCTATTTGCAGATTTGACACACAGTTCTGGCCAGTCACAAAATGGCTGGGAGGAGAAGGAGGTGCTGAAGCCCACACCTTCCTCACCTCCCTGAACTTTATCCTTTAGTCCCATCGTTAGGGCACCCAGCTGTGCTGCAGCAGACCCACTGCTCAAATACCTGCAGGCTTTTTAAATTAAACAAAAATCTGAAAAAAATCAAATTTGGTTTGGCCCAACTCATTTTTTTTAACTGCCATTAAACCAAACCAAATATATATTTGGGTTATACTATCTATCTATCTATCTATCAATCAGTTATTTACCCAGCTCTTGCATCACTTGAGCAAGCATAGCATAGACAACCAGCTCCTCTCTTCAGGAACAAATTCCTATCACTCCACCTAATCTCATTGTGCCGTCTGCACTCTAACTATCCTCATTCAGACATCCACAGAAGAGTAAGAGGCACCTAATAAAAAAAGAAGAAAAACACTTAGCCATGTTAAACAGTCTAACACTTGAAAGCAGGGAGCAACATTGTCGTATAACCAGTATTTTGTCAAAAAGGAAGCAATAAAATACAAATATTTCCTAGATAACTGTCTAGGCAGATATTATAAACTTACTAATGTTTCCTTCATTAATTCACCATGCCATGATTAATTTGTTTAGTTTCCATGTCAGTAGCTGACATATTGCATTCCACAGACTGAATAGCATCTTTGGGGGTTGTAAAAATGTAAGTGCCTCCTCCAACAACAATCCTTAGTGTGCTGGGAACAATAAGACAGAATTAAAGTACAAAGACTTTTTTTTAAACTCTGATAAAAGCTCGGCACCTTTTCACTAAGAGTGCAGAATAATCAGGGAAAAACCTGCCGGATGTATCTTCCTACTTTATTTTTTCAGCTCATTTTACTGCTCTTAAAATCAGATTTCTGTCATATTTTAAAGTGCAGGTTCATATGGCTATAAATAGAGATTTCCAACTCCCAGTCAGAAGAGGGATAATGCCATTAAATTGAAGAAGGCATGGTAGAACCAGTGGATCTAAAACTTACAATAAGTATTTCCATACAAATTCATCCTACATGGTTCCCTCAGGGCATTGCAGAAGTCTTGCAATACAATTTTTACCTTTCATTTTATTGCCCAATGGATCAATCTAGGCTTTGAAGACTTTTATTTTCCTTTTATAACTTTGCTACTGTACGTGAGAGAAATGGTATACTATTTTTATTGTAAGGGGTTTCTATCCTGATAAGCTTTAAAGTATTTTTGTGCCAATATGAAACATTTCAAAGAAAAGTTATTTGCCCTATCTCAAAATTCCTAAACATAAAGCATACAGTAAAGCTTCCTTCTTTGTGAAAAAAAAAATGACTTGGTCATAGGTTCTCCAACTTATTTTTAAATTTGCTGATGGATGATGATTAGCTATTGGTTGTGAGGGTCTTTTAAATCATTTACTTTTATAGGACTTTGTGCCAAACTTTCTGTAAACTGCTGACATAATGTAATCACAAGACCTTTTCACTCAGAAGAAGCCATGTTAGTTTCCTCAAAGCTGGTCCCTGTTCTGTATTTTTGATATTTTGGGGGATCATGGATGTACAGCCTCTGTGACAAGCAAACATGGAATATTTTCTATAAATTGCTGGCTTAAGCATGACATTGAAGTTTGCTATGGATGACCCTTTGACTTGTCTTCCTGCATGTGAAAAAGACTGCTAGCAAGCTCCTTAACTATTCCAGCTTCTGTGCCAGAAGAGTCCAGAAGAATGAGAGCTGAAGAGGTCATGAACCCCGTTATTATAAGTATCTGATTTTTCTTCCTTTTCCTTTTGTTTTTATTAGGAAACGTCTCAGCCTTTTTCTTTAATTTTAGGGTGTGAAAATGACATTGTATGCATGCAAGTGTGTCCATGTGGGGAAGGCACCAGGAAGAAAGTTTCCCAAATTTAAATAATCTTAAAATATAGTCTCATGCAGATACTCATTAAAGTGTGTTCTATTTTCTGCGAGTCCTAAGAAAATTAAAGGTATCAGTTGTAAACTGACAAATATCCAGTCGTCAAATTGTTTTGTTAAAGGCTGTATAGCAAATCTCTGTTAGGAAGTCAGAAAGGGGAGGAAAGGTTAGGCATCACACAAGAATTGCAGTCTAAGTAGGAATCTTTGTAATTGAATCAGAGGTTTCAGTTCAGACAAAAAATAATAATTTGGTTTAATTATCAAAAAATTTAACCAGCTCCAAGTTCTGATTTGATTGACTTGGGTGAAATTATTTAGTGGACTTTGTAACCAAATGGACAGCCATCTCTTCAGGTCCTTTTTTAGGATTTATAAAGATAGATTATTTGGAGTATTAATCTGGTGATTTAACTAATTTGATTATTTAATTCCAATCCTGTATTGAACTAATTTGTTGATTTGACCTTGATTTGGTATTTGCATTGTTTTATTCTTTGTTCAGTAGTGTTAATAGTAGTTTAGCTTTAGTTATATGTTATAATTATTTGTTTTCTTGATTTTACTTTTAATGTAATTAATAAAATGTATAAAATAGATATTCAGTCACATATCTTTCAATAAGCAAAGCAGCTCCAGAATCACTGAGGGCATGGGTGAATATTAGCTAGTCAACCTAACAGCCTGCCACCTCCCAACCAATTAGTTCTCACATATAGGCCAATTGTCACTTACTGTGAACACCAAATCAGATATATTTTCCTGTGTAGATGTAAATTATGAACCCAGGAGTTGAAATTGTATTATCTATTTTAATTACTGTTTCTTACAAGTCAAACCTCATTAGCTTGTTGTTTTTCATTGTCATCCTGAAAAGTTTTAAACTCAAATGAACTAGATTTTAGATCTGAGATGGCTGTAGTAGCTGCTGTAGCATCTTGTAAGGTGTATAAAATGAAAAGTTTGCTCTTTTTAGAAAGATTGCTTGTTCTATCCTTTAGGCATTATTTCCCAATCAAAAAGTGAAGGGGAAATATTTTTCTCTGCATCTAAAAATCACCTATGTAGGATCATCAAGAATTCCCCCATAGTCTAAGTCAGTCTTCAACCTGAGGAGAAAATAATGAATATCTGGTTGAGCTACGAACAAAGCTTTCAGTGACATTTTTCACTCATATAACATTAATAAAATCAAAATACTGCTGGTAGATGTTGCTTCAAAGGGAAAAAAAGGAGAAATATCTCTAAATAGTATTTCATAGTCACTCACCCATATAACAAAATAAAAACAACGGAAGGCCTCAGGGAACTAGCTAAATGGGAAAAAAAAACAAAACAAAGCAACACATTTTCACAAATGGAAACAAAACAAGATATTAATTCTAAATGAAATGAGATTTTCACTTTCTACTGAAACATTATTTCAAAATGAAAATGTTTATTTTGTTAAGCAATTTCCAGTGGAAAATTGAAATTTGAATGTTCAGTGGGAAGAAAGCCCTGTTGAGTCAGTGTGTCTGTCAGCACATTTTTAGGGGAGGGAAATAATATGCTAAACAAAATAAACATTGACAAAATGACATTTCAAAAGAAAGTGAAAAATCTCATTTCATTTAGACTGAAAGTATTATTTTTCTGAAAATGTGAAACAGTTTTGATATTTTGTTTTTTTTCTCCCCTTCTCTCTTTTTTATGTGTTTGTGCCCCCACTGTGTTCTTTTTCTTTAATTTAGACATCACTAAGGTGAGGACGAAATTGGGACAATTTGGGGGTGAAACATCATTGTCATGCTTGTTTTCTGATACTTTATGTTTGGATTTGTGGTGGAAACACAAGCATTTTCAGCAATGCCCCTTTGCCATGTACATTGGCCAAACTGGACAGTCTCTACGCAAAAGAATAAATTGAAACAAATCTGACATCAAGAATTATAACATTCAAAAAGCAGTAGGAGAACACTTCAATCTCCCTGGTCATAAAAAGTTTACAGTAATGAGAATTATTCGGAGAAGATTTTATGTGGAATGATGATATACAAGATAATTTGTTCCTCTAATCAAAACGTTATTTATTTAGATTCAGTCAGGCACTTATGCTAGCTGAATATCAAATATCTTCCATTAGGAAGATAGGAATTGACGTAATAAATCGGAACACTGTGTCATCCAGTCAAGTATCCTATCTTTGTCAGTGACCAATACTGATATTTCAGAGGAAGATAAAAGAAAAAAAACAACTGCAAATGTTACCAGACAAATTGTGCAGTAACTCACACTGCAGTAACAAGGAGTTCAGTGGCTCCTTGTTGTTTTTGTGGATACAGACTAACATGGCTACCCCCGATATGTCACACTGGAGTGGAAGAGACTGACCTCCAGTAAGTGATGAAAACTAGGTTCTCAAACATGAAATGTAACAATACAATTTAGCTTGATTATAAATATAATTATCTGACATGCTTTGAGGTGCTGTGCACTGAACCTGCCAATCCCCTTACCTGAATTGTTAATGGATAACAGGTGCTGGAAGTGGTAGGATGGGAAGGGTTATGTTTTATTAGA
Source organism: Caretta caretta (assembly GCF_965140235.1). Lineage (NCBI taxonomy): Eukaryota > Metazoa > Chordata > Testudines > Cheloniidae > Caretta > Caretta caretta. The sequence goes on along the minus strand of NC_134206.1, from coordinate 71,261,686 downwards.
CACTATGCAGCACAATTCATGTTGTAGTGAATTCCCCAAGTGATTTTATTGGGAGACCACAACTAACTGGGTTTTGTAGCACATCCATCATTGTAGTATGGGAGCACAGAGATCCTTTAGATAGTCTGCAAATTGTGTGGTTGCAGGGTGCAGGATCTAGATTGTGTATGTGGGGGGTCCTAAATAGGGAGAGCCCTAGAGAGGGCCAAGTGTAAGGAATCATGCATGTTCCTTATTCATGAGACTGAACTTTGCAGAGCACAAGCAAAATGGAAGAGGAGCTACATGTGCTTTTCAAGCAGTAGAAAGACATGATTGATGAGACAAAGCTTCTGAGGCAATTTAGGCTGGCCTCTTGACTCTCTAAGAAGGTCCCCTTTCCAAATACTTCTCCACTGCTGCAATGGAAGATAATCTTCCTTTACTGAAACCCTGGACCCTACCTCATTGATATTTGCTGGTAGAGGTTTAGCAGGCCTTTGGCAGCCCATGAAGAAAATTGTCTGTAAACTGAAGGAAGGGTTGTAATGATTTCCCTGTCTCTGATGGAATTGCATCTTCTCTATGTCCCTGCAAAATGATTTGTTCCAGGGACCCAAAATTAATTTGGTAAATGTAGGAGGTTGTATTTTTAAATGAATCTGTTTGCATCAAATGGCACCGCACACACAGGATGTCCCACGGACCTGCCTAGATGTCTCACACTGAACAATTTTATACTACCAATATTGTAGTGGTTGCTGAATTTGCTTGTTAAGTGGTGTTGCTTCCTGCATTGGTAATGAGAAAGGGTTTTGTTTAACAGGAAAACAAATGAATATATTCCCCCATCCATCATCCTTTCTGTCTGCAAAGACATGCACCCGTAGTGCCAAGATTGAATCATGAGCAAAGGAGAACATTTTGTGGGACCGTAGCAGGTTGCAACCCTTGCTCAGATTATTTCTGCTGGCCCTTTAAATGACTTCCTCCCAACTCCACCCAGACTGGCTGTAAATCCTCTCAAATAAATAAAGTTTGAAGCAAAAAATCTTCATGACAAATTGTTAATTTCTCCCTCGGCTTCTGTGCTGGGTGCATGTGTTTCCCAGTGCTTCTCCACAGTTTGGAGGCCGAGTGAAAACAGTCTCCTTGGCCTCGGAGTTCTTAACAGGCAGTCCTCCTTTTACTGGTGTTTGTCCTGTTATGAGGGAAGAAGTAAATTATAAACTGTTCTCCTTCCCAGAACTTGTCCTAATTCGTGTGACAAACATAGAGCTCATAGCAATATTTACAACATTATTGCCTATGTAATAATTTACTGAACCCTAAGTGACCTGATCAGTCAGGGGAAGTTATGTTATGTTGGGGTTATTAAAAGATCCTGTCCCATAATTTATATTGGACGTAGTGCAATGTTTATTACGCACCTATAATGGTCAGATCAGTGGAGTCTGTACAGGAAGGCAACACAATGGCTTCCCAGATAAGAACAACTTAGCGCACGCTTGAATGATAATGACATCATTACATACTTCTCGGGCAAAGTAACACAGCTGTTTTACCAGGCAGGGAGGCTAGAGGTCAAAAGAGCTACACATAAATTAAAAAGTGTTTTGATCCCTGCAAAAGGGGATGACTTGTCCAGGTGCTGGCAGTGAGCTCTGGCAGGGAGACAAGCTGACAGAGAGAGAGAGAGACTCTATGGAGGGAGCTGAAAGAAACTGGGCCTTCCCAGATCCAGAGAATGATAAGTCTTAGGAAAAAGCGAGATATGTGTACAGTGTGGTTTACTGATTTTAAAATACATTTTCTCTTAAATACTTTCCACCCCCCCCCCCCAAATAAATGATACTTTGTTTTAAGGAGTCTGTCTGGTCACTGCTTATCACTGTCACTGCCTTCTAGGGAAAAAAAAAAACTTCAGGGTCTCTGAGCCTAAGTCAGAGCTGGTGAGGTAAATCACAGGGAATACCAGGGAACTGTAACCCAGGGCCTGGTTTGAGTGTGGGAGAATCATGTGATTCCACCCCACATAGGTGACAAATAAAGGACTGAGTTCTGGTAGAGAGGGTGCTCTTGGTAAGGTCAAAAGGAGTCAGAGGTGCAGTTCTCTTAGTAACTTGTGATAATTGACTCAAAGAGAGGGGAGCCCTCCCCGCCCCTACGGTAAAAGGAACAGTGGACTAAGGTGTCCTGACAGCGAGAATTATCCCAAACTGAGGTAATTTGCTTTCTCTCTGTGTCTGCCTCTGTCATTCTCAAGGTTTCTGTCTGCCCTGGAACTCCTGGATTGCGATAGCCTGGTCCCACAACAGCCTCCAGCTTTAAAGGACCAGTATATCCCATTACAGACCCCTTGTTAAAATGCTGGTAGCACATCACTGATCTAGCTGGCATTTCTCCAGGTAGATTTCTTTTGGACTTTAGCCACCATCTCAATTTCTGCTTCAGCTCCTTCCTGCCATCAAGTTTGCTTACAGTGTGTGGAAGTATAACATTGTATAAGTGTAACGTTGTATAAGGGGACATGCTGGATACATTGTATATGAGAGGGTATGCCAAAACATGTTACAAAGTATCTGAGGGAGCACACCTAGGGACAGTTAGCTTTTGAATGGAGAAGCAATTAAGATAGAGCCAGCACATCTAAGAAGCAGGCATCAGAATGGAAGGTGTGAAGGGCAATTAGTTAAGTTAACTGGAAGCTGTTAAAGGAGATTGTTAAGGGTGGCAGGTAATTGGAGATACGTGACTGGTCTCAGGGATCTCAAAGGGTGGTGACTAAAATCTTTTTCTTCTTTTGTCTGTAACTTCTCTGTAACTTGTTCTCCAAAAAACTGTATAAATTAAGAGACACAAGCCCCACTCGGGGGGCTCACTTCTAAATATATTAGCAGAGCAGCTTTGCTAATAAAACAGAGTGGTCTGATAAATTGTGAGTCTGAGTCAAACTTTGACAATTGATCTTCTACTCTGCAGTGCTTTATCTGGCATGAAGTCGTCCAGAGTGCTTCCAAACACTGGTGAAACTCAGCAGGGCAGAGGATTGCCCCATTTGGGCTCAGCAAAGAATGACAGGAGCAGCACTGTAAACTGAAACTGCCTGATAAAACATAGGGATGATCTAAGTATACACAGCAGAATGGGAAGCTGGTTGTTTAGAGATGTTATGACATAGGCTAGGACTGGCAGAAGTCTGGGATGGGAAGGGTATCTGGTGGGGAGAAAGAGATCATCAGGAGTAAATGAACTGATGTATCACATGCAAACAATGCCACCCAGCCAAGTGTTGTGTGTTTTTATTTACTTCTGATTTAATAACTGCTTTGGTAAATTATTATTAATGAGTATTATTTGTAATTGAATTCAGTGGAACTCGGAGTAGGCACAAAGTCCTGCCTTTGTGGAGCAACTGCACAGCCAGCCTTTGCTTGTTCTAACTGTCAATAGCAGCCTAATGCAAGTCTAGAGCATTTAATTTCCCTTTGCTGTTGGGTTTTGGATTTCACTGATGGGTCAAAAAAATCATCATTTGACTGCATTGCTAATGAAACAGCTGATTGAACGGGAAGAAAGGGACTTGAACTGTGGAATGTTCTACATACCGAAAGTACGGTGCCAATATGAGTAAAAAAGTGCAAGCAGAACTTTGCATCTAATCTCTAAAACTTTCAGCACTTTAGAGATTTTTCCCTCATTATTTTTTAGTGACCAGACACAAGTAACTTGACAATGGTTAGGTTGCTGGTGTGTTGAGAGCACTGCCTATCATGCTGATAGATAATGTCTCATTGTTTCCTTGTGGTCCCCTGTCCATTTGTGTCCACCTGTTATGTCTTATATTACATTTAGATAGGTTGTAAATTCTTTGGGGGAGGAGGCCATCTTTTTTGTTCTGTCTTTGTACAGAGCCTAGCACAATGGAATGCTTGTCCATGACTGGAGCTTCTAGTGCTACTGCAGAATAAATAAATAAGTAGCCAACAATATTGTAAAAAGAAAAGGAGTACTTGTGGCACCTTAGAGACTAACCAATTTATCTGAGCATAAGCTTTCGTGAGCTACAGCTCACTTCATCAGGTGCATACTGTGGAAAATACAGAAGATGCATCCAATGAAGTGAGCTGTAGCTCACGAAAGCTTATGCTCAAATAAATTGGTTAGTCTCTAAGGTGCCACAAGTACTCCTTTTCTTTTTGAGAATACAGACTAACACGGCTGTTACTCTGAAACCAACAATATTGTGTTATACTAATCCTCTGAAGCTAACACTGTATTCAGAAACACCATTCATTTGATAATGACATCCCCTTCTCTAAAGCTTCTAATTATTTCTCAAGTTCTTTTATGAAAAATGTTCTCTTTCAGTGTCCAAATAAATAACTCAAAGTTAATTGCTACAAAGTGGTTTATGAAAGAATGAAAATATTAATATTGATATGATGGGTAAAAGGGTCTGAACCTAACTATTTTTAAAAGAAATTGTGATTATATTAATGGAAACCTTTGAGAAAATTAATTTGAAGCCATGCTTACAGAGTTCAAAGTAGTAATCAATTATTTAGACTTCATCACATCAAAGTGAATACTATAGTTTGAAACTGAGATGCCATGTATTCTTGCAAGCTTTCCTTAGTGGCATACCGAAAACCTACAGCTACCAAGAAAAAATCTTCATATGTGATATAGCAATGGGTGTTTAAAAGCCTTTGTGCAACAAACAATGCAAATCTCGAGCCTTGTTCATAAATTAAACTCAAAAATATTATATTTAATCATAGGGCTGGAAAAAAACCTGAGAGGTCATCAAGTCCAGCTTCTTCTGCAAAGGCAGGACCAAGTAAACAGAGACCTTCCCTGGCAGGTGTTTGCCCAACCTGCTATTAAAAACCTCCAATGATGGGGATTCCACAAACTCCCTTGAAAGCCTTATTCCATGCTTAACTGCCCTTATAGTTAGAAAGTTTTTTCCTAATATCTAACCTAAGTCTCCCTTGCTGCAGATTACTTGTTTTTTTAAGCCCTTACTTTTTGTTTTACCTTCAATGGACACAGGGAACAACTGATCACCATTCTCCTTATAATAGCCCTTAACTTATTTAAAGACTTCATCATCCCCCCACACCCCAGTCTTCTTTTCTCAGGACTAAATATGTCCAGTTTTTTACAATCTTTCCTTATAGGTCAGGCTTTCTAAACCTTTTTATCATTCTTTGTGACTCTCCTCTGGGACTCTCCAATTTATTCACATCTTTCCTAAAGTGTGGTGCCCAGAATTGGACATAGTATTCCAGATGAGGCCTCACCAGAGCTGAATACAACAGGACAATTATTGCCTATGTCATACAGTCCTTTTGATACTGCCAGAATGATATTAGCCTTTTTTTGAAACTGCATCTGTCAAGGTTCCTTCCCAACTCTGATCTCTAGGGTATAGATGTGGGGACCTGCATGAAGAACCCCCTAAGCTTATTTTTACCAGCTTAGGTTAAAACTTCCCCAAGGTACAGTTATTTTACCTTTCGTCCCTGGACCTTATTGCTGCCACCACCAAGTGTCTAACAAATATAACAGGGAAAGAGCCCACTTGGAAACATCTTTACCCCCAAAATCCCCCCAAGCCCTACACCACCTTTCCTGGGGAAAGCTTGATAAAAATCCTCACTAATTTGCATAGGTGAACACAGACCCAAACCTTTGGATCTTAAGAACAATGAAAAAGCAATCGGGTTCTTAAAAGAAGGATTTTAATTAAAGAAAAAGTAAAAGAATCACCTCTGTAAAATCAGGATGGTAAATACTTTACATTGTAATCAGATTTAAAACATAGAGAATCTCTCTAGGCTAAACCTTAAGTTACAAAAAGATACAAAAAAAGTAATATACATTCCATTCAGCACAACTTTTTTTATCAGCCATTTAAACAAAACAGAATTTAACGCATATCTAACTAGATTGCTTATTAACTCTTTATAGGAGTTCTGACCTGCATTCCTGCTCTGGTCCTGGCAAAAGACAACACAGACACAGAGAACCCTTTGTTTTCCCCCTCTCCAGCTTTGAAAGTATCTTTTCTCCTCATTGGTCATTTTGGTCAGGTGCCAGCGAGGTTGTCTTAGCTTCTTAATCCTTTACAGGTGAAAGGGTTTTGCCTCTGGCCAGGAAGGATTTAAAGGTGTTTACCCTTCCGATTATATTTATGACAGCATCAAATTGTTGACTCAAAGAAATGAAAAGTTTAGATTAAGTGACTTGCCTAGCTTCATATAGAAACTCTGTGGCAGAGGAAGGGATAGAATTAATTTTTCCAGGGCAGCATTCAGCTGCCTAACCAGTGACACAATCCATTCTCATCATGAATGACCTGCCTCATTCAGTAGCTACACATGTTCCAACTTCTGGAAAAATGAGGCAGGAGTCCTACAGACAACACCTTCCTTTACTACATCACTCTGATTCATCTCCGGAGCAGGTTCCTCCCTTACATTGAAAGAGGCTGTGGTCCTGTGTTAAAAATAGCATATGATAGTATAATTAAAGATGGTGTCATAATGCATATGAATAAGCAGAATAATGTTGCACAGACCACTTTAATTCTGCCATTTCCTAACTTTTGAGTGCTTGACTTTACACACTTATTAGTTCTTTTAACCTAGGAAATTATGCACAAAAATTTGGTTTTTAATCAATCAAACTGAACCCCCCACCCCAGAAATACCATCATGTGGCATTATTTACATCCACATAGGTCATCTTCAGAGTGGCAATCTTTAGATCCACCACACAGACCTCTGCCACTTCAGTGAATGGAATAAATGATAACAGTAGGAAGTTGAAATCCTCAATAGAGATGACTGGGATGAGGAAATATGTCAGTGAGTTTTATAGATATTTGTTTACAGCTGAGAAATGATGAGACCCAGAGATTTTGGGTTGCATTCCAGGCTCTGGGGGACAGTGTGTTGTAAAGGGAATAGACTCTTCTGCCCTTTCTCCCCAAGGTTGGCTTGTTCTGCCCTATCCCCCCCAACCTGGTCCAGTCCCAGTCTTGTCTCTTCCCAGCCCTGTCTCCTTGTCCGAATCTCTTTGCCATGCCAGTCCCAGTTCTCCAACCGCATCCAGCTCATTTCCAAATCTCTGGCCTCTCTTCATGCCCCTGTTTCCGGTCCCAGTTTCCTCCCACGCTCCAGCATCTCATCCAGTCTGTGTTCTTACTAAGCAAACTGGCTCAAAATCCTCCCCCACTTCCACTATACCCTCTGATTCCTAGTTCTTAACTCCCTCTCACCCAGTCTTCCATCTCCTTGTCTAACCAATCCTGGACTCCTCCCCAAATCAGTCTCTCATGGCTCTCAATTCCAGATTCCCCTCTTTCTGTTTCTAAGTCTCAGTCTTCTTTTCCCTCTGACATGTTCTTCTTGCACAGCTACTCATAGCTTGTCCCCATCCTCCAGCCCCAGCTTCATGAGACTTCTTTCCCAGTCAACTCCTTTCCCTCCTCCAGATCCAGATGGCTTGAATCAGATGGCTTCCTCCTCCACATTGCCTGGGTGCCAACGAGGGGATCACTGGGAGTACAGGAGAGATAATGTCCCTGCTCTAAATTCTGGTGCCCGGCCCAGAGCACCTCAGAGAAGCCATTACAGGGCAAGTCTGGCACCATGCTCAGTCACTCTGTGGGGATGGTGTATATACAGTCTAGTACTAGGAGCTGTGAGAGGCCTGAGCCTTCTCTGTGAGGATGGACTCTCTGGAGATTTTATCTGCCAGAACTGATGAAGTCTCTACTGAGCATGTGTGAACAGCAATTTTTCAGAGGCTTATAAATTGGCCAAATTTGGGCACCAGATTTTTTTGCTCTTCTGAAAAGTGACTTGAGATTTCTCTGCATCTCACCTGAAAGATCTCCAACAGCATAGTGCGCACTGGAAACATGAAGAAAAGGAGTACTTGTGGCACCTTAGAGGCTAACCAATTTATTTGAGCATGAGTTTTCGTGAGCTACAGCTCACTTCATCGGATGCATACCGTGGAAACTGCAGAAGACATTATATACACACAGAGACCATGAAACAATACCTCCTCCCACCCCACTCTCCTGCTGGTAATACCTTATCTAAAGTGATCATCAAGTTGTGCCATTTCCAGCACAATGGCCCAACTTGATGATCACTTTAGATAAGGTATTACCAGCAGGAGAGTGGGGTGGGAGGAGGTATTGTTTCATGGTCTCTGTGTGTATATAATGTCTTCTGCAGTTTCCACGGTATGCATCCGATGAAGTGAGCTGTAGCTCACGAAAACTCATGCTCAAATAAATTGGTTAGTCTCTAAGGTGCCACAAGTACTCCTTTTCTTTTTGCGAATACAGACTAACACGTCTGTTATTCTGAAACTGGAAACATGGTGTGACATTGGTTCTAGACAGATTCATAGGGAAGAGAGGTTACAACATTAGGAGACTGTAAAGTAATATAATAATTATGACAATTAATCAGCTCTTAACACTACTTCCAGCAGCATCTAAATATTCCTTTTTAGAATATCTCTTAACCATACAGGTCCAACTTTCCTTAGTGTAAGATCTGTTGATGCCATAGCCTGAGGTAGCATGGAAAGAATGATAAATGCATTAGTGAAGTGAATGCTTAATATATAAGGAAATAGATGATAATAGAAATATTTAAGAAAAAATATCCAACTCTAAAGAGAAGGAGACCTGGCTGCTCTTATGATTAAGTTTTATGCTTTGACACTGTTCAGTTTTCCAAAAGCTAATGATTATAAGGAAAATCACTTCTCATTACAGTTTAAATGAAACCCAGTAAAGGCTAAATATTCCAACTTGTGTGTGTTAGTGAGATTCTTTGAGCCAAAGTGGATAATGAAACATGTTACTTAAGGGCTTATCATCAAAAGTGGGAAGTTTGATGGTTTTGTGTTGCATGTCTAGGGTTCCAGTTTTACATCTGATTAAAGTTTTGGAGCCATGACTGATGATGAATCCTGTGGATTATGAATTAATTCCTTGTTAGAGAACAAAAAATGAGTTAAAAGATACTCTTTTCCCCTTTCTTTTCTATTAGAGATATAACTCTCCTCCCAGGCAGATTTGACAGCAACAAGGGCTGGGTTCAGTACCTAGGGGTTCCCTTTCAACAATACAATGCAAAACTGGCTTGAGCCCCCATCCAGTGACCTGGGAAAATTACATATATACCCCTGGGCACCTCAGAGAGTCAATACTTCCCCTCTTGCAAGCACAGTCTTGGTGTAGCAAAAAAAATCTTTAACAACAGGAGGTAAATAACTCAGCATTAAATTGGGGAAACACCACAACTAGGGTTCATAAACACAAACCATGAACCAGAAGGCCCACCCCTAAGTAGATTGGGCCTTGTCCTTTCCTTTTGGGTTCTTCAGTCGAGCAACCCAAAAGTCACCCGACTCACAGTTGCTGTCTTTGGTCAGTGAAGCCCCAGAATTCAGAAGTTTATCTGCAGAGTTCACCTCCCTGCATGGGTGGAAGGGGGGAAGTATGGAGGTACCTTACACACTCCACTGCTCAGTCCCTCATCGGTTGATTGCCATGCCTCTCTGAGAGGTTCTGCTCCAGTCTTCACCGCCAGCCATTTTGCTAGCCATGCCTCTCTTCCAGCCACACTATTCTGCTAGCTATTCCATTAGCCACTCAGCAATATGTCTTCAGCCCCCCAACCCCTCTACTTAACACAGCTCTCAGTGATTTCAGTTCTTAGTGATTTCAACTGTTAGTAGGGGAGCCTCATTGCTGGTGCACCTGGATAGTCTTCTTGCATCAGAACCACTAACCCAAAGTATGTCTAATGCTTAGCCCTTAGTATCAGTGATTTCAGTGCTCTGCAGCATGTAACAAGACTCTTACTTGAATCTAAATTAGCTCTGTTATTACACAGTGGAGAGAGGAAAGATCAAAGTGGTGTTTAGAACCCTCAGAAAGTACCCACACTACCAAGTATAAATGCCTGTTCCCACCCTCCCCCAATTCACTGGGCTTTGGAACCCACGTCCCTTGCCTAGCGAGTGCTGCTGAGTTAAGGGTGAGTCCCTCAGTCATCAAATGCCAAGTACAGTTCTATTGTCCTTGATTTACATAACCAGGATAACAGCCCTTTATTACTCCTGCCCCAATAATAAAGAGCCTGGGGATCCCACAGCAGCCAAAGTGACCATTTGGGCAAGCAATCCCATCATGTTAGGCTGGGTGGGTGTGCCCATGCAAACAAGATCAGTGCCTGAAGTCTTTTCCACAGCTCACAGCCAGATGTCAGGGGAGAGCTCATTCTGACTCTGCTTACAGAGATAAAACTAAAGGAGTACTTGTGGCACCTTAGAGACTAACCAATTTATTTGAGCATGAGCTTTCGTGAGCTACAGCTCACTTCATCAGATGCATACCGTGGAAACTGCAGCAGACTTTATACATACACAGAGAATATGAAACAATACCTCCTCCCACCCCACTGTCCTGCTGGTAATAGCTTATCTAAAGTGATCAACAGGTGGGCCATTTCCAGCACAAATCCAGGTTTTCTCACCCTCCACCCCCCCACACAAATTCACTCTCCTGCTGGTGCTAGCCCATCCAAAGTGACAACTCTTTACATAATCAAGTCGGGCTATTTCCTGCATAAATCCAGGTTTTCTCACATCCACCCCACCCCCATACACACACAAACTCACTCTCCTGCTGGTAATAGCTCATCTAAACTGACCACTCTTCAAGTTTAAATCCAAGTTAAACTAGAACATCTGGGGGGGGAGGGGTAGGAAAAAACAAGAGGAAACAGGCTACCTTGCATAATGACTTAGCCACTACAGTGCTAATAAACAATGGCCACATAAACACCACCCTATACCGGAAACCTACTGACCGCTATTCCTATCTGCATGCCTCCAGCTTTCACCCTGACCACACCACACGATCCATCGTCTACAGCCAAGCTCTGCGATACAACCGCATTTGCTCCAACCCCTCAGACAGAGACAAACACCTACAAGATCTCTGTCAAGCTTTCTTACAACTACAATACCCACCTGCAGAAGTAAAGAAACAGATTGATAGAGCCAGAAGAGTTCCCAGAAGTTACCTACTACAGGACAGGCCTAACAAAGAAAATAACAGAACGCCACTAGCGGTCACCTTCAGCCCCCAACTAAAACCCCTCCAATGCATTATTAAGGATCTACAACCTATCCTAAAGGATGACCCAACACTCTCACAAGTCTTGGGAGACAGGCCAGTCCTTGCCTACAGACAGCCCCGCAACCTGAAGCAAATACTCACCAACAACCACATACCACACAACAGAACCACTAACCCAGGAACTTATCCTTGCAACAAAGCCCGTTGCCAATTGTGCCCACATATCTATTCAGGGGACACCATCACAGGGCCTAATAACATCAGCCACACTATCAGAGGCTCGTTCACCTGCACATCCACCAATGTGATATATGCCATTATGTGCCAGCAATGCCCCTCTGCCATGTACATTGGTCAAACTGGACAGTCTCTACGTAAAAGAATAAATGGACACAAATCAGATGTCAAGAATTATAACATTCATAAACCAGTCGGAGAACACTTCAATCTCTCTGGTCACGCAATCACAGACATGAAGGTCGCTATCTTAAAACAAAAAAACTTCAAATCCAGACTCCAGCGAGAAACTGCTGAATTGGAATTCATTTGCAAATTGGATACTATTAATTTAGGCTTAAATAGAGACTGGAAGTGGCTAAGTCATTATGCAAGGTAGCCTGTTTCCTCTTGTTTTTTCCTACCCCCCCCCCCAGATGTTCTAGTTTAACTTGGATTTAAACTTGGAGAGTGGTCAGTTTAGATGAGCTATTACCAGCAGGAGAGTGAGTTTGTGTGTGTATGGGGGTGAGAAAACCTGGATTTGTGCAGGAAATAGCCCGACTTGATTATGTAAAGAGTTTTCACTTTGGATGGGCTAGCACCAGCAGGAGAGTGAATTTGTGTGGGGGGGTGGAGGGTGAGAAAACCTGGATTTGTGCTGGAAATGGCCCACCTGTTGATCACTTTAGATAAGCTATTACCAGCAGGACAGTGGGGTGGGAGGAGGTATTGTTTCATATTCTCTGTGTATATATAAAGTCTGCTGCAGTTTCCACGGTATGCATCTGATGAAGTGAGCTGTAGCTCACGAAAGCTCATGCTCAAATAAATTGGTTAGTCTCTAAGGTGCCACAAGTACTCCTTTTCTTTTTCGAATACAGACTAACACGGCTGTTCCTCTGAAACCAGAGATAAAACTGAATTTCTTTTTCTGCTCCTACAAGTTTGAATGAATATTAAGTAAACTTACTAAGAAGAGATATAGATAATCTGTCCATGATGTAGTTCAAGTCCATTTAGAAAGGCAAAAATGATGCCATTCGTTCATGGAGGAAGAGCATGATAAATTCCTTATGGTTAGATATTGATAATTATGATGTTTATTCTTCAAGAGGTGTTAGTTTCAAGAGACATCTTTAAGCAAATTAATAGGAATACTCCACTAAAGGACTAGCATGTCTTTTGGAGTTGACTTGATGAGGAGGTATGGAAAGATTAGCTGACTGGTTTGAATAAAAGTTGGAAGCAAACTTTATATAGAAAGGCCAGGTTCCTGAAAAGGACAGCAGGAGTAGCAAGGCTATTGTAAGGAGAAAAAAATTAGACCATGTTGAACTTGCAGCAAAATATAGATTTTAGAAAGCTCAACTGTGTGTTGTACATAAGAACAGGGCAGCATTTGTGGGACCCAGAGATGGGGTTAATTGGGCTGAAGAGAGCTTAGAAAATTTTACAAGAAAAGATTATGCTTTAGAGAAGACACATGCATATAGGCCTCTTGCCCTTTTCCCCCTTTGCTCTGCATGCTTTGTACCTTTGGGTACAAAGGGATAAATAATGCTTTGTTTTGAAGAAGTTGTTTGTGAGTCATTTTAATCACCCACAGTCACAGGCTCCTAGAGAGAAAGAGTTTCTGGGTGTCTCATGTTAACATGATTGGTGATTGGAGCACTGCAGCCTCAAAATCCAGGCCCACAGTGGTAGGGCCATGTGGTTCCACCCACAGTAAGGTGTAGAAATCCATGCCTGTCACCTGAGGGGTGCGCTCAAGAGAGACTGAAAAGGATGCAAAGCATAGCTTGCCCTTGTCAACGTTACTAGTACATAATGGTAATTGTGGAAAAAGAAACATAGTGTCTCCAATGAAAAGTGGAGGATGCAGGGAACAGAAGGGTTAGGGAAGAAAAATCTTCAAATAATCTGCCAGTTTGACAGTGCTAACTGTTGAAATCCAAGAGAAAATTTTATTTTAATGTATTTGTCAGGACTTTTCACCTCAGAGAAAAAAAGAAAGAAGGGGAACAAGAGAGAGTAAAAATAGAAGTTACTAGTACTAAGAAAATGTTTATCTCTGAGGTTTTCTCTAATATTTACTTCAACAGAAAGCAGCCTATAGCCTGTTACTTGCTTTGAGTAATACAGGGATGGGGATGTGGAGACTGTCTAAGATCTCATGTTGAAATTGTCTTTTGTTTATGATGTACCGTTCTAAGCAATAATGAATAACAGGGTTCTGGGTGCTCTGGGACAAACTCTACCTAAATTCTTCTTCATCAATGCTCTCTGATTTCAGTGGTGCTAAACACCATATTGCATTGAAATTTCTGTGGCAACTTGTACCACTTTAAAAATGTTAATGAATAGTGCAATTAGTACATTCCTTGTACATTTTAATAAGTACAATATAAACCTCAGTTCTGAAATGTATTTTTGATTTCTAATGTGCTCCGATAGTCTGTGAGACACAAAACTTTATATTGATAAATATAACAGTGCTGCAGAAAGTGTTGGGGAGGAGGGAAAGTGGAGGAGCTGCAAGATATGGAAGTCACACAGCATTTATTTTTCCTTCTTGTTTTATCCTGGCCACAGGTAACAAGATTTGAATCTTTTCTTTCTCATCCCATTGCAAGGGAGTGAGGGGAAAAGATGATCTGAGAGTTTATGGGGTTTGAAGTCCTCTTTCCCTGTTCCAGGAACACTTGAGAGCAGCCAGATGCCTATAACCATAAAACCTATTAAAACTTTTACAAAAGCCTAGATCAGCAACAGCATTCTGCAATAAGGCCAGATTTTGCAGCCTTCCAGAACTGTAAATATCACAGGGGCCCTAGTGAGCACTAGTGCCCCCATGAGAACATGTTAAACCATATGGGGTATGCAATCCACCATTAATGGGAAGAGATGGAGGCTTGTGGTAGCATTATTCAAAGTATATAAATCCCATTTTCAAATATAAACTAAGCATTTACGCACTTAAGTCATATGGACTTGGCATGCAACTTAGGCTCCTGAATGTTCAATTCATTTTAAAAATGGATTTAGGTTACTAAGTCACTTAGGCATTTTTGAAAATGTCATTTTCGGGCTTTTTAAATAAAGCATGTTTTCGAGAACCTGGAAGATGAAGCTTCACAGACAGTAAAAAAAAAGTCTAGGACCAGAATAAAATCTGTGTCTATCTTGTGCTCCCTCAGCATAAGGGGAGGGGACGACGGCACCTTGTTGCTTCATTTTGGAAAAGCAGAGAAATTTCTCTGAAGCATTATTAATTCATATTGGCCATAATAAATAAGCATAGGCAGGGAAAGTGGAAGGTGCAAAGGTACCTCTCATTGGATTGTCAATCACAGTTCAATTGACTGTGACAGTCAAGAAGTGGTGGTCAGCCAAGAGCTAATAAACCAGTACTTTGAGCCTATTGATAGACTGGGAAATTGTGGTAAACTGTTTTTGGTAAGATTTGTTTAAACAAATTGCATCCTAAGCAACAGTCTAAAAATATATTGATACAATGTTGCTAAAGGGACTATTGGGACTTTTACAAATAGAAAAGCAATTGTCAGATTCACAGAATTTCAACACAAACCTGGCACAGCCTCTGTTTACTCCTGGCAGTGTTGAATGTGTTCCACTTCATGTTTTTTCATATGTGTACCAGGCTTGAAGCCAACACGTATACCCACATATGGGTAATGCTTGGCATAACCAGATGTTAAGAGATGCATTCTTCTAGCATTGACATCTGGACCTGGGTCTGCTCCCTTGGCACATTCCCTTTATGACTTTTTGATTGGCTCCGCAGCTGGCTGTTGTGACAGCTGTTCAGTGGTCTGTAGGCTTGGTAAAATGTTGCTGGGCTTCTTTATCTTTCTGGATGTCAGATTCTTTGCCTTACACAAGAGCATGTATAATTTAAATTTTATTCCATTGCTCTGGCTAATAAGGCAAAGTGTGGACTTGCTAAATGATCCATACCAAGATGCAAGACCCTCATAGGAGGAAGGAAAGGATTTGCTCCCCATGTCTCTGTTTATTCATTATGACACTGGAAACTTGTTTATGCATCTATATTTTCTTACAAAAAATATATACAAAATTTAATAAATTATGAGCAAAAAAGCTGCTGCATCTACTTTAAAGGAAAATAATCATTACTTTAAAAGCAGCTGTAAAATACAACCCTTTTAAAGAGGAAGCCCTGTGATCATCAGTTCAGTACTTAAATCAGTTCTTTATAAAAAAAATCTGATCTGGGTTTAATGCTGTATTATTTGGTAGCATACCACATTCATTAAACTTGAAAAACAGAAACGAAAGGAGTTCTTACAGCAAAAAACGTTACAATTTCTAATATTCCACTGTTAAATTGTACTTAAATTGCAGCTGAGATTTACAACATGCAATCACTTTCTGTGACCATCAAACAATTTGCAACAGAAATTGCAGTTATCTGTAGGCTTGGGGAAATTTAGAATACTGTATTCTATACAAAAACGTAACATTAAGGGTTGTGTCACAGTTCTAGGACAAGCTGTACCTTTGACCCCCTCCTTCCTTCAGTCTCTTTATGGACAGTTCTTCCAAATGACAGACCCAGAGCCAGACTTCTCTCTCAGTGGAATCCTGTGATTCACTGAACTTTTATATGGTGTCCTGGTTACAGCAGCCTTGTTTACCAACATTTCCTCAGGAGATACAGGTGGGTTTGGCCCCTACTATGGTCTTCCCTTCAGCACCTGTGATCAGTATAAACATGCAGTGACTCAGAACAGCCTCTTCAAAGCAAAGTATTATTTATTTATGTATAGAGACAAAGAAATCGGAGCTAACATGGTTAACACAATAAACAGGCTCCATTCATATTGTCTTACCTGAAGTTTAGCATTTCCCTCAAGACTTTAATAGGCCCAATTTATCCCTGGTAGCCATGTTCTTCTACGAACTGGATACAGTGTGTTGCTCTGCAGACCATCCCTCTTCCTCTCAGATTCAGGACTGAGGCTCTTTTATTCTTGTTCAGGTATCTCCTTTGCTAGAGGATTCATTTAAAAAACAGTTTCTAACACTTTATCCCTTTGTGGGCTTTCTGTGGATTTTTCCATTCCCCAACAGTTTGTGAGATGCAGCCTCCCACATTCTGTATGATGGTCATTCTATCATTAAAAGCAATGCCTTTGCCAGTGGTACATATTGCACCACCGGCGTAAGGGCTAATCAATTGTTGATGGTCTTCCCATTTGAGGATAGATAACTAGGTGACCATTCCCACAAACAGGAAGATGCAGTGTAACATGGCAGCATACAGTGAAAGACATCTGTGACCAGCATCCGGGGGGCGGGGGGCATTCTGCAAGGCATGGGACAGACAATCCCCAAAACTGGTGGTTATTCCAATACTTAGATTCACCAAGACAGCAACAAAACGGCTTCTACAATACCTTACTGGTTACCCAAAAGCCGGAAATATAGTTCCCTTAAAGGAACCAAGCTTTGGGCTTCGACCCAGACAGCCAAGTCAAATATGATGAGGATTACTGAAAATTTTGTTCATCATATAAAAAGTTCTACCAATCCCAAAGGATCGGACTCATTACCCCCAGGTCAATGATTTCATGCTTACAATGATTTAAAATACATGCTTACAGCCAATTCTTATTAACTACATTAAAACTTGTTTTAAAAGAAAAGAGAGAGAGAGTATTGGTTAAACGATCATTATACATACAAGTATGAATAAAGTTCTTAGGTCAGTTTCATAATAGAGATGGGTTTCAGAGTAGCAGCCATGTTAGTCTGTATTCGCAAAAAGAAAAGGAGTACTTGTGGCACCTTAGAGACTAACCAGTTTATTTGAGCATAAGCTTTCGTGAGCTACAGCTCACTTCGTCGGATATAGCTGTAGCTCACGAAAGCTTATGCTCAAATAAACTGGTTAGTCTCTAAGGTGCCACAAGTACTCCTTTTCTTTTTGATAATAGAGATGTGAGCTTTAGGGTTGCAAAGAGTCTTCTTTTCAGAATCAGTTCATCAAGTTATAGTCCAGTGTCCAAATATTCAATATTATGGTGGGTCCAGAGTGTAACTGGAGACCTCAGTCTTACGACTCAAACTTCCCCTGATGAAGCTTAAGCAGTTCTGAGATGAGAAGGATCAGGGCCCAAGAGTTTTATATAGTTCCCGGGCAGCCTCTTGACAGAATGCAGGCCTTGAGCGAACAATAGGCAATCATTCCAGCTTTGAAGTAGACCTCCTATTTCCTATGTATACACAGGTAATGAGTTGCATTCATCAGCATAAGGTAATTATCCATTTAGCAGTTCATAGACAGTTTACTACAAACTTCAAAAAGAAATATAGACAATGCAATTATTACACCCGAGTTTCATGTTAATATTTCCTTTTGATCTTTCAATTAATAGATATAGTAACAGACAGTAAACATCTGTATACATGGTTAACATCTAACAATATATAAGTAAGCACATACAATTAGTATTTCCTCTAATTCTCTAACAATAGAGGTTTGCATTTCAATGCTCTAGTCCATTTAACATGAAATGGCCCTAATAACCATTTACATACTTTTCTAACATGTTTCTAAAGATTGAATTTGGGTCATATTGCCTGCTAGTTGCTTAATCCTTTTTGGCCCTGTGTCACAACATCATTAGGGTATAGTCATATGGATAGTCCATACAATCAAACTGGAATTTTAGAAAGAGTCCCAAACCTGTCACAGTTTGCAAGATGAATCGCTCCAATGTCAGGAAATATCCAGGTCAAGGCTGCATGCGCAGCCTTAACTATGTCCCCTTGTATGTATGCATATTGATAACAGATTTCACCTCCTGCATGATCATGTAATATAATTTCCCCAGGAAGTTTTCAGGGTGAAGATATCCCTATGCAGAAGGCCAACACAAGGTCTGATGAACCACTTAAGTTCCACCTAAGACATAATTTGAGGAATAAACTGAGACTTAAATACTATATAGAATTTGTGTGAGTCTCTGGACAGGGTTGAATTTCACATGCACTGTGCAGGGAATTTTATTCTATTATTACTTTACATTACATTAACTGCATACTATCCACCCTGCACTCTTAATCAGGTATGAGTCCTCTGATCCCCTGCATCCTTAACTATCTACTGAAAAGTCATTACTATCTGATTACTGCTCAGTAGCCTTTGTGAATTAAGTCAGAGGTCTCAGGCAGATGTCCATAACATAAAAAGTTAGCACCATAGCTGGCAGTACATGACACAATTATAGGAAAATGTCGGAAACCAGGCATAGATTGGTACATCAAACACTGAATTATGTTCTGACTCTTAAGGAGTTCCCTACAGCTCAGGATTAAGATACACTGCTGAGGGAGTGTGGTTAGGCTTGTAGTACTATACCTTTTCTGTACATAAAGAAATTCAGTCTCCAGTTAGCCACTTGCCATGAGCTATACCAGTGGTTCTCAACTCTGGTCCATCGCTTGTTCAGGGAAAGTCCGTGGTGCGCCAGGCCAGTTTGTTTACTTGCCGTGTCCGCAAGTTTGGCCGATTGTGGCTCCCACTGGCCATGGTTTGCCGCTCCAGGCCAATGGGGGCTGCAGAAAGCGGCATGGGCTGAGGGACATGCTGGCCGCCCTTCCCGCAGCACCCATTGGCCTGGAGCAGTGAACAGCTGCCAGTGGGAGCCGCAATCAGCCAAACTTGCGGATGCGGCAGGCAAACAAACCGGCCCGGCGCGCCATGGGCTTTCTCTGAACAAGCAGTGGACCAGAGTTGAGAACCACCTAGCTATACAATCACACACAGACATGAATTAAAGAACAGCTAAACCAGGTGAAGAAGATGAGATGAGAGTGCTATATTTGAAAAGCTCCTACAGCATGTAGAGTGAAGACTGAATTCTAGAATGCGTAGAATAAAACTTTTTTGACAAGGCTTCTGAAGAAAAATGTAAAGAAAAGGCCTGAAAGGTCACTAATGGGATGTGATGACACTTGCAGGTCCTGTGATCAGTAATAAAAATTAAAACCATAGTTCCCATGGTGAATGTTCTTCTACTTCACGTTCAGGAGCACAGGAACAGTATATAGGAGAGAGCTTCTTCTTAGTGTATGCGCAACATGCCTCATGTGGCAGGTGACCAAGATTCATCACCAAATTTGCTCCACTGGTTGGATTACTAGCTTCCCTTGCCTGGGCTGGGAACAGACGGGGAGTGTGACATGAATGGTGATCGGATGAGTTACTCACAGATAGTTTCTGTTGATCCCAATTACAGGTTATTTTGAAAATAACTTAATTGCCTATAAGCCAATTAAATTTTAAAAAATGGTTCTAGATTGAATTCCATGATTTATTGTCTGGAAGAAAAATCAGCAGGGTGGGGGAGAATATCCTGGCCTGCGGATAGTGTACATAGGATATATCTACACCCCAGACTACAGTATGTCTAAACACAGTAGCTGGGAAGGCATTTCCCAGTGTGGGTAGACATGTGCTAGTTATACTTGAGCTAGCATAGTAAAGCATCAGTATGGGGAGCAGCTTGGGCTAACCACTCAAGTACAATGCTGCCTGATCCCCTGAGCATATACTTGTCCTTCCACAGCCACATTGCTATTTTTACCATGGTAGTTTGAGCAGAATAATCACGTCTGTCTACCTGCGTTGGGAAGCACACTCTCATCTGCTCTGTAGACATACAAATAGTGAACAGCTTTTAATAGCATGGGCTCAGCATTTATAAAGTGTACTTTACAAATTGCAATCATGAAAATATTTCAGTGAATTTAGGACTTCATGCTTCAGGAAATGAAATGTACAGCTCTGTGCAAATTAAGTTTTTTTTTTTAAATAAAGTCAGTCAGTGCTAAAATTGGACTAAATTGGGTAAGCCTTGTTCATGTCAATGAACAGTTATTCTTCTGTGTCCCTGGAAAGTCAGTGAGACTAATTGTGAAAATAAGTGCTCAACAATATGAATTAAGATTATACAACTGAGCCCCTATGGAGAGAAAATTAAGTTTTAAAAAAGCAGGGTTGAACTGAGGTCAATTTCATTTCTAGTAGGATTTATTTTTTCTTTTACTTTTAACATATTCTACTTTTTAATAGTCTTTAATTGTTATAAATAATGTATATACCTATTAGAGATGGCTACCAATTAGGGATCCAAATTTGGACCCATTTCAATTAATATGAGTTTTGCCCTTGTCACGAACAGTGGAAGAATAAAGCCCTAAGAATACAAAACGTTCCATGTTACCCACTTTTAACATGCTTTTAAGATAATTTTTTCATGCTTTTAGGTTATGAATGGTCTCTTTTGTTGCAAGAATTCCAAACTTCCATATTCAGTAGAAAGGCTAGTCCTTAAGGATTCATACAGTTAAGAGCTACATTAAACTAAAACATTGTAAATGGCTCATGGTTTTTGAAGTGTGATATGCAGAAATCCAACACAAAACAGAATAAAGAAAATTTACAAAAGAATCAGAGGATAGGCTAGATTCAAAAGACATTTTTTTTCTTAAAGAAATTCCTGCTAGTAAAAATGTGCATAATAATCTGATAAGGGGCTAACAAAACTGTTGGAGGTGAGAATATAAAGGGTCAAAGCTGCCATGAACAGTTGGTACTTATCTAATGGTGATGCTAGTTAAGCAACACATAGGCATTCACATTACAGTATCATCAGAGGTAATGTTGTAACGTTATATATTGATGTCCTGTAGGTACATAATGGTATTTTCATTTGAGATTAAACTAGCAGCAGAGAAATAAACAACAATTTAAAAAATACCCATTCCTAGTTCACTTCTGATAAGTTATATTATATGAAGGATTGCATTTCTTGTTAGTAAATGATTCACATTCTGTCATCTTAAGCAAAAATATTTTTAAGAGATCATTTTTTCCACCCAAAGTCAATTCCACATTCAGGTAAAATGGAGTGGGATTATGTGAGATGAACCAGTGCATTCAGGCTGTGCAACATGAGTGACATATTGTTTGTCTCTGTATTTTAGTGCATGTTTTGGAGTTATGCAATCTGTAATGTAATGTGGGAGATATTTCAAATTTGATACATATGTGCAAGTGTGAGCGTTTGCCTATGAAGAAGCTATTCCAGGAGTATTTAGTAACATTTAAGTATTTCAGACAGTGCATAGTCCTGACATTTAAACACAGCATGTATATCCTTCAAGGTAAGGGATTATGAATGAGAGACAGGCAGTCTGTTGTTTGAGTGATGTAAATATTGAAAGCAAATGTCGATTGTGTTGTGGTCACATGTTTCTGAATACACATTTTTTACCACGACTTCCATAATTAAACCAATGATAACAATTGAAATTAATATGACTTAGAGGCCTTGCAAAAATATAGAGCTAATGCTCTGTGATGTATAAGAGACAACGGCTTTGAGATCAGTAAAATTTGGGTGGGCACAGAAGCCTGAAATGTCCTGCCTATGTAGGATCAGAGCCTAAAATATTAAATTACAAGATAAAAAGACAAGCACATTATGCTGTCTATACAGTTATGTACAATTTTCACTGTACATTTTACCTTGTGACTGAAGCTCCAACTTCCAGCTCATATTATTCTTATGCAGCTTCAAGACAGCAGCTTTTACAGAACTGGTAGGTGTGATATCATAGACTCGCTAGTTCCCTGAGGCAGCATAGGGAGTTGGGGGAGGGAAGAAGAGGGAACCAGCTAAGAATATTGGTGTATGAGGGATGTGCTAAAAATATTTCTGCAGGCACTTCATATACATATACTTCATGCACGCACCATTAAGGGATGCTCGCCCACTGCCCTGCCTCTTCCACCCGAGGCCCTGCCCCCCACTCTTTCTACCCAGGCCCTGCCCTCACTCCACCCTTCCACCCCCCTGCTCTTGCTGGCCAGCCCACCAGTGTGGCCCCAAGCCCCAGCCTGTGCCCAGAATAGCCCTGAACAGCAGCTGGCCCACAGGCGCCCCAAACAGCCCTGAGCTCTCTGGAGGATCCCCAAGTCCCAGCGGGCCAGCAGTGGCCAACCCCTGAGCCCGCGCTGCCCACAGGAGCTCCGTGGCCTGGCCCCGGGGCTGCAGCGGGGAGCATTAGTGATGGTTTGGGGAGGCTTAGCCTCTCCCAGCCTCCATTACCCGATACCCACGTCTATTTGTCAACCACAAACACCTCCCCTCCAAAAAGACGAAAATACAAAGTACTGCAAAGAAGACATTAACTGCAACATCAGGGAATAATATTGTTTCTACGTGAAAAGAAGTTTATATGATAAATGTGGCAATTACTGTGAACAGGCAGGGCAACAAATGAAATGCTAAGAGAATGGGGTAGATAGACATTCATGACAGATGTTATGAAGATGCCAATGAAGAGATTGCCAGACAACTAAGTTAGAGAAGACACTGACAAATGTACTGCAAGCTAGAAACATTCAAAGAAGGTCAGAAAAGAAGAAGAATGATGTTATTTAATGCAAATCTATAGCAATTCTATGCTCAGCATTTTAAGGAAATATGAAGCAGTACTTGACTACAGAGGGATAGGGGAATGTTGCATTATCAAATACCAATATTTTACTGTAAGGGCAGCTACTTTACCTGGATAGCTCCTATCTCTATTAAACTATATTGTAATTAGTTAGCAGATCTCAACACTTTGACCAGCAAAATTGAGGGAATAAGAGATAGTATTTACTTACCCTTCCAAAATCTACCAGAAAATGCCAAAGAGTGGGTAGACACAATGCCAAAGAGTGGGTAGACACAATTGGGAAATGACACATGCACTTAAATATGGAAAATATCCAATATACAGTTTAGGATTATGCAGAGTGTAAGAGTAGTCACATACATGTAAATGACTACAGTTAAATGAAATGTAAACCTGTAAATGAACTGGGCTGTTTACGTTAGAAAGGAGACAAATAAGAAGGGACATGACAGGAGTACACAAAATAAACACTATAGAAAAATTGCACAATATGGCCAAGCATGAGTGCAGGCAAGGTCTTCAACTATGAGGTTGAAGGGTTAGCAGTATAAAGTTTTAATGAGCTTTCACCCTCAGCAAAGAGGATTCAGGAACTGAAAAAGTGTTTTCAAGAACACAATTTTTCTATTGCATAAAATTCTGCTAAAATGTTTGTTGCTTATTCCAGTATTTGACTCTTCAGGCTCTTGAGTCCTGTTTTCTGTCACAAAATAAAGTACAAATGCACCCTTTCATCTGTAAAGTAATCTCTGACCAAAATTTGGACTTGTTCATGACTACTGCCTCTTCCTTTGTGACTGCACCATTACATGAGCCTAGGAACTGTAACAGGTGCCTGAAAGTGAAATATTGAATGAGAATAGAATATTCTTGAAGGGGTGGAAGAAGGTGTAAAACACACCAGTTTAGACCTCCTTAGGCTCATATTTGATTCTGTACCAATGCATATTGTATTCAATTCTGTTTGTTCATTTTCTTATACTGCGACTTTCACCCATCGATCGTGTGCACTGAATGAGGCAAAGTCCATGTGGATAACATAGTATGGGATAATGTCACTAAAGTCTACATCATAATGCATATATATGGGCAACCTTAATTCTGGCAACTTTGGAGCAAGTGACTTTGCAACTTAACTAATATGATTTTAACAAAGTATATTAAGGTTATAAAGTCAACCCCTCATATATTAGGAAATGCCAGAATTGTTGCCTCTGCAAACTTCTGTGGTCCCCTGGTGTGTATGAATTATGATCCAATCTTTAATTTCATGATCTCACAGTGCCATTTCCACAGGACCCCTACCTTATGCAGTGTACAGGATAAACCATCCTGTGGAGTTGAATTAGAATTGAGCAGTAAATGAGGTTGTTGTCTGTAAGATCCCTTCTTCATTTATTAACAGAAGTTAGGTGGTGTGAATGAGGCAGGAGAAAATAACACATTTAATTTCTCTATGCCTGTTTCAGGAGTGTTGTGGAAGTAAATTCATTAATGCCAGTGAAATATGCAGATATTATAGTGATGACTCAAGATTTAAAAGATCAAAATGCATATGCACAATTAGAGTTGCACAGGGTTTTAACCAGATCTTTTTTCTAAATGATAGCATGAGAATCTCAGACAGTTCTACTAACAAGGGAGAGCCAGAGGAGTGTTCCTTTTTAGGGTATTAAAACAAATATTTAGTTTGTAGATAAAATATCATTCTGAACAAAGAAGAATACCAGGAATTTACATGTCTCTACTAAAATAAGCACGAAGGAAACAATTAGAAAATGTCACTATTGTCCTGTGCTTCTGTGAGTCAACCATGGGAAGATTTTTAATAATAATCTCAATGAATCAGTGGAGATAGTTTAATTAAAAGGAAGCCAAGCTTTTTAGTGTAATGTAAAAAGTGGTCTCTGATTCCTTTCAACTGAGAATCTCAAAGCAAATATCAAAATGTGTCAAATAATCAAGGAATAGTGCCTTTACTCTTAAAAAGGAATGTTTATGCCCCAGTCTTTCTTTGCCTGCCATTAATCCTATTGTGTGATCTACTGGTTGCATTTTTCCAATCTAGGAATGCAGTTTGACAATCTGCTCTCGAGATCCAGCATTTGCATTTCTCTGATAGTAGCCAAACAAAAATCAGATAATGTTTTAAAATGCCTGTCTCCCCTTACATCCAGGACACATCTCTCCAAAGTGTATGGAAAATCTAGCCGAAATGGTAGTATATATCACTTAACCAAGGTCTATATGGATATTATGATCAAATACACAATTCATTTGTCATAGAACAGAAATAATATCACATGACCTATATAACCAACAAACAGTGTGCAAACTTTTGATCGTTCACAATAAAATCTTAGTAAAGTAGTTGTAGATCAAGAATTATTTGTTGATGAAATTCATGAACAATTTGAAATAGTAAATACCTGTGAGAATGTATTTTTATGAACATGGGAAAGAGGAAAAAGGGGAAAATATGACTATACATTATTTATTGTGAGTGATTCACCCATACACACACAAATACACACGCAGTCCCATTTTAGTAAATATTAAGGTAGCTATGTAAGTACTGTATCATGGTCAGTGGAACTGGAGTCAGGGGGTCAATGTTCCCTGAAGGTTATTGACGAGACAGCAGAGAAACAAGGAACATGGCGAATTAGGCTGGAATAACTTATCCAGGGCTGGCCCTAGCCCAAATGTCACCCAGTCAAGGAGGGTTTTTGGTCCCCCACCCATTTGTTAAACCTGTAAATACCTTATTTTGTATTGCATTTGTAGCTCATTTCACAACTTTGATGCACAATTTGCATGCATGATTTATTTCTGTCCTATAAGACAATACATTTGCATGCTGGGATCTGTAAATCTATATTTATTCATGCCATATATAAGCAAATTAAAAAAAAGTTTCCTCTAAGCTTAGAAACTTTTTAATTTGAAGTATAACAGAAATGTACTAACATTAAGAAATTGAACTGTGCACCAACATTGGATGGACCAGTATTAAATAGGGTAGGTGAGAGCCGTAGAATGTTAACCCTCGTCCTTTAGTTCTAAAGGTCACTTTTCTCACCTTTGCCCTCACGAACTGAAGTACAACATCAGAGAGATCCAAAGACTGACCAATGACATTTTCAAGTGATAAAATAGCAAGCAATGTCAGTCTCTCATCGACCATCATCAATCAATATGTTTTAATGATTCTGAGCTTCCAAAAACTGCGCTCACCACTTGCATCTGTGACTGGCAGCATGAGCAGAATCCTCAAAGCTATCCACACATTAGGAAAAGTGTCCTTCAGCTCTTCATCATGAATGAACTGGAGAACTTAGGGTGGAGAGTGCTTCCTGTGTTACAAGATGTGACAGTTGTTGTCCAATTTGACATACAGGTCTTTATTATTGATGTCCAAACATTTCCCATGTGTCAGCATCCAGTAAAAGTCCATACAATTGTTCAAGTGTGTTTTCCTGTCCCCCACCAGCTTACTAAGGTCATACAAAGAAAACCCCAGGTCTTTTTGTGGTGCTTTATTTGTCCAAACATTTCTTCAATAGGCTCAAGCGGTGTCAATGAGCTAGCAATAAAACTTCCTCTTGAATTTTTCTTCTGAGCTTCCCATCACCTCATCTGTCCTTGTAACCAAACTCTCTCTTCTTCCGATGAATATGAGTTTCCTTGAAGACAGACTTAACTCCTAAGTTTTCCACGATTTTTTTTTGGCAGCAGTGATGGCATCTTCAAATCTCTTGTCTCTGTAGACCACAGTGAAATCAAGACATCTTCTCAAAGTAGTAGAGGTTGAGATGTTCTTTGACTGAGTTTGCAATGCCTGCTTACAGTGTTTACTTGATATAGGATATCGTGCCAAACCACACTTGAGACCAGAAATTTGAAATCAGTGATCTGATTTGCCAGGTTTTTCACCTCATGTCAGATGCTGGCTTCAGCTTTACTCAATTGCACCAGTTCCATCAGCATGTCATAAGCCTCAGTCACTTAGTACCTCACTGGCCTTACACTGTAAATGCATTTTTTCCAATGAGTGTCACATTGCGGCTTCATGGTCAGATTTGTAACACTGTCCATGAGGATCTTCCAACTGATAATTGATGCTGAAAACAGGATGTATCTCCTTTGCAGTACTTCAAAGAGAGATAACAGAATCTAAAGAAGATGATGATGCATCTGACAAAACCAGCCTGAGGGAATGGCAGCCACAAGGCATGAAGAAAGCTCTTGGATACAGAATAAGGATACTTGCCTGAATGTTGTTATTTTTCTGTTCTTGTTCACACCATTGTCATAGCCTTGGATATGGCAGTCTTGAAGCTTTATTTTATTGTCTTTTAAACCTTTCATAAACAGCCCCATTAAGCCTTTTCCAGTAGTCATCCACAGACCAAAAACAGATAAAGTGTTCCTTTACTTGGATACAATCATCCTTCTCATCAACAAATCTTACTGTAAATGACATCTTTTCCTTGTGACTAATGTTGGGAGTGCAGTCCATTATTGCAGTGTAGTATGTCTCTTTGCTCAGCTGCATCAATATATTATCAAGCACCTTCCTTTCCATAAGGTCAATCAATTCATTTTGAATTGTTTTGCTGCAGTAATGGCCCATTGCTTCTTTATGAACTATTTGACATAGGTGCTCCACAGGCCATCATTATATTTCTCAAGGAGCTCTACCAAACCGAGGAAATTACCATTATGTTCAGTGAACAACTTATCCAATGAGCCCCGAAAAGCCAAATGATTCTTTGCAGGGAAGAGGACAATTGAGATCAGATGCTCAAGCACGTTCCTCCAATGCTGGGTTTCTACATTTTCTGTGTTTATGAATTTATTCAGCTTGAACCTTGACTCGACCTCCATCCATTTGGAGTAGGGTGTAAAATGGCCAAGTGGCTTTTCATGTTGTTTCAGCTAAATTATGCCAGTAATTATACCCAGAAAGTGCAATGATGGTCCCTTCTGGCCTTAAAGTCTACGAGTCTATGAGACTGGGTTTTTTGGAGGAGTAACCTGTTACTTATAACAGCCAAGCCCTGTCACAGACTGAACAGGAGTACACCCAAACAGAAAATAAAAAAAAAAAGCTTTTGCCTGCAGTATTTGGAGTGGAGCAATTCCATCAGTTCACCTATGGCCACACAGTAATAGTACAATCAGATCACAAGCCTCCAGAGACAACAATGGCAAAGTCCCTTCTTAGTTCTCAAAACAGATTACAGTGCATGTTGATGCACCTCCAGTGCTACCAGGTAGAGGATCAGATATTGTCCAGGATGGTTACTGATCGTAGCTGACACCCTGAGCAGGTCATCAATGAGTTGAGGGAAGAAAATCAGGACATTAACATGCTGCAATATCTCCTGGTTTCTACGGCAAAGCTGATGGAAATCAAAGACTCTGTGGAAAAGGACATCCAATTACAGTCAGCCAAGAGACCAATGCTAGCAGGGAGAACAGAAGATAAAAGCCAAATCTGGTAGAAGCAGAACCATATTTTCAAATTAAAAGGAGCTGAATATCAGGGATGAAATTATATTTCAAATACAGAGAGCTGTTGACCCTGCCTCATTACTTAAGGATGTCATGCAAAAAAAGCATTCCTCACACATGAGTATTGACAGTTGTCTCAGATGGGTTCAAGAATGTGTTTACTGTCTGAGTGAACATACAACTGCACTCTTTGACAGAAGATTGTGGCACTTGCCAGTTGTGTGGTAACCAGTCAGCTTCACCTCAGTCCCTGGAAAACTCATGGAGCAGGTCCTCAAGGAATCAATTCTGAAGCACTTAGAGGAGAGGAAAGTGATCAGGAACAGTCAGCATGGACTCACCAAGGGCAAGTCATGCCTGACTAATCTAATTGCCTTCTATGACGAGATAACTGGCTCTGGGATGAGGGGAAAGCAGTGGACATGTTGTTTCTTGACTTTAGCAAAGCTTTTGACACGATCTCCCACAGTATTCTTGCCAGCAAGTTAAAGAAGTATGTTGTTGGACGAATGGACTATAAGGTGCATAGAAAGTTGGCTAGATTGTCTGTCTCAACGGGTAGTGATCAATGGCACCATGTCTAGTTGGCAGCCGGTATCAAGTGGAGTGCCCCGAGGGTCAGTCCTGGGGCTGGTTTTGTTCAATATCTTCATAAATGATCTGGAGGATGGTATGGATTGCACCCTCAGCAAGTTTGCAGATGACACTGAACTGGGAGGAGAGATAGATACGTTGGAGGGTAGGGATAGGATACAGAGGGACCTAGACAAATTAGAGGACTGGGCCAAAAGAAATCTGATGATGTTCAACAAGGACAAGTGCAGAGTCCTGCACTTAGGACGGAAGAATCCCATGCACCACTACAGACTCAGGACCAAATGGCTAGGCAGCAGTACTGCAGAAAAGGACCTAAGGGTTACAATAGACGAGAAGCTGGATATGAGTCAACAGTGTGCCCTTGTTGCCAAAAATGCCAATGGCATTTTGGGCTGTATAAGTAGGGGCATTGCCAGCAGATCGAGGGACGTGATTGTTCCCCTCTATTCGACATTGGTGAGGCCTCATCTGGAGTACTGTGTCCAGTTTTGGGCCCCACACTACAAGAAGGATGTGGAAAAATTGGAAAAAGTCCAACGGAGGGCAACAAAAATGATTAGGGTATTGGAACACATGACTTATGAGGAGAGGCTGAGGGAACTGGGATTGTTTAGTCTGCGGAAGAGAAGAATGAGGGGGCATTTGATAGCTGCCTTCAACTACCTGAAAGGGGGTTCCAAAGAGGATGGATCTAGACTGTTCTCAGTGGTAGCTGATGACAGAACAAGGGGTAATGGTCTCAAGTTGCAGTGGGGGAGGTTTAGGTTGGATATTAGGAAAAACCTTTTCACTAGGAGGGTGGTGAAGCACTGGAATGCGTTGCCTAGGGAGGTGGTAGAATCTCCTTCCTTAGAAGTTTTTAAGGTCAGGCTTGACAAAGCCCTGGCTGGGATGATTTAGTTGGGGATTGATCCTGCTTTGTGCAGGGGGTTGAACTAGATGACCTCCTGAGGTCCCTTCCAACCCTGATATTCTATGATTTTATGATTCTATGAACTTTTAGATGAAAGAGACTCTGTTACCACATTAACTCCCCACCCAATTATGGGCAAGGTGGGAATTGACTTATTAAACTTCAGGAAAAACAGTACTATACTTCAGTGGACTGCTATGAAATTTTTCATACAATAAGCAAGTCAGCAAACTGAAGGCCTGCTTCCTACCAACAGAGTAATGGTAGGTAGAATCAGCTGAGAAAACAGCTAAAACTGTTAGACAATACTTTTTCTTTGGGTTCTGATGCCTTGTTAGCATTTTTGGCCCACAGGAATGCCCATCACATGGTACAAAACAGTCCAGCACAGGCACTGACAGGGCAAAGGACCAAAAATCTGTTACTAATGAGGAAAGACATGTTGCGGCCAGAACAATGAAGTTATTGCTGAAAGGAGATGGACAACAGAGAAAGCAGTCACTGGAAGACAACAGGTCAATCAAGGACCTTCCAGCCCTGGAGGCAGGCAGTCCTGTGAATATCTGGCCATTAAAGAGACACTAAAAGGAGTGATGAAAAATGCAGAGATACCCAGGTCATACAAGGTGACTACACAAGAGGGACAAGTGAGTGAAGGGACAGGAGACACTTATGAGACAGCAGACACAACACCCAGAAAGAACCTTCAAACATACAGAGATCATCACAGAACAGAGAGGCCAATTCCATAGGGATGAAGGAGACTCCACAGAGAAATAGTTTAGTAGAGTCACAGACAACTGACAGGAAAACAGAGATGGGTCACCAAGCATGTTAGAAGTCAAGAATTTTCAATGATCTACAATCTTAGTATACATGCCATTTGTATATATTGAACTCTATATGCTTTTGGAGCATAAAAATCTGGTTATATTTAATAAACTGGTGACCTAAGAATTTAGTGAAAAATTAAGAGGTTATTATGTCATTAAATACTTTGTTGTATTATGAAGCTATCAGAGCACTGAGTTAGGATGGTCTAAAACTTACTTTTTTTCAAAAACTAAATGCATGTATTAAAAGCTTGGGCAGAAATCTTAATTAAATTGCAATAGTGCACAACATCGTTACTTAGAGCCAATAATTTTTGTTGGAGTCTTCAGCCATGAATATTCATTTGGGATTGGGTCCTGATTTGGCTCTCTGGACTGGCATCGGCGTCTGCCCATGTGGATCCAACTGCAGGACAGGGGCCTTATGTTGGAAGGCACCAATGAAGGAAAGCCTTCTTATTCAGGGCAGCACGTAAAAATGCATAATTTTTTGGCTATGCCTAAATCCAATTGTCATCAATGGGGGAGATTTTGACAGACCCCTAATTCCAATTGAAAGTCAATGGCAATTAGGAACATAACTGCCATCTGTGCCTTTGAAAATCTCCCTCATTATGATTTACGCATATATTTCAAGTTAATCACATATTTCAATGCTGCCTGATTAGGGATGGTTTCCTGAATCTGTATCTATTTTTTTTTCCAAATAAAGAAGATTTGAAGCATGTGCTTAAATGCTTCTCTGAATTGTGGCTTTTCCATTATTTAGCCAACAATATTGAACTCAAATACAAAGGTCATAGTTTGGTAAAAGAACAGGCAGAAGAGGCTTAAATGTTCCTGATGAACTGTTAATTCCTTCTCTTCCAGCATTCGAAAGTGAATATCCAGATTTCTACCCCAAACATATGTTTGCAAAGGAGAATGTGTCACGGTGTGTGGTAGGGTTGCCAACTTCCTAATTGCATAATACCAAACACCCTTGCCCCACCTTTGCCCCTCCCCTTCACCGAGGCCTCACCCCTGCTCTGCCCCTTCTCCAAGGCCCTGCCCCCCCCACTCTATCCCACATCACTCGATCACTCTCTCTTCCTCATTCTCACTCACTTTCACTGGGCTGGGACAGGAGACTGGGGTGCAGGTGGGGCTGGGGACTCCAGCTAGGCATGCGGGCTCCAGGGTGAGACCAGAAATGAGAGGTGTATGAGGAGGCTCCAGGCAAGGGCAGAGAGTCGGCGTGCAGGATGGGGTGAGGGCTCTGGCTGGGGATGCACACTCTGTGGAGGGGCTAGGAATGAGGGGTTTCGGTGCAGGAGATGGCTCTGGGCTGAAACAAAGGAGTTCAGAGTGCGGGAGCAGGCTCAGGGCTGGGGTTGGGTGTTGGGGTATATGCTCCGGCTTTGGGGTGTGGAAGGGGATGAGGGGTTTGGGATGCAGGAGGGGGCTCAGGGCTTCAGTTGGGGGTTGCAGTGCAGGAGGGAGTGGAGGGCCTGGGCTCTAGGAGGGAGTTTGGGTACAGGAGTTGGGAGCTCAGGGCTGGGGTTGGACTGTGGGTGGGGGTGTGGGCTCCAGGAGGGATTTTGGATGTGTAAAGGGCTGGGGCATGGGGTTGGGGTGCGGGACAGAATGTGGGGTGCAGGCTCCAGGAGGGAGGTCAGGGCTGGGGCAGGGGGTTGAGGTGTGGGAGAGAGTTAGGATGAGAGAGGGGATTCTGACCAGGGGCCAGTGGGTTGGGGTGCGGGGTGGGGTTTGGGGTCCATGTTACAGCCATGCGGCACTTACCTCAGGCAGCTCCCAGGCAGTAGCACAGAAGGGCTAAGGCAGGTGGCTCCATGACTGGACACCTGGCAAACCTAGTCTGGAAATGGTGGAAATGGTAGAAAGTTGCCGATTTAAAATCAGATGGAACAGCTAATTTTTTTTTTACACATTAAATAAGTAAAAATGTAATGGTATCTAAAGGCAAATATGAGATAGCATTAGCCTAAGGTATTCGTAAGGTTCAGTCTATTTTGTGTTTTACTTGCATATCGACAAGTTTTCATTTTGGACAATATGTGTCTTTTTGTCTCAGAAATAAATGTTTATAAAGTGAATCACATCAGAATGTGTTTGATTCATTTCATGAAACCTTTATAGGTTTTGTATTTGTTTGCTCTGGTGCCTTGCTTTCTTTACCCAGTCCCACATATTTCAGAAAAGTTAAAATTAGCCAAAAGACAACCCCTGGGCAGCCAGTTACGGAGTGCCCTCAAGTTCCATTGATGACAGTGGAATATAAGCGCTGTGACAGGGTCGGGCCAGATGGCTACAGGAGAGTAATTTTTTTTTTAAGCAAAAAAAGTATTTTTTAATTTGCATAACACACTTAAAAAAACAAAACAACAGCATATGCAATGTGTAACACAGCAACCAATCACAATTGTTTTCTCATTAGCTTCAGGGAAGGGATGTGTTCAAGCTTGCCTGGGCCCAGAGCCGGGGGCTTCCTCGACTCTCGTGGTCTTCCACCCTTCCGAGTTACCTGGTGGTCCAGAGCGAGGGGGCTTCATCGACTCTCAAGGTCTGCCACCCCCTCGAGTTACCTGGCGCCACGCCCGAGTGTCACCAACAATTCCCTCCTCTGAAAGCAACCAACAAAAGGGGTAGGCTGTGGGGTGGACAACCGGGGGGGAGGGCATGTGCACCCATATGTGAAAAGACCCCTCTAAGGTGGTGGTGTCCGCAGCAGCAATGGCTGGGGCGAGGTCCCTTATTCTCTCCCCCAGTCAAATGGTCAAAACAAAGGGAGCCGGACGGGGACACCAAGCAGAGAGCCTCGGACAGCGCCCACTGCTCCTCAAAAACATTAAGGGAGTCGGTGGATGCCACCCAGAGGAACTCCACCCGGACACATGAACAGACCGAGGATTGGAAAATGGCCCCACAGTCACAGGAAACTCCATCGGCCAACCTCCTCTCTCTGGTTTTATAGATGGCCATTTTAGCCAGGGCCAGGAGGAGGTTAACTAGGAGATCCCACGACTTTGTGAGGCCATGGATGGGGAGTGCATAAATAAAAAGGTGAGGGGAAAAATGTAACCAAAAACGTAATAAAAGATTTGTGAGAAGCCGGAACAGGGGCTGCAGCCTGGCGCACTCCAAATATATGTGCGCCAGGGTTTCCCTCACACCGCAAAAGGGACAAGTATCTGGGATGGGGTTGAACCACGCCAAGTACGTGCCATGCTCACAGCTCTGTGAAGGAGCCGCCAACTGATGTCCCCGACGGGCCTCGGAACCAAGGTGGAATATAGGCTGGCCCACCGGGGCTGCTCACCCTCCAAAGGTGGCAGAAAGTCTCGCCACTTTGTGTCGGGGCGGGACACTAGGGTGAGGGCGTGAAGGATGTGGAGCATGAGCGTGTATAGATGTTTCCTTGGTGCGGTTTGGAAGCATACAGGCTGCAGTTCATGCAGCCAGCTCGCCATAAAGGGGTGAGGGGGTCGATTGGGTCTACGGGGTAGGAGTCCAATTAAAAGGACCGGCAGGCCTGGGGTAGAGGGTGGGCAGGGCGTGCCCTCGAGCAGGACCCAATCAAGATAAGCTCTAGCAGTGGGCGGCAAAGCGGCCTTCACCTCCTTAAGTACGCGCCCGGGGGGTACGAAGTCTGGAGAGCCCCATGCGCCAAGCGAGTGTCAGGGGATCCAGCCAGTCTCCCTGGTCGTAATCCAGGAGGTCTCTGACACTCGTGACTTCTGCCAGGATCAAGCTCTGGCGCACCGAGCGGGACTCCGCCACCTGCATACGGAGCTGGGTGTTGTGTAGCAGGGGCTCCGCGAGATCTGCCCCCTCGGTTGCTGCCACGGACCTGGTCATTAAAAACCGTTTCCAAGTCCAGAGGAGATCCTGGTAGAAGACCGGCAGCCCGGAGAGGTCTCGTGAAAGACCTCCCGGACAGAGATAAGAGAGCTGCCAGTCATATCAGAGCCCTCGGTTGCAGCGCAGGATGGCGTGCGCCAGTGTGCTCCATGCCAAACTGCCTGCACCATAAAGGAGCCTCTGTAGGGCCTGGAGGTGGAAGACGTGGACCTGAGTGTGCAGACACTTCAGGCCCTGTCCTCCTTCCTTCAGGGGTAGATGAAGAACCCCTACGGGGGCCCAGTGCATTCCTGACCAAAAGAACCCCAGAATCGATGTCTGGAGGTTCATCAAGAAACCTGGGGCCGGGACCAGGGTGTTGAGCCGGTACCAGAGCGTGGACAGGACAAGGGATGCATGGAAGAAAGGTAAACGCCGAGGTAGAGCAGTGGACCCGCGCTCCACCGGACGGTCTGAAGCGTGGGTGGGAGGGAGCTCGCCTGCTGCCAGTCTCCTACCACCAAGCTAGAGCTCTTGACCCAGTTGACCCAGGCGGAGGAGGCTGCCGAATAGATGGCCTGGCAAGCCTCCATCTGCGCCAAGTCGCCCGGGTTACCTGGACCACGAGGAGCACGTCATCAGTGTACACCGACAGGACCAACCGCAGCTCCGGCTCCTGCAGCACCAACCCTGTCAACCTCCTGCGGAGGAGAGAGAGGAAGGGCTCGATCTCCAGAGCGTACAGCTGGCCCGAGAGGGGGCAACCCTGCCGTACTCCTCGCCCGAAGTTGACCGGTTAGGTCAGGGTCCAGTTGAGCTTAACCAGACACTCTGCTGAAGCATATAGCACCAGGAGAAAACCCACAAACTGGGGTCCGAAGCCAAACGCCTGCAGAGTGTTCAGGAGATACCCGTGGTCCACCCTATCGAAAGCCTTCTCCTGATCTAGGGACAGGAGGGCGAACGATAGACCATCTCTACGCCCGAGTTCCAAAAGGACCAGAACCAGAAATAGGTTATCAAAGATATTGCAGTCCGGGACGGTGTAGGTCTGGTCTGGGTGGATCACATCCGCCATCACAGACTCTAGCCACAGCGAGATTGCTTTTGCTACGATTTTGTAGTCCATACTGAGGAGAAAGACGGGATGCCAATTTCGTAAATCGCGGAGGTCCCCCTTCTTCGGCAGTAAGGCGAGTACAGCTCACCTGCACGAAAGAGGGAGGACCCCGCTCTGTAGAGACACGCGGTAGAACTCCACGGTCAGCCCGTCCATGCCTGGAGACTTATTAGGGGGCATACGATGGAGGGCTTCCGAGAACTCAGCCAGAGTGAGAGGCAACTCTAGCCGGTCTCGGTTGCTTGTGCTAACTATAGGGAGCTCCTCCCAGAGCACTCTGTAAGTGCCAGGGTGGGTCGGATCCGGGGAAAAAAGACTTGCATAGAAGGCTCGGGCCCTCCCGCACATCTCCGCCGGTTCCGTGAGGGGGGTGCCGTCTTCTGCCAGGAGGCAGGTGACATGTTTCTTGGCCTCCCTTGTTTTCTCCAGGGCATAGAAGAAGCGGGAGCCGCGATCCATCTCCCGAAGGAGGTGGATGCAGGATCGAACAAAGGCACCTCGGGCCCGATGGTCCTCGAGGGCCCGGAGCTCCTCCCGCTTCTTCCGGCATGCTCCGCAGAGGAGCGGCTTCTCGGGGCTGGCGGCCAGATGCCTCTCCAGCTCTAAGACCTCCCGATCCAACAGCTCTATCGCCGCATTTCTTCATCGGCTGGTGCCCCAGGTGTAGTCATGGCAGAAAAGCCTGGCACGCACCTTCCCCAGGTCCCACCATTGCCGCGCCAAGGGAAAGGCATGCCGCTGCCCTCGCCAGGCCAGCCAGAATTCCCGGAAGGACATCACAAAGCCCTCATCCTCCAACAGGCTGTTGTTAAAATGCCAGTAGGCTGGCCCCAGCCTCTCCGCACAGAGTGAGGCTTTCATGGTGGCTTGATGATGGTCAGAAAATGGGGCCAGCTGAATGCTGGAGGAGTGGGCTCGTGAGAGATGGAAGCGTGATAAATAAATACGGTTCAACCGGGAGTGACTCGACCGATAGGCTTCCACCTGGACAAAGGTGTACGTGGAATTGTCATCCAGATGGTAGTCGTGCCAGATGTCCACTAGGGAGTGATGTTTGACTATCTCCCGGAGGGTGTCCACGATGGCCGAGCTCTGCTCAGTCCCTGAGTGGTCCTGTTCCTCGAGGGTGGTATTAAAGTCCCCTCCCAGGACCAGGCACTCGTGAGAATCTAAGGTGCCGAGGAAAGCGGACACCCACTGGTAGAATTGCAGCCGCTCCGGGCCCAATGTTGGGGCATAGACGTTAACGAGGTTAACCACGAGCCCCTCCATATGGACCAGGAGATGCAGCAGGTGACCCGGCACGGCCTCAGCGACCCCGAGCACCTCGGGCCGTAGGTCAGGGGCGAACATGGTCACCACTCCAGCCTGTCGAACCATGGCATGGCTAAAGTAGACCCTGTCCCCCCACTCTAGCCGTCAACTGTCTTCGGCGGTCGGGTCCATATGGGTGTCCTGCAAGAAAACCACAGAGTACCCTCCCTCCCGAAGGAAGGAAAGCACCTGGGACCTGCGGAGAGCCATCCTACAACCCGGGTGTTCAACGTTGCAATGGTGAGAGGTGTCATGGGGAGGGTTGGGGGGATCCTCACTGGCAGGGACGCTCGCATCTCCCAGCGGGCCGCACAGCAGTCTGTGACTCATCCGTAGGTGAGTAATTGTTCACGGAAGATGCGGACCTGCCAGTAGGCCGCGGCATCCTGCTTCTCCATCCCTTTACCTTCCCCCATGAGGGCCCTTGTGGCCGGGAGGATTTGAAAAAAATCCCCCCATCACTGGAGAGCAAACTGTACCTTGTTGCGGGAGCCACAGACATCCTCTAAAAACTTCCTCAGCTCTCCTCACAGCTCATGGGGGGGTGGGGTTACGGTTTCCTGGTTGTTCCCCGGCGTGGCCCTTTGTGCAGCCCTGTGGTCCACTAAAACAGACAAGCAGGGTGCGGACCCCCGACGGGGTGCCTGATGGACTGGTGCTTCTAGGCCCGCCTCAAGCTCTGAGGCAATAGGGGGCGGTGGAGGGAAAATAGCAGCTCCGAATGGGTCGAGGCAGGAGAACACAAAGGCTGCTCCCTGGGGGTCATCAGTTGGGAAAGGGAAGAAGACAGCCCCGGTGGCGGCAATGACATTGCAGGAGGTAAATTGGATAGGGGTAGGGGCAGGGGCAGAGGTGAGGTTCTGGGTTTTGGGAGGCAAGCAGTTGGATGGTGGCGCCTCCCAATCAGGCTCAAGCGTTAAGGGGGTGGGGAGGGAGCTCTCAGTGACACTGGGTGCGTGCTCTGTGGTGGATTTAGTGGTCACAGCATCAGGAGGTGGATTATCTTCTGTAGGGCCCCCGCCCGGCAATGAAGTCGATTGCTCCACACCAATGGGGGATGCTGCGGTGACTTGTGTCCTGGCCACGTGGCGCCGGATGTCACCTGAGCAGGCTCGGTGGTCGTCAGAGGGGTGCCATCAGCGGCTGGGTTGGTGGAGGCGTCCAGTGGCTCCTCGGAGGTGGGAGCAGAAGCAGCAGTTAAGGGGAGGGAGCATGGGGAAAAGAGGGGTGGATTGAGGTTGCCCAGATCGAGATTTGCTGGCAAAAGGTCATCCTCCCCCTGGCCGACCGGGGTCAGATCTAAGGCCTCGATCTCCTCGAACATGGAGGAGAGGACATTTTCCACCGCCCCGGTGTTCTCCCAGCCGGCACCCGCCACAACGGTTGCCTCGGGGTTCACAGGGGATTCAGATAGCGTCAGGACAGAAGGGGCTTCCTCGAGGGTCTCGGAGGGGAGAGTCTCCCATGGAGGGGAGACACTACCCTCTGGTGCTGCCACGTCTTTCCCGGCTGACACCGGTGGACGGGATGCACTGGTTGGCAAAGCGGAAAGTTCGGCATCAGTGCCCCCCTTCCTGGCCTTCCGCTTGCCTCGCTTCCCCTGGACTAGGGCCTAGCCCTCCATGGCATCATCTGGGGGCTGGTTAGCAGGGGTCGTGTCAGGG
Organism: Caretta caretta; assembly: GCF_965140235.1. Taxonomy (NCBI): domain Eukaryota; kingdom Metazoa; phylum Chordata; order Testudines; family Cheloniidae; genus Caretta; species Caretta caretta. Next base: position 71,222,979 of record NC_134206.1, on the reverse strand, counting down.
GGTAAAGGCAATGGCTCAGGGACTTGGGTGGGGGGGAACGGTGGGGCAGCATAAGGGAGGGAGGATTCTCCCTTGGGGCAGGCTGTCTCCCATGCCTGGTGGTATCTCTGCAACACCCTCCTCCATAGGCCCCGCTAGATTGTCAGCAGCGAGGGCGGGGCTCTCCCTCTCATCTGGGCATTGTAGGGGAGGTGCCCCTTGGGCCTGAGCAGGAATAGCAGTGGTCCGAAGAGGAGGTGAGGCGGGTTCAGGTACCGGGTGGCCAGGGGCATCGGCAATGACAGGGCCGATGTCCTGCTGGGTCTCGGGGATCCCAGGTGCCCCTCCTTGCTGGGCTAAGGGGCAGTCCCTCTGGACATGCCCTGATGCCCGGCAGAGGTAGCACTCGGCTTCCCCCGTGGAAAAGTACACCCAGTAACGGGCCCCATGGTGGGGGACTAGGAAGGACCCTTCGAGCGCCACTCCGTCACGTGCCGCTGTTGACAGTAAAAGTTACACTTGCTGGCGGAAGGAAAAAATGTGACAGAGGGTGGGGTCCTTGCAGCCCAACGGGAGAGGGCTGATAACAGAAACAGGTTTCCCCAGGGTTGAAAGGGCAGGTAGTAGGGCAGCACTGGGGAGAAAAGGAGGGACAGAGGTCAGGACCAGGTGGACGCCCAGGTCCTCTAGCGGCTCTAGGGGGACAAACACCCCCACCCACCGCCAGGCCCCTCTCCACCGCTTCCTGGGCAGCAGCCTCCAATGCTAAGAAGAAAATGACCTTCCCGTACATTTTTGAGGCCTCCACAATGGCCAAGGGCCCCACCAACCTCGCCAACGCCCGCACGTAAGTGTCCACGTGGGGCGAGGTGGGCACCAGGAGGCATCGGACACTGTGCTTCCTTGTCATGGTGGGAAAGGGACCCCGGCTGCTATTGATGGTGGCGGAGGCGGTTGGCAGGAGAGATGATGAGGGAGTAGGCGTGGGGGCTGCCACCGCCCGGGCATACGTCCTGGGGGCTGAGGGAGGGACATCCGCAGAGCTGGTGGAGGGGGCAGCGGGGGAGGACTCTGTGGTCGGTGGCAGGGCTGCAGCAGTGGGGGTGGCCCCTGCCATGGAGCACCCGGTGGTTTTATATGGGGCCCTTCCCCTTCTTCTTGCCCTGGCCTTTCCCGCCAGCTGGAGGGCCTTCCCTAGAGTCTGGGCAGGCGATGGGCATGGCAGCGGCGGAGATCACCCTGGTGCCCTCCATTGCCGATGCTCCAGTGGGGGCGGTGGCAGGTGATTAACAGGAGTTGGGGTGAGGTAGAAAAGGACAAGCTGTGGGGTGGACAATTCAGCGGGGGGGCACAAGGACCACTGTACGCTTGTCCCGAGAGTCCTGTTTGGTTGGCTGGTGCTTCTGGTCCACACGGTAGAATCAGGGCGAGCAGCTGAGCCCAGAGGCAGATGTTAGACAGCCAGCAAAGATGGTGGAGTGTGGGGGGGTGAAGATCGTAGTGTGGGGGTTGGGAGGACACAGATGGATCGGGGGGCAGCTCCGTGCCACACCCCCTGTGTTCCTACAAACACAGTTAAGACACAGTCAAAGCCTCCCCCCACACGAGAGCACAGTTTGAAAGTTACTCAGTCTTAGGCCCCCTCCACGGCAATTTTTAGTTTCCTCAGGGGGTGTTCCTCTGGTGGACGGCTTTTTCTCTGTCTGTTCCTGGCTTTCTTTTTTGCATTCCAGAAATGCCAGAGCAAGTGATAAGAGTCCTCTCAACTGGAGACGGGTCCGCAGACAAACAGCAAGTGGCTGGGTCTGGGGGCTGGGTCCTTCCACTCCCCCTCCTCTGGGGAAGCAGGCCGGCAGGCCCCCCATCTCTTAGTGGGGCGGGGTTTCAGCTGGAGCGGCAGCATCATCCGAGGGCGGCGGGTAGGGCGGGGGGCTAACAGCCAGCCGGCAGCTGGCCAGCACTCTAGCAACAGCAGAAAAGAAAAAAAAAACAATAAAAAGAAAAGAAAGGGGGGAGAGCATCTGGCCCGGTCAGGGGGGAAGCTAAAAGCAGGGGCAAAAAGCAAGGAAAGCCCAGGCCAGAGGGCAGCAGCAGGAAAGCAGGCTAAGTAGGTCCCTTTTCCCTGGGTGAGGTAACAGGGAAGGTTTTTTTTTGTTTGTTTTTTTTTTTTTTTTTTTTTGAAACAGAAAAGAATTTTATTTGTAACACTTACAAAGAATTACCAAAGAAAACAAAACAAACTATGCAACAAAACAACGCAAACGGAAGGTATAACACAGCAGCTTTCAGGAGGGAGAAGTGTTCAGGCTAGCCTGGGCCCAGAGCGGGGGGGCTTCCTCGACACTCGTGGTCTTCCACCCTCCTGAGTTACCTGGTGGCCTAGAGCGGGGGGGCTTCCTCGACACTCGTGGTCTTCCACCCCCTCGAGTTACCTAGTGCCATGCTCAGTGTCACCGATTATCCCTCTCCTGAGAGTGCCCAGCAAGATGGGCACGGCTGCGGGGTAGGCGGTTTAAGGGTGGGGGGGTAGACACCCATGTATTATAGGACCCCTCCTAGATGACGGTAATGATGGTATCCACAGCGGCAACGGCTGGGGCTGGCATCTCTCGCTCTTCCCCTCAATCAAAGGGTCAGATGGAGGGAACCGGACGGGGTCACCGAGCAGAGAACCCTGGACAGCACCCACCACTCCTCAAAGGCGTCAAGGGAGTCGGTGAATGCCGCCCAGAGGAACTCTGCCCGGATACATGAATGTACTGAGGATTGGAAAAAGAGCCTACAATCACAGGACGCTTCATGGGCCAACCTCCCCTCTCTGGTTTTATAAATGGCTGTTTTAGCCAAGGCTAAGAGGAGGTTAACCAGGAGATCTCGCGATTTTGTGGGGCCACGGATGGGGAGTGTATAGATAAAAAGGTGAGGGGAGAAATGAAGCCAAAAGCGCAATAGAATATTTGTGAAGAGCCGGAAAAGGGTCTGCAATCTGGCAAACTCTAAATATACGTGTGCCAGGGTTTCCCTCACATTACAAAAAGGGCAAGTATCCGGGATGGGGGTAAACCGTGCAGAAACACGCCCGTGCTCACAGCTCCGTGAAGGAGCCGCCAACTGATGTCTCCGACAGGCCTCGGGACCAAGGTGGAATACAGGCTGGCCCATCAAGTTTGCTCACCCTCCAAAGATGGCAGTAGGTCCCGCCACTTTGTATCGGGGATGGACACCAGGGTGTGGGCGTGAAGGCTGTGAAGCGTGAGTGTTTTTTAAATATTTCCATGGTGCAATTTGAAAACTGACCGGCTGCAGTTCATGCAGCCGGCTTGCAATGAAAGGGTGAGGGGTTTGTTGGGATCTACAGGGTAGGGGCCCAATGGAAAGGTCCGGCGGGCATGGGGTAAAGGATGGGCGGGGTGCACCCTCGCGCAAGGCTCGGTTGACATAAGCCCGAGCAGCGGGGTAAGGTGGCCTTCACCTCCTGAAGTACGCGCCGGGGGGTACGGGGGCTGGAGAGCCCCATGCGCCGAGCGAGCGTCAGGGGATCCAGCCACTCTCTCCGGTCGTAGTCCAGGAGGTCTCCGACCCTTGTGACTTCCGCCAGGACCAACCTCTGGCGCACCGAGCGGGACTCCGCCACCTGAACACGTAGTTGGGGATTGTGTAGCAGGGGCTCTGTGAGGAGATCTGCTCCCACGGTGGCCGCCACGGACCTGGTCATTATAAACAGTTTCCAGGTCCGGAGGAGGTCTTGGTAGAAGACCGGCAGCTCGGGGATGTCTAGCGGAAAACCCCTCGGAGAAAGATAAAAGAGCTGCCGGTCGTATCGGAGCCCTTGGAAGCGGCGCAGGAAGGCGTGCGCCAGTATGCTCCATGCCAAACTACTTGCACTATAAAAGAGCCTCTGCAGGGCCTGGAGGCGGAAAACGCGGACCTGAGTGTACAGACACTTCAGGCCCTGCCCTCCTTCCTTCAGGGGTAGATGAAGAACTCCAACAGGGGCCCAGTGCATTCCTGACCAGAAGAACTCTAGAATCAATCTCCGGAGGTGGGTCAGGAAACCCGGGGCCGGGGCCAGGGTGTTGAGCCGGTACCAGAGCGTGGACAGGACTAGTTGGTTAAGCACCAGTGCTCTCCCTTCGGAGGGAGAGACATCGGGGTAGCCTCGTCCATTTCCGGATCCGCTCTATCACCCCGCCCTCTAAATTTTGCCAGTTCTCCGGCGGGGAAGGGTGCATGACGGAAAGGTAAACGCCAAGATAGAGCAGTGGACCCGCACGCCACCGGATGGTCTAAAGTGCGGGTGGGAGGGAGCTCACCTGCCGCCAGTCCCCCACCGCCAAGCCAGAGCTCTTGACCCAGTTGACTCGGGCGGAGGATGCTGCCGAAAAGATGGCCTGGCATGCCTCCACTCGCGCCAAGTCACCCGGGTCCTGGACCACGAAGAGTACGTCATCGGCATACGCCGACAGGACCAGCTGCAGCTCCGGCTCCCTCAGCACCAACCCTGTCAACCTCCTGCGGTGGAGACAGAGGAAAGGCTCGATCGCCATAGCATACAGCTGGCCCGAGAGGGGGCACCCCTGCCGCACTCCTCGCCCGAAGCTGACCGGTTCGGTCAGGGTCCAGTTGAGCCTAACCAAACACTCCGCAGAGGTGTACAGCACCCGGAGAAAACTCACAAACTGAGGTCTGAATCCAAACTCCTGCAGAGTGCTCAGGAAGTACCCATGGTCTACTCTATCGAACGCCTTCTCCTGATCAAGAGACAGGAGGGCGAACGACAGACCATCTCTCCGCCCAAGTTCCAAAAGGTCTCGGACTAGAAATAGGTTGTCAAAAATGCTGTGACCCGGTACAGTATAGGTCTGGTCTGGGTGGATCATGTCCGCCATCATGGACCCTAGCTGCAGCGAGATTGCTTTCACTATGATTTTGTAATCCATGCTAAGGAGTGAGACAGGACGCCAGTTTCGTAAATCGCGGAGGTCCCCCTTCTTCGGCAGCAAGGCGAGCACCGCTCGCCTGCATGACAGAGGGAGGACCCCGCTCTGCAAGGACTCAGCCCAGATGGTGACTAGGTCTGTGCCGAGGATGTCCCAGAACGCGCGGTAAAACTCCACGGTCAGCCCGTCCATGCCCGGAGATTTATTGGTGGGCATGCGACGGAGGGCTTCCGAGAACTCGGCCAGGGTGAGAGGCAGCGCTAGTCAGTCTCAGTCGCCCACGCTGACCGTGGGGAGTTCCTCCCAGAGCACACCGCAAGCGCCAGGATCGGTCAGCTCCAGGGAGAAAAGGCTTGTGTAGAAGTGATGAGCCCTCCCACACATCTCCTCCGGATCCGTGAGGGGGGTGCCGTCTTCCGCAAGAAGGCAGGTGACATGTTTCTTGGCCCCCCTTGTTTTCTCCAGGGCATAGAAGAAGCGGGAGCTGCGGTCCATCTCCCGAAGGAGGCAGATGCGGGACCGAACGAAGGCACCTCGGGCCCGGTGGTCCTCGAGGGCCCGGAGCTCCTCCCGCTTCTCCCGGCACGCTCCGCAGAGGGACGGGTCCTCGGGATTGGCGGTCAGGCGCCTCTCCATTTCTAAGACCTCCCGTTCCAACTGCTCTATCGCCGCATTTCGCCATCGGCTGGTGCCCTGAGTGTAGTCTCGGCAGAAGAGCTTGGCGCGCACCTTCCCGAGATCCCACCATCGCCGCACCGAGGGAAAGGCACGCCACTGCTCTCGCCAGGCCAGCCAAAACTCCCGGAAGGACATCACAAAGCTCTCGTCCTCCAACAGGCTGTTATTAAAGTGCCAATAGGCCGGCCCCGGTCTCTCTGCACGGAGGGAGACCGTTACGGTGACTAAATGATGATTGGAGAATGGGGCTGGCCGAATGGCGGAGGAGTGGGCCTGTGAAAGATGGAAACGGGATAAGTAAATACGGTCCAACCGAGAGTGGTGTGACCGATGGGCCTCCACCCGGACAAAGGTGAACATGGAAGTGTCATCTGGGTGATGGTCATGCCAGACGTCCACTAGGGAGTGATGTTCAACTATCCCTTGGAGAATATTCGCAGCGGCCGGGCTCGGTTCGGCCCCTGAGCGGTCCCGTTCCTCGAGGGTGGTGTTAAAGTCCCCTCCCAGGACCAGACACTTGTGCGAATCCAGGGTGCCGAGAAAGTCGGACACCCACTGATAAAATTGTGGCCGCCTGGAGCTCATTTGTGGGGCATAGATGTTAACAAGATTAACCACGAGACCCTCCATACGGACTCGAAGGTGCAGCAGGTGGCCTGGCACGGCCTCATTGACCCCTAGCACCTCAGGCCGTAGGTTGGGGGAGAACAGGGTCGCCACTCCAGCTTGCCAGGTCGCGAAGTGGCTAAAGTATACCCCGTCCCCCCACTCCAGCCACCACCTGTCCTCGGCGGCCGAGTCCGTATGGGTCTCCTGCAGGAAAACTACAGAGTACCTCCCTTCCCAAAGGTAAGAGAGCACCTGGGACCTGCGGAGAGCCATCCTACAGCCCCTGGTATTCAGGGTCGCATTAATAAGAGGTGTCATGCGGAGGGCTGGGGGGGTGGGGGTTTCGTGTTGGCGGGGGTGTTCAGGGCCCCTGGAGGGTTGCGCAGCAACCCGTGACCCATCCCGTGGGTGAGTAGATCGCGTCGGAAGCTGCGGGCTCGCTCGTAGGCCACAGCACCGCGCCTTCCTTGCCCCCTGCCCTCCTTTATAAGGGCCCTTGTGGCCTGGAGGATGTGATCAAAGTCCCCCCATAGCTGAAGAGCCAGCTGTACCCTATTGCGGGCGCCACGGGTATGCTCTAGGAACTTCTGTAGTGCATGCTGCAGCTCATGGGGGGGTGGGGTTACAATTCCCGAGGTGTTCCCTGGTGGGACTCTTAATACAGCCTCGTGGTCTGCTAAGGCGGGTAGACAGGGTGCGGACCACCGACGGGGCGTCTGACAGGCTGGGGTTATTAAATTCATTTCACGCCTTGGGGTGGAGGGGGATGGCAGGGAAAAAATTGCCACTCCTAATGGGTCGCGGCTAGAAAGTGCAAAGACTGCTCCCTGGGGGGAATCTGTGAAAGGCGGAAAGGAAATAACCCCAAGGGCGGCATTAGCATTGCAGGAGGAGGGGACTTGGGCAGGGTCAGGGGTGGGGGCAAGGGGCAGGGGTAAGGCTCTGGGGTTCAGGAGGCAAGCAGCTAAAGGAAAGTGCCTCCTGAGCAGAGTCAAGGGTTAAGGGGTAAGGGAGGGGGCTCCCAATAATGCTAGGCGCTGGCTCCATGGTGGTCTTAGCGGCCATGGCATCAGGTGGTGGACCACCTTCTGCAGGGTGCTCACCCGGGAAGGCAATTAGGGGGAGGGAGCATGGGGAAAGGGAGGCTGGGGTAAGGTTGCCCAGCTCGAGGCCAGCCGGCAGCAGATCATCCCCTCCCTGGGTGACCGGGGTCAAATCTAGGGCCTCAATCTCCACATACACGGGGGAGAGGCCAGCTCCTGCCACCCCGGGGGCCTCTCCTCTAGGGCCCGCCTCATCGGTCACCTCGGATCCCGCGGGGGGTTCGAGTGGTATCCAGGCAGAAGGGGCATCCTCAGAAGTCTCAGAGGGGAGTGTCTCCCATGGAGGAGGGGATTCTGCCCTCCAATGCCAGTCCGTCTTCCCCTCCCGACACCAGTGGATGGATCTCACTCGTGGCCGTGGCAGGAGGCTCGATATCAGTGCCTCCTTTCCTGGTCTTCCGGGGGGCTTCCGCATCGGATGGATGCAGCGGAGCTCGAGCCTTCCGCTTGCCTCGCTTCCCCTGGACTAGGGTCCAGCCCTCCATAGCGTCATAGCGTCATAGGGTTGGTTAGCAGGGGTCGTGTCGGGGGGCGGAGGCAATTGTTCAGGGGTTCGGGGGGGTAGCGGTGAGGCAGCATGAGGAGCGGGGGTTTCTCCTTGGGGCGGGCCCTTTCCTATACCCGGTAATATCCTTGCCACACTCTCCTCCATGGGCTCTGTTGGATTGGTATTAGCAAGGGTGGAACTCCCTTGCTCGCCCGGGCGTTGTAGGGAAGGTATTTCTTGGGCCCGGACGGGAGCAGTGATGGGTCGAGTAGGAGGAGGGTTGGTTTCAGGTGCCGGGCAGCCAGGGGTGTCGGCAGCGATGGGGCCAATGTCCTTCCAGGTCTCGGGGGTTTCGGGTGCCCCTCCCCCCCGGGCCAAAGGGCAGTCTCTGCGGACATGCCCCGCTGAGCGGCAGAGGTAGCACTGGGCCTCTCCGGTAGAGTAAAAGACCCGATAGCGGGCTCCCTGGTAGGGGACTAGAAAAGACCCCTCGAGCGCCTCTTCGTCATGCGCCCCTGCCGGCGGTAGAAGCTGCACTTGCCGGTGGAACGAAAAAATGTGACAGTGGGTGGGGTCCTTGCAGCCCAACGGGAGAGGGCTGATGACAGAGACAAGTTTCCCCAGAGTGGAGAGAGCGGGTAACAGGGCAGCATTGGGTAAGAAGGGAGGAATGGAGGTGAGGACGAGGCGAACGCCCAGGTCTTCTAACGGTTCTAGGGGGACAAACAGCCCCCCCACCGTCAGGCCCCTCTCCACCGCCTCCTGGGCGGCATCCTCTGAAGCTAAGAAAAAAACGACCTTCCCATACATCTTGGAGGCTGCCACAATAGCCGTGGGTCCTACCACCTTCGCCAACGCCTGCACGTATGTCTCCACGTGGGGCGAGGCGGGCACTAGGAGGCAACGGACGCCGTGCCTCCTGGTCAAGGCGGGGAAAGAGCCCCGGCCGCTGGTGATGGTGGCGGAGGCGGGGGGGGGGCGAGATGACGAGGCGGCAGGCAGGGGGGAGCCCGTTGCCGCCCGGGCATACGTCCTGGGGGCCGGGGAAGGAACAATCGCAGAGCTGGTGGAGGGAAATGCAGGGAGGGGCGCCACGGTTGATGACGAGGCCACAGCGGTGGGGGCAGCCCCTGCCATGGAGGGCTTAGTGGTTTTAGCGGGGCCCTTTCCCTTCATCCCGCCCTTGCCCTTCCGGCCAACCGGGGGCGGTTTCCTAGAATCTGGGGGGGCGGTGGGTGCAGCAGCAGCAGCAATCACCCCGGTGCCTCCTGCTGCCGGTGCCCCAGCAGGGGGGGTGGCAAGTATCTTGACAATAGTGGTGGGGGGGGACCTTTGGGGTCGGGCAGGGGTGGTGGTGGGGGAGGGACAACTAATTTTGTTGAAGCGGCCTCACCCCTCTCATTCCCTGCCATTGTGAGCAGGGAGAGACAGGGAGACACCGGAAGGAGGAGGGGGGAGGGGAGAAGTGGAGTAGCCGCTCCTCCCCGCTAGGCTGCTGGCGGGGAGGGGGGGAATGCCGAGGGGGTTGGACTGGGAGGGGGGGGGGAAACAAAATTGGGGTCCAGTAATAGGGGCAAGCTGTGGGATAAGCAATCTGGGGGGGCGTGGTGCAGACCCACACACGTTTGTCCAAAGAGTCTCGGGTGGTCGCTGTTATGTCTGGTCTGGAAGGCAAAGTTCAAAGCGAACAGCTGGATCCGAAGGGAGATGGCAGGTTGCCAGCAGGGGCAGGCAGTGGGGGGGCTGTGACAGTTGTAGTAACGATGGGGGGGTACGGGAACCGATGGATCGGAGGTGGGGGTCTCCACGCCACACCCCCTGTGCCGCCACAAACGCAAGTAACCACAGTCAAACTCCCTCCCACGAGAGTATAATTCAGAAAATTATTCAGTCTTACGGCCCCCTTCACGATGATTAATAGCTCTCCTGAATTATTTTTCCTGTCTTCTGAAATCTTCTTCTCCAGCTGTGTTGGCTGTGTTCCAAGGCTTCCGGCATGCTGAGAATGTTGTAAAGTCCGAGCTGCCAGCAAAATGGCTGGGTCTGGGGGTTTCCACTCCCCGCTCCGGACAGCAAAATCGGCAATCTTCCCCCCCCTCCTCCGGGGGCTCAGCTGAGACAAATAGCTGCGCCCGAAAGCAGGCGTGGGGGGGGAGTGCTGGCGGCAAGCTGAGGGCCGACAGCACGTAGACGGAAAAAAAAAACAAAAATCAAAAGAAAACAAAAAAAGCGTCTGGCCCGGTCGGGGGGGACTAAGGCAGGTTCAAAAAGTAAGAAAAATCCAGGCCAGGGGGCTTTAGGAAAGAATAGAAAGCAGATAGCTGAGGAGCAAGCAAAGGACGTTCTGTTTCCCAACAGGGACGGTTCCAGAACAATTAAGACAGACAGGCTGATTAGAACACCTGCAGCCAATCAAGAAGCTGATAGAATCAATTAAGGCAGGCTACTCAGGGCACCTGGGTTTTAAAAAGGAGCTCACTTCAGTTTGTGGTGTGCATGTGAGAAGCTGGGAGCAAGAGGCATGAGGAGCTGAGAGTGAGAACGTGGACTGTTGGAGGACTGAGGAGTACAAGCATTATCAGACACCAGGAGGAAGGTCCTATGGTGAGGAGAAAGAAGGTGTTGGGAGGAGGCCATGGGGAAGTAGCCTGGGGAGTTGTAGCTGTTGCACAGCTTTTCCAGGAGGCACTCTAGACAGCTGCATTCCACAGGGCCCTGGGCTGGAACCTGGAGTAGAGGGCGGACCCGGGTTCCCCCCAAACCTCCCAACTCCTGGTCAGACACAGGAGGAGTTGACCTGGCCTGTGGGTTCACGAAAACGGCCAAACTAAGGGCTGTCGTGAAGCTCCAAGGCAAGCAAATCTGCCAATAAGCGCAAGACCCACCAAGGTAGAGGAGGAACTTTGTCACAGCGCCTTCCTGGAGGCTTTCAACATCTCTGGATATATCTCTTAGAAGCAGAGAAAACTGTGTAATACTTGAGGGATAAGTGCAGTATTGTAGGAACACTTGGATGTGTTTAGATTCAGATACTTTCCTCACACACTATCTTGTACTGTATGACCTATAGTATGATTTCAGAAACTCTTCTAATTTATCACAGACTTGAAAACTAGTAACATCTTACCTGTGGTATTAGGTAAAAAAATAACAAAAAGGCTTCTACAAATTAATGTTGACTACCAATCTAAGACAAGCAGCCACAGCAACAAACATAGTACTTTCTGCTCTTCCAGAGCTTCATTATAAAAATTGTTTGATTTTTTGGTCACAGAACAACTGTGTTTTTAGTGGTTTTGTCAGAACAGTCTTTGAAATTTTTTCTCCTCCATGTCATAGCTCTAGGAGAATGTAATGTGATAGCTGGAAATCATTCTATGGTCAATTGTTTCAATTACAAATCATTTTATTTTATTGTTGTTGTTGTTTTAATTGGGGTGAGAGGAGGGAACTGAGGGGGAAACTCAAATATGGGTTGGTATTCTGGAAAGAATTTAGAGACATTATGTGGAATGGAACTTTCAAACAAATGCCCACACACTTCTGTTTGTATATCAATGAGACTAAAACTGGGATTCAATTAATACAAAGCATATTTCCTTCTCTTTAGTCTACTCCCCAGATTTATGAAACAATGTTTTAAATTAAATATTTCAATGAGAGAAATTGTGATCCCCTCTGTTTGTTTCAATTCAAGAGTCAGCAACAATCCAACAGTAATAAATAGGCATGCTCTCTTTTACTCTTCAAACAAGAAAAATGTGGTAAATCAATGGGGATCAGACTTTCAAAAGGTATGTCTGAAAATTGAACAGACTGAAAGGAACAGCACAACAAATAAGTCTGTAAAATATAAATTGAAAAAATTAATTTACTACATTTTCAGGTGCCTGCCCGTTTACATGTACATTCATTTAAGATAAGTCCTTGTATGTATTTATTTTATGATGGGGGTACTTTGAGGAATTGGAAGAATTAACATGAAAATGTTCTAAGGGACTAGGTTTTGCTAAATAATTCAGAAAAATAAAAGAGATTATTTTGCAGCTTAGAAAGGGAAACCATGCCTGGGGTATTCAGTTCAGCTGGTCTCAGCATAACGAGGCCTCTGAGGATGTAGCTTTTTGCGATCCCTATTTTATTAAATGTCAGAAAGTGTGATGTTGAAGACTCATGTTGAAGGCTCATGTAATGTAGCTTACCTTACACACATAACCTTCACAAAAACATCTTCCAAAGCCGCTTGCTAAAAGATTTATGGCATCATGCAAGTTTTACGCCAGTGAGTGCACTAATGGCTTTCCCTGATGAATCCCTCAGGAGTCAGTCTGCCTGGAAAATGCCAAAGTATAGAGTAGCACTTAAGCCCCACAACAGTATGTTATAGTTTGTGTAAAAAGTTTTAGGGCACAGAAGATAAAATATTAATACATATGAAAATCTAAAAGTTTAGAAACCTTATACACTTTTGAGTACCTAAAAAGCTTTACATTTCACATATTAGGTCTTGGGGATGACATATATCTTATTTTCAGTGGCATACTGTGCCTTTCCACAGCTGAAATAAAGAAGATTCTATAGATTTGATGGTAACAACATAAATCAGACAGCTAAAAGAATACAATGTAAACAATTACCACAAATCAATATAGGAGAAATTTTTAAAGACACCTAGGGAATTAGATGCCCAAATGTAATGACTCTCAGTGGCAGTTGGGTGCCCTCCGTTAAGCACTTTTGAAAATCCCATTCATAATTATCAGATTCATGGCTATAACCATCATGAAGCATTTGTAGCTTTTTTAATGGAAAGGGGTTTCACCATAGTAAATGAGACACTGAAGAAGACACAATAGTGACAAAATTATTTGAAGAGTAATAAGAGAACCCCTCTGTCATAAATATAAAGGGAAGGGTAAACCCCTTTGAAATCCCTCCTGGCCAGGGGAAAGCTCCTCTCACCTGTAAAGGGTTAAGAAGCTAAAGGTAACCTCGCTGGCACCTGACCAAAATGACCAATGAGGAGACAAGATACTTTCAAAAGCTGGGAGGAGGGAGACAAACAAAGGGTTTGTGTCTGTCTGTATGCTGCTCTTGCCAGAGACAGAACAGGAATGGAGTCTTAGAACTTTTAGTAAGTAATCTAGCTAGGTATGTGTTAGATTATGATTCCTTTAAATGGCTGAGAAAAGCATTGTGCTGAATAGAATAACTATTTCTGTCTGTGCATCTTTTTTGTAACTTAAGGTTTTGCCTAGAGGGGTTCTCTATGTTTTTGAATCTAATTACCCTGTAAGATATCTACCATCCTGATTTTACAGGGGGGATTTCTTTATTTCTATTTACTTCTATTTTTTATTAAAAGTCTTCTTGTAAAAACTGAATGCTTTTTCATTGTTCTCAGATCCAAGGGTTTGGGTCTGTGGTCACCTATGCAAATTGGTGAGGCTTTTTATCCAACATTTCCCAGGAAAGGGGGGGTGCAAGTGTTGGGAGGATTGTTCATTGTTCTTAAGATCCAAGGGTCTGGGTCTGTAGTCACCTAGGCAAATTGGTGAGGCTTTTTACCAAACCTTGTCCAGGAAGTGGGGTGCAAGGTTTTGGGAAGTATTTTGGGGGGAAAGACGCGTCCAAACAGCTCTTCCCCAGTAACCAGTATTAGTTTGGTGGTGGTAGCGGCCATTCCAAGGATAACGGGTGTAATATTTTGTACCTTGGGGAAGTTTTGACCTAAGCTAGTAAAGATAAGCTTAGGAGGTTTTTCATGCAGGTCCCCACATCTGTACCCTAGAGTTCAGAGTGGGGAAGGAACCTTGACACCCTCAGTAAATCAAAGGAAGATTTTCCTGTCAGTGGTTCCAAGATATATTCTGGTCAAATTTTACCCTCAGGAAGGTAAGGTAGCCTTCTGAAGAGAATGACCACCACCACCAACAACAAAACATTTGATTTGCTCCACACATGATATTAGCTTAGATAGAAACTATTGTCTAGAACACTTCCTGAGAAGAAAAATGTAACTCTAAGTTGTCAAAAGGAGCATTGGTATCATACATTGAATACATTAAATTTGTGTTGGTCTGAGAACCACCTTTACTGAAGAGTTGAAAATAAAGGATTGTTTATAATAGAAAGAATCCCTGTTCATTTAACCTGCCCCCTGAAATTAATGTCATCTAAATAGTCTATGTAGCTCATTTTCATGACATATCAATATCACTCAAGTCAAGAGCTTAGTACAATTCGATAGATGATTAGGTGTGAAATCATGGCTCCATTGACGTCAATGGCAAAAATCTCATTCACTTTATCCAGGCCAGGATTTCATCATAACATTTCATATAGATAATGAAAGCATCTGATGTTACCATTTTATTTATTTATACATACAATATTTATAAGGGAGATAAAGTCTCATGCTTCAGGGCATAAGCCAACTACTAACTGGGGTTAGAAAGAAACTTCTGTTATGAGCAGGTTATCCCATTACTGAGTTTCTTGTACCTTCTGGATGTTCTGGTATAGGTCACTCTCATAGACAGGATACTAAAGTAGACTGACCATAGGTCTGATCTGTGAGGGTACTCATCATTCATTGAGTCTAGTTGCACTCTAATAGAGCTATACAAGTAAACACCTGTAGCACATACTGAAGTAACCAGAAATACCGATCCTGGAGTGAATCATGCAGTCTTTACTCAAGCAAAACTCCCACTGTCGTTAATTCAAGTCAATGGGACTGAAATCTACATTAAGTAAAAATTGAAGAATTAGGCCCTTAATATGAATCTGCCAGAACCCCTGATTTCTTAAGCTAACACTTCCTGGTTTGTCTGACAATTAGCTAGTGTTCAACAGTAGCAACTACAACAATGTCTGGAACTTTAACTTAAGCCACAAAGAATTAGCTGAAATAAAACATAAGCCTGCCAGTGGGGTAAGGTGAGCTCATGTTTATATTAAATTTTGTTTTCTATGACACTATATATCATTTCACAGGTTTAGGTGAACCAACTGGTTTAGACAGAATATTAGAGATGTAGACCTAGGAAAGAAGCAGAGCAGATTTCCTAAAATTAATGGCCTTTTCAAGTTAAATTAAACTCTGGAACCTGAAAGGGAAAGGAGCAACAAGGCAGGTAAGAAAAAAGAATGACAGACACATGTCCAGAGTTGCTCTCTGATAATTAATTTAACAACAATGAAAAAAGAATTCTCTACAACTTGGTTTTCTTGCCAGTTTAAAGATGTTACTTTGAATTTTATTTCTTTACTTCATTTACTAATGAACAGCTTTTTCAGCAAAGAAAGAACTTGAAAGACATTGTTAAAATGACAAAGGCCCTAATAAGCAACAGTTCTGAAATAATATTTGATGATAATGAAAAATCATTTTAACTTGCCTTTTCCCTCATAGAAGGCACAATAGAAAGAGAGAGAAAGAAATGTGCTTCTAATGGCAGAGTCTTGGAGAGTACAAGATGTGAATAATCCTTTTTGAAATATTTTTTCACTTTGGTTTCCCTTGTGGAAGCATGAAAGAGATAAAGAAAAATGCCCTAAATGAGAGCACAGGGTCTTAAAATAACAATTTTGATGTATTTTTATTTTGCCATCTCTTTCTCTCCAGAGAAAGTAACAGTAAAGACTAAAGATGGGACAGAAGAGCACTGTTTTCAGTAAATTCCTTATCTGACCTTGAATTTAGAGGGCTTAAAACATGAGATGCCAAGTCAAGGAGTTGAATTTTCTGGAGGAACTATTTGCATCTCAAAATAGCCGCAATATTTTTCAGTCTGGAAACATTTTTTAAAAGGGATTGTCTACGCTGATAGACCAGAACTGTGACTTATTTATTTTAAGTCTATTAACTATATCATATGATGTTGTAAGGGCCAAGACTATAACTGGGTTCAAAAAAGAACTACATAAATTCATGGAGGGTAGGTCCATCAATGGCTATTAGCCAGGATGGGCAGGGACAGTGTCCCTAACCTCTGTTTGCCAGAAGCTAGGAATGAGCAACAAGGGAGGGATCACTTGATAATTATCTGTTCTGTTCATTCCCTCTGGGGCACCTGGCACTGGCTACTGTCGGAAGACAAAATACTGGGCTAGATGGACCTTTGGTCTGACCCAGTATGACTGCTCTTATGTGCTTATGAATAATTTAAATTAGCCTTGCAAAATCCCACTTTCCCACTGTCCCAGCATTAGTAGAAAACCTCTCCAGGTGAGTATGACAAATGACCTTAACTTCTGGAGAACCTAAGCTTTTATTTTTAATAAAGGAAGTTCTAGCAGCATGGGTTGTGAAGAAAACTTTAAAATCATGAACCAAGTATAGTAACTGATGCTGTAGAAGCTAAGCGGTGTGAGGATAACTTCTGCTGTTATACAGATGAGCATGCAGGGAGCATGCCATTCACTCTGCCTTTGCTCAGTAGCCAACCAAGTGGAGGAACAGCTCTAATGCCTTCTCTCCACCAACCCCAGTGACCCAACTGAAATCCTGGTTCTCCTACCTGGGATTCATGGGGTGGGAGAGTGAAGATCAACAGCTCCTCTCTCTCACCTTCCAGCTGGCTGAGGCAATGCCCAGAATGCTCCTCCTCTGATTACCTTACTTTTCATTTTCTTGTGCCTCTGTATTTCCGGGTTAAAGCAAATAGCAGAGGCAGAAGTGCCAAGACACTCCAAGATTATTTTTGTGATATCTCCAATCTCACTGGAAGCAAGAAGTAACAGAAATTTTGTAGAAAGCCTGTTGTCATGAGAATTCTAGTGCACTTTTCCATATGCAAGATCTTTGGACAATGTTCAGATAAGGATGCAAACTTTGGGGCACTAGTCTGAGCCCAATGGGAGGTTTGATATTTACTCATGATTAACGTCTGGGCGAGAGTTCTCTGGAAATTAGACATAAAATGCTGTTTTTAGTAATATCAGGTTGGAGTATTTTGTGTGTGTATCATTATAGAACACGAGCCCATCAATAATGTCCACTAGTTCAAAAAATATAAATACAAAAACTGTGACAGTTCTCTGCCTCCGAGTCAAACTTTACCTTGTCTTAGACAAACCAATCCTTGATAAAGTAAAAAATTCCTTTTCACACTATGAGACAGTTACATGTAAGAAAAATTTTGCAAATGGACAAAAGAAAACTATTTTTAGGTCAGCTTGGAAATGTTTATCTGCAATTTTGTTTTAATGAGAAAAGATAAGTCCTAGAGCTTTGCTCATGCATGGAAATGGGACAATGAACTGACAATAAATACAAGAGAACATAATTGCAAAAGCATGATTGCCCTTAAACTTTAATTGTTCAATATTTTAAGGTTTGGGGTTTTTTTGGTCTTGCTTTAACAATATGGTTCTGATCTTGCAATTTTTAGTAGACTGCTGTGCCCATTTCAGCTCCTCACCTGAGTCAGCTAGCACTTCACAACATCAAGCCTCTCAAATAGAATGAATGGCAAATAATAAGTTGTGTCAACATTATATAACCCACACACCTCCTGGGTGTGGTGTTCTGTCCCATCTAATGGTACTGAGACCACTTAGAGAGAGAGAGAAGTTAATGAGTCTGCTGTACAGCCTCAGCTAACAGGCTTTTAGCTCATGCAGTAGAGCAGTGGTGGGCAACATGCGACCCATTAGTGTAATCGGATTGCGGGCTGTGAGACATTTTGCTGACATTGACCATCCATTAGCATGGCCCCCTGCAGCTCCCAGTGGCTGCAGTTTGCTGTTCCCAGCCAATGGAAGCTGCAGGAAGTGACGGGCCGCAGGGACAGTCAATGTCAGCAAAATGTCTTGTGGCCAGCTATCAGATTACCCTGATGGGCTGCATGTGGCCACGTCCTGCAAGTTGCCCACCACTGCAGTAGAGCGTCATATACTAAGCTCCAAAGGTCCCAGGTTTGATCCTACCTGCCGACGACCGGGGTCTGTCAGTGTTACAAGTGGAGGCTCATCTAGGATTTCAACTGGGAAGTCTCTGAAGCTCAGTATGTGCTTCCTCAGCTAGGTGAAGTATGTGGCCCACACTTCCTGCGTGTGGTGTTCTGTCCTATCTAATGGCAGAGAGAGAGATTAATGAGTCTACTTTTCTGGCTTTTAGCTCATGCAGTAGAGGCTAATGCACTAACCTCCAGAGGACCCAGGTTTGATCATGCCCGCTGAGGACCAGGGTCTGCCGGTGTTAAAATTACAGAAGTTGTTTTTGGAGTTTCTAAATCAGTGGTGGGCAACCTGCGGCCTGCGGGCCACACGCGCCCCATCAGGGTAATCCACTTGTTGGCTGAGAGACAGTGGTGGCCAGCATGTCCCTGTGGCCCGTGCTGCTTCCCGCGGCTTCTATTAGCCCGGAACAGTGAACTGCAGCTACTCGGAGCTGGGTGCAGACATGCCTATGGACGGTCAATGTAAGCACTGTCTCGCGGCCCACCAGCAGATTATCCTGAGAGGCCGTGTGTGGGCCGCAGGTTGCCCACAACTCTTCTAAATGCATTACATTGATAAGTTTTCTACATGATTTGGGACCAGATTTTTAAAGGTATTTAAATATTTGTTTTTAATTCTGGCCCTTTGTCTACAGCATTGACTAAGTAAAAAATTCTCATTTCTATCTTTTAATTTTTTTTTTTACCCAAGTTATTAGACTCTGGTGTCACATCAATCATCAGCTTTTGCATTTTGAAGATATTTTGGGAGATTAAAAGTTTACTTTGAACTCAGTGAAACATACATATAGTTATGAAGAATTCATGTTATAGCAGCTGCAAGGTATTCTACTGGAAACTTTCATCACAAATATAAGGTCCTTTTGCATGACCTCCTTCTAAAAGATGCTGGTTTTATATAGCACTATACTCAAGCCTGGTTCTACCTGAATGAAACTGTTGATTGCCACCTGAACAGATAAACATGGTTTGGTGCTGCAAACTAATTGGTATATCACATACTGGCAGCTCGTTATTTATAAACCTGTGCTGAACACTGTATTTGGATTATTAGCCAGTAATGGTCTAAACTAGTCTGTAGGCAATAGGCACATAATTAACAAGCATTTAATATTACTTATCGGTGTAATGTCTTTTTTTATTTAATTACTGTTCTGAGCAATTTGGTTTCAAGTACTGGGGCCAATCTTTGTCACTCTGCACCTTGTGCTCTCATTTACACCAGAGAGAAGAAGGTATGGAATATTACCATTATGATTTAGTAGCATTTTACATCTACTTTGCACACAGGGTATGTCTACACTGCACCTGTGGTTGGCCCATGCCAGCTGACGCAGGCTAACGGGGGTTGGGGTAAGAGGTTGTTTAATTGTAGATGTTTCTTTAATTGTGGGGCAGCCTGAGCACTGGGACCCTATCACCTCTCAGGATCCTAGAGCCTGGGCTCCAGGCCATGTGTGAGCATCTATACCTGAATGAAACAGCCCCTTAGCCCAGTCAGCTGGCATAGGCCAGCTGTGGGTTTTTAATTGCAGCACAGACATCTCCAAAGTGGGTTTAGCCTTCAGCTCCACAATCAGCACAGATGGGGAGGCAGCTTGAAGCACAATTCTTGTCTCCCAATACTGGGCCAGTGTAGTTTACATAACATCAGGATCTCAGAGCTGCTTTAGGTTACTCGGCCTACAGCCAGTCAGGCCAGCACTGTGCCACCTGAGGATTCCTTAGTGCTAGAGGGAATCCTCAGCTGCCCCTTTAGGGTAGCATTCTGTGACTTTGATATTCCTCAGGGCAGCCAGAACTGAGATGAAGGATTGAGCCATCTGAATGAGTTGTGCCTGCAGCTATCTGTGTCGCTATAGTGGACATGAACTTCTGAGTCGACAAAGAAGGCTTATCATCTGTATAGAGTCATTGAGCATTGACAGACTACTCTCAGGTTTTTCCAGTGCCATTGCAACAAGGAACTTCATCAGCTCAAATGGGGAAATGTATGGTGCCATGAGACTTCATGTAGACTAGAACCAGTCCCAATATAACTTTATCTTGGGTTTATGTACTAATAACAGCATCAATGTCTTAT
The DNA here is from genome assembly GCF_965140235.1 of Caretta caretta. Lineage (NCBI taxonomy): Eukaryota > Metazoa > Chordata > Testudines > Cheloniidae > Caretta > Caretta caretta. Next base: position 71,203,132 of record NC_134206.1, on the reverse strand, counting down.
TTACTAGTTCCCTTTTGTTCTTTCCTTTCCACCAAGTGCTCACCTTAGTGGGAATATAATAACTGGCACACCAGATCAGACTCGTGGTATATCTCGTCCAGTCTATTCTATGCCAATGTTGTTCTTTGTCATATTTGGTAGCTACCAATTATCTGAATGAAAATATAAAGATGAAAATGTAAAGATTTCCAGATCACATTAGGTAATGGAACGGTTGTTTTTTGTTTTTGTTTTTTGTAATGGGAATGGAGGGCAAATGCTTGACTGAAGAGAAAGAGAGGAAAGTCTAAAAGACCATCCATTGCCTTATCCACCATCTCTTTACTAAAGTTATTTTCTGCTTCAAACTTTTGCTCTTGCACAAAAGGCAATGTTTCTCTTCTAGTCCATGTAGAGCTGGGCTAAGTATGAAGTCAGTGGGGGTAATTGTATCTCTCATGCATTGTCCACTTTCTCAACATTACTGTGAGTTGCCTACAGGCAATACAGAACCTGTCTCTGCAGTTTCCATTGGGTGTGTCACACATTATTTCTCATTATTATGCCTAAGTAAAGCAATCTGAATGTGCTGTACTAGTGATGCTTGACTACACAGGCAACATTCCTATTAGTAGGTTCTATGCATACAGTCTGCTGAATATGAACATCATTTTCCTAAATCTTGACCCAAGTCTAAGAATACCTGTCCTTGATGGTTTACAGTGCATTTCAGAATTAATATGTATAAACAAGGTACTGCTAAGGTTGCAAATTAAGGAATTTACATATGTAAACTAAACACCCTACACTCATTATTTACTTCTCTACGTGCATTTTAGTGCTTCTTAACAGCCTTCCCACAGATACACTATGGGTAGTAAACAATCCTGGATGCAAGATATCTGTATGCAGAGTGAAGCACTCCTAGGCTGAAGAAAAAGCACAAAGATTACAGTGGCAGCACTCTAGTTATGAGTCACTTTATAAATACTGGATTGATTATAATGAACTTTTATGGACGTTTTGATTATATTCATTTCCATACGGTAGATAATTATAAACTGTTAAATCGAGGGATATTGGAAATGTTACCATTTCAAACAGTGTTCTTGTTTTAAGTACATAATTTTAATATAATAAAATTAATGGGTAGTACTATAGCAACAACATAAGAGATTGCTCCTATTTGCAATACATTGGGAGACAATCCAACATAGTCATTGCCATGTCATTGCCTGTCAGCTGTAGGCTGAGAGACAACATCCTTTTCAAAATTCCACCTAAAAGCTCTGTTGTCAGAACAGCACAAGGGCTTTTACTGGCTCTGGAAATAGAATGCAGTCCTAGCCCTATTGAAGTCAATGGGAGTTTTACCCTTGACTTAAATGCGTTCAGGCTCTTACCCATAGAATTTGATCCAAGCTGATCCAAAGCCCACTGATGTCAATACAAAGATGTCCATTGATCTCAGTGGGCTTTGGATTAGGCTTAAGCAGCAAGGAGGGCTGGCTCCAATCTGCATACCCTGTGTAGAAAGTACTTGTACCTCTTCAAAGCAATGCACATAGCAAAAATAAAATATTAAGGAGCTTCAAATTGGGATCCAGGTTGTGGTTTATTCACCAGTAGTTCTGATGGCCATCGTTTTTGATGGTTTAGGTACCACACGGTTGGAGTTAGCATTTATTGGACTCAGCCATAGACCTTAAAGGAGGACTCCAGATGTCTATCCTCCAATAGCATCTTTCAATTTGCATGAGAAAGTAAAAAGAGAAACTCTTCACAAAAAGGAAGTGCTTAGACTGAGTGTAAGTCATAGCACCCTGGGGAGACAAACTGGTGCTCACTCCACAGTGAGACCATTAAAAATACATGAGGGTAAAATTAAAATCATTTTGTGGCATCATTTTTTAAAAGTAAGTTTTTAAGTTTTAGAAATAGATGCAAAGTAGCACAAACAAATATAAAAAATGCACACACACAGAAACTGCTCCTGCACATAACAGTGTAATGGAACAAATATACACAAGATAATATATATAAAAGAAACTGATTGTATTATGCAGTGTAGCCACAATGATTTATAATTCATTTCAAGACACATATGTCCAGCCTTCTGTCATTGGCTCCAGTACCATCAATGTAAGAAACACACTTTCCACAATCACTGTAGTTCAATAAATACATCTAATTCAATGCATGGACAGACCTATGAATGACTGTTTGCTGAAGTTCAGTCATTGTAGCCATTTGCTGATATCATCAAATCCCATGCTATTATAATAGAAAATCAGAAGTGAAGTAAAATGATACCTGGATTAATTTGATTTGAGACCCAATATTTAGTCACTGAGTAAAACAGTTGCCTAAAATGCCACCATGGTTGTTGAGCTTTTCTCCTTACTAAAATTATTTTGTTGATAATATGGTCATGCTTTTTCTATAACTATATGTTAAAAAACTTTCTTAATGGTTACCATTATCTTTATCTTTTACCTTCATTTATTAGTCTATCCTTGACCTGTTTGACCTTTAGTTGCCTTGAAGCTGACTTCTTATATACAGCTGAACAGGATTTAACTGTACTAATGTCTGTGATCTCAATAAATAAATAAGAAAACTTATTACTATTACTGAAAACAAAATAACAACTGAAGACTTAACAAAATCTAGTTGGGAACAAGTGTTCCAGTTAGACTTGCTGCATACTCATAGCATTAGCTTTACAAGCAAGAATGGGTCTGGTGCATTATCAGGAAATCTTTTGAGAAGCTAGCATTAACACCATGTTTGCATCTATTTCTTTATAGCTGGTTACCATTTGTGTTTTGTTTATATGGGAATATGACTATAGATCTATTTAGCTCAGATGGGATAATACAGATAATTAACTATTCAAGGAGAGTTCCCTACATGTACCTCTTTCTCTTTTATACTGTAGTATAATGATCAGCTCTAAGAATGATGTACCCTATTGCACTGCTAATGTAATTCATATGGCATTACAGGGGGGATATTTTGTGTGTGCTTTCTGAACTTGGAGCTGTGTTAAGTGTATGTAAATTTGTGCAGTGTATTTATGGGGCACTTTCCATATGTGAAACTCCCGTTTACTTTGCCTGAAGTTCTCTGCAGAGGTGGGTCTTTTGAGCTGTATCTTATGGACTGGTGATACCTTCCCCAAGACACTGAGTGCATTCCACATGCATGTATAAGCCAGTGAGAGTTATGTGCATTCATTACATCAAAGGAGGTGATCAGCAGCCTATCATGACCCATAGGCCTTGAACCCAGTTCTGCAGGAGCAGCCATGCTTCAGCCTTCCGTTTGGCTGCCTGCTAACAACTGCTTACCCAGGACCATGAAGCCCAGCCCCATTTCAAGACATGGCCCTAATGTCCTATTGACAGAGTCCCAGAGCATCTGATTGTCCTGATGGCCTATTTAAGCTAGCAGCAGGAACAGGAAGCTGTCTGAATAGTTCAGATCATGCTTTGTGCTCTTGCTCCCCTGGCTTGATTTCCTGGCATCCCAACACAGCTTGACTCTTGGCATCTGACTCGTAGTTCTGATCTCAAGTTTGTTTCCTGCCTCTGACCTTCTGGTATGCCGATCCAGCCTGACTCTGGTTACTGACTCATGATTCTGATCTCAAGTTTGTCTCCTGCTTCTGGTCTCCCAATATCCTTCCCAGCAGACTCTTGCCTCCTGTCTCATGGCTGTGGACTCAGGCTCTGACCACTAAGTCTGTCTGCCTATGACCTGGCTATGGCACAGCCTTATCTGTAATTTTTCTTTCTAGCACTTCAGAGCTCCCACAGAAATCCATGTTATCCTTGTGACAGCTGTTCATTTCATGAGACATCATTGCTGTTACTCTCACCCTTTTCCACACACAAGTTGTTCTAGTTCAACCCCACTCAACAGTTCACATATGTGCCCACAATGTACTTTAGGAAATCTTTTAGACCCTCTACGAAATGCATAGTTCTTGCAATGATTTTTCTTTTTCTTTTATAAAAGAACATGATAGAAATAAGAAGCTTTTTGTCTGAAGAAAGTTTGTGAACCTGAATTGCAGAGTTTTGTGGGGAACATGAGAGAAAATTACTTGCCCTTTAAATCCAGTTAATGAATATAGAATATATAAGTTCTGAGTCAATCCTGCTCCCATTGATTTAAATAAGAATAGAATCAATCTCCCTATCTGTAATAGGGAATATGGAATCACTCTAATATCTAAATCAAGCTATATAACTGACATATACAGTGCTTGCCACCAAAATCCACTACTTGGCAAAGTATATAATAGTTATTTCCCATTATAAGTATAGGAGGAAACTGCTGTACCTCTTCAACAACATTGTGTAGTAAGTACTAGGGAAATGCCGACTTTTAAGTGAAGACCAGATTAGCGTATAATTTTTTTTAAAAACTTGAATGCTGATAGTGAATAAACGTAATCAAAGACTAACACTAAGAAGTGTGTCTTGATTTTCAAAGGTTTTGACTCTATAGACTTGAAAACTAAGCCACATAGATACATAAGTATGGATTTAGATGCCTACATTTAGGCATCCACATTTGACCTTTAGGGCCGCTTTATAAAAAGTGTCCCTTGAATCTGATGAAGACTGTAAAGTTGGTCTTGTTGATATATGATCTGGAGAATTGCTTCTTCTTGGAACTGAACCTAAATGTTCTGCACCAACAGAGTGATATTGAAAGAAACTGAAATTAATTCACATCTCATTCATATCATGGATGAAGTATGAACCAAGTTCATGCATTGTTGACAATTTGGAGAAGTTCATTTTCTGGCAATGTGTCAGAATATCTGATACAATACTTCATAAAACAAGCTTCCTTTTTCATCCTTTGCTCTTGCAGAACAGTTGAAATAGGTTGTCAAAAAACACACATGTTTCAATAAGGTATTAGTATGCAAAGCCTTTAAGACTGGCAAATTGTCTTTTTCTCCCCTCCCAGTGACACATTAACTTTATGAAGACATCCAAATAGGAGAAAGAGGGACTGAGAAATTAATGGAATGCCAATGGAGGACAGCATTGTAAAGTCTTACGAGTGTGAGAATCTTTTCATTTACTTCCATGGGCCTTGCATCAGGCCTGAATTTGGAAAATCCTGTCACCAAAGCATTACCTGTACATCTACGTATGTAGCTAAATTATACGTTATTTCAAACTTCAAAAAACTATCATCTCCAGTAATCTCCAGATTCTCTCTTTCAATTTCATCAGATGGGATAGTGTCCAGTCTACATTAGTAAATCGTACAATAGAGATTAAAGCACAGCTTCCAGATACAGTATTAAAAATATTTTCAAAACTACATTTGATTTATGATATTAGAGAGAAAAAAACATGTAGATTCCATACCTTTAAACTAGCTGGCTTCATTAGAAAAGATATATAGTGTTTTCTGCAGAAATTCAAATCTGATCCTGCCAGGAGTTTTTATGAAAACAGCATTATCAGGTTTTTTTCTCATTCTGAAGAATCGTATTCACTAGATAGGATCAGCTAATTCTTTTTGTTCCCGAGCTTAGACTTAAAACATAGGCTTGTCTGCTCTCAACAGATAGGAATTATTCAAGAAGTTATTTTACAGAACACAAAAAAGATAAATTAGAAATACACATCTACAAAACATGATAAAAACAATAAGGGAATACAAACTTGAGTTTAAAGACATGTTAGTAATGAATCTAATTTAATTGCAAAAGGAATGAACAAAAGATGTGTTTTCCTCTAGGAGTTACTGATAAACATATTGTGTTATTCCGCTTTAAATCTGGCATGATTTTGTTTTACTTTCATCCAGTGTAAAAATGAATTCATTGGCAATATTTTATAATTAAACAATATAGAAAAGTGCTTTACAAGGGTAAGATTGAGTACAGGGAAAGGAAAGAATAAATATTGATATTAGAACTTTCTTCTATTAATAGAAAAATATGCAGTGGAGTACAACTGATTACATACATGAGCCTATTGTGCGATCACTTAAGTCAGCCCATAGACAGAGATCAACGCTCTTGTCAACATGCTAATGAAAAGGGTTGACCACTTACTACTAACTTGGGTCTTTGAGCAGGTTATGTCAGAGAAGATACATTTTAATATAATTTAGATGCATATTTACAGATAATTCTTTGACACAAGATTTTCCAAACTGGGGCCTGATCCAATGCACACGGAAATAAATGAAAGTCCTTCTACGTGGGAGAGCACAGAAATTCTCCCTCCATTACAGGGATGGGCAGTAAAGACTTAAAAAAGAAAACACTCATGGAATGAAAATTATTTTAAAATGTATTTAAAATAATCCAAAGAGTTTTCAATAAAGGTGGCAATTATATGTCAATATGTGAATTCTGATTTGCAAACGATATTTTTATTCAGTTTTATTCTCCTCTATTATGCAAGACCCATAGGAAACAGTGACTGAATTTTATAAGCAATATTGAAATCCAGAGCCGAACAAGTTCTCAGCTTTTATTATCTCATCACCTACAGAGTGTGGAGGGTAGGAAAGAGTCATGGGGTATATTGTCCTTGTTTTGCGGTTGGGAAGACTAACAGTAAAACACTCTTGTGGTTAGAAGTTCTGATTTCCTAAGGATAATGAATACAATACTTTTAAATCTAGCTGACAGAAAAACACAGACTGAAAAACAAAACCAAAAAACCCCTCTTTTTTTCCAGAACATCTCAGTACATTATACATTACAATATGCTAATTAACCATGTGTTTGCTGGACAGAAAATCTATTTTTAATGTAAAAGCCCTTCAACATGATGACAAATTCATCAGCAAGAAAAACTGAACATTTAAGGTTAGTTGAATCAGTGAGTTATGGCCTCTGGAGACTTAGATTTAAATTTGGCCTTGGGCTAGGAAGAAAATGGGTTTGGTGGCTTTATTTTAGTCCTCAATAAATACTGGGCCTTAACACAAGACAAACTTTACTCAGCTTGGCAGAAATCAGCTAGGATTAACAAATGGGACAGAGGTGAGTTGGTTGAGTTGTCCAGAAATCTATACAGGGCTGCTCTAGTCAACTCCTGTCAGAAATTCACTTTTCCAAGCACCATGTACATTACAATTGGGTTACTTTCATTTGGGTATAGATTTTGTAGAGTTTAAGTCTAGGAAAGATCATGATGATCACCTACCCTGTCCTCCTGCATAACACAAGTTTTTCGTGGTTTGTTTTTTTATTAGACATTCACTTTTCAGAGGCAACGATTTAACAATATATGTGTATCATTTCGTTATACCCAGAAAAGACCATGGAGTCCCATAATCCAAAAATGAAATAAATTTTCATAATCAAGAGATGCGAAGGACAATGCATTGATTCTTTTTTTCAAAAGCCATTACCTTATGATTTATACTAACTGAAGTATGGTCTATGATGGAAAAAGGACCACATCAATAAGAGTAAACGTAATATCATACCACTATATTTCACTGAGATCACGTGTGTTCAATTAATTCATATAGACATAGTCAAAAATGAGTATTAGAACAATGGTTTCCATTTCTAACATATAGTTCTCTCACTGTTCTCTTAAGATTATTGGTTTCTGTATGAACTCTGTTGCTGATTAACTGATAAATCTACATGTGAAACATGGGTTTCCATGATTTTTTTTTTTGTGACTGACTGATGCAATGGTTATTATAATGCAACACACAATGTGTAAAGCACATTGTGTTATTTATTACAAAACTACATTCTGAATGCTATGTTCTTCGCTTCAGCTAATCAGAAAACACAAACAAACAAAAAAAAAAAACAGTAGTTATAGAGAATCAGTTAAAGTCCCAGGGAGTGAACACTAAACAGGTGTCAGTCAGCAGCTCTGTCCTTATCCCACATCCATGCTCTTGAGAGAGAGTGTCTGGGATATAGGCTATGAAGCTATGCTACAAGCCTAAAACAAAGAAGATGCACTGTGGCTGGAAGTGTAAACAGATATCCATTCATTTCCTTTATTGCCCATTGCAGGAAGATAACCTGGCATGCTTACATCCCTTCCCCCACTCCACATTATAGGCAATCACCTGCCCTAACTGCTGGGCTTCGATGCAGCTTTGGTGCTTGGCACATATGGACAATAGGTCTGTGGGTTGTAGATCCTCTGTGGAAGGGATTGGGACCTGACTGTGTCTTTTTTTACTGGGTGCTGCAGGAGCAGCTACCAAGATCAGTGTATCACAAGATAAAGGACATATTTGTGGGAGATAAGGCAACATGGATTAGTCCATGTATATAATGACTGATCATTGATTCATCCTCTGTCTGGGCACAGGTGACCATGGTGGTCATCTCATGGACACAGGGTGACCAGATGTCCTGATTTTATAGGGACAGTCCCAATTTTGGGGTCTTTTTCTTATATAGGCTTCTATTACCTCCGCACCCCCTGTCCCTTTCACACTTGCTGTCTGGTCACCCTAGAAACAGATGACAACACAGAACAATTGGAGGGTGGTTGGCTTTTTCCACCTTGTGGCTCACTCGTATGTCCCTGCTACTGTAAACTAACTGGAGTGAAACTTCATACTTCTACAAGTGAGTTCATTTCCCTAGCTGGAAAAGTGCTGATCCAGGTAATTATAGGATGCAGTGGCAGAAAATTCTATATTTGTTGCTATGAGTGTCTTTCAACATGTGGGGTGAAATTGGATGCAAGAATAAAAACTGGACTGACAGAGAAAGTTTGCCTTTGAAATTTAATCCCTACAGTCTGGTTCAGGATCTTTAACTCAAACTATGGAGCTAAATCTTCCCAGCACAATCTATCTTGTTTTGTCACTTGATCAATCGCAGCAAGTCACTGCTATGATACAATGCAATTCAGGCTGGTAGACAGGCACCAATTGAAGCAATGCAATTATTATAAATTAATTACCTTTAATGGAACATCTGCTTTAAAAACAAGAATGAATATGGAAATTATGTTTATAAGTTATCTGCATTAGGCATAATTGACTTAATTATGATTTTTTTTTACATTTTTATTAATATAATTATAAAACATGACACACAACTGAATAATGCCCTGCCAATATTGAAGATGTTAAGTAATTTACTTAGTGTCTTTTTTTGTTCTCTCCTGAACTAAAATGAAACAAAATTACTTAACATGATCTATATGCAGCCCAGATACCATGGCATAAATCTCCTGTGGTAGAATAAAGCATAACCACACCATACTAAATCTGATTCCATTGAAATTTTGCTCGCTCCTTAACTCCAAAAATGGAATAACCATTTATTTATGTCACTTGTTGTTTGAAGAGGGGTAGTTTATGCTTTTCTTACTGGAGGATAGCAATTCTATCTTCTCTGTTTAATTAGATAATTTCACTATTTTTTTTTTTCAAATACAAAAAGCCATAAAAAACATTTTCAAAACCCCACAACAAATTAGGAGAAGCAGTTATGCATCCTTTATGGTTATCACTTAAAATAAATGCTACACTATTTAATATTACTGTAAAGGCAGTCTTATGAATTAGGGTGGGGTGAGGAATAAAAACCCACCTCCCAAATCTATCTTTTTCTCTGGTTAATGCTCTTTTCCTCCCACAGTATTTCTAGATATCTATACGAAGTTAGAAAAGACATACCTACAGTGCAAAACTCTTTATCCAAAATGTTTTTGGGTACCAGAATCATTTAAATTGATGAAGCTGCAGATGTACAGGGCTCAGTGAACCACCTGGAAAAGAATGTGAACCAGTCACTCCTTGATCTGCACAAGCTGGCAATTGACAAGAATGACCCTCATTTGTGTGACTTCATTGAAACCCACATGAATTACCAACTGGGGACATAAGCATGCTGCATTTGACTGTTTCATTTCTCTGAGCCATGAATATAGTAAGTAGTATCATAATCTGTGTGTGTGTGTGTGTGTGTGAAGTATTCAAAAGTTTGGAAATGTCAATGTTACCTTAATTCAGGCTTTTGGTGTATATTATGATACAGTTGTTAATTATATTACCACACCCTAATTTTTCCACAGGAAACCTACTTCTAATGCATGAGGGCACTAAAGCGTTTCAAAGAAAAGGTCACACAGAATTTTTAACATGGGACAAAACAACATATTTTCCCCTAATCTTTTTCTCCAAAGAGGCTGAACTTGTTTGGCCAAAATAAAAAAAAAAATCAATTAATAAAATAATGTTTAAAAATCTGCTTGAAGCACACACCTGACATGGAAAAGTTCTGCCCAAGCAGTTAAAAAATTTGGCAACATTATAAGCAGCTACAAGCAGGATCTTATCATGGGAAGTAGGGGGAAGCTGAACAAAGGATGGCACTATTAGTCCCACCTATAGAGTGTGCAGTGTGTGTGTGTGTGTGTGAGAGAGAGTGTAATCCTGGTCCTAATTAAGCCGGTCATAGAATCATAGAATATCAGGATTGGAAGGGACCTCAGGAGGTCATCTAGTCAATTCACCATTAACTTAAGTAGATCCCAGATTTCATCCTAAATCTATAAATATTATCCACAAGACATCTTAATTGTTTAATAACATGTATTTTCCTGTTTAGGGTCTGGTGAATAGCCCACTGAAGTCAATGTAAACACTCCCTTTGAGATCAGGCCATTAGCAAATAAATAAGAGTTGGTGAGCCCATACTACCAACTGTATTAAACAAAATCTGTTCTATTTTACATATGGATCTTAATTGTTTAAGAGAATTACAACTTATTATTTTCTCTGAGCTAATCTATAAAGTTAGAAGTTCCAAACTGCTTATCAGTTCTCAACTAATAAACCGTTTTTCGTACAATGTAGGGAAATCTTTTGCTTTAATGGCATTAGAATGAAATAAGTCAATTTACTTCTCTTTAAAGACCATATATTGCCAGCTGAGTCATTGTTGAAACTCCCGCAGATGTCAATGACAGTTGTGTATATGGCTCATGGGCAATGTATGGCTCAACTAAAATAATACAACATGCCCTTCACAGTTCACAAATAACATGGATGGAATTTCACATATTCTATGAATGTTTGGATGGTGAAAATAAGAGATAGAAGTCCTCATACAACAGATAACTCTTAAGGGGAAGATCCTCAGCTGGTGTAAATTATCATTAACTTCAATGGAGACATGACAATTTATGCCTGCTGCAGATATGCCCTTAAATGTCTTAACTTGATATATTAATAGTACAGTAAAGCAATATCTGGGAATCTGTGGGACTGTACCAATGACAATGGAAGTCAATCAGACTCTTTCCATTGACTGAAATGAGTTTTCAGCCTGGAGCTATAGATTTTCAAGAAGTGTCTATGAAATTTAGCAGTGGGTAATTCACATTAGGTAAAAAACAAAACAAAACATAAATTGATTTAATTCAAAGTTGGTCTCGGAATACCAAATTTTCACTGAAGTTTCAGTACATGTTTACATGTTTTCCTGAAAAGTGATGGACATAAGCGTGTGTTTAAATGCTTTCCTAAGTCTTAGGATATAGGGAAAATGGATATTTGGAAGGCAGCACACGGTAGACAGAGCTAAGAACACTGAATGGAACAATTCCATTCATTTTTAGTTCTGTTTCATGTTCATAGTAGGCTATCAAGGCAGGATGTTTTTCGAAAAGATATGCTCTAGGAATTATTTTGGGGAAAGTTCTATGGCCTGTATTTAAAGGAGGTCAGACTAGATGATCACAATGGTACCTTCTGACTTTTGAATCCTTGACAGTAAACACTGTTTTGGGAAACAAGCTATTGTAGTGAACCTAGGGTGGAAGAATGTGTACAACAAATTCCATGAAGTGTGCTATTTTGGCCTGAAAATGACTGGAAAAAGTCCTATAGTAGCTCACTCACAGATTGTTTGCACCTCAAGGATGTTAAATGAACAAACTAAATGAATGTGCTGTCTCTTATATGTTCTACAGTTTAAATGACCTCATTTTTCTTTCTTTAAGTGAAATATTTTTATGTATCTTAGCCTCTTGAGCAAACTCCCTGTCTTTATTTGCATATTCTTTTCTGTTCTTTTCTGTACTTTGTTCTATAATCATTCTAGTCCTCCATTGTCTCTGACATTTAATACATTGCATCTGCCTCTTTCTAACCCTTGATTACTTTTGGCACTTCCTTCCATATTCACATTTTTGTTGCTGTTTTTTGTTTCTTTGTTTGTTTTGCTTTTTACCTATGATGTATTCATTACATGAATGAATGATGCACATAACCCTTGGCACAATATTCATTTTCTTTTGAACACTTTACATTTCCCTGTGTCTTTCCTTTTTATCCCATTCAATTTCAATCAATACTGTGCTCCGTGTCCTGTTCTTCCAAAAATATACTGTCTGCAGATGTTTGCAAAGTTTTTGCTGAATTTTATTGACAAAGTTTTCAAAAACATGTAGCAAAATGTGCATGGAAAAGAATGTGAACATAAACAGGTAACAGAATGCACAAAATATGTATCTAATTCATAATAGACAATTGTATATAAAAATCACCTGTTTGTATATATGTACTTTATTTGTGTGAACAGCTGCATATTTTGCATTTGCAATTACTTTTTTCTGGCTCTGGGCATATATATTGTGAGGCCAGTCCAGGTGCAGAATTTTGAAAATGTGATCTTGTGTCTCTACTTTTATGCCCAGGCAGCTGACCAGATCATATTATAAAAAGGAACAAGCAAACAAACAAACAAACAAAAAAAACGTAATTGATGTTATGATAGTCTCCAGCAAGATTTAAAATGATTATTTTCCTTAAAAATTGATATTCTTCCCTTAGTATATGGAATATCTAGAAATATGCAAATATTGATTTAACTTTAGTTCATTATTTAAGGCAACTGGCAGGTTTTTAAGGATTGCCAGTGTATCATGAAATTTAAGGAGAAATACTGAGGGGTCCTAAAATGTGTTCTTTCCATTCTTGTTTGATATAAAAGGCTGTGGTTGCTATATGGTGCTATGAGAGGCAACAGAGTGATGATCTCTGATCTGACAGGGATATGAAAGACTCATCAGAAAATCATCCCTCAGTACTGGGTTAAAAATCTTCTATATCAACCTGCAAAAGGAGATGCAATGAGACTGGCGTGTCAATCATGGCTATACATGAATTCAGATTTGGTTTGGTCATCCCTGTCTAGAAATATGTCTTAAAAGGATAATCATATATTCTGTCTAAGTTAGTTTGATAAAAATTGACTTTAAAAAAAATTGGCCCAAGTGAGAAAAAAGGCAAAGTAATAAAATCTTCATTTCTGGCCTAATTATACTTATTTAAAATCAGATTTCTTATCAGCTGAAAGATGCAACTCTTTAGATCAACGAGGAAGCCCTAGATAACTTTGGTCTCAATTTTTATCAGCAACTTACAGCTCAGGCCCTATTTGATGTTGTTTCACTTTGCTACCTGGCCATATACACTGGGTGACATTCTCTCTAACCATATAGAGTTTTGTGATCCCCCTCCCCCCCGCCGCCCAAATCTCTGCACATATAGCCAGGATCACTGCAACTCTGTCATCCATGGTGTCAAAACTGAAGACTCACTTATGATTTTTTTTTCGAGGGGTGTGTGTGTATAATTTGCAGTGCAGACTGTAAAGTGAAATTAGTGTTTATCTTCAGTTGTTTCATGAGGTGCTCCATAAAAGATGAAGTTTTTAATAAAACCTGCCTTTTATTTCTGTGTCCTTATTTTCCACACTTACCGAACCTATATAATTGGAAGGTTAGCACTGTGGATGTGTTTACTTAACCTGATTTCCACCGTTGTTTTACTGAGAAGTTTTGAGGTCAGCAAAATTACCATTTCTAAAATTAAAACTCAAATACTTCCACTGTAAGAAATTTCCGTCAGAACAGTAGAATAACAACTGAAAATGGATTTTGGAAGCCAAATCAATCATTCTAATTTGGCTGTAAAAGAAAAGTCTTTATAGCTTAAAGTTATCTCAGTTAGAGCAAGACCCTTTCAGTTCATATGTTCACAGTGGGTTTGCCCAACGTCTTTCAGAAAGTTTAAGCTATTGAGTCTGATACTAGATATGAAAAGGCAATAACATAACAAATGTAAAAATAGATAATTGAGTCATTTCATCATAGTGCACTGTTGAAGATCATGATTTTTTAATACAAATCATTATTCATTCAATGGCACTATTCAGGTGGGTATGTGCTACTCAACCTAATAAGGGGTGTAGAATTGTTCAAGTCAAATATTGAAAAGGTTTTATTCAGTATTGGCCTGACAGTCAGCATTACTTGATGATCACACTTATCAATCTCTGACTCTTGAAATCCTACTTATCACTAAAAGACAAACTGGCCTTAGGTGCTGCAATGCTGAATATTTCAATACCTAACTCTGAGTCATCTAGAATCACAGGAAGAACACTGAGATCCACAAAGGCTGAGTCAGGTATCTAGGTTCCCTGTACAATGAGCAGGGAGAGACAGATGCCTTAGGATGTGATCCATAAAACACAGCACACTAATGTGGATCTGCCTAAGCTAGCCAATAGGAGATACTGCTGACAGGAGTGGCACATGCCAAGTATGCAGCTTTCATGCATAGGTGCCTCTATCTGGAGCAGAGAATGTCTCTCTCCACTTGCAATCCACGAACCAGGGAAGATAGGTTTCCTCCACCTAACTCGTTTGGGGTCCAATTGGCTAGGCATGCTCATACGCCACTTAATGCCATGTAAATTGGGGACAGGAGTGGAAGAAAGGAGGCCAACCATGCTCTCTAGTAACCTTTAGTTCAGTGCTTAGGATATTTAGCTGGGATGTAAGAGACACCTGGTTCAAATTCTCCCTCTGTATGGGGCAGAGGAGGAATCTGCTATCACTCAAATGAGTGCTCTAACTACTGGACTAAAGATCAATTCCCACTCTCTAACTCACTTAATATTTCATTATTCAATTATTTATCCACAGTGCAACAGCTTCAAAAGGAGACACTGACAAAACTGCACATTAGAATATTCCATAGTAAGTACATGCACGAAGGAAGTGGCAGGTCCTAAATCCCATCTTCTCATCAGGCAGGGGACTTGAACCAATGATCCCCCACATCCCCAGTGAGTGTTTTAATTGGCCTTGTGTGGAGTTAGGCAGCCTCTGAGCAGGCCTAGCACATGAGTTAGGTGGGGAGTGCCTATTTTTTTTTGGATCATGGATCACTTGTGGGCTTAGATGGCTACAGTGAGGCAGCAGTGTGCATGCTGAGATGTAGAAATACTGGCACCTAGGAAAATTTTACTGCAAAATCCTAGGTGCCAAGTGAGTTTAGTGGCCTGCATGGTAAGGTAGAAGGTAAGTGGGGGTTTTGTGAATTGCAGTGGCCCCTAAAAACATGGCTTCAGAGTCTGGGGGTTAAGTGTGTAAGTACTTTTGTAGATTCAGTCACCTGGTCTTATCGGTGCAATGTAACAATGCTAGAGGTAATGTCCAATGCCTCTTCACTTCTCATAAAATAACCTAGATATCTCTGCATTCCTACCCCAGCAATTTAAGTCCAATGCCTTTACAGAACACATAGTAGTTATTTTTACATAGGGAATGATTTTTCAACAGAAGAGTCAATGCAATGCCTGAGAAGAAAATATCTTCTTACAAAAACCTAGGGGATCAGGACATTATAATCCTAAATGAAACCACTGTCATGACAGAACTATAACACCAACAACCAAGCACCTTACAGTGAATATATACGGTCCTTGAACAACCTCCTAGCCTCACAAGTACGTGAATTGAGCTTAGCATCCAAAACAGATGTCTGGAAAAAAGCTGTTCTACATTAAATATGTCAAACAGAACAATGGAAACTCAGGTCAAACTGTCAGCACCCATAGCAGCTTGGTTATTCAAGATCTCAGGACACAATACTTTTCAGGGTAATAAAATAAGGTATTTGGTATGCTTATGCTCCAAAAATATGTCAGTCTATTCAGATGCTACATAGGCCAACTCTCACTCATTAACAGATCTTTTACAGTATAGTGATAAATGTGTTAGGTGCAGTCTCACTGGAGCAACACTGATGGAATCATAGAATATCAGGGTTGGAAGGGACCGCAGGAGGTCATCTAGTCCAACCCCCTGCTCAAAGCAGGACCAATCCCCAATTAAATCATCCCAGCCAGGGCTTTGTCAAGCCTGACCTTAAAAACCTCTAAGAAAGGAGATTCCACCACCTCCCTAGGTAACCCAGTCTAACGCTTCACTACCCTCCTAGTGAAAAGGTTTTTCCTAATATCCAACTGAAACCTCCCACACTGCAACTTGAGACCATTACTCCTCGTTCTGTTATCTGGTACTGCTGAGACCAGTCAAGAACCGCCTTTCAGGTAGCTGAAAGCTGCTATCAAATCTCCCCTCATTTTTCTCTTCTGGAGACTAAATAGTCCCAGTTCCCTCAGCCTCTCCTCATAAGTCATGTGCTCCAGCCCCCTAATCATTTTTGTTGCCCTTTGCTGGACTCTTTCCAATTTTTCCACATCCTTCTTGTAGTGTGGGGCCCAAAACTGGACACAGAACACCAGATGAGGCCTCACCAATGCCAAATAGAGGGGAATGATCACATCCCTTGATCTGCTGGCAATGCTCCTACTTATACAGCCCAAAATGCCATTGGCCTTCTTGGCAACAAAGGGCAAACTGTTGACTCATATCCAGCTTCTCGTTCACTGTAACCCCTAGGTCCTGTTCTGCACAGCTCTTGCCTCGCAGCTCGGTCCCTAGTCTGTAGCAGTGCATGGGATTCTTCCGTCCTAAGTGCGGGACTCTGCACTTGTCCTTCTTGAACCTCATCAGATTTATTTTGGCCCAATCCTCCAATTTGTCTAGGTCCCTCTGTATCCTATCCCTGCCCTCCAGCATATCTACCACTCCTCCCAATTTAGTGTCATCTGCAAACTTGCTGAGGGTGCAATACACACCATCCTCCAGATTGTTAATGAAGATATTGAACAAAACCAGCCCCAGGACCATTTTTGGTACCTTTTGGCACTTCCAAATACCTGGAAAACTCTACATACCTTTCTCGGCAAGGAGAAGGACAAAAGAATGAACTTGGGAAAGTCAGCAATTAATAGTATATTAGGAGAGACTGCACTGCCCGCACCAGGGTGTCTTAACAATGGTACCACCCTCCACCCTCCTCTGGCAGTTGTGAGTGGCTGATACATTCAGATACAGAGAGCAGTCCCAGCCTCTTTCCTTTTTTTATGGATGAGCCAGGCTTCCCTACCCAAAGAGCTGGAATATAGACTCAGCCAGGGTGACTCCTCACTGCAGACACTTTTGGTGCAGTTCTTTTGTCCTTTCATTTTCCAATAGGGAGAGTAAGATTTTATTGTCCCAAACTCAAAACTTAATTGTATTTTAACCAAATAGTTGCATACACGAAACATAAATAAGGCCTAGCCCAGTCAGTAATTTCCCCTAGCACAGCACCAGATACCAGCACAGAGTTTGCTCCACTATGGAGACCCTGCCCATCTGGAGTTCTCAAGAGGCTCTGAGCTGCCCTTCTCTCTATTCACCAACAGGTGTCAACAGTGAGCTTCATATTTTCTAGGGCTCAGGCCAGAGGGTTTACAGTTATATATGACAACTGGCATTATTGGCCAGTATTTTGCAACTGCTTTGAACTCAGTTTTCACGGCATAAGTGACAAAAAAATGGTGAAAGGCAGTGGAGAATCAGGCCTAATCTTTGGGTCTGATGCTTATGAAACTAAGGCCACTTCACACTACTTTGCCAGTAGAAAGGGGTCTCAGTTTAAATAAGAATCAAACCCTTTATTCTTATTTTTAGAAGTAGTTGCAACTAGAATAGTGTTTAGTTTTCTTCACCTGTGATTCTTAGTGCTTACATTTCTTTATGTGTATAAGGTACAGTAACTCCTACAGGGTATTTGGTAACATGAGAAGCCATTTTCTTCTAGCAACACTGAACCCAGTCTACTGCCTTTTTTTGGGTAAAAATCCCTTGGAAATCAATTACAGTTTTGCCACAGTAATGATTTCATTATCACACCCAGTTATGTAATAGATCTTCGTGGAGCTCAGAGGCTAGATCCTCAGGCTTCAATGGGAAGACTTTGGTTTACGCTATCTGAGAATCTGTCCCATCACATGCCAAACAATCTCTCTTTTTTCCTCTAGAAATTAAATACCAAGAATAGCGTACCTTTATTTACCTTCATTTTAATCAGAAAAGTTAGTTTAATTAAAATTCTCATTGGCTTTCATCTGCTCTGACTTTAATAGGATCCTGGGGTAATGCAGTATGTTGAAAATATACGCCAAGTAATTGTGATTGTATAGCTTGTGTGTGTGTGTGTGTGTGTATGTGCTGTGTATTTGTAAAATGATCTCTCTCTAAATAAGATTATACTCTCTATCGACCTTTCCCTGTTTGCATATTAAATGAATAAATAAATGGGAAAATAGGTAACTTTTTAATTTGTACGAAAGCTTTCACTACTTTGGTGGCCTTTATACATATGATTATTGATATTGTCTTTTCACCACCCTTTAATATACAGAACAATCTATTTTATTTTTATTTTAATTATTTATTATACTATTACTATCAAATGCATCAGGAAACTCTGACTACTTTGTACTGCTATGGTGATGCAAAGTAGCTATAAATCCCATTTAACTGGCTGATTCAATTGGATTTACAGTTGTCTTGCATCACCAGAGAATGCAGATGAATCTGTCCCTTTATTTTTGCTATTATAGGTATTCATTATATTTATTACAGTAGTATCCAGAAGCCCCTAACAGGATCCCATTGTGTTAGGCACTGTACAAACACAAAATAAAGATGGTTCTTTCCCATGAGAGCTCATTATATTAAATTTCATGAAGCTCCTAGAATTTTTTGAAAACATTAGCACTGTAATGCAGATAATACAAAGCACAGAACACTGTGGGAAGATAATGCCTTCTAAAATAACTACCAAGGATTACTCTGAGCTATTTATTTTAGCTTATCTATAACACAACAGTAATAACAATTATGATTTATAAATGTCCTCCTGAAAAAGGTGATAATATAAGCAACCATGGATGGAAGTCACAGATTTAAAATAAAATCAAGGAACCGTACAAATTACAGGTGTAAATGACCTTCTTGGTCATCAGTGTTCCTGGAAGTTCAGGATTGTTCTGTGCAGTGTATTTTCTAGTGTTTCTCCAGTCCTCTCTTAAATGTTACCGACATTGGGATTTCCACAACTTCTTTTTAGAGATTATTTCATTAAAAGATCTATCTGTTAGGAAGACTTTAAGTATCTTGGAGTAAATTCTCAGCTGGTGTAAATGGCATAACTCCATGGCATGCGCCAGCTGAGCATCTGTGTCGCTGTCCTACAGGAAATATGTAAATTTAAGGCTACAGGAACCTGCAGCCCATCAGGGTAATCCACTGGCTGGCCACCAGACCATTTGTTTACATTTGCACGGCTGCCCACAGCTCCCAGTGGCCACGGTTTGCCATTCCCGGCCAGTGGGAGCTGCGGGAAGTGGTGCGGCCATGCAAATGTGTACAAACTGTCTGGCGGCCTGCCAGCGTTTTTCCCTGATGGGCCACATACTGCCAGTGGGCCGCAAGTTGTCCACCACTGCCCTATTTCCTGATCCTATTAAGAGAATCATGTAGGCGGACTCACAGTGAAGTCAATATGCCAAGGATCTCCCAAAGTGTTATCTTTGCACAGCTCAGACCCTAATATGAAGAAGCTTCCCTGTCTTCATAATAAATCTAAAACTCATGGAATTTTAAGCAGGTCATAACATATGCTGGAGTTCTAGATAATCAAACATTGATTCTCAAATTGTAATGCATATTTTTGTATGGGAAAACTAAATTATACTCATTTTTCTCATCAGGGATATGGCACGCAATTTGTGAAATTTAGTATCAGCAGATAATACTCAGGTAAAATTGGAGACAAATTAAAGAGTCAGAACATGTATTGTGTGCTGGTCAAGGAGGGTTTGTTTTCTTTGACAGAAGAGAAAATTAATTTCATATATGTGTTAAAATACATTTAAACTGCAAGTACAAAGGGTATATTTTAGACTTATACATACATTCATTAAAAATATACTTGTATTGCCTGATCTGGACACTCTTTGCCAATTCTTAAATACCCATTACATTACTGGTAAAATTTGCAGATGACCCAAAATTGGTGGAGGGGTAAATAATAATGGGGACAGGTTAGTTATAAAGACTAACCTAGATTGTTTGGTAAGGTGGGCTCAATTGACCAACATGTGTTTTAATACAGACAAATGTAAGGGTATCTAGGAACAAAAAATGTATCTCACATTTACAAGGCAGGGACCATATCCTGGAACGTGGTGTGTCTGAAAAGGACTTGAGAACCATGGTAGATACTCAGTTGAATGTGAATTCTCCTTTTGGTGCTATAACTAAAAGAGCTAAAACAATTGTTGGATGTATAAGTAGGTGAATATCAATTATAAATAGGGATGATGTTCAGTATAAGATATTAGTGAGACTATTACTGTAATAGTATGCCCACACTTCAAAAAATATGCTGAAAAACTGGAAAGAGTTCAGAAAACAGCTACAAGGACGATTTGAGAGCTGGGATACCTGTTTTATATTGAGTTTCTAAAGAAGCTCAGTCTATTTAGTTTACTCAAGAGAAAGTTGAGCGGTGTTTTGATCATGGTCTGTAAATGCTTACATGGGGGAGAGATTTCCGGCAGTAGACAGGGCTATAATCTAGCAGAAAAAGCCATGATAAGATCCAATGGTTTGAAAGATGAAGCTAGACAAATTCAGATTAGAAATAAGATGCACAATTTAAACAGTGAGGCTCATGAACTCCTGCATCCACTGTAGTGGATAGCTTTCTAAAAAATATACTATAACTTAAACAAAAGATATGGGCTTGATTCAGAGATTGCTGGGTGAGGATCTTTGACCTGTGTTACACAGACCAGACTAGATGATCATGGTCTTCAAATCTATGAAATACAAAATAGACTGTTCCTATAAATGTCTTTCAAACATTAACCGACATATGCACCCCAACTAGTAATAAACCAGAAGCATAACACATACTAATAGACCCTATGCAACTTTGACATTGGAAAAAGATGATGATAACACATACTAAAGATCTCTAGGATCTCCCAACAGCTAAAAACCGTAATGATTTTGCATCTCGTTATACCATGTGCTATACACCTGGTAAATATGTTGTACTGAAGGAATTTTTATAGTAGGCATAGTACTATTGACTATATATATTTACCATTATAAAATATATCTGCAAAAGTGTGATTTAACAAATAATTCTGCCTGAAAAGGGACATTAATTTTAAAACATTAATCATCTTCTTTAACAGAACAATAAATTTACTGCAGCAGTGTAATAAACATTATTCCATGTTAGTATCTGTATATATCAGGAGTGGTAATTTGAGTATTACTAGAAATCCAATTACTATAACTCTTTTTCTCAGATCTGTGATTGATTTGTGCAGGCCAGGTTAAAATAACTTCCTGGACTGTAATGAAGGGTCAGACTTTCTGACTTATTTGCTGTCAGTGTTAGAATGAAGAAGACTGAATAACCCAATGGATTTAATTAAACAATAATGATCTTTGCTAAGGCTTTTAGCAGTCATGAGGTGATACTGGATGTAGGGACTTTGTTGCGCTCTGCTGCTGGTGAAACAAGGCTACAAATGTTTCACATTTAAAAGAAAAGAAAAGGCTTTAAATTAAAGTGTTACCTAAAACATTTTCATTATTTTTGTAAAATCCCAGTCACATATGCTGATAATGCATTGTTCTTAAGGTACTCTTTTATTACTATGTCTTGATATCAAAGCCTCTTGCTAGAGTCACTGATGGGATGGGTGACTATTTTCAGTGAATGCCCATGGGTTTTTTGAATAGGACAGAGCTGATCAAAAACTTTCCATTGCAATTTTTTTTTTCAACAGCAAAAGCCTTTTCTAACTAAACAAGTTTTGCAATCACAGTAATGATAAAATAAATAAAGACAAGTGTTCAAAACTTTTCGGTTTTAATGAAAAATTTAAAAACAAATGGAACAAATTGTATCTCAGTTTTGAATCAAATATTTTGTTTCCTTTTTTTTTTTTAATTGAGGTTTTCTGTTTGGAATATTGTTTCCCTTTCTCTTTCTTAAAAAAAAAAAAAAAGAAGAAAAAAAATTGCTGTCTCTCCCCCCATTGCAGAGAAAATGGGAGAACAATATTTTCCCTCCTTTTTCTATTTTTTTCCCCATTTTTTTTCAAACTTAAACACACAAAAACCTTATATAGAAAAGTGGCATTTAAAAGTGACTAATTAATGATTTATCCACAGTGAAACAGTCATTGGACCAGAGACCAAGACAGCCAGTGGGATAATGACTCTCTAGTCCAGTGGTTATGGCCGCACCTGAGAGGTGAGAGACCCTGGGTCCAGTCCCTTGCTCCAATTGTTCTTTCATTATTTAGCCACAGCGGAGAGACTGAGGGCCCCACAGCAGAATAGCCCATAGCTCAGTGGTTAGAGATAGCCTCTGAAAGGCAGAAGACCCCTATTCAAATCTCTTTCCCCCCTCGACTAGAGGGGGGAATTGAAGCTTGGTCTCCACATCTCAGGTGAGGGTACTAACCATGGGGCTAAAAGTTATTAGTTGAGCACCCCTCATCCTCCAGGATTTTGAATAGGACCTGATTTGGTAGGTGGCCTGTAAGCACAGGTAGTGATCAGGAGCCACCTGGAAGATAGACGTTCAGTCTCTTAACTTCCCTCGTTCAGGATTTGCTCTGGGGTTTAGGCAGGAAATAGGCATCTAGCCATATAGAGTAAGGCAGCAGTACATTTGTTCAGAGGCAGAAAAGTAGGTGCCCAGGGAACTTCTACCCTTGAAAACTTAGGAACCCAGTGACTTCAGGAACCTACAGGGTTCTGTGGGAGTTTTGCGGATTACAGTAGAGCCAAAACTTGGACCTAGGCACCCAAGTCTCAGGTTATTACCTGCATGGATCTTACCCTAGGCAGGGAATGTACAATCCCACACCTTTGAAAATGGGGTCACTCTGGTGACTAGATACAGAGCATTGAGAAAGCTTGGCCACAATATCTGATTTTTGGAAACAGTAGATAAGCATTGTTTCATCTGGCTGCAGGGTCCTGCAGCAGAATTTTCCCCACTTTTCCCAGCCTTCTTTGGCAGGCCACTTCTCTCACATCATTCTAATCCTGCCTAAAAACTCACTTTTGATGTGACATCTGACAACAATTTAAAAAATTAAATTGATGAAACTATCAATGTGTTCATGTGACTTATGAATAACAGTGATCTTATTATTTAAACCCTCATCTTTCCTCTTTCCATCCCTTTCACCCTCTTATTTGTTGCCTGTTTGCCACCCTCATTTGTTTCACATCACAGTTAGACTATAAGATCGTTGAGAGGAGCTGTCTTTACTTGGTTCTGGAAGGTGTCTACTATACTTTTCAGTGCTTGAAAATAATATTACTCATTCCATTTTGCCTGACCATGTTTTCTTCCCCAGAGGTGGTCTCATGGGTGTACTCACATGAATTGTGTCAGTGGTGTGACAGTGGGGCAGCATGTGTGTTGTGAGTGGTTTGTCATACACACTCCAGGTCAACATATAAGCATGGCAGTAAATCAAGCACTGCATTTTTATTAAGCAAGAGGGCCACAGAGTGTGCGCCTCTCTGTGGAAAATCAGCAGTTATTTATCCCATAGTTTACAGAAAAGGAGCTGAGAGTCAGGGAAGGTAAGTGACCTGAGAAGGAAACATTGTGGTCTAGAGAGTGTGCATGGGGCTGAGAGTAAAAAAAAAATGGTTTCTAATCCTAGTTTGAACACTGAGTTGTTGTATGATCCTGGGCAAGTCTTAACACCTAAAGAAGCCCCAATCTGTTTACCTTTCTGCAATATGAAAGCTGTGCTATTTACTTGCCTCAGAGAGATATCAGAAGTATGACTAAATAATGTATGTAAAACACACGTTATAATTAAAGCCACTCATTGGCAGAGGTGGGACTAGAATGCTGAAACTCCTGATTTGTAGTGCTTTATTGAATCCAAATAGTCGGGGGGTGGGAGGACTAGGTGGAGGTGGGGCAGAAGACGGAATCATGGAAGTGTGCAAATTTGAAAATCGGCAAAGTCCATTAAAATAATTAAAATACTTTGTATGCTTTGTATGATGTTTTGTCACTGTGACTGTCCCATTGCTGTTAGTATAATATAGTGCTTTCAAGTTAGATGATCTTTATTTACTGTCCTTTGGAAGCAGTCATTGCTAATTTTAGATTAGTATAAAGTCTCACCATTTGAGACTTTATACCCACTATTCTAGCTAAACAAAAATAAGATTCTCAGTAGTACTCTGTTTAGGATAGATTCCATGCAATATAGACACTCATATTGGGCATACACACATGAAAGATCTTCCCTAATACATCTCGAGAGATATTGAGTATGAGATGGAGTATGCAGGAAAGAGCAGTATACTTCCCTAGGGTGGAACGCCTTAGAACTACATATGTAAAAATAGCTCCTGACTCTTACAGAAAAGGATAAAATAGCCTCACTGCCCTCCATCCCATTAGTGTTCTTCCTTTAACTTGCAAGATACTTTATTGTTAAATGGCAAAAGTTTCAGTGGCTTTTGACAGAAATCATTTTTGATATGCGCCCCCCTCACACATTCACTGCAGCAGTAACAAAGAGGGAAGATATACCTAACTTGCTGAAAGAACTGTTTGTCTGTGTTCAGAGACATAACTAGGCATTTTCTTGCTTGGGGCACATTTGCATCCCACAGAGGCAATGCATGGGTGGGCACGTCCCCCCCAGTTTCTACCATTTGTTTAGCACAGAGGTTTTCAAATTGTGTGCCACGCCCTTCTCACAGTTGGAAAACTGCCATCTCCTGTCAGGAGCCGACAGATTGGAAGCTGGTGGGAGCCACCCAGCCCACTCGGGCCCCTGGCTCTCTGCACTATGGTAGCAGGTGTGCTAGCACCAACCTCCCTACCCTACTCCCCAAGCCAGGCCACCTCTGTATGGCTGGGCACTCCCCAGGCAGGGTGGATGACACAGCTCTGAGCTGCTCCCCTGCCACACCCTTGCCTCTCCCTTGAAGGAGCCCGAAGTCAGCTGGTGTTGCCTCCTGGAGCCGGACCCTGCCCATGGAGCCTGCTGCCAGCAGCATAGCCAGGACAGCAGCAAGTGAGCGCTTTGGGAAGCATCTCATGACAGTTGGGCTCATAAAGCTATTTACTGATCCCAAGCTGAAGGCCAAGGCCAAGAATTAGTAGGATGGTGATGTTGGCCTTGCTGTGTTGTACAAGAGTTAGATACCCTTTGTCTGGACCGTCATATGCAGAGGTGGTGTTTGGGAGGATTTTGGCAATTGCCTGAGTCCCATAGTTTGAACTGGAGGGGAAAGAGGGAGTTAATCTTATCTGAAGAATAGTAGATTGTCACTAGTTGGGTATCATTCTAGATTCAGATTGTACAGGGTAAGTGGGCTGTGTGTTCTAACCCTTCACATACTTGTTGAAGAATGGTTAAAGCAAATCAAGTGTGTGTTGACTATTCTCTGACTTTGCCCATCTCAGAGCATATTGCAAATATTCTCTTTCAAAATACCAAACAAATCAAAGACATAGCTTCTCTTATGTGACTATTTTTCCTTTGGTGCAATACCAGGGCTAAAAATCACCCAACTATTTCCATATGGGGGTGCTGCGTACCCTTACCATTTCAAAATTCGGGGGGAAACACATGGAGGTGCATTTAAAATTGACTTTATTGTAACCAGTGAACTATAAAACTATGAACAAATTAAAACTTTCCTAGATGCAAAAGTTCACTGCACATTACTGGTGATGTACTCTTGCTGATCCCATGATTAAACACACTTTATAAAGCCTTTGTATGCTCAAAACTTATGTCACCTATTTGCCCTATTTGTTCAAGGTAGTGGCCATTTACTGCCACTTTTATGTTGTTTCTGCTGCTATCTATTTTCAGTGTCTAAATATGAGGTCAGCTAGACCCCAACACCTTTTTAGTGTATAGCTTTTTTACTTTGCCATATTTTTGATGTGTTTTTATGGCTCATTCTCTGCCACAGATTTAACAGCTTCCCTATTTCTTAGGCTCAGTGTTGGAATCGGGCACACTAGACTCTGCTTCCCTAGAAGCCTGAGGCAAGGCAGCAATATTCCTTTCATGAACCAGTGGTTTCACCATTTCTGTACCTAGATCCCCAAGAAATATCCATATCTTATTCAAGATTTATTATGCCATGAGTGAGTGAACAAAATCCAATCAATATATGCAATCAGACATGCATTGTCCAAAATTTTGCAGAAAACACAATTTGGGACATCATTTTTCCTTCCATTTTGTGGTGTTTGAAAATACCATCTAGTCACAAGTGTCCAGATCTTTTTTTGTTTTGTTATAAAAAATTAATGATGTCTGGTTTTCTTCAGCCCCAGATATGGAAACATATACAGAGATTACAGCATTATTCCCACTTTCCCATTTTTGGCTACATAATTAAAAAGGGTCATATTTTCTTTGAAACCAAACAAAGTGCAGTGGCCTGCTCTTTGCTGGTTGGGAAGGAACTGAGCAGAAATTTCAGGTTTGTTCCTTCTTATTGTGCCAACCAAAGTAATTTTTTGGGCAGCAAGTCACTTGCAAGTCCAATTGTGGTGAATAAATTGTCCGTTATGATATTTCTCCCTGTCTCTTCTAAAGCTTGTGTTAATTTAACCACATTTATTGCCAAACTTCCTGCTGCTTCTGCATTCCCCTCTTGGCCAGTGTATATGTCAGCATTTGGGTCTTGTCTACACTACTGGCCAGATGGATGGGCAGCGATCAATCCGGCAGGGGTCAATTTATCGTGTCTAATATAGACATGATAAATCAACCACCGATCACTCTAGCATCGACTCCGGTACTCCACCTCAATGAGAAGCGCAAGGGGAATCGATAGGAGAGCGTCTCCGATCAACACATTGCAGTGAAGACACTGCGGTAAGTAGATCTAAGTACGTCAACTGCAGCTACGTTATTCATGCAGGTGAAGTTGAGTAACTTAGACGATCCCTTCCCCCCCCCTCCCCCCCGCTGTGTAGACCAGCCCTTAAAGCGTAAGAAGTTGTAGAGTCACAGCATAGCCAGAATTTAATGCCATACCTGGCTGGTTTTGAAGGCATATACTGCCTGAAAGGGCAATGACCATGGAAAGCCACCAGCTGTTGATCAGTGATGATCCTGTCATAGGGAATCAAACACCTGGGCAGAGTACCAGCAAATAAACCCTATATCTCTGAAATAGGAGTAAGCTTGGTAGTCTCTTTTTGGCTTCTTCATGCCTTTCTGTTGCTAAAGTGCAGGACCTTTTGTTATGGTTTGAAATCAATAGACTCATAGACTTTAAGGTTGGAATGGACCATCATGATAATCTAGTCTGACTTCCTGCGCATTGCAGGCCATGGAACCTAAACCACCCATTCCTATAATAGACCTATAACCTCAGGCTGAGTTTCTGAAGTACTCAAATCATGATTTAAAGACTTCATTGAAATCAGAGGAGTGACATGATGGCATTGAATGGTCATTGAGTCTGCATGGTCATTTGACCACAGCTCCTCTTACGTTTCTCTGCTAGATCTATAAACATCTGCTAATATATGCCATCCCAAGTGGGCACAAAGTTATGTCTCAAGTAGTGACTGCCAAGTACTCCCAAACAACTCAGCTCCCTACAGCTCAGTTGTCTGAGCATAGGGCCTGCTAAACCCAGGGTTGCAAGTTCAATCCTTGAGGGGGCCATTTAGGGATCTGGGGCAAAAATTGGGGGTTGGTCCTGCTTTGAGCAGGGGGGTTGGACTAGATGACCTCCTGAGGCCCCTTCCAACCCTGATATTCTATGATACTTGTTAGAGCATTGGAGAATGAGATTTAGCATCTCTTGAGTCAAGAAAAGCTGCAAGCATGATAGAGTGTCCCTGACACACTGTACAGAGTACTTCATCAACCCTGGAGCAGGGGTCAGGATGCTTCTGGCTGGAGGTTTTGCTGGCATCTGTGCTGTCTTTCCCCATTTTTCATCATTGTTCGTGGTCTGGTAAAAGTCAGCAGGCACATCCTAACTTTCCTGCACAGCAGTACCACTGGAGTCACTTTCCTCAGTGATTTCATCTTCCACACCACCACTATGCAGCAGGCCCCCTTTCAGAGTCAGCACCTCCAAACTGCATGGTGTCAGAATCATCCATTTCCTCTGTGAAAATTCTCAGGCACTCTTCATGAGATAGAGCTTTTCTTGCCATCTTGTCTCCTGCACAGTAGAAATACACAGTGAACGGAGCTTTCAAACACAGCCATGGCTATTCAGGGCAACAGGACAAAAGAAGTTAAACTGAAACTGCTTCTCTCAACAGTGAGTCTTTGCCCCAGCAACAGCATCTGTCAAATTTGGGCTTTCCAGAAAATGTATCTGACAACTGTGGCTTCCCCAAAAACTCTTCCTAGCAAGCATAGGCTTCCCATAAAATCAATTTGACAGTATTATCTTCAAAGAAACTCTGATAGACAATTGTGATGATACATGAGGCAAATGTTAGCTGGGCTTTTATGGACCCCCAAGAGCTTTTGGATATATTTTTTTGAAAAACAAAAACCAATGAAACTATGAAACGATGCTGAAAGATTCATATAACTAGTGCCTCAAAATAAAAAACAACAACAGTCTGATGCTGGAATACCTGCATAATTAGTTTGGAGTCTACCTGACCCCAATACCTTTTAAGTGACTTTTTGCTACACTAAAACCACAACAGGCACCCAGACAAAACCAGTGCTAACAGATTGCCCTCATTATAGGTTGAGAATACTTAAAGACAAAATACAGTGGTTTACCTGTCATGCTTTATTTAATTTTTTGTACATGTTTGGGGACAGAGTCCCACAAAAATCTTGGAAGTGTAGTACTTTCATTTTCACCATTGACCCCTCTATGTTAGTCAAACTGACCCCATTATCTTTGAACAGACTTTATTTGATACACAAAACCCACAAGAGATGGGATGGTAAAATCAATGTGGAAAGATACACCTCATTCTAGTTTGAGAATACTTAATGTATGTGAAAAGGCACAGGTTTGGCACTAAAAAACATATTTACCTTTTTAGGTGTGTTGGGGTCAGATAGACTCCAAAACATTAGGGAGGTTAAAATCAAAATTCTTTTTTTTTAACTTATTGTTAATATAGATGTGAATGTTAATGCCAGTGATCATTTTAATTTTAAAGAAATGACTAACATATCCTTCTAAATTTTATGAGGACCTGACATAAAATGTCAGCTTTTAAAAATAGAGTCCAATATATATCCACCCTATTATTCACTGACTCAGAATTATATTTGCTCGAGGCATCTCAATGCATTCTCCATTTTTCTACTGAGACATCTGATTTCACTTTCACTTTATCCATTTATTAATTTTTTTCTTACATTTTTCATTGTTTGGGGAATTTCTCTAATTGTTTCAATATTATTGCAGGTTTTCCTTAGCCGGCATTTAACCCATCTCCCTGATGAAATAACTATTAAACTTCCCCTAATAACTTTCACAAACTCCCATTGTGAGTGCTCATGGATGGTAAAGTCTGATCACTCATTCAAATCTATATAACTTTTAATTTCATCTTTAATTTCATCCAGCACCAAGGGAGACTTAAAAATAAAATTATTAACCTGCCAGTCAATTATCAGGAATGTTTGAATAATTTGCTCTGTACCCAAACTGGTAGGTACATGTTCTGATTAAATGATTGTTCTTCAAGCTTGACCAAAGCCATGCCGGAACATCTTGTTCATGTGTCAAAATCTTTTAAGACTGTGTCCACACAGAGAATTGTAAATAGAAAATACTGCTATTTGCACCCATGGAATTTACCACAGTTTGAAACCAGGATAGTTTAACTGTTGCAGATTGTGATTTATAGTGATTTTGCCTGCCTACACTATGGATTTGCGCTTATGCAGCTATAACAGTGATTGGTCAAAATTGGCTGAAATTAGGGCAAAGTCCCAGTGTAGACAAGACCTCAAAGAAGCCAGTGTTAAAATATTCTCATTTTGCCTCTGTGGAAACAAAAACTGGATAAAAGGAGCGAGAACCCAGAACTTCATCAGCCCCAACTATCCAGAAGAATGAATGGAAAGGCTTCTTTTCTCTCATAGCCAGCTGAGGAGTATTTAATGGCAGAGAGCTGCTATCAGTTGTTATTTAATTCTTAAAAAGAGTATAGGCCACAATATTTAGAAAAAAAAAAAAACAGAATTTTCATCTAAACTTTGGAGGGGCTCATTAAAATCTCTAAACTTTAGGGAGTACACTAATTGCTATCTATTCACCAAAGCACAGAGTAGATACTCCCCATCCCCTTGGATAACTGATGTGCTAGACACGGGTATTGCAATACCACTACAGCAATCATACAGAGAAACATTGTGCCTTTTCCACCCAACACTTCAGGGGTGGACTCTCAGAACACAGGCTCTTTTTTGTGTAGTCCCCTGTGATGGGACACAGCACCATCTCAATTAGGAAAAGGCTTATGAACTCCTCTGGGCTCAGCTGGTACTGAATAGGTGCACCTGAAAAGTCTGTGTCACCTGAAGGAAATGAACTTAAAAGGCACAGTTGATCACAGGAAGCAGTGGCAACTAGGAGAGAGGAAGCTGTACCTCAGAGTTAGCTTGCCTGTTGCAACAGAGCCACTGGGATGAAGTCCATTTGTGAACTTCTCTCTCCCCCACAAGAACCCAACAGACCAGGTGTAGGCTGATTGCAGCACGAAGGGGTTGAAGATAAGGCCCAGCCTGGGTTCTAGCTATACTTGTCTTTAATAGACAAGGTATACCTCTATAGATGCTTTTGAAACACTCAAAGACCGAGCAGCCCCATAATTGGAAAACTTCTAAAGGGAAAATGCCTCTGCAAATCCCCAAAATGCCCAAGACTATTGCACTTTCAGATGAGTTGATAAGATCAAGCTCCACTGTTTCAAACTTCACTCTGAGACATAGGCCTTGCCTAGACTAGGAAAAAAGGTGTTTAGCTCAGCTAAACTAAGTTGGCTTTATTGAACATCCTGCTTAACACCAATGTAGACACAGTTTAACACCTGTAATTTGATTTTTGCAGGTTAAATTATAATCTAGTGTCCTCCCTAGGCTTTAATGCAATCCGTTTAGCATGACCTACTTTACAATTGCTTTATATGACATGAAATGACAGAGTTCATGAGTCTAAGAAATGGTAGGAGGGGAAAACAGCACAATAAAGGTAATAGATTTCAGGAAGGCAGACTTTAGCAAACTCCTGGAGTTGGAAGTAAGTTCCCATGAGAAGCAAGTCTATGTGGAAAAACAAATCAAGAGAGCTGGCATTTTTTCAAAGAGACATTATGAGGGGCACAAGAGCAAATAATCCCAATTCATAGGAAAGCTATGAAGTATGGGAAGAGACCACCTTGGCTTAACTAGGAGATATTCAATTATCTTAAACTCAAAAAAGAGTCCTACAAAAGGTAGAAATTAGCTCAAATTACAAAAGATAACAATAAACAAATAACACAAGTATGTAGGGACAAAATTAAAAAGGCTATGGCACAAAAGAAGATTAAACTAGTTATAGACATACAAGTGTAACAATAAAACATTCTACAAATACGTTAGAAGCAAGAGGTAGACCAATGACAAGGTAGGCCCATTTCTCAATGGGCAGGCTGCGGGGAACAATAACAGACAATGTGGAAATGGCAGGATTGCTAAATAACTTCTTTTTTTTTTGTTTTTGTTTTTTTGTTTTCACCAAAAAGAATAGTAGTGGTTGGACAACTAAAATGGTGAATACCAGTGAAAATGAAGTAGGATTAGAGGCTAAAATAGGGAAAGAACAAGTTTGAAATTACTTAGAGAAGCTAGATGTCTTCAAGTCACCAGGGCCTGATGAAATACATCCTAGAATATTCAAGGAGCTGACTGAGTAGATATCTCAGCCATTAGAGATTATCTTCGGAAAGTCATAGAGGAGGGGAGAGATTCCAGAGGACTTGAAAAGGGCAAATATAGTGCACGTATATAGAAAGGGAAACAAGGACAACCTGGGGAATTACAGACCAGTCAGCTTAACTTCAGGACTTGGAAAGATAATGGAGCCAATAACTAAGCAATCAATTTACACACAACTAGAATATAATAAGGTAATAAGTAATGCTCAGCGTGGATTTGTCAAGAATAAGTCTTATGAAGCCAGCCTAACAGCTTTATTTGACAGGCTAACAAGCCTTGTGGATGGGGGGAAAGAGGTAGTTGTGCTATATCTTGAATTTAGTAAGGTTTTTGATACTGTTTCGCATGACCTTCTCATAAACAAACTAGGGAAATGCAACCTAGATGGAGCTATTATAAGGTTGGTTCATAACTGATTGGGAAATCATTCCCAGAGAGTAGCTACCAGTGGTTCACAGTCAAGTTAGAATCATAGAATCATAGAATATCAGGGTTGGAAGGGACCCCAGAAGGTCATCTAGTCCAACCCCCTGCTCAAAGCAGGACCAATTCCCAGTTAAATCATCCCAGCCAGGGCTTTGTCAAGCCTGACCTTAAAAACCTCTAAGGAAGGAGATTCTACCACCTCCCTAGGTAACGCATTCCAGTGTTTCACCACCCTCTTAGTGAAAAAGTTTTTCCTAATATCCAATCTAAACCTCCCCCACTGCAACTTGAGACCATTACTCCTCGTTCTGTCATCTGCTACAATTGAGAACAGTCTAGAGCCATCCTCTTTGGAACCCCCTTTTAGGTAGTTGAAAGCAGCTATCAAATCCCCCCTCATTCTTCTCTTCTGCAGGCTAAACAATCCCAGCTCCCTCAGCCTCTCCTCATAACTCATGTGTTCCAGTCCCCTAATCATTTTTGTTGCCCTTCGCTGGACTCTCTCCAATTTATCCACATCCTTCTTGAAGTGTGGGGCCCAAAACTGGACACAGTACTCCAGATGAGGCCTCACCAATGTCGAATAGAGGGGAACGATGACGTCCCTCGATCTGCTCGCTATGCCCCTACTTATACATCCCAAAATGCCATTGGCCTTCTTGGCAACAAGGGCACACTGCTGACTCATATCCAGCTTCTCGTCCACTGTCACCCCTAGGTCCTTTTCCGCAGAACTGCTGCCTAGCCATTCGGTCCCTAGTCTGTAGCTGTGCATTGGGTTCTTCCGTCCTAAGTGCAGGACCCTGCACTTATCCTTATTGAACCTCATCAGATTTCTTTTGGCCCAATCCTCCAATTTGTCTAGGTCTTTCTGTATCCTATCCCTCCCCTCCAGCGTATCTACCACTCCTCCCAGTTTAGTATCATCCGCAAATTTGCTGACAGTGCAATCCACACCATCCTCCAGATCATTTATGAAGATATTGAACAAAACCGGCCCCAGGACTGACCCTTGGGGTACTCCACTTGATACCGGCTGCCAACTAGATATGGAGCCATTGATCACTACCCGTTGAGCCCGACAATCTAGCCAGCTTTCTACCCACCTTGTAGTGCATTCATCCAGCCCATATTTCCTTAACTTGCTGACAAGAATACTGTGGGAGACCGTGTCAAAAGCTTTGCTAAAGTCAAGAAACAATACATCCACTGCTTTCCCTTCATCCACAGAACCAGTAATCTCATCATAAAAGGTGATTAGATTGGTCAGGCATGACCTTCCCTTGGTGAATCCATGCTGGCTGTTCCTGATCACTTTCCTCTCATGCAAGTGCTTCAGGATTGATTCTTTGAGGACCTGCTCCATGGTTTTTCCAGGGACTGAAGTGAGGCTGACTGGCCTGTAGTTCCCAGGATCCTCCTTCTTCCCTTTTTTAAAGATTGGCACTACATTAGCCTTTCTCCAGTCATCCGGGACTTCCCCGGTTCGCCACGATTTTTCAAAGATAATGGCCATTGGCTCTGCAATCACAGCCGCCAGTTCCTTCAGCACTCTCGGATGCAACTCGTCCGGCCCCATGGACTTGTGCACGTCCAGCTTTTCTAAATAGTCCCTAACCACCTCTATCTCCACAGAGGGCTGGCCATCTCTTCAAGTTAGAAGGGCATATCAAGTAGGGATCCACAGGGATCAGTTCTATGTCCAGTTATGTTCAATATCTTCATGAATGATTTAGATAATGGCACAGAGAGTACATTTATAGTTTGCAGACAATACCAAGCTTGGAGGGGTTGCAAGTGCTTTGGAGGATAGGATTGAAATTCAAAATTATCTGAAGAAATTGTCTGAAGTATATAGAATGAAATTCAATAAGGACACATGCAAAGTACTCCACTTAGGAAGGAACCATCAGCTGCACACACACAAAATGGGAAATAACTACCTTGGGAGGAGTACTGTGGAAAGGGATCTAGGAGTCATAGTGGATCACAAGCTAAATATGACTAACAATGTAAAGCTGTTGCAAAAAAAAGCAAACATCATTCTGTGATGTATTAGCAGGAGTATTGTAAGCAAGGCATAAGAAGTAATTCTTCCACCCTACTCCATGCTGATTAGGCCTAAACTGGAGTACTGTGTCCAATTCTGGGTGCCACATTTCAGGAAAGATGTGGAGAAATTGGAGAAAGTCCAGAGAAGAGCAATAGAAATGATTAAAGGTCTAGAAAACATGACCTATGGGGAAAGATTGAAAAAGGAAAAGGGGGGTTGTTTAGTTGGGAGAAGAGAAGACTGGAGGGGACATAAGAGTTTTCAAGTACATAAAACGTTGTTACAAGGAAGAGGGAGAAAATGTGTTCTCCTTAACATCTGCGGAAAGGACAAGCAGTAACAGGTTTAAACTGCAGCAAGGGAGGTTTAGATTGGACATTAGGAAAAACTTTGTAAAGGTCAGGGTGGTTAAGCACTGGAAAAAATTGCTTAGGGAGTTTGTGGAATCTCCATTACTGGAGATTTTTTGAAGCAGGTTAAACAAACACCTGTCAGGGATGGTCTAGCTGGCTTGAGTGCAGGGGACTAGGCTAGGTGACCTCTTGAGAATCTCTTTGACTGCTATATGTGATGTTACATCCCATATTCTTTATTGAAATATGCTTATGATATGGATATGTCATAAATGAGATATATTTTACGCAAAATAGGTCTTGTAAGGTATCATCCCAAAGGTTACAATTTACTGAATGTGATTATCCAATTTGTATGCATGTATCATTTCTGTATCTAAAGTTAGGAATATTTACTATGTAACAGTTACAACTGTTTATTTATTTGGGAGACACCCACCAGACAACAGGCCATCAGCCTTGACGGGCTATTAGGAAGAGATAATAAGACTTTGAAGATACTAATCTCTCTCCTTACTGAGAGGCATTCTGGATATAGCTGTTATACTACTAGGTCAGGTGGTCCTGTCACCTGGTACTAAACACCATCTTGGACTTCTCATAATTTTGCACAAAAAGGAGAGGGAGGTAAGACTGGGAAACAAAAGTTTCCCGCCTTATGTAAATCTTATTTAAGGCTGGGGAGTAAGGCAAACAGGACTCTTCTCCATTGCCTTCCTGTCCAAGATGAAAGACTGCTGAAAGTAGCTGAAGAGACAAAGGAACTGAGATGTGCGAAAGGCAAGGGCTGAGTCCAGCCTAAGGCAGGAGTCTAGTCTTTAAAGAGAAATAACTGAAACTCTAAGCTACAGAAACTCTGCAACTTTGCCAAAAACAATATTTAGGGTGAGAAATTATTTCTTGAAGCCAGTCTCTTTAAGATCTTAAACTCAGTATAAGTGTTTTGTTTTATTTGCTTAGTTAATCTGCTTTGTTCTGTTTGCTATCCCCTATAATCACTTAAAATCTGCCTTTTATAGATAATAAACTTGTTTTTT
Organism: Caretta caretta; assembly: GCF_965140235.1. Lineage (NCBI taxonomy): Eukaryota > Metazoa > Chordata > Testudines > Cheloniidae > Caretta > Caretta caretta. The sequence goes on along the minus strand of NC_134206.1, from coordinate 71,167,060 downwards.
GTTTATTATTAAACCCAGTTTGTGCAATTTATAATTGTGGGGGGGTGGGGCAAGAAGTTGTGCATATCTTCCTCCACATTGGGGGAGGGGGCACATTTATGAACGTATGTTGTATCGATTTTTCTACCGGGCAAGACAATATTAATTTGGGTGTATTTTCCAGAAGGGAGTTGCCCTCGAGTGCTGGGCAGTTTCATAGAGGTGTCTTCTCATATACAGTTGTTTGCAGACTCTGTGTTATTCTACAGCTGGTGCATCCCTACCTGTGGGTGAGTGCTGCCAGAGGCTGGAGAGTCTAATTCAGCAAAGCAGGGAGAGGGAGTCCAGGCTAATGGAGCAGGCAGGCTAAGTGAAATCCCCATACATCAGGTGGCATCCCAGAAGGGGGTCCAACTCATCACACTATGATTCTATATTGACTAGAGTTTTAGATCCAGCTAGATAACTTGATCTAACATCACACCTTTAAAGATGCCCTAGATTAGGTTGTATATTTATTCTGGCAGTCTAAAATAAGACTTTGGCTTGCACTTTTTTCATAAGCCATACACCTAATGCCACTTTGCCACTTTGTATTTTTGTAGTCCATCTGCACAACACATCTAGATTATCTGATTGTAAACTCAGATGAGCATCTCGGAGTCCTTCAGCAACTGACAATATAGAAGTATCAAAATTCAATCAAACCACTATCTTTAAACTCGCTGACACTCAAACTCCAATAGTAACACCTAGGAAAATGTGATATATATATCCATCTTGTAGTGGCTCTGTCACAGGGAGAGACAAAGTGAAATGGCAGCTTGCATTGATATGTGTGCAAAAGTTTTAAAGAATTTGTTGACAAAAGTGATTTTTTTAAAAATAGTTGCTATCCATCCAGTCTTACAGAGAACATTTGAGAAGAAAATCTTCCCTTTGTTTACACGTTGATCTAGCTTTCATCTGACACCCCATTAAATCTTTTAGTGAGCTTTCTAGCACAAAACATATACTCTTAGTTAGAGCTGAATTGTGGTTCCTCATACAAACAACCACTGTTTCACACGGACAAGGGGTTTTGTGCATGAACAAGGAGATTTATCATTCCTTCTATGCTTTGTTGTTCTCGTCTTTCAACATTTTCAGATACTTGATCAAGGAACTAAAGCAATACATTGAGTGACTTAGGTGACCAATCACACACTGTGAATATTTGAACTGAAAAGATTGCAATCAGCCTTCGGGCTGAAAATTGTTCATCCAAGCTATTGAATGAATAGCTATGAATATTGGCTACATTCACAGAAACCAGAATCCTTCAAAAATGATTTGTTAATAGCAAAAAAAAAAGGCTAAATTGAAACAAATGTTGACAATATATAAATTGACTAGCTCTATTCCTTTTTATCCTGGTTTCTAAAATCCTAGGGAGAGAGCACTACTTCATACAATCCAGATATAAATAGCTTATCTGAATTATATTTCAAAAATCCATAATGGTGCTGTAGTTACCTGTCTTTGAAAACTCATAGCCTTCCTCTTTCTATGCACTCAGTACACACAGCATTTAAATATCAAATAAAGCTAGAATATTTTTCCCAGAATTAGGAAGGGCAAGGGCAAGTCATTTAATCTCTCTGTCTTAGATTTTCAATAAGTAAAATAGGGTTAATAATCCCTTGTAAATTGCTTTGAAATCAAGAGATAAAACCTAAGTAGTAGTATAATACTTAAAGAGATGCTGTAAGGCTACTTTGGGCCTGAAATTGTGGTGCAAGTTTTTTTTATCATACCGTACACTCTGTCTTGGAGTGCTCATGACTGTTGTTTTCACTTTCCCATGATGTTAATGGCACTTTAAGGGGTATTTACTTTGTGTGTTGGTGTTTGTGACCAAAACATCATCATAAGGATATGTGCCATCCCATGTGATAACAGCAGGGGATGAGCTTGTGAACATGGAGGGATGTAGTATGACCAAATTAGTAGCCCTTTGCTGTTTGCAGGTGCCATCCTGGCTTGGTGAGAAGGTTGTAGATTGAAGCCCTCCAAGTCCCCCCAGGCTGGTGGAGAGGGCTTGGGAGGATCTCAGCAGTCCCCTTATTTCAACTTCTTCTGGCCCTTTTATATGCCAAGGCCCTTCTTCTTCAGGGCCCCCCAGGCCTCTGTGCTACAACCGTGTTCTTTCCATCATAGACAAAAAGTGAAAGCAGACTTATCTTAGGTGTCTCCTTTAAGAAGCAAGGGAGCAAATGTGATCTACCATGGATGCCCCTTCTCTTTGTACATTAAGAGAGGATGGGGATGAACCCATTCACTCACACCTCATATTTACCTCCCTAGGTCAAGGGAGAATATATAATATGAGGAAAAATACATTTGGTGTTTTGCTGAATTGAGCATGGGGGTTTATTGCCACAAAGTGGTGGGATCATTGCCAGGATGATCACAGAAGAAGGAAAAATGCAACTGAATGGGGGAGAGAGTCAGGGCTGGAAGATTGATTTGAAGAATTGTGAAAGGGAAACAAGAAAATCTGAGGGGAATAGAAGAGAAATAAGCGGGTGGTGGTTGTGATGAAATGGTATGAGTATACGAGAAAAGGAGATTTTTGGGGAGACAGATAGGAAGATTGAGTGTTGGGGGATGATAACACAATGGTATAGTTGATAGTGTCCCTTTAAATGCAACACAAATATATAATGGTTTCCTATCTGTTTTTTGTTTTTGTTTTTTCAAATCTTGACATCTCTAATTTGCTCTGTAAAACTATCATGGCTCAATTCTCAGTCAAGAGTTGTTGCATCATGAAGTAGTCCAAGTAATCTCAGTAATTATATAAAAAACAACAAAATAAACAACCAAGCAATGAGAATTTCTGCACCTAATTTACTGTCAATTAAGTAATTTACTTGAACTAATAGTGTTGCTCTGGTTTTACACTGGTGTACCTGGCTTTTCTAGCTGTGAAAATGGACATAGACTTCTTACTGTTACTTATTACTTGTACTACAGGAACGCCCAAAGGCCCCAGTCATGATTGCAGCTCCATTGTGCAAAACACTGTACAGATTTAGTGAAAGTCAAAGAGAAAATACTAGGCCAAAACCACTCAGGGAGTCATCAGCAGATCCAAAAACACAAGTTAGTAGTCCTAATTGACAGGCTGCTGCTCCAACCATTAGACATTCCTGCTTCTCCTGAGTTTTAGGCTTATGTTGTTCTGTAATCTATCTGTGAAGTGAACTGGAACTTCAGAGGGTTCTGTTGGTCACATTTTAAGGAGCTGAGACTTTCCCACCTATTACACTATTCTGCACAGGAGATCATGCAACTCTACTGTGACATCAGGAACTCAGATCTAACAGACATACCTTATCGCAAGAGATAATGAAACAAATCTATGACAGTGCTTTTCAAACCATGGGTTGCGATCCACTAGTGGGTCACAGCATGTAAGGCACTGGGTCACCTTGCTTTCATCAGCACCACCAACCAGGATGTTAAAAGTCCCATTGGTGGTGCTGTCCATCTAAGACAGGCTAGTGCCTACCTTTTCCAACACCAAACTGTGTCCTGGAAGCAGCCAGCAGTGGGTCTGGCTTCTAGGCGGGGGTTGGGGGAGAGAGGGGCATGGGGCTCTGCATGTTGCTCTGCACTGGAACGGGGGGGGGAGGGGTTGGAGGTATCTGCAGGTGAGCATCACGTGGAGCCACTTGTACACCTACACCTAGGAGCCAGACCTGGTGCTGGCCACTTCCAGGGTGCAGCGCGGGCTGCGGTGCACCCCGGCTGTGCCGCTGACTGGGAGCCGCTGGAGGTAAGTCCACACCCCAACCCTGTGCCCCAATCCGCTGTCCAAGCCCTGAGCCCCCCCAAACCTGTAGCCACTCCTGCACCCCAAACCTCTCATCCCCCCACCCAGAGTCCTGACCCCCTGCTGCACCCCAATACCCTTCCCCAGCCCTGAGGCCCCCACAAAACCCGGAGCCCCTTGTGATACTCTGTACCTCTGGAGAACACCCAGCACCCCCATGTTCATTCTTGTAAAATGATTGTGTGGTATCCAATGCAAAGTTTGTTATGTCGGGTGTCTTCGGAAGGCTCATGATGCACTGAGCATTGTTGTTACAGTAATGTTATAGGTTATAATTTCATGAATGTAGTTATAAGGCTGAAAATGTATCCTCATGGCTTAAAATAAGCTCAGGCAAAAACTCTCCAAGAGCAGAGAGGCAGTTCACACCTCATCAGGGCAGGTATGAGACAAATTCAGCCCAGCCTCACAGGAACAAAGGATGCTGGCCTAGGCAGCAACAAAAGGATCAGAATGAGTCACCTCCCTTCCTTTGGCCACTTTGGGACTGCAATGAGGTAACACTCACCTGACTCTGAAGGGGGGGGGGGAAAGCCAAGAGGGGAGAAAGAACATGATAAGAGCGAGAGGCTTTGCCTCTTCCTCTCTCTTCCAGCTACATCTACAGACACCACACCAAGCGATACCACACCAATGCTAAGTTTGTAAGGGCATTGAAAGTGTTAAGATCAGCTTAGAATGTCTTTTGCTTTTATTTCATTTGATCAAATATGTCTTGTTATGCTTTGACTTATAATCACTTAAATTTATCTTTGTAGTTAATAAATCTGTTTGTTTATTCTACCTGAAGCAGTGCATTTGGTTTGAAGCGTGTCAGACTCCCCTTGGGATAACAAGCCTGGTACATATCAATTTCTTTGTTAAATTGACAAACTCATATAAGCTTGCAGCATCCAGCGGACATAACTGGACACTGCAAGATGGAGGTTCCTTGGGTTGCATCTGGGACTGGAGATATTGGCTAGTGTTATTCGGTTGCACAATCCAAGGGGTAGCTTACATGCTAGAGTCTGTCCATGAATAGCCCAGGAGTGGGGGTTCTCACAGCAGAGCACCCCAACCCCCTGCCCCAGCCCTGAGCTCCCTCCATCCTGAACTCCTTATCCCCAGCCCTGCACTACAGCCCTCACCCCTGCACTCCAACCCTCTGCCCCATGCCTGAGCCCTTCCCACATTCCAAACCCCTCATCCCCAGCTCCATTGCGTTGCGGGCATCAGCAATTTTTTTCAACTGGATCCCCAGGAAAAAAAATTGAAAACCACTGTTCTATGATGTCATCATCTGCCTAGCAGCACCATAACATTCTGGCCTCATAGAGCAGCATAGCTAAGTGAGCTGAGGAAAGCTGGTGTATATCTATTCACAAACTAGGCTGTGGTCTGCAGAGGCAGGGCTGGGGACAGAGAATGGAGAAAAATAAGAGTGGGGGGTGATGAACAACCACCACAAATGAATACATGGAGGATGAGAAAGATGTATCATGTGGAAGAAGAGAAGAAGGACTATGATGAGAAAAAACAGAGGAGGAGGAAGTGACAAAGAGGAGGATAAAGGATCATGAGAACTATGTGGAAGATGAGGTGGCAGCATCAAACATGAGAGCAGGATTAGCAGGCACCACGAGGGACACCATGTAGGATATGTGACCAAAGGGGATCAAATGGAGGAAGAGGAGAGTAGCCTAGTGGGCTAGCTTGTCTTTATTATATTCACTGCTTTGCATTATATACTGCTTTTATAAAATTCAGCAGTAATGCAAGGAACCTACAGGCCTGTAAGACATTATCTTCAGAAAGGTAGCTTAAGGCTCGAGGCCTATGAACTTTGAACAGATAAATGGCCCAACAAAACCCCAAAGTATTAGGGAGCTGAAAATAGAGTGTTTAAGGGGAATTTCTGAACACAGATATATGATCCAACCACAAGAGTGTCATGGCAATGAATTGATGTATATAACAGGTACATGAGCTACATCCATAGATACTGTGACGGGGCAAGGCCAGATGGCTATAGAAAAGTAGTGGGAGATAGATATATTAGCTCCAGGCTAAACAAATCCCTGGTACCAGGATAAGTGAAATGGCAGCTGCTCCAGGTCAATTAAGACACCTGGGGCCAATTAAGAACTTTCCAGAAGGCAGGGAGAATGCTAGGGTTGATTGGCACACCTGAAGCCAATCAGGGGCTGGCTGAAACTAGTTAAAAGCCTCCCAGCCAGTCAGGAGGGTGTGCATGTCAGGAGCTGTGGAAGGAAGTTGTGCTGTTGGAGAGACTGAGTGGTACACACCATATCAGGCACAAGGAAGGAGGCCCTGAGGTAAGGGTGAAGTGGAGCTTGAGGAAGTGAGGGCTGCTGTGGGGGAAGTAGCCCAGGAAATTGCACATGTCATGTTTCTAAAAGGTCAGCTACCATAGCTGATACTAATAGGGTCCCTGGGCTGGAGCCTGGAGTAGAGAGTGGGCCTGGGCTCCCCCTGACCTTTGCCCCCCTGATTAATCACTGAGACTGGGAGACAACAGAAAGATAACTTCTCCACACCTCCCTCGCTGGCTTATGATGAAAATGCCTCAGTAGACTGTGACCCTTGTCTCTAGAGAGACAAGGGTTATGTGGAGGGTCACAGTGAGCCTCTGAGGCTAGCGAAATCTGCCAGGAAATGCGGGACCCACAGAGGCAAGGACAGAGCTTTGTCACAATACCTAACCACAGGAGAGCCATGTATGCCAGATGCTTGGAATGGGTGATACGGGATGGATCACTTGATTACCTGTTTTGTTCATTCCCTCTGAAGCACCTGGCATTGGCCACTGACGGAAGACAGGATCCTGGGCTAGATGGACCTTTGGTGTGACCCAGTATGGCCATTCTTATATTCTTAAGTTCTTATGTAATGAATTGACATATATAATAAGTTGAAATCATTGATATACTAACCTATAGGAAAAGGACACTCCAACATTAGTAAGGAAATAAGAAAAAGGGAAAATCCACAATTGAATATGCATCAAACATAGTGGTGTCAGCGTATCATATATAAAAGTTGGATCCTAGCCTAGGAGAAGGAGATGTAGCCCTTGGGAGTTGCCAGAATGATGGCCACTGGCGATGAGAAAGATGATGGCTAACATTTCAGGTTGTTCTACAAGGGATGGTGTGAGTACATGCACGTGCAGATGTACATTCTGTAGTATCTCTATCTACCTTACTGATTTGGGCTGTTTGTGACTGTGCTAAATGTATTAATAACCTATTTGTAAATAGAGAGGAGTTCTTATAGTGTGAGTGTTGCAACTATGCACATTGGGGTTCACAACTATATAATAATTTGAATAGTACTGAGCCTGATCTTGGGACAAGAACCTGTCAACCCTAAAAGTGATAACTGTGGATTCCTAAGCAATATAGATATAGAGATAAAGATAGAGAGAGGTTGGGCTACAGGAGGAATGAAGTAAGAGGTGGATTTGAGTATGGAGCAGGAAGGAAAGAAGGACGATGATGGATCACACACAGAGGAGGAAGGAATACAAGGGATTGCATAGTAAGGAGGACAAAGCAAAATGGACTGAATGGACAAAAGTAAGGGATCATGAGAGATGGAACCGAGGAGGAGACGGAACCGAGGAGGAGATGGATGGATGAAGGATCTCATGCGGGAAGAATTGTGAAGGATCATGCAGGAGGAAGAATTGTGAAGGCTTGCATGGAGAAGGGACCATGAATGATTACAGAATCATAGGGTTAAAAGGGTTCATACAGTTCAACATCTTTATTAATGATCTGAATGATGGGATGAATTGCACCCTTACCAAGTTTGCAGATAACACTAAACTGGGGGGAGAGGTAGATACACTGAAGGGTAGGGATAATGTCCAGAATGACCTAGACAAATTGGAGGACAAGGCCAAAAGAAATCTGATGAAGTTCAACAAGGGCAAGCACAGAATCCTGCACTTAGGAAGGAAGAATCCCATGCACCGTTACAGACTGGGGGCCGACTGACTAAGCAGCAGTTCTTCAGAAAGGGACCTGGGGATTACAGTGGATGAGAAGCTGGATATGAGTCAGAAGTATGCCCTTGTTGCCAAGAAGGCTGTCAGGATTCCTTCCCCACACTGAACTCTGGGGTACAGATGTGGGGACTTGCATAAAAGACCCCCTAAGACTATTTCTACCAGTTTAGGTTAAAACTTCCCCAAGACACAAAATTCCTTGTATCTGGAATTCAGTATGCTGCCACCACAAGCGATTTAACAAAGAAATGGGGAAGAGACCACTTGGAGACGTCTTCCCCCAAAATATCCCCACAAGCCTTACACCCCCTTTCCTGGGGAGGCTTGAAAATAACCAAGATGAGCACAGACCAGCCTTAGGTTTTTAGGACCCTAAAACCCCAATCAGATTCTTAAAAAAAAACAGAACTTTATTAGAAGAACAAAAAAAGCTAAAAGAATAACTCTGGAAGATTAGAATGGAAGATAATCTCACAGGCAGTCAGATTCAAAACATACAGAATCCCTCTAGGCAAAACCTTAAGTTACAAAAAGACACAAAAACAGGGATACACATTCCCTCCAGAACAGCGAATTTCACAAGCCAAAAATGAAATAAAATCTAACCCATTTTCTAGCTAGATTACTTACTAACTCTATAGGAATTGGATTGCTTGCTTTCTTGATCTGACCCCAGCAGAGGCATCACACAGACAGACAGACAAAGCCTTCCTCCCCCGCCCCAGATTTGAAAGTGTCTTGTCCCCTTATTGGTCATTTTGGTCAGGTGCCAGCCAGGTTACTTGAGCTTCTTAACCCTTTACAGGTAAGAGGATTTTGCCTCTGGCCAAGATGGATTTTATAGCACTGTATTCAGAAAGGTGGTTACTGTTCCCTTTATATTTATGACAAAGGCCAATGGCATATTGGGCTGTATTTGTAGGAGCATTGCCAGCAAATTGAGGGAAGTGATTATTCTCCTCTATTTGGCACTGGTGAGGCCACACCTAGAGTATTGTGTCCAGTTTAGGTTCCCCCACTACAGAAGGGATGTAGACAAATTGGAGAGAGTCCAGTGGAGGGCAATGAAAATGATTAGGGGGCTGGGGCACATGACTTACGAGAATAGGCTGAGAGAACTGGGCTTATTTAGTCTGCAGAAGAGTGAGGGGAGATTTGATTGCAGCCTTCAACTATCTGAAGGAGGGTTCCAAAGAGGATGGAGCTTGGCTGTTCTCAGTGGTGGCAGATGACAGAACAAGGAGCAATGGTCTTAAGTTGCAGTGATGGAGGTCTAGGTTGGATATTAGGAAATACTATTTCACTAGGAGGGTGGTGAAGCACTGGAATGCGTTACCTAGGGAGGTGGTGGAATCTCCTTTCTTAGAGGTTTTTAAGGCCCAGCTTGACAAAGCCCCCTCTGAGATGATTTAGTTGGTGTTGTTCCTGCTTTGAGCAGGGGATTGGACTAGATGACCTCCTGAGGTCTCTTCCAACCCTAATATTGTATGATTCTATGACCACAAGGTCATCGAGTTTAAATGCCTGCCAAGATGCAGAATTTGATATATCTAAACCATCCAAGACAGATCAGACTGGGTATGAAGAGGAAGAAGGAATGTGGATGTTTGTGCCAATGAGGAAGGACAATTTGTGCCAATGAGAAAGGACCATAAGGAATCACACTGAAGTGGAGGGATAAAGTCATACACTAACCTTGGGCTTGATCCTGATGCCATTAAAACCAATGACAATATTCTCATTGACTTAAATGAAAGCAGGTCAGGTGTACTGCTAATTGATTTCAAGTCAATCAGTTTGTTTAATTATATGATATTGATAAAACAAAAGTAAGAATCATTGTTATGACAAATGTCTTATGACTACCTGCCACTATCATAATTTCCTTTCCTCCTGCTGTATGTTTTTGAACTATTTAATTATGTACAATATTTCAAGTCAGATTGTATTGCCAAACAGACACAGTGAACACATATCAGTTCTAATTTTCAAAATGTGATCAGATGGTGCCTTCACAGCAATGGAGATTAGCTCAAATTAAGTACCCTATTAATTACATTCTACACTCTGTACTAAAAGCAGATGTCCTCTTGTTTAATGGTAGCTAGATTTCTATCAAGGCACCTGGAATGCCTGATTTCTGAACTAGAAATGAGCTTAAGTCTCCAAATTTGAGTTCCAGTTTCAAAACATTCAATTCAGAGGCATTTGCATTCACGATCCAGAGCAGAGATATACCTTAGTTCAGAAATTCAGATCTGCACTTAAGTCCAGATTTTAAGCTCTGTCCCCGAAATGTGACATATTCATGTCTGGAGTTCCAGTTCAGGCCTTGCACTACTTTAAACATATTCACTATATAAAGATGAACCAATTATTCCAGATATGCAATTACTATGTTATTATGTAATTACCACACATAGTAATAGTTAGCATACGATAATAATTCTTAGCACTTACACTGCATAAGTATAAAGATGACAATTCATAATCTTCATACATGCTCCTGTCTCCCCATGAGAGAGTTATTCAGGTCGTTTTGCCATCAATTTACAGATAGTGAAAGTGAGACAGAGATATGAAGTAATTTGACAAAGGTCACAAAGGAAGTCAATATGAAAGAGGCGACATTAGAACCATTCCTTTAGCCACACTCCCTCATGCTATGATATATACAAACTGTACCTCACTTCCAAAGCATCCTACTGAATTCATATTAGCAAAGAAATATATTAACTAATCTTTGATTTCCTCCAAATGTTTTCAGTTTAGCACCAGAAAAAAAAACAAACATTTTTTCCTCCTGCAAGTTCATTGTCTCCTGGGCATGACCAAAACATAAAAATACACATTTTAAAATGAATCCATTAGTCTTATACTTTCTCATATATGATTTTTCTCAAGGGTTGCATACCTCCACAATTAAAATGCATGCTTCATTGCCTCCCTCAGTTTTTAGTAATTATAAATTCTGCTGAGTATAAACTGTTGCTAAGATATGCTCACTTAACAAATGCAGCCAAGCCTAAACCTAACAGTGTAGTATATTGTTCAGTTCTTCATCAACTGCTCATTCAAAGATAATCACATTTTCTTTCCTTCTCTAAATTTCAGTTTCTTCAGCTGTGACTTGGGTTGGTAAGTTTTCTAAATTTCGCTTTGTGCTTTTGAGAAGAATTATTTAAAAGCATCTTACCAGAAGTTATGAATTTTTAATTTACTTTCCTCTAACATATCTAGGTTGAGGTACTAGTCTTATGCAGAGCTGGGTGAAATTTTTCAGACAAAACTGTTTTTGTTCTGGAGAATGTGGATTCAGTTTGACTGAAACATTTCATAAATTCATACTGATTTTTGGTTAAATGTTTCAGTCAAAACCAAAAAGAAACTGGAAATGTCAAAATAAATCATTTGGACATTATCAGAATGACCTATTTTGATTTTTTGAGCAAGAGTTACAAGGAATTTAGGCACCACTCATAAAGTTGTAGGAGGAGGGGATATCTGCCCTTAGACCCTCTAGCCCAGCAGTTAATGCATTCATCCAGGATATGGGAGATCCAGGTTTAAGTCCCAAGTGAATGCCTAACCAGTAGACTAGTGGTTATTCTGGGGTAAGCCTCTCCTTTTGCTAGGTGTTTTACTTTGTACAAATAATAAAATAGGAGGAGGGACTGAAACCCAGGTGAGTGCCCTAACCATAGTGTCATTCTTGCATTCTGGTGCAAAGCCTATTTAATTATGTATACAAACTGCACAATTTTTGGTTTTGGTGCAGCCCAAACCATTTTTTCCTGAAATTATCAGCAAACTTAATAATCAGTTATTCACATAGCTTAAGCTTCGATATAAAATATGCATGTTCACTCATGTTTCTATAAACGGTATTCTAAAATTACCATAATCTCTACTGAGGGCTATATGCAGCCTCAAGTGGTTTGACAATTTTTTTTGTCAGATTTCACCTTCTGAGTAGCTCTGCAACTGCTTCGTTCATAGCTTGGGCATTTTATTTTGGCCTTGCTACAGCAGACTGACCTTTCCAGCATCTATGACTTCCTGTTTTGAATGGTACACAAGTCACATTATTTCAAAAGGATTGAGCCTTTATACTTTTGTTATGCAAGACAGACATGTACGTGTCAGCTTTATTTAAATAATTTGATTATATGTATTCTGATATTACATTTATGGCAAAATATACCCAGTTTTTCAATTAAGCTATATATTCTTTCATTCTTTTAGTCTCATTGATGGCCAATAACTGAATAACATGCGTAAAGTTACTTACATATGTAATGGTTTGCAGGACAGACCCTATAATGGATAATGCTTGGGTGGGAGGGAGAAAAAGGGGGATAGGATTATTGTTAGATGGTACAATTAACTGAAATATAATTTGCTATGAAACAGTAATCCATAATCACCCAAACAGCCTCCCATATGTCAGTTTATGCTTATGTCAAGTAAATTTTCATAATAATCATATTTTAGGCACTTTGTCATTTTGTTTGTAAGGAGTTGTTGTTTGCCCACCATGTTGGGGACCTTCTTCTTCTGACATTTGACGCCTTTTTCTCTCTAAGGCGGGAAAGAGCAAGGGTCACATGGCCTGTGTTCTGCCTAGTAGCAGGAGAGCATAAAAGACTGCTGCACCCAAGAGGAGAGGCTGTCCTTCCTGGTGGCAGCACAGTAAATGTCCCAGCCAAGACTTTGAGGGATCTACAGAAAACCACAGAAAATCCTAACTCCATAGTTCCAGCTATAAGTTACTGATTGATTCCTATCTTACCTGTATCCTGAACTCCTGTGTCCTCACCTTGCTGTCCTGATTTATTCTACCCGTGATGTCCTCTGTCATGGGTCCATTCCTCTGAACCTGGTGTAGTATGCTGTGTAGCTCTGCACCTTACCTGTAGTAAATTCCCCTCCGTCCTTGTGGGTTTGGGACCTTGACTTTATGTCAGTTTGTTGTGCCAAACTGTACTTGTATGCCCTTTGGTATTGTTTTGCTGGGGGTCCTATAAGTTACTGTTTCCTGTTTGAGTCACTGTTTAATAAACCAGTTTGCTTTATAGTTAATCCTGTCCTTAGTTGTCTCTCCAATGATAGATGTGGTGTGGGCGAACGAGCCTGCTGGGTAGGGACTCTGAGGTGTGGAACATAAGGCATATCCAGTTAACCATAGGCAAGATCTGAGTTCCTGGTTAACAATTTCATGCTTAGGAGGTCTACATATCAGTTAATGTAGTGAAAGTGCTGGGCCAACATACACAGGATTCTAGATTGTCCAGTGTGTGGACTGAAAGTGGAATTTTAGTTACTGAATTATAGAACAGCTGGTAAAAAAATTATGCAAAAGCAACTTGTGATCACAAGATCACTCTACAGGCAATGTGGCAATTGTTATTATCACAAATTTTGAGCTATCTATAGCAAAAGAACAAGAAACTCTTAAAAAAAAAAGCCCTTGGATTTTGCAAAATCTGATGTTCTGGAAGATTACAATAATTTAGTGTCCACTTTATAATCAGCAAGTTTTTTGTGACCAGATGGCATCATTTGTGCTTAGTAACATGGACAACTATCCCAATTTGAAGTACATACCATATCTATATACTGAACCCATATCTTCCTACTCTTCACCATAGCCCAACGAGATGGAATTTGGGAGTTTCATCTGTATATCTGCAAAAGAATGCTTCTGTTCTTTCACCAATATGACCACACAGATTATTCTCTGTCTATCTGTGTACTTAGCAGAAATGAACCAGCTCCCTCTGGAAGTATTTGAAGAGTTCCATAGAGGCAACTGGGCTTGTGATAGGTGCCAACCACAGATTCAATCAGGTAGGTTTGGACTACTCCCAAGAGCAGTTCAATGCCACTGGTAAAAAAAGGAGGAAAAATGATAGGCAACACAAGAACAGCCTCTTCACTCAGTAGATGAGCTCTCTCCTATATACCATGTGCCCAGATTTCAGCCCAAACCAGAAAATTGTTCAGTTTTAGACTTGATGACCAAATGACTTGAAATTAATCCACACCAGCTCAAAAGCAGTGTTGTCATGTTGATGTTGATGAAAATGAAGTGTTAATGGCATGTTGAGGATTCAAATTACTCACTTGTGAACCAGCCTGCAGCATACCGCAAAACATTGCAACACAAGATTTGGATACAGAAGCAATTCAGGAAGCTCTGTTGAATGAAGGATTGGCCATTGGCCAGAAGCAACTGAATACCTTTATTCATGAAAGGCTGTGACACCAAAAGAGGGAAGTGCCCAAATTCTGTGACTCAGTGATAAGAACATAAGAAGATAAGAATGGCCATACTGGGTCAGACCAAAGGCCCATCCAGCCCAGTATCCTGTCTGCCGACAGTGGCCAATGCCAGGTGCCCCACAGGGAGTGAACCTAACAGGTAATGATCAAGTGATCTCTCTCTCCTGCCATCCATCTCTGACAAACAGAGGCTAGGGACACCATTCCTTACCCATCCTGGCTAATAGCCATTAATGGACTTAACCTCCATGAATTTGTCATGATAAAAAGTGATAAAGACAAGGGCTCTGATGTTGTCCAGCTATACCGAAAGAAGGACAGGAGACGTGATATGGATTTAATCAGGCTGCAGCTTTATTATTAGATGTCTGGGGCTACTCAACAGATAAAAGTGCACAGTGTATGTAACCCCTGTTTATTTTGTAATTAACCAGGGTGGGAGGGGGCGGGGGGGCTTCCACCAGCTCCCCCTGTTTTTCCATCTAGGTCCCTCCAGCAAATCTATTGCCAGGACCTTACCATCTACCCTCCTTCGTACGAGGGGTAAGGTGGGTCATAAGAAAGGGGGATTGGCTGCCTGCTGTTCCAACCATAGAAGACCCAAACCCCACACTGTCCCATTCCTTTAACCAGCTTCTCCTTTTTCAGTCCTTTACCAGGCCATTTATCTGGTCACTTGATGCCTTCTCTTTGGAGTACCTGCACTGCATATCCACCACAACGAGGCACCAGCAATTAGCTTGGCTGCCTCTTCCCCACCCCTTCACCCCGCATTGGGGGGTCTGCCTCACCTGTCTGTCTCCTCACTCCCAAACTCACCCCCACGCTGGGCCTCCCCTGGAACCCAGGCCAGACCCATCACGCACAGATGCCTGAAGTTGTCACAGCAACTGCAGATTAACTTGCAGCAGCTGTGCGACACCATTAGTGTCTCCAGATGGGTCTGATGTGGATTCTGGGACTCCCATTCCCACTTCAGCAAAAAAGTTCATCTGCAACATATACAATTCACCTGATGAAGAAAGTTGTGACAAGGCATGGGTGATATTTTTCTCAAGTGTTCATCACCAGAATCACTGCCCCCAATATGTGATGTATTGCACTGTCACATTCGAATAACTCACTTTCAATCCTCAGCAATATCACACTATCCTCATCGGAGAATGTGTTGGATCAAACACAATGGAGAACTGGTACCCAAACTAATGTAACTGAAGCTGATCCCCAACAGCTGTGCAGAAATTGTTACCTGGTGATGTGTCAGAGTTGTGACATACACCCTATAGCTGCAGGATGCCACAGAGGCAAGCACTGTGGCCTGTAAATATTTTTTTTTAAAAAAAAGGGGGTGTTATATCAGCATGTGTAGGAACTGTTAAATTATGCTTGCCCAACAATGTGCAAGATATGTAGTAACTGTACTAGAACAAACACCATAGAAATTCACTATTTTTTTCAAAATTTCCTTACATTTTGGACTCCAGTTTAGAAGTTAAAATATTCAAAACTCAGCTTGATAAACATTTTTTCAGTTTTTTTAGCGCATTCAAATCCACGACCCCCAATGCCTCCTACATCTTATTTTATGGAAAATGTACCTCTGTAAGTGGTTATGTTGATGGATAAAAAATAATTCAATGAACATGTTATGTGATTCTAGCATAAATAGGAGAATATTGAGTAAAAACAGAGATAAGGAATCATGTCCGTATATAGTTTTGGAGAGACCATAACCAGAACACCGTGTCCACTGTAAAAAGGATGTTCAAAAATTTGAAAGTATTCAGAGAAGAACAACATGAACATTGTTTAGTCAGGCCAAAACTACCTCACAGTGAGAGAATTAAGAAATCTATTTAGCTTACAAAGTTAAGACATATCTGGGTCATACCCTATAAAACCTGCATAGGGAGATCTCTGATAGTAGAGGGCTCTTCAATCTAACATAACAAGATTCGGTGTCTGAAAGTTGAAGCTAAACAAATTCAAACTGCAAACTGCATTTTTTTAACAGTGAGTAATCAAAGGAACAACTTACCTAAGGACATGTTAATTCTCCTTGCAGGCATTAAATCCAGAGTGGCTATCTTTCTAAAATATATGCTCTGGCTCAAAGCTGTTATGGGCTTGATCCAGAAACTATTAAATGATGTGGTCTGTCTCATGCAGGATGTCAGACTAGATGATCATAATGGGCCCTTCAGGCTATATGCTACAAGAGAATTCCTCCCAGGTTAATTCCTCCCTTGGAATGTCCCATTCATGTAACTTTTTATCACTTTGAATGAGTGGGTTAGTAGCTATCCAAAGCAATGGCATTGACCAATGCAATGAGAATTCTCCACAGAGTTAAATTTGACTCCTCTGATCTGGCAATTTCTGTTTCTATTGTTATACTTATCAATGTGGTATTAGAATTTTGGTGCTTGATTTCATTCTCAGAAATGCAATAAGATGCTGGACTAAACTGACTTTTTCAATATTCCATTGTTTTATTGGCTGGTGTGGTCCAATACGCTAAGGTAAGGAGGTATAAGACACTTTGTTGACAGTTTGCCAAGCTTGGGGATTCTGGGATTGGAAAATAAAATGCATTGTTCTGAAAACTACATTTTAAAAGTTCTTAAAGTTTTTCAAAGTTTAAGAGAAGATTTTAAAGTATTTCAAAGGTAAAATACTTCCCGGGGCAAAAATTGAGTTAACTATGCATCCAGCTGTGCTTTTATACAATGCGGATAAAAGCTGTTCTGAGTTCAAAACTATTCATGCTCAACTTTCAGATTTTTTTTTATTTTATATTAATAATATAAATTTTTTCAGTCATGTTCACCTCTTCAGATAAAGGCAATACATTGCATTTTTTACTCAGAATATATAACAGAGTGATATTTGGCCTCTATATCAGTCATAATGTTCAGTGCTGCCAAGCTGTGATTGAATTATGCGTCGATGAAATGGAACACTCTTGAATTTATAATGTACATTTATCTATTACTTTATTCTTGACAATTTATCTTTAAAAAGATAAAAGGCTCTGGGAAAAGCAGTGGTGTTTGGAAGTGATATTCTCTGTTTGTGCCAGGTGCTTTTGACTAATTATTCAGTGTTCCACACCCTACTTGCAGATGGTTTGTCTTGCTTTGCATATAACCCATATACCACTACCAGTGAGGACTTAAGACATGACCTATCTGTTTAATAAGGAAGGACCTTCACTACTGGAGTCAGAAGAAGATGTTTGAAATATTTCCTAGCTCTTCAAGTCCAGCAAACAGCATATTAATTTTGAACGAGTGAGATTCATTGGGATCATCTATTTTCCTTTTTATTTCTGCACTATCACCTTCAAGGGTCTTGCAACACAGTAATCTTCTCTCCAAGGATCTAGCTACAGTCCTCTCCATGCAGCAGCCAGGAACTGAGTCTTTTCCATTTTTCTGTCCCATATTCTTTTGTTTTATTTTCCTCTATTTATCATTTAGCACTGTGATACAATGAAAAGGAACTCAACATTTGCAATGCAAAATACGTGCAACACTTATCAAATTTGGAGAACATTCTGCAATGCACTGCCAAAACTAGATTATGTTATCCTTCTCATTGAGTCTAACTGTGTTGATTTCTTGAATATCCTACAAGTAGATTTTAAGCTGTGTTCTCACTGAGATATTGTGTTCAAAAACTGCTAAACTGAAACAGATCTGGTACTCTGGAAGTACCTGTGCAGGGAGCTTTAAAGGCTTAAACATTTGCACTGCTTCAAAGAACTTTGCTGCTGACTATTGAAAATGTCCATTGTGCCACATATAGTCACACAGCTTGTGGACAAATTTGCAATGATGATTTTCTGCAGAGCTGTGCTTAGCAGCTTCCCTTGTGACTTTATTAAAAATGGCAAAACCCAGTTTCTTCTCATTCACAAGGTGAGCTTTCAGCTGCTCTCTCATATTTTTTAAGCATTGTCTCTAATGAAAATGCATGCTGTGTTACCTTCTTAATGTTATAGTTGATATTTTGGGACAAGGACAAAGTTATTACCCTGTCACATTTAGGTACTTTGTTTGGGTTTGGATCAGCTATAGTCTGATTCTGGATCACAACAAGTAACCAAAGCCTGATTACACACACACACACACACACACACACACACACACACACACCCCTATTCCCATTCTGACAGTGTCAGAATGGTGTAAAGTGGCCTCTCTGTGTATGGATATTAGATCCAAGTTTTCCACGTTTTGTTTTGTTTTGTTTTGTTTTCAGGTAGGAATGAAGAATTGAGTTATCTGAAGCATTAAGTCACATATGAGTGGACATAACTGCTTCCACCATATTAGTCCCTGGTGCAGCAAAGCACTTAAGTACATGTGAAATTTCAAGTATATGAATAATCCTGCTAACTTCACTGCAGCACTCAGATTCTTAATGTTAAGCATATGTTTAAACATTTTGTTTGATCGGGGCTAAGGTTACTAGGTTTAAAAATCTTAGTTCATAAAGTAATATTAAAATGTAGGACATTCAAAGAAACAGTGAAAAACAAGTGTTGCTTTTGTGGTAAGCTTTCATGGGTAAATTATATGTAAGTCAAAAGTAAAGCATTAGTTACCATTTATGGTTTTGGTGTTTGTTTAGGGGTAAAATTTTCAAAAGCACCAGTGTGGCTTAGGAGCCTAATTCAAGTCACCTAAGCATCTGAAAATGTTACTTTTTCTCTAAATAAGTGAACTTGATGGGTTAGTCTTCAAGTCATTTCTGCCCAGCTAAGACTAAAAGCTTCTAATTTTAAGATTTGACATTTCTCTGTGTGATTTAAGAAGAAATTCTGTCTATAATCTCTAGCAGAAAATGGCACATTTATCCTTTGAAAATGATTGATGATTACTAAAATGTGTCCACTCTACTTGGACACTAAAATGATTCCTAAAATGTGTCCGCTCTAATATGGGGCGACCATATGCCTTGTCCTACATTTGAACTTAAGGAGTAACTTTCTGATTGCTCTTCTTTAAAAATCAAAGTTTAAAATAATAGTATATAGCTTGAAACTTTTTTTTTCTCTAGTGTGGGATGTAAGTAGAATGGAAGACACACTTTTTACAGACTACTAATCTCTCTAACTCATCCTCATTCAAACCCTCCTCTGCCTTGATGCCTATGAAAGTGGATAAGGGTCAGGCTGCTGGTGCACTGAAACTACTGCCTATCATGCTGGATAATACAGTCTCATTGTTTCCCTGTTTTCAAGCCTGTCTGTCTCTATCCATCTGTCTCTCATCTTATTAGAAGATCCTTTGACAGGGACCATTTGTTTGTTCTGTGTTTGTACAGCACGTGGACAATGGGGTCCCAGTCTATAACTAGGTTCCTAGTAATGAATAAAATAATAATCATTAATAAAATATATATTACTTTACTCTTTGAATCTAAAAGTTTCACTCAGATATATTTTGAAGACTTTTTAATGATCCGAGTGACTTTATCAACTTTTGAGCATACTGAAGATCTATGTAAGAGCTGTTTTTTTTATTTTCTTTCAAAATAAAAAATCTATATTAAACATCCATTCAACTGAATGGAGTATGTTCTCAGGGGATCTGATCCAAAGCCCATAGAAGTCAATATACTTTACCCATATGGAAAACAGGGTCAGCATTTGCTAACCCTTTTGTTCCAATTCCATAGCTAATGATGAAAAACCTTGTGATCAAATAACAATTTTCTAAGCAGTAACAGTATATAATTATATTTCTATATTGGCACGCTGTCTAGAGTGGCTCATGAACATAAATGTCAACCTCTGGGCAAACTGTCCAAGAAAAGGGCATAAACCTCAAATGGGCTGTGTTCTATAATTAGAGTTTACCAATCAAGTAACAAGTGTGAACTTCTAAAGTACTATAACAGCCTTAAAGCGGAGTCACAGTCCCCTTGGGCATTCCAGTCTATCTTGCCATATAGGAAAGCTTGTCTCTGTGATAGATAGTCCCTTAAACCAAAAATCACAACATTCAGTTTACGACCAGTCACTTATCCCTGGTCAATTGTACTCAGAATTCAAACCAACAATAACATTTTTAACCAATCCTGAAACAAATTATCTGAAGATTTAACTAGGAAAAAAAATAAGGGTTATTTTCAAGATTAAAGTAGGTAAACATACACAGACAAATGAGATACAGTCTTAGGTTCCAAAAGATTATAGTAGCAACTATAATATGCAAACTTTGTATCCTTAAGGCTAACCCTAAACAGCTAGGGACCTGTGGCTTATGCTTAGAAATCTTTGCCCCTGAGAGTTTAAGCAGCATAGGGAAAACAATTTCTCCTTCACAGGCATTTTTATTCCCTTTCCCCAGGGTTCAAGCTGTGATGAGACACAGGCTTGTGCATGTACCCTCTTCAGGAGTGTGGGGGAAGCTATCAAGAAAGTCTTCTGTCCACAATGGCTTGATTGCTGTCCATAGGCTTTCTTTTATTGGGGAGAAGAACTCTTGTGGTAAACTAACATTTCACACTTCGTAAAGCTTCTCCCCTGACTGCAGGGGATGGATAGTCTTAGCAAACATTTTTATAGTTTCAGAACAAACATTTAAACATTACCTTATAACATGGGATACAGCTATTATAAGTCTGATTAATATGCTCAGCATCCTAAACGCATTCTATAAAGTCTAAACACTAAACACATTCTTATATCTCTAATATCTATTTTAACAATATTAACATACATGTAAGCCAGACTGGTTTCCAGCTATGCATTTGTCAGTGTTCAGTGAGGCCTGGGACCTTGTCATGAGCTGGCATCTGGTCTGCCAGCATCAAATATTTAATTTGCTTTTTTCCAACAAAAGCTTGAAAGTTCCTTATAAGCAAATGATATGGTCCATGACAAATTTTCTGAAGTCAAAAAAATATAATAATCTTTATAAGAGTTACCAGTAAACTTTACAAGGAACAGCAGTGATGGGATGTTACACATTTCATGTTTATTTCAGACAGTGAGTGAATTTAGGTTAAAATATGCTAGCAAATTACCACAACTGTTACTTTGACCTAATTAAGTAGAATCACTATTTGTTTTAGTCTAATTGGCATTTTAGAGTTTAATCTTCACACATATTCATTGTGTTCAAATGGAGTTCTAAGTGACTGTTTTGCCAAGCACTTAAGCCTAAATTGTTACAGTAAAACCAGGAATATTTATAATTTCTTGTCACACTTCCACTCTCTTTTTGCTGCCAAAAAACCTGATGACTAGGATACTCCATTTTGTTAATTATGAAGAGTTTCACTCACAATGACAGTGAAAGAGGTAACCACAGGAATATTATGACAATTGATTATGCTTTCTTTATTAGTACTGCTCAATGTTGACTGTTAAATCAGTACAGATTATGGGGGTGGGAGTGGAGGGGAATCCCTATCAAAACCCAATCTAATGATGAATGAAAGGTTCGCCTTTTCTCTAAGTGATAATTCACTGAGGGCAAAATCTGTATGTGCAGTTGTTGCATTGAAACAAAAGGACCTCTTTAGGCCAACTTAAATAGCCGAAGGTACTTTATTTGGAGATTTTGGGATTGATCCTGCACAACATTCCCTATGAGTAAAGGCTATTCATGAAAATCATTAGTTGAAATAAACTTGCTTGAATTTCCACTTCCTTGAACTTTGTATAGTTATATATAGATACAATGTGTGTGTGCGTGTGTAGATATATACCTGAACAAAGTGGGTTTAACATGATAACATTCTGTGTCAATGACATTTGACACCAAATTTACACAGGTGTATATGACTCCAAAAGTTGCGAGGGAATGAAGAGTCAAGACTATTCCTTGCATAATGACAGGTATCAGAGGAACAGCCGTGTTAGTCTGTATTCGCAAAAAGAAAAGGAGTACTTGTGGCACCTTAGAGACTAACCAATTTATTTGAGCATGAGCTTTCGTGAGCTACAGCTCACTTCATCAGATGTTTACCGTGGAAACTGTTTAGAAAGTTTAGTTTCATGATTTCTGTGTGTATATAAAGTCTGCTGCAGTTTCCACGGTAAACATCTGATGAAGTGAGCTGTAGCTCACGAAAGCTCATGCTCAAATAAATTGGTTAGTCTCTAAGGTGCCACAAGTACTCCTTTTCTTTTTGCGAAGACTATTCCTGTGAGTAAGAGTTTATAGGATCAGCCCTTATAATGCTGTTTTACTTAAATTCAAGCTTTTGGAAGATACTGTGCTGTCTATCTATTTTCACTTTATATTAACAGTTGGAATAAGATGACAGATTCTGAACTGGAGTACATTGGAATAGCTCTCCATTGACAGTTTTAAATGATTGCCCCATAACTTACAACACAGGAAACTCACATTCAGGGACCAGTCCTGCACCCATTACAGTCAAAGGAAAGTCTTGGGCCCTAAAATACTATAGGCTGGTCTACACAGAGAAACCGACTTATGTAGCTATAGCAGAATAATTACTCTGCTATAGTTATACATGTTAATTTCCCCGTGAATATAGCCCTAAATATGGTGAGTGATGTAATAAAGAGAATGGGCTGAAGTAGAATAAATGCACTTGTATGCTTAATATTACTTTTTAACCTAATTCTTATGTTTCTGGAAGTAAATCTGAGCATTTTAGGCTACTTTTTTAACAGCATAAAATCCACATTTTAAAGCAAAAAAAAGTCTTCATCACAGTTCTCCAGGTTAATCTCTCTCTCTCTTCCCTGCTTAGAAATATAAGCTTCTGTGAAAATGGAAACCAGCATTTCATGAAAATAAACGTGCTCATATGGTTTCAAGTAGAGCTGTGTGGGAAACTGTATTCCTGTCCTGAATAAAGAGAAAAAGCCAATCTCAGTAATTTTCATGCATCAGAAAACATGGGGGGGAAAAAAATCCAGTTCAGGGTAATAGAAATTTTGTTTCAATAACTTTGAAATGTTTCATTTAAATGTTGCCTTTTTTAACCATACAAAGATTTAATTTTAAATGAAAAGTGATTCCAAACTGGAAATTCATTTTTAAAATGTTGAAAAGAAATGGGTTGACAATTTAAAAACTTTATTTAGTTTGTTGGCCAATAAATTTGTTGAAAAACTGACCCTGTCTGCAAAAAGGTTCAGTTTTGACAAATGACCATTTTCCCATGGAAAAAAATGCTTAATCAAAAAAATTTCAACCAGGGCTGGTTTCAAGCACCTTCTAAAATCAGCTGTTTTGTAGATACCACAACATCAGCATGCCAGAGGCTATTTGCCATTTCTAAGCAGGAAACGTGTATGGAAGAATCACTAAAATGTAAAAAGTATTAGAAATAAAGCACTAAAGTTCATTGATGCAAATCTGTTCCTTGCATGCACGAATGGTAAGGAAGATTAAAAAGGTTTATTTTTTTTCTTATATGGTATGTCTCATCCTGCAAGATATCTCCCATATTTTAAGAAAAACATAGAAGATCAATGAAGATGTTTTTGTTGAGGGGAACCTCACCGTGCTAATAATTTTAGACAGCTGCATATCAACTACATTTTGGAAAAAAAGTAACTTCTGAAATCACAAACTACTAGGTCAGAATGATATATAGCACCCCAGGCCAACTACTCAGAATCATATTTCATCTTGTCAGTGCCCTGAAATTTCCATAGGATAAGGACAATATATGGTTGTATTTCTCCATCAGTGTCTATATATTGCAAATAAATAAAATGATGTCTGGAAGAGCAAGTATAAGAAGTAAATATTCAAAAAAATTGTATTACTACAAAAATAATTATGTACTTTGAGAACATTTTGGTACTCTTTCAAATAAAATGACCTAGCAAAATAAATTGATATGCACTCCACATGAACAATATATAAAGAGCTGCCAAACGTATTCTTTTGACCATTAGATTTTAAAAAAAATTATTTGGAATTTGGTAGATCTGACACCATGAGACACTGAGGACATTAGATTATGTAATGATTATAGTGTTTTCTCCACGTGTTTTCAATTGCTTTATTTCACCTTACCGGATGCTTGCTGTGTTGTTCTTTCCTTCTTGCCTCTTCTGCTTTGAATGTCAGTCTGTGTGAGTGTATGTGTGAAATTATTTTATCAGCCTACAGTTTCATGTTTGTTAGAAAGGTCAAAAAGTTCAGTCCAACACTTCTGCATTTGAATGAAAGAGCCATTTGTGATTGTTAGAAGTTATGAGTCATCGTTAATTATATTTACTATGTTCTTTGTACCCTTCCCAAAAACAAAGTGTTAATTAAAAGGTGAAGGAAAAGAATTTCATTCATTTTCGCTAGGAAATAAAATATACTGAATTTTTGCTTTTGGTCCTACCCATTGATTATAAGTCCAGTTGGTGATAGAAAACAACAATATAATTTTGAAAAAGTAAACAGAATGGATTATGGTTATTAGAGTTCAACAAACAAGAAAATATGGAGTCAAAGTTTATAGCCTATGCTAGCACTCTGTTAAAGATTCTTTATTGCTGATGATAGGTTCTCAGAGTCTAACACCCTGCTATGCTTACTCTCTTTATTCCCCCCTCCCCCCTGCACTTTCACCACACTTTCCTCAAAAAGATTATTACCACTGTGGTCTATGAATCTATTGTAACTGTTATGTGTATGCTTTCTCTGTACTTCATTTATACATTGGTACAGAGGCTGCCCATCCACAGGAGCAGCTGACATTTTGTGAGGCAGAGCTGATGCAGCATGTTACAGAGGGGAGAGACAGTGTGCTCTCTCCTGGAAACCTGTTCTTTCTCAAATAATTATTTCCCTTAAGCTAAAATAAAAGTCATTCAGGCTAAGGGACCAATTTACTGGTGAACCACAGCTGCTTTGCATTACAGAGCAAGAGATCACCCTGTAGGGGCTGAAGAAGAGACTATGGTTAAAGGCTCAGTCATGTAATGTGCTGACCACTTTGGCCCCAAACCATCAAAGCACATACGCAGGTGCTTCACTTTCACCACGAGTAGTCCCGTTCAAGTCAAGTTCAGCACTGGCTTTCACAGGAGTGCTGAGCAGCTGGCAGGATCAAGCCTTCAATGAGAAAACTAACAACATTTTCATCACAGATAGTCACCAGAAAAGAATCTACAGACAGAAAACATGAAAAGGACTGTATTTAACTTCTTACCAAAACCATTACAAAAACAAAACAAAAAGGTAACAATTTTGGGTTCCACTCAGATAGTTGCTAGGGCTAGGGTTTGGATCAATCTCTCCTGAAGTTCATGATAACTTTTGTAAAACAATGTCTGCTAGATCTGATCCAATAACACAATAATGTGAACACACAACTGTTAGTTGTGAGATTACAATTTTAAGTACAAAGGTGTTTATTCTATTGCCAAGTGCATTTGAAATGTATAGAATCTAGAGAATGCAATATATTTTCAGTCTGTGGGTATGGAGAATTCACAATCATTTAGGTTGCCTTTTTGTTCTATTCTATGGGACAATTATAAAACATGATCAAAAACTGTACGTTTAAAATAACAGGAAAATGCTTTGGCTTTTTAGTTACACAACTGAATTTACTGTGTTTTTCATCAGAACATTAATTGGTAAAATTGAGAGATATATTCCCAAACACAGAAAACAGAAGTTATTAAACAGTAATTTATACAGTAATGGGTTTCAGAGTAACAGCCGTGCTAGTCTGTATTCGCAAAAAGAAAAGGAGTACTTGTGGCACCTTAGAGACTAACCAATTTATTTGAGCATGAGCTTTCGTGAGCTACAGAGCTGTAGCTCACGAAAGCTCATGCTCAAATAAATTGGTTAGTCTCTAAGGTGCCACAAGTACTCCTTTTCTTTATACAGTAATGGTATCTCCAGCTGTGACATAATCCTCCTCTCCTCTGCTTATCATACTCACTAGTACAATTGGATAACAAAAGTGGTGTTATATACATTAGAGCTCCATAATCTATAGCACCCACTCTGGCATCAATGTGGAAAGCAGCAGAAAAAAATAAAACTTCACATCTAATCTGACAGCATTTTTAAAATTGATCAGAATGAGAAGGCGTAGATAGGATTACTTTTTTTAATTTTTCCAGTTTCAATCCCATCTTCTGTGACCCTTTGTAAACTACCATAGCCATTCCTTTTGATTGCTTTAACAAAATGTAATGTTGCTATGGTTACACAGTCTTCCTGGGACTTGATAATGGATTAGAAAAGCATTTTATTTATTTTGGAATATATCAGAAGTGAGATGCTAAACTTTACCTGAAATTGTCTTTTACTGAAATAATTCTATATTTTAATGATTTTTTTTTTTAAAAAAAAGCTGGTAACTAGCCTGACGACCTCTACTGTTGATTTCATTCTGTAGAATTATATAGAAATTCAAAAGGTTTTTATAGGAATTGCCAGAAAAAAAACATAAAATTTGGAGGAGAAAGACATCTCTTCTGTGTTTTTTCTGGCCCATGCTGTACAATCCTCGAGCACACACACACACATTTATATATATGTATGACTTTTCTTAAAGGACATGTGATGAGGCTGTATTTACCGGTTAGCATACCTATTGGTTAGATCCCTGGGTCATCACTTTTCCCCAGCTGTAGTGTTCTCTGCTGATGGTCGCACCACTGTGGTGGTGGTCTCTCTTCCAGTACATAGTAACTCAGCCCTTCAGCCAGGGGTTGAGGTTCACCCCTTTTGGGGGTAACAGTGTTCAACGAAGTACAGAAGTCCAACATCGCCACAAAAGGAGTTTGCAGCCCAACTCTGGGACCTAAATGCCTCATGCTCATCCTTCAGGGCTTACAATGTCTCTGTCCCCCTTCTCTCAAGAATGTGGGTGAGATTTTGACACCCTGATGGCTGTCTGGTACAGAAGTCCAGGCCCTCCCTTTCTACCAGGCTTTGACCCAAATTACTATGAACAGCAGCAATATCAAGCACCCCGGAGTGCTTCAAGTCTGCCTCTCTGGGCCACTTCCTATTACCCATGTTCCCAGTTCAGGGCATTGTCACAGTGTCTCAAACAATCTATAAAAAGACAGAGTGAAGGGTCCTTCTTCATTAAGGACAGGCTACACCCTCCTCTGAGGTCTGTGGTAGATGCTGCTTACAGACCCCCCTTCTCTGCAGCAAGGACTCCCACTATACCCTTACTCAGGAGCTCTTGGGATCTGCTTATTCTATCTGCTATCCCCATTCTACACCCTTTCTAAGTTGTCTGGCTTTCTTTTAAACTCTTGCTCCAGTGCGATCATGCTCAGCAGTTATGGTGGGGCAGAGCCATTTGACCCCAGAACTGCTCCTTAACCTCTCCTATCCCCATGTGGGGTTTGTCTACTTCTCACATACCTTCCCCCTACAACCCATGACTGGGGCTCTAGTTCAGGTTCCTTGTTCTGCTCCTTTCCATGAGAAGAAATTTGTATTCTTGCGACCCTTCTTTGCTCGTAGAATATTTGGAAACTAGGGTTGCCAAGAGAGGTATCTTTGCATAGTCCTTGGGTTAGTATTTTTCATTGTGTTTAACCAGCAGAGGTGGCCATGGTCTGTCACTAGGAGGAAAGAGTTTCCTAACAATTAATTACCACCAGTATTCCTTTTCATTAAAGCCCTGAGACTATACTACCCTGAGGTCTACATCAGAGGCATCCATCTCAAGGATGAATTGTCTCAAAAAGTCTAGGTGAAAGGGGATTGACTCCTGACTTAGCTGGTGCTTTAGAGTTCTGAATGACTTGTAACAGGCCTCAGATGACTGAATTTTCTTCAGGCTTGCATCTTTCACTACTTCTGTCAGGAGCACCACAATTGTAGCAAAATCAGCACAAAGCACCTATAATACCTTGGTAGGCCCAGGAAGTGCTGTAATTGTTTTCTGAGGGGCCCAGAGTGGGGATTATGCTGACTTGAACTTGGCCAAACAGTGACCTTAATTGTCTGCCTCCCACTGAATGGCCCAGATCAGTGACTTCCTGGCTGGACAGCCTAAATTTGACTTGCTTAGTAATTACTCCTGCCTCCTTGAGGGTTTGTAGGATATGCCTCATATATTTATTCCAATTGTATGTAAATGACTATGTAAATGTATGTCATAGCACACTCTCCATGAGACCACAGTGCCCATTTCATTAGGCATTGGAAGGTGGCTGCAACCTCAAGGAGACCAGTTGGTTTGGTCTTGAATTGATAAAAGGCAAACATGGTGGAGAATGTGTCTTTTGGGGGTTTTGTTTTGGGTTTTTTTTCTCATGACTCAGTCATCAAAGGGATCTGCCAATACCATTTTGTCAGGTCAAGGGGAGAGATGTGTTTGGTGTCCCCTGGACTCTCCAGCAGCTTATCCTCCCTAGGCATAGGGTACACATCAAATGTAGGTGTTGCATTTACTTTCAGGAAGTCAATGAACAAACAAGTTGACCCATCCAGCTTTGGCACAAGTAAGATGGAACTTCTCCATTAATTATGGGATCGAACACAGCCTATAGTTCTCAGTGGACTGTCTCCCATATTTTTTTGATGGAGTGTGACAGATTTATGTTACCAATCTGTCTGGGGTACCAGGTGATCAGGCTGAGGCCGAAGGATCTTTAGGGGAGGAGATAAAGGAGCACATCAAGGGTCTAAGTTTTAAAGCTTTATTAATACAATAATAAAATAACAGCAGAAAGTGCTGGAGGTTCCCCATGTCACTCAGAGGAAGGAAGAAAGCATTCATGCCCCAAGCCCTAACCCACTTTCATACTCACACACGTGCTACCAGAGGCTGGCCAAGCTTGGGTGTACCATAAGAAGAAGAGGGGGAGAAGTGGAAGGGAGTTCTGTCTTGTGCACAAGCCGTCCAGTGTCTGCTGTTGATCTCCGACTTGATTCAGCTCTTGGGAGGGTTTTAAGTCCTGAGTTTTTCTGGGGCCATTTCATCCAGGGACCTTTGTCCCCCGTGCTCTCTGTACCAGTCCAAACCTGCCTCCTGAGGCTGCCCTGGCTTCCCCAAAACACATCAGCTTTAGGGTTGTTATGTTCCCATTCGCTGACCTTCGCATCCTCACTAGTTTTTGCAATCCCCTACAGTCTTGTTCTCACGGCTGTTCAGGGTTTGAATCCAGGCCCCCATCTTTCTTGGCATCAGAGATTCTGCTTGGGTGCATTGGTCTTGGGCGGCTGGAGTCAGCTTCTTTTCTTCAGACCTAGCTGGATCATCGAGTTAACCTGTTCCTTTCTCCCTTCCTTCCCTTTTGGCCTCTCGCAACCTGCAAAGGAATCTTTCACTCCACACTCACACCTTCAACCCCTCCCAAAATCCTTTCCCATGCATATGCCTCAAAGGCATCAGCGATATACAATGCTCGTGTTTACCCAGGGGAGCCCATAGCAGAGCAATTTTACTCTGACTGGGACATTCCCATGGGGCTATTTTATTGTGACTATGACAGGAGGGGCTGAAGAACTGATCTTTTTTCATGGCTCTGTATTCACAGGACTATAGGCTAGGTGGGTCCAACCCAAAATGCAGATGGAAAAGCTTTGACTAGTCACTTTATTTGCTACTTTTGTTTGGACCAGAGTTTTTCCCCTATTCACACTTGTCAAGGTTCCTCCCCCACTCTGAACTCTAGGGTACAGATGTGGGGACCTGCATGAAAAAACCTCCTAAGCTTATCTTTACCAGCTTAGGTCAAAACTTCCCCAAGGTACAAAATATTCCCCCCGTTGTCCTTGGACTGGCCGCTACCACCACCAAACTAATACTGGTTACTGGGGAAGAGCTGTTTGGACGCGTCTTTCCCCCCAGAATACTTCCCAAAACCCTGCACCCCACTTCCTGGACAAGGTTTGGTAAAAAGCCTCACCAATTTGCCTAGGTGACTACAGACCCAGACCCTTGGATCTTAAGAACAATGAACAATCCTCCCAACACTTGCCCCCCCCCTTTCCTGGGAAATGTTGGATAAAAAGCCTCACCAATTTGCATAGGTGACCACAGACCCAAACCCTTGGATCTGAGAACAATGAAAAAGCATTCAGTTTTTTACAAGAAGACTTTTAATAAAAAATAGAAGTAAATAGAAATAAAGAAATCCCCCCTGTAAAATCAGGATGGTAGATATCTTACAGGGTAATTAGATTCCAAAACATAGAGAACCCCTCTAGGCAAAACCTTAAGTTACAAAAAAGATACACAGACAGAAATAGTTATTCTATTCAGCACAATGCTTTTCTCAGCCATTTAAGGAAATCATAATCTAACACATACCTAGCTAGATTACTTACTAAAAGTTCTAAGACTCCATTCCTGGTCTATCCCCGGCCAAGACGACTACAGACAGACACAGACCCTTTGTTTCTCTCCCTCCTCCCAGCTTTTGAAAGTATCTTGTCTCCTCATTGGTCATTTTGGTCAGGTGCCAGCGAGGTTACCTTTAGCTTCTTAACCCTTTACAGGTGAGAGGAGCTTTCCCCTGGCCAGGAGGGATTTCAAAGGGGTTTACCCTTCCCTTTATATTTATGACATGCCCCCAAAATCTCAGCTAGGGTGAAACACTGGCTGGGATTTCTTCCTGGAGCTCTAGGAAAAACAGAGTTAATAAGACATATGCATCTCTAAATATACTACCAAGTACATAAAGACTAACAATATTTTCCACATCTCAAGGACGATTTTATCCAGTTGACTCTGGGAAACTTTCATGGGAGAGTGCATCAGCCACTTTGTTAGAAGCTCCTGAGATGTGTTGGATGTCGAAATCAAAATCTTGGAGAGCTAAACTCCACCGAAGAAGTTTTTTGTTAGTTTCCTTGACGGTGTGAAGCCACTTCAGTGCAGCATGGTCAGTTTGCAGGTGGAAACGCCGTCCCCAACATATGGGCGTAGCTTTTCCAGAGCATAGACAATGGCGTAACATTCTTTTTCAGTGACTGACCAGTTGCTTTCCCTCTCAGACAGTTTTTTGCTGAGAAACACCACAGGGTGGAATTCTTGATCAGGTCCTTTCTGCATTAAAACTGCTCCCACACCACGCTCGGACGCATCTGTGGTTACTAGGAACGGTTTGTCA
This sequence comes from Caretta caretta, assembly GCF_965140235.1. NCBI lineage: Eukaryota > Metazoa > Chordata > Testudines > Cheloniidae > Caretta > Caretta caretta. The sequence goes on along the minus strand of NC_134206.1, from coordinate 71,135,848 downwards.
AAGTCTGGGGCCCTTAGTACAGGGTCAGACATGAGTGTCGCTTTAAGCTTGTTAAAGGCCTTCTGACACTTTCCGGTCCACTGAACAGCATTTGGCTGTTTCTTTTTGGTTAGGTCTGTCAGTGGGGCAGCGATTTGGCTGTAGTGCGGTACAAATCGTCTGTAATAACCGGCCAAGCCTAAGAAGGATTGAACCTGTTTCTTTGACTTTGGGACAGGGCACTTTTGGATAGCATCCACTTTGGCCTGTAGGGGGCTGATAGTTCCTTGACCCACCTGGTGTCCAAGGTAAGTCACTCTGTTTAGGCCTATTTGACACTTCTTAGCCTTAACAGTTAGTCCTGCCTCCCTTATGCGCTCAAGGACTTTTTGTAGATGTTCCAGGTGGTCTGCCCAGGAATCCGAAAATATGGCCACGTCATCAAGGTAGGTGACTGCATATTCTCCTAATCCCGCTAGGAGACCATCTACAAGTCTTTGGAAAGTGGCGGGTGCATTTCGCAGCCCGAAAGGGAGTACATTAAATTCATACAGCCCGAGATGTGTGATGAAGGCTGACCTTTCCTTGGCAGATTCATCTAGCGGTACCTGCCAGTACCCCTTGGTTAAGTCCAAGGTAGAGATGAACTGGGCCCGTCCCAGTTTCTCTAATAGTTCATCTGTGCGTGGCATTGGATAGTTGTCTGGGCGAGTTACAGCATTTAGCTTACGGTAGTCCACGCAAAAACGTATTTCCCCATCTGGTTTGGGAACTAGAACCACTGGAGATGCCCATGCACTTTCAGAGGGGCGGATTACACCCATCTGTAACATATCCTGGATCTCCCGTTCTATAGCAGTTTTAGCTTGAGGAGACACCCGGTAAGGTTGGACCCTAATTGGGTGAGCATTACCTGTGTCAATGGAGTGGTATGCCCGTTCAGTCAGTCCTGGGGTGGCTGAGAACGTTGGCGCGTAGCTAGTGCACAGCTCCTGGATCTGCTGTCGCTGCATACGCCCAAGGGTCATGGAGAGGTTCACCTCTTCCACACCACCAGCACTTTTCCCTTCGTAGTAGACACCTTCAGGCCACTCAGCGTCGTCTCCTCCCTGGGCTGTAAACTGACAAACCTTTAATTCTCTGGAATAAAAGGGCTTTAGAGAATTAATATGGTACACCTTAGGCTTCCGGTTGGAGGTGGGGAATGCTATGAGATAATTAACAGCTCCCAGGCGCTCCTGGACCGTGAATGGCCCTTCCCACGATGCTTCCATTTTATGGGACTGGAGCGCCTTTAAGACCATGACCTGGTCTCCTACTTTGAAGGAACGCTCTCTGGCATGTTTATCATACCAGGCTTTTTGCTCTTTTTGAGCATCCTGTAAGTTTTCTCTAGCAAGGGCTAAAGAGGTTCGGAGGGTGTTTTGTAGGTTGGTTACAAAGTCCAGAATGTTAGTTCCTGGAGAAGGTGTAAATCCCTCCCATTGCTGCTTCACCAACTGCAATGGCCCCTTAACCTCACGGCCATATACAAGTTCAAATGGGGAAAACCCTAAACTGGGATGTGGTACAGCTCTGTAGGCAAAGAGCAACTGCTGCAACACTAGGTCCCAATCATTGGAGTGCTCATTTACAAATTTACATATCATGGCCCCCAAAGTTCCATTAAACTTCTCCACCATGCCATTTGTTTGATGGTGGTAAGGAGTGGCAACCAAGTGATTTACCCCATGAGCTTCCCAAAGGTTTTTCATAGTTCCTGCCAGGAAATTAGTCCCTGCATCTGTGAGGATGTCGGAGGGCCAACCTACCCTGGCAAAAATGTCTGCTAGTGCCTGGCACACACTTTTAGCCCTGGTGTTGCTTAGAGCTACTGCTTCCGGCCATCGGGTGGCAAAATCCATGAAAGTCAGTATGTACTGCTTTCCTCTGGGTGTCTTTTTCGGAAAAGAACCCAGAATATCCACAGCTACTCGCTGGAATGGAACTTCAATGATGGGGAGTGGCTGGAGAGGGGCTTTGACCTGGTCTTGGGGTTTTCCCACTCTTTGGCACACCTCCCAAGACTGGACATAGGTAGAAACATCCTTGCCCATTCCCTCCCAGTGGAATGATCCCCCCAAACGGTCTTTGGTCCTGTTCACCCCAGCATGGCCACTAGGGTGATCATGGGCTAAGCTCAAGAGCTTGGCCCGGTATTTAGTTGGAACTACCAACTGTCTCTGAGGATGCCAGTCTTCCTGGTGTCCCCCAGAAAGAGTTTCCTTGTATAAAAGTCCTCTTTCTACAACAAACCTGGATCGATTAGAAGAGCTGAGAGGCGGTGGGTTGCTCCGTTCCGCCGTCCAAGCTCTCTGGAGGCTTTCATCTGCTTCCTGTTCGGTCTGGAACTGTTCCCTTGATGCTCGGGACATCAGTTCCTCATTGGATTGTGGACCTAGGCTTGGTCCCTCTGGAAGCGATATAGGGGATGGAGCTGTTTCTGTTGACTGTGAACCGCTCTCCGCTGGTGCACTATGTTGGGATTCAGGCTTCGGCTGAGCCTCTTGTGTAGGGTTATCGGCTGCTGCCAGTTCAGGTTCAGTGGGGCCCTCTGGTGTTGAGGTTGCAAGTACTGGATTCAGTGCTGGCACGGGGTCTGGTGTTGGTTGTTCGGTTGGTTCCGGTTCTGGGACTGGTTCCGTCTGGGTCTCTGGGACTGGATCCACTACTGCTGTTGCAGACATTGGCCTGGGGTCCGGGTCCATCACCTCTGACTGGGTCCTGATAGAAGTTTCCGGAACAGAGCTAGGCCTCACGGCTTATTTAGCCTGGCTGCGGGTGACCATTCCCACCCTCTTGGCCTGCTTCACATGATTGGCCAAGTCTTCCCCCAACAGCATGGGGATGGGATAATCATCATAGACTGCAAAAGTCCACATTCCTGACCAGCCCTTGTACTGGACAGGCAACTTGGCTGTAGGCAAATTGAAAGAGTTGGACTTGAAGGGTTGAATCGTCACTTGGATCTCTGGGTTGATTAAATTGGGGTCCACTAAGGAAGCATGGATAGCTGACACTTGTGCTCCCGTGTCTCTCCACGCGGTGACCTTCTTCCCGCCCACACTCACAGTTTCCCTCCGCTCCAAGGGTATCTGGGAGGTATCTGGGCCTGTGGACCTCTGGTGTGATTCCGGTGCAATGAACTGTAATCTGTTGGGGTTCTTGGGGCAGTTGGCCTTTACATGCCCCAGCTCGTTACACTTAAAACATCGTCCAGCTGACGGGTCACTGGGGCGAGGAGGGTTGCTGGAGAACGGGGTGGTGGGACGATAAGGGGTCTGGAGGGTTCTTTGGGAGGTAGGTGGGGCTTTGGGCGGCCCCCGGTAATAGGGTGTGGTCTGGGGTGGTCCCTTCTGGTCTCCGCTCCAACTGCGACCAGTTTTCTTCTTCTCTGCCACCTCCACCCATCTGGCTCCAATCTCTCCTGCCTCAATTACAGTTTTGGGTTTCCCATCTAGGATGTATCTTTCTATTTCCTCAGGAAGACCCTCTAAGAATTGTTCCATTTGCATTAGGAAGAGCAAATTTACTGGAGATTCAACACTTGATATCCAGGCATCCCAATGTTTCACAATGTGGTAGGCATGTCGGGTAAATGACATGTCTGGTTTCCACCTTAGGGCTCTGAACCTCCGACGAGACTGCTCGGGTGTTATCTCCATTCTGACTCTCGCCTTGGATTTAAACAGTTCATACTTGTTCATGTGTTCTTTAGGCATTTCAGCTGCCACCTCAGCTAAGGGTCCACTGAGCTGCGGCCTCAGCTCTACCATGTATTGGTCAGTAGAGATGTTGTACCCAAGGCAGGCCCTTTCAAAGTTTTCTAAGAAGGCCTCAGTATCATCGCCTGCCTTGTAGGTGGGGAACTTTCTGGGATGGGAAGTGGTACTTGGAGAAGGATTACTAGGGTTTGTTGGGATATTCTGCTGAGCCTTTATCTTCTCCATCTCCTCCACATACTTCCTCTCTTTTTCCTTCTCCTCCAGTTCTTTGTCCCTCGCTTCCATAGCTCTCCTGTGAGCAGCCGCTTGGTGTTGTTCTGCCTCCCTTTCTTGTTCCTTCTTCAGACGCATGAGTTCTATCTGTCTTTCATGTTCCCTTTGTCTTTCGTCAGCCTGAAATTTGGCTAATTCGAGCTGTAGTCGAGCCGCGGATTTTGCCATTCTAACCTCTCTGTTTTTAACTAACTTTACACCCGAGGTTTAGAAATAAACAAACAAAACTTGGCTGTAAAATTTTGCTGTGCTGGAATAGAATACCTATTCTCTGATAGTGATTGTCAGCCTACAGAAAAAGACAATTCCCTTGTCTCTGCTCTGGGCCCAAATTAAAGCAAAAAACCTCCAACTACTTGGAAACCTGCTTACCCAGCCCAAAGAAAAAGCAAATGGGTAGAACACACACCCCCTATTTACTTTTAGGAAGAAAAGAAAAAAAAACTCTGGGTTGGAAGACTGTGAATTTCCCTGCAGGAGTTAAGTACCCTGCCTCCAGGCAAAGAAAACCTGCAATTCACAAAGATAATCCCCTTTTGTCTCTGCTTGGCCACAAAGCAGAGAAAAACCAAGCTGCTTTCAGTTTCAAAGCTGCTTTCTGGACTTCCTTTCCACAGGAAAAAAAAATCCTTTTTAAAATCTGTATTTCTAGTTCAAAAAATCTCAACTGGATCTCAAAATGATTTCAGGTTAATCCCACCACTATGCCACCATATCAAGGTTCCTCCCCCACTCTGAACTCTAGGGTACAGATGTGGGGACCTGCATGAAAAAACCTCCTAAGCTTATCTTTACCAGCTTAGGACAAAACTTCCCCAAGGTACAAAATATTCCCCCCATTGTCCTTGGACTGGCCGCTACCACCACCAAACTAATACTGGTTACTGGGGAAGAGCTGTTTGGATGCGTCTTTCCCCCCAAAATACTTCCCAAAACCCTGCACCCCACTTCCTGGACAAGGTTTGGTAAAAAGCCTCACCAATTTGCCTAGGTGACTACAGACCCAGACCCTTGGATCTTAAGAACAATGAACAATCCTCCCAACACTTGCCCCCCCCCTTTCCTGGGAAATGTTGGATAAAAAGCCTCACCAATTTGCATAGGTGACCACAGACCCAAACCCTTGGATCTGAGAACAATGAAAAAGCATTCAGTTTTTTACAAGAAGACTTTTAATAAAAAATAGAAGTAAATAGAAATAAAGAAATCCCCCCTGTAAAATCAGGATGGTAGATATCTTACAGGGTAATTAGATTCAAAAACATAGAGAACCCCTCTAGGCAAAACCTTAAGTTACAAAAAAGATACACAGACAGAAATAGTTATTCTATTCAGCACAGTGCTTTTCTCAGCCATTTAAGGAAATCATAATCTAACACATACCTAGCTAGATTACTTACTAAAAGTTCTAAGACTCCATTCCTGGTCTATCCCCGGCCAAGACGACTACAGACAGACACAGACTCTTTGTTTCTCTCCCTCCTCCCAGCTTTTGAAAGTATCTTGTCTCCTCATTGGTCATTTTGGTCAGGTGCCAGCGAGGTTACCTTTAGCTTCTTAACCCTTTACAGGTGAGAGGAGCTTTCCCCTGGCCAGGAGGGATTTCAAAGGGGTTTACCCTTCCCTTTATATTTATGACAACACTGGTTCCAGATCATAGACTATGGGTGCCTGCAGGCCAAGCTCGGGCTTAAGTGGAAAGGGCATGATAAGGAAGATGTCTTGGTTCTTCCAAATCTTCATTTAACTTTGGTATAAATCTGGTCCTTTGGTTAGTGAGTATCTCCTTCAGTATTCCTACTTGAACAAGATTTTCATCAGCTGGGCTGTGATGGTCACTTCAATTGTTGAGAAGAGGAGGATGGCTTTGGAATACCAGGTAGCATAATCCAGTATCAACAAGATGTGCTGGTATCCAGTCATACTTTTTTCCCTGCAGCCCTACCAGAGCCATACCAATCTTTTTGAAAGGTACTCTCACTACTGCGAGAGACACTAACAGTAACTTTGGGGTTTGCTGTTGATGGATTCTGGCCATGATTACATGATGTCAAAGACCTCTAAGATGGCTGGCACTCAGGGTACAATGCACAGTGGTCTTTAATTTATTTATGTATGCCTGGACAGTGAAACCTGAATGCCATCCTTTCAAGTCTCTTTTCTTGACCCAAAGGTTCTCTGCAATGTCCTGCATGGGCCAGCCTCAGGAATGTCCTCACGACCAGGACCTGTGCTCTCATTTCTCCATTTGGGAGTCATTTGCCATGCAGTACAGCCCCACTTCTCTAAGTTCAAACCAGGACCATTGTTTCATCAGTTGTGGGTTGATAACTTTGTCACTTAGGTGAGCTGTTTGTGTGCCCTGCTTACTGTCAGGTCTTTCTTCTGTTTATCTATAAAGTCCACATCTGCCACTAGGCAGGGATGGGGTTCCTAGCCTCAGTTTGCCAGAATTTGGGAATGGGTGACAGGGGATGTATCACTTGATGATTACCTGTTCTGTTCATTCCCCCTGGGGCACATGGCATCGGCCACTGTCGGAAGACAGGATACTGGGCTAAATGGACCTTTCGTCTGACCCTGTATGGCTGTGCTTATGTTCTTATGCTAGCAGGTCCAAGTGCAAGGGGTGTAGGGTTCCTGTTGATTTCACAGTTGCAGGAGGCTAGGGGGAATTCTGTGCTTGTCAGGAGGTCCATTTTATGGGATCTTCTGTCTTCCCAATCCCTTCCAACTGTTCAGGTGCCTTTGACTTAGAGGTCTCTCAGGGTGATTCAGTCAACTTTGGGGGACAGACAACCTATGATTTTATGATTTCCTTGAAATATTTCAACTCCCCAGCCAAGACTTACTGGGTAGGCTAGAATTGGGGCCAAGACCCAATGGTTCCCCACTGCTAACTGCACCTCCCTTATGGGCAATGGTCATATATCTCCATGCATACATTGGAGATAGTGTTTTTGGAGGTGCCCTCAAGGCCTGATACCTGTTCCCTAACCAAAGCTAGATTGTAGCCTGACTCTCTTAGTCCTGGCATCTCCACCCCATTGTCCTGTAATGAGACTAATATTTTTGCTGGGCCTCTTCTCTGAGCCTTGATGTCAACTGTCCATGCCTGCTCATATTTGCAGTCCAAGAAGGGGCAGTTGTGGTGGAAATGACCCCGCTGCCCACACACAAAGCAGCCTCCTCTCAATGAACGCATCACCACTGCTCTCTTGGGGGGCATTGGAGGCCCAGAGAGAGTACAATTCTTTGAAGCTGTAGTTAATCTCAGTCTTTTGGTCCACATGAGGCCAGATTGTCAGTGGGCTTGGACCAGGTGTACAGTTTCCCAGAGGTTGCCTTCCTTGCCTGGCTGTAGGCAGTAATCCCCTGGGATGAGCAACTTCAGACCATGGCATTTCAGGGATCAGACCTTTGGCAGTCAATAATTCTCTGTCAGTCTCATACATTAGCCAATGTCGGGGTCTAAGTCACAGCACCCACTCCTGTTTCCCAGCTGGGAGTATCTGTTCAGCCACCTGCTCCCCAATTCACTTTTTGGGTTGGCATCATCATCAACAATGTTCTATAAAACTCTGGGCCACTGCTCAAGTCCGACCCCAGTGAAAGTGCTGTTGATGGATTTTGGCTATGATGTCAAAGTCATCTAGGATGGCTGCTTTGACCCATGCATAGTCTTGTGTGGCTATAATACTGAGACCTGCAATATGCAGCTTGAGTTGGCCTTGCCAGATATGGTGCCAACAGAACAGCCCCATGCTAAGGTGGCAACGGCATGCAGTGGTGACTTTCTCAAAGATGACAAGAAAAGCTTCTGGGTTATCTTCATATCCTGACTTTGACCTTTACCAGAATATGTGGGGCTGGAGCAACTCTCAGAGGTCACACTGAAATGTTCATAGCTGTCCCCTGTGGTTGCAAGAGTTTCACCACTTGTAGGATCAGGCCCGTTGCTATTCCTATTGCTGCTTACTGTTGTTGTTGAGTGACTATTTGTTGGGGCAGCTGGTTCTGTTGCTGCTGCTGTTGAGCTACCTGTTTTGGTTGTCCAGCAGCCACCTTGACAATTTTCCCACATCTTTCCCTTTTCTCTTTCTGCCTGTGATGGGGTGGGGGTCCCCGTCCAATGCAGGGTGAGTTCGCCCATTCTTCGAGTTGCCCTCTGTCTCTAGGCCAGGAGACCTAAGGGTCAAAGTAAATAGAGTTGCCCTTATCCACAGGGCAGTAGGCCTCATGGCTCAAGTCAGTGGGGTAGCCCTTCTTTGCAGGACAGTGAGAAGTCTGGCTAACACCCAGAGTCCATAGAATTACCCGGATTCACAGGGCAATATGGCTTAGTGGCTAGAGTTGATAGGGTTCACAGGGCAGTGAGACTTAGTAACCAGAGTCAATAGAGGTACCTTGGGTTTACAGGGCAATAAGGCCTTGCTGCCAACGTCCATATAGTTGCCCTCCAGGGCGGGACTGTATAGCCATTTGTGTGTTTGGGCCGCCTCTCAGGGGGTGGGTGATGGTCAGTGTAGGGGGACCCAGGTCCTCCCTGCTCCACTGGGTCCCAGTCACTGTGTCCACCACTGAATTAGTGGGGATCCGTCCGCAACACAGTGACCATTATTGGAACAATGGCTATCCCCCAAACACACACCCGGGCTACTTCCAACTGTGAAACTCATGGTGGCAGTCTATGTGTCTTTGGGGTCTCCAGGTTCTTCAGCCGGTGGAACTCCCTGTAGCTCAGACCTCCCTGGGGTGTCCACAGGTATCTGGGCATCTTCTTGGGTCTTAGCACCTCTGGCTTCTTGAGTCTTAGCACCAGGGATCCAGTTGCTCCTGGGCAGGAGCTGGCAAGAATCATCCATCATCCTTCCTCTCCAGCGGTCAGCCCAGACTGAGCTGGGCTGCTCCCTCCTATAGTGGTGCTACACCTGGAGCATGCCCAGTAGGGACGTGGTGGTGTGGCTTCCTTCGCCCACAGTGAGAAGTTAGACCTTCTCCATCCAGTGCGGTGTGAGTTCACCTCATCACACTCCCCCAAAACCCACACTTTAGACCTTACAGTGAGCCTGGAACCATGCCTGCATTTTCCACCAGTTGTGACAGGGCTGGGTTTACCAGTGGTACCATCCAGTGGCTACCTCCCTGGGTCACAATTCTCCCCATCTCTAGCATCCTGTGACAGTGGTCATTCTGGCAAAGTGGTGGTCTCTCTTCTGGTAGATAATAACTCAGCGTCCTAGCCAGATCACCACTGAAGTTGACCCCTTGCTGAGGTAACAGGGTCCAATGAAGTACAGAAGTGCAACATCTCTGCAAAAGGAGTTTGAGGCCCAATTCTGGGCTCCTGAATGCCTCAGACTCTTACCTCAGGGTTTACAATGTCTCTATCCCCCTTATCTCAAGCGAGGAAGGAGATTATGCCACTCTTGTAGAGCCCAGGCCCTCCCTTTCTACAAAGCTCTGACCCAAAGCATAAATAGCAGCAATATCAAGCACCCTGGAGTGCTCCAAGCTGCCTCCCTGAGCCACTTCCTACTACTCACATTCCCAGTCCAGGGCATTGTCACAGTCTCTCAAACAATCCAAGAAAAGATAGAGTGAAAGAACCATTCACTCTCTGGACCAATAACTGTTCCTCTGTGAATAAATATTTACATAGTCATTGGGCCAGAGATAGAACATGCAAGTGTGAGACCACAGTTGCCCAGCTTCAACAGAAGAGATTGAAGGAGCCCCATGTCAGAAGATCCCATTGCTCTGTGGTTAGTGCACTCTCCCATGGACGCCCCCACCTTTCAAATCCTTTCTCCCACTGTGGCAGAGAGGTGGGGAATTGAACCTGGGTCTCTCCCCTCCCAGGTGACCGCTGCAACCACTGAGCTAAAAGTTATAACATGGGCACCACCACCAGCTCCTCTTTCTGTGGCATTTTATGTGGAGCCAAGCAGGCACCTAACTCATTTCCTCAGATGCCTAAGCCACCTGATTCCAGGTAGCTGGTTCCAGTTGATGAATCTCTAAATGGAGATCTGTGGCTCTCTGGAGCCTGGACTTTGGTGACTCTCTGGGAGTGGCGGGAATTAGCATACACCGTCTTGTCAGCATCTGCCATTGGCTAGTGTAGGCAGTTTCCCACCTCTAGGAGTTACATTGGGAAAGTTATATGGCCTATGTTATAAAGGAGATGAGACTTTCAGATCACAATGGTCTCTTCTGGTCTTGGAATCTACAAGTATCTAGTGTGCTTACTTTTGTGGATCACATTCCTAGGCTCCTGTCTCTCCCTGATCATTTTACAGGGAGCCGGCATCTAACTCAGCTTTGTGGATCACAGTGTTTTTCCTGTGATTCTCTAGGCACCTAAAAGTTGTGCCAAGAGCTGTGATATGCAGCGTTGCAACTCCTAAATCCCTTCATGAATCCCACCCTTTGTCTCTTGGTTTCCTATCCTGTCTCTTTGATGAAATTACTAGTCTGATTGCAGCTTTATATTGCATAGAGAAACAAAAAGAACAGGAGATGCCACAAGTACTCCTCTTCTTTTTGGGGATACAGACTAACACGGCTGCTACTCTGAAACGTGTCAAAATACACAAACAAAGTTCTTTTTTTTTAAATGATAATCATAGAGTACTTTTGTGTAAAAACAAATAAAGAGCTGTTTTTTTAAAATTATTTTAAATGAGATGAAAATGAGTTCAGCCCACTGATCTTGTTTTCATTGTTTACACAGTTTTGAAAAAGGTGCTGCCCCATTGTTTATCATATTTTAATATTCTGCTGCTTTATTCAGAAGAGTTGCTGCAGAATGTTTGAGGCTCACTATTTATGATTCATGAGTCCCTTTAAAGCATATGAGGAAAGGTGAGCCTACTTGGCAATTGGCAGTAAGCTTGCAAGCTTTGAGGGGCTTATTTGCCAGCATTTGGAAAATTTCACTTTAGGGGTATTTATTTATTTATTTTTCATTTGAGGTACACTCTGAAAAAGAGACCAAAGAGGAAAGTTGCTTTCAAGGGTGAACACTGTGTGTTTTGTGGAGTACAATAAGGCCACTTAAAAACAAAGCATATTAGACAAAAAATGCAATGGTTCTTTAGGGAATGATCAATCAACATGGTCTCACAGTGTCCCCTGCTGGCTAGACCAGGGTTATGACTAAAGAGAGAAAACAAAGAAGTTTAGGATTCATAAAAAAGTTGGCACTTTTCACATACACAAAAATCTAGACAGCTTGTCAAATAGTTTAGAAAATTCGGAGGGTTCTTTTCCCCCAAATCAATCAGAAGAGGATGGTTTGATCAAAATTTGATCTCACCTTTGTAGATTAGCAAAGGAACAGTTGGGTAAAGCAATATAACAGAGTAAATTACAGGCTTTCTGAAGAATGTGAAGAAATTGCAGTTGCAATGGCCTAACGGCATCATAAGAGACATAATGAGACAGTGACTGCCAAAAGCATGTAGTGATGACTTGTTGCATTATTTGAGCCCAATGGGGTTTAGCTGTGACCTCATCATCTAATTATAAAAGCAAAAATGTCGTATTATACCTATTATACCACCTTTTCCTTCTTACTCCTTCCCCCCAGTACACTTAATTTACCTAGTGAGCATACAGATCCTCCTCATATTTTAGATAACCCCAATAGCACCTCAAATATAAACATATACCCAACTGCTGTCCCCCTTTCCAACCGAGCTGCAGTGATCAACAGAGCTACAGAAAGGAGCCAGATAGCTTTTAAACATAAATTGACATTGAAAAGCTTAATTAAAACCTACTTGAGGGCTCTCGAGTAAATTTCTTGAGTAAGAGGAAAACCTTAAAGGATCCCAGTAGGGCTGAGCTTAGCAAGAAGGGAAGAAAAAGGAGCATGTGGGGGAGTGACAGTTATGTTTACCTATGAAAATAACATTCCCATTATTAGCTTTTTGTGACTTTCCAGCCTCTTTGAACTATCATTCTATTTTGCAAACTAACTTTAAGACTTTTTACTATTCTCAAATTAGTTTCTGAAGAGAAAATTAATTGAATGGGATCATTGGATCAAAAACTGTTGCTGGAAGGGCAGCTGGGCCCATGGGAGGAGAAAGGGTAAGAGGTCTAGGAAACAAACAAGGGGAAAAAAAAGAAAACCTAATATGACAAGAATATAATCAAAATGCTTGAAAAAATATGTTTCTAGAATTTTTCCAGTTTTTTTCTCTCATCCTGCCATTATGAAGTATGCATCCGATGAAGTGAGCTGTATCTCACGGAAGCTTATGCTCAAATAAATTTGTTAGTCTCTAAGGTGCCACAAGTCCTCCTTTTCTTTTTGCGGATACAGACTAACACGGCTGCTACTCTGAAACCTACTATCTGTTGGTAGGTAGAGACAAGGTAGATACAAGAAGATGGGAACACCACAAGACGTATGTTCATTATGACAATCCAGAAACTTTGGCTGAAGCCTTCCTGAGGCATTTCTCCAGCAACAAAAGGAATGTGGTCTAGAATTTTAAGGTGAATACTGTATTAGGAAGATGGCAATGGCCAGTCGGTTATTTGGTAAAAAAGCAGTGGCTCAACATTTTTTGTCCATGTACATGGAATATTAGGTTTCAGAAAGTGTTGACAGCAGTTGAAGGATATTTTTTTAAACTTACATTCAGACAAGTAGATGGATACTTTGAAAGCTCCCTTCTGAATTATATGGTTCACTGTCATAACTCTTTGTTGGTCTATAAGCTGCTACTAGAACCTCTAGACCAGGGATAGGCAACCTTTGGCACGCGGCCCATTAGGGAAATCCACTGGCGGGCTGGGATGGTTTATTTACCTGCAGCATCTGCAGGTTCGGACGATCACAGCTCCCACTGGCTGTGGTTCACCGTTCCCAGCCATTGGGGGCTGCGGGAAGTGGCGCGTGTCGAGGGATGTGCTGGCCTCTGCTTCCCACAGTCCCCATTGGCCTGGAATGGCAAACCGCAGCCAGTGGGAGCTGCAATTGGCTGACCCTGCGGATGCTGCAGATAAACAAACCGTTCCGGCCTGCCAGTGGATTTCCCTGATGGGCTGCATGCCAAAGATTGCTGATCCCTGCTCTAGACATTTGCATTGCTACTATAGCTTTGCTTCTGTACAGAGGTGCTTGTCTATTGTATCAACAGAAGAACAACAACCAAAAAACACCTGTTCAGAGTTTGTTGTCTATACCTCTCTCTGTAAACAGACTTTTTGTTAGCAATGGCACTTTGACACTTGATGGACTAAATTCTTGGGTATAGTTTTAGCCATTTTGTGCTATAACATCTTTGGAATCTGGCCATGGAGACAGTTAAAGAAAGACCATGGGAGTGGAACAGTTTCTAAGGCACCTACTCACTGCTGTAAGAATAGGTGATATGGCCACAGCAAAGGGCAGGTGACTGGGCTTTCCTACTTCTACCAAGTTGTGGCTGTCATTTAAGTTCCTTGGAGATATTGGCAACTGGCATAATTTGCAGCAAATTGCATACTGTTCAAAGTTGTGCTAAGATACTGGGCCAGAAAACAACTTCCTGCTACCTTTCAAACAGCCCCTCTTCTCACTGTATGATCCTTGAATGTAGCAGATTTCAGAGTAACAGCCGTGTTAGTCTGTATTCGCAAAAAGAAAAGGAGTACTTGTGGCACCTTAGAGACTAACCAATTTATTTGAGCATAAGCTTTCGTGAGCTACAGCTCACTTCATCGGATGCATACTGTGGAAAGTGTAGAAGATATTTTTATACACACAGAGCATGAAAAAATACCTCCCCCCACCCCACTCTCCTGCTGGTAATAGCTTATCTAAAGTGATCACTCTCCTTACAATGTGTATGATAATCAAGTTGGGCCATTTCCAGCCCAAATCCAGGGTTTAACAAGAACGTCTGGGGGGGGGGGGTAGGAAAAGTGATCACTTTAGATAAGCTGTTACCAGCAGGAGAGTGGGGTGTGGGGAGGTATTTTTTCATGCTTTGTGTGTATAAAAAGATCTTCTACACTTTCCACAGTATGCATCCGATGAAGTGAGCTGTAGCTCACGAAAGCTTATGCTCAAATAAATTGGTTAGTCTCTAAGGTGCCACAAGTACTCCTTTTCTTTTTGTGAATGTAGCAGAGGATCTGGCCCAATATTTTTTCTGTTTTATTTTCCTTTTAAAAGATTATTGAAGGAGTCAAAGTATAGATTCTGGCCTCCTTATGGAGGTATTATTCACCTCCATGATTACTATATTCTCGGTTATGTTTTGTATGATCATTTTGAGATTGTAAACTCTTTGGGGCAGAGATTGTGTGTTTTTCGGTGTTTGCAAAGTGCTTGCTTTGATGGTACCACAAATTAAATAATACTAAGAACAAATACCACCACTGATGCTTGCTGCCCCAATTTCCCTAGTTTATTTCCTTTTGTGGACAATTTAGAGAAACATAATGCATGGCTTCTAAATATCTCCATTCTGACCACCAAATTATTGTGCTCTGAAGTGGCAGCCTGTGAAATACCTTTCCTTAATGAGAAAGTACAGACGAAATAATAATAATGCAAAAATATGTATTTTGGCCATCTAAAAAAATATATCTGACTATATAGAAAACATATTTTTGACACAGCCCCTTAGTGTCTTCAGTGGGGAAAGAAGGCAAACAGTTATTGGCTTTTGGCTGAGCTTTGCACGTTGCTGTTTTGTTCTATTCAACTGCAGCTGACTGTTTGCCAATAGGTGTGAAAGTATTTGTCAACCAGAATTAAGCACAGTTATTTTTGATTTTGTGATTTTGTTTAGGTTGCATACTGGCCGCTGCTAGGTTGCAGCCATACACTTGGAAATCACAAGCTAGGTTGGAGGAGAAAGAATGTAGGTTTTTCTTGTTTTTGTTGTTGTTATTTTGTTTGTTTAAGATCTTAGTTTATCTATTCCCAAGGGCCAACTGAAATTGGTTCAATAACAACATTTAAAATGTTATAATTGTCCTACAGTGCTTCAGGGCTAATAAGAGTATTAGTCTATTATGATGTGCTGGCACATTATGTACAAAATTCTCAGCAAGAGAGATAGTGAGAGACGAGGGAACAAAGTGATCTTGTACAGGAGCTGAAAGAATGTTGTGAATATCATACTCACAATAATGCCAAGACAATAAATATAAAGAAAACCAAGGTCTGCACAATCTTATAAATGAGAGGGGAGGGGATAGCTCAGTGGTTTGAGCATTGGCCTGCTAAACTCAGGGTTGTGAGTTCAATCCTTGAGGGGGCCATTTAGGGATCTGGGGCCAAAAAGAATTGGGGATTGTACCTGCTTTGAGCAGGGGGTTGGACTAGATGACCTCCTGAGGTCCCTTCCAACTCTAATATTTTATGATCCTATGAGAGGGAAAATGGGGGAAGAGAGGAGTATTGTCTAATGGTTAAAGGAGATGACAAAGTTAGAACTCCTAAATTCTATTCCCAGCTCTGCCATGGACTAGTTTAATCTTGGTACCTCAGTTTATCTCTTTGTCAAATGGTTGTAATGGTTACTGAAAAATGATATTGTGCAGCTTAATTAATCAGGGCTAGATGAGGTTTTTGCTCAATGACCTGAGTATGATACCGGCATGTAGATAAATTGTTCCAGTCACAGTTCCTCACATACTTTCTCCTCCACCCACAACACACACTCACTCCTAAAATAGAAAATTACTACAGTCCTTTACTGGTTGTAGTATGTTTTCACCTCATACCAACTCAGCTCCCGGTGCTGCTCTTTTGGGATGTGCACAGCTAAGACTTTCCCCAATTCTTCCAAGCTGTTTGATGGGAGGTGAGGGGCGGTGTAATTTCCAAGCTCACAGAACCAATTCTCCATCTATACTTCCACCAAACCCAGACCCAATGTCCAGGGAGCCCTAATGTGGAGGCAGAGAAGGGAAAGTGGGAGTGTTATACTTCTTTATACCCTTGTGCAGCCATGTTAGGGCAAGCCATGATCCAGCTTTTAGAAATTACAATGGTGGAGCCTACCTGGAGTTGCCAGGTATCTGTTTTTCAGCCGGAACACCCAGTTGAAAAGACACCCTGGCGGCTCTGGTCAGCACTGCTGACCGGGCCATTAAAAGTCCAGTTGGCGGAGCAATGGAGCTAAGGCAGGCTCCCTGCCTGCTATGGCTCCATGCGGCTCCCGGAAGCAGCAACATGTCCCTGAGGCCCTTAGGCACAGGAATGGCCAGGGAGGCTCCATGTGCTGCCTCGCCCTGAGTGCCAACTCTGCAGCTCCCATTGGCCAGGAACTGGGGCCAATGGGAGCTGTGGGAGCAGTGTTTGTGGGCATGGGCCTCACACAGAACCTCCCAGGCCACCACTGCACATAGGAGCCAGAAGACATGTTGCCACTTCCATCTCAGGTAAGTGCTGCCTGGAACCTTCCCCATATCCTGAACCTCCTTCCCCAGCCCTGAGCCCCCTCCCACAATCTAAACCCCTCATCCCCAGCTTGGAGCCCCCTTCTGAACCCCATACCCCTCATCACTGATCCCACACCAGAAGCCTGCAATCCCAGCTGGAGCCCCAAACCCCCGGCCTAACTGCCTGCCCCAGCCCAGAGCCCCCTCCCACATGCTGAATCCCTCAGCTCCATCCCCTAGCCCAGCACTACCTCTCCCACCCTGTAGGATTCATACAAGGTTCATGTGCTTGGCAACATTCAGGGCACACCCAGAGTGTTGTATAGGACCTGTGCACACACAGCTCCTTTCAAGGGCATCAACCTTGGAATCTTGCCCAGATGACATGAACCGTGGGAAGCCTCCCAGGACTGGGCTCAAGGCCCGAGAGCAAGGAATGCGGTAGATAGAAACTGGTAAATAAGAATGTTAAACAAAGCCAGTGTATTCCTTTTATCTGTTGGAGAATGTAATGCGCAGGGGGAGAGAAAGAATAAAGGGGGAAGGTGGAAAGCTGACAGGAAGAAGCCCGTTAGCAGACCAGCTCGCTTCTTGCTTAAAGCTCTGTGCTGTCTTGTCATTGAACCGCAACACCACCCCAAACCACTCATCCCCAGCCTCATCCCCAAGCCTGCACCCCCAACCAGAAGCCTCACCACCTCCCAATGGCATTTCCTATAATAGGATTAAATGTATGCCTCTGATAAGAAGCACAATTCCTTATAATAATTTGCAATTTCCTTAGAGATATGTCTGTTTAGCTGCCTATCCCCTCCCTTCCTTCATTACACCAGAAACTAAGAATCTTTGAGAAACTTAGGCTTCTCTTGTATAGAAAGAATGCTATGCTAACAGGAATGCAACCGATGAAGTGAGCTGTAGCTCATGAAAGCTTATGCTCAAATAAATTTGTTAGTCTCTAAGGTGCCACAAGTACTCCTTTTCTTTTTGCGGATACAGACTAACACGGCTGCTACTCTGAAACCAGGAATAAACTTAAAAGCTTTCTAATATGAGAATTATATAAACTGTACCTTAACTAAGCAGAGAGCACACAAAGCATCTGAGCTCTTGAAAGCAATGAAATGTGATATCTTGCAAATAGCAGGGAAATGTATTTGCAAGCTTGTTTGCTAAATCCCACTCACAGTTCAATTTAGTCTTTTTTTTTTTTTTTTTTTTCATTTTACGTGGCCAGTCTTTGTGTGCAAAAAATATTTTGGGAAGAGCTTTTATTCATGTCAGTATGGCTATTGCATATGAATGCACACCTTTGGGCATGCAGGAGAATGTTTGTGCCTCTGAGAAAATGCCTTCTCTGATGAGTGGCAAATGGGCTGTGCACAGGAGCAAAGTGGCGTCAGAAAGAGTGGCATTCTTGAGTGTTTTTATAGGAGTTCTGTTCCCAATTCTGCCCAGGCTTCCTACTTGTCCTTAAACAAATAACTTAATGCTCAATCCTGTGGAGCCGGGCCAGATTTAGGGGCAGGAGACCATCTGGGGTGTTGGGCTTGGAGGATGCCATGTTCTGGGTGCTGTTATTATTGTTAATGACAAAAGGTAAAATAGAATGTTTGAAGTAAAATGTTTCATATATTCCATATATGGATTCACTTTTCACTAACCTCCTACAATGTTCTGGACCTTTGTAGACTCTCATGGAACCTCTCCCTTTCTGAGAACTACATTTTCCTCGAACATCCTAGAACATTGTCAGCAATGTCCTTATTGGGACAGTCGAGTAAAGCCAATGCCGGAATCTGACTTGAAGTGAAAATCCTGGCAAACCAGATCACTGACTTCAATTTCTGGTCTCAGTTGTAGTTTGGCATGATATCCTGTTCATAGTTGCCAACTTTCACGTGGTAACTAAGCACCCCGACGTTCTCAATAATTCAAAAATCAAGCTAATCCCATTTCAAAACAAGGCCAAAACAAGCCAATCCCTAAGAACCCCAACACTCTATGTGACTAGATCCCCCTGGCGTGCAGTCTTGGACTGTGGTGAGCACCCCTGACTCTCTCCCCACCTTGTCCCTGCTTACTGGGAGCCAATCAAAAAAAAAAAAAAAAGAAGCAACAAGCAACAAGCCAAAAACTATCCAACAAGTAACTCACAAGTCAATTAAGCCAAAAACAAGCCCGATTTCTGCATTTTTTTCACAGGTTTGGCATGTCTCATCGTGTTCTAAGTAAATATTGTAAGCAAGGCATTACAAACTCAGTTGATGGACATCACAACCGCTACTACTTTGATGAGATGCTGCCTTGATTTTGCTGTGGCCTACAGAGACATCAGATTTGAAGATGGCATCACTGCTGCCAAAAAAATGATGGAAAACTGAGGAGTTGAGTGTGTCTTCAAAGAAACACAGATTCATCAGAAGAAGAGATACTTTGGTCACGGGGACAGACATGAGGTGATGGGACGTTCAGAAGAAAAATTCAAGAGGAAGTTTTTTTGGTCACTCATTGAAACTGCTCAAGTGTCGATCGAAGAAAGGTTTGGACAAATGAAGTACCACAAAAAGACTTAGGCCTTTTTGTATGACCTTAGTCTGATGCTGGTGGACAGGAAAACACTCTTGAACAAGTGTATGCTGACACCTCGGGAATGTTTGGACATAAATGATAAAAACCTCTATGTCAAACTGAACAACATCTGTCACATTTTGCCACATAGGAAGCACTCTTCACTCCAAGCTCTCCAATTCATTCATGATGCAGAGCTGAAGGACACTTTTCCTAATGTGTGGTTAGCTTTGAGGATTCTGCTCATGCTGCTGGACACAGCTGTGAGTAGTGAGCGCAGCTTTTCAAAGCTCAGTTCTTTAAAACATATCTTTGATCGATGATGGCTGATGAGAGACTGACATTGTTTGCTATTTTATCACTTGAAAATCCCATTGGTCAGTCATTGAATCTCTCTGATGATGTACTTCAGTTCATGAGGTCAAAGGTGAGAAAAGCAACCTTTTTTAACTAAAGGACTAGGGTTAACATTCTAAGGCTGTCACTATTGTAACACTATTTAATACTGGTCCGCACAATGTTGGTGCACAATTCAATTTCTTGATGTTAGTACGTTTCAATTATACTTAAAATTAAAAAAGTTTCTATAGGCTTAGAGGAAACATTTTTTGGATTTGCTTATATATGACATGAATAAATACAGATTTACAGATCTCAGTATGTAAATTTATCATCTTACATGATAGGAATAAGTCATGCATGCACATCATGCATCACAGTCATGAAATGGGCTACAAAAGTAATAAAAAATAAGGTATTCAAAAGTTTAGCAAATGGAGGTGAGGTGCTGAAGACACTTCTTGCCTGGGGTGCCAATTGGTCTAGCACAGGACCTGCTGTGGAGCATTTGGCCTCAAAAATAAGTAATTAAGCACATGTTTAACTTTAATCATGTATCTAGTCCCATTGACTGAGGCTTTGCTGGACTGGGGCCAGAGTGCTCAGCATTTATCAAATTGCCCCCTTTGTCTCTCCGTATCTCAGTTATCCATCAGTAAAATAGGGATAACAGACTTCCCTACCTTACAGGAGTGTTGTGAGGATAAACAGTACATCAGTGAGTGAGAGGAGAAGAGGGCTATATAAGAAACTATACACAGATAAATACTAAAAATGCATAGGCCTGCTTATCTCCTGCTAAGTCTTTCCCTAAAGTGTTCCCCACTATATTTGGTTTCTCCTATTGCTTGTAGGTTAATATGTAAACACCCAAATGCCCAAATATGTTCAATAAAAGATCTCATCAAACAATTCTGACAGATTTGTAAAAATCATGGGCAGTTCACAAACCATATATGATTAGAGAAAGGGGCCAAACCCCAGGAATGAATTGTTCCTAGTTAATTTAATACTTTGACCAGCTTTAGCACCATAACTGCTGTTATTTCTTGGGATGTCTGACACTTTAAAGAAGTGTAAGTGGGGGATGGTCCCACTATTGTGGGGAATTTTTCTGCCTACCCTGGTGGAATCGTATGGTGACAGGATCTGAATCCCCACCCCAACTCCCTACCTGATGCCTGTCTGACCTCAAGGACTCCTTTTCCTCTGCTCCATGCGATGGAGTCCTTGTAACCCTGATAAGGCTGGGCCCAGGATCCTTGGGGGCTTAACCCTCAATATCGCCCTGGGTCACTCAAGGCAGAGGTTAGGGTGTCCCTGCCCCGAGGTACTTGCTCCTCACCAGCCACTTTCCTGACCTAGTGATTGCAGTGATTGAGTTTAAGCCACATAGTATTAATTAATCAGCAACTGTAAACGAATAAGGGAAAAACTGAAAAGATGAAAGTATCCAGGAACCCCACATGATGGGCATGGGAACACTGTAAACAATAGTTTCTACAACTCAAGAAAATTCAGTCTATTCCTTACACGTCCCAGGCCTCCTACCCAGGACCTGGCTGTGCTGCAGTGATACTGCGTATAAGACACCTGCTCTAGTGGTGGCTACATGCCTTCAGGATCTATATGGTGGGACACTTCTCCACAGTATTGGCCCTCCTGTCTGGTCCATGTCCTCCCACCCACTCCAGCCTTCAAGGCCCTCTTGTCTGGTGATGTCTCCCTCCACTGGCCCCTCTCTGCATAGGGTCCCCACCGCACTCTCTCCAGTCGCTCACCACGCTCATCTCCAGTATTACTTGTAGCACAACCTGCCTTCCACTGTCCCAACCCTGGCCTTGCAGCTTTCCACTGTAGATCGGTCCTGGCTCACCGCTGGCACAGTTAATCTCTGCTGTTCTGAATTGATCTCTGCTGTTCTGGCTCCCCAGCTCTGGGCTGCTGCTCTGGGCCCTCAGGTTATGGCCTGCTGTTCCCTCCCCAGCTCAGCTCTGGTAGCTTCACTGTCCTTGGTTTATTCTGCCCCTAGCAGCCTAGCTCTCATGGAGAATGGTCCCTGGGCTATTGACTCCCTCGTTGGCCTGTCTGCCTTGTCAATCCAGCTGATTGGGAGTGCTGGCCTCTCCCTATTGGCTCTGAGGACTATCAGTCTTAGGATCTTGACTTCTCTTTGGCCCATCCCCTTTTTCTTGGTATTGGGAGATGGTCACCCCCCCCCAAAAAAAAACACCATTAAGTATCAGCAAGGGGCCATCAGTCCCTTTACAGAAAGATGGCTTAACCCTACAAGATGCTGAGGTTTTCATATGAGGTACTGAGCATCTTCAACAACTTGTATAGCCAATGGTGGCTAAGGTGTATCTACACTGCAAAAAAGCCAGTCATGACAGTGAACCTCAGAGCCAGGGGCTCAATTGACTGGGCCTTGTGCTATGGGGCTAAAAATAGTAGTGTTGATATTCTCACTTGGGCTGGAGTCTGGGCTGTGAAACCCAGTGAGGGATATGGCTTGCAGATGACCAAGCGGGAACATTTACACTGCTATTTTTAGTCCTGTAGGACAAGACCGGGTCAGTTGACCCGGACTCTGAGACTCGCTGCTGCAAGTGTAATTTTGCAGAGTAGACATACCAAAAGTGGGCTCAGCACTTTGAAGGATGAGGCTTGAAATGAAGTATAGGGGTTTATAATATAACAGTATATGGATAATGTGAGTTGTTAATTAATTGACATTTGAAAAATACCCTTCTGTCTAACTGCATGTTATTTTCCAGGCACTGAGAGACTTGAAAGAGAAAGGCATCAATCTATGACAGATGGTAAAGATTTTCAATCATTTTTAATAAATAACATCCTCTCTTAAAATTTGAGACTTCTCACTTAGTTTTTGCTGGCATTCTCACACACTACTGTGCCTCTGAGAGACTGTTTCCATTGATGAGTGACATCTGGGCTGAGCACAGGAGCAAAATGTCCACAGAGACGGTAAAGTTCATGAAAGTTCTTATGGGACCAATCTGCATAATAACTGCTGGGAATTCTAGGAGTCCCAATTTATTTAAAGTAATAGGTCTGGAACGTCTTGGGGAAAATCACTAATGTGAAACATTTAAATGAATTAACATTTTTACACAGAAGCATTGCATTGTATACATTTGTTTTCTGGTTATAGACTAGTGGGGAGGTTCTTTAGGGTCCTTTTTCAGTTCAATGCATGCACATTCATACAGCTTTCATTCACATTAACAGGACTGCTGCTCCATCATTCTGCATAACAAAGGCAATTTACACCTTGATTCTATGGGCTGAATGCTTCTCAGCTGACCTACATCCCGTGGACAGCAATGGGTCTACTGATATGAGCAAAGTTAAGTACATGTGTAAATATTTGTGAACCCTATAATGACACTCTTTTTCACATGTGATCAATCTCATTGATTTCAGTAGGATTCCCTACAGACACAAGGGTCCACCCTTATAGCTCTGATTGCAGGAAGAGAGTCTTAGAGAGTACATTCTCAGGGCAGGGGTCCTGGGTTTCTCTATGTTCTATAAAATGTGTTAGTACCCTTCTGGCAATTCAGATGTAGTATAACTATACTTGTAAGGGCACTGGTATTGCAGAGGTCCAATGAGTAGAAGTAGTACTGACAAATGCTGTGATATCACCACATCTACTGACTAGTTCTGAACACAAGATTTCTTAACAACAATTTAGAATAACTTGTCTCCACTCAAAGACATAGGAAGTCACTAAAATGACTGGAAAAGTTATGGCAGGAATTCCAGCACAATAAACAAACTCAGAGCCATCAGATGGGGACTTCTGACAGGTGAACCACTGATGCCTAAAGCAGAGCTGTTTAACTCCCCTTCTCTCTTACTAATAGGAGCCAGAACAGGGTAGCAGGAGGAAAGGCAGAATCAGATCCCAAGGATGGGATTTTCAGATGGGCCAAATGGAGTTGTGGCAACTTCCATTCACTTTCAATGGCAGTTGAGCACCTAACTGACCTTTGCGCTTTTGAAAATCTCCCTCTGAATTGTTAGATTCCAGTAGCTGGCAGCTTTGTCGAAGAGACAGCTGCTCCCCTCAGTGTAGCTGATGGGTCCCAATGGTCCCTTTGTCTTTTCTTGTTGTAGTTCAGTTAGGTTATGCTGAATTAGGATAATAACTCTTTCTGTGTTTAGTTCTAAAGTTTTAAAAGTAACCTGGGTCTGAGATGTTATCGGAGTGTGTGTGCAGTTTGGAGTTTCTAAATGAACTGTGGTTGCTTAGTTAGAGAGAGAAAACCCAAAGAAAGGTGTGCATGAGTGGGAAGGATAAGATTTCAATGTGGGAGTATTTTTAAATGCTTCCTATGCAAAAGTTAGGACATATTTTTAAATTATTGCATGGAAAATTCAGTTTTCTTTAGAAGTATTTCTGTGACAAATTTGGAGACTAAATTCAATAATTAATATGTGAAACAGAGACATGCCAGTCAGCTTGTATGTGCAAATGTCAATTCACCTCTAACTATCCAGTCACCAGAGCCTCCACAATATGTATGGACTAAATTTTCAAAAATGGGTGCCTGAAGATAGGATCCTAAAAACATGTTTTATTTAAAGGCAAAAATATGGATTTAAAAACCTAAATATGGATTTTTAGAAGCCTAACTTGAGGCCTCCATCTTTGGAAGCTTTGGAGCATGTACATACACACACTGGATCACAAAGAAATACGAAATAGTAAATAAAATATCTATTTCACAATTTATCATACACCTTTAACCTTCACATCTGTATTCTGCCCACTCACCCATTTCTTGCGGATTTACTCAAACATTTTAAAATTTCAAAGTGCTTCACAAGGCTCGTTTTTGGCTACATCTACACTTGAAGATGGAGTGTGATTCCCAGCTTGCATAGGATTTATTGTAAGCACTCTGCCAGATATGTTTCCTTATCCTGCAGTTGTGGATTTCTCCCTCCATCACAATAAAACAGGTTGAGTCCTAGGATGGGAAACATAGTACTTAAATGCCAAGTTTAAGATATGACATCTTCACGGTATTCAAAGCCAGACACAGGAGTCTTATAGTGAGATCCCTCCTTTTTTGATGGCACCCTGGAATGCCAAGTGAAATAGCATCTTAAATTGATGATATTTTTATATACAATAAAGCTATTTTAGGTCATATTCAAAGTTTATGGGTCCCTCTGAGACCTCTACCATTGAACTCCTGGTAAATAGGGTATTTAAAGATTGAAGGATAAAAAAAAAAGACAACAATTCTAAACAATTCTAAAGCATGGGGGAGGGTGATCTGTAAAAATGTGTAGCATGTTCAGAATATGATGTTGTAGGAACTCACTCATAGTTTCACCACTTGTGAGTAATGCAGTCCGAATGCATGTCAATAAAACCTTTATACAGCATGACACCCTTCTAAGGTCTCTCTGTGTCTTTATAAATTCATGCACACATACAAAAAAGAACATAATAATAAAATAGCTAAAGGGTTTAATAAATCAGGAAGAGAAATATGAAGAACAATATCAGAATATTTTAGGCTAAAACAAACAGTGGAAGAGGCCAGTCAAGAAAAAGAATTCTTACTAAGTGCACAACAGAAAAGACACTAACCGATGCCATCTATTATTGGCCATGTACTTGTTATCTTGGATTACTTCAGGGTCAGTGAGGCAGAAGTGATAAGTAAGATGGGGCAACTCCAAGCCAATAAATCACTGGGGCTCCACAGGATTTATCCAGCTGTGTGAAATGAGACTAGGGAGAAAAAAATCTCAATGGAGAGCAGTAGTCTTGGGAAATTCATTACGTATGAGTTAAATTCTAAAGGTGTGAGAGAAGCTAGGGCTGAACCTAGGTAGCACTGGAGAAATAGCATGATTTAACTTGATTTATTTAAAAAATGCAGAGCACGGTCTTAACGTGAGTAACAAATTGAGAGAAATTGCATAGTATAAAACAGAATATCAGTATATCTAAACAGCAATCACTAAGAAATAACTAAGGGCCAAATCTTGCAGTCTTTATTCAATCCCTATTTCTGCTAAACTTATTCTACTCAGAAACTTGCAGGCTGCTAAGCAAAAACACAAAAAGCAGCATAAACTCTTAGAGATTTACTCCATGGTTTCCATTCCCCAGCCAGAAAGACACCATCCAATGGCAGCATGGCTCCTGAAGGAGATGTGTTGCCAGGAGACAGAATGTTCCACAAACCAGCATTGTGGAGCAGTCCACATGCCTGAAGGCTCCCACATCTGCAAGGATACCCTCCATTTTCTCCACTGATTTAGCGATTCTTTATGGATTATGGAAACAAGCTCCCAGCATCTTCCAGAAGGTTGGTAACTTCTCTCCCTTAAAGGGAAAAAACATTTCAGATACATCAATCCATCAGGTATTTCAACTTAGATTTCCTCTGTCCATTTTTTCTACACAGGGCCCCTGAGTGGGGACTACAGAATTTGGCCCCTGTGAAAGAATATTGAAAAAAGTAGAAGAGTAAATAATCCTCTTCACTTATTTATTTAGGAGCCATTTCTGCCTTCGGTACACATACTGTATAGTACCTTACTTTGTGAATTGTAATGAGATAACATGCAGATTAAAGATCTACTCTAAGGACAGCAGAGTTTAGCCTTTAGGGTATACGTTGATAGGACACCATGTATGTGGAGATTTAAGTGAGTTTCTTTTTGGATAAGCCTTCTATAAACCATACAAGTAAAATTATAAAATTGGAGTATGAATAAAGAAAAGTCAACACTGAAAAGTGAGTTGTATCACTAAAAATAAGGCATGTTCAATCCCATAGGAGAAATCCTATTTCTAGAGTAGAACACTGCACAAAATATATATAGAAATGTCTTACATTGTGTCTTTAGGGAAGCTCTAATATTTACCTCCCCTACTATTTACCCAAAAAGTTATGTTTGCAACTCAGACAAATAAATGATACCATAAAAATGTCCTCTCCAGAAACAGGAACTTAGGCAAGGGAAAGACTGGTGCAGAAAAAGGAAACTTTGCTCCTTTCCACCCGAGAAATACTAATAAGTTTCTTCTATCATTTCACTTCATTTTAAGAATGAATTACCAATCAAATTTCATCAAAACCAAAGGTACATCGCATCTCTTGGCACATCTGAGGGCTTTGCTTTTTTTTTTTTTTTAAAGAGAGTTTTGTGTTTTGTGAATCTCTCCATGGGAATTCTAATTTCTATTTAAATTAGATGGCCCAATTCAGGTTCCCTTCTGGTCCTTGGATTGGCTATCATAAAATCAATGCCTGCCCACTATGTGCCAAGGACGATAAGACCGATTGAAAGCTGGGAATTTATTCTACTCTGAATTCATTTAATATTTCATAAAGAGAACTGATATAGTATTAACCTGTTACAGAAGATTCAGTAATACAATATATACAATAAAAATAATGACTTGAGAGTCTGAAGAAAATTGCTCGATAGTCTTTACCTCTTATCACTGGTAATTCATCATTACTTATCTTTTCTGTTCCAAACATTCAAGGTACCCTTAATCTGTTTTTTTTTTTTTTTTGTCACAGTATAAACTAGTCCTGTTTAAAATTGTAAAGGTGTTATAACAATTATATGCCACAAAAAACTTAAAATGATATAAGATATAGGTTTTCCCTATTTTTTTTTAAATTTGCAGTTCCAGCCCTCAGTATATAATCACCATACTCAGAAGAGGAAAAGCTTCTTTCTAGGGTTTCTCTTGCTAAACTGAAATTATCAAAGAAAGTATTAAACATACAAGATGGACAAGGGGCCAAATTCTGCTCTCATTCATATAGGTGGAGCTTCTGCTCTCATTTACATAGCTTAATTGCTTGGATGTCTCACAACTAATAGCCTGTGCTTGCCATTTTAAAAAGCAGAAAAGCCCTTGAAATCTCCTTATTTTTCTCACATGTATAGCTCAGCTCATTCCAGATCCCCTGTCTGTCATTATTTAACCTACAAACTGAGGCAAGGGGAATCCAAGGAGCTCTCTACTTTCCACTGATAAATATAAACAGTATTAGTAGTTAGTCAACATAGTGGTTAAGCCTTTTAAGTAAACTTTGTAGATACTTGAGGAAAGATAAGGATTCCCACTCTCTATAAATAAACAGCAAGGAACACAGTTATATGTGCATGTGTTTTATTCTGCATATGTTTCAAATTTGCATCTCTTGGTTCTCAAACAGATTGGCCCACTGTTCAACCACAGACAATAAAATAATGGGCACAACAGAGTTTGAGCCATTAAACTCTGAGACTATAAACATAAAGCATAAAGCCAAGTCCAAGCACAAGAAGTACACAGTGTCTTGTTTCCTAGACTCAGTTCTTGCTCAAGTTTAGCAATCCAGCTATTCCCCAAAACTTCTCAGAGGTGCCCGAGTTCTTCACGAAAGGTTAACTAGTTCAGCTGAGCCCAGCCCCACATTCCCACAGAAGTCATGAGAGTGGGGACATGTACCAGCTGCAGCTCTCCTGTTTTGCCCATCCAAGCTTGAATCTTATCCCTGACAAATCCTTTATGTTAAATATTTTGGGTGAGATTTTTCAGAAGACTCAGTACCCAACAGCTCCCACTCAGGTAACTAGTTGAGAACTACTGGTGCTGAGCGATTTTGAAAAACTGCTGCCATTCTGTATTAAGAGCTATAATTATAAATATGAGCATATGGCATTCAAAACACTTGAGATGAAATCCTGGCCTTCTTGAATGTAAAAAAAAACACCTCCCATTTTCACTCAAGTTGTCCATGATTTCCTCTTGGTATTGCTTTACTCTTGGAAGCATCAGGTACAGGGCATGAATAGCAGTAGATTATGGGACTAGATGGATGATCCTCTGTGGAGTTTCCTGTGTTGTTATGCGTTCTTTGGTGCTGCTAAATCTTGTATGTAGTGCTGTATCAACATTTGCTTTCAAGATGTCAAAATAAGTTGTTTTATCAACATTTTATTTCATGTTATAGATAAAGTGGGTGACTAATGATTCACCTCTGATAAATTTCACCTGTCTGTTTAAAACTTGTCCCATAAACAGATCACAGTTTCCTCAAGTGTATTCAATTCATAGAAAAAGTTCTGCAAATAGTTCTGACTCTGAAGGTTGTCTCTGAGCAGTTCATTGTTAAGATTTGATATTTTGGCTGGCCTGTTAGGTTATGATAATCCTCTAAACCAGCATTTCTCAAACTGGGGTCCACAAGGGTAGTCCAGGGAGTCCATGGGCCCCACTGATCAACTCTTCCTCTCCCCTCCCAGTGCCTCCTGCGTGCCAGGAAATAGCTGTTCAAGAAGTGTGCAGGAGGCACAGGGAGGGAAGGAGGGAGTAATTACGTTTTTTAAGATCTTCCCGAATGCTGACATTAAAAAGATATGTGTATTAATCCGTGTGTTAAAGTGCAGTGGAAATATTTCTGAGTCATGCTAGCAGATGGGATCAGTTAGCTTATTCCAGGATATAAAGAGTATGGGAGTCTCCATTTGAGGTAGATTTAGATAAAAAGAAACAGAACACTAATGAATATAATTTTGAAAAATGATTGGCACAAAGCATGCTTACCTTCCCCTGCAACTCTTTGGACTTAGCTACACCTCTGAACTTCCCTCCTTCCCCCCCCCCCCTTTTTTTTTTAATCTCTGAGGCAATAAATGATTTTTGCAATCTCTCTTTTCTGTGCATAACTGTACTCCTGCTGGAATTATGTGCGAAAAAAATCAAAAACCCTGTCCCTATGTGTCCCTGTACCCCCTGCCCCATCCCAATGTGTCTCTGTGCCCCTATCCAGCCACCCCCTGTCACTGTGTCCCTGTATCCCCTCCCCCTATCCCCATGTGTCTCTGCACCTCCCTCCCTCCTGTGGCCCTGTTTCTCCACTCCCATTCAGACCCTGTCCCAGTCTGTCCTCACCCACTAACCCTTATGAGCCTCTGTCTGACCCCCACCCCAGAACCCCACACTGTCTCCCCGTAGTCCCTGTCTCCTGACCTGGTCTGCTGCGAAGAAGGCACTGCAGGCTTTCTCTTCCCTTTTTGGCAGGGAGCTGCTGCTTTATTCTATCACCGCAGTGCCCTCTGGTGGGTAAAACACAGAACTTCACAAGTTATTTTCTGCTGGGAGCTGCTGCTGCTCTTGAGCCACATCATCCTCTGGTGGGCAAAAGGTGGAATTGCAGCAACATTTCAGTAGAAGTTTTTTTCTGTGCAAAAAATTAAAAATTGTCACGGTTCATTAATTATGCATGCATGCAGTACCTCAGAATTCCCCCAGGAGTAATAACTTCACACCCCCTAGTCCCAAGGAAACTTAGTGACCAAACGTTTTTTTCTGATTTTATTATCTTAACTTTTTGTTTTACCTTATATTGACAAACTTTGTGGGGATTTTCAATCTTTTTTTCTTTCATGCTCCCTCATCTTATTTTGAAGCCTTTCCAATACTGCTATAACAAATGTGACCCAAAGATCTTCCTTCATTGCTGATTATCTTTCCCCTAGGGTGACCAGATGTCATTAGGATGACAGTCCTAATTTTGGGGGCTTTTTCTTATATAGGCACCTATTACCCCCCACCTCCTGTCCCGATTTTTTATACTTGCTATCTGGTCACCCTACTTTCACACACACACACACACACACACACACACACACACACACACACACACACACTGTCTTCTGTATTGCTACTACTAGTTTTGTCATCACTAAATAGCATTAAAAACATCTGGACATCCCTTAATTTATCTTTGAAACATTTTTCATTTCTTTTTTCCATTTTTTGGCTAGCTCTTGTTCCAGAGTGCTGAAGAAAATGGCACTTCAGCCTTGAATAGAGAACTGGAAAAATCCCAAATTCTCCATCTTTATCAGCCTTAGGACAAAAAAATGACTAGCGAGAAAGAGCTTTCTCTCAGATAACTGCAAGGTAATCGCACTTCAAAAGAGAAAATGTCATGCAGCTTGCTGTTTTTATGCATTTTTAATTATTTTACACTGCTTTTAAACATTTTTCAGAATCCTTAACAATATATAAAAGAAAGCAAGCACTGTTATATAGAGTAAAATTTTACAGCTGAGAAAATACTGACTATAATTTCACAAGTGTGTCTAAATATTTAAAAGAAGGTCACTTTACCTCAATATTTTATTAGTTGTAGATTGTTTTTAAAAGTAAGTTCACATTGTCTAATGTCCTTGTATACTACTTTAGTAGATTCCTTCCCCACTCCCTGCCCCCACCTCATTATGTTGCCAGGCATATGAAGTTACAGTGAAACTGCCTTATGCATGTAAATCTAGACGTTTGTTTGGAATGGGGAAAAAAAGCTTGTAATGTGTGGAATGAACTTTATCTTGGAGGCTTTCTGGTTTAATTGATGTAATCTAACCTTGCCATTAGTCTAGCTGGAGGCAAGCTATTTCTGTCTGCATTACTTTTGATTATTACTTTTGTGTTGAAACTCAGTACCCTCTTCTCCATATAAATGTGTGACAGAGCTAAAGAACACACTTTGAAAAGTCATTCAACTTCTATCTGCTCTTTTACTTTCCGTGTTAACCCACTCAATTGTACTCATATCCAAGTACAATATATCAAAGTTTGTTGTATCAACAGAAATTTGGAATACCAAACTTTAGATTCTGATTTGAGAGATATTGAAGAAAATTTATATCCCTTCCTTATTTATCTGGAGCCCAGGCTTCATCACTGTAGATATAAATCAATCTTATCCTGTAGCCGCTAGTTTTCAGCTGTGCCTGAACTTATTATTAATTTACTCTGTTCTTCCTTGGTGCAGAGTGAAGGAGACAATCAAGTGATACATCACATAAACAATTAAAAACTATCCTTGTGGCTTTAAGCTATTGAAATGATGAAGAGCCTGTACAAAATGTAACTGTCCTTGAATTAGTTTAATTGTTAAGCATTAGACAGTATGACAAATTTTTGTCCTCCTCAGTCATTTAGAATGGTATCTACAAAGCTCTGTCAGATGTTGATTTATCTTTATTATTGTCTAGCAACTTGGGTTGACACAGGATTGATAAAAAATACAATGATACTACATGGATAACATTAAAAACACTTACATGCCTCATTGTTTTTCCCAATGACAAATGCAACACACTCAGGAATTGTATAACAAATATCATTAATTCAACCTTCCGAATATTATATTATTCTCAAGAAAATATCTACCAATCTTCCTCATTTCAGACATTAATTAAAGATGCTGTTTGACAAATATATTTTCATCTGCTTTTGTATAGATTATTGAAAATCTCTGCTGTAAAATAATTAGAGATCTTAAACTGGTCCAGTAAATGGGAACTTTCATTAAATGTTTCATTTCTTGGGAGCTAGCATATAAAACACACATACACACACACACAATCACAACCCAAAAGAAGACAATTTCTGAAGATTTTGCATGCTACATCTCATTTTAGGATTGAGTTTTTCTGGGAAATTTTTTAAAAGGAAACAAGGAGCCTGGAGCTATGTTGATTTACACTACTGGAGGAGCTGCCTCAAGAAGTTTTAAAGTTATGTTGTTTTGGAACTTTACTTGAATTTTACATTTGGAAAAAATATCTGCCTTGTGTTGGTTCATCTTATCTTTAAAATGGCTTTGTCTGAGAAACTTTACATTAGTTCTATTTTGTTGGCATTGCTGAGAAGCTTATGTTAGTGTTTTAGTTGTGGCAGTGTGGAAGTTACAAATATGTTTAATGAAAACACGAAACAACTTGAGACACCCTATAATGAAATGTGCGAGGAGGAATTTCACTAGGAACTCCCTTAGACCAGGGATATAACAAGTAGCAAGTTGAACTATGAGAAGTTGGCCTTGAGGGGAAAAGTAAGACGTGCTTGTCCAACTTAGGTCAGGAAGCAAAGAGTAACTGAAAACTTGAGGGATTCAGAATTGCTTACAAGAGATTTGGTAAATTAATTATTTTTTCCCTTGCATGAACCAAGCATATGCAATCTGTTGCTTGCTAAATATGTTTGAACCAAGATGAAGAAAGTCATGGTTTAGACATCTTTTATACTAGCCTGGGAAGGAGGAATGTTCTATACAAAGGTATTTGCGCCACAACAATGCACTACTTTGTTTTCCCTTGTCTCTTCCTTCCCCTTCCTGCTTTCTGTTATCTGCATCTACATGTGTACAGAGTAATGATTAAAATGTAAATTTCCAAGTATTTATAAATAATTTCCACCCAAAGAGTATGTGGGGTGTGTAGAGGGACTGAATAGTGGACAAAGCCTAATACCTGCCTCCAATGTAAAATTTGGGATTTATACTATCTGTGAACCAAATGGACACTCCTTTCATGTCTACTTCCCCATTCTGTATATGCAGGGCTCCTTACATAGGTTCTTCGGTGCTGGACCTATTTAAGAGGTTTTAGGAGTTACACCGACATGATTATATAAGATGCCAGACTGTTGTGGGAGTGAGACAACATCATTAAAAGGCAAGAAAAAATATAGGAAAGACGTTTGATATGATATATATTTTATATATTTTAATATTAACCCCAATCTTTAAGATTTCTAATTAAAAAGTAACAGAACATGATCTTCCTCCCACTAAATAAAATGAAAAAAAACTCCCATTGACATCAATGGGAGAAGGCTCAAGTATATGGGCCTGATTCATTGTTGTCATTCAGTCCAAGTCTAATAGAGAAGGAAGGCTCTACACCAGCTATGATCTATCTCTGCAGCAGCCCCCATGCCTAATTCATTTTTCAACCTGGTGATTCTGCAACCCTGTAATGTCTCATTGCAACAAAGTCACATGTTACAGGAGGCTTGAGGACTGTCCATGCCAAAACAGCCCCTGCAATTCCTGAATTAAGAAAGGGAAGATTAATTCACTGCACATCCATCCCGATGATGGCAATTGTTCCTTATTCTATTCCAATTTTAAAAGACATAGTTTAAAATCATGAGGAGGGAGAGGGGAATTAAGTATTTAAATTATTTATTTAATAATATTAGAGAACACTGTATACT
Source organism: Caretta caretta (assembly GCF_965140235.1). Classification (NCBI taxonomy): domain Eukaryota; kingdom Metazoa; phylum Chordata; order Testudines; family Cheloniidae; genus Caretta; species Caretta caretta. The sequence goes on along the minus strand of NC_134206.1, from coordinate 71,102,446 downwards.
ATGAGTTCTTATGCACAGAGATGCATGGTGTGATCCATCTATTCTCTACACAACTCAGGTGAAATATTCCATTATCAACCCTGCTTTTTATATTGCTGTGGAAATAGGTATTGCAAAGCTAAGTATTTTCTCAGGAAGTAGACTTTGAAGAAATAAACACAAATAATATAAATTAAGCAATGTCTCATTTAATAGGTGGGACATTTGGAAAACTGCATCTGTAAAAATCTGTATAGGAATACCTTTTATGATGTGTCACATCTAGCTATTAGCTCTCTAGTAATATAGAGTAGCAATCAAATCTCATCAGTAGTTATCTATGCTTTCTGTCTGCACAACTAAATTGAAAGCTGGAAATGTGAGAAAAAACAAACAGAGGTATGGCTTTTCATATATCATTCTGGATTTGTGGAATCTACTATGTTTACAGAGCACTCAAGCTTACTGCTTGCTATCATGAGATACTTATGAACAAGTTTCTTGCTATTACATTTACCAGTGCTGGATTTATCTGATGTGTTTGTATTTTTCATGTTTCTAATAAACTGGGTAAAAACCCAATTTAATATAGGGTTTGTCTGTATGTGCTTGGCATAAATGACATTAATGATATCAATTGCCTGTTCAACTTCGAGGCTAGATATGGTTTAAAAACAAGAATACTTTGCCTACCAAGATTCTACCTCATTTCCATAAATGATCCACTTGGAGCTGACCCCAAAGCATGGCAGCATTTGATATGGTCAGGTATTCAAAATGCATTGCCTGCCTTAAAAATCTATATTTAGTTATAGTTATCATATGGTGGTATCTGAGGTATCTCACTTTACCCCATATTTAGAATAGCAAATAACAGGGGTCTCTCTGATACTGTGGAATGTGAATGGGTTAAAAATGGATGACTAATAGCCATCATGGTGTTCATCTTATCATATGGGTTGCTGATCTCTGGGTCAGATTCTTGACTGTGACCAAACTAGGCTCAGATACATTGAGAGGGAGCTGGTGGTGACTCCCTAATCCCAAGCAGCTGAGCCATGTCACAACTGCATGAGTTTAGCTCTAATTTATGCCGGTGGAGGACAAGGCATAATGCAGCTGTATTCTGCCATGCCTGTTCCCAATTCAGTCATTCCATCTCCTTACCTCAGACTGGAGAGAGTCATCTGGTGTAGGACTGCTTCCCTGACCCCACTTCCCCTCATACACAAAGACATTTTCTATTGATTTATCTCTAGCTATACAATGCAACGTTGACTTGTCAGACAAGAGAAGCTGGCCCATCTACTTATGGAGGTAAATACTATAGAGAAAAATCTGTCTAACCCATCTCTGTTCCCTAAATTCTCATGGACATGTGATATTTTATCTGTTCAAGCGGGAGCAACATTTAAATACAAAATAACATTTTTAAAAGAGATAACAGTATTTCAAAATAATTCTTTTCTTCTGCTGCTGTTTGCTTCATATTGCCTCTGACAATCTTTGCTGAGCAGCTGACATTGAGAAATTTACATACTTTACAACTACTGTCTCACAGAGCTATTTCAAGATCAGCACTGGAAATGAAATTCAAAGTAATCTAGTGCTTAAAACCTGGAATTATTTATCATCCAGGCTCATCAATGTCTTTCAACAGCAACAACAACAACAAAGACTACAGCCACCTATAATATTGCAAAAAAACTGTATCATATTTAAATAGTTCTCTCTTTTTTATTTTTCCCTCTTCAATCCAGAAGTGTATAATCATTTTGAAAGACAGTGAATTGTCAGATTAGAATCTGATCCAGGGGGAAAGATGTCCATTGCCATGGTCAACATACTTGTCAAGGTACCATTGGTCAAAGGACTTCTTAAAAAAAAATTGCAACAAGTTAAAAATATCACAGTAATCCTGTAAGTAAAGTTACCTTTCTCCCCATCACACCTTGATTTTAAAATAAAACTATTTCTTGTAACTATTTTTTCACTGGTTTATATTAATGTGGCTGTTAAAACTCTTTTTGGCAGAAATACAAGCTGTCAACCCAAGAGCAGATATTTTTAACAGCTTAATAATGGTTTCACCATTTTTAAACTGTGACTATAAATTAGTTAACAGTTTGTTTGGCAAAGACTTGTTAGACAGGCAAATTATTTGATTTAAATAAACTAAAACAACTGCCAAACAATTAATTTATAATATGGTCTAATTGCTTTCAATATTTAAAACAAAATAAATTAATATGCTGAAATAAACTAGGAGAAGAAGCAGTAATTACTTCTACAAAGGAGTTTTAATACGCATGGCTTTCAGAATGTTGTGGCATGGGTTTATGTTTCACCGGAAAGTGGCAATATAATGCCCAGTTTTTCTCACTACCTTCCTATCTGCTTCTGAATCAATTAAACCAGGAGGTTCTATGGAAATGTATTATAATGTTGGTAACTGATGCATAAGTTTGGACAGGAAGGCTGTCTTTGGCCTAGTTTTCAGTTTCCTTGACATGAGTGAAATGTTGCCTTGGTGACCTTGTTATTAAGTAAACTTGTTTATAACTGCTGTATAGGACAAAGGGGGTGTTTTTTATCACAGGATGTGATTAAATTGAAACACAACAAACACACAAAATTTGCTGCTAAAAGGTAATTAGAGAAAAGGCAAGTAGACAAACTGGGGAGTCCGAAAAACCCTCTATGCAGAGAAAACGATCAGAATGAGCTGGTCAAATATACATGAACAGTGGATAATAAACCAGTTAGAAGAGAGACATAACATAAAAATAGCAAGGACAGCAAAAGTTATGCCAATTGGAGTTTATGCATGTGCATTGTATGAGTTACAAAAGATAAATAATTTTCATAATATTTAATGGTTATTGGAAGAGAAACTAACTAACAAATATGTAATATGTTGGAGTTTGTAAAGGATAGGCAGAATACCATAAGAAAAATCCATTGTGACCCACCTATGTCTCAGAAGGTAGTTGCTCACTGTCTTTTACTGTATGTCTCTAGTTTATTTAATAATAATTGTAATCACAAGGTATACTTTTGGTTCAAATACAGGTTGGAATTAATAAACCTCAGAGTCCCAGACCCGAGTGTGTGACTTCTCACCCAACAATTCTAACTGGCAAAATTTTCCATGCATCTGTATCCCCCACCCACTTTGACCCCACTCTATCTTTTTCCAGTCCTTATTCTCCTCTCTAGTTTCTTTTGCAGCTGGGCATTACTTTTTGTAACACCCAATAAATCTCTTGTGCCTCATGTTGAGCCACTAACTCCTCTTTAAATCTCACTGTAAAACCTATTATTTTTCCTTTTGATTTTGATTGCTTGTTTTTTTGTAAAGCTTTTCCATGTGATCTATTTCAAACAGGTTCTACAAAATTCAGTTCTATTCTATGTATGCAGTGTTGTTGTAGCCATGTCAGTCCCAGGATAGTAGAGAAACAAGATGGGTGATATATTTTATTGGACCAACTTCTGTTGGTGAAATAAACAAGCTTTTGAGTTACATAAAGCTCCTCTTCAGGTCTGAGGAAGATACACAGAGTGTCACAGCTAAATACAAGGTGGAGCAGATTGTTTAGCATAGTAGTTAACACATATTTCAAGGGTCCATTTGATCAACTTCCTGGGCACACTGGCAGTTTCAACAATGGAACCCTACAGACGACTATATACAATAAACCCATGGATCAACACACATATGTACAGAGACCAAGTTAGCAGCCCAAACACACCAAGAAATCTGCGATCTACAGCCAGGCACTCAGATACCACAGAATATGCTCTGATGAGAAAGTTCGGAATGTCTGCCTTAAAACACTCAAGACTGTCAAACAAGGACACTCCACCAGAGAAGTAGATTGCATCATGGAACGGGTCACCCAAATACTCAGAGATAACCTACTTCAATACAGAAATAAAAGTCCCTCCAACCACATGCCCTGATGTCACCTGCCATCCCACAATGGAAATCATATGAGGTATCATCAAATAACTACAAGCATTACTGAACAAAATATTTCCTTCATCCCCTCTTCTGGCACTCAAACAATGTCCCAACCTCTCCAAACTCACCATCAGAAGCAAGCTCCCCACAGACCCTGATATACCAACTCAGGCTCTGTCAGAACAACAAATGAAAAACCTGCAGACATATCTCCACTACTATAATGATCAATACCCTCCATACCACCCCTTTCAAGATCAATGGATCCTACACATACCTATCATAAAATGTGGTATACCTCATCCAGTGTACTAAATGCCCCAATAAAAACTATCTGTGGGTGAAACCAAACAATCACTATGCTCTCAAATGAAATCACACAGAAAAATGATAAAAAAACCAAAGACACACTATCATAGAATCATGGAATTGTAGGACTAGAAGTACAGGATAAGTATTATCTATTCCATCCCTGACAGGTGTTTGCCTAACCTGCTATTAAAAATTTCCAATGATGGAGATTCCACAACCTCCCTAATCAATTTATTCCAGTACTTAACAACCCTGACAGTTAGGACATTTTTCCTAATGTCCAACCTAAACTGTCCTTGCTGCAATTTAAGCCCACTGCTTCTTGTCCTATCCTCAGAGGTTAAGGAGAACATTTTTTCTCCCTCCTCTTTGTAACAACCTTCTATGTACTTGAAAACTGTTTTAATTGCCCCTCTTCATTTTCTTTTCTCCAGACTAAACAAACTCATTTTTTCATCTTCCATCACAGATCATATTTTCTAGAGCTTTAATATTTGTGTTGCTAGTCTCAAAACTTCCTCCAATTTGTCCACATCTTTCCTGAAACAAGGTGCCAGAACTGTGTACAATACTACAGTTGAGGCCTAATCAGCGCGGAGTAGAATGGAAGAATTACTTCTCATGTCTTGCTTACAACAATCCTGCTAATACATCCCAGAATTATGTTTGGTTTTTTTTGCAGCAGTTTTACACCGTTGTCTCATATTTAACTTGTGATTCACTATGACCCCCAGATTTCTTTCGTCAGTAGTCCATCCTAGGGAGTCATTTCTTAAGTGGAGTACTTTGCATTTGTCCTTATTAAAATTTACTTAATTTTAATTGGTATGTCCTATTTACTTCAGACCATTTATGCAGTTTTTCCAGATCATTTTAAATTTTAATCCTATCCTCCAAAGCACTTGCAATGCCTTGCAGCTTGGTATGGTCTGCAAACTTTACGTGTACTCTCTATGCCTTTATCTAAATCAGTGGTTCCCAAACTTGTTCCGCCGCTTGTGTAGGGAAAGCTCCTGGCAGGCTGGGCCGGTTTGTTTACCTGACACATCCACAGGTTCGGCCGATTGCAGCTTCCACTTTCTGCAGTTCGCTGCTCCAGGCCAATGGGAGCTGCTGGAAGCGGCACAGGCCGAGGGACATACTGACCTCCACTTCCAGCAGCTCCTATTGGCCTGGAGCAGCGAACTGCAGCCACTGGGAGCCGTGATCGGCCAAACCTGCAGATGCAGCAGGTAAACAAACCGGCCTGGCCCACCAGGAGCTTTTCCTGCACAAGCGGTGGAACAAGTTTGGGAAACACTGATTTAAATCATTGGTGAAGATATTGAACAGAACTGGGCCCAGAGCTGATCCCTGTGGGACCACAGTCAATATGCCCTTCCAGCTTGACTGTGAATCAATACTCTCTGGGAATGGTTTTCCAACCAGTTATGCACCCACCTAATAATAGCTCCATCTAGGTTGTATATCCCTAGATTGTTTATGAGAAGGTTATGCAAGACAGAATCAAAAGCCTTACTACAGTCAAGATATACCACATCTACCACTTTTCCCCCATCCACAAGGCATGGTACCCTGTCAAAGAAATCTGTTAGGTTGGCTTGAAAAGATGTATTCTTGACAAATCCTTGCTGACCATTACTTATCACGTTATTATATTTGAGGTGTTTGTAAATTGATTACTTAGTTATTGGCTCCATTATATTTCCAAGACCTGAAGTTAAGCTGACTGGTCTGTAATTCCCCAGGTTGTCCTTGTTTCACTTTTTATATATGTGCACTATATTTGCACATATATATTTACCATTCCTGGCTGCCGCTTCCCGCAGCTCCCTTTGGCAAGGAATGAAGAACCACAGCCACCAAGAACTGTGGGCAGCCATGCAAATGTAAACAAACTGTCTGGCAGCCCACCTGCGGCTTACCGTGACAGACCACCTATGGGCCACAGGTTGCCCACCAGTGGTTTACAGACATCTAAGATACTGATTTGATTCCCCTCCTATGCGCTCTCTTATCTTTCTCCTATCCCTGCTATAGTGGCCCAAGCTCCCCCAGATTCTGACCCTTCTCCTGGGTCTCCATGTTTTGGATTTACCTGTGGGCTTTTGTCACATGCCCCCCAGCTGCCTTTTACTCCATCTCTTCCTTTGTCCCCTAAAATTAGAGGGATGTTAACAGGCCACTTCACCTTGAATAGTCCCTTGAAATATGTGCTAACTATGTATGGTAAACAATCTGTACCATCCTGTGACACTCTGAGAATGTTTCCCAAACTTGAAGAAGAGCTCTATGTAATCTCAAAAGCTTGCCTCTCTCAGCTACAGAAGTCAGTCCAATAAAAAATATTACCTCACACACATTGTCTCTTTAACTCTATTCTATAAAAAGAATAGAGTAGCAGTACAAGATTTTCAGTATACAGTGGAACCCTCACTGATGTTAGTTAGATTTGGATGCATGGACTACTGACAATATTTGACCATTAAAGTTCATTTACTGCATAGTGGAACTGTTATAAGCTACAGTGAGATTTACTCTGCATTTTTTAATAGTCTTCATGTATATTTTAATGGAAAAGAACCATTAGGATGTGAATAACCTGCATTGTAAAATTATAAAATTACTTTGGTGACAGAAAAGCCTACAACTTGCTTAGTTCAGTTCAATATATATTTACGATAATGGAGTTATTGCTTAGATTTTCTTTTTTTAAGTTTCTCTTACTCTAGTATATTCCTAGGAAGATGTTCTTTATGGCAAAAATCCAGCCAATCAGATAAAAAATTAGGCATGAATTAAGCATGTTTGAAGAAAAACATAACCCTCATTACACCTTCATTGATTGCTAGGATCAAATTAAACTCATTTTGTTTAGACTCTGATGGTTTTTGATAGCTAGTGTCTTTGTACTCCAGGAATCTGGGCAAGACTAGGAACAAAGCTGCCAAAATACTACAGGAAAATGGTACTTATGATACTTCCTTCCTAGAGAAAGTAGACATATCTTAGCAAAGCCTGTTCTTGCAAGATTCCCAACCTAATTTTGCACATGCAAGAGATTAGGTTATTTCATATAAGTATTGGTTAAGCATCCAAAGTTTTGGATATCCATATTCCAAAACCACAAGAAACAATATAGTTCAGACAAATAATTGATCAGTGCAATAATGAAAGACCTATTTTACTGCTGATGGTGCAACAAAGAAATAACCATAATCAACAACATAATTACACGGTTTGTAATTAGACAAGGTAATGTTAATAGGAGTCTCACTGCTATATGTCTGTACACCAGACTGAAATGAATTAAATATCACATGTGGTTGTTATGATCATGTTTTTTGATGTTTCTAGGAACCTGATAATAGGTTTATTTTGTAAATTCTGATACTGAAGGTTGATACATCCTTGGGTGTTATATCTAAACAAGGGGGCTACTCCCTGAAAAGATTCCAATCCTTAACAAGAAGTGACAACATTTTGTTTTGTCTTATATTTGGCTCCAGAAGTACATATGGTGGGCGTTATATAACTTTTTTCTTTATCCAGAGGCTTTTCATTAAATTCCTGCAATGATTTGAGTACATTTCCATTTCCATAATAAAATTATATGTGCAAGCATTGAACCTTAGCTTTTGGACTTCTGTGCTCAGATTCGCAGCGAATGTAAATAATCTGTCTCCATTGACCTCAATACACAAACTGTAGGCCATATTCTTAGCTGATGTAAACCAGCATAGCTCTGTAGAATACCATGGACCTAGCAAATATTCACTAGTTGAGAATATGTCCTACAGTTATACACAGAAGACTCTGCACAGGTCTGCATGTTGACAGAATTTTTTACATTAAAATACCATTCTGTTAAGTTAATAAACACAATATTTTTTCACATGTATCTAGGGGAACTTGAATTCAGACTATGTCTGGCTTCAAATGGCATTTTGTATATTAATCTTTAGTTTTAATAACTATTTGCACTTCAATTATTTTATAAAATACTCAAATATACATTGTGTTTTATAAATATTTTTATATCAAATATGATTTAAGCTTTTGTGGAATTGTCTTAAATTGACCAAATACCCACTGTGACAGGGTCGGGCCAGATGGCTACAGGAGAGTAATAGAAGGCAGATATATTAGCCCCAGGTTAAGTAGGTCCCTTTTCCCTGGGTAAGGTAACAGGAAAGGTTCTAGAACAATCAGGAACCTTCTGGAGACAATTAAGATGACAGGCTGATAAGAACATCTGCAGCCAATCAAGAAGCTGCTAGAATCAATTAAGGCAGGTTAATCGGGGCACTGGGTTTAAAAAGAAGCTCACTTCAGTTTGTGGTGCGTATGTAAGGAGCTGGGAGCAAGAGGTGCTAGGAGTTGAGAGTGAGAACGCATACTGTTGGAGGACAGAGGAGTACAAGCATTATCAGACACCAGGAGCAAGGTCCTATGGTGAGGAGAAAGAAGGTGTTGGGAGGAGGCCATGGGGAAGTAGCCCAGGGAGTTGTTGCGTTGCACAGCTGTTCCAGGAGGCACTCTAGACAGCTGCATTCCACAGGGCCCTGGGCTGGAACCTGGAGTAGAGGGCGGACCCGGGTTCCCCCCAAACCTCTCAACTCTTGGTCAGACACCGGAGGGGTTGACCTGGACTGTAGGTTCATGAAAATGGCCAAACTGAGGGCTGCTGTGAAGCTCCAAGGCAAGCAAATCCACCAATAAACGCAAGACCCACCAAGGTAGAGGAGGAACTTTGCCACACCACCCACAACCATATTTATTAAAAGACCTTAAAGGAAAAGACCATTTTTGTTCCTTTGAGTAGTTGCTTAGAGTTACAGACTTCACTGTAATTTGCATTACTTTGCTACTATAGGGCCTGATCCAGCAATCCTTGTGCAAAACAGCCTCCCACACTCACTTCAGTAGAGTTTGTGGTGTAAAGAGATGGCAGATTTGAGATGATAATGCTGGGGAAGTGGGGGAGATTTCTAATAGCTAATCTGTAATAAGACATCAGACTTTTATTCTTAGTAAATGCCCTGTAGTATCAAAACACTTCCATAGAGCCCAGTCTACTACCAGTGACTATCATGGAAAAAGATCAAGCTAGTAGTATTGTTTGTACAAAATAAATGCATTTGTTTTTCTGCCTTTGAAATGGCTGTTCTGATTGCCTCATGGTAATTACTTTTGTACCTACTAACTAACTCCTAAATAATTGACAGGGAAAAATAAATGCAGCGTGCAATAAAGAGGCAAGTAAAACCTATGGAGTTAGAGTAATTACTATACATATCTGGGCTATGTAAAATAAATTACCTAATCTTCTTACTTTATGTGACAGGTTTCAGAGGAACAGCCGTGTTAGTCTGTATTCGCAAAAAGAAAAGGAGTACTTGTGGCACCTTAGAGACTAACCAATTTATTTGAGCATGAGCTTTCGTGAGCTACAGCTCACTTCATCAGATGTATACCGTGGAAACTGCAGCAGACTTTATATACACACAGAGAATATGAAACAATACCTCCTCCCACCCCACTGTCCTGCTGGTAATAGCTTATCTAAAGTGATCAACAGGTGGGCCATTTCCAGCACAAATCCAGGTTTTCTCACCCTCCACCCCCCCACACAAAGTCACTCTCCTGCTGGTGCTAGCCCATCCAAAGTGACAACTCTTTACATAATCAAGTCGGGCTATTTCCTGCATAGATCCAGGTTTTCTCACATCCCCCCCACCCCCATACACACACAAACTCACTCTCCTGCTGGTAATAGCTCATCTAAACTGACCACTCTCCAAGTTTAAATACAAGTTAAACCAGAACATCGGGGGGGGGGTAGGAAAAAACAAGAGGAAACAGGCTACCTTGCATAATGACTTAGCCACTCCCAGTCTCTATTTAAGCCTAAATTAATAGTATCCAATTTGCAAATGAATTCCAATTCAGCAGTTTCTCGCTGGAGTCTGGATTTGAAGTTTTTTTGTTTTAAGATAGCGACCTTCATGTCTGTGATTGCGTGACCAGAGAGATTGAAGTGTTCTCCGACTGGTTTATGAATGTTATAATTCTTGACATCTGATTTGTGTCCATTTATTCTTTTACGTAGAGACTGTCCAGTTTGACCAATGTACATGGCAGAGGGGCATTGCTGGCACATGATGGCATATATCACATTGGTGGATGTGCAGGTGAACGAGCCTCTGATAGTGTGGCTGATGTTATTAGGCCCTGTGATGGTGTCCTCTGAATAGATATGTGGGCACAATTGGCAACGGGCTTTGTTGCAAGGATAAGTTCCTGGGTTAGTGGTTCTGTTGTGTGGTATGTGGTTGTTGGTGAGTATTTGCTTCAGGTTGCGGGGCTGTCTGTAGGCAAGGACTGGCCTGTCTCCCAAGACTTGTGAGAGTGTTGGGTCATCCTTTAGGATAGGTTGTAGATCCTTAATAATGCGTTGGAGGGGTTTTAGTTGGGGGCTGAAGGTGACCGCTAGTGGCGTTCTGTTATTTTCTTTGTTAGGCCTGTCCTGTAGTAGGTAACTTCTGGGAGCTCTATCAATTGATATTTTAATAGGGCTTTTGCCTCTCTAAGAGCTGCAGGATATGGTCCTAGTTATGAGTTCAAAATCTGGAATAGACCTGATTTTTTTTTTTTTAAGGTTTTATACATTTTATTTTCAAAGACAAATTTTAACTTGGGAGGAAGTGCAACCCTGACACTCGATACAGAAGTGAATATGGCCCAAACATCACCACAGCTCATTTTATTTCATTTCATTAGTGATACAGAGGGACTGCAGATGAGTCTGGGAGCAGAAAAGAACAAAAGGTAAAACAGCCAATATGAGTGTAGGCTGGTTAGTGTTTGGTGTTTTAAATATTTGAGACTAAATCCTCAGCTGCAGTGAATGCAAACTTGGTACAGCCAAAAAAGTAGGAAGAGGGGCGGCTCTAAGCCACCTTTTTTGTTCCTGTGATTCTGATCTGGCTGGTGATCAAAATAATCCTCCGCATAAGCTACTGTCCCCATATAAACTACTGTAAATTATGTTGGCTGCAGTCCACAAGGACTTCTGAAACAACTGAGAATTAGGTGGAATGCCTGGTACTCTATCCTCCTTCCATCTGCCAGTGCCTTGCCATGACACAATCCCTATACAGAGTGTGGGGGGGTGAGCAGGAAGTAACTTTATGGACTCTATGCACATCACTCAGAAGCACACCTGAGAATCTGAATATCGATGCCCATTATTTTCTATTGGGGAGGGGAGAACAAAACAAAATAAATTTTCCTAAAAATTAAGTATTCTGAAAACATAAATATGGGTTTTTAGCTGCTATTAAATTATTTAAAAATGGCATCTACCAAAGAAAATTTCTTAATCTTACAAACAAAATATAAACAAGCTTCACAGATGAATATTTTTTTCAAAAATAAAATAAAATAAGAACAGGGATGGCAGGGGAAAAGGTCACTTGTATGCTGGGGTATATTTAAATTACCCCGTTTGTTACTTTTCTTAGTGCTGCTATATTCACAGTACTGTCGGTTCAGGGTTCTGTTCACAGGGATTTGGGTTTGCTTGTTTTACACTATTAAATATAAGGGGTTTTATTGTTGCTTCTATTAAGTCCAGATAAACAGAGAGCATTAAGAAAAAAGTCAAAACACTTCAAACTGGCAATAAACACAAGTCTTCAAGACGAAAGGCTAGATTTTAAAAAGTATTTTGGCATCAGTATGCTCTGTGTTGCAATACCTAATTGATGTAGTAGACTAAACCTCACCTCCAAATGGAATTTAAGCACTTAGGAGACAATCAATGAGATTTAGGTTGCTATGTGCCTAAATCCCCTTTGAAAATGGATAAGAAGAGGGAGTCAATTTTAATGTGGTAGAGCTCACTTCTTTGCTTCTGTTGCAAAGTAAGATACTGTTGCCCCTCAAGATAAAATAAGATGAACTCACAAAGGATGACAGAGAAAAAACTAGCAAAAGGAAATAAAATGCAATATCTCTGTGTTGATATTTGTAGTTCATTTGTTGAAAGAGCGTGGGCACAGTGCAAGGCTCACAACATCTAGGTTAGCAACTTGTGGCTGGTTAAGACACAATCTCCATAATCAGGAGGCAAAAAGAAATAGGAAAGAGGTACAGAAATAAGGTGGTCTGCAACTTGCCAAGGGGAACAGAATATGCGGAATCATATGTTCTCATTGCACAAGTTGGTCAGCACACAGCTATGGTGTCACATTGTGCAGTGCAATCCAGGCCAATGAGGGGCTGTGCCCCTGCCTGGTCTATAACCCTGGGTGCCATAAATTGATTTGCTGCTTTAGCTCCATTGTCTGGATCCTCCCAGCCAGCATACAAGCATGCACTGAGGATCTTTGTGATAAGCATCCCTGGACCAGGAACTCTGACTCCAGCATCCTGCTTATTATTCCCAGCCATAATCTGGTACCCACCAGCTTTATGGTTATACCTGGCAAGATGACTCCCTCATTCCCAGTCCCGATTTTTCCCAAAACTGCGTGCTCTGCAATGTCTTGGCCATTAAGAGGTTTGTTTGTCTCTTTAGAGGAGCAAACTCCACAGATTATCACTTTTAATTCAAGCAGAACACTGGTTGCTTTATATTAAACGTAAAACATATGTATTTACAAAAGGCGATAGAAATGGTTACAAGCAGATGTAAGCAGTGTCAGGATGAGCTCCACCCTGACATCTGGTGGTGAGGTGTGGCAAGTTGTGGAAAAGAACTTCAGGGGCCGCTCTCATTTGCATAGGCACACCCACCCCGCCTAGAATGAGACCATAGCTGCCCAAATGGTCACTTTGGCTGCTGTGGGATCCCCAGTGTCTCTGTTATTGGGGCAGGAAGAATAAATTGTTATTACCCTGATTATGGGAACTGTGCTTGGAACTGTACGTGGCCTTTTGTTATGATGGAGGGATTCACCATCAACTAAGTAGCACTCGCTAGGCAAGGGTCATGGGTTCCAAAACTGTGTGAATGGAGAGAGGCTGGGGACAAGTACTAATACTTGGTGGCATGGGCCCCTTGGTGAGGGCCTTACATGCTAATTGCACTTCCTCCTCTCTCCACTGTGGAATATCAGAGCTAATTTTGATTTCATTAGAAGTCTAGTTATAGGCTGCTGAGCTCATTTTGGGCTGACAGTGCACCAGCACTGGGGCTCCCCTACTACAAGCTGAAATCACTGAGTGTTGTGTTAAGTAGTGGGGGATCCGGAAGATATATTGTGGAGCGGTTGGTGGGCCGGCTGGAGTGCCTTGCGGACCGGCTGGTGGAGCAGTTTGTGGATGGCAGGAGCTGCTTGTGGGCCGTGGAGCTGAGCGAAAGAGTTCGTGGGGCAACGAGCGGAGCGCAGCTGAGTGAAGGAGTTCGTGGGGCGGCTGGAGGAGCGGAGCGCAGCCGAGCGAAGGAGTTCGTGGGGCGGCTGGAGGAGCGGAGCGCAGCCGAGCGAAGGAGTTCGTGGGGCGGCTGGCGGAGCGGAGCGCAGCTGAGCGAAGGAGTTCGTGGGGCGGCTGGCGGAGCGGAGTGCAGCTGAGTGAAGGAGTTCGTGGGGCAGCTGGCGGAGCGGAGTGCAGCTGAGTGAAGGAGTTCGTGGGGCGGTCAGCTTCAGATCATGTAAGGTGCCTCTTACCCCTGTCCCATTTCCACCCAGGTTGGGAGGTAAAGCTCCGCAGATAAACTTTCGAACTCTGGGGCGGCCCTGACCAGGGACAGAGACTTTTGGGGCATTGGACTTTTGGGACTTTGAGTGATTTGGGGTTGCTGGACTCAAGAACCAAAGGGAAAAGGGCATGCCCCAATTTGCTTGGGGTGGGTTTTTGCTCATGGGTTTTGTTATGAATCCTGTTGGTGGTGTTTCCCAAACATAATGCCACATTGTTTCTCTCTGTTATTAAAAGGCTTTTGCTACACTCAGACTATGTGCTTGCGAGAGGGGAAGTATTGCCTCTTGGAGGCGCCCAGCGGGGGGTGGTATATATTTGTCCCAGGTCACTGGGTGGGGGCTCGAGCCGGTTTGCATTGTGTTATTGGAATGGATCCCCTAGATATTGAACCCGGCCCTTGTTGCTGCCAACTCTGACGGGCAGAAGGGTTACACAAATAAGAGTGACAAACTCTTTCTAGAGACTAAGATTTAACAAAATTACAGTCCTGCTTCAAGGTAAGATTCTTTCTGCATTACCCTTCAGCAAGATAGCTGACCGCCCCTTTGGTTAGGATCTGCCACAAAGTTTAAAGTGCTTGGTGGTTCTTTTGTCTTCTTAGGTGAATGATCACTTGGGGTTCCTTACCCCTCTCTTTTTATGGTCCAGTGAACCTTTGAAATAGATTCTTCTGAAGGTTACCCTTCAAGAATGGCCACTTCATGTGTAATTATCAACTGATTCTGATGACACTTGGCAGGAGAAGGCAGCTTGTCCTTTGGCTGAGAGAAATGTGGATCTTTCAGTGAATCATTCATCTGGTAGTATGCAGTTTCTTCATTAAAGGTCTTGGGAGAAATCCATTTACCTACTCCCCAAACTTCAGTGGCAAACACATTTTAGATACACATCACCTTCATATTTCTTGGGGTTATGGGTGTTTTCCATACACCCACCATACAAGAATATTAATGATTTGTGTGTTATTAGTTTTCCAGTGATAAGTTGCATGACACATATAGATATAGCTTGTGATGTTAATGAATTAGGGCACATTCAACTTGTCAGGACAGCTGAAATTAACTATCAGATCCCAGTGAGTCCTTTGCCCTCTTGCTCTGGAATGCAGTTAGGCTCACACCTGTGGATAGAGATGTTGTCCCTAGGCCAACATTTTCAGTTTTCAAATTTTCAGTCCCTAGGCCTCCAATCTCTGCCAGTGTAAATATTTTGACTATCACTAAAACTGCAGTGATGTCCCACAGTAATGCCCTCTTGCTCTGGAATGCAGTTAGGCTCACACCTGTGGATAGAGATGTTGTCCCTAGGCCAACATTTTCAGTTTTCAAATTTTCAGTCCCTAGGCCTCCAATCTCTGCCAGTGTAAATATTTTGACTATCACTAAAACTGCAGTGATGTCCCACAGTAATGCTTGATTACACATGTGGTTACTTTAAAGAAATTTCCTGGGAATTGGGGGTGAAGAAATATGGAAATTCACACTCACAACACGCTTTTTTTTTCATTACTTGGAAGTGAACTATCTACTACACCAGGGGTTCTCAACCTTCCCCCCCTCCCTCCCCATGCTATAAAAACTCTACAGCCCATCTGTGGCAGAACAACTAGTTGTTTGCATATAAAAACCAGGGCTGGCATTAGGGGGTAGCAAGCAGGGCAATTGCCTGGGGCCCCATGCCACTGGGGCCCCCGTGAAGCTAAGTTACTCACCCTTTGGCTTCAGCCCCAGGTGGTGGGGCTCAGGGCCTTGGGCTTCAGCCCCATGCAGTGGGGCTTCAGCTTTCTGCCGAGGGTCCCAGTGAATCTATTCCTGACCCTGCTTGGAGGACCCCCAGAAACCTGTTCACAGTCCCCTAGGGGGCCCCAGGCCCCTGGTTAAGAACCACTGGACTACACTACCTATTTAAAGATATTTAAAGGCTGGTTTATGCCATAAAGCCATATGCTCTTACAAAAGCGAGTGAGGAGATCAGTACCTCAATGGGGAAGCATTGTGTTTGGACTGGTATAAAGCCTCCTTTAGGAAGGAGAGTCTTTGCTCCAGTACTGAAAAAGTGCAGGATAAGCTCCCCTCCATTCCTGGCCAGTCCTGTTGTCTGGAGTACAGAGAGTAAAGCTATGGCCTCATTTGATTTCTGTCAACTTTTGGAAGACTAACACATGTAGCTGTGGTACATTTCATTATCCTTTTGCTCAAGGAAGCATAAAAACTACATTGCACCTGGCGACCAAACAGAGGAGAGGATTTTTGTATTATGTCCCCAACTTGTGCATCTTTGCAGCACTTGGCAAAATCTTGCTTCAAGGAGCTGGATAAAGAGTAAGGTTGCTATTTATGATACATTTCTGCCCATTTAGGTAGTGATTAATAAAAGGTAGCTTGTTTTTTCAATGCTGGTAGAAAAAGAGGTGTTATACTCTTTAACTGATACACGTCTATCTGAAAAACATAGTTGAGATTGGAGAGTTTATATATGTGGAATATCAACCTTTGCAAATTTGGGAATATATAAGACTTAACTCTGGCAGTCAACTGGAAAATACCTTGTCTTTGGAACAGAATGTGCATACAACTTTAATGAGAAATACTTTATTAGGGATATTACAATATACAAATTCAAGCTATTAGGTGATAAACAACCTATTGAGACTAGCCAAAGGCTGAACAAATGAGACTTAATATTGGACTCTGCTCTTGGTAAGAGATTTCTGTTCCTTCTCATGGATCCATTGAATTCACAACATTCACTGTTATGCAATAAATAACAACAAAACAAAACAAAACCCCAAAGCAAAAGCTCACAAATCCTACATCTCTTTGAAAACCTTTTGTTTCATGTGAACTGATAAATGCATATTGCTTCAGTGTTCTAGTATTTAATGCAAGCAATTCATAACAATGTTTTTAAAGAGTATAAAGACACCATATAAAGCATCCATTAAAAAGAAATGCTAAAGAGTTTTTTTTTTTTTAATAAGCAATGCAAATCAGTAGGCTGTCAGTACGGTAACTGAAATCAATGCATGTCCATAAAGATGTTTGAAGAGGTGAAAAGGGTTAAAACTAATTAAAAAATCACAAAACTTCTTTCCAAAATGATTGTATAAATGGCCTAGTGGACAGCACATTGCGCTCCCATATCATAAATAAGAAAAATCCAAGCTCAAAGTTAATATCAGATGACACAGGATTAGAACGGACAAAAATATGTACAAAAATCTCCATTTTCATCCCCAAGGAACCACAGAGCAAAATTCAGTCAAGTACAACACTGAGATCTCAAAAGTCACAGAGGTCAGCAAAATGAAGGGGACAGGGTTATCATGCTGTCTGGAGTGGTTCTTGACTGTGAGTGCCAAACTCAGGGCAGATTGTCAAAAGCAGGGCAGAGACCCCAAACTGTTGGTATGTTTTTATAATTAGATTTCACCAACCCAGTAACAAATGTGAACTCCTGGAGCACTGTAACAGTCTCACCATGAAGTCACAGACAGTCCCCTTGGGAATTCCAGTCAATCTTGTCACCCAGGCAAGCTGGATTTAGTGATAGTTGGTTGTCATACAACAAAGATCACAAAAGATTCAGGTTTCTTCCAGTTCCAAGAAACCAGTCACTTACCCCAGGTCAATTTGTACCTCAAATTTACACCAAATACAATGCTTGAAGTCAATCCTATAGTAAACTAAGTATTTATTAAATAGGAAGAAGAAATGAGAGAATTAGTTACAGGTTAACATACATACACAAATAAGTAATCTAGGGTATTAAAAGGTGACAAATTTGTAGTTATTTGTCAGTGCTAACCCAAGTTGGCCCTAGGGATCTCTGCTTCAGTTTCTGAGCTCCAGCCTTATGACAATCCAAACAGAAAAAAAGAAAAAAATGTCATGTTCACTATCTTTATTTCTTTGTTTCAGAATTCAAGCTGATGGGATGAGCCCTTTTGCACATAGCCTGTGTAGGAGTAGTTAGCAATGTCTTTGTATTGTGATGTTCCACAAGGGCCTCTTTAGTGTTAAGAGTCCTTCCTGATGGGCAAGGGAGAATGCCTTCTGACAGGTTGACAGTTTCAGGGAAAACATTTTTTGCAGTTGTAAAGCAAAAGCATAAATATTACCTTATAGCACGTGATGAAGATTTTGAAATTGAGATTAATGCAAGTAGCAACTTACAAGCATTTCATAAATTCTAAACACTAAACACATTGTTATAAGTTCAATACCCGTCTTAACGAAACAGACTGGTTTCCACCAATGAATCTGTCAGGGCTCGGCTGAGGCCAAAAGCCTTGGCAAGAACTGATGCCTGGTTTGCCAGTGTCACAGAAGGGAAGAAATTTGGATCAGATGGTGTGCGGTGAGGGGGGAGACTTAAGCAGCTGGTTTTGAAAAGGCAGTTCTGCAAAGTCCTTCCATTGACTTCAAAGGCTTTGGATCAGGTCCCCAACTTTCCAATAACGGAAGGCAATGAAGATATATTAGCCTGGTTATGAATAGTTTCCTGGCTTCAACAGAGCTGTGCTAAAACCTTGGAGTCTAGGAAGGATATACTGGGCAGTTTGTTACAGGTTCAAAGAAGCTGAACTCTAGGTCTTCTCTTGGCAAACTGTAAAGAAAGTGCCAGTTGGCTAAAAGAGATGTCACATTACAGCTAACACAGTGAACAGCAAGTAGTAATTAATCTGTAATGTCAGTCTCACCCTGATTAAAAGAAGAGTTAAAAGTTTCCCACAAGGAACTTCTTAGCTCAGTTGTTATCATGAAGTGCTTGACTCAGAGAGGTGAGATTTCCCTTTGCTATGTAGCACAAGTGGATGTGATACTTCTGAGTCCGAGCCTGCTTAAGTCTGATGAGGCATCCCTAAGCCAGAGAATGTGACAAGTCATCAGAAGCAATTACCTACAGGTCTTATGATAGGCTCCACACCATTCAATCAGGGTTCAGTCAGTCAATCCACATTCAAGGACCCACCCAGCAGATCCCAAGGCAGGTATATAGGCTCCTCAGAGATGCAGTCTCTTTTGTCTGCTCATTGTCACTACCTGTCTGGGAACACTCCGGCTGTCAGTAGTTTCAGTGAGAAAACCTTGTGAGAAAACCTTGATCTATACAGGAAATAGCCCGACTTGATTATGTAAAGAGTTGTCACTTTGGATGGGCTAGCACCAGCAGGAGAGTGAATTTGTGTGGGGGAGTGGAGGGTGAGAAAACCTGGATTTGTGCTGGAAATGGCCCACCTGTTGATCACTTTAGATAAGCTATTACCAGCAGGACAGTGGGGTGGGAGGAGGTATTGTTTCATGATTTCTGTGTGTATATAAAGTCTGCTGCAGTTTCCACGGTAAACATCTGATGAAGTGAGCTGTAGCTCACGAAAGCTCATGCTCAAATAAATTGGTTAGTCTCTAAGGTGCCACAAGTACTCCTTTTCTTTTTGAGAATACAGACTAACACGGCTGTTCCTCTGAAACCAGTAGTTTCAACAGAATACCTTGCTCCTGCTCCAGCCTGTGACTGTTTCCACATGAGCCAGCCTCTACACTAGGTTGCAACTGCTCCTGCCTTATACAACCAGCTAGTGACTCTGAGAGAGAGTAGGAGAAGTCTAGGGCCTCAAGCCTGTAACGTGTGTTTTTGACTGCACTTACTACCAGGAACATTCCCACAGAAGCCAATGGAACTACTCATGGTAGTAAAGTTAAGAACATGTGAAATTATTTGCAGGATTAGGCCAAAGCCCCCACCGTACAAAATATGACATAAAAATAAATTTCTACTTTGAACCAGCACCCCTTTACTATACAGAACTGTTCCTGATAATTAACATGAATCATATCTACTGACATCATTAACATAAATACATTTCATTGCTTTTTAGTCTTGTTAACATTGCACAGTCAACTTAGCTAAAGGAGATTGAAGCAGGGATTCTATTCCATTGTGTGCATCATCAGAGTTGTTTACTAAATTCTATGCAATTACACCTGTGCAAATCCAGCAAAAGCATTAGGGGGCACAGGTGCAAATGAGGGACTAATTTGGCCTGCAGAACCTTTCTTATTGGTGATAATGTATGAGATGGAAAGAATCCAACTTGCTTCTCAGAGCACAGGCTGTGTTTTCAGGGCTGACAGGAAAACACACATTTTTACTTTGTAATGTGCGGATGTTGGCTACAAAAATCATTAAACATGTAACCCCTCCATGCCTTTTTGTTTTAAAAGGACACTTTCTCAAGTAGAAGTAAAGTTTAAAGCAAAAAGCCATGGTAATGTGTTAATCACATGTCAGAGAGATAGTATGTTAACATTAGTGAACAAAAATGAGAGAGAGATTATGTACAACTATTATTGCTGATTCATGCAGACATACTTTGTGAAATGCAGAATAACAAAGCCTCTTTCATGTATTTTAAGTGTATTTTAGGTGGGCTTTACTACTTTTTTAATTGCAACCATATTTTCAGTAACATATATAAAGCCAGGTAAAGACAGACCCTGTTCCAATAGAATTTAAAATCTGGGGAAAAAATAGACACAGAAAAGAAAAGGTATCCTGAAAAATTCTATGGAGGAAATAACATTTGATTCCCCCCCCACTCAAAAAAATAAAATAAAACCTATGCTTTTATAAATATTATGACACTCATATATTTTAGGATTTCTGTGGAACAATAGTTGGGCTGATAGAGCCCTTATGCTATAATGATTCTTAAATATTTGTCTAGAAAAGCTCCATGGGTGATGTTTGTGACGGAGTAGGGCGTGGGGAGTATTGTCCTGGTAATATCATGTTGGTGTTCTACTGGTACTGTCTGCATTGGTGCTGGATGGTGGTGGGGTATCAGGGTGTGACTTCACTTGAGGGATGATATGTGAGCACTTAACTTGAGCCCAGGAGGGGGTTGGGGCCAGGTGACACCTTCTGCCTGGGAAACTGGACAAAGGCTGGAGGAGGAGCCCCGGGGTGTGATGGGGTGAGAGTGCTGGAGCGGGTTTCAGTTTGGAGCTGGCTGGGGAAACAAAGGGAGGCCCAGCACCATGGTCTGGGGCTCCCTACCCTGCAGGATGGACCTGATTGAGTGGTCCTGTTTCCTGTACCTACAAGCTCTGTTTTGAACTGGGTTCCTGTCGTCTAATAAACCTTCTGTTTTACTAGCTGGCTGAGAGTCACAGTGAATCACAGGAAGTGTGGGGTGCAGAGCCCTGATTCCCCAACACTCCGTGACAGTGCTAAAAACCAATAATCTGTGTTGTCATAGTTTAGACAATGTCGAGACATTTGTCTAGAGGACACACTTACCAAAGTCTTCAACCCGCAACTGTCCCAGTGCAATACCATATTTATTTAACCAAAATAAATATAATACTACAATACTGATAATATTCAGTTAAAATAAAATATAGGTGAGTACAAGTTTGAGTACAGATAGGGCCCTGCCCAGGTGCAATGATACACAAAGAAAGAGGGCACAAGGATCATCCTCCCCACCTTGCATTTGGTTTGATCAAAAATGCTGTACCTGCATGCAAGGATAGCACCTGACTTGACCACAGAAGATGTGGCCTGCACCTCTAAGAGGAATTCGCTGCTACACCCCTTATTTGCTTAGGAGCTCCAGCAGGCATTATGCAAACTGCAAATTAGCCAAAAAATGGCAGGACATGATTTAGTGAAACGTCCTTGGTTCCCACCCCTATCCAAACCTTTTCTCTCTAGCAGCTCAGATTCTACTTCTAGTTTCACACCAAGGTGCAGAAGCAAACAAAATGTACTTTAGGGTTGGCTCCCCAACCGCTGCATAAAACCTTAATAAAAGGTTGAATTTAGATTTGGTTCAAAATGTTGGGTAACATTTGTGTGGCTTTTCATTTTGCTGGGTCAGCTTCTGAATCTCAGTATTTAACAGGACAGATACAAGTCAAGAAATAGGTTCTCCATCTGCACTATTGTAAAAAGTGAAACCCTGCTGTTCTCAATGCTTCCTTTAAAAAACAAAACTAAAAAAACCTCAATAAAAATTCTGCATGGAATAAATAAGACAGACACTTTGAATTTATGCCTTTTTGTTACAGTTCCTTGTTCATTCAGTGGACATAAAACCACATCTCTCCACTGTATATTTTTGTATCAGATTCTGCCTTTGCTCTGC
Organism: Caretta caretta; assembly: GCF_965140235.1. Classification (NCBI taxonomy): domain Eukaryota; kingdom Metazoa; phylum Chordata; order Testudines; family Cheloniidae; genus Caretta; species Caretta caretta. The sequence goes on along the minus strand of NC_134206.1, from coordinate 71,080,325 downwards.
TAATGTCATTTTGATCAAATGTTGTTTCACACTAAGTTTCTGGATCACTGTACTAGCTAAAAAGTATACTAGAAAACGTAACTGAATGTAAAGGATTTCCGTGTTATTCAGTTCAGATGTAGCAAATGGGATTTGCACATCCTAGGTTCATTCTGAATCCAACATTTATCTTATCTTGGGTCATTTAATAGAGATTGCCATAAATTAAAACAATGTTATTAGGAATAAATGTTAGAGATAACCAATTACTAGCTGTAACCTCAAAGGAAAACATTACATTTAATTCCCCAAAGCACTTCATTTAATAGATTTCTGAAAAGAATTATTTGCTCATTTGTCAAGTTCTTGCTGGCAATATATCTCCTATATCATATTAATCTTTCCAGTCACATAAATGTTATTATCAGGTGTGCTGTAAATAAGCTAATATACCAAGTTCTTCTATGATATGATCAGACATATGAAAGATGACTGAACAACCTTTCCTTACTCTGAGGCATATGCATGGGTTTTCTGTAAAGTGATGTTGTATATTCACTGTTCATATTAAAAGCATAAATTATGCATATTTGAATATGTAATCATGTATAATTTCAATTTACGCATTCTGTTAGTTTTACTACTGGAAGGGAATTCTGAGAAATTGTGTATCTTGAAACTCCTTGTCTGCCAGCTTGTTCTGCAAGGATCTCTGTTAGAAGCAATATCTTTGTAAGAATAAAATTTTAAAAAATGTATTTCTTTGGAATTCTGTTTGCACAGTGTTACCTCTTCCTCACTTTTGGCCTCTGTCCTACTCCATAAAAAAGTCATATTCTTTGGGTAGAAGTAGTAATTTTTAAAAAGGGGACAAACTGACTGCACATACCTACAGCTGGTGCACTTAGAAAAGGACTGATTCAACATACAATAAGGTCAAGGGGAGTCTGTTTATTGGAATCAATGTGCTTTTGATCAAACCCATGAAGAAATGTTACCAATTTGAGATGAATTAGCAATTCCACAGGTGTTGCCCATTATAAGCAGAGGGGATATTTTACAAACCTGTAGAATCTTTGAAAACGGATTAAACTTTTTAAGGATCTGATCCAATGCCCAATAGTCAGTGGAGAGATTCTTGTTGATTTCAATAGAAATTGAACCAGGACCTAAATGCAACCACTGTAGTGATCTGTTTGTGCTGGATCCACAAAGGAACGTAGGCATTACAACATTGACTTGCAACACCTAATTTTAGTTGCCTAGGAAATCACTGGAACAATAGGACACAGTTGCCAACTTTCACGTGATAAATAAGCACCCCGAAGTTCACAATAAGCCTAAAATCAAGCTAATCCCATTTCAAAATAAGGCCAAAACAAGCCAGTCCCTAAGAACCCCAACACCCTATGTGACCACTCTATGTGACCCCGGCATGCAGTCTGGGACTGTGTTGGGCCCACTGAGTACCCAAACTCTCTCCCACCTTTGCCCCTACTTCCTTCTTGCCCCTGCTTGCCCCCCCAACCCCCACTTTCCAGGAGCCGATCAAAAAAAAAAAAAGAAGCAACAAGCTAAAAGCCAAAAACTAGCCAACAAGCAACTCACAAGCCAATTAAGCCAAAAACAAGCCCCATTTCTGCATTTGTTTTTTTTTTTCCACAGGTTTGGGATGTCTGCGATAGGATCCACTAAGCTAAAGCAATCTCAGAACTATTAGCAATTATCTCTGAGATCTCCTGAGGGATGGGAAAAGTCCCAGAAGATTTGAGAAGGGCAAACATGGTACCTATCTTTTAAAAGAGAACAAGGAAAACCCAGGGATTTATAGATCAGTTAGCCTAACTTCAATATTTGGAAACATATTGGTTCAAATTATTAATCTGAAAGCCCATGGATGATAATAGGGTTAGAAGGAATTGTCAGCATGTGCAATACCAACAGACTCTGGTCATTGGTGGCCAGAATAAAACCTGAGACCTTTGAGCTTAATGCATGAGCTAAAAACCACATATCTCTTAGCCTCGCCTATAGCAGACTCATCAATCTCTAGCTAGTCTAGCCACCATTAGAGGGGGACCAAGTGCCACACTAAACAGGCATGGGTTACATACTTCCCTCACTAAGAAAGCATGCCCTGAGCTTCAGAAAATTCCTAATATATATCCTGGATGAGCCCCCACTTGTAACATTGACAGACGGTGGTGTTCTTGGCATCAAACCTGGGAGTTCTGGAGCTTAACACATGAGCCTCTACTGTATGAGCTACAAAATATGTGTCTCTTAGCTAAGGATGCAGCTGGTCAATCAAGCGGTAGGTGGTCTAGCTGCCACTAGAGGGAGACAGAATGCCAGACCATACAGGCCTACATATGCATTTGTCAAGAACAACTTAATTTCCTTCTGTGGTAGGGTTACTGACCTAGTGGATGGGGGGAGGGAGCAGGCAGTAGATCTGAGATATCTTGATTTTAGTAAGGCTTTGGGCACAGTTCTGCATGATATTCTCATAAGTAAATTAGAGAAATGTGATCTAGATGAAATTACTGTAGTGGGGGGGGGGTGGAAATGAGTTGAAAGATCATACTCAAAGAGTAGTTATCAACGGTTTGTTGTCAACCGTGGGAGGGCGTATATAATGGGGGTCTCACACGGGTAAGTCCTGGGTCTGGTACTATTCCCTATTTTCATTAATGACTTGGATAATAGAGTACAGAGTTTGCTTATAAAATATACAGGTAACACCAACCTTGGAAGGGTTGAAAGCCCTTTGGATGACAGTTTTAAAATTCAAAATGACCTTGACAAATTGGAGAACTGGTCTAAATTCAACAATATGAAATTCAATAAAGATAAGGGCAAACTAGTCCACTTAGGAAGGAAAATTCAAATGCATGACTACAAAATGGAGAATAACTGTGTAAGCGGTAGTACTGCTGAAAAGGACGTGGGGGTTATAACGGACCACAAACTGAATACGAGTCATCAAAGTGATGCAGCTGCAAAAAAAAAAAAAGGTGAATATGGTTCTGAGGTGAATGAACAGGAGTGTTCATGTAATACACAGGAGGTAATTGTTCCACTATACTCAGCATTGGTGAAGCCCCAGCTGGAGTATCATGCCCCATTCTGGGCACCACAATTTAGTAAAAACGTGGACAAATTGTAAAGAGTCCATAGGAGAGAAAAAAATGATAAAAGATTTTGAAAACTTGACCTCTGAGAAAAGGTTGAAAAAACTGGGCATGTTTAATCTTGAGAAAAGGAGACTCAGGAGCAACCTGATAACTTTCTTCTAATATGTTAAGGATGGTGATCAGTGTTCACTGCAGGTAGGACAAGAAGGAAGGGGCTTAATCTGCAACAAGGGAGATTTAGGTTAGATATTAGGAAACACGTTCTAACTATAAGGATAGTTAAGCTTTGGAATAGGCTTCCAAGGACGGCTGTGGTTTCCCCACCATTGAAAGAATCTGAAAAACAAGTTGGACGAACACCTGTCAGAGGTTACTTGGTCCTGCCACAGCACAGGGGGCTAGACTTGATGACTTCTCGAGGTCTCTTCCAGCCCTAGGTTGCTATGGTTCTGTGAAAAAACGGAGTTAGGTGCCTGGGCTCTCTGAACAATGAATGGAGAGAGATAAGTGCCTAGGAATGCAATCCACAAAAGTCAGCACAGTAGGTGGGGAGCTGCTTAAGGTAGCCAATGGGAGATTCTGACAAGAAAGAGGTGTCCCATGCACTGCCCCTCTGACAGGGATAGGTGCCTAAGTCCAGCCTGTGGGGAGGCACCTATCTCTGTTTGTAATCCAAAGTCAGGAACACCTAAGTAGTTTATTGTAGAATGAGTTATGCAACTGCTTGCCTCCACTCCCATACAAAACATTAGCAGCAGGAGCCCAACCTATAATTATGAGCCAAGTGGTCTGAGCACTTATATGGGACATTGGAGACCCAAGTTCATTTCCCCGCCCCCCTTCCCGCTGGGGAGAAATTATGCAAACAGGGATTTTCCACCTCTCGGAAGAGGGCCCTGACCACTGAGATATGGGGTACTGTGTTGTGGGGCTACCTCATTCTCTTGTGTTGAAGCTGTTCCAGTTCTAATGAGCAATTAAAGAGTCAGTGGAGTTGGGGGAGTAGACCCCGGGTCTCCCACCTCCCAGGCTACGAAATTTACACTCTCTCTTTCTGGCCCATGTTCAAATGTTCTCTTTCCATCAGACAAAGGGGGGAATTGAATTTGGATCTCCCACATCCCCGGTGTGTGTTCTGACTACTGGGATAAAAGGTACAAAGGCAGGCAACACCATCACCCAGATTTTGAATGGACCAATCTGGTAGATGGCCTCTGATCATGCATATCAGATTTGGTCCCACATGCAAAATAGGTGGACAAATGCCTATCTTTCCCCGGATCATGGATCACATTGGGGCTTATGTGGAAGATAGGTATTGAGATGCCAAGAGTGAGGCAGCAGTACACATGCCTAGGGCAAGAAACATAGGAGCCTAGGTGGTAACACTGAGCTGAAGAAGATAATATAACCAGCCCTTGTGCTGCATACATACTGTATGGGCATGGTATTTTTTGCTAAAACATTGTACAGAAAAAACTAGAAAGACTAAATGTACTAGGACACGTTTTATCTAAATGTGCCACTCTATATGTCGCTAATTTATCTATTGCAAAAATCCAAAATAGTTATGAGCCAGATATTAACACCCTGGTTCATGTTAAGTAACACCTCAGTCTATGCCAGGTTGAGTTGAGTTCAATGGGATTACTCATGTGCCTAATTGCTCATTACTGTGAAGGTCATAATCTTGTTCATAGTTAATAATTAATCCGTGTGGCTGGTCGAGTTTTCAAATGGAGATAAGAGAAGGAATAGAGTGCAAAGGAAAGTTTTTCTACAGGATATCCCTTGGGATATTTTCACTTATTTATTCTCCTCTTGTAGTCAGGAGATTTAAAAGTTTCATGATGTTATGTAATTGCTAATTACAGAGCTAATGCCGGAACTGGATTTATAACATCCTTTTTTACAACAGCAGTATTTTTGTTCTATTGGTGCTTTTGATCAATAACAATAGAAAATCACATATTAATTATTTATCTCCCAGTGTCATAGATGTATCTACAAACAAGATTACTGTGTTATTTTTATTGAATTAGATCTCTTTGAGTGAGTGACTGCGGGAGAGCTTTGAAATGAATTGCCGTGAAAACCCACAGAAAATGGGTTCTGAAAAGATAAGCAACCCAAAGAGTTGAAATTTTAAATCTAAGAACAGATTGAGGCTATAACTTTTCTCCACTAAAGACTCCATAGCAATTAAGGCATGTTTCTGTGTGTGCATAATGAGGAAACAGAGGAGCTTCATCTTCTACTTCAGAAAGGATGAAAAAAAAAACTATATAAAAGAGAACTGCAGACACATTTTTTTTCTGTTGCAAGCTTCACTGTTGAACATATTACAGATCTGATGTAGGACAAATGAAGGTTCTAGATACTAAAAATTGAAATAATTTTATGCTATTCTGAATATACTATTTGAATTACATGACTGGATCCTTATTTCAAGATTCTGTTGTTACAATTACAAAAGTTTTAGCAATATGTGTGTGACAAACTCAGACCTGACAGCTGTAACAGAGAGGTGGAAGGCAGGGATAGCAGCCCTGGAATGGTGAGGGCCCTATAAACTGATAGGAGGGTACCTCATGATAGAGACACTGGAACCCAATTAAAGGCTGCTGATGACATTTAAAAAAAAACTCTTCTGATAAGAGAGAGAGGGAGGGAAGAGGCATGGGAAACAAGCTGCAGTAGGATAAGTAACAGCAGGGAAAAAATGACTTTTCTTAGGTGGAAGGTTGTTTTCCTCCAGGTACGGAACAACATTTGAGTTAACTTCTGTTTGGGGAAGGGATGGCAACTTGACTAGAAGCCAAAATAAAGGCGTGACCCTGGGGATGAGGCAGGATAATGTATTGCTTTTGTGTTGTGACTTTGTTCTTTTTGCTAAAGGGAACTTCTCTGAGGCCCAGCTTGTAAATGTAAATATTGAAAAATAACCAAAGTGAAGAATTAAAAATCTCCAAAATAGAACTGCTTAACTCCAGGCCCCTCCACTTCCAGAAGGAAAAACACTGAGGCCCATGAGGCAAAGGAAGTGCCTTGCCACAATATGGCACTTTTGAAAAAGGCACAGAAAACTCAAGTCTTTGACAAAGAGCCAAACCAGGCAAAGACTTTGCTTTCTTTTATATTCTGTCTTTGCTTAAAAATTTACCTGGGAATGGAGTCTGAGTTTTTCACACAGACACTCAGGAAAGGCTATGGAGGGATCAGGGTGCAGAGAGTCCAAAAGGATGTTTGGTAGCCTCACACTCCTCCTCATCTCCTTGTCACCTTTTAGGTAACTACTGTTGTCAGTTGTTGGCTGCATGAGTGTATTCTCGGTGTGTGCTGTCCCAGCTCTGTGCAGATAGCTGACACAGCAGACCTTGATCGCACTGCCCCCCAAAAACCACAGACTTGGCTCTGTAGTGAAGGCTCTCAGACAGGTTTATTGCTGACAAAATACGGTACTTAGCCCCCCGAATCAGTGTCCACAGTTACACTAGCCCATGTACGCCCATGAAAATGGACCAGTTCAGTGAATGACGGGAATTATCATTCCACCCTCAGCCAGACGAAGACATCCTCTCTGCAACTTTTCTTTTATACACTGATACAAACAAGTTATGTATTGCCCCCCTGAAGTGGTTAGTTACCATCCTTTACCTTGTACATGTTGGTTTGATCAAAACATCTCTTCCATCACCCTGTCATCCTGACTTTATCATTAAGAGGAGCCAGTGTGTCCCTGCACCATCTTTGGGGCGTGTGTTTACACCTGTCAAGGTTCCTCCCCCACTCTGAACTCTAGGGTACAGATGTGGGGACCTGCATGAAAAACCTCCTAAGCTTATCTTTACCAGCTTAGGTCAAAACTTCCCCAAGGTACAAAATATTACACCCGTTATCCTTGGAATGGCTGCTACCACCACCAAACTAATACTGGTTACTGGGGAAGAGCTCTTTGGACGCATCTTTCCCCCCAAAATACTTCCCAAAACCTTGCACCCCACTTCCTGGACAAGGTTTGGTAAAAAGCCTCACCAATTTGCCTAGGTGACTACAGACCCAGACCCTTGGATCTTAAGAACAATGAACAATCCTCCCAACACTTGCACCCCCCCTCTCCTGGGAAATGTTGGATAAAAAGCCTCACCAATTTGCATAGGTGACCACAGACCCAAACCCTTGGATCTGAGAACAATGAAAAAGCATTCAGTTTTTACAAGAAGACTTTTAATAAAAAATAGAAGTAAATAGAAATAAAGAAATCCCCCCTGTAAAATCAGGATGGTAGATATCTTACAGGGTAATTAGATTCAAAAACATAGAGAACCCCTCTAGGCAAAACCTTAAGTTACAAAAAAGATACACAGACAGAAATAGTTATTCTATTCAGCACAATGCTTTTCTCAGCCAATTAAAGAAATCATAATCTAACACATACCTAGCTAGATTACTTACTAAAAGTTCTAAGACTCCATTCCTGGTCTATCCCCGGCCAAGACCCAGCAACAGACAGACACAGACCTTTGTTTCTCTCCCTCCTCCCAGCTTTTGAAAGTATCTTGTCTCCTCATTGGTCATTTTGGTCAGGTGCCAGCGAGGTTACCTTTAGCTTCTTAACCCTTTACAGGTGAGAGGAGCTTTCCCCTGGCCAGGAGGGATTTCAAAGGGGTTTACCTTTCCCTTTATATTTATGACACGCCCCCCAAATCTCAGCTAGGGTGAAACACTGGCTGGGATTTCTTCCTGGAGCTCTAGGAAAACAGAGTTAATAAGACACATGCATCTCTAAATATACTACCAAGTACATAAAGACTAACAATATTTTCCACATCTCAAGGACGATTTTAACCAGTTGATTCTGGGAAACTTTCATGGGAGAGTGCATCAGCCACTTTGTTAGAAGCTCCTGAGATGTGTTGGATGTCGAAATCAAAATCTTGGAGAGCTAAACTCCACCAAAGAAGTTTTTTGTTAGTTTCTTTGATGGTGTGAAGCCACTTCAGTGCAACATGGTCGGTTTGCAGGTGGAAACGCCGTCCCCAAACATATGGGCGTAGCTTTTCCAGAGCGTAGACAATGGTGTAACATTCTTTTTCAGTGACTGACCAGTTGCTTTCCCTCTCAGACAGTTTTTTGCTGAGAAACACTACAGGGTGGAATTCTTGATCAGGTCCTTTCTGCATTAAAACTGCTCCCACACCACGCTCAGATGCATCTGTGGTTACTAGGAACGGTTTGTCAAAGTCTGGGGCCCTTAGTACAGGGTCAGACATGAGTGTCGCTTTAAGCTTGTTAAAGGCCTTCTGACACTTTCCGGTCCACTGAACAGCATTTGGCTGTTTCTTTTTGGTTAGGTCTGTCAGTGGGGCAGCGATTTGGCTGTAGTGCGGTACAAATCGTCTGTAATAAACAGCCAAGCCTAAGAAGGATTGAACCTGTTTCTTTGACTTTGGGACAGGCCACTTTTGGATAGCATCCACTTTGGCCTGTAGGGGGCTGATAGTTCCTTGACCCACCTGGTGTCCAAGGTAAGTCACTCTGTTTAGGCCTATTTGACACTTCTTAGCCTTAACAGTTAGTCCTGCCTCCCTTATGCGCTCAAGGACTTTTTGTAGATGTTCCAGGTGGTCTGCCCAGGAATCCGAAAATATGGCCACGTCGTCAAGGTAGGCGACTGCATATTCTCCTAATCCCGCTAGGAGACCATCTACAAGTCTTTGGAAAGTGGCGGGTGCATTTCGCAGCCCGAAAGGGAGTACATTAAATTCATACAGCCCGAGATGTATGATGAAGGCTGACCTTTCCTTGGCAGATTCATCTAGCGGTACCTGCCAGTACCCCTTGGTTAAGTCCAAGGTAGAGATGAACTGGGCCCGTCCCAGTTTCTCTAATAGTTCATCTGTGCGTGGCATTGGATAGTTGTCTGGGCGAGTTACAGCATTTAGCTTACGGTAGTCCACGCAAAAACGTATTTCCCCATCTGGTTTGGGAACTAGAACCACTGGAGATGCCCATGCACTTTCAGAGGGGCAGATTACACCCATCTGTAACATATCCTGGATCTCCCGTTCTATAGCAGTTTTAGCTTGAGGAGACACCCGGTAAGGTTGGACCCTAATTGGGTGAGCATTACCTGTGTCAATGGAGTGGTATGCCCGTTCAGTCAGTCCTGGGGTGGCTGAGAACGTTGGCGCGTAGCTAGTGCACAGCTCCTGGATCTGCTGTCGCTGCATACGCCCAAGGGTCATGGAGAGGTTCACCTCTTCCACACCACCAGCACTTTTCCCTTCGTAGTAGACACCTTCAGGCCACTCAGCGTTGTCTCCTCCCCGGGCTGTAAACTGACAAACCTTTAATTCTCTGGAATAAAAGGGCTTTAGAGAATTAATATGGTACACCTTAGGCTTCCGGTTGGAGGTGGGGAATGCTATGAGATAATTAACAGCTCCCAGGCGCTCCTGGACCGTGAATGGCCCTTCCCACGATGCTTCCCTTTTACGGGCCTGGAGCGCCCTTAAGACCATGACCTGGTCTCCTACTTTGAAGGAACGCTCTCTGGCATGTTTATCATACCAGGCTTTTTGCTCTTTTTGAGCATCCTGTAAGTTTTCTCTAGCAAGGGCTAAAGAGGTTCGGAGGGTGTTTTGTAGGTTGGTTACAAAGTCCAGAATGTTAGTTCCTGGAGAAGGTGTAAATCCCTCCCATTGCTGCTTCACCAACTGCAATGGCCCCTTAACCTCACGGCCATATACAAGTTCAAATGGGGAAAACCCTAAACTGGGATGTGGTACAGCTCTGTAGGCAAAAAGCAACTCCTGCAACACTAGGTCCCAATCATTGGAGTTTTCATTTACAAATTTACGTATCATGGCCCCCAAAGTTCCATTCAACTTCTCCACCATGCCATTTGTTTGATGGTGGTAAGGAGTGGCAACCAAGTGATTTACCCCATGAGCTTCCCAAAGGTTTTTCATAGTTCCTGCCAGGAAATTAGTCCCTGCATCTGTGAGGATGTCGGAGGGCCAACCTACCCTGGCAAAAATGTCTGCTAGTGCCTGGCACACACTTTTAGCCCTGGTGTTGCTTAGAGCTACTGCTTCCGGCCATCGGGTGGCAAAATCCATGAAAGTCAGTATGTACTGCTTTCCTCTGGGTGTCTTTTTCGGAAAAGGACCCAGAATATCTACAGCTACTCGCTGGAATGGAACTTCAATGATGGGGAGTGGCTGGAGAGGGGCTTTGACCTGGTCTTGGGGTTTTCCCACTCTTTGGCACACCTCACAAGAATGGACATAGGTAGAAACATCCTTGCCCATTCCCTCCCAGTGGAATGATCCCTCCAAACGGTCTTTGGTCCTGTTCACCCCAGCATGGCCACTAGGGTGATCATGGGCTAAGCTCAAGAGCTTGGCCCGGTATTTAGTTGGAACTACCAACTGTCTGAGGATGCCAGTCTTCCTGGTGTCCACCAGAAAGAGTTTCCTTGTATAAAAGTCCTCTTTCTACAACAAACCTGGATCGATTAGAAGAGCTGAGAGGCGGTGGGTTGCTCCGTGCCGCCGTCCAAGCTCTCTGGAGGCTTTCATCTGCTTCCTGTTCGGTCTGGAACTGTTCCCTTGATGCTCGGGACATCAGTTCCTCATTGGATTGTGGACCTAGGCTTGGTCCCTCTGGAAGCGATATAGGGGATGGAGCTGTTTCTGTTGACTGTGAACCGCTCTCCGCTGGTGCACTATGTTGGGATTCAGGCTCCGGCTGAGCCTCTTGTGTAGGGTTATTGGCTGCTGCCAGTTCAGGTTCAGTGGGGCCCTCTGGTGTTGAGGTTGCAAGTACTGGATTCAGTGCTGGCACGGGGTCTGGTGTTGGTTGTTCGGTTGGTTCCGGTTCTAGGACTGGTTCCGTCTGGGTCTCTGGGACTGGATCCACTACTGCTGTTGCAGACATTGGCCTGGGGTCCGGGTCCATCACCTCTGACTGGGTCCTGATAGAAGTTTCCGGAACAGAGCTAGGCCTCACGGCTTGTTTAGCCTGGCTGCGGGTGACCATTCCCACCCTCTTGGCCTGCTTCACATGATTGGCCAAGTCTTCCCCCAACAGCATGGGGATGGGATAATCATCATAGACTGCAAAAGTCCACATTCCTGACCAGCCCTTGTACTGGACAGGCAACTTGGCTGTAGGCAAATTGAAAGAGTTGGACTTGAAGGGTTGAATCGTCACTTGGATCTCTGGGTTGATTAAATTGGGGTCCACTAAGGAAGCATGGATAGCTGACACTTGTGCTCCGGTGTCCCTCCACGCGGTGACCTTCTTCCCGCCCACACTCACAGTTTCCCTCCGCTCCAAGGGTATCTGGGAGGTATCTGGGCCTGTGGACCTCTGGTGTGATTCCGGTGCAATGAACTGTAATCTGTTGGGGTTCTTGGGGCAGTTGGCCTTTACATGCCCCAGCTCGTTACACTTAAAACATCGTCCAGCTGACGGGTCACTGGGGCGAGGAGGGTTGCTGGAGAACGGGGTGGTGGGACGATAAGGGGTCTGGAGGGTTCTTTGGGAGGTAGGTGGGGCTTTGGGCGGCCCCCGGTAATAGGGTGTGGTCTGGGGTGGTCCCTTCTGATCTCCGCTCCAACTGCGACCAGTTTTCTTCTTCTCTGCCACCTCCACCCATCTGGCTCCAATCTCTCCTGCCTCAATTACAGTTTTGGGTTTCCCATCTAGGATGTATCTTTCTATTTCCTCAGGAACACCCTCTAAGAATTGTTCCATTTGCATTAGGAAGGGCAAATTTACTGGAGATTCAACACTTGCTCCTGATATCCAGGCATCCCAATGTTTCACAATGTGGTAGGCATGTCGGGTAAATGACATGTCTGGTTTCCACCTTAGAGCTCTGAACCTCCGACGAGACTGCTCGGGTGTTATCCCCATTCTGACTCTCGCCTTGGATTTAAACAGTTCATACTTGTTCATGTGTTCTTTAGGCATTTCAGCTGCCACCTCAGCTAAGGGTCCACTGTCTGCGGCCTCAGATCTACCATGTATTGGTCAGTAGAGATGTTGTACCCAAGGCAGGCCCTTTCGAAGTTTTCTAAGAAGGCCTCAGTATCATCGCCTGCCTTGTAGGTGGGGAACTTTCTGGGATGGGAAGTGGTACTTGGAGAAGGATTACTAGGGTTTGTTGGGATATTCTGCTGAGCCTTTATCTTCTCCATCTCCTCCACATACTTCCTCTCTTTTTCCTTCTCCTCCAGTTCTTTGTCCCTCGCTTCCATAGCTCTCCTGTGAGCAGCCTCTTGGTGTTGTTCTGCCTCCCTTTCTTGTTCCTTCTTCAGCCGCAGGAGTTCTATCTGTCTTTCATGTTCCCTTTGTCTTTCCTCAGCCTGAAATTTGGCTAATTCGAGCTGTAGTCGAGCCGCGGATTTTGCCATTCTAACCTCTCTGTTTTTAACTAACTTTACTCCCGAGGTTTAGAAATAAACAAACAAAACTTGGCTGTAAAATTTTGCTGTGCTGGAATAGAATACCTATTCTCTGATAGTGATTGTCAGCCTACAGAAAAAGACAATTCCCTTGTCTCTGCTCTGGGCCCAAATTAAAGCAAAAAACCTCCAACTACTTGGAAACCTGCTTACCCAGCCCAAAGAAAAAGCAAATGGGTAGAACACACACCCCCTATTTACTTTTAGGAAGAAAAGAAAAAAAAAACCTCTGGGTTGGAAGACTGTGAATTTCCCTGCAGGAGTTAAGTACCCTGCCTCCAGGCAAAGAAAACCTGCAATTCACAAGATAATCCCCTTTTGTCTCTGCTTGGCCACAAAGCAGAGAGAAACCAAGCTGCTTTCAGTTTCAAAGCTGCTTTCTGGACTTCCTAAAAATTCCTTTTTAAAATCTGTATTTCTAGTTCAAAAAATCTCAACTGGATCTCAAAATGATTTCAGGTTAATCCCACCACTATGCCACCATGTCAAGGTTCCTCCCCCACTCTGAACTCTAGGGTACAGATGTGGGGACCTGCATGAAAAACCTCCTAAGCTTATCTTTACCAGCTTAGGTCAAAACTTCCCCAAGGTACAAAATATTACACCCATTATCCTTGGAATGGCCGCTACCACCACCAAACTAATACTGGTTACTGGGGAAGAGCTGTTTGGACGCTTCTTTCCCCCCAAAATACTTCCCAAAACCTTGCACCCCACTTCCTGGACAAGGTTTGGTAAAAAGCCTCACCAATTTGCCTAGGTGACTACAGACCCAGACCCTTGGATCTTAAGAACAATGAACAATCCTCCCAACACTTGCACCCCCCCTCTCCTGGGAAATGTTGGATAAAAAGCCTCACCAATTTGCATAGGTGACCACAGATCCAAACCCTTGGATCTGAGAACAATGAAAAAGCATTCAGTTTTTACAAGAAGACTTTTAATAAAAAATAGAAGTAAATAGAAATAAAGAAATCCCCCCTGTAAAATCAGGATGGTAGATATCTTACAGGGTAATTAGATTCAAAAACATAGAGAACCCCTCTAGGCAAAACCTTAAGTTACAAAAAAGATACACAGACAGAAATAGTTATTCTATTCAGCACAATGCTTTTCTCAGCCAATTAAAGAAATCATAATCTAACACATACCTAGCTAGATTACTTACTAAAAGTTCTAAGACTCCATTCCTGGTCTATCCCCGGCCAAGACCCAGCAACAAACAGACACAGACCCTTTGTTTCTCTCCCTCCTCCCAGCTTTTGAAAGTATCTTGTCCCTTCATTGGTCATTTTGGTCAGGTGCCAGCGAGGTTACCTTTAGCTTCTTAACCCTTTACAGGTGAGAGGAGCTTTCCCCTGGCCAGGAGGGATTTCAAAGGGGTTTACCTTTCCCTTTATATTTATGACAACACCCTATCTTGGTATCCGGGTGTTCTGGCACAAACCTTCTGAAATGTGTTTAGATGAATACTTAGTGCCTTGGAGAGCTTGTGCTTTTGCGATATGAGTCCCTGTTTCTGCCACACTTGCAAATAGGCATGTTTTGTAAAAGGGCCTGATTTTTATTGCTTTATATCAGCAGGGCCTGATTACTTCAAGTTAGGCCTTAGGCCTCATACCAGGTCTCATGTGTCATGCTGTCTTTCAACTACAGCTACCACCAATGAGGGCATTAGTGGTAAGCAGTGACACAATCCCAGACAGGGCTTTGTCCAGGACTGCAACAATGGATGGGGGAGGGAGCTCCTTTAACTCTTTTTGTTTTACCACACTTGAGCATATACAAGCTCCATGTAATTTATGACACAAGGGCAGGACCTGGGGTTCTTTCAAATGTATACAAACAAAACCTTTAATATGTTTTTCTTGTTATTGTTGTTCACTATAGTTCCATTAGTTATAATGGGAAAATGACTCATGTGTAAGAGGGGCAAATCTCCGAGAGGTTCCCAGTCACAGAATAGGATTAGAATATGTATTTAGGTTTCAGTATCACAGTGTATGCAATTTATTTAGAAGCTATTTAAGAGAAAAGGCACAATAAGTGTTTGCTTTTTTAAGTTTTGGCCTTAGTGGGAGATGAGCTTTCCTTAAGATGGCAAAGGAAGGATAAAGTATTTATGGATCATATCATAGCAAGACATGATACACTCTTTGTGACAAAATGAGGACTAGAAAACAAAGCTGCTTCATGGAATATCAGAGGAATAATCAATTTAATGGTTGTAAAACTAAAATAGGATATTGGGTTCTTGCAGCACACATCTCTTGACAAAAATGAAGGCTCAAAGCAAAGTGCAATGGCTGCCCTGAGTTGTGATCACCACCAACAACTTTACAGGTGCACCATTAGCCTCAAAGAATTATTTGTTTCTAGGAAAGCCAGTTCTCACAATGTGGCAAGCTGGTACAAAGATAGTCCAGTTAGCATTCAAATTTCTGGTGCTATAAAGATAACTGGCACTTGAAGCTATGTGATTTAGAAGGTAATAATGTCCTCAGAGGAATCGTATTGGAGCTTAACTAATTTGTCTGACATCACAGCTCTGACTAGCATGCCACTCTCCCTGTATTTAGTTACCCCCAAAAGAGAAAAATATTTACAAGGTCAGTAAATTGACTATCAGCTACTTAACTGGCCAGATAATCAAGAACTAGAGGCTCATCTCCTGAATGATACATTTCAATGACTGTCTTCAATTTTGCCCACAAGACAAAGTCCCTAGGAAAGCTGCTGTATGATTTATTGATTGCATTTTTCCAAGCCAAAATAGTTAGTTGTGTGCTTTCTTGTTTGTGATTTGCCTGATTCAGATTGAAGTTTATAGTGTGGTCTATTTTGGGGACTGTGTGTGGAGCTTAGGAGCTTGCTAGGGAAGGATGAGAGGTTCCTAATGAAGCTCTTGCCTGTTATCCTTTCTTCCCCAATCCCTTTAGGATTCCTTGACACGGGGTGGGCTCACATAAGGAGAAAATGGGTGTAAAAAGCTAGCCAACACGGGAGTTTTGTGAGGGAGGTTAGAGATGGTGGGAGAGCCAGAGACACCTAACAAACACATTCTAAACATAGGTCAATATCCCCAAAAAAGAACAAAAAAGCCCTGCAAGAGTAAAAATAATTCAGGCGGAAGTCCAGCAGCACAGGGAGATTATCCAATTTATTGCACTGAATGTATGATTACCTTCATTGTAGGAAGGTGGCATATGTATGCATTTGATCCAAGAAATTCGTGGCCCCCAAAGTATGGGCTCAAGAAACCAGGCTGGCTGAACTGGAGGAGAAACTAAGGAGACAGAGAAGTACCAGAGAAATGGGGTAGAAAAGGGAGAAGAGAGGAAAATTGTTCTCTTTAACTTTTTGAGGACAGGACAAGAAGCAATGGGGTTAAATTGCAGCAAGACCAGTTTAGATTGGACATTAGAAAAAAAACTTCCCAACTGTCAGGATGGTTAAGTACTGGAATAAATTGCCTAGGGAGGTTGTAGAATTTCCATCATTGGAGATTTTAAAGAGCAGATTCGACAAATACCTGTCAGGGATGATCTAGATATTACTTAGTCCTGTCATGAGTGCAAGGTACTGAACGAGAAGATCTCTCAAGGTCCCTTCAAGTCCTACAATTCTACGATAGATAACACTTATTGGGATACAGTAGAGCAGTCCCACCCCCAGTCTGACAGCCTGTGTGCTGTTGAGGAGGATGAAAGACTCAGGAGAGGGAGAACATCAAGCTGGAGGTGATAGAAATGATCCCATAGTTGAGACCCTCCTTCCAGATGACGTCCTGGTATTTTCTCACATGGAGGATACCCCTCCAGGGGAGGGACTCCAGCTATTATTAGGAAGAGACAGGAAATAGTAATGGGGATTTGATTATTAGAAATATAGATATTTGGATTTGTGATGACTGGGAGAATTGCATGGTGAATTGCCTGCCAGGTGTAAAGTTTGCAGTTCTCTCGAGAAATCTAGATAGATGTATGTGCAGTGCTGGGGATGAGCTGGTGGTTGTGGTACATGTAGTTATCAATGACATAGGGAAACACAGGATAGAGATCCTAGAGGCAACAGTTAGGCTGCTAGGTAAGAGAGTAAAATCCAAGAGTTCCATGGTAGCATTCTCTGAAATGCTTTCAGTTCCACATGCAAAACCAGTGAGACAGGCAGAACTACAGAGTTTTAATGTGTGGATGAGACAATGGTGTTTGCAGGAAGGATTTAGATCTATTAAGAAATGGGTAACCTTTCCGGGAAAGGAGGAGCATATACAGAAAGAATGGGCTTCACCTAAACCAAAATCAAACCAGATTGTTTACAGTTAAAATTCAAAAGATCATAGAGGTGTTTTTAAACTAAGGACTGGGGGAAAGACAACAGGTTCAGTGGAGCTCCTGGTTGAGACAGAATCATCCCTAAGGGGTGGATTTATTAAATGGGATTATCTATAGCCTCGTAAAAAGGGAAGGATAGAGGTTGATAAAATACAATTAGGAACTGAAGAGGAACAGTCAAATGAAAAAGAGTTCAATTCAATTACATCACACGAAGGCAGACAACTAAATATTGACAATTTTTATAAGTTCTTGTATCAAAGTGCTAGGAATCTAAATATTAAGATATATGAACTTTAGTGCCTGGTATTATATGAGGATACTGATAGAATAGGCATCACAGAAACTTGGTGGAACTTTGACAATCAATTGGGTATAGTAATGCCAGGGAACAAAATAAATAGGAGTAACAGAGTAGGTCATGCTGGCGGGGGTGTGGCACTATGTGGGGGTGTGAAAAAAGCATAGAGTTAAATATAGTAAAAATCTTAAATGAATCAAACTGTACTATAGAATCTCTATGGATAGAAATCCCATAGCCATAGGAATATACTACCAACCACCTGACCAGGATTGTGATGGTAATTGTGAAATACTAGGGGGAGATCAGAGAGGCTACACAAATGGAAAACTCAATTACAATGGGGGATTTCAATCACCCCATATTGACTGGGTACATTTCAGCTCAGGATGGGATGCAGAGATAAAATGTCTAGACATCATTAATGACTGTTTCTTGGAGCAGCTAGTCCCAGAACCCACAAGGGAAGAGGCAATTCTTGATTTAGTCCTAAATGGCACACAGGATCTGTTCCAAGAGGTGAATACAGCTGAGCTGCTTGGTTATAACACCATCATGTAATTAAATTTAACATCCTTGGAAGAGGGGGAATATCAAAGAAGCCCAACAAACTAGCATTTAACTACAAGAAGGGGAACTACACAAAAATAAGGAAGCTAGTTAAATGGAAATTAAAAGGAGTGAAATGTCTGTGAGATGCATGGAAACACCATAATAAAGGCTCTAAAAAGTATACTCCATATTTTTTTTTTTTAAAAAGGAACAAAACAATTTGCTACCCTGGCTAAACAGAGTAAAAGAGGCAGCTACAAGCAAAAAATGCATCCTTTAAAAATTGGAATTCAAATCCCACTGAGGAAAATAGAAAGGAAAATAAATTCTGGCAAGTCAAGTGTGAAAATATAATTAGTAGGCCAAAAAAAGAATTTGAAGAGCAACTCGTATAGGAAAAAAAACTAACAGCAAAAAAAGGAAATGCTTCATAAGCAGGAAGCCTGACAAATAATCAGTGGGGCCACTGGATGATCAAGGTTCTAAAGAAGCCTCCAAGGAAGACAAGGCACTTGTGGAGAAGCTAAATTAGTTCTTTGTGTTGGTGTTCACTGCAGATCATGTGAGGGAAATTCCCACAGCTGAGCCATTCTTATTAGGTGACAAATCGGAAGA
Source organism: Caretta caretta (assembly GCF_965140235.1). NCBI lineage: Eukaryota > Metazoa > Chordata > Testudines > Cheloniidae > Caretta > Caretta caretta. The sequence goes on along the minus strand of NC_134206.1, from coordinate 71,061,928 downwards.
ACTGTCCTAGATTAAGGCATCAAAGAGGAGGTTTTGGAGCAAATTAATAATTAAACAGCAATAAATCACCAGGACTAGACTGTATTCACACAAGAGTTCTTAAGGAACCCAAATATGAAACTGCAGAGCTACTAACTGTGGTATGTAGCTATCACTTACAATCAGCCTCTGTACCAGAAGACTGGAGGATAGCTAATATAAAAACAATTTTTAAAAAAGCTTCCAGAGGCAATCTTAGCAACTACAGTCAAGTAAACCTAACTTCAGTACCGGGCCAATTGGTTGAAACTATGGTAAAGAACAGAATTATCAGACACATACATAAATATTATACGCTGGGGAAGAGTCAACATGGCTTTTGTAAAGGCAAGTCATGCCACATTAGTCTATTAGAATTCTTTTGAGGATGTCAACAATCATGTGAACCAGGGTGATCCAGTGCATATAGTGTATTTGGACTTTCCAAAATCCTTTGACAAGGTCCTTCACCAAAGTCTCTTAACCCAAGTAAGGAGTCATGGGAAAAGAGAGAAGTTCATCTCATAGATCAATAACTGGTAATAAGATAGGAAACAAAGGGGAAGAATAAATAGTCAAATCTCAAAGGGGAGAGTTGTAAATAGTGGAGTCCCCCAGGGATCTGTACTGGAAACAATGCTGTTCAACATATTCATAAATGATCTGTAAAAAGGTTAGACAGTGCAAAGTTACTCAAGATATATAAGTCCAAAACTGATTGCAGAGTTACAAAGGGATCTCAGAAAACTGGGTGACTGAGCAACAAAATGGCAGATGAAATTCAATGTTGATAAATGCAAAGTAATGCATATTGGAAAAGGTAACCCCAACCACACATACAAAATGATGGGGTCTAAATTAGCTGTTCCCACCAAAGAAAGATCTTGGAGTCATCATGGATAGTTCTCTGAAAACATCTGCTCAATATGCAGCACTCAAAAATATCTAACAATGGTTAGGAACCTCTAAGAAAGGGATAGATAATAAGACAGTAAATATCAAAATGCTATTGTATAAATCCATGGTACACCCACATTGGGAATAATGCATGCAGCTGTGGTCACCCCATCTCAAAAATGATATATTAGAATTGGAAAAAAATATAGAAAAGGTCAACAAAATGGTTAGTGTTATGGAACAGCTTCTAGATGAGGAGCGATTGGTACTGTTCTGCTCAGTAAAGAGACAACTAAGGACAGATGTGATAAAAGTCTATAAAATCATGAATGGTGTGGCTAAAATGCATAAGAAAGTGTTATTTACCCTTTCACATAACACAAGAACCAGCGACAAATAAGTTAATAGGCAGAACAGTATAAAAAATACATAAGGAAGTACTTCTTCACAGAATACAGTCAATTTGTGGAACTTGTTGTTGGGGGATGTTGGATAACAAGTGAAATCCAAAAGTATAACTGGGTTCAAAAAAGAATTAGATAAGTTCATGGAGGATAGGTCCATCAGTGGCTATTAGCCAAGATGGTCAGGGATGCAACCTCATGTTCTGGGTGTCTCTAAGCCTCTGATTATCAGAATCTGGAATTGGACAACACGGGACAGATCACTCGATAATTACCTTGTTCTGTTTATTCCCTCTGAAACATCTGGCACCTACTACCAACATACTGGGCTAGATGCATAGGCACCAACTCCATGGGTGCTCCAGGGCTGGAGCACATACAGAAAAATGGTGGGTGCTTAGCACCCATGAGCAGCCAGCTCCCCACCCCCCAACACCTCCCATCCTCTGGTGACCCTGCAGATCAACTCAGAACAGCTGATAGCAGCAGGCAGGAGGTGCTGGGAGGGAGGAGTGGGGATGGAGTGCGCTCAAGGAAGTGGGCCGAACTGGGGGGAAGAGGCGGGGTGGAGCGGGGGTGGAGCGGGGGCAGAAAGAAGCAGGGGTGGGGGTTTGGGGCAGGGGTGGGTAGGGGCGGGGACTGTGGTGTTGCAGGGGGTGGAGCATCCCCGGGGCTTGGAGGAAGTCTGTGGCTAGATGAACCATTGGTCTGACCCAGGATGGCCATTCTTATGTTCTTATCCTGAAATTTGGAAGATTCCATTAAAGGAAATGTGATTAGAGATACTCCAAGACAAATTCTGAAGAACCAAATGGATTTCAACACTGGGAAATGATTATCTGGCACTCTGGAAATGCAGAGGTCAAATACTGCATGTATTAGGTCTCATTTTGCTCTCAATTTCACCAATCCAACCACAATACAAGAGCAACTGAGTAAAATCATATGGCCTGTGATATACAGCAGGTCAGAATAAGTCATCCAATGGTCCTTGCTGTGGTCTTTAGCTATGATCTATTAAGCTCTACTTAATATAATGTCCTGAGTTCTCTTGTGGAGTGCTTCCCACCCTCAACTCTGATTGAAGTCTTTAGGAATTGAGAGTGATCATCAGTGCCTCCAGATTGAGCCAATAATGACTAAATGCTCTTTTCTGCTTCCATTCTTTCCTTGCTTATCTATCATTTGCTGTTATCAATTCTTAAAATACATATACATTTTTTAAAGTTGAAAACAAACAAGTAAATCTCCTTAGAAAAAAATAACGGCTTTATTCTAGGATTTGTAAGTATTACTTCTTATGAATTATGGCCCATTAACATATAGAATAAAATTCTGGTTGTGCACAGTCTGTATAATGTACATGAACTGAATATTTCACTAAAGTGGGAAGTATATTATGCATTCTTAGTTTTGTTTTAATCTATTTTTTGGTACAAAAATGCAAGTAAATATTATAAGAAGAAATGGAATGAATAACATTTTTAAACAGCAAGAGGCATCTCATTGGGCCTATGTTTTTGTCTATAATATATAGTAATATTCCATATTAGCCTGTTCCTTCTAATGATTATAGAGAGTTCAATAATAGGGAATCTGCCATTCAGTGCCAGCTGGAGTGGAAACATTTGAATCTTACACCAAAGAGGAATACAAATGCTGAATCAAATTAACAGTTTTGTGTGTTCAATGACTGTGCCTAATCTTTTATGACAGCTGGTACCTGACAGTGAGTTATTTAACCTAGTCTCCACTTCACTAGCTGTTCAATAAGCCTCTTCATGGAAGTGAGATTTGCTGAGCAATACAGTTCTTCTCTCTTGCTTTCTTATTCTATAGTAGAATTGCACTGAAACTATTTCCATCTCTATCAATGCAATGCAAATTTTGAAAAGAAAAAAATGCGTTGTGGCTGAAATACTTGCAGAAGGTTACCCACAAGGTAACAGTGAGTTCAGGCAGTCAGTCCTCGTACAGTGCAATCGTACACATCACAAGCAAACAAGAAAGTAAAAAAGAGTTACCTGATTTTTTTCCCCTAAGCCACAGGAATGATTGGACTTGAAAGAGAATAAAAGCTGTAGATGAATTCAGGACCAAAATATTCAAAAATTAGGATCTCAAGTTAAATTCACATTTAAATACCTAAATATGTGGCCTGTTTCAAGGCCATGTACATGAGACTTATGTTCTCATGGATACGTAGCACTATGGATGCTGATCCCAATACTAATGTGATGGAGTGTTGGAAATCCTTCAACATTGCCGATTGCATCACTTGTATTAAACAGGCAATGGATGCAATCAAGCCTGAAATAGTTAATTCATTTTGGCGAAACCTATGGAAAGAATGTGTGAATGATTTTAAGGGTCTCCCGACAAATGACAAAGAAGTGAAACACATTGTTTCAGGCCTGGTTTTCAAAAATGTGAGCTTTCCTTGAAGACAGTGGGAGCTGCGAGAGTACTCAGTATTTTCAAAACTCGGGTCACTTATTTAGGCAGCCGTTTTAAAAAATGGCCATATTATTTGTAATGTTGCATTAGATAAAGTACAGAAAAGAAAATGAAAACTTCTCTGTGGATCAAGACATGTGGGCTCACTGTGTGTGTGCTCCCTATTGGCTGGGAGTGGCACAACAGCTGTCTTCTCTAGTGCCCCGTACTGATGGCTGTTCTCATCCTGTAGGTGGTCTACCTCCTGTGATTTAGCCCTCAGCCAGGTCACATTTTAGTTCCACATCCCTTTTGGAGTAACAGAAAACCCAACAAAAAAAGTCCAATAAATAATTCCAAGACTTGTGTCAGGTCTCCAGCCCATGACTCTGGACCAATGGATCTTGCACCACTCTATCTGGGCACCGAATTGTCCCTGTCTCTCTTACATCAGGGAGCTTCATGCCTCCTTTCCAGTGGCTTGCAAAGGAACCTAGGCCCACCCTTTACACTGGGTTCCAGTCCAGATATCCGAGGGACAAGCAGACAAAGTCTGGTCTATCGGACACTTTGCGACTTCCTTCCTACACTCTTTCTTAATATGAGCCTTTTCTCAAGCATTTTTCCTTGGCAACACCTCCCAGAGGTCTGGTTCCTACTCTTGTATCAGCTCAGCCACAGGAGCTTGCTCCAATCCTGCATCTTCCAGATGTCTCCACTTTCTAGTGCTCAGTGAGACTGCAGTGTTTTCCCGTCTCCCTGCAGCCCCTCAAACACCAGTCCAAATGCCCCTTATGCTTACTGTCACAGCCTCTTGTTGTTCACTACCTCTGGCTTCCTCCTGGCACAGGAAAACCCACCTCTGGCCCCAGACTTCATGGCCCTCACCCTCTTAAGCTTGCCCCTCACTCAGGACCTTCTGCTTCCAGCTCCAAGCTCTAAGTCCTAGGCTTCTTTCAGCCTTTAGTACAAGACAGGAAATATCCAACTTCCTCTCACTTGGGTCTGTTCTCTGGCCTTTCTTCCATTAATTTGTGTTCCTTCCTATATGAAGAGCTAGCTCCTCACCAGGTGGGTTTAATCACAGATGATGCCTTACAGGTGCCAACTAGTGGCCTATTTTGACTTAGGGTTTGGCTACCCCATGGTTGAACACTGAGGGTGTGTACATCCCAACACAGTGGAGTGTCAGACACTAGTAATGGAAGTAGTAGTAATAGTAATAACAAATAAATAACAGTAATAATAATAATAATTAATAATTAATATTGATAGACCATTTCATTAATAGATCTCAAAGCAGTTTACAAAGGACTAAAATGTTTTTAAAAATTAAATACTATGGAACGCTTAGAACTGTGTTTTTATTAGAGTAATCTAAGTACTGCATCTGTTTGAATAATATATATGAAAGAATATAAACTATTTAGGGTGGAGACTGTGCCTTCAATATGTGTTTATACAGGGCCTACCACATTATGGATACTAACAAAACAAGCAATACATAAATAATCAATTGGCAAGATGCTTTTCACCTCCCTATTTCCCCTGATACAGCAAAAGCAAGTTAAGGAAATTTGACTGGAAAGGACAGAAGAACTTGTACTTCATCAAACAGTCAAGAAACGACCCAAGGAGGAATGCTCTTCAAGATAAAGCAACTGAACACCTGTGTGACCCACATAGGCTCCCAGCTTCCAGGGGTGAGGCTACTGATATGGATCGAGTGATGCAGCAAGCACTAAAATAAATTAAAAATTCGAAAGACTAATTAACTGCACATATTAAAGATGTAAACTCCAAAGTAACAGTAATTAATTCTAAACTAGATAAAATGTAAGCACGTGTTGAGGAAGCTAAGTTTAGAATCAGTGATACAGAGAATAGTAAACTGACAGCTGTGCATGAGTGGCAAGAAATGCTCACAACTAGAATTTCTCTGTAGAAGGAAGTGCTTGATTTAGAAGCTAGATCTCAGAGATCTAATTTATATATTTTAGGAGAGATGGCCCCTATATATGCAGTAGATCTATTACACCAGTTACACACTAGAAATTATTAATTAAATTGAAAAAGATGGGGATTAATAGAATAATTGAAAAGTGGATAAGACACTGGTTAAAAGGGAGACTACAATGGGGCATGCTGAAAGATGAACTGTCAGGCTGGAAGGAGGTTGCTAGTGATCAGGGATCAGTCTTGGGCTCAGTCTTATTTAACATTTTTCATTCATGACCGTGGCAAAAAAAGTGGGAGTGTGCTTGTCAAGGTTCCTCCCCCACTCTGAACGCTAGGGTACAGATGTGGGGACCTGCATGAAAAACCTCCTAAGCTTCTCTTTACCAGCTTAGGTCAAAACTTCTCCAAGGTACAAAATATTCCACCCCTTGTCTTTGGATTGGCCGCTACCACCACCAAACAAATACTGGTTACTGGGGAAGAGCTGTTTGGACACGTCTTTCCCCCCAGAATACTTCCCTAAAACCTTGCACCCCACTTTCTGGACAAGGTTTGGTAAAAAGCCTCACCAATTTGCCTAGGTGACTACAGACCCAGACCCTTGGATCTTAAGAACAATGAACAATCATAGAATCATAGAATATCAGGGTTGGAAGGGACCCCAGAAGGTCATCTAGTCCAACCCCCTGCTCGAAGCAGGACCAATTCCCAGTTAAATCATCCCAGCCAGGGCTTTGCCAAGCCTGACCTTAAAAACCTCTAAGGAAGGAGATTCTACCACCTCCCTAGGTAACGCATTCCAGTGTTTCACCACCCTCTTAGTGAAAAAGTTTTTCCTAATATCCAATCTAAACCTCCCCCACTGCAACTTGAGACCATTACTCCTCGTTCTGTCATCTGCTTCCATTGAGAACAGTCTAGAGCCATCCTCTTTGGAACCCCCTTTCAGGTAGTTGAAAGCAGCTATCAAATCCCCCCTCATTCTTCTCTTCTGCAGGCTAAACAATCCCAGCTCCCTCAGCCTCTCCTCATAAGTCATGTGTTCCAGACCCCTAATCATTTTTGTTGCCCTTCGCTGGACTCTCTCCAATTTTTCCACATCCTTCTTGTAGTGTGGGGCCCAAAACTGGACACAGTACTCCAGATGAGGCCTCACCAATGTCGAATAGAGGGGAACGACCATGTCCCTCGATCTGCTCGCTATGCCCCTACTTATACATCCCAAAATGCCATTGGCCTTCTTGTTAACAAGGGCACACTGCTGACTCATATCCAGCTTCTCGTCCACTGTCACCCCTAGGTCCTTTTCTGCAGAAAAAAAAATCCTCCCAACACTTGCACCCCCCCTTTCCTGGGAAATGTTGGATAAAAAGCCTCACCAATTTGCATAGGTGACCACAGACCCAAACCCTTGGATCTGAGAACAATGAAAAAGCATTCAATTTTCTTACAAGAAGACTTTTAATAGAAATAGAAGTAAATAGAAATAAAGAAATCCCCCCTGTAAAATCAGGATGGTAGATACCTTACAGGGTAATTAGATTCAAATCATAGAGAACCCCTCTAGGCAAAACCTTAAGTTACAAAAAAGATACACAGACAGAAATAGTTATTCTATTCAGCACAATTCTTTTCTCAGACATTTAAAGAAATCATAATCTAACACATACCTAACTAGATTACTTACTAAAAGTTCTAAGACTCCATTCCTGGTCTATCCCCAGTAGAAACCAGCATATAGACAGACACACAGGCCCTTTGTTTCTCTCCCTCCTCCCAGCTTTTGAAAGTATCTTGTCCCTTCATTGGTCATTTTGGTCAGGTGCCAGCGAGGTTACCTTTAGCTTCTTAACCCTTTACAGGTGAGAGGAGTTTTTCCTCTGGCCAGGAGGGATTTCAAAGGGGTTTACCCTTCCCTTTATATTTATGACAGTGCTAATAAAATTTGAAGATGACACAAAGATGGGCAGTATTCCCAATACAGAGGAGGACCAGAATATCATGCAAGAAGATCTGGATGGCCTTGAAAACTGGAGTTATACAAATGGGATGACGTTTAATAGTGCAAAGTAAATTGAAGAGTCATACACTTAAGCACTAATAACAAGAATTTTTGCTATAAGCTGGAGTTGCCATTCTCTTTACAGACTACTTTGTTAAAATAAACTTTTATTTGTTTTCACTATAAACATATCTAAGTGCTGTGTGTCAAGTTGAGTGGTGATCTGATCTGAAACTGGTAATCTGGCGTCTACCGCTTTTTTGGAAGCAGCAAATCTGAGAATACTATGACAATCCAGTGGACCAGGAGCTGGACACTCCTGAAGTCACTCAGAAGGTTCAGGGATTGTAGTGTGCCTATTGCTAACCTGTAGAGAGTGAGCGGGGCCTGTGTAGGCCTAGAAGGAGATCCTCATTCTTCCCATGGCCAATGGAGTTGGGAGCTGACCCACAGCAGGCACAAACAAGGCTTCCTCATGCTAAAGGCTGATGCCTCACAACCCTGAGTACCACCACAAAGCGTCACACAATAGTCGCCTCCTTAGGATGTAGCTTCAAAAGGCTGTTTTTCTGTCTAGTTGGCAGAGGGTATGTTAGATTAAAACCCAAGCTTCTTGACTGAATATGGAAGCTGGAACCTTATAATTCAAATAGCACATTTCAGAAGAACCCATCCTCTCTAACTTTATTATAAAAAAAACCCTTAACAAGCTTTGTAGTTTACACTTTAATTCTCAGTAGAAAACAACATTTTTATTCAGCTGCAGTAACTCTCACAGTCACATGGTAGAAAATGACTCCAATATTTTATATAATAAGATAAAGAACTGAATTTAGTAGTGAAATGAGCAAGTGTCATAATTAGTTTGAGTCCAAAGATTTAATTTACATTCACTATACACAAACTCAAAATTCAAAATCTCACCATGAGATATCATTATGCTGTGTAATGTTTCTTTCATGATATTTTTAATCTAATATTCATATTTTTCCTGGATTTTGCCATTGTTGGAGCGTCTCGATGTATCTTCTCTGCTATATTTTCTTGCTGTGCTTTGTGATTTAATTGTTTTTTCTTCATTTTCATCTTATATGACAGCAATTGTATTGTAACATATATTGTAACATTTCCTGGGGTTTAGTGAAGATTTTTTCTAGCCCTAATGCATTATCACAGTTTTATGATATATTAAAGAAATGTAATGCAGAGTTTATGCAAAGAACTCCATGTAGCTCACTAGAAACTTCACTATAGAATATAATTATCCTAAAAGGCACTTAGATACCATGGTAACAGGTGCCAGTACAAAACTTTCAGTGAGAGAGACAGAGACAACAGAGATAATTTGACTTTTAATAAAACCAGTACAGAAACAAAGTAAAAAACAAGAAAATAAATTACAAATTCAAAAATAATTGCCCATCCTGAACAGTATAAAGTGCATGTCTAATAGCTCACCACTGAATAAATTGAACCAAATTGCTTATAAGAGTATAATATCTAAACTCCAAATGAAGGAGGAAAAACATTAAAAAAATTAAAAAAAACCAAAGAATATCAGCAATCCCAATACCAAATAATTTACAACATCTACTTTTTAAATGGCCGTCTGTGCTTGACCCAATAGAAAGTTTCCAAGGTATACCACAGATGTCTTTGTGAACTTATACTTAGTTCTAATGAATACAGTTGGAGAGATATCAAGGGACTATAACCAAAAAATATCCTGAAGTAAAACAAATAATGTTTGTAACCTGGAACAAGTAAGGAACACATGAAAAATAGTCTCCAAGTCACAAATGGATATGACTCAAACTTCTCTGTATTCAAACAATGCACAAACAGATTCATGGCAGTAGTTCCAGGAAGAATTCCCCACTGGTGATCACACATCCTCTTTGTAATCAGAGGCTTGTATACAGTTTGCTAGAATGGATGGATGGAATTTGTTACTAGAAGTTGTCTTCTCCATATCGTAGTGGGATAATTAGGAAGCCTTCAAAAATGACATATCTTTACCACAAGCATATACAATGACTTATGGCCTAAGCTATTAACAAGTAAATTCAGAACACCTATTGAAGGCAAGCAAGCTTCCAAGCTTGTCATATCCCAATCCACAGCAGGAAGTACAGGCAAGAAAATACAATCATGAGTTTAATCAAGAATGGCTCACTCAAGGAGGCAACTGCCTTGACTTGCAATATAGCCCCTGGAAAGAGCTGGTTCCACCTCAGATAAAAACAGAGAAAACCCAGTGAACAAAATGAAAACCAAGCCTGATAGCCAACATATCTTCTGAGACCCATGGAAAATTAGTAAAATCCATTAAATGAGTTTTGTTATACCTGATGCAATAAAAGAAGAGACAAGATTCCTACAAAAAAGAGTAGGAATCCTGGCAGCAGGGTTATAAACAATGGGTCCAGCAAGCAGCCCTTGGAACTCCCACTGCCTGGCCTGCAGCCTCATCTTTAAAAAATCTCCAAGCATTAAAAAGTCTTTGATAAAAAACACGTAACACCTCACAGCTGAAGCATTCACGGTCCAAAAAATAAAAAAAAAGTTCCCAATCAAAACGCAAACCCACTATTTGCCAAAGAAAAGCAAAGGTCAGTTGCTTCCAAGGAACAGGCTCAGAAACAACAGCTGTTGCAGAGATTGTTACTAAAAAATAGCAATTAGACCTTGACCCTTTGTCACAATGGGAGGATACAAAAAACTCTAACCCAGCCAATGATGTCATCCCTGAAAAAGTCCAAAAGAACCTACTGAACTTTTTCTAAAAGGAGTGAATTGGTATCGAAAGCAATACACTTATGCCACAACATAGAAGCAATTAAATTATCAATGACTAACACCCACCCTCATAATCGAAGCAAACACCATTTTCACTTTTGCAACCTCTCCTACAACTTTTCAATAACTCCCACCCATTTCTGACCCAAAATATCCTCCAGTCCCAGTCCTTAAAGCCAGTTCAGCTCCACAATAGCACCCCATAGCAAAAGTGGGGGATGCAAGATCACCCAACGCTCCCCCAGAAAGGGTGTGTCACAGTTCCACCAATTTTTGCGTGCTAAACGAGTGTGCTCAGAAAAGTGCTGACATTCATTCAAAACCTGGACACCACAATCATGAGTAATAAACACATTCACGTAGTCAGCATATTTAGATACTTGCCCTGGAGTACAAGAAGGAACAGGGAGAGAAAGGCTAGAAAGGCTCTTTTGCAACACGCATAACAGAGGCTTGACAGAAAGAGCATATAATAAACCAGGCAGAGAACAATGCTGTCTGATTCCTCTTCAGACTGGAAAAGGGGAGTTCAGAAGACTGTTCACCTTAAGTAGACTATATATATATATCAGTATATGGTAACTGAATGCAGGAGACAAATCTAGGCACAAAACCAAAAGCACAAAGGGTGGAAAACAAATATGTATGATCTACATGATCAAAAGTCTTTTCTTCATCAAGGGAAATCAATCCATTGCACAAATCAAAAGTTTTTGAAGCCAAAATTACCTTCATAAATAGAAAATGGTTATAAAAAATTGATCTTTTGGGGATGTAATAGGTCTGATCAGGGTGCACAACTGAACCAGTCACAGTTTTCAATCTATTTTTCAAGGCTTTTGAAAAAGTTTACAGTCAGAGCAAAGCAGGGACACAGGTTTCCAATTCTTCACCCCTTCCCAAGGTCTCCACTTGATGACAAATGAGTGACAATATCTTCTCTCTGGTGCTCTCTTCAAAAACCTGGATTAAGTCAGGCCCGAGAAGGGTCCAAAAGGCCATATAAAACTCAATAGGCAAACCATCAATACCAGATGCTCTGGATCAAAGTCATTTATGGGAGAAGCCAATTCTGAGAGTGTCAGGTCCTGTTCAAGTCTGTCCACATCTAATACTGAGATTCTAGGAAGATCCTCAAAGAGCTTCCAAGTCTCAGATGGGCACATAAGCTCTGCAGCATACAGGTCTGGGAACAAATTCACAGCAAAGTTCCTAATCTCCGCAGGAACCGAGAGTACTTGGCCCCACAACTTCTTGAACCATCCAATCATCTTCTGTTCTGCATGTTTCTTTTCTAGCCAAAGAAGAACAGAGTAGGCGCATCCATTTGAGAAGGGTTGTGAAATTGGGCCCTAAGCAGTGAAACCTGAACTTTGCTATCCTAAAGGTCCTGCAAGAGCTGTTTTTGTATATATTTCAAGCTCTCCTGCAACCCAGCATCATTATTACCGTGAAGGAATTTTTCAACTTCCGTAATCTCCAACTCTAATTCTTCCATACTCCAATGAATGCCCAGGGTTGTCTGCTGCATGTATTGCTGAAAAAACATTTAATATTAACTTTACCCACCTCCTGCCATTGCCTGAAGGAAGGGAAATCATCCTTTGTGGTAACCCAGGCTAAAAACTGAACATCTTGTAAAATGTGAGTGTTAAAATGCCAGTATGGATGACAGACTTGAATAGAAGGAAAAGACAAAACAGATAAGACCAAACCATGATCTGAAATCCCAGTAGAGACAATACAAATAGAAAGAAAATGAGACAAATGATGAGTAAAAATATAAAAACTGTCCAAATAGGCCATCAATAAAGAACTGGCTTTGGCTCTCAACCATGTGTACTGCTGTATAAGGGTGAAAATTTTGGTATACACCAGTCAGGTTGGAAGCCTGTAAAAGAGTTGCAAATCATTGAGCAGACAGTGGATGTGGTTCCATTTGATTCCAATCCAAACTCTCATTTAGAGGACAATTTAAAATCTCATCCCAAAATTAAAATATCACCTGTCAAACAATTTGTGAAAAGAGCACCCACACACTGAAAAAATACACCTCATCTTTCCGTACAGCAGGGACATAGAGGTTAATAAAAAAATAAAAATATGGCATTGCTCAAAAGTGGCTTGAACTGTCAATAAATGTCCTGAAACAGCTTCCTGCACAACCACAAAATCAGTCTTCACCCTGAGAGTCAAGTGATAGAAAGTAGAAGTATTGGAAAAAATGGTTACATATAAAATAAAATTATAACACATATTCTAGAACCTAAGCTTACTTAGCTAGATACTTTAATGTCTTATAGAACAATGTTCCCATAAAGTCCTTCCAGTGTTTTACAGCCAGGCTAGGCTGTGATCTTTCCTTCATGAGACAGACACACACACAGTCAACTTGCCTCATTGGTGAAAGATCAATGGTGTCTCTCTGCACTTTCAGTTATGCTCCACCTTTTCATTGTCTTTACTCATAATCAGGATTCCCTCATGCTGTTTATTTCTTCTTGTAAATGTCCTCTCTTGAAGATTTCACAATATCTTGATTAGCCTAGGCTAGGTGTGCAAAAAGGGATGCACTAAGAGACATAGAATGCCCAATAAAATAATGACCAGACAGAGAGATTAAAGCCTGTTACTTCCTGCTTGGAAGGAACCTGTCCAATATATGTCACATTCTGGTTACCTGCCTTAAGAATATAATTTTCATTACAGATACATAACTCCTTAAATATTATCTATATATACATTTCACAATGATTATGATGACCAGTGTGATACTGGCTTTCTATAGAGACCGCACAAGCCACCCTTTAGTGAATTATTGTGTATATATTAGACCCAGGGGATCCCTCTAAAACTCTGCTGCACCCCTTAGCCCTTTCCAGTTGACACTGAGAGATTTCTGAGTTACGCTGTGTCTGCTGATCACTTGTTACAAAAGAACAAGATCAAAGGCCAGGCTGTATAAAGGAAAGAAAGACATTCATGGCTGTGCTGATTCTGAATTAAAAGCTGTTATCATCCGGAAACTATTGAAAAAACCTCTATGTGGGATTTAAATGTCTGACTCCTACTAGAGCCCAGGTGATCTATGGAAAGGTTATTAGCATAATAGTATAGTTCTGTTTATTTTTTTTAATCTGTTTTCTCTGTAATGCTTTCATCATAAGAATAAATGTGTGTTCTTAGAAACATCTGAGTGGTAACTGATAACTGTGGAAATTACACTGTTTATATCCTCTGAGGAGAAAACGAAGCTCAGATGTTGGCCTTGCTGGGGGTTATCACAGTGTGGGCAGGGAAAAACCTCGGGCAGGAGGAAAAGAGATGTGGGTTTCTGCCCAAGAGACAGTATGGCTGTGGAGCCAGGAGCCTAGAGAGGGTGCTTTTGCTGCAACACAAGGGAGAAAATATTGATGCACTTGCTCTGAACTATGACAGATACATCATGAAAGATGAGGGTGGTGTAAGAAGCTCACCCAACAGAGAAGAATGGGATATTTAGGCACCCAAACAACAACTACCATGAGACAACATGCCACCAAAGGGTAATTAGTTTAGTGTTGAACTCACTCAAAAGGAAGTATTTAATTCAGGTCAGTTTAATAAACCAAAATGAAACATTCTGAGGAAATTACATTGTATCAGTATAGTGACAGAGATTCATGGTACGGATTAATCTATTGTGCTATTCATTTTCAGATTTACAGCTCAATTAGGATGGGCCATTATGTGAATTTCAGTTCTCAGGTCTTGTTCCATGGTTTGTGGGTCAACATCATGGTTGTTAGCTAGCCAAATAATGTGATTTGGTGCCTACTCAGTAACATTACTGGTTCTTGTTGTGGTACTCACTAATACATGTGAGTAAAATAAGATTTACTTTGTCATGTTTCCCAGTGCGAGCTCAGGATTATGTTGAACATCACCAAAGGGTAGACACAGCAAAGCAGAATATTCGGTGTTGCGTCTGACTTAGGACTCTTCGCAACCAATGTATAACATAAGTGTTAGTCATTTTTTTTAATCATAGATGATGAACGCCAGTCTTTTCAAACAGGTCATTTGAGGAATTACAGTGTATAAAGACCGTATTGACTATCTAGTCTCTTAAAATAATCTATGCAGATGTCTTCTTAATGAAGCTATCTTATCCTGCATAATTTATTTAAAATGTGTCTACAATATTTTATTATTTTATGCCACTTTTTGGATGAATTTCTTCATTGCCTCTTTTGGATCCCCTTTTGTGGATGATTTAGGCTTTTTTTTTCCAGATAAATTATGCCATTACCACTTTTGTATTTATAACCTTACTTTTTAAATGCATCCATAACATTACTTTTTAAATTCATCCCTATTGTAAAGTGCCATGCAAATTTAGTGTCCTACAGAAATAATATTAACAATAATATAGGGAAACAAATGCTGACACACTTAATTACATTTCTTAATATTTAATCCAATTTACAAATAAAATATTTGGCATTTGCTAATATTGGTATAAACAATATTTTTTTTAAAATAGTTCCCTTTGGTGTGATCCATCATCCAGGTCTTATTGAAATCAACAGTGGATTATTAACTTTAATGAGAGTTGGTATGTATGCAACTTTTCCAGGATAAATCCATTGTGTCTTGTGACTTAATCTTTGTGAAATGGACAAAATAATTTAGCCAGTCATAATTACCAAACTTTTAACAATAGAAGATGTGATATTGTTTAATAGTAACTATGTAAACCCAAAAGGTTTTTAAAAATCTCAAACATATGCCCAGTGCCGTGGAGAAACTTCATATTTTGGACATACTGGGTCAGAATATCAAATGAGATTCCATCCCCTTTGTGCCATTGAAGATTTGCATCACTCAGAATTCTCCTTTGTTCATTGTCTTTAACTTGCAACCTGTGATTTTGACCCGCAATGTGTAATTATGAATTTGGCCCCTTATTTCTGATTAGGAGAACTTATTAAAAAAAAGTCTGAAACCAGAATGATATATCAGACTGTAAATATTTCACATTATATTACATTTGTTCTTCATTCCAGCTTGACTTTGCTTTGATGTGGTACTCTGTGCTGCATTTCTTTAAGACTTTTGAACAAAGCTTTTTATGTGATTAATTTTTCCTCTGACTGACACAAGAGTAGCACACTGTAATGTGATAGACTTGAATAGCTAATCAGTTGCTTAATAATGAACAACAGAGTAAACAGAAAAGATATTGGTATTTTACCTTTTAAACTGTAGCATGGCCTAACTACTTGCTAAATCAACTTTTTGAGTAAACCAATAGATCTCTGAATATTGGAATTTACTGAGGCCTTGTTTACACTACAAAGTTTTGTCAACAAAAGTTATGCTGCTTTAATTAAATAAAATTAAAGAGCTTTAATTAAACCACTGTTGCATGTTCACACTATGCTTCTTTTGACGGCAGAGTGCTTCAACACTAATAGCTCTTGCATCAACACACAGAGCTATCCCACTGTGCAATTGGCCGCAGGGTGCTTTGGGAAGGGTTTGCAATGCCTCATGGGGCAGGTACAGCATCACATGCTGCAATTTTCTCAATCCCATCCTTCAATGGACATCTTTACTAGATTGCCGGATGCTTTTGTACTGAAGTGGGAGGGGGCGAGACTTTGAGAGTATATGGTAGGGAGCATGTGTCTGTGTGTGGATGGGGAAGAAACAGAGACAGAGTGTGTGTTTTTGAGGAAGTGTGTGAGATTGTGGGGGGGAGAGTGAATATGTGAGAGAGACAGAGTGTGTGTTGGGGAAGTGTGTGTGTTGTGGGAGAATGTGTTGGCATGCTGTCTCTTTAAGTTCAGACAGCTGCCTGACAGCACCAATCCTAAGGCAGGGACACTCCCCCTCCCCCCCCACATCAACTCCTTGCTCTACACAACACAGCAGTCTCTCTCCCCTCCCCACCCCTCCCGCAGCAGCATCCCACTCTTCCTGCCTGCGATTCCACATTAAGGGTTCTGTTATTCCCTTCGAGTTCTCCCGCAGCCTCCTCAGCTACCGGGAATGGCATGTTCAGCAGCCCTGTGAGCTCTCCATGCTGAGTAATGTCAAAGATTTCCTCAACTTTGAAAAGGGATGGATGTATGCCTGCGTAGCTAAATGCAGGGCAGCCAAGTTCAAAACAGTAAGCAGAGTGGTCACAGCAAGCATTGGGGAGGCCAGTTCTGCCGACAAAACAAATGGCAGGGTCTTCACTAACTCTTTCTCACTTTAACTTTGCCGCTAAAAGCTGTCTGCCTCCTATTGAGGTGGTTTTATTTTGTCGGCAAAATGGCAGAGTTTTGCTGCCAAAAGTAGAATTGTAGTGTGTATTGCCACCAGTGTTTTGTCAGCAAAAGCTGCCTTTTGCTGACAAAACTATGTAGGGTAGACAAGGCCTTAGTAATTAGTCTATCTATATTAAAGTTTTCTATAGTACCCACTTCCCAGGTAAATCGAACTGGTATGTTGAGGTCTGTTAGTCGACTTCTTGGAGTAGTGTGCTCTGATCCTTTCCTTGGTTAAATAAGGTTCTGCTTTTTGTATATTTTTCATCATCATGTAATGTCATCGTCACGTCATCTGAATTAATCTGATCTTCTCTGGAAGGGAATATAGTCTCTTGGTTTAGAATGTTTTATTACCAGCTCTTAAGCACTTTCAGTGGGGCATTATTAGCTGTGTTGTTCCACAAGTGTGCAGATGTTCAGGATGAAGCAGTCACTAATGTTCCTGGGTCCTGAGACTGATGCACTGATGGATTTCGGACCAGAACTCTAATGTTTTGAAATTACAACAAAGCAGAGTAGAGGAGGCACGCAGCCACCCGCTGTACAAACTGAAGCTTCCACATCTCATTCAAGAAACCGCAATCTAGTCTGCAAGTGATTAACACATGGTTCATTGTGGCCAGTACCTCATTGTGGAGTAATGGATGGAATTTCCTAGAAAGATGAAAGTGGAAATTTTTTTTTACCACTTGGGTCCTGATCCAAGGCAACAAGGTTCCTTTTAAACCCAAAATGTGAGGTAAAGACTAAAACCAAATAAAATTGATTATCTTAGTACTTGTATTACTTAGATAATTAATCCATCAATGGGGCAGGATCCATCAGCAGGTCAACAGGAATCCTTTTATTGACTTCAGTTGACTTTGGATGAGACCCCTAATGATGAATTGAGAAATACATAGCATTGGATGTTTCTCAGACTGAGACCAAACAGAGAACGTTTCAGCCTAAATGGAATATTTTGGACAAAGTGAATGTATTTTTTTCTCTTAAAGAAATCCTTCTCTACCTTAACTGTAATACTGCTGTATTGCAGTAATGTGATAAATAATATAAAACTGGAACAATGCTTCAATCTCAGTTAATTTATTTTAATAAAAAATAGAATATACTCTATCCATATCTCTAGATTAGGAAAAATTCTCATCTGAATATATTGTCATACTGGTGTTCTCTTCACAATCTCTTTTTATGTCTGTTTTCTTCTCTTCTCTCTTCTCAGATTTTTAAAACACAAAAATCTTCAAAACGTGGAAAGGCTCAGACGAAGAAATCTTTTAATTGAAGTATATGAAATAACACAATATTTTTAAATGAGTCATACAATTATGGATAAGAATGCGTACAATTAAAGAAATATTTAAAATATTCCATTATAAATATATTTCAATCTTTAAAGGGTTCGGGAGAAGTTTAAGCTCTTAATGGATTTTTCCAGATTCTTTTTGACTCTTTTTATAGACAAGACTTCAGTATACAAAGTTGTAGTTTTGCCATAAAAGTATGATTCATTTATACTTAAGAAATTTCACTCATGAATAATGAAATTAAAATCAGACATCCTGTACAAAATTACTGAAATTTCTACAGTGACTCAGAATGACTTTGAATAAAATCTTCTGATTATTTTAAAGTGCTCAATTATCCATAACTATTACATACTAATAAAAAGCAAAATATTAAATGAGATGGAGAGTGACATTAAGATGTAGCACGTTCCCTATTTTTCTTATTTTAGCTCATTAAGACTGTTTTTCTTATTTGAGCTCATTTAGAAATGCATCTGTATTTTAAAAAGCACTTAAGCATGTGCTTAGCTTGAAGCACGTTCTTAAATCCTATTACTGTTGATTGGATTTAAGAACATATTTAAAGTTAAGCATGCTTAAATTTAAGCACACAGTTTAGGTATTTTCTGGAATTGGTGCCCTTTGTCAGCACTTGGATCAGAATCAGGTTTTGAATTCAGAGTTGGAACTGTATTTCTATTACCACATTCAGGAGTGTTGAGATATGCGGCTAACAGCAGAGAGGCTAACAGAGGGAGTTTGCCTGGGATCTGTCTGAGAGGAGGCACACTAAGGGCTGCATTAGGGAGGCTGTGTTGGTGAGTATCTGAGTGTCTGTTGTGGGGACAGTTTGTCCATCTGCTTGATTGGTTGGTTGTTTGAAAAGTGTGAATTGGGAGTGCTTTGTTCCAGGTGAGCCTTGAGTGGGCCTGACCGTTATAAAAAGCCAGTCAGCTGCAAACCAGCTGAGCAGCAAACAGCAGAGAGGCTAACAGAGGGAGTTTGCCTGGGAGGTCACCTGGGGAGAGCCCATTGAGGCTTACATCTTGCAGGCTTCTCTGAGTAGTTACTACAACTCCTGAGGAAGCTCGTAGAAGGAAGGTAATATGGATGGGGAGCTTTCAGCTGTTGTGACATGCACTGGATGTGCCATGTTTGTCTTTCCTCCACAGGACAGAAGCAACTTTGTCTGTACAAAGTGCAAGCTGGTCTCCATATTGGAAGAGAAGGTTAAGGTCTGGAGAAGCAAGTATTGACCCTGCATTGCATGAAAGAAACAAGATTTCCTGGACAGACATCAGGATATGCTTTTATGGGCACAACGTTCTGAAGATTCAGAGCAGGCTGCGCAGCAGGGACAGGAGGATGGTGAAGAAATTGGGCATCATGTGACCTCCAAAAGAAGAAAGGGGAGCATCCATGTACCAGCAGCGCAGATACAGGTAAGCAACTGTTTTCATGTTCTCTCCACAGGTACTAATGCGGAGAGTGGACTAGATGATACATCTGAGGGAAGGGAACAGAAGGAGACTCCGCCGACTGGAAGGCATGAGATGCATTGTCCTAGGGATGGGGGTACCATGACCACCACTCCTAAGAGGAGGCGGTGCGTGGTGGTGGTCGGGGACTCTCTCCATCTGGGGGACTGAGTCATCTATCTGCCGCTCCGACCAGGAAAACCGAGAAGTCTGCTGCTTGCCAGGAGCTAGGATTCACGATGTGACAGAGAGACTGCCGAGAC
The DNA here is from genome assembly GCF_965140235.1 of Caretta caretta. Taxonomy (NCBI): domain Eukaryota; kingdom Metazoa; phylum Chordata; order Testudines; family Cheloniidae; genus Caretta; species Caretta caretta. Next base: position 71,042,081 of record NC_134206.1, on the reverse strand, counting down.
TCATCAAGCCCTCAGATCACTACACCTTCCTGCTTCTCCATGTGGGCACCAATGATACTGCCAAGAATGACCTTGAGCGGATCACTGCAGACTACGTGGCTCTGGGAAGAAGGATAAAGGAGTTTGAGGTGCAAGTGGTGTTTTCATCCATCCTCCCCATAGAAGGAAAAGGCCTGGGTAGAGACCATCGAATCGTGGAAGTCAATGAATGGCTACGCAGGTGGTGTCAGAGAGAAGGCTTTGGATTCTTTAAACATGGGATGTTCCAAGAAGGAGGAGTGCTAGGCAGAGATGGGCTCCACCTAACGAAGAGAGGGAAGAGCACCTTAGCAAGCAGGCTGGCGAACCTAGTGAGGAGGGCTTTAAACTAGGTTCACTGGGGGAAGGAGACCAAAGCCCTGAGGTAAGTGGGGACGTGGGATACTGGGAGGAAGTATGAGCAGGAGAATGCGAAAGGGGAGGGCTCCTGCCTCATACTAAGAAAGCAGGACAAAGAGCAAGTTATCTCAAATGCCTATACACAAATGCAAGAAGTCTGGGAAACAAGCAAGGAGAACTGGAAGTCCTGGAATTATGTCAAGGAATTATGATGTGATTGGAATAACAGAGACTTGGTGGGATAACTCACATGACTGGAGTACTGTCATGGATGGATATAAACTGTTCAGGAAGGACAGACAGGGCAGAAAAGGTGGGGGAGTTGCATTGTGTGTAAGAGACCAGTATGACTGCTCAGAGCTCAGGTATGAAACTGCAGAAGAACCTGAGTGTCTCTGGATTAAGTTTAGAAGCATGAGCAACAAGGGTGATGCCGTGGTGGGAGTCTGCTATAGACCACCGGATCAGGGGGATGAGGTGGATGAGGCTTTCTTCTGGCAACTAATGGAAGTTACTAGATTGCAGGCTCTGGTTCTTATGGTAGACTTCAATCACCCTGATATCTGCTGGGAGAGCAATACAACAGTGCACAGACAATCCAGGAAGTTTTTGGAAAGTGTAGGGGAGAATTTCCTGGTGCAAGTGCTGGAGGAACCAACTAGGGGCAGAGCTCTTCTTGACCTGCTGCTCACAAAAAGGGAAGAATTAGTAGGGGAAGCAAAAGTGGATGGGAACCTGGGAAGCAGTGACCATGGTCGAGTTCAGGATCCTGACACAGGGAAGAAAGGAGAGCAGCAGAATACGGATCCTGGACTTCAGAAAAGCAGACTTTGACAACCTCAGGGAACTGATGGTCAGGATCCCCTGGGAGAATAACATGAGGGGGAAAGGAGACCAGGAAAGCTGGCTGTATTTTAAAGAGTCCTTATTGAGGTTACAGGGACAAACCATCCCGATGTGTAGAAAGAATAGTAAATATGGCAGGCGACCAGCTTGGCTTAACAGTGAAATCCTTGCTGATCTTAAACACAAAAAAGAAGCTTACAAGAAGTGGAAGATTGGACAAATGACCAGGGAGGAGTATAAAAATATTGCTCAGGCATGCAGGAGCTAAATCAGGAAGGCCAAATCACACTTGGAGTTGCAGATAGCAAGAGATGTTAAGAGTAACAAGAAGGGTTTCTTCAGGTATGTTAGCAACAAGAAGAAAGTCAAGGAAAGTGTAGGCCCCTTACTGAATGAGGGGGCAACCTAGTGACAGAGGATGTGGAAAAAGCTAATGTACTCAATGCTTTTTTTGCCTCTGTCTTCACGAACAAGGTCTGCTCCCAGACTACTGCACTGGGCAGCACAGCGTGGGGAGGAGGTGACCAGCCCTCTGTGAAGAAAGAAGTGGTTCAGGACTATTTAGAAAAGCTGGATGAGCACAAGTTCATGGGGCCGGATGCACAGCATCCAAGGTGCTAAAGGAGTTGGCGGATGTGATTGCAGAGCCATTGACCATTATCTTTGAAAACTCATGGCGATCGGGGGAGGTCCCAGACGACTGGAAAAAGGCTAATGTAGTGCCCATCTTTAAAAATGGGAAGAAGGGGGATCCGGGGAACTACAGGCCAGTCAGCCTCACCTCAGTCCCTGGAAAAATCATGGAGCAGGTCCTGAAGGAATCAATTCTGAAGCACTTAGAGGAGAGGAAAGTGATCAGGAACAGTCAGCATGGATTCACCAAGGGAAAGTCATGCCTGACTAATATAATTGCCTTCTATGACAAGATAACTGGCTCTGTGGATGAAGGGAAAGCAGTGGACATGTTGTTCCTTGACTTTAGCAAAGCTTTTGACATGGTCTCACACGGTATTCTTGCCAGTAAGTTAAAGAAGTATGGGCTGGATGAATGGACAATAAGGTGGATAGAAAGCTGGCTAGATTGTAAGGCTCAGTGGGTTGTGATCAATGGCTCCATGTCATAGTTGGCAGCTGGTATCAAGTGGAGTGCCCCGAGGGTCAGTCCTGGGGCTGGTTTTGTTCAATATCTTCATAAATGATCTAGAGGATGGTGTGGATTGCACCCTCAGCAAGTTTGCAGATGACGCTAAACTGGAGGAGAGGTAGATACATTGGAGGGTAGGGATAGGATACAGAGGGACCTAGACAAATTAGAGATTGGGCCAAAAGAAATCTGATGAGGTTCAACAAGGACAAGTGCAGAGTCCTGCACTTAGGACAGAAGAATCCCATGTACTGCTACAGACTAGGAACCGAATGGCTAGGCAGCAGTTCTGCAGAAAAGGACCTAGGGGTTACAGTGGATGAGAAGCTGGATATGAGTCAACAGTGTGCCCTTGTTGCCAAGAAGGCCAATGGCATGTTGGGATGTATAAGTAGGGGCATAGCCAGCAGATTGAGGGATATGATCGTTCCCCTCTATTCAATATTGGTGAGGCCTCATCTGGAGTACTGTGTCCAGTTTTGGGCCCCACACTGCAAGAAGAATGTGGAAAAATTGGAAAGAGTCCAGCGGAGGGCAACAAAAATGATTAGGGGACTGGAACACATGATTTATGAGGAGAGGCTGAGGGAAGTGGGATTGTTTAGTCTGCGGAAGAGAAGAGTGAGGTAGGATTTGATAGCTGCTTTCAGCTACCAAAGAGGATGGCTCTAGACTGTTCTCAGTGGTAGCAGATGACAGAACGAGGAGTAATGGTCTCAAGTTTCAGTGGGAGAGGTTTAGGTTGGATATTAGGAAAAACTTTTTCACTAGGAGGGTGGTGAAACACTGTAATGTGTTACCTAGGGAGGTGGTGGAATCTCCTAGCTGAGAAGTTTTTAAGGTCAGGCTTGACAAAGCCCTGGCTGGAATGTTTTAGTTGGGGTTTGGTCCTGCTTTGAGCAGAGGGTTGGACTAGATGACTTCCTGAGTCCCTTCCCACCCTGACATTCTAAGATTCTATGCTGGTTCAGGCCCATCTCTATCATGCTGACTAAATCAGAAGCGTGTGAATGATAAAAAAAAATGTGATGTGTATCTCCAGGAACATTGCATTAGTTTAGAACATGAACAAATATATCCAGCTACTAATGGGGAACATCTTATGCTATTGTACTGGAGAGAAATTTTTTATTTCATAAGGTGAAGAATGCTACTAGCGAAGAGGCTGTTCTAGATTTGATTTTGACAAATAAGGAGGAAATGGTAGAAAATTTGAAAGTGGAAGGCAGGTTAGGTGAAAGTGATCATGAAATTCATGATTTAAAGGAATGGTAGGAGGGAAAACAGCACAATAAAATGGATTTCAAGAAGGCAGACTTCAGGAAACTCAGGGAGTTTTAAGATAAGATCCCATGGGAAGCAACTCAAAGGGGGAAAACAGTTTCAAACAAACATTATTAAGGGCACAAGAGCAAACTACCCAGTTGTGTGGGAGAGATAGTAAGTATGGCAAGAGATCACCCTGGTTTAACCAGGAGATCTTCAATGATCTGAAACCCCACAAAAGTCTACAAGAAGTGGAAAATAGGTCAAATTTCAAAAGATGAATTTAAACAAATAACACAAGTATGTTGGGACAGAATTAGAAAGTCCAGATGAGATTAAACTAGCTAGAGACATAAATGGTGCAAGAAAACATTCTGCAAACATATTAGAAACAAGAGGAAGACCAAGGTCAGGGTAGGCCTGTTACTCAATAAGGGGGAAAAGCAATATCAGAAAATAGGGAAATGGCAGAAATGCTAAATGACTTTTTTGTTTCAGTTTTCACCAAACAAAAAACTGGTCATCTAACATAGCAGATGCCAGTGAAAATGAGATAGGACTAGAGGCTACAATAGGGAAAGAAGAAGTTCAAAATTACTTCGACAAGTTAGATGTCTTCAAGTCACCATGACCTGATGAAATACATCCTAGAATACTCAAAGAGCTGATTGAGGAGATATCTGAGCCATTAAAAATTATCTTCGAAAAGCACATCCCTTGGCCCACTCTGCTTCCCGCTGCCCCCATTGGCCTAGAACGGTGAACTGTGGCCAATGGGAGCTGCAGTCGGCCAAACCTGTGGACACTGCAGGTAAACAAATTGTCCCGGCCTGTCAGCAGATTTCCCTGATGGGCCGCCTGCCAAAGGTTGCCGATCCCTGGTCTAGATAATGCTTAGTCCTGCCATAAGTGCAGGGTGGAATAGATGATCTCTCAGGGTCTCCTCCAGTCCTTTAATTCTGTTTGTCTGGGATAGGGTTTTGTTTGACACCAAAATTAATCATTGTTTACCAGCAGAGACACCTCCCTGCCATATTATTGGTAGAACCAAAATTCCAGTGGATAACACACAATTTCTCGAAGTTCCAAGTTCATGATGTATAATAACATTTTAGTATAAGGAGGCAGTGCATTACTCATCCTTATTATTCCCATTAAATTCAATAGGAAAATTTGCTGAATAAAGAGCTACTTAACATATGTAATAATAAGAAAATCTGGCCCTATGTTATAACTTGCATATCAGAAAGCTAAACTGATTTTATTTTTTAAAATGATGCAATCGGCATAAAGAGAATTACACACCAATATTCTTATTATATCTTACATGGTTTATGACATTGATGTTCCACTGTTTATATTACTTCATTAATTTCTTGATTTTTTTTTTTTTGGCTTCATGTAGATAATGTGACATTTTGGTCCAGCACCTCTTTAGAAGGATCTAAAGAGCAGCATATGTAACCTAAGATAAAAATCTATGCTACTTGTTTTTCATCAAATAAAGCAATATACTGTTTTTTATTCATATTCCAAATATGAATTAGCATAGAGAAAAGTTCAAAGGCTCAGTGATTTAGTTGGATTTGGATAAACACTGATAAGACAGATGTTTATTCATACCTTAAAAGGTCTTCTCCTTTCTACTTATCTTTGTTGGGAGGAGGATTTTCTACCATGCATTTGGGAATGACTTGGCAATCTTTATTCTTTCACCTTCCCAGAAACAGCATGCATTAGGGGCAGCAGAGGGAACTCAGCTTTTACGAGTGCCATAGGGATCTTTCAGGAAAGGGATCCACAGACCTGTGTTGGGACTTTCCAGTGGAATCCTGCAGGGTTCCTCCAAAACAGAGGAAGACTCAATGCTCTTCACCCCACTCACATGCACACACTAGTAGGATGTTAAATGGCAACTACTAAAGTTAGACATTTTTAAATCAGCAGGTCCAGATAACTTACATCCAAGAGTTTTAGAAGAGCTTTCTGAATAGCTTGCTAGCCCATTAACATTGATTATTGATAAGTCTTGGAACACCAGGACATTCCAGAACGTCATTCCAGAAGGTTAGAAGGAAGCAAATATTGTGTCAATATTTAAAAAGAGTAAACAGGATGATGTGGGCAAGAATAGGCCTCTCAAAATGGTATTCATCGCAGGCAAGAGTTTAGATCCTGTTGAACTAACTTAATCTTTTTTTTTTTTTTTACAATACAAATGTGTTTGATAAAGGTAATAGTGTTGATGGAATATATTTAGACTTCTGTAAGGCATTTGATTTGGTTCCACATGACATTTTGATGAAAAACACAAAAGATTTAAAATGTATATGCTACATATTAAATGGATTAAAAGCTGGCTGACTGATATGTCTCAAAATGTAATTTTAAATGAGGAGTTATCACTGAATGGGTATGCTTCTACTGGGGTCCCACAGATATCAATTCATGGCTCTACATTATTTAACATTTTTATTAATGACCCGGAAAAAACATAAAATCAGCACTTATAAAGTTTGCAGATATCCTAGCAATTGGAAGAGTGACAAATAATAATGAGGACAGGTATCTGATTCAATGTGATCTGGATTGTTTGGTAAAGTTGGTTCAAACAAACAATATGTGAGTTAATATGACTAAATAGAAATCTATACATCTAGGAACAAAGAATGTGGGACATACCTACAACATGGGGGCCTCTATCCTTCAAAGCACTAACCCTGAAAAAGATGTGATAGATAATCGGCTGAACATGAGCTCCCAGTGTGACACTGTAGCCAAAAGGATTAACACAATCCTTGGGTGCATAAACAGGTGACTCTCGAGTAGGAGTAGAGAGGTTATTTTACCTCCATTTTGTCACTGGTGTGACTGCTGCTGAAATACTGGGTCCAGTTCTGGTGCCCACAATTCAAGAAGGATGTTGATAAATTGCAAGGGGTTCAGAGAAGTGAGTGAGAGTGATTAAGGGATTAGAAAACATGCTCATAGTGATAGACACAAGGAGCTCAGTCTGTTAAATTTAACAAAGAGATGGTTAAGGGGTGACTTAACAGCAGAGATATGAGAGCCTGCCACCAGTAGTGACAAAAAGAAAAAGACTTAAATAAACATACATAAATTAAAATAAATTAAAAGGTTGTGGTAAATAAGAGTGATAAACAAACATAGGGGATGACTATTACTCTGAATTAACTGGTTCACTCATCTGTAATGTGAACTAAAGATAAGCATGGGCAAAAACTCAAAATCCAAAGTCCAGATTCAAACTACATACCTCTATAACAACACTCTCAGGACTGAAATCCGTGTTCAAACTGCAAATTCAGATATAATCCAAAAATGGGATCCAAGGTCTTGGTTCAAGTCTATTTCCTACTTGGTGTTCCATAATGCACCACAGGAATTCCATAAAGTTCCTCAGCCTGCCTTGGAGATTTAAAGAACTATGGAGTAAATGTTCAAAGCTGTGGAACTATGGATCTTTAGCTCTGCAATTCTCATCAACTTGTATGGAACTCATAAATCTAAATGGGGATGCACTATTTTGAAAAAAATATCTGTTTAAAGATCACATTTGTCTGGGTTCGTTTTACCCATTATCATTACCAGTAATGCCCAAGATTATTATTACCAAAAGGGATTAGACAAAAAATATTTTTCTCCAATTTTTCAGTTAGTTTATGAATTTAACAGCACTTCATATATAGTTAATTCCACTATTTCTCCTGCATAGTCATCCTGTCAATTTCTCTTTTTGTTTCTGTGGGGTTTTCACTCAGCAATATAGGAGAGAAACATATATTAAAAAAAAAAAACAGGAACATGTGACTGGCAGGGGGACCCAGTGGAAGTTATAATGAAGTAACTTCTTCTACTTTATTATTATTAATTATTATTATTACTATTATTATTATTAGACCAGATTTCAGACTGGCAGTGGCCCTTTAAGCAGTTTGGAAAATAATCATGGTAAATGTTTTCTTTAAGAAAAAGACTGACATCTGAAATGCAGCATGGTGAAAAGCTAATCAATAAAGCCTGTTTTTATCAAATAAAATTTAAAAATTAATTCAAGCTACAGGCTACATCAGAAAAGACGTACTGACCTTTGTAAATATACTTCTGATTTCTCTAACATACCATAAGAAAAACTGTCAGAGGCCGGTTGAAAATGTAATTGAAAGATGTGCTGGCACAATTAACTTTGTAGTGAATAGATTGATATCACAGTGGTGCACTTCATATCTTTATTGTGGCAGTTGACAGCATTTCCATTATAAAAGAATATAAACCGTATTGTCGGAGGTTTAGAACTTGACTGTGGAAAAATCACTGCAGCCTGAAACCTAGCAAACAAAGTTTAGTCTCAGGAGTATATTTGTTTGTTTTTCTTTAATATATACTTACATGAATTATATTGGCTGCTTTTGTGCTACTGAGGGGCATTTGTGGCTTCCAGTATTTTTTTAGGAGTATGGTAATTTAAAGAACTATTGCAGTGAAATCTTAACCAAAACTCCACTGGCTGCAATAGGATCAGGATTCCACCCTGATGCATAACAGAAAATCATTCAGGGACAAATTCTGCCTTTGGAAATGTGAAAGAGGGATGGCTTCATTAACCTAGCTAGGGAGCATGTGCACTCTTCTCATCTCAATGGATACTATGTCTCTCTTTAAGAAAAGGAGTACTTGTGGCACCTTAGAGACTAACCAATTTATTTGAGCATAAGCTTTCGTGAGCTACAGCTCACTTCATCCGATGATGAGTCTCTAAGGTGCCACAAGTACTCCTTTTCTTTTTGCGAATACAGACTAACACGGCTGTTACTCTGAAATATGTCCTGTTACTCTGAAATATGTCTCTCTTTATTTCCAACATTTTTGTTGGTTTGCTTTTTCTCCCTTGTGTTTAATAATAAGGACAGTTTGAATGAAACCATTATCTTTGATTTTGAGTTCACCCCTTTCTAATTATTTTTAAAGGGTAACTAATCCAAAATTGGTTTTCACTAAGCACTTGAGACAGTGCTAAGGTTAGCCACAGTTACACTCACTTCAGCAGTAGTTTGATAGGTTTATGAAGTTTAGCTGATTTATTAATCACTCTTTCATTGCATATGTTACTGCTAATCAATTATTGGGTTATATTTGGTTACTAAAAAGATGCCTTTCAAGTTATCATTTATGAAAGAAGTATACTTAGAATTTAGATCTTGCTTTGCATTTTCAAAGATCTGCTAAAGCATTAGCCAACCCTCATGACATACCTATAAGCTAACTAAATAGTACAACAATATGATAAAATGAAGAAATTGAAAAAGACGAATGTACAGAGAAGGTAAGTGATTTGCCCAAGGCCCTGGCAAGTCAGTGGAAGAGGTAGGAGTAGACTAGAAGTTTCCGATTCCCTGCCCCATGATCCATCCACTAGACCATGCAGCTTAGAAAAGCACATCTCCAGTTGTTATGACACCCAAGCCACTGTAAGGATGAAAAGGAACCAGCTGCCTAGTGCCCCTGAGAAATCGGAGTAGACCCACATTTTTGCACACAATCATGCTGTAATTACATATCACCCCAGGTGTTTTCAATATGATTACTTTCTATAAAGCTGCTAGACAAGCATGCTACAGCTCAGACAGCTGCAGGAAAAATAATCAAGCAGCAAGGGTTTCTCCCTCTTTGTATGTGCTTGTCTGGTGCTGTGTATTTAGGCAATCAGTTCCCTTGGAATGCTGAAGAAGATTTAATACCTTAAGGAACCCAATGCATACTGACCCATTGTAACTGGAATATGGTAAGAAGCCATTTTTGACAGTAATACCCGCAAAAGAGATGTTTTATGTTTCCCCCACACTTTAAAAGGTGCAAACCTTTTCAGAGAGGAACAAACCTGGAATGAACTCTTATGCTTCTTCATGGAGGGTTGGGAGAGGGGAGAATTGGGTTCTGATCTTATCTATGGTTTCATGAGCAATTACACTTGTCACTGTTACAAACATAGCTCCTTTAAAAATAATCATTTTGACTGTAAATTAACTAAAATTCTTTGATGTTTGCTAGTTATTTATCTTCATAATAGTCCATAATGCTCCTCCACTGATGATTTCATATTTGGTTAATGTGCATGTGAATAATATGACACAATAGCACATATGGATTCTTAATGTTTATATAGTGCTCAGAAGACTATAAATCTTGATATTGATTTTTCATAGAAGGTGCCCAGATTCTATGGTGATGGTTGGCAGAGTAAAATCCTATGACAGATGCAAGTGCTAAAGTAGTACCAAGTCTCATTACAGTCTGTATTATTGATTATTATTATGTTTGGTCGACGAGTGGGAACAGATGAAATTCTAAGCAATAAATAAAGATATTTTTGTGGTGGTTTCTGATCTCAGTTTCACTGGTGGGGATCCAGACAAATTACCTGAAGTCAATGGTTAGTCAAGATACAATCGAGGTGTGATCAGAATCAGGCCCACTCTGAGGCACATTTTGTTTCCTGGCCTTATGTGGATGCTCAGGGAATGGTAGGGCAGCACAACTCAAAGAACCTATCTTACCCACATTGTCTGCTCCAGGCAAGACTGTCACAGTCACTCAGGAGAGAAAATCATGCATTTTTAGGACAAATTTCACCCAAATTAGAATGGGGAAGAGTGTCTGAATGCACTGGGGAGCACGGGATGAATCCTAATCCCTGACCGAGCTCCCTTCATGGTAATGTGGTGCCGCACTCCCCTAATGCATGGATGTGTCTGAGTGGTACAATCTCATAATAATGACAATAATAATAATGAAAATAATTGCAATTAATAATAACAATAACAATAATAATAACAAATAATAATATAATTAATGTAACAGGGACAAGGTGAAGTAGAGAGTATATTGCCTCTAAATTCAAATATCCGATGAGGTATCAGTGGCTCTTTAATAATTCTGGATGTTAATCTACTATCTCCTGAAAAAAGAAAAGGAGTACATGTGGCACCTTAGAGACTAACCAATTTATTTGAGCATGAGCTTTCGTGAGCTACAGCTCACTTCATCGGATGCATACCGTGGAAACTGCAGCAGACTTTATATATACACAGAGAATATGAAACAATACCTCCTCCTGCCCCACTGTCCTGCTGGTAATAGCTTATCTAAAGTGATCATCAGGTGGGCCATTTCCAGCACAAATCCAGGTTTTCTCACCCTCCACCCCCCCACACAAATTCACTCTCCTGCTGGTGCTAGCCCATCCAAAGTGACAACTCTTTACATAATCAAGTCGGGCTATTTCCTGCACAAATCCAGGTTTTCTCACATCCCCCCCCCCCACCCCCATACACACACAAACTCACTCTCCTGCTGGTAATAGCTCATCCAAACTGACCACTCTCCAAGTTTAAATCCAAGTTAAACCAGAACATCTGGGGGGGGGGGTAGGAAAAAACAAGAGGAAACAGGCTACCTTGCATAATGACTTAGCTACTCCCAGTCTCTATTTAAGCCTAAATTAATAGTATCCAATTTGCAAATGAATTCCAATTCAGCAGTTTCTCGCTGGAGTCTGGATTTGAAGTTTTTTTTTGTTTTAAGATAGCGACCTTCATGTCTGTGATTGCGTGACCAGAGAGATTGAAGTGTTCTCCGACTGGTTTATGAATGTTATAATTCTTGACATCTGATTTGTGTCCATTTATTCTTTTACGTAGAGACTGTCCCGTTTGACCAATGTACATGGCAGAGGGGCATTGCTGGCACATGATGGCATATATCACATTGGTGGATGTGCAGGTGAACGAGCCTCTGATAGTGTGGCTGATGTTATTAGGCCCTGTGATGGTGTCCCCTGAATAGATATGTGGGCACAATTGGCAACGGGCTTTGTTGCAAGGATAAGTTCCTGGGTTAGTGGTTCTGTTGTGTGGTATGTGGTTGTTGGTGAGTATTTGCTTCAGGTTGCGGGGCTGTCTGTAGGCAAGGACTGGCCTGTCTCCCAAGACTTGTGAGAGTGTTGGGTCATCCTTTAGGATAGGTTGTAGATCCTTAATAATGCGTTGGAGGGGTTTTAGTTGGGGGCTGAAAGTGACCGCTAGTGGCGTTCTGTTATTTTCTTTGTTAGGCCTCTCCTGTAGTAGGTAACTTCTGGGAACTGGTCACGCAATCACTGGTCACGCAATCACAGACATGAAGGTCTGGGAACTGGTCACGCAATCACTGACATGAAGGTCTGGTAACTTCTGGGAACTGGTCACGCAATCACTGGTCACGCAATCACAGACATGAAGGTCTGGTAACTTCTGGGAACTGGTCACGCAATCACTGGTCACGCAATCACAGACATGAAGGTCGCTATCTTAAAACAAAAAAAACTTCAAATCCAGACTCCAGCGAGAAACTGCTGAATTGGAATTCATTTGCAAATTGGATACTATTAATTTAGGCTTAAATAGAGACTGGGAGTAGCTAAGTCATTATGCAAGGTAGCCTGTTTCCTCTTGTTTTTTCCTACCCCCCCCCCAGATGTTCTGGTTTAACTTGGATTTAAACTTGGAGAGTGGTCAGTTTGGATGAGCTATTACCAGCAGGAGAGTGAGTTTGTGTGTGTATGGGGGTGGGGGGGATGTGAGAAAACCTGGATTTGTGCAGGAAATAGCCCGACTTGATTATGTAAAGAGTTGTCACTTTGGATGGGCTAGCACCAGCAGGAGAGTGAATTTGTGTGGGGGGGTGGAGGGTGAGAAAACCTGGATTTGTGCTGGAAATGGCCCACCTGATGATCACTTTAGATAAGCTATTACCAGCAGGACAGTGGGGTGGGAGGAGGTATTGCTTCATATTCTCTGTGTATATATAAAGTCTGCTGCAGTTTCCACGGTATGCATCCGATGAAGTGAGCTGTAGCTCACGAAAGCTCATGCTCAAATAAATTGGTTAGTCTCTAAGGTGCCACAAGTACTCCTTTTCTTTTTGCGAATACAGACTAACACGGCTGTTACTCTGAATACTATCTCCTGGCTATTAGTCCATTAAACAACAAATACAACAATAACAAACTGCTACTGTATTTCTATTTTTCACCCTTTCAGATATTGGCTTGTAAAAGCACTCCATCTAATTCATGGGAACTCAAATTGTGGACAAGGATTAACAGGAAGGATCTCTGGCAGACTTGGCCTTTACACAGGTGCACAGTATGTGGGGGGAGAGGCTGTGGAAAAGGAGGGCCCGAGGAGCCTGCCTTCTTGCATGTCATATGTAAGGGCCACTTGGAATTGCAGCCCTCACTCAATCCCCTCTACAGTGAGCTCACTGAGAGAGCTGTTTTGGTGATAAACTGAACTGCAATGGAGTTATTCTCAGTCAATAGATTCTGGTCTACAACACAATTTGTGAGATGGGCTCCATTAGAAGTGAGTAATTATGCTATAATAGGTCTTGTTGGCCAAGGTGCTGAACCCCACTGAAGGGATATTCAATTCAGTGAGTGAAGCACTGGACTGTATTTATAATAAGGTCATTGAACTCTTGCCTTTGTGAAAACCTATATCTCCATATAAAGAGCTAGTGAGGCTTCAGGAGGCATCCATAATCAATATGTCAGCCGCTAATAAACGCACAAGGTCCTTGATTGATGGAGAAAGCCTTAGAATTATGTGAAAATCTGATAGTTGTTCTAAGATTACAGAGGCACATAGTGTGTGAGAATCAGAAAAGTCATTTGAAGACTGCTGATTGTGTAATAAGATTCATAAGAAGATGTATGTCACAGGAGGTGTTTATATCATAGCCGTACTCTTTGAATCACCTGTAGTCTTTGGGCTTGAGGAAGAATCAGAATGCACTGACTTCCCATGTACTAAGCTTTGTTAAGGCTAAGGCATGCATGCCTTGAATGTCAGAAGATGTATAATAGAAAATCCATATGCAGGGAAGGCACCATGCTTCATGTTCAAGAAAGCAGTGCTTTGCTTCAAGATGCTGATGAGATGGTCAATTTGCTGAGGAAGTTATATACCTCTGTTTCCTGGAATACTGGATTCTTGTGCATTCCTAGAATGACCTGCCTATTAGCCCCTTAAGCTGTTTTTCCCAAGGTGTATGTTTCCGGAGTTGTTAAGGAAAAATACTAAAGAACACGATATAACCTTCCGATAAAGTAATTGACACAGGCAGTATTCCTCCCCCCCAAAAAAGTATCTTTTTATTAATATAGCTAATAATCCCTTACAAGAAAACATGACGTATGAGAGAAGATTGAAAAAATTGGGTTTGTTTAGTCTGGAGAAGAGAAGACTGATAAGTGACACGATAACAGTTTTCAAGTACATAGAAGGTTGGTACAAGGAGGAGGGTGAAAAATTGTTCTTCTTAACATCTGACAATAGGACAAGAAGCAATGGGCTTAAATTGCAGCAAGGGTGGTTTCGGTTGGACATGAGGAAAAACTTGCTAACTGTCAGATTGGTTAAGCACTGATATACATTGCCTAGGGAGGTTGTTGAAACTCCATCATTGGGAATTTTTAAGAGCAGGTTGGACAAACACCTGTCATGGTGTAGATAATACTAAGTCCTGTCTTGAGTGCAGGGGACGGGACTAGATGACTTATGCTATAACTTATGCTATAACTATAATTGCTGTAGATGCTATAAAAACTATAAATGCTGTAACTTATGCTATAACTATAATTAGCAGGCTTACTCTATCTGTTGGCTTCAGTGGTGCTCTGTCTGTGCTGTGGTTGTTGCTGGTGCTGCTGCTCAGCTCCATCCCATCTCCACTCTGCTCTCAGCTGCCGTTTATTCTGCCTCGTTCTCTACTTCACTTGCTCCAGTTCTGACTGACTCTAAGCGGTCTAATCATCTGCTTTATATACTATCTTGTCATAACTTTTTAGAGTTTCTTTAACAGATTCTTTCATAATTTTGTTTACTGCATGTCCATTCTGATAGTTGTTTACTCCAGAGTTGTCAGCTATTGGCTGCTGAAACATGTCATGTGACTTGCAGCTTCCAGTCATGTGGCCCACATCTTCCAATGATGGAGCGACTCTTGCTTATTTAAAATGGAAATACAAAATGGAGGCTGAGGAATTTCGCCAGTATCACCTCCAAGGCACTGATGCCCTTCAATAGTCAAATCAGGATCTAATGGGTCTTTCTTGTGAAGTGAGTATGGAGACTTTCATGAAGTGACAAGGGGTTCTACCATACAGTGAGGAGGTGTTCATGTACTGAAGATAGCTCTCCGTATACTGGAATATGCTAAGTACTCCATGTATAGTGTTCTGCATTTTGAATTTTTACCAATTTTTACCAATAACTTACCAGGTTTTTTTTATTAAAGGAGGTCATTTTTCACTGATTTACACACATTTATCAGACCATTCAATATTTTGGTGGTACTTATTTTTGTTATGCTTTGTTATGCTAATGCTTTACACGGTTGCTGTGTCCTGCAGCTCTGAGATTAAAGCAGTTCCGCAGTGTAAAACACAGAACGTACACACGGTGGAGGTCAGAAAATCAAACTTTAATATCACACTGTGACTGACTCAGAAGGAGATGGCTGCCTATTTCTTTGCATCTGTTTAGTGAGGCACTGAATTTAAACAATCAATCCTCCACAGATAAAGGTAAGGTACAAAGGTAAAACAACAAATCTATGCCTAAATACCAACAAGAAAATCAGTGCTTAGAAATTTTCAGGAAAGGTAAAGACAGGAGTGAAGAGCATGCATTTCACTGCAAGTATTGCAGCATTGAGGTCAGTGCTCATACTGACAGAATAAAGAAGCTTGTCAAAAGCAAGCAACACAAGAAGCTTAAAGAGGAATGTGAGCTTTGGGATCAACAGTCAATACCAGGAGCTTTCACCAGGACTTTAATTAAAAAGAGGACATAGCATAATTGTGTCAATGGATTTTTGCATGCTGTTTGTTTCAGTGGACAACTGCTGTTAATTACAGAGGGGCCTGTTGGTGACTTTGTGTGACAATACGGTCCAGGAACAAAAACCCTTCCTAATGCAGACAACCTCACATGTAACTATGTGAAAGAAAATTATGATGCTTTAGTTTCTAAACTGGTGGAATGAAATGATGGAAATTTGGTGTCTAGTGTGTTTTTAGATGAGTCTTTTGATACTTTGCACTGTCCAAGTCTTGGTCTTTTGTTTTTGTTTTTGTTTTTTTTATTTCAAAGTGAATAAACCTACGTTATTTTGTGCTGATGCGACATTCATCCCCTCTTCTGACACCTGTTTTGTTTATGTAGCAATAGCTGACATGTTTGACATGTACCAACAAACTTGGGAAACAACTAACACAAATTCTGCTTCCTACATGGCTAAGTTTGCACAGGATATTAAACTCAATCAGAAATCAGAGCTGCTACATATTACCTGTCCTGCTCATCTGATTAATGCTGCACTTTCAGCAGCTACTGCAACAGAAGAAATGAAAGAAGTGAAATCTTTCATTATTGGATTCAGGGCCATTTTCAGGCATACCAACAAGCTGAAGGCTTTATTTTACACAGTGCAGGATGAGTGCAGAGCTGACTGCCAATTACCTACCCCTGTTGTGCCACATCAGTGGATGAGCTTGTACTTCACAGCCTGTCATGTAGACTGTGCTGATATCAGCACTGTGCCCTTGTTGCCAAGAAGGCCAATGGCATTTTGGGATGTATAAGTAGGGGCATAGCGAGCAGATCGAGGGACTTGATCGTTCCCCTCTATTCGACATTGGTGAGGCCTCATCTGGAGTACTGTGTCCAGTTTTGGGCCCCACACTACAAGAAGGATGTGGATAAATTGGAGAGAGTCCAGCGAAGGGCAACAAAAATGATTAGGGGTCGAGAACACATGACTTATGAGGAGAGGCTGAGGGAGCTGGGATTGTTTAGCCTGCAGAAGAGAAGAATGAGGGGGGATTTGATAGCCGCTTTCAACTACCTGAAAGGGGGTTCCAAAGAGGATGGCTCTAGACTGTTCTCAATGGTAGCAGATGACAGAACGAGGAGTAATGGTCTCAAGTTGCAGTGGGGGAGGTTTAGGTTGGATATTAGGAAAAACTTTTTCACTAAGAGGGTGGTGAAACACTGGAATGCGTTACCTAGGGAGGTGGTAGAATCTCCTTCCTTAGGGGTTTTTAAGGTCAGGCTTGACAAAGCCCTGGCTGGGATGATTTAACTGGGAATTGGTCCTGCTTCGAGCAGGGGGTTGGACTAGATGACCTTCTGGGGTCCCTTCCAACCCTGATATTCTATGATTCTATGTGCTCCTAGATCATCCTGAGTTTGTTGGGTTCTAAAGCAGAAACTCTGAGGATACTGGCTGTCAAGGTTCCTCCCCCACTCTGAACTCTAGGGTACAGATGTGGGGACCTGCATGAAAAACCTCCTAAGCTTATCTTTACCAGCTTAGGTCAAAACTTCCCCAAGGTACAAAATACTACACCCGTTATCCTTGGAATGGCCGCTACCACCACCAAACTAATACTGGTTACTGGGGAAGAGCTGTTTGGACGCGTCTTTCCCCCCAAAATACTTCCCAAAACCTTGCACCCCACTTCCTGGACAAGGTTTGGTAAAAAGCCTCACCAATTTGCCTAGGTGACTACAGACCCAGACCCTTGGATCTTAAGAACAATGAACAATCCTCCCAACACTTGCACCCCCCCTTTCCTGGGAAATGTTGGATAAAAAGCCTCACCAATTTGCATAGGTGACCACAGACCCAAACCTTTGGATCTGAGAACAATGAAAAAGCATTTAGTTTTTTACAAGAAGACTTTTAATAAAAAATAGAAGTAAATAGAAATAAAGAAATTCCCCCCTGTAAAATCAGGATGGTAGATATCTTACAGGGTAATTAGATTCAAAAACATAGAGAACCCCTCTAGGCAAACCCTTAAGTTACAAAAAAGATACACAGACAGAAATAGTTATTCTATTCAGCACAATGCTTTTCTCAGCCATTTAAAGAAATCATAATCTAACACATGCCTAGCTAGATTACTTACTAAAAGTTCTAAGACTCCATTCCTGGTCTATCCCTGGCAGAAACCAGCATACAGACAGACACAGACCCTTTGTTTCTCTCCCTCCTCCCAGCTTTTGAAAGTATCTTGTCTCCTCATTGGTCATTTTGGTCAGGTGCCAGCGAGGTTACCTTTAGCTTCTTAACCCTTTACAGGTGAGAGGAGCTTTCCCCTGGCCAGGAGGGATTTCAAAGGGGTTTACCCTTCCCTTTATATTTATGACACTGGCACATAACCAAAAATACTGCCAGCAATGAACATCTAGGTAATGTTCATTGCTGAAAACTTGGAATCACTGTGTGACACACAGAATACACTGGAGTTTTCTCTCCCATTACTGCCAACACGTTTGCCAATACAGATATTTACTGGATCCTGAGAACCAAAATCTCAGCTGAGTTGAGTAGAAAAGCTGCAGGAGAGACATATGGTGAGAAATCCCAGTTGTTTTTGGAAATCCTTCCTTGACCCTAGAACACAGGAAAATAAAAAAGCATTCAAAACCTTCAGTGGAACACTCAGCAAGAAATAGAAGATGACCATGGCCCATAATCTGAACCCCAAAATGTTTGTGCCAAAGTTTATTTTTAGAATGTCATCCAGATTTAGTACCCCTTCCTCCAGGTGAATTTTGCAGCAGACTACGACTGCTATGCCAGAGTGTTTCAACCATTTGCCACTAAAGATTAAATGTTTAATCTAAAAGGGGAATTTACTACTTACATGAATGTGCCTGACCCTAACAAAGTAAAACTGGATGCACTGGCTTTTTTGAACAGTCATCAATATACACTTCCCAACTTCAGCAAAGTGGCACAGTGAACTTTGATTGTACTTCCTGGATCTATTTCACTTAATTTCAAAGTTGGATTACCTCCATGACAGCAAGAAACTCAATGAGAGTGAGGATACTTTGAAGACAATTATGCAAGTATACACAAACCAGGATTTCTGGAAACATTACTACCTCTGAGAGAGACAAAAAATATCTTTGTACATAAAAAAAGTTTCAATTATACTATTGTAAAAAGTGTATATTATGAATGATTTCCCCCCTGATTTTTCCCAATTTAGTTTTTTTAAAATTTTTGAACCCAATTTCATCCTGGTTTTAATGTTTGGAAAATAAACATCAAAAAATTCCAGGAATTTTTTTACATATGTAAACTGAAAATGTGGAGCACTATCAATGGATTATTGCCTCCCATTGATATGTTTTACCTACCTGTCTGTGATCTAAGGAAGAAGTGAGCTCTTCATGAAGAAAGAAGTTAATTCCCTGCTCTTGTAAAGTGTTGAGCCCTATATGCAGCAAGGAAATTCTAAGGTAACAAAGAAACAAGCATCACTCTATACCAGGGATGTAATACTGAGGAGGGGCCAAGACATCTCTATATTAAGATTTCCATGCATCATGCTCCATCAATGGTGCTCTTAACCATAAGGCTTTAATAGAAGCTACAAGTCTCAGAAGTTTCAGTGCCTATGTTCTCATTGAGCAGAGCACTTCACCATATGCTTAAAAATAAACACAAGCATAGTCTCATTCAGGTCTATGGTGTTTAACATTAGCTTAAATGCTTTGCTGAATTAGGCCCAGATTTCAAATCCCATGAGAGATTTTCACAATATATTTGAAATTTGTCCTAATGTGACAACTGGTCTTTCATTTCCATTCCCAGGGCCTAACTTGTCTGTTTTGTAGATCCTTAGTACTCTGGAGAACAAATGGAGAGTTGAAAAAATTCCTTCCAAGAAATAGACTTCAAGGATACTGCTGTAATTGAAATGTATAACAGTACATCTTCGAAAAGCCACTGATACTTCCTGCAGTCTTGATATACTTTGTTCAAATAACTGTTTTGCTTGTATTACTGCATATTGTACACTAAGCTTATCCTTTTTTGTGTGTGACATCACTATGGCTTGTTATGATGATACAAACACTTGACTATTTTGTACAATCAAGATGCAAGTGAAAACGAAAAACAAGAATATGAGGAAAGAAAACAATGGAAATAATGTGAAGAGCCAGAAGAATGGTCTCACAATAGAACATTTTTCAAAGTGTTGAAGGAGGAGCATTAAGGAATTCAGATTTGAACCAAAACAAGCATAAACAGATGCTCTCATGATTTATGATGTTAGCATAGCTAATGACTAAATCACAGCCTGACATTCACCAAGGAGTCATCTCCCATTCAATATGAAATCCCATCAGGGTTTTATCCTTTAAATTTAGAGTAGCGGGATTACAAAAGCCCTCTTTTTTCATGTCCTTTGTTCATTTTTAACATTTTTTAAGACCCTGGTGACATTATTTGAAGAGTCACTGAGATGTGCCATACAAGTAATTGCAGTAGGTGCCTTTATGTTGAAATCGATTAAAGTAATAAAAGTGACTCTCCTTTTTAAATATAGGTTATTAAACTTTTGAAACACTTTCTTTTGTAAATCATTTTTATTTTTACATTAATATAAACCACTGAATGGCACTTTGATATAAAATATTTTAAAGGCTTCCTAATTTAGCACCCTCTGGTTTAAAAAAAAAAAAAACCCTTTGAAGCTGAATCACTAAAATAGAGAACTTCTACTGGAAGAAATACTTTATTTCTAATTAGTTTCTGATCATATATTAGATATTTTTGCTTGCAAAATGAGTTTCCCATTTATTTTATTATATGAAGTATAAATGACATGAATTACTTCAGTTCTGTAGTGAAAATGTATAAGGCAAAGTATTTTTTTCATTTGATAAAATTTCCATATTACACCAAATGGATAAAGCACACTGAAGAAAAACAACAACCACAACAACCAGTAAATGAAAATTAAAGGTTTCACCTTGGAACTGATTTGGGAGATTCTACTGAGTACCTAAATTAAATCAATATCTCAGGACCACCTGTCCAACATTTCCTGTTGGTATTGTGATTTCACTATATTTTGGCTCAAACCCTGAGGACAGAGAGCAATACCAAACATTAAGCATAACTTTTTATTTGCTTTTCTCTTGTTTATTGGCTTATGGTCCCATCCTACAATCTGATCTATGTGAACAGCCCCTAATGCCAGCATTGAGTTCTATAGGGCTTCACATGGGTGCAGTGACAGCCTCCCAGCCCCTATGCTTCCCGGCCTAGATAGTGCAAATAACCACACTGACCTTTAAGCGTGGGGCAGGGGGGATTTGTCTGGCTGGCCGAATGAAGGGAACAGTGCGTTATGGTTGGAGCAGGGAGGGAGAGGTCAAACTGCTGCAAAAGGGGACAAGGGGACATCCCCTGAGATCCAGATGGGCAGAAGTGTTTAAAAGAGGCAGCCTGTGTATGAAACCCCCTTTTACATGGGGCAGGCTGAAGCAGCACCTACCCTCTCTCCCCTTTAGGTGATGAAATACCAGGTCTGGTCAAGACCTGCTGTGGGCATTGTACTAGCTGCCCCTTTTTAGGAGTGCTGGGAAGGAATTTTCCCTTTACCACTCAATTCGCCTATGTGGAGCTGGGGTTGTTTTGCCTTCCCCACAGCGGGTTTGGAGAGGGCTTTGTTGACCTTTGCCATGAAGGGTTGTAGGCTGTATGTTGCAATTCATTATTTAAGTATGGGCTGGATGTCCAGTGCAGATATTCCATTGGGAAGTTATAAAATGACCGGATAAATGGTTTGGAAAATGACTTAAAAAGGAGTTGTTGGTTAAAGGAATGGAACAGGGGTGAGGGGGATTGGGACTCCTATGAATGGTATAGCAGGGATCCTACCCACCTTTTTAATAGCCCACCTTTAATAGCCCTCCTACATGTGGTGGATGGTAAGGTCCAAGCAATGGGTTGGCTGAGGGACCTAGATGGAAAAAGAAAGGGGGGGGGGCTAGCAGAAGCCCCCCCCAGGTGGTTATTGAATGAACATGGGGTTACCTACAATGTACACTTTTATCTGCTGGGTAGTCCCAGACATCTAATAATAAAATTGTGACCTGATTAAAACCATATCAAGTGTCTCCTGTCCTTCTTTCTGTATACCCAGACAAAAGTCTGGAGA
Source organism: Caretta caretta (assembly GCF_965140235.1). Lineage (NCBI taxonomy): Eukaryota > Metazoa > Chordata > Testudines > Cheloniidae > Caretta > Caretta caretta. Next base: position 71,020,353 of record NC_134206.1, on the reverse strand, counting down.
GGACTTATCAATCAGGGCCACTGAGTCTAAGAGAGTCTTAATTTTTGTGTCTCACATAAGTGTAGAAGTAGAAGAGCACAGAAAGAAAAGCAATAAACAGGAGAGTCAATTGGAATATAATAGTTTTCTTCACCACCTACCATAAACATTTGTGTAGCATTATTATGTGCTTGCAAGCATGTGTTCTATTCATAGATGTACTGTATATTGCTTATCACCTCCAGGAGATGTTTTGAGGCCTTACAAATGTTATACACATACACTAGTGTGTTGGAAGCACAAGACTTTTAAAATGATTGTGAAAATTATGTAAAAACTATAAAAAAAGAGTTTACACTTTTGGAAAATAAAGTTCAAACCAACAAACCAACAACCCTTTGTAGTATATACATTAGTTAGCATATGCATTAGTTAGCAAATTTAATCTTATTTTCAATTTCTGATCACAACAGTACTACACAAAATATTAAATCAATTTTTGTGTCTGTCATTTTCACTTGACTAGCACATACTCTTTCTTTCAAGATCCTCAAAGAAGAAAAGGCAACAAAGATTAGAACAAAATTAGTCTAGACAGACAAATGTAAACACTTTCCAAACTACGTAACTTTGCAGCTCTGTCAAAGGTACTCTTTTAGGTTAATTTGAATATCACTTTGTAGATGAATTATAAATTTAAGATAATGTAATTTCTGTTGTGTTCTACTTGAGTAAACTTGAGGTACTTAACCACATTCATGCCACGCCATTCGTTGTTGTCATATCCATTATTTCCACTTATTCCTATCTTGTAGCCAGAGACAAGATTATAAATTTACAGAGATTTATTTTTGACATGAAAAGACATATTATACTATGAAAAATCAGGAAAACTTGTACAATGTACATATGTTTCCAAGTCATATTTTGCATATTTATTAATTGGTTCTGTGTGTGCTATGTTTAAATATTATCTATAATGTCACATTGAAATACCTAGCATTGGGGTTTGAAATTGTATTTTTGCTGTTTAGACATACATTTTGGGGTCACACTGTATCTCTGACTTTTATCTGAATAGAGATCAGTGCCCCCTTCCACAAGGAAGATCTGTTTAATTGACACAGACTGATAGACCCATCTGCGTTTCAGAAGTCTCTGAGCGAGAATACTCTGAAGATGGTTTCCAAGTCTGTCAGTAACAAGATGGGACATAATCATCATATTTTGTCCTTTACCAGTGATATGATAGGTCCTAAGAACCTCTCCCTCTTTGTCCTCCTTTCACTGTGGAATGCACATGACCTGTGCTGGATGAAATACATCAGACATAGACTAGAGCTTCAATGCTGGAAGTCACTTTCCACTTGTGGTATAGATAGCTTATAAATCTTCTCATCCACCTTTGTGGTTGCAAATTATGTCCAGGATACCTGTTCAGAGTAGCTGACAATCCATTTGATTGCCTCATGGACCAGAGATAGATTCTTTCTTACTGTGAGAATTTTTCAACTAAGTTAAGTTGACTGCCTTTGTGTGAGAGGACAGGATGAGTGGAGGGATATTTGTACATTAAAATCATGGGGTGGGCACCAAAAATGACGTCACTCGAGGAAGAAGTTTTGGACAGTTTTGCCATTTTGGTTCTGAAGGTGCCTATGTGCTATGACTTATACCCTTGCCCCCTGTGGCTTGTAAAAACAGATATATTTGTTCCACTTATGGATAAGATCAATGACATCTCCTAATGGAAAAGAAGGCATTTGGCTTCATTTAAATATGCAGTAATGAACATTGACTTGCTTGAAAATTTCAACCTTTCTAATTTCTATCCTGTTCCTAACCTTCCCTTTCTTCATGTGCAATTTTAGGTGTTGAATTTTATTTATAAAGCTTTGCTGTATTTACCATGGGCACTGATAATCAGAGGTACTGCTTCTCTGTTACGCCATAAGCAACTGAAATAACTGATATCAGAGGGGGATCTGAGCTAACAGTCTATAGATGTAAACATCCAATTATAGGGTGCTGGACATTCTCAATAGAGGACACTCTGGAACATGTTTCTTCTACTGATCCCACAAAAAGTGAATCTGATGACCTTTAGGACTCACCTTTTTTTTCAAGGCACTTTTTTGTGGTTTGTTTTGGGTGGAGCTGGAGCAGTACCCATTTTTTGTGTGGAATCTCTTCCCCACCTCTTTGTTTCAGATAAAAATAGCAAAACAAACGAAAAAAAACCACACTCTGATACACGTCAATAAGGATTCTTTTAAATCATTTCTGCAGAAATTTTCCCACTGCATCTGTGTAATTTCTTGTGAACTAGAATAATGGCGGGAGATAATCTTTTAATTTTGTCTTCTTTTTTACCCCATTGGTTAGCTTTCCACAGAAGATACCATTGTGAGACAACGAACTTTACTTCCAAATATTTATGAGCTTATAAAACAAATCTGTCCTTTCAACATCTGAACCAAGTTATCTAGAAAACCTACAAAATTCCTCCAAGAACCCAATACTTTCCAGGGTACAGAGTTGAAAAAAATCATGTTCATGCTAATTTTAAAAGAACAATAACAAACAGTTGTGTATATTCTTTTCTCAGCCATCAGTGAAATATTTGACAACATATCTGTCTAGCTCAGTGGTTCCCAAACTTGTTCCGCCCCTTGTGCAGGGAAAGCCCCTAGCATGACGGGCCTGATTTGTTTACCTGCCGCATCCGCGGTTCGCTGCTCCAGGCAATGGAAGCGGCTTGGGCCGAAGGACATGCTGGCCACTGCTTCCAGCAGCTCCCATTGGCCTGGAGCAGCGAACCGCGGCCACTGGGAGCCACGATCGGCCGAACCTGCGGATGGGGCAGGTAAACAAACCATCCCGGTCCACCAGGGGCTTCCCTGCACAAGCAGCGGAACAAGTTTGGGAACCACGGGTCTAGCTGAATCATAAAACTTGTAACATCCTTTTGAACATTCATTTGAATGAATGGATTGGCATGAAGTGCCAGTACATCCTGCCATCCTAGAAAAGTGCACTAGCTCTATCTTTTGGTAGGACAATCAACAATGAAATAGCTAGATGTGCTGGTATTTAAGTAGATATGAGCATGCTTTGAAGTTAACATTAAATGTTGTGAATCAGGGCAAAAATCTCTCAGATTATTGTTTGAGTCTGTCAGCAGTCTATAAATTAGCCATTTTAATATGTCATGTTAAATTTATATTGTTCTATTTTTTTATCTATCATGGTACCGTGGTCTGAGTATATTGTGTCAACATAATTACTTTTATCAACCAAACTTGTAATCTCATTTTAAAAAAAATCAAGTCAGACAGGCTCTATTGTCCATCAACCCATGTTGATATTCAGATGCAGTGATCTTTTCAGCTGAGTGAACAACTTCCTTTTATGACGTTAAGGGATTCTAGCACTGTAGGACTAGTGAACAGGAGATTTGAGGGTAATTTCTCTCTGTAGTATTAATGGCAAAATCCAGACACCAAACATCCAGGGTGTAGAGGATTCCAGACACAGAATAAATAAGGCAGTTTCCAGACTTAGAGGGTGAGGAAGTTAGAATTTCAGAAAGCCTTGCACAGAAGATTTATATTCTCTCGGTACACCCAAGCATTTGGAGTCAGGGATGACTTGAGGCAGAACCAGTGGATCTATGTCTGTGTATATCAGCAAACTATTGTCCCTCGATAGAGAAAGAACAAAGTGGTTGCAAAGGCTGCCACAGATGTGAGGCTACAGTTGCTTATTTGGCATTCGGAAGCTGTGGACCTCATCAGTGGTACTATAGATGTACTTATGTACACAAGGTTGAACACATGCTTAAGTGTTTTGCTGAGTTGGAATCAGGAATATCTAAACCACTGTCTAAATCAGGAATGTCTAAACTATTGGAAATAGCAAATTATATATAATACAAATTTTAAATGAGTGTCTGGCTTGCAACTCTATAAAGTTCAAAGAATACTGAATAATTCAGTACCACCTCTTGAATGTGCTATTTTTCAGAAATAGTGGGGGAAAGACTCTGAAGATATTATCAGATGTAAAACAATTTGAACTTGAGAGCAAATTCAGAATTTGATTTATCTTGCCATTAACTATCACTTGTTAGTTCCAACAGGTTGAATACTGAATGAGAGGATTAATTACTCACCATCTTAACCAGTGGTATACCACAGGTAAGTTAAATATTTAACTACTGTATTCATGTTTAAAGGCTATCTTAAAAGACAATGGAAAGCAGGCAGTAAAGTGTACACATGTGTGGTTAAGGGGGTTTGTCATAAATATAAAGAGAAGGGGTTAAGAAGCTCTGATACAGTACTATAAAATCCTCTTACCTGTAAAGGGTTAAGAAGTTCAAGTAACCTGGCTGGCACCTGACCAAAATGACCAGTAAAGGGACAAGAGACTTTCAAATCATGGGGGGTGGGGGAGGGAAAGGCTTTGTCTGTCTGTTTGTCTGTGTGATGCCTCTGCCAGGGACAGATCAAGAAAGCAAGCAATCCAACTCCTAAAGAGTTAGTAAGTAATCTAGCTAGAAAATGCATTAGATTTTCTTTTGTTTTTGGCTTGTAAAATTCGCTGTGCTGGAGGAAATGTGTATTCCTGTTTTTGTGTCTTTTTGTAACTTAAGGTTGTGCCTAGAGGGATCTCTATGTTTTGAATTTGACTGCCTGTGAGATTATCTTCCATTCTAATCTTACAGAGTTGTTCTTTTTTGTTTGTTCGTTTTTTGTTCTTCTAATAAAGTTCTTTTTTTAAGAATCTGATTGGGTTTTTAGGGTCCTAAAAATGCAAGGCTGATCTGTGCTCATCTTCTTTATTCTCAAGCCTCCCCAGGAAAGGAGGTGTAAGGCTTGGGGGGATATTTTGGGGGAAGACATCTCCAAGTGGTCTCTTCCCCGTTCCTTTGTTAAATCGCGTGGTGATGGCAGCAGCATACTGAATCCCAGATACGGGGAATTTTGTATCTTGGGAAAGTTTTAACCTAAGCTGGTAGAAATAAGCTTCGGGGGTCTTTCATGTGGGACCCCAGATCTGTACCCCAGAGTTCAGAGTGGGGAAGGAACTCTGACAGGGTTAAAAGGAAATATAATCATCACTTTTTCTATGAGGTCCACAGTGACTCACACACATTCAATATGAAATAAGAGAAAATAATAACCAAAAAAAAAAAAAAAAGTTTCTTGCCTTCTCTATGTAAACTCCACATGTGGCAGGACTCTAGTTTTATTTATGTTTTGCATGATGCTGCTAGTACTTAGTTTCGTGATACGGTTCTATTTATTAGCAGAACGACATATAGCTTATGGGATTCTAATTTAACTCCATTCTAAGGTCTTCCATGACCACTTTTAAGCTACTTCATTGATCCAGACCCAATGGAAAACCTGTGCCATAAGGAGATTTCCAAGTCCACTTCATGCTCACAAGTCCTAGCAGGGGAGACATGTCAGGGTCTGTGACCTTGCGATGACAGATATGGGTAATGTAATGATGCTGTGGCTGCTCCGACAATACCCAAGGGCTAAACCAAACTCCAGGCAACCTAAAAATCAGATAGCTAAAGCTACAGTTGCCTGCCACTCATGTGCTGCACCAAGCAGAATTCAGGTATGCCTTTGAACTGGGCCAAATAACTGTACCCTAGATATTAAAGCTATGAATTCATCAAGAAGGATTGTTTATTGCTAACCTGTTTCCATTAAAAACATACGAAAAAGACATTCAGATTATGTGTATGAATCTTTTAAAACTATCCGTAAATGTTCATAATTTTAATTTACAGATTGGAACAGGAAATCATCTTGTTTCCCAGCATTATTTGTGAAAAAAAAGCTTTAGTAAAAAATAAGATAAAATAACAATAGAAATGACTAATCAAACAAAGAATCAGAGTCCTGAAGGTCTGGAATTCTATCAGTAAATGAAGTAATGCAGTAAATGAAGTGTTCAGCAAGCAAGACAAAGTAATATGAGTTGCCAAATAGATAGATATAATTTGCATATATGGATTTTGCAGTGGGCAACTAAACTGAGCAAAGTATAATTGAGGTGCATCAATTTAATATTTCTTCATCACAGTATGCTACAATGAACATAAAAATAGTATAATATTGGCAATATAAATAGTCCTAAATGATCAGTATTCAAACACTTCATTAACTGAGAAGCAATTTCCTATTTTTTAAGGTTCATTATAATCTCAAGTTAATTTTGCTGTAATTTCTACATGTATTGTTATGAAAAAATAAATTCAATGAATAAACCAGATCCAATAATTTTAGTTATGCTGCTGTGGTATTCACATCTTAAAATACCAAACATTGAAATCATAGTCTTGTGTAGTAAAGGAGTGCTTTGGAAACTGATGAATACACAATGCATCCGATCATGAACCTTATTCATCCATGTAAGAAACGACACAAGCCTGGATTGAAAGCCTGAAGGCAGAAGTTGTGACGTGGATACAATGAGCTCAAAGACAGTACAACTGATTTATTACATGCCTGAAGATTATGTATGATAATAATAAAGCCAAGCTAGTCTGATAGAACAAAGTAAAAGTCTTGTATTTATTTGCAAAACTCTCTCTGAGGGAATGTCATAGATGAGATTTTCAATTTGCCAAGGTAGCTGAATGGAAACATGATAGCTTTATTTGGTGCTTTCTAAGACTTTCAGCAGAAAGTCTAGGATTGAAGCTGACATGCCTGAGTGAAATATTTCCCCCTCCCATATAGACTAAGGTAAAAATATGATTTTCATTTGATGATTATCACCGAGTTAAAAAGAATTTGCACATTTGGGCCATGATCCTTCAAACTGATCCAGACTATTGGACCTCTGCCCTTGTTGGGAGGCACAGTGGTTTCAATAGGATTCCATACGGGCAGAGGGGTCCATCAGCAGAGATCAGATTGCATGATGAGTGCTTTGATAAGTGAAATATAAGGGAAATATCACCAACGTGGATCCAGCTTTGGGACAAACATCCAGCGTAGTTTAGGTGAATTCAAGTTCTTAGAAAATGCTGCAAAACTTTCCTCTCTGAATAATCCTCTCCATCATAAAAATTACACACTATTGACCCCCTCTACTACCTCAAAAAACCAACAACTAACCATTTAAATAATTAATAAAATCTAAAAAATTCAAAACAAAAAACCCTATCTCAAGTAGAACTTTTAACTTGAAATGGGAATAGTGACAGGCACTCCATGAAGTCCACTAAGGACTTTGCAGTTGCTATCCATTTTAGGTGGAAGACCCTCAGATATTACTACAGTGATAGCCAGCAATATAAACCCTGAGATAGATAGATCGATAGATTTGCCCAAGATTTGTAGTCTTTATTAATTAGGTTTATATTTTAACATGGTATTTTTTCAATTTTCAACAATGATCTGTGGGCAGAGCTAGATAAACAAGTAAAGAAATAATCTTGAACAATGCCATAAAGAATGCAGGCCTGATTTTATGCTGTCTTGCATCATCTGTGTGTGTGCAAAGTGAGTGCAAAGTGGGTGTCAAATACTACCACATCAGAAACCTAGCATTTTGCTTCCACTATCAAATCATTCTCACGCATACAAATGACTACACAAAGTGCAAAAAAGTAGAGATTCGAGCCCATTGAGCAGATAGAGTGAAATAAATTGGCATAATTAAATGTCTGGGACAATCCTTGTGATCAGATAGATCGTCTCAGGCTCCTGAACTATGAAACTACTTATATAACTGCCTTTTTTTTTTAAGTTTCTCTTGTAGAGACTAGCTGAAAAATGTCAGCATGTCAAAAACATACCTCTTGACCCTGGGCTGTCAAATCACATGCAAGAGTAAGAACTTAGGGCCAGATTTTCAAAGGTATTTAGGTGTCTAAAGATGCATACGGGTGCTTAGAAACTTTACAAAAGTTTCCAAGTGTCCCATTCCCATTAAGAGCTAGGAACATAGTCTTAGGAGCCGTGGCTGGTAAGACAAAGGTGGGTGGGAGACTAATGAAGTTAGTTCTCTGCATTTTCCAGAGAATGAAGGTGGGAAGGTAGTAATTTTTATTTCCTTGCAGGTACTCTACAATGAAGAACCTGCGGTTAAAACTTCTGGTGTCGTCAACGTACATTGTGACATAATCGGTGTCTTCTTTAGACTGATGGTTAGTCCAAATTCATCAGAAACTATCAGAAAACTATAGAAAAGTTGCTGGATCTCCTCTTCAGTGTGTGCAACAAGCACTGCATTCTTGGTGAAAAGCAATTAACTTATCAGCAAGTGTTTGACTTTGGTTTTTGCTTTTAGATGTGCAATGTTGAAGAGTTTCCATCTCCATTTCCATTCTACAGAGATATGCACCCTTTGTGCTAGTTGAGAAAGCATGACAAAGCAGCAGAGAGAAGAATATACTGAGAATCTTTGGTGCCAAATCCCTATTTGTTACTGTGATGCTAGCAGACCAGATGCCAATACATGCCAAGGCCTCACTGAACATTGACAAATGCATAACTGAAAACCAGTCTGGCTCTCCTGTGTGTTAGTATTGTTAAAATAGATATTAGAGTAATAAGAATGTGTTTAGACTTCATGAAATGTTTGTTGGCTACTGCATGTATTAATCTTACTTATAATATCTATATCCCACGTTATAAGGTAATATTTAAGTGTTTGCTCTGAAACTGTAAAAGTATTTGCTAAAACCCCACAGTCAGGACAGAAGCATTATCAAGTGTGAAATATTACTTTACCACAAGAAGTGTAATCTCCTCCCCATCAAAAGAAGGCCTATAGATACCAGGCAAACCGTTGTGGCACAACAGTGGACAAAAGACTTTGTTGATTGCTTCCCTCACACCGATGAAGAGGGTACATGAACACAATCTTGTTCCATTACAGCTGGGGAAGGGAATAAAATCGCTGTTGAAGAGAAATTATTATCACTACGCTGCTTAGAATTCATAGATGGCAGTAATTCTAAGCATAAAAAAGGGATCCCCAAGCTGCTTTGTTTGGGTTAGCCCTAAAGGATATATAGAACTTGCATATATAGCAGCTACTATCAACTTTTTTGGAATGTAGGACCAGTAACTCATTTGTGGATGTATGTTTACTTGCTTTAACCTTGTAAATAACTCTTATTTCTTTTTTCCTAGTTAATAATATCTTTGTTAGTCTAGATCCTTCCTCTTTGGAACCCCCTTTCAGGTAGTTGAAAGTAGCTATCAAATCCCTCCTCAGTCTTCTCTTCTGCAGACTAAATAATCCCAGTTCCCTCAGCCTCTCCTCATAGGTCATGTGCTCCAGCCCCCAATCATTTTTGTTGCTCTCCGCTGGACGCTTTCCAATTTTTCCACACCCTTGTTGTAGTGTGGGGCCCAAAACTGGACACAGTACTCCAGATGAGGCCTCACCAATGCTGAATAGAGGGGAACGATCATGTCCCTTGATCTGCTGGCAGTGCTCCTACTTATACAGCCCAAAATGCAGTAAGCCTTTTTGGCAAATAGGGGACACTGTTGTCTCATATCCAGCTTCTCATCCACTGTAACCCCTAGGTCCTTTTCTGCAGAACTGCTGCCAAGCAATTCGGTCCCTAGTCTGTAGCGGTGCATGGGATTCTTCTGTCCTAAGTGCAGGACTCTGCACTTGTCCTTTTTGAACCTCATCAGATTTCTTTTGGCCCAATCCTCTAAATTGTCTAGGTCCCTCTGTATTGTATCCCTACCCTCCAGCGTATCTACTACTCCTCCCAGTTTAGTGTCATCTGCAAACTTGCTGAGGGTACAATCCACGCCATCCTCCAGATCGTTAATGAAGATATTGAACAAAACCGGCCCCAGGACCAACCCTTGAGGTATACCGGTTGATACCGGCTGTCAACTAGACATGGAGCCTTTGATCATCACTGCTTTCCCCTCATCCACAGAGCCGGTTATCTCATCATAGAAGGCAAATAGGTTAGTCAGGCATGACTTGCTCTTGGTGAATCCATGCTGAGTGTTCCTGATCACTTTCTTTTTCTCTAAGTGCTTCAGAATTGATTCCTTGAGGACCTGCTCCATGATTTTTCCAGGGACTGAGGTGAGGCTGAGATTCCGCTGTAGTAGTTGCAATCACTCTGACCTCCTTTGTCTGTTGTGATGTTGGTCATCCTTTATGTCTTGAGCTAGGCAAGCAAAACATTTTTTTCAATACTTCAGCTAGAATTCTATCTTTTCCTACAGTCTTTCCTGGTGCTAGGGAGGTGGTTGCCATTTCAAGCTCTTTTCTACATGGTTCTATATCAATCTCTTTGATAATATGGAGATCACATTTAGCATTGCTTCAGATACAGTGGTTTCATATGAAGAGAGTTCATGGTAGTGTTCCAGCCTCATGTCGGCTGCAACACTTTCTAAGTTAAGTAATTGTTATCTCTAATGTTTAGAAATTCCAAGGATATTTTAGTACTGGCAGCATGAGATCTCCAGCATATGTCACTAAACTTGAAATCCCCATGATCACACAACATTTTTGTTTGTTTTTCTTTCTGACACATTATATATAGATGCATGGGGAAGTGGTCATTCTGTTCCACAGTGTGATTTGATGGTCTGTAGAAGAAACCAACTAGTATCCCATCTTGTTCTTTATCTGTTAGGACATTGACCCATAAGAATTCAAGATCATTTTCATCAAAGCTAACAGTGTTTTGGAAACAGATAATGTCATTTTTTATATAGATCACCAATCCTTCTCCCCTTTTTCCCACTTGATCTTTCCTAAATAGGTTATAACCTGTCAAGGTTCCTTCCCCACTCTGAACTCTACGGTACAGATGTGGGGAGCTGCATGAAAGACCCCCTAAGCTTATTCTTACCAGCTTAGGTTAAAAACTTCCTCAAGGTACAAACTTTGCCTTGTCCTTGAACCCTATGCTGCCACCACCAAGCGTTTTAAACAAAGAACAGGGAAAGAGCCCACTTGGAGATGTCTTGCCCCCAAAATATCCCCCCAAGCCCTACACTGCCTTTCCTGGGGAAGGCTTGATAAAAATCCTCACCAAGTTGCATAGGTGAACACAGACCCAAACCCTTGGCTCTTAAGAACAATGAAAAACAATCAGGTTCTTAAAAGAAGAATTTTAATTAAAGAATCACCTGTGTAAAATCAGGATAGTAAATACCTTACAGGGTAATCAGATTCAAAGCATAGAGAATCCCTCTAGGCAAACCCTTAAGTTACAAAAACACACAAAAACAGGAATAAACATTCCATTCAGCACAACCTATTTTACCAGCCATTTAACAAAAGGAAATCTCACACATTTCTAGCTAGATTACTTACTAATTTAACAGAAGTTCTGAAGAGCATTCCTGACCTGGTCCCGGCAAAAGCATCACACAGACAGACAGACCCTTTGTTCTCCCCCACCCCGCCTCCCGATTTGAAAGTATCTTGTCTCCTCATTGGTCATTTGGGTCAGGTGCCAGCGAGGTTATCATAACTTCTTAACCCTTTACAGGTGAAAGGGTTTTGCCTCTGGCCAGGAGGGATTTTATAGTTCTGTGTACAGAAAGGTGGTTACCCTTCCCTTTATATTTATGACATAACTATTTCCTTTTCATTCCAGTTATACAAATCATTGCACCAGATTTCAGTAATACCAACTAGATTGAATTTGTGTTCATAAATGAGCAATTCCAATTCCCTTTTGTTACCCAGGCTCCTAGAATTAGTGTATACACAACTGAAGAGTTTATTCTCTTCATGTCTTTTGTCTCCTTGATTAATTTTGTTTTCAACATTTCAATTTTCCTGAGTGCTCATAACATCTCCCTTTTCCCCTCCCCCTTTTCTATTCATGTACCCCCCTCTTAACTACCCTAGACAGCCTGTCCCCAAGTAGATTTGTCCCACTTCTACTGAGATGAAGGCCATCCAAATTATAGAAACCCATCTGACCATACAAGGCAGGCCAGTGTTCCATTAAATGAACCCCCTCCACCCTACATCACTTATCTAGCCGGCTATTCATTTCCAGCATCTTCTGCCTTCTGTCTTGCTTTGCTTGTGGAAAGGGAACCACACTCTTCTTCAGCACTCTTCCAGGTTCCCTGAAGTCATCTAGTAACTGAAAGATATCCCGCAATGCAGTGTCATTAATGCGGATATGAGGCATCACCAATGGATTTTTTCCTGTAGACTTCAGAAGCCTGTCCAATATTTGAGTGATGTCTCATGTCTTGTCTCCTGGAAAGTAGCACACTATCATATTGTCTGCCTGTCCCTTGCAGAATGTTCTTCCAATTCTTCTGAATATTGAATATCCAGTAAAGATAATCTCTCTTCCTTGGATGGTTGGAGAACTCTTTGCAGGCAAGCTTTATTTTCTTACAGGTTGGGCTGAGCTCCCATCCCCACATGTGTCCCATACATCTCTGTGTTCCCTTGGACCTGCTGCATCTTGAGATGTATCTTCCATAGTTTCCACATTGATGACCTGATATGAATTTGAAACTTGTATCTGTGTGGAATTCCTCTTGCTTTTCTACTCTCTGGTGACCACAGTCTGTCTGGTTTCATCTGTCTCCAGTCATGTAGAATGTCACTGTGACCTCTTCCTCTATTTCTGAAATGCCAGGCCTCCTTTACTTCCTCTCTCACTGATTCCTTTGTGGGAAGCTCCATTCTTCCTTGAACCTGGGATACTGGTGTTTCTGCAAATCAGATTGTCTAGGAATTCCTTAGCTTCTCTGATTCTAAGTAGCACCACAGCATGCCTCCACCACCCCAACCAAGAATCTTTTTTTTTCCCCTCCAGCACAGCCATCAACTTGCACTTCATGTCTAGGAAATCCTTTTGTCTTCAGGCAGGAAAAAGAATATGGCACATCCATTTCAGGTCACCACTACTGTTTCATCACTAGGCATCTTGAGCTCACACGCAGTAGTGAATCTGGAAGGAAAGCCTTTCACACTCCCTTTCCAAACTCCATCCAAAATGCACCTGTTAGCTGCATCTATTTGCAGCTCTCTAGTTCACCGAGCAAGTAACTTTTATACCAATTCTTCCCTGCTTAGCTCACCTCAGCTCTGTCCCTCACCACCAGCAACCGATTAACCACTCAGACTTCAAGCTGCTGGGCTGATCAGAGCTCCAAGGGCTACAGCCTCTTTGGAAAGTTCCCTCTTCAACTGGCACTTCTGCTACAATATCCACTGTTAGAGCGCAAGCATCAGTTCTCCTAAATTATAAGGAAGCATGTGATAAAAAGGAGACAACTCCGTGCAATCGTTTCAGCTTTCTTCATCCATTGGGGTAAGAGTGAGGGGGTGCAGGTGAATGCATTAGGACCTTTGACACATTCTTGGATGCGATTTATGGCCTAAGGTCATAAGGTCTGTCGTTGCTTTTTATTTATTTATTTCTCCTCACAAACACACACTTCTCACACATCTTCTCAGTATGTCATAAAATATACTCATAGGCCCCTCTTGGCAACCATCCCTTGTCCCTTGCCTTTTATCAGCAATGAACTGGGGAACCAACTGTTTGTGGTTTAACTGGGTGAACAGCCACCCTGTTCTCAACAACAGGACATACGAATAGAGCCCATTTAGATCTTTTTCATCTGAATCCTACTTAAATTAAAGAACTAAAGTTTATTCCCACAAAACATATTCAAGTTTATGCAAACCAGATCTCACTCACACGTCTCTTTCCCCCACCCCCCCGCCACCCCGCTACCCACACTCCATGGAATGAGGGGTTGCTTTAGAACCAGGGCCAGCTCTAGGCACCAGCAAAACAAGCAGCTGGTTGGGGCAGCACATTTCTAGGAGCGGCATTCCATCTCTGGCCATGCCGCCCCTAGAAATATGCCCCCGCCACCTAGAAATATGCCCTTGCCTCTGCTCCGTCTCCGCCTGCTCCCCTGAGCTCGCCATCTCTGCTCTGCTTCTTCCCCCTCCCTCCCAGGCTTGCCACACGTCAAACAGCTGTTTCACGCAGCAAGCCTGGGAGGGAGGAGAAGCCAAGTGGCGGCGTGCTAGGGGAGGCAGCGGTGGTGAAGCGCAGGTGAGCTGGGGAGGGGAGAGGTTCCTCTAAATCCCCCCCCGTTACATCCTTTTCTCCCCCCCACACTCACCTCTGCTCCGCTGCCTCTCCCTTGCCTGAGAGGGAGGGGGGAGACGCGGAGTGGCAGCATGTTCAGGGAAGCAGGCAGAGCGGAGGTGAGCTAGGGCAGCAGGGAGAGCCGCAGGAAGCAATGGGGGGGAAATGCAGAATGCCTGGGGGAGGAGGCGGGGCCAGGAATTTGGGGGAAGGGTTGGAACGGGGTGGAGTTGGGGCGGAGCTGGGAGCGGGTGGGGCGGCACAAAAAAAGCAGGGGTGGCCACAAAGTTTTTTGCTTGGGGCAGCAAAAATCCTAGAGCCGGCCCTGTTTAGAATACCTTAGTCCCAGGGGGTACATCACATTTTATAAACTTCAGATTAGTTTGTAAGCCATTTTACTTGGTACATAACATAATTTTCATTTTACCATTTAAACTTAATCTATTACATGATTAATTTCTTATCCTTTAGCTAACCATTAAACAGTTATTTTTCAATTCATGAATAGCAATATAACTAACATTATAAAACCAAAATTATGAGATAGCAGGTGTCAATTCTCTTTTAATTACCATTCCCACCATGTGAGATACATGTAGCTGTAAGCAGGATCTGTGTGAGCTCTCCCCTGACATCTAGTAATGAGCTGGAGGGAAAGACTAAGGGAACAGACCCTGGTTGCATAGACACACCTACTCTGCCTACGTGTTCAGTAGATAGAGCTGCTTGCCCAAAGTGATCAATTTTGGCTAATTTTGGAGTACAATTCACTTTAGACAGTTGCAGAGGTGCACAATTACCACAGAGACATTGCTTGATGCCCCCACCTTTCTGGGGTGGAAAGTGAACCTCTGTGAACATACCTTTGAACTCTGGGGCTTCACTAACCATGGCTTCACTAACCACTAGCCATGTGAGGGGTTCAGTGGAGGAAGAGGGGAGGGATGTATTAAAGGGACATTCGTCCATGTGACTTTCCCACCACAAGGTGGGAAACTGAAGCAGAGGACAGTGCTCAACACACTGTGGGGTGTGTTTTTGCTTATGGCTGCATGCTTTTGAATGTGGCTGTGGTGTTTTCCCAAACTAATGCTTGGCTCCCTTTCTCTTTTATGAAAAGTTCTCAGTGTTTAAGAGTGGAAAAATATTGCCTTTTAGAGGTGTCCAGGGGGTTTGTTTAGCTTTCCCAGAATACTGGGTGGGTACTCCACCCAATTCTCTTTTCTCATGTTAAGAGGACTGTGGCGGGTCTGGCACCTTATCGCCCCATTGGGGCACGGGGTGGTGGTATGTCAGAACTTCGCCACTTCCAAGTTTGCGTGCTCGCCTCTCTGTGGGCGGCACGGTGCGGCCTAATGGCCTCTCTCCATGCAATCACCCCTCTTAGTTAGGGTAGTATGACCTAAAGGCCAGAGTACATCAAAGTCACCCCAGCATCAGGACAGTGCAGCCCAATTACCAGAGTCCATGGAATCACCCCTCACATGAGGGTCAGAGCGGCCTAGTGGAAGGAGTCCATATGATTCACATGCTGGGCCACCCCCCTTCCAGAGGGCAGGATGGTAGGGGGACCCAGAACCACCCTTTCCACCTAGTCCCGACCCTGGTAGTGGCAAGTTCCGCTTGCCGCTGGCTCAGCGGGGATCCATCCGAAACACACTGAGCCTCAGTGCAGCCCAAACACTGTTTTCTTCTGAAGTTCCCCATGTCACTTCCTCCTGTAACCTCCGGCTATTCCATGTCCGGGGGTCCTCTGATGTGTTCCCCATCTGTGACATATTCCATCTGGGCATAGGGGTGCAATCCAGTCTGGCTGGCTTCCGGGTCTTGGAGCTCAGGCTGTTCCTCTTCAGGAGCTGGCAGTGTGCCTCCTTACCCTCTGGTGGTCAGCCCCTCAGCCCTGACTGAGTAGCTCTGCAGGCTTTTATACCCATTCTCCAGTTGAAGGATGTCCAGCAGAGCCTCAGGGGCTTGGCTTCCTCTGCTAGAAAGGAAGGGTTAACCCCTGTGGTACCAGTGCGGGGCTGCTCCACTGTGTCACAAGGATATTGATATTGAACACAGCCTTTGTTGCTGCCAAGTTCATGTGGTAGAAGGGTTATGTAGCTTTATAATCCAAATCAACATTTGTATTCTCAACCTAAACAATTTATCTTTGAGTTTTCTGTCATGAGCATTGGCGTCTTGAACTCTCTGAAAAGTTTGCATCAGGAGAAATGGAACCTCATTCTATTCTCACACTCTATGATCTTTCAAAGTAGCCTAATGTGAAGGGAAAGAGATGTGAATGTATGGGAGGCCAGGACAAGTCTTCGGTACAAAAGTACATAATCAGGGCTCAATGTTCATTTGTCTTGCTGTCTGAATTTAAAGTCTGACACATTAATTCCCTTATGGTTACTATCACTTCCACAGCATGGAAGTTATCAAACAAGGTAACCAATTTAGAATCCATGGGAAAGAAATGCCCTCTGAAGGTATCAGCATTTAAGGACTGCAATCATTGACAGTGAACTAGGGAGTGCTGTTTTCTGCGGTGAAAACAAATCACTGGACACCTACTATCTCTACCTGAATATTTGTCAAATCCTTAGCTTTAATTAGAATAACTCTACACTTCTCTGTACCAGACCACATCACAAAACCACACAAGACTTTGGTAGTGTTAGTGAGGAATGATTTTCCCATGCAGACCCAACTGAATTCTTTAATCTGGTTGCGTAGTTTTAAATTAGAGACTTGATGCAAGTCTAGATCAAAATACCTGAAGGTCACTACAGGTATGACTACACTATGAAATTAGTTCGATTTTATAGAAGTCAATTTTTAGCAATCAATTTTATACAGTCGATTATACAGTCGATTCCCCACTAAGCGCATTAAGTTGAGGGAATGTGTCCTCAATATCATGGCTAGCATCAACTTATGGAGCGATGCACTGTGCATAGATATCCCACCATTCCCTCAGTCTCCCCTGCCTATTAGAATTTTGGATTAAACTCCCAATGCCTGATGGGGCAAAAACATTGTCGAGGGTGGTTTTGGGTACATGTTGTCACTCACCCCTCTCTCCCTTCCTCCGTCCATGAAAGCAACAGCAGACAATCATTTTGCGCCTTTTTTTCTGGGTTACCCGTGCAGACACCATACTATGGCAAGCATGGAGCCCACTCAGCTCACCGCTGCTGTTGTGAGCGTTGTAAATACCTCGCACATTATCCTGGAGTATGTACAGAACCGGTCTAAGAGATGTCAGCACGAGGACAATTGTGATGAGGACATGGAAACAGATGTTCCTGAAAGCATGGGATGTGGCAATTGGGAAATCATGGTGGCTGTGGGGCTGGTTGATACAGGGGAACGCTGATTCTGGCCCAGCAAACAAGCACAGACTAGCCGCATAATGTTGCAGGTATGGGATGATTCACAGCGGCTGCAAAACTTTCGCATGCATAAGACCACTTTCCTTGAATGTTCTGGGTTGCTTTCCCCCGCCCTGAAGTGCAGGAATACCAAGATGAGAGCTGCCTTGATAGTTGAGAAGTGAATGGCGATAGCACTGTGAAAGCTTGCAACGCCTGACTGCTAACGGTCAGCCGGGAATAAATTTGGAGTGGGCAAGTCTACTGTGGGGACTGTTGTGATCCAAGTAGCCAGTGCAATCACTGATATTCTGCTATCAAGGGTATTCTGCTATCTGGGAAATGTGCAGATCATACTGGATGGCTTTGCTGCAATGGGGTTCCCTTACTGTGGTGGGGCAATAGACGGAACACATATCCCTATCTTGGCATGGACCACCTTGCCAACCAGTACGTAAACCACAAGGGGTACTTCTCAGTGGTGCTGCAAGCACTGGTGGATCACAAGGGATGTTTCACCGACATCAACGTGGGATGGCTGGGAAAGGTGCATGATGCTCGCATCTTTAGGAACTCAGGGCTGTTTGAGCAGTTGCAAGAAGGAACTTACTTCCCAGACCAGAAAATTACCATTGGGGATGTTGAAATGCCAATAGTTATCCTTGGGGACACAGCCTACCCCTTGCTCCCATGGCTCATGAAGCCATACACAGACAGCCTGGACAGTAGTAAGGAGCAGTTCAATTATAGGCTGAGCAAGTGCAGAATGGTGGTAGAACATGCCTTTGGATATTTAAAAGCTCACTGGCACGGTTTGCTGACTAGGTTAGACCACAGTGCAACCAACATTCCCATTGTTATTGCTGCTTGCTGTGTGCTCCATAATATCTGTGAGAGTAAGGCGGAGATGTTTATGGCGGGCTGGGAGGTTGAGGCAAATTACCTGGTGGCCGATTTTGAGCAGCCAGATACCAGGGTGATTAGAAGAGCACAGCTAGGCGCACTGCGCATCAGAGAGGCTTTAAAAACCAGTTTCATGACTGGTCAGGCTACAGTGTGACAGTTCTGTCTGTTACTCCTTCTGCAAACCCACCCCCTTTGTTGATTTTAATTACGTGTAAGCCAACCTCCTCTCCCCCCACCCTTCAATCACAGCTGGCAAAGGAAATAAAGTAACTATTGTTTTGAAACCATGCATTCTTTCTTTATTAATTAAAAAAAAAGTGAGATAATTGACAAGGTAGCCCGGATGGTGTGGGGTGAGGGAGGAGGGAAGGACAAGGGCACATTGCTTATTGTAGCCACACTACAAATCAAAACTGTTTGAATGACAATCTTCTGTTACTTGGGCCATCCTCTGCAGTAGGGTGGCTGGGTGCCCGGAGCCTCCCTTTCCCCCTCCCCTCCGCATTCTTGGGCATCTGGGTAAGGAGAATATGGAACTTGGGGAGGAGGGCAGGCGGTTATACAATGGATGCAGCAGGGGTCTGTGCTCTTGTTGGGTTTCCTGCAGCTCCAACAGATGCTTCACCATGTCCATTTGCTCCCCCATTAGCTTCAGCGTCGCCTCCTGCCTCTGCTCTTCGTGCTCCCTTAATGCTTTCCTGGCCTCTGCCACTGAATGCCTCCATGCATTAAGCTGTGCCCTATCAGTGCGGGAGAACTGCATGAGCTCGGAAAATGTGTCATCGTTAGTGCATTTTTTTTGCCTTTTAATTTGCGATAACCTCAGGGATGGAGATGATGGGGGAGCGTAGAAAATTTGCACATGGGGGGAGATAAAAAGGGAGAGTAAAATTTAAGATGATACATTTCTGAGAACAAAAGGGAGACTCTTTCACAGTGAATCAAGCAATTCATAGCAGATAGCACATGTGGTTTAGGTACAAGGTCACATTTTGCCTTTTATATTGAGCTCCTGCCGGTATGGTGACACATCACAAATGGCTGGGCAACAGAATTCGGTTTCCAGGCAGCCATGGTAAGCCTTTGGTACACGGGGTTGGCGTCTTACACCTTTATAACATGTGGGAATGGTTTCAAATTGCAGCAACATCCTTTCCCATAGCAAGCAATGCTGGTTGGGTTTCACATTTAAAAGGAGGAGTTGCGGTTTTTGGGTGGATGTGTAGCACATACCTCCCCCTACCCCACCACCTGGCTATTCTCCGGGATGATCCCTTTTAGCCAAGCACAAACAACCCAGCATGAACGGGGTCCTTTTACTGTTCCCTTACAAAAATTCCCCTATTTCAACCAGGTGACCATGAACGATATCACGCTCCTGAGGCTATCACAGAAAGATAAAGACCAAATGTTGCTTGAATGCGACCAAAACCCAGGACCATTCTCTGCCATGCTTTGTGCTGCAATTATTCCAGACTACTTGCTACTGGCTTGGCTTGGTAAAGTATCCTACCGTGAAGGACGGAATAAGGCAGCCCTCCCCAGAAAACTTCTGCAAAGGCTTTCAGAGTACCTCCAGGAGAGCTTCGTGGAGATGTCCCTGGAGGATTCCTGCTCCATCCCCAGACATGTTAACAGAATTTTCCAGTAGCTGTACTGGCTACGAATGCAGCCCAATTCTTCAGGGCAAATCAAAGATTAAACACTATTGCTTTTAAACCCTGTACTGTAGTTACAAATGTGCACTCACCAGAGGTGCCTTCTCCGCCTTTAGGGTCAGGGATCCTGCCTTGGGAGGGTATTGGCTCCAGGGTGATGAAAAAGTCCTGGCTACCAGGGAGAATGGATTCACTGCTTGCCTGCTGAGCATTCTCCTCCCCTTCCTCCTCCTCTTCCTCCTCCACAAAATCCTCCTCCATGTTGTATGAGACTCCCTCCTTGCATGTGTCCATGGACAGTGGTGGGGTAGGGTAGTGGTAGGGTCCCCCCCTAGAATTCCATGCACCTGACCATTGAAGTAGCATGTATGGGGCTCTGACCCAGAGTGACCGCTTGTCTCCTTTGCCTTTTGGTTGGTTTGCCTGAGCTCCTTGACTTTCATGTGGCTCTGCCATGTGTCCCTGTTGTAGCCTCTGTCCATCATGCCCTGTGTGATTTTGGCATATATATTCGCATTTCTTCTTTTTGATCGGAGTTCTGCCTGCACAGATTCTTCTCCCCATACAGCAATCAGATCCAGTGTCTCCCTTTCGCTCCATGCTGGAGCTCGTTTTTGATTCTGGGGGGACTGCATGGTCACCTGTGCTGCTGAGCATGCCATGCTGACTAAACAGGAAATGAAATTAAAAAGTTCCCGGGGCTTTTCCTGTGTACCTGGCTAGTGCATCGGAGTTCAAAGTGCTGTCCAGAGCAGTCACATTGGAGCACTCTGGGATAGCTCCCGGAGGCTAAGAACATTGAATTGCATCTGCACTACCCCAAATTCAATCCAGCAAGGTCGATTTTAGCTCTACTCCCCTCACCGGGGAGGAGTACAAAAGTCAATTTTAAGAGCCCTTTAGGTCGACGTAATGGGGTTGGATGTGTAGACACATTCATTTTAAAATTGACCTAATGTGGTTAAATTTGACCTAACCCCATTGTGTAGACCAGGGCTATAGGTGAGGTTTCTATATGACAATAGGCATCATTCTGCAGGATCCCACTGTCACGCTGCCTAGAATGATTCACAACCATGACTGCCAACCTTAGGGGAGACTGTCAAGAAGCAGGACAGAGACCCAAACTGGTTGTGTGTTCTATATTTAGATTTCACCAACCCATTAGTAAGCATGAACTCCTAAAGCACTATAACATTCTTATCAGGGAGTCACAGATAGCACTTTGGTCATTCCGGTCTTTCTTGCCACCCAGGCAAGCTGGACTTACTTGGTTGCTATACACAAACAGCTACAAAATATCACAATTGCTTCCAGTCCCCAGAGACCATTCAAATTGTACTCAGATCTCACATCAAAGACAATGCTTGTATCTAATACCATAGTAAACTAACTAAGGATTTATTAACTAAGAAAAGAAATGAGAACATTATTACAAAGTTAAAGCAAGCAAACATGCATTCAAATTAATTACAATCTATGGTTTTAAAAGGCAACAGAGTTGTAGTAGTCTGTCAGTTCTGAATGTCTTTTAGGGCTAACCCAGGGGCTCTATTCTGTTTGGTAGCTCCAGCTCTGTAAGATGAAAAATCTTTTTTGTCAGTTAATTTAGTGTCCTTCTTACAGAATTTATGCAACCTTAATTCTGGCATTTCCTAACTTCGAAGTGCTTGACTTTACAATCTTAACAATGTTCTTTTAATGTAGTCTTTTTAAGTTGTAATATTAATATTGTGATACAGCATGGCCAGAGGGCATGCAGGAGAGTGTTAGAAAGGGAGCCTTACTCCCTGTAGTGGGAAGAAAGTTTGCTATAAATTAATT
The DNA here is from genome assembly GCF_965140235.1 of Caretta caretta. Taxonomy (NCBI): domain Eukaryota; kingdom Metazoa; phylum Chordata; order Testudines; family Cheloniidae; genus Caretta; species Caretta caretta. Next base: position 70,998,508 of record NC_134206.1, on the reverse strand, counting down.
AAAGCAACTGAAGCCAATTAAAGCACCTGAAGGCAATTAAAGCACCTGAAGCCAGTCACATGATAAAAAAACCCTGCTTCAATCAGACAAGAGGAGGAGTTGAAGCTGAGTGGATTGGCGCTGGAGCAGAGAGCAGTTTGGGGGAGTTGAAGCAGAGTGGATTGGCGCTGGAGCAGAGAGCAGTTTGGGGGAGTTGAAGCAAAGTGGATTGGCGTTGGAGCAGAGAGCACTTTGGAGGGAAGCAGAGGAGAGTTTGGAGAAGTTCTGTGGTGAGCTAAGAAGAACAAGACCCTAGTTAAAGGGACACCTGGTTTGTGCAGAGGGAGGGCAAGAAGCCTCACAAGCTGAAGGGCAGGAGAAGAAAGTAGCCCAGAGGTAAGAACCGCTAGATCTAGTAGTTTACTGCTATCCCTAGGGCCCCTGGGCTGGGACCTGGAGTAGAGGGTGGGCCTGGGTCCCTCCCTCTCCACTCCCCTCCTCTAGGACACTAGTGGGGCAGTTAATATCCCAGTTCAGGGGCAAGAAACAGCGCCCTGAACCCCCCCACCCCTCAAGAAGAGAAAGTGTGAGACCCATCATAGTAGTGCCAGCAATTTGCCACAATATACATGGACCAATCTATTGCTAAGCTGGAACCAGATGTGATCTGACATGTAAAGAGATAAAGTGCACAGGTACTGATATTATTTATGATCTTTATCTGTATATGCTATGCATGGTAACAGCTGAGATATATACCTTCTTATCTGAAAAGAGTACTAGTGTAAGTTGCATTAAATAGTTTTATTGATTATTGTCTTGCTGATGGGCAAGGAAGAATAGGCTTTGTGCATTATATTCACCTATCAAATGACAGATAAAGGTAGGAAACAATGAATCATTTGTTATAAGAAAAAATATAGTCAGCCAGTGCAGACAACAGTATTGACTGGAAATAAAGACTATTTTAACTTTATTTCCTGGCAAAATAATTTATTTCAGGCTGGAGTATTCTGCCAATCAGTGATTTTAGTAAAATGTAAATGGATCTATATTTGGTACAGTATTATGAAATATATTTATGCAATTTTTATTGAAGCAGGACTTGCCATAAATGTTAAAATTCATTTCTAATGTGCATCCTTTGTGGATTAAGTTATTCCCATTTTTACAAATGGGGGGATACCTACACAGTTTTGTGAATCCATTGCTGAAATTAGCTATCAGCTCCCATCAGGGGACACCTGATGTTAAAGACTGCTGTGTTTCAAATATCAATAAAAATTCAACCTTTGCTGCAATTTGAAACCATCTGTTGACATCCAAGTTGGATACTGCATGTGAAGTAAGATAGATTTCTACTCTTCATATTAAGACTTTGGTCTTTATACGGCTGTCACTTACTTCTTGGGCATCTTAGGTTTTTGTATAATTTAAATGAGCTAATACACTGTGCTTTGTCACCCTGTAATCAAGTGTACCTTGTGGACATTTCTGCTGATGAAAGGATGAAAACACCACATCAAAATGGAATTTTCACAAAAAAGTTTAAACTTTTACATATTACGTTGTAAAAAAGAAAAAAAAATACGAAAAATAGAGGCAATTAAGTTTAAGCACTCCACAGTAAAATACCTGTATATATATATATATGAAAATACTTAAACATGAATAGAAGAAAATGAAATGTTCGCAATTGTTCTATTCCTATATTCACCTAATTCCAGGTATAAAAAAAAAGTTGTATTGGAAATTAAATTCATCCAAGAGTCTTAGCTTGAAGTAGCCACTGAACTCAAATGTGGGTGAACAATGACCTTTTGGGAATGAAAAAGCAACCAAAATGGAAGAAGATTTTGTTTTCCCTATAAAATTTTGTGAAAAAATAACCTTCCTTTGCCTAACTCTTACACACAAAGGGAAAAAATTCTGAACAGTGAACTGTTACCATGAATAGATAAAAAACATTTGTATGTCAAAATGTAAACATTAGTATGCCTTCTTAGTTCCTCAGTACCTAAATATTATGGGCCAGATCCTCAGATGCTGTAAATCAACATAGCTTCATTGAAGCGGACGATTCCCATTGAAATCCTAAATCACTACTGACAATTAATTATATTTTTACACAATTGGCAAATGGCAACCCTTAAATAAAGCTGTGCAATTTGTTTATAATGTGTATGCAGTTAAGAATCCTACATAATACAACGGGGCAACTGCTAATAGCAGTAACCACTCTATAAAGAGTTAACTCATGTGCTTGGTCTTATGAGGAGAAGTGCATCCTACTGTGGTCTTAAAAGCTGGACAGACATTGTAAAATTGTAGCTGAGCATAATCTCTCCATTACAGAGGCCACTCAAGACTCTTCACTTAAATTATCCTTTTTGAGAAATGTGCTTCATGCACTATCAGACACTTTTAAATGAAGCCCAAATGCTGCTCTATGGAACAGCCTGTACAATCGATTTTTAGAACAGATACAAACAGTTGCCCTGATTGAGGAAAACACATGCTTAAATCCAGCCCTATTCATCAAAGTATTTAAGAGTATGCTTATTTGCAGTAGGATTTAAACGTGTGCTTTTGTGCTTTCCTAAAAAGGGATTCTATCCTGAATAAAACCAATATATTGGCACTAAAGATCCATATGTCCCTTGATGCTTCAACCACCATTCCAGAGGACATGCATCCATGCTGATGATGGGTTCTGCTTGATAATGATCCAAAGCAGTGAGGGCTGATGCATGTTCATTTCATTCATCTGAGTCAGATGCCACCAGCAGAAGGTTAACTTTCTTTTTTGGTGGTTGGATTCTGTGTTGCTCTTTTAAAACTTCTGAAAGCATGCTCCACTCCTCATCCCTCTCAGATTTTGGAAGCCAATTCAGATTCTTAAATCTTGGGTCAAGTGCTGTAGCTATCTTTAAAAATTTCACATTGGTATCTTTGTGTGTTGTCAAATTTGCAGTGAAAGTGTTCTTAAAAAGAACAACATGTGCTGGGTCATACAAGATTTCTATAACATGAAATATATGGCAGAATGCAGGTAAACCAGAGCAGGAGACATAGAATTCTCCCCCAAGGAGTTCAGTCACATGTAATTAACACATTATTTTTTAAAAAGGGTCATAAGCATGGAAGCTTATACTCTGGAACAATGGCTGAATCATGAAGAGACATATGACTCTTTAGCTCATCTGGCACATAAATATCTTGCAACAGTTCCATACGAACTCCTGTTCTCACTTTCAGGTGACATTTTAATTAAGAAGTAGGCAGCATTAACTCACGTAAATGTAAACAAACTTGTTTGTCTTAGTGAGTGGCAGAACATAGAATCATAGAATATCAGGGTTGGAAAGGACGTCAAGAGGTCATCTAGTCCAACCCCCTGCTCAAAGCAGGACCAATCCACAACTAAATCATCCCAGCCAGGGCTTTGTCAAGCCTGACCTTAAAAACCTCAAAGGAAGGAGATTCCACCACCTCCCTAGGTAATGCATTCCAGTGTTTCACCACCCTCCTAGTGAAAAAGTTTTTCCTAATATCCAACCTAAACATCCCCCACTGCAACTTGAGACCATTACTCCTTGTTCTGTCATCTGCTACCACTGAGAACAGTCTAGATCCATCCTCTTTGGAACCCCCTTTCAGGTAGTTGAAAGCAGCTATCAAATCCCCCCTCATTCTTCTCTTCTGCAGACTAAATAATACCAGTTCCCTCAGCCTCTCCTCATAAGTCATGTGTTCCAGTCCCCTAATCATTTTTGTTGCCCTCCGCTGGACTCTTTCCAATTTTTCCACATCCTTCTTGTAGTGTGGGGCCCAAAACTGGACACAGTACTCCAGATGAGGCCTCACCAATGTCGAATAGAGGGGAACGATCACGTCCCTCGATCTGCTGGCAATGCCCTTACATATACATCCCAAAATGCCATTGGCCTTCTTGGCAACAAGGGCACACTGACTCATATCCAGCTTCTCGTCCACTGTAAACCCGAGGTCCTTTTCTGCAGAACTGCTGCCGAGCCATTCGGTCCCTAGTCTGTAGCGGTGCATGGGATTCTTCCATCCTAAGTGCAAGACTCTGCACTTGTCCTTGTTGAACCTCATCAGATTTCTTTTGGCCCAATCCTCCAATTTGTCTAGGGCCCTCTGCATCCTATGCCTCCAGCATATCTAACTTTCCTCCCAGTTTAGTGTCATCTGCAAACTTGCTGAGGGTACAATCCACACCATCCTCCAGATCATTTATGAAGATATTGAACAAAACCGGCCCCAGGACTGACCCTTGGGGCACTCCACTTGATACCAGCTGCCAACTATACATGGAGCATTGATCACTACCCGTTGAGCCCAACAATCTAGCCAACTTTCTATCCACCTTAGAGTCCATTCATCCAGCCCATACTACTTTAACTTGCTGGTAAGAATACTGTGGGAGACAGTGTCAAAAGCTTTGCTAAAGTCAAGGAACAACACGTCCATTGCTTTCCCCTCCTCCACAGAGCCAGTTATCTCGTCATAAAAGGCAATTAGATTAGTCAGGCATGACTTGCCCTTGGTGAATCCATGCTGACTGTTCCTGATCACTGTCCTCTCCTCTAAGTGCTTCAGAATTGATTACTTGAGGACCTGCTCTATGATTTTTCCAGGATGTACAAGATGTAGGACTGAGTGGACTTGTAGACTCTAAAGTTTTATATTGCTTTGTTTCTGAGTGCAGTTATGTAACAAAAAAAAATATATTTGTAAATTACACTTCCATGATAGAGATTGCACCACAGTACTTGTATAAGGTGAATTGAAATACTATCTTTTTCATTTTTACAGTACAAAATTTGTAATAAAAAATATAAAGTGAGCACTGTACACTTTGTATTCTGTGTTGGAATTGAAATAGATATTTGAAAATGTAGAAAAAGATCCAAAAATATTTAATACATTTCAATAGGTATTCTATTGTTTAACAGTGCAATTAATCGTGATTAATTTTTGAGTTAATCACATGCATTAACTATGATTACTCGACAGCCCTATAAATTATACTAACTATTCAAATATTGTGGGAATACTGCAGCTCTGCAAGGATAAAGCCTCCATCAACAGAGATGTTAGCAGCTCTATTAACTTCTTAATTCCTGATACACAATGCACTAGCCCTCCTAGCCACATTCTCAAAAATGCCAGATCGTGCAATTGTGCTGTAGCAAGTACATATGGCTTCACTGCAGTAGTGGTAAATGAGACTTTCCTGGTATACTCTTCACCATGAAATGATTAATACTAGTTTTCTGCTGGAAAACAAACCCATGTTTAAGACAGCATGCCGTAGTCATTTAGCACAGAATGTGTCACTATAGAAAACCATGTGGTTTCCAAATCGAATCTGGGGGGCAGAGAGAGGAAAGGTAGAAATGTATTGTTTGGTATTTAGCTTTCCTAAATAAATGGTTGTGTCCAGCCGCCATTTCACACCCCATTTTCAAGCCCATTGGATTCACATTGCTGATTAAAAATGTGTTAACGTTTAAAATGAATTTTAAACTAAGCTTTAGTCCTGGATTTCAATTAGATATGTCCACTAAAGTAAACTTCTTTCTATAATTTTCCTACAAAAAGAAAAATATATATATAAAATTAAACACTGGTATCATAGTTTAGGAATCCAGTGTCCAAAATACTGTTCCTAAATCGATGCTACTAATTCTGAAATAGACCTTCCTGTATTCATACATTTTAAAGGTGAGTGGGTGGACTGCAAAATGGGATTATAATAGAAATTGATTTATAATGTTAGTGCCTGATTCTACCACTCATAATCACAATGATTAGCGCCCTCTTCTTGTGAGTAGTCTTATGGAAGCCAATGAGTAAGCAGATCAGAGAGGTTATTGTCAGCATATAATTCCACTGCACTTTTTATCCCAGACACAGCTACTATCAGTGTCAAAATACAGGAGAGGGGTTTCCAGACACACCAGAAGAGGTAACTCCCAGAAAAGATTGTTCTTGTCAGATTTTGGCATTTTCAATATACTTGAAGAGCATTATGTTCAAAGAAGCAAACTTTGTGGCCTTTATTCACACAGAATTTCAATGCTTTCTGAAGTTCATGCTTCTGTATTCTACAAGTTGTATCTCTTAAAGGGTTCAGGCCCAGTGGTAAGGCGGCTTGAACTATTTTTCCATGGTGTTCCCATGACATAAAGTCTGAGTTATGAATTGTGCAACTTTTATAAACACTAAATACATATATAGAAAAAAATAAAATTGTATCTGTGCTTTCCTACTATGTTTTTATTACAACAATTTAAAGAACACTGAACTGACTGACAAAATGTAGTATTTAAATGGACAGCATTTTATTGTCTCCTTTACTAGGTAGCACAGTATATTTTGGTCAAAAGTCAGCTGCAGAGCTATTTGTTGCACTCTACATTTTGTTTCAACCCATTTCATTTTTTTTAAACTGAAGTCTCAAAGATTATAAATATTTATCTGTAAATATTCAGTCTGGACCCCCCCGTCACAAGTTGCTCAAGCATAAATGAGGTTGAACAGAAACCACATTGCTTTGATACCTCACCGATCAGTCTGCATTCAGTGGACCATTGTATGCTTGTTGAAAATATATATAAACTTTGAGAGTTTTGGAAAAAGTGAATGGGCTTGAAATAAAATGTGAAGTAAAAAGAAATTGCTCTTCAGCTAACACCCCACGTGACAAAATATAGAGTGATGCCTCCTAGACAGGAAGCAATAAAATTATCCCTGCTGAAATACCACGTTTTGTCAGTAAATACCCTGCTGTTAAAAATGTTGCATGAGGACTATGTGCAAAAATGTTCAAAAAACTATGATAAAGTTGTAGTTAGTATACCTGTATAGCTTTCTATTCTTTCCCTATAAATCTAATTTATCATTTTAAATAAGACTAATTTGGTAAGAAAATAACAAAAGTAGTCAGGTTGTTGGATACACTGTGATTTCAAATTATGTGATGAAGGAAGACCGAATAACTGATTGTTACACTAGCATTCCCTTTTATACACAGCACTAGTCTTCCATTTTAAATTGGATCATCTTGGATTTTTGCAAGCCATCTATTATAGTAAGCTCTCTTGAACATCTTGTAATATAACTGTAGAACACAATTAAGATTTTGCTCTATGAATTCTGCACCGTTTCCTTGGTCCAGCCCCATTATTTGTTTACTGAGAAACATGTCTACTACCTGTGTTTACATTTCCTGTTTCATTATAGTCTGTCCACTACTTATCTAGGTTAAAGACTTTCCTTAATTTGTGTAGGCTGAAGAAAGTCTTCTATTTTTATTTTTTATTGTGTTATTCAATGTTAATATAGAGACTTTGCTGTGATTTTGGATGTGTCTATTATCCATTGTCCTTATTAGAGACAGAACAGGTAGCACTGCCTTCACTTGTTTGTCTGACACCCAACTATGAGACCCTATTTGCAGTTGGTCATAACTTTACCAAACTTTTCCACCATGTAACTTTCCATGCTGGGTGTCTGTCTCCAACTGATTTTTATTTTTAATTATTTTATTTCCACAAAAATAGTCCAGCTGTTCCTGAGAATGAGACTAGGGGAAAAGACATTCTCTCCATGGTAAATTCTTAAAACCGTGTTTTGTTTTTTGAGACACTCCACATGCATTTTGCCAGAGAGGTTGCCTTTGCACCAGGGTGAGCCATTTGTTGCTTCCATGAAAGTGTCCCACAATGGCCAAATTATATGGTTTTAAAAATCTCCGTTTGAGATGCTCAGTAGAGACTTGTTAGTCCAGGAGCTAAATTCTCCCAAGATTCCATTTGCACTGAACAGGCTCCTGCCTGGGCTGCACAGGACTTTCCCTGCAATTGATGCTCCTGTCTGTTGTGGGCCACCGTGACACAGGACACATGAACCGAAACTGGGAGATGTTCTGTCTCAAGCTCTCAATGCTCCTGTACAGACAACGTGAAGGAGGAAACATGAGTTGAATGCATAGGGAATGAGAAGTGGACCTGGAGGCAGATAGGAGGTGTAATGGATTGAGACAAGGAATCTGGTGTGTGGAGGGATACTGTGACATGGGAGATGAAGAGTAGTGGGCAGGAGGCTGAGATCACATGAGGAGTCTGGATCTGGGATGTGAAAGAAAACTGAAGAATGTGAGGTGAAACTGAAGTATCACATCACCTGATGCCAGGCCAGGTAAACATTAAAATAATAGCTTATCTGAGGATTTTTAAAACAGTGTTATAGATGAGTTGGTCCCAGGATATTAGATACAAGATGAGTGAGGTAATATCTTTTATTGGACCAACTTCTGTTGGTGAGTCAGACACGCTTTTGAGCTTAAAGCTTGTCTCTCTCACCAACAGAAGGTGGTCCAATCAAATATATTACTTCACCCACCTTGTCTCTCTGATAGTTGAGGACTCATTTATGTATGTTAATAGAGGTGGGTTGTGTGACTGTCACCGCTATGTGCAGATCTGTTCTAGATATTTCTGTGTAGAGCAATGCAGGAATATCTTTAAAAATATATTCAACTATATTTATCCCTCAGGTCAAGTGAGTTTGTTTCTTGTGACCCAAAACTAGTGTTTTGCTGTAGGAAAGTGATCATGTTTGCAAGAATTTCTTTGTATAGGAAGCAATCATTAGTCTTGGGACTGGACAAGTTTCAGCTTTAATGGATGTCTTGGTAGATAAGGTAAATCTTTGTGTCTTTATGTTGAGGAAGTCTACACATAGTTTATACTGGAATATTTAGTGCAGTGGCTATGATTTTGCAAGGTGTTTAAACAAGTGTCTATCTTTAAGAACATGACAAGACCCATTGAAGTAAACGTGCTGTGATAGACCGAAGCCAGTTGGGTACAGTCCTATTGGGATCCAGGACGTGGGCGGGCAGAGCTCGTCCACTACAAAGGATCCCCCCCAGCCTAAGGGGGAGATCCACAGGGCCTGGAGAGCCAACTAGTTACGGGGGACAACTAATGAAAAACAGGGACGGGAGTGCGGTCAAAGGGTCAAACGAAGGGAACCGGACAGGGACACGGAGCAGAACTCCGGACAGCGCCCACCGCTCCTCAAAGGCATCAAGGGAGTCAGTGGACGCCGCCCAGAGGAACTCCGCTCGGAGGCGTGAACGGACAGAGGATCAGAAATAGGCCCCGCAGTCGCAGGAGACTCCATCGGCCAACCTCCTCACCCTGGTTTTATAGATGGCCGCTTTAGCCAGGGCCAGGAGGAGGTTGACCAGGAGGTCCCGCGACTTAATGGGGCCACGGACAGGGAGTGCGTAGAGAAGGAGGTGAGGAGAAAACTGCAACCAAAACCGTAACAAAAGATTGGTGAGGAGCCGGAATAGGGGCTGCAACCTGGCGCACTCCAGATAGACGTGCGCCAGGGTTTCCCTCACGCCGCAAAAGGGGCAGGTGTCTGGAATTGAGGTGAACCGCGCCAAATACACGCCCGTGCTCACGGCCCCGTGAAGGAGCCGCCAACTGATATCCCCGGCGGGCCTCGGCACTAAGGTGGAATAGAGGCTGGCCCACCGGGGCTCCTCGCCCTCTAGAGGTGGCAGGAGGTCCTGCCACTTTGTGTCAGGGCGGGACGCGAGGGTGAGGACATGAAGGGTGTGGAGCACGAGCGTGTAGAGATGTCGTTTTGGCGCGGTCTGGAACCGGACCGGCTGCAGCTCGCGCAGTCGGCTCACGGTGAAGGGGCGGGGGGGTCGGTCGGGTCCACGGGGCAGGGGCCAGTTGGGTACAGTAGAAGGCAAATACACTGGCCACTGGATAAGCAGTTTTCTGTTCCCTGACTGACCATAGCAGGGGCTGCTCCAGGCTAGGGTGGACACATAGCTCCAGTTAACCTGCAAAGAGACAGTTGAAGCCATTAGGCTAATGAGAACACCCAAATTCAATTAACCTGCAAAGAGTCAGGTGAGGCTGTTAAGCTAATGTGAACACCTGACTCTAAGGCCCCTCTGATACTATAAAAGGGCTCACTCCAGTCAGGCAAAGGGGAGCGGAAGTGGGGCTGAAGGGTGGAGTAATGAAGACACCCTCAATCCACTGGAAAGGTAGCCCTAAGGCATGGGTGAAGAAGGCGTTGAGAGAAGCACGAGAGCTTTGGGGAAGTGGCCCTGGGAAATGTAGCAACTCTAGTAGTGAAAGGTTGGCTGTCAACAGCTGCTGCCATTAGGGTCCCTGAGCCAGAACCCGGAGTAGAGGGTGAGCCCAGGTTCTCCCCAACCCGCCAGTACAGAAACACCTCCTGGGAAGGGAAGACAGGCCCCTCTCAGGACAGGAGGCTAAACTGTTCTGGAATAAGCCTGTAGGGACAACAGACTGTAGGAGTTCTCTCTCCAACCTTCTTGCTGGCTTATGATGAAAAGGGCTCAGTGAACTGTACCCTGGCCCCAGAGAGAGAAGGGCTACTTGGAGGGTCACAGCGAGCCTCTGAGGCTAGCATAAACCACCTGGAAGCGTGGGACCCATCCGGACAAGGTTGGAGCTCTGCCACAGTACTTAAAAAGGTACGTACACACTTAATTACCTTGCAGAATGGGGACAGACTATTAAGAAATATTGTGCAGCATATACAAAAATCCAAAATTTATTTAAACTTTGGAATATTCTACACACAAACTTTTAAAATGAAGAAAAATATTTTAACCTATAATAAGTACCACTGAGGCTTAAGATTTTGATCTTGTTTGAAATTCAGTTGACATCTGTGGTGCTGCCAGCATATCCAAATTTGGAAATCCAAGCAAGAAAATAAAATAACCACATCGTACAATATCCATCAAAACACTGGCAGTGGTGAGATGAAAAAGCAATCAGTGAGGGGAAAAAATGATGATATCATATTACATTTTAATATGCCTATCAAGTTGACATTTATGCTAACTAGATAGGAAAAAGTGTCAAGATTTTGTTTGAAAAATTCTTTTTTACCATAAGTAGCATTAGTTCTGTCATCAAGGATTCAAGGATGCTTTACAAAATTTAAATAAAGACTATAAAGAAAACCCATCCACAATAAAAATAATTATTTAGTGACTAGATTTAGTAGATACACGTGTTTTGAATCAATTTTACTTCCTGACTGGATTGTTTAAAATGTGCTACCCAGAGGTAATGCTCTACATTACCATCCAACTTCCACAGATTATTCAAATAATAAAACTTTTGGCCCCTGAAGATGCCTAGACATTTCTTGAATAAATTCTTTTATCTGCGAAAATGGAAAAATGTAGGCAGCCAAAATATTTCAATAAGCACCTAACAGTTTCATTTCAAATAGAGTTTCATTTCAAAGGCATCGTTTGATGCCTTAACCTAGGGCACTTATAAAATAGTTTTTAGTAGTTCAAGATAAGCTCTGATGTGTCTCTGGAGTGGAAAGAGGACAGTAAAGATGGATTCACAAGAAAGAAAGATGTCTGGGTGGCTTAAGTTCTGTACCCCTCCTCCTAGAACATGTAGGTTTGGTGACTGGTAAATAAAAAGGTGCTTAATGGTTATAAATAATGTAAACTCCTGGGGATAGGGGGTCTCACTTCTTTTAAGTCTTGAAGTGAGGATAATTTGCAGTGGCATCCGGCAAAATCAAAGGAAAATGGAGGGGAAGAGATGAAATGCCTTGGAGACCAGATTACCAGAATTAAACTTGTTTGTCATCCTAGTGAGACAATAAAGGCCTGTTTGGGAAACATAGGCCTCATGCTAGGTTAGGTTTTTTACACCCGCAGTGCCTTGCAAGCAACAAAGGATCATGCTCAGTAGTCCTATCAGTAACTCAATGCTGCTTTCTCACAACCTTCATTTGTTCCTGCAGATTCAAGTGCTAGGTCAAATGATTCACCACAGTGAGTGGGGTGGATTAACTAGATTCATTTACAGAGGATGAGTGAATGTAAATAAAGAGCTGGGGGACAAGAAACAGGAGGAGCAGCCAGTGAAAATGGGAAGAGAAATTATGATGATCAGTTGGAGAGGAAGAGGAGAGAGAACAGTTTGGGCGAATGGCAAAGGAGAATGGCATTCTCTTATAAAAAATATAATACATGCTGTGTGAAAACATTATACTATATTATAAAAACTGCATGTCACTAGTAGTGCTTATAAGAACCTGTAATTCAATTTGGAAGTACTGGTGACATTAACAAATCACTTGAGCTGAGCTCTTAAGGTTTATTATGTCGCCATTTCTCCTTAGGGAAATTACTTATACTGTATGTGCAGTTTGGTATACATAATTCTTTATATTTATCAAATTACATGGCATTCTATAGTAGGCTGCATAATTTAAAGTAATGCATTAAGTACTCTGGGCACATACATTGTTTTAAGAAAATGTGCACAGGACAACGTGCTTTATTACAACTTTTCATAATTGCCATCCTCTAAGGATTCTTAATATGCTTTTATAATCCATTTTGAGAAGATAATGTAATAAATGTAACTAAATCTAGCAATCATTTTCTGTAATAAGTATTTATGATGCAATTGTGAATGGAAACTTACTTTATGATACCCCAATAATTTTAAAGACGATATGCCTGTGAGTAAGTGCATTTGATATAATTGCTAAATTCACTAGTACTCTTTGGTTCCTTTGCACCATTCCAGTGATGCAATAGAGCCGTAAACCTGGCTTATATGGCTGGTTAAGCCAGGTTTACAGCTGCTTTGCATCATTAGAGTAGCACAAAACAGATGGAGCATACTACTGAAATTATCTGATATGTTTTCATGACTGAAATATATCCTATATTACCTTTGCAGAATTACCTATGTTGCTGGTTAACATTTAGGTGGTGTCAAGGTTCCACCCCCACTCTGAACTCTAGGATACAGATGTGGGGACCTGCATGAAAAACCTCCTAAGCTTATCTTTACCAGCTTAGGTCAAAACTTCCCCAAGGTACAAAATATTCCACCCTTTGTCCTGGGATTGGCCGCTACCACCACCAAACTAATACTGGTTACTGGGGAAGAGCTGTTTGGACGCATCTTTCCCCCCAAATACTTCCCAAAACCTTGCACCCCACTTCCTGGACAAGGTTTGGTATAAAGCCTCAGCAATTTGCCTAGGTGACTACAGACCCAGACCCTTGGATCTTAAGAACAATGAACGATCCTCCCAACACTTGCACCCCCTCTTTCCTGGGAAATGTTGGATAAAAAGCCTCACCAATTTGCATAGGTGACCACAGACCCAAACCCTTGGATCTGAGAACAATGAAAAAGCATTCAGTTTTCTTACAAGAAGACTTAATAAAAATAGAAGTAAATAGAAATAAAGAAATCCCCCCCTGTAAAATCAGGATGGTAGATATCTTACAGGGTAATTAGCTTCAAATACATAGAGAACCCCTCTAGGCAAAACCTTAAGTTACAAAAAAGATACACAGACAGAAATAGTTATTCTATTCAGCACAATTCTTTTCTCAGCCATTTAAAGAAATCATAATCTAACACATACCTAGCTAGATTACTTACTAAAAGTTCTAAGACTCCATTCCTGGTCTATCCCCGGCAGAAACCAGCATAAGACAGACACACAGAACCTTTGTTTCTCTCCCTCCTCCCAGCTTTTGAAAGTATCTTGTCTCCTCATTGGTCATTTTGGTCAGGTGCCAGCGAGGTTACCTTTAGCTTCTTTACCCTTTACAGGTGAGAGGAGCTTTCCCCTGGCCAGGAGGGATTTCAAAGGGGTTTACCCTTCCCTTTATATTTATGACAGGTGCATACTGCTGGTACTTGGTTTGAGATGAAGATAAAGGAAAGGCTAATATAAAGCCAAGTTCAGGGTCTGAACCCTGTAATCATTTTACCTGTGGAATCCCCATTGGGTTCAGTGGACGTTTACTTGTAGACAGGGCATATGACCCAGTTTATTACAGGATTGGCTACAAGTGTTGTCTTTGTGTAAGTGACCATTCCTTTGAGATTCAGAGTAACCTGAATATCATTGTGATTTTTTTTGGTGTAAGGGACCATCTATCACAAAAGCCAGCGTGCCTGGGTGGCAAGATGGACCAGAGTACCCAAGGAGACTATGACTCCATGTTAAGGCAGTTATCTTGCTTCAGGAGTTAACACTTGATGGTTGGTTGGTGAAATCTAAGTATAGATCTCACAACTTATTTGCAGTCTGTGCCCTGCATCTTAACAGTCTGCCCTGAGGTTGGTACTCACACTCTTGGTCCACTGCAGCTAACTTAACAGTCCTTTTCATCTAACCATGCTTTTTGGACAGCATCTGCAAGAAAATGGAAAATACTACATTGAAATGTCACCAAGATACTTATATATAACATTCACACAAGTTACAATTTTGTCCATCATTGCAGTATTTTTAAAAATTATCTTTTTCTCAACCCCATAATTACCTTTTATAGGCCAGATATAACAAGAAAATTCAAAACCCATAGTATTAATGTGAAAACTTTAACTCCATTGAAAATCTTTTCTGGGAATAAGAACAGGAGTATTTGTGGCACCTTAGAGACGAACAAATTTATTTAAGCATAAGCTGGGAATGAGCACTATTCATGGAAGAATGTTTTTATAGAATTCATATCTTTCCAAGCCTTTGTTACAGTAGACAATCAGCGACTTTGGTCCCACTTCATAAAAACATAATGTACCATTTAAATTGTTTTTTTGCATACCACTTTTAAGCTAAGACATTGGTTCTGCACTTCTTTTCTGTGTATACCTCTGTCTTTTTTTTATTTTTAATGCATTCAGCAAATGTAGAAGTGATGATCATTGACTAACATGAGGGGAAAAAAGTATTCATCTTTTAAAAATGGTACATTCTGTTCTACATGAAAAATATACATTTACACTATAAAGAAGTCAAAAGTTCTCCCTGACCTTATGTGCCAATTTGTTGCAAATTTTGCTACATTACTTAGTTTGAAATTCTGAAATAATAAGAATTACTGTAACTCAGTTGTCAAATAGCATGTACATTTATGGAAGTGTAATATACTGTATGTCTAAAATGTTAAGCATGCTTCAAGTATATCAAACAACCCTAGTATTTAAAGTATTTCTTTAAAAGTTTATTAAATGTGTAATTATTCAAGTTACACTTTTGGTAAATAAGAGGATATGCAGTTCAGTCACTCTTTACCAATTCCACTGCTTCAAGGGAAACTTCTCTTCCTTGTCTTTCAGCTCCAAAGAGTTCATGCATCCTTCACTGCACAAGCATCTTTTCTCAAAATTAGACATTGATGATAGTTACATATCTGAACATATCCCAGATGAGTCAGATCATTTGAAAACACCTCCACTTCTTTATTAAGTCCTCCCCTTCAAAGCAAGAAGTTGTCCTTGTCAGCAAAAACAACCGTTCAGTGTTCTGCCTGTACGTGGTATGGTACTTACCTATTTTCCTTCTCGTTCTTCTGGATGCTCTTTAAATGAGAGGAGGAAAAAAAGAGAGACTAAGAAAGGTGTCCATAATAATGCTGATTCCTCTTACTTCTATGCCTCCAAAGTGGTCTACTTTATTCCATATCCGTATACTTGACAACTCACAACACACTGTCTGCTCTGAGAACAGGTTTCCACCAAGTTCTATTTTTCCACTCTGATTTACAGCAGTCTGGCTCTCATAGGCCAAACTTTCAAAGGAATACTGCTTCATACACACAATTTGTGTATGCACCTGATTCTGGATACCAAACCAGCATTTTTATACATAAAGCAAGTAGTTAGATACTGGTATCTTACAATATTTATGTCCACATACCTCAGATTTGTGTGAATACACAGGTGCAAATAGAAATTGCTTCTCTATAAATCCATGGAAGGCCTACATCTTGAACACTGCATGCAGGTCTGGTCTCCCCATCTCAAATAAATATATATATTGGAAAAGGTTCAGAAAAGGGAAATACAAATGATTAGGGGTATGGAACAGCTTCCATATGAGGAGAGATTAATAACACTGGGACTTTTCAACTTGGAAAAGAGACAACTAAGGGGGGATATGATAGAGGTCTATAAAATCATGCCTGGTATAGAGAAAGTAAATAAGGAAGTGTTATTTACTCCTTGTAACACAAGAACTAGAGGTCATCAAATGAAATTAATAGGCAGCAGGTTTAAAACAAAAGGAAGTATTTCTTCACACAATACACAGTCAACCTGTGGAACTCCTTGACAGAGGATGTTGTGAAGGCCAAGATTATAACAGGGTTCAAAAAAGAACTAGGTAAGTTCATGGAGGATAGATCATCAATGCTATTAGCCAGGATGGGCAGGGATGGTGTCCTAGCCTCTATTTGTCAAAAGGTGGGAATGGGTGACATGGGATGGATCACTTGATGATTACCTATTCTATTCATTCCCTCTGAAGCACCTGGTATTGGCTGCTGACAGAAGACAAGTTACTGGGCTAGATGGACCTTTGGTCTGATAGAGTATAGCTGTTATGTTCTTATGTAAAATGCAGGGAGCATGCAAAATGGAATCCCTTGGAAAATGTAGCCCTGACAGTCAAATCTTATGTATTACTAGGGTCAAAGTCTCCTTACTGAAACCAAAGGGTATGGCTTAGTAGTTAAAAAGCATCAGGTTAAAAAATATTTCCATCCCTTTGATTCTCAGAACTAAGGATTAAAAGTCAACTAAACATCTTTATCTTCACAGATAAATTGGGATCCATGCAGTTTACATTTTGTATCTTTCAGGAGAGACTATACTAACTGAAATGTCTTCTCTGTATCAATATTAAAATCTCATTACATTTTTCCCCATAAAAGTAAGATTTGGTTTTCTTGTCCCCTTCTCATACTATGGGACGTGTATGAGTTGGATGTAGGCCTCAAACCCAAAGATAATGGAGTGTACTTCACAGGCAACTTACGTCAAATACCTTAGGATTAGTTGTGTGTGATAGAAATATTTAGAGAGATAAATGCTAAATTGTATTTGTATAGTTCTCATTAAAAATGAATGCAAGATGTCTCCTTTCAGCCTAATGGTATGTCTATGTAACAGCTAGCAGGTGTAAATCCCAGCACAGGTAGGCATACATGTGCATGCTCTACTAAAGCTAGTGCCTAAAAGTAGCAGGATGGCTGTGGTGACAGACCGTGGCTTGGGCTAGCTGCATGAGTATGTATGCAATTAAGAACAGATTAGACAAATACCTGTCAGGGATGGTCTAGATAATACTTAGTGCTGCCATGAGTGCAGGGGACTGAACTAGATCATTTCTTGAGGTCCCTGCCAGTCCTATGATTCTATGACTAAGAGGGGATATGATAAAGGTGTATAAAATTGTGACTAGCATGGAAAAAGTATATAAGGAAGTGTCATTTACTTCTTCACATACCACGAGAACTAGGGTCTACCCAATGAAATTAATAGGCAGCAGGTTTAAAAACAAAAGGAAGTACTACTTCACATAATGCACAGCTTGTGAAACTCATTTCCAGGAGATGTTGTGAAACCCAAAACTGTAATGGGGTTCAGAAAGAACTAAAGAAGTTCATGGAGGATAGATCAATCAATGGCTATTAGCCAAAATGGTCAGGGATGGAACTTCATGGTCTGAATGTTCCTAGCCTCTGATTGCCTGAAGCTGAGAGTGGACAACAGGTGATAGATCACTTGATGATTGCCTGTTCTGTTCATTCCCTCTGAAGCACCTGGTATTAGCCACTGTTGAAAGACAAGATACTGGGCTAGACCCAATATGACTGTTGTGTTCTTATTGCTTATAACTCTGTCCATCGAGGTTGTTATATTATCAGCCATCATTGTAGTATCTGAGCTCCAGCTGGCATAATTAAAATTACTCTTTTGTTCTGATAACATATGGGGAACAGGAAGAAGGCATATATAGAACTTAAGGAAATTTAAAATTGTGTCCCATGTAATAACTTTGGTCAAGTAATGTAATCTCGTAATCATAACACACAGAATAATTTTCTGTTCAAATATGTCTTGTATAATATATTTAAAGTGCCCAAGAAGAAAACAGTTTTATGAAGACTAAACTTATCTTCTCACAGCTCCATTGCTCAGTTCCATGAAATATGGCTTATAAACTTAAGCTTTCTTTACTAGACATGATTTATTAAATAAAATGAATCCAAATAAAACTTAGCCCTAAGCAGTGCTTAATTTGTGACAGGGCTTGACAGGGCTGAGCCCCAGCACCTCTGGGTTTGCCACATCAGTTATAAAACTAAAAAAAATTGCTTAAGCCCTGGCACCTCTTTCATTACAAATTAAGCACGGGCCTTAAGAATATTGCAACATAAATTTAGGTTGAAACAAGCACAAAAAATATCACATTAAAAGCTGAAGTTAATAAACCAATATCCTTCTGTATATCCTGCTCTTGAACTGATATTTGAAACCAATGTCATCAGGCTGCCCATGAATCTGTATCATCAAGCTAGTTTATCAAATAGCCATTGTAAAACACAGGAGCTGAAATTCTTCCACATTATCCTGCTGTTTTTCATCTTTTGTTGCACTTTAAAAAGTAATTTGATAAAATATAGTAATGTATACTGTCAGGATGCAACAATACTTGTATTATCTAATTTAGGAAATAAGAAGCTCTTTCTGTGGATAAATAATGTGTCCCCTTCTGTGCTAAGGAACAAGGTCACATCTGATGATGGAATAATTAATTATTGCAGCAAAACCCACCAAAAGTAAAACATCAACAGTAAATATAATTAACTTAAATATAATAAACCTGATCCGCAAATACAAACGTGTTAATATATTGAAAATTACAAAGCTAATAAAAAGAAAACAAATAACATCCCCAAATGCAGTAACACCCTGGGCTTTATTTGACCATTACATTTCAGCTACTAAGAATAAAGTCGATCAAATTATTGAGGGAAAACAGAATTTTAACTTGTTCTTAATGTATACTACTTTTTTTCAGAGTTTGACTCTTTCAGCTGTGGGAAAGTCACTATTTCACTACTCTCACTAATAAAGCAAGTGAACAACTATACAAATAACATATTTTTGAGATCAGCATCTTCTCTTTTCCTAAGGTCATAAAGGAAGAATTAAATTATATTCTGAGTATGAAATTCCATTGAGGGTAACAGAACTAGATCTGAATTTGTTACCTACTATAAGCTTAGAGTTTACCAAAGTCTCCAATTAATATACCAAACCTGAGGTTAAGTCCAAACCAAATTCCAGGAAGAAGATTTTTATTTTCTCTTCTGTGCATGTTGTGCAGTGATAATTTTATGGAAATTAAATGGAAAATGTTTAGAACAGACTTTGGTTATATAGGTAACTAATTACTTTTCTCAAATGATCTCCCACCTAATGGGTCACTCCTCATATTACAAGCATGAGTCTCCAAAAGAGGACATAGAAAGCTAAATAACTGCAATTATTTGCATGTGATACTTTTTAAAAAGTATATATTTTAAACCATTTACTGCTATCCTAAGGCAGTGGTATGCCTCTGTCTCCCAGAAAGTACAGGAAAGTCACAACAGGCTTTAATTTCTTGGGAATTATCATATAATTTAACAGCCATGTTAACCTTTCTCCTATGGAACAATGCCACATTTTCCAGCAAATGGCACTGTTACTTCGCTACAATTTAATCAGACTAGAAGTTTCTAACTATTTGGTTTGCAGTATTGCTGTTTTCCGTGTGGCACCAGGATGCTAGAGAGACAAGGTTTCAAGCTTTGCAGACCCCAAGAGCTCCATGAAGCTCAAAAGTTTGTGTCTTTCACCAATAGAAGTTGGTCCAACTTGTTCCTTTAACTATTTGGGGGGTTAGAATGATTTTTGTACAAAAGAATTTTTTTGACAAAGAAATGCCACAACAGATTAATCTTTTCCTAAAGGACATAAGCACAATCAATAGTGATCCTTTACGATTTTCAAAATATTATTTGAAGAAAACATTTTCCCAGTGTGAAAATATTTCTCTAGAGGTATTTGTGTATTTGCCCTGTAACACCTAGCTCCTTCGTTCTATGTAATTGAGCAGATCCACCACCCTGTACAGTGCCCACTTTGAGCTTTAGGGAGAGATGGGACAGTGCTTCATAGATGATGCCCTTCCAATCCCCAAACACCACAGACAGAGATTGATATACTGAGGGGCGATTCCATATTCCAATCTCAATCTGGCTCAATATTTTAATTCAATAATTGTCATTTTATTATATTAGTTATATCATGCTACACCAGTAGAAATGTTGCTGGTAGTTAACCACATCAATACTACAGTATAGCTTTAGGATAAATGTGGTCATTTTATTGGAGTTACTCAGAGGTGGAGGGAAATAAACTATTAAGTTATGTATGTTATCTTCCTGCCACAGCAAGATGGTTCCTAATAGCATTCTCCAATGTCTGTAGGGAATAATAGTTAGATGGTGAAGGCTGCAGTGATGAGAATATGCTGATACATGCAGATTTGTATCTTTTTTTTTTTTCACCCAGCACATGCAACATTGTCTCACCACTCTGCAGACACAGTGCTTAAGAGACTTTGGACCATGGATATAGAACAGGTGGATTTCATTGAAACCTGGACAGACTAAAGTTCTCAAAAGTATTTACTTCTTTTGATCAACTGGAAAGCCTCACCATAGTTCACCCTCCAGCACTGAGCCTGCATAGTCAAATAGCAGCAGATGCTAAAAACAACTTCTTCCACCTCTGGATAGCAAGAGGACCCTATGTAGTCCCTTTGTTTCTGACAAAGACCCAGTCATAGTATTTCACTCATTTATCATCTCCAGGCTGGGCTACTGTAATGTTCTTTTGTTTTCATCTTCCACAAGAAGTTCACAAATAACCTACAACTGGTAACCACCCTCACAGGCCATCTTCTCAGTATCATGAGCAGTAGAGCACTTATCCCACTGGTACTCCACAACCTGAACTGGATCTCCATGTGCTGTTACATCCAATTAGCTGCTATTTATTTTATACTCATGTTTTTTTTCCCCCTTCAATATATATTTTACACTGAAGAATCATCACCGCTATTAACTGCCCTTAATGTTATTTAAAGCGTCATATTAATTTACCAACCCTACAGGACATAGCAATTATTTCTGTCATTGCATAGCTGGCTTACTTGTTGACAGCAATGAAATTAATAGGCATTTAATGGTCAGAGCTTTTTCTGACCTTTCTTTGACTCCATGTGCACCAAAATTATTTGTTCACTCAACTGTGCTTACATAAAACCCTAATGCTAACAGATTGGATTTAGCATATCTGAAAGCAGAAGGTCTTCCTCAGCAGGAACGGGTTCAGTGTGTGCAGTGTTGATCAATAGCAGCAAGAACTGTCCATATTATTACAAATCTGCCCAAGATAGAAAGCATAAAGGATGCACAGCCACAATATTCCTCTAAGAAATTACTTCCAGACGTGATGTAAACAAGCAATGAATGTACATACAAGTGCCTACATATAATGTTCCATCTGTAGACTGACTTGGAGCTAGCTGAGCAGGAGAGGAGAAATATTGGTATTCCTCTTTCAAAGCAAACTTGTTGAATGATAAGTTATATTTAACAAATGCACTGTTATTTCTTAGAAATTATGGCTGATTGGCATGTAGTTGACAGTAAAATGGATATTGTTATTACTGTTAGTTGTGGTATTACCAGCCATTGACAAGGATCCCATTGTTCATTTAATAATATAAGGATATAAAAGTTATATTTCTTTTTTAAATTTTGTGTATAACATTATGTTTAGGCAGCTATAATCCAGAGAAATTTACAACCAGGAGTATTATGGGAAATGAGCCAAAATCCATGAAAGTCAATTGAAATATCATATTGATTTCCATGGGCATAAGATTAGGCCCTTTTTCTAGTGTATATATTATATAGAGAGCTGGGTGAATAAGGGTTTTTCTATCTAGTTAGGTAATGGAGACTATGGGAGTGTGATTTCTAAAGTGGATTAACACGATGAATCTTAAGTGGTCTGTGTAGACCCTGCTGCTGCACACTAGATTCCCTAGTGAGATTTAGCATAGTATTAAAACAAACTAGGGAACCTTTAGTCTGAACTAGCAGGGTCAACACAGGCCAAATAATACACAGCACTTTTGTGCATTTTAGAAATCACACCCCTCATAGTCCCCATTACTTCCCCATGCAGACAAGCCTGAATTCTTTTTTTGTGGTTCACCTACTGTAGACAATCCTATAGCCTTGTGGTTCAGACATTCATCAAGGAGAGGGGAGATCTAAATTCAAGTCCCAGTTTCCAAGTGGGGATTCCAATGTGGGTCTCTCTCATTCCAGGCAAGTGCCCTAACCACTGGGATAAAAGGACACACAGTTTGCTGGGCCTGAAAAACTAACATGTTATATTCATAAATAGTTTTGGTTTGAACAAAACTGCATTTTTCTTTGAATAAACTATTTCTCCCAACAATTTCATCCAGCTTTAGTTACATGTGGAATTATTCCACAATCTGGTTCCTGCTACCTTTTTAAATCATTCCAACACAGAGTACAGCATGGGTTTTATTGTAACACCCTTTTTCACTGATAAAATGAGATGTCTCTCTCTCATTTTGCATACAAAATGGAAAAAGCTTAGCAATACAAATGGGATGGCTGTGGAAAAGTTGGTAAGTCTGGTTTATTTTTTCCTTTTGTTTTTAGTATTTACATTTCTAAATATATAAACTAAGATGGAAAAATAAAGGTATTATTAAATATTTCACTAAAATCCTAAAGGTTTTTGGAAGAGTTCTCAAGTAATTCAGGATGCAAATGGCACTGTTTATTGTAAGAACCAGACAGAAAATAGTAGAGCAAAGCATCATGACTAGGAAAGTTTTGAAAGGCTAGTCACATCAAAGGACTGTGAATTGTGAATTTTGTGATAAAGTTCAGGTTCAGGGCAGTTCTTATTTTATCAAAACCAATTTGCCTATTTCCTGTTACAAATATATGTCTCAAAAGAATAACATGAAAGGAGGAAAGAAAAGCAAAAACAGCAGTAGGCAAAACTGAAAAAGACTAAGGGAAAAAAAAATATGAAATGTAGGGTGACAAACATTTAACAAGAAAATGCTGACTAATATGGGTTAATGTGCCTAATTTTAAGCATTCCACTTCGGGGAAAAAAAAGTTGGTCTCAGTTTTCTCAGATTTGATTGTGTGTATGTCTTTATTTCAAGGCTTCTTCCACTTACTTTATAGTCATCATTGCTGAGAGGCCAACATCCATATTTATTAAGAATGTCCCAGTTTTCTAGGGTTTCAGAATAGCAGCCATGTTAGTCTGTATCCACAAAAAGAAAAAGAGGACTTGTGGCACCTTAGAGACTAACAAATTTATTTCAGCATAAGTTTTCATGTAGCTCATGAAAGCTTATGCTCAAATAAATTTGTTAGTCTCTAAGGTGCCATAAGTCCTCCTTTTCTTTTGTTCAGTTTTCTAAGACTGCCATTATATGCCAGCTCACATCTACTGAAACGCATGTGTTACAGGACCAGTAGAACTCATCCCGCTCAGGGAAGGCAAGGTCAGGATAGGCCCGGTGGCCAATGGGACTCCCCTGGACTGCAGGGAAGCACGGCCTGATGCCAAAGTCAATAGAAAAGGAGTACTTGTGGCACCTTAGAGACTAACCAATTTATTTGAGCATGAGCTTTCGTGAGCTACAGCTCACTTCATCGGATGCATACCGTGGAAACTGCAGCAGACTTTATATACACACAGAGATCATAAAACAATACCTCCTCCCACCCCACTGTCCTGCTGGTAATAGCTTATCTAAAGTGATCATCAAGTTGGGCCATTTCCAGCACAAATCCAGGTTTTCTCACCCTCCACCCCCCCACACACAAACTCACTTAGTCTCTAAGGTGCCACAAGTACTCCTTTTCTTTTTGCGAATACAGACTAACACGGCTGTTCCTCTGAAAGTCAATAGGGCTCCCCTTGGCTGAGGGGAAGCACAGCATAATGCACATTCAGTTGGGGGTGGTTCAGTGGGCCACCCCACAAAGGGGGCAGCTGCATAGGGGGACCCAGCCCCCCCATTCCACCAGGTTCCAGCCCAGGGTTCTGGAAGTGGTAAATGCATTCACCCAACATGCCGACTGCTGCTGAGACATGGGCTAGTCCCTCGCTGGGATGTTTCCTACCATGACTCCTGCAGTTGAAGTCAGGGAGTCTTTAGAGTCTGTGGGCTCCTCAGGTGGTGGCTGAAATCTCCCTGGGGCAAGTACCTGGTCCCCTGCCTGGGCCTTGGCATCTCCTGCTCCTATGGTCTGGGATCCTGGCTGCTTCTCAGCTGAAGCTAGCAAGCTGCATCCTTCCTCCTCAGCAGCCAGCCCAGACTGAGCTAGGCTGCTCCCTTTTATACTGCAGCAGCAGTTGGATCATGCCCAGCAGAGGGTGTGTGTGTGTGTGGGGGGGGGCATAGCTTCTGCTACTAAGATCACTGCTTTAACCCCTTCCACTCCAGTGATGGCCGGTACACTCTGTCACAGCACATTTAGGCTAATTTCAGAATAATCAGTTGGCTGCTTGACCATCCCGTTTCCCCCACCAAACTCAGTCTGTGACCCAACATTCTCCAGCAACTACCCCTACAACTCTCTACAGCAGTGCAAGGAAACAATCTGCATTAATTCCCCTTAGGGCAAAGACTGCAATTTTTCTTGGCCCTTGTGTCGATTGCACGAGCATTTGTGGAAGGGAGAAGACTCCTTGCATTCTCCCTACCTGCCACTTATGAAAAGGCCAGGGATTATCTGACTTTTAGCATGCACTGTGTTTTAAAGCAAGGTAACATTTTCCAGAATTGTGTTGCTTGTAAGCCTTCAGTCCTGCTTTGTTTGTGACCGCCCTCACTTCTGCATTATTCCAGGGTTTTCAAAGACTTAGAGAAGCTGTATTTTATGACATGAAGCAACCTCATAAAACTGTCTCAAGTTGCTAAAGCAACAGAAATAAACAACCATTCTGGACACCTTAACTATCAGCATGTATATTTTATTTGGTCATCATAAATAGAAAACTCATCAGCATGGTGTCAGGTCTATTTGGAATGCAGTACAATTTCTTTTAAATATCCATTTGCATGAATTAGTATTTCTATATCTTAATGCACTGGAAGCACAGCAAGAGAGGCGGGCCAGATTCTGATTTCAAATAGTCTGGCATAAATCTAAAGGAACTGCATTTTTTTGGTGGGGTTATTTTGTAGTTTACACAGGTATACCTGGGATTAGGATTTAGCTCCAATGTTAGCATGACACTTCTTACAGCAAGTAATAGACTACTGTAAAGCAGTAATTATTATTATCAAAAGTAATTGCAAGTGCTCGGAGTCCTTTAGGGCAACTACACTGGCCAGCACAATGGAAAATAAGTGATTTAAAACCCACTTTAGCTGTGTGTATCTTAAATGTTGTACTTTATCACATTATGTAAATTAAGTATATTTGTAAGAAAGACTAGTGTAACAACTAGGTATGCCCTGATACAAGTGATAAGGGTGACTTTATATTATCCACTTCATAATGAATGTATAAAATGATATGTTTGTGGACAAACCTATCCAACTTGGTGGCAGATGGCTGAAAAGGCTACTTAAGAATCTTTTCAAAGGACATAGAAAGTGCCTGATAATTAATAAATAGCAGATGCTGTCATTTTGAATCCTATCACATGCACAAAATCCAAATAATATAAAAAGATTTCTTTTGAAAACACTTCATAGTCCATTCCTATGCTTCCACAGCCAAAATTTGTTAGCATTTCAGAATAATGTGCTTAATATCACAGCAATGGGAGGCCACAGAAACTCACTACCACTTGGTTCCACAAGCTACAAATAGTCATGCCATAATTCTGAAAGAGTATTGTAGCTATTAACATGAGAGTTCTTTGAAACCAGGAGTTGGTACATTGTAAGCAAGATGAAAATACCCCCACCCACACAAACCACTTTTCCTGTCACCAGAAATGGAGATAAGAACAACAACCAACAAAAAACATGGTGAGTTGCTTGTTTGTTTTAATATACCAATAAAAGTAAATGATTTGTATCTATTTTACCCAGTAATGAGAATTGTTTTGCACAGCTCTAGTAACTTATAGACTAATAGAAATTAGAAATGGAAGATACCTTTAATAATCAACAGAACTATGCCTCTGTTAATTTATGTGTATGATGGTAGCAACTACAGGCTCTGCAATGAAGTGCACAGATCCTGTTCCTGCATTAGCAGTGAGCTGTGCTGATGTCAAGTGCACTGACATTCACTCTTGTGATGAGGTGGGGAATGATGTGCCACAGGGTTAGCTGGGCTTGTAAAAGTTAAGACTCAGACTCTGGCCTCCATTTGAGTCAGGTGATCAATGGCAATGTGACAGCAGCTTCGAAGCCACACCTCCTCTCAAGGGACTGCCTTTCACGTAGAGAGGGAACCTGCTGGAAGTTTTTTTTCTGCAGAAAAGTGGGGTCTTTGGCAGGTGAAAGTAGCTCACCAGGATTGTGGTGGTTATATGTTGAGAAGGAGCTGGAATGGGTGTTTCCTGTGAAAAGAGTGCCAAGGAATAGACAAACAGGGACCAGGCACACTGGATGAGAGCTGCCTTACATTCCTGGAAAGCCGAGCCATGGTAAAAACAAGGGAAGGAACCTATGCACCTAGGTCCTGGGATCCAGAAGCATAAAGGTCTAAACCCAGAGGACTAGCAGAAATTGTGAAACTGCAGTCTAGGAGAAAAAGTGTTTGTTACTGGAAGGGCCAAAGGAAGTGCCTGATTATTCCATGCTGTGACTTACCAAACCAGACCACAAGAGGTGGAACATAATTTGAAACACATGGGGGTGTATGTATTAATTGGAGAGTCAGAGGGCTATGAGGCACTAAGATCACGATAAACGAACCCTCCCACAAGATCCAATCAGGATCTGTAACCCATTGTGGTAGGTACTTTACAGACATGTAGCAAGACAATCCATTCCCCAAAGAGTTTACAGTCTTTGGCTTCAATCTTACAAATCAGTAAACTTCATTTTATGCACGTATTTCCACTGAGTTCAATGGGCCTATTCATGTTTGCAAAGTTAGGTACATGAGTAGGTGTCTGCAGATTGATGCTGAATTGAAGACAAGATACAAGAAGTGAGTATAACAAACAGTAGGATGGATGGGAGAATAAAGGTAAGAGGGAAAAAATGACACTGTTGAACAACTTCTGCTCTGCACAATCTGTGGTTTTGCATCACTTTAACTTCTTTAAAATTATCATTTTAAAAGTTCCCTATCCATTCATAGCCCTACGTGTTCCTTGAAGAGTTCCCCACCTCAGCCTTGGGTAGAAATGATCTCTAGCTTCTTTTGTTAGTTCTCTGTTTTCCTCTTCCATATAGATTATCCACAGCCACCACTGTGTAAAGCATGATTACTGTCTCTAAAATATCCTGAGCTATCCTCACCAGTCCTTCACAGCCCTCACCGTGCATATTCACCTTCCTCCTGCACAGCGCTCGCCGCACCTAGGGTCATGCGGCTGACTTTCCCTACGCGCTGGTGCCGCTAATGCAGCGGAGTAGGGAGTGCACTCTGTGGTATCAGAGCCCCAAACTGCACTTAAGTTGCTGCCAAAGCCTGCCAATACCCTTACTTCCTATTCAGTTACCCATCTTTCCTCCACCTATCACACCAAATTGTCCATTTCCAAATAATACAGCTCAGCACAGTTTGGAACTGCAGATACCATCAGGACTGCTCAGGAGCCAAAGATGCCACTTTCTCTGACTGCTAGGGCCTTGTCCTCAAAGCCCAGGTTGAACAAGGGATTAGAAGGCCACTGCTTCTGAGCATCTTCTTCCAGGAGGATGCTGTGGTTTGCTTAAAGGGTCATTCCCCAGGAAAATTATGTTGATCCTAGGATGGAAATAAAATCTTCACAGGGCCATGTGCCTCTTAAGTCCTTGCTCCAGAGAACCATGGATATGTGCAATAAAGAGGAGGGTTAGTTGGTTAGCTGGATCCAATCTCCAGTCCCCAGTTGGAGCTGCTGCTGAGTCTGATTGGGCACTACAATGTATCGGTAGTTCTTGGTCCAATATCCTCTAAAACATATCCTATTGATTCTGTTAGGATGATGACAATGACACAAATCATTCACCATAAAACACTACATGCTGTCTGAAATAACTAAGTGATACTATAATTTCACAGGGAATAATGATAACTGCAAGAGCTGCATGGAGGGAAAAATCTCACTTTTGGTGAACTTGGCAGTAGAGCATATTTTCTTGTCTCAACACAGTGAAGCAATTGTGGTCTTTCTTGAAATTTAGGCGAAACCTCTTAACCATTTTTATTTCTGTTAACATGCTTCATTTATGTTGGTGAAAAAATAACAGAAAGCTCATGCTTTGAAGGCTCACAAAGGGAAGAATCATTGGGGAGGACAGCAGTTTTCAGCAAAGGGATCTTATTTTGTTGAGGAGCTGGAGTTAGATAGCAGGAAAAGAGGAATTCAAGCTGTCTTTAATTCTTATCAGCTATCATGCATTCACCCTGCCTGTACAATCCTAGGCTGGACCCCGCAATTCACATACATGGTTCTAAAATATTCTTGAACCCTTTCCCAGGAGAAAGGCAGACTTTGTTCCAGTGCTTTGTACTACTTCATTGGATCACTGCCAAGCTCCCAGAGCATTCTGGTTTTTTTCATTTCATATATAGCCTTAAATAACTCCTGTCCTAAATCCAGCCCACTTTCTTCTCTTGGAAGCCCTGAGCAGCCCAGTCCCTTTAACTTTACCCAAGCTTCCCTTTCAGGGCCAGATCACACAGGATTTATTGGTTCTTTCAATGTAGGAGATGAGTGTCTTGCACAGTTAGTTTGAACTCCTTACACTCTGGGGTACAGATTATAACAAAGCCCAAGAGTTTCTTTAAAGTTTAAAATACAAGTCAGAGGACTATTGGGTTCTTCTGCCACATACCAGCTGTGATGGAGAAGCAAGTGTAGCACATGGCTGCTCCCAGAATAGCTAACTCATTGCCAGAAAATGTGTTGGAACAGGGAAAAAGACTTGCCTAGGGAAACACAATCAGGAAGCCTCAAGGATGCAGATGGTTTGTGTAAGCAACCAAACCTCCAAAACTTTAAGATTTTCTGTCACTAACAAAAGCATGGAAATCATCTGATCTTTGAATAGTAATAGATAATAAGGGAATTCTGTACTTTTTCTTTCCTTCCTTCCTTAGGTGCTTCTCATCTTGACATCTAAATACTATATAACATTAAGAAGTAAAAGTCCAAAATAAAAACAGTGTTAAAATAGTATGTGGGACACAGAGTGGGCACTTCAGTTTCATTGACATCTTTATTGCCAGTCCATGTAATACAAGGTTATCTGGTGTAACCCAGTGCAACAATGTTATCCAATCATTAAGACTTTTTTTCTAGTCCACAGTTCATACAACAAAGCAACGAAACAAATAATCAGCCACAAAAAAAGTGGGGGAGAAGAACATTTTACAGTATCTGTCATTTAGATATTCCCCAAGTTGCACATCAATATCAACCACAGATACGGAACCTTCCCTAGTATTTCAGTCTATTTTTGTGAACCATCTAAATTTAGTTTGATGAACTTCCGAGTCCAGAGTTTCACAGTTACAATGGTCACTGTAAAAAGAAAAGGAGAACTTGTGGCACCTTAGAGACTAACAAATTTATTTGAGCATAAGCTTTTGTGAGCTACAGCTCATTTCATCGGATGTGCCACAAGTCCTCCTTTTCTTTTTGCGGATACAGACTAACATGGCTGCTACTCTGAAAAATGGTCACTGTAACATTCACTCCATTAGTGTCTGCCAGATTCATTTTGGCTTTGAAGCCTCCTATCTAAATTGACACCAAATGTCTAATCTCTATACCCTTTAAATTTCTGATACATCATATTGCATTACATTACTTCTGTCAGCTCCCATCATGTTATGTTGTGTCACACAATAAAGCCAATGTGAGCTGACATAACACAAGATGATGCGATCTAAGATATTTAAAGCTGTGCAATGCAGTGGAGCAGAAATGTGAGACATTGCTGCTACTAATGTGCAAATACCCACTTCCAGAGCAGCAAATATCAGCTAAAAGAAGGTATGTTGAATGATCTATGAGTAGGAGAGAAAAGGAGATAATTCAGGATCTGTACACTTTTTTGGTATATTATATAAAAGATCTCACAACAATAATATTGTGTTTGACATAAGCAGACAAAAGCAAAGAAATTCAAAGTTACCACATTATCAATTACTCACACATATGTGTAGGCTTTCCTTGCACTTATAAAGCATCTTCCAGAGGAGAATCTCAAAGTGCTTTATAAACATTAGTTACATGTCCCAACAGCCAGGAGGGAGGATAAATACCACTGTACCATGTTAGCAAATGGGCAAACAGCAGGACAGAGAGGTTAAGGCCACGCAGTGCAATCAGTTGCACAGATTAGAAGTAGTCTTTTTCTGCTTTGGCCATGCTTGTTATGTGTACAAATTCTCTTCCATTATCAGACACTCTAGTTTGCCTGGTTTTGTTTTTATGTTTCTCACCTTGCCATATAGGCATTTATAGTTTTTGTTTATTTTAGACTGTCTATTTGTAGTTAACATAAATCATTCTGGACAAGTAATCTCAATCTGTCCCTCCTCTAATTTAGATATGATTTTAGGACTATCCTTTGCTGAACCCAGGGGTACCTTTCTTTTGCAGCTATCTCTTGGACATGTTTTTGTTCAATTTGTGTATTCTACATCTGTCAACTTTTCTGCACCCCCAAACCCTTGTTATTTTGTAATGCCAGCAGCCTGGGTCCACTCTGGTTAAGGTGGAGCCCTTCTTCTGTGAGGCACCCCTTACCCCAAAATTAATCAACACCTAAGACTTTTATACCTCTCCTCTGTGACACAATTAACCATTCCATCATAATTAATCACTGTCTAGAACTATTCACTTAAATCACTGTCATAATAATTTAAGATTATTGACGAGTGGGAACAGTTGCAAATTTAAAGCAATTTAAACACTTCAGCATTTTGTTGTTTTATGTCTCTGAATTTTATGACACTTCAGATACAAAGCAGTCTGTATTCTATTACTTCATAATAAATACATCATGATATGATTGATTCAACGTGGTAGGCTTCAATATATCATAGTATCCCCTAGGAGACTCATCAGAACTTTGGCTCTGTAGTCTAGTGAAGAACAACACTTGTGCTGGATTCATCCTGGAGTTTTATCAGGGATGAATTTCTCCCATTTTAGATGATACACAGACTATTCAGGGTATTTGTTATGGGACAGAGGAAGGTAGGGATGTAAGCTTCTGTCCTCGTCCTAGGAAATACATTGACAATCTGTAGAGTAGACAACAAAATTTTACCCATTTCAGCACAGATGTCAACAAAAAAATTAATTGATATGCTGAAATTTTTAAATCCAGATAAAATTGTGGGTCAGTCTGGAGACCCAGGGAGCCTATTTCATTTAGAAAATGCTACATTTCAGTGTCTCCAAAAAGAAATATTGTGGGGTTTCAGTTTTATGGGGAAAAAAAAAAGGGGTGGGTTGCCTTTCTGTCCCATTCTAGATGAAACCCTTTTACAAAAACATAAAGCTGTCCTGTCCAGCTTTAGTTGAAAGACTATCTCCCTAGAAAACTTAAAAAATCAAGTCATATGTATGGGACATGAGCTCCAGCATAGTAGGGAATTAGGCCACAGAGTGAAGGGGTTGAAAGCCTGAGGGAATGGATCTTGTTGGGAAGGGATGGGCTTTGGGTTTAGGTTTACAAATATGCAGGAGCCTAGTCATTGCAACAACAATCTGAACTCAGGTGGAACATGTGCCATGAATGTTTTCCTCCATTTTCCTAGTTAATTTTGCTTAAGTGGAAGTAAAATTAAGTAAAATGGGCTTAAAATAAATGCAGTGACATTGGAATAAAGCTGGTGTAACAAAGTCGAGAATCACACCCACAGAGTTTGACCATATTTAGTCTGCATCAAGGTCTATCGATTTTAAAATGGGAGATCAATTAATTATTTAAATGTGGTTTTCAAGGAAACATTTTTTTTATCATAAACCAGACTGCCACGTAGTTTGGGAGAAGCTACATGTTATTGTCACAAGTCACAATCCAGTTCTAACAGCTGAGAAGAAATTCAGAGGGATCCATTATAGAGTTGTATTATAATTTGAGTCTAAGCAACTGTTCATAAAATGGCCAGTGGCATTAGCGTAAAAATAGATTGAACTTAAATTAAAATAAATGTCCTTTTAAAAACACAGGTGGTCTGCCAATGCCATTTCCCAGTAAAGGCTCCTAAAGGGAAAGCTTTAAATCAACAGGATCAGATCTGTCTGCTTCTTTCATTTATCACTATGTTTTTGTGTGTAGGTTTCAGACTGCATATTCTTAATACTCTTTAAATTTTTCCTTAGCTGCAAGGTTCATTATCTGAAGATTCAATTTCAATAAAGAGTTCACAGCAAATATTGACCTTAC
This sequence comes from Caretta caretta, assembly GCF_965140235.1. NCBI lineage: Eukaryota > Metazoa > Chordata > Testudines > Cheloniidae > Caretta > Caretta caretta. The sequence continues at coordinate 70,965,910 of NC_134206.1, read as the reverse complement.
CATAGATCACTTCCAAGTAAAGAGGTCAGATACACTATAGCTAGAAGCCTTTTGTATGTATCTGTTCCAAATCTAGGGCAGCAAAAGTGAAGTTAATACATGCATTTGTCTGTCACTAAAGACAAATTTTTCTTCTGGGAAAAACTAGTAAGTGGCTATAAATTTGGCACCAGGATATTTCTTCTAATGTGAATTCTTGTATAGTACCTATGAGAAATTCATGGACCCTTGCTTCAACAGGTATTTGTGATATGCCTATAGTATTGAGAGTGCAGGTTCAGTTTTCTTGGGAACATTAATAGGCTAGATCCTCCGCTGATGTATATTAATGTAGCTCCATTTGATGTATCTACATGATTTACACCAGCTGATGATCTGGCTGATAGTTTAATTGATCTATTCAGTGTGCTTATCTTCTTTGTGCAACAAAGGAGTTGGCAACATCCATCAAGGAGGGTAGCTGCCCTACCAAACACTAACAAGTTTTCCCATATTTGCAGGTGCAGATTTGGTCACCTGAATATTTTTTTGTCCCTAAGCGGTAACAAGCTTTTCCTGCAGGAACTGAAGGCAACTGCTCCCTCAGGCCAGCATCGTCTACAATCTAGTAACACATTTAAGAGACCACAACTGTTCCTGTATTTTAACATGTGCTGACAAATCATTTTTAGTCTGCAGTAATATTTTCTTCCTTCCATGAAACTTGCCTTTGACTGAACAGTCAAGTTCTGTTCATATAGAATCATGCCAAGGGAAAGCTGCGTAAACCAGTTACAGCAAATGGCTGAAAGACAGGAGAACACAGGGTTCTTATACCACTGATTAAATGTGTGACTTTGAGTAGGTGACTTTGTGCCTCAGTCTACATAATAGAAAATCTGCATGAAAATTAAGGCCTACTGGAAAATAGTAGGCATCTAAAGTGAGGCTGGGTACATAACATGGAGAAGTATCTAGTGGTGCTAATCGATGAGGAAACTAAAAAGGGAAATAAAGAAGGATATATAAAAATAAGGGTTAGGTTTTCTTTTTATCTCTTCTCTTTATGACTGTTCCTCAAAAGGAGAGTTTCTAAAATATTTGCACATGATACATCACTTACATAAAAGTTTGTATCAATAGGCATGGCTACTTCACACAGAGAGTTTGCTCATAATTTTTTTTTTCTAAATTATTCATGTGGGAAATTTTTAAATGTGTATCATTAATGTGAGCTGTAAGAATGTAATTGATGAAAGCCTGCCTAAAAACCCTAAGGAAAGTGATTTGAAAAGGCAATTTGTTAAAATAATGTCTATTAGCACTGATTTTCCCATGCTTCTACCGGTTAACCTAGCAGCTTCATTTATCATTGGAATCAGATTAACTCTTTCAAACTATGACCTAACCTTATCAATGTTACTTTAAACTGCATCCCGTTTAAATGACTATGTACTGTAGTGCAAACTTCATATTAAATATGGGACTCAGAAGTCTGTGATTAAGTTTCAACTCAGATTAGGAGCCAGAGAGTCCTGGGAGCTCCCATAATTTCAAATTTTATTTTCAAACTAGCTTTCATTATTTAAATATTTTCTAATTTAAATTTAATAAGTAATTTCTTATATTGAAAAGTATCTTTTTTCCAGAAAGTTACTTCTTTCTCTCTCTCATTGTCACACATTCACATGAAAATTTTAACTATAATGGGCCAATTTTCCCTTATCCATCAAGAACACAAAGAGAGAACATGCATTAAAAATCATGCAAGCACAGTTTATGGACTAAAGGGTATGCAGCATAAGAGGATTGCAAAATTGCAAGGTTCACCTTAGGATCAAATATAAAAAGACAGTTGCTGACATACAAAGTTCTCATTAGTTGTGGCCAGAGAAAGTATGTCATGCCCAAATACGTGAAATAAATTACCATCACCAACAGGACAAAATTCACACTTACTTGTGGGTTCAGCAGTTATCAATATCAACAAGTGTGGTGTCTTGTCAGAATCAGGAATATGTAAAGACACTGAAATGCACACCTCTGAATGCATCTCTGACACTGATCATCTAAACCCTTCTGTGGACAAATGTCCTGCAGCCTTGTGAGTCACTTGAAGGCAGCTAACTACGGGAGAACCAATGGTGTCAGGACACAGAACCAAATTTGCTGAGCTGTATTGGGATGTATTTTAATAACCCGACCTCCTGAATAACACTGGCCATAGACCTTTCCTAAAATAATTCCAAGAGTATATCTTTGAGAAAAATATCAGATCTTGGTTTAAAACTCTTGTATGCTGCCATAACTGTGCCTACGCTAGGACTTTTGGCAATATAAAAAATTGCATAAAAGTCAAACCCCTAACCAACAGCACTATACTGGCAAAAGTTTCTATTGTAGAACTGTCCAGTATTTCTGAGAGTAAAGGCTATATGGAAAGGGTGCTGAAAGAAACTGACTTTGTCCTTCCTTTCTTTTATTTTTTTTTCACATTCTTTCCAAAGCAGAATGTGAAAGCAAAACATGTTTGAACTTATAAGAGCATGACTCATCATGGGAGATGCTGATTGTGTCTCAGTACATGTGAGATAAAGAACACACCCTCACAAGAAATAAGATGGGTGAACAGAGAGAGAAGAAAATGATGTTAGTGCCCTGCCTAGTTTTCCCTCTGGCTGCTTTTAAGAGAGGACATTTTCAGAACTTTGGAACTTTGTATTTTCTCATCATTTTCTCTACAGAAATGTCATATTTGTCAGGGATTAACATTATTCATTTTTCAGGCATGTTGATTTCCACACCCCCCACCCCAGTTCTAACTTAGGTGGACATAACACTATACATCCAATCTTAACACCCTAAAACTTTGGAAGGACTTGGAATCCAAAACTATATTCACATCCAAGTGTAATGACTAACTATAGTGGTCTATAGCGGCAAAGAAATCAAATGGAGTTCTTCTTTTCAAGTTCCTTCTGGGGCATACAACACTCCCAACGGGAAGAGGAAGAAGTGAAGGGAGGTGGTGAGACCATAGCACTTTCCCCATCTGCACTATCCAATGGAGATAATTGGCTGTGAAGGGAAGCTCATGCTGGATTTTCCTAAGGGGAGGCACAGCAATTTCAATCTCCGGGAGCATGTGTCCCAGAATTTTCCAGAGGTGATGCAATTTCTCCCTCTCCTCGGCCAGCGTCAGTACTTCAATGGTATAATCGCAAATATCATGTTTATCAATGGCACTGACATACATTTCTAATGACTAAAACTGACGGGTAGCTCTTTTAAACACAAATAGGGAAACCTTCACTCAGATTCAAACATAAATACCTAATATCCACTTCTGCCTTCAGTTAGATGGGTGCAACTCCCTTTGCTGTTGTCCCTAGTGTTTTCATTCAGTAGACCATGTTCTCAGCAGCTGTGAACTGGCATAGCTCCATTATCTTAAATGGAACTATATTCATTCCTGGCAGCGTAGGATCTAGCCCAGTATTTGAATAAATATTTTTTTTAAAAAATATTTACCATAAGTTTTCAATGTTCTATAATGTTGATCAAATCTGGTGAACCTACTTATTTTCTCATATAATTGAATCATTTTCCTGAATCAGGAAAGCATGTAAGCACTTGCTTAACTTTAATTATGTGCTTAAGTCTTATTGAGTTCAACGAGACTCATCATCATCATCGGCGATCCTAATGGGACTATAGCACACTCTCAAAGCCAACTGTACGTTCAAGTGCCCTTCCTGAAAAGGGATGCTTTCCTAAACTGGAGCGGTACTCGGTGTTTTTTTCTATTCAATTTTCTATTCATTTTGCTGGTATTCTTGGTAGTGGTACAGTATTACAAAGCTACAGAATTCCCTTTAAAAAAAATGCATCTGTATTTGCAGGAACTGAATTTGAGCTTGGGTTGTCATTGTATGGTCATTTAAGTTTTGAAATGCCAAATTTAGCCTCCTATACAATGTAGATTATGGATGGAAAGTAATTTGGGATAATTATTTGTCTATTATATGTGCATAGTAATGGCATACAAATGTAGCATTATCCACTATGTTAATGCCAGGCATAGTTCTTGTTGTGGCATGTTCTGTATAATTTAGAATAAGAGCCTGTCTATATTTTGCTATGAAATGTATTTGTCAGTTACAGTCTGACATCTATCTATTCAATGCATTGCTTCATCTTGATTATGAAGTATATAATTATGTAGGGGTAACTCAAAATTTAAATAATGCAAAGAAACATGACATCATGAGTTGATGGTTCCCATCAGTCCCATTACTACTGTCTTAGGTCCATGAAATCACTAGACCTTTGAGAATGCAATGAAGCTCACACAGCTTCATCAAATATTGCTAGTACTGGAAGGATAATACAGCCTGATGAAATCCTAGTTGTTAAAGGTCCAGCACTAAATCTCTTTCAGGAGTGTTGAAAATTACAAGCAAAGACTCTGTGTAAATTTCCAGATTGTCTAATATCAGTGTTCAGTGTTCATATGTGCCATACCGAAAGCACATTCTAGAATCACCAATATATCATACCATGCCATGATGACATGGGATAGGCTGAGGTCTTGTTACTTAGAGCAGGATGCATGCATATACAAATCCTGTCAAAATGTTTATTCTTGTGAGATTTCTAGCCCCCTTTTGCAAACTCAGGAAAGTCATATAAACCATTGAACTTTTTATGCTCATCTCAACCAAACATGAACTCTACAGGCCATGTTTCTCCAGCAGTTGAACTCTCTGCTTGGACCAGGATAGACAAGAGAGTGGGACCAAGGGAGGTTATGATTTCCTGGTCCTGATAGCCCATCTGTGCCACCACAGCAAAAGAGACAGCAACCAAGAGACTGCTCTTACTTATGCCAGTGCCATAGGTTCTATAATGGAGTCTACATCAGTGGATATGAGATGTGGTTAGGTCTACCTCCTCACCCCTGACACACCTTCTCCATCAGGGATAGTTAGGGCAGCTAGTACAGCTGCTGCCTCTATTAACTTTATTCCCTACGTGAGGGAAATTCCCTGGTGATCACTTATGGCTACATTCTTTGTGCCACTGATGCTGGAATGAGAATCTGACCCTATCGCTTTGGAGTTCACCCATCACATTATTAGTAGTAGGGTAAAATAAATGTACAGAAGCCTAGGATTTTCACCACTCTGTACAATGAGAGATCCAGACTACAATCTCAGCAAAGTCAGACAGCTGTCTCCTTCATTATACTCCAGAGGTGGGGAATAAATAGTTTTGCTCATTGAAATTTCCCATCATACTGTGTTATTATATCAATTATATACAGCAAATGTGTTTTCAGCAATAAAAAAAATCTTGTTGGCACTGTAGAGAAACAGCAAAAATTAACATGGATATAATAATATTAAACTTGCAAACACATTGGGAAATTGTTTGATGTATGGGATTAGAAAGAAAAATGTAGTCAAGGAGAGCAACATGATGAAAGAAAACACATATTGCTGTACGTTTTGTATGCTTCCACTGTTGGAATAAAATTTCAGTTTGCTCAATATATTTAGTACCTTCAGACATTTAGAAGCATTTTTAACAGAAAATAGAACAGATCTGGGGAAAACATTTTTCTTAGCTCAGTCTGCTGCTACATCTATTTTAGACTATGCTATTACTTTGACTGAGCCTAGCTGGATTACATTTAAAAGATAGCTTGTATTGATCTTCTACATAGAAATAGAACTCCTGTGTTTAAATAACTTTCTGTATTGGTTAACATGACTAGATATAACCTACTTTGTCAGAACATACCAGCTCTTTTTATTGATTACTTGTTTGTCCCAGCATAAAAATAAACCTAACATATTGCTATACTTGGGAACACCTCTAAAATTTATTATTTTTCACTCTCTTTCCAGCAAAAGCAGCCAACAACCCATGAGATCCCTATTTCGAACCCTATTTCATTGGGGTTGTACTCCTCATTCTGGGGAATGGTTTTGGGACCGGAAACTAATTCTCTGGTTTCTGCTTTACGAAAAATATGCTGACCCAGATACTTTCATCATCCAGGGGCTGATCCAAAACCCATTGAAAGCAACAGAAGTCTTTGCATTGACTTTGGTGTGCTTTGAATGGACACAGTTTTGAGTCGCAGTGCAACCCCATTGGCCAGATCACAATACCATTCTCTAAGATTTGGCCTGGACACACAACATCTCTTCTGTGCTGCTGCCTTGCTTTGGAAGATAGGCTGCATGCCTTGGAAAGACATGCTGAAGTACCCAAGGCTGGTGCTCTTTGTGGGGTACTCAAGGGGGATTCTCATCCCTCAGGAAACAGGTTGGGGGAAGCCTGAGACTAGACACCCACGGGAGTGTCTGCCTACTGCCATACTGATGTCTGACACCTGTTTCTATTGTGTGTGTGTTTGTGTATTTGTAGAACTTGAACGACTTTAAGAAACTGCAAACTATGACTACACATTTTTGAACCAAAAATCCCAATTTTCTTAAAGCCTTAAAAATAGAGTTTAGGGTAACCAGACGAGAACATGCCTCATGGCTAATGGAACAAGCCATTAGCTGTCATTGCTATTCCTGACAAACATGATCAGCTGCCTGATAACAAGAAAACCTTTATTTTCACAAGGCCCTATTTTGCAGCCCTTACACTAAGTAACACTTTCTCACATAAGTAGTCCCATTAACCTAGATGAAATTGCTCAAGTGAGTAAGTGCTATGTATTCTGAGGCAGCATGGAAAAGCGTATAATAATGGGAGTTTTATGGTCAGTATGCCAGAGCTGGCTAGACTTTTTCCTATGTTTGGTGCCACTGACACTGATTTACCACAATATACAAATGCCCATCACAACTAAGCTGTTCAACAAGAAGAGTCTGTGCATATATCTCTTGTCTGAATTATCTCTTCACTTTGAATTTTTGCCAGTTGAAATGATTACTCAAACAATAAAAAGGCAATGGATTAGAAAGCTTAATCACCCACCTATCTCTTTTCTCACTTTCCTCTCTATAATCCAACTAATTGTAAACTGGTGCAGTGAGTCTCAAACTTATTTGATCGTGCCCCCTTTCTTTGTGTCTGTAGTAGTTTATGATCCCCCTCCTTGCACACAAATACGGGTATGTGTAGATGCGGGGTCAGTGCTTCACTTGAATCAGTTTCGTCTTCTTTGTTTTCAACTAAGTTGTTGTTTTTGTTATTGTTGTTGTTTTTTCTATTGCACAAATGAGTCAACTATCCATTGTAATAAGAGCAAAAGCAAAACTGTGATTGTGGTCCATGCTTAAAATTAAATGTGAACAACTCATCGTAGCAAATGGATTAATGTATAGATGGCAATGAAGGCAGCAGGTGACCAAAGTCCACAGGTAAGTCAAAAACATGGAGATGGGGGAAAAGGGTCAGAATCTGGGGGGAGCATGGGCTGTTGTAGCATGGATAAAGGAGATACAAAACAGAACTGGGGGTGGGGGAATCAAATCAGTATCTTAGATGTCTGTATACTAATGTGAGAAGTATGGGGAATAAACGGGAAGAACTTGAAATGCTAGTAAATAAACAACTATTACATAATTGGCATCACAGAGACTTGATGGGATAATACGCATAACTGGAATATTGGTATAGAAGGTACAGCTTGCTCAGGAAGGGGGAAAAAAGAGGAGGTGTTGCCTTATATATTAAAAGTGTATACACTTAGACTGAGGTTGAGATGGAAATAGGAAACAGACTTGTTGAATGTCTCTGGGTAAGGATAAACAGGGTAAAAAACAAAGGTGATGTTATGTTACAGGTCTACTAGAGACCACCAAACTAGGAAGAAGAGGTGGATGAGGCTTTTTTTAAACAACTAACAAAATCATCCAAAGCACAGGACTTGGTGGTGATGGGGGACTTCAACTACTCAGACATCTGTTGGGAAAATAACACAGCAGTGTACAGATTATCCAGCAAGTTCTTGGAATGTATTGGACACCCTTTTTCTTTATTTCAGGTGAAGAAAGCTACTAGGGGAGAGGCTATTCTAGATTTGATTTTGACAAATAGGGAGGAACTGGTTGAGAATTTGAAAGTGGAAGGGAGCTTGGGTGAAAGTGATCATGAAATGGTAGAGTTCATGTTTCTAAGGAATGAGAGGAGGGAGAACAGCAAAATAAAGACAATGGATTTCAAGAAGGCAGACTTTAGCAAACTCGGATTTGGTAGGTAAGATCCCATGGGAAGCAAGTCTAAGGGAAAAAATAATTGAGGACAGTTGGCAGTTTTTCTAAGAAACTTAGTTAAGGGCACAAGAGCAAACTATTCCACTGTGTAGGAAAGATCGGTAGTATGGCAAGAGACTACCAGGAGATCTTCAATGATCTAAAAATCAAAATAGAATCTTCCAAAAAGTGAAAACTAGGTCAAATTACAAAGGATGAATCTAAACGAATTACAAAAATATGTAAGGACAAAATTAGAAAGGCCAACACACAAAAGGCAAATGCACAAAACGTAGCTAGACACATAAAGTGTAACAAGAAAACATTCTACAAATACATTATAAGCAAGAGGAAGACCAAGGACTGGGTAGGCCTATTGCTCAATGAAAGGAGTTTGGGGGGGGGGGCAATAACAGAAAATGTGGACATGGCAGAGGTACTTAATTACTTATTTGTTTCGGTTTTCACCAAGAAGGTTGGTGGTGATTGGACATCTAACATGGTGAATGTCAATGAAAATGAGGTAGGATCAGAGGCTAAAATAGGGAAAGAACAAGTTAAAGATTACTTAGACAAGTTAGATATCATAAAGGCATCAAGGCCTGATGGAATGCATCCTAGAATACTCAATGAGCTGACTGAGGAGATATCTGAACCATTAGGGATTATCTTTGAAAAGTCATGGAAAACAGGAGAGATTCCAGATGACTGGAAAGGGGAAAATATAGTGCCAACCTATAGAAAGGGAATTAAGGATAACTTCGGGAATTACAGACCAGTCAGCTTAATTTCTGTACCCAGAAAGATAATGGAGCAAATAATTAAACCATCAATTTGAAAACATCTGGAAGATCATAAGGTGATAAGTAACAGTCAGAATTGTTGTGTAAAACCAACCTAATAGCTTTCTTTGACAGGGTAACAAGCCATATGGGGGGGGGGAAGCATTAGAATTGTTATATCTTGAATTTAGTAAGGCTTTTGATGCTGTTGCACATGACCTTCTCATATACAAACTAGGGAAATACAACCTAGATGAAACTACTATAATATGGGTGCATAACTGGTTGGAAAATTGTTTCCAGAGAGTAGTTGTCAGTGGTTCACAGTCAAGCTGGAAAGGCATATTCAGTGGGGTCCCGCAGAGATCAGTTCTGAGTGTGATTCAGAGTTCAATATCTGCATCAATAATTTAGATAATGGCATAGAGAGTACACTTATAAAGATTGTGGATGATACCATGCTGGGAAGGGCTGCAAGGGCTTTGGAAGATAGGATTAAAATTCAAAATGATCTGCACGAACTGGAGAAATAGTCAGAAGTAAATACGATGAAATTCAATAAAGATAAATGCAAAGTACTTCACTTAGAAAGGATCAAACAGTTGCACACATACAAAATGGGAAATGACTGCCTAGGAAGGAGTACTGTGGAAAGGGATCTGGGGGTCATAGTGGACCACAAGCTAAATATGAGTCAACAGTGTAACACTGTTGCAAAAAAAGCAAACATAATGCCGGGATGTATTAGCAGGAGTGTTGTAAGGAAGACACGAGAAGTAATTCTTCCACTTTATTCCAAGCTGATTAGGCCCCAACTGGAGTATTGTGTCCAGTTCTGGGCGCCACATTTCAGGAAATCTGTGAAAAATTGGAGAAAGCCCAGAGAAGAGCGACAGAAATGATTAAAGATCTGGAAAATATGACCTATGATGGAAGATTGAAAAAAATGGGTTTGTTTAGTCTGGAAAAGAGAAGACTGAGAGGGGACATGATAATATCCTTGAAATACATAAAAGGTTGTTAGAAGGAGGAGGGAGAAAAATTGTTCTCCTTAACATCTGAGAATAGGACAAGAAACAATGGGCTTAAATTGTAGCAAGGGAGGTTTAGCTTGAACATCAGGAAAAACTTCCTGTCAGGGTGGTTAGAAGCACTGGAATAAATTGCCTAGGGAGGTTATGGAATCATTGGAGAGTTTTAAGAGCAGGTTAGATAAACACCTGTCAGGAATGGTCTAGATAATACTTAGTTCTACAATGAGTGTAGGGGACTAAACTAGATGACCTCTTGAGGTCCCTTCCAGACCTATGATTCTATAACTTTGAATAATGCTATGCAAGGTTAACAAAAATATGTCAAAATGCACAGCACCATCTCAGGACCTGATATGTCTGCAGGAATCAGCTTTGCTAGTTATTCATTACTCGGGTAAAAGTGCACAAAACATTTTTCCTCCTAAAGCTTCTCATGCTCCCCCTCAGAATGCATTCCACTCCCCCCTCAGGGAATACGTTCCGTACCCCCCTCAGGGGGCCCATCCAGCCCCATTTGAGAACCTCTGAACTAGTGTACTGTGCCACTTACTATAAATAGTGAAGGAAGGGAAGAATGATTTTGTTGTTATGCTACTGAACTGAAAGTCAGACAATCTGGGTTTGATTTATGGCTCAGCTACAGACTTCTTGTGTGACCTTTGGCAAATCCCTGGATCCTTTTTTTGCAACAGATGCCAACCTGGTTACGCAGTTCTATCTAATTCTTTGCTTAAAGAAATAAATTTATACCTCTTGCTGAAAAGCAGCAGTGCAGCAGCAGTACAATATTTCTATCAAATTATATTAAAGCATACGTTAAAATGATCTAAAACATGGCTTAATGAAAGTTTCTATTCACCTGGGTATAATGCTCACATTATCCTAAAGTAGCAACTTTGTTTTAAAAAGTCATAAAATGGATATAGTACATAATCTGCAATATACCAAATTAGGGTTAATAAATTTAACAGCCCAATTGAAATATCAATATTCAAATAATCAAGTCCATCACTCATGGGAAGTTATACTAGGAGCAGCTTGCAGAAAATAAAAACAGTAATGAGTGCACATTGTGTCTCAGTAATTGAGAGTTTAAGGTAGGTTATCCGTGAATAAATACAGTCCACTAGAGAAGAATTTCAGCTACTTTCCTGTCGTTGCTTCTCATTGGCACTAGCTCACTTCTCTTGGTGTTGCTGACATCCAATGATATGAATGCCCCTTGACTTGATGGTGTCCAACACCATATGTCATCACATCAGACAAGGATAGTGCTGGTTGATTCCTTATTCCCATAGTATTCACTTGTTACTGGGAGCCCAATGCTCCCATGATCAGTGCACGTGTTTGAACCTTGTAACCCCTGGATCTCAAGGTGTCAGCCAGGAGGACATAATACTCCACTTTTCAAGCGCCAACATCAAGGAAGACCAGGGTTCTGTTCTCAAAAGGAACTTTGCCATCCACCATGATGACCCTCTTCTGTTCCTCATTAGTATTGACAATGTCTGATCATAGCTGACTCTCTGTTTCAGGGACAGTGGAGTTCATGGCAACCTTCCCCATGCGTGGTAGGATGGCCTTGATTAAGACGTCTTGGATGGAGTTGTGGTGCAGCCTCACATGACCGAGTGGGGTGTGCAGCTGTAGAAGACATGGGGTAGCATCTCAGTAGCACAGCTGCACTTTCTGCATTGCTTGTCCCAATTCCTGTAGCGGGTGGATCCATTCAGCAAGACACAACTGAGCCAGGCCCTGTGTATGAATCTCCAGACAGCAAATTGGGTGAAGATGCCCCTGGAGAGGAAGTGGGCATCCCACTTGCATGTCACCTCAAAAGCCCTGTCCTGGTCACACTTCTGTTTCAGGTTTTCCACTATTGCCAATGGAAAGCATCTTTCACAGTACTCTTGAGTATGGTCCTAGCTCTTGGAGTAATGATTGTGTGCTCAGTGTTCTTGACCTGTGCCAATAGGACTCCCAGCTCCTGACATTCTTCAGACCACATCCATTGGCAGACAATACACTTTTCCAGCTATTACATGGTGTTGGAGGCATGAGTCCAAAGTGAAACAAAGTCTCACCCATCTCTTCCAAATTCACCTTCAGGGAGCTGCTCAGGTAGGTGGCAATATCTTGGCTGGAAGAGGTCCCGGTGATTCGCTTCCTGATTATGTCAAGCACAGCTGTCACCATGATGTTCCTCACCATAGCATCCAGGCATGTCAAAAGACAGAATGCATGAGTGATATCCACAATGTCACACAGAGCTCCCATTTGAGGGACTTTGGCACCACCCTGTGTGTGTGAGATGTACAACAGTTCGTTATCGGCCCTCTGAGGGAGGTACATACACTTCACCAACTGCCTTATGATGTTGTCCGCCTTGTTGAGAGGTACCTTTGCCACAGCAGATCCCCTCAGGATGAATGAAATATGAGGGATCAGGAAGGCACCAAGAGCCAGAAGCAAGACGTCAATCTTGGCCTTGTCCCATAGGATCTCCACAATGGCATCCTCAGATGTATACATTTTAACAACATCACTGTCACTACTTTGTTACAAATTCTGTTTTTTTTTTAATTTTTAATTGAAACAAAACATTATCCAAAGTCATTTTTCAGCATGTGTCCTCACTTCAATTTGAGCAAGTTAACCAAATGTGCAAATCATAACTCCTGCATTTCCTTACTTTTTAATGATTATATCTGTAATTAAAAATAGTCAAATATTTTAATCATTTTTTTCAACCAAAATATCTTTGAATAAAATAAAAAAAAATCACAAAAAATACTTACAATTTTGTCAGCCCTATCTTCAACCTCAACATGCAGTAGTTTCCTGTAGTAGGTAGATCCATACATACTGTAGCTCTTTTAAAACTGCTAGTTTTTTTTAATCTTGAATTTATAATATTGCATATGGCACAATAGTTAGAAATCTTTAAAAATGAAATATTTATAGCTTTGTTCTTAAGAGTATGGCTGATTTAAGTTCATGCTCATTAAAACACTCCATTCATATTTTATTAATAATGGTAAGATAACATTGTTGCACTGTTTCATGTATTGCAATTATATAGAAAGCTACCAAGAATAGAATGCTTAAGAATGTAATGAAGAACCAAAAGCCAGTTATTAATGGTAACTACCAAGAAATTAAAGGATGGGAAATTATAGAAGTCGACAGAGATAACAAGGGTGTTATGTAAGAGTAAATTAAGTATCACTAACTTCCTTCAGAATCCTGAAGGATATAACAAAAGAGAGAGCTCTCCCCAGGAAAGCCTTCAAATCCTTAATCATATGAATAAATCATATACAAGTCAAATGGTCCAACTGACTTCAATGGGTGTGTTTGTGGGTATGATCCCACTGCATGGAGGTCAATTGGAGTTTTGCCATTGGCTTAAATGGGAGCTGGATGAAGCCCTTTGCAAGTAGGGTTTGTGGAATAGAGCCGTTGGTGATAGTACCTCTCAACTAAGTTACATAAAACATGTTTCTGAGGGAATGTGCGTGTGTCATGGCTGGGGAGGGGTTTCTTTCCACTTGATCATTGTTTTTTACAACAATGTGGTTTGGAAGAACATTCTAACAGGTAGCTAGGAAAGCAGAAATGGAAAAAAAGTTACACTTTGTACTTAGCACCTTCCCAGTATCCACGGAGCCTATTGAAAATAGATTGGAACGGATAACTGGACATCAGGACAAAGGAAGAGAGTGGCTGCCGTCTTAATCCCTACAGCTACATTTTCTTCTTTATGTTTTCTTCTTGTTTTTATGAAAAAAAACAGTACTACCAGCTAGTTTGAGGGACAGAGCCATAATTGATTGTCATTATCCCAGTGGTTGTTCTTCCATTGCACACAGTTTCTGACCCTTCTCCTGCAATGGAGTTTTCCATTTCTGGAGTTCAGTGGTAAGTTAAAACCCCAGCCAGCATAATCAATGCACATTGTACATACAGAGGCTTATTATGTTAAGACCTATTGGCCTCCCTTTCTTTTATCAAAATGAAAATCAAACCCAAACAACTCTGCCATATGGATGTGAAATCTGTTGATCATCAAGCTGTATTTCATTTGGTAAATAGTGTGGTGAAGTAGAATGAACACATCCACAAGAGCCCAGACTTCAGTAGTTGTAATCCCAGCTGTACTAGTTACTATGAGCAGGACCCACAGGCCCACATTTGAAAAAGTTTTCAGTAAACAGATTTGATGTTTGCAAAATGTCCAGTGCTTAAGTCTGGGCTGGATGTGAGAAAAAAGGTCTGTGCATACACCAATATTTGAGCTGCATTAACACCAGGGGTATTCTGTGTGTGCACCTCAGGAACATGCAAAAGCATCTGTTTGCTCTTTTTCAACCTTTGGGCCACATCCTGTGTGCATCTTAATGTGTCCTTCTTGAAACATTGAGATATTAATTAGAACTCACTGGGAAATGGACATCTAGTTCTGCCAAAAATATTGCGTTTCGGGGAAAATGTTCATCTTAAATAAGGACGGAAATAAAAAACCTCAAAAATTGTGGAACTGGAAGGCCATCATAATTTGTTTTCGAATGACTTGACTGTTCCTGCCCTGAGAATGTTTCAGTCTTTCCGAAATTAAATATGCTTTCTTCCATCCAGAAAAGCGTAGGAGTCCTAGCTGCCGGGGGGGCACATCGGGTAAAATGCTGGGGAGCCAGGGAAACTCAGAAGCCTAGGCTCCCTGAGAGCCTGCCAGGTGGGCTGCCAGGAAGCTGAACAGACATACAGGCAAGCCGTCAGAAAGCTAGGTGAGTTTCCCTCCGAAACCTGCCCGGTGTCCTTCAAAATGTCATCACATGCAACGCATTCCTTCAGATTTCCATGAAAAGATCTTTTCTGGTAGATGGCTTTTCTGTCAGCAAATTTCTGACCAGTTTTAATATGAACATTTACCTACTTTGCCGGGGTGTCGTTGGTTTGTTTGTACATCACTCTGAAAATAGAGGGCCAGATCCTCACTGCTATACATCAGCATTACTTCATTAGAGATACATTGATTTACACAACTGAGGAGATGGCCCAACAAAGTGCTTTCATAAACACTAAAGGCTGGATTCACCAAAGGATTTACATGCCTAGCCTCCACTTTTGGTGCCTAAATCCCTAGATCAAGCCACAGTGGGATTCACAAGATGCCCTACAGAGTGCATGTTGTGTGTGTGTGTGTGGCGGGGGGATTGTGAATCCCACTGTGGCATGAGAGGACTTGTTTTGCATCCTGGCTCAGATGTTCACTTCCAGCATGGCTTCAGAAGTTCACTTAATCTCTGTATGTTTGAGTACCCAATCTGTAAATTTCAGAGTAACAGCCGTGTTAGTCTGTATTCGCAAAAAGAAGAGGAGTACTTGTGGCACCTTAGAGACTAACCAATTTATTTGAGCATAAGCTTTCGTGAGCTACAGCTCACTTCATCGGATGCATACTGTGGACACTGCAGAAGACATTATATATACAGAGACCATGAAACAATACCTCCTCTCACCCCACTCTCCTGCTGGTAATAGCCCATCCAAAGTGACCACTCTCTTTACAATGTGTATGATAATCAAGGTGGGCCATTTCCAGCACAAATCCAGGTTTTCTCACCCCCCTCCCCTTTTTCCAAAAACCACACACACAAACTCACTCTCCTGCTGGTAATAGCTTATCCAAAGTGACCACTCTCCTTACAATGTGTATGAAAATCAAGGTGGGTCATTTCCAGCACAAATCCAGGTTTTCTCACCCCCCCCACAAAAAAAACACACACACAAAAACTCACTCTCCTGCTGGTAATAGCTTATCCAAAGTGACCACTCTCCTTACAATGTGCATGATAATCAAGGTGGGCCATTTCCAGCACAAATCCAGGTTTTCTCACCCCCCACCCCCATACACACACAAACTCACTCTCCTGCTGGTAACAGCCCATCCAAAGTGACCATTCTCCCCACAATATGCACGATAATCAAGGTGGGCCATTTCCACCACAAATCCAGGTCTTCTCACCCCACCCCCCTCACACACACACAAACTCACTCTCCTGCTGGTAACAGCTCATCCAAACTGACCACTCTCCTTACAATGTGTATGATAATCAAGGTGGGCCATTTCCAGCATAAATCCAAGTTTAACCAGAACATCTGAGGGGGGGGGGTAGGAAAAAACAAGGGGAAATAGGCTACCTTGCATAATGACTTAGCCACTCCCAGTCTCTATTTAAGCCTAAAGTAATAGTATCCAATTTGCAAATGAATTCCAATTCAGCAGTTTCTCTCTGGAGTCTGGATTTGAAGTTTTTTTTGTTGTAAGATAGCAACCTTCATGTCTGTAATCGCGTGACCAGAGAGATTGAAGTGTTCTCCGACTGGTTTATGAATGTTATAATTCTTGACATCTGATTTGTGTCCATTTATTCTTTTACGTAGAGATTGTCCAGTTTGACCAATGTACATGGCAGAGGGGCATTGCTGGCACATGATGGCATATATCACATTGGTGGATGTGCAGGTGAACGAGCCTCTGAAAGTGGGGCTGATGTTATTAGGCCCTGTGATGGTGTCCCCTGAATAGATATGTGGGCACAATTGGCAACGGGCTTTGTTGCAAGGATAGGTTCCTGGGTCAGTGGTTCTGTTGTGTGGTATGTGGTTGTTGGTGAGTATTTGCTTCAGGTTGGGGGGCTGTCTGTAGGCAAGGACTGGCCTGTCTCCCAAGATTTGTGAGAGTGGTGGGTCATCCTTCAGGATAGGTTGTAGATCCTTAATAATGCATTGGAGGGGTTTTAGTTGGGGGCTGAAGGTGACGGCTAGTGGCGTTCTGTTATTTTCTTTGTTAGGCCTGTCCTGTAGTACGTGACTTCTGGGAAATCTTCTGGCTCTATCAATCTGTTTCTTCACTTCCGCAGGTGGGTATTGTAGTTGTAAGAATGCTTGATAGAGATCTTGTAGGTGTTTGTTTCTGTCTGAGGGGTTGGAGCAAATGTAGTTGTATCGCAGAGCTTGGCTGTAGACGATGGATCGTGTGGTGTGGTCAGGGTGAAAGCTGGAGGCATGCAGGTAGGAATAGCGGTCAGTAGGTTTCCGGTATAGGGTGGTGTTTACGTGACCATCATTTATTAGCACTGTAGTGTCCAGGAACTAGATCTCTTGTGTGGACTGGACCAGGCTGAGGTTGATGGTGGGATGGAAATTGTTGAAATCATGGTGGAATTCCTCAAGGGCTTCTTTTCCATGGGTCCAGATGATGAAGATGTCATCAATATAGCGCAAGTAGAGTAGGGGCGTTAGGGGACGAGAGCTAAGGAAGCGTTGTTCTAAATCAGCCATAAAAATGTTGGCATACTGTGGGGCCATGCGGGTACCCATAACAGTGCCGCTGATCTGAAGGTCTATTCAGGGGTCACCATCACAGGGCCTAATAACATCAGCCACGCTATCAGAGGCTCGTTCACCTGCACATCCACCAATGTGATATATGCCATCATGTGCCAGCAATGCCCCTCTGCCATGTACATTGGTCAAACTGGACAGTCTCTACGTAAAAGAATAAATGGACACAAATCAGATGTCAAGAATTATAACATTCATAAACCAGTAGGAGAACACTTCAATCTCTCTGGTCACGCGGTTACAGACATGAAGGTCGCTATCTTACAACAAAAAAACTTCAAATCCAGACTCCAGAGAGAAACTGCTGAATTGGAATTCATTTGCAAATTGGATACTATTACTTTAGGCTTAAATAGAGACTGGGAGTGGCTAAGTCATTATGCAAGGTAGCCTATTTCCCCTTGTTTTTTCCTACCCCCCCCCCTCAGATGTTCTGGTTAAACTTGGATTTATGCTGGAAATGGCCCACCTTGATTATCATACACATTGTAAGGAGAGTGGTCAGTTTGGATGAGCTATTACCAGCAGGAGAGTGAGTTTGTGTGTGTGTGAGGGGGGTGGGGTGAGAAGACCTGGATTTGTGGTGGAAATGGCCCACCTTGATTATCGTGCATATTGTGGGGAGAATGGTCGCTTTGGATGGGCTGTTACCAGCAGGAGAGTGAGTTTGTGTGTGTATGGGGGTGGGGGGTGAGAAAACCTGGATTTGTGCTGGAAATGGCCCACCTTGATTATCATGCACATTGTAAGGAGAGTGATCACTTTAGATAAGCTATTACCAGCAGGAGGGTGAGTTTGTGTGTGTGTTTTTTTTGTGGGAGGGGGTGAGAAAACCTGGATTTGTGCTGGAAATGACCCACCTTGATTATCATACACATTGTAAAGAGAGTGGCCACGTTGGATGGGCTATTACCAGCAGGAGAGTGAGTTTGTGTGTGGAGGGGCGGAGGGTGAGAAAACCTGGATTTGTGCTGGAAATGGCCCAACTTGATTATCATACACATTGTAAGGTGAGTGATCACTTTAGATAAGCTATTACCACCAGGAGAGTGGGGTGGGAGGAGGTATTGTTTCATGGTCTCTGTGTATATAATGTCTTCTGCAGAGTCCACAGTATGCATCCGATGAAGTGAGCTGTAGCTCACGAAAGCTTATGCTCAAATAAATTGGTTAGTCTCTAAGGTGCCACAAGTACTCCTCTTCTTTTTGCGAATACAGACTAACACGGCTGTTACTTGAAATTTACAGACTGGGTACTCAAACATACAGAGATTAGTGAGTTTGGTAGCTGAATATGGACTCTTTCCATTAAAGCATCGATCATGCTCCATACCCATTGACATAAGTATGGATAGAATACTCTTTAGCACCTCATAAGAGGAACTCAGCAGCTCACTGGATTGGGTCTAATATCTCTGATACTAGCAATACAAACTCTAAAGTAAGAGAAAAGGTACTTAAGAATTCACAATAGCTATAGACAGCAGAATACTATGTATTTGTCAGGGAGAAGGCATTAGTTAAGGGACATTGAATCTGCAACTCTTGAAAAAATGAAAGCCAGAGTCATTCCAAACTGTTTAAACATCATGGTCCAATGTATAATGAACTGTGAAACTGAATGATACGGCTAGGTGTACATTTCTTCCTAAGGCACAGATCAAACCATTTGCGCTCTTCTAATCATCTGAATGCTAGCTTTGTGTTGTGCGCTCATGCAGGCTTAGCAAAATGAGAGCCTTAATACAGTATGAAAGATTTGGTATCCTACTGACTTTTGAGCTGCAGAGCTAAGAATTTACAGGTGGTAATGAAAGCATAATGTGAAAAAGGTAAACAATGAATATCTATGAAATGGAGAGAGAAAATGATCAATAATATATGTATCTGCCAAAGGAGAGAGAAATAAAATTGTTAGTGGCAGATATGTAAGATTATGAGGTTGAAGACAAGGATAATTGAAGATATTTGTGATAAAATAGAAAATGAAATTTTCCAAGGTCATCACACTGCTTTTAAGATGGATATAGACTAGGTTCTCTGGACAATTGGACAAGTCAAATAAAAGCTGATTTTCCAGACCACACATACTATTTTATGGCTTATATATTGATTAACCAATGCAGAATTTAATGTGTTTTTCCCCCAGCAGGTTTTAAGATACATTATTGCTTTTCTTCCTAGGTACTATTAGGATCCATCTTTCTCCTCCAGAAGATTTTGTCACATCTCCAACATTGCTCCCTCTGCAGCCTCCTTTTCCTCCTCTAATCTCCCTTACCTGCATGAAAACTTGATCATCTGTTTACAATATTTTATAGGTATGTATGTTTGAGAAACTGGCATACCCAGAGCATTTGTCAAAGCCCTTTCTGAGAGAAAAGAGTCTGAGGTTTCCAAACTAGTGTTATCCTCTATTGAAAGATTTCCTTCAGTATCTTGATGCTGCATGGTCATCATATTAAAATCCAACTTTAATCCTACTACCTCTCATCTATTTGTCATTAATCACACCTCTTTCAGAAAATAAAATTGACCCAAAGTGTTAACTGAGTCACCTGAAAAAACTACCAGGAAAAGATGGACTACTGCTGTGACAATTCTGATCATCCTATCTCAGAGGCCTGAGTAGATCATTATTGGCAATCTCTTATCTGCTTAGAGAACTGTCCTTTGCCAGGAGTGTGCAAGCCAATATGTGAATATACAACACACTAGCCTGCTGCACATTTACTGTCCATGTGGACCCTGTTACCACACACTAAAAGTTCCCTAGAGCAAAGTGAGGAGTATGTCAACTTTTATTACACACTAGGGAACTTTTAGTTCACAGTAGCACCGTCCACACCGAAAGTTAGTGTGTAGCATGCTGTAGTGTGCTGTAAATTTGCACCCCAGCTTGTTGTGCATTAACTGACCATGTAGACCAGCCCTTAGTTTTTCCTTTAACAGTATCATAGATTTTATCTTAAAGGAACCCACTTAAAACAATTTTCATATACTCACTGGGCAGAAGATTAACTTTTAATATTCAAATTCAGTTATATAATAGGTGGGACACAGTGACTACTTTTAAGAATACTCCACAATGATTTACTACATGCAGTGAAGAAACATACTAAATAACAACCCATGGTAGAGCTCCCTTCAAGAACCCACTGCAGCACCAAAGAAAAGGTGAGGGAAGAAAGAAAATGTCCCCCACAGAGATCAAAGAACAAATGTGCCTAAGAACTATGGTAGGCTCTGTTTTATATATCAGGAAGTATTATGCTGTAGGACCAGGCGGACTGGAGGGGCGGTGTTTATTGAACCAAGGCATATATGACAGCCTAGTGTCCTTGTGTCTGGAGGAAGGGTAAATTCCTTGGGTTTTCTGTGTAGTATTCATGAAAGCTTTTGGAATATTTTACACACACAGGCACACACATTAAAATAACATTTTTAAGGTTGCAAGTCAAGTTCTCAGAAGTTAGGAAATGCCAGAAGTAATGCCTCCCTATGCATACGCATTATGCTACAGGCTTTAATAATATAATCAGATACTATTTTTTCCACAGCATCCCTGCCCCATTCAATGCATTGAATGGACCTGCCTTGGGATGAAAAGGATCTTCAAATCCCTGCTACAAAGCATAGGGGTGAAGAGCTTTCCAAAGAAAAGATCAGCAGTATTGTTTAACATAAGCAAAACAATATGTATTTCCCTAGCCTCATTCTTGTAAATGGCTGAACAGTTTTTTCCAAAAAAAAAATATATATATATATATAATTGAGCCTGAAGCATACATTCCACATGGAACATTTCAACTCAGATGGTTAAAGGCTTGGCAAAGTTATAAGCAACTGAAAATAAAGTCTTATAATGGGAAGTGTCTGGCAAACCTGAAAAGAGATGGAGCTGCTGCTGTCCCTGTGTGACATTAAACAGGATACGAGCTGGACTATTGAACAGCCATGTCCCATCTATCCCTGTGGTGCGTTTTACACAGCTTCATTGTGAGAGCATCCACTCCTGGTCTGCGCAGGCACAGCTTCCAGCATGTAAATTACTCCCAGCTATATTGCCAGAGTGCTGTCAGCAGCCACTCTTGAATTACACTGCAGATTCCCAGTCCCAGACTTTTCCCCAGAAAAATATGCGACTTGTACTGCCCAGCTCTCTTCTGGACAACAAAAGCTCATATACAGTCCATCATTTTATTAATAGAAAATGATATGCAAAAATTCTGTTATCTCAAATGACATTTCCTAAACACTTACATCCAAGCACACTGGTTGGGATAAAACAAGAAAAGAAGTTTTATTATCAACAGAAAGATAGATTTTAAGTCATTACAAGTAATGAGGCATAAAAGTCAGAATTTGGTTACAAAGAAATAAAAGGGAAAATGCAACTAATACCTAACTTAACAAGCTAAAAGAATTCAAAGCAAATGTTTCTCTCACCACATGCTTCACCATTCTTACTGGCTGAATTCCTACCAGCCAGGACCCCTCCTCAGTCCAGTGATGCTTCCTATGTCCTTCAAGTGTTATTGATGCCGTGAGAAGAAATGAAGGGAGAGATGTTTTGCGGCATCTGTTCCTCTTTCTTATAGGTCTCTTTTTCTTTGAAAATCATCTCCAGCTGAGGAACAGAAGACATAAAGTCTGTGGAGATGGGAACCTCCAGCTATTTCTTTGCCAAGATGTAAATTTCTCACTCACACTTTTTTTTCCTGCAAAAGAATGGCCACTTAACCCTGTGACAGTCTATTTAATTTGGTTGATACCTGGCTAAGGTGTCAGTTTGCCGTTTGTTTTTTGAGAATATGGTGCATGGCTGCTTTCCCAGATATGGAATATGTTTTGTAACCTCATAAAGTAGAATTTTATAACTTTACATACAGTCTTGCCGCACACATTTTACCAGGACAATAATGATCAGCAAATTATGAGTTTTCACATGATACTTCACAAGGCATAGTTTGTACAAAATCCATTATAGTTTTATGAAAAGGGTGAACACAGGGATACAGACTGTCACACCTTGCCTATGGAGATCCATTTAAGCATAATTCATGTAGCATATATGAGTGCAGGGCCCTTTGTCTGCAGTTTTCTGCGACACACTTTCTGGTGTTTTAAGTGTTCACTGCTGGCCTAACTTTTTGTTCCCAATGGTGCAACTCCCAATGGCTTTGATGGACTCAGAGTTATGTCAATGCTGAGCATTTGTGAAAATCCCACCTTTAACCAAATATAATTTGATTCAAGGAAGTTGTTCTACTTCAGAGTCCCATATAAACCATAGCAAGACTTTTCTTTTATAGCACTTTCTGTTTGTTTTGCAATATATTAATCCTATAAACCAATTTTTCTCAAATTTTTCAGGTGGCACTCTTATTTGCAGTCAAATATTTTCATAACTATTTCAAGAAGTAGTTTTTTGAAAGTATATTAGGAACAAAAAGAATACTAACAATTGCATTGATTCATTCCTAGATGGGAACAATAGAATTATCAATAATAATGCAGAAAAGGCAGAAGTTTTCAATAAATATTTCTGCTCTGTATTTGGGAGAAAAAACAGATGAAGTCATCATATCATATGAAACACTTTTTCCATTCCACTAATATCTCAGGAGGAGGTGAAAGAGCAACTAAAACAATTAGATATTTTTAAATCTGCAGGCCCAGAAAACATGCATCCAAGAGTTATAAAACAGCTGGCTAAGGAGCTCGCTGGAACATTAAGGTTGATTTTCAACAAAGCTTGGAAGATCAGGGTAGTTCCAGAAGACTGGAAGAAAGCTAATGTTGTATGAATATTTAAAAAGTGTAAACAGGATGACCTCTGTATTTGACACTGGTGTCACTACTGCTGGAATACTGTGTTCAGTTCTGGTGCCCTCAATTCAAGAGGGATGTTGATAAATTGGAGGAAGTTCAGCGAAGACCCACAAGAATGATTGAAGGATTAGAAAACATGCCATATAATGATAGACGCAAGGAGCTCAATCTATTTATCTTAACAAAGAGATGGTTAAGGGGTGACTTGATTATAGTCCATATACATGGGAACAAATATTTAATAATGGACTCTTCTATCTATACAAAGGTATTATATGAGCCATTGGCTTTAAATTGAAGAAAAACAAATTCAGACTGGAAATAAGTTGTAAATTTTAACAGTGAGAGTTACTAATCATTGGATTCTCCATCACTGATCATTTTTAAATAATGATCGGGTGTTTTTTTTTTTCTAAATTATATGATTAGGACTTATTTTGGGGACTTTCTATACAGGAGGTCATACTAGATGACACAAGTAGTTCCTTCTGCTCTTGGAATCTCTGAACTATAACACCCTTGAAATTACTGTAAAAGTAAAAGTAAAAAGCATAGCAATTATTACAATGCTAAACCTATATAATTTATTTCTGTATGTGCTTTGAGAAGTTGACAGAAAATATTTGACCTTGCAGTGTAAGGATGTGCAAGCAGTAGGAGAGTGAGATTTTCTTTGCTTTAGATTGTAATAAAATTCCCAAGGTGATGCAACCCCCTGAATGCCTTATTTTTAACTCCGCCCCAGTGGTCATGACCCATCAGCTGATAAACACTGATTTGAACTGCTTTAAATTGCCACCATGGCAGAGCCCCCGCAGCTTGAATTGTATTCATTTCACTACCCCACAACTCCCCAGATTCTCAGTGTGGTGCTGGCAGCAGCAAGGAGTACAGAGAGGCACGTGTGGTGCCCCAGAGGCAACTGCTTCATTTAAAACAGCCCATCAGTAACTTAGCAGAGGCACCCCTACTTCCAACTCTAGGGAGATCTAGAAATAACTCTTTCAGTGCCTTACAGCACTCTCACTTGTGTTTGGTTGGCTACATGCCTGGGAAGGTGGTATTCATTGTGTAGTGAGTTATTGCACTTCCTCAGGTGGAAATAATGGACTGTTATGCAAGTGAAGAGCAATGAAAGATCATGGGGCTTAAATAAAATATCTGTCTTAAAAAGTTGTGCCTTTCTCTCTCAGAGTATGGTTTGCTATAAATGTGCATCCATACATCTCCGTACATCCTCTCCCAAGACCGCAGGAGTATGCACTGTATGTAAAGGAGAGTGGTATAATAAAGGAAAATACAAGGTGTTACAGTAAGAAGCAATATTACAGTTGCCTGCATATGATTATTGTTTAACTGATCACATGAAATTATGCATGGTTAACAATCATTTCTACAGCTCTAAAACCCTTTGCTATATAGACAGAAACAGACAAATAAGTTTCTCAGGAGGATTCTGTTGCCAAAAACTGAGGAGAAGTTTTCATTTTATTAAAAAATATAACACGTTAAATGGCAGACCAGAATAGGAAGTCAAGACTGCTGGCAGCACACTGTCACTCACCTTCCTCTAGTGAATTAATTTTCCATGAAGATTAGAAATATCATCGCTCATGTCAGAAGCAAAGACGTTAGATTTGTAACCAGACGATGAAAAGGAATTAAAGAGGCATCTAGGAACTCTCGTACTATAGTAATTATATTCTTCAGTAACTGAGTTGCTTGGAATTCTAACTTATCTGTTGTTTAAACTGAAGGACATCTGTCTATTAAATGTAAATCCTCCATGTGTCGTCCCACCCGCCCAAAATGCCAACAGATGCAGAGGAAACAAAATTGGAAAGAGATAGGATTTTGTGACAGAAAAGATAAGGGATCACTTCAATATTGAGAAGTGGACAGAGAGACAGACAACACCATAGGTAGATTCAGAGAGAGAGAAAAACACAGAGATAATTTTATTTTTTTATTTATATTTATATTTAGACTTAAACACAAAGTTTGTACCTTCAAATAAGCTTTTTTTTTTTTTATTTAAACAAATGGTTTTTGACTGGAACATCCAGTCGAAAAGGGACCCTGGCAGGTCCTGTCAGCACCACTGACCAGGCCGTTAAAAGTCCGCTTGGCTCCCAGAAGTGGTGACATGTCCCTCAGGTCCTAGGTGGAGGGGTGGCCATGGGGGCTCCATGCACTGCCTCTCCCCTCCCCCACTGAGCACCGGCTCTGCAGCTCCCATTGGCTGGGAACCGTGGACAATGGGAGCTGCGGAGGCTGTGCCTGCGGTTGGAGGCAGAGAGCCACCTAGCCTTGCCTATGCCTAGGAGGGACATGTTACTGCTTCCAGGGAGACACCCAAGGTAAGTACCAACCGGAGCCTGCAACCCGCACCCCCTCCTGCGCTCTAACACCCTACCCCAGCCCGAACAAATGAAGCTGCCCAATAGAAAAAATTAAACAACTTGATTTTAAAATTGAAACATTATCTTTCATTTCTGATATTGACATGGATCTTGATATAACAAAAGAAGAATTGCTTCTGTAAAAAAATTGCACTGCCAGTTAGTCCTCATTATTTCTTGTCTTTTTCTCAGTTTGGAATCTATAAATGTTTAACGAGCCCATTGAAAATACACCATTTCCTCAGTTTTGTGAATGAGCAGGGGGGAAAAGCAGTATTTACCTTATTTTTGTTTTAATTAAAAAGGTAAATTTAATTTAAAAATACATCTTCATTATAGGTTAGAGGGTCTTTCCTAGTTACTCTAAAGCTTTGTTTGTTATCTCTTGTAATTTTGGTGGCCTAGAGAGTGGAGTGACAATAACAATTTTTTTATTATTTTTATAGAAATCTCCTTGAAAAACTTTCATTTAATACAAGTGCATTTCCTAATTAAATTAAATTAAATTTATATTTTGGTGAACTGACTGGTTTTGCATTGAATGCTTATAAAAATTGGATCCTAAAATATATATTTTATACTGAAAACAACTGTTAAAAAGTGTGATAATTTTTACTCTGAAATGAGCTCATTTTTGCTTGCAGGTGACTGTGGGGAGGTGGATTTTCTTCTCTGAGCCTGACGGTATAAATAAGAGACTGGAAAAAGTGAGAGAGCACCCCTCGTGGTTTCTCTGTAGTTATAGCAAGTCTAGTGTACTGTTCTGTTGTGCTTGGTTGTTGGTAATGAAGTCACAGTTTCTCCTCAAGAAAGTCTACAGATGCCAATGTAATCCAAGGTGTTTGCAGAGGAACAAGGGCTATGAATGGAGAGGAAAGGAAGTCTGGAAAGGAGCTCTTTGAGCCTGGTCCACTGAGGCTCACTGAATGTGGCAGCAATTAAGAGGTTAATGCTCTAGTTCTGGAGCTGCAAGGCCTCACTGAGGTAACTAGTGCTCTGCAGCAGGAAGACAAGACCTGTCAGCAGCAGAAATAAATGATACCATCAGTCAGCTCTGTGGTAGGGTGAAGCTCCTCATCTTCCTGTGTCTAACCAGGCATAAACCCATCTCCTCCTCTTCTGTACTACAACTGCCAGTTGTGAAGTAGTTTATGTTCATTAACACATGGTAAACAATTGTAAATTGTAGTGAAGTCAAAGAACAAATGTTCATTCCTTGTTAACACTACAATTTACAGTTGTGTTTGTTACCATGTTCTAATAAAGACAGATTTGAACATGATTACACTGTAACATAGACAAAGCTCCAGGCTTCAGCTACTTCTTTTGATATTTAGTATAGAACAAGCAGCAGGTTGGATGAAGGATGTAGAATGAGCGATGGTCCAGGTAAAAGCATCAAGCAATCCAGAGATCTAGCCTGCAGGACGTAGGGAGTTGATAGATAGACAATAATATGTATAAACATTGACCTGAAGCAATTAGATTACATTAAGTTGCTCAGAGAACTTGTATTGTATCATATTGAAAAGTTTGTAATGCTTAGCAGCCTCAGACAACATCCTGTTTAACAATTTCCATAGTTATTCAATCAGAGATTGACCAACAAAGATTGAAAACTTTTGAACATTTATGTCCATAAGGCACACACTCTAAGCACACACCACTTATGCACAGGAGACTCTGCATTTTTCCCAGCTCTGTGTTTTGCTTTAAGTTTTTACACTGAGTATTGGTCCAGCTTGTCACTGACTACAGGAGACATTGATTATAGTACCTATTGGCTGCAGTCTTCATTGTCTCGGTGGAGGTCGTCCCAGTGCTGACGGAGATCACATTTTTTTTGTGCTAAGCTGACAGAGATGCTACGATGATTAATTAGTTAACGTGTGTGAAGCGCTCTAAGATGAAAAGTTCTATATAAGTATTAAGTATCATAAGGAAAATTTATGTGAGGGGAATAAGGGTGTGATCCTGGGAGCTAAATACAGCTTAAATTCTTCCTTTTTGCTAGTAAGAAAAGAGACACTTTAATTCTTTCTGAGTTGAATATAATCTGGGTTCCAGAAAAGTAAGAAAAGATTTACACTGCCAACCTACTCCCCTCGAACCTGATGAAAGGTTAAACATATGTTTTCTCTCAGTGCTTTCCCACTAATTAAGAAAAAAATACTGTGGATCCCATTGTTTAAAGGGCTCAAGCAACTAACTATGAACTTATAATAAAGAGAAAACACTGCACACTTACATGATTTCCTTATGGCATGACCATATGCTGCAAGGATGAATGGAGAGAACAGTCTATTAGCAACAATTTTGAAAGCACCACCATTGCAACTGGAGTGACTCCATGGCTGTCTCATGCTGTGACTAAAGTTTATGAATATACAGAATTCAAACCTTAGAATGGTCATGAGTAAGTAACATAAACATTGATCTTTGATCAATGGCTCTAGTCTGCTAAGAAGTACAGGGGACAATTGGGGACAGTTTTTGGCCCACAGTTTGGAACTAAACAAGGTTTGTACTTTTTAGACTAGACTGGGGCAAGTGCTGCATGGCTGTACAGAAGAGAGGAAAGAGTTCAAGAAGCTCTCTCCACCTTGAGCATATGCCCCAGGAACAGCCACAGTCTCAGGCCTTGTGCTCCCAGCACACAAAATACTAGGTTGAATAGTGCTGGACACCTCTTCATCTCCAAAGGGAGGAGCCTAGATCTTACCGCTATTCTGCCCCAGCCAATACTGCTGTGCTAAAATAGCATGTCCATGCTGCAGCCATTCAAAGTGCATCACAACCCTATTCAGAGTTCCTGCAGACATTCTGCCTCAGGCATTGCTGGGGACCGCCACTGGGGCCATCCCCCACAAATCAGGTTGTAGCCGTTAAAGCCATCTTGAGCAATGGGCACAACTTAGCTGGCCTGTAAGTGCTATCACAATATAAATGTAATAATAATAATAATAATAATTAATTCATAACAAAAATCATTACAATAATTATTCATTAATAATCATTCAGAATTAATGCATAATAAATGAAGCAATAGGATTCATAGGACTAAACAATACAGATTAAAAAAAAATCTCTGGAATTGATCGTGCCCTGTCCTCGTTCCCTCCTTATCCATTGTCAGGTTCTAATTCCTAAGTGGTCTGTCTGAGACATTCAGTATTGCAAGGTGCTGATCATATATCTATATCTATACATGTTCTAAATGCACTTGAAAATCATCAGTCTTCATTTCGTGCCTTTGTTGTGCCAGTTCATACTAATTTCATTCCTGAAAAGGAAAAGGAGATCCTTTTTTTTTAATTTTGACAGGATTCAGAGTAGCAGCCATGTTAGTCTGTATTCGCAAAAAGAAAAGGAGTACTACTCACTAGAGACTAACCAATTTATTTGAGCATAAGCTTTCGTGAGCTACAGCTCACTTCATCGGATGACACTGACAACCTCTCCCACCTCTCCAGAAAATATACAGCATACAAATTAGATAGCAATGGGGGGTAGTGAGGGTATGTTGAATATTCGGTTTCTAAATGCTTTCAATATACATCACACTTGTGCAGTGTTTGTTTTAATATGGTTAAAAAACCCCACCTGTCAGTAGTACTATAAATGGTCTGAAATGACACTTCTAATTTGTTCACAAGAGACAGCAAGAAGACTATCACACTGCATATTGCTGAGGTAGGTGATAAATATATTGAGTTTTTAATTGGGTTACTTGTAGTGCCTGTGCTAAATTCCATTTATAAAATAATGGTGTGTGTAAGCTAGTGTGGTCTTGATGATAAAAGAGCCACCCTTCAAAACACTGACCAAAGGATTAGATTGCCTTTTCAAATGTATCCCTTTGCCATATGGATTACCATCTTCTCCAATTTAAGAGAGCAAGAGATGCTCAGTTAACAGGTCTGTTAAATTCAGCTCACAAAGTAAGCTGTAATTCTTATATTATTACATGTCCTCCTAAGCATTCATTTGGTCGGGAGTCTGGAAAATGCCATTTGCTTATGAGTTAACTGGCGATTTAAAATACTACTGTAATTACTGCCCCTACTAATAATTTTCACATTCTAGCTTTGGTATACAGTTTGTCAGATTGTATTTAATCTCTTATAATTGTGTTAATCAAAATACAGTGTGTATATTCTACCCCTGGTAGAAATGCTAGGGTTGTCATACAAAGGAAAGAAGTTACACTATTGCAAGATACTATGTTTTCAACTAATAGAATGTTGCAATATTTTTATAGGGGGAAAAGTAATTAAACAGCTCTGTGAAAATCTGCTCTATGTTTCTAGCATTGTCATCATCAGATGAAGAAGATAATTTGTCAGAGATGTAATCAGGCAAAACTGCAATCCATCAATTTCAGAAGAGAGTTTAAATAAGTCCAAGGGAGGCTAAGATGATGTAACTTACGCCTTCTTCCAGCCTCCTCTTTGTGTATATTACACTAATTTAGTTTCCCTTCAACTCCCATAGAATCTCTTAAACCTACTTACCAAAGCGTAGCTGATAGCACTTAAATATTGCCTCTAAATGTGGCCCAATGGCATCAATAAAGACATACTCAGTTAAGCCAGTACATCAGAATGCCAAGAGTATGAAATGTTCATTTTCTGATACTGTAATAAAACAAAAGGAAAAAAAAAGTAATAGCGTATTCAGTGATGCATTATGTCGTATTAGTGATCCAGTTACAGATAATGAAAAATATCTTCTAATTACACAGCATTGTTCATCACTCATTTATTCATCTCTTCAATCTGATAGTAATGAGTCTGGCCTCAGCATGCATTCTTGAGTTATAACAGACATTTCATACTCTGGTACTTTTCATTTACCAGCTACCAAACTATGCTAATTACCAAAAGGCTTACAACACTTTATTTCTTCATGTCATCCATCAAGATTACAAGTAGTAGCAATATCATTCTATTGTACTGAAATAATATAACTGTTTCACTGCAAATGTAATAAATAATGTACCATGATGTGAATACACACGATAGAGAGATATAGACCATTTAGAATCAGCATTACCATTTTATAAACGGTCATGATATATATGGATTTAATCACACGGCTTCAATTCTAATGTTAATGGGAGTTTTGTAGCTAAGAAAAGCGCAAAAAATTACCTTTCCAAATGCTTTCTTAGTTTGTATTAACTTTTCTAGATATTGTAAAACTGTTGACAGGCAAACAAGCAACATTTCTTATATATCTCTATAGAAAAATCACTGAATAACCAAAAAATAAAATAAAAGGGAAGATGGAAATTCTGCTGACAAGATACACTCTGGATATAGATAAGAACCAGTAAGAATGCACTGGTATCATATTGATTCTATTACTAAATGTGGTGGGCAAAATTTCACCTGGCACATTTATTCTATTTGTGCTAAAAGATTCCAGTCAAATTAATGTTGGGTACATAGTTCAAACCAACTTGCTGAAAATTCCCAATCAACATTTTTTCCAACTTTGGTGTCTAAAATTAGGCACTTAAATTCATATTTAGGCACCCTAATAAATGGCCTGATTTTCAGAAGTACTGAGAATTCACAAATTCTCAGCTGCCTATTTTGGGCTCCCCAAAGAAGTGCACTAATACAGCCCAGAGTTGAGTGTGGTGCAAGACCCCTGTCTCTCAGGGCATATTTTCCAGATAATTTCCTGGGTGTGTATTCCTCTTTTATTCATTATTTGAAATTCAGAGTGGGAACGAGTGGGTTAATACATACTATACTTCATACTACCAAGGGGATTAAGTAACTTCAGTTAATCACAAATGTAACTGGAGACCACAATTAAAAAGCTACAGCTTTTGCTTCAGCATCTCCATCCTTTATTTTTTTATGTAAATTATCTTGTCAAACTCTCCCTAGAAGGTACATTGACAAATAAAGCAGAGGAGTCCTATCGTTGATTGTTTCACTGAGGAAACTGAAGTAGCAGTTTGATTCTTCAAGTCTAGCAATGATAAATGTAATGTCTCTCTTAATAATAATTTGAGGGAGATTCTGAGAACTTTTAGGTACGAGGGCAACATTTTATGGAGAGTTTTCAGTATCGCTGAGATGCATTTGTCTGAGATATCAGCTAAGGAAATTAAAGCCATTGGTTTGGTATTAGAGTGAAGTTCTACCCTATATAAAAACAGCACTTCTCTACTTCACTGACATGCTCCCCATGTGTATTCAGTCACCCACTTTAAGGGCAAAAATAAGTACCAAATTGCTGTCCTAGAAACTTCCTCCTGGGGATGGGCAGCAAAATTCAAGACTGAGTTTGTTGGGCTAACAGTTAAAAACCCCAGAGTCCTAGCTATGACCTTGATGAATTTCATCTGAAGTTTCTGGCACACATTAATCATAGTCACTTTTTGGAGTCATATGGCTCTTTAAATATATACAAACACACACACACATATATATGTACACACATACATATGGCTTCCATGGTGTTTCCATAGACTCATAGACTTTAAGGCCAGAAAGAACCATCATGATTATCTAGTCTGATCTCCTCTACTTCACAGGCCACAGAACATCAGTCACCTGATCCTCTAATAGGCCCATAATCCTTTTCTGGGTTACTGAAGTCCTCAAATCTAGATTTAAATAGTTCAAGTTACAAAGATTCCACCATTTACTCTAGATCAAACCAGCAAGTGACTCGTGCTGTGCACTGCAAAGGAAGGGAAAAATCCTCCAAGGTCTCTACCAATCTGACCTGGGGGGAAATTCCTTTCCAACCCTAGATATGGCAATCAATTAGACTCAAAGCATGTGGGCAAGACACATCAGTCAATCACTCGGGAAAACTTTTCTGTAGTAACTCAGAGGCCTCCCCATCTAGTATTCCATCTCCAGCCATATGCCCCTGTAGGAAATCTCATTATAAAATTATCAAGACTGTCTTGAAACAAGTTAGATTTTTTTGCTCCCACTACACCTCTTGGAAGTCTGTTCCAGAACTTCACTACTCTGATGGTTAGAAATCTTAATTTAATTTCTACCCTAAATTTATTGATGGGCAGTTTATATCCATTTATTCTTGTGCCAACATTACCCCTTAATTTAAATAATTCCTCGCCCTCCTTGGTGTCCATCCCTCTGATGTATTTAGATAGAGCAATCATATCTCCCTTCCTTAAATCTCCTCTAAGAAGGTAGGTTCTCCACACTCTGCTCATTCTAATAACCTTTTCTGCACCTATTCCAGTTCAAATTAATCTTTCTTAAACATCAGAGACCAATCAGACGATATTTCACCATTGCCTTGTATAATGTTAATAACTCTTCCCTATCTCTAATGGAAATATGTCACCTGATGCATCCTATTCTTGCATTAGGCTTTTTCATGGCCACATCACATTGGTGGCTAATAGTCGTCTTACCCCAAGGTCTTTCTCTTCCTCTTTTGCTTCCAACTGATACGTCCGCAGCTTATAGCAAAAAATCTTGTTAGTCTTTGTACTATTGCACTATGACTTTGCACTATTACATTTCATTCCATTTCTACTCCCAGTTTTCAAGGTCATCCACATCTTTCTATATGATATTCCAGTCTTCCTCCATACTGGCAATCCACAATCCATATTCCCAACATTGTGTCATCCACAAATTTTATTTAGCACACTCCCACTTTTTGTACTGATGTCATCAATGGAAATGCAGAATAAGACTGGTCCCAGGACTGATCCCTAAGGAACTCCACTAATAATGTCCCTCCGTACTGACAGTTCACCTTTCAGCATGACCCACAGTTACCTCCCATTTAGCCAGTTTCTCACCCACCTTTCAATTTTCATATTAAACCACATCTTCTCCAATTTAACTAACTATTTCCGACGTGGATCAGTATCAAATATTTTACAGCTATTTTCTCAAAGAATAAGATCAATTTGGTCTGGCACAATCTACCTTTTGTAAAACAATGTTGTACTTTATCCCAATTACCATTTACCTCTATGTTCTTAATTACTTTATCATTCAAAATTTGTTCTAGGATCTTGCATACAATGGGCCTGTAGTTTCTACATCAGCATGCTCCCAGGACATA
Source organism: Caretta caretta (assembly GCF_965140235.1). Taxonomy (NCBI): domain Eukaryota; kingdom Metazoa; phylum Chordata; order Testudines; family Cheloniidae; genus Caretta; species Caretta caretta. The sequence goes on along the minus strand of NC_134206.1, from coordinate 70,932,164 downwards.
GCATGGCAAAGGACAGGCTCAGCATCCTGGCTGCCTGACAATAGAGAGTGAGAGAGAGAGAAGGAAGATGCTAGTTTGAGTGGTAGAGGCCTCTGCCAGCTTGGGCAATTATTGCAGCAAGTGCCTGGATGGCCACCAGCACATCCGCTCAAAGGAGGATGGTGAGAGAGAATTAGAGCAAGGATGACTGACAGTTTAAGCCCAGGGAAATGGGCTAGCCCAATCAATGAGAAATGTTCTCATGATAGGCCAGCTCCCTGAGAAATAATGTGAGGAGATAGAAGCCATGTTGGGGAGAGAGAGAGGAGCCAGCCACTGAAGGGAGGATATGCTTTTTTGTAAGTTTGGGAGTCCCGTGCCTGCATGCAGGGTCATCCCTGAAAACTGCACTTTGGTGTTTAGCAAGAATATTCCTAAACTTGTTCTGGTCCCTGTTCATGGCAGCTTTCAATTTACAGGTTTAAGCTGGACTTCCAGCTAGTTAAGGGCTAGATTAGTCCTTTAGTTCTCTAGCTAAAGCAGTTATCACATGATAAGAAATACTTCTTGCTGATGGATCACGAGATCCTGCCTGCTTTAACCAGTGGAGAGAGCATTCAAAAGGGATTAGGTCAGCTCAGTCTGGGCTGACTGAGGAGGAGAGTGGTTATGTGCAGCAGCCTCCTGTCAGGACGCTGCCAGGACTCCAAGCTGTCAGGGGTCAAGCCTCCTAGCTGCTTCACAGGAAGCCAGTTGACTGCGGAAACTGAAGAGATGACTTACTGTTGCCTGCAAGGAGCTTCTGCAGATGAAGCACAGGGAACACAAGAGGGACCCCATGTCCAAGCCCAGAGACTATGCTGGAAAAGACTGGGACAAAGGTAGGAAATAACCCAGGGAACATGCCCGGGTTATTGGGACCTAAACCTTGTGTCAGGGTATCTTGTTTTGAAGGGCCCTGGATCAGAACCCAGTGGAAGAGGGTGGACCTGGGTTTCCCTACCCTTCCTGGTCTCACCACTGGGCAATACTACTCCTGTGATATTTCTGCTAGGCAAAACGGCCCCTTGTGGCTCCACTGTTGGGTGTTATATCCCAGATTGTCACCATTAGGTGGTGCTGCCAGAGCACTCAGAAGTGGGCAAGGATGTGAAACTGAGATTCATCCATATCATGGAGTTTGTGAGTGCATCAACACTTATTTAGGTAGTCAGGGACATTGTTTGGAACATACTTATCTACTGACTGTGTCCTAAAGCAGTGGGATAAATTGCTCTCTGCTACTACCACATACATCACCCTCACCAGCCAGTTAGGGCCTCAGCATAGTGTACATACCAAAATGACATTATTCCCCTCTGGAGTAAGTCACAGGGTTGGGCTCCAATGCACTTAATAGTATATTTTTCCATTGTTACTTAATGTTTACCTTTTGTTTAATACAGTTATCTAGTTTGATATAGTGTACATTTCTGTATTATTTCTTGGGAGTCTCCATATATCAGATGGGACAAGATTAGATGCTAGTGAGAATTTTTTTCCTTCCAAGCAGGGCCCCTGGCACTTTTTCCTGGAAGGAGCATGGGTTGTGGAGACACCGCCAACTGATTTGTATCCAAATAAGACAGGAAAAATACTCAGCCAAGATGAGAGATGGGACCAAGAAGAATGCAGGTCTCTCCCTCAAACTCACAAGAAGAATTGCATCAGAGGAGGTAACTAGATATGATAAGGGGGTTTTATATATATTGAAGTATTTAGTTAAAGCATATTAAGATGCTACCCATGATTTTAGGCACATTTCCTTCATAAACCTGGTTTATTTTAGGGAAAAAAAACTCTTTCCATTTGATTAAGAGTCTATTAATATATTTTAGAAAGAGATCTCTTTTATTATCATTACCACAATGTGCTGAAAAAGGTATGAGACAGGACTGATTGACTATTTTAGTCTTCACTGTACTTCTTGAAAACTGTAACTTTGGGGAAACATTTTACTCTTGAGTTGACTACTTTATTCCAACCCGAAGGCATCAATGATAATTAATAACTCTGTGTCAGCCTGGTTTACTCTAAGCAGATGTACCAGTTAGGATTTTATTTTCTTATCTCCCCCATTCTCTACCATGGTAAGTGACCTTTATTAAATTATGTTTCAACCCAGGAATTCATGACATTCAAATTCCATAGGGCAAGCTGAGCATGCCATCTCCTTAGCTCTTATGGGAAGCGGTTCCAAAATTAACTAAATCTTAGACTTTTTTGCTCTCCACATTAATGCAGCTTCCAGAGAAGCAAGCTACATTATTATTAAGATGAAGTCTTATGGAATAACTTGTGCCTTTCAGATTCATCCGTATTTCTCCTTTAAATGTGTCAAAGAGGTTTACATATTTGAGTGTTACCTGATCTCCTTAAAGCTTAATAACTTATTTGAAGAAAACTCTAGCTTCTTTCAAATCTGTTTTATCCTAATGCTCCTTTCCTCCAGTGTCTACGCTTTACAGGATTGATTCTTAAAGGGTTACATTTTCTGAGATGTTCTACTTATTGCAGATGTTGCTTGTATTTCTCCCGTGGGTTACACAATAATGTTTCAAATCAATTTCCACACCTATCTGGAGAACAACTGAGATAAATGTGGGTCTCAGGGTTGCATTTGCCCACAGTTTTGTTATTTCTTTTCATTGAACTACAGCACTGGGGTGAAGTAGGGAAGGAACTCCTGAGTTCCATTTAATCTAAGGTTATCTATGATAGGATAGAACAAGCACCTCACCTGATGGTCTCTCTTGCTATTTTAGGATCAAATTCTGCCATAGGGACTCATACTGATTTCAGAGAGACTACTCACAGAGTAAGATACTACTCAATGTGAGTAAGAGGACAGAATCGGGCCCTTATTGTTTGTTCCTGAAACTGTTAGTGCATAATGTTGGGACAACACTGGGAAAGTTTCTGGGGTTACAGGGTGCCACCAAAAAGCACAATAAGTACTGCATTTTCCCTTTTCTTGCTTGACTGTTACTTCCTGGAATCTAGTTCCTGTTTTTATTTGGACACTATTGAATTTCTGTTTTGAGCTGGCCATTAATGTTTTCTACCTTCTGACCTGTATTATCAAAGCTTATAAGAGTTTTTTCTTACAAATTCAGATACCATTAATCATCTGATAGCTACTGGATGGGAAAATATTAAGACAAGATAACTTCTGTAAAAACAATAAAAAGAATAGGAGTACTTGTGAAAAAAGATGGATGGGATGCAACAGACAGCACTTTAAGCAACTAAGTAGAACAGCGAGGGTTTACCAAGTTGGTTACATGCTTTAGGTTGGTTTTCTTCTTTTGAAGGAAAGAAAGGGGAGAGCTTGATATATTAAAATAATAACCAACACATTAAATTAACATGTGTTAAACACAAATATATTACACATAGTGTTGTTTCAATTTCTTTTTTAAGGCATTACAGAGCACTGTAAGGATCGAATCCAGCACCTTTCTCTGCAGCTGCAGAGAGTCCGTTGTCAGCAAAAAAGGTGTGGTTGTTCCCCACAAGGTGTGAAGGCTGTATGGCAGATGGATATGTATGGTATGGGAACCTCCTTGCATGACAGTCCACAAAGCTGGAAGTGGGAACACTGGGCAGATTGTGAGTGTGTGGGGGGTGGGGGGTGGGTGGAGGAGATGGTGGAAGTGGACTAGACGATTAGCTGTGACTTCAGTATGCCATCCTACCCAAAGGTCTTACATCTGTAGGGGCCTGTGGAAGCTATGCCAGATCCCAGACTCTATTATCCACTGCAAATGGGTCCACAGTTGCTTCACAACTGGGGAAGGAAACCCTTCCTTTAGACCCTCACTAGGGTATGTGCCGAGGGCCCAACGACTTTGGCGGGTTGCTGGGCTATGGGTGCAGGATTATGTATATGTTATTTGCATAAGATCTTAAGATAGTTCTCCTGCTATTCTTCCTTTAGGTGATGGCTGATTTGTTTGATTAGCAGTCCCATTTATAATATACAGAAGCCCATTATTGATTGCTAGGACTAGAAGGCCACGGTTTGCTTAGATTAGACTAAAGTGGCTGGCTTAATTAAATTAATATTTGACATGCAGCATCCTTGTTCTGCCTGAAACATTTGGGAAGACATGATTCATGGTTTTTAATAACAAACTTTACATTTTAATGAAGCCTGTATCCCTTTGTGTTGGAACTGTTTCCCCTTGTAACACATTTGTCTCTATAGATTGCAAGTGCTTGGGGTGTTTATATTGGCCCAGATTTTTAAAGGTATGTAGGCACTGCTGCATTCAGCTTTGGAATGCCAAACTGATTTAGGAGCCCTAGTCTCATTTTCAAAAGGGATTTAGGAACATAGGAGACTTATTTGAACAGCCAATGGGATTTAGGCTCCTAAGTACCTAAATCCTTTTTGAAAATGAGCTCAGCAGCAAAACATCTTGAAAAATCTGGGCCCTTGTCTTGTACTGTTTGTAAAATACCATGTTCACTGATGGTGCTCTTTAATTATTTACAAAATATTATAGTTTTGGCTCTTGGTGTTCCTATTCATATTAAATTTATACCCTTGAGTGGATAGTTACTTTCCATATTTGTTTCAAATTCTTTCAGAATGGTCCTTTTAAAAAATATTAGTAGATATATCTTATGTAGGTGGTTGTGTTCTCTCCAATGATTAACAGATTATTTTATCTGAAACAGAATATTACTGAAAAATAGAGAGAAAAAATAGTTTAGCGAGTCATCTAGTTTCTACCAATTCTTGTTGTGGCTTTTGTTGTGTTGTTCTTCATTACCTTAAGTTATACACAGTTCAATTTGTCTTTTTGTCTTGTAGAGTTCAAGGTCAGATTAATATCATGCTGAACTGTGATTGAAAGTTGATATATCGTTAATCTTCTGATACTAGATTGTATTCTATTCTTAAATCTGAAAAGCTCTTCAAAAAGAGCGGGAGAAGAGTCTCATGAAATATATTAAAGAATTTTCAATGTACTTAGTTGAATCAACACCACAGTAACATTTCTCTCTTTTAAAGGAGGAGGAAACTAGTTAGTCAGATCTTCACAAACAGATTTTGCTCATATTCATTTATCTGCACCTGTAGTGCTACCTCTATGGGAATTAAAATTGACTGTTTCCTCTCATACTAATTTAATCAAGCAGGAATGAGGGAATGCAACACATTCTGAAGAACACCAGGGGGGAAAGGTATGAGGAAGCAATTAGGGAAACAGAGGAGAAATTAGGAAAGCAACCTGTGGAAACAGAGGAGAAAGACAACATTGTGGAAGGGACTTACAGACTGAGTTTGCTTACGTAGCTCTTCCCCTGAGATCTGGTTCAACCCCACTCCCTGGTGCTTGCTACTTGGAGCAGTTTCTCTCCTCTTTTCACATGGGTTGGGTCCTGAGTTGTTTTTCTGACACTTGTTGCCTCCACCCAAGTTGATTCCACACTGTGCCTGAGACACAAAGGATGCTGTCCCTTGAAAATAAAGCTACTAACAGGCAAGGAGTATCAAGACCCAGTACACAAGAAACTATAAAAAACTCAAAACAAACTCCAGCAAAGAAATGGCACACCCCAAAATAACAAAGGAGGCTCTTAATGGGGGCAAGAAAATAGTAAGTGGGAAAGGAAATAGATAGGGTTAACTAATAAGTACTAAACATCAACAAATAAACAACTTTCCCACCACAAATCTTCCCAGCTCTCTCTCTGACACTGCCCCAGGTGGCCGGTATGCTGAGGATAAGTCCACAGATGACTGCTCCAGCCCTATGAATGCTGGCTTAAACAAAACAAGGGGTCCTTTTCCAGTGTCTTCACCCCTGGGCAGGGCAGTGTCCACTCCTAACTCCTATCATGTTCACTGGCTCTGTCGCCTGGAGTCTTGTGGAGGTCTTGGCTGGTTCTCAGGAGCTGTCTCTGGGTCAGATCTCTGCCACTCTGAATGCTGACCTCCACAGGGCCGAAATGCCTGACAATTGAAACTTTCCCATAGCAATTCAGGAGTTAATCAGAGATTCTCTGAGCTGTTCTGCTTCTCTCACACACAGCTCCCAAACTCAAACTAAATCTTGTCTCTTTATCTCTGAGTCAGGCTGTTCCCCTCCCACTGAGGTGTCCAAGCAGCCATGGTTCCTCGCTGGCTCAGTAAACTGCTTATCCAAATCACCCCATGCAGAAGCTTCCCTATTGGCCTAAGCAGGGGTTTCCAGGCCATTCTTGGCCCCCCTCTGACTTGAGGCAGATTGAGAAATGGGTGAGAGGGCTCTGGTAGCCATTACAGGTGTAATTTCATGTGTTGATCTCCTCCACGAGGCTCAGCCTGTCAATCCAGCAGCTGTCAAACTCTAAACTGGGGGAGGTACACTTAAATTAAGGATCCATTTAAATCTTATAAATTGCTTGCTTGCTTGATCTAAAATATAACTAGGCTTTTGCTTCTGTTTTTAGATTCCCCATTTTGCAGTCTGCTGAAAAATCACTAAGATTCATTCTTCCGATCACAGATTGGAAAACCAGCTATTGCATGACAACAGTGTAACTTATATTTCTTGAATTGTTTGCAAGTTAATTATTCTATTACCAAGGTATCTTAACACTGTATTAATGAGTATTGTTGTATTATTTGGAATCTGAAGGACACAGGCCGGTTTATAACAAGACTTTAGTACTAGATGCTACACGTGAGTCTACAAATGTTGATAAAGCAGTTCTAGCACTTGATAAGCAGGATAGGTGGCTGATAAATACAGTGGCAGAACATTATTACTTCCTTCATATAAGGCACCTTCCTACCGTGCCAGAGAACCTGTATACCTGAATGACATAAATTAGTACCTGCATGGCATGTAGGGGATATTGAGAAATGAGGACCTCTAATATTTGAGACATGAAGGAAGTGAAATATGGTCAGGTCACAGCTTTCACATTGAGACAACTATCAATCTCATAATCATTTCAGTAATGTTCTACCATTATAACTGTAGTGAGGATCACAAAAAGTGTATATAAAATAGTAAATGAAACAAGCAGTGGCTCTTTTGGGAACTGTTGATCACTAAATTTGGATTCTGAACTACGGAAGTCTGAGTATCACTGGTGTAGATATACTTAATTCTGCCTTACTGGGGGGGGGTGGGGGGAATTAGACAAGATTACTTCTAGAGGTCTCTTTCAGACCTACATTTTTATAACCCTTTTTCCATGCTGAGAACACACTTCTTCCCATGTCCCCCCATTGTCATCAGTAGTATCATTTTACTGAAAACGTGAAACTTTGTTGGCATATACATTATCACCCTTAGGCGTGTTCTGTCCTTTACCTTTTCACTTTTACTGTATGCTCAGCTTTTACTCTAGAATCAATGAGTGAAATGGACCAGTCCATGTGACCTGTCCATGACTTTTACTAAAAATACCCATGACTAAATCTTCGGTGCTGATAGGAGGGGTGTGCCCCCGGGGATGCTACTTCTGTGGCGGGGGTTGCTCCTGCCGCTGCTGCTCCTCCTGTGGGGGGACAGCCTGGGACTCCACTGCCATCAGTGCTCCTCTGGATGGGGTCCAGCACATAGCCCCACCACCACCAGTCCTCAGGGTTTGGGAGAATGGCCCATGGCCCCGCTGCCACCACTGCTCCTCCAGGTGGGGGGGTGGCCCGTGGACCCACCACCACCACTCTGGGCAGCGGGGGCAGCCTGTGGCCCCACTGCTGCCACCACTCCTCTGGGCAGGCGGTGGCCCGGAGCCCCGCCGCTGCCGCCTCTGCTCCTCCGGGTGGAGGCAGCCTGGGGCGCCGCTGCTGTTCCCTAACCACTGCTCCAGGACAGTGCCTGGAACCGGTTGCCTGGGGCCCCTGGAGCGGCGGCCGGTGCGGCTAACCAAAGAGCTGCTCCAACTGCTTGGGCTGCCCTGGGGTCAGCCACACCAGCTGCTGCAGCTGCGGAAGTCACGGAGTTCCCAGGAAGTCACGGAATTCATGAAAGACGTGCAGCCTTAACTATGGATTCTTCACTTTTCAGTATACTGATTTTTTTAAAACTGTACATGTGACTTTTTAGAGCAAAAACAACCACAGCAACCAAAGAACATTTAAAGGGTTAACTGCTGACTTAATCTTTTTTTATTTCTAACATTTACCTGAGACGTCATGGTAATAGTTTCAGTTTCCTTGTCATTCAGTTTGGAATTTTTGTTATTACTGTGTCACAGGCAAGTTTAATAAAACAAGAAATTAGGGATTTGAATTAATTATTGTTTAAATAGTTAAATATTATGTCCAGTCAGTATTCACTACTGTTCTATTAATAGTATTACAGAGTCTTTCCTTTCCCGCCTGTCCCCCTCCCCAAAAAATCTCTTTTTGACATATCAAGAAGTCTCAGAAGAATCCTAGTTGGAAAAGAGAACTGTCTTAGCTAAGAAATTACATAGGCTTTTTGCCAATGTCACCCCGATTATACAGTCATCAGTGTTTTCACAGTAGAACAAGAAAGCTGGTGATAAGTTTGCTTTCCCTAGGGTCCATTTTTTCAACTGTTAGCTTGACAAGGAACTGAGCTACAGTGCTGAAAACCATCTGACTTGATACATCTAAGACGACTGGGCTAAGATGGCAGTTTCCTACTGGGAGGAGAAATCAAAAGTTTACTTCTCTAATGTGTCACATCAGCAATATCCTATAAGTAAAACTGATTAAATTTATGAAGTATACTAGAAGAGCTATATGCACATATGTATACATACACACACACACATACAGAGCTGATGTTTTCACTATAATGTGCATCAAAATAACATCCCATTTGGGATCAACATTACCCAAAAGAGCCACAGTAGTTGGTTCATGGACTGTTATTCACAATAGGGTGAACTCATTGTTTCATTTATATACTATTCTCATGGAAAAATGACTGACCAATGTATTATTATTATATTATCTACAACAATTGTTTAACAACATAGTAAAGGCATCCTGATTGGTTAATAATTAAATCACACAGTGTTTTAATACCATGTGTTTCAAAGACTCACAGGAGACACATTAAAGAGTCACTTGTGGGTTGCGAGCCTCAATTTGAGTACTACTGATCTTGACCATTCCTGAGAGGTGTTTGTGAAACTTGTTCTTAAAAAGAAAAGGAGTACTTGTGGCACCTTAGAGACTAACCAATTTATTTGAGCATAAGCTTTCGTGAGCTACAGCTCACTTCATCGGATGCATACTGTGGGAAGTGTAGAAGATCTTTTTATATACACACAAAGCATGAAAAAATACCTCCTCCCACCCCACTCTCCTGGTGGTAATAGCTTATCTAAAGTGATCACTCTCCTTACAATGTGTATGATAATCAAGTTGGGCCATTTCCAGCACAAATCCAGGGTTTAACAAGAACGTCTGAGGGTTTGGGAGAACGTCCAATTTGCAAATGAATTCCAATTCAACAGTTTCTCGCTGGAGTCTTGTCAAGGTTCCTCCCCCACTCTGAACTCTAGGGTACAGATGTGGGGACCTGCATGAAAAAAACCCCTAAGCTTATCTTTACCAGCTTAGGTCAAAACTTCCCCAAGGTACAAAATATTACACCCGTTATCCTTGGAATGGCCGCTACCACCACCAAACTAGTACTGGTTACTGGGGAAGAGCTGTTTGGACGCGTCTTTCCCCCCAAAATACTTCCCAAAACCTTGCACCCCACTTCCTGGACAAGGTTTGGTAAAAAGCCTCACCAATTTGCCAAGGTGACTACAGACCCAGACCCTTGGATCTTAAGAACAATGAACAATCCTCCCAACACTTGCACCCCCCCTTTCCTGGGAAATGTTGGATAAAAAGCCTCACCAATTTGCATAGGTGACCACAGACCCAAACCCTTGGATCTGAGAACAATGAAAAAGCATTCAGTTTTTACAAGAAGACTTTTAATAAAAAATAGAAGTAAATAGAAATAAAGAAATCCCCCCTGTAAAATCAGGATGGTAGATATCTTACAGGGTAATTAGATTCAAAAACATAGAGAACCCCTCTAGGCAAAACCTTAAGTTACAAAAAAGATGCACAGACAGAAATAGTTATTCTATTCAGCACAATGCTTTTCTCAGCCAATTAAAGAAATCATAATCTAACACATACCTAGCTAGATTACTTACTAAAAGTTCTAAGACTCCATTCCTGTTCTGTCTCTGGCAAGAGCAGCATACAGACAGACACAGACCCCTTTGTTTCTCTCCCTCCTCCCAGCTTTTGAAAGTATCTTGTCTCCTCATTGGTCATTTTGGTCAGGTGCCAGCGAGGTTACCTTTAGCTTCTTAACCCTTTACAGGTGAGAGGAGCTTTCCCCTGGCCAGGAGGGATTTCAAAGGGGTTTACCCTTCCCTTTATATTTATGACAAGTCTGGATTTGAGTATTTGAGTATTTGTGAGTATCTCACAAATCTTGGGAGACAGGCCAGTCCTTGCCTACAGACAGCCCCCAACCTGAAGCAAATACTCACCAGCAACCACATACCACACCACAGAACCACTAACCCAGGAACCTATCCTTGCAACAAAGCCCGTTGCCAACTGTGCCCACATATCTATTCAGGGGACACCATCACAGGGCCTAATAACATCAGCCACACTATCAGAGGCTCGTTCACCTGCACATCCACCAATGTGATATATGCCATCATGTGCCAGCAATGCCCCTCTGCCATGTACATTGGTCAAACGGGACAGTCTCTACGTAAAAGAATAAATGGACACAAATCAGATGTCAAGAATTATAACATTCATAAACCAGTCGGAGAACACTTCAATCTCTCTGGTCACGCGATTACAGACATGAAAGTTGTGATATTACAACAAAAAAACTTCAAATCCAGACTCCAGGAAGAAACTGTTGAATTGGAATTCATTTGCAAATTGGATACAATTAACTTAGGCTTGAATAGAGACTGGGAGTGGCTAAGTCATTATGCAAGGTAGCCTATTTCCCCTTGTTTTTTTCCTATCCCCCCCCCCCCCGACGTTCTTGTTAAACCCTGGATTTGTGCTGGAAATGGCCCAACTTGATTATCATACACATTGTAAGGAGTGTGATCACTTTAGATAAGCTATTATCAGCAGGAGAGTAGGGTGGGAGGAGGTATTTTTTCATGCTTTGTGTGTATATAAAAAGATCTTCTACACTTGCCACAGCATGCATCTGATGAAGTGAGCTGTAGCTCACGAAAGCTTATGCTCAAATAAATTGGTTAGTCTCTAAGGTGCCACAAGTACTCCTTTTCTTTTTGCGAATACAGACTAACACGGCTGTTACTCTGAAACTTGTTCTTAAAAACCTTCAGTGATGGGGATTTCACAACCTCCCTAGGTAATCCATTCCAGTGCTTAGCTATCCTTAGAGTTATGGATTTTCCCCCTTAATATATAACCCTAATCTCCTTGTTGGAAAATAAGTAGATTAAGTCTTGTCCTGGTTGACATGGAGAACAATTAATCACCATCCTCTTTATAACAACTTTTAAATATTTGAATAAATTACCATGTTCCCCGCAGCCTTCTCTTCTGTAGAATAAACATGCCCAATTCTTTGAACCCTTCCTCAGAGATCATGTTTTCCAAAGCACTTGTCATTTTTGTTGCTTTCCTTTGGACTCTTTCCAATTTGTTCACATCTTTCTTTAAGTGTGTCTCCCAAAACAGGACACAGTACTTCAGCTGAGGTTTCCTCAGTGCTGAGTAGTGCTTAGTCATGTAAGAATGACCTCTGTCTCTTACATATAACAGTCCTGCTAATATATTTCAGAATGGCAATTGCCTTTTTTGCTGCAGCATCACACTGTTGACTCATTCAATTTATGATCCTTTCTGCAGTAACTAAGAAGTTATCCCCAATTTTTATTTATGCCTTTGATTTTTTCTTTCCTCATTGTAGTGCTTTGCACTTGTTTTTACTGAATTTCATCTTCATGATTTCTGACCAGTTTTCCAAGTTATCACGATAATTTCAAATTCTAACACTTTCCTCTAAAGTGCTTGCAACACCTACCACCTAAGTGGTGTATGAAAATTGTATAAACTTATTCTCCATTCCATCATCCAAGTTTTGGGCAATATTGAACAGTACTGGTCCAAGGACAGACTCCCTGTATGACTCCACTAGATATGACCTCCCAGTTTGACAGCAATCTGTAAATAATTACTCTTGAGTATGGTCTTTCAACTAGTTGTGTACTCCCCTATAATAATTTCATCTAGACCATATTTCCCTAGTTTTCTTATGAGGATATCATGTGGGACTTTGTCAAAAATGTTGCTAAAGTCCAGATATATCATGTCTAATGCATTCCCCTATCCACTAGGCCAGTCACACTCTCCAAGAAAGAAATTAGGTTGATTTGGCACGATTTGTTCTTGACAAATCCATGCTGGCTATTACTTATCACCTTACTATCCTCCAGTTTCTGACAAATTGATTAATAATTTCTTCCAGTATCTTTCTGGGATCAAAGTTAGACTCACTGGTCTGTGATTCCCCACATTCTCCTTTTTTTCCCTTTATGAAGGTAGGTACTATGTTTTCCCTTCTACAGTCTTCTGGGATATCACCTGTCCTCCTTGAGTTCTTGAGGATAATCACTAATAGTTCAGAGATTACTTCGTTTCGTTCCTTAAGTATGCTATGGTGAAGTTAATCAAGTTCTGCTGACTTGAATACATCTAACTTGTCTAAATATTCTTTAACTTCTTCTTTCTCTAGTTTGGTCCCAAATCCTTCTCCCTTGTTGTTTAATTGTATTAAGCATCTGGTCAAAATGATCCTTTTCAGTGAAAACTGAAGGAAAAAAAGGATAAAAACAGAGCAATCATCTGTGTTAGGTGCTCTACTTTCTTTCCTTCATCATTCTCTTGCTCCTAATATTATTGCCTTTTGGGTCTCATGCTAGTTGTAACTTATTTTTTACCTTTCTGAATTTTGTATCTACATGTTTGTTCTATTCTTTTATATTTATCCTCAGCAATTTGTCCTTGTTTCCACTTTTTTGGTACAATTCCTTTTCAGTTTTCACATCGTTAAAGAGTTCTTGTTGCAACCATATGGTCTCTTACTATTCTTCATATTTTTCTTTTTCATCTGGATAGTTAGTTTTGTGCTTGAATATTGTCTATTTTAGAAACTGCCAGCTCTCCTGCACTCCAATTTCCCCATAGATTTCCTTCCCCTAGAACCATTGCCTGAGTTTGTCTGCTTTTTTGTAGCCCATTGTCTTTATTCTGCTCCTCTCACTCCTTTCTTTCCCCAGAATCAAAAACTTTGTTGTTTCATGATCACTTTCAACCAGGTTGCCTTCCACCTTAAATTCCTCCCCATTAATCAGAATCAGATCTAAAATAGATGCTCCCTATTCCATTCGTTTCTCCACCTTTTTGCCCGCAACACTTCTTCAACTTGTTGGACAATCTGTATCTTACTGTGTTGTTTTTGCAACAGATATTTGGTTTAAGTCCCACTTACTACCAGAACCCATGTTTTAGATACCTGTTATTTATTCTAAAAATACTTTCACCTCCTTCTTTTGATTTGCTGGCCTACTGTGACCCCTACAATGACATTGCCCCTGTTTTATTTTTTCCACTTTTATCTTCACTCAAAGACTTTCAACAGAAATGCATGTCGCTTCTGTATAAATTCTTCATTATACAGTGCAACCTCTCCCCCCCCCCTTTTTCCCAGCTTGTCTTTCCTAAACAAACAACAGTCATTGATACTAACATTTTAGTCATGCAATATATCCCACCAAGTCTCTGTAATGCTAATTGTCATAATTTTGTTTGTGTATTAACACTTGCAGAGAGGGCAAGACTCCTGACCCCAGGTTGTTAAAGTGGCAGGATTTCCTTGCAAGCACCATTCATTGCCAGGACTCTTTTCTCTCCCTCCACATCTGCCTTATGACCTTATATTGGCATACAAACACTTTCAAACACTTAAAGAGCCATGTCACATAGCACAGTGGGCTGACCAGTAGCCACTACTGCCTTTAGAGACAGACTATCCCATCACAATCCTTTTTTGCAATGCACCTGTACATTAGAGAATAAAATAATCCTGTTCATCTTCTGTCTGGTCAAAAAATAAATAATTCATAGACCTGTCTAAACACCATGCACTGCATATCAACAAAGGAAATAATCTAAATTATGACCATTCACTCTATGTGATTACATTATATAATGGCAATAACAAACATCTTTGAACATCACTGACATCAATGCCATACAATATTGACTCTATTTTCCCATTGATCCATAAATGTTATCCTTTCCTTATCCAGACTCTCAAATGTAACTGTTTCCAGTCGTCAAGGAAGAATAGATTTGGCAGGCAATACATTATTATTTGCTAATTAGAAATCAATCCATTCTACACATAATTGTGCTAATAATGTGAATTCTTTGAGTTCTTTGCCAAATGAAAATGAAACCAAGTATATAAAAGCCAAATAAAATAAATCAAAATTAGGTTTACAGATGATGGATCAAATTAAGCAGTGATGTATAAAGTTGTGTAAATTAATCCCTTACTACTCTTACAAGAGTATAGACACCGCACACCTAATTAGGCTCCTTTGTACTCAGACTCCCCTAGGCTGACATACACTCACCTAGCCATGTGTAAGAGCATCTGAGTTGGTAAGAGTGGTACACTGAGGAGCTAGAAGATGGTGGTAAAAGATGTACATTACGGCATACACACCCTATAGATACATCTACATTTATGGCAGCATGTAATATTTAGACACTGCACACTGCATGGGTTTAAGTAGCAGTAAAGATGGTGAGGCATGGCTTAAGTGAGTAGAGACATGCCAGAACCCTTGGGGATTATAGCCCACAGGTCTCTCTACACGGCCAAGCATTGCCTCCCATGTTTACACTGATATTTTTAGCAGTGTATTGTCCCACTGCCTCCCTGTTGTCCCACTGCCTCCCTGCTATCCAAGCCTTTCCCTGTCATAGGGAAAGCATCTGGTAGTGAGGAAAATCTGTGAAAGGAGGGAAAGCAGGGAGGAAAGTCAGAGCTCCCCACTGACAGAGCCTTTCCCTGCCACAAGGAAGAGTCCCAGCAGCGAGGCAAGTTCTGGAAGGGGAAAGGCTGCCAGAGTGTTTCCCCACTCCCTCCCCACTTCCAGATACTTTCACTACTGCATGTAGCTACACACCATAGTGAGGAGTTAGACTGCCTTTCACTGTGACATGTACCCTACATGCCACCGCCGCAAGTGTAGACAAGACCTATTTTGCAAAAGGGTAGAGCAGGTATAAATATGCCTAGGAAAGCCTAACTGAATGCAATTAATACACCTTAGTGTAGGGGGATCTGAATTAGTGTATTATTACAGAATTCAATACCTCACAATCTTTAATGCATTTATCCTGACAATATGTCTCTGACGCAGGGAATTATTATTATCTCATTTTTTTCAGATGGGGAACTGAGGCACAGAGAGACTAAGGGCTAGCTCCAAAAAGGGATTTAGAATCCTAACTGTCACTTTAAATACATACATTCAAAAATTTAGACTGTAAAAATCCCCACTTAGCTGCCACCTAACCCTGTAGGCACCTGGGGAGTTTGGGTGCTGAAGTTCTCACTTAATAAAGTCCCTTAGGTGCCTAAAATCTGCAGCACAGCCACCTCAGTTGTGATGATTGAGTACCCGTCTCACATCTAAGCCCCAGCAGAGTCCTCCAACTAGATATTTCCCAATCTATGTTGCCTGCATGCTACCATCCGTTAGCCATGTTCACAAGCTACTGAACAGATTGGGCCCCATATAAAACACAGCTGAGGCAGTGCTTCCCCCCGGTCACCCCTTATAATTTTAAGACCAGTTATTAGAGGAATTACCTGAGATGTGCAAGACCCAAGTTCAAGTCGCTGTTCCAATAAGTATTTAAATTATTTATTTGCAGAGGAAAGGCTTCAGCAGGAGAGGCTGAGAAACCGTCATCCCAGAACTCCTTTGTGAGATGGGAGATGTGGGTTCAAACGCCTGCTCCCTGCACCCTTCTCCTCTGCATTTCCTATTGTCTAGTTTAGGTGGCTTCCTGCTCAGCTTGCTGACTTTTACATGTTATTTCAAAATTTGCACCAGTATCCTGAAGCTGGATTCAAATCCAATTAATAAGAGTGATCTGAGGAGGAAGCTATTTCCACAGAAGCAAAATATTCTGAATGAGCAAGCCACAAATAATACGCAGTGTGCATATGCTGAGCAATGGTGAACAATTCTTTAGAGAGAGTAAATGAGGAACTAAATGAGATGCTCACAAAAATACTCTGGGGTGAGAATGTACAGAAATTTATGACATTAATTTCTTCCCCAGAAGTCAGTGCCATTCCACTGGGGACCACTACAAGTCTTTGTAGGCTTTGTGGTTTGATGTTTCAGAGAGAAACTGGAAGAGCAGAAGACTCTCCATACTCCATGACCTGACTCCCTACACACTACCTAGTTTTCTGCATGGAAATCAAGGATACAATTGATATGAGATCTGTATTAACTCTGGGAAGATCAACACATTTGGAATATTACTGTTCATATATATATATATATATATATATATATATATATATATATATTAAAAATGATTGCTCTGTCTCTCTCCCACACAGGTAGTCAGTGTAGAATCTTTTTCTTTTTAATTATGTGTCTTTAAATATCCATGAACTCATCAGTTTCTATTCATTTCCCTGAGATTCAAACAATTTGCCATGTGGTTAACTGTAGGTGTAGCTTATAATGCTGAAGATATAGCATCAAATGCTGCACGGAATCCCACACAATTCTCCCATTGACTATGTATCTGAGGACATAACTTGGCCCATACAGTATAAACATGCTGCTCAGCACACTGATAACACTGAAGATCCACAGGACAGGCTGTAAAACTCAGAAGCACCTTATGTGGCAATGGAAGACATTTTTTGATCACTTCTATTTTCCTGACGTGTTTTCTGGTTGACATTTAGTCAACATCAGTCTTCATTATAGTTCCAAGCGTTGACACCAAATCAAAGCCACTGCAGTTGATGTGTCCCATAGGAGAAAATATGACTCCATATTTTTTTTCTATTGTTCCTGAAGGTGAACATAAATTACATAAAAGCAGATAATGTAACAACTGTTTGTTCAATCTGAGATAAGTTCTTACTTGTACCTTTTCACATTTATTTTTTTTCTTCTTCTTAATAAGAACAATAATGCATACAAAAATTACACAAGTTACAGTCTGCCAACTGTAAGTGATTTGGGTATAATACTACACATGAATCATTTTAAAAACACTTTTTCTCTGGGCTCATATTTGAAAGGAAGCTTCAGTAAATGAGAACTTACATGCAGAAATCGAGCGCTGGGAAGCCTCCTCTGTTTACTTTAATTTACATGAATCATATTTACTAATACTCAATTTTTTACTTACTCCAGGGGTAAGCCATGGCAATCAAAACTGCCCCCTCTTCACTATGGTGAGATGGGAGGTAAGGTCCTGAAACTATGTGATGGTCAGTGTCAAGGTTCCTTCCCCACTCTGAACTCTAGGGTATAGATGTGGGGACCTGCATAAAAACCTCCTAAGCTTACTTTTACCAGCTTAGGTTAAAACTTCCCCAAGGTACAAACTATTTTACCCTTTGCCCTTGGACTTCCACTGCCACCACCAAACATTTATCTGGGTTTATTTTTATTAGGAAAGCGTTGTTTGGAAACGTCTTTCCCCCCCCAAATCCTCCCAACCCTTGCACCCCAGTTCCTGGGGAAGGTTTGGTAAAAATCCTCACCAATTTGCATAGGTGATGTCATAAATATAAAGGGAAGGGTAAACCCCTTTGAAATCCCTCCTGGCCAGGGGAAAGCTCCTCTCACCTGTAAAGGGTTAAGAAGCTAAAGGTAACCTCGCTGGCACCTGACCAAAATGACCAATGAGGAGACAAGATACTTTCAAAAGCTGGGAGGAGGGAGAGAAACAAAGGGTCTGTGTCTGTCTGTATGCTTTTTTTGCCAGGGACAGAACAGGAATGGAGTCTTAGAACTTTTAGTAAGTAATCTAGCTAGGCATGTGTTAGATTATGATTTCTTTAAATGGCTGAGAAAAGAATTGTGCTGAATAGAATAACTATTTCTGTCTGTGTATCTTTTTTGTAACTTAAGGTTTTGCCTAGAGGGGTTCTCTATGTTTTTGAATCTAATTACCCTGTAAGATATCTACCGTCCTGATTTTACAGGGGGGATTTCTTTATTTCTATTTACTTCTATTTTTTATTAAAAGTCTTCTTGTAAAAAACTGAATGCTTTTTCATTGTTCTCAGATCCAAGGGTTTGGGTCTGTGGTCACCTATGCAAATTGGTGAGGCTTTTTTATCCAACATTTCCCAGGAAAGGGGGGGTGCAAGTGTTGGGAGGATTGTTCATTGTTCTTAAGATCCAAGGGTCTGGGTCTGTAGTCACCTAGGCAAATTGGTGAGGCTTTTTACCAAACCTTGTCCAGGAAGTGGGGTGCAAGGTTATGGGAAGTATTTTGGGGGGAAGGACGCGTCCAAACAGCTCTTCCCCAGTAACCAGTATTAGTTTGGTGGTGGTAGCGGCCAGTCCAAGGACAACGGGTGTAATATTTTGTACCTTGGGGAAGTTTTGACCTAAGCTGGTAAAGATAAGCTTAGGAGGTTTTTCATGCAGGTCCCCACATCTGTACCCTAGAGTTCAGAGTGGGGGAGGAACCTTGACAGGTGACCACAGGCCCAAAGCCTTGGATCTTAAGAACAATGAAAAAGCATTCAGTTTTCTTTCAAGAAGACTTTTAATAGAAGTAAAAAAGAATCACCTCTGTAAAATCAGGAGGGTAAATACCTTACAGGGTAATTAGATTCAAAACAGAGAGAATCCCTCTAGGCAAAACCTTAAGTTACACAAAAGACACACAGACAGGAATATTCATTCTATTCAGCTCAGCTTAATTTTCTCAGCCATTTAAAGAAATCATAATCTAATGCATATCTAGCTAGATTACTTACTAAGTTCTAAGACTCCATTCCTGTTCTGTCCCCGGCAAAAGCATCACACAGACAGACACAGACCCTTTGTTTTTCTCCCTCCTCCCAGCTTTTGAAAGTATCTTGTCTCCTCATTGGTCATTTTGGTCAGGTGCCAGCGAGGTTACCTTTAGCTTCTTAACCCTTTACAGGTGAAAGGATGTTTCCTCTGGCCAGGAGGTATTTCAAAGGTGATTACCCTTCCCTTTATATTTATGACAGTCAGGCAAGGAAAAGTTTGAGACCCAAAGACCTACTGCACTGAACTGAATCAGCAAGCACAATTGAAGGAAGCTAAGTTGCCATTTCTTAAAAAAAGCACCATTCAATTGAATTAAAATTAGAAATGAGCTTTAACCCAACACCTTATGAGAACTCTCCATTCCCCTGAACTTTGGGGAAGTGCTAAATTCTATGGCCTGTGTTACACGGAAGGTCAAACTAGTAAATCACAATAGTCTCTTCTGGCCTTATAATCTATGCAGCTATGAAATTCAGAGCTGGAGACATATTGCGTTGTTGATGCTATCTCTATAAAGGGTCCAGTGGGAACTGTGGCTGTGTCTAAACTTGATGCTGGGGGTGTGATTCCCAGCTTGCTTACGTATACTTGCACTAACTCTCATTGAGCTAACATGTTAAAAGTCGTAGTGAAGACACAGTAGCATAAGCAGCAGTGAGCAGTGGCCGGAGCTAGCTGCCATGAGTATTAACCCACTTGGACCCCATGAGTACGTACGCATGGCTGTCCATGCTACTTCTACTACACTACCATTTTTAGTGCATTAGATCAATGAGAGTTAGCACGAATACATCTACACAAGATGGGGATCAGATATCTCACTCTAAGTAAGGAGGTAGACTATGAATCTTATATCATCACTCAACTTTGGGGAAGATTGGATTCTGATCCAACTTTGGATCTGAATTCCCAGTTCAGGCAAATCACAAATAAGAAAAGAAAAACTGAAGGTAAATTGAAAGGAAACAGAAACAAGAGAAGATCTTTAAAAATAACATGCATGTGATTTCTAGCTCTATGTGAGCAGAGTTATATAAATATAAATATACATTTCCATGGTATGTTTGTGTATTTTTTCAAAAGCTAAAGTATCAGGCAAAATGGCTCCTACTAACGTGTTTGTTTCCTCCAGGAACTTCAATTACAGCTGCCAATATCTGTCTAGCCATCCTTCACGCATTCAGTGTTATAATATCCGAGTGCCTGAACACTACTTTCTAAGAAGAGAATACAAATAAAATGGGCATAACAGTGCTTGTCATTAGAACACAACAAATTGCAGATAGTTTTATAATATTGGCACTGAAGCTGATGCAGGTCCCAATTACTTTATTTGGAATGGTGTGTACTCATCACCTCTGAAAATGAGGGATCGCAGTTTGCACTCCTAAAAATGGAGGTACTCAAAATGAGTTTACATAAAGTCCTACAATTTAAATTTAAATTTAATCCTAAATTACTTGCTGTTATAGGGTATGTTGTAATAATTGGAGCCACACTTTTACAAAAAACAAACAAAACCTCATTGGAAAAGTGAACAAAAAATCATAAAGTGTCACAATAGCTTATAACAATAAATAATGATGGGAAAAAATGATAAGGAAAGACAGACAAAATTAGACAAAAAAAAAAGGCCTACTGATATAATTCAAGGTCTACGTTAAAACCATACCCGATAATCGAGAAACGTGTGGGACCTAAAATCAATTAACCAAAATCCTTGTATCCTAAATTAGGCCTAATTGGTGGACAAAATAATAAGAGGAGAGATTATTCCACCTATGATTCTCTTTTGGGGTCCTTAAAATAATTTGGGGAATTAAAATTACGAAAGGAATTATCACAGCATTGACTAAAAGGTGAGAAAAGGGGAAGGAGCAAGCCTCACCGTCATGGCTGCCATGCCCTCTGTCTCCTAGGACCCCAAACCTTCTTCATTTTCAACCTGATAGATGTCCTGAACAGACCAGGCCAGACAGAGATAGCCAGATGACACTGCCACCTTCACAGGCTTTGGCTAAATCCTGATTATCACCTGTTATCTGAGACTTTCTTTCCCCTTTCTTTCCCACACATCTGGTGTGTTCTTTTTCCTTTCCCACTTTTCTTATCCTCTTTCCTATCCCTCTTCTTTTTTCCTTCTGTCTAATAACAGTCTGGCTAAGCTGGCCAAGACTACATAATTTGCAACGCTGCTGTAAGTGGAGTAACCAGACAGCAAGTGTGAAAAATCAGGACAGGGAATGGGGGGTAACAGGAGCCTATATAAGAAAAATATCCCAAAATTTGGACTGTCCCTATAAAATCAGGACATCTGGTCACCCTAGCTGTAAGCCTGTGACCAGAAAGAGGCAGCTAAAAGGAATGTCCTAAACAGCCTGATGCTGGCACCAGTTTGGAGTGGCATAAGACTGTGCACTGGGCCTCTGTTTTTGCAGCAGTGAAGCTGCAAATGAGAATCAACACCAGAGACAGAAGCAAAATTTTCTATTTTAACTAGGGCTGTCAAGCAATTCAAAAAATTAATTGCAATTAATCAGTTTTAATTGAGCTGTTAAAAAATAATAGAATTCCATTTAAATATTTTTGAAGTTTTCTATATTTTTAAATATAGGCTTGGCGCTTCAGACCCCCCACTCCCCACGGCTTGGGGCTTTAGCCTGGCTCAGGGGTGTGGGGTTGGGCTTCAGCCTCTCTTAGGGTCTGGGGTTTCAGTCCCTCTTGGGGCGTGGGACTCCATCCTCCAGTCCCCCTTAGGGCACGAGGCTTGGGGATTCAGGCTGGCTTCGGGCTTCAGACCCCATACCAGCTCTGGACTGGGGCTTCAGTCCCCCCTTCCACCAATGCCTCCCTCCCTGCCCAGAGGTATGAGATTAATATGTCAATTTTCTTTTCAGTTAATCACAGGCATTACCTGTGATTAATTGACAGCCCTAAATTTACTGCTAATTTCTCTTCTCTTTTGTGGATGTTTGTCTGGTTTTGTCTGAGACTAGACTTTCACAACAAGATCAGTTACAGTCCATCTCAATTAATGTTTTTCTTTCCCCCAACCCCCAAAAAGCATAGTTATTACTATCTTTAACACCATCTAAGAGTGTCAAACGAGGGGTGTTTCCTTCTGCAAATTCTCACCAGCCAAAGGGAAATGGAACAAGGGATATTGTTTAAATGAAAGCCTCACTTAATACTTTATTTTACATATGCATTGTTTTTTCCTTCCTTTCTCTATTGTTAATAAAAAGTTAGTGATTTTTAATAACGTGTTTGCCATGGTGCTAAGCAGGCTTTGGTCTATGTATGCCAAACTCCAAACATTGTTTAAAACTATTTAATGTTAGACAGTCACATGAACATATTAACACATTTAACTTTTTGGGCTCATATATTCTATCTATATTTAAAAAATCTGACCCATCCTGGAGAAAGCTCCACATACACAGAAGCAACTCACCGGCTGGTACCCTCTTCTGGCTGTATATGGGGTTGCTCGACCTTCCCCTTATTTGCTTCCTCCTATTGATTGCCTCCATCAAGGTCTTCCGTCTCCTCATCTTCCAGCCATATCACTTAAAAGTTAACTCCCTTTCCAGAATATCCAAATCCAGCTGTAACTGCTCAGGCCCCGACCTGGCTTCTCTCAGCTGGCATCCTGTAAATACCTTCTTCCAGCTCCACTGTAGGTCAGTAACTAAGTCCTTCTAAAATCAAGGAGAAATTAACAGAACCATACACTTCTTGTGCAAAGTAGCAGGTCTCGGGGCTTCTTCCTGAGCCCCCCAGTAGAACTCAAAACTGCAAATGAAATTAAACAGCACCAAAGCATCTTTCACTCAATCAAGCGTTGAGCCTCTCATCCATCTTTGGCTCCTCTTCCACTCTCATTGCTCAGCTCTCCAGTCACAAATCAGCTCAGCTGCTCTCCTTCACAGCCAGGCACAACCGTCCTTCCTTTTATCTTTTTTTTTTTTTTATGGTGAAGCAGCCTTGACTATAGTCTATAGCCACACCAACTATAATTCTACAATATTTAATTCCTCAATCTCACTTGGTTCTGCATCTTTCAGGTAATGTGACTGTGATTTTTTAATAATACCCCATTTCCTCAATGTTTTTACTAAACAACAGTGCAATTTTTGTTACCTGGAGATATTTGAATTCCCCAGGCAGCTTTTCCTTTGCTTTATCAAAGCCCTTACATTATTATAAAAGGTGATCAGTTGTTTCTTCCACCTTATACAGTGTACATAGTCCATATTTGCATCTTTATTTGAAAAAAAAAAAAGAAGTTTTAGCTACAGTGGCCAGTTAGTACATTAAACAAAAGTAATTAATTAGTCCTATCCAGGCCGTGAAGTATGTTGTTATTCTCAATTCTAGGGCACAATTAAAAAAATTATCTCTCTTTTTTTATTAATCCTAATTTTTAGCCATTCCTCTTTTAAATCTTTCAGGACCGGGCTTTTGAATTCCTGTTTGCTCAAAGGTATTTTTATGTCAATCCTTCCATTTCTTGTAGGGCTTTTAGCTGCTTTGGCCACCATTTCATTCCCTGCTAAGTTAATGCTACAAATATCACCATCTGTACTAACTCTGTTATTAGAAATATAATTTCATTAATTCAATCATTTCTACATACTGAGATACACTTTTATCATCATAAAGCCTGAGATTAAACTAAAAAAAAAAATGACTTCTGCTGTTGAGCATACATCCCAGATCCAATTTAATGCTAGTATTATTTCTACTAGTTCAGTTGTCATGACAGCTACTTAATCAGATATTCTTTTAGCTGTATGAATTACCAATTTTTGTATACAATATGCCATCCCTATTCTTCCTGTTTTATTATTATTATTAATATTTATTATTATTATTATTTATTTGGACCCATCTCTCATTTGATAAAACTGACTCCACTTTTCATCTATATACTGGTACACTCCTTTATTTAATACCTACTCTCTCTTTTTTACCATTTAGTTTGTAGAATACATTGAAAGCCATGTTTGGATATGCATCTTTCAATCCATAACTTTTTTGTTCATTGCTAAAAGTTTTTATTTCATTCAGCTTTTTCCTTGTCTTTCAACTCCTTTTAACTCAAATGGCATGTGGAGTTCTAACACTGTGCACTATATTTCACCTATCAAATTCCCTCATATATTTGTTTGGAACTGTTATCATTGCAGTTCTCATTAACTTTGGCCCAGAAAATTAAGTCCAGTAATTTCATTCACAGTGTAACTGGGTTTTCAGTACAATCTATCTGTATCATGCATCACACACAATTCATAGTGCCTGGGCTTGTATTAAATCTATTTTTTTATTAATTTCTAATTCTGATGCTGACCTAAAATCTTGGAAGCCATAGTCAATAAATGATCTTATTAAGTATCTGTATAGCATCAGTAGTGTTTTCTTATCCACCCCCAATTAGTCCCAGCAAGATTGTTAAGGAGGTTAATCTGCCCCATACATTTATCTTTAACATAATTTATATGATTTTTCCAAAGAAATTTATTTTACCCCTAATAATTTAAAAATTTAACCATATCTGGTTTTCTCCATAAAGATACTATTTGCATACCTTTGTAACTTTGCTTTTTATAAAGATCAATCCTTTGGTTTTAGCAATGAAGAAACTGAAACCCCATGCATTCCTCCAGTCAGAGGTCTCTCATAACACTTTATTGATTCTCTTTTCTGCCATCTCAATATTCCTGCTTCCAACCCACAGAGCACAATCATCTGCAAACAGAGTTACACATACCCCATTACTTATTTGTTTTGGGAGATCATTTATCATAATATGAACTATGGTTGGACTGATAACACTAATAAAGAGGGAAAGACAATAACAGAAAATGCAGCAATGTCCAAAGTGTTAAATCCTGGAGATTTTAAAGAACAGATTAGATAAACACCTGTCAGGGATGAGTCTAGATAATACTAAGTCCTGCCTCAGTGCAGGGGACTGGATGACCTCTCTAAGTCCCTTCCAGTTCTACATTACTATGATTCTATGAAACTTATAGAAGCTTTTGTTTCAGTGTTCATCAAAAAAGTTAGCAGTGATTGGATGACTAATATAGTGAACATCAGTGTAAATGGGGTAGGATCTGAAGCTAAAATAGGAAAAGAACAAGTTAAGTACTTAGACAAGTTAGATGTCTTTAAAATGGCAGGGCCAGATGAAATACATTCTAGAATCCTTAAAGAACTGGCTACAGATCTCTGAGACCTTAGCAATTAACTTTGAGAACTTGTGGAGGATGGGAGATATCCTAGAGGACTGGAAAGGGGCAAATAGAGTGCCTACCTATGAAAAAGGAACCAAGGACAATCTAGGACAAGGACAACTAAAGACCAGTCTACTTAACTTCAGCACCAGAAAGCTAAGTGACTAAATAATCAAGCAATCAATTTGTAAGTACCCAGAATGATCTGGAGAAATGGTCTGAATTAAATAGCATGAATTTCAATAAGAACAAATGCAGAATATAGTACTACACTTAGGAAGGAATAATCAAACACAAAATGGACAATTCCTAGTTCAGCAGCATCTCCATCCTGGAGATTTTGAAGAACAGATTAGATAAACACCTGTCAGGGATGGGTCAGATAATACTAAGTCCTGCCTCAGTGCAGGGGACTGGATGACCTCTCTAAGTCCCTTCCAGTTCTACATTACTATGATTCTATGAAACTTATAGAAGCTTTTGGAGAGGCCTGCTGACAGGCTACAGTAGTAAGAAGTTCAGGGAGCGAGCAAAAGGAGTCTGATAGAGAAGACATTGATTGCTACATATAGGATCCTGGACTGGAACCCGGTGTAGTGGGAGGGCCTGGGTATAAGGTCTTTTGAGAGCCCTGAAATAGGAGAGTGTTAGGATTATAGCGCTGAGTGTCTGGGCTGAAGATCTGATGCAAGGACATTGGACTTTTGTTGTAGGGGGTGGAGCTAAAATGTGATGAGACCTGAGGGCTGAGTCATGAGAAGAGGCAAATGGCTGCAGAACTGGAGCAACTGTCAGTAAGGGGTGCTAGAAAGAGCTACTATGCACTCCCAGTGACAAAGGGGCACTCATTCTGAGCAATATACAGTCAAGTGTGCTAAAGAGTTAAGTAGAGTCCACTGAGAGTCAGAGATCTGTGACAAATGAATTTTGAAAAGCTAGGGAATTCTCCTACTATTAATATGGACTCTGTTGGTGTGGAATGGCAGACAACTATATTTATTACCATGGTTGTTCTGCAGAATTCCATCCTGAAGCTATGCTGTGTTTCAGGACACTGGTAATAGGCAAAGCATTCTGGTACCATCTCTGTTTTAATAATACTCATTTGGAAAAGCTGGACTTGAATTTTTTCAATTCAGCAGTGCATTTGGTAAATGTTAATTTCAAGGCAAGCAACATGTATTGATTCCTCTGACTCCTTTTGTTAGCTGCTGTTGCAGAAACAGAGGTCCAAATCCTACATTAATTATTCAAGCAAAACTGTCATTGAAGCCAAAGGCAGTTTTACTTGAGTAAGGAATAAGAGTGAAATCCTTCCTTCCACACCAAGTCTCAGTAGCTTTGATTAATGCAGTCGGGGCTACATGGAAGGGGGAAATGAGGTCCTTTCTAGAGCATGAAACAGTAACAGAGCTATTCAGTATCTCCTGCAGCAGATCTAGCCCTCTCACGTTTACAACCTTGTTCTGCAGAATAAGTAGTGGCCCATCCCTTCTGCAGTTATACCTCACCATAACTGCATTTACTCAAAGTACAAAGGGAGCTCCCTGTAGAGCTGGTCTCTACTCTTCCATGCATTGGAATCTGAGTTTTTGAGTATTTCCTGGCCTCTCCACAAACATGGCCCTATCCAACTCCTAATAAAAACAATAGGAGTCAATATATTAATCTCAATGGGTGTTAAAGTAGGGGGCAGGATTTTACCCTAAAAAAAGACTGCAGGAATGGATCCACAGTAAATAAAGCCATTTTCTTATCCTATCCTATCTGTAAGAACTAAAATCTTAATTTAAAAGAAAGACAAAGCAGCACTTGATCATAAAGACTTTTTTTGAGCAGTGTGGTCTGAATCTGAATCCTTCCTTGAACTGTTACTTAAGAAGTGAAGGAGGTTCTGCCAGTCCTGGCACAGGCATAAATTGCTGAAGTGCTAATAAATGTCTTTTTCTGCAGTAATACAAATATCGTCTTCATCTCTGTCCCATGGGGACACAGGATTTCTCTCATATCATTCAATTTCTGCTAAACTCCCATCAGATCATTCCCCATTCTTAATCTGCAGACCACTATATAGGGAGCTAAAATACCACATTTCTTTGATTTTACAATTTCCTCGCATGACAGATAAAAGAAACCAAATGTAAAGGAAATGAAAAAAAACACCACAAACATGGAAGAAACTTTAATAAATAATTTGTTCACATCTAATGCTGTCAGGAAATATGCTGAATAAAAGAAAACTCATAATTTTATTCTAATTGTTACAGAAATGTTGCTGGTAATTGGTATGTATGTAGATACAATATAGTCACTTTGATATGCGTGAATTACTGCTGCTCATATTTATATTATATTAGAAGATTTCATGGCCCATTTCCCCCCCTGAAAAATAAAAACAATAGGCTTTTGCTATGTTTCAATAAAAATAGAATGTTTACTTTTCTGTGACCATAGTTCCTATTGAAATAAATCCAACCATTGACTTGAGAACTATTCAGGCAATATGGTACACAATTTTGCCAGAGTCCTGCTGTCATTTGACAAAAGACTTACATAAATATTGTATTTAGGATCAATATTTACTATTCCTCTCCATCATCCTCTTTTTATTCTAAGGATACTTGAATAAACATGGGGTCTGTTTCTAAAGAGCTCTTATGCTTGTGCTGTTTTGTCCCCAGCTAAAATCATAATCATTTGTTTGTAACATCAGAATTGGCTGATGAGGAAATGATTGGTGACACAAGCACAGGATTATTACTTCAATTGAGGACCCAGCACTCCAAGCCGTTAAATTCAGAAACAAAGATTTTCCTTTCATGCAAATGTACTTATCATCAAAAACACAAAAGAAGACAAGTACAGAAAAAATACGACACATTGAAAGAATGAATTGGGTTTCCATGAGGTATTAGTTCATGCCCACCTACAATAAGGATTTAATGGCCTGAAATATTCCTCCTTACTGAGCAGGGCTTATCCTTCTTCTCCCCTTACCAATCTCTCTCGCCAGATTTCTTTTTGCCATTGGGGGGGAAAAAGGATCTGACATCAAATCAGATGCATATGGAGAAAGTATATCCCCCAATTAAAGTGAAAATGAACAATGGTGGCATTTACAAATTGTGGCCTTCAGATCTGTGCATGGATCCACGTGTGTGTCTCTTCCTCCACATGTGGAAAAAAAACAAACAAGCTTTCATCTGCCAAACCCAACAGAGAGTGCTCCACAGGTCCAGAAGTCCACAAGGGTGAAAAGGATAGGCAGTAACAATAAATATATTCAAAATAGTAGAGATAAGGTGCTTACAGTTTCCCCATCCTATTTTATCTTCCTTCTGCTTATAACTTGCATGCATAGCACATAGATATATTTGCATAAAATCACAAATTATTGTCATGTGTTCTTTGTAATACAGTAGTGACTACAGGCCCCTCCTGAGATTAGGTCCCCGTTGTGCTAGGTACTGTATAGACACAGAAAGAAACAGCTCCTCCCCTGAAGAGTTTATTGTCTAAATAGACAATGGGTAAAGAAAAGGAACTATTCTTATCTTCATTTTATAGATGAAGACTGAGTCACAAAACAATGAAAGGCCTGATACAAAGTATGTGAGAAGACTCCTATTGATTTCAAAAAGCTTTGGATTTAGCACCTAGTGACTTGCACATAGTCACACAGGAAATCTGTGGCCAGGAATTAAAACCCATATCTCTTGAGTCCCAGACCAATGCTTTATCCACAACACCATCCTCTGATTTTTTTAAAAAAATAATATCCCATATGCTAATAATAATAAGCCATTGTGACGTTAACTCATTAAAATATGACAGATCATTGTTGCAACCACTGTTATATATTTGCAACAAATCTTGTTCAAAGATTGTCAGATAAGGTGTCGATGGAAAAGGTTATGATTTGCCAAATATGATTATGCTATTTGTATACATGTATCATTTTTGTATTTGAAGTTATGAGTATTGGCTCTATACGTGGATTTCAAATGTTTGCTCCTGGGGTAACACCCACAAGGTTGTTAGCCAGCACATCTTGGAGGGACTATTCAAATTGAGTGGCCCATCAAAAGAACATTTAACTCACAATTGAAGACGCTCCCGTACCCTGAAGGGACTTTCCTATGAACATGCTGTTTGAGGTATAGGTAATGGACTTTCTTTCTGTGACTAGGCAAAATCATGCATGGACATGTGACTGCCCATGTAACTCCAAATACCATCTTGTTACTGTAATTTTCCATAGTAAGAACAATGGGATTTCCTCCACATGGCAGATGATATAAAAGGCACTGGAAACATCTCCATTTTGCCTATTTCCTGCTCAAACCTCTGGACTATGTACTTATACTAATTGGAGCATTCTAACCAAGGGACTGAGGTCCTTCCAATGATTTGGAAGCAGCAAGGGACTTATGAAGCCAGCAGTTTATTCCAACACTGCTACAAGCCTGATCCAAGAACTTTGTGATTACTGTACATATTTGATGACTTTAACCAATTTTAACTCTCACCTTTCTTCCTTTCTTTTTTATGAATAAACCTTTAGATTTTAGATAGTAGAGGATTGGCAACAGCGTGATTTTTGGGTAAGATTTGAGTTGTATATTGACCTGGGAGTATGGCTGGTCCTTTGGGATCAGAAGAACCTTTTATTTGAGGAAATTGTTTTTGAAGAACCGCTCATCTCTAAGTCTAGTGTTTTTTCTGGTGATACAAAGACTGGAATGCCTAAGGAAACAGCTTTTATGACTTCTTGTTAGCCAGTGTGGTGAAACAGAAGTTTCCTTTTGTTGCTGGTTTGGTATATCTCAGGGGAGAATAACCTCCAGTTTTGGGGTGTGTCCACTCTACTTCTCAGCAGTTTGTCCTGAATTTGGTATTCTCAGTTGTGACCCACAGAGGCGCAGTTACAGCCACTTTAGAGTGTGCATTAGTATTGATACACTTCTCATGTGTTTGAAGACAACTTTTGGTATTTTTCCTCTCAAAACACCTAAGATATATGCAATTACCCTGCTAATGTACAGTAGGGTCTGGATTATTGCTAAATTAGCACAACAAGAATGTATATGAACTGAAAATATTGAGTTTCAGTCAGGTCCCTAAAGCCTTGTGTACACTGTGGAAATTTTACCAAAAAAATCACTAGTGCTAACACCAATTTGTAAATACTGTGATCTGCTCAGAGGAAATGGAGGAGGGAGGAGAAAAGTGCAAAATTAACCAAATATATTGTCCATTCGAAATAATTCAGCAAGCTCTGTAAAACGTTGTGTGAAGTGGAAATAGCCATGCTGGATTAAACTCGCCATCACCACAGGCATATTTCTTACCATGAGTCAATAAAGATGGAAATAATTTCATAAGTACAGCTATGGATGCCTTGATCTTGTCTAAAAAGACTAATATCTTATGGGTGCTTCTGGTGAGAAGAACTGCAAAGTAAAGCTGAGTTTTTGTGGAAATGGCAAAGATTTCATGGCTCAGTCAAGCATATATATGTAATAATTCACAGACACACACACACACACACACAGACAACCACAAACTCCCTTAAAATAAAGTTAAGCCTCCTAAGCCATTGTGCACTCCGCTGTGAAATTTCAAACAGTTTTTGTATTTCGTCACTGGATACAGTGATTCTTGTGTATAAAACTGATCTACTTTGAACCTTATTTATTGAGCTTTTTTGGGATGCATATATTGAAGGAGGCCACACATTGACTTTGCACTAAAGCCACAATTCAGCAAAGCATGACACTTTTACATTCTGATATTATATCATGGCTGTGGTATTCATGTTTCTTATCACCCTTAAATTCCCAAATGCTTTCTTATTTGGGTGTGAGTGGCAATTTGGATGGATATTTTTGAGGAGGTGTATATATGTATTGTGGGGGTGGGGTTAGTTTCAGGCTGGATGGCTATTCCTTGGGCTCTATGTTCTTCTGCCCTGGAAAAATGAAGGTCAGAAATCTGGCCCCATTTCAGGAATGCACTTGCAAATATTCTTAAATGTTTTACCAAATTAGGAGCATTAGCTCCCTCTACCTCCGCAAAGTAGCTCTCCTTATACCCCTGAGCATCTCTCCTGTTGAACAGTGCAGTGTAAAACTAACTAATCCTAGTAGCTGGATTTATAGAACTCCAATGTGAAGGATACAGGACAAGATGGGAGTCAGGTCTTTTAAATTAAAAATAAAGAAATACTTTATCATCTGAGTGAGGATATCTCCCATCTATCTATACTGTAAAGTATCTTGTGTGCTATGTCAAATAAATCATAAAGGTATAATTACATTTAAAAAGTGCTTTAAGTGACTGATGCAAAGTCAACCACTCAAAAGTTAGGAAACGACAGGTTTACAGTTGCCTGTGGAACCTATCTATGCCCTCTTGTGTGACCATCCTGTGCATGGAATGAGGCAGAGATCCTGTGAGAAAAATAGTACATGATCTTACAATGAAATACTGTATCAGAATCCACATGCACCAGGGTTGCTGAGACAATCATAAAGCTAATATTTTCTAATTTGGGGATGCCTGACTCTACACCCTAAAAATATGCTTTTAACATCATTTTTTGTATGCCAAAAAACAACTATATTACTCACAAATTCCTCATCATCCATCATCACAAGGGTTTGATCCCTGGCCCTTCAGCACAGTCACAGAGACTGCTACAGATTGCTACAGGGACTTGAGGTACAGGAGTACTCCTGGGAAATAGGAGAAACCTATTTCCCAGGTGTAAGGGTGGTGTGCAGGGGCCGTGTTCTGGCTCCAGAGGATGGTAAGAGGATACCTAACTTGGTTTACTTCCTTCCCCACCCTGGGACGTAGGGGAGGCTCCTATCTCATGCTGTGCTCCCAGGTGTGGGGAATGAGTTGCTGAGGTCTCATGCTCTGTATAAAAGGGGATACAGCTGGCTATCTCTCTCTCTCCACTCAGGAGTTAAGGCGGGTCCTGCCCCATATGGTTCCCTGTGGGATTCTGGGCCCATGTGAGAAAGCTTGGCTTCCTCTCCCACATGCCTTTACTCTGGCAGCTCACAGAGGTTGTTAGTTCTTAGATACCAGCTGCTAACATTTCCCAGAGGGACACAGAGAAGGAAAAAGGAAATGGTGATTTTTAACTCTTTCTAACTTATCTATATCTGAATGGCATTTCACATGATAAAGAAAAGGTACTTCTATAATCTGAAGGAATACTCCAAGCAAATATCAAAGGTCTGCTTCAAACAAAGCAGGAATGACAGTTCAAAGAGTATGTTGCAAAAATCTTGCTTAATAGAAAGTGTTAGGTAACCCAAATATGGATGTTATGGCAGTTTTCTCTATAATAGTAGTTCCCTCCATGTCTTCTCTTGGCTAAATTCAATTTTAGAGCTATTGTGTCACTCAAAGAGGATTGTTTTGGGGTCACCCTAAGGATTTTCCTTGATGGCCTCTTTGTCAAAAATGCACCATCCTCAAACTTTCAGAGTCTTCTGAGGACTGTTAGGCCTGCCAGATCGACAATGGTCGATGGCATCATGCCAGGTATCATTTAGTGAAGTTCCCAGATCTGGCTCAATCCTCCGAATGCATGAATCTCTGGGGCTACCCTGGGGGTAGTGTCAGTAGGTAGGATCAGGCTGTGTATCTCTTCAAGCATCAATGCCTTTGAAAGCACAGTGTGCTGGGGTGTTTTTGTCCATCCTGGCAACAGGGCCAGCATGCAACTCTGTTTTGAACATAATTAGTGATTGAAGGAAGGCCTATCTTTGCAAGATTATGACATTTCACATGATGTCAGACCATTTTATGCTCAGGACTTGGTACCAACAGCACATATGAAATGCCACTAACCATTTCAATTCTGTCTGTTAGAGGGTCCAAGTTTCTGACCCATATAGCAATACAGGTAGTAAGAAGCTTGATAGATCCTGAACTTTGTCTCATAGCAAAGACATCTTTTGTTCATAAGCAAGACATGGACTTTGTACATGCAGACACCTAGCATAACAAGTCAGAAATTAAGATGTATAAGTCTTGTGAAAGTAAGGTGTATGAGGCTTTCAAAACCAACCAGTTTTCATGTATCTGTGCATGGCTGATACAAACCCTTTGTGTTTGAAAAATATGTATGGAGCTAGACAAGAGAAAATACATCAGATCTCTGTGTGACAGGCTCCCTGGGATACAACCTGGACTGTGGGACTGCTGAGCCCTCTGTCCCACCAACCTGGGATATCACTCTTGTGAATAAATTGAGCAACTGTCTTGTCAAGCTTCAACAAAATAGAAGTATTGCAAATGTTAGGCCTCAAACTTCTGTTTACTTTAAAATGCAAGCCTTGGAAAAACAAAGCTTAAGCTTGTGGCCTGTGGTCAGGATGTGCTGCAACCAGATAACAATTTATGCTGACTCCTATGTACTTGTAACCCTTCTGCCCGTCAGAGTTGGCAGCAACAAGGGCCGGGTTCAATATCTAGGGGATCCATTCCAATAACTCAATGCAAACCGGCTCGAGCCCCCACCCCAGTGACCTGGGACAAATATATACCACCCCCGCTGGGCGCCTCCAAGAGGCAATACTTCCCCTCTCGCAAGCACATAGTCTGAGTGTAGCAAAAGCCTTTTAATAACAGAGAGAAACAATGTGGCATTATGTTTGGGAAACACCACCAACAGGATTCATAACAAAACCCATGAGCAAAAACCCACCCCAAGCAAATTGGGGCATGCCCTTTTCCATTTGGTTCTTGAGTCCAGCAACCCCAAATCACCCAAAGTCCCAAAAGTCCAATGCCCCAAAAGTCTCTGTCCCTGGTCAGGGCAGCCCCAGAGTTCGAAAGTTTATCTGCGGAGCTTTACCTCCCAACCTGGGTGGAAATGGGACGGGGGTAAGAGGCACCTTACATGATCTGAAGCTGACCGCCCCACGAACTCCTTCGCTCAGCTGCGCTGCGCTCCGCCAGCCGCCCCACGAACTCCTTCGCTCAGCTGCGCTCCGCCAGCCACCCCACGAACTCCTTCGCTCAGCTCCACGGCCCACAAGCAGCTCCTGCCATCCACAAACTGCTCCACCAGCCGGTCCGCAAGGCACTCCAGC
Organism: Caretta caretta; assembly: GCF_965140235.1. Classification (NCBI taxonomy): domain Eukaryota; kingdom Metazoa; phylum Chordata; order Testudines; family Cheloniidae; genus Caretta; species Caretta caretta. The sequence continues at coordinate 70,897,687 of NC_134206.1, read as the reverse complement.
CGGCCCGCCAACTGCTCCACAATATATCTTCCGGATCCCCCACTACTTAACACAACACTCAGTGATTTCAGCTCTTAGGTGAATTCAGCTTGTAGTAGGGGAGCCCCAGTGCTGGTGCACTGTCAGCCCAAAATGAGCTCAGCAGCCTATAACTAGACTTCTAATGAAATCAAAATTAGCTCTGATATTCCACAGTGGAGAGAGGAGGAAGTGCAATTAGCATGTAAGGCCTTCACCAAGGGGCCCATGCCACCAAGTATTAATACTTGTCCCCAGCCTCTCTCCATTCACACAGTTTTGGAACCCATGACCCTTGCCTAGCGAGTGCTACTTAGTTGATGGTGAATCCCTCCATTATAACAAAAGGCCACGTACAGTTCCAAGCACAGTTCCCATAATCAGGGTAATAACAATTTATTCTTCCTGCCCCAATAACAGAGACACTGGGGATCCCACAGCAGCCAAAGTGACCATTTGGGCAGCTATGGTCTCATTCTAGGCGTGGTGGGTGTGCCTATGCAAATGAGATCGGCCCCTGAAGTTCTTTTCCACAACTTGCCACCTCTCACCACCAGATGTCAGGGTGGAGCTCATCCTGACACTGCTTACATCCTTATCAACTCCAAATTAACCACATTCAAAATCTAATTGGCTACCCAAAATAAATAGGCCTCAGTTATACGAACAACTAACAATTGGACATAAAAATTAAATACGCATCAATTGTACAACTAGGGCAACCACATAACCAATGTGGCCCACCCTGATTGGTTGGTCTGTTCTAAAACACGGCCATTAGATCAGATGAAAAGAACAAAGGCACAGGACTGTGTGTGTGTGTTTTTGGTAAACCTGACCCACACCCCCTGAACCGAAGGGACGTGGACTTCTCGACTGTCTGTACCTGGCCAGTGCGGAAAGCAGCTGACTGAAGGGTAACGTATTTTTGGACGAATGCAGGGTAAGTCTATGGAGTAAAGAAGTCTGGTCGCTTAAGCCAAATTGATCGTATCTGTATTGATACTGTAGTATAAAATCAATAGAAGGTAGTTGATGCATAATAGCTTTGCATGTATTAGTGCTTGTCTTTTAAGTAGTCCGAGCAAATGCATGTAGTGCTGTCGTTCATCAGCTTTGTGTGGCCTTTGAAATAGTTTGTCACCAGGAATATAGAGCTGGTGAATAATAGCTTTACATATGCTTGTCTTCGGGCTTTTCTTATAACCTGCCAGGACCAGCATATGTAGAGTCACTGTTCAGGAAGTCGCAAATGGTCCACAATATTACATGTACTTGTGCTTGTCTTCAATATAATCTGCCTTTTGTATTAATCCTTATTCAGTGTTGGTTTTTGGTTTTCCTTTTCCTGTTTTGTTTATGCTGTTATTATAGTTGAAAATCATTAAAAGCCTTTCTTGAGGAATAATTAGTAGTTCTTACTTATTTTATATGGACACCATTTAACCTCATTACATCTGTGTTGGGTGGTGGGAAGTAGCAAACACCCCGGGGTGAAATAGGGCCCCAAGGTGTGTCTCCTTCATTCTCTATCTCTGCAACTCTCACTCTACAGTGCTGTTGCTAAGCCACAAACCTCTAGCAGGTACTGCACTTACACAGACATCCACAGGCAGGGACACACCCAGGTGAGTTAAATGAATGCTTTGCCAGCCACTCATGAACCAACAATAGATAGGAGGCATCAGACAATGCCCCCTAGCTTCCCAGCCTTACACCCCAGAACTGAACCATCTTGCCATGGTCTAGCCTGACCAGTGTAAATTCATTGACTGCCCATCCCTCAATGTGGAGAGGACACATACTAGCCTTTGTAAACTGAGCTGAGATGTCCCAAGCACTTCAACCAAAACACACTGTTTTAGATAAAATATAAATCAGATGTATTAACTACAGAAAGATAGGTTTTAAGTGATTATAAGTAGCAGGCATAGACATCAGAGTTGGTTACTTAAGAAATAAAAATAAATTTGCAACCTGAGTTCTACAAACTAAACAGGATTTGAATCAAGCAGTGTCTCACCCTGAGAGATGGTACAAGCAGGCTACACAGATCCACAATGCACAGGCTGGGACTGCCTTCCATCCTGAAACCACCCTCACAGTTCAAAGTATTCGTCCTCCAGATATTTCTTCCAGGTGTTGAGTTGGGAGGAGGGAGTGGGGGACAGAGGCCAAGTGATGATATCACTTCCCCTATTTTATAGTTCCTTCCAGATTGATGGAAAGATCTATCCTTGTGACTTGGGGGTCGACCCCCACTGGTCAAGTAATCTCTATTGTCTACGTGCTCTCCCTGAGAAGTCTTCTTTTAGGATAGTGGATTCCCTTTAATGGGCCATCAGCACATCTGGCTACTCCACTGTTGTACTTGAAAGGCTGGGTCTGGGTGTCCCCAACCTCACAACATATTTCAGTAACACACACATGGCAATTGTATTCATGGTAGCTCTTCCTAAGATGCATTTTACATTGTTACGTTGTTTAATCAAGAGGAGATATGAAGTGTTAGGCACAGAGACATACCAGAAAGATGTATATATGACAAAGATAAAATGTCTTTTTGATGCTTAACCAACAGGCAGTCTGTATCAAACTGCAGATGTCTCTAATTTTCCTTACTTCTGGAAAACTATGTGCAAAACAAGATAAGAAACTGGTAAGCACTGGTGAATAAATCCTAGGCAATACGATGGGTTTGTGACTCTTCCATTTTGTTATATCAAGGGTAGTATATAATAAGCAGAAATGAGCTCATAGTTTTGGAACAGATTGAATGTTGTGAGATTCTGTTTCCCAGATTAGGTTGGTAAAATATTACCCTTTTCCTTTCTGTGTTGTGCTGTTTTATCTTTGACTAATAAAGTTGATTGAGCATGGATTATCTGATATCTCATCAATAATCTAACTTGAACCCTCATAATAAATAATAACTATCATAAATATCTCATTGGGAAGCTGTGGAAGCCTTGCAGCTGCTCAATGCTTCCCCTGTGGTCATTAGTCAGAACTCATATATGGCAACTGAATGGGATAGGGGTGGGAGGGAGGAGTGAGTTGGGCTTCCAAGGCTTCAGCAGAGAGGTTGCGTAAGCAGGGTGCTTGCCTGCTCAACTTCTGGAGTATCTCCACATCTGTGGCTTAGGCAGGACAGAAAGCTCATGTACTCTGTACCCACAGAACCTTTCACAGTCGATACAAGGGCCTTAGTCCCTCGTCCCTGCATGGAGCATCATGTGGGCAGACCCTGACCATGGAACCAATGGGGCTCCTCGCAGGTGCAGGAGTCTGCCTGCAGGCAGTCAGTTGCAGAATTGAGGTCTTAGATTGTAAAATGGTTCTTGATCTTTTGAGGTGAAAGTATATGTGTAATTTTGCTATTGTTTGTAACAAACATATACAAAAAAGCTGATCATTACCTTACTCCTATGTGCACCCAAAAAATTAACTGAGAGAGCATTATAAAGAAATTGAACTGCTCAAGACACACACAAAAAAGCATTCTTACAAAAAAAAAATCTTAACTTGTGTTTATAGTTCAGTTTTCAAAAAGGGTCTAATTTCAGTTTTTCACACACAAAAAAAAGTGACTTTATCAAACTTTTTACTGAATAAGCAACCAAAAATGGTGACAATTAATTTGATTTTAAAAGTATATTAAAAATGTAGCAAAAATTGAAACTTCCTATGATGACAGTTTTTTGTGAAAAATTTCAATTTGCACAAAAAGTCATTTTTTGGATGAAAAAAATATTTCATTAGGAAAACACTGACTACATAAAAGCTTCAATCTGTATTGTGAACAGTGACTCTCATTGCATGGCTCCTGTATGGAACCCTGCTTTGTTTTCACCAGATCTAGATATAATATACAATCAGCATTTTTTTTATCATATGTTTTCAATTGAAACTGAAAATCAGAATCCCTATTTATACTGTTCTTTCCTGCTACCATTACTCACACACACTTTGTCACCCTGACAACTTCTCTCCAGCTTCTGATCTGAGCAGCTATGATGGTAACACCGAGAAGCTTATCCTCTTTAGCTTGATTTGATTTGTTTGTTTGTTTTTGTTTTTTAAATATAAAGTGATCTGTTGTTTTTTTTTATTTCTACAAAATGGTTTTAATACATCCTTCTTACTTTTCTACATTTAAAAAAATGTTTTGTCTTACATATATTAAAAAGACAAGTTATTAGTCTATTATTGTATGAAGGAGACACTGCATAGCTCCATATCAATGAAATGCATTTAAAACATGCTTTCCAAACCTCTTTATGGTTTGAACAGTTCAGCTTTAAGAAAGTGAATTGGATTTTTCTTTTTAATGCAATGAAAGTCCTGCAATTGGAAGACACAAAGAAGAGAAAAGTATAAAAAGTCTGAAGGCCACAGTTTTGCATTGTCAAGCTCTACATTGTCTGTGAATGCCCTTTGAATAGCAGGTTTCAGAGTAACAGCCGTGTTAGTCTGTATTCGCAAAAAGAAAAGGAGTACTTGTGGCACCTTAGAGACTAACCAATTTATTTGAGCATGAGCTTTCGTGAGCTACAGCTCACTTCATCGGATGCATACCGTGGAAACTGCAGCAGACTTTATATATACACAGAGAATATGAAACAATACCTCCTCCCACCCCACTGTCCTGCTGGTAATAGCTTATCTAAAGTGATCATCAGGTGGGCCATTTCCAGCACAAATCCAGGTTTTCTCACCCTCCACCCCCCCACACAAATTCACTCTCCTGCTGGTGCTAGCCCATCCAAAGTGACAACTCTTTACATAATCAAGTCGGGCTATTTCCTGCACAAATCCAGGTTTTCTCACATCCCCCCCACCCCCATACACACACAAACTCACTCTCCTGCTGGTAATAGCTCATCCAAACTGACCACTCTCCAAGTTTAAATCCAAGTTAAACCAGAACATCTGGGGGGGGGGTTGGAAAAAACAAGAGGAAACAGGCTACCTTGCATAATGACTTAGCCACTCCCAGTCTCTATTTAAGCCTAAATTAATAGTATCCAATTTGCAAATGAATTCCAATTCAGCAGTTTCTCGCTGGAGTCTGGATTTGAAGTTTTTTTTGTTTTAAGATAGCGACCTTCATGTCTGTGATTGCGTGACCAGAAGAGATTGAAGTGTTCTCCAACTGGTTTATGAATGTTATAATTCTTGACATCTGATTTGTGTCCATTTATTCTTTTACGTAGAGACTGTCCAGTTTGACCAATGTACATGGCAGAGGGGCATTGCTGGCACATGATGGCATATATCACATTGGTGGATGTGCAGGTGAACGAGCTTCTGATAGTGTGGCTGATGTTATTAGGCCCTGTGATGGTGTCCCCTGAATATATATGTGGGCACAATTGGCAACGGGCTTTGTTGCAAGGATAAGTTCCTGGGTTAGTGGTTCTGTTGTGTGGGATGTGGTTGTTGGTGAGTATTTGCTTCAGGTTGCGGGGCTGTCTGTACATACATTGTCCCCAAGGACTGGCCTGTCTCCCAAGACTTGTGAGAGTGTTGGGTCATCCTTTAGGATAGGTTGTAGATCCTTAATAATGCGTTGGAGGGGTTTTAGTTGGGGGCTGAAGGTGACCGCTAGTGGCGTTCTGTTATTTTCTTTGTTAGGCCTGTCCTGTAGTAGGTAACTTCTGGGAACTCTTCTGGCTCTATCAATCTGTTTCTTTACTTCTGCAGGTGGGTATTGTAGTTGTAAGAAAGCTTGACAGAGATCTTGTAGGTGTTTGTCTCTGTCTGAGGGGTTGGAGCAAATGTGGTTGTATCGCAGAGCTTGGCTGTAGACAATGGATCGTGTGGTGTGGTCAGGGTGAAAGCTGGAGGCATGCAGGTAGGAATAGCGGTCAGTAGGTTTCCGGTATAGGGTGGTGTTTATGTGACCATTGTTTATTAGCACTGTAGTGTCCAGGAAGTGGATCTCTTGTGTGGACTGGACCAGGCTGAGGTTGGTGGTGGGATGGAAATTGTTGAAATCATGGTGGAATTCCTCAAGGGCTTCTTTTCCATGGGTCCAGATGATGAAGATGTCATCAATATAGTGCAAGTAGAGTAGGGACTTTAGGGGACGAGAGCTGAGGAAGCGTTGTTCTAAATCAGCCATAAAAATGTTGGCATACTGTGGGGCCATGCGGGTACCCATAGCAGTGCCGCTGATCTGAAGGTATACATTGTCCCCAAATGTGAAATAGTTATGGGTAAGGACAAAGTCACAAAGTTCAGCCACCAGGTTAGCCGTGACATTATTGGGGATAGTGTTCCTGATGGCTTGTAGTCCATCTTTGTGTGGAATGTTGGTGTAGAGGGCTTCTACATCCATAGTAGCCAGGATGGTGTTATCAGGAAGATCACCGATGGATTGAAGTTTCCTCAGGAAGTCAGTGGTGTCTCGAAGGTAGCTGGGAGTGCTGGTAGCATAGGGCCTGAGGAGGGAGTCTACATAGCCAGACAATCCTGCTGTCAGGGTGCCAATGGCTGAGATGATGGGGTGCCCAGGATTTCCAGGTTTATGTATCTTGGGTAGTAGATAGAATATCCCAGGTCGGGGTTTCAGGGGTGTGTCTCTGCGGATTTGATCTTGTGCTTTTTCAGGAAGTTTCTTGAGCAAATGCTGTAGTTGCTTTTGGTAACTCTCAGTGGGATCATAGGGTAATGGCTTGTAGAAAGTGGTGTTGGAGAGCTGCCGAGCAGCCTCTTGTTCATATTCCGACCTATTCATGATGACAACAGCACCTCCTTTGTCAGCCTTTTTGATTATGATGTCAGAGTTGTTACTGAGGCTGTGGATGGCATTGCGTTCCGCATGGCTGAGGTTATGGGGCAAGTGATGCTGCTTTTCCACAATTTCAGCCCGTGCACGTCGGCGGAAGCACTCTATGTAGAAGTCCAGTCTGCTGTTTCGACCTTCAGGAGGAGTCCATCTAGAATCTCTCTTTCTGTAGTGTTGGTAGGGAGACCTCTGAGGATTAGTATGTTGTTCAGAGGTATTTTGGAAATATTCCTTGAGTCGGAGACGTTGAAAATACGATTCTAGGTCACCACAGAACTGTATCATGTTCGTGGGGGTGGAGGGGCAGAAGGAGAGGCCCCGAGATAGAACAGCTGCTTCTGCTGGGCTGAGAGTATAGTTGGATAGGTTAACAATATTGCTAGGTGGGTTGAGGGAACCATTGCTGTGGCCCCTTGTAGCATGTAGTAGTTTAGAAAGTTTAGTGTCCTTTTTCTTTTGTAGAGAAGCAAAGTGTGCGTTGTAAATGGCTTGTCTAGTTTTAGTAAAATCCAGCCACGAGGAAGTTTGAATAGCATGCACTCTTTGCAGCACTTGACCATTAGTAGCAGTTATATAAAACTTTAATTATTTACACTGTAATAGATCATTTGTAAACTTTTATCACATCCTCTTCATTAGTCTCAAAGAAGTCTTTAATAATACAATGGAGTACATTCAACATGCTTATCGGTAGAAGTAACTGATGATTTTCCATGAGTTTGTGTGGCTATGAATTAGAGAGCAGTTGCTAGAGAGAAAACTGGGTTTGTTAGAAAAAATTAGATTTCCAAACCACAATACACATCATGGCATGAGAGGGTTTTTGTTTTGTTTCATTTTTCCCCTAGAACAATTTAATTTAAAAAGCAATATACTAATTGTGAATTTAAAGATAAGTAACATTTATAAAATAATATACTTATAAATAAATAATAATAATAAAAACCTGAGATAAACTTTTTTTCTTCAATGCAGTAAATAAAAGAGTGAATGTATCTTTAATTGTATAATGATAATTTAATAAATAAGACAATAATCTTAACAAACTTTTCAGGCACTATAATGTGACTTCCATAACCTGGTTTTACCGAATTTACCAGTCCTAAATATTTCAGCAACCTTATTTGCTTGGTGCCTTTGATTCTTCCCACATGTCATTTTCATACTACTTTTAATTACAATATTATATTGCTTTGCACACTAGCATATGGTGGCCATATGGTATGTAATACCTGTTGTAATACTTGTTGTAGGGACATGTGGTGATTGAAACACTTGTGCAGATTATTGTCTAGCTGTTGTACTCTTTGATTCAGAACCCTTTGGTCTTGGAAGGGCCAAGGTCCAGTATGTAAAGTCAAGATATACATTGTTATACAAGATATAAATTTATTTATATACATACACACACACATTTGTTTTATACAAATTATTTATTTATTTATTTGTTTGTTTTTTCTCTGATGACCATACATACATACATACACACACACACACACACACACACACACACACACACACACACAAATGTGGCATTATGCAAGGATCAAACCTATCTCTTATTTTCAACATGTACTTGAAACCTTTTGATGAGATAATTTCTAAACATTTAGTATCATGATATCACTATGCTGATGACAGATATTGTCCCTTTTCCTTCTCAGATTAAATCAATGGCAACCTTCCATCAGCGAATTGAGCCCCATATCTTTTTGTCCAGTGGAGTTTGGTTTCTGTCCTGGAGAAATGCTTGAATGATTTTTCCAGGAGGATGTGTAGGAACCAATTCATCCTCCCTCTGGAAGGACAGAAATCTTGCTGTCAAGTAACAGTCATCAATACAAAGAGTTTGTCGCCCAACTAGTTGAGGGGACTCCATTCGATTTAGTGAGTCAAGTTAGGAACCTTCAAATTGATTTTGACTATGTAATCTTCATGGGAAGCCATGTGTCAGATGGATGTAGTATGCAAGTGTTCTTTTTCAGATGCACAATTTGTGCCAGAAGTCTTTTTATTTATTCTCTGATGACCATGCCACAGCAATATATTGTTGACCATGAGTCTTGTGTGTTGTAATTTGTGGTTTGCAATGCTATTCACAAACATTCTCCATCAGCTTGTCCAGAATGCAGCAGCACTCGGTCGTTTGAGCTAACATTTTCATTTTTTTGCCTTTTCATACTAGCTGCTTTTAAAGTGTTGGTATGACTTCAAACTTACACTAATGGTTTTTAATATTCTTACTGGTTTAGGCCCTTTGAAAATTGATCTTCAGCCTTGTTTGGATGGGTATCGGAGACCATACACTACTCACTCTTTAAAGTTCTCACTGTGCAATATGAGACTGATAAGCATTTGCATTTTGGTTCTGGGGAGCCCAATAGCATGGAAGTCCCCTCCAACTGAAGTCTATTTTGTCTCATCCCACCACCTTAATGCTTTCCCTTTGCCTGTCCCCAAAGACGTTGCAAGAATAAAACTTATTGACTCTAGAGAACATTTATTGCCTTGACTTCCTATTTGTTTCTTATTCATTGTATCACTTGGACCTACTTCCATCATTTGTTTTTATGTGTTTGTATTTAAAGAGGGTGGTGCTTTATTATAGCTTTTAGTGTATTGTATTTGAGTTTTATTAGTTTCTGTATAATACCCTGTATTTATTGGCTGAGGGGATTGCATAAATTATTGAACTACAAGAAAACAAAACTACAGATTGTAACTGAACAAATAAAGTATTTGAGGCAAATTACTGCTACACAGAAAAGCAGTTAGCACTATACTAGCAAGAGAGAGATACTATTATAATGAATACATAATTTTCCATCTTCAGAAGAACTGTAGTTGGGTAAAGTGGAAGTAGAGAATGGGCATAGAAGGTAACAAGTGTTCAGCCATTGACTTCAATGAGTGCAGGATCAAGCCCACAAAGCATATTTCTTGTGGTTGTAACATGATCCTTCACATTCTAAAGAGGAACCTAACTACAGACCTTCTCCTCCAATTGAGCAGAAGTAACTGGTTTCCATGCAGCATTAATGCTCCTGTTGTGGACGTGAAGCACAGCTCACCAAAGTCAGCTGGAGTCTTTCCATTTATCTCACTGCGCTTTGGATCAGACATCAGTGCAAGATCAAGTCCATTGTAAATAACTGCTCAAAATCCTGTCTGACTTAACATTTTTTTGTGTTTTGTTGAAATCCACTGGGCATTTACTGTATGTCAAACTATTTTGTCTAAATAAATTATACATTTGTTAGCAGCATAACGGTGGCTTTCATTAAAATGTAAATCCATTTAATTAAAGCTCCTATGACAGTAAGAGTAGAGATGGAATTTGGTATTTTGCTACAAAAATAAATTCAGTTAGTACAATCTCTAGACAATTAGGGACAAAAATAATCTCTGTAAGCATCTCCTTATTTCTGCGCCTAACAACTCCTCAAAAGTATTCACTTTTCTCTTTGAAGCTCTATGAATGCACAGAAAATGTCTGTTCAAATTCAAGTTTCTGACCATTATAGCCCATTGGAAATGTATTTAAATTATTACTAATAGCTTTGAGAAACATTTCTGTATTGACAATTGTTCATACTTTCTGTTGACAATGATGAATATGGTAATTAGAGCTGTGGAAAGAGTTTCAACCCTGTGTCAGTAAAAGCCAGGATCCTATCCTCTCACCATCTCTGCTACTATCTTTTACTCTTTCATGCTTACTCATTTGAGCTGTCAGCCAAAGAGGGTTCCTCCTGCACATCTGTATTGCTCAGAGTATGAATGAAAGCTCTGCATCAAGGGTGCAGAGAAGAAGATCTGAAGGTCATACATTCCTTACCGCAATGCTTTTTGGAGAACAAGAGCTATAGCTTTCAGACTCACAATGAGATCAGTTCAGAGGGGGAAGGAGTGAATGTGTGCAAGCATTTTGTGAGGGAAAAGCAAAAAGGCATTGTGATGAAGGGGGGAAATGGACTTACTTTCCTCAGGGTTTCTGGTTAGCTGAGGTAGTTAACTGGTTCTTTAAGGAGAAAAGTTTCTAAAAACTTAAATTTGCTCTATTCATTTTTTCTAAAGTAATATTTGTCACTGCCAGCTCCCAATTCAGGGGGGAAATTTTGCCGTAACTAATGCTCATGCATGGATGTGATGAGTTTAGCAGATGACAGAACGAGGAGTAATGGTCTCAAGTTGCAGTGGGGGAGGTTTAGATTGGATATTAGGAAAAACTTTTTCACTAGGAGGGTGGTGAAACACTGGAATGCGTTACCTAGGGAGGTGGTAGAATCTCCTTCCTTAGAGGTTTTTAAGGTCAGGCTTGACAAAGCCCTGGCTGGGATGATTTCACTGGGAATTGGTCCTGCTTTGAGCAGGGGGTTTGGACTAGATGACCTTCTGGGGTCCCTTCCAAACCTGATATTCTATGATTCAATGATTCTATGTAAATGTGATTACTCCAATGTAAGTGGTTGAGTATTAAGGGGATTAGTCTTTTTGTATTACATAGTGCTCTTAAGAGCATTTAATTCCCCAGTCTCCCTTTTCATCTTTGCATCCACTTCTTTAGGGGATTCAAGCCACTTCATCTTCAGGTTAGGTCACCCCCACTTTCCTCTCCAAACTATGCAGACTTTGCCAAAATACTTGTATTAACAATTATCAGAAAATGCCCTGTATCCTGGAATGCAAAGATGGATACAGATTTCAAAGCATCTCCCACGACAGTTGGGCATATTTGCATCTATGGTTTGGGTTCAGCCCTTTTAGGAATATAAGATAGCTGTAAAATTGCATCCAGAATTGAATTTTGACTGCATAGTCCCAAATTCAGCAGTGTTTAGATCTTGAGGTTGGGGCAGGGGGTTGGGGTTTTATTTTTTATTCAGCTGTGTGAAGAAGTTACTGGAAGGTGTGACAGAATTTCTCATTAAATTTCCCTTTGACATTTTGATTATAATCCATAAAAACATTCCCTTGAACACCTCCTCCTGTTCTGTGAAGACTGGAAGTCAGATCCTCAGTAGATGCTAATCAATGTAACGCCACTGAAGTTACTAGAGCTACACCAATTTGTGTCAGGTAAGGCTCTGACCATGGCTATCTAAAGCATTCACTCAGACTACACACTGAGAAGATAACAGGCTGAGAAGATAAGCGTGCTCTATTTGGGCATCTACTAGAAAACGAAACACCGTATGTTTTGCAACTCCAATAGTGTGATTTTATTTGTTGCTTTTTTCCTGATGTGCAGAAACATTCATAACTTTTAGTCACAGAAATAGTCATATAAGAGCATTTTCAAAGAGGTTTGAGATCAGTGTTGGGATTTTGTAAAGCATGTTCTTTCAATTATACAACTAATCTTTGATGGTATAGTTACTAGCGGTGATATATCTTTTTCTTGATCATCTTTGCAATAATGTTTGTTCAGAATTAATTACCACTATTTAAATACTGATCAATGTGGAAGTCAAAGAAAATTAAGATTTTATTTCTCATTAATATTTTGTTCATCTTTCTAATAACTTTTGTTTTGTTTTAAATATAGGTTTGTTTCAGAATGATACTTGTTCAAAACCTAAAGTACACACACTCTAGCTGTGCAAAACCTTTGCACAATATTTGATGGCTACAGAAACTGCAACCATGAGTACTGTCAAATTCATGCTAGACTTCCACAGTGCTTGATCTTTTCAGTGCTGAGCACCTTTAACTTCCAAACACTACCGTGGGAGTTGAGATTACACAGTGCTTTCCAGAATCTTTCACTTAGACATTTATTTTTCTGTCTCACAGATTTTTAAAGTTGGAAGTAGCAACCAACAAATGCTTTGCTGTGCACATAAGAGTCAAGTTAACCTACACTTCATACTTGAAAAAGATGAAGTATCATGTACATTAAGTAACCTGTGACTCTCCAATAATTTTCAACAGCTGTGGTGTCATCTTCATGTCAGTGCACTATGATACATGTGTATGAAACTTAGCATTATGGCTACCTTCCAGATGATCTCTGCCTTAAAGACCATATAACAGTAAAAGTGATCAAAGAAATATCAGGTCACATATATAAAATATAACAACTCTCGGAAGGCTGTTCATATCTAAGCTTAGCAATTTTGTTTTATTTCTCCTAGCTGTATATTTCTGGGACTCCCTGACAGAACAGAACATGTCATAAGCATTAAGCAACCACTCCTCTTCCTCAACTGCTTTCTGCCAGGCTAAGGGATTGTGATCCATTCTGCTGTGATTGTCAATGCATTTTGCATGAGCTCCTCCTAAGAGACAAAACTATTAAGTACAAGAGTGAGCAAAAAAGTCAGCTTTGCTAATAGAACTTTTTTCTGAGTGCATCTGAAAAAAGCCTATGCACTTTTTATAGTTATGGATCACTTGAAATGACTTCATCACCCAAAGGTTAGCACATCTGACTTCACTTCATTTGTATTGATAGTTAGAAAATAAAACAGGTTGCTAAAAATATCCTGAAAGATGTGACTATACCCATAGGGGGTCCCAGCAAACCAGAAGATGAACCCACAGACTTCACTGAAGTAGTGTGAAATGAACTAACAAATATGGATCCACTGAGATGCAGTTAACACATAGTATACGTACTGTGGCCAAACTACTTCACCAAGTTACATCTCCCCAATTCCTTCAGTTCTTACAAAAACAGTAACTTGTTTCTTACAACCCAAAGTCAAAATTTCATTTTTCATTTTCATTTTAAAAATATTTCTGTAATAGAAAAAGGGTTTTGTAATGTGCAAAGGTTTTAATTGCATTCCTTACATTATCTGTAAAATCCTAATGCATTATGTGGGATTCTTTTGTTCAGCCAAATGTAAAAATCATGCATAAAATGCATTAGATATCAGATTAATAACTGGGCAGATGGGCAGTCCCAAGGTAAGGTCCATCATCCAGATAATGCATAGTTATTCTAATTGTCAAAAACTTGGCTGCTATATTTCACTCAGGTCTGTCAATAGGACAGCACTTCAATGCCAATTTTTGTTGTGGACAGAAAGAATGAGGTCTGGAAAAGCTGAATTTTTGTAGGTTCTTTGGCATTTCTAGCACATATAAACCCACAACTGACATTTGGCTATGGAGTTATACACCTCCAAAAAGTCTACTTTACTTGGTATGTGTACATGTATGGGTTAAATACATTGTAGTGGACAAACGTCTTCTAAATGAACAAAAGCGGTAAAAGAAAAATAATTAAAGTAAGGTGGAAAAGTGAAGGAGAGAAGAGGAAGATAAGCAATTAGTCATTAAGGAATGATAGCTGTGTGGACATGTGCATTGTGTCTTTAGATCTGTTGAAGAGGTATAGATGAAAGGGGTTTTAGATGTTCTAGTTAGAACCTCTGAAGTAAATAAGAGAAGGATGTTATATTAATTGTGATGGAATAAATGGGCTCAAAGAGTTAAAAGAGTTAATATGACCCAGTCACAGCCCAACATTAAACAGTTTTAAACAAGGTTTGGGTTTGATAAAGAAACCTTAGCCTGCTTAGTACCATGACAAACACAATGTTAGCTTTTCAAAAACTTTATTAAAGATATAGAAAAGATGAAAAAGCAGTGAAAGGATTTGGAATGTGAAGTATTGTGTAAGGCTTTCATTTTAACAACATACATTTTTCCCTTTCCCTTTAGCTGCAGAGACTCTTTAGAAAAAGGGTATGAGGGAAACAACCTTTGACAGTCTGCTAGATCAGTGGTCTGCAAACTGAAGAGGGAGTGCAAGAGGTTCAGGGGGGGCAAAAAAAAACGGGGATCCTGCGGGTCCCACAGGACCCGCTGCCATAATAGCATGAGTGGGATACAAATAGAGTGACTATTGTGGGATGAGACAGGAGATGGATTAAAAAAATAGTCCTCCCACACCACAAACAACATGAACACCCCAGCCAATAACTGCTGCTCTCCAGCTGCCCAGCTCTGAAGTCTGTGATGCCACCAGAAGCAGTGCAGAATTGAATGGGGCAATGCCCGGCCAGAAGCCACCACTTTTCTGCCACCCAACTCTGAAGGCAGTGCTTCATTCTGTGAAGGGCACCCTTACTTCTGTGCTGTTGCTGATGGCAGCGCTCTCTTCAGAGCTGGGTGGCCAGACAGCATCAGCTGTTGGCTGGGGTGTTCATGTTGCTTGAGGAACAGGAGGACTATTTTTTTTAATCCTGCTCCTGCCCACCCTGCAATACCTACTACCACTCCCACCCACTCCTGAATTGTTTGTTCAATTTTTATCCTGCCCTTGCTGTTATGACAGCAGGATCCCAGTCCCACTGTAGGATACAGTCCTTGCACACAAAAAAAGTTTCACATTACAAGTAATAGAGTGGGTGCATGGCAAATTCTGTGACTGTCAAGAGAGGCATGACTGGAAAAGACCGTGCACTACTGTCCTACATGGTAATAACTGTTGGTTTTTGGGAGGAAAAACAAAGTTAGCTGACACGGGCTGGAGCTGTCATTATTGCTGTTGTTAATGTTAAATCTTGTTTCCTACTACAAAAAACAAGTAAGACACACACAAGAGGCAAGAGAAGATAGCAGCAAAGGTAAAAAAAACTCAGCTTGTCCCTGGTGTCGGCTTTTACTTGCTACTTCACTGCTGCAAACAACCCAGTATCGCACACAATCTTACTATACACTCTGAGATCTGGCAAACTAGTAATATCGTTGGGCTATTTAGGGCATTGGTTTTATCTGCCTCTCTGGTCACAAGCTCACAGCAGTGTGGAACAATATGCAGTCTTGGCTGGCTAAGCCAGACTCCTATTAAACAGAAAGGAAAAGAAGAGGACTAAGAAAGAAAAGAAATAAGATAGGGAAGCAAAAATTGCATGTGAGGGAATGGGACATCAAAGTCTCACATCCCAGATGGTGTTCAGGATTTAGCCAGAGGCAGTGAAGGTGGCAATACCATCTGTGCCCCTCTTTTTGGCCAGGTTTGATCAGAACATATTTCAGGATCACGACAACAAAGACCCAGTGGTATCACAGTGCATCCCAGGAGACTCTTGGAGTGGCAACCATGACGGTGAAGTTCACTCTTCCTGTTCATCCATCTTCCAGCCAGCTGTTATTGTGTTCACTTCTTGATTTTCCTCTCAAAGTCTTTTATTTTAAAAGCCTCTAAAATGGAAGAGTGCTGGGTGGAATAGTCCATCCCATTGATATTTTGCCCACCAATGAGAACTAATTATTTAGCACACCAGTTTTTGTCCATTGATTTTCACTCCCATACTTTTCTCATTTGCCAGCAATGACCTTGACACAATCTTTGAGTTATATAGTAGGCGCCTTTTTGTACAGACAAATTCTTTCTCTCTCCCTTTTGCACTTTTCCCATCAACAGTTGTTTTAGAGCTTACTGTGACATTTTATGAATTTTCACCCACTTTTCACAATTGAGCTCACAATTGGAGACAATGTGGAGGCCCAATTGTCACAACAGGGAAAAAGAGTAGCTTTAGGACTAAGATTGTTTCCTTTGGTTTAATAATATTCCTTGATCGGTGTAAAAAGAAAATGATTCATTCTCTGGTTCTTCACCATTTTAACATGACAATGGTAGTTTTTAATACTGTATGCTTTAGTAGCTGGTCCTGTACTCTGCAGCCAATACTGCATTAATTCAGAAGACCTTACAGTGCTTATGAATATTGTTAATGGCTAGAAGAGGGAAGCTGGAGATTTATTCTTGATTCTTTCACTGATTCACAGTTTAACCTTGGCAACTCAATTCTTAATCTCTTAGGCTAGATCCTCAAAGGGAGTTAGCTGTGTAACTATCACATTAGGTGCCTAAACCAAAATTTTGATCTCCAAAACATCCACCTAACCCTGCCCAAATACTCTCTGAACCTAAATTGCTGCTGATAAAGTCCCCAATGCACCTGCATTTATGCAAGTGGGCATGCACACTGCCAAAAAAGTTCTGATGCCTGGGGACCTAGCTCACATCTAAGTCCGTGTGAGCCTCAAACTACACACTACTTCACCTATCATTTGGCGTGATCCGTCAGGCATTTTCAGAGACTGCCTCCAAGATTGGGCCTTGCACAACACAACACAACCCTTGTAATCTTTATTCTACTAGTTAGAGAATGTGAAAGACTCAGGTTCAAATCCCAACTCTGCCTGATATGCTGTAAGGATTGGAGCTTTGATCTTGCATATTACAGGTGACTGCCCTACTTACTATGCTATTCCACTTGGTGTGAATAATTAAAAGTAATTGGAGGAGGGATTTGAACTTGGGTCTCCCATGTGAGTTCCCTAACCACAGAGCCATAGAGTCACTGTCACTGTTTCTCTGACCAATTAAAGCTCAATCCTGCAAGGTGTTCAGCACTCTGGCCCAATTCAGAAAATACAAACTAATAAACAAGTCCCTCCCCACCCCCCACCCCCCACACACACTCAAGAATGTATTTAACTTTAAGCACTTGAGGGTCCCATTGACTTAATCCCTTTCACTGATCCCAAGACAAGTTGCCTTTAGAAATTCTCTTTGTTATTTAAAGTTATAAATAAGTTTTGGCCACTTGGCCAAAATCCTAATTCTCTCTCTCCTTATTTTCCTCCTGCCATTTGAAGTTGTCCAGCTGAAAAATCATGTTAAAATCTCATTTAATTTTATGTTGCTAACCTCAGAAAACTATGGCTTTGAGCTGCTGCCTAACATTTACCTTTTATCTCTAGTCTCAACTGGAGATTTCCAATCTCAAAAATCCCCGAAAAATCCCACTATGTACCATGAATTTGTTTACATAACATTGTTAAACATTCTGGCTTTTCAATTATGGATGAGTATGAAATTATAAATGGCAAAGAAATGTGTGCAGCTGTACCGCAATACCCACATGCTGCCCATGTTTTTGGAGCTTTGGGAAGCACTCGGCCAAAGGCCAAGTGCATTAACCCAATCAAGAATTGTGGTTATTCCTCTATGGCCACACAATATCTTATTCTATTGATTTTATTTTAGTTTAGCTTTTATACATTAAACATACTTTTTGTATCGGACTTTTTAAAAAAAACAAATTATTTTTAAAACTGTATGAGCTTTTAGGGCCCACTCATATGAGGGGCCAGGTTCCCTCAAATCCCATTCCAATTCTGTCAGGTCCCAATTCTATAAATCACTTAAGCAGTGGTTTTACTTTAAGTATCTTTAAAGTTAAGCACCTGCTTAAGTCCTTTGCTGAGTCAGGGTTTCAATCAATATATTTCTAAATTATCTTTCACCACTAAAGCTGGCAGCACTAAGCACCTTACAGGAACTCAATGTTTTGCTGGATCGGACCATAAGTGTTTTGAGAATATTGAAAGCTCAAGTTTTGTCAGCATAACCATTCTTATGCATTCAGGACCTGAATTGTTACCCAAGATTCCAAACAATATTGCATTAATAATTGAACATAATTATATAAGACCCCAGACATATATTGAGCTTAAGCAGTTTTTAAATAAGCATACAAGGGAGAGAATTGTTGCGTGTCAAAAACTGCTTGGGTCTCATATCTCATAATTTGAACTGGTTCTTCCCTTTATCAAAGTCATATAATAAGAGTAAATTTAGTAGCATATTTCTACTACAGTTGTATAGCAAGGGGAAATTATCTGGGAGTTGTCTGGGAGTGACTCAATACAGAATAACTATAGAATAGATGGAACTGCAGACAAATTAATTTAATTTACTAGATGTATCTGTTGGTAAAAGAGTTCTGTTTTTGTGATCACAATGAGAAATGAGAGGGAAAAATCAACGATTGAAAATGTTGAAGTTCTAGCTTTCTTTGTTTGTTTCATTTTGGGGTGTTAAATTTCTGACCTGCAATAGGAAAATCATATCTGCTATGTTGTGATCCATTAATGTTTTTAATGCACAATATTTTAATTTAATCAGAACTGTTAAGATTCCAACTAACTTATGACACTCATTAAATTTTGAAAATTAAGATGAGTACACTAAAAATAGCTCTTGCACTGTGTATAGTATTTGTCAGCTGCCGTATTAATACTAACAGTAAACAATACTCATATTTTCCCATCATGTCACAAGTGTTTCTAAGCCATAGACCCCAATCCAGCAAAGGATTTAAGCATATACATAACTACAATTATGGAACTTTTCAGATGCCTACGTTTATGTACATGCTTAAATGCTTTGGAGGATTGAGTCCTATGGCTTATAAACACATGATGATATGATAATGACATGATTAGCCAACTGAACTACTTATGTGCTTAAATTTATGCACATATTTAAGTTCTTAGCTGGATTGGAGCTCTGTGTTGAGTACATCTCTGCACTTGGTTCAAAATGAGTGCGTATACAAGTAGGAGACATTGCATTGTCATACAACGAAGGATGTCAACTATTACACAGTACTGCAAATGAAGATTACTGAAATCTGAACGATTAATGTATAGAGTTTTAAGAGAAGCATAAAATGGTTCATTATTCTTTATGGGGATGTAAAGAAGTTGTTATGAAATACATAACGCAATTCTGAAATTTATTCTGTTTCCTGTACTATCACTCAGCCTTTATGATGATTATGTTTATAATCAAATGAGGTCAACCTTTGAATCATCTATCCACTTGCTGAAATATGCATATTTAAAAACTGGGAAGGGTAAAAATTACAGCTGACAAATGGTTCAATAAAAAATTAGAAATTAAATTAGCAATTGTGTTTCAGAAAAAGAGAGTTATTTTACTACTTCCAGTCTTATTTTAAACTTTGAAAAGAGTAATTAGCTACTGAATTACTTCTGCTGTTCCATCTAGTTTTTAGAAATTTTATAGCATTTACCAAATCACTCTTACATTGTTTTCTATTCCACTAGAGCATCTGATATATTAATATATAAAGTTTGATTCAACTCAAAGATTAGAAATCAAACCTTTTGCAGTTAATTTTATATCAGAATTCCAGCAGCCTTGTATACAGATTATTTTCCCCCCTGTTGACAACTTCTTTTGTTACCATTTCAGAACAAACATATTTCTTCTTCTTTCACTGATTTTGTGGGGCGAAGTGAATTTACACAGAGTGTATTTTTTCTCTCTTTGGTCAAGGCCACAATGCCCCATTGTGGGGCTTCATCTTGTTCCACCATATTTATGAGGCAAATCCTTGTTTGTATATTGATCTTAATAAATCAGCATTGCTAATCGGGAGGCTAGACAGCTTCTCCAGTGAGACATTCTGTCCTGGCTTGCTTTGAAAGTGTTAACTCTTTACTTGCCTGATTAATGTGCAGACTATGTACACTAATATTTTTAATGTGGAGTACGTACTCTGTAGGAGAGGCCCCTTTTTCTTATTGTGCCTATATTTTAAAACATTCTTTACACTGACAGCTTCATTTATAAATCTTGAAGGAGCTGATGAAAATAAATAAATACATAAATTTACAGTTTATTAAACCTTAACAAAGATTATCTGGTTTGACACTAATCTTTGAGTTTGCACTTTATTTCCAACAAAATCCTTCTTGGTTTATAATCAGCCTCTGAGAGGGTAATACATCTGATTACATATTTAGGCAAGTATCCAATTACCTCTCAGATTGCCAAACTACAGTCAAGATTGGTGTACACTGAATTATTTGTAAATGGAATAAACCATTCATAATCAAAACTAGAAGCCATTGGGGTCTATATCATCTCACCTCTGTTGTCAACCAGCCCCAGCTTTGTATATTTGTTCCATATAAAATCAGCTATAAAGCATTTCTTTCAGCAGAAAGCAAAAAAAATGCAAAGGTTGAAAGCTTGACTTTAATTATGCTTCTTTGCGCATAAATGCCACAATTTTTCTATTATTAGTTAATTGCCATTATTATAATCCATATTTTGAAAGTGCCAGTTGTCACAGTTAAGGGCAACTGCACCTGTATTCCTCTTCTGTGGTCCCTCGAGGGCACCCATTCTAGGCTCCCAGTACCTCAGTCATCACCTCTCTTGGGAAGAGACCTGTGTCTTTCTCCCTCCTGACTGGGTTTTTCCAGGCTGCACAATTCCCTAACTGCACTGTTATATCCCCAGCAACCAGACTACATAAAAGACCAGCACCTCCTCTTTGCTTTCTCTCCAGAGGCTATGAACAGCATAATGCCCACAGTTATAAGTTATAAGATCTTTTGAAGCAAGATCATTTATTTTAAGGTGAAAGTCTTACAGAAAAAAAAAACATTAAAACAATAAAATAACTTACACACACATCAAAAACACTTCCCAGAGATCACCTCAACTACATTCTCAGGCTCTGGTAGGTGTCAATCCTTCAAAACACAAAACTGGGTTTTCTCCCGGTCACAAATTTATAAATGTTATAGATTCAGAACCAGAACCACCATGAATAGTTCACTCTTTCTTTTACACAGCTTGGGCCTTTGCTTTTGGCCTCATGTAACAAGAAATCAGCAGACAATGGCCCACTGCTAAGGATGTAGTTTCAAAAGGCTTGCTTTTTGCATAACCGGGGGATGAGGGTGATTTGCATTCATCTCTCCCCAGATATACCTCAGGAAAAAACACTTAAACACTTTGTTGTTCCAAAAGCCCCTTCTTGTCTGACAGATTGTTCAGTATAGTTCTTTGAACCTCCAGGGCACACATGTAACCTTGAGAGGTTACATACAATCCTAACCCTCATTAAAATATAAATAATTTATTTACCACAATGAACCCCAAAATACTTAATTCAATAAGATCTCCCAGGCAATTTCCTGCCATATCTGTCACACCAGTCCCTTTGGCATTCAGCATGAGTTTAATGGTACATCAACTCATTAGATAAAGAAATATCAACCTTCCTGGTCCACCCTTAATAAAATCCTTTCTTAATCAAAAAGAAAATAATTCTGTAATTTGTGTGGCAGGGCACAGCTTTGGCCATTCCACACCTGATCTGTCCTGCAGTTTAGTTACCTGAAAATGGCATGACACAGTACTTAACCAAGTCTTCACTGCTAGTGAGTTTCTTGGCTGAGACTAACCAATTTATTTGAGCATAAGCTTTCATGAGCTACAGGTCACTTCATCGGATGCATACTGTGGAAAGTGTAGAAGATCTTTTTATATACACACAAAGCATGAAAAAATACCTCCTCCCACCCCACTCTCCTGCTTGTAATAGCTTATCTAAAGTGATCACTCTCCTTACAATGTGTATGATAATCAAGTTGGGCCATTTCCAGCACAAATCCAGTTTTAACAAGAATGTCTGAGGGGAGGTGGTAGGAAAAAACAAGGGGAAATAGGCAACCTTGCATAATGACTTAGCCACTCCCAGTCTCTATTCAAGCCTAAGTTAATTGTATCCAATTTGCAAATGAATTCCAATTCAACAGTTTCTCGCTGGAGTCTGGATTTGAAGTTCTTTTGTTGTAATATCACAACTTTCATGTCTGTAATCGCGTGACCAGAGAGATTGAAGTGTTCTCCGACTGGTTTATGAATGTTATAATTCTTGACATCTGATTTGTGTCCATTTATTCTTTTACGTAGAGACTGTCCAGTTTGACCAATGTACATGGCAGAGGGGCATTGCTGGCACATGATGGCATATATCACATTGGTGGATGTGCAGGTGAACGAGCCTCTGATAGTGTGGCTGATGTTATTAGGCCCTGTGATGGTGTCCCCTGAATAGATATGTGGGCACAGTTGGCAACGGGCTTTGTTGCAAGGATAGGTTCCTGGGTTAGTGGTTCTGTTGTGTGGTATGTGGTTGCTGGTGAGTATTTGCTTCAGGTTGGGGGCTGTCTGTAGGCAAGGACTGGCCTGTCTCCCAAGATTTGTGAGAGTGTTGGGTCATCCTTCAGGATAGGTTGTAGATCCTTAATAATGTGTTGGAGGGGTTTTAGTAGGGGGCTGAAGGTGATGGCTAGTGTCGTTCTGTTATTTTCTTTGTTAGGCCTGTCCTGTAGTAGGAGACTTCTGGGAACACTTCTGGCTCTATCAATGTGTTTCTTCACTTCCGCAGGTGGGTATTGTAGTTGTAAGAATGCTTGATAGAGCTCTTGTAGGTGTTTGTCTCTGTCTGAGGGGTTGGAGCAAATGTGGTTGTATCACAGAGCTTGGCTGTAGACAATGGATCGTGTGGTGTGGTCAGGGTGAAAGCTGGAGGCATGTAGGTAGGAATAGCAGTCAATAGGTTTCCGGTATAGGGTGGTGTTTATGTGACCATCGTTTATTAGCACTGTAGTGTCCAGAAAGTGGATCTCTTGTGTGGACTGGACCAGGCTGAGGTTGATGGTGGGATGGAAAT
Organism: Caretta caretta; assembly: GCF_965140235.1. Classification (NCBI taxonomy): domain Eukaryota; kingdom Metazoa; phylum Chordata; order Testudines; family Cheloniidae; genus Caretta; species Caretta caretta. The sequence goes on along the minus strand of NC_134206.1, from coordinate 70,874,560 downwards.
TGTTGAAATCATGGTGGAATTCCTCAAGGGCTTTTTTTCCATGGGTCCAGATGATGAAGATGTCATCAATATAGCGCAAGTAGAGTAGGGGCGTTAGGGGACGAGAGCTGAGGAAGCGTTGTTCTAAATCAGCCATAAAAATGTTGGCATACTGTGGGGCCATGCGAGTACCCATAGCAGTGCCGCTGATCTGAAGGTATACATTGTCCCCAAATGTAAAATAGTTATGGGTAAGGACAAAGTCACAAAGTTCAGCCACCAGGTTAGCCGTGACATTATCGGGGATAGTGTTCTTGACGGCTTGTAGTATATCTTTGTGTGGAATGTTGGTGTAGAGGGCTTCTACATCCATAGTGGCCAGGATGGTGTTATCAGGAAGATCACCAATGGATTGTAGTTTCCTCAGGAAGTCAGTGGTGTTTCGAAGGTAGCTGGGAGTGCTGGTAGCGTAGGGCCTGAGGAGGGAGTCTGCATAGCCAGACAATCCTGCTGTCAGGGTGCCAATGGCTGAGATGATGGGGTGCCCAGGATTTCCAGGTTTATGGATCTTGGGTAGTAGATAGAATATCCCAGGTCGGGGATCCAGGGGTGTGTCTGTGCGGATTTGATCTTGTGCTTTTTCAGGGAGTTTCTTGAGCAAATGCTGTAGTTTCTTTTGGTAACTCTCAGTGGGATCAGAGGGTAATGGCTTGTAGAAAGTGGTGTTGGAGAGCTGCCGAGCAGCCTCTTGTTCATATTCCGACCTATTCATGATGACAACAGCATCTCCTTTGTCAGCCTTTTTGATTATGATGTCAGAATTGTTTCTGAGGCTGTGGATGGCATTGTGTTCTGCATGGCTGAGGTTATGGGGCAAGTGATGCTGCTTTTCCACAATTTCAGCCCGTGCACATCGGCAGAAGCACTCTATGTAGAAGTCTAGTCTGCTGTTTCGACCTTCAGGAGGAGTCCACGTAGAATCCTTCTTTTTGTAGTGTTGGTAGGGAGGTCTCTGTGGATTAGTATGTTGTTCAGAGGTATGTTGGAATTATTCCTTGAGTCAGAGACGTCAAAAATAGGATTCTAGGTCACCACAGAACTGTATCATGTCCGTGTCACTCTCCTTACAATGTGTATTCATTTGGAAATTTGATACAATTAACTTAGGCTTGAATAGAGACTGGGAGTGGCTGAATTTGTGCTGGAAATGGCCCACCTTGATTATCATACACATTGTAAGGAGAGTGATCACTTTAGATAAGCTATTACCAGCAGGACAGTGGGGTGGGAGGAGGTATTTTTTCATGCTTTGTGTGTATATAAAAAGATCTTCTACACTTTCCACAGTATGCATCCGATGAAGTGAGCTGTAGCTCACGAAAGCTTATGCTCAAATAAATTGGTTAGTCTCTAAGGTACCAAAAGTACTCCTTTTCTTTTTGCGAATACAGACTAACACGGCTGTTACTCTGAAACTTGGCTGAGACTCTGTTTAATATTGAACTTGGTTATGTTAACATGTATTGTGCCTATTTTCCATCTAAATTAATACAACAGTGTTAAACAAGGTACAAGGTTTGGTATACAAAGACCTCAGAGTGCTTAATACCATGGCAAACACACCATTAAATATCTTTTTAACCTTTTATTAAAAATACAGAAAAGACGAAAAAAACAGTTCAAGCATTTGAAATGTAAAGTATTAGGTAAGGCATTAATTTTAACAACATTTCTTGTTCCCTTTCTCTTTGTCTGGAGAGAGTTTTAAAAGGAAAAAAACCCCTTCTTTGAAAATCTCGTAAAAAGTATCAAAGATGATAATAACTCTCCTTTGGTGGAAAAAAAAAGTTAGTTGAGAGGAGCTTAACCTGTTGTTGTTGATACTGTTGTTAAATTCCAAAAGTGTCCTTTTGGGGAAAAGAGAAGAAGTTCGCTGAGATGAGCTTGACCTGCTGTTGTTAAAGTTGCTGTTACTGCTGTTGCTAAAGTCTTTTCACCCCAGCTGGTGTTTGGCATTCAGCTGAAGCTGGTAGTGGTGGTGATGTTGTCTGGGTCCCTCTCTCTGGTCTGATATGGCCAGCACATCCCTCAGCCAGCGCTTTTTCTCGCAGCCCCCATTGGCCTGGAACAGCGAACCGCGGCCAGTGGGAGCTGCGATCGGCTGAACCTGCGGATGCTGCAGGTAAACAAACCGTCCTGGCCCGCCAGCAGATTTCCCTGATGGGCATGTGCCAAAGGCTGCCAATCCCTATTATAGATTATTGTGACATTTTGTGAATTTACACTCACTTTTTACAATTAAACTCACAATTAGGGTAAATTTGTAGTGCCAATTGTCACAACAGATCCTACTCTGAGATTGCCATGCCCCAGGTTTCTGCCCCTGTGAATCTTTCTCCATTACCACAACATCCCTGCCCATCAGAGCTGCCACAATGGAGTGCAAAGAAGAAGTTCTCTGAGACTGCATGGCCTAATTCCGTTTAGGCCTTAAAAGGCCATGGAATAGAACCATTACATGGAGCTGTTAATGGATGGGACACCAGTGTGGATTGAGTATGTATGCTCTTGAATGTTTTGTCTACCAGGGAGGCTATCATGTGATAGATTTCCAGTTGCTGATAGGCCTGGTTGCTGTGAACTTTTGGAAATCAGTGCTACTTCTTTATGTGCCTATCTGTATCTTTAGACACATCAATAGTTTTAAAATTCTGGTCCTTCGGAGCATAAACGTAGGCACCCAATTTTGAAAATCTTGGCCATTAGTATTATTTATAAAACATGCATGAATCTTCTGGACACCTCACAGACATATAAGAAGACTTCTCATAGACATATAAGAAGAATTCTCTCCCCATCTAACAGCCACTTTAAGTCCAAAATTCAGACCCTCCAAAACTCCCACTCATCTGTAGCGTAAACTTGTAGGAACATCATGTTCCTAGACACCTACCTACCTTCTGATAAAGTCCCCCAAGGGCCTAAAAATCTGCCATTGAACATGAGTCTTGACCCCCAGCTTCTATTTCAGGCCTAAGCCCTGGCAGGACCCTTAAGCTAAGCACTCACCTGCTGGCTGAGCCAGTAGGCACTCTCAGAGCCCACCTGACCAACCAGGCCCACATCCTGAGATGAGTCACAACCCAAGATGCCTTCTAAAGAGAGTTGGTTGTTCACCTGCCAGCCATTCCAATCCCTTCTTTGCCTGTAGTACAGGAAGCTACTGAATTACCAAACACAGGAATAATCTGCTCTGCTCAATACACATGTAGCACGCAGACCAAAGTGTTGTCAAAAACAGTCTGTTCTGCATGAAGTTCAGGCAGAATTCTGCGCAGTGCACTGAATCTACCACAGAAGAATAAACTCACTTCTTTGCCAATTTCACTAATCAGTGGATAGTTCATTTCACAGCCCTGATACTACTCCAACCTAAGGAAAGCAATTAAATTAGTTAATATGCAAATCTAATGCTGTATACACCCTATCCAATATAAAAGCAATATTAGTACACAACTGGAAATATGAAGTACTGTAGATGTGTTAATCATTAGCCAGCATTTACAAATTATAATAATTATTAAAGGGATCGAAAGAATGCAAACATAGGGTATTGTATTATGATTTTAACTATGATGTAAAGTAACCCAAGCCTTTTGCGGGGAAGGAAGATACTTAAAAATAAAGGGCAAAATTGATTCCCGGCTGCACTGGTATAAGAAAGCATTTTTGCAACAAGCAACCAGAAAAATGCACTATGCACAGAGCTCTGCAGACCTAGCACAGACAGTGCTGGAGGGGCACTCACTCTATAAAGTTCAAGGAGGTTATGTGTGTTAATTATGTCTTCCCTGGAAGTGGCCTTCAGTGGATTCTGATGCCCATCTTTATCAGGCAGGGAATGCAGAAGTTGCTGACCAGATGAGGACCAGAACTAGTATCCCTCATATGGTTATATAGTGATCAATGGCTTCATGTCTAGTTGGCAGCCAGTATCAAGCGGAGTGCCCCAAGGGTCGGTCCTGGGGCCAGTTTTGTTCAATATCTTCATTAATGATCTGAATGATGGTGTGGATTGCACCCTCAGCAAGTTTTCAGATGACACTAAACTGGGAGGAGTGGTAGATGGAGGGTAGGGATAGGATACAGAGGGACCTAGACAAATTAGAAGATTGGGCCAAAAGAAATCTGATGAGGTTCAACAAGGACAAGTGCAGAGTCCTGAATTTAGGACAGAAGAATCCCATGCACTGCTACAGACTAGGGACCAAATGGCTAAGCAACAGTTCTGCAGAAAAAGACCTAGGGGCTACAGTGGAAAGAAGCTGGATACGAGTCAACAGTGTGCCCTTGTTGCCAAGAAGGCTAATGGCATTTTGGGCTGTATAAGTAGGAGCATTGCCAGCAGATCGAGGGATGTGATCATTTCCATCTATTCAACATTGGTGAGGCCTCATCTGGAGTACTGTGTCCAGTTTTGGGCCCCACAGTACAAGAAGGATGTGGACAAATTGGAAAGTGTCCAACAGAGGGCAACAAAAATGATTAGGGGACTGGAACACATGACTTATGAGGAGAGGCTGAAGGAACTGGGATTATTTAGTCTGCAGAAGAGAAGAATGAGGGGGGATTTGATAGCTGCTTTCAACTACCTAAAAGGGGGTTCCAAAGAGGATGGATCTAGACTGTTCTCAGTGGTAGCAGATGACAGAACAAGGAGTAATGGTCTCAAGTTGCAGTGGGGATGGTTTAGGTTGGATATTAGGAATAACTTTTTTCACTAGTAGGGTGGTGAAGCACTGGAATGTGTTACCTAGGGAGGTGGTAGAATCTCCTTCCTTTGAGGTTTTGGGGATTGGTCCTGCTTTGAGCAGGGGGTTGGACTAGATGACCTCCTGAGGTCCCTTCCAACCCTGATATTCTATGATTCTATATATACCATTGGGGTGGGCCAGGGAGAAGAGAGGTGAAGGTCTGTCTGACCCTTCCTTCCTCACCAAGGTATGGATGATCTTTCTTCTCCAAAAAAGCTTCTCTTCTCCCTGGCTGTCAATTGCAGTACTTCCAACCTCAAGTGTTCAAAAATCATGAGTCAGAGCACAAAAAATCATGAGATTGGTTTAAAAATGAAGAGGTTTCTTTTTTTTTTTTTAATTTGCAATTTGGTTTATTTCTCTCTCAGCCTTCGAGGTATACTCAGGTCACATTTTCAGGCCTTTCTCCGCATCCATGAGGGCTAGAAACTTACTTTTTAAATGAAAGCTTAGATTTTCAGGTAATTACTTGCCTCCAGGAGTTGGGGCTTTAAGAAAACTGCCAAATATTGTGAAACTTGTGATGAAATCACGAAAGTAGGCAACAAGGCACCCCTCTTTTATAGCCTGAGATTAATTGAGGAGGTATTTTAGAGATATGAGAGTCTGAAAATTGTGATGATTATTTTGCTGGAAAATCCAATGTTTCCTCTACAATCACGCTGCTCAGCTCTTTGCTCTTCCCTTCAGAGTCTCCCTTAGCAATGCCAGGGCCTCCCAATCCCTGAGCCATTGTTCCTTATCTCATTTCCTCCCTGAGGAGAGAGAATGAGCACAGCAGCCTATTTCTTACAGAGGAAGACTCTTCTGTTTCCCCGTAAATAGTTAGTTAATGGATAACATACCAATAGGTAACATTCAGGAATATTCAGCATAGTTTCTGGGTATTGCAGGACCAGAAAAACTCCTTGCTGTGCCCTGCTTGTGAACAGCTCTTTACATGAAACCCTTGACATCTCCACCCCCACCCACACTGCACACAGTGGCGAGATAGTGGTACAATCTCTATCCCCCTGTTCTTCTTTGACCCTGAATGACTTTTTTAAAAGGGTAAATAACAGAAATCATGGTGTCTGAGAGACCTAAAACAAAATTACCTAAAAATCTTGCATGTCTTTGAGAACAAATACATTATTCAGACACAGAATACTGATCAGGAAGTTTGGTTCATTGGCAGCTGTATGGCATTGGTTCCTATTACAGGCAGCCAAACTTCTAAGTATTTTTAAAAGACAGGTCACCAGTTCTGGGTGTGTTGGGAGAAAAACAAAGGAAAAGGGGTGCAGATAAGCTGTGTGAGGAAGCAGATACGGAAGCTGTGTAAGGAAGGGAGACAGAAGAACTGGAACTCCCATTTACTTCCCATCAGTTGTAACTTTTTCATTGCCAGAGTATAGATATCTCCATCTTCTTCCCATATACATCCAAGCAGATGTAACTCTTCTGGTGTCAGACTACATCCCACTTCCCTTCCTCTCATTCATACACAGTTTATTGTGCCTATAAGTTCCATCAGCTAAACCAGTAAAACTTAAAAGAGCTAGTAGAGTGAATGGGAGAAACAATATTGGCATACTTTGTGTTTAACACCATACCAAAAAACTAAATAAAAAGGTTACTAATATGCATTAAATTTTAAAATATCCTTCTGTACAATATAATAATAACAAGAGTATCATGTTTGTCATGTGTCCCCAGACACTCCTTTCAATAAGAAGTCATGTAATGAGCTATTCTATTAATGGGCCTGCCAAAACTAAAAAGTACATAACATGAAAACTGCAAAACCCACAATTTCTTTGTCATCCTAATTATGAGATTTTCTAGTAAACATACATTACCTTATTAAATTATTAAAAGTAATTTGATTTAAGCTAAATTGGCTCTATATAATATAGATTTCTGATCTGGGTAAAAGATTACTTTCATTTCTGTGTCATTAGTTGTTGTTTTGTTTTGTTTTCCTAAAAGTTGTTGCTCTTACTTTTAACCATAGCCAGCTACAATAGGAACTAATCTACTGGAGAAACTCTTCTAGAACAAAAAGAACAGGAGTACTTGTGGCACCTTAGAGACTAATACATTTATCTGAGCATAAGCTTTTGTGGGCTAAAACCCACTTCATCAGATGCATACAGTGGAAAATACAGTAGGAAGATAGATAGATATATATAGAAATACAAAGAGAACATGAACATGGTGTTTTCATACACACTATAACGAGATTAATCAATTAAGGTGAGCTATTACCAGCAGGAGAGGAGAAAAAACAACACCTTTTGTGGTGATAATCAAGACAGGCCGTTTCCAGCAGTTGACAAGAATGTGTGAGGAACAGTGTGTGTGTGTGTGCGGGGGGAAATAAACATGGGGAATTAGTTTTACAGATGACTAATGTCAAATTTAAACTACAGGGAGCTTCCTCTGTTTATTGGCCAGCCTATCTTTCATAACATTAAATTATAGGGGGAAGTTATTGGAGTAGTAATGTAGAAAATATTGGGGAAAGAAACTTTTTATTTATTCATGCAGTAATTCAGGAATTGATTGTTAAAGGCTGGCAAGAAAAATAAACACTCCTAATTACCAAGATGAGAACACAGTCTCAGCAAGCAGCCACAATTTTGTTAAGAACATTTATTCTGTTCTTGGCTGTATAGCCCTGCTCTGCCTCATAGCCCAACATAAATTATTTTATATCAATCTATCAGATATGGGGTTGTCCTCTGAGTGATAGAAATGGGTAATATAGCACCTCTGGGAAACAAAAATTAATTTAAGTAATTCTTTTCTATATCTTGCGGTTCCCTGAGCTGCAATACTGCTAGCAGGCTTGCAGTAAAAGCCAATGCTCCACCAGTTAATTGTCATGAGTATATATCATTATAAACCCAAAGCCCTTAGAATAAGGTTAGAGAGTAGGAGAGAAAAAAAGCAAACAAAATAAATATATAAAAAGAGAGACATTTAAAACAGTTTCATTATTTATACTACTGTACAAGTACCAGAACCCTTTTTCTTGACAAGTCACTGTGACATATTACCTGCTACTTTAGTAGATTAGAGTTACATTTCTCAGTCATGTATAGGAAACATACCTGCCAATCCCATTAATTTAATATATAAACAGTTTAGTTATTCACATAGGCCAGGAGCCATTATACCCTATATGTCTTTCTGAAGATGCTGGACTAAATTCTGCTCTCTGCTACATTGGTGTAAATGTCAGTGGAGTTATTCTGACTTCACGCCCGTATTATCAGGAGCAGAAACTATTCAGGAATAATTGATATACTCAAAACATTCCACTGGTTTGAAAGACTCCACTGGTTTTAGATAGATTTCTTAATTTCAGAATGGGAAATTGGTAAGAACAGGAGAATCTTTTGAAACAAACTTTTTAAGGGTGCTTGCTTCACAGATAGGGTAGTGCATATTAGCCTGGTTGGAAGATATGCTTATACTTGCATATTAACATATCCATAGAAACATATAACATACCTTTTACCCTCTTTTCTGTAAATCCAGCCTCAAGAAAAATACTATCACTTAGACTAGAAGAACAAAAATGTGATGTGACAAAGTAGAGGGTTGGCATTTATGAAATATTGCAGGTGTGTCTAGATGTAGCCAGATGAATTTTCATCTCCCCTTCAGTCTTATTAGAGTTTCAGTTAAATTAGGTTCAAAATAATTAAATATGTGACTAATTGCTACTATTACAAATGAAATAGCAGTAAATGGTTTGTTTTCTACAGTGAAAAATATTTTTATATTTGCAAAGTTGTTCACTGTTTTCAGAATAGGCTCTGTGAGTACATGTAGAGCAACAGAATGGTTCAGTGGTTAAGGTATTAACTGATGCCTAAGAAGGCAGGGATTTAATTCCTACTCTGCCACAGACTTGCTAGGTGATCGTGGACAAGTCAGTTTCTGAGTTCCTTATCTATAAAATAGAGACAATAAAATGTTCCTCGGTGGGGTGTTATGAAGATAAGACATTTAAGGTTGTGAGCCACTCAGATCCCATGAGAATGGGGGCCATAGAAGTCCTTGTGAGAGATAGATGTACTAATTATTTTTGACATTTAAAATAAAATAACAATAAAAAGAATATTATACTTTAGAAACTCATTACACACTAAAAGTCCCTGATCCTGCAAGGTGCTCTTGCCAATGCATGGTTGAGGTACATTAACAGAGCAGTTTAGAGAAGCTTTCACTGCTGTTGCCCCTGTTATATTTGGTTGGTAGATAAATAAAGGATTTCAGTTTAATGCACCGTCCACACAACCACTTTCATGAGCACAGCTGTTTTATTTTTAAAGGAATGTAATGCAAGATTATAAAGTTCTTGAAGCAAGGGTCATATCAACTGTGTATTTGTAGCTTGTAGTGTTCATTTATGATCTTACATAAACTAATAATAATGATTTTAATTGGATCATTATAATCCAACTCCATTAGAAGTGTTCACATAACAATGTGAAAGGACTCCAACAAATATCATATTTGGATTTTTCCCACAGATAAAAAGAGCAATAGGTTCAAGCTATTGGTGAAATCACTGTCACAATAAACATACAAGCAAGGATGGGATGATAACCAGGCCTAATAACCAGCATAAAACCAATTATGCTTTTGCCTGGAATTCCCTTGATATTAAAACTGTAAGCAGACATCTCTATTGAAATTTCTTCTCCTTTTATTTTCTTGCAATGCCTTATTCTTTTTTTTCCTTTTAAATTAACTCCAGTATTTATTTTAAATGTCATGCCTTCTTTCCCTTCTTCTCTAAAAATAACTTGAAAGATGGGAGTCATGCTGGAAGAAGCTGATAAGGTCATAATTATTTTCCTTGCTTTTTCTCTGACACATATTGTAATACTTTGTAGCTTGGGAGAGCTTAAGTTTACACTAATGAGCCTCATTATTAATGGAACTGTCTGGTTCTGATATAAATTAAAGTTTTTTTCTGATCTCTGGATTATTATTTTTATATGTTGAGCATGTAACCATTTATAAAATAAGAGAAGGGCTAGAAGAAGTTTAAACAGAGGAAAGGTCAGCACTGTGACCAGACCTTATAAAGGCAACAACACTTTTTTATCATAAGATTATAGGAATTGACACCACAGATCAGATCAACAGTCCATCACCAGTATTAATCACTGCCAGTTCCTTAGAGAAAGGTGTAACGTCCCAGTGATCAACAGTTATGCTGTAGTACACCCAAAGAAGAAGTTTCTTTCTAACCTTGTGGAGTAGTCGATTTCTGTCCTGAATCTAATAATTCACATCAAAATAAAGTTCCTATGACCGAGGAGAGGTTTGTATAGATATTTGATGGAAGAGAATGATACAGCTAAGTGAGAATGGTAGATAAGCTATTTATCTAAACTGGAGCTGGGTGAATAACAGTTTTTAGTTCACTGGCAATTTTGAAAAAGCAAAACACCTAATTAAAAAAAATCAGTAAGTTGAATTTTTTCTTATTTTTTGTGTCTTTGGTCAAATAAAATGTTCCATTTCCCATATTTTGATTTCATTTTATTTCATTCCAACAATTTAAACATGATTTTGATGTGTTTCAAAATAAAATTCAAACAAAGTTTGAAACAAAACAAAAAAAAAATGTGTGTCATTTACAAAATATTGAAAAGAAACATTTATTTTGTTTTAAATTGTTTTTTAGGTTTCTTTCTAAATGAACAGTTTGCCAAAATCAACACAAATTCACACATTAATAACCTGGAAAACGGAGTGAACAGTGAAGTGGTAAAGTTTGCAGATGATACAAAATTACTCAATATAGTTAAGTTCAAGCTGATTACCAAGAGATACAAGAGGATCTCACAAAACTGGGTGACTGGGCAACAAAATGTCAGATGAAATTGTATTTGAGAAGTGCAAAGTAATGCACACTGGAAAAAATAATCCCATTATATATATATATATATATATATATATATAATGGGTTCTAAAATAATCCGTTATCAGCCCAGAAAAACATCTTGGCATCATTGTGGATAGTTCTCTGAAAACTTATGAAAATTTAATTTCATTTTGCAGCGGGGTCAAAAAGGCTAACAGTGTGTTAGGAACTATTAAGAAAGGCATAGAAAATAAGACAAAGCATCATCATGGCACTATATCAATCTATGGTGCACTGACACCTTGAATACTTTCTCCAGTTCTGGTCACCCCAACTCCAAAAGGATACAGTGAACTGGAAAAAGCTCAGAGAAGGGCAACAAAAATGATACAGAATGGCTTCCACATGGAGGAGAAACTAAAAAGACCAGGGCTGAAAAAAACAGATGATTAAGGCAGGATATGACAGAAGCCATGAATGGTATGGAAAAAGTGAATAGAAAAACTTGTGTGTCTTTTCAGTTACTTATCCTTTCAATACAAAAACCAAGGGTCACCCAATGAAATTAATAAGGAGCAGATTTAATACAAACAAGAGGAAGTACTTTTTCACACAATGCACAGTTTATCTAGGGAATTCATTGATATGTTGTGAGGGCCAAAATTACAAGTGGGTTAAAAAAAAGAACGAGATAAGTTCATAGAAGATAGGTCCATCCATTAGACATGATGTTTAGGAATGTAATCCCCATGCTTGCAACAACCCTAAAACTCTGGCTGCCGGAAACCAGGAGGGGAAGACGGGATGGATCTCTCAAAAATTGTCCTGTTCTCTGCACTCTCTTTGAAACTCTGATACAGGCGACTTTTGGAGACAGGATCCTGGGCTGGGTGAGCCATCAGTCTGACCCCTTTTGGCAGTGCTTATGTTCTTACACATTTTGCTGTAGTTGAATCTGCATTTTTCTCTTAAAAAAAGTTTCAGTCAAAAAATTTCACCCAGAATTAGTTTGAACCTACCTTAGCCAATGGAGATATACACCAGACCAAAACAAAATGCAAGACATTTTTCTTGAAAAAAAAACCAAAAACCTGAGGTAACACAAATACCCATTCATTACCATTAACTCTAATGGTTAGTTTTTTGAACAGCATCCAACAGACCAGGTAAAATGACTTCTGGCATGCCAGCAAATTTCTCTAAGCACCATACTTCTTTCCAATCATTACAACACACTGCAGTGTATGCCTAACCAGGTCAATGCATAATCACATTTTACTTGCACAAGTTCATTCCTATTTGTGATGCTTGGGCTGCTAACTTGGGATGCACTGAACCTATGAGGATGAATGTCAGGCCTGCTTTCCTGTTTAGCATTCCCCATAATTTGATCTATTTGCTTCCTCTTACACTCACCTCTTACCCCACAATTTGGACCTCAGGCACTCCAATAATGGCTTGTCTATAATAATGCAATTTATTCCATCCAAAGGTGCAACAAGGTGGTGGCCCACCCTAGAATTGCCATGGTATTACCAGGGGGCTAGTCTCCTTCCCTCAGAGAACTCCCTAGAGCAGGCTAATCCTTTTACCCTTGGAAGGACACGGATACAGCCCTCCACTCAGAGGCAGGCATCCAGCTTTATTAACAGATACATCTGGTCCTTCTGTTCTGTCAATTTGGAGATATCAGCTCTGGGGATGATTACTACTGCTGCTCAGTGGTGCTGGAATATTTTTTATGGTGGGGGTGCTGAAAGCCAGGGATCCCCACCACAAACTTTATACTGGGCCCTGGCTCTCAGAGAGGGGGAAATGGATAGAGGTAAAGGGGCAAGGCTGGGACCCCCGCGGGGCCATGAGGAGAGCCCAGGGCGTGGGGTGGGCCGGCAGCAGCCAGGAGCCTGCGTGTGGAGTCCCAGGCATGGGTCCTGCAGCCAGGAACCCAGGTGTCGGGAGTAGAGACCTAGGCATGGGGACGGCAGCAGCCAGGACCCCAGGCGTAAGGCCAGGAGGAGCTGAGCTGCAGGGGCGTGGAGCCAGGAGCAGAGTCCCCAGAGCCACTGGGAACCCATGTGCGGACCCCAGCCGTGGGGCTGTGATCACAGCCCTGGGTGCAGGGCCATCAGCAGCCTGGGACCCTGGGCACAGGGCCAGGAGAAGCTGAGCCCACAAGCACGGGGCCAGGAGCAGAACCTCCAGTGCGGAGCTTTGGGCACTGGACCGTGAGCAGAGTCTTGGGTGCAGGATCAGCCAATGTCAGCCAGGACCCCAGGGCAGAGTTGCGGGCATGGGTCCTGCAGCCAGGACCCCAGGCGCAGGGGCGGGCAAAGCCCCAAGGGTGGGGCCAGTGGCAGCCGGGCCCCATTGCAACCATGTGAGCTTTAAAATCTCCCACATCTGCCCCTGTGACAGACAGCAGTGTAGTATTTATTTGATTGCTCTATTATTGCGGGTCATTGTGTGTTCAAAAGCCATGTGGCTGCAATTCCACCACACACCACAGGGGTGCGGCACAGCTCTGGGATTCTCAAAAAAAGAATCTCAAGAATCAGGAAATGTTATCTTCATTCTGACAGCACCAGCACCAGCAAACTTTTCACAGTGAAACTTGGGGGTGCTGCAGCACCCCTCGTACCCATAGTTCCCTTGCCTCTGCTGCTGCTACCACGAAGTTGCTGTTGCTGCCTCAGAAGCTACTGTCTTCTGGAAGCTTCAGTTGCCTCTGCTTCGGCAGGTAGCTGCTTCCGGAATATTCTGCTTTTTCTTCAGCTTTGTTCTTTTCACCTCTGCAGCTCAGGTACCATACACACCCATACACTTGAGCCAGCTGGTCGTCAGCCTTATATACTGGTTGCTCTCTCAAGTCCAGTTCATTAGCATAGGTCCTCCCTACTTAATTAGACCGGCTCAGCCAATCAGCTTCCAGTTATTTGCATAGACTCTCATCCTTTCTAGATACTCCCCTTCCTGCATAGATCTTCCCCTTGAGGTCATCATTAGCATAGATCGTCCCTCTGATCCTTCCCTTGAGGTCTTGGGTGATATGCTGAATCATTCCCCATTGAACTCTATCTAACCTCGTGTCCTCCATAGAGAATCATTGTGACTGCCATGTTGAATTTCTAACTCTAAACCAGGGATCGGCAATCTTTGGCCCGCGGCCCGCCAGGGTAAGTCCCCTGGCGGGCCGAGCTGGTTTGTTTATCTGCCATATGCGCAGGTTTGGCCGATCACCGCGGTTCGCCATTCCAGGCCAATGGGGGGCTGCAGGAAGCGGCAGCCAGCACATCCCTTGACCCGTGCTGCTTCCCACAGTGTCCATTGGCCCTTTTTCAGTTTTTTCTGGCAAGTCTATATCCAAGGTGTGGCAAGTTTTTCAGAACAGCGAAAAGCAAAATCTTTTGTTTACACACCTGATGAAAGTGAAAATCATCCTCCTTCTTTATCCCTCTCCCCCATATCAATCATTAATTGGGGAATCACTTTTTCATTGGTACTTTCTTCTGGAGCTTATGACTCAGTAGCTTTCAAACTGCCAGGTCCTCCACCATTTCTCCTGGTATGAGTGGGAGTAGTGGAGTGCCCCCTTTTAGCTGTGCCTGAGGGAATAACAAAACAGTATCAATTACCCTTGGAAGAGTTGGATCAAACAACGTGCACAGGGTTCATTCAGCTCTGTCTGGGAAAGATTTTGATCACTGCTGAGTTTTGTTTTTCTCTCAAGCACTCAGTGCAGTAATCAGGGAAGTTCAAGGAAAAGATGGTATTGCCCTATAATTAGTGCAAGTGACTGAACATCTCCTCAAAGTTAAATCTAATGCACACCTAAATTCTGCTGAAGCAGGGATATAAGTGAACATACTGCAAGATTATAGGAGTGATGAAGTGGCTATCTGGTCCAACTGTGAGAAAATATCACCAGTATAAATTGCATTGTGAAAAAATATTCCCCTTATTTTGTTCTTGCTCAATTTAGGGTGAAATACAGTTCATTACTATTGTTACTCAATGTTGAATTTCAGGGAAAAAAAACTCCTAAAATACCTTCAGAAATGCAGTAGTCACAGAAAGCGCTAGAAAGCAACTATATTGTATTCTGATAAATGAAAATTCCACACTGTGACACGCAAATAAATTTTAAAAATAACAATTTTAATAAGAGACAAACAACATAGGTTAGGGGAGGATGGATGAACTGAGAAGAATCAATGATGTCAAATGCTTCTGAGATGTCAAGTACCAGGAAAGAACTGATTGATCTAGAGTCTGAACTAATTAAAGTGCCATTGGTCACCTATTCTACTGAAATTTCAATATTGTGTGGATTTCTAAGACAAGCCTTGATCTTAGAAAACAATGACTAGAAGGCAGAGTGCAGTTCAATTAGAATAATACTCATTTGCTTGAAACACTTTATGTGAAGGTGAGTGTACAGCCATTCCATCCATATAGAGTGCACAGCCATACAGCTCTCTCTATGTAACTGGTCAGCAGTCATAGCCACTTTTACTCTTCCACCCCACTAAAACTATCTTGAAAGGAGATATAAGAATACCAAAATAAGAGATAATAACCATTAGAAATTCATCTTACCTGTGTTATGATTCCAATGCTGAATTGTGCCATACACATTGTTTCCAGGTGGTCTTGCACATAGCACAAATTTGTACTCAGACATTTTATCAATAGATTTTCCTACATCTGATTTAAGAGCTTGTCCTGAATTATTTGAAACATTTTATTTACTGATAACTTCCTTTTCCACTCACAGCTGTTTTTATTTCCTTCCCCTTAAATACCCTTATTAAAATAGCATCTTAATCTACAATTATCTGCATGAGTAAGGATGGCAGAATCCACACATCTACAGAGTAGCTCAATGCATTCATTTTCATTTTCTTCTTTCCCCTTTGTGTTCCACTCTCACTTGCCAATAGGCTTACCCATAGTTTTCTTTTCAGACCATTGCTGGAGTAGGCTTCAAGATCAAACACTGTTCACTTAAAATTATTTTTTTTAATTGGAGTGGCTGAGATTTTCAAAGCTGCATAAGGGATTCAGACACTCAAGTCCTATTAAAAATAAAATTTCATAGTTTACTTGAAAATATCTGCTGCATTTTCAGAGGTTCCAGAGCAATAGATAACTAAACTGTCACAAAATAAAACAAATCCTTACATAAAAAAACCAACAATGATTCAAATAAGCAAATGTAAAATTAATTTTGTTTAAACAAATTGTTCTTAGTTTTATCTGTTTAGAAATCTTGCTGTGCTTCCAACAGTTCAGAGGTATGTTTTTTTTTTAATCAGATTTTAATCATAATATAGTATGTATTAATCCTTCTCTTTTAGTTAAGGGAATTTACAACCAGGTTGCTGCATATGCAATAGCTAACACACACTTGACTATGGTAGAATGGGTGCATCAGTAACATTAACAGCCACCATGAAGAGATTGTTCATTAAGGACAATAATTTCAATAGCAGTCAACTAGTTTACAGTTCCTGACAATCAGCGGCATTTGAAGAAAACCCCTTCCCCTCCTCCAAAACATTAGCTTTCACTTTACTATGAATCAGTTTCCAACAATATTAACAGGTCTCCTGTTCTACCTGTCAGATGGGAGAACGTGAACAATAGCATTTCTGTTTAGACACCACTGCATTTGTTCCGAATCCTGTAGTGTGCAGTACACCTATTTTGCACTGTTTAGTACTTTCAACTCCTGTCGACTTCAAGAGATGACAGCATGCAGCACCTTAGTAGAAGTTTGCGGAAGCTTGCCTGATTAGCTACTTTGATCCCATTACAGTAAGGGCTAGATCCAGCAAAGGGGACTCAGGCTTGATATTGCAAGATTTAATTTTATGTTCCTTGATGTCCAGTGGAATTCACAGCACTGCTTCAGGCACCCAGGCTCTCTATACAATGCCTGGGGAAAATTAGATAGCTAAGAATGGAATAAAAAAAGAGCCAACATGCTGAACAGGGAGATACCTAAGCTAGTCAACAAGAAATGCCAAGAAGCGAAAGTATGGACTAAGGCTTTGTGTACACTACAGAGTTTTGTTGACAGAAGTCAACTTTTTTTTTGACAAAACAGCGGAGGTATACACAGTGAAATGCTCCTACTGCCAATGTAATTCCCCTACTATGCCAACAAAATAAAACGACTTAAATGAGAGGCATAGAGCTTTTTGAAATGTGGTTAGAGTGACACAACATCAGTGTAGACACTGTGATTGCTTATGTTGCCGTAATTGATCTCCAGAAGGTGTCCCACAATGAGCATCATGACCACTCCGGTAAACAGTTTGAACTCGCTGCCCTGCAAGTACACAGGTATGTGCCTCTCTCCTGTTTAAAGGCCACGTAGTTTTTGAAATTGCTCTTCTGTTTGCTCGGCATCGACTGTTAACACAGCATCTTCCCAGCTGACAATGTCGACTTTCCGCAACAGACATGCTCCCCCCGGAGTATACCAGAGCTATTGGATCTGTTGGGTCCGTGGGGAGAGGAGGTTGTGCAGTTGCAACTTCACTAAAGCCTTAGAAACTTTGATATCTACAGGCAGATTGCTGACGATATGCAGGAGAAGGAACATAAAAAGGACACACAGTGGTGCTTGCTAAAATCAAGAAGCTGAGGCAAGCATACCTGAAGGCAAGGGAGGCCAGCCATTGCTCTGTTGCAGTGCTGAAGACATGCCATCTTGGATTCACGTGGAGTCATGAGGAGCTGCATGCCATCCTTGGATTCAACACCACTGCCACTGTCAAGAGCTCTGTGGATACTCTGGGGGCACTGGAGTAAAGCCCTAGGATAAACTGGTTGTTAGGAAGTGGAGTTAGAAGTGGGATATGCGGCAGGATTGTCAGGGGCATGTAAGCCATAACCTATTTTTGACTCTGGAGTGGTCTAGCCAGTCCCAGCGCTCTGGCTCTTGTGCTCATGAATCAAGAGAGGCAAGCTCTGTTAAGCATGCATTTTGCTTTGATACTGCACAGTATCAGGAAGGTGAACACTCACAAAGAAAGAAAGCTGGTTGGCACACATTCAATTCTATCAAGGATGCCCTACAACAAAACGTCAACAAGGCAACATGCACCAATCTCTTCAGCTCAACAGTACTGCCAGAAGTATTGTACAGCAGAGAAACATGGGCACTGACAAAGACAGAGGAACAACAACTGTCTGTCATGGAGAGGGTGATGGAAGGAAGAACTTTAGGGATTTCAGTCTGTGCCTGAGTCCCCAAGGAAGTGATCAGATAGCAGAGTGGAGTGCAGAACATCACTGGTGAAAGCAGATACAGTAAAATGCGATGGCCTGGACATATAGCTAGGCTCACTGACAATCGATGGACTGCAGCTGTCACCAAGTGGTACCCACGCGAACTGAAATGAACACTCGGCCAACCTCCAAAGAGATGGGAAGATTTTATTGTGAAAAGGCATGGCCAGCATGGAGAAGGAAGGCTAGGATAAGAGAAGAATGAAAGACGTGTTGTGGTCAGAGCAATATATATGAGGGCTGAAGGACCCATCGATCAAGGTGACTGCACAGTGATAGGAGATTGAGGTCTCATTTATTTTATTATATGGTAGAGGAGGAATAAAGGATAGAAATTAACAACAGAACCTCTGCAGCTACACTGTGGGGGCCATCAGATAAGTTTGTTAATGTACACTGGGTTGTCCTGGGAATCCTCCACAGAGATCTCTAGGAAACTTTTGTGTAGGTACTCTGCAATCCTCTGTTGAAGGTTCCTTGGCAGAGCTGCTTTATTTATCCCCCTACTGTTGGAAACCCTGCCACAATTATTTCTGCAGGGACCAAAGCAGCACACAGGTGAGCAGCGTATGGACCTGGTCTGAAGCTGCACTCATGCAAGAGATGCACCCTTGCATCCTGGGTTACCCTTGGGAGTGAGATATTGGGTTTGATTATCCCAGCCTGTGGAAAAGAGTCCCAATATTCAGAACACTCTCCCTAGGTGCATGTAGTGACCCTCTTCACAAACAACCCAGACCTTTTGTCCCTTCTTGGCCATTCCCAATTACATCCCTCCTCCCCCTGCCAAAATCACCGTATTATGGATGCTTGCCAAGCTGTGTGCTAGCCAAGGGACAGTAAGAAAGAGCTGCATGTGATATTTGTGATTCATGGCTGTGAATGCACTCACAATACTATCTCTGTTATTTGTTTCTTTAGCTTCTGCAGATATGCTCTTGAGGACCAAATCCTAGTCACTGGTGGAGCACCTCCATCAGATAAGGCAGCGAATCAGGAGGAGTAAGGACAAAATGTTTTGCAACGTGCTGCAGCACATACAGCAGATAGTGAAACAAGCACATGGAGGGAGACAGTTAATGAAAAACTCAGGCTAGGTAGCTTGGAAAGGAGACAGGGGAAAGAGTGGATGATAGATTGACAGGAGCAGATGATAAAGCTACTGGAGGGCCAAACAGAGATGCTCAGGTCCCTCAGAGCACTGTGGTGGGAGCATATCCATGCATGACCCCCCCTGAAGCCAATACAGAATGCCATTCCATGCCCTTCCCAAACATTCCTTGGATGTTCTTGTTCCGTCAGAGTACCCCTGGCACTCCACCCCTAGAGACTGGTTTCATGATGAAAGTTAGAGTTACACTCAGCAATGAGAACCTTAACCGAGAGACTGCCCCTCATTGCCCTGTCCCATTTGCAAATAAATAAATACATACATGCATACATACATAAAATATGTGTTTTATCCTTTAATTAAAGTGTACTCTTTGAAACAAAATAAGACTTTATTTGCACACGGTAGTTGCTGCTAAAATTCAAACACATTGGCTATAGGCAGGAACATTTGCTCACTACAATAAACACTCAGGAAGCAATCTTTACAAGAGTCATTCAAGGTGGCAAGTAAACATTGCCTGACCAAATGCATCACATAAAGACACGTTACTGGGGTTCATTTTCAAAATGCTCCTTCAAAGCCTCCCTGATTCAAATAGCCCCCTCTAATTGCTCTGGTATCTGGCAGCTCAAAATCAGAAGTCAGCCTATCCACCCCTGCGGAAACTTTTCCTCCTTCACTTCCCAAATGCTATACAGAGCACAGCAGGCTTCAGTGACCATCAGAATATTTTCCTCATTGAGATCTAACCTGCCAAAAAGGCAGTGCCAGTGACCTTTTAATCTGCCAAAGGCACTTCAACTGTCATTCGGCACCTGCTGAGCCTGTTGTTGAAATGCTCCTTACTGCTGTCTAGGTTCCCAGGGTAAGGCTTTATGAGCCACAGGAACAAGGTGTAGGCTGGGTCTCCCAGGATCACTATGGTCATTTGCACATCACCCATTGGAATCTTCTGGTCCAGAAGGAAAGTCCTAGCATGCAGCTTTCTAAACAGCCTAGGGTTCCCTGACCAACCCACATTGATGTCAGTATAACGGGCCTGGTGATCCACCAGCACCTGCAAGATCATGGAGAAGTAGCCCTTTCAGTCGATGTATTCCATCACAAGATGGTCTGGGGCCAAAATTGGGATATGTGTGCCATCTATCACCTTGCTGCACTTAGGGATTCCCGTTGTCTCAAAACCATCAAGTATTTCCTGCACATTACCCAGAGTCACAGTCCTTCGTAGCAGGAGGCCATTAATGGCCCTGGACACTTGCATCACTGCACTCCCTACGGTGGGCTTTCCAACTTCAAACTCGTTCACAACAGACCGGTAGCAGTCTGGAGTTGCCAGCTTCCACACTGCAATCACCACTCGCTTTTCCACTGTGAAGGCAGCTCTCATTCTGGGCATTAGGGCTTAGATGGCCATGCACATGCTTACCTGCAGAAATATAGGTGCCTAGGGAACTTGGGTGCCTACAGGTACAGGTGGCAGCTGAACATGGTGTTTGATGATCTAAATTCTGAACATAAGTGCATAAATATGGCAGCTAGGTATCTAAATCCTCTTGTGGATCAAGCCCCAAAGCAGTCAAGCATGTGTGCAGTTTTAAGCATGTGAGTACTCCTGTTGATATTGCTTGGCTGCATAGGAATTGTAGCACATATGTCTAAATCAGTGGTTACCAAACTTGTTCCGCCACTTGTGAAGGGAAAGCCCCTGGTGGGCCAGGCCGGTTTGTTTACCTGTCGCATCCGCAGGTTCAGCTGATCACGGCTCCCAGTGGCTGTGGTTCGCTGCTCCAGGCCAATGGGAGCTGCTGGAAGTGGAGGCCAGTACGTCCCTCGGCCTGCGCCGCTTCCAGCAGCTCCCATTGGCCTGGAACAGAGAACCGTGGCCACTGGGAGCCACGATCAGCTGAACTTGTGGACATGGCAGGTAAACAAACCAGTGTGGCCCCCCTATGGGCTTTCCCTGCACAAGTGGCGGAACAAATTTGGGAACCACTGGTCTAATTGTAACAAGGTGACCCAAATTGGTCAATGATGCATAGTACTACACTTAGCTATTTTATCTTACCAGTCGTCCATGGCAGTGTCTTTAATTTTATTGTTTTGTGTCAGGCAGCATTTTTGCTCCAGTTTTGCTTGAATGAGTTTTCTTAACTTTTTATTTTATTTTATGCTACTACACATTTTTGATTCTCAGGCAGTTCCTTTGAAGCTGTTACAGCCAACAGGAAGAATACAAGTGTGACATATGCATAGTTACACCACATACACATCAAATTGATGAAATATAATTTAACAAAAGAATTTTGTGTAGCACTAAGTATGAAACGGGGGGGGGGGGACTATCTTTAGACAAATTGTTGAAGATTTGTCCTCAAAGCTCAAACCATTTTAACTAAAAAAAAAATATTCTCTAAAATGAAAATGTATAAAACAAGGGTAGATTTTTATCCTGAAGTATAAAACCCTTTAAAATGCAGTAAACCCTAGAATCATCAGTGCAGAGAAAGTATGCAAAATATGCAGTCTAAAAGTATCACTGGAATCATAACTGTTAAGATAGTTTTGCTATATTATTTCTCAGAAGAAGGGACTTTCAAATGTAATGTATAAGACATTAATGGGAATGTCTTATTTGTTCTAAATATTTGCAATGGCTGCTGATAAGGCTAACGTGTTCCCTTTTCGATTATGATGTTAAAATAGCATTTTGATATGCAATTCCTTTAGATATCTTAATTACTAGGGTAAGTAGTATCTGTGCTGAAGCAGATATAGGGGAGAGGTAGATACGATAGAGAGTAGGGATAGGGTCCAGAGTGACCTAGACAAATTGGAGCATTGGGCCAAAAGAAATCTGATGAGGTTCAACAAGGACAAGTACAGAGTCCTGCACTTAGGAAGGAAGAATCCCAAGCACCTCTAAAGGCTGTGGTCCGACAGGCTAAGCAGCAGTTCTGCAGAAAAGGACCTGGGGATTACAGTGGACGAGAAGCTGGATATGAGTCAGTAGTATGCCCTTATTTCCAAGAAGGCCAATGGCATATTGGGCTGTATTAGTAGGAGCATTTCCAGCTAATCAGGGGAAATGATTATTCACCTCTGTTCGGCACTGGTGAGGCCACACCTGGAGTACTGCATCCAGTTTTGGTCCCCCCACTAAGAAAGGGATGTGGACAAATTGGAGAGAGTACAGCGGAGGGCAACGAGAATGATTAGGGGCCTGGGGCACATGACTTACGAGGAAAGGCTGAGGGAACTGGGGGTATTTAGTCTGCAGAAAAGAAGAATGAGGGGGGATTTGATAGAAGCCTTCAATTACCTGAAGGGGGGCTCCAAAGAGGATGGAACTCAGCTGTTCTCAGTGGTGGCAGATGACAGAACAAAAAGCAATGGTCTCAAGTTGCAGTGGGGGAGGTCTAGGTTGGATATTGGGAAACACTATTTCACTAGGAGCGTGGTGAAACACTGGAATGGGTTACCTAGGGAGGTGTTGGAATCGCCAGCCTTAGAGGTTTTTAAGTCCCGGCTTAACAAAGCCTTGGCTGGGATGAATTAGTTGCACTTGTCCTTGTTGAACCTCATCAGATTTCTTGTGGCTCAATCCTCTAATTTGTCTAGTTCCCTCTGTATCCTATCCCTACCCTCCAGCATATCTACAACTCCTCCTAGTTTAGTGTTATCTGCAAACTTGCTGAAGGTGCACGCCATCTTCCAGATCATTAATGAAGATATTGAACAAAACTGGCCCCAGGACCGACCCTTGGGACACTCCTCTTGATACCGGCTGCCAACTTGACATGGAGCCATTGATCACTACCTGTTGAGCCCGACAATCTAGCCAGCTTTCTATCCACCTTATAGTCCATTCATCCAACCGACACTTCTTTGACTTGCTGGCAAGAATATTGTGGGAGACCTTATCAAAAGCTTTGCTAAAGTCAAGGAATAACACGTCCACTGCTTTCCCCTCATCCACAGAGTTATGATCAAGTGATCTCTCTCGTAATGATCAAGTGATCTCTCTCCTGCTATCCAGCTCCACCCTCTGACAAACAGAGGCTAGGGACACCATTCCTTACTCATCCTGGCTAGTAGCCATTAATGGACTTAACCTCCATGAATTTATCTAGTTTTCTTTTAAACTCTGTTATAATCTTAGCCTCCACAACCTCCTCAGGCAAGGAGTTCCACAGGTTGACTGTGTGAAGAACTTCCTTTTATTTGTTTTAAACCCGCTGCACATTAATTTCATTTGGTGGCCCCTAGTTCTTTTATTATGGGAACAAGTAAATAACTTTTCCTTATTCACTTTCCCCACACCACTCAGGATTTTATATACCTCTATCATATCCCCCCTTAGTCTCCTCTTTTCCAAGCTGAAAAGTCCTAGCCTCCTTAATCTGTCCTCATATGGGACCTGTTCCAAACTCTTAATCATTTTAGTGGCCCTTCTCTGAACCTTTTCTAATGACAGTATATCTTTTTTGAGATGAGGGGACCACATCTGTGCGCAGTATTCAAGATGAGGGCATACTATGGATTTATATAAGGCCAATAAGATATTCTCCGTCTTATTCTCTATCCCTTTTTAATTATTCCTAACATACCATTTGCTTTTTTGACTGCCGCTGCACACTGCGTGGATGTCTTCAGAGAACTATCCATGATGACTCCAAGATTTCTTTCCTGATTAACTGTAGCTAAATTACCCCCATCATATTGTATGTATAGCTGGGGTTATTTTTTCCAATGAGCATTACTTTACATTTATCCACATTAAATTTCATTTGCCATTTTTTTGCCCAATCACTTAGTTTTGTGAGATCTTTTTGAAGTTCTTCACAGTTTGCTTTGGTCTTAACTATCTTGATCAATTTAGTATCATCTGAAATCTTTGCCACCTCACTGTTTACCCCTTTCTCCAGATCGTTTATGAATAAGTTGAATAGGATTGATCCTAGGGACTAACCCTTGGGGAACACCACTAGTTACCCCTCTCCATTCTGAAAATTTACCATTTATTCCTACCCTTTGTTCCCTGTCTTTTAACCAGTTCTCAGTCCATGAAAGGCTCTTCCCTCTTATCCCATGACAACTTAATTTACATAGGAGCCTTTGGTGAGGGACCTTGTCAAAGGCTTTCTGGAAATCTAAGTACACTATGTCCATTGGATCCCCCTTGTCCATATGTTTGTTGATGTTCTTCTATGTGTCTGACAATTTTATTCTTTACTATTGTTTCAACTAATTTGCCCGGTACTGATGTTAGACTTACCAGTCTGTAATTGCCGGGATCACCTCTAGATCCTTTTTAAAATATTGATGTTACATTAGTTATCTTCCAGTCACTGGGTACTGATTTAAAGGACAAGTTACAAACCATAGTTAATAGTTCTGCAATTTCACATCTGAGTTCTTTCAAAACTCTTGGGTGAATGTCATCATGTCCCGGTGACTTGTTACTCTTAAGTTTATCAATTAATTCCAAAACCTCCTCTAATGACACTTCAATCTGTGACAATTAATTAATATGAACATTGGTTCTGTGACATGAACAAATACAATAAGCACAAGAAACAATTATTATAAGAAAAATAAAAATAGGACTTAAAGTAATTTGGAACAACAACCAATAACTCCATCAGATAAAGTGTTTTAAAGGAAGTGATGGAGTTTAGTAAAGTAGCCTAGTAAAAAAACTACTGTTAAAAGGTCAATAAACACAAGGCTAGATTATCAAAAGGATTTAGGTGCCTAACTGCCACTTTCGGCATTTAAATCTCAGAATCAGGCCCCACCGGGGGTAGATAAAACCTCTGTTCAGGTGCCCCTGAACCTTCTTTCTACCTCTGAGCATGGACTCTGCAACTTCACTGTAGGTGTCTGGATTCCTAATCCCCAGAATGATGCACAGATCTGGGGAAGATAGGTGTTCCTCTGCCTAACTCATCTGTGAGGCCCGAATGAGTCAGCGTTATACCATGGCACAACAACTGTAGTTTTTCACAAGACCATATCTGTTAGGTGGCCTCTGAGAACATCTATTGGATCAGGCCCCACAAGTGAGATAGTTTGCTTAAGCATTAGTTAGGTGTGTGGGCATCAGAACTTAGGTGGCAGTGTGTATGCCCAACAACAAAAACATAGGGGACTTTACTGGAAGAAATGTAGGTGCCTACAGAGATAGGTGGGCTCTTTGAAGATCAAATTTTGGGTTTAGGCACCTACAGATGCCTAAATACTTTTGTCGATCCTGTTCTATGTGTTGGGACAGGGAAGGTTAAATGTTAAGCACAATCCTCTGCACAAAGTAGTAGTAAGTCCCAGGGACTCATGTATGCTTTATCCTTTATTCATAAATGTAAAAAAAAAATTAAAGGGGCAGGGTATGTCCAAGAGAAATATGATCCTCATCATGAATATTTTGGATTCCTTATTGTTTGATGTTGTTGAAAAATGGCTTTACTCAAAGGTGAAACTTAGTAAAAATTACTGACATTAAAGAGATTTTCCATGATATTTGTACTTTAATATTTTTATCAAAATTCTTACTGAAATAATTATCAAAAACTTTTTCTTACTAAACAAATTGTGATTTCTCACTAAAAATGAGATTTTGGTAACAAATTTCTTTGAAAAAACATGATAAAAATTTTGTAGGAAATGAAAAATTGTTCCAGTTTAAACTGTGAGAAAAGAATATGACTGAAGTCGTTTACATAATAATTTTCCTGTTTTTTTGACCAACTCTACTAAGCATGTACCCTCTTATTTCCACTCATAGGCCTTCCAGTCAGCAGCCCCTGGCAGCAGTGCCTGGGAAGCCAGAGCAGCCATTGTCGGCACCCTGCGGCTGGAGAGGCCATTGTTGGCGACCCCTGGCTATCATCCCCAGGCTGCCAGAGCAGCCGCTGTGAATGGACCCCATCAGTGGTCCCGGGCGGCTGGATCAGCCACAGCTGGTGGTACTGGCAGCGGTCCCGCACCGGCCGATGCAGCCGCTGCTCGGCGGCCCTGGCAGCTGTTGCCCCAGCCCCATCTCCTGCCCACAGCAGCAGCCTCCCAAGATTTAATCAGGGGTATTTATAGTATAACTCATGGAGAGGACAGGGGCCGTGAATTTTTGTTAATTGCTCATGACTTGTCCAAGACTTTTACTAAAAATGCCCATAGCTAAATCGTAGCCTTATTTATGGATAATATTTTTCCCCACTATTAATTGTGAGAGCAAATAATACGATTTTTACATGGTGAACTAATTTTTCCAGACAAACTTAATGCAAATGAAGTTAGCACTTGTTCATTCTATCATTTATTCTTGCAACTCGTAAGGCATACAAAAAAAAAGAAACAAAAGGTCCTGATTCTCGTTAACAATAAGGTCACTTAACATTGCCAGAGCAATGTGAACAAGTCTTAGTGGAAATGAAAATCAAGACCACAAATGATTACATGCATGAAGCTGTAAATATACAAATGTCTTGAGGCCATTTTTATCCTACTTAACACATTCACATCTGACCCCCTTTAAAAAAAATAATAAAAATAACCTCAAGAAGTTCCTACATTTTGGAGTATTATGTGCAGCGTGGACACACACTTGTAGTAGCCCTCATATTTCTATGGCCCTATTTAAATACTTGCTTACAGAACTAGATACTCAGTCCTCGTCTACACTGGGAAGGAGGGGTAGATCTAAGTTACGCAACTTCAGCTACGTGGATAATGTAGCTGAAGTCGACGTACTTAGATCGACTTACCATGGTGTCTTCACCACGGTGAGTCAACTGCTGCTGCTCCCGCGTCGACTCCACCTGCGCCTCTCGTGGCAGTGGAGTACAGGAGTCAACGGGAGAGCGCTGGGGGTCAATTTATCTCATCTAAATTAGATGCGATAAATTGATCCCCGCAGGATTGATTGCTACCCGCCGATCTGGCAGGTAGTCTAGACATACCCTCAGTGTTGAAGAATGCATTCCCCAGCTGCATTTAACAGGGGAATGGATATTTTTAATTACACTTCTAGGTGTTCATGGTAAAATATGGATAATCCTATCTCATTCTTCAACACATAAAGTGATTTTTTGCAAAGTTCAGAAAATAATCACTCTCTCTCCCTGTCTTCATGAACAACATTTCCCAGTTTTCCAGAGCCAATTGGGGTGGGAAATACTGCCTTCATCTGAAGAGATAAGAATTGGTCTTTGGTGGGAGGGGCAAGATCTAAGAGCTGAATGACAAGTGATCTGATCCAGTAGGGCACAGCCTATGTTCCAAAAGAGATGGCCTTCCCACTACAATGCTTGTTACCTAGGTGGTTAGGGCTGGCTATTGAAAAAGTTTAAGTTTTCTTTAGTTAACCTTTTTTCCAGAGGGTGGGAAGGAATGGGGGGCTATTTTCACAAAGAAATTTAGTCATAGCAGTGCTCAGTGTCACCACTGAGCACTTTTTTTAATCTCGAAAATAACTGGGATTCACAGATCCTGAATTAGGTGCTTAGGCTCCCTATGCAATTAATGAGGAGAGAGAAGTGCCTCAGAATGGGATTCACGAAAGCCACTACAGTAAATAGCTCCCTGCTTAATTCACCCCAGTGTTAATGCACTCATCCAGGATGCAGAAAACCTATGCTCAAGTCTCCCCTATACCTGATGTGGTGCAGGAGCTTTAAATTGGATCTCCCGCATTACAGATGAGGACCCTAACCACTGTAGGATATTCTACGACAGGACACTTTCCTGTTGAACCTGGTCCACTTTGTATAATCAAACATGTAATGGTCAAGAGAGAGATAAAAAATGACTCCATAGCTAGTATTTAGGGCACTGACCTAGGATGCAGGAGACCTATGGTCAAATTTGTGTTCCAATTAAGATTTAATGCTTAGGATCCACCTTCCAGCCAGAGGTGACACATGGGGGTCATGTGCTCCCCCCAGATTTGCTGCTTGGCTTGTATTGAGCATGCTCAGTAACACTGCTGAAGCCAGCTACCCTACCCCCCACCCCACTATTCGTAGGCATGAACTGTCTCTGCTTTAGCTAGATTAGGTGACTTCCCACTCAGTCTGCTGGCTTTTGTAGATCCCATTCTTAGGGACCTAACTCTCACCACACATTGTATAGAGAACCTGAGTGCCTAACCTGGGGCTGTGGATTTCACTAAGTAGCAAGGTGCCTAAACATTAGGTGTTGCAACACTGAGTCTAAGTAACCTTTGTGAAGGTACTCATAGTCTCCACTTGGATTTGTATTGGAAGATAAAAGCTCTGTGAAGTATTCAGTGCTTGTGGGTTCCAGGCCTAAATGCAATAGAATTTTACCATGTAATTAAATGCAATGCCCAGATTTTCCTGCCTCTAATTAACCTCTTTAATTGCTGTCTTTATTTTAATTTGCTCTTCCATTCCCTTGCTATTCCCTTTGACCACTAACTTTAGTTCTGGTTATTGAATTATGACTACAAAGTTCATTATGCTTCTGTATTAAATTGCTGAGATGTTGAAAATGTTTGCTGTTAACTTTAATTACATTTATTCATTACACACACTAAAAGAGTTAATGCATTGGGAGTAGATTTTCCCCTTAATTTAAGCAATAACATCATTGTGAGTTTGCTGCAACATATATCGATCCTGTCACATTAACAGCTAGAGTTGGCTGCACAAACAAAGTTAATGATTGTCATATTTGAATTGCTCTGAAAAGATAATTATGTTTGCCATTGCAGCTACTGAGGAAAACCTACAGGGTATGGATATATGAATCCATGTGCTTTACAGTCTAACAGTGGGATGGATTCACCATTCAGATTAATTGCATGGCTGATTGGAAGCTTGTATTTTCTGGGTCAAAAGTGCCAAGGTTTCTGCAGAGGATTTAGTTAAATGATTTCAATATGTCTCTGTAATATTTCACAGAAGAATGCAAGGTTTTATTTTTCACTTGCAGATTATCCAATGCCTTGTGTTAAGAAATGTCTCAGGCAGAAGAAAGCAGGAGAGACCTCAGAAGCCTGTCTGAGGGCTTGTCTACTCTCTCAGGGAGGTGGATTGCTTATAGCAATGGGAGAAACCCCCCTCCCCCATCACTACAGAGTATCTACACTGTAGCATTTTAATTGTAGCCATAGCCTGACCATCTCTCTATCATCAATAAGAGAGGACTTTTGCTACCAAAATAGACATGCCTATAATATCTGGATCTTTATCAGGAATACTAGGCTGAATTCTACACAGTTACACTAGTGTAAAACCAGAATAACTCCATTGACTTTAATGGACATACTTCTGATTTGCACATGTGTTTCTGAGGACAGAATCTGGCTCACTGTGCAAGAGCTGTACTCCCAAGAATGATCGAGAGCTCTAGTCTGCTGGTATCATAATGTCACTTCAGAGGAGTTTTCTAATGTTTCTGTTATATTGTAGGGTAAGTGAATGGTAAACCAAGTTTATCCCACAAAAACATTTAATTTCATCAGGTAATTAAGATAATTTCCTAAATCAGTGTAAAAATGCTACTGTTGGGGACTGACTTTCAAACCAGGAGTCCAAAAAATATTGAGGTAAAGAGATTGTACATCTATTTGCTGATATTAGTAAAGGAAGTAGATACGTTGTGGTTACCACTGTCTGGAAAATAGCAAGAACTTGGCTGATCTTTTAAAGTCTCATCAATATTCAGTACAGTATGGTATACATATAATAATATGGGGACTATTTTTACTTACCAAAATTAAGACAGTTAAGTCAGATAAGTGACTTATCCATATCCATCCACTCTGGATGCGGAATGAGCATGCATGAATTTTCCGAACTTATTCATTGGTCTCAAAATCCCATTTTTTAATAGATAATTTAAAATTAATAAAATTATGCTTCTTGCATTTCTTTCTTTCTTTCTTTTTAACACACTTATTCAGATGAGTGGTGAGCTCTGAGTTATGCCTAGAATTAAAGGGAAAATCCAAGTACAGGTACAGCCACGCAATCATTTATGAATCAAAATGGGAGAATGAGGATCATCAATTTATTATCAGTACCACTCCAATTCTATGCAGTTCATACTTTAGCTAATTTAAAATAAACCCTCCTACAAAATGCCCGCAGAAATAAAAGTGTTTATCTAAATTTAATGAAAGAAATATCCTGAAATCCTAATTTACTACGAGGTACCTGTCAGTCACATATCAAAGGTCTACAGTCTTTTATTTTAACTCTGGGTTAATTGAGTTTGATTGATCATTTTAAATTAGGTTGCCTATTTAACAAAGGCCTTTATATCTACAGGATTAGTGAAAATCAGTATTTGTAATCAATAACATTCTTCTTTATTTAATTGACAGATCACTGCAGCTATAATTAATAGCAGTCCCACACCTTTGCTAATGACTTTTCCTGTGAAAAAACAATAAGGATAGAATCCAGGAAGGGACTGAGCGTAGTTAATCCACTTCCATGAGAGGCATCAGCTAGGAGGATGGGAGAAGCCCTCCAGTCGACATAGCACTGTCTACACCCGGGCTGACGTAGGTATAACTGTGTCATTCAGGGGTGTGCATTTTTCACACCCCTGAATGACATAGTTATACCAATGTAAGTTTATAGTGTAGACTTGGCCTTAGGCATTGCAATGCTTAGAGTCATGGTGCCTAACCTTTAGGTGGCTAGGAAATTACAGGAACAGCTCTGCAATCCACAAACCAGAGTTAGGTGCCTAGCCTAGGGGACGAGAACTGAGGAAGCATTGTTCTAAGTCAGCCATAAAAACGTTGGCATACTGAGGAGCCATGCGGGTACCCATAGCAGTCCCACTGACTTAAAGGTATAAATTGTCCCCAAATCTAAAATAGTTGTGGTGAGGGCAAAGTCACAAAGTTCAGCCACCAGGTTTGCCGTGATGATATTGGGGATGCTATTCCTGATGGCTTGTAGTCCATCTTTGTGTGGAATGTCAGTGTAGAGGGCTTCTACATCCATAGTGGCTAGGATGGTGTTTTCTGGTGTAATCCTCAGTGGGATCAGAGGGTAATGGCCTGTAAAATGTGGTGTTGGAGAGTTGTCTAGCAGCCTCTTGTTCATATTCTGACCTATTCATGATGACTGCAGCACCTCCTTTGTCAGCCTTTTTTATTATGATGTCAGAGTTGTTTCTGAGGCTGTGGATGGTGTTGTGTTCTGCACAGCTGAAGTTATGGGGAAGTGATGCTGCTTTTCCACAATTTCAGCTCATGCACGTCAACGGAAGCACTTTCTGTAGAAGTCCAGTCTGTTGTTTCGACCTTCATGAAGCTGCTGAACTGGAATTAATTTGCAAACTGGATACAATCACATTAGGCCTGAATAGAGATTGGGAGTTGTTGGGTCATTACAAAACCTAAACTTAATTTCCCCAATACTAATTGCTCCCCACTGTTACTCACACCTTCTTGTCATCTGTCTGTAATGGGCCACTCTCTTACCACTTCAAAAGTTATTTTTCCTCCCTTGGTATCCTGCTGTTAATTGATTTATCTCGTTAGACTGACCTCACACTTGGTAAAGCAACCCCCATCCTTTCATGTATTTATACCTGCTCCTGCATTTTCACTCCATGCATCTGGTGAAGTGGACTCTAACTCACTAAAACTTATGCCCAAATAAATTTGTTACTCTCTAAGGTGCCACAAGGACTACTCGTTATTTTTGCTGTTATAGACTAACACGGCTACCGCTCTGCATCTAAGAATGTTATCCACAAAAGCCAGCATGCTATGCAGGTACCCTTCTAAGACAGCCAATAGGAGATGCCAACCAATAGGTACCCTTTTAAGACAGCCAATAGTAGAGCTGTGTGTTATACCTTGCCCCTCTCTCTGAAATAACTGTCTAAATCCTGGCAGATATCTCACCTTAGTGATCAACAAACTGAAATCCGCTGCCTGGGGTCAGGCAGCTGAAGCACCTCAACCAATTTTGGATGAATGTATTAGGCACCTGCCTTTCTCCATGGTGACAGCAGCAGAGAAAGAGGAGCCTACCCTGTCTGGATTAGCCCAGTGATTAGAGCACTCACTTGGGTTATGGGAGACATAGGGTCAATTTCCTTCTCACTGGCAGAGGGGGAGACAGGATTTTAACAGGGCTTTCCCACCTTTTAGAGGAGTTTTCTAATGTTCCTCTTATATTGTAGGGAAACGAATAGTCAACTCAACAAATTAAATTGGGATAAAGAGAATTAAGAGTATTCCCTGATCAGTTTAAAAATGCTACCAATGGGGACTGACTTTAGTAAAATTATTCAGCTGCATTTTGGAAAGTCCTATCTAAAAACTGGGTTGGCCTAGAAAATCCAAATTTGTTTCATCCTCTTTTATTTGGCTAAGGAATTGCTCCTTGCAGTAATTTTGGGACATTTGGGCAAAAAATTATGTTTCTTGATTCATTTTTGTAAACCTCAAATACTCTAAAGCTTCACATGTACACATTATAGTCCTGGGGCAGTCTGAGACTGAGACTGGCATTCTATACACTGCAAAGCTCCCTGCAAGGCTCCCTGTGAAGTTAATAAATACCTGAGGGAATACTTTAACTCCCCACAGAGTTAATAAGTATTCCCGGAAACTCCATGAGTTCATATACACCTGAAGGTGCTTCCTGCTGACTTCATAAGCCTGGCAGATGACTCTCTAAGGGTCACAAAGCACACTTGAGGGCTCCCTACTCCATATTGTAGTGACTCCATCCACACTATATTCCCTATAATAGTATACAAAGATGTATTAAAAAAAGTGAGAAAATTACCAAATTCTAGTTCACTAAAGTTGTACAATAAACAAGACACTAACATTCTGGGTAATTATTGTTTAAAACTGTCCCCGAACTACTGGAAAATGTGGAAAGCTTTTTTAAAGTACAGACATCAAACTTTGTTCTGCCTCCTCAACCATCAGTCCTCTCTGAGCTTTCAAGTGTGGGCCCCACAGCTGTACTAGAGAAAGCTCTACATTACCTGCAAGTGAGCTGTAACCCGGCCCAGCTGAAGATTTCACATTCCCCTGATAATGAAGGAGAGAAAAGAAATTTGTCAGATGCTTATTCCTGTCTTAGGATCAGGTTGAAAAAATTATATTGTTTCTTTGCCAAATTTGTTCAAAATTTTTGATGAAACATTTTGAAAAAAAATAATTGTTTATTTCATTTTGAAGCTTAAGTTTAATTTTTATTTCAATTTTGAAAAAAAAATCTGGTTTTGGTTTCCTTTTTATTAATCCATCCCCCTACAATATTCTCATAGGAAATTAAATTAGTGAAGGTAGAAAAGGAAGAAAATGGGGGGGGGGAATTGTAAAAAACAAAAAATGCAAAAAACAAAATGAAATGAAAAAAAATCAATTTGAATCTAAAGAAAAAATATTTTCTCTCTCTCTCAATTATATATAATTATAATTAATAATAACAAATGAACCACACCTTTTCCTTGTGGAATAGTTTTTCAATAAACCCCTTCATTTTTTCAGCAGGAATCTTTGCTATGTGAACATTTTCAACCAGCTCTATCTCTCTTCCTTTGTTATCTCTCATTATTGGTCAGACACCACACATTACAGATTAAAAGCTTAAAAGAATTTTTCAATGTCCATCATATGTCGAATAGAGGCCAGTGACAACTGTTACGCTATATTTCCTTGCAAGATGTTTAAATATATATGACAGTTCTGCATTGGCTCCTCTATACTTTGACTAACCAGGAGACTGGTTTTAGCTCCATTGCTTTACTGAAGTCCCAACTATCCACCAATGCCAATTTGATAAAGAGGGAGATTATGCTCCATTTTCAGCTGTGTTCTCAATGGTTTTTTACATTCTTAGTTGAGGTCTCCTCCCAAAGGGGCTGAAGCTATAGATCCCATGTCCCTTATTAAAAGGCAACCCTTATTTTTATATATCAACTTGATTATCTCATCTTATGCTGGGCCAGGGGGGAATAAAGGCAATCTCATTCAAGGCTGTTAGCCGCACTCATCTGTGAACAATAATTGATAAGTATCTTCTAAATAATTTAAAATGAATTTTCTAATTAAAAATGCAGTAAGATTCAAAAGAGGATTAGACAATTATATAGATAGCGAGAATAGCCACAGTTACATTAGCCAGTATAAAAAATTAGAGATATAAAAGCTAATGCTTCCAGGCATAAACTAATCACTAACTGACGAGCTTTAGGCAGAAACTTTTTCCATTGACATCTTATTCCAAAACTGTCTATTATCAGATTTTTTTAACCTGCATCTGAGGTAGCTAGTATTGGACTAGACTAGATGGACAACTGATTTAGTATGATGGTTGTTATTTTCCTGCATTTGTTTCGTGGTATATTGCCAGATAGTTTAAACATTGTATTTAATTTTCATGCTCTCACTTTGTCATTCATTCATATTGTTTTTGATTATTCAGTAATTGAACAGTTAAAGTAAGCAACTACAACCATTGAAATTAATCTGAAAAGTAAAAAATATTAATTATGAAAACATATTCTGTACTAAACTAAAGACACAAATAATAGCATTATGTTTCTGTTGAAGAGAAGTTCTAAATTCACAATGGGTTTTTCATAGCTTTTGTTATAAAAAGAGATTATTCTCACAGGGAATATAATCCAAGACATTGGTTAGATATGAGTTATTTAATTTAATATTTAGGACTTTCTTTTAGTATAATGTTATAGTTTCATAAGAAAGATTTTAATACTTAATATATATATATATTCCTTCGATTGCATTGAGTCAAAAGAGTATTTTCTCATACATTTTAGGTTTCCTTTGGTATAATAATGTATCAGTTAACAAAAATTGAAGGATTATGGCAGATGCCTAAGGAATAATCTATTTTCCCATTTTAATTATACTTTATAATGTTTGTATTATTATACACAGGCTTGCTGCTTGCTATTTGATAGCCTACTTAGATTCAAAATGATTCTTAAGATTAGAGAATAATTAGAATTTCAAATAAACTTTTTTCACACTCCATTCCTTAGTAATCCCAATTTTGATCCCAGAAATAAACTGATAATGAATCTGATGAAATATATCTAACTGCAATTTAATGGCATTGGAAAGAATTGGACTTGAGTACATATGAAGAATTTGAGGTGACATTTTCATTATCTGGTAGTTAATGTGTTTCCTTCAATCCAATCCAAATTGGAACAAAGTTATAAAAGTCTCATATGAAGGATTCATTGTTACAACTGTGGCATATTTATGGCCTTAAATGCTTAGCAGTTAAAGAGAAACATTCACGATTGTTAGAGCCATAGCTGACCTTCATTTAATAGTTTGTGGTTTTTATAGTTCTAATGATGAATCCACATTCTCCCTTTTTTAGCTTTACAGTTTTGTAGTAAATAGGACAAGATTCTGTCCTTCAGGCACACTGGAGATGAATGTTTATGCGTTGCACTGTGGCTGAAGTCCCTAGGAGGAATCTTATCTGATTGCATACCAGGCGGGTAGCTCTAGCACTCTGAAGAAGGTGCAGTTTCACTCTGCTGCACTGGATACTGCAGAGGATGGAAGTGAGCCCACAGTTCTGGTCCTTACCTGCTCGTCTGGCACTCCTTTCAAGTAGCTAGTTTATACACTGGCCATTAACAAAGGGCAGAGACTGTGTTCCCCAATGAATCATGGAATCATAGGCACATAAGCCTGGAAAAGACCACAAGAGGTCATCTAGCCCATCCACCAACACTGAAGCAGGACCATGTATAAATATACCATCCCTGAGAAGTGTATGTCTAACCTGTTTTTAAAACCCTCCAGTGATGTGGATTGCACAGCCTTTCTTAGTAACCTATTCCAGTGCTTAACTATCCTTAGAAAGTTCTTCCTAATATCTCTCCCATGCTCCCTGATTTAAATGTCAATAAATCTCAATTTCCACTATACATGCACAATCCAGTGGAAAAAAAAATATTTCCACTGATAATAATTTAAATGTACAGGTAAGCAAAGTAAAAAAAAAAAAATGCTGCTTGAGAACTTATTAGAATTTGATTTAAGGATATTTACTTTGTATAACTTGACATGTGATGCTGACAATTTCTATTTGAACAGTTATAAAGCTTTAACTTTTTGAATCAATGTCTACTGTCATTAAATTACTGTTGTCTGACCCCTCCCTTAATTTCCTGCAATTGTAAAAAAATAAATAAATAAAAATAAACTACAAATGCTTAAAAATAAACATCAATATTACCTCTCAAAATTATAAAGCATTAAAAATAGAATTTTGCCAAGTCTAAGAACAATTGATCACCTTCCTCTTCATAACAGCCTTTTATATATTTGAAGACTGGTATCATGTCTCCCGCTCAGCTTTCTCTTCTCTAAACTAAAAATGCCCAATTATTTCAATCTTTCCTCATAGGTCAAGTTTTCTAAATCACTTACCATTTGTGTTGCTCTGTCTCCATTTTTCCCACATCTTTCTTAAAATGCAGTGCCCAAAACTCATTATACTGTTCCAGCTGAGCCCTCATCAGTGCCAAGTAGAGTGGAACGGTTTCCTCCCATGTCTTACATATGACACTTGTGTTAATAAATTTCAGAATGACATTTGCTTTTTTTGCCTCAGCATCACACTGTTGACTCACATTCAACATGTGATCCACTATAGCCCCCGAATCCTTTTCTGCAGTACTACTGCCTAGAAAAGTATTTCCCAATTTGTATTTGTGCATTTGATTTTTCCTTTTTAAATGAAGTATTTTGAACTTGGCTTCATTGAATTTCATCTTATTGATTTCAAACCAATTCTCCAGTTTTTCAAGATCATTTTGAATTGTAATCCTCTTCCCCAAAGTGCTGGCAACCTCTCATGGCTTGCTGTCATCTACAAGTTGTACATTATTAATCAGGGCTTCTGTTTTAAGTCCAGTGCCACAAATCCTTATTCACTGACATCCCATGAGTAAAGATGAGCCAAGTGAGTTTGAATGGCAGGATTGGGCTCTTGGGCCCAGATCCACAAAAGGACTTCTAAACTTTGTAGCCATCTAAACTCAATCAATGTCTAAGTTTTTGCAGTAAAAAATTCCTAGGCACCTAAGTTTCTACCTTTGGGCACATGCACTGCTGCTTTGCTGTAGGCATCCATCTCATGCCTAATCCCCCATATGACACACAAAGCAAGGGAAGAAAGGCACCCCTGTATGACCCACAAACCAAGGGAAGAAAGGCATTTCCCTGCCTATGGGATCTGATCCAGTAGGTGTGCTCAGAGTACGCCTATTAGATTGGGTCCAATTCAAAAATTCTGTTGAAAGAGGAAGAGGAGATGCTGCTGCTTTCCTTGCTCCGCCTTACATCTTCTAGCCCAGTGTCTAAAGCAACTGCATAGGATGTGGGAGACCTGGGCCTAACTCCCGACTCTGCCCAAAAATGAGATAAGAAGATTCTGGCCAGCTCTTTTAATGGGGTATCATGGAATGTAAGTAAAGAGACAATTTGATTGCATATGTATTAGATGATGGTATCACAGAAGCCCAGCAAGATACTAAGTAGACGGATTCCTCTTGGTAAAGGCCTCTGACAAGGATAGTTAGGAACAAAAAGAACTGTTTCCTGCAGAGACATTCAGCTTCATCAATCTAGTGAATAAGATAAAAATAAAAGTTCACAGTTGCAAACATTATAAAGGTAAAATAAACCTAAGAACAGTTACTGAAAAGAAAGAGGAGGAAAAAAACCCTATTCTTGTTTTAGCATTAGATGTAGATTGAACAACAATTCACAGCCATTCTGGGATACCTGAGTTACATGGAGCTTTACAGTCCTCAAGGATATGTCACTGTTGATATAAGAGTTTAAAAGATGTCTTAATTTACACATCCACATGTCTTTTTGTTTCACAACCAGGTTCCACCTTTTACTCCGACTGATGGTATCTTACTCATTTAAATCATGGGAGTTACTCAGGAAGTAAGTTCCAATTCAACTACTGTAAATTTGTCACAGAATCAGGCCCAAAATTATCCTTCAGAACTTACCTAGGGTGTTTAACTTCTCAGATTCATCCTAGATAACATACAAAAACCCTATGAACACAACTTGTCTAACATTTCTTTCACAGTGAAGCAGAGGTAATAAATCCCAACAGTGGATCAACAAAGTAAAGCTAAGTATCATATCCCTATACATTTTAAAGATTAAAGGGAAGTGCTAAAGTGAAAACCATCCTCGATTTGAAGCTTACATATGGCAATGTAGTTTCATTTTCTTAAAAATAACCAAAGTAATAGTATAGATGTTGGTTTTGTTAGAAATAGTTCTGCTCAGCTTATTTAAAGAAGGGTACCAGATAACATGTGCCTAAACTGTGACTTGGCTATACACTCACACGAGGGAGCAAGGGGGCTTGATAACATCTCACCAAGGGCTACAGCTCACATTCACAAAGGGAATTAGGCAGCAGTGCCTCCCCGCAAATCCTGACTGTCTTGTGTGAAATTAGGCATGTTCAGAGTATATCTACTGGATAGGGCCCTGCATTGCCCCACATATCTTCACCTTTTCTGGAGATCACTGGGATGCTGGGGCTTAGCCATGAGATAGGCACCTACGTTCCTGCCTGAGACAGCAGGGTGCATATCCAGAGTCAGAAAATTAAGCATTAGGGAACTTTTACAGCAGAACGTTAGGTGCCATCAGGGTTAGGCAGCACCTGAGCAGAGGTTTTATGCATTGCATTGGTGCCTAAATCTGGGATATAGGTGGTGTAGTGCCTAAGTCTCTTTGAGGAAGTTTTTCTAATTTCTTAGTCTCTTCCCCCATCCTGAAGCAAGTGAGCAGGAAATGGGCAAAGGTGGGGCAGGGGATGGGTAGAGCCTTGGCTTTGTTCCTTTTATTCACTGACCAGAGCAGCTGAATCGGTACAGTGGTGTCAAAGTTTACGTTGGTGTAGCCGAGCAAAAAATTACTAGCCCCTCCTTCCTTCCTTCTTCCCCTTATCCAGCCTACCCTCCTTCTCCCCACCCAGTCTAAGAGCAAGAAAGAAGTAGGGAAGGAGCTGTAAGCCAGAGTTGCAACTAGGAGTCACATTGTCTCCCAGGGATACCCTTGAGGTAGTGCAGGTTACACACTACCGGTTGCTCAGAGCTGTGTGAAATCACAATCTGCTCATTGCACTCAACAGTATCATTTAACTGTTTGGGAATATGACAAGAGAAAATCCCTAATAAAAGAGCACTTAATATATATGCTGAATGATAAAAGTTAAAATAAGAGCAGGAGTTCTCTCCCGTAATCATTAAAAAAAAGTCCCTTTTCTATAGCAGCTGACTGGTGGCAAAGGTTGTGATTTCTTGGAGCTGGCCTGTCTAATCGCTGTGATCTTATATCTGCTTCTGTGTCTCTGTTAATATTTTGCACTCCCAAAGTTAATATCAAAGACAGATTACACAGACTACTATTTTGCCTTGACCAAAATGTGACTTCTTTTTAAGAGCCCATTAATTCACATCAGCAGTCAAACTGCTCATACTAGCAAAATATTTCTGCTCATTATTTTCTTGTGCCACATGAGATTGTTGATAAAGCTTGCATCAAGGCCACTAAAATCTATTTCATTTTTGACCTTTATATCCTTCAGACTACTGTGATTTTCATCCGTTTATAGAATTACTGTGGATACATTATACATACATGATTCTGAAAAAAGACTTAAGAAATGAAGGATGGTTTCCTTCAAATGGCATAGCTATTGCAATTACAAAACAAATTACACAGGTCAAGATCATAGCTACTCTATACCTCAATTTTTAATACTTTATACACAGTTCCAGTGAATGGGATTCTCTCCCATCTTGCTAAGATGTTAGTATTTGCCATTTAATTGAAGGGTGCATTTTGCTGTCTAACAAAAAACAACTGTCATGACAATAATGATGTGGCCTTAATCCATAGCATTTCACACCCATCAGAAATAATGTTGTTAATAACAATGGTATTTAAAGTTAATACATTTCATTCTGGAATTGTGTTGTTGTTGCTCTTTTGTTTATATTGAAAGAGAATGAAGAAAATGCACTGCGAGGAGGTATTGGGGTTAATTTGCTGTTTAAATATGTTCTATAAAACAATTGCCAATACTTAGGGATTGTGATATAATTGAAGTTCATTTCTAAAGTTCATTAATTCAGGCAATGTGCAATTGTGTGTTGCTATTATGAGGCTATTGCAGGACAAATATGGAAGGAATAAGAAGAAATTATACAGGGAGGGGAGAAAATTAAACTGTAGCATCACAGTTATTTTCTTTTGAGCCTTCTTTCCATAATTAAATAAATAATATAAGTCCATGAAATAAAAATAAAATAAATTTAGTGAAAAAAATTAACATTCATATCATCAGCTAGCTGACAAAACAGTTTGTTTTCTTTTAAAATGTATTTTTAATGGCCAACAAGATTTGTTGTTGACTGGTTCAAATACCACAGAAATGTTTCCTTATAATATAACCGAACTAGCATTTGAGCTCTGTGTAAGTTTCTAGCATGCTGCTAAAGTGTAATAGCTTGAATTTTAATGGCACTGTATGATAAAATATACGTGAACTGATCATGTTTTTTGGTGAAAATTAGATTATTTAGTTTAATTGCCTGTGCCTAGTAGAATGTTA
Source organism: Caretta caretta (assembly GCF_965140235.1). NCBI lineage: Eukaryota > Metazoa > Chordata > Testudines > Cheloniidae > Caretta > Caretta caretta. The sequence continues at coordinate 70,833,814 of NC_134206.1, read as the reverse complement.
TGAGTTTAGATGGATTTCCCTCTAAGGCCAAAAACTAATAATTGCATGTTGTATCAGATTTTTCTGTTACATATAATACATACAAGATAACATGCTATATCTACAGAATGAATGACTATATAGAATGTAACACAATATATTATACTATATAGTCTTAAAGGCTTTATCTGTTCTCTTCAGACAAGGAGATTCATAGCTTAGGTCCTACCACTGAGAATGTATTGTTCCCAGTGGCTGATAATCAGAATTTGAGATTATCCAGTGGTTTTGAATCCTGTGTGGTGTAGTTGTTTTGTGGGATAATAGAGGGTAAAGTAGCCTGAGTTAGATAGGTCCCAATTCATTAAGGGACTGATCAAAGCTCATTTAAGTCAATGGGATGAATACTGTTTACTCCAATTGCCAGTGGGTTAGCTAAGGAGTTGGTGGAATCTCCATCCTTAGTGGTTTTTAAGGCCCGACTTGACAAAGCCCTGGCTGGGATGATTTGGTTGGACTTAGTCCTGCTTTGAGCAGGGGGTTGGTCTAGATGATCTCCTGAGGTCTCTTCCAACCGTAATCTTCTATGATTCTAAAAATAGGGCCCCAATACCCAGGTCCTCATGGGGATTTAGGAGTTTAACTTCCATTGAAATCAGTGGAAGGATTTGGGCTTAAATGCCTTGTACGAAGGACTAGGGGCAAAATCCATTGACATTACTTAAAAAATCAAGCTTCAATGAAACTACATGGTTTTACATCAGCCAAGAATCTGTCCATAGGCCTTTGACTTCTGTCCAGATTTCAACAGGGATTACACCTGACCCTGTTAGAGTGAGCCACCATAGTCAAGTCTGGAAGTGATGAAAGCATGGGCTGCCATGGCTAGATTCTCTTTTGTGATAAATGCACAGGAGAAGCTGAAAGAAGGTGACCCTGCCATGTGTAAAGCTGGCCAGAAAAAGGGAATCCTTTTCTATAAAAATGTTCACATTTTTGAAAATAAGTATTGTCCTGTAGTGGGATGAAACAACAATAACATGAAATTTTTAAATCCCTTTCTGCAAACAGATTTAAAGAAAAATTCCAATTCAGGGGAACCAAACTGGAAGTTTTTGTCTTCCCAGTGGCTGCTGGAAAGGCACAGAGCCTCCACTACCCCACTGTCCTCCCAGCTCCGTAACCTGAAGAAGTCCTACTCATCCCCCAAGCTGAGGGGAGAAACAAGGAAACCCTCCTGTGTTTCAGTGAAAGATTTGTTGAATCTGTAATAAATGTGATGAAACATTTCACTGTACTGAATTGACATTTTCCAACAAAAATAAGTTTAATCAGAAATTTTCCAACCATGTGATTAGGCATGTTTTGATATGTCCTTTGTGCTAGATATGGAAAGAAAACAGATCAAATAAATTTAGATCCAAAGCAATGATTATTATTATGTATTTGAATAATGGTAGCACCTAGGAGCCCCAGTCATGGACCAGGCCCCATTGTGCTAGGCACTGTACAAATGCAGGAAAAAGAGATTGTCCTTGTCCCAAGGAGCTTTCCATATGGATTTGAACCATATGATTTAAGCATCTATGCCATAAATACAAACGGAAGGCTAACCACCTTTAAATCCCTCGTGGCCAGAGGAAAAAACCCTTTCACCTGTAAAGGGTTAAGAAGCTAAAGATAACCTCGCTGACACCTGACCAAAATGACCAATGAGGAGACAAGATACTTTCAAAGCTGGAGGGGGCGGGGGAACAAAGGGTTCTCTCTGTCTGTGTGTCTTTTGCCAGGACCAGAGCAGGAATGCAGGTCAGAACTCCTGTAAAGGGCTAATAAGCAATCTAGTTCGATATGCATTAGGTTCTATTTTGTTTAAATGGCTGATAAAATAAGCTGTGCTGAATGGAATGTATATTCCTGTTTTTGTGTCTTTTTGTAACTTAAGGTTTTTCCTAGAGGGATTCTCTATGTTTTGAATCTGATTACCCTGTAAGGTATTTACCATCCTGATTTTACAGAGGTGATTCTTTTACTTTTTATTCTATTAAAATTCTTCTTTTAAGAACCTGATTGCTTTTTCCTTGTTCTTAAGATCCAAGGGTTTGGTCTGTGTTCACCTCTGCAAATTGATGAGGACTTTTATCGAGACTTCCCCAGGAAAGGGGGTGTAGGGCTTGGGGGAATTTTGGGGGGAAAGACATTTCCAAGTGCGCTCTTTCCCGGTTATATTTTGTTAGATGCTTGATGGTGGCAGCAATAAAGTCCAGGGACAAAAGGTAAAATAGTTTGTACCTTGGGGAAGTTTTAACCTAAGCTGGTAAAAATAAGCTTAGGGTTTTTTCATGCAGGTCCCCACATCTGTACCCTAGAGTTCAGAGTTGGGAAGGAACCTTGACAATCTATATCCAACACTCCCCTGAGAACTGTAATGATTAGTAGCACAATTCAATCTTTTGTGCTTATATTTATTGTGATAAAAACACACTGTAATTGTAATTATAGAATTATATTATTTCATGAATACTTGTGGATTAACCCACATGCTGCCTAATAAAGAGTGACCCAAAATGGCAGCTTAATGTACCTTCAAAGCTAGAACTCTCAGAAATGTTGATGAACAATGAAGGGAATCAAACAGTTATTTCAGATATCTACAAATATAAAAGAGAAGACAGATAAATGTGTGTCTTTAATGCACTTGTGGTATATATGGTGTAAGCATCAGCACTGAAAGTTTGTATTGGGGGCAGCGGGAAGCGGTGCAGGCCAAGGGATGTGCTGGCTGCTGCTTCCCACAGCCCCCATTGGCCTGGAATGGCGAATGGCGGCCAGTGGGAGCTGCGATCGGCTGAACCTTTGGACTTTGCAGGTAAACAAACCATCCTGGCCCACCAGTGGATTTCCCTGATGGGCTGTGTGCCAAAGGTTGCCGATCTCTGGTGTAGTACTTTGCACTTTCTTTTGCTGAATTTCTTCCTTTTTATTTTCAGACCAAATATCTAATTTGTCAATGTCATTTTTAATTTAATCGGTCTTCCACAGTGTTTGCAACCTTCCCAGCATGGTGTCATTTGCAGATTTTATAATCACACTCTCCACTTCATTAACCAAGTCATTAATGAAAGTATTGACTTGTACCAGACCCAGGAGAAACCTCTGCGGGAGCCCACTAGATTTGCCCTCCCCGTGTTCCAAAGCACAAAGCATTGATAATTACTCTTTGAGTAAGGTCTTTCAACCAGTTGTGCACCTATTTCATGTAGAGCACATAGAGTAATTTCATCTAGAGCACATTTTCCTAGTTTGCTTATGAGAATGTCATGTGGGACTGTGTCAAAAATCTTACTAAAATCAAGATATTTCACATCTACTTCTTCCCCCCCAGCCACGAGGCCACTAACCCTGTCAAAGAAAGAAATTAGGTTGGTTTGGCATGATTTTTTCTTGACAAATCCACACTGGCTATTACTTACAACCCTATTATTCTCTAGATGGTGCAAATTAATTTGTAATAATTTATTTCAATATCTTTTCAGGTATCAAGTTTAGGAAAACTGACCTATAATTCTTTGGTCCTCTTTGTTCTCCTTTTTAAAATAGGTACCATGTTTGCTCTTCTTCAGCCCTCTAGGCCCTCAACAATGCTTAATGAGTTCTCAAAGATAACTGCTAACATTTCCAAGATTCATGCATTTCAAGATTGCTATATAAGCAAACTTCAGAAGCCTTTGATAAGAAAATGATTGAAGAAATTTCTTATATATACCATTGCCATCTAATGAATACCAATGGAAGCATCAAAGAAACTCAAATAACTAAAACTTAAGTACTCATCTTGCATGTTTCCAATGGGAATAATAGGATTGCCCCCTCCTACAAGTCCTGAAATAAGTGTATATAATTCGAAGTCATCATATGCTCAGGAGAGTTGACTGAACCCAACAAGAAGCTTAATCTGACAGATGTCTGGACCAGTCAGGTGGAAAGACCTCTCCACTAACCCAGGGTTAGGCGGAAAAGAAGAACTGATGAGATTTTAATTCAGAGATCGCATTTCCCCTTCTTTTCTGTAACACAAATAATGGTAGGTTAAGTTGCTGAGTCTACATTCTCTAGTGAGATCTTAAGTAACTATATTTTTGATTTTAATTCCTTCATAAGTCCAAGAAAATTGGCCAAAGAGAAATTGGAAAAAAAGTTTTAAAAATTACTGTTAATATTCTAAACTTGTCCCTTTTGGACAAATCTAGTCAAAGAGACGTAACCACACTCTTCAAAGTGCCACTAAAACAAGTGCATCTTAGGAATTGTGATGAATGTGTCAAAAATTGAGAATTGTTGATCATAAGTAATTGTAATAAGCAACCTTGGTAATTTGAATTATTCCTTGGTATAACTCCTGATCCTCAACTGTAGTGTGTGATAATTGCTTGCAAGACTATACTCTGTGTGTGTAGTACCCACAATTTGTTGTGTCTTCATTTGAGTGCTAAATTGTTGATTCTATATTAATGAGCTTCTGGGTGAATTAATAAATTGTTGGTTGGTTAAGAATAAGCAAGTGTCCTGATTTGAAAAAAAGGGGGTTCCAAAGAGGATGGAGCTAGGCTGCTCTCAGTGGTGGCAGATGACAGAACAAGAAGCAATGGTCTCAAGTTGCAGCGGGGGAGGTCTAGATTGGATATTAGGAAACACTATTTAACTAGGAGGCTGGTGAAGCATTGGAATGGGTTACCTAGGGAGGTGGTGGAATCTCCATCCTTAGAGGTTTTAAGGCCTGGCTTGACAAAGCCCTGGCTGGGATGATTTAGTTGGTGTTGGTCCTGCTTTGAGCAGGGGATTGGACTAGATGACCTCCTGAGGTCTCTTCCAACCCTAATCTTCTATGATTCTATGTTCAAGTTAAAAGTAGACCTGACAAGAACCCAGCATTAACCTAATAAGCTAACACTCCCTAGACTCAATACAAAGGGATTGTCTTGTTGGATTCTATTATCTATTGGCAAACATAGTTTGATAGATTTCATCTGTAAAATCTAATTGGCACACTGGCAAATTCATAAACTGATCCACTTTCACACTTACAAATTTATAGCACAATTTCATATCAAAGATAAACATACCAATGAAGTGATAACAGATTCTCTGATGGAAGGTGTTGTTTGTGGCATGAATGATGGCTCTTTGAAGGACGGTCTGCTAGAGGTCTGATTGTGCCACCCTTCCTTAGTGTTGACTTGACTGGAATTACTCCTCAGAGTAATTGCTCACTAACATGAGTAAGAGTGGCACAATAAGTCCCTGTGTACTAGACTAAGGCCACGTCTACACTGTCACGTATGTTGTCAAAATTTATGTTGCTCAGGGGCGTGAACAAAACACCTTCCCAAGTGACATAAGTTTAGCCAGCATAAGTGGTAGTGTGCACAGCGCTATGTTGGCATGAGAGCTTCTCCCACCAAGACAGCTACCACCACCATGGGAGCGGTTTAATTATGTTGACGGGAGAGCTCTCTCCTGTCGGCATAGAGCTGCTACATGAGAGACCTTACAGTGGCTCAGCTGCATTGGTACAGCCATGCTGCTGAAATGTCTCTAGTGTAGACATAGCCTAAGGCAGACAGAGCTTGTGGAATAGTGAAAAAAATCCATGAATTATTATTTAATGAACAAATACCAAACTACACCCAAACTGTTAGTTACAAATTATCTAATCCGTTCTGAAATCACTAGATATCTGTTAAGCTGGAGAACATATTACATCACAAACTAATACCAGGAAGAAAATAAAGAATTGACTGGTATGGATGTTATTTAACAAAAATAGTTCATAGGAATAGTGTTTTGAAGAGTGACTGTGAGCAGTAAACTAAGGCAAAAGCTAGGCTGTGGAAATGTAGTACACCTGCACATTGAACTGTCTCTATAAAGTGTTATGGGGCCATTTTACAAAAATAAATAAATAAATAAATAAAACAAGCAATGTGCCTTTACTCACAGAATCTGATGATGCAATTGCAGTATTAGATAAACTGTTAATTGGAATGGAGTCCTCTGTTTATACCAAAGAGGAATAAAGCACTCCTGAGGGAATTCTGCACCAAAAATAAAAAATTATGTGCACAATATTTTAAAATTCTGCAAATTTCATTTGTCAATAAATAAATGTGGCTCCAGCATGGCAGTGGGGAGCACAGGCCACTGGCTGCATTGAGTTGGGAGAACACTGGGATGTTCTGTTCCTCGGTGGAATACCCTGCACCCCCATGTTCATCCTAATAATATGACTGTGTGGTATCCAATGCAAAGTTTGTTATGTCAGGTGTCTTTGGAAGTCTCATGATGCACTGAACATTGTTGTTATAGTGATGTTATAGTAATTGATGTTACAGTAATGTTATAAGAAAAGGAGTACTTGTGGCACCTTAGAGACTAACCAATTTATTTGAGCATGAGCTTTCGTGAGCTACAGCTCACTTCATCAGATGCATACCGTGGAAACTGCAGCAGACTTTATATACACACAGAGAATATGAAACAATACCTCCTCCCACCCCACTGTCCTGCTGGTAATAGCTTATCTAAAGTGATCAACAGGTGGGCCATTTCCAGCACAAATCCAGGTTTTCTCACCCTCCACCCCCCCCCACAAATTCACTCTCCTGCTGGTGCTAGCCCATACAAAGTGACAACTCTTTACATAATCAAGTCGGGCTATTTCCTGCATAGATCCAGGTTTTCTCACATCCCCCCCACCCCCATACACACACAAACTCACTCTCCTGCTGGTAATGCGAATACAGACTAACACGGCTGTTCCTCTGAAACCTGAGTAATGTTATAGTAATTTTATAGGTTTTAATTTCATGTATATAGTTATGAGGCTGAAAATTTGTCCTCGTGGCTTAAAACAGGCCCAGGCAAAATTCTCCTAGAGCAGAGGGGCAGTTCAGACCTCATCAGGGTATGTATGAGACAAGCCTCACAGGAACAAAGGACACTGACCTAGGCAGCAACAAAGAATCTTTTGGACTCTCCAGTGAGTCACCCTCCTTCCTTTGATCAGTTTGGGACTGCGATGAGGTAATGCTCACCTGACTCTGAAGGCTGAGAGGGGGCAAAGCCAAGAGGGAAGAAAGCACATGATAAAAGGGAGAGACGTTTGCCATTCTCTTCCTCTCTCTTCCACTTCCATCTACAGACATCACCACCAAACAACTGAAGCACTGATCAAAGGGGAGAACCTGGCTGAAGGGCAACCAGCCAACCTGTGGTGAGAAGCATCTAAGTTTGTAAGGGCATTGAAAGTGTTAAGTTCAGCTTAGAATGTGCTTTGCTTTTATTTCATTTGACCAAATCTGACTTGTTGTGCTTTGACTTATAATCTCTTAAAATCTATCTCTGTAGTTAATAAATTTGTTTGTTTATTCTCCCTGAAGCAGTGCATTTTGTTTGAAGTGTGTCATACTCCCCTTAGGATAACAAGCCTGGTACATATCAATTTCTTTGTTAAATTGACAAATTCATATGAGCTTGCAGCATCCAGCGGTCATAACCAGACACTGCAAGATGGAGGTTCCCAAGGTTGTGTCTGGGACCGGAGATATGGGCTTGTGTCATTCGGTTGCACAATCCAAGCAGTTTACATGCCAGAGGCTGTGCATGAACAGCCCAGGAGTGGGGGTTCTCACAGCAGAGTTGGGTAAGGCTGGCTCCCAGAGTCAAGGACTGGAGTGACCTAGCAGATCACCGGTCCAGACAACACTAGAGGGCAACGTCACAATCACCCTGAAGCCCCCACCTCCCCCAGTACAGGGACTCGGCAGTGATGCTGCGCCTGATCCTGACACAATGCAAGGGCTGGACCTTCCCTAGAAACACCCAAGGACCTTGACGCTCTGTGCCAGGTGCACCAGGAGTGGTTGGGCAGGGTCAGCCCAGCAGGATCCAAGTGTGGAGGGGCTTAGTGTAGGAGGATCCAGGTGTGGGGTGAAAGGTTTCTGTGAGGTACAATCTGGGTGCGGGTGTCTCAGTAGGAGATCTGGATGCACAGAGGCTTGTTGGGGGGTTCCGGGTACAGGGGCAAAGGGAATCTGCAGGGGATCCAAGTGAAGGTGGTTGGGGCTCCGGAGGGGAGGGAGGATCTCGGGGTGGGGAGATGGGGCTTGGCAGGGAGGTCAGGGTGTGTGGGAGGGGTAAGCGAGGGAGTCCGGGTGCTTGAAGTGGGGCTTGATGGGGTGAGGGTACAGGTGCAGCTGGTTGGGCATCAGTGGAGTGGGGGTCTAGGTTGGGGGGCTTGTCAGAGGGGTCCACGTGTAGTGGGGTAGAGCTTCTCAGTGTGAGGGTTTGATAGGCCTGTTAATGGGGAAGCTCCAGCTGCTGGCGAGGGGACGCCATATGCTGGGCTCCTGCTTCCCCCCATCCCTTTTCTTCTCCATCCCCCTCCCCTCACTCCCATGTTTCCCTGCCCAGCCTTATTCTATCCCACTTCCTTCCCCACTGCGTCCTTCCCCCAGTTCCTCACCCCTTCCCTTACCCCCCCCCCCCCTTACCCAGCCCCACCACGGGCACTCACTGTTGCACAGAATAGAAAACAGGAAGGCTCCCAGCACACAGAAGGGGAGAACAACTGGAACTAGTACTCAGGAGGCTGAGTCAGCGAACCGGTGACACAGCCTCCTTCGGCTGGGCAGCTCTGCGCTTGCAGAATGAGGGCGGAAAGTGTCATGTAACTCCGTGTAAACCCACATGCCTCGCCTCTGTTTGGAGGGGGGAAACCCTCCCAAAAAACTATGCCCATGGTCACCCTCCGCCACCCCTGCCTAGCTTTCCGCAGGGAAACACATGAAATCTGGAGGGAGGGGATATTTTCTGCAGGGATACAGTCCCGCAGAATCTCCCCAGGAGTAAGGTATACATAAAGAATCCAATAGTGTGTAACTAAAGGAAGATTCTATAACATTTAAATATGATATAGGAACTGCAGAAAAGGTATTAATAGAAAATGTAGACAATTGGGAATAGAAAACCAAAGTTAAATTAATATCAACGTACAGTGAAAAGAAATTACAAGTAATTGGATTATCAAAGAACTGTGGAATCTCAGCCTCTTTTAGGAGCTGAAGTTTGCAGTATTATGTCTGATCAAGGCCAACATTTTCAAAAGTCACTAATGATTTATGGTGCCTCAGTTTTTCAGTTTCCAACGTGAGACACTTTGAAATGGCCTGATTATCAGAGGATGGGTGTTCTTTGCTGTTTCAACCAGTGTTGCATAAGAAAGTTCCCACTGCAGTGGCAGAAATTTGTGCTACAACCTAAGTTTAGGATCCTTTTCCTCCCTGGATGGTGAAGGTAAATGAAAGACTACTGAGTCCCTGGCTGAAGAAGGATACGGTACTCATTGCTTTGAAGGAAGCTTTTTGGCCTCTGCTCAGAAAGCGATCTCTTCCCACTGACAATCCACACAGATATTTTTCAGTCTCTAATCTTCTATTTCTGATTCAGATTATGGAAAAAGTAGTAATGAGGGCTCTCTGATGGTCAATTGCACAAGGTCAATTATCATCTCTCTTATTCTACGTGTACATGAGGTCACTAGGAAAGATATCAAGGAAATATTGGGTGAAGTGCTTTCAGTATGCCAATAGCACCCAGATTTGTATAATCATCTCATTCAGCACAGAGAGTGAGGTCAAGTGTCACTTTCTGTGTCAGGGCAAGACTGAGGCTTGATTAAGAATTAGCTGGTGGAGACTGAGTTATTATAGTGGACTGAGGAAATAATCAGAACTGGTGAAGGTTATATGACATCCCTGATATGGGATATTAAGCCATCACTTGTTTCCAAGTTTCACATCTTGGAAGTCTGGTAGGATTCCCAACTGCTCTTAGATGATCAGTTAGCAGTAGAGCAGTGATTTTTTCACCATCCACATCTTACCAAGAGATTGCAAGTAGAGCTGAATGAAATTTTTCACACAAATATTGTAAAATTTGATGAAAAAACAAAACAGTTTTAGTCAACCTGAAACTATTCAAGAATTTGACATGAATTTGCTGAATAGGCTGTGCCTGATTTATTTTTGGGTTGAGACTTGGATACCATTCACAAAAAAGGTGGAGAAGTAGGTGGTGCCTCCTTTACAAACTTTAGCTCAATGAGTGGGGAGCTCTCCTCTCCTAGAAGACCCAGTTTCAACCCCCCACCACCACCACTTCTGCCTGATATAGCGTAGGGGGTTGATGTTGTCTCCCCCGCCCCCACATCTCAAGACAGTGATCTAACCACTGGGTTATGGGATATTCTGTTCCAATCCCTTCTGTTAGAGCTGTTCCACTTTGTATAAATAACCATTGAAGCAGGAACTTCAGCTTGGATCTTTCATATCCCAGGTGAATGCCCCAACCACTGGACTGAAGAATATATAAGCAGCAGCAGCCCACTCACCTCATTTTGTGAATCTAGAACTTCATTTTCTTCACTGTTAGTTTAAAAATGCAACTACACATTTTGTTTCAGGTCAAATGAAATGTTTTGTTCAATCTGAAACAAAATTTCTGTGGACTTTTCTAACTGACCAATTTTGTTTTGTTTTAGAATTTTCAATTTGGGTTCTTCCAGAACTGTGTTTTTTTCCTCTTTGCAACTGCCAGCCAACCAAAAAAATCATGTATTCACCCAGCTGTAGGTTCAGGCTTTTCCAAAGGTGCTGGACACTGCTCCTGTGACCTATTACTTTGTCTTAGATTGGACTACTGCAAAGTGCTCTACATGAGGGCCACAGCTGAAATCCATTTGTAAGCATAAGCTTATGCAACTGATTTGCATTCAGAAGCGGCAGCTTGCTTGTTAAGTGGCATATTTCACTGTGAACACATGACACCGGCATATGGCAATCTGTACTTGCAGCGCTTTGGCTACTGGATAGAATTTAAGGTTTTGATTTTAATTTCTAAAGCTTTGAATGCCTTGGGAAATTTGGCCTCTCTCCCAATGTTATACTGACACAGCTGAGATCCGCAAAGGCTCTCAAGGTGGACCTCCATTGCTATGTAAGAAAGACTGCTGCTGGCAGAACATTTTCTAATAGTTTTGAAATTCACTCCCACCTTGGGCTGCAATATCCAGAATTTGTTGACCTGCAGGACACACCACAAAGCTTACCTATCCGAGCTGGCATTTGAAGACAACTGGGATGATTGGGGTAGACTTTGTGGGGGAAAAGTAAGAGGTAGAAAAAAATTGATTTGCGGTATGTATTGGTGCGGATAGATGTGTGTGTTTGCATGTTGCTATTCTGGTTTTGTAATGGGATTTTGTATTCTATTTAATTGATGGCAAAGGTGACTGGAGCCCAGGAGATGGTGGTTTTTTTCCCCCATTTCACTATATTTAAATTGATATAAATAAATAAACTTTTAATATCTAATATGTGGACTGAGGGTTGATTCAGTAGAGGATAGCGCTTTTGCTTCCAAAACAATGTCTCACTCTGATAATGTGTATACCCAATTGGGTGGTTTGGAGGTGGGTGGGGATGTTAGCTGTAGTATTTGGCATAATTGGGTGTCATTAGTATGCTTGGGGTAAAGAATTTGAGATAGAAACTGACCATAAACCTTAAATGCCATTGGTAAATAGCCATTGACTTAGAACAGCCTCCAGAATATAAATAATACTGTTGAGATTACAAAAGTACCAGTTTAACCTGAACTATGTGTCAGATAAGAATTTAGTACATTTGGTGTAGCTAACTAGAGCACTTTTACTATGGAATATGATATAAAGGCACAAGTGCATGTACCAATTTCAAGCTTTACTGATGAAACATAGAGTTGCAGATATACTTGAAAGATGGTGTGAGGTGAAGAGAGAGGTCAAATATCCAGTTCATCATTGTTAGTCTGTTTGCAATCAGTTAACAGCTATTGGTAATGCAATTCATAAGAACAAAATGTAATTCCATCGAGCATGAGGAAAGAAATGCCATGTCACATTTTGGAAGGACATCTGTGTATGGAATTATTCAAAAGAAAAGACAGAGAAATACCTTACTGGTCTCATATGAACAAACAGATTGCTGATATAGTAATGAAACATTCAGTGTGACAGATGTATCAACAACAACAGTCTAGAGAAACATTACATCCTCAGCAAGCACCATAGTGACCTTGGCAAAATATATTGATTGACCTGACCTATTTTACTTTGAAGGCAAATACAATTTATATCAGTAGTGGATTCATATTGCTGCTACTCAGAGTTGAGTTTCCTATAGGACAAGCTGAGTGAAAAAGAGATTAATTTTCTGAAATGTGTTTTAGCCAGGCATGAAATTTCTGATCAAGTTTACTAACTCCCACCTTGGGGAGAAATAGCCAGAATTCATTGACCTGCAGGGCACGCTACAAAGCCTACCTATCCAAGCTGGCATTTGAAGACAACTGAGATGGTTGGGGTAGACTTTGTGGGGAAAAAGTAAGAGGTAGAAAATATGGTCGTCCACCAAATGCCAGTGTAATATTCAAATGTTTTGCAAAGAATGGGGAGTGTTAAACATGTTACACCAACACCTGAATTCACAAATACAAGGTGAGTTTGGGGAGTCAAAACTGAAATATTTTTTGTGGGGACTGATTTACTGGGCATGAAGAACATATAGGTGATATTGGGAAATGGGCAAGGAGTACAAACAAATTAAATAGAGAATGGGGGCATACAGGGGAGACCCTTAAGGAGATCAGAAAACCTCAAACTTTTAAAAGAGTGACAAAGAGGATGAACCAAAGAGGAAGGATGTTCTTGGGTTTAAGTCATTGACCTGGGACTACAGAGACCTATATTCAGTTCCTAGCTCTACAACAGACTTCCGATGTCACTTTGGCTAAATCCCTTAATTTCACTCTATCCAAGCACCACATCTGGAAAGTGCGGATTTCCTACTTCAAAGGGATGCTGTGAGAATACATACATTGCTGGCTGGGAGGCACAGTGATAGAAACTATAAATATCTGAAAAGACAGAAGCATGCATGGCTTTCTGATGAATAGAGTAGGGGAGGTGCCCCTCGAAACAAAGCAGGAAGCAAATGGGCGTGCTGATCTTCCTTGAAGAAACAGATAGTGAATCTGGGCCTTTATAGTTAGTTGTATACCATGACCATTTGAGAAGGGTGCCCAGATGCATAAAGGGACTTCTGTTGTATCATTTGCTACATATTGAAATCTGTTTAGATTTTCACTTTACTAACATTTCACAGGAAAATAGTAATATGTGAGCTTTATATCTGCAAGAGCTCAGATTTGTCAAAAGCCTTTACCTCCACCACTCACAATCTAAACACAGAAAGCTCTGTTCTTAATCCACAGTAGGAATTGAACTAAAGTTACATGATAATTGGAAGGACTTGGACCTAGACTGATTTATTTTATTAATGAGATATTCTAAACAAATTGTTTAGATCCTCTCCTGCTAGTAATAGCAAGTGTCATTCATTGATTCATTATTATTGTCGTTTCCAGCCCAGTAACGCTCTGGATCATAAACTGATACTCAAAATTGCCTTACAACATAATTAGGAAAAGCTAATGTTTATTAATGAAGAACCTTTCCGTAGGGTTTTAAGATGATGGCTAGTGATTCTCCATCACTGTCTGACATGTTTATTTATAAATTTCACAGACAGTAGCATTTATAAAGCATTGACCCCAGCCGTCTGGGGTAACAAGAGAATTTGACCAGACTAGTAGAATGAAGGGAACTCCCTGGGGGTTCCTAGCGTGTCAAAGGTCCAAGACATGGGCAGCGGTTAGAGCAGGAATCAGGATCAATGACCAGAGCAGGAGTCAGGATGAGTGGTTAGAAAAGGAGTCAGTAGCCAGGAATCAGATCCCACACTCAGAACCTGAGTCAGAGGCCAGAGCCCAGAGCTACGGTCAGAGCTGGGTTACCTAGAGTGAAGCAAGGCAGGAGCAAAGTTGGGTCCAGGACATGAGGAGGGCTGGCAACAAACAGGTATAGGAGCTAACACAGTCCTTGCCAAATGCTTTGAGCAGCCAGTGCCCTGCTGCTGCTGCTGGTCTTAGGAGCAGGTTTGCTGAGCCCCTCAGCCAACTGTGTGCTTTGGCCAGTCAGGCAGTTTAACCAGGAACCAGCTGAACTGGTTAGACGGCCTGGGGGCTAAACTGGCAGGTAAGCAGACTAACTGCAAGCCCTTTCTACTGATAGCTGGACTGTGGTGAGGCAGGAAGGGATATTTCTCCTTCCTGATGCTAACATGGTCTCTTTTTCCTGGGGGCTCCATGTGTGGCTGAGAAGAGTGACACGGGCACTGCAAGGGTTTTGGTTGAGGTTGGTGTTATCTTTGTTCTCTGTGGTATAATTGGTGGGCTTGCAGAAGCTGAGCAAAGAACTGCGGTTTCAGTTTGATGACGAAAAAGAATAAAATAAAATAAAATTAAAATAAATGGAAAAAGCATTTGGGGGTTGAATGAAACATGTAATTGTTTCATTTTCTTATTGTCTGGGGTGTTGTGTTTTACCCCTTTTAATCCTTTTATTTATTTACAACTCTAGCTAGCTTTAGAAATACAAGGTCATTTTGAAATGGAAAGTAGAAACATTTAGTTCAGAAAATGTTGAAATGAACCATTTGGAATAAAAAAAAACAACAACATTTTATTCATATAAAAATGTGCACTGAATTTGTCTCAATTTCACGAACAGTTTCATTTGACAAAAAATATGTGGTTTTGGTTTTTTTTTTTGGTGAACAAACTATTCGGGGGGGGGGGGGGAAGGTATTCAGAATTAGAGGCAGCCAGCTGAACTGGTTGGCTATGCCACTCCCAACCAATGGTTCCTGAGCAACACCCACCACTTGGGAAGCTGGTATTGTTATATGAATGGGGGAGGGGTGGCTATGGAGACCAAACATTAGACTCCATTTTGGAAGGTGGGGCTCGGGCTTGCACTGATCAGTGAAGGCAGTGCTGGGAGCCCCAGGCTCCATCCTCTCCTCTTGCTTCTTCACTTCCCCAGGAAACACTAAAGCCTGGATCCAATACTCACAGCATTTGATGACTGGGGGAGGTGGTTCTCTGTGTCCCCTGCTCTACCTCTCCTCAGGGTTTGGAGGAGCCCTGTGCCCATGGGCTCTGGAAGGGCTGCCAAAGTGGCACATGGGATTGAAACACCATTCAAGTTTTTCTCAGCCTCCCCTCCAACATGATGGGCCAAACTTGAATGAGCTGTGTTTGATGTGGTTCACAACGTTGCAATGCCATTCAAATTTGGCCCAGTCAGGAGCTAAGGGGGAGTCTGGGCCCTGGCCCCGTCTCTGTTGTGCCCCCGCCCCCCATACCTCTGTATATTATTAGGTCCTGTGCGTGGCAGACTTGGCCTGCTGTTATTCTATGCAGATAGCTCCTCAGAAGAGCTGGGAAGAAATTCCCCCCCGGGGAAAATGACACAATGCACTACAGCTTTCTGGCTTCCTCGCAGCACCTCTGAGGGGCCTGGTTTAATAGTTAGGGGTTAGTTTCTTACAACTTTGTGGTTAGTGCCCCATAGTCCATTTCAAGACAGAGTGTCAATGGGCCATCTCCTGGGATAAACCTGAGCACAGGACCTAGGAGAGGTCTCGCCAAAGATTGGTATTACTGAGATGCTGGGAGGTCTCAAGTCTAACACAAGTCTAAGCTTTCCTTTTCTCGACCCTCGTTGCACTCCCTTAGGTGAGTGGAGTAGGACAGCAACTGCTGGGAACCCAAAGGGTAGCTGATTCCATGTTTTGCTGGTTGTAGAATAAGCTATATCATCCCACATGGACCATTTTTTTGCCTGGTAGAGCCCTCCTGACCAAAGAAGAAAAAAATAAGCCAGATTTTTTTGGCCATCCAGCAGACTTTGCAAACAGTTTTCTTTTGTCCTGTTCATACAAAAATATTGCCCAGATGTTCATGATCCTACCTGTGAAAGTTGTAACAAGATCCTTTAAATTTAAATGTCTGTCTGCCAAGTCTGGCCTCAGTGATTCAGAGAACTACTTTGTATTGCCTTGCACCATATACAATGACACACACTATTCCATATATCTGTCAAATTCATTGTATTTTATTTATGTAACTTTGTTCGACATGTAGAGATGGTGGAATATCCCTGACTTTTCCTCACCTCAATATCTGATTACATTGTAGAGACCTGAGGTTTGGTCATGTGTAGGGATCTTTCTGATGTTTGAGTGTCCCCCATTCTTGTTCTCCTATCTTCCTCATCTCTGCTTCTGCTGATGTTGCTGTTATTTCTGTCTGAGAAAGTAAATGAATTTAAAACACTCATTCCTAGGATGACCATTTTCAAGACAAATACAGGTGTCACACACAGATAGCCATATGCTCACCAAAAAAATGCTTCTCCCTCAGATTTGTGTGAATTAAAAATGGTTATACAAATATTTGTGGGAAAGCAAAACAAAGAATATGTTCTGACATGATCAAATCATGAATTGGATTTTGCAAAAATATTTGTGAAGCCTTTTTCCCTACTGTATGTCTAGCTCTAGAAGCAGAAAAAAATGATTCAGCACAATGGGCAAGAAAGCAATTCAGCCTGCACTCCAACTTGTACACATGAGAAAGTAGTTCATTGAGATCTGTGTGGATCATATCATATCACTGGAAGGTGTGCAATGTTTCATGCATTTATATTGTATGAATTTTCAAAGGAGCATTTGGGTTGCCAAATTTATTGCACTATTTATGTCATTTCGGAGTGCAAATGTCCCATACCCACTAAATTATCACATACATGAAGAAAAGAAATCCAAATAACTATATTAACATAATATCAAGGGCATGATCCATCAATGGGATTATAAGAAGAATTTAAGGGTTTTTTTTTTTTTTTTTTAGTTTTAACAAAAAAAAGATATTCTTATTTATTAAATTTCACAAAATTATAAATGATATAGTTCTGTTGATAATTGACAGGCATTCTATTGAAATCTGGCATTTCATAAATATCAAATTGTGCTGCACCATATTGGATTGAATTGTTCAGAAATACGGTTACAGAAATGAATTCTCCAAAGAGAATTAATACTTGGTTCTTTTACGGAGCCTTTCATCTGAGTGTCTCAAACACTTTACAAATATTAACTAATACAACTTCACAGCATCCCTTTGTGATAGGTATAGAGTATGTAGAATAGATATCACATCACCTACACTGAAGTGCAAGAGATGTAATGTGGTAGTTTTTCCTAATTACAAAAGAAGAGGGAGGGAGGGATTTGTAGTTATTATTTTTATTATTTGCATAGTGCTAGTATCATGGACCAGGATCCCATTGTGCTAGAGGATGTACAAACACAACAGAAAAGACTGTCCCTTCCACTCTCCACTCACATGAAAAATCTAGATGTTCCTTGGAGGTAATGACTGATAAACAGTTTAACATTGATATTTTCTGTTTAATATATACTGAGGAAATTGTATAAAGCTATGTGATGCTTAGGTATCTTACTTCATTTACTTGGATATCTAAAATATTAAAATATCACCTTCAATAGTGAATTTATCTTCATATACTAATTTCCATTCTACTGTGCATATCATATTCTACTCCAGAAATCTGAATGCATTTACAAGAAAATTTGTCTCCATAGCAACTGTTCTTTATTTTTATAACAAGATAAATTGATGACATATCATTGGTTATTTGTGCACACCAAAAAATCAAAACAAAAAACAGAACAAAAAAACCCCACATACCCTTATTAGCACTGAAGTATAGGAAGAGAAAGCTTATAATTTATCTGTAAAGGTGGCACACAATACTTTTTATGTAAACTTCACTGATCACGTGCTGCAAAGATCATATTGATTAAAAAAAAACTAATACTTATTACTTGAAGGGAGTATAGAGTCTATTTGGAGCTTGATTATGCATTACTGTCCTCCACACACTGCTGTCACAGCAACATCTTTCCTGGACTCCTGCTGGCAGGGAGCCTGGGAATTCTGGGAGCCACAACTCTAGCTGGGGCTTGACTCCCAGCTCCATGGCAGGCAGTCTGGAAGCCCTAGGAGACCTGGCTCTAATGAAAGGTCTCAGAGTCTAGGCTTTCAGCTCCATAGCAGGGAGCCTGGAAATCCTGAGGTCTCTCGAGGTTTCCAGGCTTACTGCCATGGAGCTAGGAGCCTGTATGTCTTCGAATGTGCTTCCCCAAGGCCATAAAGACTGTCCCAAGACCAAGACCCCCAGGGATTCCAGACTCTCATACTAACTAGTTACCTAGGATACCTGACTCCCAAGACAATAGGAGCATAGAAACTGAAGAATGTAATTTTCACGATCAAATTTAGTTTCAGAAGAACCATGTGTCAATGTTTCTAAACCAAAACTTTTATCTTCCATACAATATTCATTAAATGTAAGCAAAACTAATTGAGAGTACCCAACTATACCAATGTTATTTATGCACAAATAATGTTATTTAGTTGTCTAATTTGCACTTGAAAATAAAGTAGCTATATATCTGAAGAGCACATAGTTTTAGGCACCTAACTTTTGAAATGTTTTGGCCTTTGGACACTGAAGTTGATTCTGAGCTCGGTTACCCTAGTATAAATCATAAGTAACTCACATAGGTAATGGTTGCAGAACTAGGCAAAAGATGAAGTATGCAGTAATACCTGGAATAAATATAAGTACACATACATACATGGTTCTTAGTTTGCCCCAATAAGAATTACATAAGGACAACAAAGTTGACCAACTTGTTACATGGTTCTCCATGAATTGTGATCATGTAGGTATTTCTGTCTACTTGTATATATTTCCTTTTAATGTAAAATATAAAATGATGTTTGAGTGATTCCCTTGAATTTGAACCATAATATTAAGCAAGGCAAAAGAAAAATATATATTTGCACTGTACAATCCATTTTGAAAGTAACAGGTAGGCAAGCAGAGCTTCAGAGTCTCAATGCATGGATGAGAAAATGGTATACAGAGGAGGGGTTTAAATTTATTAGAAACTGGGGAAACTTTTGGGATAGGGGGAGTCTACACAGGAAGGATGGGCTCCTCCTAAACCAAAGTGGATCCAGACTGCTGGCACTTAACATTAAAAAGGTTGCAGAGCAGTTTTTAAACTAAGAGATGGGGGAAAGCTGATTGCTGCAGAGGAGCACGTGGATCAGACAGAGACTTCTCTTAGAGGAGAGTCTATTGATAGAGATTCTCTAGGTTTCAGTTGTTAGGGGCTTATTCCTTCACCTGCTTACTTGCCGGGTCCTTCTTCACATGAACAGAGAGCAACAATACCGGAAGTCCAAAGGTGCAAACAATTCGATTTTTATTGGGGTGAACTTCCAGCAAGCATGATTCCTGTTTCCTTCCTTAGTGTCCCCCTTATGGGGAGGGATAGCTCAGTGGTTTGAGCATTGGCCTGCTAAACCCAGGGTTGTGAGTTCAATCCTTGAGGGGGCTATTTAGGGATCTGAGGCAAAAATAATTGGGGATTAGTCCTGCTTTGAGCAGGGAGTTGGACTAGATGATCTCCTGAGGTCCCTTCCAACTCTGATATTCTATGATTCCCAGCTCTGATACCACAGAGCCGTCCCTGTTCCCATTTCCCCCCCTTAGCAAAACATGATTCCAATTCCCCACCCGCGTTCCCTGTTCCCATTCCCATTCCCCTCCTGATTGACTGCAGATTATATAGTAAAACTTGAGTTCTGCTTAGCTATACCTTAATCAATCATTTTACTGAAATTTAACTAACCAATCCTAACATATTGTAACATGAATATTTAACCAATTATATCCCACCGCCTTAATTAGTTTACACCCAGCAAAATTAATTATACAGCAGACAGAAACAATCACAGAATCAGACAGAGACCATGCAAATATAAAATAGCACAATAAATAGGAACAATAAATAATTCCCTCCTGAGCCCAAATATGGTGATCACTTAGACCCTGAGCATATATGTAAGACACACCAGGCAGATACCTGGGAAAGAATTCTCTGTAGTAACTCAGAACCTTCCCCATCAGATTCTGTCTGTGGATGAAAGAGGCGTGGATGCATAAACTACTGGCTGACAGCAGAAGAGTATAAACAGCAGATAAGTACTGCACAAACTACCAACTTGCAGTACCAGCCTCAAACCCTCTCTTGCAATTTTACCTATTTGTAACTTAGTAGTAACAATGTGCTTGTGCCTTCATTGGTAATAATTTATTTCATTTTGGTGAAGGAAGGACCTTAGCACTTGATCTATAAATGGATTTAGGTGCCTAACTGCCACTCTAGGTAACTAAATACAAAATTTAGATCCTCAAAACCTGCACTCAGTTGCCATCTAACAGCATAGGCTCCTAAATTCCCTAGGCACCTAAGTTTCCACTGGTGAGAATCTCTATGGAGCATGAGCATAGCTGCCTAAGACCTGACTCCCATCATCTAGCTCCTAAACCCCATCCAGGATCTCAGATTAGGTATTCCCCTTCCTATCACCTGAGTCAGTAGCTGTGTTTACGGCATGCCTAAGAGATTGGGCCCTGCACAAAACACAGCCCAAGGAGGAGAAGCTAGTATTGCCAATCAGTAGGCCAGCTTCAAATTCCCACTCTGTTTGAGAGGAGCAAGCACAATCCAGGTCATCTAACTCCCAGGGAAATACCCTAACTGCTGGGCTATACAGTATTGTGGGAGAAGCTCTCTCAATCTTTCCTGCTGAAGCAGTTCCACTTTGTATGAAATATGTAAATATTCATTGGGCCAAAAAGTGTAAGAATGCCTCTATGCTATGATGGTTAGGACCTTCCCCTGGGACAAAGGAGACCTGGATTAAAGTCCTGCTCCTCTTATCCAGAGGGTAGATTTAAACATGGATCTGCTACATCCTAACTAGTGCTCTAACTAGTAGGGTTCCTCCTCCTCATTTCTTTGCAAAAAACATAGAAAACATAGAATCATAGATTACGGTTGGAAGAGACCTCAGGAGGTCATCTAGTCCAACCCCCTGCTCAAAGCAGGACCAACCCCAACTAAATCATCCCAGCCAGGGCTTTGTCAAGTTGGGCCTTAAAAACCTCTAAGGATGGAGATTCCACCACCTCCCTAGGTAACCCATTCCAATGCTTCACCATCCTCTTTTTGAAAGAGTTTTTCCTAATATCCAAGATATTACAGACTGATCTTTCTTAGGCACCTAACTCCAGAAGAGGGTTTCTGGCTGTGAATCTGAAGTGGATATAGCTACCATACTCAGACCCAGAGTGAGGTGCCTAATATTCTGGGATGGGTGGGTCCTAGGCCACACCACTCTCCTCAGCATTTCCTGTTGGCTAATTAAGGTGACTCCCTGCTCAGCTTGCTGTGTTGTTAGGTACATAACTCTCCCCATACTTTTTATATGGCACCTGTGTGCCTAAAGACTGTTAGTTTCACTAGGTGCCAGAGCACTTAAAGTTAGGCCATGCATTGCCAAATGCCCTTAGATGATTCTAGCCATACTGGGTAAGATACTAAACATATTTCTTTAGGAAATATCCTAGGGCCGGTCTACACACAGTAGTACTCAACCTATTTACCATTGTGGGCCACATATGCAGCTCTCTATGTGTTATGTGGGCCGTATCCACACAATATATATACTACCTGTATGGCCCTGAGGATATCACATGGGCCACAGCTGTGTGCTGATTGGGCAGCAAGTGGCCAGGGCCATGGGTTAAGAAGCGCACCTGGTGAAGACTTACTATGTTGATGGGAGAGCACTCTTCCATTGGCAGAATTATTCCACCTCAGCGAGAAGCATAAGCTATGTTGGTGGGAGAGTGTCTCCTGCGGACATAGCGCTGGTGTGGACAGCGTGAAATTTGAGTCACTTTGGGGGGAGCTTTTTCACACCCTGAGTGATGTAAGTTAGATCGACTTAAGCTGTAGTGTAAACCTGCCCTTAGTGATAGCAAGAGTTCTGCAAGGTGTGGTATAAACTTGGGAAGGTGAACTGTCATCCATTTTTCTAGCTTAGCATGCACACACACACTTATATATGTGAATGCCTCTGTGTTTGTGCATGTGTGAGGCCATTCAGTGTCTCTAAGAATGTAATCGTCCACAATACATGATTACACTTTTTGTTCTTAATTCATCCTGACATGTGAGAGCGGGAAGTATAATTACATGGTTCATTTATGTAACAGGACTAAAGTTAATCTATCCGTGTAATTACATAAAATGTATAATGTAGTTTTGTTCTCATTAGAACATTTACAGCTTAATGGGTCCCACTTAATTTAAAGTGGTGCCAATATAGTAGTGTCAATGTGGTCCGCTCTTCTTTTAGGGCCAAATTTGGCAGTCCTCATTCTGGCTAGAGTTCCAAAGACTGGATCAGGAATCTGTCCTGAGTAAGGACTGCATAATACTGTAGGATTTGATCATTAGTGGTAATTTCTGGCTACTCCTCTGTGTATGGGGTGCTCTCTATCAGGGGAAATGTTGCAGTTATGTTATATCAATAAATGGGCACAGAGGCAAAGGTGATAACATGACCCAGTCACAACCCAACTTTAAACAAGATTATATAAGGTTCAGGGTTTGGTATATAGGAACCTTGTCCTGCTGAGTATCATACCAAACACCATTAAAAATTCTTTTAAACTTGTTATTAAATATACAGAACAAGAAGAAAAAAATATAGTTAAAGCATTTGAAAATAAAGAATTAAACAAGGGTTACATTTTAATGGCATTCTGTGTTCCCTTTCTATTTAGTGGAAAGAGTTCTTAGAAGCTCCTCTCCACACCCCATTTGACAGTCTCTTAGATGTTAATAACTGCCCATTTTGTGGAAAAAGGAAGAAGTACGTTGAAATGAGCTGGACCTGTTGCTATTGCTGCTGTTGTTCGAGTCTAATCCCATTTCCTAGAAGACAAAACAAGATAAATACATAAAAAAGGGAAGAGAAAAGAATAGCAAAGATAGAAAATGCAGATTTTGTTCCTGGCATTGACTCTCGCTTACTGCTGGAAAAATACAGCCACAGTACATGGTTTTATCAGCCACTCCACTGTTTTGAGCATTGCTTTTATCTGTCTTTCTGGACATAGGCTTACAGTAGTACTGCAAAACATACAGTCTTGGCCAGCTGAGCCAGATCCTTATTAGACAGAAGGCAAAAGGAGCAGGAAAGGGAAGAAATTTTGTTGGGAAGGAAAAGGACACACCAAGGCTCTGCATCCCAGGTGAGCTTTGAGATTTAGCAAAAGCCATTGGAGATGTAATCTGGGTTCCTCTCTGTGGCCTGGTCTAGTCAGAAAGTATCTCAAGATCAGCACGAAGAAAGTCTGATGGTGTTACAGTAGTTCCAAGGGTCCAGGAGACAGAGGGGGTAGCAGCCATAATGGAAAGCTTGCTCCTTCCCCCATTTTCAGTCAGCCAGTCAGCATCCGCATTTGATTTTCTCCCCAAATATTTTACTTTTAAGGAATCCCAAAGGGGTGGAAAAGTCAATCCCTTCATTATTTTGTTCACCAATGAGGCCTAATTTCTGACACACCAATTTTGGTTCATTGATTTCCACTCCCACACTTCTCTTGTTTACCAGTCACGATCTTAACACAGTCCATAAATTGTACCAGCAGACCTTTTTGTATGGACTAATTCTGTCTCCCTTTTGTACCTTTTCCCATCAGCATGTCTTGTTAGAGGTTGTTGTGGCATTTTATCAACTTTCCCTCACTCTTTATAGTTGAACTCACAATTAGGATAAATTAGGATTAATTACCACCACAGTTCTCGTGGAAAAACAAAAAGCACAATTTTTGTGGTAGCTTCCATTATGAAAT
Organism: Caretta caretta; assembly: GCF_965140235.1. NCBI lineage: Eukaryota > Metazoa > Chordata > Testudines > Cheloniidae > Caretta > Caretta caretta. The sequence goes on along the minus strand of NC_134206.1, from coordinate 70,809,960 downwards.
TATGCAGTGGGATTAGGGGAGTAAACTGAGTCAGGGTAAAGAGGAGAGTTGAGCCTCAAAGATCAGTGGTTCTGTGGATGTTCTGTTTTTTTCCCTTATAAAGGGCATGCTTGCAGGGACAGCAGGGTAGCAAATGTAGCCTGATCTATAGATTATGTATTAATTATATTGATTACGTAAGATTTCCCAATTATCACTTTGAGGATTGACAGATTCTTGTCCCAAGATCAGGCCCAGTATTATTCAAATTATAGTTGGGAACCCCAATGTGCACAGCTGCAACAGTTACGCTATAGGATCTCTCCTATATTTACAAATGGTTTATTAATACATTTAGCACAGTCAGAAACACACCAACTCAGTAAGGTAGATAGAGATACTACAGAACGTATATCTGCACATCCATATACTCACACCATCCCTTGCAGGACAACCTCAAATGTTAGCCATCATCTTCCTCATCACCATCACATTCCCCCCGTCACCAGTGGCCATCATTTTGGAACCTCCCAAGGGCTTCATCTCTCTCTCTCTCTCTCCTACTGCCCATAGGCTGTGATGCAACTTTTATAATATGTTATACTGCCGCCACTATGTCTGATGCATATTCAGTAGGGGTTTTCGCCTTTTTCCTTATTTGTATTTCCTCACCTTACTAATGTTGGAGTGTCCTCTTCTATAGGTTAGCATATCAATGATCTCAACTTATTATCATATACATCAATTCGTTGCCATGGCCATCTTGTGGTTGAACTCTGTTTCTGTGGTTGGAAATTCCCTTTAAAACAGTGGTGGGCAACCTGCGGCCTGCGGGCCGCATGCAGCCCATCAGAGTAATCCACTGGCGGGCTGCCAGACAGTGTTTACTTTGACCGTCCACAGGCCTGGCCGCCTGCAGCTCCCAGTGGCCACGGTTCGCCATTCCCCCGATCTATAAGGTGGATAGAAAGCTGGCCAGATTTTCAGGCTCAACTGGTAGTGATCAATGGCTCCATGTCTAGTTGGCAGACGCTATCAAGCAGAGTGCCCCAGGGGTTGGTCTTGGGGCCAGTTTTGTTCAACATCTTTATTAATGATCTGGACGATGGGACAGATTGCACCTTCAGGAAGTTTGAGGATTACACTAATCTGGGGGGAGAGGTAGATATGCTGGAGGATAGGGATAGAGTCCAAAGTGACCTAGACAACTTGGAGGATTGGGCCAAAAGACATGTGATGAGGTTCAACAAGGGCAAGTGCAGAGCCCTGCATTTAGGACGGAAGAATCCCATGCACTGCTATAGGCTGGGGATTGACTGGCTAAGAAGCAGTTCTGCAGAAAAGGACCTGAGAATTACAGTGCATGAGAAACTAGATATAAGTCAGCAGTGTTCCCTTGTTGCCAAGAAGGCTAACGGCATATTGGGCTGCATTAGTAGGAGAATTGTCAGCAGATTGAGGGAAGTAATTATTCCCCTCTATTAAGCACTGATGAGGCCACATGTGGAATATTGTATCCAGTATAGGGCCCCCCGCTACAGAAAGGATGTGGACAAATTGGAGAGAGTCCAGCAGAGGGCAATGAAAATGATCAGGGGGCTGAGGCACATGACTTATGAGGAGAGGCTGAGGGAACTGAGCTTGTTTAGTCTGCAGAAGAGGAGAGTGAGGGGGGATTTGATAGCAGCCTTCAACAACCTGAAGGGGGGTTCCAAAGAGGATGGAGCTCAGCTGTTCTCAGTGGTGGCAGATGACAGAAAAAGGAGCAATGGTCTCAAGTTGCAGTGGGGGAGGTCTAGGTTGGATATTAGGAAATACTATTTCACTAGGAGGGTAGTGAAGCACTGGAATAGGTTACCTAGGGAGGTGGTGGAATCTCCATCCTTAAAGGTTTTTAAGGCCCGGCTTGACAAAGCCCTGACTGGGATGATTAGTTGGTGTTGGTCCTCCTTTGAGCAGGGGATTGGACTAGATGACCTCCTGAGATCTCTTCCAACCCTAATCTTTTGTGATTCTATTATTCTATTATACACATAATTTCTATTGACACTACTGGGGTGACGCGTGTACCTTGTACAATTCAAGAGCTTAATAAACATTCCAAAATAGTCAAACATATTTCATTGTATCATCAGAACATAGAGGTCTAGAGTGTCCCTAGCCACTGTTTGGCTACAGAGCAGAGTAATGGGCCCAACTTTATTTCAGTAAAGTTTATTACTCTGGCTGCCTTATATTCTTTCACATGTCAAGTGGTTAGAGAGGAGGAGGAGCATTTGCCCTGCCTGCCTCATCATCATCCTGAGTAGCTGTCTGGGTGCATGAGGAGGGTGTAAGTTGCACCAAAAAAAAAAAAAAGGAAAGAAAAAAAAAGAGGTAATTTACTTCCCTCCCTGGAGAAGGAAACTGTGATGCAGATAATCACAATTCATCCTTTCCCCCTGTTATGAATTATATCTGATAGGACACGCACACAACTGCTGAGAATTACACCTGGTAGGACACGCACACAAATGCTAAGAATTACACCTGATAGGTCATGCACAGTTCGAATCTAGGCTGAGGCACATAAACAAAGTCCACAACTGCCGAGTTCCCAAAAAACACCAACTTTATTATGCTCGAGCGTGGTGCCACCCTGCTAGCCAGGAGGGGACCCCGAATACAGATTATACAAAGGCTATATACTTTTTAGCAAAGCATGTTGCCCTCGTGCATTGGAAACCTTAGCCAATAAACAAACCCTTTTCTTATCTACCACCTATCCCTGCTTGGTACATTCCTCGTGCTAAACTAGTATGTTAATTACACAGCATGGTCCTAAAGCCATACATCAGCAACTTTTATTATTAGGATGGGAGGCCTCACATCAAAGGCCAGGAGATAGGGAGTTTAGGGACTGACAAAGAACAGATACCGGGAGTCAAGGCAGGCTGGAGACAAGGAGGAGGATTTTCACAGGAATGCAGTATGTAAGGAACACTCCTCCTGGTGCATGATGTGCTTGCTTTTAGACAATGGTGGGCCCCAAACCAAAATGGAGTCACATGTGCTAACTTTTCCTTAACACCCCCAAGATGGAGAGGGCTAATAAATGCCAATTATTTCACTGTCTGAACACCCCCCCCCATTTTCTTTACAAGCTGTCCCACTGCTAAGTGCCTATGACATAGACTCCAAAATCACAATACGCTGTTCCTCTTTGAATGTTTACTTGGGGGTATTTAAGCAAATTCCCTTTAACTATTTTAAATAATCTTTCTATCATTTCTAACAACCAAAAGAAGTGTCATAACATGAAATACACATGTACAATAGACAGAGATAAAGGAGAGCAAGTTTATGCAAAAAACATGTTTTCCCGCTAATACTTCTCATGCAGAATCATATGCTGACCAACAGAAGGAAAAACAAGAAAGATGTGTGTGTGCTGCGAGGGGGGCACGGGTATTAAGGGGCTTTTGTACTGATGGGTTGAATTCCATCCCATATGTTCATGCATCTCCTGTGACAGTTCATTGGAAGCTTGTTCATTAGACAGACAATATTTTCTAGAAGTCTAGGGAAAAAGGGGCTTCAACAGTAAGACTCCTATGAGAGCTTGGTGAAGTGTAAGCAGTGTAACAAAATGTACTTTCCCAGGGTGTAGTATTTATTATTGATTCTAATCATCATCACTGCAATCATGAAAAAAGACAAACTGTAATGTAAAATATAATTGACTGCCAGGGAAAATGAAAGGGCAATAAATTTCATTTAAACACAGATGCTTTAGAATGGAGCCAGATGCTCTGCTCTGGTTATGTAGCATAGAGGGGAACAGAAAGGCTTTAATCTCAGATGGGAAGGGTGGACTGTACAGAAGTTCAGGGCAGGTAATATCTCTAATAGTGGCCTGTCTACCCTTATGAAATCCACACAGGATCTCTGCTTCACATGAGTAAGTAGGACATTGGGTGAAGGAGCCAGAAAAGTGGGATACTCTCTGTAGCTGGAGATTCATAGGGCCTTGCCTGTGTATTCCCATAGATTTGAGACTCTGCCACTTTGCATAGCACTTCCTGCATTACATACCACCAGCCCTGAGGGTACAAAGTAATAGACTAGAAGCTTTCAAGACCAATGCATCTCAGGAGGCCTATGCTCCCTCCCATGTAGCTTTCAGCATGAAGGGAAGTATATGACCCAAATGTACTTTCTAAGACAGTTTTATGCTTTTGTTTGTTATTGTTTACTTTAAATTTGAGCTACTAATCATTGGCACAATAAATTGGCATAGCCTGAAGTCTTTTAATAAACAGTTAAACAAAAATCCACTGATGATTGAGATGCCATGTATTTAATTCTGTGGTTGATTTCTATTTGTCATGAGTTGTTTTACACCTGTGTTTTATTGATGGTAGCCATCTCATTCCCATGACTGCTGACAACCAATTAATCTCCACGAATGGCACCTAGGAATTTGCTTCATTCTCAAAATGAGTTATCCATAATAAATTATGTGATGTTCAACTTGTAAAGTCAATCTGCTTACAAGGGCTAGTTTTTGCTATGGCAAATCTAGGGTTATCATTTGGCACTATCGGCCTTAAAAGTTGGAAAAGAATACAGAAAAAAAGGGGGGGAGGTAAAAAGTTTCCCCTCCCTACAACACTAGTTGTTTCATCATCTGAAAGGATCTTATTGTTAATTCGTAGAACAACTTAGCTTTTGTGCATAATAGATTGTGTGTGTTTGTGTGTGTGCATTCTCTAACTAAAGTGTAGTAGTACTAGATACAGTTACTCCAAAAGTATTGTGAAGATAGAGGAAAGGATGACTGAGCAATGAGAAATCAAAAGTACAGTTAATTATATGAATGTGAAAGCATCTTTCAGGTTATATCAAAGGCATCATTTTAACTCATTTACTTTCACCTATGAAATAGCATGTTGCAGAAAATAATACTGTACTATCAAAATGTGTTCTCCTTTTCACTTGACTTTATGCATTGTCTTATGCTATTAACTTCCAAAAAGGAGACTTGCTGCCAATGGAAAAGGTCTTGATACTTAATACAGATACAGGTCTTGATACTTGATACAGAAGCAGAAAATCAATTATGAATATGAGAAAAAGTGTCCAGATCTGTATTGCAAGCAGTTTCACCGAGGCTTGACTACAAACATTGTCAAGTAAAGATGATATGCATTCCCTGAAACGCAGAAGAAATTCACATACTCCATAAAGGTTTTACATAATTAAATATGAAACTTACATTAAAATTTTAAGGTTCTAACTTATACTAACTAAAGCAAGTTATTTCCAAGCTAATGGTGGCCTTCCATCCTTAGCTTCTCCTGCTGCTGAATTTTATGCCATCTGTTTCACAACACTTAGTGAAATAAAATATTATGCACTCTATTATGTCCAGTGCTGTACAGGAGTTCAATAGGGTGGGAGACTGGGAATCTGTATGCAGAGGAAGCCAAGCAACACTGCAGTGCTCATACTCTCTTCAGTGCAAGGACATGTTGATAGGGATACATGGGTGAATGAAGACTGACACAGGGTTGGATTCAAGTGGCAGGCCACAACTTAATTACCTTATCACTGGGAGTGGGTGCTATTTTCACCCCCTGAAATAAATGTACTGGATATTTAACTGGCTCCAGTGTGGGGTCACAGGCTTTCCACCCAATAACCAGTAATGTGGGATAAATCCTCTTGGTCCTACTCCTCAGACTCATCTTATTTTTCAAACCTCTCACCCTTGCATCTGTGAGGAAATGTCAAAGTGGGACCTCTGTCTCAGAAGACTTTACGTCTCCCCTTCTCCTAGAGCAGGGGAAGGCAAACTTCGGCCCACGAGCCAGATCCAGCCCAATCAGTTCAAATGTAGTCTGAGGGATTGCCAGCCCCGTGGCACAGCAGGGCTAAGTCAGGCTCCCTGCCTGCCCTGGCCCCGCGCCGCTCCCGGAACAGCCAGCACCATGTCCTTGTGGCCCCTGGGGGCGGGGAGGGGCAGAGGGCTCCATGCACTGCCCTCGCCTGCAGGCACCGCGCCCCGCAGCTCCCATTGGCCAGGAACAGGGAACCGCAGCCAATGGGGAGCTTCGGGGGTGATACCCGCAGGCGAGGGCAGGGTGCGGCGGACCCGCCTACCCCACCCCACCCCCAGGAGCCACTGCCGGACATGCTGGCCACTTCTGGGAGAAACGAGGGGCCAGAGCAGGCAGGGAACCTGTCTTAGCCCTGCTGCGCACTGCTGCCACCCGGAGGTAAGTGTTGCAAGGCCGGAGCTCGCACCCTGAACCCCCTTCCCTGAGACCCTTAACCCCCTACCTTGAGCCCCCTGCCACACCCCTCCTGCACCCCAACCCTCTGCCCTGAGCCCCTAACCGCCTGCCCTGAGCCCCCTCCTGCACCACACACCCTTCTTGCCGCACACCCCTTTCCCTGAGCCCCTTCCAGCACACCGCTGCCCCGCACACACCTCACACTCTCTCCCGCATCCCAACCCCCTGCCCTAGCCCTACATTCATGGCCCTGCATACAATTTCCCCACCCAGATGTTGCCCTCAGGCCAAAAAGTTTGCCCACCCCTGTCCTACAGGCAAAAGGTCCACCAGCAAAATCCCAGAACTCTTTTACCACTAGGAGATGGCAATTTTGTAATGTCAAGTCCTACTACCTTTACCCTAATGTAACTCCATGATTCTGTGAAGAGGATGAAAAACCCTCACCAGGCCGCTGACAATTTGGTCCCATGGAGAATTTTTTTCCTGATCCTAAAACAAGCCATTGGTCAGAATAACAGCATCCTGAAAACACAGCTCCTATACCATGAATTACAAGGAGGAAGAGGCAGCTAAAGGGGACAAAGATGCTTCAAAACAGGGTACAAAAAAGAACTAGATAAGTTCATGGAGGATAGGTCCATCAATGGCTACTAGCCAGGATAGGCAGGGATGCAAAACTATTCTCTGAAGTGTCGCTAGCCTCTGTTTGCCAGAAGCTGTGAATGGGTGAGAGTGGATGTATCACTTGATAATTACTGTGCTGTTCATTCCCTCTGGAGCACCTGGCATTGGCCGCAAAGAAGGACAGGGTACTAGGCTAGATGGACCATTGCTCTGACTCAGTATGGTCATTCTTATATTCTAAAACCCTGGGAAAAGGTTTAAATTAGTGAGTGTGGGAGCAAAGAGCCAATAAGCACTCAGATCTCCCATTGCTGTCCAATAAAAGGTGGAGACCCCATGGAGAAGGAGGGGCCTGCATTCTTGTTATGCACTCTGTCTCTCTTCTTTCAAGGCTCTCTATCCCACTCTTGATCTGATCAACATCCTCACCTGATGAGATGGGGGGCAAGGGAGTGCAATGAATCTAGCATCAAGAGTGGAGCTAGGGAACTCAAAGATGGAGGGAGAAAGGCCTCACACCACTAACCTTTTCACATAAAGCAGCAGAACCAAACCCGAGGGGAGAGAAGTAGATGCTGCTCTCACATTAGGGGTAGGTCTACACTTGGAGCTGGATGTGTGATTCCCAGCTTGAGGAAACATACTCGCACTGGATCTAATCAAGCTAGTATGCTAAAATAGAATGTAGTTGGGCCAGTGTATGCACTGGGAAGGGCAAGCTGCTCCGAGTCTGTGCTTAGGGATGTGGACGTGTATGTACCCAGAGCAGCTAGCCCCGTCCTGCAGCTCACACTGTTGTGGCTACATTCTATTGTTAGCATACTAGTTTAATGAAAGCTAATGCGAGTATGACTCCTTGAGCTGGGAATCACACCCCCAGCTCCATACGCTCAGGGCATGCCTACCTTGTGGAGACTATACTGGCATAGCTACGTTGCCATACTTATGCCAGCATAACCTTGTACTATAGTCTCAGCCTCCACCAAACGAAGGGTTTTTCTCTCAGTGTAGAAAAACCACCTCCCCGCACAATAGTATCTACATTGACAGAAGCTTTTGTCTGTTAACACTGGCGGTTAGGTCAGTATAGCTATGCTCGTCAGGGTGTTCACACCTCTGACATAGCTTTCTCAGTCTACCTTTTAAGGGTGGACCCATCCTAAAGTTGCAGCACTATCAGGGTTCCATAGAACTCTGAGGGCACTATGTGTGTTTCAGGCCTGGTTTACGCTGAAATCTCAGGTTGTCCTAGGTGCATTGCTCAGGACTGTGAAAAATTTCACTCCCTGTGCAATGCAGTTAGGTTGACCTAACCTGCACTGTAGAAAAAGCTAGGTAGACAGAAGAATTCTTCCATCAACCAAGCTACCACCTCTTGAGGGAGTGGATTTACCACTGTGATGGGAAAACCCCTTCTGTCGCTGTAGTAAGTATATATACTACAGCAGTGTAGATGCAGTGCTGCTTGTAATGGAGACATACTCTCAGGAACAGTGCTTCCAGGAGCTGCTGCTGGGGCTCTGTACCACCACAAAACACAATGAAGTGAGATACGGATGGTCTGAATTCTGAATTGTATGGCTTTTGTTGGGAGGTTACGCAACCGATTGCCATTTGGCAATCTGCTGAAATTAAAAAAGTAAACATACAAGCGTTGCTGTTATTCATTTCTGCTTGAATGATATTTGTGAAGCCAAAAGCTGCTCAAAATGTGTATCGTACGAGGCGATGAAGAAACAGCAAGCACTAAAAGTAAGGTTGCCAAACAGTTTCCATTGTACCTCCTTCATTAGTTTTCATATACTGACAACTTTCTGAAACTGACTTGTGGAGCTAAATGCTCCATATTTGGACTTTGCCCAAAAACATTTTGATTTGAAAGATTGAGCAAAATTAGGTATGGATGTGTGGAAAAATATACTTTTCTCATTGCAGAAATATGTAACCACATTTTCTAAAACAGGCTTATTATGCTGAATTTTATTCTTCTCACCTTCCTCTTCTCTGTTCCCAAAAGCAAGAATTGCATTGTGTTAAATCGGTGCATACTGGTTTTAAATAGAACCTGTTTAAGACAGTATGAAGGAATTTATTTCAGCAATAGATTCATTTAAGTTACACATACAATTTTTATTAACTTTGTTCTTTATGACCTTACAAAATGTTGGCAGAGGATTATAATCTTAATATTTGCTCATTAAACACTAAACAGCATTCACAATATGACATGAAATAGCAAATAGAAAAAAAAAATGGAACCAGGACAATGTAAAATTTATTACAGGCTGTCTTGACAAGGTAGATGTGTCAGCAGAAATCCAGCCAAGATCAGAACTGTAATTTCTTTCACCTACACTGACATGTTTATCGCTTATGTCAGATACTGATCTCACTTTAATTTTTTGAAGGGGTGTTGAATTTTTACTGTGATAAAAAGAACTAGTGAAAGGTAAATGTGCTGTACTACCTCTTCTAACCTGCCAAATAATAACCTTCCACCTTCTGCAGAGCTAACATAAAGAGGTAGTGTCTGTATCGAAGAAGACATGGTTTCTGCCCAATATCAGTTCTGTCCAAAAAGTTAAAGTAATTAGAATTTCAATTTATCAAAATGTCATCTGAAATTAGAAGTTCCAGTTTAATTATGTGATGCTATTTTACCATATGAATTCTATATCTATTAATTTAAGGGACAGTGGTAAATTCACTGAAATGAACGTAACAATATTTAATTCTGTAAGGTGACATTGAAGATAGCATACACAATATGTGCCGCCTCTTTTTAAAAGGTTAATAACAATCTCTCTACATTATAAATCCTGAACTTTGTGATGTTGTTAATTAAGGAGAAAAAAAGGTAGTCACTACTAAGGCTTTATTCATTATGACACACAAATATGAAAATGCAATGACATAAGGGTCATGTTTTTTAAAGGGTAAGTCTCAAGTCTGCTTGTATGAAAGTCATGAAAGTGGTAATCATGATAGTATGGAAACTGCTTCATCCAAGGCAATAGCATTAGGTTATAAAATAATTGTTTTATATTCATTCATACTATTATGGCTTGTGCCTCCAGTGCATGGAAGATGAATATTTTTGTTACCAAGAGAGACTAGCACAAAACAAGATTGATCTTTTGATCCAGCCACACCCCAACACAAATATGAATATTAGCAGTGATGTACTATCTGGGAAATGTGGATAGGGAGGCCCTTGTTAAAATTCTGCCATCAAATTTCTAGGGAGCGTTGTGGTGATTTCCCTGTCTTTAGTGGGCTTTACATTGTCTCTTGATACCCCAGGTAGAGAGATCTTAATTCTGGGGCTCATAAAAATGCTTCTAAATAACATTCACTTCCTCCTTTTGCAAAACTCCAGGTCACACTAAGGAGGTTCCAAACCTGCAAACACTTCCACACCTGCTTAATTCTATTATTGTGATTTCAATTGTGATTACTAACAATAGTAAACCACATACCTAAGTGATTTCAGGATTGGGGCCTAAATGTCTGCTATTGTCCAAAAATGCTCTTAGGGCAGGGTACTTCTCCTGACAAAGTTTTTATTCCACCTCCTTCAAGTTACATGAATTGGACCCTGTGCTACATTATCAATATACTCAGGGGATGCTTTTTGGGAACAAAGCATAAGCATTTTCAGTAGAACTGGTGAAAACATGGGCCAAGGTTTGCAAATATTTACATTAAAAATTCCAACATTTTAAATAGAATTTGAAAATGAATAGGTTCCCCAATTTCTCAACCCACCCTTTTTGTGAGAATATACACCCCCGGACATGGGTTTTATTATATGTTGATCCTGTTAGTATTAATCTACGTATCTTTCCACACTCACACACTTTGGAGTCATCTCCTCAGGAGTTTCTGGGAGCACCAGCCTTTAGGGGAACTACTGAGAGCAGAGCTTCTTTAAGAACTATGGCAATAGGGAGAAAAGGAGCCTGTGTGACATTGCAGAGATATTTGTGAATGGGCCTGTTCCACTGAGGATCACTCAAAATTGACATTCTTGGGTTGGGGGATAAAACCACACCATTTCTGTACAGTGCAATATACCCCTCCCTACTACAAAAATGCCAGGGAAACTCTGCTTGTCCAAATGCACTGTTTCCCGACCACAACAAGGGAACTGTCTGGCCCATAGAGATGATAAAGGCCTTAGGCTCCGTTCCAAGCCCCACTCCATTCCCTTTGAATTGCTTCCATGACATGAAGAGGCTAGAAAGCAGCAGGATTTCCCCAGCTACAAATTCTTCTGGCATGGGAGAGTCCCCATCATGCATAAAGCTAATATAAACCAGCACTTAGGCCACCCGTGTGCAAACTCTAGCATAGGAGGCATGCCGGGACATTCTCACAGCTGGGAGGTGTAGCGGGAGTGCACTGCATTTGGTAACCCCTGGCTGTTGGAGAGCCCTTGAGGCCATACCCGGGCAGGTACAGCATACAAGAGCCTTGGGGAAATTGCCTCTAGACTGGGGATCCACAGAGCTGGAGCCAGTGAATAGAATCATCTGAGGACTGACACCAGTAAATCACCCAGATAATATTTCTATTAAAGCAGGAATTTTATCTAGACTACATTAAGTAGTATATTGTTTGGTTTAGTTTTAAATATCATAAATGGTGGAATTTTCCTCTTCTCCTTAGAGATTATTCAACAGACTAACATAATTCACGACCTGGAAATGTTTCCTCCTATTCGGTGAAATCTAACCTACATACACAAAGCCCATTTGTGACGGAAAAGTTACTTTGTACTTACATCAACATTTTCAGAAATGTGTTGGCTGGAAAGTAGATTTGGGGAAAAGCTGAATTCCTTTTACTTAGGTGCAATATTTTCAAAAACACCTAATTTAGGAGTATTTACAAACATGAATCCAACTGAAAATCTTGTGCTTTACAGTCTCCTGGGTGCTTTTGAAATTCTCTCACTTGGTGGCTAGATATTGGTTTAGGAGTTTAAGCACTTGAAAATGTAGACCTTACGTCTTTATTTAGATACCCAAGAGTCTCAGATATAGGGCAAACTGTTCTTAGACTCCTTTTAGTCCCTTTTGAGTTCATTCCTTCGGTGACAGGACGGGCTTTCTGCACCTCATTCTGCGTGGAAACTCACCTTCCAAGCACTTTCAGATTGGATCTCTAGTCTGCAGCCCAGCTGGCTCTGAACCATGTTAAAAACACAGGCCCAATCTGTTTTTGGAATCTGTAAGAGTTTACCTTTGGGAGTTGGGGACAGCATACATTTGCAGTGATAGAAATGGTATCTTCAAAACAAAGCGTTACTTATTCATTTCCCAAAGGTATAAAGCACTTAGGAAAAATGAATTAACACAATGAAAGAGAGAGACAGACAGTCCTGCTTACATCATGATCCATTGATTCTGTCAATCTGTATGTCACTTCCATAGGCTGACAACTTATGCCCCAACTCTTCCTTCCCAAGGCCAGCATTTTTTTTTTCTTAAATTTAGGATTCCCCTTGATCCTAAGCTGGTTTTTAAGGCCTGGCTTGACAAAGCCCTGGCTGGGATGATTTAGTTGGGGACTGGTCCTGCTTTGAGCAGGGGGTTGGACTAGACGACCTCCTGAGGTCCCTTCCAACCCTATTCTATGATAGGTTCATCCCTGTGAAGAGCAAACAATTCTAGTCAGATGGGGGTATTCCCCAATAAACAGCTTGTGACACTGCACCCCATATTCAACATAGTAATATTATTATTACATGGTTATGGCATAATTATGATGCATTTCATACAAGTTAATTCATGTGAGGTGTCATTGGAAAAGTTATGATTTGCTGAATATGATTATCCTATTGGTATGCATGTATCACTTTTGTATCTGAAGTTATAAATACTGGCTATGTATCTGTACTTCAAATGTAGTCACACCTGGGTAACGCCCACTAGACAAGATGCTTTCAGGATAGATAGTTGGTTGGGAAGGGTCTATTCATAGCATTGAGCCATTAGGGAAAACAATAGGCCTTAGGAGAAGCTTATCTTCCACCTGATGAGCCTTCCTGAGAACACTGAACTTCCAGACAGGCTGTAAGTAATGGCTGTTATGACTCTGTAAGGACATGTGACCAGGCCACATGATTCTGGATTCCATCTTTGCATGTCAGTATTTTTTTCACAAACCAGTCTGGGAACCAAATTTTGAAACAAAGGGTTCCTGCCATATGCTAAAGCTACATAAGGCAGGGAGTGACATCATCTCTTGTTCTTCACTCCCCACACAGGAAGACTTGTGGCAACACCTGAGGAAAAAAGACTGAACGGGGGGAAGTGCTGGACCCAGGGTAAAGGGAGTTCTCGTTTGTGTATGAAAGACCTGGGGATTCCAAGCTGTAAAGCAAGTGCAGCTTGTTCCTTAAGAATCTGCCAGGCTACTTGTATCATCAGCCAAGGGGAGAATTTACTCATTCATATCCTATCTTTCTAGTATCTTAGGCTTAGTTTGTGTTTTTGATTATTTACTAGGTTATCTGCTTTGGTCTGTTTGCTATCACTTATAATCACTTAAAATCTAGCTTTTTCTGTAATTAATAAATTTATTTTATGCTTTAATCTAAAGTAATAAGTTTGGAATGAAGTACCTGGAAATCCTAGCTCTAGGGTTTGGGCTGTTGCATATTCCTCTCCACGTTGAGGGGGTGGGGGAGAACTCTATGAGCTTTCGCTGTACAGTTCCCTGTGCAGTACAAAATGGTATAATTTTGAGTTTATGCTCCACAGGGGGTGCTGAGAGGGGGGGAAGCTGAGAGTTACCTTGGCTGTAGCCTTTCTACTCTTGGTTCATGCCATGGCTAGTCATGCCATGTAACTGCAGCTGGGTTTGTCCCTACCTGTGTATATGCTCGTGGAAGTGTAAGACTGAGAGCATGTCTGCTACTTGTCTCAGCAGTACAGTGTGAGAGGGAGCCCAGGTTGGTGGATCATAGGGCTCAGTCGTACCCCAGTTCCAGGTGGCACCCATCAGACAGCTTTTCCTTTTGTTTCTTCCAGTACTCTTATTTTTGTAATTGTTTCATTTCCTGTTTTCTTTCTCCACACCAAATGACGGGCCTGATTTTCAAAAGTGATGAATACCACAGAGATCCCCTTGACTGACATAAATAAAGATTAAGAAGCCAAACTTTAATAATCCACATCTGAAGATTTTGGTCATGTTTTGTCTTTCACTGTAGTCCTTTCTGCCAACACTTTTGTTTGTTTGTTGTTGTTGATTCATTCTGTTTTTATCTGAGAGACATTTTAAGTTTTGATGCCTTGAGAACTACTAGATTATCTCAGATGTCCTGTTTTTTCGAAGACTCACTCCTAATGAGTTCCAAGTTATCATACCAAAAGCCCATCCCTTACCTCAACTTACAGCACTTTTGTTTCAGTGGCCAGTACCTCACAATGTGTACCTGAATCCCAATATTGCTAACCACCAGCATCCAGGAAAAGCACTTCATATGAGTACATTCCTGAACTGGAAAAGGAAGCACACACCTTCTCGTGTATAAATTCTGGCTTGTGACCCAGCCAATCTACCCTTAAGGTAAAATTTTCTTGACAAAGCAACATTACTTTAGAAGAGCCTTTTCTATTTATCTTACTCACACACAGCAGAGTTAATACTACAAAGGATTTTCTGGTCAAATATGTACGTATTTTAAAAAAAAAGCAATTTGGCTGTGTCCATGCCCCTATTATGTTTCTTCTCCATGTCTATCCTAGAAAATGTGTTTGACAAAATAGTAAATTGTATGTGAATATTTCAGAATATTGACAAAAAGTAATTTCTTTGGGATGGGGATCATCTTTTTGTTCTGTGCTTATACAGCACCTCGGACAATGAGGTCCTAGTTCATGACTGGGGCTCACAAGTGCAATGTAATGCAAATAAATAAAATAATAATAATAATAATGTGAATTTCAGAATTGGTAAATCTGAGCAGTCACCCTAGAAATTATATTCTAGAGTTACCCATGTCCTTTCCAGGAACAGAGAAATACATTTTCATTACCTCTATGGTCAATGAAAACAGCTTGAATTTCAAATTTCAAATATTCACAATGATTATTCACTGGACCATTTCTGAAAATAATTCTTGGTGATCATAAAGAGGCCACCAATAATTATTTTCAGAAAAGATCCAGTGAATAACTTCAAATAGCAAATCCATTTTATAAACTGCACTACGATCACAGAAAATGTACAAACTGAAAAAGAGGCAGAATTAATCAAATAACTCACTCATTCTGAATTATTCAGATAGCTCTTGCTCAGATAGCTATGGAAAGATTCAGCTCAACAGAGATTTTTTTAAAGTGGAAAAACATTAAGGTAGAAATCAAATGTGCTCAGCTGGTTATGTCTTAATTATATATGGCGTTTCCCCTCATTTGGGTCTCCCTCCCAACCTACTCATGTGACCTGTGGTGTGTTTTGCAGATGAATCAGTATCAGCCATGCCAATGTAGAGCTATGTATAATCTGCCACCCACTTCTGTGTCTCTGAACTCACTAGTTAGATATGTCTGGAGGGAAATTCTCCCACATTAGTTGACAAGTGTGGTCATCTGGCACTAATTGAAACAAAGAGTGCAGCACGGAACTATAAAGTTGAACCTGTCTTTCCAATTATGGCATTTGCACTGCTCTGACAGAAACAAACGAACAAAAACAAAACACCAAAGTGCACAGCTGCTGGGCTGCTTATTTAATCTTACCCTTTACTCAGCACTCCATATATTTCACATCTATAATGGTTTTGCCCCAGACTACTGCACTGTATCTCTACAGATTTTTAACACTCTATCCAGATTATGTTAATAAACTTCATCCACAATAGCCTTAGTGCTCAAGTCAGAGAGGATGCCCTAGCTGTTCCCTGTGGTGCTAAGTCATTGTAAGGTTCTTCACAGCTGGGGCTCTTGAGGAGGAGATTTTTTGTTCCTGGAATAAGGCAAGCACAGGTGGTGCTGCAAATCATTTGCAAATTTTTTGCAAATTGTTTAGCTTTTGTTAGCTTGAAATCAAGCCTCAGTCTTGGCATGTCCACAAGTTGCTAAAGAGAAGAAAGGACAAGAGTGGCCCTTTGTGATGATGGTGATGCTCCAGTTCCTGAATTTTTCAAGATTGTTAATCATTGAGCTATTGAAATGGATATTTTGCTTCCAGATCGTGCTTAAGGCACAATTTGCCAGCAGAGACTTCAGAGTGTCCATAGCTTCATTTTATTTAATAATAATAAAAATACAATGCTTGTCTTAACAATGCTATTACAACCACTAGACTTACATATATTTGTTGCATAATGATTAAAAAGCCCTTCATATCTGTGAATGACTGTTGTGACTTTTGCCTTCAGATACAAGCAGTATTCAGAATCCTTGTACTATTTTTTTTTGTATGTGTGGGAAGGATGTGGGGAAATGCAGTTGCATAAAGTGCCTATGTAGTATCTGAAAACTAATTCCTATTTGAACCACCATTGTAACCATTCAAGGTAAACTTCAGTCATATGATCATTCCACGAGTGCCTAGCTTTGCACACAGGAAAAATCTTTCAGTGTGTCACTGAGTATGAGCTATAAAGGCTGGAAGGAAGCCAGAGAAAGGGGAAAATAGAAAAGTCAGGCACAGAGGGAAGTGGGAGCCTTCTAGTCTGTTATTAGCCAGGCCTGTTGTAGGCAAAGTAGCGGTGAAGCCTGTATATAGTTGGGAACTGGTGGTGGGAAACTTTTTGTGAATAAAGAGCCCTGGTGTTGCACCAGACTGAAGTGTCCCTGACTCACTGAAGACGGAGGCCCAAGGAATACCCAGGCACAAACCCCATTACAACTTCAAATAAGTTACTTCTCTGTCCACTGTGTGTATGGTGCTGTTGGGAGGGGCAGAGAAGGGAAAGGAAATAAGATGAATATTTGATTTTTAAAAAAGCTTAAATATTAAGCAAGGATTTTAAAAGTATTTTTTCATAAGATTTTGAAAGACTGCTATCTAGGGTTTGTTGCTAAATTGATTTAGCTAATCGAGTTGAGTTCTTAAAAATAGGATTAAAAATTAAAGTAATATAGGCAACAAATGTGACCACTGTTTATATTACTGTGTAGTGAATTAGCAGAATGCTCTAGCAAGGTCAGTGGTAGAGGCAAATAGCATAGTCATATTAACAAAAGGAAACTGGTGTTTAAAAGCAGAGACTATAGTGCAATATGGCTTAAATATCTGGCTTTGAAATCTCTTTTGGTCCATAGTTTGCCTGTTATTTTGTATGGGATCGGTAGGGGATATATTCCTCACTTATGGCCACAATCAACTAGCTTGGGGAAAAAAAAGCTCACTCTCATAATTGTTATACATAATAAAAAGGGTAAAATAACATAAAAGAAAGCTGGCTACTCCTTTAAGTCAGACTCTGCTGGGTTCTTCAGGCTCTGTTAGTGGGTCAAACTCTACTCTTGCTCTTTTCACTGTCACTGGAGTACCATTAATCAAAAGAATACCCCCTGATGATAAACATAGTCTCAGAGTTGGCAGAAAACCTCAAAAAGACCAACCATGCTATTGAACAATACTAAAGGCTCACTCTCTCGCTCCACTTTCCTTGTCTACTAGTACACTGGGAACTAACCAAACTTACTGACAGGGTAATAAGAAAGGTTTCAGAGTAGCAGCCGTGTTAGTCTGTATCCGCAAAAAGAACAGGAGTACTTGTGGCACCTTAGCGACTAACAAATTTATTATAGCATAAGCTTTCGTGTGCTACAGCCCACTTCATAGGATGCAGAGAATGGAACATATAGTAAGAAGATATATATATATACATACAGAGAAGGTGGAAGTTGCCATACAAACTGTAAGAGGCTAATTAGTTAAGATGAGCTATTATCAGCAGGAGAAAAAAACTTGAGGAATTCCACCATGATTTCAACAATTTCCATCCCACCATCAACCTCAACCTAGACCAATCCCCACAAGCGGTCCATTTCCTGGACACTACTGTGCTAATAAGCGATGGTCACATAAACACCACCCTATACCAGAAACCTACTGACTGCTATACTTACCTACATGCCTCCAGCTTCCATCCAGGACACACCACACGATCCGTTGTCTACAGCCAAACTCTAAGATACAACCACATTTGCTCCAATCCCTCAGACAGAGACAAACACCTACAAGGTCTCTATCAAGCAATCTTAAAACTACAATACTCACCTGATGAACTGAAAAAAACCAGATTGACAGAGCCAGAAGAGTACCCAGAAGTCACCTACTACAGGACAGGCCCAACAAAGAAAATAAAAGAACGCCACTAGCTGTCACCTTCAGCCCCCAGCTAAAACCTCTCCAGCGCATCATCAAAGATTTACAACCTATCCTGAAAAATGATCCCTCACTCTCACAGAGATCTTGGGAGACAGACCAGTCCTTGCTTACAGACAGCCCCCCAACCTGAAGCAAATACTCTCCAGCAACCACACACCACACAACAGGTTTCAGAGTAACAGCCATGTTAGTCTGTATTTGCAAAAAGAAAAGGAGTACTTGTGGCATCTTTGAGACTATTCAATTTATTTGAGTATAAGCTTTCGTGAGCTACAGCTCACTTCATCGGATGCATCCAATGAAGTGAGCTATAGCTCACGAAAGCTTATGCTCAAATAAATTGGTTAGTCTCTAAGGTGCCACAAGTACTCCTTTTCTTTTTACACCACACAACAAAAACACTAACCCAGAAACCTATCCTTCCAACAAAGCCTGATGCCAACTCTGTCCACATATTTATTCAAGTGATACCATCATAGGACTTAATCACATCAGCCACAGTATCAGAGGCTCGTTCACCTGCACATCTACCAATGTGATATATGCCATCATGTGCCAGCAATGCCCCTCTGCCATGTACATTGGCCAAACTGGACAGTCTCTACGCAAAAGAATAAATGGACACAAATCTGACATCAGGAATCATAACATTCAAAAACCGGTAGGAGAACACTTCAACCTCTCTGGCCACTCAGTAAAAGATTTAAGGGTGGCAATTTTGCAACAGAAAAGCTTCAAAAACAGACTCCAACGAGAAACTGCTGAGTTTTAATTAATATTCAAACTAGATATCATTAACTTGGGTTTGGATAGAGACTGGGAGTGGCTGGGTCATTACACATATTGAATCTATTTCCCTATGTTAAGTATCCTCACATCTTCTTGTCAACTGTCTATATGGGCTATCTTGATTATCATACAAAAGTTTTTTCTCCTGCTGATAACAGCTCATGTTAACTAATTAGCCTCTTACAGTTTGTATGGCAACTTCCACCTTCTCTGTATGTGTGTATCTTCTTACTATATGTTCCATTCTATGCATCTGATGAAGTGGGCTGTAGCCCACAAAAGCTTATGCGCTAATAAATTTGTTAGTCTCTAAGGTGCCACAAGTACTCCTGTTCTTTTTTTGGTAATAAGAAAGATGTTTCCTGTGGAAACATCAAGTGGTATAGCATCGAGTTCCAATTCAATTCACCTACAAGTGGAGGAGATTTGAGAATTCAATAGTTCAAAATAAAGGAGGAAAATTAGTAGTAAGAACTCAGGGCCAGAATTTAGAAATAATTGTGAAATTCACAATTATATCCTCTTGTGGTGCCACACATGCATATCTTTTAATTTGGAATTAAGCTTCTCTAGGTTATATGCCATTAACTTGTGTTCCCCCACCCCCTTGGTCCTTTTAGGTTTTCCTACACCCTTTTAAATCATGTTTAGCCAAAATGTTTATTTAGCAGTTAAGTACTCTGACATATATACTGTAGACATGTTTTTTAAACTAAATCTATGAGAATTGCAGCTTCTTGGTCATGTATTTTACTCATATGTTACCTTACCATGAACTAATAGCACAGAATACCTTACTGGCAAAGTCAACTTTTTAAACTGGAAAATGTGTTTGGTGGTTTATAATGACTGTATTTTTCTATTTCATTGTGTTTGTTTAAAGTCTTAGTGAATATGACTGACATTTCTGGAATGTAGAGTAGCACTTAGAAATTTGCACAATTACTTACTGAGATTTGTATACCTCTGAACATTACTTCCCTAATGAGCTCTAGGTAGTATGGGTGTTAGGCCTTTTCCCCACTACACATAATGGGCCTCCTAATTGGAAAAAAAGAATTCAAAGGTATTGACTTAAGAAAATATGATGTAGTCAAAACACAGGAATTTTAACCTTAATTTTAATAAGCTGCATGTAGCGCAGTGGTGGGCAACGTGCTGCAGGTGGGCCACACATGGCCTGTGCGGGTAATCCGCTGGCAGACCACGGGACAGTTTGTTTACATTGACCATCTGCAGGCACAGCCACCCACAGCTCCTAGTGACTGTGGTTCGCTGTTCCTGGCCAATGGGAGCTGCAGGAAGCAGTATGGGCAGCAGGGACACGCTGGCTGCCGCCTCCCACAGTTCCCACTGGCTGGGAACAGTGAACTGTGGCCACTAGAAGATGCTGGTGGCCATGCCTGGAGATGGTCAATGGAAACCTTGTCTTGCACCTGCCAGGGGTTTACCCTGATGGGCTGTGTGCAGTCTGCGGACTGTAGGTTGCTCACCATTGATGTAGAGGTTACAGCTTAAGGTCAGAAGGGACTACCAGATGTAACCTGTACATAACGGGCTTCTAAACATCAACCAGCCATGTCTGCACTGAGCCCAATAACCTGGAATCGTATAAAGTATTACATCCCTTTTGGAGGCTAAACTATTGTGTACCACAGGCAGAGAACAGGAGGGACTGATGTGCACCAATGCCCCTGAAATAGTAGGGAATTGATTAATTAAGTTTTACCCAGATGATACAAGCAAGCAACTCACATCAGATGCTGCAGAGGAAGGGGAAAACCCCCCAAAGTTCCTGCCAATCTGACCTGAGGGAACATTCCTTCTTGACCCTGAAAATAGCAATCAGTTTTACTTTGAGCATGTAAGCAAGAGCCACCATCAAAGCATCTAAGAAAGAGAACTCTCCGTACCACATTTCAGCATCCAGTTGGTGTCCTATCTACAGCTGTGGCCATCTCTGATGTTTCAGAGGATGACAAAAAACAAAAAGAAAACACAGACTACATGGGGAGAGGGGAAAACATTTTTCCTGACTCCTGAGGGAGGCCAGCTGAAGCTCTGAATTGTGAGATTTAAGTCACAGACATAGGACTGGAAAGAACCCCAATGGCCATTGAGCCCAGCTCCCGCCACCACAGGCAATCCCATCATAGAATCCCATTCACATTTATCTATCTCTGTTCCTAAAACAAATTAGGTTATATTCCCCCCCTACTACTACAAGAATGCTGCTTCAGACCCTTACTCCTCTGATGCTAGAAACCTACTGATTTCCAACCTACATTTATTCATGGCAGTTTATACGCATTTGTTCCTTTGACGACACTTCCTTTTAACTTAAATAGCTCTTCTCTCTCCCTGGTGTTTACCCCTCTGATGTAATTATAGAGAGTAATCGTATCCCCTCTCAGCCTTCATTTTGCTAGGCTAAACAAGCCAAGATATTTTACTCTACTCTCATAAAATAGACCCTCTTCCCCGATCATCTTAGTAGCCATTCTCAGCACCCGTTCCAGTTTGCAGTCATCTTTCTAGAACATGAGTGAAAAGAATTATTCACAGTATTCCAGATGATGTCTTGCCAGTGTCTTGTACAATGGCATTAATGCTTCTCTGTCTCTAGTGGTAATGTCTTGCCTGATACATCCTAGGATCTCACTTGCATCACAATGAGAGCTCACCCTGTTATTGTCTAATACATCCAGGTCTCTTTCCTCTGTCATTTGCAGCTGATGAGCCCCCAGTTTGTAGCATAACCTTTTGTTATTAGTCCCTAAATGCATGTCCTGATTATTTTATTTCCTATTCTTTAGTGTACCTGACCAGTTACATAGGATATCTATATGATGCTCAATCTAGTAATTCCATTAAAAAAGAAAAAAAATAGAAGCTAATGCCAAAAAGACAGTAGCTTAATAAGGAAAAATCACTTTCAGCAAAATGCTGTGGGTGAAGTCCTGGTCTCATTGAAGTCAGTGGGAGTTTTCCCATTGACTTAAGTGGGGCCAAGTTCTCATCCTGGATGGTTTTGGGTTTGGGTTTATTCTGCATTGTTCTGAGAAGCCAGTTGTTAGGATATAGATATTCAGGCCTGTCTGTAAAGGCCTGTACTTTAAGAATTTAGGTGTATTCTTATCAGTTGGCTAGTTCTAGAGGTATAAAAGAAAGAATCAAAATCACTGTCTGCTGGTGTAAGGGCCTTCTCTTACTGTGACAGTCTGAGGCCCTGTTCTTAGCCTAAGACCTTTGGCTAAGCAGCAGAGGCAGCCATAAGCTAGGAAGCGAACAGTCACATCCTCACATTCCAAACTAGTCACATTGAAATAAGGTGCTATTGGGCTGTTAGGCACTATCAGGACATGATTGTATTCCTATCACCTCCAGAGAAAGGGAAGTGCCTAGAAAATGTAAAAGGAAACTTAGTTTAATAGCATCCTGTCTGGCAAGAACTCACTTATCAATAGCTGGGATGTGAAATCCTCACTTCTGTATTGTCTTGTCATTATAGTTCCCACTTTGCTATTGTTTGTCTGTATAATCTCTGTCTGGTTCTGTGATTGTTCCTGTCTGCTGTATAATTAATTTTGCTGGGTGTAAACGAATTAAGGTGGTGGGATATAATTGGTTACATAATCATGTTACAATATGTTAGGATTGGTTAGTTAAATTTCAGGAAAATGATTGGTTAAGGTATAGCTAAGCAGAACTCAAGTTTTACTATATAATCTGTAGTCAATGAGGAAGTGAGTGGGTGTGGAAGTGGGAGGGGAGTGGGAGGGGGTGAGTGTGTGGGTGGGTGGGTGGGGGAGATGGGAACAGGGAATGGGGGTAAGAAAATTGGAATCATGTTTTGCTAAAGGGGGAAATAGGAACAGGGAATGGGAGTAAGGAAGTTGGAATCATGTTTGGCTAAGGGTAGGAATGGGAACAGGGACACAGGTGTAAGGCTCTGTGGTGTCAGAGCTGGGAAGGAAGATACTAAGGAAGGAAACTGGAATCATGCTTGCTGGAAGTTCACCCCAATAAACATTGAATTGTTTGCACTTTTGGACTTCGGGTATTGTTGCTCTCTGTTCATGCGAGAAGGACCAGGGAAGTAAGTGGGTGAAGTAATAAGCCCCCTAACACCAGTGCTGTCTGTTTCACAGAACAGGTTAAGCTCTTTACAAAAGCAAAAAAAAAAAAAAGTCCCTGCATAATATTTTAATGAATAATTTTCAACCAATATGTTGTTCATAAACTATCCTTTTGACTACTAGTTATTAGTTATTCAAAATCTATGATTGGTTGTCAAAGTCACATGGAATTTTTTCCACTCCCTGATTGGATGAGTGGAAAGTTTTAAACAGGAAAATAACAAATAAAGAAACTTTAACCATTTATTCTGGCTAAATGCAAAGAATCCTACATGAAACTTCTGAGATTTATGGACATTTCCATGAATATCCAGTAGATGTAGACTGTTTGCAAATAATATTTCTTTCACCTTCTTTTGACACCAGCATCCTGTTCTGGCACCTCACCTCTTTGCCCAAGAGGTAGCAGATGTTTGGGGCCTTTTCAAGTCAGTTTGCCAGTGTAAGAAAAATTAGTGACATGGCATCTGGGTATACTCTAAATATAACTTGTTTTATTTATACATATATATCAGTCCGGAAATGCGGTGGTCAAGCAGAATGCAGGACGATCTCTTCCACCAGGAATCTCAGCCCAACACCAATGTCCAGTTTGCAGAGAGCAACTCTGACTCAAGCATTGTGTCTACGAAGAGACTATACTTGGCTAATGCTCGCACAGCTCCCTCCCACTGCCTCTAAACAGACTCTTGCACATCCAAAAACAATAACACGTCATGGCTTCCCAATACTGAGCATTTGCTCACGCGCTAAGAAAAAGAACTCCTAAAACTACGTGTAGGACCACCATCTGGTGATGTCTGCCTTAACACTTCTCATACGAGCCTTTAAATCAAACTGAATTGGGGGATTTCTGTCGCAAAAATAAGGAGTCATTTTTTGCTGTTCATCCCCTTTACTATTTATACAGGCACCACACATCTCATGCTATTGCTTTAAAAAGTAGCTATTTTAAATAATTCCTGACATATTTCCCATGAAAGTCTCTGTATAGATTGTTGTTAATCCCTAGACCCAAGGTTTTTTTTTCCTTTCTAATTTAGATGGGTAAAACATGACAGAACATTTCCAAATGATAGCAGTTCCTATGTCTCTGGTTTTGATTATGTTTCTTTCCTTTCATTTTTATGCACTGTCAAAAGACATAAAACTATTAATGTAGTATAAAGTTCATGCATGAACAGGAGATACATAATTACTGAGAAAAAGTGTAGAACAAAAGGCACTATATATTCTTTGGTTCTTGCAGCTCCTGCAGTATTTTGGTGCCAACCACTGAATAATATTTTAATATTTTAGAAACATTATGAATTTGTTATGACTACTTTCATGCCTCACTAGACAGCTTTATATTTTAATAAAAAGTTATTTACATTTTTTTCTGTTTATTTGTTTATGTCTTATGCCACTTAACTGTTCAGAGAATGGATGCAGGAGACTTGATACTTATTGTGAAGGTGAAGACAGTGGTAATTTCTCTGCAAAGTTACTGTACTCTCTGCATACTGTGATTTCAGAAATGTTCTTAGCTTGACCTTGAGATACAAGAACTATTCCCTGTGCAAACTAATTCAGCTGGGGCTGCCACTCAGCAGCTCATCAATTATGTTAAACTGTGTCAACCTGTGTGCATTGTGTAATTTTCCACACTGAATGATTGCCAACTGAATACAGACAGAGGCAAATATTGAAATCATGACATGTAGCCAGAGCATGTGCAAAACTTGAGGATTTCTTTAGCTTAAACCTACTGGCCTCTTGCAAAGGCATGCAGAATTACAAATAGTATGTTAGTATAGCATAAAGCTTTAGGAAAGCAACAACTATATTGAGTTTATCGTTTATTATGTTAATGAACATTATTAGTAAATGGTTGCCAGTGAGAATAAGTCCATTGACCTGGTTAATACAATTATATTTTACTTTTTCTTATATTGTAAGCTTGATCCTGCATTCCTGATCCAGAGAATCATCTCACCACAGATGCTTAACAAAATGTAAATTGTCATAGTGTTATTGAGGTCAATGGAGCTATGACAATTTACACCAGCAGAGGATCTTCCCCTGCAAGTTTTGCCTGATTTAGGATCGGATTCTATATTTTTTTTTTTAAGGAGGCATGATTTGTAAGTGTTAACTTCATATCTGGTTAAGATTCTTGTATGTTTGTTTTATTTTATTAAAATGAATGCAGTAGTTACACTTAAAAAACCCCTATTGTTATTAAAGTTTCCACTGGTTGTATTAGTATTTCCCATTATTATGTATAGGAAATAACATAAAAACTTCTCAAGCTATAGATAGAAACATGTTTCCATTGTAAATATTTAGTTAAACAGGTGGACATAAAAAGTACAGCAGTATAAACTCAATGTTCTGTCTCCCCCCCTTTATAAGTGTATGTTGCTTTCTATTTTCCTTTCTTTCCAAAGTGCTGAAAATTAACATCTCTTAGGATCACAACAGGAAGCTTCTAGAGAACGTTTCTTGTGAATATGCCTTTGAAATTAGTTTCCACCCCTGCCCACACTGCCAACCTTGAAACCACCATGGATAACATTTGTGTGTGTGTGTGTGTGTTATAAACAAAAGCAATTCAATAAATGTAACTTGTTAGCAACTAATTTAACCTGAACACTGCTAAAAATACCTTTGAAGCAATATGCGGTTTATAGTAATATAAACACACTCAGCCATGCAGAACAGGAAATGTCAAAGGAAAAGGCTAATAGTTTCACAGGCAACCTTAACAGAACACTACATTATAAGCACTATATAGAGGCTTGACAGCTGTAATCTGTTGGTTGGTAACCTTGAAACTTGCAAGGACAGGTTGGAGTATTAGAATGTGGTTGCTGGGTAGTTATAAATTAAACTGATGAGACTTTACAGATGTATATGTTTAAAATGTGTTTGTCAAGTCAATTCTTAAAAAGGATGATATATAAAATTATTTTTGCAAATCCTTTTAGATGTGAAATTTGTAGTATCTGCTCTCTTTTGTTTGTCATGAAGCTTCTTTACGTTCTCCTGTTTCTAATAATGTAGATCTTAATGGCTATTATTACACTGAGTCTTATTAATGTTATTTTTGCAAGCCCTTTGAGGCATGACTGCTTTGATGCATATTTGTGTACTAAAGAAGCTACAAACAAAAATCTCTAATCAGTGAAACAGTAGTTCAGATACCTTCTTTCTCCACCCTTCAATCAAACTCACCCCTGTTCTCCTAGAAAAAAAAAAAATTGAGTTTAATTTTCATACTCTGACTTTCATTTAACTGGTCTGTGTTTCCCTCTATGCTCCTTATTGAACTTTTATCATGGCATTTTCTAGCACTTGGTTTAAAACAACATTTTAAAACAACAATATCTGGTATGAAAGTAATGACTCGACTCCTTCATTAAACAACCTTATAAACACCAATTTACCCTTCTACCCCCTAACAATTCTCTTCAAAAGTCAGCAGTATCCAGTACAGAATGTCCTAAGCAAACACTTGAATTGAACAGCCTTCTGTGTTAGAACAAAATAAAATAGACTTGACACGCAGGCATGATTTCAACAGTAAGATTATACACTTGTTTGTTTATTCCAAATGAGCAAGAAGAAAGACAAGATGCAAAAGATGTGGTTTAATTAGGCTGTGATTTTATTAACTCATTTGGGAACTACTTGGTAATAACTTGTGCAGTGCAGGTCATGATTCCTTCCTTAATCATTTCCATCTGATCTAGGGTTGCTCTCAACCCCCCCACGCCTCCACAGTTGGTCTCAGCCCATTGCTAGGACCCCACCACTCTCCCTCTGTATAAGGGTGAAGGAACTGGAAAAAGGAACCTCAGTCCTACTCCCCAGTTTCTTTAGGGGGTGTTCTCCTTTAAATCCACTTCCAGTTCTGGTTGATCAGGGAATCCAACCCCCTATAGAACAAATACCCATATTGGACATCTGTCACAGGAGGCATCAAAAATTAATTTTGTTGTCCCCCTCCCTACCTCCAGTGTGGTTCCACTGAGCTAACAGTTCTCTCTCTAACACTGGCAAAAATTATATCTGTTCCCTCATCAGATAGGTGTATCCCTTTGTCCCTGAATAACTTGGGTACCCAAGATTATAATGTTGATGGGTAATAACCAAGCTTTCTGTGTCCAGTGATTCTCACATTTTCTGGACTTGTCAACCTGTGGAGGCATGGCAGCTCCCCTCCATATTACTATTTCAGACATGTTGACAGTTAACCCAGGGAAAGTATCCTGGATTTGCCATAAATCTCTTTGTCCTGATGATTAAGTCACCTCCCTTCAAAATTCCCAAAGCTTTCACCCAAGTGTGCAATAATAATTTCAGTTGTTTCACAGCTGACACAAAGTGTCTGAGGGGCATCAGCTAGTCCCAGGGCATGGCCACTGCACCGCCAACTTAGACTCACCTTGTCACTGAGGCACAAATGTGAAATTCCAAGGGGAACTGGTTGCCTGCCTGCCTACAGATGCCTACAGATCCAAACATCGTCTCTCAGAACTTGTTCCCTTGCTCCCCCATAGAGCACCCTTTTATCTAGGTTGACTCTGAGCTGCCACACCACTGAGACCATGAAGTGAATTTCTAACTCTTGTGGCCTTCTCATGTGATCCTGAAAGAAAGAATAAACCAGAAGAGTTCAGCACATATAAACCTGAATTATCTTCCCAACAGACGCTGCCATATTCTTCTATGCACTCAGATGTCACCATTAATGGGTTTAACACATTGCCTTATTTGTGAGACTCATGGCAAAGCTACAGTTGAGCCCTCAGAAGAATAAAACCATAAAAATGAAACCTAACCTACACGTTACATTAGAACCCCGAGTTAAATAAGAAAGTGTTTTTTTATGAAGCAAACTTACTCTTAACATACAAACTACCATATTAATTTATTCATTCATGCTTATTTCTAAATGCACCTAAAACTCAAGGATCTTGATCTAAAATCCACTGATTACCAGAAAGACTGCCATTGACTTCACTGAACCCTTGGCTCAGATGCTGGGTGTTTGAATACGTACTTAAAAACCACACAAGTTAACTCAATAAAATAGAATCACATTTTGGGATTTAGCCACTGGCCTACACTGAGGATAGTGCAGATTCATACCCTATTCATGGCATATATCTAAAGAGTGGCCTTTTTAAACTGGTATAACTGATAGGAGTATTAGGCCCTCGGGATATATAGATGCTGTTATACTCTTTTTGAATAATTATGTTTTCATATGGTACATGGGAATTCATGTCTTTTAACATGTTTATTCTTTTTAATAGTTGTTTGGAAAGTGGTCTTTTCTATCATTCAGTATCGACTTCTCCTAAGTGTACTGACCATTATGTAAAGTAAAGCAGTTGGCTTAACATGATGTAGTCAGGTTTACTTTTGGATGAATGTAAAAGTAACAAATATGTCAAGAGGTAAATGTGAAATTAAATTACATGGTTGTACAATGCTGTGCAGTCCACTCATATCCTTTTATATCTTCTATATTGCTTTATTGTCTTCAACCCCTGCTTTTTCAAATACCAGGAAGACTCTCTATAATGAATAGAAAACTAGTGAAACTATAACATCACAATAGACTGACAGCTGAGCAATTAATAAGGGAAGTAATTGTTATTTATACTCTTTAAAAAAAATGGTTTTTTTGAGGGGGTGAAGGGTTACTCCTATGTTTAATGAACTCTATGGGGAAAAGATTCATATATTTTAAGGTCAGAAGAGATCACTGTGATCACCCGGTCTGACCTCCTGTGTAACACAGGCTGAAGGAATTCCCCAAAATAATGCTTTTTTGAATTACAGCATATCTTTTAGAAACAAAATATCTAATCTTAATTTAAAAAATTGCCAGTCATAAAGAATCCACCACAACAATTGGTAAATTGTCCCAATGATTAGTTACCCTTGCTATTAAAAATTCATACCTTATTTCCAATCTGAGTTTGACTAGCTTCAGCTTCTAACCATTGGCTTTTGGTATGTCTCCATCCATTCAGTTAAAGTGTGAGAGTTCACAGTATTCTGAGATCCCAAAAAATTCTTCCACAAAATGAGGAAATAGTCCATTAGCCAAAGGCAAGTTTTTTGGCAATAACTTGTTTTAGTTTCCATACAATGTGTGTGTGTTTGTGTTTTTCTGTGTTTGTGTTTGTTTGTTTGTTTTTGTGGATTCTGAATTTCAAGGCCTAACTTCAAAGAAATTGTTTGATGACACCTTCTCACTGTTGAGCATTTTGAAAAATGAGCTCAAATTACCCCCTTCCTGATTCATAAGCCAGGTAGCAATGAAACCATTTTCACTGAATTTCAGTTATTTTTAACTGATATTTAACACTAATATTTTGCTATGGTACATAATTAGCTAGGGAGGGACATATGTCATGTTTGTATTAGTGTCTGTATTAGCAGCATACCTTGATACCCTCCTTCTCCCTGAAGCACAACAAAAGGCATAGTAGAATCATTAAGGTCACCCTGGAAATGGAGACACTCAAGACTTGGACTCTTAACCTTCAAATATGCAACTGGATGATGGGAGACATTGCAAACATAAATTACACCGAAGAGGCACAAATGCAAGAGATCCACAAAGAAGAAATGAAGGCAAGGATTACTGCAGATACAAATGGATAGAGAAGCCATCAGTAAGAAGCTAGATCTGTAAAGGTATTCCTTAGATCACCCTAAGTTAAGCAACCAGAGGAAATAGTAAACGTGGTCCATGATAGAGTGGTATCACCTCACCATCAGTCAATATAGATGACACTCTTACCATTGGAATCTGCCAAATACAAGAATTTGAACAAAAAGAAAAGGAGGACTAGTGGCACCTTAGAGACTAACCAATTTATCTGAGCATAAGCTTCCGTGAGCTACAGCTTATCTTTTTGTGAATACAGACTAACATGGCTGCTACTCTGAAACCAAGAATTTGAACATAACTGGCACACAGGGTTCTATGACACGATACCAAGGATAATAGAGACGCTGGCAATGACCAAAATAAAATAAAATAAAATAATAATTAAAAAAAAAACACATGTAGAGGTAGATCCAACAAAGGTATTTGACATTAACTGTATCTATTCAAGAGTGATAGGCCTACCAGCAAGTTCATGAGAGTTTGACATCATGAATATTTTCTCACATGAGTTGGCTCCTGTACCAATGTCAATGTTCACTTACTCTGGTGACATGAGGATTGCCTAGGCTAAGTCTGACCTTAAAGAAGCAACTGCAGACAGAGGCATCAACTACATACTTCACAAGAAGTCACCTGCATAATCATTGACGGTTCCACAGTTCTTTGGGTAATACACTGGCCAGCAGGTGGTATCAACAAGGACTTTATAACTTATTTCAGAGTCTACATTGAACACAAGCTAGCAGCAGGTGATGTGCATCTTGTGAGTACAAAGTCTTCAGTATAAGGAGTGTCACAAGATCTAGCTATAGAAGCAATCAAAGTGCATCAGTTGAGTGCAAGTACTCAGCTATCTCCATAGAAAGTTGTCTTGATGGTTACAGAAAATAAGAAACAATGGATTGACTTTTTTTGTACAGAACTCATTGAAGACAAGAAGTTTCACTAATGACACACACACACACACACACACACACACACACTAAAGCACAAGGCAGGGACAACACCAGTTCAAATAAAACAGGGGCTCATGGCAATCAATATGGCCAACTCCCATGAGGAAAATAACAACTTCCTTGTACAAAACCAGTGAATATATCAATATTATCTGATGACACTGGTCTACTTGTCTTACTATTGCACCATTACCTTGGAGAGGGCCTAACATCTTTAGTAATTATGGAAACCCAAGTCCAAGAGAAAGCTGTAATAGATATCCACCCAGAGCAATATTGGAACCTAGTACCTCTCAAGCTGTGATACAGTAGCTTCCTATTTTGGTCATTACAAAGTCACTGTGTTAAAGATTCTGTGAGCAGGCCACACTTTCCGCTGCATGGCACCAGTGCAGCAATACATCATACATCAATGAATCATGGAAAGTGAAAACTGTCAAAGGAAACATGTTAACACCAAAGTCCAGCTCCTTACCACTGACATTTCTGAGGCATTTATAGAAAAATGTAAAATGAGCACATCTACAGACATGTGTGTGGATAAGTGCTTTGGATGCAGATTCTCTCCACATTTGATCCACTACAGTATGGATGGATATGTGAGGAATCCCAAGTGTTTCCAAATATGTACTATATCATGTCATGTTTGCTTCTACAGATATTTTGAAGTTAATCAAGTCCTCTTGTGAGACTGATGCACCTTGTAAATCTGTGGTATGTGGATGTAACATAACCTAACTGCAATACATCTTATTCCATGCATTCGAAGGTGTGGTGTGTTGCAATGTCCTGACAAAATGGAGCTTTAGCATTTACAGATGAAAACAGTGATGACAAGTAGTGACCTGTATTACTCATTTTATGACACACTACTGTAGTTTGAATGAGAAAGAACACCAGTAATCATAGAATCATAGGACTTATTGGGACATCTAGAGGTCTTCTAGTCCAGTCCCTTGCACTCAGTGCAGGACTAAATATTATCTAGACCATCCCTGACAGGTGTTTGTCTAACTTGCTCCTAACTCATTGATAATGATTCAGAAATAAAGTATTTTATTATATTATATTATTATATTATTTTAGTTGAATATAATTTACTGTATATTTTTCACATTAACAAGAGTGGTCACAGTATCAGATGAAAACTGAGGTCCATTCTATACCCCCCATAGCCCCTCTTCATATATTCCTATTATTCAAATATGTATTGTTATTGGTTGATTGATATTGCAAATGTTAAATACACACATTTCATGTATTAGGACTCTTGTGTCGTTTTTATGTGTTCAAACTCTTACTGATTATGGGTGTGTGTGGTTAGGGTGGGATGAAATGTCATTATTTCAACATGCTCAATAGAGAACATAATATATAGAGAGAAATGCAGAACATGCATAAAAAACTTAAGCAACCTTTACAAGTCTCCAGGGTTTCTTTTATCTGTCAAAAAGAAGCAAAAAGGGAGAGAAATCCAATTTTTAAAATATACTTTACAGGTCACCTTCGAAAGGCATTGTTTCTTCTGAGCATATTCTTTCCATTACTCTCTTGGTTCTTCCAAATGTGAAAAGTGTCATCCCAACAAATTTCTAGTACATGTTCCTGTTGTGTTTATGCTCAGGACAACCGGGAGAATAATTCAGTATGGTAAAGATTCTGGAATGTTGAGATATGAAGTGCTGGGAATCATTCCATGAAACATTTCTTCTTAAGTTGAGAAGTTTGCTGTGGAATTATTTTTGCTACATATCTTGAAAACATAACAGGGAGTATGGCCAACAGTGCCTGAACTGATTTGTATTAATAAGAATATGTTTTAAATGTGAAGCAAGCACTGTAAAGTGGATGGACAGCAAGCTAGTTGATCATTCCAGGTTCCTCATTTGATTTTTTCCACTCTCCAGCTGATGATGTTAGTTTGTGTATCAGAAACGTACCTTCTACATTTCCTGAATTTTCTGCTTTATGTCCATAGGACAAATGCATCCATTGTTCAGTGTACTAATAAAGATCTGTCACCATGTTATATGGAGAAAGTAAAGATGTGTAATTATGTTATAATCTATCTTTGTTCCTCAATGGGATTTATAAGAAAAGGATCTAGAGGAGATTAGGGCCTTTGGAGGCCTTTATAGAGAAACTAAATGATTGATTTCTATCATCTTCTACCACAGAGGAGGTTGAGGAGATCCTATTCCTATTCTGGAACTACTCTTTTTAAGCAATGAAGATGAGTCAGATGTGAGTGCTGGTCCAAACTGACAAATTAAAGAGCAACAAGTCCTCAGAGTAGATGTTTCTCTTCCAAGAGTTCCTTAGAGGAATTTATAATGAAATAGCTGAGCTGCTTAGAAAAATATATCATCTATCATGCAGCTGCTAAACCAGAGAAAGAGAAGGTAGCTCTTATTGTAACTTTCTTTAAAGAAAGCACTCAGGGTGAGCCAGGGAATTACAAAACCATGAGTCATAAGTCAGTGCCTAGAAAATTGGTTGAAGCAATTGTAAATATAGTTATAGAACAATTGGAGGAACATAATATGAGATGGAGAAACCAACAAGGAAAACTGCATTTCCAGTCTACTAGGGATCTCTGAGCATTAAAACAAAATACTGGTTCAAAGGGACTGAGCAAATTGATTGGGACTTTCAAAAAGCCATTAACAAAGTTCATCTCAAGACACCATTAAGGAAACTAAGTAGTCACTGTATGAAAGGAAAAATACTGATGTGGATTATAAATTGGGTAAGATACAAAAAATAGGAAAAATGGTCACTTTGTTACCCATCACCCAGTTTTTCTGAGATCCCTTTGTAACCCTTTGCAGTCATCTTTGAACTTAACTATCTATCTTAACATATTACAAAACAAATTAGCCTGTAAAACTCACTGCCAAAAGATATTATTGAACTGATGGCTTAGTAACATTCGAAAAATAAAAGGATTAGGTGTTTATACTGATAGTGAGATTATTCAAAGGTACATTTTTCTAGGTTGTAAACAAGTACATGGGTTATAATCCCTTCCATTTTGGCGCATATGTCAACCACTAGGTGTTCAGGTTTGGGGGAACTCTTCTCTGAGCAGGATATTCCACAATTGCCCACCAGAGTGTTTCTTGCACCTCTGAAGCAACCTGTGATTGCCAGTGGTTGGTAACAGGTTAACAAGCTAAATCTACTTTTGCTCTGATCTAGTATTTAAGTTAATGTCTATATTCCAGGTCAGGCCTTTTATTTGGGGGGGTGGGGGGTGTAACACTTCAGTGAGCATTTGGGTAGAAAAATATGATCTCTTTGGAGAAGAAAAACCTTGGTATGCTCTTAAATGTACTTTATGATTTACACCTACAAGCAATTACACATTTGCAGAAGTCCACAGAAAAGATATTGGGAAATTGTTGTTTGTTTCATATCCCTTTCTGTAGCACAATAAACTATCTTAGACTGAGTAGAAATGTAGCTACAAGTTTAGATAAGGGCCCAATTCTCCATGTGGTATTACTCAAGTAGAGTTATTTTCATGCATAAGTGCTTCCCAAGTCAAACCCTTAATTAGTAAGTGCAATTAGACTGATAATTATCTTGAAAATTTGATTGCAGCCATAAACTAAACAACCACAAGTGTAGACTTTCCAGGTGTGTCTTCTTTCTCATCCAGGTGCAGAGTACTTTAATTGCTACTAATTTACATGTGTTGAAATTGAAAGTGCATGAATGCACAATTACCGTTTTCACCATGAGCAGAAAAATCATGTCCCTTAGTTGTTGGTGGTTAGGGTTTTTTACAGGGTTTACTAAGCACAGGGACATTTATTTTTGAAGTGCTAAGAGAGGCTTCATATTTAGTATAAAAGTGGATTGAACATTCAGTTCTGTTCTTCTTTTCATTCAAACCAGCCCATCAATCCTTCCTTTTAAATGACTTCAACATGTTAAATATTCTGATCAAAATAATTCCTGGAGACAAGGGATGGTCACTTGAAAATGGTGATAATAGCAACAGTGGAGCACTGGACTTCAGTACCAAAGAACCTCTTTACATTCTTAGTGCCTAATGTGGTGCTTGATCCTGCCTAGAGTTGAGTACCCTCAGTTCCCATGGGGTGAAATTTTTTGCTATGCCTCAAAGCTCTGAGGGTAAAGGGTTGTCTCTCTACATAAAATAATCTTCTTGGGGTTGACCTATGGGCCACAGCACTGTCTGGAATCACCTGAGCATTAGGTGATGAAGCCTTATGCCCAGCAAACCCCGCTCACCTACATCCCTGCCTCCAACAGTCTCCCTACTCAAGAGCTTGTGATGGGGTAGGTAGCTTGTAGGTGTTTTCTGTAGTTTGTACACTAGGGGAATTGTCCACCAGCTAGATCTGGGGCTGTTAGGGGCATAAAGGGACTAGAGTGAAAGTGAAAATCTCACCCATTGACTTTAATGGAAGTTTCTCATCACATGCATATTCAGCTCCTCTGTGGATTGATGAATGCTTCAACTGCAATTGAAATCAACTAATTTAACAGGTACCAACATATGATTGGGGCCTAAATTATAGGATTTGTGCAAAGAAATACAAAGCTTTCAGAATTAAAAAAGTTGGAAGACTGTGAAAGTAATGGCAGTGAAAATATATTCTGAAAGTCAAGGAGGGATTGGCAACTAATGACCAGGTTTTTTATTTAAAAAATTATTCTATAACCACGAGGTAGTAGGAATTTTCCTCATTCTCTTAAAATGGAGAGAGCTGACAAGTCACTTCCCCAGTTATTCTGTCACTTACTGACAAGTCCATGCTGAAGCCTTAGGAAGAAATCAGTCCAGAAAATATATTTTATTATAATTAAAGCACAATAAAAAAAATCTAGAGATGTTGCAGCTGGAAATTAGCTATGCTGCACATTCAAAATATTAAACAGCAGAAGAGAAGTATAGCAGAAGAGAAGTATAGTTGCAAGTGTGCACAGATGGATTCAATCAATAATTTGAGATGCCTTAAACTGCAAATCAACATCTGTATGGAATAGTATAACTAAAGAAAGATGCCTTCTAGATCTAGTTCAAATCCTTCTAGATCAGGGGTCTCAAACAGCGGCCGGCGGGGATATTTCCTGCCGCCTGCCAGCTCTCCGCAGTCCCCCCGCCCAGCGTTACTTAGAGCGGCTCTGGCCCGGCACACACCAGGGGCACGGCAGGATCCTTGCCTGCCTGCTCTGCCCCCGTGCCGCTCTGGGAAGTGGCCAGGTCTTGGGGGAGAGGGGGCACAGGTGTCTGTGTGTTGCTCTTGCTCTAGGCACCGCCCCCAGCAGCTCCCATTGGCCACGGTTCCCCATTCCCAGCCAATGGGAGCTGCTGGAACGGTGCCTGGAAGCAACAGCAACACACAGACCCCTGTGCCCCCCCTTCCCCAGGTTCCGGCCCCTTGCCAGAGTGACGCGGGGGCAGGGTGGGCAGCCACGGAGCCTGCCCTGCCCATGGTGCACACCGGGCCAGAGCCTGCCCCCCAAACCCTTCCTGCAGCCGAACCCCCTGTGCTGAGCCCCCTGCTGCACCCTGCACCCAACCCTCTGCCCTGAGTCCCCTGCCACACCCTACACCCCAAGTCCCTGCCCTGAACCCCCGCTGCACCCCACACCCCTCCTGCACCCCGACCCCCTGCCCTGAGCCCCCTGCCACACCCTGACCCCTTGCCCTGAGCTCCCTGCTGCACCCCACATCCCTCCTTCCCCTCTCTGTGGCAGGGAGGGGGTTGAGTTGGGGTGGGGATTTCAGGGAAGGGGTAGGAAGAGGCAGGGCAGGGTGAGGCCTCATGAAAGGGGTGGAGTGAGGGCAGGGCCAAGGGTGGCTGGGGGGAGATGTCAGTAATGCAGCCCTCGGGCCAATGTACTAGTCTTCATGTGGCCCTCGTGGTTATTTGAGTTTGAGACTCCTGTCCTAGATATTGAATTTAATCGATTTGTGCCCATTAAGAATGGCATTAGTGCTATCTGAGATATATACTGTAAAGTGTTATTATAGAGTAACAGAAAAAATGGTAAAAGTAAGCTCCAATAGGAAAAAATATATATCTATGGAAGTAAGTGATCCAATGTGAAGTTGAGATCTATTGATAATTAATAATTGGTAATTAGTAATTTTAGATAATCAATAACCAAATAACTGATAACCAATAAATGATATAATTTTAACTGTGATTGTATGTTTAATGAGAGGGGATATCTCAAATCCAGACTGGTTCAATAATAACAAACCTTGGATAAGTCACCTTTGATTGGATTCATTGATTTACCATTTAGTAAAGACAGCACATACAAAGAGAAGGGTACAGTTACCAACAGTTATGAAAGAGGTCCTCTGTAGTTCACTATATCCTATAGTGCCTGTATCCTATCTCCAGGTTGACTTCCTCCTGTTTCTGTATGGTAAGGGTATTTATACCCTTATTCTTTATCATTTATCATTCTAATCTTTATCTATGTCCCTCTTTTGGTACAACCATACTTACTCACATCTTAGGTTATTATCCAAGTTCCCTGTTCCCTGGTAACTTTCCAGCTTCTTCCACACTTTATGATTAGTCACTGTTTATTCCCTTTTTGCGAGTAATGTTATGCGTTATACCTCTACACATGATTGTGGCGAATGTTACTAAAATATTGATTGCAACAATTTCAAAATAAGCTATAGGTTACTGCTCAATAAAAGTCCACTCCTTAAAGTTAGCTTACATGCGAGGCCTCCTGGGACTCTTTCCCCCAGGTGAGGCTTGGTTTCTTTCTATTTTAAGTGTCAATAGGTCTTCTCAATGTTACTGACTGGTTTGGCATGCCTTCTATACATCAATCTAAATGGACTTATCATTCTATCTGAGATGGCAGTTCCCAGAGCCAAAAGGAACATGCAACTATCAAGAAACATACTGAACCAAAGGGACTATTTAAAAAAAAAATTAATTAGGACTACATACCTATATTTAAAAATAGATCTTTTTTGTCACTGTGAATTGATTTAATGTAAAACCCTGTGAGAAGTATAAATTTCAACAGGTTTCAGAGTTACCCTGTTGATAAAGCATAAGACAACATGGCTCTGTTTCATTTACTTCACAGATTAGAAATCAGTCTCAGCTTCACCACCACAGCTCTCTGGATAGGATTCTGATCTCTCTGACAATAGTCTGTAAGGTGCCACAAGTACTCCTTTTCTTTTTCCCAGAGTTTTAAATGATTTTCATCCCATTCACTGGAAACTTTGGCTATGGTTTTATTGTCACTATTGTAATTATTGTCAGAAGCATGAGTCAGTGCAGTATGAGTTTATTACAGAGAGGTGTATTATTTTTAGAGAGAGCTATGGAATTGGGAATTCAGAGAACAATCCTCATCAAGATAATGTACATTAAATTAGAGGTCTAAACTGCTTGTAAGTACCTTATTAGTAACTGAGAACTGATATCACACCCTGACACATCCTAGAATGATGATGGATTATAGCTGTTCATGCTCTATAAATAAATTTTAAAAAGTTAAAGTTTTAAAAACTGTAAATTTTGGAAAATTCTTTCGGGGATATCTGTGAGGGCCATGGGAGAGTCCTTCCACATGGAGGGTATTTTTCCAAGTATTACATTTTTAATCTTATTTGGAATGAAATTTTCACAGAGCTTCTCCCATTTAAAATATTTTACCCATGGTGCTGATGTGTGCAATCCCCTTTGGAAGATTAACGGTCACAGTGATAAAGGATCTCTGGGGAGATGGGTATTTCTCTAGCATTTGTTTGAGAGCCTACGAAGTTTCACCTGGGGAACCTTGGGCTAGGCAAGAATGTAAGAATAAAAACGTGTACCTGAGACCAATACAAGTGGAGAATATTCAAAAAACCCAGTCCCCCCTATCCCCCCCCCCCAGTAAACCTAACTTGCATTTCCATTTACAGCTATGTCTAGAACATCTGGAAACAAATTATACAGGTTAGCTGCAGTAACCTATGAAAATCTCTCTTAATAAATATATTTAAATAACAGCAACACAAACAACTCAGATATTTTATTAAATAGCTAAAATAACTATGTTATACAGATTAAATAATTTGGATATTAAGACTATTATGACTTTGGGGCATCCTCTGCCTAAATTTACATTTGTGTTACACTGGGAAAAAATGTGAACTATCAACCATGCTAGACTCCTTGGTTGCAACTTTGTATGTATAGAGAGGTTGCTCCATGATTGATCCCCTTTCAACAAAACCATTAACACGTGCTTCAGGGACTACATCATATACAGTAGATTCTTTAATCCAGTGGTTTGGGAGTTTGTAAGGTTTAGAGCCCATTATTACTAGCCCTACTCCAGGTTATAAATTCTTAAGCAGAAAGAAATGACAAAAAATTCCAGAAGGTATAATACTGAATTAGTAGTCTACAAATGTAAGCTACCCTTTCACCTTTTTATTATATTGATATTGCTAGCTTTATAATGACATAATGAGACTGTATTTGCATTTCTTAAAATTTAGTTGTTTGAGTATTCAGTATAAACACAAACCCCCCAAAACTATAAAACCTGCCTTCTGATTCCAATAACAGTGACTGTTGTTGTGTAACCCCGTTTTTATATAGAATCTGACACTAAACCTATCCTATACATTTAAACTAACTCATACATTGGAAAAGAAAAGTTTTCTATATTTTAACTACTACAAAAAATACAAAGTAATAAAACATAAAAACATTTAGTTGTAAAGAACCATAGTATTTAGAGATGGAAAATACTCTGGTGAGGATTCTGTTAGGGGGTTTACATTGAATATTTGTTATGTTTATGTTACTGCTGGGCAGTGCTTAATTTGTAATGAAAGAGGTGCTGGGGCTCAAGGAATTTTATTACTTTCATAACTGATGAGGCAAAGCCCAGTGGTGCCAGGGATATTAACTGCCACAAGGAAAGGTGCCGGGACTCAGCCCTGGCAAGCCTGGCAAAAATTAGGGGGTTATTAACAGAAAGTGTTTATGTTAAGAGTTTATTTTTAGGGCGTATCGTGATACTCATAGGTTAGGATGGGAATTCATTTGTTTTATACGAGTGTGCATTGAAATAAAAGATGATTAAAGTTCTATCCTTGAGACCTTCTCTCAGCAAAGTTACAATTTAGGGTCTGATCCAAAGACCTTTGATGTAAATGGGAGTCTATCCTTTGATTTTAATGGGCTTTGGATGAGGCCCACGCTCCTTGGATACAGGACTTACTGATATGCTTCATGATACATTAATCATACCAATGTTTTTGGTGTGGGAGATGAGAGAATAATAAGGTTATAGCCAAGATTTTTTTTTAAATTTAGTGGCTAAAATTAGGCTCCTAAATATTTGTTTAAATGGCCTGATTTTCAAAAGTGCTAAGAACCAAGGTTCTCCAAAGGGAAGCTTTTAAATTCCCATTTTAAATTCAAATTTCTTTCATGGTGTCCCAAGAAATTGTCACACTTAAAAGTAAAGCTGGTTGATTTTTTTTTAACTGAAAACATTTTTAAATTTAAAATGGCATTATTTTTTCCAAAACCAGAAACTTTTTCAAAATTTTCTGTGTTTTCATCAGAAATGGTCATTTTAATTTCTTTCTTTCTTTCTTTCTTTCTTTCTTTCTTTCTTTCTTTCTTAAAATAAGAAATAAAAATTCTTCCATTTTGGTAGGAAAATAACATTGAATTTTTGGAAAATTATTTCTCCTCCCCTCTTTTTTTTCCAGCTTTAGCTAAAAGGTTTTCCAGAAATACATAAACCTATTTTAATAATTACTGCACGTATTATACATACTACACTGTTTGTACTTAATGCGTCACTGTCAGGAGAAGAAAGTAAAGATATTCATTGTCCATAGCAATTATGAAAAGTTATTACCACGGGATCACTGGATTTGTTATCAAGATATAATGGAAAAAAGTTTGGACAAGATACTGTGGTAAGTGAAAAAGAGGTCCCATTTCTGAATCCCAAATCATCTGAAATTTCTTCACAGTAATTTAGCTGCTGTACTGTATCTTCCATCCAGATGTGAACGAACCAAAAAATCCTCCAAAGGAAAATCATAAAAGGACATCATTAAAATCATCTCCAGTATAAGACTGAGTAGCTGCTTCAAGGCAAGCAACAGTATCTGACCTGGTGGTCATAAAGTGAGAGAATCACCGAGCTGCACATGACTGAAATAAGAAGAGTTCACCCCTTTTTTTGGACTCGGACTCATTTTTGTCTTTTATGTAGTTTTCAGCAAGCCATTGCAGCAGGTGGGATTTATGGCTGCAACAGACCCTAATGGTCATGCTCCTTCTCAAAAGGTCTCCCCTGCTTGATCTTTTTTTTTTTTTTAACATCATTGCTTCCCAGAGCTCCTGGGGAGTAACAGCTTCTGCTGCCATCTAGGAATGGGCAGGCTATACCTGACTATGGCCCATCTCTGTCTTCTCATTAGCTCTTTTAAAGATCCTAGTACCAACAGGATTGTAATTCTGGGTGATCCCTGCACTGGGAGGCATGAAGGGGTAGGGATAGGATTAGTTCTTGCATCTTCACCCCCTTTGCACATCTGCTCAGAAGCCAACCTCAGGGTGGTCCAGTATTTGCAAGCACAGGCAATACTTCTAGACTGTCTTGATTATACACTAAAGGTTTGTTTCTGTTTTCATTGAAAATGTTTATGAAACTTGCCATTGGCTTCAAAGAGAAAAGTATGGAACCCTCAGTCTCGAGCGTGGCAGACTGAGTTTCCAGCTGGAAGTGATTTGGAAAGAGGCAAATAGGTACTTTTTTCCCCCTAAGCTATCCATCTTTGATTTAGAAGCATGCAGAACACTAGACTGGTTTAGCATTCAGAGTGTTCAACTGATCAGTCTTTCTGGTGCATTCAGAACAGAGACATGATTTATGTTTAAAGTGGAATTTTTGGAAGCTACTGATCTGTAATGTTGATTTTGGTGTTTTGTAGAAGAA
The DNA here is from genome assembly GCF_965140235.1 of Caretta caretta. Lineage (NCBI taxonomy): Eukaryota > Metazoa > Chordata > Testudines > Cheloniidae > Caretta > Caretta caretta. Next base: position 70,768,166 of record NC_134206.1, on the reverse strand, counting down.
AACCTCCCAGAATTCCTGAGTGACTTGAAGAACATTTCTGTATTATTTTGCGCCCCAACAAAAATTTTGAAGGACTTGGGTCCACAGTACTAAAGGTTTTTAGGAGTTGCTGATCCTAAATTAGTCAATAAGGTTTAGGCTCCAAAGTGCCTAATTCCCATTTTAAAATTAGATATAGGATCCTAACTCTCTTAGGCATTGAAATGCTCAGTGAAGCAACAAATTCTTTTAAAAATCGGGGCCTTAATGCTTATGCTCCCCTACCACACACAAACACATCATGATCTCCCTGTTTGCTAGAGAAAAAATTTCACTGAACAGGCAGAGGAAAGACATACATGGGATCCTGGCTGGAGCAAGAGGAATCAATGATGTTCCTTCCACCTTTGCATGGCAACCTAGAGCAGGAGCTGGGCTTGAGCATAGCCAGGGGGTACTCTGAGTTCCCAAACCTGCATCCTGACTGGCCCACCAGGAGATTACCCTGATGGACTGCAGGTTGTCCACCACTGTACCAGAGTGTCTAAACCAATGTAATATTTAAATTCATACTTTTTGTGCTAGTAATATATTATGGACTGTGCCTAACAATGAAGCTCATACTACTCTAGTGTTACTACTTTTAATGCTTGAATTCTGTAACACAGCTAACTTTTCAAATGAATTTTTCAAAACTATACACTTTACATGGGGCCATGCCATCTTTCCTTGTTACTTAAAATGGATTAGTTGCCAAATTTCATCATTTATGGCTGATTGCTGCCTGATCTTCAGAACTTAACAATTGCACAACATTTTTGGAAATCAGTTCTACCTTGGGTTTGACAGGGATCGTAATCCCTCTGTTATGTCAGATCCATCTGTGCTTGAATCTGAAGGGTAAAGAACACTTCACCCTTGCCTCCCCATTCAGTTTGTCTTTGTGGCAGGTGATCTTCTTTTGCTCTTACCAAATTATGTTTCGTCTTGATGAGATTTGTTTTTTATCTTGACATTGCCATGTTGTTTGGGGTTCCCCTGATACCTCTTCTACTCAGTCCCCTCAAAATTCAGTTTGACCGCAGTCTCATCATTCAGGTTTCTTTATCTGGCATACAGCAAAGCTACACTGAGTTGATCAGATCCAAAAGTAGGGGGTGGGTAAAGGGCATATTCAAAGTTGCACAGAAACCCTCTTCCTTTTTATACATTAACACATCATATTTATTATACATTGGATCACAAGTTTTGGGTTTGTCTTGGTTGCTTGTAGGAACCGATCCCTGTATAGAATGCTCTGTCCACACACTGTCTATGTATGACTTACTCTTTACCTTATCTTTACGTTCCCAACTTATCTTATTCCTTGTGATTTTCTGTGTTGTAAATGGTTTTCTGGGTGTTCCCCCTTATTTTAGATCATACACACATTTTGTCTCTTAGCTTACTGACCCATTTAGCTATCTTAACTAGCATAGGCATTCTGTTTTCAGCCTGCTGATCTATTTACTTTAATCCAATTTTCCAAGAAATGAGGCTTTCTCTTATGTCCAATTACTCATGTCAAGCCAGGACTACATGTTAAATTTCATGTGATGCTGGAATAAAACCTTCTTTTCTTTTTCTTTTTCTTTTCCTTTTCCTTTTCCTTTTTCTTTTTCTTTTTCTTTTTCTTTTTTGATGTGCTACAGTTTGCAGCAGCTCAATATTATATAAGAACCAAAAGTTTGTATTTATTCATTAACTGTCTGCCCACTTTTAGACTCCACCTTCACACAATTTCCTTAAGTCTCCTATCCCCTTACAGTTTTTAGTAAATTTAAGATGCATAGATTTGACTCCTTTGTGTGATGCTGTGCCTTTTATTAACTCTTGTTATGTTAATGTTCAACTTGCAGACATATTGGGGGATGCGCAAAGGAGAGAACCCCTCCTTTGTATGTTTTCTGTGCGCAGTTCTTGGGGTTTGTTTGTTTTGCAGGAGTTGGTAACAGTTGACTTTTCAGTTCCTAATACACAGATAGCTATTGACATTTCATCAAAAGACATGTCGTGTGTAGAAAAATCTCAAATTATATTTATACTCTATAGCTTTTAAAAATAATCAGGGCCAAGCTGAAAGGAAGCAATAACTTTTTAGCAGCTCGGGTTTTTTTAATCTCTGTAAAAATGTGCATGTAGTTATTATTATTTTTAAAGTGTGCTTAGTAGATTTTATTCATAAAAAAGCCAGGGCCTGAGCTTTCATCTTGCAGATTGAATTACCCTTTCATCTTGCAGATTTTGAGAAGAAAATGAAGTAATTTTTCTGTGGAAAAGCACAAGAAATCTGAAGCTCTGTGGTTTTCCTGATTTGCCAGGTAGAAAAAGGTGGGTTTTTTTGTGAAGTTAAGACTGTTCCACTATAGGAAGTTATATGTCGGAATATCCTTGGGGGTCAACGATTTGGACTGCTTGGGAGGAAAATGATGCAGCTGACCTATAACAAAAAGAAAATAGCCCATCAAACTATAAAGTATAAAGACCGTGAATGTAGAGGAATGTGAAATGTTCTCTTAGAAATCAAAAATTGCATGACCTTCAATATTCAGTCATCTGGTCAATCCCACTGCCAGTGCAAGATTATTCCCTATAATAGATTATTGAGTGGTTTTTATCTGGTAGTTTTGAATGACTCAAGTGATGAGGCTGCCATTTCACTTAAGATATGTTTCTACAGTCAAATGTCTGTTATTCAGTTCTGACTCTGTATTCGGTATCAACTTTACTTTGTTTACATGTACATTATTCCATATAGTTATACTCCCTTTAATTAACCTCAATAATTTCATTATCTCTTTAGTCCTCAGACCCTTCAAATACCTGTTATCATTATATCCCAGGCAAATCATAGACTAGCCAAACTATTCATAGTCAATTTTATTTTCCTCACAAACCATCCCTCCCATTTACTTACATATAGACGGGAGGGTGGGGGATTGAGTTTTCTTCAGATTTTTGACTACTTTTGGTTCTGAGGAACTCAGAGTCACACAAGGATACAATATACAGGTCTTCATGGAGATGGACTACTGTTCATGAATTTATAATCCCAAACCTCATTAAGCCATAATATTTCTTGTCAAGTAATTTTCTGTTTTCTCTCCCATATTGCTCCACGATCTCTCTTCAGCATTCTTGGTTTTCAAGAATCATCCAATAATTGTATGCATGTTCTATTTATTTTTAATTCCTGATCTTTAATATATATAAAATAGGCCTTACAGAATCCCTACTGAATGCACTAATATTTCCCCACAACCATTCTAACTACCCCTTTTACTGTCCTTTAGTCAATAAGAAAGCATTACAGTGATCTAGAAGATATCACACACTGAACTGGGACTGAAGAAGCCTATGTTGTAGTTCCAATTTAGGAACTGACCTGCTATGTGGTCCAGGGCAATTTACAGTACCTCTGTTTCCCTTCTCACTCTTTATCTGACTTGCTATTTGGAATGTAAGTTATTTGGAGAAGAGACTGTCTCTTATTATATGTTTGAACAGCACCTAACAAAATAGCAGCCGTATTTCAGTTGGTATGTCTTAGTACTAGTCTTATACAAATAATAATAATAATAATAATAATAATAATACAGAGAGAATCCAAACTAATTTGAATTATTTTTTCAAGTAGACGCTGTATAAGTCTCTTATTAAAGTCAAGATCCAAATTCATCCCTGGTGTAAATCTAATGTGATCAATGGAGTTACCCTAGGATGAATTTAGCCCTAGATATAGTACTTCTATTGATAAGTGGATCCTTCTATTATGCGGACCATACTCAGTTTTCATCCAAAAGAAGCCCTTTTAAATAAACATACCATAAAATAAACCAGAATAAATATTCTGTGCAACAAATATCTAGAATACATTGAATGGTTTTCTACTATGAAATTGATTAAAAGACCAGAAACGTAAAGAGCACTGTGAAGCAATCAGAATTTACTCACATGAACTGAAGGAGACTTTTCTGGGAAGGAATACTTCAAGGATGATTTAACAGCAGCTGGTTGCCTCTTGTTTGTCTGAATGTGTTTAAAGAATTCACCACACTTCATCTGCATGTTCATGCATATGTATATTTCAACCTTCACTAATTCTATTTACATTCAGTTTCATTCAGCCTTGTGCACGTTTTCTTTCTTTGCCCCCCAATATAATCCGGAACATGCTTTTCATATAAGTGTTGGTCACTAGGGCTTCTCCAGCACGCACAACTGCTTTTCATAAGGATGGAACCTCATGATGAAACTCACAAATCTCCAGTCGTCTTTGCTTTCTAGATAGCTGGAACTCTGCCACTTTTCCTTAAAATATGCTGCGCAATATGAAGAGGGCTGTGTGCAACAACATAGCCACACAAAAGGGGAATGGAATAGTTTTCATTGAAGAATTAGGGCATATGTGTTTATTCCATAATGATGGATTCACTAGAAATACTTGGAAGGATAGTGACAGAAGTGGAGATATGCCAATCATTTACTTATCTCCTTGTAGTAAAAAGGTGAAATACTCCGCTGTAACCAGCCGCTCCTAAGCACATCAGAGAAGGGGGGCTGTCAGTGAGCCAGATACAATTCCCTGATTTCCTACCTGACTCTGGGAGATGCTCTTACATGTGCCAGTTGGGAAAGGCCCAAGGACCATCTGTGAGATGAAAATTACCAGAGCACATTGCATTCATTCACAACAACTACCCCCACACTTTGTCAACTACCTGCACTAGGAGTTGTGTGGAAGCAGTTGTAGTAGCTGGCTGTGCTCGCTGTACAGATCTTTTCCCTTCCCTTCCCTTCCCTTCTGTATGGGTTCTTATACCATACTCATCACCATAATATCTAATTGCTTTCCCATCGTGCATTAAGCAACGTGAATATGAGCGCGTCACATGTTGTTTGTTCTCTCATCCTCTCCCCAGAGCGAGAGGTGTGTGCAGTGGACTATATTGTTTTGGGTAGGGCTTTTTTGGTGCTTTGTTTATATATGTGTATATATGTACACACACATATTGCTATGTATTTATGTTAGAGAAGGGAAGGTCAAACAAATGTGGCTTGCATTTGAAGCAGTAGATAGTGAGATTTGAAATGGTCCTTAGTTTCTGGGGTAGTTCATTCCACATTCATGGAATGAACCCAAAAATCGTCTTTCAGGATAGGTTGTAGATCCTTGATGATGCGCTGGAGAGATTGTAGTTGGGGGCTGAAGGTGACGGCTAGTGGCGTTTTGTTACTTTCTTGGTTTGGCCTGTCCTGGAGTAGGTGACTTCTGGATATTCTTCTGGCTCTGTCAATATGTTTCTTCACTTGATGGTCACATAAACACCATGCTATACCGGAGACCCTTCTGACTGCTATACTTACCTACATGCCTCCAGCTTTCACCCAGACCACATCACACAATCCATTGTCTACAGCCAAGCTCTAAGATACAACCTCATTTGCTCCAATCTCTCAGAGACAAACACCTACAAGATTTCTATCAAGCATTCTTAAAACTACAATACCCACCTGATGAAGTGAAGAAACAGATTGGCAGAGCCAGAAGAATACCCAGAAGTCACCTACTCCAGGACAGGCCCAACAAAGAAAGTAATAGAACGCCACTAGCCGTCACCTTCAGCCTCCAACTAAAACCTCTCCAGTATATCATCAAGGATCTACAACCCATCCTGAAAGATGATCCCTCACTCTCACAGATCTTGGGAGACAAGCCAGTCCTCGCTTACACACAGCCCCTCAACCTGAGCAAATACTCACCAGCAACCACATACCACACCACAAAAACACTAACCCAGGAAACTGTACTTACAACAAAGCCCATAGCCAACTGTGTCCACATATCTATTCAAGGGACACCATCCTAGGACCTAATCACATCAGGCACACCATCAGAGGCTCGTTCACCTGCACATCTACCAATGTGATATTTGCCATCATGTTCCAGCAATGCCCCTCTGGCCAAACTGCACAATCTCTACTCAAAAGAATAAATGGACACAAATAAAATGTCAAGAATTATAACATTCAAAAACCAGTCAGAGAACACTTCAACCTTCTTGGTCACTCAATTTCAGACCTAAAAGTCACAATTCTCCAACAAAAATCTTCAGAAACAGACTCCATCGAGAAACTGCAGAATTGGAATTAATTTGCAAACTGGACACCATTAAATTAGGCTTGAATAAAGACTGGCAGTGGATGGGTCATTGGACAAAGTAAAAACAATTTCCCTATGCTAATTTTTCCCCTTCTGTTACTCACACCCTTCTTGTCAACTGTTTGCAATGGGCCATCCTGATTACCACTACAAAAGTTTTTTTTTCCTCCTGCTGATAATAGCACAGCTTAATTGATTAGTCTCATTAGAGTTGGTATGGCAACACCCATTTTTTCATGTTCTCTGTGTATATATATCTTTCTAGTTTATTTTCCACAGCATGCATACGATTAAGTGGGTTTTAGTCCACCAAAGCTTATGCCCAGATAAATTTGTTAGTCTCTAAGGTGCCACAAGTACTCCTTGTTTTGTTTCTTCTCAGATTAGTTTTACCCTTATTCTAAAGAGTTCCATTGTGCCTGAGAAGCAAAGTTTTCAATGACATTATTCACACTGGAGCTTTATTCTGTTCATGGAGCACCTTGAAGATAAGGTTTTGGAGGGGAGGAACTGTTTTTCTTTGTTTTGTGTTTGTACAGCAATTAGGACAATGGGGTCGTGGTCAGTGACTGGGGATCCTAGATGTAGTAGTAATAATAATAATAAATAAATAATAATTAATAATAACTAATAAGGACCAAGACCTTGAACTTGATTTGATATGTTATGGGCAGCCAATGTAGAGCGTGGAGAACAGGTTTGATCTGCTTGTGGTACCATGTGTTGCTGAGGAGATCACTGCGGACTATGTGGCTCTAGGAAGAAGGATAAAGGAGTTGGAGGTGCAAGTGGTGTTCTCGTCCATCCTCCCCGTGGAAGGAAAAGGCCTAGGTAGGGAGCGTCGAATCGTGGAAGTCAACGAATGGCTACGCAGATGGTGTCGGAGAGAAGGCTTTGGATTCTTCGACCATGGGATGGTGTTCCAAGAAGGAGTGCTAGGCAGAGACGGGCTCCACTTAACGAAGAGAGGGAAGAGCATCTTCGCGAGCAGGCTGGCTAACCTAGTGAGGAGGGCTTTAAACTAGGTTCACCGGGGGAAGGAGACCAAAGCCCTGAGGTAAGTGGGAAAGCGGGATACCGGGAGGAAGCACAGGCAGGAATGTCTGTGAGGGGAGGGCTCCTGCCTCATACTGGGAATGAGGGGCGATCAACAGGTTATCTCAAGTGCTTATATACAAATGCACAAAGCCTTGGAAACAAGCAGGGAGAACTGGAGGTCCTGGTGATGTCAAGGAACTATGATGTGATTGGAATAACAGAGACTTGGTGGGATAACTCACATGACTGGAGTACTGTCATGGATGGTTATAAACTGTTCAGGAAGGACAGGCAGGGCAGAAAAGGTGGGGGAGTAGCACTGTATGTAAGGGAGCAGTATGACTGCTCAGAGCTCCGGTACGAAACTGCAGAAAAACCTGAGTGTCTCTGGATTAAGTTAAGAAGTGTGTGCAACAAGAGTGATGTAGTGGTGGGAGTCTGCTATAGACCACCGGACCAGGGGGATGAGGTAGATGAGGCTTTCTTCCAGCAGCTCACGGAAGCTACTGGATCGCATGCCCTGATTCTCATGGGTGACTTTAATTTTCCTGATATCTGCTGGGAGAGCAATACAGCGGTGCATAGACAATCCAGGAAGTTTTTGGAAAGCGTAGGGGACAATTTCCTGGCGCAAGTGCTCGAGGAGCCAACTAGGGGGCGCGCTTTTCTTGACCTGCTGCTCACAAACCGGGTAGAATTAGTGGGGGAAGCAAAAGTGGATGGGAATCTGGGGGGCAGTGACTATGAGTTGGTTGAGTTCAGGATCCTGACACAGGGAAGAAAGGTAAGCAGCACGATACGGACCCTGGACTTCAGGAAAGCAGACTTCGACTCCCTCAGGGAACGGATGGCCAGGATCCCCTGGGGGACTAACTTGAAGGGGAAAGGAGTCCAGGAGAGCTGGCTGTATTTCAAGGAATCCCTGTTGAGGTTACAGGGACAAACCATCCCGATGAGTCGAAAGAATAGTAAATATGGCAGGCGACCAGCTTGGCTTAATGGTGAAATCTTAGCGGATCTTAAACATAAAAAAGAAGCTTACAAGAAGTGGAAGGTTGGACATATGACCAGGGAAGAGTATAAAAATATTGCTAGGGCATGTAGGAATGTTATCAGGAGGGCCAAATCGCACCTGGAGCTGCAGCTAGCCAGAGATGTCAAGAGTAACAAGAAGGGTTTCTTCAGGTATGTTGGCAACAAGAAGAAAGCCAAGGAATGTGTGGGCCCCTTACTGAATGAGGGAGGCAAACTAGTGACAGAGGATGTGGAAAAAGCTAATGTACTCAATGCTTTTTTTGCCTCTGTTTTCACTAACAAGGTCAGCTCCCAGACTGCTACGCTGGGCATCACAAAATGGGGAAGAGATGGCCAGCCCTCTGTGGAGATAGAGGTGGTTAGGGACTTTTTAGAAAAGCTGGACGTGCACAAGTCCATGGGGCCGGACGAGTTGCATCCGAGAGTGCTGAAGGAACTGGCGGCTGTGATTGCAGAGCCATTGGCCATTATCTTTGAAAACTCGTGGCGAACCGGGGAAGTCCCGGATGACTGGAAAAAGGCTAATGTAGTGCCAATCTTTAAAAAAGGGAAGAAGGAGGATCCTGGGAACTACAGGCCAGTCAGCCTCACTTCAGTCCCTGGAAAAAATCATGGAGCAGGTCCTCAAAGAATCAATCCTGAAGCACTTGCATGAGAGGAAAGTGATCAGGAACAGCCAGCATGGATTCACCAAGGGAAGGTCATGCCTGACTAATCTAATCGCCTTCTATGATGAGATTACTGGTTCTGTGGATGAAGGGAAAGCAATGGATGTATTGTTTCTTGACTTTAGCAAAGCTTTTGACACGGTCTCCCACAGTATTCTTGTCAGCAAGTTAAGGAAGTATGGGCTGGATGAATGCACTACAAGGTGGGTAGAAAGCTGGCTAGATTGTCGGGCTCAACGGGTAGTGATCAATGGCTCCATGTCTAGTTGGCAGCCGGTATCAAGTGGAGTGCCCCAAGGGTCGGTCCTGGGGCCGGTTTTGTTCAATATCTTCATAAATGATCTGGAGGATGGTGTGGATTGCACTCTCAGCAAATTTGCGGATGATACTAAACTGGGAGGAGTGGTAGATACACTGGAGGGGAGGGATAGGATACAGAAGGACCTAGACAAATTGGAGGATTGGGCCAAAAGAAATCTGATGAGGTTCAATAAGGATAAGTGCAGGGTCCTGCACTTAGGACGGAAGAACCCAATGCACAGCTACAGACTAGGGACCGAATGGCTAGGCAGCAGTTCTGCGGAAAAGGACCTAGGGGTGACAGTGGACGAGAAGCTGGATATGAGTCAGCAGTGTGCCCTTGTTGCCAAGAAGGCCAATGGCATTTTGGGATGTATAAGTAGGGGCATAGCGAGCAGATCGAGGGACGTGATCGTTCCCCTCTATTCGACATTGGTGAGGCCTCATCTGGAGTACTGTGTCCAGTTTTGGGCCCCACACTTCAAGAAGGATGTGGATAAATTGGAGAGAGTCCAGCGAAGGGCAACAAAAATGATTAGGGGTCTGGAACATATGAGTTATGAGGAGAGGCTGAGGGAGCTGGGATTGTTTAGCCTGCAGAAGAGAAGAATGAGGGGGGATTTGATAGCTGTTTTCAACTACCTGAAAGGGGGTTCCAAAGAGGATGGCTCTAGACTGTTCTCAATGGTATCAGATGACAGAACGAGGAGTAATGGTCTCAAGTTACAGTGGGGGAGGTTTAGATTGGATATTAGGAAAAACTTTTTCACTAAGAGGGTGGTGAAACACTGGAATGCGTTACCTAGGGAGGTGGTAGAATCTCCTTCCTTAGAGGTTTTTAAGGTCAGGCTTGACAAAGCCCTGGCTGGGATGATTTAACTGGGAATTGGTCCTGCTTTGAGCAGGGGGTTGGACTAGATGACCTTCTGGGGTCCCTTCCAACCCTTATATTCTATGATTCTATGATTCTATGACTATAGTGTTCTCTGCTAGTTGGAGTTTCCTGAGTGCTGAAAGCTTCATGTCCAGGTATATCACACTGATGTAGTTCAGCCAAAAGGTGACAGAGGTGTGAATAACTGATGTCAAGTAATCATCCACCAGGATGACACAGTCTCCCCTAGTCAACTGGAGACAATAGGAAGTGTTACTCATGGGTACAGCTGTGTGAGAGCTTAGTGTCAGCAAGGAATTCAAGAGTACTTTGGCTGAATTGAAACAATTGTGGGTGTGTTCTTTCAACCAGTGGAGACTGTTGTGAATTGAAAGGGGTTAGTCTAACTCTAAATTGCCCAGGGCCTGCTGGGTTACAGAAGGTCATTATAAAACTGGATGAGACTAGTTAGAACCAGCCAAAGGGTGGGGCGGAAATATAGTAAACAAGTTACAGAAGGTTCCAGAGAACTGTGGAAAAAAGCACAAACAATGCAGTTGCCAAGACAACACATAAAATCATAGAAGATTTGGGTTGGAAGAGACCTCAGGAGGTCTTCTAGTACAACCGCCTGCTCAAAGCAGGACCGACACCAACTAAATCATCCCAGCCAGGGCTTTGTCAAGCCAGGCCTTAAAAAACCTTAAAGGATGGAGATTCCACCACCTCCCTACGTAACCCATTCCGGTGCTTCACCACCCACCTAGTGAAATAGTGTTTCCTAATATCCAACCTAGACCTCCCCCACTGCAACTTAAGACCATTCCTCCTTGTTCTCTCATCTGCCACTTCTGAGAACAGCTGAGTTCCATCCTCTTTGGAACCCCCCTTCAGGTAGTTGAAGGCTGCTATCAAATCCCCCATCACTCTTCTCTTCTGCAGACTAAACAAGCCCAGTTCCCTCAGCCTCTCCTCGTAAGTCATGTACCTCAGCCCCCTGATCATTTTCATTGCCTTCTGCTGGACTCTCTCCAATTTGTCCACATCCTTTCTGAAGTGGGGGGAGGCCCCAAAACTGGATGCAATACTCCAGATGTGGCCTCACCAGTGCCGAAGAGAGGGGGATAATCACTTCCATCGATCTGCTGGCAATGCTCCTACTAATGCAGTCCAATATGCCATTACCCTTCTTGGCAACAAGGGCACACTGCTGACTCATATTCAGCTTCTCATCCACTGTCACCCCTAGGTCCTTTTCTGCAGAACTGCTGCTTAGCCAGTCGGTCCTTGCCTGTAGCGGTACATGGGATTCTTCAGTCCTAAGTGCAGGACTCTGCACTTGTCCTTGTTGAATCTCATCAGATTTCTTTTGGCCCAATCCTCCAATTTATCTAGGTCTCTCTGGACTCTATCCCTACGCTCCAGTGTATCTACCTCTCCCCTCAGCTTATTGTCATCTGCAAACTTCCTGAGGGTGAAATCTATCCCATCGTCCAGATCATTAATAAAGATGTTGAACAAAACCGGCCCCAGGACACAGCAGAGTATAAAAGACAGATTGTGAAAAGAAGTATCGGATACTGCTGAGACAGTTTGAGACTGCTGAGACTCTGTCATGCCGCCATCAAGATCCATCAGTGCAAACTCTGAGGATTCTTTCCGGTGTCTGACCAGCTCCGTTAGGGGACTTCACTACTAGGACTGCATGAGCTAGAGCACTGTGAACAGTTAATAGTTGCTTGCTTGTATAGTCAATAAACTTTGCTTAATCAGAGAGTGGAAGGCTCTTGTCCTGTTACTGGTGTGCCCCATTTAAACCACAAAATTCAGTCAACAAAGACCGCACCATGTTTTTGAACTTTAAAATGCTTCCCTGTACCCACCATCATCTCCTCTGTCTTGCTTGGGTTTAGCTTCAGCCAGAAGCATGTTCTTCATTCATGAGCTGATCTCATCCAAGCACTGGGCCATCTTGGTTGTATTGGTATGGTCATAAGTGGTGAAGGATAAACAGAGTTGTGCATGATATGCATATTGCATAATATGCATACTGGGGGGAGAAATAGCTCAGTGGTTTGAGCACTGGCCTGCTAAACCCAGGGTTGTGAGTTCAATCCTTGATGGGGCCATTTGGGATCTGGGGCAAAAATTGGGGATCGGTCCTGCTTTGAGCAGGGGGTTGGACTAGATGACCTCCTGAGGTCCCTTCCAAACCTGATATTCTATGCTTTAACTTGAGTCCATGTCATCTGACCTGTACATCTAATGGCTGCATATAGATGTTGAAAAGAATCAGAGAAAGAACTGATCTGTGTGGAACTTACAGGCAAAGGGTCTAGTGGAGGGGATGCAATTTCCCATCACTACTTATTGGGTGAGTCCTTCCAGGCAGGACTCAAAACCATTTTAGCGCATTACCCTGAATGCCTGCTACTTTTCTGAGGTGAGACAGCAGTATCTCATGGTCAGCAGTATTTAATGCTGCAAAGAGGTTCAAGTGGATGAGACTGGATGTCTCCTTTCATAGAAGGAGATCATCCATCAGGGTCACTAAAGTAGTTTCAGTTCCTTGTCTTGTCCAGAATCCATCTGCTGTGGACAGCTCCAAGCCAGAGTTATTCCCTAGCTAAGAACTCTGGGGTCCTCTGAACCCTGACAAATGCAAAGAGAAGGATGTGAAGCAGAGAATCTGCACCAGAAAGTATTTTCCTCATTTGAAGAGGTTAAGAATTGCTCTACAGGGCTGACCTTCCAGAAATAAATCAGAGGGAAAGTCTCTGATTTGTTAGGCTGAACATTTAAAAAAAAAATATGCCTAGCCCAGGACTGATATGTCAGCAGTATACCTTCCATTTGAGATTCCAAGTCCGTCTGACAGCACAGCTACCATCTATAAGTAAATAATTTAGGATACAAAGGAGTCAGATACCAAACTCTATGCATTGCTGTCTATATTTGGGTCCTGACTGGATATGGAATAAAATGTTAATAATCTCAGCAGTCTGAAGCAAATCATCATCTGTAAACAAACTGACAGACTTACTTTCCCCATCTCTTAAATTTGTTGATATGACAGCATCTGGAAAACAAGGTAATTATAAGTTTTATTCCATTCCTGTCCACAAGATATCATAATCTAGAAGCCATTCAGTAGTACCTTTGCTTATGCACTTGATGGTTTATTAAAGTGTATTGGAGTAAATAGTCCAAGATACTAATTAAGGGCTGAATCCTAGGAAATCCTGAGCACCTGTAGCTGGGCAGCTGCAACTCCTATTAACATAAATGGGAATTTTCGGGAATTCACCACAGGGTTCAGCATCTCAGGATTTGTCCATAAATTATAGGGCCCTCTGTGTTACATTTAACTGATCAAAGTTTTCATTTGTCTACTAAATGTACCGTATTTATAACAGTTAATGACTTACAATTTTAGTTTCTCATGTATTTTGAGTCACATTTTTTCATAGCATTTTCCAATTGTAGAAACCCAGTGATGCAAAGCAAAAACAAAGTTGTTTTATTTTATTTTGTTACTACCTTGCCTTGATTGATAAAATGGAAATCTACCAGACTCATTCATTAAGCAGCAGGATATTGTGCCATACAATCAATATGAGCTGATTAGATCTTTATTTATTTTAAAAGGTTCTGGAGACTGAGAAATTTTATTTCACTTTGCATTTTTTCAAGTCAGAAAGTATGTGTTGCATATTGCCTGACATAAACGTTGTGGTCTGTAGTGTAGTTGTACCCATGTTGGTCCCAGGATATAAGAAATACAAGGTAGGTGAGGTATTATCTTTTATTGAACCAACCTCTGTTGGGGAAGGGAAAAGCTTTTTTAGCTTCATAGAGCTCTTCCTCGGGTCTGGAGAAAGTAACCAGAGTGTCAGAGCTAAATATGATTGTTAAACATAAAAATGCACACCTTTAAAAGACAAACCTGGGACCTTAAATTCATAACTCTGCAGGACAGTAAAAAACATAGACTTTACAGAGCCACTGGTTTTATGGCTTATTACAATAACGTATAACATGCCATGCTGCCTGTTAATACTTTATTTCCCACTTCATTTTAAGTGGTCTCCCACAGCACATGTTTAATCCTTATGCTTAACAATCTGTCCCACCTTGTATTTAGCTCAGACACTCTGATTACTTTCTCCAGACCTGAAGAAGAGCTCTGTGAATCTCAAAAGCTTTTCCCTTTCACCAACAGAAGTTGGTCCAATAAAATATCATACCTCATTTTCCTTGTGTCTCTCATAAAATTTGTGTAGATATTTGAACAAATCATACTTAGAAAATCCCCACACCCCAGGCTACACAAATCATATACCACGAAAGTCTCACTGAAGACCTCAACATATTGCTTAAGTGGGTCTTCAGAGGTGCAATTGCACTAGCTCTTTGCATAGCAGTGAATCTCACATAGATATGCACCACTCATTTCTGAAATTTGGCTTTATTTATGTTTAAGAAGCTGACATCAACCTTTGACCTAACTGAGGATTGACTAGTGTGTTCCTCTCCTCCATTATAGATGAAACCCCTCTCCAGACATGCACATCTTCACAATTGTGAAGATTTGACCAGAAGTGAATGGAATAGGGTCTGAAGATTACCTGGGAACTAAATTAAACGAAGTCTTATTAAACTTTGAAGAGTTTTATCAGTAGGCTGATTTCTCTACAGTGAAGCCTAAATCAGAGTCATAGAGTTTAAGGTGATAAGGGACCACCATATAATGTAATCTGACCTCCTGCATACCACAGGCCACCAGCATACCCAGCACAAATATTCTGAATACTAATTCAGGACAGAAGGTTCTATCTTTATTAACACTCACCAGACAACAAGAAATAAAAAGGCAAACCTCCAATAAAGATTTAATAAAAGTAGTCTTCATATTGCAAAATCAACCATCCTGCACCCATGAGTTACATCACATATTACATGAATTATGAAGTCAGTATAATTGTTGTATGAAGTGATCTAAGCTTAACTACCAATAACCAGGTAAATATTAAAATTTAAAAAAAAAAACTTTTTTGAGTTATTTCAGCAAATCAACTGGATTAAACATAAGCACTACTTTATGCACTCTCTCGTTGATTTGAAAACTGCAAGGGTTCAACTGAGGAAGTGGAATTGCTGTGTGTAGTGTAGTGTAGTGGTTTTGTTTTGTTTTGTTTTACCAAACATTACTTGAGTCTCAGCTAGATGTGTCACACCTAGGCATGTTTACTTGAGTACATGTCTGTGTTGATATACTTCATGTGAGCCCTCCAGAGACACTTCTCTTTGCCACAAGACAAACAGCAGTTGGGCTGAAGACAGAGGGTATTCAGGGTTCTTCCTCCTACAGGTCTTGTCTTGATCACCCACATCTTGTTTTAGTCTTTAGGGACTGGATTGGCTCCCTCTCTGGATCAGTGGGCAACACCTCAAAGATGCTCAAACATAAAGTATAGATGTGTCTTTATCTGAAAATTGGGTATTTCCACAAGTTACCAGTTCTCAGACTTTGCTGAGCATATTCTTTGGGGGGGGGGGGGGGGGATATTTTTGTTTGTCAACCTAGATTTGTCATTTTCCTTGTCTTTGTTGTTGTTTAGCTACATACAATCTTTTGTAGCCGTATTGTACGTTAACTTGAGACAACATCTGTTTCTGATCTTTAACTTATATAGTCGCAGTTCTCTCAAATTCACATTCTCACACAGGGCATGCCTACACTGCACAGTCTTTATGGCGGCATGGAGAGTACATACTCTGTGCACATCACTAGCACGGATATAAATATTCATGTAGACAGTGAGGGACTGCTTAGATGAGTAGAGTACAGACACACCAGAACCTTAGGGTATGTACCCTGTGTGGCTCTTTACACCCCCATGCAGTGCCTCCCACATCTACACTAATATTTTTAGTCGTGTAGTGTCCTGCTCCTGTAGCCTATTCCCACTGCCTCCCCCCTTCCAGTTGCTTTCACCTACACACCGCAGTGTGGACACAGCTTTTCTCTGTAGCATGTCAACTACACATACCCTACATGACACTGCCTATGGAGGTCCCCTTCCCTTCTTTTCCAGATTTTATTTATTTCTCACTGAGTTCTATTTCCCTCCTTCTCGATTATTTGTATTTATTACTTGTACAGCAGTAGTGACTAAAGGTCCCAATGGTGACTAAACATTCCAACCAACATAAGGAGTCCAATGTGCTAAGCAATGTACAAACTCATAGTAAGAGTCAGTCCTTGTCCTCAAGAGCTTACATTTTAAATTGACAAAACAGATAAAGAGTGTGAGAAAGGGATACAACATACAAGCAGAAGATGGGAAACTGAGGCACTTTGTGATTGAGAGACTGTCTCAAGGTCATATGTAGAAACTCCAGGAATTGGACTCAGATCTCTTAAGTCCCAGTCCAAAATTTACATCACAAGATTTATCTTTGATAAATTAGCTGAGTCACCACTTCTACTTTGTGAACAAAAATCATTCATATACACAATTATATAAAGCCTTATCCAATGTAGAAGGGACTGATAAAACTCTTTCTTCCCATGGGAGGTTTCAGCAAATGGTCTTGTCATATAGAGAAATATTCAAGCAAGAGTTCTCTCTTTACATTCTTGGTGACACAGTTCACTTTGTCTAGGGGCACATTTATTTAATCTAACACACCTAACCCATTAACCCTTATTGCACTGGTTTCAATCAAATAGTCCTAGCAGTGAATCAGCTCCAAACAATTGCACTATACCACCCAAAAATGTAGATCTGAATATGTTAGTGCCAGCCTTAAATGGAATAAATTTCACTCTTCAATTACTGCAGCTAGGGAATTTTTCTGGCAATATGTGATTTCTACGAATCTCAGCTAAATCACAGATCTAAATGGAAAATATAGCATCCAAGAACATTGTGGATTTATGATACTCCCTGGAGGATTTGGGTTCCGTACAACGATGAATAGATACAATGAGATATAAATATAGTATTTTCATCTGTAACCGATATAATCTTGTTCCTGCGTTGTTCAATTTATGTAAGGAGCAAGCAAATGTTACCCTTTTTTAGTCTGACATTCCAAGATTTCAGATGTGCCTCCATGAATGAATAAACTGAAGAATGCATATTGCAGTTGGATGCTGTGTAAAATTTTCAAATTTGCCTAAGTGTTTGAGAAGCCTAAATTCCATTTCCAAAAGTGGCTTAAGCTCTTAGGAGAAAGTCAATAAAACTTGGGCCAAAATGAATATATGGACCGCATGAAATAATACATCTCCACATTGAAAATGTGAAGAGTTTGATATCTATGATGTGCCTCCCCAGGCCTTTTAGCCCCTGATCCAAATTCTATTGGAGGCAACAGACTCCCATTTACTGCAGTGGGTTTTGGATCAGACTCTTAGTCAAACTGTTCATGCTGAGCTCTTTTAATTTTCCTTTCAGTCAGTGTTTTCATCTACCTGGTCATTTATGAAGCTTTTCTGTGAACTCTCTCTAATTGTTCAATATTTTTTACTAATATGACACTCCGAAATGGATGTAGTATATACCAGGTACTTTCACAGCAGAAACTTCTTGACAGGGACTATAGCATTCCTGCCTTGTGATATGATGCATTATTATATTTACACACACAGTGAAAAAATTCACTGATTTGTTTTATCATCATATAGCCTTGTAGTCAAATGTTTAAGTTACTATATTCCTCCAAACTGTAGATCTCTTTCAGAACTGATGCTTCTCTCTTCCATTTTGTAGAGGTTTTATAGATTATTTTCTCCATATATATTATCTTGTATTTTTACAAAATTAACTTTATTTCATGTTTCTATTTCCTGCATATTTCTAATCTCACTTGCTCTCTCTGGCCTCCGCCTCACTTCATCCTGTCATAGTGCTATGTGGGTAGAGCTTGGATATGGCAGAAATGCAGTCATACTTGTGTATTCCCTGTGTGCAACTCAAAGATCTCTTTGCCCACCTTGCATAGGCCATGATGGGTGTGTGCTCTGGATATTCCTGGGAAGAGGCCACATGATCTGTACCCCCAAATAATTTGCATCTCATCCCCACTTGGTCACTGCTCCCGTGTTGGGAAGATTAAATTCATTTGGTCTCTGTGCAAGTGGAATGGATTTCACCATTAGGGCTATATCATGAGCCACCTTATACACTGGATTTTAATGGGAGTATTCATTGGAAGTAATTAAAGTTGGGTATGAGATTAAATACTTCACTGGATCAGACCAGTGTGATCATAACCTTGCCTAATCAAACTACTTATCTACGTATGCCACACTTTTCTCTGTGCCGCTCAGCTGCAAAATGGGAATAACAATACTTCCTTTCTTCCTCCCTTTGTAAACTCTTGGGGGAAGGGACTACCTCTTATTATGTGTTCACATAGCACTTAGCACAATGGGGTCCCAGTTTTAGTAGGTGCCTTTAGACACCATAATAATATGGTGGTCATAGGATCAGGGACTTTTTTTTTTTTTTGTAAGCTCCATAGGCTGGAGTCTGATTTAATTTACAGTGATATAGATCTTGATAACAGAGTTCTTCCAAATTCATACCAATATAGTGGAAAACAGAATCTAATTTTCCTGTCTGTGTTTACCTTTGCTTATAACATGCCATGCACCTCTATGATGCTATATAAATAAATCAACAATAATATTAATTATAGTTTTCCCCTGCCATAAGCTGGCGTTTGTCCCCAACAAATATGTTTTAGGGCAGAAACACCTGCTTTTCTCCTTTTTTTTCCTATGGGTTATAGTACAGTACTTCGTAGAAATTATTCCAACACATTTCATTTTCATGTAAAGAATATTGTCCTTGAAGCTGTCAAGGTCAGGGGGATATGTTGGTTTATCTGCTGTGTAAGTGTTAGTCACACACATAAATCTGACAGTTCATGCTGCTTATAAGGCACCTTAAAAGTCCACTTGTAAAGTAAGGCAAGTAAAGGAAAAAATAGATGCAATATCATAATGGGTGAGGAGGCCATGCAAATACACTAGCTTGGCATATAAATCATAGGTAGGCTTGAAAGGATTAGATTTGTCAGTAAACATCAATTTCACTGTACACACAAACCTATAAAAAATATTTCCAGCAATGATAATCAAAGGTGACAGATAAGCATCATAAGGAAAATGCTGCTTGAGAATTTATTGGAGACTGATTTAAGGATATTTACTTTGTATATTTTGATGTGATATTGACAATATGTTTTAACAAGTATAAAGCTTTAACTTGTTGAATCTCAGTGTCTACTGTCATTAAATAGTTATTGTCTAACTCTTCCCATTGTCTGACCTCCCCCTAATTTCCCATAGCTGTGAAAATTTTAAATGGATAAGAATTGAAAAAAGTTTAAAAATAAACATTGATATTATCTGTCAAAATTGTTAAATAAAAATCACATTCTGCCAAGCCAAATTATAGGTAATGTAGCATAATATATTAGGGTTAAACTCAGGAACTGGCTCTGTGATTGCTGTAGAAACTCATACTGTACACAGAAAGCTCCCATAGGAGCAGTTTAGCCATTTATTTTCCGTAGCTTGTTTTAACCTTTGACTTAGCATCTGAGGGATCCTGACTAGATTTACAGCTTTGTCCTCTAAATGAAGTGACCTACAGGATAACAGAAGAACTGTTAATAACATCACTTCAGCTCTGTGAATTTTTATTCAGACCTTCTTCCTACTATACCTTCCAGGCACACAGCACAATGCTTGATTAATAAAAAGAAGAACGAAAGAAAACTCAGGACTTAGACTTACGACGTTCCAAAAGATAACTGTGTTTTGGTGCTGGATTAAACTTTTCGGTTTCTGATCTGCAAATGAGACTCTGCAAGTAGGGTCTGACCGACTGTGGAGCAGTTTGTAGAATAAGGGCCTTTGAAGAAAATCATAGAATCATAGAATCATAGAATATCAGGGTTGGAAGGGACCCCAGAAGGTCATCTAGTCCAACCCCCTGCTCAAAGCAGGACCAATTCCCAGTTAAATCATCCCAGCCAGGGCTTTGTCAAGCCTGACCTTAAAAACCTCTAAGGAAGGAGATTCTACCACCTCCCTAGGTAACGCATTCCAGTGTTTCACCACCCTCTTAGTGAAAAAGTTTTTCCTAATATCCAATCTAAACCTCCCCTAAATCTAAATCTTGCTTGGGGATTATGTGGGAATATCTGAAAGGCAACCTCTTCATTAACAAACACCATAATATATGCATTTCATTGACCTGATAAAATTTGAATTGATGAGACACGTAGTGGAAGCATTCTGTGAATTTACAGAAGCAGGCCCCGATCTTGAAAAGGTTTAGTCATGCACATACTTAAATGCAGGCACTGTGACTTCCCTCATTGAAGTCAATGGGATTACTTGCCGTGCGGAAAGTTGAGCACACGCAGAAGTGTTTGTAGAATCAGGGCCCAGGTGTATCATACCACAGGAGCGTGCATACAGCTCTGTCTCTTTACCAGAGTGAAAGTTACATACAATCAAATCACAAATGTGAAACTGACTGAATTATAAAAAAGGACAAAAATGGACTTTTTCCACTATGTTTTAAATGGCATTTTGTAAAATCAGCAAGGGGAAAAAATTGGTGTGCATCCTTTTTGGGCAGCACATTTTCAGCTATACACTGTGGTAAAATGTCCTGATCTATTAGGCACTGCAGCAATGAAAATCAGTCTCTCTTGTGACACTTCCAAGAAAAAAAATTAAGTGAATTTTATACTACAGTCTGTCAGTTTTATGTGCTGACCATCGAGCTCATGTTGCTTAATATAGTGTAGTAGAGGTTCATGTTTAAGCAATCCATTTAATAGGGCAGGATTGAAAAAAATATTACTAATGTCATGAACACTGATTAAAAAGTCTTTAGGATCAATCCCTCCTGACTTTACTGAAAGAAGTACCAAAGTGACATAGTATCTTAACACACAGGCAGATTTATTAGGGCTGAAATCTCTGTTCCATTGTATTTAATTAGCTTAGTCTATGGAGAAAAACTGGTGGCAGAGAAATCTCTCATTCTGACACAAAACACTGAACAGCTGTATTCCAGTTTGGTCTGATAAAAGTGAAGCAAGGATACTATTAAAATTTAATTTTCCATGAAAATACATCCACACTGATCAGTAAGATTATGGACCAGGTCCTCCTCCTACTGAAGTCAATGAACGCTTTCATAGAATCATAGAATATTAGGGTTGGAAGAGAACTCAGGAGGTCATCTAGTCCAATCTCCTTCTCAAAGCAGGACCAACACCAACTAAATCATCCCAGACAGGGCTTTGTCAAGCCTGACCTTAAAAACCTCTAAGGATGGAGATTCTACCACCTCCATAGGTAACCCGTTCCAGTGCTTCACCACGCTCCTAGTGAAATAGTGTTTCCTTTGCTATTGTCTTTATTGGTAGCAGAATTCTACCATACCTCTTTAGTATAGGAACATGCACTCAAGCATGTCTTATACTTTTCTTCATTATCTTCCCATTGCTAATCTCCTAAACAAAATTTAAGTGGACTAACAGGAGAAATAAATAATTAATAAATTATTGTGTCTCTGCATTTTTAAGTAGAGAAATGTAATTGTCTGGCTTGTTAATTTCTGTATGTAATTGTTTGAATATTATGCTTAGTATATTGAAGTGTGAGTTTTTTTATTATTCTCTACATATCTATTTCCCTCTGTAGACATTAAGAATTCACTATTCAAGTCTCAGGTGTCATTGAACATAATATATTGTAGCAATTTAACGTAAAAAACAGAAAGGAAAGGGGAACCGAGAGACTATCCAGCTTTGCTTTAGGCTCAGCAAGGAAAATATGCAGTCTTACTCAGGTCATGGATCATAAGGGCTCCTTGGCCAACTCTGACAAATAAGACAGGTTTGATTTTTGTATTTGCTTTTTAGTTTCTTCAGGGCTTTAAAAGAAAAATTACAGATTTAATATTCTTTTAACAAAATTGACATTGTAAGAAACATGGGATTTATTAGTATATTCACACTGAAACTTTACATCCAGTTCAACAGTAATGAGCTAAGTCATGGGTGCTCAACCAAGGGATCAAGCCCCAAGAGGTTTCACAAATACAACCATCATGTCCTTCCCATATTGCCAGTGGCAGTGTGGGGTTGAGCTAGTTGAAGTAAAAGAAGTCCTGCTGTGGAACAGTTGGAGAAGCATTGATACATCTTAGGGCCCACTCCTAAGACCACAAAAGTTTAGGTCAAATTTAGCAGCGTTAGATCGATTTAACCCTGCGCCCATCCACACAATGAAGCCATTTTTGTTGACTTAATGGGCTCTTAAAATTGATTTCTGTACTCTTCCCCGACAAGGGGATTAGCACTGAAATCGACATCACCAGGTCTAATTTGGGGTAGTGGGGAAGCAATTCGATGGTATTGGCCTCCGTAAGCTATCCCAGAGTGCTCCATAGTGACCGCTCTGGATAGCACTCTCAACTCAGATGCACTGGCCAGGTAGACAGGAAAAGCCCTGTAAAATTTTGAGTTTCATTTTCTGTTTGGCCACCATGGCAAGCTGATCAGCACAGGTGACTGTGCAGATCTCATCAGCAGAGGTGACAATGGAGTCCCAGAATCGCAAAAGAACTACAGCATGGACCGAACGGGAGGTACTGGATCTGATCGCTGTATGGGGAGATGAATCTGTGCTATCAGAACTCCATTCCAAAAGATGAAATGCCAAAATATTTGCAAAAATCTCGAAGGGAATGAAGGACAGAGGCTATATCAGGGACCTGCCTTCAAGGACTCTTTCCAATTTTTCCACATTCTTCATGTCGTGTGGGGCTCAAAACTGGACACAGTACTCCAGATGAGGCCTCACCAATGTCGAATAGAGGGGAATGATCACATCCCTTGATCTGCTGGCAATGCTCCTACTTATACACCTCAAAATGTCGTTAGCCTTCTTGGCAACAAGAGCACACTGTTGACTCATATCCACCTTCTTGTACACTGTAACCCCTAGGTCCTTTTCTGCAGAACTGCTGCCTAGCCATTGGGTCCCTAGTCTGTAGCAGTGTGCGGGATTCTTCCATCCTAAATGCAGGACTCTGCACTTGTCCTTGTTGAACCTCATCAGATTCCTTTTGGCCCAATCCTCTAATTTGTCTAGGGCCCTCTGTATCCTATCCCTACCTCCAGCGTATCTACCACTCCTCCCAGTTTAGTGTCATCTGCAAACTTGCTGAGGGTGCAATCCACACCATCCTCCAGATCATTAATGAAGATATTGAACAAAACCGGCCAGAGGACCGACCCTTGGGGCACTCCGCTTGATACCTGCTGCCAATTAAACATGGAGCCATTGATCGCTACCCATTGAGCCCGACGATCTAGACAGCTTTCTATTCACCTTATCGTCCATTCATCCAGCCCATACTTCTTTAATTTGCTGGCAAGAATACTTTGGGAGACCGTGTCAAAAGCTTTGCTGAAGTCAAGGAATAACACGTCCACTGCTTTCCCCTCATCCACCGAGCCAGTTATCTTGTCATAGAAGGCAATTAGGTTAGTCAGGCATGACTTGCCCTTCGTGAATCCATGCTGACTCTTTCTGATCACTTTCCTCTCCTCTAAGTGCTTCAGAATTGATTCCTTGAGAACCTGTTCCATTATTTTTCCAGGGATTGAGGTGAGTCTGACTGACCTGTAGTTCCCTGGATCCTCCTTCTTCTATTTTTTAAAGATGGGCACTACATTAGCCTTTTTCCAGTCTTCCGAGACCTCCCCCAATCGCCATGAGTTTTCAAAGATAATGGCCAATGGTTCTGCAATCACATCCGCCAACTCCTTTAGCACCCTCAGATGCATTGCATCCAGTCCCATGAACTTGTGCTTGTCCAGCTTTTCTAAATAGTCCCCAATCACTTCTTTCTCCACACAGGGCTGGTCATCTCCTCCCCTTGCTGTGCTGCCCTGTGCAGCAGTCTGGGAGCTGACCTTGTTCGTGAAGACAGAGGCAAAAAAGCATTGAGTACATTAGCTTTTTCCACATCCTCTGTCACTAGGTTGCCTCCCTCATTCAGTAAGGGGCCCACACTTTCCTTGACTTTCTTCTTGTTGCTAACATACCTGAAGAAATCCTTCTTGTGTGTCTTAACATCTCTTGATAGCTGCAACTCCAAGTGTGATTTGGCCTTCCTGAATTCACTCCTACATGCCTGAGCAATATCTGTATACTCTTCCCTGGTCATTTGTTCAATCTTCCACTTCTTGTAAGCTTCTTTTTTGTGTTTAAGATCAGCAAGGATTTCACTGTTAAGCCAAGCTGATTGCCTGCCATATTTACTATTCTTTCTACACAAGAAGACATGCGTCCATGCTGATGACAGGTTCTGCTCAATAACAATCCAAAGCAGTGTGGACCGATGCATGCTCATTTTCATTATCTGAGTCAGATGCCACCAGGAGGAAGCTGATTTTCTTTTTTTGATGGTTCGGGTTCTGTAGTTTCCGCATCGGAGTGCTCTTTTTTGACTTCTGAAAGCAAGCTCTACGCATCATCCCTCTCAGATGTTGGAAGGCACTTCAGATTCTTAAACCTTGGGTCAAGTGCTGTAGCTATATTTAGAAATTTCACATTAAAATGAACAACACGTGCTGGGTCATTATCCGAGACTGTTAAAACAGGAACTATATGGTAGAATGCAGGTAAAACAGAGCAGGGGACATACAATTCTGCCTCAAAGAGTTCAATCAGTAATTTAATTAATGCATATTTTTTTTAATGAGTGTCATCAGCTTGGAAGCATGTCCTCTGGAATGGTGGACGAAGCATGAAGGGGAATATGAATGTTTAGCATATCTGGCATACCTTCCAATGCCAGCTACAAAAGTGCCTATTCTCACTTTCTGATGACATTGTAAATAAGAAGAGGGCAGCATTATCTCCTGCAAATGTAAACAGGCAATTGACTGAATAAGAAGTAGGACTGAGTGGACTTGTAGGCTCTGAAGTTTTACATAGTTTTGTTTTTGAGTGCAGTCATGTAACAAAAAAATGCCTACATTTGTAAGTTGCATTTTCATGACAAAGATATTGCACTACATGACTTGTATGAGGTTGCTTGAAAAGTACAATTTATTTTGTTTATCATTTTACAGTGCAAATATTTGTAAGCAAAAATAATATACACTTTGATTTCAATTACAACACAGAATACAATATATATGAAAATGTAGAAAATATCCAAAATATTTAATAAATTTCAATTGGTATTCTGTTATTTAACAGTGCAATTAAAACTGCGATTAATAGCGATTATTTTTTTAATCGTGATTAATTATTTTGAGTTAATCATGCGAGTTAACTGTATTAATCGACAGCCCTAGTATATATATAGCACTAAATATATATAATTAATTTAAAAACTGTTTTATTTAATAATGAAACACCAATGTGAACATCATGAGAGGGAAAAAAAAATGAACACTCAGCCCTCACAAAACAAATAAACCCTAATGTGCCTTTAAGTATCAGATTCATTCAGTCTGGGATGAAAAAAGTGCCTTAGTTGTGATTATGTAATGATGTCACTAAATGGCAGTGTTACGGTTTTTTGAGTGCATTAACAGTGCATGCCGATATTTAAAAAAAGGTCTGGACTTCTTTTCGTTGTAACCTTAAATTGGTATTTCCTGGGGATGTAATGCTTGGTTTTGAGTTAATTACAATTCTCCTCTTTTGTCTGTGTTTTTTTTACCCTCAAGTTACTGAAAGGTGCCCTCATCATAACTCCATTTTGACATAGTTAAAGGGAATCAGCTATAGAGACATTATAAAGATCACTAGCTGGGCCAGGTCTATTATTTAAACTGTATATTATGAAGCAAAGTGAGTTTATGTATATACCTGTCACTTTAAGTCTCTATCACTGAAAAATGGCTGAATTTGTTTATTGTGTAAAAGCAAATGTGTCATTGTTAATTGATATAAATACCATTTTACTAGGAATGTGCACAACTGAACAAGTCAAGTTTGCTAAATTGTTTAACCAAACACAAGTAAAAATGAATAAATGAATCATAAAAAAGAACAAAACAAGGGAAAATCGTGTGGGTAGAAAAACTATTTACACTGGTTAAAAGTTTTATGTATTAGCTACCATAACAATAGTTCATATGAAATATTGAAAAAGGGAGAAGTTGCCGGATCTTATTAATGATAAGCAATTAGCAGAATGGCATGTCCTCTATGTATAACAGAGGCTGTTGTAAATTGACAATGAATTAAATCATATAGGCAGATTACATATGTTCACATCACACTCCCCAACTATACCTGAACCTGGGCCGGGGAAGCTAATGATCCAACTAGTGGACCAAGTTCACTGATAAATCCTGGTTACATGCCACCTGAGGCATGTTGTGCATACACTAAGATGATGGCTTGCTGTTCCATTAAGGGATATCAATACATATCTACGTGCAATGTTTTTGACATTGCAACTCAAGTGTGTGGTTGTGACGGCCTCGAGCTGTACAACGAGACAGAAAAGCTAGACTTCTGTCCCTGTCCTTTGACGCTCACAAAGTGGCGACAACTAGCTGTAAGGGTAACCTATAATATGGATAAATGGTACTGTGTTGCATCTAACTATAAAAATATGTTTGTAAACCTCACTTGTAGTGTCACTACTCAATATTTCTGTTTTAACTCCCAAGTATGTAACCTTGTGCGTCACACTGTATTAATTCCTATTCCAGTTCAAGGAGTAATAGCTTTAATTATTTACAGATGCTTACTCAGTTTGCTAAAACAACATAAATCTCACACACATGCTCTTATATCTGTCTCATATATCAATTTAGTAAAAGAGCCATCCTGATTTAATAATAATCATGTGGCCTAGCAGGGGCTGTCTTGCCAATGCCTATGTTAATATGTATTACACGTTATATATAATGTTAGCACAAAACTTTATCTTCAAATGGTATTATGCTTACTCTTGTTCACTCATGCTAAGTATCCCACAACATTTTGCAAAACTGAAGTCAGCTTTGGCTTCATCAATTAGAAAATCTGTCAAAATCCAGAGGCTAAATTCTTACTTGTCTATTTTCTTTACTATGTGATCCTTTTCTTTTTAGGCTTTATTTTTTGTCTCTTAACTAGTTACTATATTGTTAATGCTAATGGTATATTGTAAGGCTATTCTAATTCAAAGACAGCCCCAGCTGATCCTGCCTGAAAAGTTTTGCTGGAGCTTTTATCTGAATATTTTATGTGATCAAAATCAATAAATCGTATTGATATGGAAAGAAAATGATGGTGCATAGTAAAGGACGTTGACTTACTTGAGGAATAATGCCATGAAAAGGCTTGACATTTTAAATACAATAAGCTATTTGTTGATCTTCATGAGTGTTTGAGATATTCAAGGTTTGATCCCACCAGGCATTGAGCACCAACGAGAACTGGAGCAATGTCTGTTCTTCATGACTCACTTTTTGGAGTACCTTGCAGGTTTAGATGTTAATTCCCCTGTGCTGAATTCCCATTGCTAACAGTGGGAGTCCTTCCAGCAGAGTACTGTAGCTCTGATCCTTAAACAGCTGTAAAACACCTGGGTTTTTGTTGTTGTTTTTCATGATCAGACATCTCAGGAATGATCAAACCTAATTTTACCAAACTTTCCACAGAAATTCACATTTGGATAAACAGGAAATTACAGCCTAATAACTCATATTTTCTACATTGTGATGAAAATGGTATGCCAGATGTAATGTACTATCAATATTGGGATATTAAAGTCAGTTGTTTGTGTGTATGTTTTAATTGGAAACACAATATAATAAAAGAGAGCTGAGGATTATGGGCTTGCCTTAGAAATGTTTTGATTATATATAAGCCATCATGGATAAGTAGCCATTATAGAAAACTCTCAGTGGTAAATGTAAATCAGAGCTCTCTTAACAATACAGTTCTTGCTTCTTTTTCTTGATTTGAATGAGGGATGGCTGGAGTCATTCCAGATTGAATTATCATAACAGATTGTTAAATATATGCTATAGCTAACATATTAGTACTGTCTTAAGACATAATTCTCACTTGAGGATGGAAGTTTGCAACTTCCTTGCAAAACTTGCTCTGTGAAAATGGAAAACAGATACTCTTGCTCATTTCTTCATCTGAAAACTAAACTTGCTCTGTGAAAATGGAAAACAGATACTCTTGCTCATTTCTTCATCTGAAAAAAATCCAGTAAAAGAACATGCTTTCAACATTGCTTTAAAAAGTAGACTTGTATATATTATTTTTAAATCTTAAAAAACACCTTATTTTTCGGCTGGCTCACCCTTTGTCAGTTACATCATTTTGATTTGATAGCATATTACACTCATTTTGCACAAGTGTAGATGACTATACTAATGGAAAGATATTGAAGAATCAGACCCCGCATACTGTACAAATAGGACCTAGGCATGAAACCACCTTCATACACTTTAGGACTTTAGTATGAGCAGTTTGAACAACCTGAATTTATGCCGCAAACATAATGAGAGGTTAGAGCAGAACCGTTGGAAATACATGCTGGAAATATTATTTCACAGTTAATGCCAAACTTCCATTGGTGCCTGTGTATGACTATTAGATTTGCTCCACTCATCAAACCAATGGGAGTTTTAGGTGCAACAAGATCACAGGCGAAAAATGGCTAATGAGTTAGAGGCCAAGGCTTTAGTGAATCAAGTACACTTATTTACTGTTTCATGTAAACTAACTTGTTGGAGCTTCTACTTTTACATATTAAAGGCAGTGACATGCCATGCCAGTAACTGTTTTGTGCTACTTGGACATGTACTTGCACACCTCACAAAACTGTAAAATGTATCATTAATTTACTACTAAATCGCAGGTTTGTCATGGGCCCTGAGCAAGGGGAAGCGTGCTGTAGCTCTGCACCTTAGAGCAACACTGCTCTGAGAAGGGAGAAGTCTGAGCCTGGTCTGTATCAGGCACAGCATATGGTCCTTGATATACAGCTATATTGATGTAGTAGTGGTCATCACAACTTACCAGCTACCTAATCATTATCTAAACTATAGTTTTTCATTAGTAACACAATATTCTCCTGAGAGGCTGACTAAATTTTGCGGATTTTTTTCAGACTTTCTTTTCAGTTTATTTAATTTGTTGTTCTCTCCAGGGGTTTGAGCCCTGACATATTTATAGAGTAGAATCATGGAGTCATACCATCAGAGTTTAGGGCCAGAAAGGACCACCAGATCATCTAGTCTGACCTCCTGCATATCACTGGCCAGCAACACCACACCTCACTCACCCTCTAAACCAGTGAGCAACCTGTGGCCCACAGGCCACACGCGGGCCATCAGGGTAATCTGCTTGCAGGCCATGAGACATTTTGCAGACATTGACCATCTGCAGGCACGGTCGCCTGCAGCTCCCAGTGGCCACAGTTCACTGTTCCCGGCCAAAGGGAGCTGTAGGAAGTGGCATGGGACGCAGGGAAGTGCTGGCTGCCACTTCCCACAGCTCCCATTGGCCAGGAATGGCGAACCATGGCCACTGGGAGCTGTGGGCAGTCATGCCTGCAGACGCTCAATGTAAACAAACTCTTGCGTCCCACCAGCAGATTACCCTGATGGGCTGTGTGTGGTCTGCGGGCCTCAGGTTGCTCACCATTGCTCTAAATCCATCAACTGAAATGAGACTAAAGTATTACAGCCCACCAGAAGAGAATATGATGGAGCAAAGTGCACCAGTGCCTGAGTCCCCAATGGCAGGGATCTAATTAAGTGATCACTATTAAGTGCTCCATAATGTTAATGTTATTTCGTTTTTGCTCCATGTCTATATTACTATTAATATAACAAAAGCATAATATTTATCAGGTGTGGCAAGAAAATATGTTTAAAGCAGCAAAGCAATTTAGCCAAGATCACACAAAGTACTCCCTCTTGTTTGTTAGATCTGGCAAGACTCATTTTAAATTAGTTTGGTAAGTATTTTTGTGTTTTATCATGTGCTTTAGACTCTAATATTCAGAAGCACTTATTATGTAACACAGATTGTGTATATAGATTGTACTGGAAAAAACAACTCAAAAGGAGAAAGTAATGCCTATTTCTGAATGCAAAATTTATGAAAAATCAGCAAAGCTCCTTCCTGAAAGCTCTCTATTGTTGGTAAACACTCTGCTGTCTTTAAGTACCTTGTCTTGAATTCTTTCTGATCCTGGAGATTTGCTACTTTTGAGTCTTGCCAATTATTTTAATCCCTCTGCCACCCAACCCCTGCAGTCATTCAGGATAAAGTATATTTACTATCAATGCCAGGTAGTAAGCTGTTAGTGTCCTCACACATAACTATACTTCAAAGCATTCGTTAAATAGGATGATCTAATATTACAATGTCTGTTCTTCATGACATAATTTCTCAATTAATTCAATGTTGTTCAAAATGCTTCCTTGACTGATTTATTGTTTCTGTGATAGTGCTAAGGGTGTTGCCTATGTAGTTACTATATTTAGGAATCTTTTCCAATATTTTCTGCTGAATAACTCTCTAGTCCTTGCCTTTTGCCTCCTTTGGGCAGATCTTGGCCTCGTTCTTCTCTTCACTCTCTCCCCCTCCACTGCTTCTCATATTATGGGTTGTTTTAACTGTACTTGTAAATAAACAGCCCAGTACATTGCTTTCCACTGATATACTGTACAATAAAGTGTCTCACATCATAGAAATATAATTTGATATCAGATCAATATCAAGCTGAAAATCAAACTGTCAATTTAGTTAAAATCATGGAGACTTACTGTTTCAGAAAAAGCTCTCTATATACAATAATGGTGAAAACTGCATCAGTGAGGGACCCCCGCAAACCTTCTGTATGACTGAACAGCCAAACAACAATTTGGATTTTGATTGTGCAGAGTATATTGTGAGGTTGATTAAAAGTGAGAAGGTAGAAATATATGGTAGTAAAGTAAGGAAAGGGGATGGGGGTTGCATAAACCTCCATAAAATCAATTTTGTTGCAATCTGGAAACCAGTGAAGCTCTGACAGAATGGGTTGAAATGTGGTTTTTGTTGTGGTTTAAGAACCTTGCTATGGGATGTTGAACAAGATGCAGCTGATGAATAGATTTCTTCTGAAGCTCCATGAGAGCTGAATTACAATGGCCTGGGAGTAGTCTAACAAAGGCACAAATCAGGACTCCTACCCTGTCAAGGGTAAATTACAAATGTTTTAGAAACACAAGAAAGCAGATTAAGAACTAATATTATTATGGGATTGTTAAAAAGCAACATTTCCTTGAGTTGCTGCTGAGACCAAATATTTGGGAAAAGCACGGAGAATAATTTATGGCTAAATAAAAATGTATGATATCCCATTGTGTGTGTGTATCTATATCTACACAATGGGAGCATGAAAAGAGAGACTTTCCTGCACCTGCACTGCGCTAAGCCATGAGAGAAAGAGCAGTAAGTACTTGCTGCCAGAAGCACATGATCAGAGACTCACTTATACCTAACTACGCACAAATTGTATAGGCCAAATTCTCCCCTGATTTATATCCCTGTTAGCTGCAGCATGTATTGCACTACATTATTTATAATTTGTATTACAGCAGGAACTAGGAATCACAATCAAGGATCAGGCTTCCATTGTTCTAGGCACTGTACAAACAGCTAACAAAAAAAACAGTGCCTCCCCCAGAAAGCTTATGGACAGTACACAACGGATAGAAGAGACAGACACATGGAGACACACAAATGGTGCAGGCTTGGGGTTGAAAGCAAGAGGTAACCATAAATGAACAGAGTTTGTCATAAAAATAGAAGTCTCAGCTCCCTACCTGCCTAGCCAACTGGCTTTGTTGCTAGTAGTCTAAGCCACAGAAATTCACTTAAGAAGCTGTATTGGTACTTTATTACTTATATGGTTGTCTAAAATGGAAATTAGTGGTAAATTATCAATGAGCTTAAGTAATGCAAGGTGGCTACAATTATATTGCTGCCAGCTTCAAACTGTATAGCTCCACTTCTGGCCCTGGCCGTGGTCCCAGCCCCGTTCCCAGCCTCTGTCCCGGAGGCCTGCTGCAGCCCTGGCTCCTGGACCAGCTGCGGCACTGGCCCCAACCTCAGGCCCCTTACTCCTGTCTGCACCCTCCTAGGAGCTGCGACCCCACTCCTGGCCTGGCTTCCAACCGTGGCTCCATGGGAAGGGGTTGCAGACAGGGTAGGTGGGGACATGACGTGAAAAGTTTGGGGCCACTTCTATAGACTTTACTAAACTAAAAAGAATGACATAAAGAGATGGGATTTATAACCTTTAATTATTGAATTAAAACACAGGGAGAACACACAATACTACTATAATGAATTAAGTAGATAGTGGTGATTGCCAGTAATTGGCTACTAGAGGTAATTTTGATTTAAAACCTGGTGGAGGGTATTTTATACTATTTAAAACTACAGATGGCAGGGAAAATGCAACTTTTGTTAGGAACACAACCTAAGAAGTCAATATAGAAATAGGGATCAAAATATCCATAGATTAGACTAGAAATGTTTCTTATTGGAACAGCTTGGAGACTTTTTAATAGATAACTTCTCAAATAGGAATATGTGAAAAACAGAAGTGGGCTGGCAAAAACAAGAGAATTTGAAATGTTATCGTCAATTTTAGCAGCTATCATTGATTTTTTGCTTTGAAGGCAAATGCAGTGGAAGAAAAAGAATAACGTTACATGAAAAAATGATGTCTCACAAATTATTTATGCGAAGTAAAAAAAAATGGGGAATTCAATTTATCTTTATATATGAAAGGAATTCCATAATGCTGATTTGCTTTAACACAGAGAATATAATACTAAACTGTTGAGGCATGAGCTTTTAGTTTAATCTTTTACTGTAGCTGGTCAAAGTGCTAACACTCACCTCCTTTAAATTCTGTCTGTCTAGCATAGTAAAGAGAGACAAAAGTAAGGATATGTATATTAAATAAAGAAATCCAAAAGTGTTGGATGAAATTTAGAAAAGAAGAGATGGATGTTGCAAAACTGAATACAGTTATGCGCCACTGATTTTTATTTTGTTCTTTTTTTATTCTGAAGCCGTAAGTAGAAAATGTGCCACTGGATAGTTATGAAAAAGATTAATGTTCCACTTTACATGTCCTTCTCTTTAGCCCCTCTCCCCAAAATGTGCTACAATCCTAGAATAAAACAGAATCTAAACATTATGTAGACTTTGCGACTGTGGGTGATTGGTAGTTACTAGTTGTTCCATCACTCTCTGAGAAATTCGGATAATTGTAGGAGATAGTGTCATGGCTGATGTCTCTTTCTATCCATAGAAACACCTACTCTATGGATTGTTTAAATTCTCTAGTAGGACACTCCCATGTGCTCTGTCCTGCGAGCCCCACTCTCATGCATATTCCTTCCTCCTCTGAACCCTCACCACTACATATGCTTCCATCTTTATGAACAACCTGGTTCACTCACCGTTTTCTTTCTTGCCTTCTGTATGCATGCTTTGTGCATAAGCTTGCCTCTCCAAAAATCCCAGGAGTGCCTTCTCTATCTTCAGTGTCTTCTTGAAGGGAGCACTAAATATCAGCGGTTTGAGTTCCCTTTGTTCAGACTTCTGTGCTCCCGGTTCAAAAGTCTATTTTCATCCTGAGTCCAAGGACCAGGATATCAGGGATACCATAGTATTCCCTATAGTTAAAGCAGAAGATACCTGTAGAATTGCATGAACCCAGACTGTATAACTAGAATAATCATGTCTTATTGATGGTGAACAATGTATGTAAATTATGCAGTCAAAACTAAGTCTATTTCTATGCAAAAATGGTTCCATTTCTCAAATAAAGGTGGATTAAGGAAGGATGGTCCAGTGTTAAAGGTGCTATTCGGGAACTCACGAGACCTGGGTGCAGTTCCAAGCTCTCCACTGGTCTCCCTATGTGACTTTGGCCAAGTCACTTAGGAATAGATTCACAAAGGAACATTCATGGTGATGCTAGGTGTGGAAACACACAACTTTTAGGAGCCTGGAAAATCAGTCAAATTCACTCAACCTGCGTTTGGCATCTAGGCTTCCTATACAGTGAATGTGGAGGGGTAGGCACCTCAGAATGGGATTCACAAATGAAAATACTAGGCCTAAGCTAGCCAATGAGAAGTACCAAGCCAAGAGATGTGTGCTAAGCCACATACCTCTCTTAGAGATAGGCACCTAAGTTGGGGCTGCAGAGAGGCACTACCCTCTGTTGGGTTTTCTCAGGTCTGAACCTCCTTTTGATGTTAGGAGCCTATGCAGCTTTGTCAACAATCTGGGGAGAGGAGGAGAAAGGACAAGGAGAACTTTCTTCACACATTTTAGCACAGGGATCTGCCACCTCTCAGGTGAGTTCCCTAGACATTGGGTTTTATGATGTTATGAGTGGGGTTCCCTCCGGTCTCCTGGTAAAGCTGTTCCATTGTGACTAAATAATTAGAAAAGTTATTGGGCCAGAGAGAGAGGCAACAGCATGAGAATGACCATGTAGCCTGGTGATTTGAGTACTCTGCTAACAGCTGGAAGACCCAGGATCCAGTCCCCCTGCTCCTAACTTTTTGAAATTAGTATTACACAGAAGAGAGAATGTTGTCTGATCTTTAGATTATGTATTAATTATATTGCTTACTTAAGAATCAGTAGTAATCACTTTGAGAGTTGACAGGTTCTTGCCCCAAGATGAGGCCCAGTATTATTCAAATTATTATACAGTTGTGAACCCTTATGTGCACCATTGCAACACACACTATAGGAACTCTTTTATATTTACAAATATAGTTTATTAATACATTTAGCACAGTCACAAACACCCAACTCAGGTAAGGTAGATAGAGATACTACAGAATGTACATCTGCACATCCATATACTCATACCATCCCTTGTAGAACAACCTGAAATGTTAGCCATCGTCTTCCTCCTCACCATCACTTTCCCCCTCATCATCAGTGGCCATCATTATGCCACCTCCCAAGGACTACATCTCCTTCTCCTACTGCCTAAGGCTGCAATGCCACTTTTATAATATGTTACGCTGATGCTGTTATTTTTGATGCATAATTCAAGTAGGGGATTGTTTCCCTTTTCCTTATTTATATTTCCTAACCTTACTAATGTTGGAGTGTCTTTTTCCTATAGGTTAGTATATCAGTGATCTCAACTTATCATCATATAGTCAATTCATTGTCATGGCCCTTTTGTGGTTAGGTATCATATTTGTTATTTCTGTTCTAACTGGTGATTTTGGTTCTTCCCAAGTTCTAAGTTGTGGCGTACCTGTTAAGTTTAAAAGAGTATGAACTTAGGCAAGCCTCTATGGCAACCTGCAACCTCTATGTCACAGCCATAGATGGACTTTAGGCTTTAGCTCATTAGCCTCTATCTAGGTGAAAGGTCCCAAACATATGTATGCTAACCTTGCCTTATCTCAACATACAGGATGTGGCCTGCAGGTCCCTTGTGTTACAGCCAAAATATACTCTAATACAAAAACATATAAACCTATGTTAATAAAACAAATAATCAAATCCATAAGAACATACAAAACATAAAAGATATAAAGGGAAGCAAGCAGTCTAGCCTTAGATGTATCTCATGTGCATATTATCAACAAGGAGTCTGGTGGCATCTTAAATTGGTTTTTTACCCACGAAAGCTTATGCCCAAATAAATCTGTTAGTCTTTAAGGTGCCACCAAACTCCTTGTTGTTTTTGTGGATACAGACTAACACAACTACCCCCTGATACATGTCCATGTTATGTACATCAGTTTATTGCCAGGACATTTCTGTAGTTGACTCATGTGCCTGTGGTCAGAACTTCCCCTTGAACTCTATTTTCAGCTCCCCAAATACTTGGGGTTTTCCATTGGGCCGTTTATCTGTGCAAAACTTATCTGTTCAAAGTTCATAGGCCTCAAACCTTATTCTAACTTCCTGAAGCTAATGTCTTACAGGATACAGGACTGTAGGTTTCTTGCATTACTGCTGAATAGAATGCATAGCAGAACATAATGCAAAGCAGTAAATATAATAAAGGCAAACTAGCCCAATGGGCTACAAGAATGAGGCAGTCCCATATCTGAATGTCCTATAGCCCAGTGGCTAGAGCAGGGATCAGCAACCTTTGGCATGCAACCTGCCAGGGTAAGCCCTCTGGTGGGTCAGGCCGGTTTGTTTACTTGCTGCGTCCGCAGGTTCAGATGATTGCAGCTCCCACTGGCTGTGGTTTGCTGCTCCAGGCCAGTGGAGGCTGCGGGAAGCGGCACAGGCCAAGGAATGTGCTGGCCACAGCTTCCCGCAGCCCCCATTGGCCTGGAGCGGCGAACCGCAGTTAGTGGGAGCTGCGATCGGCCAAACCTGTGGATGCGGCAGGTAAACAAACTGTCCCGGACCACCAGGGGGCTTACCCTGGTGGACTGCTAGCCAAAGGTTGCAGATCCCTGGGCTAGAGCATGCATGATGAGCTATCTCCCTTTAATTCCGTTCTGCCTCTCAGTTGTGGGGGTGGGGGGGGGGGACTTGAGCCAGGGGTCTCCCACATCCCAAGTAAGTCCCCTAACCACTGAGCTAAAAGTTACAAGGAACTGCCTTTGCTCCTGTCGTATTGGGTAAATTCACGTGCATGGTCCCAATCCAGCAGGCAAGAAAGCTTACTGGATTGTGCACCACATGTGAGTTAGGTGGAGTTATGTCTCACTTTCCCCAGTTCATGAATGGCTCTGGGGTTTCTGGGTCCAGACACCTGACCTGATTCTGCAGTGAGCATGCTCAGAGGCAGAAATATAGGCAGCTAGGGAACTTTTACTGAAAATATTTAGGTGCTGAGCAAGTTTAGATGCATACAGCATTCAGCGATAGCTGAGCAGGAGTTTTGTTTATTCCATTTGGGCCTAGTTCTGGGATTCAGGTGCTTAAAATGGCAGTTAGGCGCCTAAGTTCTTTTGTGAATCTAGCCCTGACTCTCTCTGTCTCAGTTCCCTATCCTATAAAATGGGGATAATAGCACTTCACCTCACTGGGTGGTGTGAGGATAAATATATTAAAAGATTTTATTGGTACTAAGAGTGGGATCCATGAAAGGACTTGGGAGTTGCAACAGCGAGTGTCACATCACCTAATATTTAAGTTCCAAGAAAAATCACAGGAACAACATTGTGATCCACAAAGGCTGAGTTAGACGCCTAGGCTCCCTATACAATGAACAGGGAGAGATAAGCACCCTAAAATGCAATACACATATGCCAACATGCTAGGCACAGAGCCACCTAAGTAAGCCAATGGGAGATACTGATGAGAGGCATGTGCTAAGCCTGCTCCCCTCATGGAGATAGGCACCTAAGTCCAGGCTCCAGGAAGGAGCCTAGCTCTACTTGTGATCCAAAAACGGAGGCCTACACATGGAGTCAGGCAGCTTAAGCACTTAAGCCACTTCTTGTGGGAATGAGTTAGGCACCTGTCTCGCTCCACACAAAGCAGCCAGAGGAGGAAGTACCCACCTTATAACTTTTATCCCAAAACTCTAAGGAGAGTGCTCTAACCACTAAGCTATGGGATATTCTGATGTCAGGCTCTCCCTGTCTCTCCCGTTGAAGCTGTTCCACAGTGGACAAATAATGAAAGAATGATTGAAGAAGGAGGAGGACCAGATCCAGGGTCTCCCATCTCCCAGTTTGGTTCCCTAACTACTGGAATATTGAGTCATATTTGTGTTCTCTCTTGCTGTCTTGCTCTGACCTCATATGACTATTTAAGTATTTAGTTGCAGTGGAAAAGACCAGACCAACAGACAGAGAGCAAAAGAGACTATCACTCTGTTGTCCAGTGGGCAGGGAATCCATCTGGGAGGTAGAAGATCCTGGGTCCAGTCCTCCTGCTCCAATAATTCTTCCTTTGTTTATCCATGGGGGAACAGATTCAACAGGAGAGACTGAGGAAGCCTTACATCAGGCTATCTTGC
Organism: Caretta caretta; assembly: GCF_965140235.1. NCBI lineage: Eukaryota > Metazoa > Chordata > Testudines > Cheloniidae > Caretta > Caretta caretta. The sequence continues at coordinate 70,729,994 of NC_134206.1, read as the reverse complement.
AGATCAGGGTTGGAGCACTTGCCTGAGAGGTAAGAGACCCGTGTTAAAATCCATTCCTCCCTCCCCTGCTGGCAGAAGGGAATTGAATCTATGTCTCCCCCATCCCAGGCAAGTTCCCTAATCACTGAGCTAAAGGTTATAAAGTGGGTGTCATCACCATCTCCAGTATGATTTTGAATTGGAGCTGATCTGGTAGGCAGCCTCTGAGCATACCTACTAGATTGGGTCCCACACACAACTTAGCTGATTGAATGGCTATTTCCCCCCTGGTTTGTGAACTGCTCTAGGGCTTAGGTAAGAGATAGGCTTCTTGATGCCTAGAGTGGGCCAGCGGTGCATGTGCTCTGGGGTCTAAAACTTAGATGCGTAGGAGGGAACTTTTACAGTGGAAAGATAGGCATCAAGTCAGTCTAGCTGCCTATGGGATTAGGCAGCAGCTAAGCAGAAGATTTGTGGATTGAAGTGGGCCAAGCACAGGGTCTTAGGAACCTAACATTTGTGCTTAGGCGTCTAAATGGTTTTGTGGATTGCACTCTCGGATATTCCAGAAATAGGGGCCAAATAAGTAGCTTTGATAAATAGTTTACACTTTTTTTCCATTTAAAAAATTGATTTCTTCTTAAATAGAAGGGATAAAAATTGCAGAAAAGGAAATAATAAACGGTCTTGTGTGAAACAAGTTCTGAATTTGGCACAATTTTGTAAGTCATTTACATATCTGACATGTATTTTATATTCTGCCTAGTAAGTACCCAGATACCAGGCTCCACAGTAAAGTAAAATTAACTGTGACTGAATGCCTGGACCTCCATTTTCATGTCTTGGAAGTCTTTACCATTGATGTGAATCATCATAAGTTAGGTTAACTTACCATCCTCTTGGGGATGGAGGAGAAATACTTTACAAAGTGAGGGAAATCTCAGACCGTGCCTTACATCATATATGGTTTATAATTAACAATCTCCCTTTCCCTGTTACACGTAGTGCTGGTGACTTGTGTCAGACATAGGGCCAGACCCTGGGCTAGAAATAAACAGCACAGAGAAAAAAATCTGGGAGGAGGGTTCATGTGTAAACATGGAAAAGTGGCATAAAACACCTGTGCACTCACCTGATCCTCCTTCTGCTTTGTGCAGAAGGGCAAATCCCCCTGAGACCTACTTTAACTTACATAGAGCTGTAAAGACCACGAGGAGTGAAAATGCTGCTGAGGTTTGCTGTAGCGTTGTGGAGTCTCGACTATGTATTTCCTTAATTATGATGCCTTTCTTCTGTGACGCTGTAAGCAGGGAGTTGAATGGCATAAGACAGGGGTGGCCAAACTTATCGGCCTTCTGAGTGGCATACAACAATCTTCAGATGTTCAAGAGCCAGGGCACATCTGCCAGGAGATGGGGCTTGGAGCTTCAGCACTGCAGGAGGTGCCTGACGGGGAGAGGGGCTTCAGTCTACTCCTCCTGAAGCCCTCATACCCAGCAGGTGTGCCTCACAGGGCTGAAGCCCCGAGATCTCCTTCCCCGCTGAGCAGAAACCCCAACACCCCCCTCCTCACTTATTGCACCACCCCACTGCAAGGCAGAGGTCCCAAGTTCCCCACCCCGCCAGTCTCGTAGGTGGAGAATGCGGGGAGGCTGGGGAGCTCCATGCGCTACACTTTAATGGTAAAAGAGCCAGTTTGGGAGCTAGGGCATCAGAAATTGGCCTTATAATTATATCCCCTCTTACTTTAAAACATGTCTTTTGAATTAGGATCTTTTTGCTTTCTTTTTTAGAAAAGGGAAACTTTCTCACAAGCTCTGATTCCCAAATAAGAACTGGAAGTCCCATCACTTGGGATGTTTAAAACTTGTTTTCTCTAACCACCAGAAAATAAGAGGGAACAATTGCACATAGATAAGAGACTCTTTCCTCTCAACATGTACTTTTCATTCCTAATGGAAGGGGATTTTAACACCTTGCATCTCTCTCAAGTCCTTTACACCTATTTTTCATCCGCTGCATCTAATACAAACCAGAGGTAGATTAGAAATTGGTTAGTCTCTAAGGTGCCACAAGTGCTCCTTTTCTTTTTGCGAATACAGACTAACACGGTTGTTACTCTGAAACCTATCATGCTCTATGATTCTCTTAACTATGCAGTATTTATATATGGCAGCCTCCTATGCCACATTCCATAGACTTGATCTAGTCCTGTTACCAGTGAAATCAATGGGTGTTTTACCATGAAATTCTCTGAGAACTGGATTGACTCCTTCCTGAGTAACTGGGAAAAGGCTGAGCATCTGCTGAAGCCATCATGTATCGGGAGAAAAAGAGAGAGAGAGAAGTAATTGATCTTTTCATTCTCTGATTTCTGTGTTTGTGTGATCTGGATGGTAAATGTCAACACAAATTTCACTGAAATAATGTTAGAAAAATCCATCTAGCAAGTCACTCTTTTGCATACTCAGCTATTTTTTCTAATTAATCCAAATATTTTAGAAATTTCAATTAAATTTTTCTCAAAGTAACAGAGTCTTTCATTGTAACCTGGAACAATTTAATCTTATAAAATGAAGTTTATCATATTATAACTCTGGGGGAATATAGATCTGAAACTTGATACACATCACTATGCGTGTTTTTGCCATTCTGTAACTAAAATGCCTTAAGCTATTCTGTCCTATTTGATAGCTATTAAAGTTATTAACAAAATAAAAAAAAAATTGGATGAGGATTGACAACTTGTGTGTCAACTTTCAGCCTATTGCAATTTCAAACAGTTGCCATATTAAACCCTGGAAATTGTGTTTTTAATAGAAACACTAAGTGTATCTCAACTCTAGAACAGTCAATTGCATTGAGCACAGGGCTAAGAATAAGACATTTTTCTGAGTTGTAATCTTGGCTCTTACAATGACTTTCTCTGTTTGCTTTAGGCAAGTCACTTTAACTGTCTGCCTCACTATAATCATACTTTCCTGCTTACTTCAGGTTCTTATTGTAAGGATTAATTAGCTAACAGGTATGGAGAGTTTTGAGAATATGAAATGTTAAGTATTATCATTATTTGGAAATGCTATCTAGTAGTTGGTATAAAAGAACACACATTTACAAAACCAGTGTAAGAAATTTACCAACTCTTCTAAACAGCTGAAGTGGACTTGTCTTTTCATTTTACATTAAAAACCACCAGTGAGTAATGTTCACAACCATTGTAGAAACTATCCTACATTCTTAAGACTTGGGGATAATCCCTTTCCGTTTGAATGACCATGCATTTCAACCATGAAAGTTACACAGAAATAATGCTAATGGTGTTACTTCATCTCTCATCTTGATCCACCCAATCCTACTGCATTTGGATTCTAAATATAATTATTGACGGTGCTCCAGTCCTTAAAAAAAAAAAAAAGTGCTAGAAATTCCCTGGACCCAGCTTCCAGTTCTGGAATGACAGATGGTGCCTCAGTAACCTGTCATCAAGCTGTCATCTCTCCTTCCAGAGTGGGCCCAGAAGTGGAAGTTGTGGAGGAAGCTGTGTGAGGAGATGGCGTCCTTTCCTCTTCTATCTCTTCTGCTTCCAGAAACACTCCAGAAGGAGAGATGGTGGCTCGCTAACCTGTGAAGGGTACCAAGCCGCCATCTCTCTTTCTGTCAGAAATACAGGAATGCCATTCCAGCTAAAAAAAAAAAAAAAGTGTAGGAAGGATGTTCTGGAACATTCCGGTATGACTTGAGAGCTGATTACCAACTTACTTATATTTTAAGACAAAGCGTCTCTGCTACTCTATGATATTATGTTGCTGTCATTTGGTGAAGGATAGCATGTACATCTTCAGTCATGTTATATTTAGGTCATTCAGTACTGCTTATTGCTAAAAAAGAACCTGTCATGAGCAGTTGAAATGTTGCACTGGAAAACTGACCCAGTCATAATTTGTTATTATCACTTTTTAATTAATGATTTTAGAATTTAATTCCTGAACCACTGAATCAATGGGAAATTTGCTATTAATGATTGCAATAGCCATAGATAAGTGTGCAAGATGAGTGGGCTGTTCTTTAAGAATGTTCACTGAAAAAAGCTGGAACATATGTTCTAGAAATAGTATGGTTTTGCCAACCAATAAACAAGCATTGTAATCTGTGTATTACTATAGCTTTCTTAAGACACCATTTTCAAAAGGCAATACATGTGCAACTGGGCGGTTGGGTGTCAATATAGGGGTTCAGTTGATATTTACACATCCAGGACATTTTCAAAATTGGGTTTGGGGAACTCCCAAAATGTCATAGTATCCTGGAAAATGTGTCCTTCAAGGTGGTGGGGTTGGGATGTGGTTTACAGAATGGGATCCCAAACTGTATTTTCAGAATCACTCAGTGGCAATGATTGGGATATGGAGATGATAGCATCAGTACACATGGCTACATCATACTTCACAAGTGGGTGAAGAATGCAAGCCTTAGGAAATAAGTAGGTACAAGCCAAGTAGATGTTGAAAAATCTCCACAAGGACTGCTGTGGAATTTGTCCAGAGTATTTGTGCAGGAACCTTGAATTTTGGAACATGCTTTCTCCATTAGGAGAGTACCATTTTTTTCCGTGAATTCCCCTAAAGCAAGGTCCAGTAAAAAGGCATAAACTCTATGGATAGACGGGAGTACAAGTTTGGGAAATATGACAGCACATAGGAACAAAATCACTACTGCTAACATATTTTTTTTAGATACACTTTCCACATTTCACTTTGAAAATTATCCTGGTTTTCTGAGCACTCAATACTGACCACTTAAATAATCTTGAAGAGTACCTAAAGGGAACCTTTGAACATTCCTCTTAGCAACTTCTGGCATTTTTAACTTCCCTTCTCCACTCTTAGGGGTCTCTGCAAAAGTGCTTATTTATAGAATCCTGGTTAGAAAACATGAATATGAGCAACTCAGACTGTTGCTGAGGGCAGATGGGATAAAACAATTGTAAAATCACTGAGAATAAAGTGCAGTACATTTGTAAAGAACATAACTGCAGCAACTGACAATACAAAAGGTATGGGGGAACATTCTGTTACAAAGTAAAAAAATGAATCACATTGATTCCTTGCTTTGTAATGCAGACTATTAAACATTCAAAGGAAACAGAGTGTTTAGATGGAAATTATGTGACTCAGAATCTGTGACTTGATTTAAACCTGTACTACCAGAGCAACAGGAGGGAAAAAAAACACCTAAACTAAACAAAAAACAAGTCCCATTTCAGTAAAAAGGAATATGCCAATTTACATTCAGGAACATTTAATAAAACTAACTGAAAGTAAAATCTATTAGATTGCTGAATAATATCCCAAAGGAAATAAAAGGTGGAAGCCCCATTGCATGGAATATTTTAACCTAAACGAATCAAAACGCTGTGAACGTGCAATAGTGAACATCCTTGAATTGGTAAGGAGTCAGATTAGATAACCTAATATGCCTTTTCTATCTTTAACTTCTCTGAATTTACTGCAGATTAAACTAGCATCAGGACATGGTTCTACTGCTCAGAAAATAATATGTAAAGAAATTGAATCACTAATGCTGAAAAGAGACAAGAACAACAAACTAAAGAGTATCCTAGCGAGTCTGTGAATACCAAGTTTTGACTATAAACATGTGCCATACACTGCTGGAATAAAACTAATATTGGAAATTAATACCAGGTATCAGTAGAAATTGGATAAATCTGTTCAGAAACATTTGTGTACTTACTTCTTTAGTTACCTCAATATACTCAGCATGTAGTTCTATTAAAGGATGGAATGATTTGGACTAAATAACCAATACTCTAGTTCATGAGAAAATACAACTTAACTGAAGTCTCACTCTTACTTGGTCCAATTCTGTGAGGTGCTGAAGACCTTAAATGCTCACAGGATTAGGTCCATAATTCCTGCAAGAAATCCTGACATAGCTATGGGAAAGGTATCATGAAATCATTGGCATCAGGTGTAACAACAATTAATGTACAGTATTTTATTAAAACAAAGATTGAAATCTAAATCCCTTTGAAAATGTTTAAGGGATAGTGGGGGGAGAAGAAAGGGGAAAGACTAACCTTTCCAAAGGCATAAAGCTTCCTGAGGAAGGGAAATATACATATTAGACTCTTAAAATAGGTACCTTTAGAACCCTACGAATGCAGAAATTTCCCCTTTGCATCAGATTAATGGTGTTTCAAGCCTGGTATCCTTTGCCAGTGGCCTATACTTGAGGTTTCAGAGGAAAGAGAATTCCCCATAATACATCTGGACAACCCCATAATGTATCTAGTCAACTGTGCAGTTCTATACAGGGTGAAAATTCCCACCTGACCCCTAGAGTTTTGTATGTAATTTTCCCATATTCTAGTTACAAATATTATTATTGGCCATAAAATTAGATAGCCTTTCCTCCAGAGTGGTTTTCAGATTTCTGAGCTTGGTCTTTTTTTTTTTCCCCTGGCTTCTTCTGAGCTGAATATTTGGCACAGAGCAATTAGTATTACTATATTGCACAGCACTGTCAATGTTCCCCATATGCACTAGCCAGGGATTAACTTGATTTCACACATTTATAATGTGCTTCAGAGATCCCATGTAATTCAGTGTATTCTGAATGAAAAGATTTAGTAAATTTACATATTGTTGCCATTGCTTTGAAAAATAAGGGATAAGATCTTGCATATTCCTTTTAATTTAAAAGATAATTCAAATCAAAATACAGGTAAGGAAATAGCCCAGCTGCTATAAAAACGTTCTACTGTCAACATAAGGTACCTGAGACCAGTGGATATACAGCACAGAATGTGTTTAAAATTTCAGCTACATAGTCTGATGTTATGTCATGGTTTGTTGCACATTTGATAGGATAAGCCACAGTCAACTTATTAAATGTCACATGTCACAAATATGAAGGCTTCAGAAAAGCAAATACTGTACCTGCTTCTTGCAAATATGTGATCCCACTTAAGGATGTATTTCAAATCAACTATAAACAATTTACATCCCTGGAAGGCAGCACAGTTTATGCACACTATACAAGTCTAAAACACATGAATGGTTCTATTCAGAAATGTTAATTGTGACTATTGAGATGCTCAGAATGACATTGCTGCACCTTTTGTACATTTATTTCTATAATTGGATTTTCTGCTTTCTCACTGCTGACTCCATTCTGTTCTATTTCTTCTTTGCAAGTTAGCCAATCATTCTATCACACTGTATCACAGGAATTTTTAGGTTGATAAATTTTAAGTACATATTTTTGCATTTGTTTGAATAGTGCAGATTCCAAAATTCCAGGTTGCTATTTTTAACATATTTATTGTGAAGATGCCAGAATGACAGCCCTGGAAATCAAAATTTCTGTTAGACACAGAACAGGTACAACACATGCTTCCCATTTGGTCCGAATAATGTGTCTTAAGCATGACTTAGACTAACCAGCTATACCTCTTAATGTTAGAGGATAGTCCAATCTAAATGCCGTTCAATCATTAGACTAAACTGTGGTGACTAATTCAGAGGTGTCATTTATGCTGGCGATTTTGTGATTTGGTCACAAAAGAGTCTGGGCTGAGATCAGTAGCTTGTTTTACATAGAACCAAACAGCCATACGAGGATGATGATTTATGACCACTGCTGATCTACACTGAATTTAAAATAATGTTCTAGCACTAAATAAAGACTGTGTGTTCTGTTGCCAGTCTCTAGACTCATCCAGATTTCCACAAGATTCTTTTTGTGGAGGTAGTATATTATCTGACTACTTCGCAGCCCCTAGCCAGCTAAGCATTACAGCTCTGTAGCCTTTTCCACATCCAAAGACCCCATAGTTGTGATTTTATCTGTAGTGACTAAGTATAAAATGATCCGTGCTGCCTTAATTCCTCTCTCTCTCGCTGTCTCTCTCCCGCCACCCACCATGTAACAAAACAACCATTCCAGCTTCAACAGCACATTTACAAAGCAGTGTGTAGCTTTATTTAGCTGTGCAACTTGAAAACCTTTCCATACCCTTTGAAAATAGGTAATACTCTCTAACGGTGAATGAGAGGGGGCTACTGGTTTTCACACTTGCCTCTGCCACCGACATGTGTGATTTGGGCAAGTTACAAAACGTCTCTGTGACTCAGTTTTCCATGGGAATAATAATACTAACTCGTCAAGGTGTTGGGGGCATTAACCAACGTTTGTAAAGCACTTCCAGTTCCACTGTTCTGGTATACTCTCATTTATATGCATTATGGACATGCAGGGGAAGTATCTATTTGAAAAGAATGCAACATAATGTCACCAGAGGCAGAAAAACAACGACTCTGTATTAAAAATATTATTATTAGAAATAAAGCCAAGCTAATAATGTCACTAGCTGTGTCTTATAAAGAAGCAGAGTATTGATTTCTGTGCTTAATTTTAAAGCCCTGAATGTACTGGGACCTGACTACTTGAGAGATGGCCTCTCATCTCATGCCCCACCATGGAAGTTTAAGATTGGCAGAGATGCTTTTTAGAGAGCTTCTAAGGTTGAGCTCTTCAAGAACAGCTCCAGAACTTTCTCTGTAGGGTGAAATTTACTCTTATTGACTGTCTTCTACATCCTCCGCTGGCAGCCTTCAGAACACAATATGTTTGGTTTGGCAGTTGAATACATTTACAGTATCTTTTTTTCTGATTTTTGGGTGGGGTTCATTCTGTTTTTGCTGATCTTGGCCATTTGATGACTTACATATTGCGGATTCTAGCACTAATGGATTTCCCACTATCCATCACGGATTGCACTGCATTATTTTTTACTTTGGAATAGGTTTTGTTTCAGTACTTGTATACCAAGGAAACAGGCTATGGAAAAAAAATAACATTTTATTACCATCTCTTTCTGGAACTCATCTGGATTCCCTTCCTATAGTATCTGAGCTCCTTATAATCTTTAATTGATTTATATTCACAACACCCTGTGAGGTAGGGAAGTGCTATTATTCCCACTTTACACAGGAGGTACTGAGAGATACAGAGAGATTGAGTGGAGTGACTTGTCCAAGGTCACAAAGGAAGTCTGTGGCACCTTGGAGAATGGAACCCTGGTCTTCTGGGTTACAGGCTTGCACTCTAACCACTGGATCAGTCTTCCTTTCTATTAAGAATAATTTTAAATTACCCATGAAGTGTAGCATTCGCCTTGTGTGCTTTCATTCATTTAATATAGGTGTCTTATATTTATTTGTTTGCTTGCTTGTTTGTTTATCTTCTATTAAAGGAACCCATAATTTGCACTAAATTGTATTACTTGAGGAGCAAATTCTCATGCCAATAAGGCCACTGTTGTGCTTCATAAATTGGCCTGAAGCCAGCCAATAATCAGAACAGGATTCCCTCTGTGCAGGGAAACTCTCTGCTGGTGACAGTTGTGCCTGTACTCCCTGCCACGTGCTGTAAGGAGAAGGAGGAGGCATCTTGGGCTTGTGTCATATGAGTGGGGCATGGAGAAGGTGGGAAGGGGGGAAGAGGTGTGATGGAGCTTCTGAGCACAGTTTAGACAGAGTGGAGAATCAACTGTCTGAAATTAAACTTTCTGCAGCAGGTGAGAATCCCTTTCTCATAGGTCTTTGATCCTCCCTCCATCTGTTGCCCCTGGTGCCATGTCCAAGAAATTGTACCACACAGTCAATTTGATAATCTGACCAGATCTCCTCAAAATGAGTCTTGGGATAGAAACTGTTTCTGGGTTTCCAACTGTAAGCCCATAAGATTGTTAACTTTTAAATGCATAAAGTCTTTTTCAGTCATCATACAGTTGATTGGCCAAATGTCTTATATAAATGTTATTCAGTTGGATGGCCAGACTCACTTCAGGTTTCACACTGGTTTCTGCCAGTGTAGCTGCTGGCAGATGCCCACTGTGATGGAAAGTCCATCAAGATAAAGAATGTGGCAGTCGAAATCAGCTGCAGCATCCTTTCTACTGTAGATAGCCCCAGAGCAGCCCAAAAAGTGAGTGACACTAGCTGAGAAATTAGCAGAGCCAAGGCAGCCTGGGGAGATTCTAGTTCATTGTATTTCCTTCCTCATGTCCACTAGCAAGGCTCTTGTGGAATCCCAGTAACAAATCTAACCTACATCCCAGTGAAAACCCTGATGAAGTTACACGGCCTGCCTTCATATAGGGTGAATTCTGGTTGAAGAATGGGGAGATTATCCTGGGTGTCTATATGTGTAGTCAATGGAACTGCAAGTGCTCTGCTCAACACACTGAAACACAGGACACTTCTTTGCAGGCATATAAGTGCTTGATTATGTATGTAAGGCAAAGAGTTTCAGAAATCCAATCCGATTGCTAGGCTTATTTAGGCTTCTAACTAAGTGACCTATTTTTCAAAAGTACTGAGCACCCACCAGCTCCCATTGACTGCAAGTTGTTACAGGAGATTTTTTTTATCTTGTATAAATTTGCAATTTTCTGCTCTCTTACCCAGGAAATAAAAAACACTTGATTTTACAGTATATATACCAACAGCTGTTAAGAAACAATTGGGCTCTTAGAGAATTTGATGGCTGGCATCACTTCATAAAAAGTGGCACCATCTCAGATTTACTACTTGTATGTTTAAAATCCCAGATCCATTAGCTTTATATCTGCCTGTATCTCTATATTTTTTATTTAGCTTCTGATTTTTTTTCTTTTGGGTGGATAAACACCTCATCTGTGTGTGCGTGTTTAGCAGCCCTGTAAAGATCAGCCTGAGACTATTCAAATGCATTTGAAACATGGACTACAGGAATGATGCCCAGGAATGCTGTAAATGTATCATGCCACTTGCAGTGTGTCCCTTAGAGGAAAATGGGAGCTGCTCAAAGGAAAGCCGTGGAAGATGAGATCTTATCACAGGAGACACCACCACCTCTACATTTGGAGCATCTCACCTTCATGTTGGAGAGGGAAGAGAGAATAATAACTTCTGAATAGGCAGTTTCCCTCACAAGAGCTGCTGTCTACAGGCAAAAGCCCATTTTCAAAAAGTGTCATTACCAGTGGTATACTAGAAGTGCAAACAAACACATTTACTCACAATTACATCTTCCGGTAAAATTAGATATGTTGCTTCCACCACAAAAGTTATGACTTTGTGCCTTGTGTCATCTCTTTAAACCTGTGCAAAGGGAATGCCAAGTGGTTGTTAAACACCAATTACTATGGTGATTTGTTAGCACGAATATAAATGACTAAATTAAAGATAGTGGAGAATCAGGTACAGAGTTTTTTGGACCAATATTTTGTGCATATTGTATTTATTTTTTAATTAATGTAATGTACTGAGCTGGTGAATGCTATTTATAAATTGGTAATATAAATAAAATGCATTACTTGCAAGAAAAAGCGATAATGAATCTTGTATCTTTCATGCAATCATACTGGTTCATTCAATATTTACTCATAAGAGTTGTGTAGTTGACCGTGCTTTCCTCTTTCATGAGATTATCCTGTCACTGTGTCCTTGATTAGCTGTTGTATACAAATTAAGCAAAAATATTTGAATACGTGAATAAACCGGTTATCACCCTCTCACACTGTGAAACAAAGTACTATAGAAAAAGTTGTCATAGTAAGTAATCCCTGGTGTGAACTAAAGCCTTTCCTTGTTGTTAATTTTAATTAACTAACATGCCAATCAGATTTTCAGTGCATGAGTTTTTTACCCATTATCACTGTTTTTGTAGACCTTTATTTTAATCTGTGCATTATTACATCTGCCCAGCTCCTTTCTCCTATGTATGTGTTTCTTCATGCTTTGTAATTCAGTCTTTTTACAAAACTTGGAAAGATCAACAGTGCCATCTGCTGGTATAAAAGAAATATCTAATACCTCTTGAGGAATACTTGTGTGTGCTTTCGTTTTCCTTTTCTTTTTTTTTTTCTTTTTTACTTACTCTCTTTTACTAAATAGATGGCTGTTTCTAATTGGGGTGAATCATAGTGTTGTGAACCTCAAAAAGAAGTGGCAGTTTCATTTGATTCAGAAAAGCACAAGAAAGAGTCCCAAACCAAAACATTTTATCTCACCCCTTTCTGTTTAGTTCTACATGCAACTGCTGTGGTTCTGACCATTTTCTAAGAGGCACATACAGAACTTCTTCTTCTTCTTCTTCTTCTTCTTCTTCTTCTTCTTCTCAGTCCTTCTCTGAACTACCCAAACTACTCTGGTCTGCAAAATAGATCTGAAAATCTGGCAACAACAGGCAATCCTATTAACTTTCTGGTGTTTCTGTTTCCAGTCAAAGTTGAAAACATTACAAGTGTTACCTTTTTTACAAGGTTTCATCGTTTCTCAGTTTCTAGTAGGAATAAAAGAAGCAGCATTTGGAAAGAAGAGTGTGACATGCTATGATTTTTCCCTAATTTTTGTTTTACTTCAATACATATGAGATTTAAATGAGAATTAAACATTGACAAGTACCCTATGTAAATAATTGTGAACTAAATGGGTATAAATCAGGCAGAATTTGTCCCAATGATAAAAGTGTAAAAGTGAAATTTAGGTAAATGCCCCCAGAGAAAAGGCTTTTCTATTCTATTTAGGATGAAGTCAAAATTAATGGGTTTCAGCAACACTTTCACAACAGTTTCAGACAGGATATGGAATAAACTGAGCTTCAGAAATTGTCCCAGGATAGGTTTCAGAGTAGTAGCTGTGTTAGTTTGTAACCACAAAAAGAAAAGGAGGACTTGTGGCCCCTTAGAGACTAACAAATTTATTTGAGCATAAGCTTTCGTAAGCTACAGCTCACTTCATTGGATGCATTCAGTGGAAAATACAGTGGGGAGATTTATATAGACAGAGAACATGAAACAGTGGGTGTTACCAGACACACTGTAAGGAGAGTGATCAGGTAAGACTCCAAAGAGAGATTGCTGAATTGGAATTAATTTTCAAACTGGATACAATTAACTTAGGCTTGAATAAAGACTGGGAGTGAATGGGTCATTACACAAAGTAAAACTACTTCCCCATGTTTATTTCCCCTTCCCCCCGCCCCCCCACGGTTCCTCAGAGGTTCTTGTCAACTCCCGAAATGGCCCACCTTGATTATCACTACAAAAGGTTTTTTTCCCCCGGCTCTCCTGCTGGTAATAGCTCACCTTAGTTGATCACTCTCCTTACAGTGTGTATGGTAACACCCATTGTTTCATGTTCTCTGTCTATATAAATCTCCCTACTGTATTTTCCACTGAATGCAACTGATGAAGCGAGCTGTAGCTCACGAAAGCTTATGCTCAAATAAATTGGTTAGTCTCTAAGTTGCCACAAGTCCTCCTTTTCTTTTTGTCCCAAGATAGGATCTACTGAAAAAATACTGGATAGGCAGTGTGGTAGAGGTGAGAAAACTACTGATAGGAACATGGGCTGACCTTTTTTTCCACCCATTTGAGAATTATCTGCAACCAGACTTCGATTTTCACAGATTTATTCATTACTCTGTATTATTCCATGCATCCTCTATAGAAACAAATTTCAGCTTCATTAACTGTTTGTTGTGACCCTGTCCCAGATCCTGCTAAGACAACTGTGCAGACTCATTGGATTCAGCATGGCTCAGGGCAAGTGTGTGTGGGGGGGTCTTCCTTTGCGATTCTTTCTACAAGATCATGTCTTCAGCTATATCATGCTTCTTCTTCATTGGGTGTGACTGGGTAACGAAGTAGCATGATATTGCTTTTGGACTGTATGACTGAAACCTTTACAAACAAGAGAAAGAAAATCAAAAAAGTTTCAAGGTAGCTACACGAATAATTACAGTGTGAACTTTTGGGTGAGCACATATTCGCGCAAGAATTTGCAAGACATTAGTTTTCCATGAAAAGAAAAGGAGTACTTGTGGCACCTTAGAGACTAACCAATTTATTTGAGCATGAGCTTTCGTGAGCTACAGCTCACTTCATCGGAGCTGTAGCTCACGAAAGCTCATGCTCAAATAAATTGGGTAGTCTCTAAGGTGCCACAAGTACTCCTTTTCTTTTTGCAAATACAGACTAACACGGCTGTTACTCTGAAACCTTAGATTTCAATGAACTTTCTTAGGAGCTAAAAATCATTTACACAAATATTCATGGAAAATAACCTTGGAATATGTTTTGTTTCATCACTTGCATACCAAGGAGACAGGCATTAGAAAAAAAATAATGTTTTATTATCATCTCTTTCTGGTACTAATCTGTATTCCCTTCCTGTAGTATCTATGGTCCTTACAATGTTAAATAGATTTATATTCACAACATGCTGTGAGGTTGCGAAGTACGATTATCCCCACTTTACAGGTGGGAAACTGAGGTCATGAATGTTGCCAAAATGAATTTAGTTTTTAATCCAAACAAATCTGCAATTTTTTTGCAATATTTGTCCACTATCACAATGTGATTATAATGAACAAAACACTGTCCAGGGGCCAGGAACTGAACTTCTGGGCAGGCTGCTGATTCTGCCACTGACTCAAAGTGTGGCCTTGGGCAAATCAAAACCTCTCTGTACTTTACTCCTCTCGGCTGTAAAATGGGGATACAAAGGCTTGCCTTCCTCATGTGGGACTTGAGGATTGACTAGGATTGACGCGGCAGTTCAGCTGTCTCTCCCCTCACTGCCATGTGCTGCTCCTGCCCTCTGCCTGGGAGCTGCTCCCAGGAGCCTCCTGCTTGCTGTGAAAGGGGGGAGGAGAGGCGGGCTAAGGTCACGGTGTCCCCCTGCTCCTGCTCCCCGCTTACCCTTCTCCATATAGAGCACAGTGAGTACATGACAGGGCTCAGGACTGAGGAAGCTTGCTGGCTGCATCTGCTGTCTCAACTTCCTGATCTACTTAAAAAGGCAGTGTACTTAGAGTGGTGTCAGCATACTTAAAGGGGCAATGCACATCTCTCTCTCTCACACACAGCGTGTGTCTCTGTCTCTGTTTGCCATGCTGTCTACCCTCCCTCCATTTGTGCTGTCTTGTAGAGTGTCAGGCTACATTAACAACAATGTGTTAACCCTTGAGGGCTCAGCCGAATGCGAGTTCATCATTTAGCAGTAAGGCATTCCCTGGGAAATAACCCACACTCTTCCACCCTCTAACTCCACCATCTGGTGAAAAAAATTTCCCTGGAACCTAACCCCCCTTATTTACATTAATTCTTATGGGGAAATTGGATTTGCTTAAATTTCACTTAAGGTCACATTTTTCAGGAACAGAACTACATCGTTAGGCAAGGAGTTACTGTACTTATGTACCTATACCTATACTTTACAACACAGAAAAATCTCTCCCACCTCTAGTCCTGCCACTGACATGACCCCCCACACCAAGGCATCCAAGGAAATCCTCAGAAGGCAGCCTTATGCCTATTTTCCACAATGCCTGTGCTGGAGGAATCCTCCACCACTCAGAATTGGAGTCTTTGAGCCTATTTACGCCTTGCTGGTCCTTTTTTACCCAGCCAGAGCAGGTGAGGATCTCACTCTAGATATCTGAGGATTATTGGAATTAGTGTAATGAATATACAAAATTGTAGACATAAAAATTAGATATGTCAAATTGTAGATACCAATGTACTACATGTATATCTTTGGGAAATAATCTAACTATAAAACAATTTGAATAAAGAATTAAATAAATAAAATAAAGCAAACCTACTAAATAAAAATAAATTAAGATAGAATGAATACTAGACCACAAGCAGCAAGAGGAAGAAAAGCAGAAGTGTGAAGGTTGGCTGGGGGTTTGGGAGAAAAGATATTGAAGAGCCATAAATATTTCTGAGATTGTTTGTTATCCTATTGATCCATAATCTAGATCAGGGTTATTATGAACTCTATTAAAGAAGATTCTTTGGTCTTTAAAAGGTGGATTAGCTTTCCAACAGGAAAAGAAATAATAATTTCGGCGTATCTCCACCTTCTTGGTTCTGACTGGAAATAAAAATGACAAAAGACTATGAGTCACATTCTTCTTGTGTTACTTGACCTAATTTGGCACAGGAAGCACTGGACAGGAATTTTTTTATATGATTTCTATACTGCTCTTCATTGTTGTTAATAAAGTTAGTTCAAGATTGGCTCTGGGTCTGTGTGCATCACACAGTAACTGTTTCCCAAGAAAGCCTAAAAGATGCAACAATTTCCAATTCATATTTGCAAAGCGTGGGGAGGTTCCAATAAAGTTCAGGTGTGTCTCTGAACTTTTAGATGGCTATCTGAACTGAATCTCTGCACTATTTTTCAATTTGCTAGTGCTAATATCAGCCCTTGTGCCTCAGGGTTTAAACTGATTGATTGCAGAGAATTAAAGGGACTTTCTCCCTCCTTTCCTATTATATCATTGCTCAGGTGCATTGCAGTGGTTTGCCTTCCTCTGATGCATGAAGTATTGCTAAATGCCTGAGGCAGCTTCATGATAGGCTGTTGCAGTATGGCAAAGTGTCTGTTCCTAAGGATGAAAACAAGAGTGAAACATGAACTCATGTATTTGGGAAGAGCAGTCCTGTACTTAGCACTGCAAGGTAACCCACTTGAACTGTGTTCTTTAAGGAATACTTCACATCTAGGGAGATTACATTGTTTATCCATCCTCCTTTTTGCCTAGTGTTTGAACTAAGCATATATCAACTAGATAATGGTTCATCCTCAGTCTCACTATGGTAAAATATTGACCCATTGAGCTTTCCACTGCTTAACATTTTAATATTAAAAGGGAAATCCCTCATGGCAGCTATTGCAGTAAAAAAGAGTGTTATACTAGGTCTAGGTTTGGGGAATAACACCAAACCTGCCTCAAAGTTGTATGTAAATTTGAACCTCAGTTCCCACATAATCCTCCTTGCACTCCGAATATTCCACATGGAAGTTAAAATATATCTAGCAATCTCTGGTTCAGTGTATTGTATATCTTCACCTGCCTGGAGACTGATATGAAGATAAGCTTTATTTCCCCCACAGCTTTTTTTTTTCTTTTAGCTTTTTGATTTTCATGTTTCTGGATTTATATCTGTAAAATTTCAGTGACCCCCAGCTGAAATACAATACTTAAATTATAACATAGCCACCGATAATTCTGGGTTAATCATCGTCTTCTCCATTCAAATTGGCACTGCAGAAAGCCTCATTATCTTTCACACACTAATCCCTCAGCCTGCCAATCTTTCTGAATGCCTGTGAACAAAAGTGGTGGATTCTGTCTAAGGAACATTAAGATTGTCAGGAGAACACATTGCTTCTCATGAACAACTGCCTTCTTTCACTGTTTATACCTTTTGTTTACACATACCTATATTGGTTCCAGCATTGTTGAAAACAATCAAGGGAGAGTTATTGGGTGAGTAGCTGACATAACATAATGAGATGAATGATTAATATATAGTACATCTTACCGGTATGCTTGAGAGCTCATAACAATGCTTTAAAATGGAAAACAGAAAAAAACAAAGCTTTTTTAGCCCTATTTTTCTGCTATAAAGTCAGTAATAAGCATTGTTTTCAATACTCCTTTGAGAATTTACCTCATTTTAATGCTGTGATCAGATTTAGAAAATCTGTATCAGTGTGAAAACTCTACTTTTATTTATATTAAAAAATCGTTTAGATTGATACATTAACATATATCCCATCAGACTGGATATCATTTTAATCTTTCAGAAGACCAGATATATGGGTAAACTGAGCACGGGGGCCTGCCTCAGTTATGGCTAGACTGCATATATAAGGTAGAAAATTTTGTTACCTGTTAACTGGCTAAACTTTTGAGATAATACCTCAGTGCAATGCACAGGGAGTTAGATAGGAACTGCGCAATTGAGCTGAGTGAATAATTGATATATATATATATATATATATATATATATATATATATATATATATATTTGGTTAAGTGACCTGCAATTGATTTTTTTTTCTTTTTTTCTTGCTGAAACAAAAAATTCCCATAAAACTAATTTTGGGACATAGGAAACATTTTCTTTGAGGTGGAACATTTTTGTTTGTTTGTTTTGTTTTTTTTTCCATTTTGTTTTGTTTTTAGGTATTTTACCCTTTGTAATTAAATCTAGCTAAATTTCTAAATGAAGCATAGTTTTTAAAAGAAAAATCAAAATTTTCATTTTGAAAAATTTCAAAACAGAACATTATGATTTTTAAAAGGTGCTTGATTGTTTGCTTGCTTGCTTGCTTGGTTTCCCAGCAGAAACAATTCACCACATTAAACCTGCGTTTGTGAGTAGTTTTCATCAACCTGAAACTGTGTTTTTCTGTGAATAAACTATTTGTCCAAAAAAAAAAAAAATTACCAGCTCTACTGGACAACACTATTTGCACTTAAAGCAAAGCAAGAAAAAGTTCTGATTTTACTGGTTTCATGATAAACTCAGGACGAGAAAGGGATTGACTTTTCAGCAATGTTGTTCCACTTATTTTGTAGCTAGTGAAAAGCAGCTGTTGAGGTTTTTTTTGTTTGTTTTGTTTCTTTCCCCAGTGAATCTGCTTTACACTTAGGAGAAACAAAACTTGTGAATCACAGCTGATGAGAGATGCTGATTAAAGCATAAATTCTGCTTGCTGCAATGCTTTTTATTTTCTTTCATGCTGGTTCTTCTCTATGTCATCATCAAATTCTGACTCTTACTTAGAGAGAAATTTAACTTGTGTAGGTGTCTCAGCAGTTGGAAGTAAAGCACAGGGAAACATACAGTTCTGAAAAGCAAAATGGAGACACTGACATTTGCTAATAAAGGGCCAAATCCCACTGAACTCTTACATGATATCCACAATAAGTGAGTCATGAATATTCACTCTCCTATACCTTCCTTACATTTTTGTGCATAAATCCCACCTAAGCTAAATCATCATGATGTGCACATACTTGAAATGAATAAACATGTAATCATGTTCCTGTTGCTCTAGTCTTTCAACATCCAATCTCCTCCTTGCTGTTTTTACATCTACACATTGTGCCTTGTCTAACAATAAAGGTTGTTTTTTGTTTTTTTGGTTTTTTTGCAAGTGTTAGTGATCAAATTTCATAAAATCAGAGACAGAGTTTAGCAAAGTTTCAAAGTCCACACCTTATTGTTGATCCACACAGCAAACTAGGGTGAGCTGTAGAAGTTAAGAAAAAAATAGTTATATTTAAATAAAATTTTGATAGATTACAAATTAAATGGGAGAGCTAACTCTGAGATACATTTTAAAAAGGGAATGCAAACAGAAGACACATTGGTAAACAAAAAATGACACATTCAGAAACATTTCGGACTTAGTTGTTCACTTTGCTGTCTTTCAGAATTTTTTACCATACAATAAAGCCAGAATTTTCAAAGATGCTTAGATACATATCTTGTGGGGAAAGCAGAACACTCTCTTTCTGCTATCCGTAATATGAGTTGAATTTTCAGAGGGAGTTCTGAAAATTCTTTTTTTTTTTGTGTACAGTATAAAACATTTGGTATTTTCCTATTGCTGGTACAACAGACTAAAGGAGTTCCTTGGTGCTCCTTGTGAAGTAGTGAGTTTACCTGTTGTTAACACTAATGGGAATAACAATCTGTTAGCTTCAGAAGGATTTATAGCAATTTTGGATCTCAATATGAGGACTGTGCAGCTTTAAACACAAGACATCAAGTTCTGCCCTCAGTTACATGCAACTCTATTGAAGTCAGTGTATCCCATTGAAGAGTGTCAGGTTACAACTTATGAGAAAATTTTGGCCTACTTAGAGAAAATGACACCTGATTTTATTAAAGACCATATCAACTTCTGTGATTAACTACTTTCCTCCTGGTGAGGAGACTAAGTCCAGGTCTATGCTACAAATGTATGTCAGTATAACTACGTCGCTCAGAAGTGTGGAAAATCCACACCCCTGAGTGACAAAGGTAAACTGACTGAACTTCTGATGTAGACAGCACTTCTCCTATTGACATAGGTACTGCCTCTGGGGGAGATGGAGTACCTACACTGAAGGGAGAAACTCTCCCGTCACACTAGGTAGCATCTTCATTAAACGCTACAGAAATGCGGTGCTGTAAGTATAGACAAGCCTTTATTAAATACGAAGGTCCAAGATGACGGTTATGCAGCCATTTTGGTAGAATAGTATGCAGATTCCGCTTCTGACACATCCACTGTCCCCAGATAATCTCCTTTTACTTGCTGCAAAGGGTGTAGAAGGTAAGACATAAATGGAGTATGAACAAGCATTGTGCTTATCTGTATAGCATATGAAATAAACTCTGCTCCACTGAGCAGCCAACTTACTTGAAGTGATGTGCAAGAGGACTTATAAATGATGTGTATTGTGGAGATATGCAAGGAGTAGCCCTTATCCCCATGAAATGAATGGTACAATAATACTAAATTCTTCATTCACCAAGTTACAAACAAATATATCATAAACAGGGTCTGTTTCATGACTGACTAAGGAAATATTTCATGCTAAAAACAGTAATAAAATAACATGTTGCATGTCTTCAATTATTTTTAAAAGAAATAAGAAATGTGAAAAAACAACATTTAGAAAGTAGTTAAGTTCTCCTGTATGAAGCACCATTCTGCATTCTAAATTTGACATGGAAAGACTGCTTGTTAACCCTCCTGTTGTGACACACATATATTTTAAAGATAGGCAACAGTTTTATAAAAGAACTTCTGTGAAAGCTGAAAAATCACTCCCTGGACTTTCTAAGTTTGTAATAATATTGCATTTGAGGAGGCGGGTTTCAGAAAGTTTAACAGAATTTGTCAACCTTTAATCATAACGATCAATCTCCCAAATTCAGGTGGATAAATTCCATTTCAACAAGCTTGATTCCAATGAGAGCTGAAAACTTGTGTATGTGACCTGTAAATGTTATCACAAACAGTAACAGCGTTTGACAAATGGCCTAATCACTACAGTGTAGATCAACACATTTTTCTTGTTACAATAAAGTGTCTCTTCTAAGAGTCCATATGGATTTATACTTTTCTGAATTTATATAAAATTTCAGATACATGTTAACATTGCTTTAGCCTAAAAAAGCTGAAATGTTACACAGGACAAATTTTGTGCTATATTACACTGTCTCCATGAAGGACAAATATTGTTTTCAAGGTTTCAGACACTAACGGTTCCTTGTCTACTTTGGGATAGTTGCCAGTTTTTAAAACATGTCCAGCCTCCCTTCCATTTAAAAAAAAAAAAAAAAAAGACACAGCAGACAATCAATATCAAAAGCCTGTCTACTACAAGAAGGCTTGTATAAAACTCAGTAATACCATTTCTCCGTTGGTAGTGTATCACCTATATGCAAATCCCAG
This sequence comes from Caretta caretta, assembly GCF_965140235.1. Lineage (NCBI taxonomy): Eukaryota > Metazoa > Chordata > Testudines > Cheloniidae > Caretta > Caretta caretta. The sequence goes on along the minus strand of NC_134206.1, from coordinate 70,708,686 downwards.
GGATAACCACTAACACCGTGCAAACAGGAACATGTCAGCAACAGCACAATCTACATCCAAGGAAAACAAACAAACAAGCAAACAAAAAACTTTCCAAAATTGACATTTTGCATAATTAAAAACACACACAGTTTGCCAGGATTTCTTATCCTCATCCTTTCAGTCTTCCTACCCTAGCTTAGTAACGGCAAATGAAAATAGCACCATCTATCATATAAATTGAGCACCAATACAATCTTTCCCCTTCAGCAGTTGGTGGTGTCTCCTTACTAACACCACTGCAATTTTTTTTGCTCTGAGATTGTACTTTTTGCAGTAATTATCTTCATATCAGGCTTCAGAGTCGCAGCTGTGTTAGTCTGTATTCTCGAAAGCTTATGCTCAAATAAATTGGTTAGTCTCTAAGGTGCCACAAGTCCTCCTTTTCTATCTTCATATCAGCTAATGACACTTTCTTTAAACTATTATTGTTGGCTGCTTCTAACTAATGTTTTAATGCTTCTCTTGTTTCTCAAGCTTACTTCTCTTTAGTACAAAACTTCCCATCTCTTATTTGTCTTTGCCTCATTTGGCGCTACAGCAGACCAGGCTGGTGCTTCCACAGTCCAGTACAATAGACATATCTCCTCTGTGAGTTATACTTTGCAAGTAGCCTCCTTATGCTTCACACTTTCCTGGGGTTAAGCCACAATAAAAGGCTTGCTCAGTCAATAGTTTCGATCTGTAAGGTAAGTAGGATTTCTACTACAACCCACTGTGACCTGTTTAAGTACAACATGGATCAGTTTCACATACTTTCCACTGAAATGCTCAACTGGCCTTTACAGGGGTATCTACTCTTTTACTATTTGAAAGAAAGAAAGAAAGAAAGAAAGAAAGAAAGAAAGAAAGAAAGAAAGAAAGAAAGAAAGAAAGAAAGAAAGAAAGAAAGAAAAACATATTTTGGTGTGAAACAGTTCTTAAAACACCCTGGGTCACCCGTGTTTAAAATGTAGCTCTGTATTTTATTATAATGTATGCTTAGATAAAGTATATTTTCTGAAAAAGTGGAAAGAATTATTTTTATTGCACAACACACACACATATATAAAGGAGAGAGTGCTTGCTGAAATGTAAACTGCCTGTTCTCTGTGCCATTTCATGTATCAAAACAAAGAAAAGGAAGTATGTATGTATGATATAGGTCAGTTATACTCAGACTGAGGCTTGCAAGCCGCAAGTCACTCTTTAATCTGTCTCCTGTGGCTCTTTGCAGCACAGGTATGAAAACCCTGTGTGATTTAATTATTAACCAATCTAAGTTATTAACCAATCAGGATGCTTTTACTTTGTTATTAACCAATTGTAGTTGATAAAATTATAATAATACTTGGTCAGCCATTCTGCTGTGAGAATAATAAATATTATTATATTATTCCTACTTACCTATACAGTAAGACAGGGGAAATATTTAGTGTCTGTGTACACACACACACACACACATTAAATATTTCCCCTGTCATACTGTGGCTCTTTAGGGCAATGTTAATCACTAATTTGGCTTCTGAAATACTGATGTCTGCGTATCACTGATATAGGTAGATAGATTAGATATGTGAACAGTTTTCTCACTTCAGGCAAAATGATATGTGATTTGCCTGGGTTTGAGTTCTGTTACACATTTGAAGCTCAGACCAGGCTAACCAAGTGTTTTGATAAGGAATCAATTGAGTAGATTTTCATCTAAACCAAAACCAGACCTGAACAAACGCAGAAACCACAGAAAACTGTTAAGCTGAACCATAAAAGTTTCACTCTTTTTCAAAGAATGTCTAAACGTAAGTGATTTTCCCTGTAGTTAGAAAACAAAACAAAACAAAAAAAAAAACCCTGTGCTTGGGAATATATATTCACAGCATGGCAAGACATTTCCCTTGATTCTATTTCTTTAAGAACTCTAAGCCCTTCTCTGGAGTATATTCACATTCTTCACTCTTCATTATTCTCATGCACATAAACTCCTGCTTTCATCATGTGATTTCAGGATAAACCTGAGGTCAAATTTGCCTTGCAAAAACTTCATCTCAATACAGCCTGGGCTATCTTATATTTCACCGTCTATCTTTTAAATCTTCTGGAAATCTTGTGGGTGAGAAGAATGGCAAAGTGTACAAGATAGATAAGATGTGTCTGAGACAGTTGTTTCTTGATTTTGAGTTTCAATATAGATTCAAAAGAACAAATTGCCCTAAGGAAGATAAGGTATATGAAAAAGATTTACTAGTTAATCTTACAAAAAAATTAAGTGGCATAGTGCAGTGCTTGCAAAATGCATTTAAATTCACAGTGCCAAATATTCAGTTGTATAATCACAACAATTAAAGGGATAGATACCCCCTTTTTATTGTCACTATTATTATTTCTTTCTACACCTTTATCTTTATTTATGTAATGCTTTTTAGGTGGGTTGACACTGGCATGCTTGGACAGATAAGTATATTTAAAAATGTCTGTAGCAAGGTGCACTTGCCCTTAAAGATGGATTCCAGGTCTAGAACTAGGAGTCAGGCAGTGTACTGGTGGATCAAGATGGAACTGAGAGCAGAGATGAAGGCAAGGATAGCATCATGAACAGCGATGAAAGTAAGGACAAGAACAATTTGACTTGGGAGGCACCAAAAATCAGTTGGAGGAGTGTTTGCATAGGCATTGACTCCGTGGCTGCTCCAGGGCTGGAGCACCCATGGAGAAAAATAGTGGGTGCTCAGCACCCACCAGCCACCTGCTGATCATCTGCTTGGCAATGGTCTGGAGGCACATAGGGGAGAGGGCGGAGCAGGGGTGGGAAGAGGCAGAGTGAGGATGGGGCCTCAGGGGATGGGGCAGAGTGGGGGCAGAGCACCCACCTAGAAAAATGCAAGTTGGCACCTGTGAGTGAATATGTGTTTATTTATATTTCTATACAGCACTGCTCTTTAGATCTATGTGCTTTCACAAAAATTAAAATATACAATTTCCAAATTATAATTCATACAATCAAATGATTTGCCTCAACAATTTCATACGGTACCAGCCCATCACAATAACCACAGTGCTAATAACCCACAGCTCACTTCTTCCCCATGTGCCTGAGGAGGAAAAAAATATCAGTCTATAGTGTCAGTGATTTGGTCACATAGGTACACAGTTCTTTCCTACAAATTGAGCAGAAGAGAGCAGACTTCCTGTTGTCTCCATTGTTAGGACCACATATCCCACTGTTGCTTGTCTTTCTTTTGTGACACAAAAAAGAATAAAAGAAAAAAAATCAGCATGTCGCCATGGGCAACATGTGTAGGAAGCTGTTTCACAGCTGGGGCAGTTGTCATTTATGATGTGATGCAATAGTGATGATTTTGAATTTGAGTTACTGGTAGGACTTCATTTATTTTAAAGCAAGGATGGGGACAACATAGCAGGAGTACAAACCTACATTACCGTTGTGCATGCACTACAATAGTAATGCAACTACACAGAAAGAAAAAATTGTCAATTTATTTATTTCCGATTATTTTAAAACCTCAGGTTAAAAGCAAATGCTCAATTAGTAACCTGTTCATAATTTCCCGCATGATGATCATGTTAGCTTGAATTCCATTTAGATTTAAGTATAACTGATGTTTTTAAAATATATCATGGTATTGTAATATTGATATATTTTTCATTTGCTGGGTCAGATTCTCAGGTTACGGCTTCTTTTCACTGCTTGGATAGTGGAAATGAGCAATAATCTGCCTGCAAACTCCCAGCAGTTGGCTCCTCTCTCATAGGATAACTTTCTTGTAGGCTTAATTGTTCTGCATCTGGGTGTGTGCTTCTGCTCTGCCCCCACCCTCAGCTTAGGTGATAGAGAGACAAGGCAGGTGAGATAATCTCTTTTATTGGACAAACTTCTATTGGTGAGAGAGACAAGCTTTTGAGCTTAAGCAGAGCTTAAACAGAGCTATGTCTACACTACAGCCTATGGTAGCAAAACTTATGTCGCTCAGGGGGTGGAATATTCACAAATGTAAGCACTCGTGTGCACAGTGCTGTGTCAGTGGAAGAGCTTCTCCCACTGACACAGCTTGTACCGCTTGCGGAGGTGACTGTTTTATGCTGACGGGAGGGCTCTCTCCCGCTGGCAAACAGTGTCTTCACCAGAGGCACTGCACCAGCTGTGCTGATACAGCTGCGCCGCTGCAGACCTGTTCATGTCGACATGGCCCAGTTCAGTGTCACCGCTAAATACACGGTTCAAACAGATTGTGTAGCATAAGAAGTTAACACACGTTTCAAGGGATCGTTCAAGGTGAAGTGGTCCGTTAACACCCCTCCAGTCAGAGAGAGGAAACGGGGGGGAGGGGAACAGCTGGGGTGGGGGTGTTGTTAGTGAGTTACAGATTGTTGTAATAAGCCATCAATCCAGTGTCTCTGTTCTGTCCAGGATTTTTTAGTGTCTAGCAGAGTAATGAATTTAACATCCCAGGCTCGTCTTTTGAAAGTGGTGTGCAGGTTTCCTTTGAGGATGAGGACTGATAGATCAGATATAAAGTGATAAAAGATATTACCTTATCCACCTTGTCTCTCTAATATCCTGGGACAAACATGGCTACAACAGCACTGCATACAGGAGAGATGTCAGTCCGGCAGCGGGTACAGCATAACAATCCTCACTGTTGCAGGGTCTATTAAGGACAATACATTAGTGGCACAATTTTGAGAAGCCAGACAGCTGTTGTAAGTCATTCTTAGGCCAGAGCTGGCCCTCAGAAACAGGGAAATGATAACTGGCTCTTTTGACACCTCTTCTGCATCAAACAGAGCTCCGGCACAGGAGAAAAACATTGCGCTTTCTTCCACATCACCTCTTTTCCCAGGGACATCTTCCAGCCAATCAAAAGAAAAAGTATAGATCTTTCCTTCTTCAGAAAACTGAATGAAAACCCACCCATTCTATGACCATAGTTTCTGGAACTAGGGGTGCTGCCACACCTCCTGGCTTGAGGTGGTTTCCATTATATACATGGTTTACAGTTTGGTTCAATGGCTCTCAGCACCCCCACTATAAACAATGTTCCAGCACACCTGACTATGACATGTTCCCGCTACAGAGAAAACCTGCCAGCTTTGTGCCAACTATGTCTGTAGGTGGTTAATCCCTCAGGGGAAAGCACCTGTTCCATGTTTTGTATGGCTTTTCTACTGCACAGAGCTACGGGGTTATAGTCCTAAACATCACTTGATCTGTCCTTTTTTAGTCCTTTAAGACAAAGCTGATTTGACTCAATTGAAAGTCCTTGTTTCTAGTTGGTGATCCCCAGAGCTGACATCACTGCCGAGCACCTCTAGGGGCTAAGCCTGAGACCTTCTGTAGGCACAGTGGTGCAGAAAGACAACAGGGAACTTTACGGGCAGTGAGGTTCCCCACTACCCGCTGAAAGCACGGTGAGGCAGCGGTGGCTGTGAGCTAGTTGTGCAGGTGGCAGCAGCAGAGGCATCGATCAATATCCCTCCTTCCAAGGACTGCCAACTCTGAGTGGGGTTCCACAGAGGGAAAGGAGAGTCATGTGTTAAGGGACATTTGTTTGTTGGACTTTCACACCACAAGGTGAGAAACTGATGCAAAGTACACTGCTGAATGCACTGGGTGGTGGGTGTTTGCCTATGATCACATGCTTTTGAATCATGGTTATGGTGTTTCAACAAATTAATGTTGGGCCCCTTTTTCCTTTTTAATAAACCTTTTATTTTGTTGTGCACAGACTCAGTGCACGTGAAAGGGGAAATATTGCCTCTCACGGGGTCCTAGGGCCTGAGCTCTAGCGTGACCCTGAACGTCTTCACAGCAATTAAATGGACCCTTAGGTTGAGCCCAGTATGCCTGAGTCAACTGGCATGAGGCAGCCACAGGTTTACAACTGTAATATTGACATACCCTAAGAGGTCCCCAGGGGTGGTGTTTAGTTTTCCCGGTTACTGGGTGGGGACTTGAGCTTGTTCTATTTTCAGGCTTTTCTATGTAGCCATGATGGCTAGAATCATACATACATATTTGTAGAACACAGGCAACACAGGAAGCCAGAAAAGGTGATAAAGAAGCAGGATTATATAATCCCACTCCTTTGACAGAATTCTGGACCTCAGGAAATGACAAGAAGTAGGGGTTTAGAATGATAAATGAAAGGATTGCAATAGATGCCTAGATCTGAGGAACTGTCCCAGATTGAGGTATCATTAGAGGAGGTTTTGGAACAAATTGATAAATTAAACAGCAATAAGTCACCAAGACCAGATGGTATTCACCCAAGAGTTCTGAAGGAACTCAAATGTGAAATTGCAGAATCACTAACTGTAGTTTCCAACCTATTATTTAAATCAGCTTCTGTACCAGATGACTGGAGGATAGCTAATGTGACGTCAATTTTTAAAAAGGGCTCCAGAGAGCTTGGAATCATTGTGGATAGTTCTTTGAAAACATCCACTCAATGTGCAGCGGCAGTCAAAAAACTGAACCGAATGCTGGGAATAATTAAGAAAGGGATAGTTAATAGGACAGGAAATATCTTGTTGCCTTTATATAAATCCCTGGTTTGCCCACATCTTGAATACTGTGTACAGATGTGTTCGCCCCATCTCAAAAAAAGATATATTGGAATTGGAAAAGGTTCAGAAAAGGGAAACTAAAATGATTATGGGTATGGAACGGCTTTCATATGAGGAGAGATTAATAAGACTGGGACTTTTCAGCTTGGAAAAGAGATGGCTAAGGGGAGATATGATAGAGCAGTGGTTCTCAAAGCCCGTCCGCCGCTTGTTCAGGGAAAGCCCCTGGTGAGCCGGACCGGTTTGTATATCTGCCACATCCACAGTTTTGGCCGATCTTGTCTCCCACTGGCCGTGGTTCACCGCTCCAGGCCAACTGGGGCTGCGGGAAGCTACGCGGGCCAAGGGATGTGCTGGCCGCCCTTCCCGCAGCCCCCATTGGCCTGGAGCGTCAAACCACGGCCAGTGGGAGCCGCGATCGGCCATACCTGTGGACGTGGCAGGTAAACAAACTGGTCCGGGCCCACCAGGGGCTTTCCCTGAACAAACGGTGGGCCGGCTTTGAGAACCACTGGTGTAGAGAAAGTAGATAAGGAAGTGTTGTTTATTCCTTCTCATAACACAAGAACTAGGGGTCACCAAATGAAATTAATAGGCAGCAGGTTTAAAACAAATAAAAGGAAGTATTTCTTCACACAATGCACTGTCAACCTGTGGAACTCCTTGCCAGAGGATGTTGTGAAAGCCAAGACCATAACAGGGTTCAAAAAAGAACTAGATAAATTCATGGAGGATAGGTCCATCAATGGCTATTAGCTAGGATGGGTGGGAATGGTGACCCTAGTCTCTGTTTGCCAGAATCTGGGAATGAGTGACAGGGAATGGATCACTCAATGATTACCTGTTCTGTTCATTGCCTCTGGGGCACCTGGCACTGGCCACAGTCAGAAGACAGTATCCTGGGCTAGATGGGCCTTTGGTCTGACCCAGTAGGGCCGTTCTTATGTTCTTATGTTCACTTGTTTAACAGATATTAAGAAAAATGTTAAGAAAATGAATCTTGTTGGTAGCACTATCCTAGATGTGGTTTAATCTCAGAAAACTAAAATTAAAAACAAAAACAAAAGAACCTAGACTATAGTGTGACAAATCTTGCCCTCTATTACAAACACAAGAATAACTGAGTGCAGAATTTGGATATGTTTAAATAATAACACAATCATTTTATTGCAAAGGGTATGCCATAAATATAAAGGGAAGGGTAACCACCTTTCTGTATAAAGTGCTATAAAATCCCTCCTGGCCAGAGGCAAAACCCTTTCACCTGTAAAGGGTTAAGAAGCTAAGGTAACCTAGCTGGCACCTGACCCAAAGTGACCAATGAGAGGACAAGATACTTTCAAATCTGGAGGGGGGGGGGGAAACAAAGGGTTGGTCTGTCTGTGTGATGCTTTTGGCCAGAACAGATCAGGAATGCAGCCTCAAAACTCTTGTTAAATTAGTAAGTAATCTAGCTACAAATGCGTTAGATTTCCTTTTGTTTAATGGCTGGTAAAATAAACTGTGCTGGATGGAATGTATATTCCTGTTTTTATGTCTTTTTGTAATGTAAGGTTTTGCCTAGAGGGATTCTCTGTTTTGAATCTGATTACCCTGTAAGGTATTTACCACCCTGATTTTACAGAGGTGATTCTTTTACCTTTTCTTTAATTTAAATTCTTCTTTTAAGAGCCTGATTGATTTTTCATTGTTCTTAAATACAAGGGTTTTGGTCTGTGTTCACCAGTACAAATTGGTGAGGATTCTTATCAAGCCCTCCCCAGGAAAGGGGGTGTAGGGCTTAGGGGGATATTTTGGGGGAAGACATCTCCAAGTGGGCTCTTTCCCTGTTCTTTGTTTAAACACTTGGTGGTGGCAGCATAGGATTCAAGGACAAGGCAAAGTTTGTACCTTGGGGAAGTTTTTAACCTAAACTGGAAAGAATAAGCTTAGGGGGTCTTTCATGCAGGTCCCCACATCTGTACCCTAGAGTTCAGAGTGGGGAAGGAACCTTGACAGGGTATGATGCCATATCATTGCTACACTGCTCCAAAAATATTTTCCAGCTATCTTGGAAGAAGGCACGGAAACAGGCTTACAAAACTGGAAAAGAACTTCTGCACCGTAGTCTGCTGTTTATGATATTTGTGATGCTCTTGTTGTTGCTTTAGTGGAGTCTGTGTGGATAATTTAAATGAAATGTGTTTCTCCCAGAAACTTAGTGCTGTTATTATGGGACTTTTTTGATTGCTCTGCATTGTTATTATTAGATTGTATTCAGTTCATTGCATTTTATTTACAAGCCTTCTAATCACATTAGAAAGTATTTAGAGGAGTTTACTTCAAGGCCCATGTGTTGAGCCTCCTCCACTCAGCAACTCACAGACTTGACGTCAGTCAGACTTGAGGTCAGTCAGACTTGAGGTCACTGAGCAACTCACAGAATTGGTCCCTTAACAACTGTAGGTTATTATTGTGGCTTGTAAGCATCAGTGCTGATTAGAGCTTCACTGTTTCAAGGGGACTATTAGAAGTATTATGTCTCCAGTCTCCTTCCAGGGCTGCTCCTTTCACTGGGTGCATTGCGGGGGGAATTTGCTGTGCAATCCTGTATAGAATGGGAATGGGAGCATGCCATCTTTCTGGAGCAGGACAGAGCCATTTATAGCACCCCAAAGCTTAGAGGCTTTTATTATGAGGATCCCATGCTATCCAAGTAGTGCTGGACAGAAGCCACAGCAAGACAGTGCTGGACCACTCGCACTGGAGAAATGAGGCTGCTGGAAATTGGGTTTTCTGCTCAGCAGAGTCTGCAAACCTTGAGAATTACAGAAAAAAATCCATCAATATCTGATAATTGAACAAAGCTGTTGAATAAATAATTCTAGGCTGCCTCAATGTCTCTGAATGCCCTATGAATAAAATTGTCTCACACGAACAGGGAATAAACTATTCAGGAGGATACCTTCACTGCAGACACTTTCAAACATTATATATATATATATATATATATATATATATATATATATATATATATATATATATATATATATTATTAAATATTATATATATTATATATATAACCTAAAAGGAGTGTCTCAGCAGTGGTGATGAAAGGCTCTTAGAGTCTCCCATCCAAGGCCCTTGCTGTGGTGAAGAAGTCTCAGATTGAAATTTTAATCAGCTCCATTAAAAGAACTTGAGTGGTGCTAAATAAGCCCCAATTCCAATTATGTCTGATGCAGCTGCAAGGGGAATGTGGCACCTAGAAATCTAAAAAAAAAAAAAAGTCTCCATGAATATATTTTGTTAGAGTCTTCTGGCTGCACATTATTGATTTGTTTTGCAGTATTAAACCAGTTCCTTCAACCTGATTAGTGCCTTTTCAGTCTATGAGGATTCTACCTCCTATTGAAATTTATAGTAAGGCCTTTTCTATCCGAAGGCAGTAGGTCCAGCACCTGTGCAAGAGGAAATTCTCCCATGGCACATCATAATTGGCACTCATGCCAGTCACGCTCTGCCACTGATGCTTTAATGCAACTCGTGTTAATGATCAAAATAAGTTGTTCTGTCAAAGCTGAAATGTCGAATGGTGACATATCAGTTGTGCTGAAGTTTTCATTAGTAAGGGAGGAAAGCTAGCAAACAGCTCTGTTGGCTGCTGGTTAAGGCACTGGCTTTGAGGTTAGGAGATATAGGTTCAAGCCTTTCCTCTACCTGATTCAAAAAGATGTGGGTGAAAAGACTTTCACTGGCTCAAACAGTGCTGCAATATAGACCTGTATTTCCCACATTTCAGGCCAATGCCCTAACCACCAGGCTGGAGAAACGCATGCTGACGTTTCAATCCAAAAATGGACTTCTTGACACACTTTCACTTTTTGCCAAAATGTTCAAAAAATGTGTTTTCTTCCAATGTGGAACCAAACCAAATTTTGAAATGTTGAAAGTTGCCATGAAATATAATTGTCATCCTCCAATCTACTCTAGTATAGTGCCTACAACGGTGACCAGAGATGATGTTGGCCAAACTGAGGGGTGGAGGGAAAGCTGTTTCCCAAACACAGAAGGATATGATGTGAATGCTTTTCCCTTCCAAAAGTTCTACTTCCCCTTGTGGTGATTCTGATCTCCTTCTGTTGGCTAATCTCCTTGAAATAACTGGTTTAAATCAGCCAATCATATGGAAGGAAGATCTCATGAATGCCTCACCTGTGGCATTTATATGTAGAATGTGTACAGGGAGGAGCCTTACAGGGTGCTTTGTTTACTGGAAACAACCAAATGTGACCACCACAGAGGGCAGTGCTCTGCAAACATTCCATAACATTATTGTAAGCTGAAATACCCAGTTAAATAATTGTCATCTTATGAGTTTCTAACAAGTATGGTAATTGTCAGGATCAGCTAGGATTTCAGAGCCTCCTCCTTAGAACTGGAAGGGAGCCATCAACTCTTTTTTACATCCAGGAATAAAACCTTCTTGGTCACTAGTGACCCAGTGACAGGCCAATAACCCAATACAGACCCTTTAAAAGGAGGGTTGTGATCTATTACCTTGTCTAGTCATAAGGCTGATTTTTTTTAAAATCGTTCTTAAGTATGGGTTCTAAATTGAATTGGCTGAGATTTCAAAACAGTCGGCATCTGGGATTTCTTGTAACTTTATCATTTCACTATAAAGCTTTTTTGGTTGCATATTTGATTTCTAGAAGGAGCAGGTCCTGGAAAAATGTCCAATATTTGCTGCCACATAGTGTGACGCTTTCATGATAAACAGCACATGGGAAAACAACTGGAACTGGACAGCTAATATCAAAAAGAATGAGCCCTAAAATGTTCAGAGGTGCTGAAAGCCTCTAATTCCCACTGAAGACAAGAGCATTGGAGGGTGCACAGCATCTCTGGACTCAGGGACCCTAAGTTTCTCACAATAGGCTCCCAAAAATGAGGCTAATTAGTGACTTTTGGAACTTTTGGCCTAAATGTTTGGAACTACCTCTTGCTTTAAAAGTATATGTATGAATATGGACAATTTGCTGAGGAACAGTAGGAGCATTGCTTTGGAGAGATTGCTGTCTCTAACTCTGGGCTGAAGTCTTCCTTCAATGACAGTGTTAATGAGGAGGAAATGAGCAAGGGTAATGGGAGGAAGGGAAATGCTTATGTTTGTTCTTAATAGGACACTTAGTTAATGAACTCTCATTGCTTCCTTCACACACAATCAGCACCAAATATAACAAATGGGAAAGACATTAGAAATAGTAAGACATATATATATATATATATATAAACAATATTCAAGATCAAATCATAGACACATTCATTTTTCTTCCTTTCGTGAAGGGGAAAAATGCCCACAATTTTTCAACCATTGAGTTTGTTAGCAAGCATAAGTTCATAGTGAAAGTTTCTTTGTGACTGTTCTGAAGAATGTCTATATTACAAAGTGATCCAGAAATTGTGGAACAGGTAGTTGTTTGAAGATATTGTGCTGAGAACATATGCACAGATCTTTAAAAAAAACATAATACCCCTCTAGAAGATTAATCCTATAATGTTTTTGTTGTTCTTCAGACATTATACACTGTTAAAAATTTAACAACCCAATTTTTTTTGCTGAAACTTTCAAAAAACATTTAGCCTGAGGCAAATATCTGATATGGAAAATTTCATCCCAAATTGTTACAGGTTGGCAAAGTTGTAAGCAACTGAAAACATGGTCTTATAATGGGACTGTCAGGCATCCTGAACTCAGGCCTCTCTTCCTGTGCTATAGCAACTTGTGTGGAACTTGGAGGGAGGAGAACAGGTTCCAGGAAGGAAAGGTTTGGAGGAGACTGCAGGAATCTGGTCTGTGTACATATGGCTGGAGTGCCAGCTGCAGCTGCAGCATCTTTTAATAAGAGACAGTTTAATTTTAGAAACATGGCATCTTCTCATGTTATTACCCAGCACATGATACATGAAACACTGCACTACCTATAATATGAAACATAAAGTTTAATATAGAGAGTAGACCCACTGAAGAACAACAAAGCGACTGTCCATAGCAATCCATATCCTCGGTAGTGAGTACTTTTGGGATCATCCTCTGTAAAATGGAAAAAAAAAAAAAGAAACCTAGATTTTTTCCCCCAAAGTCTTCTCCATACCTTTCAGTGTTACTCATTTGATTAGGAACTTATATCTGCATCTGAGGCCATATGGTTTCATCCATTTTTTTCAAGGGAGAATTCTGTTTTGAAATAGGTGGCCTTTTAAGAGTCATGATAATCAGCAGCCTTTGCAGCAAATGAAGGTTATGAACCTTCAACTTCATGCATATTACTTTATTCCACTACATTGTAACAGGTGTAATGTAGGTCAGTCGGGGAATCTGTGTGTGTGTGTGTAGGGGGATTTTCTGAAATTGAAATTGAGGAAAATGCACCAAATATAAAATATATATATTCCTTAATGTCAACATGATTAGTTTCAGATTGTATTTCCTTCCGCATAGAACACGAATCACAAACTAAGAATTTGATACATCATGCCTTTGTGTGTCCTCTTAATGACTCAGGAAGCAATAGAATACAGAGGGTGATATGGAAAAATCGCCATTGCTTAGGGAATAAAGGCAAAGCAATAAAAAATGCATCTGGAGCTCATATCCCCCTAAAATCAAAACAAACATGTATCCCACCCCACTGTGCAAGAAAGGGCTCATTATATTATTTCAAAACATGAAAGTTTAGTAAATCACAATAGATTTGAGAAAGGAAAATAAATACAAACCATGAATAATGCAGCCATATGGTCTTTTTTCAGGGTTCTATCCCCAGGGCTGAAAGGCAGATTTTTTATTTTTTTTTTTTGGCTTTGTTTCCACACTTCTAGAAGCTGAATGTGTTCGTTTGTGTGACTTATTAAATTCCCATTTTGTTCTGAAGCAATATCACTTATCTTAGTGTTGTACCCTTTCACGTGGATAGTTTCAAATGTGACTCTGTGACTCCAGTACACCAGGGATTGAACTGGGGACCTCCAGAGCTAAAAGCACAAACATATATCTTGAACTAAAGAGATGGCTTTGGCAGCGAGCTGCTGTAACAATTTATATCCTCCATGGATACACACAGAGAAGGCCCTGTAATGCACACTCATTAGTGGGTTACACCTCTGAAGTCTTTCTTGTAAAGTTGTACAAGATACATTTTCATAGGGCAAATAGCATATGAATGAGCGATGTAGGTGTATCAGGACCTGCTATGTCTGTAAAATCCCCTAATGGGGCCCTGTTCTGCTTCCTTTCAATCAGAAGAAATCTTGTGGATATAGGCTAAATTGTTTAAAAGTTTAAATAGTGAAGTTTTTGATATAAAGGGACGGGGGAGAGAAGCAAAAAAATTCCAGTTTAAGGCTAGAGCTCCAACTTGAAGTTGCTTGTTAAATTTAAAAAGTGCAATTTTTCTGCAGTGATTGATTATCTTTATTTTCATTAAATAAATAATAAGGCATGCACTATAGACATGCAGTATTATCAGTTCTCACAATTGTATCATGAGATTTTTTTTCTTTATTATTTTTATTTAAAGCTTCAGCTCCTAGAATGCTGTGATACCATCAAAATCTCAGTTTTCATTTTCCTTTTTTTAAACATCCTGCTCTCATGGCTGCATAAAAAACTTTGAAAATCTTCTTTCTTTCTTTGGAGTTGGCAATGTTTATAGTCTTCTTCCAAAACTGATGCATGGAGAAGCGGAAGTTATACATTAGGGGACGAGGAGAAGGCTGGGAAAGGGCTGTTTTATCTAGAGAATGAATCATAGAATCATAGAATATCAGGATTGAAAGGGACCTCAGGAGGTTATCTTGTCCAACCCCCTGCTCAAAGTAGGACCAATCCCCAACTAAATCATCCCAGCCAGGGCTTTGTCAAGCCTGAACTTAAAAACCGCTAAGGAAGGAGATTCCACCACCTCTCTAGGTAACCCATTCCAGTGCTTCACCACCCTCCTAGTGAAAAAGTTTTTCCTAATATCCAAACTAAACCTGCCCCACTGCAACTTGAGACCATTACTCCTTGTTCTATCACAGGGGTGGGAAAACTTTTTGGCCTGAGGGCCACATCAGGGTGCAAAACTGTATGGAGGGCCGGGTAGGGAATGCTGTGCCCCCCAAACAGCCTGGCCCCGCCCCCTATTTGCCCCCTCCCACTTCTCGTCCCATGACTGCCCACTCCTGGGGACCCCCGCCCCAAACCGCCCGCCTGGGATCCCACCCCTTATCCAACCCCCCCCTGCTCTCTGTACCGTGATTGCCCTGACCAATCTACACCCCTGCCCCCTGACAGGCACCCCGGGACTTCCACGCCCTATCCAACCCCCGCTGTTCCCTGACCCCTGACCACTCCAGAACATCTGCCCCATTCAACTTCCCCCAGCTCCCTGTCCCCTGACTGCCCCCCAGGACCCGCTACCCACCCCCCTACCGTCATGTGTGAGCGCCACTGCTGCCCTCTTACCATGTCACTCAGAGCGGCAGGAGCTTGCAGCCCTGCTGCTGCGCAGCAGTGTCACTGCATGGGAGGGGGAACAGCGGGGAGGGGCTAGGTGCAAGCCTCCCGGGCCAGTAGCTCAGGGGCCCGGCAGAAGGCTCCCGTGGGCTGGATGCGGCTCGCCTGCCGTAGTTTTCCCACCTCTGTTCTATCAATCTGGTACCACTGAGAACAGTCTAGATCCATCCTCTTTGGAACCCCCTTTCAGGTAGTTGAAAGCAGCTATCAAATCCGGCCTCATTCTTCTCTTCCGCAGACTAAATAAGCCCAGTTTCCTCATCCTTTTCTCATAAGTCATGTGCTCCAGCCCCCTAATCATTTTTGTTGCCCTCTGCTGGACTCTTTCCAATTTTTCCACATTCTTCTTGCAGTGTGGGGCCCAAAACTGGACATGGTACTCCAGATGAGGCCTCACCAATGCCGAATAGAGGGGAATGATCACGTCCCTCCATCTGCTGGTAATGCTCCTACTTATAAAGCCCAAAATGCTGTTAGCTTTCTTGGCAGATAGGGGACACTGTTGACTCATATCCAGCTTCTCGTCCACTGTAACCCCTAGTCCTGCAGAACTGCTGCCTAGCCTCTCGGTCCCTAGTCTGTAGCAGTGCATGGGATTCTTCCATCCTCAGTGCAGGACTCTGCACTTCTCTTTGTTGAACCTCATCAGATTTCTTTTGGCCCAATCCTCTAATTTGTCTAGGGCCCTCTGTATCCTATCCCTACCCTCCAGCGTATCTACCACTCCAGTTTAGCATCATCTGCAAATTTGCTGAGGGTGCAATCCACACCATCATCTAGATCGTTAATGAAGATATTGAACAAAACCGGCCCCAGGACTGACCCTTGGGGTACTCCGCTGGATACCTGCTACCAACTAGACATGGAGCCATTGATCACTACCCATTGAGCCCGATGATCTACCAACTTTCTATCCACCTTATAGTCCATTCATCCAGCCCATACTTCTTTAACTTGTGGGCAAGAATACTGTGGGAGACCATATCAAAAGCTTTGCTGAAGTCAAGGAATAACACATCCACTGCTTTCCCTTCATCCACAGAGCCAGTTATCTCATAATAGAAGGCAGTTAGGTTAGTCAGGCATGACTTGCCCTTGGTGAATCCATGCTGACTGTTACTGATCACTTTCCTCGCCTCTAAGTGCTTCAGAATTGATTCCTTGAGGACCTGCTTCATGATTTTTCCAGGGACTGAGGTGAAGCTGACTGGCCTGTAGTTCCCCGGATCCTCCTTCTTCCCTTTTTTAAAGATGGGCACTACATTAGCCTTTTCCCAGTCATCCGGGACCTCCCACAATTGCCATGAGTTTCCAAAGATAATGGCCAGTGGCTCTGCAATCACATCAGCCAACTCCTTTAGCACCTCAGATGCTGTGCATCCAGCCCCATGAACTTGTGCTATTTCCCTTTTCTAAATAGTCCTGAACCACTTTCTCCACAGAGGGCTGGGCACCTCCTCCCCATACTGCGCTGCCCAGTAGAGTAGTCTGGGAGCTGACCTTGTTTGTGAAGACAGATGCAAAAAAAAGCATTGAGTACATTAGCTTTTTCCACATCCTCTGTCATTAGGTTGCCTCCCTCATTCAGTAAGAGGCCCATACTTTCCTTGACATTCTTCTTGTTGCGAACATACCTGAAGAAACCCTTCTTGTTACTCTTAACATCCCTTGCTAGCTGCAACTCCAAGTGTATTTGGCCTTCCTGATTTCGCTCCTGCATGCCTGAGCAATATTTTTATACTCCTCCTTGGTCATTTGTCCAATTTTCCAATTCTTGTAAACTTCTTTTTTGTGTTTAAGATCAGCAAGGATTTCATTGTTAAGCCAAGTTGGTTGCCTGCCATATTTACTATTCTTTCTACACATCGGGATGGTTTGTTCCTGCAATCTCAATAAGGATTCTTTAAAACACAGCCAGCTCTCCTGGACTCCTTTCCCCCTCATGTTATTCTCCCAGGGGATCCTGCCCATCAGTTCCCTGAGGGAGTCAAAGTCTGCTTTTCTGAAGTCCAGGGTCCGTACTCTGCTGCTCTCCTTTCTTCCTTGTGTCAGGATCCTGAACTCGACCATCTCATGGTCACTGCCTCCCAAGTTCCCATCCACTTTTGCTTCCCCTGTTTGTGAGCAGCAAGTCAAGAAGAGCTCTGCCCCTATTTGGTTCCTCCAGCACTTGCACCAGGAAATTTCCCCCTACACTTTCCAAAAAACTTCCTGGACTGTTTGTGCACCGCTGTATTGCTCTCCCAGCAGATATCAGGGTGATTGAAGTCCCCAATGAGAACCAGGGCCTGTGATCTAGTAACTTCTGTTAGTTGCCTGAAGAAAGCCTCGTCCACCTCATCTCCTTGGTCTCGTGGTATATAGCAGACTACCACCATGACATCACCCTTGTTGCTCAGACTTCTAAACATAATCCAGAGACTCTCAGGTTTTTCTGTAGTTTCATACTGGAGCTCTGAGCAGTCATACTGCTCTCTTACACACAATGCAACTCTCCCACCTTTTCTGCCCTGCCTGTCCTTCCTGAACAGTTTGTATCCATCCATGACAGTACTCCAGTCATGTAAGTTATCCCACCAAGTCTCTGTTATTCCAATCACATCATAATTCCTTGACTGTGCCAAGACTTCCAATTCTCCCTGCTTGTTTCCCAGGCTTCTTGCATTTGTGTATAGGCACGTAAGATAACTCGCTGATCATCCTGCTTTCTCAGGATCAGGCAGGAGTCCTCCCCCCTTGCACTCTCCTGCTCGTGCTTCCTCCTAGTATCCCACTTCCCCACTTACCTCAGTGGAATGGAGGAGAAGACATGGAATGGAAGAGAGGAAGAGACTCAGATTTTCTTTTGATTTTCAAATGTGATGGAAACCAGTGGAGAGTTGGGTGAGGTGGGATTGGGGCTGGTAGTTTATGTATTGATATAGATTGATATCTCAAAGTTCCAAATCAGTGAAGAAAGTGCATTAGTAGTGTTTAATTACTACTGAATTCCCAAAAATATTTGTATTATTATTATTATTATATTTATTATTATTATTATCATTAAGAAGAAGAAGAAGCAGAAGAAACCCACAACATTTCAAAAACTTAGAAGGATTCTGGTCTCTCTCATATATACCTAAGTTTGCTTTTTCATTAATCATTTTTCTTGTTTCTTACACACTCAACATTTTTTTTTTAGAAATCATTTGCTCTTCTTTGAAATTTGAGTTTTTAGTTAGAATATGAATCAAGTAATTAAACAACTACTTGCCTTTCTTCACAAAATGACTAAGAAGTAACCGAAGAATTAAAATAACAGCAAAAAAGTCTAACCACATTTAAGACATTTTTGTGGCTTTAAAGCTACTTGGTAGCACACTTGACCACACCATGTATGGATCAAGTAATTAAACCAAGGTTGCAGGCTCGAATATTAGTGGAAACAATGCATGGTTATATATTATTCCCAGTTGCTTCTAGCCTGTTGAACATACAGCTTTCACAGGGCAAGATTCCTCACACTGAGTGATAATTTAATTCACAAGTTGTCTTGCTGGCACAGATCCACACAAGGATTTAGGCTTTGCAGCACTGAGAATATCCCGTTTCCTGGCCGTTTTGTGTGGAGTTTGGCTTCCTCTGAGCACCCCTACCAGATTAGTCCCCATGGGTGAGATAGGCAGGCCAACATCTATCTCCACATGGTTTGAGGATCACCTTGGGACATAGGAACTTGCCTGAGGCAGCAGTGGGCTGCCCGGATGCAAAAACGTAGGCTCTGGGGGACTTTTACAGCAGAAATGTAAATGCCTCCCTGGTTAGGTGACAGCTGAATAGGGGTTTGTGGACAACTGTGGGACTAAATCTCATAGGTGCTGGGGGGTGCTGCAGCATTCCCTGGCTTGAAGTGGTTTCCATTATGTACAGAGTTTACAGTTTCGTTCGATGGCTCTCAGCATCACCGCTGCTAAATCTGGGAATCTAAATCTGGGACTTAGGTGCCTAAATGCCTTTTTTCTTTATCTCGACTGTTGTGACTACTCCAGAACAAGATATCACTCAACATGAGTAAGGATGGCACAATCTGGCCAATTACCTCTAGCTTAACACATGTGCATTACATACTAAGTAGTTAACCTTTTAGCTAGCAGACTAAAATGTAGCATCTCTAACATTAATATAGTACAAATAGCAGACTGGAACAGCTTTGCAAAGTCCATTCTTGCATACCTAAAATACTATTAATATACTGTCTCTAAAAATGCCAAAACATATGCATTACTCTGATGGCATAATATTTTGGCTAAGTGAAACAAAAGACTCTAATGTGTGTTTAAATGATATTAAGGTTTTGCTTAATTACATATGCCAAGATTTCAAAAATGGGTGCCTAAATTAGGCTCCTAAGTCTAATTTTCACCACCTAAAGGAGTGGCCTGTCTTTCTGAAGTGAGGCTATAGTTCCTCTTAACTTTAATAGGAGCTGCTGTGTGCCCAGCACTTTTCAAAATCAGACCACTCATTTACGTGTTTAAATATAGACTCAGGACTGTAATTTAGGCACCTATTTTTAAGAATCTTGACCACTGTGTCCATCTCCATGAGCAAAACCCCCACCCTCCACTCTTGCCTGCCAGACAAGCGTGTGTGTGTGTATGTGTAGATTATACAGAAATATATATGTAGAAAGACAGAAAATACAAGATGATGTTGTGTGGGATAAAGATTTTATTTTCATCAGTTTGTAAGATAGATTTACTCCCAAATGATGAAGCCAGGAAGGAACTATGCAGATCATTCTACACAGATCCCATTAAGACATTTATACCACCTCATATCATTTTGTTCTTTGTATAGGCTACATATATTCCCAAAAAAACACGACAACTATTTTTTCAATGTTTTAGAGAGTTTTAAAAATAATTTATATGGGCTACATTTGTAACCCTCCACCTGTAAAGGCAGGTGCCATGGATGCCATGAGTACGACTTTATAGATGGAGCCAATAAATTGAGCCAAAATAGTTGTTCTAAGCATGTCAGAACTTTTTAAGGGCATTATCTCAGAACATTTCAAGGCTAGAAGTGAATACAAGTAATTTATGCAATTCTGAATACAAAGTATGTTTGCAATACATTACAGCAGGTCTTAAGGCATTTACAGCATTTATTACATACTAATATTGTGTATTATATTGAACCACAGTACAGGTTGACACAGTATTTTAAATTTTGTGTTTTACAAGTGTGGGGAAAAATGTGTATGAATGCAGGAAAATAATATTAAGGGATATTTGCTTCTTGCCATTCTTATAACAGTAAGATGAGCCAAAATATATTTTTTTAAAATCAATAATGAAGACATATTCACTAGATTCCTTCATATTTAATCTAAATAATATTATCTGTTCAGTTTTAATACTGGCCTGATTTTTGATCAAGAAAACATCTTGTCAAAGTCAAATGTGACTATTTTATTTGACCAATACATCGTCCCTGCTCATGTGGGGTTATCTGTACCTGTATAGCATGGGCAGCTTGTCTTGACTTCATTGGAGTTCATTAAGTTAAGATGTAAATCCCTAAAAATAATGCTTGATTATTATTATTATGTGTATTGCAGTAAAGACTGAAGACCGTAACCAAGAACTCCATTGTGTCATATTGCACAAAACTGAGAAAGGGTGGAAGGGCAAACGGAGGCACAGAGACATGACGGAGGTTGTCATAAATATAAAGGGAAGGGTAAACCCCTTTGAAATCCCTCCTGGCCAGGGGAAAGCTCCTCTCACCTGTAAAGGGTTAAGAAGCTAAAGGTAACCTCGCTGGCACCTGACCAAAATGACCAATGAGGAGACAAGATACTTTCAAAAGCTGGGAGGAGGGAGAGAAACAAAGGGTCTGTGTCTGTCTGTATGCTTCTTGCCAGGGACAGAACAGGAATGGAGTCTTAGAACTTTTAGTAAGTAATCTAGCTAGGTATGTGTTAGATTATGATTTCTTTAAATGGCTGAGAAAAGAATTGTGCTGAATAGAATAACTATTTCTGTCTGTGTATCTTTTTTGTAACTTAAGATTTTGCCTAGAGGGGTTCTCTATGTTTTTGAATCTAATTACCCTGTAAGATATCTACCATCCTGATTTTACAGGGGGGATTTCTTTATTTCTATTTACTTCTATTTTTTATTAAAAGTCTTCTTGTAAAAAACTGAATGCTTTTCTCATTGTTCTCAGATCCAAGGGTTTGGGTCTGTGGTCACCTATGCAAATTGGTGAGGCTTTTTATCCAACATTTCCCAGGAAAGGGGGGGTGCAAGTGTTGGGAGGATTGTTCATTGTTCTAAGATCCAAGGGTCTGGGTCTGTAGTCACCTAGGCAAATTGGTGAGGCTTTTTACCAAACCTTGTCCAGGAAGTGGGGTGCAAGGTTTTGGGAAGTATTTTGGGGGGAAGGACGCGTCCAAACAGCTCTTCCCCAGTAACCAGTATTAGTTTGGTGGTGGTAGAGGCCAGTCCAAGGACAACGGGGGTAATATTTTGTACCTTGGGGAAGTTTTGACCTAAGCTGGTAAAGATAAGCTTAGGAGGTTTTTCATGCAGGTCCCCACATCTGTACCGTAGAGTTCAGAGTGGGGGAGGAACCTTGACAGAGGTCATACAGCAGGTCAGTGACAAAGCTGGGAACAGCACCCAGGTCTTCTGATTTCTCATTCAGTGATCTCTCCTGTAGACCCTACCGCCAGCTCCAGTAACAACAAAAGTGGTGAGACAACCTCTCCTGATTCTGGTGCTGAGACATCCTCTCCTGATGCACAATATGCATGTTAACGTTTCGGTACAATATTTAAAGAAACACTAACTTACATGCACATTTGTTTATATAAAGCATTATTGGATCTCAATATTTATCAAATCTTTTTTTTAATCTCACAATATTTATGATACCCATCATAAAGCATTCTCCTGGTGCCTGGCTGATTGAAACAATTGCTTATTCCCATTTAAAGTTAAAAAGAAAAAAATGTACATATAAAAAACCTAACAATTTGTCATTGGGTAGTTCAATTTCCTAATAGCCATTTGTCAATCATTTCCTGTTTGTTTGTTTGTTCATTTAAATTTGGCCTGTTTACTGTGCTGCACTATGTCAAATAAACTTATCAATGAACTTTCAGTTTCCAAATGTTTCCTTTTCACAGTGTTGGTCTCAGTTTGGAGAATCATACTTCTTCCTTTCACCACAGCTAATGAGGCACATGGCAACCATTGACTGTTGCTTCATCATGCATACAGAACAAGCAACTGATAGGAGGCACATTCTTCTTCTGAGATGAAACCATCTGCAGCCAATCCCAGCAGGTTTTCCTTCAGGGCTGTAAGTGAATGGCAAGATACAGATTGCGCCTAGTTTCTAGTATGATTGTAGCACGATTCTAGTATGATTAGCCAAATACAAGAGGGAAAACTAAATAAACACATACAGATGTCTTTTATTCCAGGAAGTTTTCCATATGCTGTAGATCTTAGCTTTCAAGTGAATAAGAACTTTTTAGAATCAGAAATTAAGCTGAATGACTTAATATTATACATAAGAGGAAAGCAATCATATGAGGAAAGATGCACAGCTCCCAATACTTGATTTTCATTATTTATTTGATAGATATTTCTGGACAAACAGACTCAGCCACTACGAGATGTAGCATGTCTGTGTTAATAATATGAGCTAATTGTCTCTCCCTCTTGCCATTGGCCAATTATCTATGGATCCAGACTGAGTTTCTCTCTCCCTCTCGCTCTCTCTGTTTATTTATGATTATTATTTTTAAATTCACTAAAAGGTTAGAGAAGCATAAACTAAAAGATTAGGAAGTATAAGGAATGTCATTATGATGTGATTGCAGTCAAGATCAAGTGCCAATGATTATCTTCTGTGGCAAACACGTAGTAAATAATCTCAGAATTTTCTTAACTTGACACTGTATTTAGGAATTGCTTTTGCTTAAAAAAAATTGCCTTACTATATTAGAAACATACAAGATTTAAAAACAAAAGAAAACAACCACAACTTGTGGAATGGAAGATTTTTTACATTGCTGGATTGAGAAGTTTACAAATATTTTCTCAACACTGAAGGCTCAAGAAATAAAGTTATTTAAGTATTCTGTGCATGTTCAGTACTGTTTATTCAGGATGATATTTTAGCTATTACTTTCTGATATTGGTAATTAGCACATAACACTGATTTATAAATCTGTTTGTAATAATACCATTCTAGCTAAGGAAATTGAATTGCCAAGGCTAAATAGCACAAAGCCTCAATTATCAGTTGATTATAATCATTCTGCACTGTGACAAGTGAGTTGTAAGCATCCCAATAGTTTTGTGGAAAATAAATACAGATAAAAACTGAACAGAAATCCTTTCAATCTCCACAGGAAAAGAACATATTTTGTTTGGAAAGGTCAACAAAATGTACCTCAGTTGACCTAGGATGTGTAGATAGTCTGAGCTAAATATTACTGTAATAAACACATTTTTCAAGATTACCGTCTCCCTCACCTAATCTAACTGAAAGCACACAAGCTTTATTTGCTAAGATTTGATCAGCAGTGAGTACCCTTAAAACATTTCCTTTTACCTTTTTTACCACTTAGTAAGTAATACCATCTGAGCAGGTATGTTATATAGTTGGCTAGAAAGGCCTTATCATTAAAGCAGGGGCTGGTCTCTGAAACTCTGCTTTTGACTCTCGCCTCTGCCTACCTTTGTGATTTGGGCAAATCATTTAATCCCTCTGTGCCTAAATTCCCCTTTTCTAAACTTGGATAATAGTACCTTGTGGATCTCACCCTTTGTCTGTTTTGTCTATTTAAACTGTAATCTCTCCAAGGCAGAGAGATTTGTACAGTGTCTAGTAACTTGGGGCCTTGAGCTCCAATATGTGTGTAATATGATTAATAAAACTCATCTAAAAGGTTAAAGGAATTTTAAGGGCATCTTCTAGTATTTCATTTAACACTTTATTTCATATAAATAAGCCTCTGCCCCTCAGTGACATTAGGGGGACATTAGGGCTCCTTGATTCAAAAGATGAGGAGACCAAAACGCATACATGAAAATCCACATATTTGCTCTAATGACTCTGTCTGGTGAATGTGGAATTCTTCTTGAGGTACCATTGAACAATTCTATCTATCTAGGCATTTACACTGATTTCATCACCGTGGGGTCTGAGTGCTTGTTCTTCACCTACACCAGTAGCTTAATCAACGCAGTTGTTACATTAAGCAGTGATCAGAGAAACATAGAAATGTAAAGCTGGAAGGAATCTCAAAAGGCCATCTAGTCTAGCTCCCTGTGCTGTGGCAGGACCAGGTATATCTTGTCTAACCTGTTCTTAAAAACCTCCAGTGATGCCTTACTTTCTTGGTAACCTATGCCAGTACTTAACTATGCTCATGGTTAGTAATTCTCCCCCTTCCCCTTCCCCCCATATCTAAAATCACCCTTATTGCAGATTAAACTGATTATTATCTTTGGAGAACAATTGATAAATGTCTTTTTTATAAGAGCCTCCAAACTTTTCTCAACATTAAACATGCCCAGTTTTTTTTAACCTTTCCTCTTAGGTCAGATTTTCTAAACATTTTTATCATTTTTGTACCAAATTTGGATGGGGAACTGAGGCACAGAGAGACTGTGATTTTTGCCCATTGGTTACAAGTTTGTAAAAAAACAGGGAATTGAAACCAGATCACCTGAGTCCTAGAAAGCATCCTAGCCTCTTTACCATCTTTCCTCTACCATGTCTCATAAGGTATGGATCTGGAAAGGAGATTAAAAATGCGGAGGAATGGAGCATACTACCCAGATGGAATGAGTAGGGAAGGTATTAGCATGAGCTCTGTCAATCATATTGCTTCCATCAATGGCAAAACTCTAATTGCCTCCAATATTTTCATGACTGAGCTCATATTTTTTAATTTTGTCTATACCTGAGTCTTCCGTAAGACTTACAACTTACATGCCAAATAGATTGGCCCATGTTGGAACCAAGACTTATGATCTATCACAGCTTTTATGACTAACATAGTCCTTAGAACTGCCAATTTATAATGCACAAAACTAAGATAAAACATTAGAAAACTGATCGTGGAGGCTTTGTTGCTAGATTGTCCCTTTATTCTTCATACTCTTTTTTTTTCCCTTTCTTTTTTACTGGTATCTAGGGATATGCTAATTTCTTAAAAGTTATGCCTAGATTTTGAAAGAACAATATCAAACCTTTATGACTACATTAACATTTAAATAGCAATCAACTAAAACTAAGTTCAAACAACTGTTAACACGTTTAGGCTTAAGAAAAATAAGTTGATGTGTACTTCAGTTCTAATAGATTTTATCTTTTTTTGAGAAATATGGTTTCAAATCTTATCAGTCCTTTCTGTGAATTTCCTAAAACATCAGAATCCCATCATTATTCTTCCAGACTTGTATGTTATGGTATTAGTCTGGGTTTTGTTTTAAAATTTTAAAAAAGGGATACTTTTGAAATTAAGTATTTTTTTTCATAATGGGAGTTAAAATGTTATGCATTTTAGAGTGGGGTATACCCTTTTAGTACATATGTTGGGTCCTCAAAAAAGTACTGATACCTCTTATAGGATGGTACTTCTCCCCTACCCACAAGTATGGTAGACACTGTGATACACAAAGTATTTTTCTCAGCCCCAAATGGCAGTCCCATCCTGACTTTCATAACTTTGGGGCATGTAGTTTGTGGAAGGTGGTACCTGTGGGGACTTCCTTATAACACATAAATGTGTGATATAATTCCAGGAAGACTTGGCTTCTGCATGTAGTGCTTCCAGCACTGGCATTTCATCATGGTAATATGGAAAATGACGGCAGCTGGGTATCTTCATAGTATTTCAGGTAAACATAAGAATTGATTTACAAATAGCCTACAATTCATTAGTATTCTGGTTTTGAAAGAGGACATGGCATGTTTCTGTCATTGTAATCTCCCACCACATGTAAAAAAAGGCCATATATCCAAACTTGCTGAATGAAAATATCTTTGAATTCTGAAGAGGGATGGCATCGGTTAGTTTGTGAAACCTATAGACATCTATTTTTCCTAAAGAAGTCCCATTGAAATCAATAGAACTTCTTGAGCAAGTTGCTGCTCAGAGTAAATGAAGAAGAGCATCATAATGAGATCTGATGGGAAATGTTCTGATGAAACAGAATTTTGTTGAAAAATACTGATCGGTTGAACCTAAAATGTCTGTTCAGGTTCAATGAACTTTCATAAAATCATGGCAGGGTTCTGACAGAAACCTTCTTAGTTCCCTGCTAACTCACCTGGCAGGCTGCTGAGGAGCCTGGGTTTCCAGGATCTATAGCTCTGGGACAGCACCACCATGCAGACTACCCCAGGACCAGGAACACCATAGCCTTCAGGGTCCATAACACAGCCTTGCCATGTGTCAGTGTTTCCAGAAATAATTATTTTCTGGATTTATAATTTGCAGGAGTTTTTAAAAAATGATTTGGTTCCAATTTGGAATAAAAAACAAATGTCAAAATATTGAAATGTCTTGTTAATTGGAAATACCAATTCTCAGCCAGTTCCAATCATAATATAGCTCTATGGTAGCTCCAGATAAAGCAATAATGTTGGTGCTGATCTGTCTAGTTTATTTGATATATGAAAAAAAAATCAAGATTTGGATTTGGAGATTCAGGTTAGATATTAGGAAAACTTTCCAATTATAAAGCTAAGCACCTGGACCAGGTTACCTAGGGAGGTTGTGAACTTCCTGTTGTTGGAGGTTTTTAAGGACAGTTTCGACAAACACGTGTCAGGGATGGTCTAGGTATTTTTAATCTTGCCTTAGCACAGGTAGATGGACTAGATAACCACTTGATGTCTCTTCCAGGCCTACATTTTCTAGAAGTCTATGAATCAGTGGACTACAAATGTTCTCTTCTGTTGAAACATTCACCATCTTCTATTGACAGGGAGACAGAATATTAATCAAAAAGTATGTGCAGTCTCCTTATAATTAAGTAGAATTAAATTAATGAAACAGTAAATAAAAGATGAATAAATAAGAAAGATTTTAAATTATTATTCAAGAATTTTTATTTCAAATGTTGTATATCCAATGACTACAAAGAGAGTGAATAAACCCTGTCTTAACTGGATTTTAGTGATTCACAAAATTTCTTTTACTTAATGAAATAACTGCCATGTGATAAATGTGTAGCTCATGATGGATCACAGTCTATTCAATGCAGAACACCTCATAAATCAAGCAGTTCAAACATGTCTCTAATTTACAAATAACCTTACATGATCTCGTCTGTTGTTTTTCACTATTCCAAATAAAGAATTTGCTGTTCTGATGCTGCCTTTATAGTTGTTAAAGTTCAGGACAATCAAGTTATATACAGCATATAAAATATGACAATACATTTCACTTTACATGTTTTGTCTAAGCAAAAGTAAATGAAACCCCCTAATAGCTAGACAAACAAGAGATTAAGGACTCTAAAGGCAAAAATCATGTATACTACCAGCTGTTAAGCCTATGGCATAATAAAGTAGAGTGAATCTTCAGCAATATCATATAGTAAATAACTCAGTGAATGATAAGTGTTTTGTCTCTAGTTGCAAATTATTCTTCATACAGTGTTTGCCAATATGCATGGAGTCAGTAAAAAATGCAAAGCAAATACAGTAGCCATTATAACTGAATTGTGAAAGTTGTAGTGTAGTGATAATTTTAACCAAAAACCTGTCAAACTGAAAAACAAGTACAATTTAGTTATTCATAGTAGTAAATCTCTGACAACAAAGATACATATTCAAGTGAGGCTGTGTTTGGGTAAATAAATGAGCTGATGGCGTTCAAGCATATTCCACCTCTTCCCAAACAAATACACATAATTTCCCAGAACCTAGCACCCAGATCTACCATCAGCCCACACCCAATGCCTTCCCAGCTCCACACACCACACAGGGTTTCCCACTGAAATTACAATCCCATATTTTCATGTGGTCACAAAGGATTATGGGATTTGGATGGGTGGTAGCAAGAAACTGTATTTTGTTCTGAGCCCAGGGTAAAAAGAAACAGGTTGAAAATTACTTCCTCTATAAACTAAAGGCTAGAAGTCTGATTCAAGGCCCTTTGAAATGAGCAGAAGTCCTTATGATGACAGCAGTTGTCTTTGGATAAAGCCATAGGGTTCAAATTAAAATTAAGTATATGAAGTAACAAACTCCTAATGATATCGGTCATGCAATATCAGGCCCTACATTTCAACAGGCTTAGCTGCAACCAGTGCTATTACTCCTGCCAGTCACTGTCATGAATGCTAAATTTCCTGTTTTAAATCCATCCTTTATAGGACCAGCTGATTCAATAGTTATCTTTACTTTCTAGTTATGCAGATTTATTTTTAGCAGCTCAGCCAGGCAATATCCACTTTATTGTATAATTCCTTCACAAGTTCATATAGATTTCATTTGATTTGTACCAATCTTTTATCTTGAATGACCCTTGGTTGTCTCTATGACACTGATGACAAGGAAAGGCTTCAGGTTAATTTCATCTCTGGTATGACTCCACTGAAGATAAAGGTTACACCAGAGATCAAGTTGTCCCATCTGCCTAAACCCTTAAATCAGAACTACAGCCAAAAATCTGTAATACACACTGCAAGCTACAAAAAGATCATAAAACTACCTGGAGTGCACTAGATGGGATGACTGGAAGCTTAACAAACTGCAGTATTCTGGTAAGAGATGTACACCTGGGACTAGATTCACAAAGAAACTAACTTTTAGGTCCCTAAGAAAATCACTGACTTCACCACCTAGGCTCCCTATACAATGAATGGGGAGAGGTAGAGACCTCAGAATCGGATTCACAAAAGCTTAGTTTGCTAAGTGGCTCCCCACCTAAACTAAACTGGCCAATGGGGAATGACAAGGCAAAGGGCATGTGCTAAGCCCCATCCCTCTCAGATAGGCACCTAAGGAAGGGACATGCCTTCATCTGCTTGAGATTCTAAGCTTCAAACTTTCTCCTCCTACTACTTTCCTTTGCCCCCAGGCCATTTTTTGTAAGCTTGCCTGTTTAGGGGCCCAATACAATAGGTGAGCACTGAGAACACTTAGCAGATCCGGTCCTGCAGGTGAGTTAAGTGAGGAATGCTTGTATTTCTCCAGTTCGTGAATTACTCTGGGACTTCAGCATCCGGATGCCTGGTGTGGGCCTGCAGTGCATTTGCTCAGAGGCTGAAACAGAGGCACCAAGGGAACTTCTACAATGAAAGTTTAGGCACCTTCTGTGTTTAGCATCAGCCGAGGGGGAGTCTTGTGACCCAGTGGGATTTAGGCACCTTTTTTTTAGTCTTGCCCCTTGCCTTTGTATGGAAAGACAAAGGATTCCAAAAGAAATTAAAATTGATCCTTGCTATGCCAATGAAATTAAAAAAGACACAAAAGACAAGTGCAAGTAGATCTTATTGTACACTACCAGAAGATCTGGTTTACCTTAGTGTGATGATAGATCGCTTGTCCAATTTTCTGGTGTTCTGTCTATCAATTTTCTTTTATTTTCATGAACTTGATGAATTTTAGTATTTATAAAAGTGTGAGAAATAAAGACAATAGCTAGAAGTCAGTATTGGGGAATGCTGCTAACACAGATCACAAAATTCCAGTTACTTTATAACTGAGTCTCTTTTGGAGAGTAATTGCTAATAATGGAAAATACTGTAGGGATTTTGGATGCAGACAAGAGTCCGTTGATAACCAAACTGAGAATAAAGAACTCATTCTGATAGTTTCCCAAGGAAAATTTCTTCTAAAGATGGTCTATGAAGGAATATTATGGTTGAGATACTATCATTTCCTGCATTATAATGTCATTCCTACAAGAACAATAAGCTTGTAAGACTGATGATAAGACATATGGCATTTTTTCTACAGACAGGTAACAGTCTAGGTAGAAAAATACCTGGAATCCACTCAGGCCATCTGGTACCCGAAATGAGAAAGTGATTCAGTTTTTTTACTTGCAGCATCCCTAAATGGAAGTGCCTTTTTACAGATTGTAAGAAACTTTGGAAGAGAAGAAATAGGATGCAAGGCAAGATTGGAAACGTGACTTGGCCTCAAGCTGCACAATTCAGATCTGGCACAAGACATGGATCTCAGAATCTCTTATTCTCTTTGCCTCCTTCCCCTCCAACCTCCAGATTTTGAATCTAGATTTCAGTTCTGCCCATTGTAGGGGTACCCACAAAATTTTAATCTGGATGTGATCATGTATTTTGAAGTTTGGGAATGTTCAGATCCAGGATTTTGTTTCTCTAATAAAAAATAAAAATGTAAATGAGACCTTTAATTATTCTATAGTAATCTGAGATTGCTTTATGTATATACTGTTGCAGAAATGTCAGAAAAAACAAAGTATAGAGTGATGAGGGCAAATGGTCTTCATCAATGATGGGAATTTTAAATTAAAAAAAAAAAAAACCCTGCAGTACTTTTCTTAAAGTACTTCATATTATAAAAGAAGATGGGGCTGATTTAGCATGCCTCATAGGGACCACACATTGTTCTCTTATCCTGTGTGCTGTACAACCTTACTTTTCTTCTTCAAATCTCTTGTTAGGACTCTCTGTTTTCAGTTAGTCTTCCAAACCTGACCTCCATTCTGTTACCTGAAACCATAATATGGTCAGCCTGATTCTCCCCTTCCTTAAATTGTCATTTACACCCGTGCTAAATACAAAACACTAACAAATCCAAACAGAATAGTCTAATGGGAGCTACAAGTGCTTATAACCTCTGAAAAATAAATGTATCTATGTAGGTGTTCCCCTCTAGGCTCCTTCATTTGAACACCCCTTCCATGTTGATTGCATTTGATTTTGTACCAATCTTTTACCTAATGAGTGAGCAATAATTGGATTTAGGAAGACTTTGGGCCAAATTCAACCTTGGTATAACCCAATAATCCTCAAGTTAAAAGTGGAGGTCAGTAGAAGAACCACCAATGGTACCCAAACCCTCTAATTCTCATTCAGTGCCTTTACCACAAAACTATCCTGTTGTCTTGGAATAATGGGACTAAGGTATGGTGACAAGATGTCCTGGTATTATCGGGAGCATCCTGATATTAGAGGCTTTGTCTTATATACGCAACTATAACCTCTTCTGTTCCCTTGCCCCCCCCCCCCCAAAAAAAAAAAAGAGTTCCGATTTTTCACACTTGATATCTGGTCACCCTAGACTTGGGGCAAAAAGATATGGTGGGACTAGAACAATGAAATGACTGGATAAAGTAGTCTTCTGCAGTACCAATTTGTTTATATTGACCAATATATATTTGCACTGTGACTTTTTGATAATATCATAATTCTTTTTTTCAGTATGAAACTAAGGAATATAAATTAGTAAATATGATAGTCAGAGACTGAAGATCAGGACAGATACTCATAGTTTGCCAACACAGTATAGCTTCACCACTCTCATGTCATCAGAATCTCTATTTCATAGTAGCTAGAAATAATGCCTCCAAAGTGGTTTGTCAGCAAATGGCATAACCTGAAGCTACTGGCCAGCTACAGAATAGTTCCTACAAGCATCTTTCAAAAGCAGTTTCTTCAGAAAAGAGGTTATCAATTAGCCCCTAAAAATGTGATGTATTTATTGGCCTCAGAAAGACGGTAATGAAATATACTGGAGAAATACCTATTTATGCATGCATAGGGTTCATTGCTATTCTCTTTAGAGTCAAAGGGGCTTTACAAAGGGAACAGGATCAGGCCTTACCTAATTTATTACATCAAATAAATAAAACAGATAAGACATGCAGAGAAGCCACAAGGAGAAGTTAGAGTTCTTTCATTTTTTTTTAAATGTTGCCAGAGCAAATGATTAATTTACTTAAAAGTAGGCTAATGGCCATAGCTCCTTCTAAAATACTAGATAATCTATTTAATGCAATGGTTCATCCTATGTACCAAAAAGGCTTATTCAATTTTGTTCCATTCTGTTTATGTTTTCTGCTGTTTTGGACACCAGATTATTCTGCCATACTGCTAAATGACAGGTGGTCTGATTTGATGTGTCACTGATGTCATTGCATGAAATGACATGTCCTATTAAAAAGATCAAATGGGTAGGATTTTTTGTGATTATTTTGTCAAGCTCAGAGCAGAGACAAAAGCATGTCGTACCTTTCAGCTCTCATGTTACAGGTGTGAGAGTCAAGATTTTTTTTCTCAAAACTACATGCTTTTGCTTTTTCAAAAATTTAAATCAAATACTTCCAATTAATTTCAATGAGACTTGAACTGTTTTATGGTTTGGGGTTTTATGTTTACAATCGGAAGGTTCCTCACTTCTACAGTTTGAGAAATACATTTTGCTCACTGTCATGATGTCCATGTCTAAAATTGTGCACCCTCATTCAGCTCAGTAAAACATAATAGTATCCTTTCATTTACAGAGTAAATTATTCTCTACCAGAAGATTCCAACAATATTCCTAAAGTAATTATTCACATTATTATCAGTGGGACAGTAAAATTTGTTTATTTAAATGTACAGAATGTAGAAACATGAACATATGCAACCATGATATAAACACACACACACACACACAAAACCATTATCTTCATGAGTTACACAATTATCTCATGATGTGGAAAAATGAAATGAAAATGAAAAACATCACAAACCCCTTCCACCAAAATCAGTTGTGTGTGTGTGTGTGTGTGTGTGTGTGTATGAGCATACATGTATATAATGATTATGAAAATAGAAATATAAAGAATGGTACTAAATTTATGGGTGGTACAATTCTGCCATCTACAGGACAAAAATAATCTTCAGGGTTAAATAAAGTAGACATCAGCTAATTTATAGTATATAAAATTCACATTTTGATATCAGAGGAAAATAATATTCAATAATTCTGTGGGGTGGGGAGCTGTTTGTCTCTTCTACAATAGTATTTCCCATAAAGTGTTTAGGAGGCAAAGTTTAAATTAGAATACACATGACTGAAGGCTAATGCCTCACTTATTCCAGCAAGATTTACATATATTTCTGTCAAATCTGTATTCTGCACTCTTGTTTATAAAAATATATCTTCATAAAAATGTATGTATTGAATATGTTCTATGCAATAAGAAACATATTGATAGGAGTAATTACCTTTTGCCTTATGTTTTTCTTTTTTTTTTAAAAATTAAATTTAAATATTTTAACTATCATGCAGTAAAATTTTTGACTCCCCATCACGCAACGAACCAAAGTCAATCTGCTGCAGTGACATTTCTTTTGTATTATTTTCCAGTCAAATAGTATGAATCTCTCAAACTTGTTTATGACTGTCATAAACATAAAGGGAAGGGTAACCACCTTTCTGTATAAAGATATATCAATCAGATATATCAATCAGACAGATATATCAATCAGACAGATATATCAATATCAATTACTCCTATCAATTACTCCTATCCCTGTATATAGTGCTATAAAATACCTCCTGGCCAGAGGCAAAATCCTTTCACCTGTAAAGGGTTAAGAACCTAAGGTAACCTCACTGCACCTGACCCAAAATGACCAATGAGAGGACAGGATACTTTCAAATCTGGAAGGGGAGGGGGAAAGGCTTTTGTCTGTCTCTGTGATACCTTTGCCAGATCAGAACAGATCAAGGATGCAAGCCCTCCAACGCCTGTAAAGTTAGTAAGTAATCTAGCTCAAAAATGCATTAGGTTTTCTTTGTTTTGGCTTGTAAATTCGCTGTGCTGGAGGGAATGTGTGTTCCTGTTTTTGTGTCTTTTTGTAACTTAAGGTTTTGCCTAGAGAGATCTCTATGTTTTGAATCTGACTGCCTCTGAGATTCTAATCTTATAGAGTGTTTCTTTTATCTTTGTTTTGTTCTTCTAATAAAGTTCTGTTTTTTTAAGAATCTGATTGAGTTTTTAGGGTCCTAAGAAACCCAAGCTGCTCTGTGCTCAACTTGTTTATTCTCAAGCCTCCCCAAGTAAAGGGGTGTAAGGGCTTGGGGGGATAGCTGGGGGAAGAGGAACTCCAAGTTGTCCTTTTCCCTGGTTCCTTGTTAAAGCGCTTGGTGGTGGCAGCATACCCTAGTCCAAGGGCAAAGATTCTGTGCCTTGGGGAAGTTTTTACCCTAAGCTGGTAGAAATAAGTGTAAGGGGTCTTTCATGCAGGTCCCCACATCTGTACCCCAGAATTCAGAGTGGGGAAGGAACCTTGACAATGACTATTAGATATGATTAAAAGAATATCTGCAATGAAAAGACTGGATTCCTATTATAAAGGGGGGAAAGGAGGGGTGAGAGAGAGAGAGAGAGAGAGACCTAAGGAGAAATGTCTTGCTCACATTCTCGTTCATTGTGAACGACCAGCAAAGGATTGCATGATCATCTGAGTGAACTTGACCATTTTACTGTTGACCTTGGACCATATTTTCATGCAGAACTCCTGCTGAAATTAATGGGAGTTTTGCGTAAGAAATGATGGCAGGCTCATGCACAGTAATCAACAACAAAATCTTAATAAGAATCAGTATGCTGCCCCAATAATGACCTAATTTAAGATGATTGCACTACATTAAGAAAGCAATGGGTTGTTTCGTTTGGTGGGTTTTTTTCTAATTAGAATGGGAAAAATTAACACAGAATATACACTTATCCCCAAATGGTACACCATCCTCAATATTGTATTCTACCAATGATAGATGTTAAGACCTTCCCATTAAATGTGAGGTTATGTTAGGTCATGATCCAAAGCCCATTAAAGGCAATGGAATGAGTCCTGTTGATTTCAATGTGCTTTGGATCAGGCTCCTAAACAGCAGATGCTAGGGTGTATTTTATAATTGTTTGTACCTCCCACCTGTGAATATCGAAAATTAAGGAACAGAGGAAACTCAGTGCTAAACACAAATCCATTTCTGCCTTGTGGAGTTAATTATCAATTGATTTAGATTAGCTGTAAACACATATTTGCTGCTAATGATTCTAAACAGTTTTCTTTTGGAATCGAGTGTGAAAATATAAGTTAAAAAAAATCCAGATAAAAACCGCAAACTCCATGGTTTTATACTCTCTTTCCAAACTCTTATTTTGAAACTTTTAATGATAATATATTAGCTGCACAAGAAAACAAGTAAACCAAAATAGGACCTAATGTTATCTAAGTTCACTAAATGCCTTCTGACATGGATTTATAGTGCAATTTATCATAAGATACAGATAAGAAACTGGAGTGGGTAAACTGACAAGTTTAACTGATTACACCAAGTAAAAATACAAGAAATGTATTTGTGGCTGAGGCATGCTGGAGTAACGACGTGCATGTCTTAAAAAATGGGATGACAAGACAAGAGCAAGTTCCAGCAAGGGTAGCATTAGCAAAGTTTGGTGAGTTTTTTATTTTACCTAGACTCGCAATGTACCAGAGATGATATAATGCTTGTCTCTCAGTTTGTTTTCTGAGTGACCTTTGAAAAGATAGGAAAATATTAGCCATTTTCTGATAGATAATAAAGGTAGCAATGATATTTGAAGAGTCCTTTATGTTGTGTATAAATGCCACTTTGCACGACAGAATGAGATCATCTTATGAATACATTTTTCCATGCACTGATTTAAAAAAAATAAAGTTAGTAACTACTTTTCCAGCCACTTTAACATATCAGATCTCCAGGTTTTGACATACAGTTTTACCTAGATAGTGGGGAGAAAATGTCTTAATGATGTCACAACCCAATTATACTTAATCAGTGTAATATGGTCATCTGATAGTATTCCTGAAATTGTTGTGTGTTTAGACCGCCCATTGCAATCAATGAGAGTATTGCACAAAAACTGATGACAGGATAATCACTTAAAACTGACATATGGTTAATGTGCCAAAGCTAATGAAAACTTTTCAAGGGAAGGTGAAAACAATCCTACTTTCTAGGAAGTGTTTAGTTTAACTTGTGAGTTAGCATTAATCAGTATGAGTAAAGGTTGCAAAATAGGCCTGTGCTCAAGATTTACAGGTAACAGCTACAGAGATTGTGGACTCCAGGCTATAGAAGCACAGCTGCAGTTCTTCCACACCACACTGGCCTCTTCCCACATCAACAGCTTGGCTTAGCTGCTGCACTGTCACTTGTTCCCCTTGTAGTAGATGAGCTCAAGTGCCCCCTTCATGATGCATATGGAGCATTAATGTTGGCTCATTCAGTATTAATGTCCACAGTGATTTTCAGCATGTTTACACTGTTATTTCAGGAAAACATGCTTCAGTACATTGTTGTTGTTGTTGTTTTCTCTTACTCCTCCCACTTCTGGCTGACCACAGCCCCTTGATGCATGGTTGGTATGATTATGCACAGTTTGTGGGTGATAGTATGGGATACTCATGCATTGCCACTTTCATCTTCTGCACAGCCTTCCTAGGACCTACTGCACCTGACCTATGTTCATGTGTTTCCCTTCATTCTGTGGAAGTGTGGGAACTATATAGTCCTGTGTTTTGGAGACAACAATCACAAATGCATTTCCTTTGGAGCACTCCTTAAAATGGTCGAGTAATGTTTTTAAAAACAAACAAGGAATCAATTCATAAAGGTGAAATGAAAATATGTATTTAAAGAAAAATAACCTAATTAGCCATTTAAGATGCCACATCAATTCCATGATATGTATAGGGCAAATATTATAAATAAATAATCTTGGATAGAAAGTAATTTATCCTTTTATTAAATAACTATTAATTGAGTTTAGGGTTTCTGCTTCCTCTACAACAGAAAATAGTTCTAAGAATGAGGCACTTTGAATTATATTACATGGTAGTGATAGCGTCTGCTTTTTTCAGGGAAGTAAAAGAAGCAAAAAAATCAGATGTAAACACATAAAAAGCCCTTTAGCTTGATTCGAGCTCCTAGCTGCTATGGTAATATAAATATTAAAAAGGCATGGCCTCTTTCTGTGTGTATCCAACACTGCTTGTGCAATTCATGTGTACCTGCTATTTGGGGGTAGGGAGAGAGGGACAGTCTGATAGTCCCTGGGGGACATTTTCAAAGGTGAAACAGCTATTTAGGCACGCAAATGCCACTGACAGTCAATGGGACTTCAGCATCTGACTTCCATTGCTGCCTTTGAAAATTTTCC
This sequence comes from Caretta caretta, assembly GCF_965140235.1. Classification (NCBI taxonomy): domain Eukaryota; kingdom Metazoa; phylum Chordata; order Testudines; family Cheloniidae; genus Caretta; species Caretta caretta. Next base: position 70,671,325 of record NC_134206.1, on the reverse strand, counting down.
CAATGGACTATCAGTTTTGTGTTGCAATGAGAATGTTCACACCCGCACACCCTCTAAAACCATCCAAACAGACCACAAATGGATTCTGTGCAGAGGGCCTGCATCTCACGTTGCTCAGAGTATAACCGTGGTACATCAGTGTACATGAGATGAGAACCAAGCCCACTTGCAAAAACCTAGGACAGGCTGAGGTCTGTTGGAATTTTTAGCTTTGAAAATTAATGGAACGTGTTTTCAGATGGCTAGTGACCTCTGAACACAAGGAAACTTAACCTGTAGATAACCCAGTGTCTTTACTGCTTATCCCTCGTGGAAACTACAATCATTTCACTATAGTTTCCAGTGGGAAAAAGCTATCAGTATGAGTGTTATGGTAATGGGATAACCAGAGATCATGACCTTTCAGAAGCAGTACTTCAGGGAATTCCGAAATAGCACAACTATGGGCAAATTTTGGATGTACCCCAGAATAAAAGGTCATTGCTAGCCAACTCATTTCTTCCATTTGTTATGCAAATAGACAGGCATGGGCCAGTGGTCTGAGAATAGCACTGAAACACCTGCATTATCATTCCAGCACTAGAAATGACTGTGCTGTATATTTGGTCCATTCTATTTGAATATCACTTCCTGAGGTGCTGAGCATCCACAGCATCCATTGACTGGGCTTGGAGTAGTGGGTGCCTAGACAACAGAAAATCAGACCATCAAAGTCTCTGTTTCAGTTTTACAATGTACGAAATGAGGATGATAATTCTTTACTTCCCTCACAGAACTGTTTTGAGAAGTAATTAAAGACTTTTGATGAGGAGAAGCAAGTTGTTGTTCATTATTGATTATTTAGTATTTATTAATGATGATGATGATGATTATATTTATTTATTTATTTATTTATTTATTAGATAAACTACACTAAAACTAACTTGTAGGTGTATAACTCTCTGCTGTTTCAGGCATGTGAAAACTAGTGGTTGTCATTCACCAAAATTTGCTTATTTGGTGAAATTTATCTCAGCACACACAGCCTGCATAAAGCCTATAGATTACCTAAATCCCACGTAAGCCCCATCGTTGGATTTTTGCCCTTCCAGAGAAACATTTTGTATTAATTTTATTAAGTACATAACTGAGTTATAACAGAAATATTCCTCTTAAATACTATTACCATTATTTTGGCAAATTTTGTACAAATTTATATGAGTTAGAGATAGTGCATTGCAAAATTAATGTTATAAACTCAGGACATCTATAGTTGTACATCTGTCTAAATGTTCTCTGTTCATAAATAAATGTGATCTCTTCTCCAGAATAAGCAAGTTATATGTCTTGTTCTTCTACTGCTTATCTTTTCTGTGTCTTTAATAAACTGCAGTAGAACCAATCTGTGGTAAATTTAATACAGCAAAATAGAATAAAACAACATCTGCCACAAAAATATCCATCACTAGCCCCATATTCTCAATGCCTTCTGCAAGCTGGTAATAAGGAGGTATAAATGACTTGGCTCTGCCAATTTCTAGTTGTGCATTCAGTGTGAAATACAGGGATTATAAACTGTTTCTCTGTCAGATATTTTGGCAGTGATTGGAATATCTAGTGAAATATGGGATTTTATTCTTAGTATTTTAAGTTAATAACAATAACTGTGAAACTAATATTGTTCTTTCCTGTAATTGCTGCTATTCATCATACAACAGAAGAATTTCAGGAACAAATATACGCCACTTTGTTTTAATGCAGGCTCCCGGGTAAGACTATACTATTATTAGTGTGTTTTTTCTTACTTAAAACAATATTAAAGGAAATTATACAGTAATAAACTCCTACATTTAACGACAAGCCTTATGGAAGAGTAAATTAATTGTTTTATGCTTTGCCGCAATCTTGCCACCCATGCTCTGACCATGTATCCTACATACCGTGGCTATCAACACAGTCAACAGCACATTCACTGTTAGTCCAGTAATTATAGTGCCACATTCAGGTCATATTTCCTTGTATTCTACAATATTTTTGAAAGATAAAAGATGACACAATATATAAATGAACAAGGGAGTATAACAGGAACATTGATTTTCATTGTAAACCCCTGTTTTCAGCTGTCCAGGACTTTTTCAAACTTCCATCTGTCTGATGAATTTCACAGGTTTATTGTCTAATTGAACATGAATTTGGTGGAGAAGTCCGAGCAACAATAGTTCATTTGATTTTGGATACGAGGACAGTAAACAAACGATTTTATTTCATTCCCCATTTCTTAAAATTGTAACTATGCTGTGCCCGTGCAATACATCTACTAAAAAGGTGTTTCTCTAAGATATTACAATACACAGATAAGAGCCTGTACAGAGGTTTTTTTTTTGGAGAAGGCTGAGGGTATGCTTCCAAAATAAAGAAGGGAGTAGGTGGCTGACCAATCAGTTGAGTCCTTCTGAAGCTGATAATTATAATGCTGCGGAGAATGTGTAATAGTGCAATTTACTGTGTAATTATTTGTGTTAGGCATCTAGCCTTAGAGATGCATCTTTATTTTTTAAAATCTAAATAAACAAAAATAAATAATCAAATGTTCTGTGTGTGGGTATGTGCTTAATTAGCTTCACAGTGAAACCTGTCCTCAGGGTATGCATGGACAGAGACAAGGTATCTTCAGATAAACTTATAGGGCGCACATGTATTAAGGAAGTTTTCTGTGTCCTTAAGTTTCATATGAGAGAAATAGGACAATAGAACTAGACCTACTCTGATGCATCTGAAGAGCTCTGCAGTTTTGAAGGTTTTCAGGAAAAAAAAGTCACTTCAGCACTTCCTAAGGTGTGTTGGCATCTGCTTAAATATTTCCAGATAATGAAATGTGGACACATTATCTGGAAATATTATGCAAAGGTCGGAGGCTCGGTTCGGCAGCCCTCAGGTTACTTCCAGTACTTGTTTTATGTCCCTAATATCTCATACATCAAGGTTTTAGCCGAGGGGTTGGCAACCTTTGGCACACAGCCCATCAGGGTACTCCGCTGGTGGGCAATGATACATTTTGTTTATGTTGACTGTTTGCAGGCACGGCACCCCGCAGCTCCCAGTGGCTGTGGTTCGCCGCTCCTGACCAATGGGCGCTGCAGGAAGTGGAGGCCAGGACATTCCTGTGGCCTGGGCTGCTTCCTGCAGCACCCACTGGCCAGGAATGGCAAACCGTGGCCACTGGGAGCTTCGGGGTGCCGTGCCCGTGAATGGTTATCATAAACAAAATGTCTCGTGGCCCACCAGTGGATTATCCAGATCGGCCATGTGCCGAAGGTTGCTGACCCCTGCTTTAGCCTGTAGGGGGTCAGCAAAGTTTTTTTTTTTCCTGACATATTTTGGATATTTTTGTGTCTTTCTTCTGATGCAGCAGAAATAGCCGGGGTTGGGGACCAAACAGTGGACAGGGTGGGCCAGTTCTGAGAATTCTCTTTCCCAGTTGATTGATTAGTGGATCTTGCTCACATGCTCAGGATCTAACTGATTGCCATATTCTGGGTCAAGAAAGAGTTTCTTCTCAGGTCAGATGGGCTGAGACCTTGTATTTTTTTTCAACTTCGTCTGCAGAATGTGGCCTGTGGCATTGGTACACTTCAGTCCCTCTTCTTCTCCACCCATGGCACACAATAGTTTAGTCTCCTGTGTGCTGTAGCACTTTGATTTAATTCTGGTTGTTGAGTTTGATATGGAGGTAACATGTTGGTGTTTAGTGGCCTGTAATATACAGGAAGTCTGACTAGATGATCTTGTGGTTCTTTCTGACCTAAAACTTTGACTCCTATCTATCTATCTATCTATCTATCTATCTATCTATCTATCTATCTATCTATCTATCTATCTATCTATAATACAGCTGAATTTCAATTACCTGGAGTGTGATAATTCTCTGTTTATATTACATTGTATTTCTGTTTAAAAGCCTAGGACAATCTGTTTAAAAACAACAATTATAAGACAGGGTAAAGTTTCTATGGGAAAGCACTCAAAAGTAAGGAAGTGTCCCATTTAAAGTGTGCAAGCAACAACAACTTGGCCACCATAACGTGTAAATAATTGTCTAGACCACCTTAAAATGGTAGTATATTGCATATTACTCTATCATAAATAGTGTGTGACCCTGAAATTTAAGACTTTACCATAATGCAGAAACCAAAAAAAGGGGAGGGGCAGTTAAGTAAGCATTTCCTGCTTATGTATAGTAGATAGAATAAGCATCCAGGACGAAATATCTGGTAACAAACTAGCCTCTATTCTTCTTCTCTTATATGTACTGCACATCATCACTGAAAACAATCAATTAATATTTTCCAACATACATCAAAGATTTAGAAACAAGCCAGAAACCAAGAACAGTATTGATGGAAACAAATAATTAGTATGACTTCTGAATGGTCAGGAATCTCTGGATTCTAGCTTTGGGTTATTTACTTACTGGAAGAAAAATAAGTGAACAAAAGATATCCCCACCCCCCATTATACTCTATTTACAATTTAGCTATGGCCTAGATGAACCAGTATTTTGAATTGAATAGGGATATTAAACAGCACAGCTAACAACTCACAAAGCTCCAGAAAGCAGCTAGTTTGCTCAGGGTCAAATTTATACCTTATGTACCCCGAGGCACACCATCTTCAGCGCCCCCCCCCCCCCGCCTACAGCTGACCTTTGTGTTGTACATGGTTTTTACTGTGCCTAATTGGAAATCCGGCCATGAGTTTGCTCCAGTCCTTGAACTGCTTCAGACACTCTGGATGAAATCTGACTATTGTAGTCAATAAGAGTTTTTCCATTGACTTAAAAGGGGACAGGATGTCACTGTGTATGTTTTTTCCCCATCACCTCCCCGCCACACGATATGCAAATCCTCTCATTGTATTACTGGGCTAAGGTGGTCAGTTGCACAAACCACAATGAGGATATTCAGGTGTCATTTAAAATTCCCCTGAGGTTCACAAGATTTATACTGTATTACCTATGGATCTATGGATGCTCTAAAACACAGAAGGAAACTAACTTGAATTTAAATGACCATACCTCTTAAACAAAAGCTGAAGCATATGTCTTCCTTTTCTTTGCCTTTAGCTGAGCTCTGGCAAATTCAGATTCTAGCAAATTCTAGCAGATTCTCTAGCACACATAACAAGAGCTATTAAATCTGGATAGGCCATTTTCTAGGACTAAGTTCTTCAGCATCATCACAGCCAACCTACTCAACTGAGCTGCTTTAAAAAAACAAAACAAAACAAACAAAAAACAAACAAACAAACAAAAAACAACCCCTAGTCCTTTCTGTTCTCTTCTCCAGCTATTCTATTATGGCGTTAACTTTAGCTAAATAGCCTCCCAATAAAATTTGTTTCAGTGCCACCACAGCAAGCTTCAACCTAAGCCCAGAAGAATATTGCTCTTCTAAGCCTTTGGGTCCTGAAAAGCAGCTTGATGTAAGAGGGTAAAAATGTCTTTGAAACTGTGTCGTGCCCAAAGCCTCTCTCTTGTTTTCTAGTTGTTTTTCTGAGCTGTTAACTGCCAGAGAGGTTGTGGGATCCTTTAATCTTCCTGTTCATACATTTTCCTTCTATAACACCTTTCCAGCTCCTGTCTCTGAGTACGTTCAAGCTGGTCAGTTTTCTGAGCTTTTTTCTATTTCTTGAAAAAGTTTATGGTCTGTCATGTTCAAACCATGATCTAAAGTCTATATTGATAAGAACAATCAGGGCATTTTTAAGTTCCATGTTCATGTCCTCCACTAGCCAGATCTCCTCTAGTTCAGTTTTTATGTCCAACTGCTGGACTGAATTACTCCATGAAGCTCATATATTTAAGAATAGAGAGATGGACACACATAAATAGGTAGACATATATACAAACACACATAGAGAGTTGTGAAATTGTGACTTATCTTTTCCTGTTTGCCTTCTTCAGCTATAATAACTGCAAAATAAGATTTGAAATCTAATAGATTATGAGAAGAATATAAAGACTATAAAGCGAGAACAGTGTCTTCCTATGCATGTGCGGTTGTATTACTTAACATAGAATATGTGGGCTAAAGGTATAAACATAGCCCAGTCAACTGTCTAACATTAAACAAGGTAAGAGGCTTTATATACAGTGACTTCAGCCTGTTTAGCACCATCATAAACACCATATTAGAAATCCTTTAAACCTATTATTAAGGATACAGAAAAGAAGAAGAAACTGTTGAAGCATTTGAAAGGTAAAGTATTAATTAACGCTTTCTCTTTTATTTAAAAAATAATCTTTTGTTCTCTTTCCCTTTAGCTGTAGATAGTTTTAGAAGGAAAAAACCCTGTTTGACAGTCCAGTATATGGTATCAAAGATGGTAATAACCTGGAGGGGGGGGGGAAGATAAATTAGTTGAGATGGACTGGAGATGTCATTGCTGCTGGTGTTGCTAAAGTCCAATTTTAGAAGGAAAAGCCCCCTTGTTCGACATGTTTGATGGTATCAGAAATTGTAAGGACCCAAAAAAGGAGCACTGGTGGAATAGTCCACCTCCTCATTATTTTGTCTATCAACGAGGCTTAATATCATACGTACCAATTTTGGCTCATAAACTTCCAGCTCCACATTTCCTGTTTTTAACAAGCATAATTTCAACACCATCCTTGAATTCTGTCAACTTGACCTCTTTGTTTAAACTAATTCAGTTATTCTGTCTCCCTTTCATACCTTCCCCACAACATAGGATAATTGTAATAGCTTATGAAATTTTGGATACTATTTTACAGTTCAGCTCATGATTCAGGTACATTTGTGGGCCCAGTTGTCACAATATAATCTCTTTCTTTTATTAATCAGTTCCACCTAGGATAGACATTTATTCTAAAATTATAATTACAAATAAACATTTCATTTCAGTTTAATTATATGAAGGGAAGGCGAGGGGGGAAGTACTTGGTTATATTTTAAGGTTTGCTATGTCTTTATGCAAAAATTGGAAATTACATATCTTGATTATATGTTACAAAAAATATTGTTAAACCTTCAAATGTTAATAAAGCTAAAGAACTTACAAATCAGTTCATTTGTAGCTAAAACAAAAATTGAAAATGCTGCTGTTATATGTTTATAAGATATTTAGGAACAAACTAGCTCTTATCACTTCTTTGGCTATATGCCCAGGATCAGTAAAGTTGGATAAAACTTCCCTCCTTCTTTGCCAATTACACAGTTAAAGCTGTACATTCACACTCAGCCACAAAAAAAATATGTACTAATGGTTAAGTTTGCTTTTTAGAGAAAAACTTTAGCCTGATGGCATTCATATCAAAGTGTGTTGCCTGCTTTAAAAATAAACAACAAAATGATATTCTGTTGGAACCACTTTTCCATTTGTGAGTGATTTGTAACACTGAAAGGCGGTAAAAATTTGCAGGTATTTTTAGTCTATGACAGATGTTGCACACCTGTTTTACCACCAACATTTGTGAAGACAACATGGCCATAGTGGGAACTTATACCATCACGGGGATCTAAGCTGCAACTCTAGCATCATGCTCTCTTACATGCCAAGAACAAGAATAAAAAAAATCATTGAAAACAATCACAAAAAAATACAAAAATTTGGTGTTGCAACAGGCCTTGGTTCTGTTGATTTTAAATTTAATTCACAGTTAATGCAGTAGAAGCCCTGAATTAAGATGGCATTTAATTAACAAGAGGTTTACTCAAGATGACATTTCAGTAAAAGTCTGCAAATTAATTTCCAACTATTTCAAACTCTTCATTTTACTACTTTAGATTTTTCTTTAAAATACTTTTTTCATTAAACTTTTACTAATTACAGAAACTACAAACCTTAATGTAAAAGAAACAAACCAAACATCTGCTGAATGATAAACTTTTGTTGGTCCAATAAAGATATTACCTCATCTACCTTGACTCATCTAAGAGACTGTCAAACGGTGGGGAGAGTGGGAAGTTCTTCTAAAGTTAGATTTTTAACAACAGCAGTATTACTATCTCCAGCCCATCGCAACTAACTCTCCCCCCCCCCTCCAAAAAAACAAACAAAGAGTTATTACCATCTTTGATATCATCTAAGAGACTGTCAAACAGGTTTTTTTTTCCTTCTAAAAACTGTTTATAGCTAAAGAAAAGGGAACAAGTGATGTTGTTAACATAACATGTATTTATTTAATACTTTACATTTCAAATGCTTTAACTGGTTTTCTTTTTTCTTTCTTTAATATCTTTAATAAAAAAAGGTGGGGGGTTTTTTAGTTTGTTTTTTGTTTTAGTTTAGTGTTTTTGCCATAGCGCTAAGCAGGCCGAGGTCTCTATATTCTGAGCCCCTGACCTTGATGTGACACTATTTAAAGTTAGACAGTAACCGGGTTATGTTAACACATTTCACTACAGCAATCTTAGTTTGAATTCAGGTCACAGCGCCAAATATGTTGTATAGATATTGATTTCAAAGGCCCAAAGAGTTAACGTTGTTGATAAATTCTCTCACAGTCTAACATTAAACAGTGATAGATAGGTTCAGGTTATTTTACAACAGAATCCTTGGTTTTACTTGGTTACTTGGCAAATACCCAAAAGCATTCATTCAAACTGAAAGATTATGGGGCACAAGAAAGGACAAGAAATTAAAACAAGCATTTATACTGAAATGGTGGTTGAGTGATTATGCAAAACAAACCGTTAGACTTTATTAAAGTTTTTTTCTTTTTGGAATCAAAATATTGGTCTCTTATTTTCAGAGGAACCTTTCTTTGATGAAAAGAAGAAGGTTTATTTTACTCTCAGTCCTGATATGAAAGGCATTCACTCGTCCTGTTCTTAACAAAGAGACAAAGTGGAGGATAGACTGGATAGAAATGGTGGGTGAAATATGGCTGTTCTTGATAATTTTGGAAACCTAGACTGCTGGCAAGTTACAAGTGGATGCTTTAGCTCACATGATGACCATGATACCTGCTGCTTGGACCCTGTTTAGTTACAATGTGATCAGGGCCATCATCTGCTTGGATCCTTTCTCTTCAGATGAAGCAGATTTATATGGGTTCAATATGATCGATTTCAGGATTTGATGAAAAGCCAAGAGAATGAGATAGGCTAGGAAGGAAGAAAGAAACAGTGGGGCAGAAAATAACATAACAAGGGAAGGGAATACAATATAGGATCTTACATGCCTTTGTGGTGCTGGTAATTAGATATCCCCACTGGTGGGCTGAGCCTTGGATATCATGATAATGTAATGACTTTCAACAGTCACTGGTGAAAACAAAGTTCCTTAAACAAGATGAAAATCCTTTAGATGAGCCAAGATGAGCTGCACTGCTGGCAGTTTGAGGGCAGACTAGGTGGGACATGGGATGAGAAGAGAGCTGAAATAAATTGATCATGTTTGTTTGGTTATTTTACTCTCTTTTTAATGAACCGAAAAAGGGGAAAAGGGAGCAGCATTGTTCATTCCCCTCATGATTTTGTTCACCAATTAGGCCTAATATCTGTTACTGCAATTTTAGTCTGTTACTTTCTAGTTCTATATCTTCTCTTTTTACCAAACATAATTTCAACAGTCCTTAAATTATATCAGCATGGCCTTTTTAGTTTAGATTGATCCAGCTTCTTTGTCTGGTTCTCCTGTACTTGTTATAATATTCAACATAATAAAACATGTGACCTATTTCTCATAATTATTATAACATCTTATAAACTTTCCTAAACTATTTACTTTTAAGCTCACATTTACGGAGCACATTTTGTAAGTCCAATAGTCACAATAGTGTCCAGCATCTATCACATTTGGGGGACTTCTGAAATATAGACACTAATAGTGTGCACTGTGTCTTGAGAGAAGTTGACATATGAACCACCTCACTGCCCATTAAAAATCTCACAGAGTAAAATTCCCTTCCCATATGCAATTTCATAACATCTCTGTGGTAATTCCAGCAACTGCTTACATAGGAAAGTAATACTAGTTGTCTTTCAGTGACATTTAGCAGGTGGAAAGAGGAGAGTTAGCATCATGTTTTAAGCCATCTCTCTTTGGATGACCAGCCCGTACTTCATGGACTGCCTTAACACAATGCAAATCCTAAAATAATGGTCAGAGAAAGTTGTTATTTTTATCAGTCAAAAATGTGACCTATGTCAAATGGATGGTTTTCTCATGGAAACTCTTTTATTTTCCAAAAAATATCAAAGTCAGAATCTTTATTTAGGTTTTTTTTTAGAAACCTGCAAAATGGGATTTTTTACTGTTAATGAGGTGCTTTTTTCTCTCTACAATTCTGCACCTTCTTGCTCTTAAAATGTACCATATTTATTTATCACTTTCTTTAACACTCATCAGCATGCAGAATAACAAATGTAAGACTCTTAAAACAGAACTACGGTAGCTTAGGTTCCCAAAAACTGTATAATACAAAATGAAGAACAATCCAGAGATGTAATATTGCAATCCAATTGCTGACTGACTCTTGGCTTTTGATTACACTGAGTTTGTAGAGCCAAGCTATTGCATTTCTATCTTAACATCCATATATTTATTACACTGCTGGGTAAGAAAGGAAAAGAGATAGTAAATAACTTAAGAGGATAAGTTTCATCTATCTCTAATCCTGAGAGCTTCTCCACTATGAATGTCCATTCTAAGGAACATAACACACACTGTAGTGTGCAGAGAAAATCTCCTTTGCTTACGTATTCTGTGCTCTTAGTAGTTCCTCATAGTATTAAAGACATCACGGGTACCTCAAAGTAATTATTAGCCATTTGTGTGGTATTTCCAATATATAATGAATCAAAGGCAGACAATTTCTTGATTTTACTATTAACAAAATCTTTGATTCATGATTACGCTTGCGACTTGATCCATGAAGGAAAAATAGGGTATATCTACACTGCAGTTGAGAGCAAATTTCCTAGCTTAGGCAGACAGACATGCACTAGCTCTGCTTGAGCTAGTCTCTAAAAATAATAGGGCAGCCAGGGATAATATGGACTAGCTAGTGCATGTCTGTCTACCCACACTGGGAAGCACACACGTGACCCAGTGTTGCTTTAATTATTTATACACAGTGGAACAACTCTAACAGGAGAGCTTGAGAAATCCTTGCCCATGAGTACCCAAGAGCCCAGTGGTTAGGACACTTTGCTGGGAACGGGGAGACTCAGACTTAAATCCCTACTCTGCATCAGGTAGAAAAGGAAATGGAACCCTGCTCTCCCACATACTGGGTGAGTGCGCTCACTACTGGGCTCAGAATTGTAAGATGGGTAGAGTAGAATCTGGTACTCCTCCTATAGTGTTGTTTTGTATGTAATACTATCTGGTAGCTGGCTTCTGAGCACCCCTACTGGATTGAATCCCACAGGTAAGATTGGTGGGAAATGAACAGTTTGATGGTTAGGCCTGAGCTAGGTGCCCGGTTGCTTAAAGAAAATAGCTCTGTGCATGTCCAGTATCAAATTTTAGGTGCCACAGGGCTTTACCAGCAAGAAGTTAGGTGCCTAGGGAGCTAAGACACGTAAAAGTTAGGCAGTAGCTGAGTGGGGATTTGCGGCTTTAAATCCCCTATATATGGGATTTATACATTTAAAGGTTCGAGGGAAGATAAAAAATGTCCTTTGTAGGCAAAGCATTTTAGTTACCTTAGTATAGGTTAATAATACTAAGGTACCTAAGATCCTTTGCCTACAAGGGACATTTTAAATGTCACTTTTGAACCTTTCTTTTTTTTTCTAAATGTCCATTCTGAGCCTTTTTTTTTCCTGTCAACACATTTTCATAGTTGAATTACAGCATCTGTTCATATGTTAATGAACAACAGTGAAAATTCTGCCTGTGGACACAAGCAATAGAGCAATTGTCATTGTCAGAATCTTTTTTTTTTCTTTTTAGCATAACTAAGACTCCATGCTTGATTTCCAAAGTGAGAACTGTTGGTGTATCAAATTCTTGGCATATAGTTCAGTGGCACCAGATGAGTACAGAAGAGGAGAATCAAACTGAAGTATGAAATTGAAATGGCTGTAGAGAAACAGACAATACAATTTTCCATTCATGGAGATGCTGTAAATAAAAGAAGGATATCTGGAAAATGTGTGAAGAGAACAAATCTGCATTTCTTGTTTCCTCCAAATGCCCACTGCAACCAATGAGTATGTGGGGTGAACGAAGCGGCAGGACAGGGCTCCTAGTAAACAGAACGGGTTATGTTATGTATTTTCTATGTGTTGTGTTGGGCGTTAACTATAAGACTCCCATTAGATCGTATTGCATTTGTGTTTCTAAAAGCACATCATATTGAGGACCAGTGCCGGTGCAAATGGAGAAAAAAAAGCAACACTAACTTTTCTGATTTAGAACTTTATCATAAACTTCTGCTGAAAAGCTGCAGGGGGTTGCAAGGCCCTCTTGCTAAAGAAACATTTTTCTCGTCGGAAAATCACAGTTTTCTCTTTCATTTAAAGCACATTTCTAAACTTTTACACATAGAGATAGCACTGAAATGTAAACAGATGAAAATCAATTGTAGGGGCTGAATGGAACAAACAGCTGGGCTCCACTTTCCCAGCACTGTCACAGCACACACATGCAAAATGAGCCAGTTAATTTTCCTTGTCCCAAGGAATCACCAAGCTAACTCTCCTTAAGTCTCTTAGGGTAGGTGGTACAGTCATGTTGGAAAGTATGAAAGGGGTAGCCGTGTTAGTCTGTAACCACAAAACAGTGAGGAGTCTGGTGGCACCTTAAAGACTAAGATTTATTTGGGCATAAGCTTTCGTGGGTAAAACAACCACTTCTTCAGATGCATCTGAAGATGCATGGTAGAAAGGAATCAGTTCTATCAAGGTGGGGCAGGAGGAAATTGTTTTCCTGGCCTACATAAAAATATTAAGGCTGACTCTGCTTGTTAAAATGTAAGTCCGCTGTGCTCCCCCAGGCCATTGCCAAGGGGTACAGGTGGCACCTGCTATTGTGGCAGCCATGATAGCTACTGTCAGGGGACATCTGCACCTGCCTCTAATAGCACAGGAGGGATGGTGAGGGGGAATATGACCTATGGGGGAAAGAGTATAGGATTGGGAGGAGAAGGATTGCAAGGATGGAGGAAACCTTGGATTTGAAGAATGATTTTGTAACAGGTTGTGTGGAGGTGGGTATAGTGCTATACGCAAGGAGCATCATATATCTTTGGAGAACCCCTCCATATTTTAGCAACGTGTCTCTGTTAACTTGTTTCCATTCCACATGCCAATACAGGAAGTTGGATCTTTCAATCTTATTCTCCCAAAACTCCCATTTACTTCCAATGGTAATTGCTGGAGCACAAAAACAGGATCAGCCACATTGTGCTCACCCTTACACTTAACAGCTTCCTTAGATAAATAACTCTACTTCAGTATTTCCCTAGAGTATGTACAGGTAAAGTAAGACTGAAAACACTTGCTAGCCTAAGCTATTTATCTAAGAGTTATATTTGGACCCAGCAGTGAAGGAGATAGAAACAGGGAGCTGATTTAAACACAGCTATCTGCTGTGGTGACCTTATTGTTCTGGAACAAATAGGAACAAATGGAACTGAGGTATTCTGTAAGTGTAAACTGGGTATTCTTATCATCCAGCATGGTAACTTGTAATGCCATTTCACACACAAGAGAAAGCACATCCTCTTCAAATATTTCTTTGTTGATGTCTGTCTGTGATAGTAATGGGTAATCTATTCATCAAATTGAGATAGAGCACTTCATCCAAAGGAGCTTGGACATGGCAGACAGGACAACTCATCAGCACTGCCATGTTGTGTCCCTTTACAGAATTGAATAGTACAGGAATGAACTGAAAGTAGCAATGCCTATTGTTGCATATGAGCAGCAGCTAATGATGGAATTCCATGTTTCAGTCCAAAATTGAAACTAATGGGTGGTGATCCATCAGCAAGGTAAAATATCTGCCATACAGATAGATATAGAACTTCCAAATTCTGAAGATAATACTAAGAGCTTCTTGCTGTATTTGACATAGTTCTCCTCAGGGCTGGTTCATGTTGTTGAAGTGAAGTCAGTTGGTTCCTCCATGCCATCAAGAAAAATATGGGAAAGGACTGCACTGAAGCATCATAAGCCAATTGTAATTGTAGAGTGGCATCAAAGTATGTACTAAGTTCAGTTCATGTCAACAGTTTCTTTGCTTCCTTAAATGCACCCTTGCATTCTTTAGTCCATATCCATTTTCTTCAAAAACATGGAGGTTCTTCCAGAGGGACTTGTGACAATGTCTGGTGATTGCCAGATGCAGAAATCAGTGAGACAGAAGCTCAATTTTCAAGCTCCATCCTTGTAGGAACTCCCTCGACCAAGTGCGTGCCATCTCTTACTCCAGCTTCTGACAACACACACAGTGTTAGGTCTTCGTCAGTGTCACTAGAGCTCTTGTCTTTTTCCACATTATGAATTTCCAACTTCTGTGCTTTCTTAGGTTCAGTTTTCACATGTTTCTTGAATGGATGGTTACTCTGTATTATGTTGAACTATATGACAGGTAATAGCAATGCATCCTTTCTACTGGCACTTTCTGAAAAAGACCTGGCATGCTCAGCAGGCATAGTTTGTGCATAATGGCCACACAGAAATTCCTTAGGTTCCCATGGCCCTCTGTCCTACCAATTCAAGAGATTCATTTCTTGGTTCACACTAAATTACAGAGAATCCTTCTCTGAAGTTTCCAAGGCAATATCTATCTCAACATCTTGAATGTAAGTACTAATAAAGTCAGTAATTTATTTTAACCCTGGGCATTGCATAATCCAGAGACATATTTGTCATGCAGGGATCACTTAATGTTTGTCTGAATTGATAATCTTCTGACATTTCCTTAGAGCAGCAGGAAACTGCTAACAATTCTCCACTTCCTCAAAGTTGCTGATGGAACCAATATCATTCTGCGATCATTGATGGGGTAGTAGAGAAGTAACATGCATTTTGGCAGTTCCATGCACAGTTGGGGACAGGTGGTCACACAACAGTCCATGTGTCTTTGGCCCATCATTGTCAGCAAAGTTGAAACTCTTTGTCCATCTGCAATTGAGTTGGGCTGAATGTTCAAATTGTTCAAAATGTTCAAGATACACCACCTATGATTCACAGTTTTCATTGAGTTAATCAAGATTGCCCACAAAAGTTGCTATTTCACTTCTCCTTGTTGAATTTTGCACCCTCCCAGATTGCTGCCTTCCACTAGGACTTTTTTTTCTTTTTTCTCTGGTCTTGCAATTTTTCTCCACAGATTGTGCTTTTTCTTCTTCACTCTTCACTGTCTGTGCTTGAGCTCCTTCTGTTGGTTGTGTAGTCTACAGAATCCCTCATTTGGCTGTACTTGGCCTTCTAGCTGTCTTTAGACCCTCAGTACAGACTATGGGATGACTCTGCATGGATTACATGAGGTCAAAATGACTGCTTCCCCCTCACTGTTCTGTCTGCAACACCTCCAACAGAACAGTAGAGAAAACAAATGCACTTTTTACCTCTCCTATTCCCCCTTGAGATTTTAACTTCAATTTTCCTTCTTAGGGCAAGAAGCAGCTCGCTTCCATCTAAATCCTCATGAAACATGAATTGGCTTCTCTCCAGGAAACACTTCCTGTCAGACTGAGAAGAGCAGGTTTTTTTTCCTCATAGGATACTGTTTTTTCCTCATCTTTCTTTCTGTAAAGTCTAAAAAGAACTCTTTCCAAGACTATTTAGGCACAATGACTGAAATCTTTGCTCAATAGCTAAAGAAAGGACATGGGCATTGAGGGGTGCCTTAATGGGACAGTGTATAGACTAAATTGCAGACTAAAGTCCAACCATGAGAAAGGGAGTACGGTGAATGGTGGGAACTACTTAAGTGAAGTAAATTATGTTCTAGAGGCTCAAATTGTAAAATTCAGATCTGAACTTCACCCCATTTCAGACCTTTAAAGAAAAGGGCCAGCCGGTGAAAGTTGGATCTAATTTTGACCTGAACCTCCCTAAGTTCAGGAATGTTAAATCTATATTTTGTCCTTCTCTGCCACTATGGTTAAAAGTGCACAGACATTTGATTTGACCCTAGACTGCAAGGATATTCAATAAGTCTCTATGTACCTAAGTTTTGTTGTTGTTGTTCTTTCTCAGCAATAACCACCGGAATAGCGATGTCATTTTATTCTGGTCCATATTATAACAGACCAGGCTATGGGGAAACACAGCAGTCACTTGGCTTCCTGTTATTCAGATGGTGCTGCCAAAAGCAGAAGTCTGAATTCTACAGGAGCAATGTTAACCACCTTCATTTAGCCACTGAGAAGGGTACTACACTCCATCAGAATGGAACTGGGAAGATCAAAGAAGTTGAATGGCAAATATATAGAAACCATACTTTTTTTTAAGTGAGGCCAGGAATATTGGTCCTGATTTTCCTGAAACTTGCATAGATATAAATCAGAATTCAGTGATGATAAACTGGTCTAAAACTTCTATGAGGAGAATCAGACCTGTTTATTTTAAACAGTTTACCTTCCAAGGTGCATTTGTATCATTCAAAATATTCAAACTTTGTGACTTAACTGCTTACCTTCTTGTGTCCGTTAACTGGAAGCAGTGTGCAACATTTTCACTTGAATTATCCACACGAAAGAAACCATTCAGAAAACATTTAAATGGATAAACTCCAGGAAACATTATCTTTAAACCTATAGACTAAGACTCTCTCTCTCTTTCTCTCTCTTTCTCTCTCTCCTTATCAATGTTCTATAAAGTATTTTAAGTTTACTATGCTGTTTTCTGGTCAGATTGGAAGTGCATTATCTTCCAAAGAATGGATTTTATATTTTTGGGTCACTGGAAAGCATTCCGGTTCAAATATTAATTTTGTCATTTATCTGTTCAAGACAGTCAGTGTGCTCTTCTCTGCTCATGGCAGTGGAAATTAAAGACTAATGCTGTAAAAATGGGATTTTTTTAAGGTGCAGTGGCCTCAGATTGGACTCAGAAATTTGAAAACTAAAACAAACAAAAAAACCCAGCCTTAATGGCCTGATGTTCTTCACAAGTTCTGTAATGAGCAATTCAACATATTGCTTTTCAAGCAAACCTTTTTCATCCTAAAGTTTTAAGAAAAGCATTAGTTTGAATTTCAAAGCGCCAGTCAAAGAGCATTAGTGTCAACAAAGCAGAATACATCTGAATACTTTAAAAGTAGACTGAACTGATGCTTTATTTTACAACAAGTGGTCAACATTCAAACTCAGGATTTACCAACAACTACACCAAGCTTTATTGAGGTATTTGCACAATTTCCCTCTTTTAGAATAACTATATAACTCCCATCTTTTCATGTGCTAGAATATATATTCTGCTTACTGTATTTTTCACTCCAGGCATCTGATGAAGTGGGTTTAGCCCACGTAAGCTTATGCCCAAATAAATGTATTAGTCTCTAAGGTGCGACAAGGACTCCTCGTTGTTTTTGCTGATACAGACTCACACGGCTACAGCTCTGAAACCTGTGTTTCATATTACATGACAAATGCTGACTTTTTAATTGTGTTCTCCATGAATGGCCCTGGCTTCATGCTCAGACATGGCTAGAGAGTATTTCAGCAAAATACTAACCAACATTTTTATTTTATTTTCATTTTCAGATCTGTAAAGTGAACACCAAACTGCACAGCTAGAGGGATAGCTTCCCTCACTGATCAAGCAGCATCCATGCTACTGGCCATGTCTGTATTCTCCGTGATCAGACCTGCATCCAGGAGCCTGTCTGTAGTGATTATTACATAATTCAGATTTATTCTATGGTTTTCAAAAGTATTCTGTATATTCTATCTCCAAAGGTATGTTAGAAAGAAAACTCTGCAACACATGCCAGGATAAATAAATGGAATGGGATCTCCACTCCAAATGCACTTTATCTCGTACAATAGTTCTAAATACATGCTTGTTCAAAATAGCAATGCAGAAATTCATTGAATCCACCCACAAAAGGGTTAATAAACGAGGTGGTTGTGCCATTCTCACCATTCTCCACATGCCTTGGAGTGATCATATTTGTTATTTGCATAGGCAGTTGCCTCACACAGACACCGTACTGCATGGTGTTCTGTATAAACAACATGAAATGTCAGTACTTCCTAAATTACCAAAAGGTAGAATATAAAATTACTAAAGTTTTCCTCTAAGCTTATAGTAGTATGTGACTGTATTGTAATGGTGGGAAAATATTGACGTTTTAATGGTTTCTATTGTGTTCTGCACAGGATAAAGTTTAAAAAGAAAAAATCTGAAGTGTCAGTTAAGAATCCCATTTTTCGTTATAACACTCTCACAGTGGTACATATTAACTATCATTTGAGATTAATGCTTTTCAGTCCCATGATGGAGGCTTTCCCTGTTGCTCTTACACTACTATGATTGTCTGGCTATTTTGAAAGAAGGACAAGAGACATTTGGCACTGGTTTAATCAGGCCACAACTTTATTATTCGATGTCTGGGACTACCTGGCAGATGAAAGTGTAAAATGCAGGTAACCCCATGTTTATTCCGTAATTACCTGAGGGGCTTTTACCAGCTCTCTCTCTTTTTCCATCCAGGTCCCTCCAGCAAATCCATTGCTGGGACGTTACCATCCACCCCCCCCCCGGTAGGAGGTTTAATGTGGGCTACATACCTTTAAGCTTGTACTTTGTCTCATATATTGTAGCATTTATCAACTTTTTAATATAACTTTCTACTAACAAGGTTAGATATGTCTAGATTTATAGAAGTTAAAATACTTATTTGACATGTAATGTATTACACAACTGGCACGCACAAACTCTGAAAGAATATCTCCGGGCTACTGGCAACCAGCAATTACTGACTGGTGTAGAAAAGGTTACTTCTGAACTGAAAGGAATTTTTCAACTCTATATGTTTGGTTGGTTTAATATTATTGAATGGTATCATATTACTCCTGTGCCTAGGAAGCTAGAATATTTCATGAGTAATATTTTAACAAAATATACTTTAAAGAGTCTTTGGGTAAATGATATCTAAATGTAGTAATCTCCTAAAGTGAACATTCTGACGTTCCCTCTGGGTTGTATATCTCTACAAGGGTAACGGTTAACACTGAACACTATTTTCTTATCAGGCTTTGGCACACAAGTGTAGACAAATTTCTAATTACATCTTATGTTGTCTCATCAGCCCATCTCAACAGGATCACAAATACTAATTAATTCTTTTTCCCAGCACCCCTGTGAGCTAGAGCAATGATGCTATCCCCATTGTGTGTGCATTATGATAGTCTTTAGATGCATGATCACATACTATTTTTTCCCACATGACTCTCACCTCATTCAGTGCATAGGATGGACAGTGCTCACTTGATGAGCAGCTATTCAATATTTTGTTTTCTTCTTGTTCTTGAGTGTGTAGGCCCAGACCTTATTTACTGTGCACTGTTCAAACCCTGCACTGAAGACAGAATTATTACTTTTCTCTTCATCCCTCCTGTGATGCTCACCACTATAGTGTTGCAATGCTTCACAATCATTGATGAATTTGTTAGCACAACACCCCAGAGATGTGAGGGGGTAGTATTATCCCCCTTCTACAGATGTCAAACTGCGGCACGCAGAGATTAAAGTCAAAATAGCCACTAATTTTTGGTGCTCAATTTGAGACATCGAGGACCATTTTTTTCAGAGTACTTAGCATTAGAACACTTCATATGTTCAAGTAACAGGTCCCGTTGACTTCCATTACAGCTCTAAGTGCTCAGCACATCTGCAAATCTGACCAAGGGTCTCAAATCATGGACTCATAACATGGAGAATACACAATTAGTGATCACCTTTCAAAAGTCTGGTTTAAGTAACACTGTGGGAGAGGCAGAGATAGAATCCAGTTCTCCAGAGTTGTATTAAGCTGTGAGACTGTCCTTACTCTTCTTGCAATTTCCTGCTTGATTCCCTACACTCCTTCCAACTTCTGCAATAAATGAGATAGGAATCCTGCAGACAGCAATGCATTATATAAGCCTAATTCATACCCAGAGCTGTTCCACCCTGTTCACTAAATGTGGCAGGGGTCCTGTGGGAAAAAATAGTATGTGATCATGGAATTAAAGACTGTATCCTAATGCATATGAACCTGGAGGAGGGAGCCAAATTAAGATTCTGCAGTCAACCTTGATTCTGACATTTCCTAAATTCTGAGTGCTTGACTTTGCACCCTGAATTACATTACTTTAATATACTTGTGTGCGTCATTTCCTAGTTTTTTAACGAAGTAAACTGGTAAAGCAATCTATCATGTAGCATCACATTGATACCCGCCTGGTTCATCAGCAGGGTTTGAACATTTAAATACATGGCACTTGTGCTAATTTTGTACCTAATAGCAGTATTACACTGTCATCCCCTACGTGAACCAGAGGATGGGACAGTTTGCCAATGAGTTTCAGTTTTCATCTATATTTGCTGACAGCAGAGGAATGGTGAGATTCAGGGATCTTGAGCTCCATTCCAGATTCTTGAGGAAAATGTGTTCTAGTAGACATAGACTCTACAGATCATTCCTCTCCAACCCAGGACCCCTTCTTCCCTGTTGCCTCTCTCCTGTTTCTACCCAACCATTGGTGCCTCATCCCAGTGCAGTTCTCCTCAACTAATCAGTCATTGTCTCCATTCATCAGATTTCTGATCCCAGTGTCCTTGTCCAGTAAGTCCTACTCCTAGCCTTCCAGACTCTCTATCTGAGTCCCAGACTCCCACTGTCTATCTTACCCTCTCTCTTACTCGTGGACTAGTTGCCCAGCCCATCACAGTTTACCCCAGCTCCTTGTCCACAGTCTTCTTGCCCCTCCCATCCCAGTTCCCACCCAGACTCCATGATCTGTTTCTCTCTCCACTCTCAGCCTCCAGACACCCACCCCAACCCACCTTCTCCATTCCAACAGGCTTCCAATCCCAGTCTCCTTCCCCAGATTTTACATCTAGTCTCATTGAGTTTACCTCTCACAATTCCTTGTCCCAGTCTCTTTCCCCAGCCAGTGTCAATTGTCCCCGTGCACCTGAGCTTCTTGTCAGATCTCTATCCCATAACCCATTGGTGCCCATAGCCAGTGTCCTTGCCCTGCCAGTCACAGTTTCTCCCCCATCTTCTCCTCTCATTTAATTTCCTCCCCATGACCACTTGCTCTGTTTCACCCTTTTCCCTCCCTGGCCTCTATTCCCCATCCCCCTGCCATCTTCCAGTGCCAGTCTTCTGCACTCAAGCTTCTTGTTCCAATCTAGTCTCCCTGCCTTCTCCCACAATGCCCTATATCTGGCTCTTACCCTTGTAACCCTATGTATGATATGAGGACTGGGGTATTTGGGGTATGATATGGGGATATGGGGTATTTGTTTTTGTTGTTGATGATGTTTCACAAAAACAATAACCTTTAAACTCTTCTTTATTTAGATCGCTTTAATCATTTTTATTGATTCCATAATGTAATAGAGATAATAGCAAATATAGATGTAAACCAAGCCAAATAATCAACAGAACTCAAAAGTATGTGCTAACGTCACAAAATAAAGAACAAACCAGAGTGAACTGCTAACAATTCAGAAAACAACTTCTATTTACTCGAAGATATTGCCAGTTTGCTTAGTGACATTCATATAGAGATGAAATATGCCCTCCACTGCCCTTGAATGGCTTGAAAATGCTAACTATATTTCCCTGAAACACCTTTATTGCAGAAGCCAAACACTTTTCAATTCCCAGAAAATAAAATGCCATGTGTTTTATAATATTGCATAATTAATGGAAGGATTTTTAAAACCTTTTCTCAAAATCAATTCAAGTAGTTTGAAGTAGCCACAAGAAAAACTAGAAAGCTCGTTTGTCTGAGCTGCCATAAAAATGCATGGTTGGCTCCTGCAGGTTGAGGTACTTACTCGATAAAAGCTGCTTCTTTTTTCCTTTCGTTTAAATTCGTCTTTAAAATGCCTTTCGCCTCTTTCCAAGAATAAATTTGTATCTCGGTCTATATATCTCTTTCAATAGCGTATACACCCTAAGCAGTACTGCAGTTCCACAGCTGCCTCTTAATGGCTACAATTTCTAATACTTTGGCTTAAAGCAATCCAGCAGCTCTCTGTAGGGGCAGTCCTCATTGCATCACTGCCATTTCATAAACACAGCTGGGATGTTATCAAAGTAGAAAACTAGTAGAGGCTATTAGTAAAAGGAAGAGTTTCACATACTTGTGCAGGGGAAAGCTCTGAAAAGCAAATGTCCGTCACTGAAATGACTATCTGTTTCGCCTATACAGATTAACATGTATTGAGAAATGCTCCTGGCCTGCTTCAAATAGCAAAAATATAAACACTTCAATTCTCTCACTTGAACCAGACAGCCATTCTGACTAACAGTTCTTGAGCTTCCAGAGTTAATTAAGGAAACATGGAAATTCCATACTTTGAAATGTTAAGCAGGCTGGAAAATGCAATAGAGATATTATTTATCTCAGAGCAAACATTTTAACAGCACTCTGGGGGATGATAAAGCATACACAAATAATATTCCTTCCCAAGTTTCACTGGAATAGAATGCATTCAATGCACCATTTTTGTGCATCTTCAAAACTAGAAATGGATGTTGAACTGGATTTCTTCACGCTGTAATTTCAAAATAAGGTATTGTATTATGCAGGAGTTTATGAAATTATGATCCGCCTATAAAAGGCTCAAGAATAAATCTTAAAACAGCTAACTACACATCTGACATGATGTAAACCTTTCCAATAAAGGTTTCAGAGTAGCAGCCGTGTTAGTCTGTATTTGCAAAAAGAAAATGAGTACTTGTGGCACCTTAGAGACTAATAAATTTATTTGAGCTTAAGCTTCCGATGAAGTGAACTGTAGCTCACGAAAGCTTATCCTCAAACAAATTTGTTAGTCTCTAAGATGCCACAAGTACTCCTTTTCTTTCCAATAAAGATATTTCATATGTTTTGGTACTTCTTGGAAATTGAAGGGCCTGCTCCTGTTGAAATATGTGAACAGTTCATATTGAATTCAAGAAGCAAAGATATGGCTCTAAATGTCTTTACGTTTTGTCTTTACTTTCACTGTGTCTGCAACAAAATGAAAGCCACAATAATATGGTTTACAATAATTTGTGTGTGTTCTTCACTTGTCTCTGATTCTATGGATAAGGATTTATGAATTACAAGCACTAGCTAGATTGTGCTGTTTAAGCATAGCCCATGGCAGAGATAGGAATCCTCACTGAATCATAGGTACAGACTAGTTCTGCTGTCTCTGCCACTGAGTGCAGGGCAATGCCAGGACTTCCACCCCTTTCCTGCCCCCTCTAGCTCCTCAACCTTAAGATTACAGTCCTGCCTGGCCCTCACAATGGAGAGAGAAAGCTCTATGTGCATTTCCCTCCCACTGCACATCTGCATGAGTGCCAGAAAGAATATAGGTCACTCTTTCCTTTTTTCTTTGTCCAATCTATATCTATATTTATCTATATATGTATATAGAAGGGGAAATAATAGAATTGGGTAGCTCAGTCATATCAGTAGTTAAGGGGATAAGAGAAACTCCCTGGGTCGACTAGGTGGGTCCAGAGAGGCTCTCCTCATCCTTACACTGACTTACTTCTGAAGCCTTTAAGGGTAGAAACAGAAGAGAGTGGAGACAATTATTAGTAAAAGAAAAAAATATACAAATAACAAAAGCTAAATAAATTTACAAACATTAACAACAGGTGACTTTCTTCCTCAGTGACTTGTGGTAGCATGGGAGGAAGACGTGATGCTGTTCTGGTACATTTTTAAATTTGGTGAATATACATCGAGGGCACCATGTCTTTGGGTAAATGCTCCTTTGGTGTGGAGTTTGTATATGGGTGCAATCTGAGCAAATAACCACTGCCACTTTGGGGAAGGGTTAGTCATCCATGTATTAGGCTCAGAGACTTCATTTGATATCTCTGGTTGCCTGGGCCACTGTGAGTGTATTGCAGAATTAGAACATAAGCAGGTGTATGTGCTAAGCAAACTTGGCTGAAACCACTGGTGTTGGATTTGGGCTAACTGAGGTGTACATATGTAATACCACAAATAATCTGTATTGGGGGAGAAGGACTTTACCCCATATTAATAACCCAGTTGCAGTAACCAATCCCATGAATCAGGGATTTCATATCAGGTTCTTTTCACATAAATTAAGCCTAACAACTTGAAAGAAAGAATTGGACATTGCATTGCAATCTACCTTTTAAATGTAGTATAGAAGGAAAAGTTTCCACAACAGGAAATTTAATGAAAAGAAAAATGCAAAAAAAAATCATAATTCTACAAAATCTCTAAGATGATGTAAAAGTCATGACAAGGGAAACAAATGAAAAGATTACCAATAGGCATAGGCCAAGGATCTGATATCATCTAAGGCTAATAAAAAAATTTAGAATTAAAACAGTGAAGCTCTCTTCATAGATGTAAAAATAATTCATATAGCTGCATTTCAAACAATACTGTTTAAAATAAGTTTCCCCTTCATTTATATATCAAGTTCTGAGTTCATATCCTCAAGATTCTGTTCTCTCTGCTACAATTGACAGCAAAAGCAATGTGAGGGATGCAGTATCTGCAGAGAGCCCATCAAAAGAAAGTGAAATTAGAGATTTTGAACTCAATTGCTGCCAGATTAAAAAGTAGCAATAGGTGAACCACAAAGGTCTTGGAGATTTCATTAGGTTAATTTTCAGATGAGAATTCAGAGGGATTATCAAAGGGATATCTTTATGTCAACCTTCTGAGGCACTCCTCGACAGATCTACTGTTTCCGAGACCTGTGCAACATTCATAAAACCAACCTTCCCTACATGACAAAGATTCTGATTTCTCACTACTTGCATCTTTTGAAGTCACTTACCTATGTGGTAAGAGTGCAAACTAGGTATAAAACACTATCAGTTCAGAATGATACAGTGGAGTGGAGAGTATGCTTACAAAATTAGTGCCTAACACCAAGGTCAGAAGGATTGCAAGCGCTTTGGAGATAGGATTAGAATTCAAGAGGATCTTGACAAATTGGAGGTTTGGCCTGAAATAAACAAGATGAAATTAAATAAATACAGGTGCAAATAAGTACACTTAGGAAGGAGAAATCAGATATAAAACTACAACATGGGGTATAACTAGTACTGTATAAAAGTATTTGGGGGTCATAATGATTTACAAATTCTATATGATACAACAATGTGTTGCAGTTTTGAAAATTCCTAATATTCTGAGGTGTATTGATAGGAGTGTTGTATGTAAGATATGGGAGATAACTGCCCCACTCTACTTGGCACTGGTCCTGTGTCCAGTTCTGAGCACCACACTTTAGGAAAGATGTGGACAACATGGAGAGAGTCTAGAGGAGAGTAAAAAATATGATAAAAGGTTTAGAAAACCTGACCGATGCGGAAAGATTAAAAAATTGGGCATGTTTATTCTTGAGAAAAGACGACTGAGGAGAGACCTGAAAACATACTTCAGATATGCTAAGACTTCAGATTCTTCTCTCTATCGACTGAAGGTAGGAAAAAAAGTAATGGGCTTAGTCTGCAGCAAGGGACATTAAGGTTAGATATTAGGAAAAACTTTCTAACTATAAGGATAGCACTGGAATAGTCTTTCAAGGGAATTTGTGGAATAGCTGTCAATGGAGGCTTTTAAGATCAGGTTAGACAAAGACCTGACAGGGACGGTCTAAGTTTATTTGGCCCTGCTTTAATGCAGGGGATGGACTTGAGTCCCTTTCAAGGTCCCTTTCTGTCTTTCATTTCTAAGATTCTATTAAGGCATTTTAAACTACCTTTGCACAGGTCTAAATGACTACAGAAGGTTCAAAGCAATTGAGAAGCATGCCTAAGTTGCAAAATTTGTGTTAGTGGCAAAGATAACACAGAAGTCAGCTTGACTTTCTGATCTAAAGTTGACTTTACTGCTCTGGCAGTTGGAAAGATATTCTTTTTACTTGTAAATTGAGATAATTCAATATGGAACTATTGAGAGTTTGTGAGAGATTTCTGTTACCAATCTGCCTGAGGCATCAGGTGATCAGGCTGAGGCCACAGGATCATTAGGGGAGGAGATGACAGAGCACACAAAGTGATCAAATTTTAAAGCTTTATTAATAAAATAATAAAATAACGGTGGAGGGTGCGAGGGTTCCTCACGTCACTCAAAGGAAGGAAGAAAGCGTTAGTGCCCCAAGCCCTAACCCACTTTCATACTCACACCTGCACTACCCAAGCCTGGCCAAGCCTGGGTGTAACATAAGAAGAAGAGGGGGAGGGGTGGACAGGAGTTCTTGTCCTGTGCACAGGTCGTCTAGGGTCCGCTGTTGATCTCCGATTTGCCTCAGCTCCCAGGAGGGTTTTTAAGTCCTGGGGTCTCTTGGGGGCATCGCCTTCAGGGACCTTTGTTCCCCATGCTCTGTGTACCAGTTCAAACCAGCCTTCCGTGGCTTCCTCAGCTTTCCCAAAACACACCAGCTTCAGGGCCGTGAGACGGGTATTTTTCCCTCATTGACCTTGTTGTCTCACTCCTTTTCACAGCCCCTGCAATTTTGTTCAGCAACTCTCCTTTCTCATGGCTGGTGGGGAAGGGGGGAGGGTGGACTCCCCCCCTTCTTTCTTGGCTGGTAGCAGAGTGTGTGCAATGGCCTTGGGCTGGAGTCAGCTCCTTATCTTTGGGTTTCGCTGGAACATCAAGTTAACCCATTCCCTTCTCTCTTCCTCCCCCTTTGGCCTCTCGCAATCTGCAAAGAAATCTTTCACTCCACACTCATACCTTCAACCCTTTCCAAGATCCTTTCCACTACATAGAAAAGCATTAGCACTATATAACGCTGGTGCTTGCCCAGGGGACCCCCTGGGGGGGGGGCATTTATAGCGTGACAAGGTAATACACAATAAACAATGCAATGTCATTTTTACAAGACCACCTTTCAGAATATAACTGTTCTTAATAAATGATTTGGTTTGGTTCATGGAATAGGTGCAGGTTCAGGTCATTATTTTTTTCTTTTGCTTAGTATAAATCCTTTCAGTTGAACTTTAATGAATGAAATGCTTTTCAGTTTTGTAAATGAGGTCATTGTGATGTTGAGCCAAATATCTAAAATGGGTAGAATCTATATCACCTAGAATTGATAGAGAATTACTAAGGTTTATTAAACTTCTTGCATGGCTCCCTATTCAGCTGGAACACCAGAAGGAAACTAAATATAGTGTCACATTCTCTTTGGAATATACTTTATATGGCAAAGTTGATTGAAATAAGCCTGTTGCTAAAAGTTGATGGTTGAAGTAACAGCTACTACTACAAATAAAAGCTACTCCTGAAAGCCTGACTTTCAAACTCTCTTTACAGTATACAAAATGGCCTATTAATTAATGTATTAAATTGCATTGCCCCATTCCCTGCTGGATATTGCATTGTGATCC
The DNA here is from genome assembly GCF_965140235.1 of Caretta caretta. Taxonomy (NCBI): domain Eukaryota; kingdom Metazoa; phylum Chordata; order Testudines; family Cheloniidae; genus Caretta; species Caretta caretta. The sequence continues at coordinate 70,643,803 of NC_134206.1, read as the reverse complement.
ATCTAGGCAACCACTTTCTAATTCAAAGCCCTACAGGTATTTCACTAGCTAAAGTGAGAGAATAGAGGTTTTTCCGCTTTTCTTTATAAACGCACATACTATTTAAAAAACAAAGTAAACATTAATGCTTTCATTTCCTGATGGTCACTTGAGAATGTTGGAAGCTTCCTATGTGATTCTCTCATACACATTGTAACAAAATCCTGTTCTGTGAAGTGCAGAATAGCTTGCATCTACATGTGTGTAAATATTTGCACCAGCTTTGAAAATGCCATATGTCTCTAACAGCTGTTCACATAGGCATGCTTATTTCCTAGTTCTTACATATTCACATAGCATGCAAAGCTTTGAAAACATAGTCTCTGTGTATCTGAAGGGAATAGGTTGGCAGAACATTCTGTAAATATTTAAGTAATCAGTAAACACATATGGCTTAAAATTTAGGAGCCATGGAAATCTTAGCCCAATCTGCTCTGCTAGGGAAATTTGTTGAAAGAGAAGCAGCTTGCTGTTTAAGAGTTAACACTGCTCAGTTTTGAAATACCACTAATTTAGGCATCAATTCATTACAGGCTGGTAATTGATAAAATGCTCTGAGTTAACTGCAAGGTTATGGGCTTATTTTCTTACTCCAGACCACTCCGTTTTTATTAATATTGCTGTGTTGCCAAACCTTAGGAGCTCCCAGAGCAAAAAGAATTATTTCCCTCTCGGCTCCAGCCAGACGAGAACAGCAGTGCCTCTGTTGCCTTTTTGCAGTGCCTTGGAATTGTGCCATAACTTCCCAGGCTGAATCAATGTTCTTTAAAACAGCAGCATTGATTTGCTGATTTCAATGCCATTGTTTTATCTTGCCAACACATAAGGGCACTTGCTTCTTTATTCTTTGTCTTTTTTGTCTCAACCTCTTTCTTCTTTCTCCTTTTCTTTTGCTTGATTTTTATCTACAAAATATTTCTGCTTATTTGATCAAATATCCACTGTGACTGCTTGTCCCCATGTACTTGACCACATAAGCATATAAAACATCTTGTAGTGGAAAGATTCTGTCACTTGGAATTATGAACGCTAACTGGCTTCTTCATCCGTGCATATGTGGAATGTGAGCAGTTTAACAGATGCTGTTGTTGCCACTCACACTGATCCAGCATCTCCGGGGAAGAAAAGGGTTAAGGTTAACTAAAAAGCTAATAAATAAAGTAATTCCCCACCTCCCAGCACAGGTACACTGAGGTTGAGTCTTGAAATGAGTGCTGAAGCACTGTGAATGTTGGTCTGCTTAAACAAAAAGGGTCCCCTTAAGTTAGGCCTCCTCCTAATCTCTAACAGTTAAGGACTAGTTGCAATTCTGAAACATTAGGTTTAATATCCCATACATATTTTGTTGCTAACACTAGCTATTGTAACTCTAGATATGCTTGTTATCCAAATTAATCTCTAATTCCTCTTTCACTCTTGCTAAATTCTTGGCCTCATCAGTTTCTTGTGGCAATGAGTTCCAAAATCCAGTTATGCGTTGTGTGAAAGAGAATATCCTTTTATTGGTGTTGAATTTTGGGCCTTCACATTCTACTGAATGCCTCCTTGTCCTTGTGTTGCGAGACAGGGAGACCAGAAGATCTCGATCTAACTTCTCTAGACCATTCATTATTTTCTAGACTTTCACAATGTCTTTTCTTATTTGTCTCCTTTCTAAACTGAAGTCTGAATCTTTTTCTTTTTTTCTTCAGATAAGAGTTTTCCAACCCTTGATGGTTTTCATTATCCTTCCTGAATCCCCTGTGATTCCGCAATATCTTTTTTAAGGTGGGGTGATGCATCACTCCTGCAGATGAGGCCCCACCATTGATTTACATATCATTATTAGTACTATTTCTGTAGTAGCTTCCAACCCCTTCCTTACTCATCTTAACATCTTCTTGTTCTATTTGACCACAGCTGCATGTTGAGCTGTCAAGGTTCCTCCCCCACTCTGAACTCTAGGGTACAGATGTGGGGACCTGCATGAAAAACCTCCTAGGCTTATCTTTACCAGCTAAGGTCAAAACTTCCCCAAGGTACAAAATATTCCACCCATTGTCCTTGGACTGGCCGCTACCACCACCAAACTAATACTGGTTACTGGGGAAGAGCTGTTTGGATGCGTCCTTCCCCCCAAAATACTTCCCAAAACCCTGCACCCCACTTCCTGGACAAGGTTTGGTAAAAAGCCTCACCAATTTGCCTAGGTGACTACAGACCCAGACCCTTGGATCTTAAGAACAATGAACAATCCTCCCAACACTTGCACCCCCCCTTTCCTGGGAAATGTTGGATAAAAAGCCTCACCAATTTGCATAGGTGACCACAGACCCAAACCCTTGGATCTGAGAACAATGAAAAAGCATTCAGTTTTCTTACAAGAAGACTTTTAATAAAAATAGAAGTAAATAGAAATAAAGAAATCCCCCCCTGTAAAATCAGGATGGTAGATATCTTACAGGGTAATTAGATTCAAAAACATAGAGAACCCCTCTAGGCAAAACCTTAAGTTATAAAAAAGATACACAGACAGAAATAGTTATTCTATTCAGCACAATGCTTTTCTCAGCCATTTAAAGAAATCATAATCTAAAACATACCTAGCTAGATTACTTACTAAAAGTTCTAAGACTCCATTCCTGGTCTATCCCCTGCAGAAACCAGCATATAGACAGACACAGACCCTTTGTTTCTCTCCCTCCTCCCAGCTTTTGAAAGTATCTTGTTTCCTCATTGGTCATTTTGGTCAGGTGCCAGCGAGGTTACCTTTAGCTTCTTAACCCTTTACAGGTGAGAGGAGCTTTCCCCTGGCCAGGAGGGATTTCAAAGGGGTTTACCCTTCCCTTTATATTTATGACACGCCCCCCAAATCTCAGCTAGGGTGAAACACTGGCTGGGATTTCTTCCTGGAGCTCTAGGAAAAACAGAGTTAATAAGACACATGCATCTCTAAATATACTACCAAGTACATAAAGACTAACAATATTTTCCACATCTCAAGGACGATTTTAACCAGTTGATTCTGGGAAACTTTCACGGGAGAGTGCATCAGCCACTTTGTTAGAAGCTCCTGAGATGTGTTGGATGTCGAAATCAAAATCTTGGAGAGCTAAACTCCACCGAAGAAGTTTTTTGTTAGTTTCTTTGACGGTGTGAAGCCACTTCAGTGCAGCGTGGTCGGTTTGCAGGTGGAAACGCCGTCCCCAAACATATGGGCGTAGCTTTTCCAGAGCATAGACAATGGCGTAACATTCTTTTTCAGTGACTGACCAGTTGCTTTCCCTCTCAGACAGTTTTTTGCTGAGAAACACTACAGGGTGGAATTCTTGATCAGGTCCTTTCTGCATTAAAACTGCTCCCACACCACGCTCGGACGCATCTGTGGTTACTAGGAACGGTTTGTCAAAGTCTGGGGCCCTTAGTACAGGGTCAGACATGAGTGTCGCTTTAAGCTTGTTAAAGGCCTTCTGACACTTTTCGGTCCACTGAACAGCATCTGGCTGTTTCTTTTTGGTTAGGTCTGTCAGTGGGGCAGCGATTTGGCTGTAGTGCGGTACAAATTGTCTGTAATAACCGGCCAAGCCTAAGAAGGATTGAACCTGTTTCTTTGACTTTGGGACAGGCCACTTTTGGATAGCATCCACTTTGGCCTGTAGGGGGCTGATAGTTCCTTGACCCACCTGGTGTCCAAGGTAAGTCACTCTGTTTAGGCCTATTTGACACTTCTTAGCCTTAACAGTTAGTCCTGCCTCCCTTATGCGCTCAAGGACTTTTTGTAGATGTTCCAGGTGGTCTGCCCAGGAATCCGAAAATATGGCCACGTCATCAAGGTAGGCGACTGCATATTCTCCTAATCCCGCTAGGAGACCATCTACAAGTCTTTGGAAAGTGGCGGGTGCATTTCGCAGCCTGAAAGGGAGTACATTAAATTCATACAGCCCGAGATGTGTGATGAAGGCTGACCTTTCCTTGGCAGATTCATCTAGCGGTACCTGCCAGTACCTCTTGGTTAAGTCCAAGGTAGAGATGAACTGGGCCCGTCCCAGTTTCTCTAATAGTTCATCTGTGCGTGGCATTGGATAGTTGTCTGGGCGAGTTACAGCATTTAGCTTACGGTAGTCCACGCAAAAACGTATTTCCCCATCTGTTTTGGGAACTAGAACCACTGGAGATGCCCATGCACTTTCAGAGGGGCGGATTACACCCATCTGTAACATATCCTGAATCTCCCGTTCTATAGCAGTTTTAGCTTGAGGAGACACCCGGTAAGGTTGGACCCTAATTGGGTGAGCATTACCTGTGTCAATGGAGTGGTATGCCCGTTCAGTCAGTCCTGGGGTGGCTGAGAACGTTGGCGCGTAGCTAGTGCACAGCTCCTGGATCTGCTGTCGCTGCATACGCCCAAGGGTCATGGAGAGGTTCACCTCTTCCACACCACCAGCACTTTTCCCTTCGTAGTAGACACCTTCAGGCCACTCAGCGTCGTCTCCTCCCTGGGCTGTAAACTGACAAACCTTTAATTCTCTGGAGTAAAAGGGCTTTAGAGAATTAATATGGTACACCTTAGGCTTCCGGTTGGAGGTGGGGAATGCTATGAGATAATTAACAGCCCCCAGGCGCTCCTGGACCGTGAATGGCCCTTCCCACGATGCTTCCATTTTATGGGCCTGGAGCGCCCTTAAGACCATGACCTGGTCTCCTACTTTGAAGGAACGCTCTCTGGCATGTTTATCATACCAGGCTTTTTGCTCTTTTTGAGCATCCGGTAAGTTTTCTCTAGCAAGGGCTAAAGAGGTTCGGAGGGTGTTTTGTAGGTTGGTTACAAAGTCCAGAATGTTAGTTCCTGGAGACGGTGTAAATCCCTCCCATTGCTGCTTCACCAACTGCAATGGCCCCTTAACCTCACGGCCATATACAAGTTCAAATGGGGAAAACCCTAAACTGGGATGTGGTACAGCTCTGTAGGCAAAGAGCAACTGCTGCAACACTAGGTCCCAATCATTGGAGTGCTCATTTACAAATTTACGTATCATGGCCCCCAAAGTTCCATTCAACTTCTCCACCATGCCATTTGTTTGATGGTGGTAAGGAGTGGCAACCAAGTGATTGACCCCATGAGCTTTCCAAAGGTTTTTCATAGTTCCTGCCAGGAAATTAGTCCCTGCATCTGTGAGGATGTCAGAGGGCCAACCTACCCTGGCAAAAATGTCTGCTAGTGCCTGGCACACACTTTTAGCCCTGGTGTTGCTTAGAGCTACTGCTTCCGGCCATCGGGTGGCAAAATCCATGAAAGTCAGTATGTACTGCTTTCCTCTGGGTGTCTTTTTCGGAAAAGGACCCAGAATATCCACAGCTACTCGCTGAAATGGAACTTCAATGATGGGGAGTGGCTGGAGAGGGGCTTTGACCTGGTCTTGGGGTTTTCCCACTCTTTGGCACACCTCACAAGACTGGACATAGGTAGAAACATCCTTGTCCATTCCCTCCCAGTGGAATGATCCCCCCAAATGGTCTTTGGTCCTGTTCACCCCAGCATGGCCACTAGGGTGATCATGGGCTAAGCTCAAGAGCTTGGCCTGGTATTTAGTTGGAACTACCAACTGTCTCTGAGGATGCCAGTCTTCCTGGTGTCCACCAGAAAGAGTTTCCTTGTATAAAAGTCCTCTTTCTACAACAAACCTGGATCGATTAGAAGAGCTGAGAGGCGGTGGGTTGCTCTGTGCTGCCGTCCAAGCTCTCTGGAGGCTTTCATCTGCTTCCTGTTCAGTCTGGAACTGTTCCCTTGATGCTGGGGACATCAGTTCCTCATTGGATTGTGGACCTAGGCTTGGTCCCTCTGGAAGCGATATAGGGGATGGAGCTGTTTCTGTTGACTGTGAACCGCTCTCCGCTGGTGCGCTATGTTGGGATTCAGGCTCCGGCTGAGCCTCTTGTGTAGGGTTATCGGCTGCTGCCAGTTCAGGTTCAGTGGGGCCCTCTGGTGTTGAGGTTGCAAGTACTGGATTCAGTGCTGGCACGGGGTCTGGTGTTGGTTGTTTGGCTGGTTCCGGTTCTGGGACTGGTTCCGTCTGGGTCTCTGGGACTGGATTCACTACTGCTGTTGCAGACATTGGCCTGGGGTCCGGGTCCATCACCTCTGACTGGGTCCTGATAGAAGTTTCCGGAACAGAGCTAGGCCTCACGGCTTGTTTAGCCTGGCTGCGGGTGACCATTCCCACCCTCTTGGCCTGCTTCACATGATTGGCCAAGTCTTCCCCCAACAGCATGGGGATGGGATAATCATCATAGACTGCAAAAGTCCACATTCCTGACCAGCCCTTGTACTGGACAGGCAACTTGGCTGTAGGCAAATTGAAAGAGTTGGACTTGAAGGGTTGAATCGTCACTTGGATCTCTGGGTTGATTAAATTGGGGTCCACTAAGGAAGCATGGATAGCTGACACTTGTGCTCTGGTGTCCCTCCACGCGGTGACCTTCTTCCCGCCCACACTCACAGTTTCCCTCTGCTCCAAGGGTATCTGGGAGGTATTTGGGCCTGTGGACCTCTGGTGTGATTCCGGTGCAATGAACTGTAATCTGTTGGGGTTCTTGGGGCAGTTGGCCTTTACATGCCCCAGCTCGTTACACTTAAAACATCGTCCAGCTGACGGGTCACTGGGGCGAGGAGGGTTGCTGGAGAACGGGGTGGTGGGACGATAAGGGGTCTGGAGGGTTCTTTGGGAGGTAGGTGGGGCTTTGGGCGGCCCCCGGTAATAGGGTGTGGTCTGGGGTGGTCCCTTCTGGTCTCCGCTCCAACTGCGACCAGTTTTCTTCTTCTCTGCCACCTCCACCCATCTGGCTCCAATCTCTCCTGCCTCAATTACAGTTTTGGGTTTCCCATCTAGGATGTATCTTTCTATTTCCTCAGGAACACCCTCTAAGAATTGTTCCATTTGCATTAGGAAGAGCAAATTTACTGGAGATTCAACACTTGCTCCTGATATCCAGGCATCCCAATGTTTCACAATGTGGTAGGCATGTCGGGTAAATGACATGTCTGGTTTCCACCTTAGGGCTCTGAACCTCCGACGAGACTGCTCGGGTGTTATCCCCATTCTGACTCTCGCCTTGGATTTAAACAGTTCATATTTGTTCATGTGTTCTTTGGGCATTTCAGCTGCCACCTCAGCTAAGGGTCCACTGAGCTGCGGCCTCAGCTCTACCATGTATTGGTCAGTAGAGATGTTGTACCCAAGGCAGGCCCTTTCGAAGTTTTCTAGGAAGGCCTCAGTATCATCGCCTGCCTTGTAGGTGGGGAACTTTCTGGGATGGGAAGTGGTACTTGGAGAAGGATTACTAGGGTTTGTTGGGATATTCTGCTGAGCCTTTATCTTCTCCATCTCCTCCACATACTTCCTCTCTTTTTCCTTCTCCTCCAGTTCTTTGTCCCTCGCTTCCATAGCTCTCCTTTGAGCAGCCGCTTGGTGTTGTTCTGCCTCCCTTTCTTGTTCCTTCTTTAGCCGCATGAGTTCTATCTGTCTTTCATGTTCCCTTTGTCTTTACTCAGCCTAAAATTTGGCTAATTCGAGCTGTAGTCGAGCCGCGGATTTTGCCATTCGAACCTCTCTGTTTTTAACTAACTTTACACCCGAGGTTTAGAAATAAACAAACAAAACTTGGCTGTAAAATTTTGCTGTGCTGGAATAGAATACCTATTCTCTGATAGTGATTTTCAGCCTACAGAAAAAGACAATTCCCTTGTCTCTGCTCTGGGCCCAAATTAAAGCAAAAAACCTCCAACTACTTGGAAACCTGCTTACCCAGCCCAAAGAAAAAAAAAATCCTTTTCAAACCTGTGCTCCTTGTAAAACAAAAAAAATCAAAATCCTAAAAAAAAAAACCCTGCCACTTTTGTCTCCAGGCAATTGGGTAGAGCACACCCCCCCTATTTACTTTTAGGAAGAAAAGAGAAAAAAAACTCTGGGTTGGAAGACTGTGAATTTCCCTGCAGGAGTTAAGTACCCTGCCTCCAGGCAAAGAAAACCTGCAATTCACAAAGATAATCCCCTTTTGTCTCTGCTTGGCCACAAAGCAGAGAAAAACCAAGCTGCTTTCAGTTTCAAAGCTGCTTTCTGGACTTCCTTTCCACAGGAAAAAAAAATTTCTTTTTAAAATCCGGCCAAGACGACTACAGACAGACACAGACCCTTTGTTTCTCTCCCTCCTCCCAGCTTTTGAAAGTATCTTGTCTCCTCATTGGTCATTTTGGTCAGGTGCCAGCAAGGTTACCTTTAGCTTCTTAACCCTTTACAGGTGAGAGGAGCTTTCCCCTGGCCAGGAGGGATTTCAAAGGGGTTTACCCTTCCCTTTATATTTATGACAGGGGCAAAAATTGGGGATTGGTCCTGCTTCAAGCAGGGGGTTGGACTAGATGACCTCCTGAGGTCCCTTCCAACCCTGACCTTCTATGATTCTACATACATATGCAGCAGCACTGGGTGACAGACAGCAAGGAGTAACTTTTTCTGTGCTAATAGCTTCATGGGATAGGAAGGGGACGGTTAGCTGCATATGTTATTTGTGGAGGTGAGTTATATGTGGCAGAGAATGGCAGGAGGAGGGGGGAGAGATACCAATCTTCTTAAGTTACTGTAACCAACATGGGATAAAATTGTCAAGATTTTTCGACATAACCCATAACTATGACTTGTCTTCTTGCCCTGTTAGCAACTCCATCCTCCAAGAGTTTCAAAGCATGACTATTATCACCATGCCACTATAAAAAAGTGTAAAGGCAGTAGGAGGACCACTAAGGAATCATATAACATTATTTGTATTTAGCTAGCCTCGTTAGTGCCTCAAATGTGAACCTATGTGACAACTAATACTGCTTACATGACCATTAAATCCTACTACAAATGTTTCTTTCTGTTCAAAAACCTAGGAAATTCAAACTAAAAATTCTAAAAAACAAGTAATACAGAGTTAAGGTACACACCAATGCAGTCTTAACTCTGTCTCCCTGGGCCTGGCAGAAGCCACTGAGAATTATCTGTCTGCATTCCAGTTGCATTCATTGTGATAGGTATATGTGTACTGAATGCCAGAGGGATTAGTTGAAGAAGATTAGCAGAGCTGTGCTACTGGAATGGGGCAATTTGGGGAACCCCTGCCTTTTTCACCTTTCTAAACACCTTTCATTGTCCCACATGTGTGTGATCAAAGGAAAGAGGTGCATTTGCATTTTGCAGTATCCAGTATGCCTAACTTCAGTTTTGAATTCTGTAGATTGTTGGTAGTGGTGAATAGGGGCCTTCTTGATAGGGGGACTGTCAGCGTTGAAATGGGATATGAGTGGTTTGTAGGTTTAATGATGCGTAAATTAAATTATACTGTTAATTAGAATACTGTACATAAGGTGAAGGGGATTTAAAATTTAGCAAGTGTGGGGTTGTTTCTGAGGAGTAGGTTCAGTATTTGGGTTTAGATAAGGTATATATAGGTACTGTTCAGCATAGCTCACCTAAACACAAATTCTGACTGAGCAAAGACAAAACATGAAACTCTGTCCTCCAGCGGACATGTTGCCTGTTCACTGAGTGTTCTGCACTCTCTACAAAGGCAGTGTGTGAATATGTGTGTTATGAGCATGTTGAGGCATTGTTCAGAGATCAGTTAATGTTGCATTGACATTACTCCTGGGGTATTCTGTGTTAAAAAGGTTGCGCACAATATTTTAAAATTCTGCATATTTTATTTGTCAAAATAACAATTAGTCCAGTTTCAATTATTTTGGTAACTTATTTCAAAATATCTGTCAAGTGTGTCAATACAACAAGAGCAAAAAAGATTCCCCCAGGATTAGAGATAAGAAACCCCTACAACAACTCAGTTCCAGTTTGGGGGTTCTGGAGGGGGTTGTGCAGGGCCCCCAGAGCCCAGACACCCATAACTCCCTCCCCTCAGAGCCAAGCTTCAGGGCACCCCCCAGCCTAGACATCCAGACTCCCATTCCCCAAGAGCTCAGCTGCAGGGAAGCCCCCAGACACCAGCACTCCCCTCCCCACAGAGCCCAGCCATGGAGCAGCCAGCCCAGACACCAGCACCCAGAGAACCTTTACTCCCTCCAACTTCTTTACTGTCCCACAGGAGAACAAGATGTGGTGTGGTCCTGCTCTTCTTCGTCCTTTGCCAGAGTTGGCTGGGTCTCCCAGGCACTCTCCGAGCTGCATGACCTGCTTACTGCAAACCGGGCTCTGCAGAGTCCAGCAGCCCCTAGTGGCAGCCAGAAATGATGTGGTGGGAAACAGGGGATTCTGCAAAATTCTGTATTGCAAAGTGGTGCAGAATTCCCACAGGAGTATGACATGTACCTTTTTTTCTATATTTCCTAGTTTTTGGAAGTTTACATTTTGCTAAAAACAATGTTCTGGAAGGACAGAAGACAACAGTGCGTAACATTAACTGTGCATTAGTGAAATTCTTTGTCATCAATGCTTAGGTTCTTCTTTAAAAACAAAGTCAATTTGTTTGAGGCAGCATTTCCTAATGGATTGGACACAGGGCTAGGATCCAGGGGTTCTAACTTTAACCCTCCACTGGACCCAACTAAACCCTGGTCTATACTAGGAGTTGAGGTCAAATTTAGCAGCGTTAAATCGATTTAACCCTGCATCCGTCCACATGACGAAGCCCTTTTTTTCAACTTAAAGGGCTCTTAAAATCGATTTCCTTACTCTACCCCTGACAAGGGGATTAGCACTGAAATTGGCCTTGCTGGGTCAAATTTGCGGTACTGTGGACGCAATTAGACGGTATTGGCCTCCGGGAGCTATCCCAGAGTGCTCCATTGTGACCGCTCTGGACAGCACTCTCAACTCAGATGCACTGGCCAGGTCGACAGGAAAAGGCCCGGGAACTTTTGAATGTCAATTTCCTGTTTGGCCAGCGTGGCAAGCTGCAGGTGACCATGCAGAGCTCATCAGCAGAGGTTACCATATGGAGCCCCAGAATCGCAAAAGAGCTCCAGCATGGACCAAACGGGAGGTACGGGAGCTGATCTCTGTATTGGGAGAGGAATCTGTGCTATCAGAACTCCATTCCAGTTTTCAAAATGCCAAAACATTTGTCAAAATCTCCCAGGGTATGAAGGACAGAGGCCGTAACAGGGACCCGAAGCAGTGCCGCATGAACCTTACGGAGCTGAGGCAAGCCTACCAGAAAACCAGAGAGACAAAGGGTTGCTCTGGGTCAGAGCCCCAAACATCCCGCTTCTATGACGAACTGCATGCCATTTTAGGGGGTTCAGCCACCAGTATCCCTGTTGTGTTGTTTGACTCCTTCAATGGAGATGGAGGCAATACAGAATCAGGTTTTGGGGATGAGGAAGATGATGCTAGCTCACAGCAAGCAGAGAAACCAGTTTTCCCAACAGCCAGGAACTGTTTCTCACCCTGGACCTGGAGCCCGTACCCCCCGAACACACCCAAGGCTCCTCCTGGACCCACCAGGTGGAGAAGGGACCTCTGGTGAGCCAAGGAATGTGTGGGCTCCTTATTGAATGAGGGAGGCAAACTAGTGACAGAGGATGTGGAAAAAGCTAATGTACTCAATGCTTTTTTTGCCTCTGTTTTCACTAACAAGGTCAGCTCCCAGACTGCTACGCTGGGCATCACAAAATGGGGAAGAGATGGCCAGCCCTCTGTGGAGATAGAGGTGGTTAGGGACTATTTAGAAAAGCTGGACGTGCACAAGTCCATGGGGCCGGACGAGTTGCATCCGAGAGTGCTGAAGGAATTGGCGGCTGTGATTGCAGAGCCATTGGCCATTATCTTTGAAAACTCGTGGCGAACCGGGGAAGTCCCGGATGACTGGAAAAAGGCTAATGTAGCGCCAATCTTTAAAAAAGGGAAGAAGGAGAATCCTGGGAACTACAGGCCAGTCAGCCTCACTTCAGTCCCTGGAAAAATCATGGAGCAGGTCCTCAAAGAATCAATCCTGAAGCACTTGCATGAGAGGAAAGTGATCAGGAACAGCCAGCATGGATTCACCAAGGGAAGGTCATGCCTGACTAATCTAATCGCCTTTTATGATGAGTTTACTGGTTCTGTGGATGAAGGGAAAGCAGTGGATGTATTGTTTCTTGACTTTAGCAAAGCTTTTGACACGGTCTCCCACAGTATTCTTGTCAGCAAGTTAAGGAAGTATGGGCTGGATGAATGCACTACAAGGTGGGTAGAAAGCTGGCTAGATTGTCAGGCTCAACGGGTAGTGATAAATGGCTCCATATCTAGTTGGCAGCCGGTATCAAGTGGAGTACCCCAAGGGTCGGTCCTGGGGCCAGTTTTGTTCAATATCTTCATAAATGATCTGGAGGATGGTGTGGATTGCACTCTCAGCAAATTTGCGGATGATACTAAACTGGGAGGAGTGGTAGATATGCTGGAGGGGAGGGATAGGATACAGAAAGACCTAGACAAATTGGAGGATTGGGCCAAAAGAAATCTGATGACGTTCAATAAGGATAAGTGCAGGGTCCTGCACTTAGGACGGAAGAACCCAATGCACAGCTACAGACTAGGGACCGAATGGCTAGGCAGCAGTTCTGCGGAAAAGGACCTAGGGGTGACAGTGGACGAGAATCTGGATATGAGTCAGCAGTGTGCCCTTGTTGCCAAGAAGGCCAATGGCATTTTGGGATGTATAAGTAGGGGCATAGCGAGCAGATCGAGGGACGTGATCGTTCCCCTCTATTCGACATTGGTGAGGCCTCATCTGGAGTACTGTGTCCAGTTTTGGGCCCCACACTTCAAGAAGGATGTGGATAAATTGGAGAGAGTCCAGCGAAGGGCAACAAAAATGATTAGGGGACTGGAACACATGAGTTATGAGGAGAGGCTGAGGGAGCTGGGATTGTTTAGCCTGCAGAAGAGAAGAATGAGGGGGGATTTGATAGCTGCTTTCAACTACCTGAAAGGGGGTTCCAAAGAGGATGGCTCTAGACTGTTCTCAATGGTAGCAGATGACAGAACGAGGAGTAATGGTCTCAAGTTGCAGTGGGGGAGGTTTAGATTGGATATTAGGAAAAACTTTTTCCCTAAGAGGGTGGTGAAACACTGGAATGCGTTACCTAGGGAGGTGGTAGAATCTCCTTCCTTAGAGGTTTTTAAGGTCAGGCTTGACAAAGCCCTGGCTGGGATGATTTAACTGGGAATTGGTCCTGCTTTGAGCAGGGGGTTGGACTAGATGACCTTCTGGGGTCCCTTCCAACCCTGATATTCTATGATTCTATGATTCTACCTTTTAAAATAGTATACATGGTTTAAAAGCAAGCATGTATAATGATTAATTTGCCCTGACATTCGTGGCTCTCCTGGAGGTACTCCCAAGGCCTTTGCAAAAGGTTTCTGGGGAGGACAGCCTTATTCCATCCACCATGGTAGGACACTTTACCACTCCAGGCTAGCAGCACGTACTCAGGAATCATTGTAGAACAAAGCATTGCAGTGTATGTTTGCTGGCGTTCTTTATATCTATGTGTTATCCTCAGGAGAGTGATATCATTCATGGTCACCTGGTTGAAATAGGGTGCTTTTCCTAAGGGGACATTCAGAGGTGCCCGTTCCTGCTGGACTGTTTGCCTGTGGCTGAACAGAAATGTTCCCCACTGTTAGCCACGGGGAGGGGGAAGGGGTTAGCCACGTGATGGGGCGAGAAAAATGCGACCTTGGAACGAAAGCACATGTGCTATGTATGTAATGTTAACAGCAAGATTTCCTGTGAAAGAGTGTACCCATTGTTCTATAAAACGTGTCTTTTTAAATACCACTGTCCCTTTTTTTTTCTCCACCAGCTGCATGTGTTTCAAGGATCACAGGATCTTCTCCTTCCAAGAGGCTAGTGAAGATTAGAAGGAGAAAAAAACGCACTTGCGATGAAATGTTCTGAGCTCATGCTGTCCTCCCACACTGACAGAGCACAGACGAATGCATGGAGGCAAATAATGTAAGAATGCAGGAAAGCACAAAATGACCTGAGGAGAGGTGGTGGGCTGAGGAGAGTAAGTGGCTGGCTGAAGAGAGGGCTGAAGCTGAAAGGTGGCAGCGGCGTGATGAGAGGAGGCAGGATTCAATACTGAGGCTGCTGGAGGATCAAACTAATATGCTCCAGTATATGGCTGAGCTGCAGCAAAGGCAGCTGGAGCACAGACTGCCGCTACAGCCCCTGTGTAACCAATCACTCTCCTCCCCAAGTTCCATAGCCTCCTCACCCAGACGCCCAAGAACACAGTGGGGGGCCTCCAGTCACCCAGCCACTCCACCCTAGAGGATTGCCCAAGCAACAGAAGTCTGGCATTCAATAAGTTTTAAAGTTTTAAACTTTTAAAGTGCTGTGTGGCCTTTTCCTTCCCTCCTCCACCACCCCTCCTGGTGCTTCTCTCTTCAACCACCCCTCCCAGGCTACCTTGGCAGTTATTCCCCTATTTGTGTGATGAATTTATAAAGAATGCATGAATGTGAAGCAACAGTGACTTTATCACCTCTGCAAGCGGTGATCGAAGGGAGGAGGGGAAGGTGGTTAGCTTACAGGGAAGTAGAGTGAACCAAGGGGTGGGGGGTTTCATCAAGGAGAAACAAACAGAACTTTCACACCGTAGCCTGTCCAGTCATGAAACTGGTTTTCAAAGCTCCTCTGATGCGCACCGTGCCCTCTTCTGCTCTTCTAACTGCCCTGGTGTCTGGCTGCACATAACCATCAGCCAGGCGATTTGCCTCAACCTCCCACGCTGCCATAAACGTCTTCCCCCTTACTCTCACAGATATTTTGGAGTGCACAGCAAGCAGTAATAACAGTGGGAATATTGGTTTTGCTGAGGTCTAACAGAGTCAGTAAACTGCTCCAGCACACTTTTAAATGTCCAAATGCACATTCTACCACCATTCTGCACTTGCTCAGCCTGTAGTTGAATAGCTCCTGACTACTGTCCAGGGTGCCTGTGTACAGCTTCATGAGCCATGGCATTAAGGGGTAGGCTGGGTCCCCAAGGATAACTATAGGCATTTCAACATCCCCAACGGTTATTTTCTGGTCTGGGAATAAAGTCCCTTCCTGCAGCTTTTAAAACAGACCAGAGTTCCTGAAGATGCGAGTGTCATGTACCTTTCCCGGCCATCCCATATTGATGTTGGTGAAACGTCCCTTGCGATCCACCAGTGCTTGCAGCACCATTGAAAAGTACCCCTTGCGGTTTATGTACTCGCCGGCTTGGTGCTCCGGTGCCAAGATATGGATATGGGTTCCGTGTATGGCCCCACCACAGTTAGGGAATCCTATTGCAGCAAAGCTATCCACTATGACCTGCACATTTCCCAGGGTCACTACCCTTGATATCAGCAGATCTTTGATTGCTTTGGCTACTTGTATCACAGCAGCCCTTACAGTAGATTTGCCCACTCCAAATTGATTCCTGACTGACCGGTAGCTGTCTGGCATTGCAAGCTTCCACAGGGCTATTGCCACTCAATTCTCAACTGTGAGGGCTGCTCTCATCTTGGTATTCATGCGCTTCAGGGCAGGGGAAAGCAAGTCACAAAGTTCCATGAAAGTGCCCTTACGCATGCAAAAGTTTCACAGCCACTGGGAATCATCCCAGACCCGCAACATTATGCGGTCCCACCAGTCTGTACTTGTTTCCAGGGCCCAGAATTTGTGTTCCACCACATGAACCTGCCCCATTAGCACCATAATGCATGCATTGGCAGGGCCCATGCTTTCAGAGAAATCTGTGTCCATGTCCTGATCACTCACGTGACCGCGCTGACATCACCTACTTGCCCGTTTTCACTTTGCCAGGTTCTGGTACTGCATGTACTGCTGGATAATGCGTGTGGTGTTTAATGTGCTCCTAATTGCCAAAGTAATCTGAGTGGGCTCCATGCTTGCCATGGTATGGCGTCTGCACAGAAAAAAGGCACAGAACAATTGTCTGCCGTTGCTCTGGTGGAGGGAGGGGCAACTGATGACATGGCTTGCAGGGTTGGCTTACAGGGAATTAAAATCAACAAAGGGAGTGGCTTTACATCAAGGAGAAATAAAAACAACTGTCACACAGAATGGCCCCCTCAAGGATTGCACTCGAAACCCTGGGGTTAGCAGGCCAATGCTCAACCCACTAAGCTATCCCTCCCTCTGCCATTTCAGGCAGGACTGAATCTGCATTAAAGTTTTCAAGGTGCCCCTGACATACATCACCAAAACGATTGACAGCCGTTGATTTCACGGGGTGGGGGGAGCAAATGAATACAAAACAAATCTGGTCTATTTCTTGTTTTGATCCACTCCATCTATCTTTTACATCTTTGGCTGGCAGCAGACGGTGTAGTAGGACTGCAAGCCATCCACATCTCCTGGCTGCCCAGCAGAAGATGGTGCAATAGGACTGCCTGCAGGACTAAAGAGAATGACCTGGTAGAGTCACTCCTAGTTTAGTCCCTGCACCCATATCTGCCCAGTCGCACCTAACCGACCTTACCGAGGCGGCCAGGAGCACCTTGGACACGATGAGGATGGTTTTCAGTCCTATTGCACTGTGTGCTGCCACAAGGCAATGCATTGCTGCTGCTGTGTAGCAATGCAGTACCGCGTCTGCCAGCACCCAGGAGACATACGGTGACAGTGAGCTGAGCGGGCTCCATGCTTGCTGTGGTATGGCGTCTGCACAGGAACTCAGGAAAAAAGGCACAAAACGATTGTCTGCCGTTGCTTTCACAGAGGGAGGGCCTGATGACATGTACCCAGAACCACCCGCGGCAATGTTTTTTGCCCCATCAGCCATTGGGATCTCAACCCAGAATTCCAAAGGGCAGTGGAGACTGCAGGAACTGTGGGATAGCTACCCACAGTGCAACACTCTGGAAGTTGACAGTAGCCTCAGTACTGTGGAAGGACTCCACCGAGTTAATGTACTTAATGCACTTAGAGCATTTTGTGTGGGGACATACACAATCGACTATATAAAAATGATTTCTAAAAAAACGACTTCTATAAATTCGACCTAATTTCATAGTGTAGACAGTGGATTTGGACAAATCACCCAAACTCTGGATTTCAGTTCATAACTGTATAAATTATAGATGTTACTTACCTACTTCACAGGAGGTTTATGAAGGTGAATTGGGCCATGTCTTTCTGAAGTTCTGAAGTGAGTGTAACATGCTATATAATTGATGGGTCTAATTGTTGAGGTTTAAGAACCCAATACCAGGTAGGGAAAGCACCATTTTATATTCAGAGTGGGGAAGAGACTTATTTGTTACTTTCCAAACTGTTCCCCCATCCCATAAACATACATGTGGTTGAACTACCTTTTCTTTTCCGTGGTCTGTCAGGGCTAAACAGCCTTCTGCATAACTTGCAGTGTCAGCTGCAGCAGTCTCTTACAGATCACTCTGACAGCCAATGATTATTCATGATGATGAATGCTCTAACTTGCCTAAGGACAGCTTTCCACATACTTTGCCTCAGCAGAAGAAAACATCAGGAACGGGATAAAAAAACTGGCCTTTATCATCATTTAAAGATATCTCTCAGACCATTTAGAAGGAGACTTCAACTGTGGTAACTTCACTATCTTCACTTACAACACTAGTCTATGGGTATGTCTACACTACGAAATTAGGTCGAATTTATAGAAGTCGTTTTTTTAGAAATCGGTTTTATATATTCGAGTGTGTGTGTCCCCACAGAAAATGCTCTAAGTGCATTAAGTGCATTAACTCGGCGGAGTGCTTCCACAGTACCGAGGCTAGAGTCGACTTCCAGAGCATTGCACTGTGGGTAGCTATCCCACAGTTCCCGCAGTCTCCGCTGCCCATTGGAATTCTGGGTTGAGATCCCAATGCCTGATGGGGCTAAAACATTGTTGCAGGTGGTTCTGGGTACATATCGTCAGGCCCCCGTTCCCTCCCTCCCTCCCTCCCTCCGTGAAAGCAAGGGCAGACAATCGTTTTGCACCTTTTTTCCTGAGTTACCTGTGCAGACGTCATACCATGGCAAGCATGGAGCCCGCTCAGCTCACTGTCACCGTATGTCTTCTGGGTGCTGGCAGACGCAGTACTGCATTGCTACACAGCAGCAGCAACCCATTGCCTTGTAGCAGCAGACGGTGCAATAGGACTGGTAGCCGTCATCGTCATGTCCGAGGTGCTGCTGGTCGCCTGTGTGAGGTCGATCAGGAGTGCCTGGGCAGACATGGCACAGGGACTAAATTTGGAGTGACTTGATCAGGTCATTCTCTTTAGTCCTGCAGTCAGTCCTATTGAACCATCTTATGGTGAGCAGGCAGGTGATACGGATTGCTAGCAGTCCTATTGCATCATCTTCTGCCAGGCAGGCAAGAGATGAGGATGGCTAGCAGTCCTATTGTACCATCTTCTGCCGAGCAGCCATGAGATGTGGATGGCATGCAGTCCTTCTGCACCGTCTGCTGCCAGCCAAAGATGTAAAAGATAGATGGAGTGTATCAAAACAAGAAATAGACCAGATTTGTTTTGTACTCATTTGCAACCCCCCCTTCACCTCCCGTCTAGGGGACTCATTTCTCTAGGTCACACTGCAGTCACTCACAGAGAAGGTGCAGCGAGGTAAATCTAGCCATGTATCAATCAGAGGCCAGACTAACCTCCTTGTTCCAATAAGAACAATAACTTAGGTGCACCATTTCTTATTGGAACCCTCCGTGAAGTCCTGCCTGAAATACTCCTTGATGTAAAGCCACCCCCTTTGTTGATTTTAACTCTCTGTAAGCCAACCCTGTAAGCCGTGTTGTCAGTCGCCCCTCCCTGCGTCAAAGCAATGGCAAACAATCATGCATCTGAGTTGAGAGTGCTGTCCAGAGCAGTCACAATGGAGCACTCTGGGATAGCTCCCGGAGGCCAATACCGTCAAATTGTGTCCACAGTACCCGAAATTCGACCCGGTAAGGGCGACTTAAGCGCTAATCCACTTGTCAGGGGTGGAGTAAGGAAATCGATTTTAAAAGCCCTTTAAGTCGAAATAAAGGGCTTCATCGTGTGGACGGGTGCAGGTTTACCTCGATTTAACGCTGCTAAATTCGACCTAAAGTCCTAGTGTAGACCAGGGCTATGTAGATGGTGATTTGGAAATGGAAGTTCGAGCACATTCTATGGAACAGCAGCTGGGGAACCCCACAAAAATATTATTGAGCCCACTGATTAACATTAGCTTCTTAACCATCAAATTCCACAACAGTGTGGTCCAAGTAGCATTTGATGTAAGAAGGGCTCAAGTGACTGTTGATTTGTGACTTCCTTGTACTCTGCTATTTCAACATCTCTAAGGCCTTGTCTACGCTGCAAAATTAGGTCAAATTTATAGAAGTCGGTTTTGTAGAAAACGTTTTTATACAGTCAATTGTGTGTGTCCCCACACAAATGCTCTAAGTGCATGTAGTCGGCGGAGTTCCGAGGCAACCGTCGACTTCTGGAGCGTTGCACTGTGGGTAGCTATCCCACAGCTCCTGCAGTCTCCGCTGCTCATTTGAATTCTGGGTAGAAATCCCAGTGTCTGATGGGGCTAAAACATTGTCACGGGTGGTTCTGGGTACATAACATCAGACCTGCCTTCCCTGCCTTCCGCCGTGAAAGCAAGGGCAGACAATCATTTTGCACCTTTTTTCTTGAGTTACCTGTGCAGACACCATACCACAGCAACCATGGAGCCCACTCAGCTCACTGTCACCATACGTCTCCTGGGTGCTGGCGGACGTGGTACTGCATTGCTACACAGCAACAGTTTATTACCTTTTGCAGCAGACAGTGCAGTATGACTGGTAGCCGTCATTGACGTAGTCCAGGGTGCTCTTTTAACAGACCTCAATGAGGTCAGGGGTGCCTGGGCAAACATGGGAGTGACTCAGCCAGGTCATTTCCCTTTTAAGTTTCTTCTCATGGCGATTCAGTCCTACCGGCAGTGCACTGTCTTTTAATCTGCAGCCAGAAGAAGACAATGGCCAGCAGTCATACTGTACCATCTTCTGCCGAGGACCCAGGAGATGACGATGGCTAGTTGTCGTACTGCACAGTCTGCTGCCAGCAAGATGTATAAAGATAGATGAAGTGGATCAAAACAAGAAATAGACCAGATTTGTTTTGTATTCATTTTCTCCTCCCTCCCTCTGTGAAATCAATGGCCTGCTAAACCCAGTTTTGAGTTCTATCCTTGAGGTTTTGAGTTCTATCCTTGAGGGGGCCATTCTGTTTCTCGCAAAGCCACCCCCTTTGTTGATTTTAATTCTCTGTAAGCCAACCCTGTAAGCCATGTTGTCAGTCGTCCCTCCCTCTGCCAGAGCAACAGCAAACAATCGTTTTGTGCCCTTATCCCTGGATTGCCCGAGCAGGAGCAGACGCCATGGCACAGCAAGCATGGAGCCCGTTCAGCTCACCCCAGCAGTTATGACCATTGTAAACACCTCGCACATTATCGTGCAGTTTATGCAGAACCAGCACCTGAAAAACCAGGTGAGGAGGCGACGGCAGCGTGGTGATGAGGCCCTGAACGCACCTTTCCCTAAAACCGCGTTCCCCTGCAATTTGGAGATCATGGTGTTAATGGGGCAGGCTCATGCCATGGCATGCTGATTCTGGGCCCGGGAAAGAAGCACAGAGTGGTGGGACTGCATAGTTTTGCAGGTCTGGGATGATTCCCTGTGGCTGCGAAACTTTCTCATGCATAAGGGCACTTTCATGGAACTTTGTGACTTGCTTTCCCCTGCCCTGAAGTGCAAAAATACCAAGATGAGAGCAGCCACCACAGTTCACGAGTGAGTGGCAATAGCTCTGTTGAAGCTTGTAACGCCAGACAGCTACCGGTCAGTCAGGAATCAATTTGGAGTGGGCAAATATACTGTGGGGTTGCTGTGATGCAAGTAGCCAGTGCAATCACTGAGCTGCTGCTATCAAAGGTAGTGACTCTGGGAAATGTGCAGGTCATACTAGATGGCTTTGCTGCAATGGGATTCCCTAACTGTGGTGGGGCTATAGACGGAACGCATATCCCTATCTTGGGACCGGACCACCGGGGCGGCCAGTACATAAACCGCAAGGGGTACTGCAAGCACTGGTGGATCACAAGGGCCGTTTCACCAACATCAACGTGGGATGGCCGGGAAAGGCTCATGACGCTCGCATCTTCAGGAACTCTGGTCTGTTTGAACAGCTGCAGGAAGGGACTTACTTCCCAGACCAGAAAATAACTGTTGGGGATGTTGAAATGCCAGTAGTTATCCTTGGGGACCCAGCCTACCCCTTAATGCCATGGCTCATGAAGCCGTACACAGGCACCCTGGACAGTAGTCAGGAGCTGTTCAACTATAGGCTGAGCAAGTGCAGACTGGAGGTAGAATGTGCATTTGGATGTTTAAAGAGTCGCTGGCACAGTTTACTGACTCGTTCAGACCTCAGCGAAACTGATATTCCCATTGTTATTGCTGCTTGTTGTGTGCTCCACAATCTTTTTGAGAGTAAGGGGGAGATGTTTATGGCAGGGTGGGAGGTTGATGCAAATCACCTGGCCGCTGAATACACACAGCCAGACACCAGGGCAGTTAGAAGAGCACAGGAGGGTATGGTGTGCATCAGAGAAGCTTTGAAAACCTGTTTCATGTCTGGCCAGAGTACTGTGCGACACTTCTGTTTGTTTCTCCTTGATGAAAACCCGCCTCCTTGGTTGACTCTAATTCCCTGTAAGCTACCCGCCCTCCCGCCTTCAATCAGAACTTGCTTCCAAAGGAAATAAAGTCACTATCATTTACAAAACATGTATTCTTTATTAATTGATTATAAAAATAGGGAGATAACTCAGAAGGTAGCCCAGGTGGGGTGTGCGAGGAGGGTAGGAGGGAAGGAAAAGGCCACTTTAAAACTCGTTGAATGCCAGCCTTCTGTTGCTTGGGCTGACCCCTGGGGTGGAGTGGTTGGGTGCCCAGAGCCTCTCACCCCATGTTCTTGGGAGTCTGGGTGGGGAGGCTGTGGAACTTGGGGAGGAGGGAGGGCAGTTAAACAAGGGCTGCAGCGGTAGTCTGTGATCCTGCTGCCATTCATGAACCTCCACCAGACGCCATGTCCGTTTGATCCCGCAGTATCCCCAGCGTTTCATAGATTCATAGATACTAAAGTCAGAAGGACCATTACGATCATCTAGTCTGACCTCCTGCACAATGCAGGCCACAGAATCTTACCCACCCACTCCTGAAAAACCTCACCTATGCCTGAGGTATTGAAGTCCTCAAATCGTGATTTAAAGACTTCAAGGAGCAGAGAATCCTCCAGAAGTGACCTGTGCCCCATGCTACAGAGGAAGGCGAAAAACCTCCAGGGCCTCTTCCAATCTGCCCTGGAGGAAAATTCCTTCCCGACCCCAAATATGGCGATCAGCTAAACCCTGAGCATATGGGCAAGATTCACCAGCGAGATACTACAGAAAATTCTTTCCTGGGTAACTCAGATCCCACCCCATCTAACACCCCATCACAGGCCATTAGGCCTATTTCCTGTTTCCTCATGCCTCCTCTGATCTTCCTGCCACCACCTCTCCTCACGTTCATCGGCCACTGTCCTGTACTCTGCTATTGTGTCCATCCACACATTCTGCTGAGCTCTGTCAGTGCCGGACGACCGCATGAGCTCAGAGAACATTTCATCGCGCGTGCGCTTTTTCGCCACCTTATCTGACATAGCCTCTGGGATGGAGGAGGGAGGCTTGAAACACTTGCAGCTGCTGGAGAAAAAAAGGGAGTGAAGTATTTAAAAAGATACATTTTACAGAACAATGGCTATACTCTTTCCCAGTGAGCAATACTATTCACATTAGATAGCACATGAGATTTTGGTACAAGGTCAATTTTGCATCTTATATTGAGTGCCTGCGGCTTTGGTGTTAGAGATCACACACGCAGGGCTGGGTAACAGAATTCGGCTTGCAGATGGACATGGTAAGCCATAGTCTTTCGGCTTCTGCAACCTTCATAAGAGAAGCCCCTTTCTTTCCCATACCAAGCAAAGCCCGTTGAGCTGGCCATTTACTGCTGCAGTTTTCCTGTTAACGTGCAGCAGCAGAAACCAAACTAACCCCCTCCAATTCTCTGGGATGATCGTTTTTCTCCTCCCCCCACCACGTGGCTGGTATCAGGGAAGATCCCTGCTAGCCAAACACGAACAGCTCAGCACCAATGGCCCCCCCTCCCACCGCGTGGCTAACGTCAGGGAGGATTTCTTTTCAGCCCAGTAGGAATGGACACTTCTGAATGTCCCCTTAATCAAATTCCCCTATTTCAACCAGGTTACCATGAACTATATCACTCTCCTGAGGATAACACAGAGAGAGAGATAAAGAACAGATATTGCTTGAATGCCAGCAAACACCAGGACCATAGGCTGCCAGGCTTTGTCATGCAATGATATCAGATTACTTGCTACTAGCATGGCGTGGTAAAGCGTCCTACCATGGAGGACTGAATAAGGCTGCTCTCCCCAGAAACCTTCTGCAAAGGCTTTTAGAGTACCTCCAGGAGAGCTTCATGGAGATGTCTCTGGAAGATTTCCGCTCCATCCCCAGACACGTTATCAGACTTTTCCAGTAGCAGTACTGGTCACGAATGCATCCCAAGTCCTCAGGGCTACTTAATCATTAAAAAATGCTTGCTTTTATAACATGTGTTATATTTTAAAAGGTACACTCACCAGAGGTCCCTTCTCCAGCTTCATTGGGTTGGGAGGGTATTTCAGTCAGGGTGATAAAAAGATCCTGTCTGTCAGGGAAAATGGTGTGCTGTGTGCTCTCCCCAAGTTCGTCCTCCTCCTCATCTTCCCCATCTGCACAATCCTCAGCCATGGCGGAGAGTATCCCATCCTCGGAGTCCATGGACGGGGTGGAGTAGTGGTGGCGGCCCCCCCTAGAATTGCATGCAGCTCAGCGTAGAAGCAGTATGCCTGGGGCTCTGTCCCAGAGCATCTGTTTGATTCTTTGGTTTTCTGTTATGCTTGTCTAAGCTCCTTAAGTTTCACGCGGCACTGTGTTGCGTACCTGATGTAGCCTCTGTCCCTCATGACCTCTGAGATTTTTTGAAATGTTTTGGCATTTCGTCTTTTGGAACGTAGTTCTGATAGCACGGATTCCTCTCCCCATACAGCGATCAGATCCAGTACCTCCCGTTCGGTCCATGCTGGAGCTCTTTTTCGATTCTGGGACTGCATGGTCACCTGTGCTGATGAGCTCTGCATGGTCACCTGTACTGATAAGCTCGCCTGGCCAAACAGGAAATGAGATTCAAAAGTTCCCGGGGCTTTTCCTGTACACCTGGCCAGTGCATCTGAGTTGAGAGTGCTGTCCAGAGCGGTCACAATGGTGCACTGTGGGATTGCTCCCGGAGGCCAATACCTTCGAATTGTGTCCACACTAACCCTAATTCAAAACGGTGATGTCGATTTCAGCGCTAATCCTCTCATTAGGAGGAGTACAGAAATCGGTTTTAAGAGCCCTTTATGTCGAAACAATGGCTTCATTGTATGGACGGGTGCAGGGTTAATTCGGATTTAATGCTGCTAAATCCAACATAAACTCGTAGCGTAGACCAGGCCTAAAATATGATTTGGATGTGTCATGTAAATGATACATCTTCAATCATTCTCTGCATATAGAATCACAGAACTGGAGGACTGGAAGGGACCTTGAGACGTCTTCAGTCCAGTCTCCTGCACTCAAGTCAGGAACAAGTGTTATTTAGAGCATCTCTGACAGATGTTGTCTAACCTGCTCTTAATCTCCGATGATGGAGATTCCACAATCTCCCTAGGCAATTTGTTCCAGTGCTTAATTACCCTTACAGTTAGGAAGTTTTGCTTAATATCCAACCTAAACTGCTCTTGCTGCAAGTTAAGCCCATTGCTTCTTGTCCTGTCCTGAGAGGTTAAAGAGAATATATTTTTTTCTCTCTCCTCCTTGTAACAACCTTTTATGTAATTGAAACTGTGTTATCAGGTCCCCTTTCAGTCTTCTTTTTCCAGACTAAACAAATCCCCCCCCCCTTTTTCCCCCCTAATCTTCCCTCATTGGTCATGTTTTCTAGACCTTTAATAATTTTTTGTTGATCTTCTTTGGACTTTATCCAATTTGTCAATATCTTTCCTGAAATGTGGTGCCCAGACCTGGACACAATGCTCCAGTTGAGGCCTAATCAGTGCAAAGTGAAATAGAATAATTACTGCTCATGCCTTGCTTACAGCATTCCGGCTTTCTTCTTTTTTCCAAAGGTGTTATGTTGACTCATATTTAGATTCTGATTCACTATGACCCCCAGATCCCTTTCCACAGTACTCCTTCATAAGCAGTCATTTCCCATTTTGTATGTGTTCAACTGATTTGTTCCTTCCTAAGTGGAGTACTTTGCATTTGTCCTTATTGAATTTCATCCTATTTACTTCAGACCATTTCTCCAATTTGGCCAGCTTATTTTGAATTTTAATCCTATCCTCCAAAGCACTTGCAACCCTTCCCAGATTGGTATCATCCTCAAACTTTATAAATGTACTCTCTAAGATATTATCTAAATTAATGATGAAGGTATTGAACAGAACCGGACCAGAACAGATCCCTGCAGGACCTCATCCATATGCCTTTCCAGCTTGACTGTGAACCCCTGATAATTACTCTCTAGGAATGGTTTTCCAACCAGTTATGCACCCACCTTCTAGTAGCTGCATCTAGGTCAGGGGTGGGCAAACTACGGCCCACAGGATGAATCCGGCCCCTCAGGGCTTTGGATCCCGCCTGCAGGATTGCCACCCCTGTGGTGCCTCGCTCTGGGAAGCGGCCAGCACCACATCCCTGTGGTCTCTGGGAGAGGGGGACAGAGGGCTCTGCATGCTGCTCTTGCCTGTGGGTACCTCCCCCTGAAGTTCCCATTGTCCGGAAACGGGGAACTGTGGCCAATGGGAGCTTCGGGGGAGGTACCCACAGGCAAGGGCAGTGAGCTCAGCCATCTGCCTCCCCTCCCCCACGGGCCACAGGGATGTGGTACCAGCCACTTCCCTGAGTGGCATGGGGCTGGGGACAGGGCAGGCAGGCAGGCAGGGAGCCGGCCGTGGCCCCAGTCCATGCTGCTGCCACCCCAGAGCCGCTCCAGGTAAGCAGTGCCAGGCTGGAGCCTGCATCCTGAACCCCTCCTGCACTCCGCACCCCAACTCCCTTTCCTGAGCCCTCTGCCTGTACCCCTGTCCCCTGCCACACCCCACACCCCTGCTTCACCCCAACCCCCTGCCTTGATCCCCCTCCTGCACCCCAACCCCCTTCCCTGAGTGCCCTCGTATACCCCACACCCATCCTCTGCCCCAACCCCTTGGCCTGAGCCCCTTCCTGCACACTGAACTCCCTCCCTCACCCCAACCCTGTGTCCCTTGCTTACATTCATGGCCCTGCATGCAATTTCCCCACCCAGTTGTGACCCTAGGGCCAAAAAGTTTGCCCACCCTGAACTAGGTCTTGCATAGTTTGTATACATTTCATGTTCAGTTTAGTCCTTATGTTTATCACAATGTTCTATGCACTTTTAGCTGTTTGTTATTACATTTAATTTAATTCGTACATGTTAGACATGTTACCCCATTTTCCAAAATGGAGTTCAGGTGTCCATCATGGCGTCTGAGGCAAAAGATAACTCAGACTCCACATTGTGGAAGCTTCTTTATGGAACTTTGGCAGGAAAGAAGCCAATAGACAATTGGAATTAGTTACAACTGGCTCCTGTAGAGGTACTTACCTCAGAATTTTATCATTTCTGTCTTTAAAAAAATTAAATTAGTCTGAGCGCCCGTTGCTCTGGGGTCCGTTATAGAGACAGTCAAGGTGCAGTCTTTTTGTGAGGTGTCAGATCTTTGGATCAAGACCACTGGACCAGGCAATCGGATCATGATCACCAGGAGCTGTAAAGACTGTTAACATCTAGTCACTTACCTTAAACATTGTGGTGTTCCTGACTTCCAACATCTTACCTTTGGGACCAGTCGCCAGGATCCTGAGGGCTCTCACCTTTGGGTCCCAGTGCTTCATCTTATAGATCCCATGAGCCTGTGGATCACCTGTGAAGACAAAAGCATCTTAACCTCATTTCTGCTGGTTAAGAAAACCTAGAGACAAAGTATCTTGGGGTATTATGTTGTTCTTTGTTTAGTTGTTGCCATGGTTCAGGTTAGTTGGGGCCTGAGTTTTATACTCACCTCTGTTAAACCACAACTCACTTGTTATTTAATTATAGATTATGATTTTTCCCTGTTCCCACTGTTACTTCCCTTAAACAAATCTGTTGTTTTGCAAAAAAATCCTCCCTATCTCTTTTGTCCACTACACCACACAAGGGAGATGGGAGGTACACCAATTTCTATCCAACCCCAGGTGATAGATCCTGAGGGGTGAAAAGATCCTGCTGCTGAAACCAGAATTGTAGCTGGCCTATTTACTCTGATTTTCAGGTTAACATAAGTTGTATTTCCCTTGGTTGTTTATGAGAAAGTCATGAAAGACAGGTTTCAGAGTAACAGCCGTGTTAGTCTGTATTCGCAAAAAGAAAAGGAGGACTTGTGGCACATTAGAGACTAATCAATTTATTTGAGCATAAGCTTTTGTGAGCCACAGCTCACTTCATCGGATGCATACTGTGGAAACTGCAGAAGACATTATATACACAGAGACGATGAAACCATACCTCCTCCCACACCACTCTCCTGCTGGTAATAGCTTATCTAAAGTGATCATTCTCCTTACAATGTGTATGATAATCAAGTTGGGCCATTTCCAGCACAAATCCAGGTTTTCTCACCCCTCCCCCCCCCACAAAACACAACACAAACTCACTCTCCTGCTGGTAATAGTTCATCCAAAGTGACCACTCTCCCTACAATGTGCATGATAATCAAGATGGGCCATTTCCAGCACAAATCCAGGTTTTCTCACCCCCCCCCCCAAAACTCACTCTCCTGCTGGTAATAGTTCATCCAAACTGACCACTCTCCTCACAATGTGTATGATAATCAAGGTGGTCCATTTCCAGCATAAATCCAAGTTTAACCAGAACGTCTGGGGGTGGGGGGTGGGGGTAGGAAAAAACAAGGGGAAATAGGCTACCTTGCATAATGACTTAGCCACTCCCAGTCTCTATTTAAGCCTAAATTAATAATATCCAATTTGCAAATGAATTCCAATTCAACAGTTTCTCTCTGGAGTCTGAATTTGAAGTTTTTTTGTTTTAAGATAGCGACCTTCATGTCTGTAATTGCGTGACCAGAGAGATTGAAGTGTTCTCCGACTGGTTTATGAATGTTATAATTCTTGACATCTGATTTGTGTCCATTTATTCTTTTACGTAGAGACTGTCCAGTTTGACCAATGTACATGGCAGAGGGGCATTGCTGGCACATGATGGCATATATCACATTGATGGATGTGCAGGTGAATGAGCCTCTGATAGTGTGGCTGATGTTATTAGGCCCTGTGATGGTGTCCCCTGAATAGATATGTGGGCACAGTTGGCAACGGGCTTTGTTGCAAGGATAGGTTCCTGGGTTAGTGGTTCTGCTGTGTGGTGTGTGGTTGTTGGTGAGTATTTGCTTCAGGTTGCGGGGCTGTCTGTAGGCAAGGACTGGCCTGTCTCCCAAGATTTGTGAGAGTGGTGGGTCATCCTTCAGGATAGGTTGTAGATCCTTAATAATGCGTTGGAGGGGTTTTAGTTGGGGGCTGAAGGTGATGGCTAGTGTCGTTCTAATATTTTCTTTGTTAGGCCTGTCCTATAGTAGGTGACTTCTGGGAACTCTTCTGGCTCTATCAATCTGTTTCTTCACTTCCGCAGGTGGGTATTGTAGTTGTAAGAATGCTTGATAGAGATCTTGTAGGTGTTTGTCTCTGTCTGAGGGGTTGGAGCAAATGCGGTTGTATCGCAGAGCTTGGCTGTAGACGATGGATCGTGTGGTTTGGTCAGGGTGAAAGCTGGAGGCATGTAGGTTGGAATAGCGGTCAGTAGGTTTCCGGTATAGGGTGGTGTTTATGTGACCATTGTTTATTAGCACTGAAGTGTCCAGGAAGTGGATCTCTTGTGTGGACTGGACCAGGCTGAGGTTGATGGTGGGATGGAAATTGTTGAAATCATGGTGGAATTTCTCAAGGGCTTCTTTTCCATGGGTCCAGATGATGAAGATGTCATCAATATAGCGCAAGTAGAGTAGAGGCATTAGGGGACGAGAGCTGAGGAAGCGTTCTAAATCAGCCATAAAAATGTTGGCATACTGTGGGGCCATGCGGGTACCCATAGCAGCGCCGCTGATCTGAAGGTATACATTGTCCCCAAATGTAAAATAGTTATGGTAAGGACAAAGTCACAAAGTTCAGCCACCAGGTTAGCCGTGACATTATCGGGGATAGTGTTCTTGATGGCTTGTAGTCCATCTTTGTGTGGAATGTTGGTGTAGAGGGCTTCTACATCCATAGTGGCCAGGATGGTGTTATCAGGAAGATCACCGATGGATTGTAGTTTCCTCAGGAAATCAGTGGTGTCTCGAAGATAGCTGAGATTGCTGGTAGCGTAGGGCCTGAGGAGGGAGTCTACATAGCCAGAGAATCCTGCTGTCAGGGTGCCAATGCCTGAGATGATGGGGCGTCCAGGATTTCCAGGTTTGGATTTGTGCTGGAAATGGCCCACCTTGATTATCATGCACATTGTAGGGAGAGTGGTCACTTTGGATAAGCTATTACCAGCAGGAGAGTGAGTTTGTGTGTGTGTGTTTTGTGGGGGGGAGGGGTGAGAAAACTTGGATTTGTGCTGGAAATAGCCCACCTTGATTTTCATACACATTGTAAGGAGAGTGGTCACTTTGGATAAGCTATTACCAGAAGGAGAGTGAGTTTGTGTGTGTGGTTTTTGGAAAAAGGGGGGGGGGGTGAGAAAACCTGGATTTGTGCTGGAAATGGCCCACCTTGATTAGCTATTACCAGCAGGAGAGTGAGTTTGTGTGTGTGTGGGGGGGGGGGGGGGGGGAAGGGTGAGAAAACCTGGATTTGTGCTGGAAATGGCCCAACTTGATTATCGTACACATTGTAAGGAGAATGATCACTTTAGATAAGCTATTACCAGCAGGAGAGTGGGCTGGGAGGAGGTATTGTTTCATGGTCTTTGTGTATATAATGTCTTCTGCAGTGTCCACAGTATGCATCCGATGAAGTGAGCTGTAGCTCACGAAAGCTTATGCTCAAATAAATTGGTTAGTCTCTAATGTGCCACAAGTCCTCCTTTTCTTTTTTCATGAAAGGCACTATCAAAAGCCTTACTAAAGTCAAGATATACCACATCCAGTTTCCTCATCACATCCACAAGACTTGTCCTGTAAAAGAAAGCTATAAGGTTGGTTTGACACAATTGGTTCTTCACAAATCCATGCTGACTTTTACTTATAACCTTATTATCTTCTAGGTGTCTACAAATTGATTGCTTAATTATTTGCTTCGTTATCTTTCCTAGTACTGAAGTTAAGTTGACTGGTCTGTAATTCCCTGGGTTGTCCTTATTCCCTTTTTTATAGATTGTCACTCTTTTTGCGCTTTTCCAGTATTCTGGATTCTCTCTTCTGTCTTCCATAACTTTTGTACGATAATCGCTAAAAGTGGCTCAGATATCTCCTCAATCTGCTTCTAAAGTATTCTATGATGTATCTCATCAGGTCCTTGTGACTTGAAGACATCTAACTTGTTTAAGTAATTTTAACTTGTTCTTTCCCTCTTTTAGCCTCTGATCCCACCTCATTTTCACTGGCATTCATTGTTTGATGTCCAATTGCTACTAAACTTTTGTTGGTGAAAACTGAAACAAAGAAGTTATTTAGCACATCTGCCATTTCCTCATATTCTGTTATCTACAAGTTCTGAGATTAAGGGACTGATTCTGGACTGATTTTAGAAGCAATGCCACTGAAGTAAATGGAATGACACCTATATAAAATCTACATAAGTGATATCAGAATTAGGCTTTAGCTGTTTTCTCTTCTCTATGTACCATTTTTCATTACAACACATACACATGTGATAATTACAAAACAGTCAATATTTGCCAACAGGTAACACACAGTGTCACAAAATACTTAGTTTTGACCCTTGATTATTTGGAACTATCTAATACTGTTAGAGATTACTGACTTTTGATAGCAAAGATTGTATAAAGGATATAAAATTCCCCTAGCCTTATGCACATTTCATCTTGTTTTCCTCACGGTCAACTGAAACATTCCACAATTGAGGAGCCAAAGTGACACCTTGTGTAATCACATACAACTTCAATGATATCAGTAAAACTGTACCTGTGTGTACCAGATCTGAATGTGATTTGTGGCATTTTCTCACCCTGGATTAAGAAGCTTTATAGGAATATTTAATGCTACTCCTATCAATAGCCTGATAAATATAATCTAAAAAAAAAAAAAATTCAGTGTAAATTCTGGCTCCCTTTTGCTATTCACTGGGTACCATGTCTCAAAATATTTTGCACATATTTTCAAATATTAATTGCAGCTGTTATTGCTTTGCATCTAGTAGGCAATACAAATGATGGAGTGAATTATCAATATTTCTAATATGACCTTAGAGGGCAGTCAGCCACAGCAAATAGGAAAAAATAAAATTGTGGAGCTCTCAAATAACTCATAACTGGATGATAAAGCTTTAGGTTCCAAACACAAAGCATACAATATGCTGTATAAAACAACTAATAGTGTTACGGTACTATAAATATATATTAATATGAGATGACTCAAGTTTTCCTATCATAGACTCGTGTCTCCTGTCAAAGTGAAATTATTCCCTGCAGTGGTATTATCAAGTGCTTTGCACAGTGCTACTTCAAAATAACACAAGTAATAGGGCTTTCACCATTTCTCTTAGGAATTTTTTCCATTAGAGATTTTTTTTTCCATTATCCAGCCTAAATTTTCTCTTGTTCAACCATTTATGACTTTATTATTATTTGTTACTTTTACATCACCGCTAATATGAATGGAATTTTATGATTTAGACATGGTCCCTGCCCCAAAGAGTTTAACAGTCAATGTGTAAATGTATGAATGAGAGCACAAATAATTGGAGGGAGGTATGGAATGGAAGTACAAAAGTTACAATCATTTCATACGACAACTTCCTAATGTTCACCCAACCATCAGTAGTCCACTACCACTTCCTAGGTCAAAAGTAGTGTCCTAATTTAGATTGCTTGCGTCAAGCCTGGAACAAAGATTTGTGTACGTTATTGAACTGTACACATTACAAACTCTACTACTGATCTATAAGTAAGGCTGGGCCAGTAGAAAATTATATTTCATTCATACTGGTCCTCACATAGTTTACAATTCAGGGGCCTTGCCAAAACAGGCTTCTGATGAAGATGTAGGTTTCCTGGAGCACCACTGGATCATATGTTTTGGAACTTGTCCAAGAGACAGTCTTTTTGGCTAGCAGTAGACAAGAGGTTTAATATAATAATGGATATCTCCTTAAACATTAATTCCCAGAACTGTGTTTTGGGATATACCCCAACATCTTAGAAACTGTCCTGCTCCCAGAGAGTTGCATCTTGAGAGCAGTTCTTTTATCCAAGTGACTCTTATATGGATGAGCAGATTGTCTCCAGGAATAGAAGATTGGTGAGGTCTATATGAAGGGAGGGTTCAAAGTGTTCCAGGTGACCTATACTAGGGCCAATAATGGGCCCCGTTTGCTTATTTGTTATTTTACGTCTCTCTCTTTTCTTCCATTGGGGTCTTATCTTTTTTCCTTTTCATGCCCTGTTTGGGCCCTGACTTAAGTTCCTAAGATGATGTGTTTGGGGCCCAGCTTAATGCCCTGGAGAGTGTTTGGGGCACTGCTTCCTGCTCTGGATGGTGAGTTAGAAGATATGCTTAGTGCCTCTAATGGACAATCGAGGGCCCCTTTTAGTGACACAAATGGGGAAGTGTACTAGGGAGTTTATTTTAGAGGAAGCTAAAAAAAGATGAGGAGTACTTGTGGCACCTTAGAGACTAACCAATTTATTTGAGCATAAGCTTTCGTGAGCTACAGCTCACTTCATCGGATGTGCTCACGAAAGCTTATGCTCAAATAAATTGGTTAGTCTCTAAGGTGCCACAAGTACTCCTTTTCTTTTTGCGAATACAGACTAACACGGCTGTTACTCTGAAACCTAAAAAAGGATGGTTTAGGTGTGGCTGGTTACAGGGGACAAAGCTATGACAATGGAGCTAATATGGCTGTGGCATACACATCAAATTCTGCAATGGTTGATCCCCAAGTTCTATTTTTTGGAACTGTTCAAAACTTTGTATACCCTATTTCTGCTTCTATTGGTCATTCGGATGTATTGAAAAAGCATATTAGTATTACATTAGTTTTTTTTTTCTATAGAGAATTCCAAAACAGTGCAAATAGATTGAGATGAACTAACTAATTCAATTGCTTCAGAAAAGACTAGCAAGGTCCCTTTGTAAAAGTACTCAGTGGTGTCTGCATTTTGTTTTGTAAAGGAAGAGGGAGCTCCAGATTTGTGTCTTTGAAACAGGCCCAGAACATCCTTGAGAAGACACTGAACTTGGCCTAGCAACTTGACTGCCCTGGTAGCAAATGAGTGGGCAATGTTTCAGTGGGCCCTCAGACAAATCTGCAAAGTTTTGTTCTAATATTTTAAAGAAGTGTTGATTAATGCCTCGTGGATAGAAAATGATTGTCACTTTCCTTTTCCCTTACTGCCCCTCCTCCTTCCCTTCATTGCCCTCCTTTCCCATTTCTTTATTTTTCTGTCCTAAAGCCTTTTTTTCTGTTCGCCACTTACTTTTGAAAAATAAAATCAATAAACTATAAATAATTCAGTAAATCGAAAACAGTATCAGGCTGCATGTTAACATAAGAACATAAGAACGGCCATACTGGTCAGACCAAAAGTCCATCAAGGCCAATCTCCTGTCCTCTGACAGTGGCCAATGGCAGGTTCCCCAAAGGGAATGAACGGACAGGTTATCATCAAGTGATCCATGCCCAATCCCTGGGAATGGGCAATAGGGGATGGATAACTTGATGATTACCCATTCTGTTAATTCCCTCTGAAGCTCCTGGCATTGAATACTGTCAGAAGACAGGATACTGGGCTAGAGGCATCTTTGGTCTGGCCCAGTATGGTCGTTCTTATGTTCTTAAACATTTGCATTAGAATTTGAAAGGGACCTAAATTGGTTACATTAGTATCTTGTTGGTTGGATCTTTTTTTTTTTAAATTGTTTATAAAGTATAGTTGTTCAAAATTATTCTAATTTGTTTTTCCTTTCCCTTATTTAACACCAGGAATACCCTCAGGAACAGCCCCAAGTAATGTATCACCTCCCTTGGCTTTTATAGCCCTTAGATAGTTGTAGATTTATGTTCTCACATAAACCAATCTCTCCAGCTTTTCAGTAGTTAATATTTGTCTGTGAATTTCTTCCTATCTATTCCACACTTTTTGTTGTTCAGAAATGTCCACACTATTCTTGAAGCAGACTCACCAATGCTCATCTGGATTATGACGTGCTTCTTCTGTGCATAGCCTAAATCTGGACAAGCTCAATATATAATTTACCATCTATTATCCATCATCCCAAGATCTCTTTCAGGATTACTACTTTCCAAGTATCTTACACCCATTGAATATCTGTGTTTTAGATCATTTTGCCACCCTCCCCTCCCCAGTGTATTGGTTTACACCAGGGATTGGCAACCTTTGGCATGAGGCCCATCACGGAAATCTGCTGGCAGGCCGGGACGATTTGTTTATCCACAGTGTCCACAGGTTCGGCCAATTGTACCTCTCACTGGCTGCGGTTTGCTTTTCCAGGACAATGGGGGCTGTGGGAAGCAGTGTCCAGCACATCCCTTGGCCCACCCTGCTTCCCGCAGCCCCCATTGGCCTGGAATGGTGAACCAGTGGGAGCTGTGATTGGCCAAACCTGCGGATGCTGCGGATAAACAAACCATCCCAGTCCGTGAGCGGATTTCCCTGATGGGCTGCGTGAAGGTTGTTGATCCCTGGTTTACACTTTCCATGATGAACCACACTTCATTGTTTCCTGCTCAAATTTCTAATCCATTTGAGTGTCCATTTGTATTATTTCCTATGGCCTCAATCAATCTTTTATTTGACAGGGCCTGGTCTGTCTGTTTTCATATCCTTCGGAGAAACACTGACAAAGCACTAGGGCACTAGCTTCATGAAATTCTTGTGCTCCTTGTGTGAAATCCTGACCCCACTGAAGTCAGTGGCATTATTGACTCTGTGGCTGATGTGATTGCAGAGCCATTGGCCATTATCTTTGAAAACTCATAACGATTGGGGGAGGCCCCGGATGATTGGAATAAGGCTAATGTAGTACCCATCTTTAAAACTGGGAAGAAGAAGAATCCAGCCTCACCTCAGTCCCTGAAAAAATCATGGAGCTTGTCCTCAAGGAATCCATTTTGAAGCACTTGGAGGAGAGGAAGGTGATCAGGAACAGTCAGCATGGATTCACCAAGGGAAAGTCATGCCTGACCAACATGATTGCCTTCTGTGATGCAATAACTGCTCTGTGGATATGGGGAAAGCAGTGGACGTGATATATCTTAACTTTAGCAAAGATTTGATATGGTCTCCCACAGTATTCTTGCCAGCAAGCAAAGAAGTATACATTGGATGAATAGACTGTAAGGTGGATAGAAAGCTGGCTAGATCGTCGTTCTCAACGGGTACTGATCAATAGCTTGATGTCTAGTTGGAAGCCAGTATCAATTGGAGTGCCCCAGGGGTTGGTGTTGGGGCTGGTTTTGTTCAACATCTTCATTAATGATCTGGATGATGGGATGGATTGCACCCTCAGCAAGTTTGCAGATGACACTGAACTGTGCAGAGAGGTAGTCATGCTGGAGAGAGAGATAGATACACTGGAGGGTAGGGTAGGGCCCAGAGTGACCAAGACAAATTGGAGGATTGGGCCAAAATAAATGTGATGACGTTCAACAAGGACAAGTGCAGAATCCTGCACTTAGGATGGAAGAACCCCATGCACTGCTACAGGCTGGGGACCGACTGGCTAAGCAGCAGTTCTGCAGAAAAGGACATGGGGATTACAGCGGATGAGAAGCCAGAAGGCTAACGGCATATTGGGCTGCATTAGTAGGAGCCTTGCCAGCAGATCGAGGGAAGTGATTATTCCCCTCTATTCGGCACTGGTGAGGCCATATCTGGAGTAGTGCGTCCAGTTTTGGGCCCCCACTACAGAAAGAATATGGACAAATTGGAGAGAGTCCAGCAGAGGGCAATGAAAATGATTAGGAGGTTGGGGCACATGATTTATGAGGAGAGGCTGAGGGAACTGAACTTATTTAGTCTGTAGAAGAAAAGAGTGAGGGGGGATTTGATAGCAGCCTTCAACTACTTGAAGCGGGGTTCCAAAGAGGATGGAGCTTGTTTGTTCTCAATGGTGGCAGATGACAGAACAAGAAGCAATGTTCTCAAGTCGCAGTGGGGGAGGTCTAGGTTGGATAATGGAAAAAAAAAACTATTTCACTAGGAGGGTGATGAAGAACTGGAATGGGTTACCTAGGGAGGTGGTGGAATCTTTAGAGGTTTTTAAGGCCTGGATGTGATGATTTAGTTGGGGTTGGTCCTGCTTTGAGCAGGGGGTTGGACTAGATGACCTCCTGAGGTCTTGTCCAACCCTACTCTTCTATGATTGTATGATAACTTGAGTACAAGGTCAATGACTATACTCTGCTTCTCTATAGGGGCCCAAGGGGATGAGAGACTCCTTATACCCAGTCCATGCCCCTTCTGCACTTACAGAGGGTGGGACACAATCATGCCCTTACTATAGTTTGTGAATATAATTAATACTTCTACTAGATCATTAATGAAGATCTTAATAAAACTCAGATGATTTCTGCAGCTGGCTACCTCTCTACAACTTCAGCTTGACACACTGCTATTTAGCTGTATCCTTTGTTTACAACCCGAAGCATCTTAGAGAGGTGATTAAGAAAAATCAGAAAGCCTACAAGGAGTGGAAGATGGGAGGGATCAGCAAGGAAAGCTGCCTTATTGAGGTCAGACCATGTAGGGATAAAGTGAGAAAGGTCAAGAGCCATGTAGAGTTGGACCTTGCAAAGGGAGTTAAAAGCAATATTAAAAGGTTCTATAGCCATATAAATAAGAAGAAAACAAGGAAAGAAGAAGTGGGACTGCTAAACATTGAGGATGGAGCGGAGGTTAAGGATAACCTAGGCATGGCCCAATATCTAAACAAATACTTTGCCTCAGTCTTTAATGAGGCTAATGAGGAGCTTAGGGATAATGGTAGCATGACAAATGGGAATGAGGATATGGAGGTAGATATTACCACATCCGAGGTAGAACTCAAACTTGAACAGCTTAATGGGACTAATTCGGGGGCCCAGATAATCTTCATCCAAGAATATTAAAGGAATTGGCACATGAAATTGCAAGCCCATTAGCAATTTTTTTTAATAAATCTGTAAACTCAGGGGTTGTACTGTATGACTGGAGAATTGCTAACATAGTTCCTATTTTTAAGAAAGGGGAAACAAAGTGATCTGGGTAACTAAAGGACTGATAGTTTGACATCTATAGTATGCAAGTTCTTGGAAAAAAATGTTGAAGGAGACAGTAGTTAAGGACATTGAGGTCAATGGTAATTGGGACAAAATACAACATGGTTTTACAAAAAGTAGATAGTGTCAAGCCAACCTGATCTCCTTCTTTGAGAAGGTAACAGATTTTTTAGATAAAGGAAACACAGTTGATCTAATTTACCTCGATTTCAGTAAGACATTTGATACAGTTCCACATGGGGAATTATTAGCTAAATTGGGAAAGATGGGGATCAATATGAAAATTGAAAGTTGGATAAGGAACTGGTGAAAAGGGAGACTACAACAGGTCACACTGAAAGGTGAACTGTCAGGCTGGAAGGAGGTTACTAGTGGAGTTCCTCAGGGATCAGTTTTGGGACCAATCTTATTTAATCCTTTTATTACTGACCTTGGCACAAAAAGCAGGAATGTGCTAATAAAGTTTGAGGATGATACAAAGCTGGGAGATATTGCCAATTCAGAGAAGGACTGGGATATCATACAGGAAGATCTGGATGACCTTGTAAACTGGAGTAATAGTAATAGGATGAAATTTAATAGTGAAAAGTGCAAGGTCATGCATTTAGGGATTAATAACAAGAATTTTTGTTATAAACTGGAGACACATCACTTGGAAGTAACAGAGGAGGAGAAGGACCTTGGAGTATTGGTTGATCACAGGATGACTATGAGCCGGCAATGTGATATGGCCGTGAAAAAAGCTCATGAGATCTTGGAATGCATCTGGTGAGGTATTTTCAGTAGACATAAGAAGGTGTTAGTACTGTTATAAAGGCACTGGTGAGACCTCATCTGGAATATTGTGTGCAGTTCTGGACTCCCATGTTTAAGAAAGATGAATTCAAACTGGAACAGGGCTACTAGGATGATCCAAGGAATTGAAAACCTGTCTTATGTAAGGAGACTCAAAGAGCTTGGCTTGTTTAGCCTAACCAAAAGAAGGCTGAGGGGAGATATGATCACTATCTCTAAATATATCACAGGGATAAATACCACGGAGGGAGAAGAATTATTTAAGCTCAGTGCCAAGAACAAATGGATATAAACTGGCCAAGAGGAAGTTTAGACTTGAAATAAGATGAAGGTTTCTAACCATCAGAGGAGTGAAGTTCTGGAATAGCCTTCCACGGGAAGCAGTGGGGGCAAAAGGCATATCTGGCTTCAAGACTAAGATTGATAAGTTTATGGAAGGGATGATATGATGGGATAGCCTAATTCCGGCAATTAATTGATCTTCAACTATTAGCAGGAGATTTGCCCAATGGCCTGTGATGGGATGTTAGATGGGGTGGGATTTGAGTTACTACAGAGAATTCTTTCATGGGTGTCTGGCTGGGGAGTCTTGCCCTCATGCTCAGGATTTAGGTGATCGCCATATTTGGGGTCAAGAAGGAATTTTCCTCCAGGGCATATTGGCAGAGGCCCTGAGGGTTTTTCGTCTTCCTCTGCAGCGTGGGGCATGGGTCACTTGCTGGAGGATTCTCTGCACCTCAAAGTCTTTAAACCATGATTTGAGGACTTCAGTAGCTCAGACAGAGGTTAGAGGTTTGTTACATGAGTGGGTGGGTGAGATTCTGTGGCCTGTGTTGTGCAGGAGGTCAGACTAGATGATCATAATGGTCCCTTCTGACCTTAAAGTCTATGAATCATCTGTTTTTCAGTTCAAATAGCAATGGACATATCTGAGCCCAAGTGTGACACTGAAGGGTGCCCAGTCTGCAAGTTTGAGTAGCACTGTCTGTGTGCACTGCTGCTTGGTAGGAACTATTTTGAGTTGTATGTAGAGGAGGAGGCTGGCAGGGAGGAGGACAGGAGGTGTGACTAAGAAAAATGAGCTGTTATTTATTATTGCTTTGAGTGTTGCTTACTTTACTTTACTCAGTCCAGGCGAAACAACTAGCTTTGGAGAAATGCCATATAAATGAACAGATTTCAGTCCAGTGAGAGACTGCATACTGAATTATGATGCCATTAGTGGTGTATTTTCTTATAAAGGTAAGATAGACATTTGGTTGAATTGCTCCTTGTAGATAGCAAATTCCCCACATGAAAGATTTTCCAATTCTTGGATTATAGCTTCAGTTTTATGCAGAAATATGAACTCCTGGTATATGATTTATACCAGTGATGTTCTGGACTATTGATACTGGCCAACATGTCAAAACATAGGCATCCATAGTTAAGTGTCCAAATTTGAATGCTGGTTGCTAAGTAGAAGTGGTCTTATTTTCAGAAATGGTCAGCCTAAGTGATCCCAACTGACGTCAACGGGAGATGCAGGTGCATAGTGAATGCCCTTCAAAATTCTTGTTAATTTGCATGTGTTTAAATATGCATATAGGTGCATAATGTGAGATGCTTAGTTTGCAAATTGAGTGTTAGATGGTATTTCAAGTCACCTTCTGTTGCTGTAATTTCATGTTCCTATGAGAACTCCATCAAGAGAGTCATATTAACCTATAAAGTAGAATCCAAAGAAGCAGCTGAATTAATGGACAACATTCTGGTCAAACTCAATCACAAATCTGAACAAGAGGTAGTGTTTATACTGAGGTACATCTTATTGTTTATTAGTAACTAATAACTTATGAGCAAATGAGTAGGGCCAAAGTCAACTATATGTTGCTGAAATGGAGCCTATATAAGGTAACTTCAGTAGGACCTTTCCATCTTTAACTCTTTGATTCTGCAATGATTGTCATGCTGTATACTCACTCTGTATCTATGTAAACTAGAATGCAGATATCCCTCCTTTTCCTCTTTATTGTTATTATTATATTCCAATAAGACTTAGTTTTGCAATATACCGCCTGTCAAAATAATTTCCAGTATAACTCCACTGTAAATAGTAGATGTATACCAAAGACGAATAAAAGTAATTCAATATATTTATTTTGTTTTCTACTAAAGCACTTTTCCTGGCTTTAGGGAATTTTACAAGTTACAAATTATAATGGCTAACAATAAAAAAGCAAAACAAGCACACTCAGTTCCTTGTTCCTCAGACCATACAATTATCAAATGCCCAAAGTAAATGTTGAGTTTTGCAGCGTGCCTGAAGTTTAAGAAATTAATGCTCTGACTGGACCTAGGGATATGTGTGTGTGTATTCAGCAACTAAGGTAAATAGAATCCTAGCATGTAAACATAAGACTGGCCATAGTGGATCAGACCAATGGTCGATTTGGCACAGTACTATGTCTTCCAACAGTGGCTGGTGCCAGATGCTTCAGAGGGAATGAACAGAAAGGGCAATTATTGATTGATAATCCCCTGCCATCCAATCTAAGCTTCTAGTAGTTTAGGGGCACCTAAAGCATGGGGTTGTGTTCCTGACCATATTGGCTAATAGCCATTGACGGACATGTAACAGAATCTGAATGAATGCTTCCCTGACAGTTAGCTAGGAGGGTGGAAGAGACCCTGGGTGTATTTATGTAAAAACAGTTTGCTTCCGCTTTGCTTAGATTTGCTAGATATTCACCTGATGGAGTGGTGTTTTGCTCATTGTAATCAATTTGGCTGGTGCTGGGTCACAAATTATGTTAATACTGAATGTGGGTGTCAAGGTTCCTCCCCCACTCTGAACTCTAGGGTACAGATGTGGGGACCTGCATGAAAAACCTCCTAAGCTTATCTTTACCAGCTTAGGTCAAAACTTCCCCAAGGTACAAAATATTCCACCCGTTGTCCTTGGATTGGCCGCTACCACCACCAAACTAATAC
This sequence comes from Caretta caretta, assembly GCF_965140235.1. Lineage (NCBI taxonomy): Eukaryota > Metazoa > Chordata > Testudines > Cheloniidae > Caretta > Caretta caretta. Next base: position 70,602,310 of record NC_134206.1, on the reverse strand, counting down.
TGGTTACTGGGGAAGAGCTGTTTGGACGCGTCTTTCCCCCCAAAATACTTCCCAAAACCTTGCACCCCACTTCCTGGACAAGGTTTGGTAAAAAGCCTCACCAATTTGCCTAGGTGACTACAGACCCAGACCCTTGGATCTTAAGAACAATGAACAATCCTCCCAACACTTGCACCCCCCCTTTCCTGGGGAATGTTGGATAAAAAGCCTCACCAATTTGCATAGGTGACCACAGACCCAAACCCTTGGATCTGAGAACAATGAAAAAGCATTCAGTTTTCTTACAAGAAGACTTTTAATAAAAAATAGAAGTAAATAGAAATAAAGAAATCCCCCCCCCTGTGAAATCAGGATGGTAGATACCTTACAGGGTAATCAGATTCAAAAACATAGAGAACCCCTCTAGGCAAAACCTTAAGTTACAAAAAAGATACACAGACAGAAATAGTTATTCTATTCAGCACAATTCTTTTCTCAGCCATTTAAAGAAATCATAATCTAACACGTACCTATCTAGATTACTTACTAAAAGTTCTAAGACTCCATTCCTGGTCTATCCCCGACAAAGACCAGCATATAGACAGACACACAGACCCTTTGTTTCTCTCCCTCCTTCCAGCTTTTGAAAGTATCTTGTCTCCTCATTGGTCATTTTGGTCAGGTGCCAGCGAGGTTACCTTTAGCTTCTTAACCCTTTACAGGTGAGAGGAGCTTTCCCCTGGCCAGGAGGGATTTCAAAGGGGTTTACCCTTCCCTTTATATTTATGACAGTGACATATGGTTACCAATCTTTGTAATTATTGTGGGAATACAAAAAAGAAGGACTGTGCTTAACCTGTCACAAAGGAGGGAGTCAATTTTAGTTTAAAGGACCTTGGTAAAACAAGGGCTTGAATGTCTGAGCCCTGTAGGTAGGTAGGTACACCCTTGCAAAGCATTCTCTGTAAGACTGGTTCAACCTGTTTCTCCCCACTGTTCAAAGAACAGAGCTAAATAGGCTGCATTAGGAGCTGTTTTTGTTATGTTAAATGCATCCGATGAAGTGAGCTGTAGCTCAGGAAAGCTCATGCTCAAATAAATTGGTTAGTCTCTAAGGTGCCACAAGTACTCCTTTTCTTTTCACTAAGAGCTGAAACCAGTTGTGGTGAGACTGTGATTCTGCCCAGAGCTGAAATCACTTGTGGCAGGACTGTGTTTTGGCCCAGCCTAAACAGAGCTAAAATCACTAAGAGACTGCCTGGTGGGAGCAGCTAGCTGGTGGCCGGCAGGAGCAACCATCAGGAGCAGTGAGCAAGTGGCCGCCGGGAGCGAAGAACAGGTTACTGGTGATGAGTGGCCAGCAGGACGGCGGCGGAGAGGTGCAATGAGCGGCCAGCAGGACCAGAGGCATGATGAGCGTGTAAGATGCCTCTTACCCTCCGCTTTACCCGCCACCCAGGGTGGGAGGTGAACTCTGAAGATGCACCTTTGAACTCTGGGTTTGCACTGATCAGGGGCAGCAACTGTGAGTGGGGTGCATAGAAGGGTAGGGCATGTGAAAGGAACTTTTGGGTTGCTGGACTTAAGAACCTGAGGTGAAAAGGATACTGCCCAACCTAGTTGGGGGTGGATCTTTTACTCATGGTTTATGTTTATGAACCCTGTTTGTGGTGTTTTCCCAAATTAATGCCAAGTTATTACTTTCCTTTTATTAAAAGTGTCTTTTCTACACTCAGACTCTATGCTTGTGAGTGGGGAAGTATTGCCTCTCAGAAGTGCCAGGGGTGATGTGTAAATTTCTCAGGTTACTGGGTGTGGGCTTGAGCCGTTTCTGTGTTGGATCGATGAAAAGGAACCCCTAGATACTGAGCCTGGCCCTGACTGCTGCTGGCTCCACCTGTCAGAAGGTTACAGACATATCCACCAATAAATTGTCTAAATCTTTTCTGAACCCAGTAGTACTTCACAACATACCCTGCTAACGAGTTCCAAAGGTTGACTGTGTGTTGTGTGAAGAAGTACTTCCTTTTGTTTGTTTTAAAGCCCTTCTGAAACCCTTTTAAAAAATTGGTGATACATTAGCTATCCACTGTTCATCTGGTACAGAGGCTTATATAAGCTACGGTTACATACCACAATTAGTAGTTCTGCAATTTCATATTTGAGTCCCTTCAGAACTCTTGGATGAATACATTCTGGTTCTTATGAAATATTAGTATTTAATTTAATCATTTTGTTCCAAAACCAGCTCTTTTGACTCTGCAGTCTAGGGCAGTTCCTCAGATATGTCACTTAAAAAGAATGGCTGAAGTCTGGGGAATCTCCCACACATCCTCTGAAGGAAAGACTGATGAAAAGACTTCATATAGCTTCTCTGCAACAGTCTTGTCTTCCTTGAGAGCTCCTTTAGCACCCTGATCATCTAGTGGCCCCAATGATTGTTTGGCTGGCTTCCTATTTAGAATGTACTTGGAAAAAATTGCTATTAGTTTTTTGTGTCTTTTGCTAGTTGCTTTTCAAATTCTTTTTTGGCCTGCCTAACTATACGTTTACAATTGACTTGCCAGAGTTTGTTTCCTTTTATTTGTCTAGGATTTGACTTCCAATTTTGAAAAGACTTATTTTTATCTCTAACCACCTTTTATTTGTTGTTTAGCCTTGGCAGCATTTTTTTCGTCCTATATATATATATATTTAAATTTAATTTGGGGTACATATTTAGTTTGAGCCTGTATTATGTTTTTTTTTCTCTTCTTTTTAATAGCATGCAGCTTGTAGGCCTTTTATTCTTGTGACTGTTCCTTTTCATTTCCTTTAACTAGCTTCCTAATGTTTGTGTAGTTCCCCTTTTTGAAATAAATTGCTACTTTGAGTTTCTTTGATATGTCTGCCCCCTACAAGGATGTTAAATTTAATTATATTATGGACTGTATTGCTGAGTGGTTCAGCTATATCCTGAACAGATCCTGTGTACCACTTAGGAGTAAATTAAGAGTTGCCTCTCCCCTTGTGGGTTTCAGAACTAGGTGCTCTAAGAAACAGTAATTAATGGTGTATAGAAATTTTAATTCTGCATCCCATTTTCAGGTGACGTGTACCCACACAATATGGAGATAGTTAAAATCCCCCATTATTATTGGGTTTTCTGTTTTTGTAGCCTCTCTCATCTGCCTGACGATTTCACAATCACCATCACCATCCTGGTTGGGTGGTCAGTATTATATTAATTATATTAAAACCTGGGGACTGTTGCTCAAGTGACTTTCCTGATTGCAGAAGAAAGTATCATATAGGTATAAAAGCAATCTCTCAGGTAACCAGGCCCTAAAGCATTTATAGTCCAGTTTGTCTAAGATTCTAAGGAATAAAGATTCCACATTTTTATATTTATAAAACATTATGCAAAAAAAAATCAAAGGGGAAAGGGGGGGAACACTTACAAGAAATCTCTGAAAAGATTAATGTATCTTTTATTGATAACGAAAAACTGGTGAGAAATGTACCATAGTGTTAGTGGAATGTGAACATGCACAGGTAACCCTATTGAAGTCAAGCAGGAAGACAGAAATATTTCTGTATCCTAATTAACCACAGTCTGTATGGTCAACAGCTAGGATTTGCTCAGACTTTCCCAGAATTTAAAAGAGTGAACAGCCATCATTTCCGTCATGCTGACAAGAGCAAAAAATGGAGCTAGACATCCAGACATATCACATGCAAATTTTTCTTCATTATAGTGTTTCCTTTAAAAGGAATCTGGGCTTTGTCCTTGTTAAGTAAGGTGGGTAAGACTGACACATATATTCATTTTTTGAAGAGGAAATGTTATCATCAGCACCACAGCATTTCTTTTCCATCTGATAGAATATACAAATCTTCCTTTCCTAAATGCAAACCAAACTCCACAGTTAATCTTGGATTTAGTTTTCATTTTATTTTTTTGTAATTAGCCTGTATGCCTTCATTCTACCTTCCTATCCTGTCCAGAAAAAGTAGAGTGATGAGTACTATGCTGCAAATTAGACTGTTTCTATTGCAGTCTTGCTTTGCATAAACTAGGAATTACTGGAAATCTCAGAGGAGAGCCTGATTTTTGTGGGTTTCCCATCTTGATTTGCTCTCCAAAAGACTTTTAGAATAGGTTCAGGTGAGCTAAAATAATATTTTTCTGATGCACATCCCAAACAATCCTATAATCTCTTGTATCCATCATGAATTAAAAATAGTGATTGTCACAATGAATGTGCAAAAATTATATTCTGAATCAGATGGCATTCAGATTCAGGAACCAGCATTATTCTTTTGATAATATTTATATGTCCAATTGTGAAAATGATCTGATTTGGATTTTAGCCTGAGCTGTACTCTCCTGTTTACCGACACCGCCCTCATTTAGCAGCCCCCAATATCTTTGTTTCTTTAAGAAAGTCCAAAGTATTGTGTTTGCTACAGTCTTTGGACTAAGTGCAATGATAAGTGAGAAGAACTGTGGGACACCTTTGATATCTGGGAATCTAGAAACAGTGATGAATCTATTAGGATTAGAGATGGTTGGATTTTGTTGTTGTTGTTGTTGGAATGATTTTTTTTTTTACTGAAAGAAGCCTGTTTTCACAATTTTTTGCCAAAAAACAAAAACCAAACAAAAAACCTTTGTAGAGAAATGATAGCTCCCTGGATGGTTGCCTGAAAGCCTTTTCTCAATTTCATCTTCTGCACCCCCATTCTTTGTCTCTTCTGTCTCTGGTCTGGTAGTCTCTTGTCAATTTCAGTAAAGTGAATTTGAATTGGCTCAGTTTCACTTAAGGATTCATTTTTGAGGGCTGGATTAAAAATCAAAATGACCTGACAGATTGGATAACTGATATGAAGTCAACAAGATGAAATTAAATAAAGATAAGCTCAAAGATAAAGATAAGCCACTTCACTTGTGAAGGAAAAATCTAAATCACAAATACAAAATGAGGAATAACAGGGTAGGAGGTAGTACCACTGACAAGGAGCTGGAGGTTACAGTGGATCACAAATTGAATATGAGTTAACAATGTGACACAGTTGTGAAAAAGGCTAATGTATGAACAGGAGTGTTGTGGGTAAGACAAAGGAGGTCACTTTCCCACACTCCTAACCACTGGTGAGGCCTCAGCTGGAGAACTGTGTTCCACTATGGGCACCACACTTTAGGAAAGATGCAGACCACTGAGAGAGAGTCCAGAGGAGAGAAACCAAAATTATAATAGGTTTAGGAAACCTGATCTGTGAGGAAAAGTTAAAAAAATGGCATGTTTAGTTTTGAGAAAAGAAGACTGAGGGGGGATCTGATAAGTTTTCAAATATATGAAGGGCTGTTAAGAGGACTGTGATCAATTCTTCTCCATGCCCACTGAAGGTAGGACAAGAAATAATGGGCTTAATCTGCAGCAAGGGAGATTTAGGTTAGGTTTTTCCCTGCTAATATCTTTCTAAATAAGGCTTCCGGAAGGCTTCCTTCACTGAAATAGGCTTCCCAGAGAGGCTGTGGAATCCCCATCACTGGAGGTTATTAAGAACAGGTTGGACAAATACCTGTCAGGGATGGTCTAGGTTTATGTGATCCTGTCTCAGCATAGGTGGCTGGACTTGATGATTTCTCGAGGTCTCTTCCAGACCTATATTTTTTATAATTCAGTGATTCTGAAAGCCTTGACTTTTAACCCTGGTTTGGAATATTTTTTTTTTTTCAAAAATGCAACTTTTTTCATGGAAAGGGATTTCCATTTCTGACCAGCTGTAGTTAGGATGTTAAGGCTATAATATTTTCGACAAAAATTCAGTATGTTATGCAGACATAGCCTTCACCAACTTCTCCAAACATTTCCTCCTCTGAACCACATGTCCTCTCTTTTGATTAGATTGAGTATCAGACAGTTTGCTTTTGCTTAGATACCCAGAATTAAAATAGAATAAAAAAAATCTGAAAGCTCATGATAAGATCTAACCAACCATGAAAGTTGTTTTATTAATCTATTAAAATTCTCTGATTGTGGATAAAGGAGAACCAGACACAATTTATTTGACAAGATCTTTCACAAAAGCTGCTCAAAAAATAAGTAGTCATGGGTGAGAGGCAAGGTATTGCAGTGGATTAAAAACTGCCAAGGAAAGAGTAGGATTAAATGGTCAATTTTTTTCACCAAGGCAAAAGAATAACAGTGAGGTATCTCAAAAGTCAGTAGTGGGGCCAATATTGTTCAATATATTTATTAAAGGGGGACAGGGAGAGGATGAGAATGAGAAGTGAGATAGACAAATTTGAAGATGACACAACAGCATTTATAGCTGTCAGGACCACAGAGAACTGTGAGAAATGTCAGAGAGAACTGACAAAGCTCAGTGAAGAAGAACACAATGAGAAATACAGTTCATTACTGATAAATGCAAAGTAGTACTCACTGACTGAAAAAGGACCTACTTGTACACTTTACAAGGTTCTAAAACAACTGTATCAACTCAGGAATGGGACCTGGGCCATCGGTGTCATCATCTTAATGGAGACCTTTGCTCATGTCATAAATATAAAGGGAAGGGTAAACCCCTTTGAAATCCCTCCTGGCCAGGGGAAAGCTCCTCTCACCTGTAAAGGGTTAAGAAGCTAAAGGTAACCTCGCTGGCACCTGACCAAAATGACCAATGAGGAGACAAGATACTTTCAAAAGCTGGGAGGAGGGAGAGAAACAAAGGGTCTGTGTCTGTCTGTAGTCGTCTTGGCCGGGGATAGACCAGGAATGGAGTCTTAGAACTTTTAGTAAGTAATCTAGCTAGGTATGTTTTAGATTATGATTTCTTTAAATGGCTGAGAAAAGCATTGTGCTGAATAGAATAACTATTTCTGTCTGTATCTTTTTTGTAACTTAGGGTTTTGCCTAGAGGGGTTCTCTATGTTTTTGAATCTAATTACCCTGTAAGATATCTACCATCCTGATTTCACAGGGGGGGGGGGATTTCTTTATTTCTATTTACTTCTATTTTTATTAAAAGTCTTCTTGTAAAAAACTGAATGCTTTTTCATTGTTCTCAGATCCAAGGGTTTGGGTCTGTGGTCACCTATGCAAATTGGTGAGGCTTTTTATCCAACATTTCCCAGGAAAGGGGGGGTGCAAGTGTTGGGAGGATTGTTCATTGTTCTTAAGATCCAAGGGTCTGGGTCTGTAGTCACCTAGGCAAATTGGTGAGGCTTTTTACCAAACCTTGTCCAGGAAGTAGGGTGCAGGGTTTTGGGAAGTATTTTGGGGGGAAAGACGCGTCCAAACAGCTCTTCCCCAGTAACCAGTATTAGTTTGGTGGTGGTAGCGGCCAGTCCAAGGACAACGGGTGGAATATTTTGTACCTTGGGGAAGTTTTGACCTAAGCTGGTAAAGATAAGCTTAGGAGGTTTTTTCATGCAGGTCCCCACATCTGTACCCTAGAGTTCAGAGTGGGGGAGGAACCTTGACAGCCCCAGATCCCTAAATGGCCCCCTCAAGGATTGAACTCACAACCCTGGGTTTAGCAGGCCAATGCTCAAACCACTGAGCTATCCCACAGACAGAAGCTTACTAGAGGGCCACAAACTTGCTTGGTTATGTAGTCTCAGCTGTACTGTGAACCAGAAGTTGTGAACCCCATTACACACCCTCCTGAAGCTAGGCCCCCAACTACTAATCTGGCCTTGCCCCTCCAGTCATGCTCCTTACCCACCCAAGTCTGCCTGCCTCCCCACCTAACTCTGGCTAGCCATCCATTCTACACAAGGGAAGCAAATATTTCCTGGTTTTCAGAGTTTTAAATGTGTTATTCAGACTTCACCCTCAGTATCTGGGTTTAGCTCAGGTTCAATGGCCACAGCATGTCCCCTTGAGTCACCAAGGTCATATAAAAGCAGGGTGGCTGGAAGCCCTCTTACATAGTCTTGTTGCACCTGAACATTTCAATCATTTTGGCACATGACTGTTTAGCACAAACTAATCCAGAGATGCTAACTCTTCCTTTAATAATTATCTCAATATTACTTTCCTAAAGAGGCAGTGCACGCCATGTACTAGCTGAGCTAGTCAAGCAACTGGGGGAGCCATTGTTAGATCACCAAGTGGGCACAAAAAACATTGACAGAATCTGTGTACTTTGTGAAATGCTGTTTTTGAATGCCGTGAAATGAAACCCTTCCTCAAATGACCCCAATTTGGATCACTAACCCTGCCCTACACCCTGGAGGCACAACAGATTTCAACAGTATTCAATTAAACTTTAGAGCGCTTAGAAGAGTCAATCTTTAAACATAAAGGGGTTCTTAACCTTAACTATGGCAGAGCCAGTGGTCCTCTACAATCTCTCAACTCTGAATGCTTGAATAACTTTTAAGCATGCATCATCATACATCTCAAACATATATCTTAGACTCAACATTTCCCTTAACTTAAAGGGTGCTATGATGATTACTACTTCAGAGATCAGTTTTAATTTGAGGGCCATGATCCATATGTATGGTCATTGACTATGAACTTTACCAGCAGCATGAGGGGTTTCTTGAAATCATCATCAACAGCCTGCTTCTCCAAGCAACAGATGGTTTCATGTAGAGATCTAACAAAGAAATATAACACGGTGAAGCAATGTGGAAAGCTTTAAAAATAACTTGGAAGAAAACTGCTCTCTTTAATATACCTGTTCTTTGAAATGGAAGGATGCTTATAACCATTAAATATTTAAATTGTTTCATTTTATTTGTATACTTCAAGTAAAATATGCTTTAGGTTTATTAAAAAGGGATCATGCTGAGAAAAGAGAATACACCTGAGTTCAGATTATCAAAATGTCATTAATAATACACAGAGCCAATGTGGTATTTCATCTGGAATTGGCTGTGATACAAGAAATATGTTATTGAATCAAGTAATCTAAATGACAAATCATCACCTGATATTTGTATTTCTGTCACTGACATGTGTCTCCATCTTTCTAATAGGCTGTCCATGAGTCACAATATATTATTCTGTGCAGGGAAGGGTTTGCATTTTATTCTTTATTTAATTTTGTTTTAACTGTTATACAATTATTTTTTACCTCTTCATATAAGTAACTGGAGGGAAATATTGATACCAGATAGTCTTGTATCTTATTTTATAATTTAAAGCAAAGATGAAGGATTTGATAGAGATAGAGAGACTACAATTTGATAATTTTGAATTAGATACATTATGGCAAATTTCAAGCCATTGCCTCTTACTTTTTGGAGCTGAAAGACAGCAGAGTTAACAACTGGAGCTGGGATTTTTCAAAGGAGCCTACAGTGTCTGAATTCCAATGAAAACTGGGTACCTAGCAGTCTAATGTTCATTTGAAATTCTTCAGCATGGTACTAGATGAGTTCATCTGAGTTATAAATTCCCAACAGTCACCATATAGAAATTCTTCTGTTTACCAGTTTCCCCTATACTCCGTAATCTCTGGGGATTTATAAGGGCTTCTACTATTATGATTTCTAATAGAGACCTTGTTCACTTCCTCACTCTGGATGGGATAATTCAGGTTCTCTTGTCCTTGTTTTCTGAGGGGAGACCAAGCAATGAGTTGAGTAAAATCATCTGCTGTGTGGAGTTTCCTGTAGCGTAAAGAAGCATATAAGAAGACTGAATGACATTGCAATTTTTGTCGCTTTTACTATTTTCCTGAGGTTCTATTGAGGAATAAATATAGCTTTTTAAACAGAAAAAAATATGCTTCTATGAATGGTCTTTTATCTGATCATTCACAATTAGTCTATGGCAAAATGTTGTCCGGCCACAGTTTAACTCAGCTACATGCACTCCACCTGGAGCGTCAGCTGGATACAATATTCTTCACTTCACAGAACTGTTAAGTGCAGCTATGTATTGTAAAACTGTTGCCATCTCATCACATTGGTTCTTTCTTCATATATGATTGATTTTCTATCACTTTAATAAGGACTTCCAGGATAGGATCTTAATGTGAATATGGAATTACTCATGTTTAAGGATTGGATACATGTGTAATTCCTTGCAAGACTGGGATGGTGTGATTTCTATGGGAAGCCACTGGGAACACTAACTACTCAGTATTTTTTGAAAATCAGGCCATTTATTAAGAGAGTAACTTCAGATTCCTATATTTAGTATTCCTGGGCCCTGCCTTCAAGGGGAGGGAGAAAGAAAAAAAAAAAGAAAGGAACATTGTACCTTGTATCATAATGACTGACATCAGGAAAAAACAAATAGCTCCTTCTAATCTCTTAATCTTATACAAAGCTCCCAAACAGATTAAATTGAAGTTGGATTTTACAATGATTAATATTTTCATATTTCACTTGACCTGAAACTTCCTTACCTTTAGTAAGATATTCATTTTTGTCTTTAAGCTTCAGATAATTCAAAACTCCTTAGCTAAATTTAGTGTGAAATGCTAAAGAATACTTATCCCAAAACAAACAGACTTTACATTGGTTCACATCACAAGGCTTCTCTTTGTAATTTTTCCTGTCAAACTGAGTTCAGGTTACTGCCTTTCCTTTTTCCGCTACTTGAAAAGACTTTAAATCTGTCAACCTGCCCAGTACCTTCTGAAGACTTCCACTAATACAATTTTCATTGTATCTGCAACTCTCCAGGCAAATTAAATGTGAAATCCACAATATTAGGCATCTCTCAATTACATGCACCTGTCCTGGATCAATTTGAATGCTTAACTCACAGCTACAATAAATGGACCACAAGTGTACTCCATTAATTAAAATACTATCAGTCTTTTCCAAATGCATTTCTAATGTATTCTGTCTACATGAGCTTTGAGGGCAACCACTCATGGGTGGACTCCTAGGTGCTAAACTGAGTTCTAAACTCACTATCACCCCTCCCCACAAGCATTGTATGTCTCCTTTTAAGAAGAAATCACTGGTTTATTAGACACTTTTGGGTTGTGTCCTATTAAACACAATTGAATCTTGTACTTCAACATTTCTTACCTTTAAAAGGAAGACTGATGCTGCTACTTAAGCTACTTATGGAGCCAGACTGGGCAACTCTGTAATAGCTTCTTTGACATCAGTCTTTCTGGAAAATAATTATCCTGTGTAATGCATCAGCTGCTGGAGAACAGTAATTCCTGTAAAGTTAGCAAAGCATGTTTAAATCACCTTAGGTGCTCATGACCTTTACTATACAACAATTTACGATTTTTGCAGATTAACTACTTCCTTTTGCACCCCTTGAAAACCCTCTACTTAAGAAGCAACCTAATCCCTCACAATGATTTTGTATAATGATGCAATTCAACTTTTCTGGAAGGATCATTTTATAAAAGCCCTATCGGTAAACATAGCTCTTATAAATTATTTATAGACAATTGCTGGGACAAATGGCTTGCTTGGTGAGCTGCAAGTATCAGTACCACTGAATTATCCACTGTAGGTTAAGTAAGCCAAATCTACTCTTTTCTTTCTCAGCTAGCTGTCCCTGTTTTACGACCCATATGAATTCTAAAAGTTGTTTGTATTTGTCAGTAGAGTTCCACATTAAAAAATAAATAAATAAATAAAATCAGCAGACATTTCTATATCATGTGGCCAAGCAAAATGTAATGACAAATTGGAAAGACACATTGAAATGATCATTTACTGGTGGTTTAATATAGTGATATGTTAGCCACAGGAACAAAAACCAGAAACAAGCTCATTTACTCCAGCTCGTAAACTTTATCAGAAGTTATAGAAATTGTTACTTTGTTTTGTGGTAATGCCCAGAAACTCCAGCCAATGATTGGGGCCCCATTGCGCTAACCATGGTACAGATGTATATCTAAAGAACATTGCATCCACGCAGACTTACAGCAATGCCAATGGGAGTGGAGCAGCACAGTCTCCACTGTGGCATGCCCCATACAAGACCAGACAAAACTATATCAAGTTTTGTCTCACTACCAGACATTGCAAAAGCAGGACTATCTGGTTTAAAATTGGAGCAGTGGCCTGCCTACCTGGCTCAGGGTCCTTTATATTTTCACAGACCGTGGGCAATCAGACTGGGGAAAGATATTCCCGCTCCTTCTTGGCTGTCTCCGGTATCAATTTCTTTGTTACTGGAAGGGGGAATCTGATCCCTCCCCTGCTTCTGCCTGTTGGCTACTCTTTTTGATTTCTGGTTGACACCCCCATTTGTATTTTTGGTGCCAGCTGAAGAACTTTGATTCAGCTCTGCCTTTCCTGGAGAAAAAGCTGGAGTTCATTTTAAAGCCTCAATTTCATTTTCCAAAAGAACACATCACAATACTCAGACTTTAAGGTCGGAAGGGATCATCATGATCATCTGGTCTGACCTCCTGCACATTGAAGGCGACAAAACCTCACCCACTCACTATTATAGACTTATAATGGGGTTGCACTCAACTCTTGTGAGTGCCTCTGTCTGAGGGTGTATACCTGCACACACTCTCTCCCAGTTTGTAGTGGGTCTTCAATAACTCAGCCATCCAGCCAAGTCACACACAGCCTTTATGTGAAATAAAAACCCCTTCCAGGGAAAGAGTTCAATGGGGGGCCTATTCCAGTTCTCCTCAGTTTTTTCTTTCTTTCCCTGTAACCCTCCCTGGGCTCAGGACCTTAATTAGTCCAGCAGTTTTCAAAATGGCCTCAGCCCTGGTATTGAGCAGTACTCCAGTGCTCCCTCCTTGGAGGCAATGTCCTTGACCTCTCTGAGTCTTTCAGGCCTCAGCTCTCCTATTGGGCCACAAAAGGAGTTTAGTTCCACTTCTGGAATGCATCAAGTCCTGGCTGCTTTCCCAGAGGCTGATGTGGGAACCCAGGCTCAATCTCTATTCCAGGTCCCAACCCAGGGACCCTAAAGATAGCAGGCATCTGTCATGTCCTTTAACTAAGCTGCATTGCTGTTATGCTTCCCTGGGCCACTTCTCTACAGTGCCAGCGTTTTCCTCTCCTTTATCTCAGGGCCTTGTCCTGACTGAGTTCTAGCTGCCAGACCAGAGCTCCTTCTCATGCCTTTCAGTCTCTGCCAGAACTGCTCTGTCCAAAGTCCTGTAGCTCCCTGAGCCAGCTAGACACACTATCCACATTCCTCCAGCTCCAGCAAGTAACTAATCTTACTCTGACCCTGCAGCTCTTCTTATACTAGCATGCTAGGCCCTGATTGGATGCTCCCTGCAGTCTTTAGCTGTGTCCCACAGAGCCACTCTAGGCAGCTTGGAGGACCTGCTCCATTGCCCTTTTCTGCAACAGGGTGTGGCAGGGCTTTGAGGCAAGCCTCAGGGCCTTGCCCACTCTTTCACAAGACCCCTAAACTCTGGCTGAGTTACTGAATTCCTCAAATCACGGTTTAAAGGTGCAGAGAATCCACCAGGTGCGCTAGTTTAAACCTTTAAATGACCAGTGTCCTATGCTGCAGAGGAAGGTGAAAAACTCACAGGGTCTCTGCCAATATTACCCAGGGGAAAATTCTGTCCTGACTCCAAATATGGTGATTAGTTGGACCCTGAGCATGTGGGCAAGACCCACCAGCCAGACATCTGAAAAAATTCTCTGTAGTAACTCAGAGCCCTCCCCATGTCCTGTCACTGGCTGTTGGAGATATTTGCTACTAGCAGTCACAGGTGGGCTACATGCCATTGTAGGCAGTCTCATCATGCCATCCCATCCATAAGCTTATCAAGATCAGTCTTGAAGACAGGTTGTTTTGTCCCCGCAGCTCCTCTTCAAAACTGTTCCAGAACTTCACTCTTCTGATGGTTAGAAACCTTCACCTAATTTCAAGCCTAAATGTGTTGATGTCCAGTTTATATCCATTTTTTCTTGTGTCTACATTAGTGCTTAACTTAAATAACTCCTCTGATTTAGTCCTCTGATGTAATTATAGAGAGCAATCATATTTCCCCTCAGCCTTCTTTTGGTTAGGCTAAACAAATCAAGCTCTTAAGGTAGGTTTTCCATTCCTCAGATCATCCAAGTAGCCCTTCTCTGTACCTGTTCCAGTTTAAACTCATCCTTCCTAAACACGGGAGGCCAGAACTGCACACTTTTTATGCCAGAAGCCCTTTCTTCATAGGTTAGTGTCTGGAAAACCCAGCTGACCCAGTATATGCAAACCACTCTGGTGGTACCTCTCTGGGGATGTTTAGTCTCAGTGATTTTCATTAATCACCCTCCACTATTTTTAGTTCCAGTAGGAGTGCTGCCAACACTTCCCTACGAAATAGAACTTCAGGACCAAAAGCACAGACCTCGACTACCTCATTTAAAGGAGAACTCCCTAAGCTGTACAGTGTTAGCAAGCTGTATAGTGCTGACAGAGTTAGCATAGATAAGAAAGAAAAGATGTGGGGAGGTTTTTCCCCTAAAACCTTACCTTACAATAAGCTTGCCTGCATAGGGGCCAGGATGGTAATTTGCTATCTTTCTTATAAAAGGCACCTGGGAGGCCCAGCTGTCCACCCTCTTAAGGGTGGGACTATAAAAAAATGATTCAAGGGATTATAGTCAGGGAATTCACACTCTTAGAGATGCTTAGGAGCCTACCTAGAGAAAGTGCTGCTTAAACAGGAAAGAGTAGAGCTAGTAGTTGGGAGGATTTTTTTTTAGGGTATGTGTCTGAACATTAGCTTCACAGTGTCCTTTTTTATTTTAGAAATTTCAGCTTCAGGATTCTTTTTTTCTTTGAGGGCTTGAGCCTCCTCATTCAAACCAGTGGACAATTTCCTCTTGACTTCAATAGTATTAAATCAGTACCATATTTATTTCAAACTTGAAACTCTAGGTTATTTTTAGCTTTCACTCACCCACACCATGATTTATTGAAGAGAGGGTCTGTGGAAGAGGAAAAAAGGGTGGAGGTTCAGTACATACTTCTATGTTCTTAAGTTTTCCCTTGCAGGATGTCAATGTAGATAAAGTTCATAACTTAGGATCATATTAAAAGCAATATGCCTTATGTGTCCAGAAACTACCAGCCACTAGAATAATCCTTTAGGTTTTGTTTTCTCTTCATTGAAGAGTTTAAATGGCTTAATCATTTCTGTTCCTCTCTTCTGAAACAACTTAAAATAACAATATTTTATTGGCATTTTATTTACTAGGCTATATTTGGGACCTACATAAACTGAATATATGCATCCTTTGTGTGAAAGATTTTTAATTTTAATTACTATTGTCAGAACTCCTTGATATGTGACATTGGGTAAAGTCAATAAAGCTTAGTTACTTAGGTGCTTTTGAAAATGTTACTCATAGCCTCAGAGCTAAGCTTCCTTTTAAAAGTAAGCCTGTTTACAATATGCATACATAATCAATAAGCATAGATAACTTGAGTTACACAAAGACAGTGTTATATGGAGGAAGAACAGCATGTTTTTTTAAAAAAAAAATAATGGTAAAATACTTCTTTCAAACATATGAATACAAATATATTTTCTGCTTCATAAACCTACAGTAACTTAAACCAGATGGAGAGTTTGTTTTTCCTCTGTTGACCTGGTTTTACCAGTTTTATAGCTGGGTCAATGGACACAAAAGAGGTGCACTAGACTTTTATTTTCACTGTCTTTCCCACAAATCTTTTGTTTCCTAAAAAGCATTCTTTTGTCACATATGAGGTATTATGGGAAGGACTGTTTCTAGAGTTAAAATATATTATACCTAGCTTCAAAAATGAAAAATACAGTAATATTTTAAGGCTGTTAATCTGGGAATTATCACTTCGATGTAACTACCATGGAAAATGTAGACTGGATAGATAAATATATAGCCCTGTAGCTAAGTCATTCTGAAAAGAAGTTTATTGCATGTATTTGTGTCTGAATCTGTTGTCAAAAACCTCTAGTGCGTTTGTATGCACTAGAATAAATATGATTTAGTTTTGAAATAGAAATTTTTTTAGTTTTTGAAATAGAAATCCTTAGAAACATAACTTTTGTTTTAAATAATTAAGATGTAGAATCCTTTAACTAATGAATTTCACAAGAGTAAAGCTGTATAACATATTCCCAATTCACAAAGTGAACACTGTCTGCAGATGGCCAAAAGGACATATTTGATACTGCCAACATTTGAAAGGATAGCAATGCCAAATACTGATATTCCATGAATGTTCAGCAGACTGTGGAATTGAATGTGTTCTAGTGGCTAGAGAAAAGGACAGGGATCGCAAGGGTTTTGAAATTTTAAGTAGAAATGGAATGAAAAAAAAATGTGCACAGCAGGTACCTCTCAACCCTGGGAGGTTTGTGATGAAAGAACTAAAGAAGAAAAATGGAAATTGTTTGGATCTTATTTCAGTGACTCTCTAAATGCCTCCTTTTATCATTTAGCAGCAACTCAGTAATAACAGAAAACACATGCATCTAGAACTGTCTCTTACAGCAACTTCTCCTTTGTCCTCCAGATATTTATCCTATTCAAAGTACCAATTGAAATTTTATACTAGAACTGGGGGAACGTTCACTATGTTTAAGCCAACAAATACATGGAATGGGGGTTCACAAAATGTTGCACAAAGTTTTTTTTTACACTATCCCCCCTTCTTTTATCGTTAATTTCTCAGGCACCCAATATTATCAGTCTTAGCATCATAGTAAACGGAGATAAATAAACCTTATTTGGTCATTTAGTCTAAAGCAGGGGTTCCCAAACTTGGTTCGTGGCTTGTTCAGGGTAAGCCCCTGGTAGGCTGTGAGACACTTTGTTTACCTGAGCATCCTCAGGTATGGCCTCTCACAGCTCCCAATGGCTGTGGTTCGCTGTTCCCGGCCAATGGGAGCTGTGGGAAGTGGCCCGGGCTGGATAAGATAAGATATTAGAACAAATACTTAATAAATTTGTTCAAACCTGGAAGATAATAAGGTGATAAGTAATAGACAACATGAATTTGTCAAGAAGAAATCCTACCCAATCCCTCTAATTTCCTTCTTCGACAGGGTAACCAGCCTAGTGGATGGGGGAAGAGGGAAATGCAGGAAACATGATGTATCTGGAATTCTGATGTAGTCCAGCATGACATCATTACCAAACTGAGAAAATATGGTCTAGATGAAATTATTATAAGGTGGGGGCAAAAATATCTGAAAGCTTGTACTCACAGAGTAGTTATCTATGGTTTGATGTCAAACTGGGAGGACATATGAAATGAGGACCTGCAGGGGTCTGTCTTAAGACAGTAGTATTCAATATTTTCATTAATGCATTGGATGGTAGTGGAGAGTATGCTTATAAAATTTGCAGATGAAACTAAATTGGGAAGGATTGCAAGCACTTTGGAGTGCAAGATAAGAACCCAGAATGATCTTGATAAATTGGAAAATTAGTCTGAAATCAGAAATAAAGACAGTAAAGACAAGTACAAAGTATTAGGAGGGAAAAATCAAATGGACTAATAATAAATTGGGAATGATTGGCTATGGGGTCAGTACTGCAGAAAAGGATACAAGGTTACAGTGGATCACAAAATGAATATGAGTCAACAGTGTGATACTGCAATGAAAAATGAAAATGTCATTCAGGGATGTATTAACAGGAGTGTTGTATATTGGACTCGAGTAATTGTTCCTCTCTACCTGGCACTGGTGAGGCCTTCGCTGGAGTTCTGTGTCTAGTTCTGGGCATCATACTTTTAACAAAGAAGTGAACAAATTGAAGAGACTGTATAGGAGCAGAACAAAACTGATAAGAAGTTTAGAAAATATGACCTATGATGAAAGGTTGAAAGAACTGGGTATTTTTTAGCTTGGAGAATAGAAGGCGGGGATCATGATAACAAGTCTTCAAATATATAAAAAGTTGTCATAAAGAGGATGTTGATCAGTTGTTCTCCATATGCACTGAGGGTAGGACAAGAATCAATCAACTTAATTTGCAGCAAGGAAGATTCAGATTAGAAATTAGGAAAACTTTCTAACTGTAAAGACAGTTAAGCACTGGAAAAGTTTACTATGGAGGTTGTGGAATCCCTGTCACTGGAAGATTTTAAGAACGGTTAGACAAACATGTCAGAAATTATATAAATATACTTAATCCTGCCTCAGCATAAAGCTAAGGACTATATGACCTTTTTAGGTCACTTCTAGACCTACATTTATATTATTCTGTGATTCCAAGATCTTGCCAGTGCAGAAATTATTCCATGCAGTACACTTGCAGGTGTTTTAGCCAGTTGAGTTTAAAACACTCCAATTGATATAGCTTTTACTACTTCCCTTGGAAGACAATTCCACCGTCTAATAGATATGACTTAATTAGCATGATAAAATGAACATTTAGTAAACATTATTACTGTATTTGCATATGGGTGAGGGGGAGGTGTTGAGGGTGCCAGCTTTAATAAAATATAAAAAGTGAGCCTTTTATTCTGAAAAGGCCTTTTCATGCTGTTTTATTGTTAACTAAAGCTGGACATATCACTCTTAATGAAAAATGTATTTAATTATTTGTGCCTCTTTTTCTGTTCATGAATTGTAAAATTCCCCAAAACATTCATTTGTTTAAATTATTCTTGAATTTCTTCTGTGAATACTTTGTGGTGCATGGATCAGTTAGAAACAGTTCAGTTAGAATGTTCAAATTTGTTCTGTGTTGGTTATTAATTCATAAGTGATGCAACATTGTTTCTGTTCGCTTATTGCACCTATTGGGATTAGAAAAAACCAAGTTCAAGAATATTACCTATAAAAACTCGGAAAACACAATAAAAATGCTGACTCTTATGCAGTGTGGCTGTTGTGACTCTGTGGCTTCATTCAGCTTCAGCAAACTATTACATGGTTGCATAAAATCTCTGGTGGTTTTCTCACTGATTAATATTAACAGACTTGCTGGCTGTCTAGAATTTACTTGAATGAAGATATCATATTTTTGATGTTGCACACTGCTGGACACCTAACCTTCAGTGGCCACCTGGGAAAGTGGAAAAAGCACATCCTTCTTTGTCAGACATGGTAACTATGCATGGCCAGAGGTCAACAGACAATGCCAGCAGCAGAAGTTTCTTCTTTTCCTTCATTTTATGAAGTCTGTGTCCCAGCTGTGTTTTTCCTCAAGAGTTTCTTGGCCAATAAAAAAAGTGCACTCCTTATTAAATGACTGGCATTATCCAATGGGATTTGATTAGTTCATCCTTACAGAAACAAAAAAACTTCCCCATTCCAGTAATGTATGGCAAAGCAGTCATTCAGCAGGTCTGAATGTTTTGAGACATTTCAGTGAGTAAAACCAACTCTTTTGGTCATGAATCAGTGAAAAAAAGGGAAACACCAATCATACATTCACTCATCAAGATTTTTTCATGTGTTTACTCATGTAAGGTTAAGATGATGCAACTGTTCTCGTTCTACAGACTGATGCTTCCCCTTTTATACTTTTGGTACTCAACAGTTCACTTTTGAACAGCATTTCTGACACACAAAATTGCATGAAAGGCTGAACTTTAACTCTGCCACAGGAAAAGATTTTTCCTCCTAAAAATCACAAATTTGGGGTTTATTTTTCAAATATGCATATCTATCTCCCATGGGAATCCAGAAACCTAGATTCATGTTGATAAGTAAGAGTGAAAAGAATGACCAGTAGAGTTCTGAGCAAGATTTAATCTTTCTGTGACTTATCCTAGACAGTCAGATGCTATAACAATGTTCTCCACTATGATTAGCTATAGCAAAAGTTCACTCAACTTGTCTTTATGTACAAGATAATAGGATTATAGGGCATAGCCAGCATGAATTGGTCAAGGACAAATCATGCCAAACTACCCTAATTTTCTTCTCTGAGAGGGTTACTGGCCTAGTAAATACAGGAGAACCAGTACATGAAATATCTTAATTTTAGTAAGCCTTTTGACACAGTCCCACTTGACATTTTCATAAGTAAACTACGGAAATGTGGTTTAGATGAAATTACTATAACGTGGGTGCACAGCTGGTTGAAAGACGATACTCAGAGAATTAGTAAATGGTTAGCTGTTAATCTAGGGAGGGAAATGCATATATAGTGGAGTCACACAGGAGTCAGTCCTGGGTCTGGTATTATTCAATATTTTCATTAATAGTTTGGATAATGGTGTGGAGTGTATGCTTATAAAATTTACAGATTACACCAAACTGGGAGGGTTTGCAAGAACTTTGGAGGACAGGATTAGGCATCAAAATTACCTTGACAAATTAGAGAATTGAACTGAAATCAACAAGATGACTGTGATGTTGCACTCCATAATGTTTTGTGGAAATATGTGTATGAGTGTAAATATGATGTAACTGGAATATGCTTTATGCAAAAGGTCTCTTGTAAGGTACGATTATAAATCTTATAATCTACTGAGTGTGTTCATCCTATTTGTATGAATGTATCATTCTTGTATCTGAAACTAGGAACACGAAATATAACTCTGAGGTCCTACTGTAATTATGCAAAGTGTGGGCCATTAATAGTGGTTTGGTATCTTAATGGCTTCCATTAACCAGGACAATTGGTTGTAAATGGATCTGTTTACCTGTAAGTCTTTCTGTATACATGTGTGCCAGCAAGTGGGTAATGAAGTCTTAAAGTGACATATGATCATGTCACCTAAACTAGAATCCATCTTTAACCTGGTGCTTTTCTATTTAGAAGGAGGTGTGGAGACCCAGAGAGAGAAAAGGATTCCCGCCTTGTGCCAAAGACATATAAGGGGATAGAACAGAACAAAGGGGGCCAGTCATGTGGAATCCCCTGCTTTTCACCTAAGATGATTGCTGGAACTAATGAGGTCTGTACCAGGGGGGAAAGACTGGGCCCAGACTAGGAAGGAGTCTAGTCTGTGAAAAAAGCTTATTGGAACATCTCTGAGGGTGAGATTTACCTGTATTCAGTTTCTTAATGTATTAGGCTTAGACTTGTGTGTTTTGTTTTATTTTGCTTGGTAACTTACTTTGTTCTGTCTGTTATTACTTGAAACCACTCAAATCCTACTTTTTATACTTAATAAAATCACTTTTTTATTTATTAATCCAGAGTAAGTGATTAATACCTGGGGGAGCAAACAGCTGTGCATATCTCTGTATCAGTGTTATACAGGGAAGACAATTTATGAGTTTACCCTGTGTAAGATTTATACATAGAAAAATGGATTTATTTGGGTTTGGGTCCCATTGGGAGCTGGGTGTCTGGGTGCTGGAGACAGGAGCACTTGCTAAACTGTTTCCAGTTTAGTCTGCAGCTTTGGAGGCGTGGTTGCAGCAGGCTTGTGTGTCTGGCTCAACAAAACGGGATTGTGAAGTCCCAAGCTGGCAGGGAATATGGGCTCAGAGGTAGTTTCAGCACATCAGATGACAATTCCAAGGGGGTCTCTGTGATCGAACCCATCACAATGACATTCAGTAAAGACAGATGGGATGCAAAATACTTCACTTAAGAAGGAAAAGTCAAATGCACAACTACAAAGTGGGGAGTAACTGGCTAAGTGGTAGTACTGCTGAAAAGGATCTGGGGATTATAGTGGATCACAAACTGAATATGAGTCAACAATGTGATGCAGTTGCAAGAAAGGCTGGTGTTCTGGGGTGTGTTAACAGGAGTGTCATGTGTAAGACACAGGAAGTAATTGTTCACTTTACTCAGCACTGGCAAGTATGGCTCCAGTTCTGGATGCCAGACTTTATGAAAGATGTGGATAAATTGTGGAGAGAGTCCAGAGGAGAGCAAAAAAAGAAAAATAAAAGTTTCAGTAAATCTGGTTTATGACGAAACATTTAAAAAAATGGAAACGCTTGGTTTGGAGAAAAGAAGTTGAAAGGGGCACCTGATAAGTCTTCAAATATGTAAAATATTGTTATCGAGAGGATGGTGACCTATTGTTCTCTATGTCTATGTCAGTACTAAAGGTTGGACAAGGAGCAATAAACTTAATCTGTATCAAGAGAATTTAGGTTAGACATTAGGAAAAAAGTTTGGGGTAGCTGAGCTCTGGAATAGGCTTCCAAGGAAGATTGTGGTATTCCCTTCAGTGCGGGGGCGGGGTGTTAAGAACAGGTGTGACACTGCACCCCATATTCTTCACAGTGATGTTATGATATGACTATGGCATAATTATTATGTATGTTATGATGCAAGATAAGTCATGTGAGGTGTCATAGGAAAGGTTGTGATTTACTGAATTTGATTACCCTATTACCCTTCCCCCTTTTAGTACAGGGAGCTAGCAACTAAAACACCCCCACTGAATGTTAGTAAGGGAGCAACAGTCCCCTTTACATTCCCCCTTGCTAAAATTCTGCCACAGCCACAATATTCACACCAGTACATCCGGGCCCCATAGTAACAACATATACCCACATCATATCATATCAAAAACCCATTAACAATTATCAAAAGAACATTTACCATATTTAACATTCCACATCTGCTTCTTCATACTATACATAACAATATTCATTAAAACACTACATAGAACCAATAACATAATTATCTCTAAATCTAACAGGAAGTACACCCTTATTAGCCCTCTAGGACCTTTTTAAAACTGGTGGTTCATTACTCATATTTTCTATTTCCCTATCCTCGGGTAATACTGGTGCAGTTTGAGGGATCTGGCCATTCTCGTTAGGGTTTGGGTTTACCCCATTGGTTTTAGTCTCCTCGGGAAATGTTGCTCTAGGCCTCCTACGAGCCCTCGTAAGACTAAAAGTCCAATGCTTTAGCTGATCCCTATGTAGTACTCTTTCAGGACCTCCTTGTTCAGGCTGGATAGCGTACACTGGAAGTTCGGGATTGTTGTGGGTGACCACAATGAGGTGATTTGGATGCCATTTGTCCTATATTTTATTATGTCTTTGGCTTCTGTGACTACAAACTGGTACACAGTCACCAGGTCGGATGAGAGCCCCACTGGACTTGCTATCATAAGTCCTTTTCCTACTTTGGGCTTTGTCTTTAGTTGTCCTGAGAGCAACTTCGCTGGCTGTCTTTGGCCTGTCATGGACACCTTTGACCCAGTCATCGAAATTGGTCACCTCATCCTTTGAAAAGGCTTCTTGATGCTTCTCTGACAACACCCTTAAGTTAGCCACCTGTGCAGGAATTTGCCCTTGGCATGCCACTTGAACTGGAACTGACAGTCTCCCACCACATCTTTCCTGAGGAAAGGTAACTTGTTCTCCCCTCTCCCCAAATGTTACCTTCATCTGAGGGATCACCTCCTCAGGCTGCAACTCCAAGGCCTTCACGCTTGAGTTTAGAAGACTCACTGGTACCCTTTCTTTGATGGCACTAGTCAGTACATTGGCTGACTGAAGTCCATTAGGTAGGTTTACCACAGATGTAGGCTCTACAAGAGCTCGACAGCTATTGGTATTTTCTGATACACAGCAGTGTTCGTCAAGGATCTTCCCTCTCCGAGGAGGAATAACAGTCTTCTGTTTTCTGCCCACTTTAACATTTCCAATCTGCCCCTCAGGACCCAATGAATGGTTTTGTCTCTGTGCTCGAGCCAGTACTCTACTCAGCACAGCATTCTTCTTAGAGTGCCCATGACGGTTCATCCTTCTGGTTCCTTCTACTGGCAATTCAGCTCACTAATGATGTTCATCCCTAGAATCCCTGGGACTCCTTATCCCATATGGATCCCTTCAGAGTCTTTGTCCTTCAGGATGAAGGTGCATTTCCCTGGCAGTGTCTGGCCCATGCAGTCTGTCTGCTTCGAGGCATTCCACCACTGGGATTGCCAGTCCATTAACTGCTGTTAGACGTACAAACCGTGTGCTGTGCATGATCAGCTCCTTGTCTTTCAAATATTTTTGAAAATGTGACTCAGTAATGGTGGTGACTTCTGAGACAGTATCTAACAAACATCTGGTCTTCACCCCGCTATACATACTGCAGAGGTTAGACAGTCTCTAAATGCTTGCTTACAGAAGTCACTAGATATGCTGGCATTGCCCACATTCCTTTCAACACTGTATGCAGAGTGATTTTCCACGAAGGAGAGGCCTAGGAATCCTTCTGCCACTGCTTGGCCTTCTACTGTAGATAGCAGTTAGGTAGATAGACTGTAGATGGACCACTCGCTCCTGGTGCCCCATTGGTTTTCAGTTCCTGGGACTCTGTTCTCCTTCTCAGTGGACATTTCCGGCTAGTATGCCCTGGCCTTTCACAAGTGTAACAGATGTACCTTCCCAGCTCATCCTTTAGTGGGGCTCTTCAGGATCCCGGTGCCCTTGGATACTTTGACATACTAATGGGATTTTTTTCTTTCATTAACTCAGTCACCACTTTTATCATCTCCTCCTGTTGGACCACCAGTTTTTGGACAGCCTCACTTAAACTTTCCAGTTAACTGTGTTTGGGCCAGGACCTTTTCCCCAGCTGCTGCATTCACTAGGCCCCCACTTCGGGTACAGGGGTTAGGCTTGGCTGTCTCTGTCACAGGAACTTCCTCTTCTTCTGACCACATAATGGCAGCCTGCATGAGTTCATGGAACTTCTTACTGGGCTCTTCCTTAAACCTCCTTTTCATTTCACGGTGGAGGGAATCATCCTGGAGCCCCAGCACTAACTGCTCTTTCAGACCATATCTGGGTCTGGAACTCAGTGAGGGTCTCCCCACTCCACTTTGTTCATTCTCTCCTGGAGGTCATACGCATATGCCCAGCTAGTTTCACCAGGTTCCTGCTTTCGCTCAAAGAACTCCTTTAATTGGGTTCCAATAGGTACCTTATCTCCATACACTTCTAGGAGGAGTTCAGATACCTTTTCCACATATTTTTTGTCTGCCACTGCCATGAACTTTACTGTGGTCTTGGCCTGGCCCTTGAGGTGCTCCTCTACGAAGTCTACACAATCTTCTTCAGGTACTCTGAGCACATGCAGGGCCACCTTCACAGACTTGACCCACTCCTCTACCGTAATGTCTCCTGATCTTGTCAGGAAGCCATCAAACTCTGTGACCTTCTGCTCCCGAGGGACATAAATAGTAGGGGGTTTCTTAGTTTCTGCTGCCTGTTGGTCTATTACCACCTTAGCCAGTGATAAGACGTCTCTCTGTTCTGTTCTAGCTTGTTGTAGTGCCTCAACGTGGTCTGACAATCTGCACTGAAGTTCAGCAAACTGGGCCCGTAGTTCTTCAATTCCAGCCATGGTAGGGTTCTTGACCAGGCCTGGACAGTGCTACCAGAACTCAACCAGTAAACCAATGGGGTGGACCCTGTGGATAGGATCCTGTTCATGATGCCAGTTATGTAAGTGGGGGAATAGTCCCGCTATTGTGGGGAGCTTTCCTGGCTTCTGCACTACCCAGGTGAAGTGGGCTAGCGAAAGGATCTGAGTCCTCACTCCCACTTCCTTTACCCAGTAGCCTCCCTGCCCTTGAGGACTCCCCTTCCACTCTCCTGGCTGGCAGAGGCCTCGTAACCTCAACAAGGCTGGGCCCAGGATTCCTGGGGGGCTTGACCCCCAACACTGCTGTGGTCACCTAGGAGAGGGGCTAGAGTGTCCCCACTCCAGGGTACTCTCTCTGCACTGGGCACTTCTCTGACCCACTGATCATTACATACAATTTGAAGCAAACGCAAGTTATGTAATCAACAATAAATTTGAAAAAGAATAAGGGAAAATGGGAAAGGTTAAAGGAAACACATCAACCCGCTCTGTGGCAGGCAACATCACAAACAGTTTCTCTGGAATGTCCGGGCAGTTCACAGTCTGTTCCTTGTAAGTCCCAGGCCTTCTTCTCAGGCCCTGGCTGTGCTGCAGGGATGCTGTGGGTTGGACATTTGCTCTGGTGGTGGCCACACGCTCTCAAGCTCTAGGTGGCAGGGCACCTTCTTCCTAGCATTGCCCCCACCCTGTCAGGGTTACCAATCCCCCTCTGAGTCTGGCCTGCAGAGCCTCCTGGCTGAGGAGTCTCCCCGTGCTGGGCCCACTGCCCAGGGTCCCCCCCTCACTCTCTCCAGCTGCTCATGACACCTGGCTCCAGACTGCTCCAGCCCCAACTCCAGCTCCAGCTCCACTCTGCCTCAGCACAGCTGCTGCTCTGCCTCCAGCTCCCTGGGCTGCTTCTCTGGCCCCTCTGGTTGCTACAGCTCTGCTCCCAGGACAGGTCTGCTCTGCAGGCTGCTTCTGTGACTCTGCTCCCAGCACTGACCTGCTTCCTGGGCTGCTTTTCTGGCCTCTCTGGCTCTGGTTTCTGCAGCTCTCCTCCCAGGGCGAGTCTGCTCTCTCTGGGCTGTGCCTCTGGCTTTGGGGCTGCAGCTCTGCTCCCAGGACAGGGCCTGCTCTCTCTCTGGGCTGCTTTTCTGGTCCCTCTGGATCTGGCACAGCTCTGCTCCCCAGCTCAGCTTGGGCGCCTGCTTTCTCCTTAGCTCAGCCCCAATCTGTCTGACCCAGGCAATTCCAGCTCACACGGAGGACGGGACCCCCCTGGCCTCCTGACTCCCTGATTAGCCTTCCCCCTCCCCGTCATTCAGGCTGACCTGGAGCATTGGCCTCTCCCCATTGCTCCTAGGGACTGGCAGTCTCAGGGTCCTGATTCCCCATTGACCCTTCCCCCTTTTAGTACTGGGAGCTAGCAACTAAAACACCCCCACTGAAAGTTAGTAAGGGGGAAACAGTCCCCTTACACATAGTATAAAGACATTTTAAATTATATCAGTTTATAATCCAATGTAAAACATGTTTAGTCCAATAATGCATCATTTGCAAGTCTGTATAAACTCTGCAGTGTTTTGTTCATGAAAAGGATTCATTGACTAAGTTCCATGGTTGGTTCACAGGGATCAGCAACAAATCAACCCTTGAAGGTTCCCTTTGAGTTTCAAGTTCATTCAAAGGGAAACCTCACACCTATGTACCTTATCTACCTGTCTTTAAATTGGTCCTGGAGGTTCTTCCTGTGGGGTGGAGGGTTGGGAAAGAGGTCTGTTTGGGAAAAATGAGCTTCAAAACCATGTGATCAACCTTCATCCTTGTTAATCAAACTTACACAAGGTTTGCACTTGCTTCCAAAGTCAAACCTACAACTTAGTTTGAGAGGCTTTGAGGTTCCATGTGAACATTTTGCACAGCTGTTTTTTGGAAAACACATGTGTAAGTGAATAGTAATCCCTAATTTAAAATGACCAATGGTAATTTTTAAATTTCACACTTTGTGGATGGTTTACAGTTTGATACCTGTAGTCAACGACTCTCATCAGCTTTCCTAAATGGCACAAAAAGGAAACATTGCTATGAACCATTGTGTTGCTTTTTGTCTCCTCCTCACTATAATTTACTTAACAGAGAACATGTATCATGGTAACCCATATAAATCATTTTCTTCAATTCCATTTAAGAATCGTGGGGGATGGAGAGAAAGAGAAGAGAGAGCAATACGATAATAATTAAAACCCCCAAGATAAGTTATTAACAAATGGTAAAAGAGAGAAAGGGAGAAATATAAACTAAATTTTAAAAAAAATAATAGTAAAGCTTGTAAGTTAGCAACCACAGTGGTAGGACATGCTTGAACTTGTTCCTTTTCAACTATAAAATACATTTTTATAGTCCAAACCTTGCCATTTTGGGATATTTTGGAACTCTCTTTTTGGATTACTCTGGCAGCTGAAGGAGTAAAATAGGATTCTATTCTCCACTCGCCTCTGTAAGTATAAATATAAAATAATAATTAATAACAGAGTTATTAATAATAGAAGAGCCTGGGAAGGTTATTTAGAGATTAGTTGGAGGTAAACAATAATGCAGGAGTAGCACTAGTTCTGAGAAATGTTTTGCTACTGGTTCATAGGACTTTTTGAAGAAATGGCTTACAGAGATTCTAGGGGCATAGGTCAAAATGTTTGAAGCTGGGTCTGTAAATTAAGTAATAAAATCCATATCTAGGCATCAACACAAGTGGCCTGATTTTCAGAGCACCCAAACTAGCTATTAAAGTTTAACGGAGAGCTGTAAGGGCTCTGCACCTGTGAAAAATCAGGTCATTCTGTGCCTATTCTAGTATATGGATTTAAACTGTACAAGTTGCAAAGTGAAATTCAGCCATCAGTTCGTACTCCATTCGTGAGCAACTAAATACATTTTTATTTTCCTGGTTGGTATTACAAAGATTTCCTCCTCATTCTCTATAGTTTTAGATTCATTCCCCTACATTTTTATTTCTGGTCTCAGTGTTCTTACAATAGCTTATCCTCTGAGCTCCTCATCTCTTTCACTGTGTCCCAGGTCTGGGTTCATACCTGTTGGTGGAAAAATTTCTTGAGAGTAAGTAGCTTCAGAAGCATTGGTTGTTTTTTTTTTTTCAGTGAATGAGTCTCTAAGCCTATGTTTATGCAAATCTGTTGTCAATACATAACTGTGAAATAGCATTCCCATTCCAGTCAAGTGGGTGTATCCAGTGAGTTAACAGGCTATGGAAAGATCACTGCACTCAGTGTATCATTGGAATCTATTCATACATACATTTTGTTTCTCAGGGAGTTGAGAGTAATGTTTGTTAAATTGTATGCCCTGGTCTAGGGCTTGTGCCAGGTTTGTTGTGGCTACAAGAAAAACAAAACAATTTTTCTGTTGTGAAAGGAAAGATGTGTTATATGCAGCAAAATTGTACATCACAAAGTCAATTTCCCATCACTGACTGTCAAACTTCATGTTCCAAAATCTTAAGTCCATTGTCATGCTTTTCTACAATCATCTGGGTATTTCTGTTCTTTATATACTCCATGGATAGTCTGCAAACTTCCCTTAACTGCATTAAATACTTCAGATTTTAAGAACAAGATTACATACTGTAAACTTTGAAATTTCCATGCAGTAGAAGTACACCTTTTATCAGCCCCAGATATGTTCCAGGAGAACAGACCTGTGACACATGCGTTCATTTTCCCCCTTAGGGACAGGAAGATATTTAGAAGTTAGCACCTTGTTTACCTATAGGAACCAAAACTGATACAACTATAATTATTTTCTTTTCCATGGACTTATTGATATTGAACAAAATCTCATTTTTCTGGGCCTCAGTGCTGCTGAATTGAACACCTGCTTTCTTTTTGTGCATTAGTTTAAAAAAAAAAAACAGAAAACATTGTTTCTGGATTTCTGGCTCATTATCCTGGCTTTGGCCACTGTGAAATTGAGCTAATCCATTGCCACTGAAAAATTCTTGGCTTTTTGTGTGAGCTGGGTTGTTTAGCGTCATGGAATGAGTACCGACTGTGTCCAGTGTTTCTAAGCCTGCTCTGATACTGGATTCTTCCCAACCTTTTCCTGCTTCTGACTCTGCTTATGATTAGACAGCCTAATGCACAACATTTTTGGTGTGTATTTCTGAGAAGGTTGGGACTGGGACCCTACTGGATATAGAAATGCTTTCCCAAAACTCTCTTGTTGTGTTGAGTTTGTTTCATGCCTCATTTCAATGCTCTGCAGACTCCCCATCTGGTTATGAGTAAACATGTTTATTTGTTTGTCTTTAAAAGGGGGAGGTGTATCTCCAGTGCTGATGGCTCTTAGTTTTAAAATGCATTCAGTCATGACCCTTACAGCCCGGAATCCATACAAGTAAAGCAATCACTTAAAAATATGACAGGTTTCACAGTAGCAGCCGTGTTAGTCTGTATTCGCAAAAAGAAAAGGAGTACTTGTGGCACTTTAGAGACTAAGAAATTTATTTGAGCATAAGCTTTCGTGAGCTACAGCTCACTTCCTGTAGCTCACGAAAGCTTATGCTCAAATAAATTTGTTAGTCTCTAAAGTGCCACAAGTACTCCTTTTCTTTTTACTTAAAAACATGTAACAGATACAGGTTTTCTGTATCATTATCTGTATCAACTGATCATTATCAGCTGATCCTTATGAGCAGTGCTCAATAAAATTGGATTGTACCGTATGATGATGAATTTCTCCTAAATGATTAACTCCTTTTATTTTAGAAATTGCTGTTTGGTGTCATGTTCTTATGAATGATGAGCTGCTGTGTATTTATTCTGAATAGGAAGTTTGTGTTATTTTACTACATACTTAAACATGATACATTTTCTCTTACTAGTTGCTTGGTCATTGCTTCAGCAGATGAGTATTATTGTAAAACTTCTCAGTAAAAAGAATGTTTAAAAACAAGGATATATAGTGATTAGAAGAGGCAGAGAGAGAAAACAAAGAAAAAGATATGCATATAAAAAGAAGCAATGATTA
Organism: Caretta caretta; assembly: GCF_965140235.1. Classification (NCBI taxonomy): domain Eukaryota; kingdom Metazoa; phylum Chordata; order Testudines; family Cheloniidae; genus Caretta; species Caretta caretta. The sequence goes on along the minus strand of NC_134206.1, from coordinate 70,572,162 downwards.
GAGACAGGAAAACAATAATGAGATTAAGCAAGCATTATTTTTTATTTATTTCATGCCAAAAGTACAATACAACTTCCAGAGAAGTATGAAGACAAAGCCACTGCCCAAAGAGTTTATAATCAAACTAAATTATGTACAAATGAGGGGCAGGTGCTGGTTGATGAGTTTTGAAAATTGCTGCCAGTGTCTAACCTCCCTTTTCCAAGCAAAAATTAGAAGCTAGTAGCAAATGGTCCATGATGCCATGATTTAGGACAAAGGATTTGCAGACACTGCACTTTTTCTCTGATAGATTGGTTCTTCTTGTCCATAAACATGGGAAGTATGTCAATCTTCATTCTGGTAGACTTTTCTGTACAATTGGCTTTCCAGAGGTGCATGAAAATGTGAAATATTGCAGGTTCTTCCTCTCTGATTGAACCAAAAAGGTTATGGGAAACTTTTTTTTCCCACTTCAAACCCCTCTTCTCCAAAGACCCACACAGCTCGCCACTCTTCCCTAAATTATTCAGCATTTACATGGAATAGCTGGGAGGATGGACTGATGAGATATCATAGGCTGAGATGCAACCAGTTCCAAGACAATCAGATTGTCATTTCCTTTGCAACAACAGCTTAATTTCTCAGTTTCTCAATGCCTAGATGACAGCAGCACTTTTGAAAGTGGTTAGATTAAGCTGGACCCCAGAAAAACGGAGAAGTTACTGGTAGAAAGATGGAAGAATTTGAAGATTTTTCCTTCTGTCGACCACTGTCTAACACATCTAAAATCAGATTATTTAATCAGTCTGCAGCCTACGTAGTCTTTTGGACTACTCAGTTCTATTGATCGATCAGATCATTAGTCTGGACAAAACAAACGAACAAAACAAGAACAATTATTGCACTTTATCCTAAAGGATGCAGATGGTGATCCATACCCGCGTGACATCTAGAACCGATGATTTTAACTCATTCTAAGTAGGAATCAAACTACACATATTGAAAAATCTCCAAATGGTACTAAAACCTGTAGCTAATCTGTTTATCAATACAGGACAGTGGAAACATGTCACCTCAATGCTCCACTCTCTCAACTGGCTCCCAACTTAAATAGAGAGTCAAGTTCAATAGCTCCAATTATCATGTTAGATGGCTCCTCCATGACCATGGCTTTTCAAAAAAGCTATGCTCCACTGAAACAAGGAAATTGTCAACCAATGTAAGGAGGCTCATGATTGCAGAAGACTGAAATTTCTCTGTAGCTGGACCTAGAGTATGTAACTGAGTCTTGCAAGAGATGAATGACCATTAAAATAATCAGCTTCAGAATCAAATACAACATTTCCTCCTTCAATTTATCTTTCCCTCTTTCTTCACACACATGCATATGCATGAAAGACCCTCTCTTTCACACAGACAAATAAACTAAAGAATCAAACTATTTCCCGTAAAAGCTGGGAAGAACGTGAAAGATTATTAGAGTGATTCCTGTTTCTAGAACTTGGAAGATCATGATATAAAGTTCAAACTAATACAGAGAGTTAGGATGGTTTCGTACTTAAGTCATTGAACTGGAGCTTAAATCTAGGTTCAGTTTCAAGCTCTGCCACAGACTTTCTATTTTTTTCTTTTCACAAGGAACTTAATCTCTCTGGGCTTCAGTTTTACCTATAAAATAGAGATAATACTTCCTTTCAATCAATCTTTGTCTGTCTTGTCTATTTAAACTGTAAGCTCTCTGTGGCAGTTACTGTTTCTTAGCATTGTGTTGTGCTTTGGGTTAGACATTGTCATGGTGTATCACTGATCCATAAAGGGTTAAGCAACATGCAGGTTAAATGATGACCTGAATTCTCCCTTTAAAGACTTTTTAGGAAAGTATATAAATGGTAATTAGGGCTATTCCTTATAAATAGCTAGCAAAGCCATGTTAGATAGTCTAGAGCTTTGAAATGTAGACTTGTATCATTAAGAATTGGAAGAAGATAGTGACTGTGGTAGTCTGTATACCTATATCTTGTTAGAGGTCAACAATGTAACTAGATGGTTCCCGTCTGCTACTATGTTCTATTGATTCAAAGAGTAAAAGGGAATATTAACATTCAGATGAATTGTGAATGTGGTAATATCATTGTCTTCATTTATCTTTGAAGTATGTAACAAACTACATGTAAATGGTGGGAGACGGGCAGTTGCCTTATGCTAATTCATGTAGCTAATTACCAGTGATGATTCGGAAATAGGAGGTCTACTTCAAAGCCACAATGCTTCACTCAAGGGGCACTGGCTGCCAAGAGGCTGCCAGAGAACTATAAAAAGAACTCTAAGGCCCTGATCCTGTATCTCAGATCTGCTTAAGCTTCTTCAGGGGAAGATTGAGTCGCAAGACTGAGGTACCCACTTCCAGACTGGGTCACCTGATATAGAACATTGGACTATGACCTATGCAACTAATTCTGAAACAACTCTTTGCAACTCTAAAGCTCACCATCTTTACTACAAAACTAACCTAAGAACTTTATTCATAATGGTATGTATAATGGTCTTTTAACTACAATACTCTTTCTTTTCTTTTTAAAATAAATCTTAGTTTAGTTAATTAGAATTGGCTGTAAGCATGTATTTGGGTAAGATCTGAAATATTCATTGACCTGGTGGGCAATGGGTCTGATTCTTTGGGATTGCTAGAACTTTTTGTATGATGAATAAGATTTTCAGTAATCCTCGTCATACTTGACTTGGCTTTCTGGGCAGGAGCTTGGGTTACTTTAAGGGAACTGTGTTTTGGCTTCTGGGTAACCAGTAAGATATTGTAGAAGCTGTTTTGTTACTCAATTGGTAAATCTAAGTATTAGAAATAACCTCCAGTTTGGGGGACTGTCTGCCCCATTCTTTGCAGTTTGTCCTGATTGAGGAATCTCAGTGTGGCCCCCCGAGACGCCTGTCACATATGGGTTGGGTATATCCACTGCCTTTAATTCAGAATGAATGCAAAGAAGTGACTGAAATGATAGAAAGGTCAGAATAGGAATTCCAGTTCTAGGAGCCAAATAGAAGAAGATATGGAGGTAAGAATGAGAGATGGAAACAAGCGAGGTGGTTAGTTATAGAATCATAGAATCATAGAATATCAGGGTTGGAAGGGACCTCAGGAGGTCATCTAGTCCAACCCGCTGCTCAAAGCAGGACCAATCTCCAACTAAATCATCCCAGCCAGGGCTTTGTCAAGCCTGACCTTAAAAATATCTAAGGAAGGAGATTCCACCACCTCCCTAGGTAATGCATTCCAGTGTTTCACCACCCTCCTAGTGAAAAAGTTTTTTCCTAATATACAACCTAAACCTTCCCTACTGCAACTTGAGACTATTACTCCTTGTTCTGTCATCAGCTACCACTGAGAACAGTCTAGATCCATCCTCTTTGGAACCCCCTTTCAGGTAGTTGAAAGCAGCTATCAAATCCCCCCTCATTCTTCTCTTCTGCAGACTAAACAATCCCAGCCTCTCCTCATAAGTCATGTGTTCCAGTCCCCTAATCATTTTTGTTGCCCTCCGCTGGACTCTTTCCAATTTTTCCACATCCTTCTTGTATTGTGGGGCCCAAAACTGGACACAGTACTCCAGATGAGGCCTCACCAATGTCGAATAGAGGGGAACAATCACGTCCGTCGATCTGCTGGCAATGCCCCTACATATACATCCCAAAATGCCATTGGCCTTCTTGGCAACAAGGGCACACAGTTGACTCTATCCAGCTTCTCATCCACAGTAACCCCTAGGTCCTTTTCTGCCGAACTGCTGTCGAGCCATTCAGTCCCTAGTCTGTAGCGGTGCATGGGATTCTTCCGTCCTAAGTGCAGGACTCTGCACTTGTCCTTGTTGAACCTCCTCAGATATCTTTTGGCCCAATCCTCTAATTTGTCTAGGTCCCTCTATATCCTATCCCTACCCTCCAGCGTATCTACCTCTCCTCCCAGTTTAGTGTCATCTGCAAACTTGCTGAGGGTGCAATCCACACCATCCTCCAGACCATTTATGAAGATATTGAACAAAACCGGCCCCAGGACAGACCCTTTGGGCACTCCACTTGATACTGGCTGCCAACTAGACATGGAGCCATTGAACACTGCCCATTGAGCCCAACAATCTAGCCAATTTTCTATCCACCTTAGAGTCCATTCATCCAGCCCATACTTCTTTAACAAGAATACTGTGGGAGACCATGTCAAAAGCTTTGCTAAAGTCAAGGAACAACATATCCACTGCTTTCCTCTCATCCACAGAGACAGTTATCTCATCATAGAAGGCAATTAGATTAATCAGGCATGACTTGCCCTTGGTGAATCCATGCTGACTGTTCCTGATCACTTTCCTCTCCTCTAAGTGCTTCAGAATTGATTCCTTGAGGACCTGCTCCATGGTTTTTCCAGGGACTGAGGTGAGGCTGACTGGCCTGTAGTTCCCAGGATCCTTCTTCTTCTCTTTCTTAAAGATGGACACTACATTAGCCTTTTTCCAGTTGTCCGGGACTTCCCCCGATTGCCATGAGTTTTCAAAGATAATGTGACTTATGTAACTTGGAAGAGCAAAAGGGAATGAAAAAAAGTCAAGAGCACAGGGGAAGGCAGGGAGATAATTTATGCAGAGCCTTGAAGGCCTGGACAAGGAACTCAGATATGATACAGAAAGCGAGAGTAATGCAATAAAGGGATGAGAAAATGGCTGACTATGGTCAATATGATGAAAAGGTGGAAAGGAGGAGACAGCAGTAATTTAGTCAAGGTAAACACAATGAGAGAGAGAGAGAGAGAGAGAGAGAGGTAAATATGCAAAAGAATAGAAAAACTAGAGAAGGGGAAAAGGAAGCAACAAGAATAAACAAAAGAATAAGAAAAAAAATTGAAAGAATCATTATAACATGATGAACAGTTAAGACTACAGACCAGGGATTGGCAAACTTTGGCCCGCGGCCCACCAGGGTAAGCCCCCTGGCAGGCAGAGTCAGTTTGTTTACCTGCAGCATCCGCAGGTTTGGCCGATCACAGCTCCCACTGGCTGCGGTTCACCGCTCCAGACCATTGGGGTCTGTGGGAAGTGGCATGGGCCGAGCCATGTGCTGGCCACCGCTTCCCACAGCCCCCATTGGCCTGGAGCACTAAACCGCAGCCAGTGGGAGACGCGATTGGCCAAACCTGCGGACATGGCAGATAAACAAACCAACCCAGCCCACCAGAGGGCTTACCCTGGTGGGCCGTGGGCCAAAGGTTGCCGATCCCTGCTATAGACACAGCTGAAGGTATGAACGTTGTAATTCTTACCACACTTTCCATAATTCCTTGTCATATTATTAAGTACGTATTTCTTGCTGTGATCTGGTGAAAACTGGAACTAAGACAACTGAGAAGGATACACAATGGAAAGACAGTCTTTTATAGTATTTACAATGTTATCACAGGTGGAGATGTACAGCACCACTATAAATTCCCCAAAGAATGAATGATGATCTCATATGTATGCTGCTCAGCTTTAAGAATTGGAAACCTGGTCAGATTTAATAACTCAGGGAACAAATGTATCTTCTATTTCCATGAAACAAAAATAGATCAAATGAAATACACTATGTGAAGGCAAACAGTAATAGGTATTTATGTAATACACACACCGCAGTGTCTTAGTTTCAATACTGTGGTGAAACTGTATAACGAAGTATGAGTCTGTAGCTTTGAACACTTATTGGGAACAAACAAAAGTCTGTTAGATACAAAATCAAATGTTGCACCTGTTGCCTGATCTATAGACTATGTATTAATTATATTGATTACTTAAGAATCCTCCGTTATTACTTTGAGCGTTGACAGGGCTTTTTAATCTAGAAATAGAGAGCCAGCATCCAAGAAAGGTGCTGCCTGTGAAACAGTTAATGCCCTCCATGTCATAGGGCATGCTGGGAAATAGTTCCAAGGCAATATGTAAATTGAACTACGACTACATTTGAAAGACAAAACAAGCATCAGTGAAATGAGGGAGTTGTCCTAACTGAAGGAGTTCAACTTGAAAAAGCATGTGGTGAGAAAAACTTTGCTTTGAATTCATTTAGCTTGTTAAGTAAACAAGGTTTACTATGGTAAAACAATCCTAGTTTTCAGTTTACCTTTTATTTCTTTATTTTCTTGTATTCTGACTTTTATGCCTCATTATTTATAACTACTTAAAATCTATCTTTCTTTAGTTAATAAACTTGTTTTATTGTTTTATCTAAACCAGTGTGTGCTTGGACTGAAGTGTCTGGAACCTCCATTTGAGATTACAGGGTTTGTGCATTTTCTGTGAATGAAATGACAGATTTTTGTATGAGCCTTCACTGCACAGAAGGAAAGAGCTATGCAGTACAAGATGCGCATTTCCGGAGATCAGTCTAGATTTGCTGTATAATTCAGAAATGGCTGTCTAGAAGCATACATGTAAGCAGTGTCAGGATGAGCTCCACCCTGACATCTGGTGGTGAGGTGTGGCAAGTTGTGGAAAAGAACTTCAGGGGCTGATCTCATTTGCATAGGCACACCCACCCCGCCTAGAATGAGGCCATAGCTGCCCAAATGGTCACTTTGGCTGCTGTGGGATCCCCAGTGTCTCTGTTATTGGGGCAGGAAGAATAAATTGTTGTTACGCTGATTATGGGAACTGTGCTTGGAACTGTACTTGGCCTTTTGTTATGGTGGAGGGACTCACCATCAACTAAGTAGCACTCGCTAGGCAAGGGTCATGGGTTTTAAAACTCTGTGACTTGAGACAGACTGGGGACAAGTATTAATACTTGATGGCATGGGCCCCTTGGTGAGGGCCTTACATGCTAATTGCACTTTCTCCTCTCTCCACTGTGGAATATCAGAGCTAATTTTGATTCCATTAGGAGTCTAGTTACAGGCTGCTGAGCTCACTTTGGGCTAATGGTGCACCAGCACTGAGGCTCCCCTACTACAAGCTGAATTCACCAAAGAGCTGAACTGACTAAGAGCTGAAATCACTGAGCGTTGTGTTAAGTAGTGGGGGAGCCTGAAGATATATTGTGGAGCAGTTTGTGGGACGGCTGGAGTGCCTTGTGGACAGGCTGGAGGAGCAGTTTGTAGGACGGCAGGAGCTGCTGGTGGGTCACGGAGCAGTTTGTGGACTGGCTGGTGGCGCAGTTCATGGGATGGCGTGAGCTGCTTGTGGGCCGCAGAGCAGAGCTGAGCGAAGGAGTTTGTGGGGCGGCTGGCACAGCGGAGTGGAGCGGAGGCCTATGGAGCTGTGGGGCAGTCAGCTTCAGATCATGTAAGGTGCCTCTTTCCCCCGTCCCATCTCCACCCAGGTTGGGAGGTAAAGCTCCACAGATAAACTTTCGAACTCTGGGGCTGCCCTGACCAGGGACAGAGACTTTTAGGTCATTGGACTTTTGGGACTTTGGGTGATTTGGGGTTGCTGGACTCAAGAACCAAAGGGAAAGGGGCATGCCCCAATTTGCTTGGGGTGGGTTTTTTGCTCATGGGTTGTGTTATGTATCCTGTTGGTGGTGTTTCCCCAACATAATGCCACATTGTTTCTCTCTGTTATTAAAAGGCTTTTTGCTACACTCAGACTCTGTGCTTGCGAGAGGGGAAGTATTGCCTCTTGGAGGCGCCCAGCGGGGGTGGTATATATTTGTCCCAGGTCACTGGGTGGGGGCTCGAGCTGGTTTGCATTGTGTTATTGGAATGGATCCCCTAGATATTGAACCCGGCCCTTGTTGCTGCCAACTCTGACGGGCAGAAGGGTTACATGCATATCATTCATCTGGGAGTGATTTTGCATGCTAGAGCTTTGTGTGAACAGGCCAGGAGTGGTTGTTCTCACAGCAAAGCAATGTGAAAGGCATCCCAGGTTGGAGTGTTGAGAGGACACAGCTGTTCAACTGTCCAGATTGTACCCTTGGGGAATGTCACATAGGTATTCCTATTTTTTTCTGTAATATATCATACACTTGCTTTTCTTAGATTTGGTCTTGTTTCCATTGAAGTCAATGGCAAAAGTCCCAGGGATTTCAGTGCAGTCAGGGTTGGGCTTATATAATTTGTCTCTGAAACCATCAACAACATACTAGGGAAGTATCTTTCAATGCATCCTTTACATACAGACTTTTAGAGAAGTACTGTATATTAATTATCTTGATTATTTCCACAGAGAATAAGTATACATAGCTGTGAAACTCTTATCAGAGTAAATATTAAGAAGGGGAAATACATAAACATATCGGAGAAAAATATCTTTAGGCAATTGAAACAATTATTGTATATGCTGCTATTGGAAAACTCCCTAATTCTAGAATTGTACTTTCAGCATGCCCTTGGCTATAAACTTAGAAAGCATCAGATTATCATATGCAAGGAGGATCAAGAACTTAATCTGCACTGCAAGGTTTAAACTATTTTCCCCTGGAAATCATTAAATTTAAAAATGGATCATACAACTGTTTTGTTAGCCAACTCAGATGACTGCTTAAAATCACATAGACTTCCAGATCAATGAAAATAACTTGTTTCAGCTCCCTGGTAGACATATTTCCTTAATACATATTTGTCTCCAGCAATTGATATCATACTGAGATTGTTCTTTCACTGCTTAACTATGATCTAGTTACCATCATACACGCATGTGTGAGCACACACACAAACTTCTGGGCTGTGCTTTAAATATTTACCACTGAAAAGGAATAGTCAAGATTTAATGAATTTGAGGAATTATAAAGTACAATCCTATCCAATTTTGCAGTTAGCGTATTATACATCAGCCAATCAGAATCCATTTCCACTTGGCAGTACTTCATATTAAACCTGCACACAGTGTTAACATTTCACTGTGATCAGAAAGATTTTTTTTTTCTAAATAACATTTAATTCACTCATTAAGTGGAAAAGAAGAGTACTTAATGCCAAAGGGAGGGTTTGCCTGGAGAAACAAACCAGTTATTTAGGGGCTGGGGAGAGAACAGAGGAAGAATTGAGACAGATAATTGGTTGGAGACTCATGTGAGCATAGCTGGGAGGGCAGAAAGAATGGAAATGAGAGAAGAGATTGTTGGATTCTTGGGGTATGAAGAAGCAGAGAAATGGTTAGGGTCCGAACACTGATGGGATTGTATGGGGCAGGAGATAGATGGCAGGTTAGAGAAGGATGGACCGATTGGGATGAGGATGAATGAGGGAGAACCAAAGTGCTGTCATTTGTATTTGAATATTTTCATGGGCTTTTTTATTTTTTTGTGCCGAATGAGAATAGCATGAGGTCTTCTGAAGCGAAGGAATTTGGTAGGTGATTAGGTGGTGGTGTAAAAGAATATAATTTGACACTGGCAAATTATTATAGGAGTGTCAATAAATCGTGTTTTGGTATCATTTTTAGTTCTTTTTGTTTTGTTTTGTTTATTTTTTTAATTAAAAGCTATGTCTAAAATCTTCTAAAATGTCGGAAGTTTGCACCTGTTATTTTACAATTTGACAGGAAAGGACCCACATTTATATTGCTCTTGCCAAGCCACAGCATCCCCACTTTTTTCTGGATAACTATGAAACTGGCATGATCTCATGTAAATAGTGTGCTTGATTTGGCAGTACTTCTTGTTGGAGCACAGTTTTAATGAGTGTTTTTATTTTACTGGCATAGAAAGATATGGAAAAATCTGGTTGGAACAGAATTAATTTGGGGAAAAAAAGAAAGATGGGGAAATCTACGTGGGGGTAACATTTTGCCCTAACAATATTAAAGTGTATGGTGGAAAACAGGGCATTTGTTCTGAAAGACTGAATACAGAGTGCAAGTGGGATTCCTAAAGCTTATTAATTCCGCCTGAGGCACGACATCCAAACAGCAAACAACAATTGATATTTAATTCAGATAATAATGTATTTTACTGCTGTATTCTCTCTCTCTCTCCCTTTTTTTTTTTAAAGGAATCTCCAAATAAATGACTTTTCTTCCTTCCGAATCACAGATAGATAATATTGTAAATCAGCATTTCCAATATTTGCTTTGACACAATTGCATTTGACTCCATATATTTATTGATACTGATGTATATTTAAAGGCCTGATATAAAGCCCATTGAGTTCATGGAAGTTAAGTCAATCCCTAGGCATTTTAGTGCTCAGTGCTACAAGGTGCTGAGTGCCAGAGCTGTGTGAATAACTGATTTTTTTGGTTTGGTTGCCAAACTGAAAAGTAGGGGGAAAATTATTTGGGGTCAAATGAAATATTTTGTTCAATCTGAAATGAAATGTTTGGTTTGATGGGTGGGGGTTAACCTTTTAAAAAATAAAATTGCAGGAAATTCAGAACAAACAGATGTTTTGAATAAAAAAATATAAATGTTTTATCTGGAAATTGCTGAAACTAAACATTGAGTTTTTTACTGAATAAATCAATAAATTTGATCCACATTTGCTAAATGTTGTGGTCAACCTAAATCTGCATTTACTGGCCAAAAAACCTGAAAATTTTCACTCACCTCTGCTGAGTGCCCTCAGCTGCCACAGAAGTCATTAAGAGTTGAGGGTGCACAGGACCTCAAAGAAATGCTGAGCACCTTGTAAGATCTTGCCTTTAGTAAAAAGGGAAGTTCGTCTTCCATTTGAATGAACGCAGTGCATGACAGTGTATGCAGGATTACATGCAGAATTGGGCAAATAATCAAAAGCAAAACTACTCAAAAATAGTTCAACAACATTTTTGACAAATTCATTGTGGGTGTGTGTGCATGTACAGTATCCATCTAGCTGTATAAGGTGTGCAGATAATGGGAAAAAATCAATGAACATATTTTTTTAGAGAAAATATTCTGAAAATGGTCAAATCAATTATTTGATGAACATTATTCAGCCAGCTCTACACATCAGATTCAGTTCTGTGTCTGTTGCATCAAATTTTTTAGAGCTTAGACAGGATTTAAATGTTGCATAGAGCTTCTGCTGGTTTTCCACACAGATGTAAATTTCACTTTTATTCCTTCTCTATGTCACTACAGATATAGAATCTGATTTGCCTAATAGATGCGTGATCTTGCTAAATGCCACAAATCATCCTCATACATCTCATTATAGCAATGGACATTGGTTGCATTTGACTCAAATAGTTTTTGTGTATAGTTGTTAAAAGGAAAACCATTTTTATGTATTTTACATATTGAGAAAGTGTTGGAAACTAGAGTAACTCTGGAATTGATTATTTTATTGACACAGGATTTAAAATGTGCTTCATCTGTAATAGTACAGAAGTGACAAGATCACTGCCTCAAAGAGTTTTTAATCTAAGGGTATGTCTAGACTACAAACTCTTGCCTACACAAATTACATTGTCATAAAGCCATCACAATCAGAGTGTTGCTGGTGTGTGTGCATACTTGGCTCATTGTACTGGCGCTGTGCATACTCAACAGGATTGCTTGTTTCACTGCACAGTATGGTGCAACTTGTGTAGGTATCCCAGTCTGCAACCCACCTTCGTCGAGAGCACTGCCTTTTGAGAAGTTTTATCAATGCATGGTGGGGCAGAAATGAGTGATGCAGGGGTGACTGGGACTGTGGGATCAAGTTCTCATCATGCAACTTTCTCCACCCCATTATGCTATCTCTATCCCATAATTTGCACACCTATTTTGAAATCCCAGAAACCCGCATAGGACTTGTTGCTGTCTTCCATCTCTGACAGAAGCATGGAGACTGCACAGCTCTGCACTATAATCATGACCATTGCAAGCTCAGGACGCATACTCGTTCAGTCTTTGCAGAGCTGCAAGAGAGAGCCATGAGGAACAAGACAATTTCCTGGAGGTCAGATTGCTGTGGCACATGGGGGGAACCAGTTCAATATTGTTGGTGGCATTCATGGAGTAGCTGCAAATGGTGAGGCACCATTTCTGGGCCCAAGAAACTAGCAATGATAAGTGGCAGGAGAGACAGAAGCTCTCAAAAAGTGTGGGGGGGCACCAATGCCTGAACCGTGGACCTGCACCCCCCGACACCATCCCTTCTCCCCCGAACTCCTTCCCTCACACCACTCCTTCTCTTGAAGCCTTTCTGCCGTGCAGCCTCTTCCCTCCAGACCCCACCCTCTGCTCATTCCTCTCTGCCCCTTCCCCCCATCACTCACCCTTATGGCTGGTGAAAAGTGGGAGGGCATAGCCCTCCTACTTTTAAAAATTATGAGGCCATGGTCCCCGAGTCCCCCCTGTTCCGGTGCCCCTGACTGCTGGGATCGCAACATAAGGTAGGCTTGGGATGATGAGCAATGTCTGCAGAACTTCAGATTCACCAGTACACATTCCTGGATCGGTGTGCTGAGCTTGGCTTAGCCCTCCAGTGCTAAGCATACCAGAATGAGAGTTGTATTGACAGTGGAGAAGTGAGTGGTGATAACACTGTGGAAATTTACAACACTGGATTTCTGCTGGTCAGTGGGAAGTCATTTTGGAATTGAAAAATCCACTGTGGGGGCCATTGTCATGCAAGTGTGGAAGGCCATTAATCATCTCCTGCTATGCAGGACTATGAATCTCAGAAGTGTACAGGACATAATGGATGGATTTACAGTAATGAGGTTACTACAGTGGACCAATAGATGGCATGCATATCCCTATTTTGGCATCATCCTGCATTGCCTCAGAATACATCAACAGAAAGAGTTAATTTTGTTTGGTTATACAAGTACTGGTGGATCACCAGGGCTGCTTCATCAGCATTAGTGTTGGCTGGTCAGGGAAGGTGGATGACCTTCATCTTGATCACAGGACTGTTCAGAAAGCCACAAGCAGAGAGATTCTTTCCTGACCAGTGGCCATGTTGAAATGCCAGCCTACCTCTTAGTCCCCTAGCTCATGAAGCTATATATTGGACACCACAACACCACCAAGGAAAGAGTCAACTACCATCTCAGCAGGTGCAGAATGAGAGTTGAATGTGCTTTTGGTAGATGGAACTGACACTGACATTGTTCACTCACAGAATTGACTCTCAGTGACAACAATATCCCAGTGGTTATAGCTACCTGCATAATATCTGTGAAGCAAAGGAGGGAAAGTTGCCACTGGGGTGGAGGTGGAACGTCAGTCTGCTAATTTGGAACACACAAGGGTTATCAGAAGAGCTCAGTGCAGAACTAGATGGCTGAGGGAAACTTTGTAAGAGCACTTTAACACAGAGTCACACTAATGTGTTGTGGTGTATTGTGTTCTACCTGGCCTTGCAGTGTGGGGGCCTGTTAGGAATTGTGTGGTGCACCTCAATGAATATAACACTGTCAATGCCCCTATTAATTTTGTAGTGCTTGCTGTACATTTGATTATTTCACTGTGTTTTTTACTGGTCCTATGAGTTGTATCACAATGTGTGAAGCACTGAAATGGGTTACCTAAGGATGAGGTAGAATCTCCATCCTTAGAGGTTTTTAAGGCCCAGTTTGACAAAGCCCTGGCTGGGATGATTTAGCTGGGGTTGGTCCTGCTTTGAGCAGGGAGTTGGACTAAATGACCTCCTAAGGTCTCTTCCAACCCTAATCTTCTATGCGTTTACCTTTCCCTCAAAATATAAAGAGATTAATGGAAAATTATACTATGTGATAACTAAATTAATCTCAAATTTTATACACTTATCTTCCAAAAAAGAAAAATAACTAGATTGTGACTGGACAGACAGCCTGGTCTAGTGGGTAGTGTTCAGGACAAGCCCTTAGGTAACCTGAGTGTCAGCCCTCGTACAGGAATGCATCGGATGAAGTGAGCTGTAGCTCACAAAAGCTTATGCTGAAATAAATGGGTTAGTCTCTAAGGTGCCACTAGTCCTCCTTTTCTTTTAGCCCTAGTATTGCCACTGAACTGCTGTGTGACCTCGAACAAGTCACTTATTCTCTCTGTCCCTCTGTTTTCCCTCATGGGCTTTGTTAGTCCCGTCAACTTAGACTGTACACTCTTTGGGGCAGGGCCTGTCTTTTACTATGTGATTGTACAGTGCCCGACACAAAGGGACTCTGATCTTGGTGTGGGCTCTAGGTGTTATTGTAATACCAGTACAAAAAATAAAATAGCCTTTATGTGACAGCCAAGGGGAGAGGACACAATAACTCCCCCCCCCCCGATCTTTTTCATGGTTGTAATAGTCCTGGCTAGTATCACAGTCCTATGCTTAAAGGGAATGTATGGACTGCTAATGTGTTGCACCCTCCCCACACATCCTTCCGTAAACCATCCAGGAGATGCAAGTCTTAAATGGGTGAATTGCCATCCATCAGCACAGCTAGGAAGCCCCAGGATGCAGAGTGTGTCTTTGAGGCACAGTCTAGTGCTATCTGCAGCAGTAAGGCAGTGGATCTCTATACCAGTCCCTACAGTAATCATAATTATTTCTAAACACTTTCCTTATTTCATTTATATACAGGTTATAATAAATGTTTGCATGTTACACTCCAAGGGCTACAAAAGATTATGTGAGAAGGACAAGACAGACAAGAAAGCCCTGTGCAGATCCTTCGTAGCCTAAATGAATTAACCTTTTATTCATTTTTCCACTGAAATTATCTTTAATTTAGTTCTTCCAAGAGGAAATTTAACAACTAGAAACAGCACACGTCAAAATGCCAGAAACTACCTGATAACTGAATTTAACTCAAGAATCAGTGACTGAATCAGTGACTCTATAGGTAAAGGCCAATAAAAAAGACTTAAAAAACAACAAATTCTATTTCATCTCTCACTATGAAATAGGACAGTAAATGGTGCCCAAAAACTCAGTTAACTTATTTCTTGAGAGTCATGAGGAGATTGCTTAATTGTAGAATTGTACAGAATGTTTTGCCACTCAGAATTCTCTAACCTGGATTTCACCTCTGCCTTAGATTACTGCAGCTTGGACTACAATGACTATAATTAACTGAGCCTCAGAAAACTACAGCAGAAGAATTGAAACAGTCATACAACAAATGGATTTCACTGTTGGCACACATCATATTTCAATTTAATTGTGAAAAACTGATGCAGATTTTGGTTTAGAAAACACATTGACACACATAACACATTCCCTATCACTAATTGGTACTTTAGTACTACAGTATGACTGCCATAAAATTAGAAGACTACGACACCGACACAATGCTGAAACATAGCAATTACTACCCAGAAACTTGTCTGATGGTCTGTCATCTTGTCAGGATTTTTCATCAGGCTGCAGTCTATACTGCAAGTGATCTCTTTGAGCTGATGACCCCTAACACATTTCCCCCCTAAGAGAATACATCCAATTCAAAACCCATATATGTGCTGTGCATGGATGGTTTCAGTGATTCTTTCCTACCTGCAGGCATTGCTCCTGCTTAGACTGAATTTTATATGCCATTGAGTTGCCTGGTTACCTAGGTTTAAGTTATCCTGCAATTCCCCATGGCATCTCTCATTTTACTTAATCTAAATAATCTGGGGCTACTTTGTAATTTTACATTCTGCCCTGATTAAGGGGAAGTGTGAAGTTGCATTGCTGCAGGAGAGGAGCAACTTAGAAGCATAAAAGCAATGTGGACACAGGAACAAATGGATATAAACTGGCCATTGGGAAGTTTAGACTTGAAATTAGATGAAGGCTTCTAACCATCAGAGGAGTGAAGTTCTGGAACAGCCTTCCAAGGGAAGCAGTGGGGGCAAAAGACCTATCTGGCTTCAAGATTAGACTCAATAAGTTTATGGAGGAGATGGTATGATGGGATAACATGATTTTGGCAATTAATTGATCTTTAAATATTCATGGTAAATAGGCCCAATGACCTGTGATGGGATGTTAGGTGGGGTGGGAGCTGAGTTATTACAGAGAATTCTTTCCTGGGTATCTGGCTGGTGAATCTTGCCCACATGCTCAGGGTTCAGCTGATCGTCATATTTGGAGTCAGGAAGGAATTTTCCTCCAGGCAGATTGGAAGAGGCCCTGGGGGTTTTCGCCTTCCTCTGTAGCATGGGGCACGGGTCACTTGCTGGAGGATTCTCTGCACCTTGAAGTCTTTAAACCATGATTTGAGGACTTCAATAGCTCAGACATAGGTGAGAGGTCTATTGCAGGAGAGAGTGGGTGAGATTCTGCATTGTGCAGGAGGTCAGACTAGATGAGCATAATGGTGCCTTCTGACCTTAATATCTATGAGTTTATGAGTCTGTAAGATTAATTTTGATTCACAGAGTCCCAGTTCCTACTCTTGAGGTTTGGTGTTAAATATAACTTCTTTATCTAATTAATTTCTCCCAGCTGATGTTGTCATCATAGCAGGTGACAAGGTGTTCAGGGGAACCTATTTTGAAGAACGATAGGCAAATTTGGGCCAAAAGAATTAAAAACCAAAGGGGATATTGCAGACTTTTAAATAATAATAATACCTACAAAACCATAAGGGCTATATTGTGGTTATCTCTGCCCAGTGCTCAAGGTGACAGAAGATGCCTAGAGACTCTCTCCTTGTGTCCCAATCATAATCCCAATCATTGTGCTCCCTGGGAAAAATTCATTCATGAATTGCAAGGCCCTTTTCATCACTGAAGACCTACACTGGAGTATCATGGGGTGTATGCAGGTCAAGAAGTCAAACAGGAGTCCTTGTGCACATGCATATGTTTTAGTAGGAATGGAGCCTTGGATAGTGCTGAATAAATATGATAGATAGAAAGATAATACAGAATTTTCTTCCCTCAGATATCAAATAAAGCCTGACCAAACCAGCTGAAGTCAATGGACAGACTCTCAATGATTTTAGTGGGCTTTGAATTAGGATCCTAATATGGTCGCATGCACAATAAGTACCAGATTTTTAAAGGCATTTAAGTGTTGCTGTGCTCAGCATCGCAATGTCTAACTGATTTCAGAGCCTAAATCTTATTTTTGAAAGGGATTAAGGAATTTAGGAGTCTAAATCCCATTCATTGCCAGTACAATTTTGGAACCTAAATTTCTTTTGAAAATGAGATTTAGGCTCCTATATCAGTTAGGCCTTGTGTCACTGACCTCAGCAATGCCTAAATAATTTTACAAATTGGGGTCTAAGGGTATGTCTACACTATGAAATTAGGTCGATTTTATAGAAGTCGATTTTTAGAAACCAATTTTATACAGTTGGTTGCGTATGTCCACACTAAGCGCCTTAAGTCAGCAGAGTGTGTCCTCACTACCGTGGCTAGCATTGACTTACAGAACGGTGCACTGTGGGTAGCTATCCCACAGTTCCCGCAGTCTCCGCTGCCCATTGCAATTCTGAATTAAGCTCCCAATGCCTGGTGGGGCAAAAACATTGTTGTGGGTGGTTTTGGGTACATGTCATCAGGCCCCTCTCCCTCCCCCCCTCCATGAAAGCAATGACAGACAATTGCTTCACACCTTTTTTCCTGGGTTACCCATGCAGACACCATACCATGGCAAGCATGGAGGCCGCTCAGCTCACCATCATCGTACGTCTCCTGGATGCTGCTGGCAGATGCGGTACTGCATTGCTACACAACAGCAGCTCCTTGCCTTCTCAGCAGATGGTACAGTGGGACTGATAGCTGTCATACGTCTCCTGGGTGCTCCTGGCAGACCTTGGTGAGGTCAATCAGGAGCACCTGGACAGACATGGCTATTCTCCTCTTAGAGCACAGAATGGGAGCCAGAGACTCCAGATCATTCTCTTCTTTAAGTTTTGTCTCATGGAGATTCATTCCTGCCTGGGATATCATGCGAGCTGGAGGCTTCTGCCTCAGCTGCTCTCCCAGACGGCAGCACCACGTGGTCGCACCTACCCCAGCCTACCCCTTGCTCCCAAGGCTTGTGAAGCCTGGACAGTAGTAAGGAGCAGTTCATCTATAGGCTGAGCAAGTGCAGAATAGTGGTAGAATGTGCCTTTGGACGTTTAAAAGCTCGCTGGCACTGTTTGCTGACTAGGTCAGACCTCAGCGCAATCAACATTCCCATTGTTATTGCTGCTTTCTGTGTGCTCCATATCTGTGAGAGTAAGGGGGAGACGTTTATGGCAGAGTGGGAGGTTGAGGCAAATTGCCTGGCATCCGATTTTGAGCAACCAGACACCAGAGTGATTAGAAGAGCACAGCAAGGTGTGCTGTGCATCAGAGAGGCTTTGAAAACCAGTTTCATGACTGGCCAGGCTTTGGTGTGACAGTTGTGTGTATTTCTCTTTGACGCAAACCTATCCCCTTTGTTGATTTTAATTCCCTGTAAGCTAACCACTTTCCCCCCTTCAAAATAAAGTAACTATTGTTTTGAAACCATACATTCTTTCTTTATTAATTAAAAAATAAATCAGATAACAGACAAGGTAGCCCGGGCGGGGTGTGAGAGGAGGGAAGGACAAGGGCACTTTGCTTATTGTAGCCACTGAAAATCAAACTGTTTGAATGACAGCCTTCTGTTGCTTGGGCCATCCTCTGGAGTGGAGTGGCTGGATGTCCAGAGCCTCCCCTCCTCTCCTTCCCCTCGCATTCTTGGGCGTCTGGGTGAGGAGGCTATGGAACATGGGGAGGAGGGTAGGCAGTTATACAGTGGATGCGGGGGGGGGGGGGGGAGGTCTATGCTCTTGTTGGCTTTCCTGCAGCTCCAACAGATGCTTTGTCATGTCCATTTGCTCCCCCAACAGACGCTTCATCGTGTCCTTTTTCTCCCCCATTAGTCTCAGCATCGCATCCTGCCTCCGCTCTTCGCGCTCACTTAATTCTTTCCTGGCCTCTGCCACTGAATGCCTCCATGGATTAAGCTGTGCGCTGTCAGTGCAGGAGGACTGCATGAGCTCGGAAAACATGTCATCGTGTGTGTGGTTTTTTTTTGCCTTCTAATCTGCGATAACCTCAGGGACGGAGAAGATAGGGGGAGTGTAGAAACATTCTACATGCTACGATTCTGGGGGGACTGCATGGTCACCTGTGCTGCTGTGTTTGCCATGCTGACCAAACAGGAAATGAAATTCAAAAGTTCCTGGGGCTTTTCCTGTGTACCTAGCTAGTGCGTCAGAGTTCAAAGTGCTGTCTAGAGTGGTCACAATGGAGCACTCTGGGATAGCTCCTGAAGGCCAATACTGTTGATTTGTGTCCACACTACCCCAAATTCGACCCAGCAAGGTCAATTTTAGTGCTACTCCCCTCACCGGGGAGGAGTACAGAAGTCGATTTTAAGAGCCCTCTAGGTCGACAGCACGGGATTGGTTGTGTGGATGCAGTCAGTTTTGAATTGACCTAATGTGGTTAAATTCGACCAAACCATGTCGTGTAGACCAGGCCTAAGTGAGTTTTCAAGATGTACAGTAATGCAATCATATATTAGAGGGCAAAACTTGGCATATAAAGTTTGATTTAAACATTTTGGGGCTCAGTTCTGCATATTAGTATGTAAGCATACCAGGTCTGATTTTAGTGATGTACACTTGTATCTTTTTAGGTACCATTTAGTTAAAAGGCACCAACTGCTTTCATACCATACTTTTTTTTTTTTTTTTTTTTACCAAGAATCCTTCAAAATGGTGGACATTTTTTTGAGTTTCAAAATTTTCTTCCAAGAGAAACTGATTTCACACCAAAACAGACACAAAATTTGAAATGTCATGATTTGATGGAAAATCACCAAAATTACCAGTTTGATGGTAAACATTCTAATTTACATGTAATGTCCTTAAATGTAACATAGTGATAAACCTTCCTGATAAAATAATACTTTCAAGGAGGAGGAAGGGTCCTGCTACAAATTAAATAGATAGGAATTTTACCATTGGTGTCAGTGAAAGCAGACTCTGATTCTGTGTTCTTAAATCTTCATATTAAGATGAGATCGTTTTTTCCATTTGGGGACCATTCACCATGGGCTTCATTCATTATGTGAAAGATATATATACAGAGTTTATGCAACAGCTCAAAACAGAGCATAAGCAAAACTTAAGTGGTGCTTAGACCCTTATACAGGTCTTTTGTGTATGAGTGAATTGCTCCCTGCAAGTGTACTACTTAGGCTAAATACAGAGGGTTAGGAAGTTCTAATGTGATTTACATCTAATATGATTTACATACATCTTATTCTGAACCCATCAATGTGAACGTTACAGTCACTTAGGCTGACTGAGACCCAGAGGTAAACCTCTGAATTTGGTCTGAGTAGTGTTTACATTTGTCCTGAGGTTTATGCAGGCTGTACTGTATTGGACCAATTTATAAAACTTGTGCATTTAATACTATTATCTCTGCATCTAATTTGATGTGACCCTCTTTCCATTTTGGATTTGAATAATATTTTTTAATCTTTGTGTACTAATTCAGCTGCAATTTTTGTTTCTTAATTTGAAAATCAAACTTGCCAAGAGTTCCTTAAGCTGTTATACCCAGCCCCTGCTTTAACTTGTGCTCTAAATCCTCTGTAACGCATTGCTTTCCTGATTTTTCTTTGTGCTTTTGGAGTTGCACAAAGCTCCTGCTGAGATACTGATATGAGTGCAAGGCAAGAAGGCTCCTAAAAGACATTAAAGGCCCTCTTATTGCTAATTAAAAGCTCTTTACTTTCTTTCCACATGGCCAGGACAGCTGCTTCACATCCTCTCACTGGTAAGGAAACACATAAATTCAAAGACAATATTGTGAACAGCACCTGGCACTTGCTGCACCTGCCGTGATGAGACTATATTTCATTCTGTCAGTAAATTAACATTCTCCAGGGCTGAAAAGGATGTTTTTTTCTCATTCAACCTCTTCCATTGTCCCCAGTGGTAAAAAGACAGTAGTTTTGCTTCCATTTTCGATACTAAATATATCATATTGTTGTTTGCTTCACTGATGCAGACACCTGCCTCCTGCTGTAAATGTTGTGTTCTGGTTCTGAAAGATTTCCCCAGGGCTCCACATTCAAGTATTGGCTTGTAACTATGGCTTAATATCATGTCAAAATCTCTTAAGGAAGATACAGCTTGTCAAGTCATTTCAGGATTGAACCTTCATCTAGCGAAATTCTGAAAATGTCCTTTGAGTGTTTGAAGCATGCGAAGACAAATAAAAGGCTAGCAAGTCATTTGTAAAGATAATAGCTAACAGCATGCATTTTCCACTTCTCTCCTTTCCATTAAATGTTGGTAAAGAGAGAAGAGCAGATTGCAGGGCAGCGATCTAGGTTATTTATAAACAGGTCAAAGAAAGTCCCAAACTTCTGTGTCTTAGGCATGGCTGGGGGGAGAGGGGGAGGAAGGAAACCACAATCAAACTTTGTAAGATTCAATCACTGACAGATTGATCTTGGAGCTTTCTGAGAAAGGGCACTTCACAGCTACATCAGGGAGCATATTTTTTCTGAAAGGGTTTTGATATATTTAATATAATATTTATTAGAAAATAATTGAATCTGGCTGGATCCAGGGATATTTGTCACTTGCGTGTGTGCTGCAACATGGGAGAGGTTTTAGGAGCAACTTTATATTGATTGAATTGGAAATCCAGATGCTTTGCAGAAGTTTTTTTTATTAATTTTGAGAGAGGCCAAATTACAAGCCATAGTTGCCAGCACTTCCTGGTAAGTGGCTGTGAGCGCCAATGAAGAGTGAGTGCATTTACATTCTGTAGAGATCTATCTCTTCTCTAGATAAGGGAAACAAATCAATGGGGGTGAATAAGCAGCCAAAATGAAAAAGTAATAATGTATGAATTCTCAGCATTTTTGTCATCAAACTTGTACTATGTCTGCTGCATTGGAGAGTTTAGGAACCATTTGGGGACAGAAACTTAAGCAGGACCAAATGAAAAGTAAAAGTTTGTATAAATAGCATCCTTTACTCTAACAATGAAAACCACCAAGAAATACTTAAGTAAACAGAATTATGCAAAATATTCAAATAATGCATACTATTCACACAAAACTGACTTGGGTTAAGGTTGCATTGCAAATTCAAAACTCAGATCAGTCTAAAGGTTTTGCAAAGGTTTATAATCTTTGTAAGTGAACCTCAGTCCACTTTTGACCAAAACAAAGTGAGTTGATAGTTCAGTAGGAAAGCAGGGGAAATGTGAAGATTTGATTGGTATTTCATTATGTATTTGGATTTGTTACATTCAAAACTCAGGAAGTGCAAACACATGGAATATAAAAGCAAAGGAATTGTTCATATATATATATATATATATATATATATGAACAATATATATTGTATATCATATATATACCATTGTTTTTTGTACAACTCTGGGGAAAAAATTAACTTCTACAGAAATAAGGCAACTTGAAATCTAGTCAGTTTTTTTTTTTTAAATAAAAATGAGTTAAAAGTAGAGCTGCTCAAAATAATTGTAAAAAATTAGGCTGTTTTCAAAAAGTGTTTATATTTCCAAATGTATGTAATTTCAAAAACTCAAAATATTCAGAATCTCTCTTAATTTTCAATATAAAAAAACCTTCAGACATGTCAAGCCCCTTTCCATCTCAATTTTTGATAACACTTTCATCATCCTTTTTGAAGTTTCAATTTTTTGATAAAGAAATCAAAACTCGAAATGGGTGATGTTATTACCAGCTCGAATTAAAAGCAGTTTCCAGTACCATTTTTGCACCTGAATCCAACTGCCATTTTATGCTTTTAAATTCACACTTTCATATTTTTTTTCTATTTGTCTAAAAGTACCATAAGATTTCCTGTGGGTGAATTCCATTATTATTTCTATTATGGTTTCTCCATTTAAACTCTGCAGGTAAAGTCAAGACACACTTTTAGAAAGATTATCTACAAATGCCCGTCACCTTTTCTTTACACATGGCTCAGCACAGTCCTCATTACATCCTTGGCATTGATTTGTTCTTATCCATCTGTCTGTTTTCCTACCTCTCTTGATGATACCAGTAATAAATTTTTCCATACATCGCAGTTCACCTTTTACATTCTAACTGACCAGCTCTAACTTTCTGAACAATGATCATTTTTCAGCTCCATGCCACCACAAGCAGTGTAGAGGTATCAAAAAAAAACTTTTGAAAATAATGTTCTTCAGTTTCCACTTGATTATCTCTTCATCTTCTCAGTATCAATATGCTTAGATAGATATACTCTCTAACTGGTTCTAATTCTTTTCATTCTTTTCACCGTTATCTGCATTCCTCATTTTGCTATGTTCATTTCTTGGTTTATTGATACTTTGTCCTAGCGTATGATTCATATTTTTAACTTGTACAGTGAGAACCTGTCACACTGATTACAACCTTGCATCCAAAATTATCCTTTGGGCCATAGAAGCTAAAATTAGTGCTAAAATGTGAGATATTAATAACTTTTGGATGTGTCAGTGGACTTTAAAATAGAACAAATGTTTATGGTTCCATTATATATTATATGCACAACCTAATGTTCTTCATTGTGTAGGAACTGTTACTTCAGGTGCATATAATCCCCATATTATGCATAGAGAGACTGTGACACACAGGTTGAATGATCTGCCCAAAACCACAGACTGAGTCACTGGTGGATTTAGGGTTAGAACCTGGAATTCCTGGGTCCCATCCCTCTGCTCATTCAACTACACCCATCATCTCTATTTTTAAAGTCTTCTATATTTCTTTTGTTAACTTGATATTAAAATGCATGCATAAATAATTTGGTAAGAGGAATGCAATCACTTGACAAGTAATCACTGGAGGTGATTTAGAGATATTGGACAGTGTAGCCAAGATTTTCAAAAGTGGTTAGGGATTGAGTATCTTGATACTTGGGAGCCCAACTTGTGATACCTTCAAGGGGACTGATAAGCAGAAAGTACTAAGCACCCATCCTCTGGAAATCAGCCCCTTTACAAAGTCTCAGATTGGGCGTCCATAATCACTAAGTATAATAATAAGTAATAATAAGTACATAATAATAAGTACTCCTTTTCTTTTTGCGAATACAGACTAACACGGCTGTTCCTCTGAAACCTGTCATAATCACTAGTTACTTTTGACAGTCTTGGCCCAGTAAATAGAAAAAAAAAAGATAGGGTATGAGTTAGCCTACTGTGTTCTCCTTCCATCCCTAAACAACTGAATGATAATTTGCTAGTACATGTGTACTGTACTTATTCTTTGTCATCTTGCATGACTAGTCCATTCCTTACCTTGCCATTTTTTGTGCATTCACATTTGTACATTTTGTTCAACAAATGGCTTAATCCAAAACCCATAAATCAATAAGTCTTTTCACTGAACTAGGCTTTGTGTCAGGCCCCAAGTGATTTCTTTCATTCAGCTTGCAAAAGTTTCCCATCTCCCATACACCTTACTGTGGCCCCTACTCCTCATTCAACCCCCTCCTTCAAAGTCCTGTTTTTGAAAAAACAGTCTTTGTTAACATTTTCACTAATGACCTTGGCACAAAAAGTGGGAGTGTGCTAATAAAATGTGCAGATGACACAAATTTGGAAGGTAGGAGGAGGATCAGAATATCATACAAGATTTGGACACCCTTGAAAACTGGAATAATAGAAATGGGATGAAATTTAATAGTGCAAAGTGCAAAGTCATGCACTTAGGGACTAACAACAAGAATTTTTGCTATAAGCTGGGGATGTATCAATTAGAAGTGACAGAAGAAAAAGACCTGGGTGTGTTGATTGATCACAGGATGACTATGAGCCGCCAATGTGATGTGGCCACGAAAAAGGCTAATTCAGTCCTCGGAGGCATCAGGCAAAGAATTTCCAGTGGAGGTAGGGAAGTCTTAGTACCATTATACAATTTACTGGTGAGACCTCATCTGGAATACTGTGTGAGATTCTGGTTTCCCATGTATAAGAAAGATGAATTCAAACTGGAACAGGTACAGAGAAGGGATACTAGGATGATCCAAGGAGTGCAAAACCTGCCTTCTGAAAGGAGACTTAAGGAGCTTAGCTTTTTTAGCCTAACCAAATGATGGCTGAGGGGAGATATAATTGATCTCTATGAATACATCAGAAGGATAAACACCAAGGAGAGAGAGGAGTTATTTAAGTTAAGTGCCAGTGTTGTAAAAAGAAAAAAGGGATATAAACTGGCCATCAGTAAGTTTAGGGTTGAAATTAGATAAAGGTTTCTAACCATGAGAGGAGTTAAGTTCTGGAACAGCCTTCCAAAGGGAACAGTGAGGGCAAAAAAATCTAATTTAGATTATTGATAAATGTATGGATGGGATGGTACAATGAGATTGCATACAATGGCATCAGGCCTGTGTGTGACTGCTATTAGCAAATATTTCCAATGGCTGGAGATGGGATGCTCTTCTACAAATCAGACCCCCGGGTATGTCGTTGGGAATCCAGAAAATGAGAAACACACATGTAGTGACCCCCTATGAAAAGTTTAGTTAAGGGATTTGTCCACCATTACATAGGAAGTCTATGGCAGAAGCAGGGCTAGAATCCATTTCTCCAGGGCATCATTAAACTGTCTTAACCATGTGATCATCCAATCAACTGCTTCATTCATTACACACCTTCCAACTTCTGCAAGTTACTAACAACATTATCCTTCACTATAGAAACTTGATTCCTTCCCAGAGCACTGCCCATCCTGTGCGCTGAAGGAAGTAGGGTCCTATGGAAAAAAAATGGTATGTGATAATGTAATGTGTAATGATAAACTGTATCATAATGCATATGCACAAGGGGGCAAATTAAGATTGTACAAGCAGCCTTAATTCTCTGATGAAGTGAGCTGTAGCTCACGAAAGCTCATGCTCAAATAAATTGGTTAGTCTCTAAGGTGCCACAAGTACTCCTTTTCTTTTTGCGAATACAGACTAACACGGCTGTTCCTCTGAAACCAGTAATTCCTAACTAATTCCAGATTCTGTGCTTGTGCTAGTGAGTATAAAACCTTTCTGTCCCTGTGCCTCCATTCTTTTTCTCCCCATTGAGCTCCTATCCACTATCCCTGTCCCTCCCCTAGCTCCTGACCTTGTTTCTATCCACTCCTCCCTGTCCTTTTCATTTACTTCCCTGCTCCCTGCCACCACATTGGTTCCTGCCTCTGTTTCCTTCTGCTTCTGTCATCACCCCACCATCCTTGCCAGCTTCTACCTTTGTACCCTCTCTGCTTCTATCCCTGCCCCTGAACAACCTATTTCTGTCCTTTCCTGAGCCCACTCCTATCTCTGCCTCATCTTTGCTCCTCAGCTGTTTGCATTTCAGCTAGGTTGTCTCCTCACTGCCTGGCCCTTAGCATCAAGAGCATTGAGGGCACATGAGTGACAGTCTCTCTGGTCTCAGTTCAGGAACCCGGCACCACACGAGCCCAGAACAGCAATTGCAGGGAAAGTCCTGCTCAGCCCCTGCAGTCCCAGGATGCATCATGCTCAGTTTCTCTGGGTAGATAACAGTGTATAGGAGTTTCAGCAAAGAATGGAGCAGTCAAACTCTAACTGGTCTCTACTGAGCATGTATGAAGTGAGACTTTTCACTTGGCCAGATCAGAGCACATTTTCACAGGGATATCAACAGACACATCCCTGACATGAAGGCCACATTTCAAACCCCTGCTCCAAAGTACGGAGGTGCTGGAGCTTCTCAATGAAATGCTTGTAAGTATTTGTTCCTAACCTTTCTCAGACATATTTGAACTGTTCTGTCTGAAGCTTCCCAACAAAATTCAGCCCTGAGACAGACCCCTCACACAGAAAAGGTCAGCCACCAAAATTAAAGTCTGATAAAATTCTAAAAGTGGATTGTGTTAGACAAACTTAAGTACAGGTGGTGCTACCAGCTCCACCTATTACATCTGTTTAAAGGCATTCTGAACTCCTTTAGTGGTTAGACCATTTGTTTGTGAACTGAACTGGGCTGTAGCTCCAATAATTTTGTAGCCTTTTGTTGCCTTTGTAGACTTTTGTAGCCTACAATTGTGATTCTCAATCTGTGGGCTGCAGGCTGCTTGCGGTCCAATCAGCACACAGCTGTGGCCCATGTGACATCCTCAAGGCCAGACAGGTGGTATATATATTGTGTGAATGCAGCCCACATAACACATGGAGAGCTGCATATGTGACCCACAATGGTAAATAGGATGAGAACCATCGCTTTACACTCTCAGTTCTGTTCAGAATTGTACACTTCACACTATTAGTCCCTTTAAAATCACCTCATTTCCATAGCAAAACCAATTGCAGAGGGATATTCAGTCTTTGACTTTTAGAATAGCCAAGAGTGGAAAAGCTAACACTAACAAAAACAGTACAGAAATACTCTGCCTGGGACCAACTATATTTATACCAAAACACTTCACTACAAGTAATAATGCTAAATGCTGAAGATCTAATCCTGGATTTCTGACTAAATGATTCAGGATTGGGCTCACAATGAATTCACAAGGATGGTAAAAATAAAATGTTGCTTTTCTGTTTCTAGATGAAGACTATCATCAGTACAGAGCTAAAGCTATTAATGCTAGAAGGGTCACTGACATTTGGAAACAAGATATGTCAAAGAATATCAGAGAGGCAGGCCAAGAAAACAGAGTTATATCTGTTTTAAAAATAGTATTTAATTGTAGCATTGAAATGTGGCCAATTATATAATGACTAAACAAATGCCATGACCCACACTTTATATGTTGGACAAATGGTTATGCTTACGCAGCTGTGAAAAATGTATTGCAATGCTATATAAAGATCACTTAACAAACTAAAACCATGGTGATCTTTAAATGCATTTTTTGTAAGAACAGCTTAAAGAAAAAAAAAACGACCTGAATGGGTCCAAACTTTGAGAGCCTCTGAAGCTGAATACCTTCTGAGCTATGTAGATAGGTCAGGTATCCTTTCTATTGCACTTAGTCACTCAGAACTATTGTGAAAGTGGCAACATCTTAGATGTCACTGTGGAAATACTATTACTCCCTTTATATAAAGTAAAAACCTTGTATCAACTCCAACCTTGTTGACAACAAGCACATCTAAAAAGTGCTTTCCTTCTGTCTTTTCAGGCCTAGGGGAAGGTTATGATGCACAATATAGAGGCCAAGCCAGGAGATTGTTAAAACCCTTTGGTTTTGGCTGTTTAACAAGTACTGGTGAATTTGGTGAAGCAAGATGAGCTGCCCAGTCTACTCTTTTAGGCCCAGTTTTCGAGGATCCCCTACCTAGCCATGCAGGAATAGAAAAGGAAGGAAGACACTCCCTCCCCTTATGCAGCTGCATAGGGCCCACTTATAATATTAGTCCCCCTGGTCTCTGTGCACTTGGGACCGTGTGCCTCCTCTTGGGGAGTAATATGTTGAAATGCAGACAGAGAGTACATGGGGCTATGCCTCAACCTTCTGCACTACCTATACAGCAAAGCCAGAATAGTTGGAGGGAGCATTCCATGCCTACCTATTGGCTACTGTACAAACACAAAAATGGGAACACCATCCATCTGACTTGGAACAACCCTTCTCCCTCACCCTATCACTACCACAATTATATCCTCAACGAGTGTTCAAAGCTTATTTTGAGAAGGGGATAGATAGAGACAATTTCAGATTGAGAAACACAGGTCTATAAAGGTCTACTGAGGCAAACCTAATCTTTGGAATAGCTGGTGTTAAAATCTTGTTTTTATGAATCACAAGGTGTACAGCAAAGAGCATAAGCTGACTTTTGTGAATATATATTTTTCAAATGTTGTGTTGCTTTAAAAAGCTTAAAACCTGGTGCATATTTTTACCTGTAATGTTTGTTGTGCCTGTTATCTTAACCAGCCCGTTAGTCTCCATTGTCAGAGAAAATAATATCCAACATTCCTCAAAGAAAAAGCACATCAACCTCAGGGCATTTTCATGTGATGTTTTCAGTCAACTGCATTTTGCAAGTCAGCACAGATTCAACTCAACTCTAAATTGCATCATTTCAAATTAGCATCAGCTCAAAAGATGTTCCTGACTGAGGTTCAATATCATTCTGAATGACTGTGTATTAATACCAACAAAGGAGATAAGAACAATTAGCTATTCTGAGTAACATTCTAAGTGTCAGTGAAATAAGCACTAAATTGATGAAATCTTAGATGTGTTAAATCTGAATAGTTAATGACAACTTGTCTTCATGTAAAATAAAGGCCTAGCCCTGGGATTATTTCTTAACAAAAGCAATCCTTACTCAGTTTCACTGCTGTACTCTGGCATGGACAAGGCACTGTGCAACATTTACATTAAGCGCTTGTAGGACATTAGTAATGCACGTGCCCCTCTACACAGGACTGAATTTCCCTAAGACCAGTTACAATGAAGTCAATGAGACTAACCATAACAGAAAGGACTCCTAGGCCTGGACTACACTGGGGATGGGGCGGGGGGTTCAAACTAAGATACGCTATTCGCGTAGCTGAAGTCAAAGTATCTTAGTTCGAGTTACCTGGCCATCCTCACGGCGGCAAGTCGACTGCAGTGGCTCCCCCGTCGACTCAGCTTACTCCTCCTGCTGAGGTGTGTCAGGGGGCTTATTGCTTCACCCACTTACTTCCCTGGTCCTTCTCGCATGAACAGAGAGCAACAATACCCGAAGTCCAAAGGTGCAAACAATTCAATGTTTATTGGGGTAAACTTCCAGCAAGCATGATTCCAGTTTCCTTCCTTAGTGTCCCCCTTCCCAGCTCTGACACCACAGAGTCTTACACCTGTGTCCTTGTTCCCATTCCTGCCCTTAGCCAAACATGATTTCAATTTCCCTACCCACATTTCCTGTTCCCATTTCCCCCTTTAGCAAAACATGATTCCAATTTTCTTACCCCCATTCCCTGTTCCCATCTCCCCCACCCACGCACCCACCCACTCCCTTCCTCACTGAATGCAGGCTATATAGTAAAACTTGAGTTCTGCTTTGCTATACCTTAACCAATCATTTTCCTGAAATTTAACTAACCAATCCTAACATATTGTAACATAATTATGTAACCAATTATATCCCACAACCTTAATTAGTTTACACCCAGCAAAATTAATTATACAGCAGACAGGAACAATCACAGAACCAAACAGAGATTATACAGACAAACAATAGCAAAGTGGGAACTATAATGACAAAACAATACAGAAGTGAGGATTTCACATCCCAGCTATTGATACGTGAGTTCTTGCCAGACAGGATGCTATCAAACTAAGTTTCCTTTTACATTTTCTAGGCACTTCCCTTTCTCTGGAGGTGATAGGCATATCAGAACAGGATTGTATTCCTAACAGCCCAATAGCACTTTCTTTCAATGTGACTGATTTGGAATGTGAGGAGGTGACTGGTCGCTTCCCAGCTTATGGCTGCTTCTGCTGCTTAGCCAAAGATCTTAGCCTAAGCACAGGGCCTCAGACTGTCACAGTAAGAGAAGGCCCTTACACCGGCAGACAGTGATTTTGATTCTTTCTTTTATACCTCTATAACTAGCCAAGTGATAAGAATACACCTAAATTCTTCGAGTACAGGCCTTTACCAACAGGCCTGAATATCTATATCCTAACAAGGTGGAGTACAGGCATTGATTCGGGGATTGACTTATCGCATCTAGATGAGACACGATAAATCGATCCCCGATAGATCGATCACTACCTGCCGAGCTGGTGGGTAGTGAAGACGTACCCCTAATGTAAGCATTACAGGTCCATGTCATGGCTCTCCTTCC
Organism: Caretta caretta; assembly: GCF_965140235.1. Lineage (NCBI taxonomy): Eukaryota > Metazoa > Chordata > Testudines > Cheloniidae > Caretta > Caretta caretta. The sequence goes on along the minus strand of NC_134206.1, from coordinate 70,541,562 downwards.
CGCACTGTCTGCCATAAGGAAATATTCCTGCAGGCAGTTTATTGAAAGAGAATTGTTATGGTGGTACCTGCAGTCATGCAATCTGCCAGAGACATATGTTCAGACTATGGACATGTATTAGGATAGCAGAACAGTAGAGAGAAGCAGGTGCAGCAACAGTGAGTCATTCAGTGAAAGTGAAGCTCTACATGAGGGATAAACCTTAAGCCCATTCCGATTTGTGATTGTAATTGACACCACAACATAGGAGATCAGGGGAAATGCTCCATGGAAAATGCTTTACGCTGATCATGTTATGTTGTGACATGAACCTAAATATGAACTGGAAAGGGACCTAGAACTACTGAGGGCTACATTAGAAGAAAATGGCTTATGAATCAGTCAACAAAAGATGGAATGTGCAAATGCAACACAGCCTATTAGTGAGTGCGTAAAAACTCGAATGTAAATGTTTCACATACTATTAATATTATATTATGACCAAGTGTCAAGGTCAAAAATGGGGCAAGCCATAGCTTTGTCAAGTTAAGGGGTCATAATTTTAACTAAAAAAAAGGAAACAACCTGGTACACATTTGAATTAATGATAAATAGTTTGTCATGGGAAGCTATGGGAAAAGTGAAATAAATATTCTTTATTTTACAATTTATATGTTTATAATCATTTACTTGTATAACTATGTTAGAAGTTATTAAAATATACTGCTCTTAACTGGACATATATAAAGCCACGTTTGTAAAAACTGTGGGAGAGTCTTCCTTTGTAGCCAGCTGATAAAGACCATGACTTTTTACTTTGAAAAAAAAAAAAAGTAAAAATGCTATATTATTGTCACAGAAGCCAGGGTTGTGACACATTTACTAATAGTTATTCTATTCTCTTTTACGTGTCACAAGGGATGTTCAACTATTTGTTTTGACATATGCAAATGGAAACTGTTTGGGGTAGATCCTCAGCAGGTGTACATTAGAAGAGCTCCTTTGACTGTGTTCTTCTTGTCTTATGTGTTATCTTGAATATTTAATTCTTTTAAAAGTTTTGATTTTCTAATTACAATATTTGAAGATCCTATTTTTTTCTCTGGGGCAAAAAAATGAACTATCAAGAAAAGTGTGGATCTCTGGATTTTTTGGGTGTAGGCTGTTTTCAATTTTAGCCCTTTCTGTATACAAAAATAAAATACCTTGGAAACAAATTACAATGTCATAGAAAACCAATAGTACAGTTATGATAAATGTTTGTTGCAGAATAACAATTAATAGTTTAAAGCAGTCATTTATTAGTACAAAGCTAATATTTTCACTTAAAGTGTTGGGTTTAGGAAGAAGAAAACAATAACTTGTCATTTTCAAAAAGGGTTGTAACATGATAAATAGTCAGAAAAAAACCCACCACCTCAATCATCACCATTGTCTGCCAAAAGCATAATTTGTTAGTGTCACTACTATCCTCAGAGAGTGACTAAAGAAATGATGCTCACAGATATCCTAGAAAAATTAATGTGTGATGGCAAATAGTTGAGGGTTTCTTTTTAACAAATCACCTAGAAAATATTACCAAATATTAGTAGTTAATGGCCTCATATCTGAATATGTTACAGTGTTACCTCTTCACTGCTCTTTCTTACCTTGTTCTGCTTCTGTAGGATTCCTCTAAAAATCAGTTTGAGCTATATCTTCATATTCTTCTCTCAACCCTCCCCTGCACCATTTGGGTAATATCCCTCAAAATAAAAAAAAAATGTGGCTATATAAATATAGATGTGTGCAAGTAGATGTTAAAACATGGGCAAGTAATGAGAAATATTTTTTTTTTAACTAAACAGCAAAAAATCTGTTCCTGATTTTTTATTAAAGGGATTTTTGTGTTTTCAAATGTAGTGTTGGCATGTGTTGTATGCAGAATAATATGTACTGTATACAATAGAATAAGAGATCACTTTTGTATTTTATGTAATATGGTACACAAAGAAATCAGAGGATATATGATACTTGTTCTGACAGATTCCTGAACTTTAGATGACTACTTAATCTATAATACATTGTACCCCAAAAGAGAAGTCTATATTCTGCACTCTCTTCAAAACATAGGTCAGACTGGACAGGACTCAAGCATTACAAAAAACAAAACAAAACAAAAGATTATGAGACTGACTTTGATGGAATCTAAAATTCACTATCTGTCTACAAAATGATTATAGCAGCAAAGAAAGTGACAGATCAAAGTTTTCCACACTGCACCATTAATATGCAATACCACTTGTAATAGTGGTTCTTAACTATGTGAACACATGTCCATAACTGCGACCACCAACGCATTTCATGTAGAGCTCTGAGCAGATGTCAGATAATCACTACTAGTCCATTTCAACTACTAGCACATTATAATCTCCTGAGCTAACTGGTCCTCAAAAGCAAAATGCTAAACCCACTTCTACTAGGACACTTTTTATAAAACAGCAAACCAAAATCTGTTAGAGACACAAATGTTGTATGGTAAATTCAAGTGGAAATAAAACCATCTTTATTAGATAGATTCAAGAGATACCAGATGATTAGGAGGTGATTATTATTCTGATATAGTGAAATCTGAAATAGTCAAACAGAAAGCCCATTTAGTAATTTAGAGAAAATAATCTGATTTACATCTCTTTGATTTTATTCCAAATTTTCGTTACAAGGTGATGATTGGAGAAATTGTGAATGAGGGACAATTCCGCAAGATCAGAAAGAATGAGTGAGAAAGAAAGAATACACAAATGATTTTTCTATACATTTACCATTTTTGGTTTGATTGGACTGGATTGTGTGTTATGTTACAAACCACTAATCTCTCTGGGCCATATCAGCCAATTTTTTTTTCTCAGTTATACTGATGTAAATCTAGTGTAACTCCACTGACTCCATTTGAGTTACTCAGGATACAGTGCTACTCTGAACATACATTGATTTAGGTCAGAGCAGACTTAAGTTTAGACTTATGCAGAATTAGAAACTAATGCCAAGCTACCTAGATGGGATGGTGCTAGCAAAGTTATAAAAAAATACCTCCTTGTTTCCTGTAGGTGGAGTGGCTGAGTGGGTGGATATGGCAACATTTTTAGGCCTGGCTCAGCACAACAGAAAGAGTTAACCTAACACTATCCATACCTACAAAAACTACTACTGAAAATTGTGTTCATGGATAGCAAGTGCATGGTAAAATCACAAGTCTACAAAGATCTGAACTATTCTGTTACCAGTTAATACAGTTTCCAGGAAACAGTTGATAAAACTCGGGACTGCTACTGACCCCCATTACTTGCCACTGACCTCCATTATAGTATTTCCTGTTGCAGGTTTTCAGGAAGGCTAATCTACCAAATGTTGAGAGGTATCTTGTTAATAGCAGTACAGATTTGTGAGCCATCTTGAAATTAACCCATATCTTAACTGGGAGCCAGTTCAACTTTCTCAGCAGGGGGATAATAGGATGAAAGTGCTTACCATGGTACAGCATATTACCAAGTAACTGAGTTCTGCACTAGGTGCTGCTATTGGGAGATAGCTGAAAGATCAAACAAGCATTAAAAAGTTAGAAAGCATTAAAAGAGAAAGGAGGTAACAACAGTATGACATTCATTTTCAGCAAGTGGCCTAAAGATCATGGGTCTTGGTCTAGTTAAATTACTGAGGTGTTTGTAAAACACTTTAATTATATGACTGATACAAGCTTCAAAAGAAATCTCAAATGTGCAATGACTCAGAGGTCACAAACATTATCTAACAGATAATAAAGAGAATGAAATAAACCACCACAGACAACACCACTGAGGCCTCTGCATTAGTGAACCAATCAACAACAACCTGCTAAAGCAGCAAAGCACCAAAAGAACAAAAGACTTCATCTGCTTTAGTGAGGGGAAGATCGTGCAAAAATAAGAGTTCAAGAAATGTTGTGATGACACTGTAACGGAAAGAACAAAGTACTCTTTCCTAAAACGTGGCTTCATTTGGCTTTGTCCATTGCTCCTCATATTGCTTTCCAATTCTACTCTGCTCCAGCACTAAAGAGGGAAATTTCCTCTCTGGAAAGTTTTTATCTGTTATGAACGGTGTCAGACCTCCTTTTGGTATTTTTCTGGTATTAAGTATATAAAATAAAGTTTGTTTTGTTTTCCTCTCTGACTATATTACTGCACTTGAGGGGAAGTTTGTCTTAAAAAAGGTTTCATGATATTTCAGTGCTGTGTAGTATGGTAACACCAGGTAGCTTTCATTTGTGTTAATTATCCTTCTTTCTTCACTGGCCTTATGTGCTCCTCACTGTTATGAACTGCAGCATGTACAGTTATAACAATATACAAAAACGTACACTGGATCTCCTTTTCCAGAGAATAATTAAGAAGTGTAAAGAGTTTCCAGAATTTCTGGCAGAAATCTTCCTTTATAACCACATTTTTCTCCCAGTCCTGTCTTTATTGCTTCAGCTGCGTTCTTTTCTGATGATACAACTACGTTTCAAGTTATTAATTAGATTAGTTGCCTTGGTAAAATGTAAGAGATGATTCTTATTGGTGTAACAGGTTAATAAGAAAGAACCTGCAGTCAGATAATTTTACTGGTAAGAGCATGGAGCTGAAAAAGTATATTTAATACTACAATACACATTAATATTACAAAATAGCTCAAAAATCATCCACTTTAAGCAATAAAGATCATGCAGTAGCCATTAACTGAGATATAATCTCAGTCTGAAATATATGCACTCCTTATCAGAAATAAGTATTTTATTATCTTATGCACTTTCTTACCATCCAAATAAGCTATAAATAAGGATAGTGGAAACTATTACTACCGTTAAAGATGCTATTTCAAAGGTAACAGTGAGTTATAGGTTAATTTTACAGGAATAAAAAAGCCTCACAATGGTCAGTCTTCAAAAGGATAGTCACTCTACCCCATGTAGAAGGAAATGCATTAGAGAGAAAAAGCTTTAAGATGAAAAAGATAAGTTAAATATTTAAAGATTCACCTTTAAATCTTAAATTTCCATAGAAACTGCTAGACTATTAGATTTTCATTTCTATTTCCAAATGCTTAACATGGTATCCATCACTACTGTGCCATAGTAAAGTGTCTGTCTTGGAACTTATAATTTGCTTTAAACTACTTTTTTGGTCAACTGTGTCTTTGTTGCTGGATCTCTGCATGAAGTCATATAAACATATTTGCATTCAAAATGCCTACAACTATACTTATACTTTAAAAAAAATGGTTGAAAGTTGTAGGTACTGCACAAAACACTGACACGTCTCGTGAACACTTGGTACATGAAAGACAATATCTTTTAGGTTTGAAACATATTTTATTTGATATCCACACATTTAAATAATAAATTACCTCACTAGCCAGGGACAAAGCCCAGGTGGATTGAATATGTCTGAAGACCGTTCTGCCAAATTTTGAAAGGTCATTTTTTTGTTCCATTGCTGCTTTCACATGAAATTTTGGGCAAAAAGTCTATTTTCTGTGTAGCAGGGCTCTCTTCCCACACCACCGCACAGGCACTCCGAGGCGGGTTAAACACATGCAAAAGATAGTCTGCATGACTAAATGAATTCCATATTCTGTGAGTGGGTACAATGACAACCGTGAATGTGTAAATGCCTACCAAAATGCAAAAGTATGTAACATAGGTAGTCCCTCCTCCAAGTAATGGCTCAAGCTTCCTCCTTCATACTTGCTTCTTGGAGTGTCTTCTCCCCTCTCCTCACGTGTGTTGAGTCTTGGGTTCTTTTTTGTGATGCATGGTGCCTCCACGCAAGGCGACTCCTTACGGTGCCCAAGACACTAGAGATGCCACCCCTTGGGGGAATGAATAATGCTAGCACTGCTGGCAAGGAGTATTAAACCCAGTACACAAGAAACAATGCAGTGGATCAAGATAAACCCCAGAAAAGAAATTACACACCCAAAAATAACAATATATAAATGGGCCCTTTTTTGGAGCAGGAAAGTAGTAGCCGGGGAAGGAAAGGGATAGGGTTAACTGATAAGTACTAAACATTGACCACTCAATAAATGCCTTACTTGTTAACACTCACAAATCTTTGCAGCTCCTACATAGCACCTTCCCAGGCAGACCATCTGGTGAGGTCGAGTCCTGAGATGAGTGCTGCACTGCTGTGAACACTGGCTGGCTTAAACAAAAAGGATTTCCTTATTGTCTTCACCCTTGGGTGAGGAAAATTCCTCTCCTGGATCTTATCAAGCTCAATAGCTCCCTGGTTTCGGGTCCCATGTCCTTCACAGCTGGCTCTCAGTAGCTGGTTCTCTGCCACTCTGGATGCAGGTTTCCATGATTCTGGAACTGCCTCACCTATGCACAGATCTCTCAAAGATACCCTTTGTTGGGAGAGGGAATTAATCAGAGACTCTGTGAATTGTGCTACTTCTCTCTCAGCTCCCAGACTCAAAGATCAAAACTGAAATTTAACCTCGTCTTTGTCTCACTCCCACGGAGGGTCTGAGCAGCCCTGGCTCATCACTGAACACACAAACTGCTTGTCCAGGTCACCCCATGAAAGAGCCTCCCTATTGGCCTCTCCAGAACTTTCTAGTGTATCCTGTCCCTACTCCTGACTCAAGTCATGATGGGAAATGATGTCAGAGGGCTCTGGTAGCCATTATTGTTGTAGTACATAGGGTAGGACCCCCAAGAGACTCAGTCTAGAGAATTACAGGAGCTGACAAAATCCAAGAGGGGTTACACATAAAACATACCCTGGAGAGAGGTATAATGCAGTGGGTTAAAAATACAAGCTCTATGAACCTCAGAGTGGATTCTGCTGCTGGCCGGTCTGAGTTCTGGAGATGATTTTGGTTACCATCCCTTGAGAGGAACTCTGATACTACAGTTATTATTCTGGTATAAGAACTTGGATAGAACTTCTGGTGAGAATCCAGCTTGGCACCTTGGTTTTTGAACAGTGCTTCCATTCAGTGTATAATACCAATCTCAGATAAGTTTCTCCACTCTACCCACTTAAGGAAAGCCAGAGAGGAAGAAGTTTAAAATGGTCTGGATAGTTTAGTACAAAGAGATAGTGATCTGAAACCAGGATGCACACTCTTTCCAGCCACCATACTCCCCCAAATTAGGGATTACCAATGTAGATAACAGAAAATCTTCTAGGGAGATATCTATTAGGGAAATGTGTCATTGATGGAAAGTGCCCTGTTTTCTTAAGGCATCTTCTTGAGGATTAGCTCATCCTTTTTTACGGAACTGCATAGAGTTCTAGACAATTATGCATGTGAGAAGCATTATTTTTGCTTATACACAGAGGTACCCTCATGCAGCTTGACTGGGATCCAGGGACTATCTGGTCATCTGAAGTCATCTGTCTGCTCTTATAGTTCCCTAGTGACTCAGTGTGGAACATGTCTTGATTGAAAGTTTGTCTTATGGATACTTTCTCTCTTCTTGGTGATCATATAAGCCCCTGCCAATTAATTTATTAACTTATAACTTTACCCCAGAAATTACACAATTAAATTGAAAAATAACAAGATTAATACTGATATTTTAGATGTCTTTAATACAATGTGAAAAAATGGCATTTATTAAAATTACTTTTGTTCTTCATTTTGTCTTCTTCACCCATATTTTCTGTTTCTTCCAAATGAGGAGAAACAGCATCATATGACCTACCTTTGTAGAAGTACTGTGTGGTCCACAGTTTGCGCCCATGGCCCATCAGGGAAATCCACTGGCGGGCTATGAGACAGTTTGTTTACATTTGCACGGGCACCCTCAGCTCCCAGTGGCCGTGGTTCGCCGTTCCCAGCCAATGGGAGCTGCGGCAGACAGCACATCCCTGCGGCTCATGCCACTTCCCACAGCTCCCATTGGCTGGGAATGGCACACCACAGCCACTGGGAGCTGTGGGCAGCCATGCAAATGTAAATAAACTGTCTGGCGGCCAGCCAGCAGATTATCCTGATAGGCTGCATGTGGCCCACGGGACGCAAGTTGCCCACCACTGATCTAGCTTCTATTAAAGCATCTTCCAAAGTTATAAAGTGTGCACACCAAGCAATAGTTCTCTCTCCTCCTTCCATTCAGAGTGTGGAACAACAGTTATTGTTATGTAAGAATGTGGGTATAATTGCAGAGACCAAAGTTCATCCTCCATTTTAGAAGGCAATTTTTTGGATTATACACACAGGTCAGAACACAGTGACAGGCTGAAGTTTACAGTAAGCTCTTGTTCCTGTGGTACATGAAGTAAGACTAAAAATAGTTGGTCAAGTACAGTTCTCTGTGCCTTATAAGAACAACTTAGTCATTAGGGACTGGGCTTCGTTCAGTTTTCTATTTATGTTGTTTTGATTTTGTGGTATTACAGGAAGGCTGGGTTGAAGAAGTGGGTTTCACACTGTGCTTTGAGGTTCAAGTCTATCCTGTTCTCTTCAAGGAATGGGTTTCAGATTTGTGGGCCAATCACTGAGAAAGCTGTCTCCTGAACACACAGGTCTGACTCTTAAGGTTTGAAAGTTGTATTGCTCCAATGGAATTTAGCTGTCACAAGAGGTCATGGCCACACATAGTTAGGTTGCCCCTGAAGTGACTGAAAGATAATAAGAGAAAAAAACAGCAAACTTTTTTTCTTCACAGTGCACTCACAATAACCTAAGAATTCGTTTGATGCAGATGCATGAGGCATTTCTGGAATGGAAACAAGCTACATAAATAAAAGAAAAATGAGAGGCATATTCATTCGTATTGCCAAGAGAACTATTTTTAGGGTCAAATTCTGCTTGCACATGGCTTCTGTTGACTTCATCTGAATGCAGAGTTGGCCTTGAGCTAATTTTAATGCAGATGCAGAACGGCCATGTTTCCCTATACCTTTCCCACCACAGTTTCACTGCTGAGGTTTTCAGCTCAAAAAAAAAAAAAAAAAAGAAAGAAAAGAAAAGAAAAGAAAAAAGAATGTGTTTAGTTGAAATCATCTGCCACTCAGGATACACAGAGCTCATCGGTTATGACAGAAAAGTTTACTGTGCACTATTTATGAACCTCTTTGAGAAGTGTAATTAGAGGTGACAGGCAGCAGCTTCCTTAGTGTGAGGATACCCTCATCCTGTTTAATGTTATTTTTGCACATATTTTTTTTTTTAAATAGAATGGATTGGGGAGAAAAAATGGAAGCAAGAATGTATACTTTATTTTACCTTTAAAAGGAGAGGTTTTGCTCTGAGGCTGATACTGGGAACGAGTTTTCATGTCTTTATTACTGGTTTCAGTCTTTATTACCAAGAGACACAAATACAGGCAGGCTTGACTAATCAAAGTACTTTCAGTTCTTGTAGCACTTTATACCTGTGCACAAAACAATCTATAAATATTTAAGAAATGCATAAATGAAACAGACGATGTTTTATGCTACTTTCCCTGGAGCAATGTGCATAGGAGCTTTTCAGATAAATTAATCAAGAGGGATTCATGGACTGGTCTGTGTTTTAAGTACTGTTCGCAGCTGGAGTTGGGATGAAATTCAGAGTTATCATCATTTTTCTTTATCCAAACCTGTTGACTAATGTCTAATCTAAACCCTTCCATGAGTGAGTTCAATGGATACACATTTTACCAATGCCTCTGAGAAAATACCGCAGAACTCAAAAATGGCAATGTGGAACAAGTATATGTGCTCACAATCTATCAGGCTTAAAACACAGTAATAACTTTATGTAAAAATGAATCAAACAAAATAGGAAAATATAAGCGTATTAGAATAGAACAAAGAAAAATGGATAAAGTAGTGTGTCCAGAGTATCTAGAAGAGCTATTCCGGAGTATTTCCCTGGGAAATGGCTGCCTAGTTCCTCTTGAAAACAGCTTACACAAGTTTATCACATTCTTGCCTCTTCTGATTAATGTGATATATTTGTTAATATTTGAATGATAAATTTGTGTATAATTTTAAGTCCCAAACTGTTCCCATAGAAGTAAATGGCAGACATCCCATTAACTTGAATGGAATTAGGATCAGGACCCTTATCTGCACTTATATTAACTACTTATTAGATAATGTAAATAGTGCAACAATAAATGGCATTATGACATGCTGTATTTTCTCCTCTGAAGGTATAAACCAGAGATGCCAAGTTATGTAAAATGTTCTTACAGCAACATCTAGCTATTTTGTACCTTCCATTTGAGTAGTGATGGCAGATTTGGAGTTGGCCCTATGTCTGTCATATGTTAAGCAAGCTAACAGCCTGCTTTATTCTTCTGGACGTAAAGGGCTTGATCTGAGCTCATTTACACTGGGTTTAGACTGGTGTGCACCTGATTTCAACAAGTACTATTGATTTACACCTATGTACGTTAGAGGAGAATTAGGCCCTCTTATTTCTTTTCTTTTCCTGACTCAGAGGTTTCCGTGTTTCTATGTATTCAAAGTCCAACACAGATGCTTTGAGTTCTATATTATCGCTTTAGCATTTTCCCATTCTCATCTGTTTTCTTGTACATTAATACAGAGTCCTGAAAGATGTCCCCAATCTTATCTGTGTGCAAATTTTCACCCATTTGTTTTGTGAAATACATTTGAAAAATACAGATTTCACATTTTGAGGAAAGCTGCAATGTTTTCCAGAGAATATAATTGTACGGTGCCTCCTTATAATAACTTGTCCTCCATTTATCAGAGTCAGCCTGTCAATACTTGTTCTTCTTATTATTATTAATAATTTATATAATTGTTAGCAGTCAGGATGAGCTCTACCCTGACATCTGGTGGCGAGTCATGGTAGGTTGTGGAAAAGAACTTCAGAGGCTGATCTTATTTGCATAAGCACACCCACCCTGCCTAGATGGTCATTTTGGCTGCTGTAGGAGCCCCAGTTTCTCTGTTATTGGGGCAGGAATAAACTGTTATTATCCTGATTATGTGAATCAAGGACAGTGGAACTGTACTTGGCCTTTTGTTATGATGGAGGGACTCACCATCAACTAAGCAGCACTCGCTAGGCGAGGGTCATGGGTTCCAAAACCCAGGGAAGAGAGTGAGGCTGGGGACAGGTATTAATACTAGGTGATATAGGCCTCCTGGTGAGGGCCTTACATGCTAATTTCACTTCTTCCTCTCTCCACTGTGGAATATCAGAGCTAATTTTGATTCCATTTGGAGTCTAGTTACAGGCTGCTGAGCTGAATTCACTTTGGGCTGCTGGTGCACCACTACTGAGGCTCCCCTACTACAAGCTGAAATCACAAAAGAGCTAAACTTACTAAGAGCTGAAATCGCTGAGTGTTGTGTTAAGTAGTGGGGGAGCCTGAAGCTATATTGTGGAGCAGTTTGTGGGACGGCTGGCAGAGCAGAGCGGCTGGTGGAGCAGAGCTGTTTGTGGGGTGGCTGACAGAGCAAAGCAGTTTGTTCGATGCCTGGAGCAGCTCATGGGCGCAGCTGGCAGAGAGGAGCGATTTGTGGGACGGCTGGTGAAGAGGAGCGGAGACCCATGGAGAGGTGGGGCAATCAGCTTTGGACCACGAAAGATGCCCCTTAACTCCCTCCATCTCCACCTAGATTGGGAGGTAAAACTCTGCAGATAAACTTTTGAACTCTGGGGCTGTCCTGACCAAGGACAGAGACTTTTGGGTTGTTGGACTTTTGGGACTTTGGGTGATTTGGGGTTGCTGGACTCAAGAACCAAAGGGAAAGGACATTCCCCAATTCGCTTGGGGTGGGGTTTTTCCTCATGGGTTGTGTTATGAATCCTGTTGGTGGTGTTTACCCAACATAATGCCACATTGTTTCTCTCTGTTATTAAGAGGCTTTTGCTACACTCAGACTCTGTGCTTGCGAGAGGGGAAGTATTGCCTCTTGAAGGCGCCTAGCGGGGGTGGTATATATTTGTCCCAGGCTACTGGGTGGTGGCTTGAGTCGGTTTTGCATTGTGTTATTGGAACAGAACCCCTAGATACTGAATCCGGCCCTTGTTGCTGCCAACTCTGATGGGCAGGAGGGTTACATAAAGATGACATCCAAATTTCCTGATCAGGATCAGGGCCTCATTTTGCTACAGCACTACACTAACATGGAAAAATATGGTCCCTTCTGCAAAAGATCTTTCACCCCTGAAATGGGTAGGTTGCCATGGATAACTGCACATAGAATTTTGCTTATATATAAACTAGCAAGTGGAAGGAGATATGGAGGCATATTTATTTAGTCATTTTATTAAATTGCCACCAGGCTAACGTTACCAATATAATTAAAAACACCAGTTAGTCAATTAGTGTGTACACTAATGTCTGAGCTCCTCTAAGGGCTGATCAGGTGGGTTATTTACATTACTTTGCAAAACAAAAGGAATCCCGCAGCTCTCTAAAACACAAGGCATCAAATTTGGCTATTAGATACTTTCATGCAACTCTCAAGTCAATGGCATTTGTGAACAAAGGTACACTCTCTGTGGTTAACTGGTACACTAGCTTGCTGGCATCCATTATTCTTAAATGTCCAATTAATTGCTATAGCGAGCTTAGTGTGAATGCTCTAGCTAATGGAATATTCCTATCCAATTCAAATATGGCATATAAATAGGTTGACAAAGATAGAAAAAAATCATGATTATTGTAACAACATAGAACCACAGATATATAGGACTTAAAGGGACCTTGCGAAGCCATCAAGTCCAGCCTCCTGTGCTGAGGCATGACCAAGTATACCTAGACCATTCCTGACAGCTGTTTGTCTAACCTGTTCATAAAAACATCCAATGGTGAAGATTCCACAACCTCTCTTTGAAGCCTACTCCACTGCTTTACTAGCCTTTTAATTAGAAATATTTTCCTAATACCTTTCCTAAATCTGCCTGGCCACAGATTAAGTCAATTACTTCTTGCCCTGCCTTCAGCAGACATGGAGGACAATTGATCACAGTCCTCTTTCTAACAGCCCTTAACATATTTTAAGACTGCTATGTGGTCTCCCCCACCCCCACCTCCACCCCCACTCATCTTCTTTCCTCAAGGCTAACCATGCCCAGTTTTTTTAACCTTTCCTCATAGATCAGGTTTTCTAAACCTTTTTATCATTTTTGTTGCACTTCTCTGGGCTCTCCAATTTTTCCACGTTTCTTAAAGTGTGGAGTGCAGAACTGGACTCAGTCATAGAATCATAAAAGATTAGGGTTGGAAGAGACCTCAGGAGGTCATCTAGTCCAGCGCCCTGCCAGGGCTTTGTCAAGCTGAGCCTTAAAAACCTCTAAGGATGGAGATTCAACCGCCTCCCTCCGTAATCCTTTCCAGTGCTTCACCACCCTCCTAGTGAAATATGGTTTCTTAATATCCAACCTATCCACTGCAACTTGAGATCATTGCTCCTTGTTCTCTCATCTGCCACCACTGAGAACAGCTGAGCTCCATCTTCTTTGGATCCCCCCTTCAGGTAGTTGAAGGCTGCTCACTCTTTTCTTCCGCCCACTAAACAAGCCCAGTTCCCTCAGCCTCTCCTCATAAGTCATGTGCCTCAGCCCCCTGATAATTTCCATTGTGCTCCACTGGAATTTCTCCAATTTGTTCTCATCCCTTGTAGTGGGGGTCCCAAAACTGGATGCAGTACTCCAGATGTGGCCTCCGCAGTGCCTTATAGAGGGGAATAATCACTTCCCTCGATCTGCTGGCAATGCTCCTACTAATACAGCCCAATATGCCTTTAGCCTTCTTGGCAACAAGGGCACACTGCTGACGCATATCCAGCTTCTCATCCACTATAATCCCCAGGTCCTTTTCCGCAGAACTGCTGCCTAGCCACTCAGTCCCTAATCTGTAGCAGTACACGGGATTCTTCTGTCCTAGATGCAGGACTCTGCACTTGTCCTTGTTGAACCTCATCAGATGTCTTTTGGCCCAATCCTCCAATTTGTCTAGGTCACTCTGGACCCTATCCCTATCCGCCAGCATATCTACCTCTCCCCCAGCTTAGGGTCATCCGCAAAATTTCTGAGGTACAATCTATCCCATCATCCAGATCATTAATAAAGATGTTGAACAAAACTGGCCCCAGGACCGACTCCCTGGGGCACTCCGCTTGATACCGGCTGCCAACTAGACATGGAGCCATTGATCAGTACCCGTTGAGCCCAACAATCTAGCCAGCTTTCTATCCACCTTATAGTCCATTCATCCAGCCCATACTTCTTTAACTTGCTGGCAAGAATACTGTGGAATACTCCAGCAGAAACTTCACCAGTGCTGAGAAGGGTGAGACAATTATGTCTCATCTTACATACGATATTCCTGTTAATACTCCACAGAATGTATCACATTGTTGGCCAATATTCAATTTCTGCCCCATTATAATGTTGAATAGTATACTTGTAATGGATTTTCATGTAAGGGATTACGTATAATAATCTTGCCAGTTCTTGCTGCCACAGCCGCCGTACTCTGTCACCGCTCTCCGCTGCTGCTGTTTTCTCCACTGCTGCTGGCCACTGCCTGCTCACTGCCACCCCTGCCACTGTTATCTCTGCGGCCACTCAGCTCTGCCACTGCTGTCAGTGCTGCAGTTTGCTGCTCGCTGCCACTCCTGCAATGCCACATTCTGAGTTTCCATCACATATCACTGAACAGAAACAAGGACTCCCAACTGAATCCGATCAGCTCGGCCTTTAAACACTGGAGGGGGAGGGGCAAATGGTGTCTAGGACTCTTTAGGCTGAGTCCACACTCCCAGGTAAGAACCTCTTTGACTTTCACTAGGATTTGTCATCCCTACCTCCTGCTTAGCAAGTGAGGTTCACTTTAGGGTGACCCCCTCAGTCAGGACATGCTAAGTACAGTTTTGCAGCTCATACAACAAGGATAACAGTACTTTACCCCGATGTAAGTTTACCCCTAAAACTAGCCAAAATTGATGACTCTGTGCACTGAACACCTAGGCAGAGTAGGTCTGTCTTTTCCCCAGTTCATCACTAGATCTCAGGGGAGAGCTCATTCAGACTCTGGTCACATATATTCATAGCCAGATGTTTAACTACTTCTATGCATTTGCAAGTCATGCACATAGGCACCTAATTAGTATGTCTTGCCTCTGCAATTGATTGTGGGCTCAAACCTGCAGAATCTATTATTTGCGGGCATACACTGCTATCAGAAATGGATACTGGGTTAAGGACGGGTTCACATTCTCTTGCTATGATTCTGCATTCAGTGAGACAATTTTTACCCTCAAATACCCATATGCAACTCCCTTTGACCTCAGCAGGAGATATGCATGTGATGGAAGAATTTAGCCAACAATCTTTCATACCCATTCTATGCATCCTTAAAATGTAGTAATAGCATGGATTGTGTCATTCTCTAGACAAATTTTAGGCACTGGGTTGAACTCTGTTTCCTTCTTCCACTAGTCACCATGTTGTTTTTTGCAGAGGTGAGTACTCTGTGCTCTAGAGAGTTTTAATGCTGTCTTTTTCTGCTTTGTTTTATGACACCGTATGTCCTCCAGTCTGTTTCTCAGTGAAAGCAGGTTTACCACTTAATGACTGTTTGCCTCACCAATACTAATTCCTTCACTAATCAGACTGTGTTCACATTCCTCAATATTTTTTTAATGTTTCTAAGTTTGAAATACTGTAGAAATTAAAGATAGCCAGTCTAGTTCTAAAACAGATCTTTGTATCTGTGAATCAGTCTTTGTTTGGTTGAAGAAATGCTTTCCTCTTGCCAAATTAATCAGCTGTAAATGTGTTGGTTTAACCACTTACTTCTCATTAATTGGCTTTTAGCTAGTCATATCTTAAACTTTAAAATTAGTTTTTACCAACGGAATTTCTTCTGCTGTTTATGCTCCCCATCCTGGAGAATTCAATTAGGCTCAGTTGGTACAGCTGGGCCCTGAAACCCTAACTCCAATTTAAGAACTGCTGCCAAATCACCATAATAATTGAAGCCACTTAAAACAGCAATCTGCAAGCCAGCATGGTGGCTCTGAAGATTATCACTCCAGTCTGTTAGACAATCTGTTCAGGAAGACTTTGGTTTAAGTCCTGGCAGCATTCATTTGTCTGCACTTTGCTCTTGATTTTGAGCCACAAGTTCCTGACTATTGCTCCAGAGGGAAATGGGAAGGAAGTAGGAAGTGTAAATGCCTCAGCTGAACTAAAATCAGAAACTTCTCCTAACAATAAAATATTCTATATATGATATTTTTTAAATGTCAGAGAGTCTCATTCTGCTGAAAACTGTCATTTTGTTCAGCTGCACATATTTTATATTGAAGTGGCTAACAGGATTTTTTGTTTAATTTATACTTACAGTCCTCAAACCAATACCTATGAGGTAGGTATTATCCCTATTGTTCATATAAAGTGTCTTGCCCCAGGTCATTGCCAGTAGCTAACCCACTGGCTAGAACCCAGCCATTCTCTCTTTGCACCAGTAGCTCAAACAGCCTCTTACATATGTTTATCAAATGAGATAATGGACGTGGGAATTTTAAAGTCTTGGTAATGAGGTCTGAAATACACCAGCTTCTGAAAGCAGGTCCCCAGATGCAAGGTTCATTGGAATGAAAGGACTCTGGGAAAGTTAGTCATGCAAGTTACTTGCCCAGCTGTGAGACCAGGAGCCAGAACATCCCTAGTCCAATATTAGATGGCTGATGAGATGAAGTGGTCAAGGAAAGTGGTGATTCAGCCCAACCACTGGGCAGCCTCTCTCAGCTGGGCTTCTAATAAAGTCCAGGCTGCAAAGTTTCTCTCCCTTTGCAGTAACCCCTACTGGGTGCAGGGCCAGGATTTACATCTTATGTGTCCCTAGGCATAGCATCTTCAGTGCCCCCCTGCCTACAGCTGATCTTCATGTTGCACATAGTTTTAGAGAGGTAAGGCACCTCTAGATTGCCGATGCCCCTAGGCATGTGCTTCTGTGCCTAATTGAAAATCCGGCTCTGACTGCGTGGCAATGCAAACACTGAGAATTTTCCTCTAGGCACAAATCTTCCACTGGCACAAGTATGTGCAGATAGCAGACTTCTTCGCCAACAGGGTTATAAATGAACTCCTTCAACAGCTTAGTGAATTGCAATACTATTATCTATTTTCCTTGTGTCATAGAACAGCCCTGCCTAGAGCTGCAGCACAGCATAGCATGACAAGCATAGCACATGCACCTTGCTTCAGTTTCCTCTCTCATGTAACCCAGTAACTTCACTTCAGGCTCTTCTCTCTCTACCTCTCCTTGGGGCTTATTATTAAAACCTTGTGCAAAATGTCCCATAACGAAAATCCCAACATAAAATCCATTCATCGTCCCTGGTGCAAAGAGTCATTAAGATCTCCTGACATCTCATACCATGACGCCCCACCCTCCAGCAACTTCTACCATGCCCAGAATCTGTCAGTCCTCTTCTGTCCCTGCACAGTCACCCAAGCCCTTCCAACTGGAATGCAACCCTACTGTTCTCAGCAGGAACCCCCACAGCCTTTCTGATGGGAGATCATCATTACCTGGGGAGCATCTCTCACTCCCCCTTCTTTTTCATGGTTCCTCTGGCTCCAGTTCTCCAGCTCTGGAAATACCAGCGGGCAAATCCCTCTGTTATTCTACAAACTTTAGCCCTCACTAGTCCTTTGCCCCAGCTCTCTGCCTTAGAGACAGCAAACAATTTCCTCTGCTGCTCCTTGGTCTTCAGCCTTCTCCAGCCCTGGCTCTCTGGCTTGAGGACACCAGCCAGCAAACTCCTCTTGCTGTTCTCCTGCCTTCAGCCTTTTCCCAGGAACCACAGTCTCCTGATGCTGGAAGCTTACACTTCCTTCCCTTCTGCTCACTGATCTAAGTCCTGACTCACCAGAGGCATGGTCTCTCTTCTCCTGAGGCCCAAGTGCCCTCTTTTAAACCCAATTAATTGGCCAAATTGGCATGTACGGAGTGTGATAAGGCACAGGTTCACTAGCCCTGCTACCTCGTAAAGAGCCAGTGTCACCTAGCAAAACCTTGGTTTGAGATAGTCTGCATCTGATGAAGAGTGGAGGACAGCAGCTTCAGTGCTGGTAGTGAAAAATGAAGGCAGAAAAGACAGGCTAAGACACTAAGAATTTCTAATAACCTCTACCAAGACTGGGTTACAGGCCAAGAGAGCTTTCCTCTCTGACTCCATAAAAGCTTCAGAATCCTGCCACAAGGAAATATTCAGGGTAATAAACTGCTTGATCAATGCTGACTGTCCACAGCTCCCAGCAGAACTCGGCAACAAATGCTGTGAAGAATTATCCTATTTAGCTGAAAATATCACCCACCTGCATGAAGCTTTCTCAGTCCATAGATCTTTGACTCTGATGCTGACTAGTGGACAACCTTCCATTATTCCTTGAGTTCAGCCCATTCATACCACACCCTGAAGAAGACTCATCTCAACATCCAATATGTATGTGAATATGATCGCTGCCCTTCCTGGCTGATGAAGGAGGATCACAAACAACAGGAGCACCTATCGATGGAAATAGAAAATATCTCTTTCAGTGAAGGAATCTTCCTTTCCAACTTCAAATATACAGCAGTCCAATTAACACTGAAGCACACCCTGGATAGATGACACCTGGCTAACTCCCGCCCATTCCTGAGCATGCTCATAGGGGTGAGCGCAAGGGGTCACCTTCAAGTTCATCCCACAGTGACACTTTTTGGGGTTACCCAAGGTGTCCAGGGTGAATCATTACCTGCTGCTTAAAGCAGAAGGGAGCCCTGTTGATGCCCACTACAGGAAACTTTCCACAGCAGCAGGCTGCTGGCAACACAGGAGCTCCATTCTCAGCTCTGTAAGTCCTACTTTTTCCTCTGCAGGCTAAGAATTTAAATGTCCTACTTTGCTATACTAGAGTGCCCAGTCCCTTATCTTCTGATCACCTGCAATATACACCAATCTGCTGCTTGTGTGGAAGCAGTGTACCCCAATTTACTGGCTTTACCTCCATTCAACTCTCACTCTAGCATAAGGCACTTAGATGTGTCTATAATAAAACAACATTGAAGTTTATTTAACAGTGCTTGAAAAATAGATTAAAATAAAAAGCAAGCAAAAGGGATTGGAAACGTAAGGTTACAAAAAGAACAGGACTACCTTAGAGACTAGCAAATTTATTAGAGCATAAGCTTTCGTGGGCTACAGCCCTCTTCATTGGATGCATAGAATGGAACATATAGTAAGATGATAGACAGATACATACAAACTGTAAGAGGCTAATTAATTAAGATGAGCTATTATCAGGAGGAGAAAAAAACTTTTGTAGTGATCATCAAGATGGTCCATTTAGACTGTTGACAAGAAAGTGTGAGGATACTTAACATAGGGAAATAGATTCAATATGTGTAATGACCCAGCCACTCCCAGTCTCTATTCAAACCCAAGTTAATGGTATCTAGTTTGCATATTAATTCGAGCTCAGCAGTTTCTCATTGGAGTCTGTTTTTGAAGCTTTTCTGTTTCAAAATTGCCACCCTTAAATCTTTTACTGAGTGGCCAGAGAGGCTGAAGTGTTCTGCTAGTGGTTTTTGAATGTTATGATTCCTGATGTCAGATTTGTGTCCATTTATTCTTTTGCGTAGAGACTGTCCAGTTTGGCCACTCTACATGGCAGAGGGGCATTGCTGGCACATAATGGCATATACCATATTGGTAGATGTATCGGTGAATGAGCTTCTGATGGTGTGGCTAATGTGATTAGGTCCTATGATAGTGTCACTTGAATAAATATGTGGACAGAGTTGGCATCAGGCTTTGTTGCAAGGATAGGTTCCTGGCTTAGTTTTTTTGCTGTGTGGTTGCTGGAGAGTATTTGCTTCAGGTTGGAGGGCTGTCTGTGTGCGAGGACTGGTCTGTCTCCCAAGATCTGTGAGAGTGAGGGATCATTTTTAAGGATAGGTTGTAAATCTTTGATGATGGGCTGGAGAGGTTTTAGTTGGAGGATGAAGGTGACAGCTAGTGGAGTTCTGTTGTTTTCTTTGTTGGGCCTGTCCTGTAGTAGGTGACTTCTGGGTACTCTTCTGGCTCTGTCAATCTGTTTTTTTCACTTCAGCAGGTGGGTATTGTAGTTTTAAGAATGCTTGATAGAGATCTTGTAGGTGTTTGTCTCTGTCTGAGGGATTGGAACTTATTCATACTAAATTGGAATATGAACAAGAGACTGCTAGGCAGCTCACTAACTCCACATTCTACAGACCATTATCCTCTGATCCCACTGAGGATTACCAAAAGAAACTACATCATCTGCTCAAGAAACTTCCTGAAAAGCACAGGAACAGATTTACGCAGACACATGCCTAGAATCCCGACCAGAGGTGTTCTATTTACTACCCAAGATCCATAAACTTGGAAATCCTGGACGCCCCATCATCTCAGGCATTGGCACCCTAACAGCAGGATCGTATGGCTATGTGGACTCTCTCCTCAGTCCCTACACTACCAGCACTCTCAGCTATCTTCGAGACACCACTGACTTCCTGAGGAAACTACAGTCCATCTGCAATCTTCCTGAAAACACCATCCTGGCCACTATGGATGTAGAAACCCTCTACACCAACATTCCACACACAGATGGACTACAAGCCATCAGGAACAGTATCTCCGATAATGTCACGGCAAACCTGGTGGCTGACCTTTGACTTTGTCCTCACCCACAACTATTTCACATTTGGGGACAATGTATACCTTCAAGTCAGTGGCACTGCTATGGGTACCCGCATGCCAACATTTGTATGGCTGATTTAGAACAACGCTTCCTTAGCTCTCGTCCCCTAATGTAGAACTGATCAATGAAATTGTTTTTAATTGTTCACTTTATTAATATAACTTCATAAACAAAGTTTTATGAATGAAACTGCATTCATTCATAAAACCGGTTACCCCAATAACTGGCTAATTGAGTTTCACTTTCAATCCAGTGGCTGAAATCGCGGAAACTTACACTGTTTCAACATAGTAACTTCTGCTCACTGTTTGTCATTCATTATACTTGTCTATATTGTAACTTCTGTTCACTGTTTGCCATTCCTTACACTTGTCTGTTAGGGGGCTTATTCCTTCACCCACTTACTTCCCTGGTCCTTCTTGCATGAACAGAGAGCAACAATACCCGAAGTCCAAAGGTGCAAACAATTTGATGTTTATTGGGGTGAACTTCCAGCAAGCATGATTCCAGTTTCCTTCCTTAGTATCCTCCTTCCCAGCTCTGACACCATAGAGCCTTACACCTGTGTCCCTGTTCCCATTCCTATCCTTAGCCAAACATGATTCCAACTTCCTTACTCCCATTCCCAGTTCCCATTTCCCCCTTTAGCAAAACAAGATTCCAATTTTCTTACCCCCATTCCCTGTTCCCATCTCCCTCCCCCTCCCACCCACACCCACTCCCTTCCTCATTGACTACAGATTATATAGTAAAACTTGAGTTCTGCTTAGCTATCCCTTAACCAATCATTTTCCTGAAATTTAACTAACCAATCCTAACATATTGTAACATGATTATGTAACCAATTATATCCCACCACCTTAATTCGTTTACACCCAGCAAAATTAATTATACAGTAGACAGGAACAATCACAGAACCAGACAGAGATTATACAGACAAACAATAGCAAAGTGGGAACTATAATGACAAAACAATACAGAAGTGAGGATTTCACATCCCAGCTATTGATAAGTGAGTTCTTGCCAGACAGGATGCTATCAAACTAAGTTTTCCTTTTACATTTTCTAGGCACTTCCCTTTCTCTGGAGGTGATAGGAATACAATCCTGTGCTGATAGTGCCTAACAGCCCAATAGCACCTTATTTCAATGTGACTAGTTTGGAATGTGAGGAGGTGACTGGTCGCTTCCTAGCTTATGGCTGCCTCTGCTGCTTAGCCAAAGGCCTTAGCCTAAGAACAGGGCCTCAGACTGTCACAGTAAGAGAAGGCCCTTACACTGGCAGACAGTGATTCTGATTCTTTCTTTTATACCTCTAGAACTTGCCAAGTGATAAGAATACACCTAAATTCTTAAAGTACAGGCCTTTGCAGACAGGCCTGAATATCTATATCCTAACATTGTCCATATTGTAACTCAAACTCCATTTTAAAATGCTCACTTCATTTTGTAAAAGCTTGCTGCAACCTTCATTTTTGTAAAACCCTGCTGTAATCTTGTTAGTTTGGTTTAGATGTGTGAATGAGGTATGTATGGATGATAGAATCAACCTCCAGCCGCAGCCTATCCTGATGAAATAAAGTGTAAACACCCAATGGCTGAAGATGCAGACAACAGCCCTGACAAAGTAAAAGAACTCCACACTCAAAAGAAAAGAACAAAAGTACAATTGAAGAAACATTAAAGCCAGCTCCTAGGCTGAAAGCCATGTCTGCAACTGACAGGTGATCAACCACACCAAACCCAGAGGCAGCGTGACACAGCAAGACCTATAGACTCTGGATTCAAACTAAAGCCTACAAAAAGGTTGGTTGAGATGGAAGTCTTTGAAAGGTAACATTCTGCTGCCAACATGGAAGGGCATCGGTGCATGCCCAACAGAGACCCAGCTCTTCCTTGTGTCCGGCTTTCCTGGCCAGTTAGCCACCACAAGCTATGAACCCAAGCCACGAACTCAAGCTACGTTCAAGACTGGTAACTATACAGCAACTGCAGAACTTGTGTGTGTATGAACGAACGTGTGAATGAATGTGTAACTGAATGAAATGTTATAGCTATAACTGACTGCCTACTATGATTCTTTTTGTATTCACAATAAATGTGACATTTTGTCTTATCCCTTTAATAAGATCCTGCTGGTTTTTATTTTATTGGTATAACACTAATGCCCCTACTCTACTTGTGCTACACTAATGACATCTTCATCATCTGGACCCATGAAAAAGAAGCCCTTGAGGAATTCCACCATGATTTCAACAATTTCCATCCCACCATCAACCTCAGCCTAGACCAATCCACACAAGCAGTTCATTTCCTGGACACTACTGTGCTAATAAGTGATGGTCCCATAAACACCACCCTATACCGGAAACCTACTGACTGCTATACTTACGTGTTCTTTTTGCGGGTACAGACTAATATGGCTGCTACTCTGAAACCTGTCACTGATGTATGATCTCTGCTGATGTATGATCTCTCCAATGGATGGAAGGCAGACATCTGTTCTCATCCTCCTGGACCTCTCTGCATCCTTGTGAAACGGCTACCCCATCTGAAGGAAATGGTAGGGGTCTCAGAGTATGTACTGAAATGGGTCTGAGTCCTTCCTGACAAGATGTAACCAAAGGGTGGTGGTGGGAAAATTGTACCTCTATCAGAAAGAACATCACTTGCAGATTTTCACAAAGATCAATTCACTCTTATTCAGCATTTCCATGCATCCACCAGGAGAACTAGTAACATATCATGGGTTCAAATTTCAGTAAATTACTGATATCCCTACAGCTCTGAGATAAAATTGCATCAATAACTCTGCTCTTCAGGCACAGAAGAACTATCTACTCTAACAGCAAAGATTGCTCATGCAGGAGGCAGAGATTTCTTAGAAGACAGCCCAAGTCTGTGGAATGAACTCATGCAGGATCTAAAAACCACCACACACCTCAGCACTTTCTCTTCTAAGTACAAGACACACTTCTTCAACCTGTTTTAAATAAGAGACGTATAGCACCACAGACATCAACAAACAGAAAACAAAACATTACCAAAAGTTCAGATGGAGTTTTTCCCCTGGGGAAAGATGGGAAGAATTGCACCTGGCAAGGTTTGTTGTTGCTTATCGCACTCCTGGAAGGCTCTCAGATACTAGGGTGATGGGCGCAGAATAAGAACGTCTATAAAATCAAAATGAATATTTTGGAAGTAGTCACTTCACTCCACAGTGTAAAATAGATAAGAATGATGCCTTTTCAGTGGTGAATGTAAAACCCTTGACAAATTAAAATGCACTGGCCATGAATACAGTATATGAAGTATAGTCCTACATTATTGCCCGGGATGGGTGAACAGTGTGACACCCCTTTGCCCACGGTACTTCTCTCAAAGGCCAAAGTTCTGGGTCTGAGAGTAAAAGCAATGACATGAGTTTTTCTTTAAAACAGGAAGAAGATGAAAGGGATGAGAGCTGGGGAGCTTCATGGATCATGGAAGAGCCCTTGGGTAAGGTGAGAGAGGAGGAGGAAGAATAAAGAAGCCAGCATCCCTGAGCTGACTTTCACACAGCTTGTAAAAATATGCCTGATCAGCCCTGCCTGTCTTCTGAAAATGGCAAAGGAACTATACAATAATCAAATTCCAACCCACTTCCACTTTTGGTTACTAGTGCACCCAGAAAGAAAAAGTAAAAGCCTTCACACTGAAGCAGGCTCGGCAGATGACTGGGATTTTAAGGGTGACGCCACAGGGATTACATTGAGAAGTGTGTTTTTTTTAATTTAAATATTAAAACATTACATTAAATGGGTTGCCTACAAACACTATCTCCTGTGGCTTTTTTCCCGTTAAATACCATTGTGTTTCCTTTAGGTAAGCAGCAAAAATGGAGCATTTATCTCTCAAATGCATAGACTAAGGATGAAAACGCTGTTAATGAGAATGTGAAAGAGACATTTTGCCCCCATCTGACATATACACTACATGGTGTGTGCTTTAAAGAAAAACCAAGCCCAGTAGCACTTCTCAGGCCCAATAGCTGATTCTCAAGGCATATGGGGCAGATGTGAGCTAAAATAAGAACAGTTTGAAAGAAGACAGATATACATTTTTTAGCATTAAGGGAAACAGTCAGTTCTTACATCTGCCCTATGGCAACCTTCCCTTAATGACACTGGATACCTACCAGTCTCTAATTATCCTTACACCAATAACTTTAAATAGCTGCTTCCTTTAAACTATTGTCATTCCTTGCTCAGTGGCTTCTCCAAGTGGACTATCTCATCAGAATGACATAAATCTGATAATGCAGCACACAGCAACATGGCAGTCGCCATGGGGGCCCCCTGTAAGATATTATTTTTTGAAAGGTAAAATATATTTATAAATGTCACTGTGACTTTGCATGTCCCTGGTACTAGAAGCTCCTTATCCATGCATGCTGGAAGAAAGACAGGAGGCCATGGATGTGGTTTATTCACACAGCTTTATTCATCTATCATATCTGGGAGTATCCAGCAACAAACTGTACAGTGTAGGAAAGAGGGGGTTGGCTCCCAATGGTTTCAGTCATAGAAATCCCAGTCCCCTTTTTCAGCTCCATGAAAGAGAGACAGGGAAAGGAGGAAGGTCAGCTCCTTGCTGATGAGACAGAAGAGCCCCAGACTCCCTGTAGTCAGTGCTCTTAAGGGATGCTTTCCTTCAAATCTTTTCCTAATCCATTTTATCCTATAACCATGTCACCTCCATTCCAAGTATCTGACCTGGACATCCACCACAAACTTCATTTATAAAATTGCAACATTATTACCTACCCCCCTACAACTTCCACCGTGTTCCAGACCAGGTAAAAACCCTTGCTCTGGCCAATCTGATAGTAAGGGGGAAATTCCTTCCCAGGCCCCCAAGGAAGAGGCAATTAGCATCATGCCCACAATGGGTCAAAAGGAAACCTGATCCTTTTGCTAAGTTCATGGGTGCTGCCAGCCGGATCCTGGTAAACAGGGCCTCTGCATGGCTTTGTTGGGTGTCAATACCTCCCCACTTATTCAGTCAGAAGAAAGGGCAATGCACTGTCCTTGTTCTGATCTGACCCTGATTGCTTCCTGATCATCCCTGTAAACTTTCCCCCTTCTCCCCACCTGCTGTAAGGTAGCTCTTAAAGGGGTAACACCCCTTTTCTTCCTGACAGCTGGACAAAGACCCACTCACATAAAGGTTGTAGTGGTCACATTTTCGCCCAGTGATAATTTATGTATTTCATTTTAATAAAGGAAGAGATGAGCTTTTAGAAATAAAGTAAGCATAAAGGAAGAAATTATCATATTATACATATAGAAAGAGAGTAGTATGATAAAAGTGTGACAAGGTATACTATTACTATTATATTATTTGTATTTCAGTAGTACATAGATGCTTCAACCATCCCATCAACATCAGGGCCTCCGTGTGCTAGGTACTATACATACAAATAGTAAGAGACAGTCCCTGCACTGAAAAGCTTACAACTTAACTAGACAAGCGTGGAAGAGGAAACAGAAGCAAAAAAGGTGAGATAACTTGCTCAAGGTCATGCAGCAAATCAATGGCAGAGCCATGAGTAGAAGCAGGTCTTTTGACTCCCAGTCCAAATACCTATCCAGGGAACCACGCTGCTCTAAATAAAGGTTTTATCAACATATGTGTAGTTTGGGTGCATTCCTCACCAGGGACATAACCTTGAATAAGATATTCAAATCATTCCAAATGGGTGGCTTCTATACCACAGTGTCCTATGAGGATTTCTATGTGTGATGTTTCACTCCATATTCTTTATGGAAATATGCTTATGATATGAATATGACATAACTGAGATATACTTTATGCAAGATGGGTCTTGTAAGGTATCATTGAAAAGGTTATGATTTACTGAATGCGATTATCCAATTTGTATGCATGAATTGTTTCTGTATCTAAGTTAGACATATGGACTATGTAACATGGGAGCTATGTATTGGAAAGATGCCCATCAGATGACAGGCCATCAAATTTGATGAGCCATCAGGAAGGAAAAACAAAACCAGGAAGATACTTCTCTCTCTCCCTCCTGGGAGGCATCCGGTG
Organism: Caretta caretta; assembly: GCF_965140235.1. Taxonomy (NCBI): domain Eukaryota; kingdom Metazoa; phylum Chordata; order Testudines; family Cheloniidae; genus Caretta; species Caretta caretta. The sequence goes on along the minus strand of NC_134206.1, from coordinate 70,514,782 downwards.
ATGTAACTGTGACACTACTAGGTCAGGTGGTGGTCTTGTCACCTGATACTAAACATTAACTGGGACTTCTTGTAACTTTCCACTGGAAGGGATTTGGGGGGGGGGGCAGTCAAGTTTGGGAAACAAAGGATTCCCGCCTTATGTAAATCTGATTTAAGTGTGGGGAGGAAGGCAAACATGACTCCTCCTCTCCATTGCCTGTCTGCCCAAGAAGAAAGACTGCTAAAGTCACCTGAAAGGAAGGGGGGGGACAGGGGGAGGAGTCCAGACTGAGGCAAGGGTGCAGTCTGAAAAGGAATATAACTGGAATGCTGAACCACAGAAACTTTGCAACTTGCCTAAAATAACTTTTAGGGTAAGAAATTACATTTTGTAACCTGTTTCTTAAGTATATTGAGCTTAGCTTGCATACTTTATTTTATTTGTTCAGTAATCTGTTTTGTTCTGTTTTCTCTTATATTCACTTAAAATTCAACTTTTGTAGTTAATACACTTATTGCTTGATTACAATATAACCCAGTTTATGTCATTTCTAACGGGGTGGCGGGGAAGAAGTTGTGCATATCTTCCTCCACATTGAGGGAGAGGGCAAATTTCATAAAACCTTTGGATTTATACCCCTTAACGGGAGTGGGCACCAGAGTGTTGGGGAAAAGCCCTAAGGCTGAATCTTTCCAGAGAGGATCTCTGTCTCTCTGTGCAGCTGAGTGTGGCCCTGCCTGTGTGCTTGGCTGGAAGAGGCTTGTGAGCCTAAGCCAGCAAAGCCAGGTAAAGGGGATGCAGGCTGGCAGAACAGGCTGTCTCAGTGGCATCTCAGCACACCAGGTGACACCCCAAAGGGCCCAAACCAGTCACACTATGTAGGCAAAATATTTTCCACTGTTGTAGCTGCGTTGGTCTCAGGATATGAGAGAGGGAGAAGGTGAGTGAGGTAACAGTGACAAAAGGAAGAAAGGAGAGCAGCAGAATACAGACCCTAGACTTCAGAAAAGCAGACTTTGATTCCCTCAGGGAACTGGGAGAATAACACTAGGGGGAAAGGAGTCCAGTTGAGCTGGCTGTATTTTAAAGAATCCTTATTGAGATTGCAGGAACAAACCATCCCGATGTGAAGAAAGAATAGTAAATATGGTAGGCAACCAGCTTGGTTTAACAGTTAAATCCTTGCTGATCTTAAACACAAAAAAGAAGCTTACAAGAAGTGGAAGATTGGACAAATGACCAGAGAGGAGTATAAAAATATTGCTCAGGCATGCAGGAGTGAAATCAGGAAGGCCAAATCACAATTGGAGTTGCAACTAGCAAGGGATGTTAAGAGTAACAAGAAGGGTTTTTAAAGGTATGTTAGCAACAAGAAGATGATCAAGGAAAGTGTGGGCCCCTTACTCAATAGGGGAGGCAACCTAGTGACAGAGGATGTGGAAAAAGCTAATGTACTCAATGCTTTTTTTGCCTCTGTCTTCACGAACAAAGTCAGCTCCGAGACTACTGCACTGGGCAGCTCAGTATGGGGAGGAGGTGCCCAGCCCTCTGTGGAGAAAAAAGTGGTTCGCGATTATTTAGAAAAGCTGGACAAGCACAAGTACACGGGGACAGATGCACTGCATCCGAGGGTGCTAAAGGAGTTGACAGATGTGAATGCAGAGCCACTGGCCATTATCTTTGAAAACTCATGGTGATTGGGGGAGGTCCTGGACAACTGGAGAAAGGCTAATGTAGTGCCCATCTTTAAAAAAGGGAAGAACGAGGACCCGGGGAACTACAGGTCAGTCAGCCTCACCTCAGTCCCTGGAAAAATCATGGAGCAGGTCCTCAAGGAATCAATCCTGAAGCACTTAGAGGCGAGGAAAGTGATCAGGAACAGTCAGCATGGATTCACCAAGGGCAAGTCATGCCTGACTAATCTAATTGACTTCTATGATGAGATAACTGCCTCTGTGGATGAGGGGAAAGCTATGGATGTGTCATTCCTTGACTTTAACAAAGCTTTTGATACGGTCTCCCACAGTATTCTTGCCAGCAAATTAAAGAAGTATGGGCTGGATTAGAGGACTTTAAGGTGGATAGAAAGCTGGCTAGCTCATCAGGCTCAATGGGTAGTAATCAGTGGCTCCATGTCTATTTGACAGCCAGTATCAAGAGGAATGCCCCAAGGGTCGGTTCTGGGGCCAGTTTTGTTCAATATCTTCATTAATGATATGGAGGATGGCGTGGACTGCACTGTCAGCAAGTTTGCAGATGACACTAAACTGGGAGGAGTGGTAGATATGCTGGAGGGTAGGGATAGGATACAGAGAGCCCTAGACAAATTAGAGATTGGGCCAAAAGAAATCTGATGAGGTTCAACAAGGACAAGTGCAGAGTCCTGCACTTAGGACAGAAGAATCCCATGCACTGCTACAGACTAGGGACCAAGTGGCTAGGCAGCAGTTCTGCAGAAAAGGACTAGGGGTTACAGTGGATGAGAAGCTGTATAGAGTCAACAGTGTGCCCTTGTTGCCAAGAAGGCTAACGGCATTTTGGACTGTATAAGTAGGGGCATTGCCAGCAGATCAAGGGATGTGATCATTCCCCTCTATTCAGCATTGGTGAGGTCTCATCTGGAGTACTGTGTCCAGTTTGGGACCCCACGCCAGAAGAAGGATGTAGAAAATTTGGAAACAGTCCAGCGGAGCACAACAAAAATTACTAGGGGGCTGGAGCACATGACTTATGAGGAGTAGCTGAGGGAAGTGGGCTTATTTAGTCTGCAGAAGAGAAGAATAAGGTGGGATTTGATAGCTGCTTTCAATTATCTGAAGGGGGGTTCCAAAGAATATGGATCTAGACTGTTCTCAGTGGTAGCAGATGACAGAACAAGGGGTAATGGTCTGAAGTTGCAGTGGGGGAGGTTTAGGTTGGATATTAGGAAAAACATTTTCACTGGGAGGTGGTGAAACACTGGAACCTTCCTTAGGGGTTTTTAAGGTCAGGCTTGACAGAGCCCTGGCTGGGATGATTTAGTTGGGGATTGGTCCTGCTTTCAGCAGGAGGTTGGATTAGATGACCTCCTGAAGTCCCTTCCAACTGTGATATTCTATGATTCTATGAATATATGTTATTGGACCAACATTTGTTGGTGGAAGAGACAAGCTTTAGAATTTCACTGACCTGAAGAAGAGATCTGTAAAGGTTGAAAACTTGTCCCTTCCACTTACAGAACTTGGTCCAATAAATCATAGAATCATAGAATATCAGGGTTGGAAGGGACCTCAGGAGGTCATCTAGTCCAACCCCCTGCTCAGAAGCAGGACCCATACCCAATTAAATCATCCCAGCCAGGGCTTTGTCAAGCCTGACCTTAAAAACTTCTAAGGAAGGAGATTCCACCACCTCCCTAGGCAACACATTCCAGTGTTTCACCACCCTCCTAGTGAAAAAGTTTTTCCTAATATCCAACCTAAACCTCCCCCACTGCAACTTGAGACCATTACTCCTTGTCCTGTCCTCTTCCACCACTGAGAATAGTCTAGAACCATCCTCTCCGGAACTACCTCTCAGGTAGTTGAAAGCAGCTATCAAATCCCCCCTCATTCTTCTCTTCTGCAGACTAAACAATCCCAGTTCCCTCAGCCTCTCCTCATAACTCATGTGTTCCAGACCCCTAATCATTTTTGTTGCCCTTCGCTGGACTCTCTCCAATTTATCCACATCCTTCTTGTAGTGTGGGGCCCAAAATTGCACACAGTACTCCAGATGAGGCCTCACCAATGTCGAATAGAGGGGGACGATCACGTCCCTCGATCTGCTCGCTATGCCCCTACTTATACATCCCAAAATGCCATTGGCCTTCTTGGCAACAAGGACACACTGCTGGCTCATATCCAACTTTTCGTCCACTGTCACCCCTAGGTCCTTTTCTACAGAACTGCTGCCTAGCCATTCGGTCCCTAGTCTGTAGTGGTGCATGGCATTGTTCCATCCTAAGTGCAGGACCCTGCACTTATCCTTATTGAACCTCATCAGATTTCTTTTGGCCCAATCCTCCAATTTGTCTAGGTCCCTCTGTATCCTATCCCTGCCCTCCAGCGTATCTACCACTCCTCCCAGTTTAGTATCATCCGCAAATTTGCTGAGAGTGCAATCCACACCATCCTCCAGGTCATTTATGAAGATATTGAACAAAACCGGCCCCAGGACCGACCCCTGGGGCACTCCACTTGACACCGGCTGCAAACTAGACATGGAGACATTGATCACTACCCGTTGAGCCCGACAAGCTAGCCAACTTTCTACCCACCTTATAGTGCATTCATCCAGCCCATACTTCCTTAACTTGCTGACAAGAATACTGTGGGAGACCGTGTCAAAAGCTTTGCTAAAGTCAAGATACAATACATCCACTGCTTTCCCTTCATTCACAGAACCAGTAATCTCATTATAGAAGGCGATTAGATTAGTCAGGCATGACCTTCCCTTGGTGAATCCATGCTGACTGTTCCTGATCACTTTCCTCTCATGTAAGTGCTTCAGGATTGATTCTTTGAGGACCTCCTCCATGATTTTTCCGGGGACTGAAGTGAGGCTTACTGGCCTGTAGTTCCCAGGATCCTCCTTCTTCCCTTTTTTAAAGATTGGCACTACATTAGCCTTTTTCCAGTCATCCAGGACTTCCCCCATTCACCACGAGTTTTCAAAGATAATGGCCAATGGCTCTGCAATCACAGCCGCCAGTTCCTTTAGCACTTTCAGATGCAACTCATCCGGCCCCATGGACTTGTGCACGTCCAGTTTTTCTAAATAGTCCCTAACCACCTCTTTCGCCACAGAGGGCTGGCCATCTATTCCCCATGTTGTGATGCCCAGCACAGCAGTCTGGGAGCTGACCTTGTTCGTGAAGACAGAGGCAAAAAAAGCATTGAGTACATTAGCTTTTTCCACATCCTCCGTCACTAGGTTGCCTCCCTCATTCATTAAGGGGCCCACACTTTCCTTGGCTTTCTTCTTGTTGCTAACATACCTGAAGAAACCCTTCTTGTTACTCTTAACATCTCTCGCTAGCTGCAGCTCCAGGTGCGATTTGGCCCTCCTAATTTCTTTCCTACATGCCCAAGCAATATTTTTATACTCTTCCCTGGTCATATGTCCAACCTTCCACTTCTTGTAAGCTTCTTTTTTATGCTTAAGATCTGCTAGGATTTCACCGTTAAGCCAAGCTGGTCGCCTGCCATACTTACTATTCTTTCGACACATTGGGATGGTTTGTCCCTGTAACCTCAACAGGGATTCCTTGAAATACAGCCAGCTCTCCTGGACTCCTTTCCCCTTCATGTCAGTCCCCCAGGGGATCCTACCCATCCGTTCCCTGAGGGAGTCGAAGTCTGCTTTCCTGAAGTCCAGGGTCCGTATCCTGCTGCTTACCTTTCTTCCCTGTGTCAGGATCCTGAACTCAACCAACTCATGGTCACTGTCTCCCAGATTCCCATCCACTTTTGCTTCCCCTACTAATTCTTCCCGGTTTGTGAGCAGCAGGTCAAGAAAAGCTCCCCCCCTAGTTGGCTCCTCTAGCACTTGCACCAGGAAATTGTCCCCTACACTTTCCAAAAACTTCCTGGATTGTCTATGCACCGCTGTACTGCTCTCCCAGCAGATATCAGGAAAATTAAAGTCACCCATGAGAACCAGGGCATGCGATCTAGTAGCTTCCGCGAGCTGCCGGAAGAAAGCCTCATCCACCTCATCCCCCTGGTCCGGTGGTCTATAGCAGACTCCCACCACTACATCACTCCTGTTGCTCACACTTATAAACTTAATCCAGAGACACTCAGGTTTTTCTGCAGTATCGTACCGGAGCTCTGAGCAGTCATACTGCTCCCTTACATACAGTGCTACTCCCCCACCTTTTCTGCCCTGCCTGTCCTTCCTGAACAGTTTATAACCATCCATGACAGTACTCCAGTCATGTGAGTTATCCCACCAAGTCTCTGTTATTCCAATCACGTCATAATTCCTTGACATCACCAGGACCTCCAGTTCTCCCTGCTTGTTTCCAAGGCTTTGTGCATTCGTATATAAGCACTTGAGATAACCTGCTGATCACCCCTCATTCTCAGTATAAGGCAGGAGCCCTCCCCTCACAGACATTCCTGCCTGTCCTTCGTCCCGGTATCCCGCTTTCCCACTTACCTCAGGGCTTTGGTCTCCTTCCCCCGGTGAACCTAGTTTAAAGCCCTCCTCACTAGGTTAGCCAGCCTGCTTGCAAAGATGCTCTTCCCTCTCTTCGTAAGGTGGAGCCCGTCTCTGCCCAGCACTCCTCCTTCATGGAACACCATCCCATGGTCAAAGAATCCAAAGCCTTCTCTCCGACACCACCTGCGTAGCCATTTGTTGACTTCCACTATTAGACGGTCCCTACCCAGGCCTTTTCCTTCCATGGGGAGGATGTACGAGAACACCACCTGCGCCTCAAACTCCTTTATCCTTCTTCCCAGAGCCACGTAGTCCACAGTGATCCGCTCAAGGTCATTCTTGGCAGTATCATTGGTGCCCACGTGGAGAAGCAGGAAGGGGTAGCGATCCGAGGGCTTGATGAGTCTCTGCAGTCTCTCCATCACATCGCGAATCTTAGCCCCCGGCAAGCAGCAGACTTCTCGGTTTTCCCGGTCAGGGCGGCAGATAGATGACTCAGTCCCCTGGAGTAGAGAGTCCCCGATCACCACCACCCGCCTCCTTCTCTTGGGAGTGGTGGTCGTGGAACCCCCCATCTCAGGACAGCGCATCTCATGCCTTCCAACCAGCGGAGTCTCCTTCTGCTTTCTCCCCCAGGACATATCATCTGGTCCACTCTCCGAAACGGTACCTGTGGAGAGAACATGAAAGCGGTTAGTTTATATATTACCTCACCCACCTTGTCTGACTATCAAAAACTTTACAAAAACACAATCCTAGAAAAGTTTTAGAATATGATCCTCCATTGTGTGCCACCAGTTTTACACCCTTGCAATTCCACTGAAATCAGTGCACTTACTTCAGTGTAAAGCCAATATAGAGAGTGGAGAAATAGGTTGAGTGTTTTTAATAATTTTGTTGGGCCTGTTATTTATACTTCTCTATTTGTGACATGAATACATGCATCTAAGTAGCTTTTCAGCAAAGACTATTATTGTAATTTTTGTATTTCATAAACTAGAATCAAATGCCTTATTCTATTATATATCATAGATCATAGATTTTAAGGTCAGAAGGGACCATTATGATCATCTAGTCTGACCTCCTGCACAACGCAGGCCACAGAATCTCACCCACCCACTCCTGTAACAAACCCCTAACTTATGTCTGAGCTACTGAAGTCCTCAAATCGTAGTTTAAAGACTTCAAGGTGCGGAGAATCCTCCAGCAAATGACCCGTGCCCCACACTGCAGAGGAAGGCGAGAAACCTCCAGGGCCTCTTCCAATCTGCCCTGGAGAAAAAATTCCTTCCCCACCCCAAATATGGTGATCAGCTAAACCCTGAGCATGTGGACAAGACTCACTAGCCAGACATCCAGGAAAGAATTCCCACCCTATCTAACATCCCATCACAGGCCATTGGGCGTATCTACTGCTAATAGTCAAAGATCAATTAATTGTCAAAATTAGGCTATCCCATCATATCATCTCCTCCATAAACTTATCAAGCTTAGTCTTGAAGCCAGATATGACTTTCGCCACCACTGTTTCCTTGGAAGGCTGTTCCAGAACTTCACTCCTCCTTGGATTTCTGGCTGTTTCATAGAATAAAGTTCCTATTTCTAGCCTTGATACATGATGAGATTTCAAACCCAGTCATTGGTCCAGAACTGGGTATCATCCATTGTGAACCTCTGAAGAATATAATGTTAATATTGTTTATTTATCTGCAGGTGGAAATTCCAAATTGGGGGAGAAAATAGGAAATTTTTCACTGGCAAGTTTTTTCCCTTTCCTCCCAACCTCAAAATAAATAAAGGTGCCTGAAGTTGCTCAGGAGGTTGGAATGTAAGAAGTAGGCCCAAAGGAGATACGCAGAGAGAAAGAGAGGTATGTAAGGGTAGGTGTGATTAATGCTTTTTATTGTATGACTTTTGTGAGACAGATAGTATGAATATGAACAGGTTTCAGAGTAGCAGCCGTGTTAGTCTGTATTCGCAAAAAGAAAAGGAGGACTTGTGGCACCTTAGAGACTAACCAATTTATTTGAGCATTATGCTCAAATAAATTGGTTAGTCTCTAAGGTGCCACATGTCCTCCTTTTCTTTTTATGAATATGAAGAATGTTAACCTAAGTTAAAGTGAATGTCACTTAGGGAATATTGTCACCATTACTGCTAGGGAACAAGGCTTTGTGTGACACAACTGGCTAAGTTCCAACCCATAGTACAGCCCAAGTAATCACTTCATAACGCTAATGAACCTTTTATGTATACTTTTGTTCTTCAAAGCACATTACTGCCATGCAACAATGAATCCTTACAGGGTCTTACAGACATATTTACTGTTTATTTTACAGATGGAGATACTGAGGCATAGGGGCCTTAAGTGATTTGCCCAAGAGCAGAGAAAATCAGTGTCAGGGCTAGAATCATGTTAATCTCTTTATTCCTGTAATGATTTTTGCAAAATTTTCCCATCCTCCATCACCAGCTAACCTCTACTATGATACCTGTTTTTCTACCTTCACAGGCTGCTGTCAGTTCAGATTGGCCACCCAATCCCATGGCGAATAAGCATGTTATCTCATTTTGCCAGGAAGATTCAAGGTGTCCTCACCTCACGATCAATATAAACACGAGGTTTGCATCTCCAGTCTGGTATTGCAGGTTTGACTTAGTACTTCCAGAGAGTCATCAAAGAGGTGCTGTTTGGTGCTAACTCGTATTTCTGCAGCCCTTACTCAAGCTATGTAGCATACAGTCACATGAGTAGTCCCATTGAGTTTGGGCTCTCTGTATTTTGAGACCTGATTAGTAGGGTAGAAAAAGTCATTTTATAAAGTGACTTTTCTTTGCTAAAAGTGGGGGGGGGGGTGTATTTCCTGTGTTTCCATGGGGAAGGAGTTGCTATTCAGGAATACTGAATACAGATTAGAGAGTCATTATTCTGAGCAGTATTTTGCTCTGTAATTGGTTTGGGCAAAGAAACTTTTTGAGGATTACAAAGCAGGTAAGGGTATCTAATGACTAATAACTAGTTTGATAGCATAAGTGGCTACCCAGACAGGCTGAATATTTTGCTCTTAATTTATCCCTTAGTTAAAGGCAGTATAGAAGAACCATCTCAGAGCAATTTTAGGTTTAGCACAGCAGGGATTTGGAAGCTATTTTTTTCGCAAAGAAGTGAAAACATAACACTTAGCAATACTGTTGGGTGAGGATATCTGCTGTGATAAGTGGATTGAGGGCTTCAAGCACACTAAATCCTAAAATGACACAGTGTGTTTAAAATGTCTATAATTCAATACAAACTCAAGAAAGTGTTGGATTCTAAATGCCTTCCTTAGATGGGTCACTGGCTCTGTTGTAAATTTATTGTCAGTTTGGTAAATTCAAAATAACCACCTGTCTAACACAAGCTTGACTTCGTGCAATAATAATAGTAATTAACGTACAAAAATGTAGCCTTTAGATTCATTTTAAATGATTTTTCAGACATTTTCATATTCAAAAGCACCCAATATAATTTTCAAAGAAGGCTAAGCATTTGACGTAAACTATGACAGACAAAGTGAACATGTGCTAGGAGCATTTCCTGAAAATACATTTAATGTTAGGAGGCTAGACTACCCCTACAAAGCAGTTATTTGGAGTCAATACAAACATCTTTTCAAATCTAAAAGGAAACCAAAGACAAAGACAAATGCCCTGATAGCAGTATTCATTTTCACAATTCATTGCAGGCTTCCATTTTTCAATGTAATTAAGTTGTAGAATTTCCCCTCAACCACAGCAAGTTCTGCAGAATCCAGGATACCCTACTGTGTAATATATGGGGTCTTGCCCATGTTAGACATGCCATGACACATAATGTGCACAATTCACCATTTGTGTGACTCCATTTAAGTGAGTTGAGATACATCTCAGACAGCAAGGTGATGGGGATCATCTGAAAAATAATAGATAGGGTGAGTGATGTGTTATATTATCATACCTATGTTGGCAGCACATGTGATATTGATAACTTGGTATTGAGAACTGTACCTTGTAGCAGTTTAGCTTCCCAGAAAGGAAGTCTGGGGCATGGCAGGAGCCATGCTCTGTGATGAACAGGCAGTAGGGGAATGGAAAAAAAAGAGGATCTCTTTCAAGCACCTTGGGCCCAGAGAGATTACTGACCATTTCAGCAGTCTGGAGCTACTCCACTTCCTTCTGGAACTCCCCTGCACACTGGGAAGTCATGCCTCATCCTACAGCCCTTCAGGGGAGCAATAGGGGCAAGGGAAGAGGAGAAAGAGGATCAACACATGAACCCACATGCTCCCTCCTATCCCTACTCCTTTGGAGACAGAAGTCCTGTACAGCTCCAAGTGCAGTGACTGCAATGTGACAGTGCCTTGTACAGGGTGCTGAGGCTGGAGGGAGGTTTTTGTTGCTCCAGCTCAGCATACTCTCGGAAGAGCCCTATCATGACAGGTGCAAATAGACACAGAAATCTAGAAGAGTGCTAATAATGGACCTGAAGAACAACAAAAGAACCTCACACCATAGGAGATGTTTGCTGTAGCCTCCATGGTGTGTGCCGGCTTACATCTTTGTCCTATGTCTTAAATCATCGTGGTGCATCCACAAGCATGGATGACTGACAGTGAAAATTTCATTGTCATTAATGCTATTGCATGTATGGCTGCAGCTGTAAACTCTTATCTGAGGGCCACTACTGTTAAATATCTTAATGAAGATATTTCACTGGAACTTTCAAATTGCTCCTGAGTTAACCTTTTTAAAGACACAAGCTTTCTGCTGTTATAGAATTTTGTATTATTCCATGCTAATTGTTGGTAAACAGTGGCACCTAGTGGCCAGGTAGATGTATTATATAAATTGACATTCCCTAGGGAATTCTTTGTGGATTTTGTTGTCCTGGTTGTTGTTTTAAGCGAGAAGGTCTTAGTGCGTTTAGTCCTCATTATCTCAAAAGTCCTCTTGCTCCTAATTCTGTCATCATAGTGTTAATTATGACTAAGCTTATTGTGCTGTACATATTGTATTAGCTTTTTGTTATTACAGTATTTGGTTATCTTATTTGTTCTTAAATGCTGCCAGCTCCCAGGAGATAAATAGTATCAAAAGAATATTGCCTCTCCAAATGAATTTCTCAGTTATAAAATAACACTCCAATACACAGTAAAGAGCGCCAATGCAATGTTGTTCAGAGCAAAACCCTTTGCAAGATAATCAGAGCAACGAAAATTCTGCCTTTGCTTGGAAACTATATCTGAACCATTTATGTTCCATGTTGTGTATATGTGTGTGTCTGCAGAAGTATTAAGTATTACATGACATGTTAACACTGTCTGTGCTGGTAGGATATAGGATGTGATATAAATAATATCAGGGCACTTGTTTGTAATATGAGTGACAGGGTGCTTATCATAGTGCAGGTTGCTCATGCAAGGACCTCTCCTCACCACCTCAGCAGGGCTATGGGGGAGAAATTTTAGTGGAGCACACATGCAGGACAGTCTGTGAACAGCTGTGGAAGATGCTGTTTGGAAAGAGGCAGCAAGGGAAGGTCAAAGGCCAGGCTACAGTTGCTCAAATCTAACTACCATGGACATGGTGTTGAGAAACTCCCACTGCAAATTTCTGGGAATTATGCAGCTGAAGTGACTCTCACCCTCAGAAATTAATGGGATTTTGATTCAACATCATTATCCTAACTGTGCATGGCGAAGAAATGATTAAAGGAGATTTTCTATCCTCTTGTTAGTCTTAGGTAAAGTGCTATAAAGACTTAGGAAAAGAAGTCTTAACAGTAACAATCCCTTTGTTCAGTTTCTCAGGACTCAGACTAATTTCTTTGAAAATCTACAGTGTAGCATGTGGTTATATAAAGCTCAGATACTACCAGAGCAGAGTTTGCTATCAGGTCATTGATGTTTTGAAGTAGAGTAACAAAACATATATTCCAGGAGCATCTGAAATCAAAAGGGAGAAACAGGTAACAATTCATGCAAATAGGTAGCAATTCATTCAATGAAAAAGTTTTCGTCTAAGTGACAAAGAAGGGGGTGCAAGATAGAAAATATGACCCAACAAGCTTTGGGATAAATACCCAAGATTCTAAGAAGACATTCCTGAGAAAGAATAAAGCTTTATTTGTTTTATTTCTTCTTTGATATATAAAGTCATCACCTTTGTATCAGATGACCTACCATCAAAAAACCCAACTTAAATGTGTTAGATGCATGCGGTTTTCATGGACTTGTCTCTTTGAAGTAGTGAGAATGGACTCCATTACTGTATCTCCTCTTATTCAACATCTAAAGGGGAATAAAGACGTCATGCTCAATTGATCAGCAATTGTGGCCTCAGCACAAGATTTTCAGATGGATTTTCAAAGGGTAGGCTCTCAACCCTTTACAAATGTCCAAAGTTGGGCACCCAAATGTGACCAAAATCATTACTTACTTTTTAAAACTTTGGCCTGTATTTTTGTTGTACCATATTCTAAGGGCCACTATCTTGCTGGCACACCATGGGAGAGAGAGGGCAGTAAGGGATGAGTGGAAGGTCTGAGGGACAGCCATTATGCAGGTGGAGATCAGAGGCCCTTTACCATCACTAAAGAGGTCCAGAAATAATGCTGGCTGTGGGACCATCACCCTGTCCTAGCTCTCATCATCTGCCAATGGAGCTTTCTGGTAGAGAGGTGCGGGGAGTGCATGCTACTCCTTTTAAAAAAGTAATGAAGCCACTATTTCAGTATGTGCTCCCCTTGCTGCCACAGAGGGAATTCTGGCTAAGCCAGTCACAGCTTTTGTAGGGTTTTCACTGTATCATGAACAATTTGTTAAAGTCACAATCCCCTTTAAAAGTCCAACAGCTGCACTGGACAGTAAAATATCCACAACTATGTTTCTGTGATCGCATATCCTGTGTGAACAAACTGGAAATAATTGGAAACAGTTATTATAGCTATTATAACTGTGAATTCCTTTCCTCGGGTTAAACAAATCTTAGCTGGGGTAAGCACTTAAGGGGAAAACTTTTTTACTTCCTTTAACTTGTTTGTATTTAACATAGTCATATAAACAGAAACAAAAATAACCAATGCCATTTTTACCTTGATGGGAGCTAGACAGACATCTTGTGGATTTGCTGCACTTTCATACATCATTTTTTTTATGAAGAATCAGGTTTTAATAGGAACATCTGCACTACATTTTACATTGAACTAACATGATTAGTTCCGTTGGCCACCAAACTTCCAACAAATGAATGGTGCAGATAAATGGCAGGGATATTTATAAAAGTAATATAGGAAGAGGAGCAATGGAACCATCTTTGATATCCCAAGAATGTGTGAGGTTTAATCTAGGATCAGAACTCAAGTGCAGGTCTCAACTAATGTCATTAGCTTGATAAATGCCCAATTACCTTTCTGAGGAATAATAATGCTAACACGGAAAGTAAACCAGCTAATTAGCTGTGTGAAACAGAAGGTCCATAGGACAAGCAAGGTAAATACCTTAATCTCTCTTCTCTTATGCTCTGTGTAGCTTGGATTTGCATAAAGAATGGGTAGCAACATCTTAATTCAAATTTTAGAAGTTTGACATTTTTGTGTCAAATTATTTGAGGGTTTATATCACAATAAATGTTTGGCCAGGTAAATGAAAGAGGTTCAATTTATTAAAACTGTTAAGAAACCAGAAAACCTGTTGAGTCATACAAGTTACAACTATTCACCTTTTATGGTCATTTTAGCAAAATAGACTGCATATAGTAAGAAGGTATACAAAGCTGTTAAGAGTCATGCAGATCCTCATCTGGGAGTCATTGAAGTAAATGAAACTATGCCAATTTACATCACCTAAGAATATGGCCCCTTGTCTCCTTCCCATCAATAAGAGCCCAGTCCTGCAGTTCATAGTAAGACACAACCCCATTGGCCTCAATTTGACAGAATAGAATTTCCCATAAAGTCAGTGTCAGGAAAAGAAACACAAGATATTAAAGTGGAACTCGATTTTGCTAGTATCTTTTAAGGCCTGCATCTCGTCTTCATTCAAGTTGTTCCATTGACTCAAACTACTCTCCTGAGTTAGGGCTGTTGGATCAGGCCCTTAATCTACAGTGCCTGACTTCATGCATGTTAAATGACCAAGCCTATTGCATTCAGAAAGTGCTTATATTTAAAATACCTTATTAATTTAATCTCCAGAAGCACAATTTGCTGAATGTATTGCCATCTGCAAAGGCGATTTGTTTGGAAGTCCAACAGTTACAGACCAATTTAATATTACTCTTTCCCATCACTACTACAATCACTGTAAAGCATATGCATATTCATTTGAAAAAAGATATGCTAAAGCAGGGCTACTGGAACAATTTTTATAGTGGGGGTGCTGATGATGGACACCATGGAACCCATGTATTTGGTGTTTGTTATTATTACTTCAAGTAAGTGGGTGCGGCAGCACCCCCATCACCACTGTGCAAAAGCTGTTGTAAAATGCATTTTTCACACTGTAAACCGCTTTCAGAGAGCATAGCACTCACCTAGTGCACCAAGACACACATCCTTACAATTATTGTTTATAAAGTATTATACATATGTTTGTTACTGATTTACATTCTTTCTAATTGCTTTTAAATTTGAACTGTTCCTAATTTTTGTCTTATGCTTATGGTGTAAAAGATGTAAGATAAAAAAATAATTCACATCATCAAATAAATTAGAAATAATCCAAATGCATGTGATTTTTAAAAAGTCCTTAGTACAGTACATTCTTTTTAAACTGGAAATATTTTAAAATTAAATGGCTTACAAGTATATAAAGCATATAGACAAGGATGTAAAAACTGTGGCTCACCTCTCGACCTGGAAACTTAACCTAGTTCTTAGTCATAGTTTCTTGAAAGTATCTTAGAGCAGAGGTTCTGTTGTCCGCAAGCTCCATTTAGGTGGTCCATGCATACTTCCCTCTAAGGTGCGCGCCTGGGTGGCCGCACACAAGAGAATGAAGGGCCACCCACCTAATTAGTGTAGCCGTGCAGATGTGGCTCCACTAATTAGGTGCCTGGACCCTGGAGAAGATGCACATGTAAGGTAAGAAGGTGGCCTGGTGGTGGGGCAGAATAAGGAGTAGGTGGGAGGGGGCAGTGGGGTAAGAAGAGGGGGTGGGGGGAATTTGGGACATGCAGAGCTGCAGCAGCCAGAGAAAGAGGCGACTTTCCCCAGCTCTAGGGCTGCAGGGAGAGACAGCCCTCCTTCCCAGCCCCAGCTCGGGGGCTGCCGCAGCGGGGGAGAGAGGGCACATCCATCACATTAGAAAAGTAAGACTAATGCTATTAAAATATGAGTTCTGTGCTTTTATTTGTAGAACAAAAAACCTTTCATTATTATTAAGGGTTTTTTATATAGTGCTTTTATCCAAAGTGCTTTACAATAGTTAGCTAACAGTACAAACAACATTTGGAAAGATCATTAAGTGGTCTGCCGAGATCTTCAGCAATTTTCAAGTGATCTGTGAAGAAGAAAAAAAAGTTTGAGAACCACTGCCTTAGAGCTTGGTTGGATCTTCTACACTGGATGATTAGACTTCTTTCTTAGGCCCCAATTTTGAAAGTTACTTACACAGATGCCTAACTTTAAGCGCATGCTTAAGTACCTTCCTGGAACAGAATGCACAAAAGCTTATCACCTATGTTAAGGCAAGATACAATATGTGTAACAACCAAGCAGAGAGGGGAGGATAGAGAGATGACGAGATTAACAGTGGCAGGAAAGTATGAATATATAGACTGACTACATGTATAATTTGCAGGTTTGAGGGAGTTTAGAGATTTTTAAGATATAAATAACAAGCTGAAACATTTATTTATTGGTATGAGATGTGGAAAGCTCCTTTGATTGGGTATAGTGGAGCTATTTGATGTAAGTCTTGGGACAGTATAATGGGCAAAAACTTTCTTAGATAAAGACGTATTCACAGCCTACTGCTGCAGTAAGGAGTAATGGATATAACTCAGAAGTTTTTACTTTGTCTAGAAGAAATAGGCAAGGGTCCCCCTTTTTGCCATTACTTTTTGCCTTAACCATAGAACCAAACATTCAAAAAAATCAGCACAGTAACAGTGTTGAAGGCATAAAAATACTGGCCATCCAACACAGAATTGCATTATATACTGATGATGTAATTCCTTTTTTATCCAATTCCTAGGCATCTCTTGGGGAAACAACCAATTAATTCAAAAGTTGTGAGGAAGTATCAATGTAAAATGTTAATCAAAAGAAAATCAAGATCCTACACATCAAATGTATAGCATCAGAAAGACAAGTGCTACCTATTAAATATGGGCTCACTTGACCTAAAGATTCAATTAGATATTTCTGAGTCCAATCATCAGATAATATAGAACAGCTATATGATCTCATTTTCACTTCACTAATAGAAATAGATCTACAACATTTGAATGACATATATAATGGACAGGTAACTGAGCCACTATTAACATGAATACTCTTTCCACCTTTTCCTTTCTGTTCCAGACACTACCAATTATAATATCTGACAAAGTGCTCTCAGAAATGCAAGAAGATGTCCCATTTTAAAAAGAGAGAGAGAGAGAGAGAGAGAGAGATTTAGCTATGGCCTAGAAATGCCCAGTCCAAACTGGGAGGTGGTGGGGTATAAAGATGGCTTTAAGACACTTTTCTGGTCCCACGTTCCTGAGGCTGCTGTTTGCCAGGCTGGTACCAAAGAGTGAGTCTGAGCAGCTTTTAGGCTACTCTGGGATAATCATCAAACAAACTGAGCAGTTTGCTTTCACCATGAACTTCCATAAGTGACAATATATAAGTACAATCTTCAGTAAAAGCTGTGGAATTTAGCAATTCGGGAAGACTACAACATACACACATTAGGACTGTGTACCCTGGAGATACAATAATAAGCTCCCAAGAAAGTAAGGTCAATTGTTTATATCAAGGCTTGCCCTCTTACAGTATTTACAAATTAGACAGTATGGATGAAATCCTGACTTCACTGAAGTCAATGGCCATTGGCTTTAATGGACCCAAGGATTTTATCCTATGGTCCTAATTCACTACTGTGTTTCTCTAATTGCATGCCAGTTGTAACTTGTAAGCAATAAGGTCACATTTTCACAAGTATGTAAAGAAGTGATAAACCAAGATACCGAGGAGAATGCAATGCTTGTTATGGTGATGGGAGAAAAAACATATCAATAGAGTATATCCACTAAGGACTGGCATCTAGTATGATCTTTAAGATATTATATCAATGTTACTTTACTCCAGCAAAGCTCTGAAAAAAATTATGAAATGACCATTCAACTGCAGATGAGAGGTAGGAAAACAGGAAGCTTATTTTATATCTAGCAGGATAACCCAGAGGAACAAGACTGCTGGGCCAGGATCATGGATGTAATTAAATGAATGACTGGATTCCCAGCGATTTGTTCAGATCTATTAATGAATTATTTGACCTTGCAGGAAGATAAATCATTAATAACACATTCACTAGTAGCAGCATGCTTCATTTTAGCTAGGAAATAAAAAAAGACATTTCTTTCTGTTAGTAGTTAATATAACAGACTTCGGGATATAGTGGTAATGGAGAAACTCACATAATTTAAAATTCAACAAGGGAGAGAAAAAACCCTCCAGTATTTAAATATCTGACTTCTTTGTATCGAATGTTTAGATGAGGTATCTTCACTAGCTAAAAAACAAATGCATCAGCAATATTTTTTTGAATATTGAAAAGGAAGTTGTCAGGACC
The DNA here is from genome assembly GCF_965140235.1 of Caretta caretta. Taxonomy (NCBI): domain Eukaryota; kingdom Metazoa; phylum Chordata; order Testudines; family Cheloniidae; genus Caretta; species Caretta caretta. The sequence goes on along the minus strand of NC_134206.1, from coordinate 70,496,816 downwards.
AGCTGTGAAAGCGAGACATATAGTTGGTCTGCATTCTCCTTTGAAAAAGAAGACTGTATATAAATAAAAGACTGTAATAAATGGCAACAATTATTATTTGTATTTTGATAGTGACTATGAGGTCTAGTCATGGACAAGGACCCCGTTGTGCTAGGTGCTGTACAGACACAGAACAAAAAAAAAAAAAAACCCAACAACAGTGCCAGGCCCAAAGAGATTACAAAAGTAATATCTGATAACATCAAAGAAACATAACATAGAGAAAAATAATTATGGTCCCTTTTGAAATGGAAAATATTATATTGACTCATGTGTTGTAGTAATTACTGTAAAAATCTATTTTATTTTATTTTTATTTTTTTAATTAATGCATGTTTAAATTATTAGCCATTTGTATTACAGGCATATTGGGAAGGCAAAGTCCCTTACAGTAACTGTTTTCACTATGACTGATTAACTGGAAAATCTAATACAAATTTTAAAACAGCCACAGGAATAACCAGGAATCTTCAATTCAACTACAATCCTACAGTGTCCTGTATTCTGTAGCGTGAAACTGGAACATTTTGGCCTACATTTTAAAAAGCAAACTCTGATTTTGTACAGACAAAATCAACATCTGCAGTTAAGGCAATTGTGTATCCATTTTGCGTGCACTGAGTTTATGTACACAAATGAGTCCGCCGGCAATATTTGTTTGAGAAATATAGAGGACTGTCTTAGGCCAGCACCAACTATGACCTTTTGTGGTATGTGATTGTACCCACAAAATCACTGTCCCAGATCATCACCAGTCCCACCCAAATGTTCACATAAATCTCCTTAAATTGTGGAAAGAAAGAAGTTTTTCAGATCATAAATCATTGAACCAGATGGTTAAAAAAAGAGTCAGAGGCACCCAAGGGAGAGTTTGCTACCAAGTCTGAAGTTGGCCCTATTAAGTGTTTCCCCACCCCCACCCATCAACACTGCATGCAACATTAATATAGAATTCCACTATCAATACTTGTATTGCTTCTAAGGCCAGTAAAGAATTACTACCTGGAATTTTTAAAAAATCAATGTTTTATCATCTTGCTCTCATTCCATGTGTCACTAAAATCCCACCATAGGATGTAATATGCAAATATTGTGATAAGATTTTCTGTTACAATTAGGTTTCCTATTTCTGCACAATCATTTCAAGATTGAAATTGAATCCTGTTTACCAGGTGGCAAGCCCTCCTTTATTTCTTAAAGCCAGTGTACAAGGTCCTATTAGCTTTAAGACTCTAATCATGCCATCCTTTCTTTTCTGTCATTCTTCCTGAAAGATATTGCCCTCAGATAGCACAATTATAATCCTAAAACACCTAGTTACTTCTTGCATGAACCACTGGTTTCCCACAAAAAAGTACTTCTTGGACCTCAGACAGAGTCTCATTCCCTTCCCTTCCCAGCCCCTGCTAAAGCTTCCCATCACTTCACTTTTCCTCCTAATTTTTTTGAGGAATTATATATATATATATATATATATATATATAATGATTTAAGTATGCATACACCCATATCCTCCCTTTTACTGGTACTACACAATCATTCTATCTATCTTATACAATCATTCTATTTTTTTTCTTGTTCTTCTTGTGGATGGGTTTTATTTATTTATTTATTTTAATTCAATCTTTGTTTTTAAGGGGGATCCTTCATCACGGTTTACTGTCCAACAGGAATTACCTTTTGCTGCCCAATTTAGTCCACTGATAAGGAGTAAAAAAGGAGGCTGTGATCTAACTTATCTCAGAGTCTGCTCCCTCACTTGTTGAATGTGGCCACTGTAGGGTGATCAGACAGCAAGTGTGAAAAATCGGGCAGGGGGTTGAGGGGTGATAGGCGCCTATATAAGACAATCCCCCAAATATTGGAACTGTCACTATAAAACTGGGACATCTGGTCACCCAAGGTCAGTCAAAGAAAAATGTAGATTGAATTACATCAGGTCAGCAAGACACCGCCCTCTAACTTCAATTATCCAGCTTGTCTATTGTCCAATATCCAGCACTCCAGGTCATACTATCCTAGGTAACCATATATCCATTATCTGAACTGTAATATAGTCCCCTATTCTCTTTAAAAGCCACTTGTGGCCCCCGAGCCTCATTCTGAGTATCATGCTTTAATGTGCCTCCTGCAGCTCTTTACAGCACATAACGTAAGAACATAAGAACACAAGAACGGCCATACTGGGGCAGACCAAAGATACATCTAGCCCAGTATCCTGTCTTCTGACAGTGGACAATGCCAGGTGCCTCAGAGGGAATGAACAGAACAGGTAATCATCTCATGATCCATCCCCTGTCACCCATTCCGAGCTTCTGGCAAACAGATAAGAGGGACACCTTCCCCGTCAATAGTCATTGATGGACCTATACTTCATGAACCTATCTAGTTCTTTTTTGAACCCTGCTATAGTTTTGGAGTTCACAACATCCTCTGGCAAAGTTCCAAAGGTTGACTGTGTGTTGTGTGAAAAAAATACTTCCTTTTGTTTGTTTTAAACCTGCTGCCTATTAATTTCATTTGGTGACCCCTAGTTTTTGTGTTATAAGAAGGAGTAAATAACACTTCCTTATTTACTTTCTCCACATTAGTCATGATTTTATAGACCTCTATCATATACCCCGTTAGTCATCTCTCTTCCAAGCTTAAAAGTCCCATTCTTATTAATTGCTTCTCATAAGGAAGCTGTTCCATACCCCTAATAATTTTTGTTGCCCTTTTCTGAACCTTTTCCAAGTACAACATATCTTTTTTGAGTTCAAGATGTGGGCATACCAGGGATTTATATAGAGGCAATATAATAGTTTCTGTCTTATTGCCTATCCCTTTCTTCATGATTTCCAACATTCTATTTGCTTTTTTGACTGCTGCTGAATGTTGAGTGGATGTTTTTTATAGAACTATCCACAATTATTCCAAGATCTCTTTCTTGAGTTGTAACAGCTAATTTAGACCCCATCATTGCATATGTATTGTTGGGATTATGTTTTCCAATGTGCATTACTTTGCATTGATCAACATTGAAATTCATCTGCCATTTTGTTGCCCAGTCACCTAGTTTTGAGAGATCCTCTTGTAGCTCTTCGTGTCTGCCTGGGCTTAACTATCTTGAATAGTTTTGTATCATCTGCAAATTTTGCCACCTCACTGTTTACCCCTTTTTCCAGATCATTTTTGAATATGTTGAATAGGACTGGACACCACTATATACCTCTCTCCATTCTAAAAACTGACCATTTATTCCTACCCTTTGTTTCCTATCTTTTAACCAGTTACCAATCCATGAGAGAACCTTCCCCATGACTGCTTATTTTGCTTAAGAGCTTTTGGTGAGGGACCTTGTCAAAGGCTTTCTGAAAATCTAAGTACACTATATCTATTGGATCCCCCTTGTCCACATGCTTGTTGACCCCTTCAAAGAATTCTAGTAGATTGGTGAGGCATGATTTCCCTTTACAAAAACCATGTTGATTCTTCCCCACCAAATTATGTTCATCTATGTGACTGACAATTTTTTTCTTTACTATAATTTCAACCAGTTTGCCTGGTTCTGAAATCAGGCTTACTGGACTGTAATTGCTGGGATCTCCTGTCACAAAGCGGCCTTTGGCGGGACACTACTGAGAGTATCAATTGAGGTCAAATTGCTTAGATCAGGGCATACAGCCAAAGGCTGGGGGTCCTTTACTTCTAAGGCACACCAAACCAGACAGAGAGGACTTTGGTTTCACCCCATTGGCTAACCAGGAGTCATCAAGCAATTCCCTCAGACACTCCAGTTTCCCACTATCACCACCAGTGCCACTACTTATGGGGATGAATGGTTATGAAAACCTATACCCCAGTAAAAGAAAAAAAAGTTCTCCCAATCCCAAAGGGCCAAGCCCCAGACCCAGGTCAATATATAAGTCAGATCTTACCCACAAATCACACTGTTGCCAATCCTTTAGAATCTAAAACATAAAGGTTTATTCATAAAAAAAAAGAAATAAAGATGAGAGCTAAAATTGGCTAAATGGAATTAATTACATACAGTAATGACAGTTCTTGGTTCAGGCTTGTAGCAGCCATGGAATAAACTACAGGTTCAAATCAAATCTCTGGAGTACATCCACAGCTTGGATGGGTCATTCAGTCCTTTGTTCAGAGCTTCAGTTTGTAGCAAAGTTCCTCCAGAGGAAAGAAGCAGGATTGAAGACAAAATGGAGGTCATTCCAGGGCCTTTTATACCCTCTGCCATGTGGAAGAACCCCTTTGTTCTTACTTTGGAAAAATCACAGCAGCAAGATGGAGTTTGGAGTCACATGGACAAGTCACATGTCCATGTATGACTCCGTTCTTTACAGGTAGAGCAGCCATTGCTCACATGCTACCTTGAACATTCCCAGGAAGATTCCTCATATGTGTATTGGAGTCTCCCAAGGTCCATTGTCAGTTAAGTGTTTCTTGATTGAGCAGTTAATCTGAAGAGTCCCTTCTCAGCAATCAGGCCAAATGAGTCACTGGTGCTACTTAGAATTAACCACATTGATATCTAAGTACATAGCCAAAATTCATAACTTCAAATACAAAAATGATACAGACAAAGAGACAGCATAATTATAACCAGCAAATCACAACCTTTTCATAGACACCTTACTTGACCTCCTTTGTACAAGATTTGGTGCAACTATAGGACCTTGGTTGCAACAATGATCTATACAGTCACAGTTCATGTTAATAATGTCACATCACCTCTGAAGCCCTTTTTTAAAAAAAATTGGCATCATATTAGCTATCCTCCATTCATTTGGTAGAGAAGCTTATTTAAATGATAGGTTACAAACTACAGTTAGTAGTTCTGCAATTTCAAATGTGAATTCCTTCAGAACTCTTGGGTGAATAACATCTGGACCTAGTGGCTTATTATTGCTTAGTTTACCAATTTCTTCCAAAACCTCCTCTAATGACACCTAAATCTGGGACAGTTCCTCAGATTTGTCACCTAAAAAGAATGGCTCAGGTTTGAGAATCTCCCTCACATCTTCAGCCATGAAGACCGATGCAAAGAATTAATTTAGTTTCTCCGCAATGGCCTTATCATCCTTGAGTGCTTCTTCAGCATCTTGATCATCCAATGGCCCCACTGTTTAGCAGGCTTCCTGCTTCTGATGTACTTTAAAAAAACTGGCTATTACTTTTTGATTCCTTGGCTGTCTGTTTTCAAATTCTTTTTTGGCCTTCCCACTTATATTTTTGTTCCCCCCACCCCCACCCCAGTGCTGACCGTGCATATGTGATCTTCTAGGGCATTAGTCATTATGACTCCAAATAGATGTTGGACATTGTGGGCGAAAGAGGGCAGCCTTGCCAGACTCCAAGAGTGGTGCATTGCGGGGCGAACAATCTCAAATCTTTGGTTCGCTGATGACATTGATGGCCTGGCAGGCAGTGAAGATGAACTTGCCAACCTTGTGAAATGATTGGATGAAACCTCCATAAAATATGGTATGGAAATCAGTGCAGAGAAAACCAAGCTGATGACAAACAAATGTAATGGGATCAGCTCACATATTACTGTCTGTGGACAAGAGCTGGAGACAGTGCAACAGTTCAAGTATATGGAGGCAATCATCACTGATGAAGGATCCAAGGCAGAAATTCAGGCAAGAACTGCGCAAGCAACAGCAGCAGTGGCAAAGCTAAAGCCAAACTGGAGGAATAAGAACATCTCCCTGGAATCCAAACTGAAACTGCTGCACGTGTTGGTCATCTCCATTTTTCTGTATGTGTGCGAGACATGGACCCTTACAGCAGAACTTGAATGAAAAATATAGGTAGCAGAGATGAGATGCTTCCGTAAAATCCTGGGCATCTCCTACTTCGACCATGTCACTAATGAAGAGGTCCACAATATCATCACCCAATGAGCTGGGTCATATGAAGACCTCCTGACTACTGTGAAGAAGTGCAAGCTGAAATGGTACGGCCATGTGAGAAGATCATCCTGCCTATCCAAGATCGTCCTCCAAGGGACAGTACAGGAGAAGAGAAGAGGTAGACAGAAGAAGAGATGGATTGACAACATAAAAGAGTGGACAGGAATGGACTTCGTGGAGACTCAAGCACTGATGCAATGCAGGTATGGGAGTGATGATTATTATGATGAATTATGTTTTTACAATTCATTTGCCAGAGTTTATACTCCTTTCTATTTTCCTCACCAGTATTAACTTCCACTTTTTAAACGATGCCTTTTTGCCTCTCACTGTTTTTTTTTACTTTGTTGTTTAGCCATGGTGGCACTTTTTTGATTCTCGTGTTGTGTCTTTTAATTTGGGGCATACATTTAAGTTGAGCCTCTATTATGGTGTCTTTAAAAAGTTTCCATGCAGCTTGCAGGAAGTTCACTTTTGGTACTGTACCTTTTAATTTCTGTTTAACTAATATCCTCATTTTTGTGCAATCCCCCTTTCTGAAATTAAATGAAACGGTGTTGGGCCACTGTGATGTTTTCCCCACCACACGGGATGTTAATAGGGATGTTAAATTTAATTATATTATGGTAACTATTACCAAGCAGTCCAGCTATCTTCAGCTCTTTGACCGGTCCCTGTGCTCCACTTAGGCCTAAATCAAGAATTGTCTCTTCTCTTGTGGGTTCCAGGACTAGCTAATCCAAAAAGCAGTCATTGAAGGTGTCAAATAACTTTATTTCTGCATCCTGTCCTGAAGTGACATGAACCCAGTTAATATAGGGATCATTGAAATCTCCCATTATTATTGAGTTTTTTATTTTTTATGTCCTCTCTAATCTCCCTGAGCATTTCACAGTCACTGTTATCATCATGGTCAGGTGGTCGGTAATATATCCCTATTGCTATATTCTTATTATTAGAGCATGGAATAACTATCCATAGAAATGTTATGGTACAGTTTGGTTCATTTAATATTTTTACTTCATATGATTCTATGCTTTCTTTCACATATAATGCCACTCCCCCACAAGCACGACCTGTTCAGTTCTTCCGATATATTTTGTAACCTGGTATTATGGTGTCCCATTGATTATCCTCATTCCACCAAGTTTCTATGATGCTTATTATATCAATATTCTCATTTAATACAAGGCACTCTAGTTCATCCATTTCATTATTTAGACTTCTAGCCTTTGTATATAAGCACTTTAAAAACTTGTCACTGTTTAGCTGTCTGCCATTACATGATGTAATTGAATGGGACTCTTTCATTTGTTTCTCATCAGAAACAATTAAGCATTACCAGCAAAACAGGCACACATTTTCAACATTTCTCCCTTCCCTATTCTATTAAGTTTTAAACAATTAGCTCTAAATGGTTACTTTGAAGCAGTGATACTCAGACCTCAGTGGTTCAGGAGCCAAATTAGTGACGAACATTACCCAAAGGAGCTACAGTAGTGCAAATTCAGTTTCACTTACTATTTGTGTATATATATACAGAGAGAGATTTCTATTACTCTAATTTTTGTAACAATGAACAGTCACTTTTACATTACTATTTAAACTAAATACTTTAAAAAAATGCCATTTGTTTTCAATTGCTGTGTTTTAAATGTCAAACTTCAAGGATGCTCTCAGTTGAGACTTTTAAGCCCAAATTTTCAAAAGCAGCTTCTAAAGGCATACATGCATTTTGAACTTCCAGTAATTTGTGCCCAGAATTTTACAAGTGTGATCACTTGAATATGTAAGTACCTTCTGGGATGCTATCTGATGTACTGGGATTTCACTGAGCCTCCCCTGCTCAATCAGCCTGGGTTCCCTCTCCCTGATTTGCTGAATTAGGCTCTCCTGCCTCCTGCAGCACACAGACAAAGGTAGGGCCACACCCCTCTGCAGACACATGCTGAGGTCAGCTCTGTGTGAGAGGACTCCCCCAGCACTCACATGCACACCCCTTTTTGGGAGATAAACCCAAATAAAAGGAGTACTTGTGGCACCTTAGAGACTAACCAATTTATTTGAGCATAAGCTTTCATGAGCTACAGCTCACCTCACGAAAGCTCATGCTCAAATAAATTGGTTAGTCTCTAAGGTGCCACAAGTACTCCTTTTCTTTTTGCGAATACAGACTAACATGGCTGTTACTCTGAAACCCAAATAGTACTGTCTTGTGCTGTATAGAAAAATCTGCATAGCACAAGTTCATAAAAATCCACCCTCTTTCTCAATGTGAAAAGAGATGTGCACACTTCTTGCCCCACCCCAGTTAGAAATTGCATAAATTGGGTTTTATTATAAACAAGAAATAAGTTTATTAACTACCAAAGATGGATTTTAAGTGAATATAAGAGATAACAGACAGAACAAAGCAGATTACTAAGCAAATGAAACCAAACATACAAACTAAGCTAGGTTCACTAAAGAAATTGGTTACAAATAATATTTCTCACCCTAGAGATTGTTGCAGACTGATAACAGAAAGTCTTGAAAGGCAGCTGCACTGGTCTCCCTCTTGAGACCTCGGGTATTATTACTCACAAACTAGACACCCTTCCAGCTTGGGCTCAACCCTTCTCCCCTCGGTTCAGTTCTTCCTTCTAGGTGTTTTTTCAGTGTTTCTTTGGTTGGGAGGCAGAAGAGAACCTCAGTGATGATACTCCCATGCCTGATATAACTCTAGTGTAAGGCGGGAACCCTTTGTCTTCCAGTGGAAAATCACTGGCATTCCAAAAGGGGAGGAAGGGTATCCAGTCCAGGTGACTCAGACCCATGTCTCTGCATGGCTGTGGCAGCCCTTGCTTGTAAGCTGTCTCCTGAGTCCACAGGAAGACTGGTTTCAGAGTAACAGCCGTGTTAGTCTGTATTCGCAAAAAGAAAAGGAGTACTTGTGGCACCTTAGAGACTAACCAATTTATTTGAGCATGAGCTTTCGTGAGCTACAGCTCACTTCATCAGATGCATACCGTGGAAACTGCAGCAGACTTTATATATACACAGAGAATATGAAACAATACCTCCTCCCACCCCACTGTCCTGCTGGTAATAAGCTCTTTCACAGTCCATTGTCTCTGCTAATGGCCCATTAGCCCTGTCTGGCTTTTCCATTGTTGTACCTGAAGCACTGGTTGGGGGTGACACCCAAAAGTGACACATTTGAAATACAGATACATAGTTAATATTCCTAACTTCAGAAACAGAAATGATACAGGCATACAAACTGGATAATCACATTCAGTAAATCATAACCTTTCTAATGATATCTCACATGAGCCATCTTGCATAAAGTATATCTCAGTTATATCATATTCATATCATAAGCATGTTTTCATAAAGAACATGTAGTGAAATGTCACACTGATTACTGTAGTAAATCAGTCAGACAGACATCTGCATTCTATTACTTCCATATTTGCATTTGCAATGTGACTACCAAATTTCAGGTGCATTTATAGAGCCAAGGTAAAGCCCATCTGCAAATTTCACCCTTAGGAAAAATTGATCGAGAAATGAAGCCCTAAATCTGAAAACAAAATGTTCCCACATGATTGCATGCACAATTGCACAACCATCAGAGAAACAGCATGACTGGAGGTGATAGAAATCTTTATCACAAAATATATTTTTTTTCAAAAATGGCCTTTTTGAAAACAGAACCTTTTTCATGTAAAAGTATTGATTTTTACCAACATTTTAAATTGAAATATTTGTAGATTTTTTAATCAAAAATGCTATTGAAATAGTTATCAAGCTGGTTATCAAAGTTTTCCATTTACTGAAACCTCCGATTTCAGTAAAAGAAAACTTTTAGAAATCATTATAACTAATTTGATGACGTTTTTGATAAACATATTTTTTTAAATGTGAAATATTTACGAAACCCTAGAAATGGATTTATGTGGAAAATTGTGAAATGGTTTCAACTTCAATTTTTTTCACATTTGTTTTTGGGACCAACTCGTGTCATAGCTGCATGTACAATCATACATGCAAACATGCAAATGTGTAGTGTGTGTGCCTGGACCTTTAAATCTTGAAACTTTAACAAGAATGAAAAATCTTACCATTTTTTACGTCATCGGGTTTGCTTGGTTCACTTCAGGAACTGTCAATTTGCAAAAAAATATGGTTGTGGAGGAGCTGAATTGACTGATGCCCAGTATTTTAAACATAAATACACACATGTTTTCCATAATTAAAAGTAAAATAAATATTAGCTAAAGGTTTATTCAGCACCTCTCCCATACAAGAAATAATGTGTCAAAGTCCTAAAACATTTTTTAAGGAAGACATATGTCTGTGTTTTTCTCTTGTCCTTGTAACTAAATAACTGGTTTGATATTTTTCATAATAATTTAGAAAGCTCAACACATTAATCTCACCTTTGTGGAAACATGTTTTAGTCAGAATTCCCAAAGGCAACACAGTAAAGCTAGATGTTTCATTCACAGCTGCTTTAATAACAAAATGAAAAACTACAGTTCACTGATTTTTTAAAAAAATCTTAAAATGTATTGTCTTGCCAAAGGGAAAAATAAGATCAGAGTTTTAAGTTTTTTTAGGCAATTTGAAAAGTCAGTGTCCCACATGAAGAGCTTTCTGTATATTAAGATTATGTTTCATTACGTCTCATAAGACACAATGAAGACACAACTGGCAATGAGTCAGTCGCTAAAGTAATGGTGTGCAAGAAAGCAATTGTGGTTGTGATGGGTTTGGTCACAGAGAGTCCCTTGGGACAGTCATCTGAAGTGCTGGAATTACCTCTGAGCCAGTTTTCCACTGTCAGCTTGGGACTCCAGAACCCTGCCTGGTTGAGCCAGACATGCTAGTCTGCTACAACACAGACCCAGGCCTGGTCCATGCCCGCAAAGCTGTAGACTTTAACCAAAAACTTCTCAGCAAGTCACTTACCTCCAGTACCAGACACCCAGTTCCCAATGGGATCCAAACCCCAAATAAATCCATTTTACTATGTATAAAGCTTATACAGGGTAAGCTCATAAATTGTCTGCCCTCAATAACACTGATAAAGAGATATGCACAGCTGTTTGCTCCCCCAGGTATTAATTACTTACTCTGGGTTAATTAATAAACAAAAGTGATTTTATTAAATATAAAGAGTAGAATTTAAGTAGTTTCAAGTAATAACAGACAGAACAAAGTAAGTTACCAAGCAAAATAAAACAAAACATGCAAGTCTAAGCCTAATACATTTAGAAACTGAATACAGGTAAATCTCACACTCAGAGCTGTTCCAATATGCTTCTTTCACAGACTATACTCCTTCCTAGTCAGGTCCCAGTCCTTTCCCTTGGTACAGTCCTTGTTAGCAGACATCTTAAGTGGAAACTAGGGGTTTTCTTATTACTGCCAACCCCCTTTGTTCAGTTCCACCCCCTTTTATGGCTTTGGCACAAGGTGGGGATCTTTTGTCTCTCTCGATCCCCACACCTCCTTCTAAATGAAAAAGCACCAGGTTTAAGATGGATTCCAGTACCAGGTGACACGATCAAATGTCACTGTAAGACCTCAGTCTCCATTCTTTCATGGTTGGCCTGCATGTACCCAGGAAGGTTTGAGAGTAAACAGAGCCATTCACAACCAATTGTCCTAGATAATGGGAACCATCAAGAGCCTAAGCCACCATTAATGGCCCACACTTTGCATAATTACAATAGGAGCCTACAGTAATACTTCATATTTCTACTTTTTAGATTCAATAATAATACATTCATACAAATAGGATGAACACACTCAATAGATTATAAGCTTAGTAATGATACCTTAGAAGAGATCTTTTGCACGAAGCATATTCCAGTTACATCATATTCACACTTATAAACATATTTCCATAAAACATATGGAGTGCAACGTCACAGAGTTGATATATTTTCATACAGTATTTCAGAGCTTTGATAGATTCACCAATAAGGTTTGGCTCCTTTGTACCACTCCACTGAAGCAAAGCAGACATAAATCTGGTTTAACCAGCCAACTAAGCCTACCTTATAGTCTTTGCATTGCTAGAGTATCTGAAGGGTACCAGCAAATGTGGCCCTTTTGAGTGTTGCTTTCTAACAAAATCATTACAATTTCACTTAGCAGAGCCAGAATTTCAAAGGCTATTAGATAAGGTGTTTAAAACATCAATTTACTCAAGCAAGAACAAAGAATACAGCATATAAAATATAGAACTGAGGCACATTAGTTGGGTATGTTTTTACAATTGCTACTGTATATTCATTTTTTTGTTCTGTAGACTGAGTGCAGCAGCCTCTAATGATCCTGTACAACTCCCAGATGCAGGGTAGGGGTAACAGTCCTGTGAACCTCTAGAATTTGAAGGAGGCAGTGGCCTTGTCTGGCAGACTCCTGAAGACATCAGAGGTGGGAATTAATAAAAATGCCAGAAGGACACTGGTTTCATTCCATCCAAGGATAACACCAGTTCATAAGGGGTGGTTCAGAGAGGACCTGTTGTAGATTCTTGTGGGTGAGGCATGATTGTATAGTAACCAAAGGACCCTTGACTTAGTGGGGTCCTAACTAAATTCAGACAAACCTTTGTAGGTTCTTCTATCACAAGATTTGTGTATTGGGTTGCTATATGTGGTGGCTGACTTCCACTCTTAAAAAACTCAAACAATATTGTTTTTTCCCCTTTTTTCTTTTGCTTCCTATACATATTTACAGTTCTGGTTTTTCTCTCAATTAATCTAAAGAACTTTTGTCACACATTTTCTGTCTCAAACACAAGGATTCAAGAATCTGCAGTTACTACAAACCCATAGTGTAGGTTCCCATCTCAGATCTTTATTTCAATAAACACTGGCACTGAAACTAACTTTGTATAGTAATACACAATCCAAATGAACCCAAATCCACTTCTTAAAACTCCAGCAAATTTTCTTTCAACTAAACATTGCTAATTTATTTCACTAATACTAGAGAGAATCAAAGCTGCAAAAATTTAGATTCAGATATTTATCTGTACTTCCCCAAGTTTAAGGGGGCTGAGATTAGATCCATTACAGAGATGTGGGTCAGTCACAAGGTTTTGACCTGGATCCAAATCTGAATTTCTTCAGAGTTCAAATATATTCATATAAGTGTTTTGTCCACATGCATCTCTAGTATCTATGTTTTTTTTTTAAGTTGAAATGTGGCTTTTTATAACATTATCTGTATTCATGGCCAATACCTTTGGTGGTTTAAGCTGGGAAATTTATTAATTTGTGATCAAAAGTTCCAAAACTATCCTTAATAATCACTTGAAGAGTCATGCTCCCCTCAGTGGTGTGGATATCTGAGCACTCATTGTGTTCATGTTCCAGGGAGCCTTATTTAGTGCACTGCTCACATATCCAGGTCAGCCATTCTCCACATAGTCATGGAGGGGACCCAAATCTCTAAAACCTACGGTTTTGGAGTAGAAGAGAGGACTAGAAACAGCATCCCCCTGTGAAAAGGAAATGTATTCATGTTAAGTTTTGAGGAAGGCAGTCAACTATAAATGTCCATGGACCCCTAGCAGTCAGCTCTGCTGCCATCAGCATATCTACTGAATAGAGCACTCAGTTATTTGAAAACAACTATCACTGTCAAAGATGAAAATCTGAACCCAATATCTACTTTTTGTTAGAAAGAATCGTTAGTCACATTAAATGTGATCTGAGATTGAGATAAACTGTTGATATTTGAGATGCCTGCCCTGAGAATCAAAAATATTTTTGCTCACAACATGTGGATGAAATAGTTTAAACTAACCGTTCACTCCTGTTCTCAGTTCTTGTGCCCCATGCTGCCCAGATAGTCCCCCTTTGGGCTGTTCAAAGGAATGTCAGCTGGGGCCAGGACTAAGTCATGGCTGGCCCTGGGTTGCCATGCAAGGAAGAGGGGAAGGGAGTAAGAGGCTTCCCACATTGTGCAACCCTACATAAATGTTCCCCAGAATTGTAGCCCCTGAGTGCACGGGGTAGCTACCAAATTACTCCCCCCCCAGGAGCAGCTCACTGAAAAGAGTATGGTCAGAGAGGAGTGAAGAGTTAGCAGAATAGAGGGGAGTGTGCAGAGATTCTTAATCTCCGTTCCAGATTAATCCCTGTGTGACCAGGGAGCACTGAAGCAGAAAACCTCAGTGTTCTTTGTGGTTCTGCTCCAGCCCCAACACAGGGTGTTAATGACATAGTCCAGAGTACAAGCAGCCAGATAATGGCTTTCTCCTATATGGTACAGTGTGAGCAAAAGTGTTCCCTCCATCTTCTTTCCTACCACAGTCATATGCATGGCAACTATAAATGGACCTCTCAAATTGTAATCTCTTCAAGTCAGGGCATTAGCTTTTTTATGTTGACACTATTGAGCCTCTGAGCAGCTGAAGAGTGAAAAACAGTCATGGAGTTTGCTGCAACAAAGTAAAATATTATGTAATCAGGCTCTAAAACTGAAAACATTTGAATAAGAGTTGATATGTCCACTTATTATACTAATCACAATAGTTTCATTGGTATCTTATGCTTTCCCAGTCTGTTTGTAGTATCCACCTATTGTCTCTCGTCTTATAATTATAGTGAAATTTCTTTGGAACAGAGGTTGTGTTTTGGTTATATGTGTTTACAGTACCAAGCACAATGGACACCTAATCCCTGATTGAGGTTTCTAAGTGCTTCCATACTACAAATAATTATCATCATTAATAATATAATGATAATGAAATAATAATAATAATGATAATCAGACAAAACCAGGAATGGATTTTTACCTAGCGTTAGGTTCCCCAGTCAACTATCTGAAACACAAGTGAAATGCCATCAGGAGAAAAACATTAGGCTGCAAAACATTTCTTTCTAATTCTATTTTCTTTTCACATACGGCAACATTTTAGAAGTTGCCATAGAGGTAATTAACCAGCTTTCTGCTATAAATGCATCTTGGAGAAAACTTATTTTGTCCCCCATTTTGTAATGAGTGACCACCAAAGCCTGAATAATTAAATTGCCAAATTTTAAGCTGAAGTGAAACAGAAGCTGTCAGTCAAGTTCAGACATTCTTGTCATTTATCTTGCTTACTGGTCTGTTTGTAAGCAGACCTGACATGTAAAAATAGCACCAGCAGTAAACCATTGGTGCTGAAGTGCCTGCTATTCCCCATGAGCGCCTTCATAACTCCAATTTTCTTTGTAGTGAAGTTGTAATGACAGCTGTCATCAATGGGCTTTCATGAAACATACACTGACCTTTAGATGCTATATATTACAATTACTGTTGGAAAGCCTGCAGGGCCTTGCACTGGTATTTCACACTTCAACATAGCTGCAAATTGTTAACCCTTGCTGAATTCTTACAAGCCCCGGTGAAACAGAGCTTTGCTTTATGTTATTTCATTCAGATTCCCCTCTTCTGAACACGGGGATCCTCACAAGTGGATGCTTGTTTAGAAAGAAATGCAAAATGTGGGCTCAAAGAGAACTATTCTGTGTACACGTTTTCAAGAGATCTCCTTCAGTTACCAAAAAGATACAGAAAAAAAAAATAAAAAAAACAGGATATACCATCTGTTTATTCAAAATAGTCCACAGATGAGACACACATAATGAACAGCTCCTAGAAGACTGGTATAACCCTCTCAGAGACTACATCTTCATAAATGTGAATGAGGACCTAGCAGGACAAATCAAAGTGACCTGAAAAGAGTAACAGAGGGAGCCCCCATGGAGACAAAGAGGGAAAGGGCAACAGGAGAAACCTGATACCAAAGGCTGCATCTCTGACACACTGCTCTGTCAAAAGGATCAGGAAAAGAAATAGTGACTCAAAGCCTAACTTTAGACACATATTTTTGAAAATGTGGGTTTGGCTCTGTTTTCTATGACTCTTCTTTTCTGGTTGTTGAAGACAATCAAAGAAAGCTATAAGAAAAGGAGTACTTGTGGCACCTTAGAGACTAACCAATTTATTTGAGCATGAGCTTTCGTGAGCTACAGCTCACTTCATCAGATGCATACCGTGGAAACTGCAGCAGACTTTATATATACACAGAGAATATGAAACAATACCTCCTCCCACCCCACTGTCCTGCTGGTAATAGCTTATCTAAAGTGATCATCAGGTGGGCCATTTCCAGCACAAATCCAGAGTGAGTTTGTGTGTGTATGGGGGTGGGGGGGATGTGAGAAAACCTGGATTTATGCAGGAAATAGCCCGACTTGATTATGTAAAGAGTTGCCACTTTGGATGGGCTAGCACCAGCAGGAGAGTGAATTTGTGTGGGGGGGTGGAGGGTGAGAAAACCTGGAT
Source organism: Caretta caretta (assembly GCF_965140235.1). NCBI lineage: Eukaryota > Metazoa > Chordata > Testudines > Cheloniidae > Caretta > Caretta caretta. The sequence goes on along the minus strand of NC_134206.1, from coordinate 70,480,518 downwards.
TTGTGCTGGAAATGGCCCACCTGATGATCACTTTAGATAAGCTATTACCAGCAGGACAGTGGGGTGGGAGGAGGTATTGTTTCATATTCTCTGTGTGTATATAAAGTCTGCTGCAGTTTCCACGGTATGCATCTGATGAAGTGAGCTGTAGCTCACGAAAGCTCATGCTCAAATAAATTGGTTAGTCTCTAAGGTGCCACAAGTACTCCTTTTCTTTTTGCGAATACAGACTAACACGGCTGTTACTCTGAAAGAAAGCTATGTAAACTGTACAGTTTTCTTGGAGTTGCTGTTAGCTTAACTATTCTCTTTGATGTCTACAGAAAAAGCTTAGAACAGTAGAATATTTGAGGAACTCCACTATATAATATAAATATTGCAGCTATGCGGCAGTTATGCACATGCACCCAGGTTTGCATGATCAGGACCACAATGTGTAAATGGAACATAGCGAGCAGTGACGGGGTTCCTGGGGTGCAACCTGAACTGTCAGATCGCTGAGCTCACTGTCCCACCAACCTGGGGTATCCCACTCACACTGGTGGTGTTGGCAAGCTACAAACATCTGGCAGGTACTGCACTTACACAGACCTTCTAAGGCAGGGACATGCCCAACTGAGTTACAAGAGTGCTTCTCCCAGCTACTCATGAACCAACTCTAGAAAGGCTCCAGCCAATTCCCCTCAGCTCCCTGGCCTTGAACCCCAGGATTGTACTGTCTTGTCCTGGTCAGAAGCCTGACTAGTGTAAGTTCATTACTAGGACCCTACCAAATCCAAGTTCCATTTTAATCAATTTCATGGCCAGATGGTTTTTAAAATTGGGCAATTTCACATTGTCAAGGTTCCTCCCCCACTCTGAACTCTAGGGTACAGATGTGGGGACCTGCATGAAAAACCTCCTAAGCTTATCTTTACCAGCTTAGGTCAAAACTTCCCCAAGGTACAAAATATTCCACCCGTTGTCCTTGGACTGGCCGCTACCACCACCAAACTAATACTGGTTACTGGGGAAGAGCTGTTTGGATGCGTCCTTCCCCCCAAAATACTTCCCAAAACCTTGCACCCCACTTCCTGGACAAGGTTTGGTAAAAAGCCTCACCAATTTACCTGGGTGACTACAGACCCAGACCCTTGGATCTTAAGAACAATGAACAATCCTCCCAACACTTGCACCCCCCCTTCCTGGGAAATGTTGGATAAAAAGCCTCACCAATTTGCATAGGTGACCACAGACCCAAACCCTTGAATCTGAGAACAATGAAAAAGCATTCAGTTTCTTACAAGAAGACTTTTAATAAAAATAGAAGTAAATAGAAATGAAGAAATCCCCCCTGCAAAATCAGGATGGTAGATGTCTTACAGGGTAATCAGATTCAAAAACATAGAGAACCCCTCTAGGCAAAACCTTAAGTTACAAAAAAGATACACAGACAGAAATAGTTATTCTATTCAGCACAATTCTTTCTCAGCCATTTAAAGAAATCATAATCTAACACATACCTAGCTAGATTACTTACTAAAAGTTCTAAAACTCCATTCCTGGTCTATCCCCGGCAGAAAACCAGCATATAGACACACAGACCCTTTGTTTCTCTCCCTCCTCCCAGCTTTTGAAAGTATCTTGTCTCCTCATTGGTCATTTTGGTCAGGTGCCAGCGAGGCACCTTTAGCTTCTTAACCCTTTACAGGTGAGAGGAGCTTTCCCCTGGCCAGGAGGGATTTCAAAGGGGTTTACCCTTCCCTTTATATTTATGACACGCCCCCCAAATCTCAGCTAGGGTGAAACACTGGCTGGGATTTCTTCCTGGAGCTCTAGGAAAAACAGAGTTAATAAGACACATGCATCTCTAAATATACTACCAAGTACATAAAGACTAACAATATTTTCCACATCTCAAGGACGATTTTAACCAGTTGATTCTGGGAAACTTTCACGGGAGAGTGCATCAGCCACTTTGTTAGAAGCTCCTGAGATGTGTTGGATGTCGAAATCAAAATCTTGGAGAGCTAAACTCCACCGAAGAAGTTTTTTGTTAGTTTCCTTGACGGTGTGAAGCCACTTCAGTGCAGCATGGTCGGTTTGCAGGTGGAAACGCCGTCCCCAAACATATGGGCGTAGCTTTTCCAGAGCGTAGACAACGGCATAACATTCTTTTTCAGTGACTGACCAGTTGCTTTCCCTCTCAGACAGTTTTTTGCTGAGAAACACTACAGGGTGGAATTCTTGATCAGGTCCTTTCTGCATTAAAACTGCTCCCACACCACGCTCGGACGCATCTGTGGTTACTAGGAACGGTTTGTCAAAGTCTGGGGCCCTTAGTACAGGGTCAGACATGAGTGTCGCTTTAAGCTTGTTAAAGGCCTTCTGACACTTTCCGGTCCACTGAACAGCATTTGGCTGTTTCTTTTTGGTTAGGTCTGTCAGTGGGGCACCGATTTGGCTGTAGTGCGGTACAAATCGTCTGTAATAACCGGCCAAGCCTAAGAAGGATTGAACCTGTTTCTTTGACTTTGGGACAGGCCACTTTTGGATAGCATCCACTTTGGCCTGTAGGGGGCTGATAGTTCCTTGACCCACCTGGTGTCCAAGGTAAGTCACTCTGTTTAGGCCTATTTGACACTTCTTAGCCTTAACAGTTAGTCCTGCCTCCCTTATGCGCTCAAGGACTTTGTGTAGATGTTCCAGGTGGTCTGCCCAGGAATCCGAAAATATGGCCACATCGTCAAGGTAGGCGATTGCATATTCTCCTAATCCCGCTAGGAGACCATCTACAAGTCTTTGGAAAGTGGCGGGTGCATTTCGCAGCCCGAAAGGGAGTACATTAAATTCATACAGCCCGAGATGTGTGATGAAGGCTGACCTTTCCTTGGCAGATTCATCTAGTGGTACCTGCCAGTACCCCTTGGTTAAGTCCAAGGTAGAGATGAACTGGGCCCGTCCCAGTTTCTCTAATAGTTCATCTGTGCGTGGCATTGGATAGTTGTCTGGGCGAGTTACAGCATTTAGCTTACGGTAGTCCACGCAAAAACGTATTTCCCCATCTGGTTTGGGAACTAGAACCACTGGAGATGCCCATGCACTTTCAGAGGGGCGGATTACCCCCATCTGTAACATATCCTGGATCTCCCGTTCTATAGCAGTTTTAGCTTGAGGAGACACCCGGTAAGGTTGGACCCTAATTGGGTGAGCATTACCTGTGTCAATGGAGTGGTATGCCCGTTCAGTCAGTCCTGGGGTGGCTGAGAACGTTGGCGCGTAGCTAGTGCACAGCTCCTGGATCTGCTGTCGCTGCATATGCCCAAGGGTCATGGAGAGGTTTACCTCTTCCACCCCACCAGCACATTTCCCTTCGTAGTAGACACCTTCAGGCCACTCAGCGTCGTCTCCTCCCTGGGCTGTAAACTGACAAACCTTTAATTCTCTGGAATAAAAGGGCTTTAGAGAATTAATATGGTACACCTTAGGCTTTCGGTTGGAGGTGGGGAATGCTATGAGATAATTAACAGCTCCCAGGCGCTCCTGGACCATGAATGGCCCTTCCCACGATGCTTCCATTTTATGGGCCTGGAGCGCCTTTAAGACCATGACCTGGTCTCCTACTTTGAAGGAACGCTCTCTGGCATGTTTATCATACCAGGCTTTTTGCTTTTTTTGAGCATCCTGTAAGTTTTCTCTAGCAAGGGCTAAAGAGGTTCGGAGGGTGTTTTGTAGGTTGGTTACAAAGTCCAGAATGTTAGTTCCTGGAGAAGGTGTAAATCCCTCCCATTGCTGCTTCACCAACTGCAATGGCCCCTTAACCTCACGGCCATATACAAGTTCAAATGGGGAAAACCCTAAACTGGGATGTGGTACAGCTCTGTAGGCAAAGAGCAACTGCTGCAACACTAGGTCCCAATCATTGGAGTGCTCATTTACGAATTTACGTATCATGGCCCCCAAAGTTCCATTCAACTTCTCCACCATGCCATTTGTTTGATGGTGGTAAGGAGTGGCAACCAAGTGATTGACCCCATGAGCTTCCCAAAGGTTTTTCATAGTTCCTGCCAGGAAATTAGTCCCTGCATCTGTGAGGATGTCGGAGGGCCAACCTACCCCGGCAAAAATGTCTGCTAGTGCCTGGCACACACTTTTAGCCCTGGTGTTGCTTAGAGCTACTGCCTCCGGCCATCGGGTGGCAAAATCCATGAAAGTCAGTATGTACTGCTTTCCTCTGGGTGTCTTTTTCGGAAAAGGACCCAGAATATCCACAGCTACTCGCTGAAATGGAACTTCAATGATGGGGAGTGGCTGGAGAGGGGCTTTGACCTGGTCTTGGGGTTTTCCCACTCTTTGGCACACCTCCCAAGACTGGACATAGGTAGAAACATCCTTGCCCATTCCCTCCCAGTGGAATGACCACCCCAAACGGTCTTTGGTCCTGTTCAGCCCAGCATGGCCACTAGGGTGATCATGGGCTAAGCTCAAGAGCTTGGCCCGGTATTTAGTTGGAACTACCAACTGTATCTGAGGATGCCAGTCTTCCTGGTGTCCCCCAGAAAGAGTTTCCTTGTATAAAAGTCCTCTTTCTACAACAAACCTGGATCGATTAGAAGAGCTGAGAGGTGGTGGGTTGCTCCGTGCCGCCGTCCAAGCTCTCTGGAGGCTTTCATCTGCTTCCTGTTCGGTCTGGAACTGTTCCCTTGATGCTGGAGACATCAGTTCCTCATTGGATTGGGGACCTAGGCTTGGTCCCTCTGGAAGCGATATAGGGGATGGAGCTGTTTCTGTTAACTGTGAACCGCTCTCCGCTGGTGCACTATGTTGGGATTCAGGCTCCGGCTGAGCCTCTTGTGTAGGGTTATCGGCTGCTGCCAGTTCAGGTTTGGTGGGGCCCTCTGGTGTTGAGGTTGCAAGTACTGGATTCAGTGCTGGCACGGGGTCTGGTGTTGGTTGTTCGGCTGGTTCCGGTTCTGGGACTGGTTCCATCTGGGTCTCTGGGACTGGATCCACTACTGCTGTTGCAGACATTGGCCTGGGGTCCGGGTCCATCACCTCTGACCGGGTCCTGATAGAAGTTTCCGGAACAGAGCTAGGCCTCACGGCTTGTTTAGCCTGGCTGCGGGTGACCGTTCCCACCCTCTTGGCCTGCTTCACATGATTGGCCAAGTCTTCCCCCAACAGCATGGGGATGGGATAATCATCATAGACTGCAAAAGTCCACATTCCTGACCAGCCCTTGTACTGGACAGGCAACTTGGCTGTAGGCAAATTGAAAGAGTTGGACTTGAAGGGTTGAATCGTCACTTGGATCTCTGGGTTGATTAAATTGGGGTCCACTAAGGAATCATGGATAGCTGACACTTGTGCTCCGGTGTCCCTCCACGCGGTGACCTTCTTCCCGCCCACACTCACAGTTTCCCTCTGCTCCAAGGGTATCTGGGAGGTATCTGGGCCTGTGGACCTCTGGTGTGATTCCGGTGCAATGAACTGTAATCTGTTGGGGTTCTTGGGGCAGTTGGCCTTTACATGCCCCAGCTCGTTACATTTAAAACATCGTCCAGCTGACGGGTCACTGGGGCGAGGAGGGTTGCTGGAGAACGGGGTGGCGGGACGATAAGGGGTCTGGAGGGTTCTTTGGGAGGTAGGTGTGGCCTTGGGCGGCCCCCGGTAATAGGGTGTGGTGTGGGGTGGTCCCTTCTGGTCTCCGCTCCAACTGCGACCAGTTTTCTTCTTCTCTGCCACCTCCACCCATCTGGCTCCAATCTCTCCTGCCTCGATTACAGTTTTGGGTTTCCCATCTAGGATGTATCTTTCTATTTCCTCAGGAACACGCTCTAAGAATTGTTCCATTTGCATTAGGAAGGGCAAATTTTCTGGAGATTCAACACTTGCTCCTGATATCCAGGCATCCCAATGTTTCACAATGTGGTAGGCATGTCGGGTAAATGACATGTCTGGTTTCCACCTTAGGGCTCTGAACCTCCGACGAGACTGCTCGGGTGTTATCCCCATTCTGACTCTCGCCTTGGATTTAAACAGTTCATACTTGTTCATGTGTTCTTTAGGCATTTCAGCTGCCACCTCAGCTAAGGGTCCACTGAGCTGCGGCCTCAGCTCTACCATGTATTGGTCAGTAGAGATGTTGTACCCAAGGCAGGCCCTTTCGAAGTTCTCTAAGAAGGCCTCAGTATCATCACCTGCCTTGTAGGTGGGGAACTTTCTGGGATGGGAAGTGGTACCTGGAGAAGGATTGCTAGGGTTTGTTGGTATATTCTGCTGGGCCTTTATCTTCTCCACCTCCTCCACATGCTTCCTCTCTTTTTCCTTCTCCTCCAGTTCTTTGGCCCTTGCTTCCATTTCTTTGTCCCTTGCTTCCATTTTCAGCCGCATGAGTTCTATCTGTCTTTCATGTTCCCTTTGTTTTTCCGCAGCCTGAAATCTGGCTAATTCCAGCTTTTGTCGAGTCGTGGATTTTGTCATTCTAACCTCTCTGTTTTTAACTAACTTTACACCCAAGGTTTAGAAATAAACAAACAAAACGTGGCTGTAAAATTTTGCTGTGCTGGAATAGAATACCTATTCTATGATCGTGATTGTCAGCCTACAGAAAAAGACAATTCCCTTGTCTCTGCTCTGGGCCCAAATTAAAGAAAAAAACCTCCAATTACTTGGAAACCTGCTTACCCAGCCCAAAGAAAAAGCAAATGGGTAGAACACACACCCCCTATTTACTTTTAGGAAGAAAAGAAAAAAAAACTCTGGGTTGGAAGACTGTGAATTTCCCTGCAGGAGTTAAGTACCCTGCCTCCAGGCAAAGAAAACCTGCAATTCACAAAGATAATCCCCTTTTGTCTCTGCTTGGCCACAAAGCAGAGAAAAAACAAGCTGCTTTCAGGACTTCCTTTCCAAAGGAAAAAAAAATCCTTTTTAAAATCTGTATTTCTAGTTCAAAAAATCTCAACTGGATCTCAAAATGATTTCAGGTTAATCCCACCACTATGCCACCATGTCAAGGTTCCTCCCCCACTCTGAACTCTAGGGTACAGATGTGGGGACCTGCATGAAAAACCTCCTAAGCTTATCTTTACCAGCTTAGGTCAAAACTTCCCCAAGGTACAAAATATTCCACCTGTTGTCCTTGGACTGGCCGCTACCACCACCAAACTAATACTGGTTACTGGGGAAGAGCTGTTTGGACGCGTCCTTCCCCCCAAAATACTTCCCAAAACCTTGCACCCCACTTCCTGGACAAGGTTTGGTAAAAAGCCTCACCAATTTACCTAGGTGACTACAGACCCAGACCCTTGGATCTTAAGAACAATGAACAATCCTCCCAACACTTGCACCCCCCCTTCCTGGGAAATGTTGGATAAAAAGCCTCACCAATTTGCATAGGTGACTACAGACCCAAACCCTTGGATCTGAGAACAATGAAAAAGCATTCAGTTTCTTACAAGAAGACTTTTAATAAAAATAGAAGTAAATAGAAATGAAGAAATCCCCCCTGCAAAATCAGGATGGTAGATGTCTTACAGGGTAATCAGATTCAAAAACATAGAGAACCCCTCTAGGCAAAACCTTAAGTTACAAAAAAGATACACAGACAGAAATAGTTATTCTATTCAGCACAATTCTTTCTCAGCCATTTAAAGAAATCATAATCTAACACATACCTAGCTAGATTACTTACTAAAAGTTCTAAAACTCCATTCCTGGTCTATCGCCGGCAGAAAACCAGCATATAGACACACAGACCCTTTGTTTCTCTCCCTCCTCCCAGCTTTTGAATGTATCTTGTCTCCTCATTGGTCATTTTGGTCAGGTGCCAGCGAGGTTACCTTTAGCTTCTTAACCCTTTACAGGTGAGAGGAGCTTTCCCCTGGCCAGGAGGGATTTCAAAGGGGTTTACCCTTCCCTTTATATTTATGACACACATTTTCATGTTTTGCAACTGAAATTTCATTGTGTTGTAACTGTGGGGGTCCCAACTCAAAAGGTACCCAGAGGTGGGTCTGATCTCCCCAGAGAGCAGCAGTGCAGGGGAAGGACAAGTCCTGTCCCTCCGCAGACTGGCCAGTACTCACAGCTAGAAGCCCCTAGCTGGGGCTCTCCCAGTAGTACCGGGGAGATCAGATTTCACAGGGAAGGGCTTATTTCACAATCCGTGACATGTTTTTCAGGGCCATGAGATTGGTAGAACCCTATTCATTACCTGGTCCCCCTCTCCCTCGGTGGGAAAGGGACATACACTAGTCTTTGTAAACTGAGCTGAGATTTCCCAAGCACTTCAACCAAAACGCACTGTTTTAGGTAAAAAATAAAACAGGTTTATTAAGTACAAAAAGGTAGATTTTAAGTGATTATAAGTATATAGGGATTAAAGTTGGCTACCTGCGAATAAAAGTAAATATGCAATCTGAGTTCTAAAAATTAAAGGGGATTTGAATCAAGCAGTGTCTCACCCTGATAGATAGTACAAAGAGGTCACAGATCTTCAATACACAGGCTGGAACTTTTCTCCAGTCTGGGACCCCCTTCCCAGTTCAAAGTCTTTGTCCTTACAGAGGGGAGTGAGGCCAAGGGGTTGAGTTGTGGGGGGAGTGATGCCGAGTCATGATGTCTCTACACCAATGATTTAGATAATGGCATAGAGTAGACTCATAAAGTTTGCGGACAATACTGTGGAAAGGGATCTGGAGGTCAGAGTGGACCACGAGCTAAATATGAGTCAACAGTGTAACACTGTTGCAAAAAAAGCAAACATCATTCTGGGATGGGTATAAGCAGGAGTGTTGTAAGCAAGACACAAGAACAAATTCTTCCGATCTACTCCGGGATGATTAGGCCTCACCTGGAGTATGGTATCCAGTTCTGGGAGCTACTTTTCAGGAAAGCTGTGGACAATTTGGAGACTATTGTCCAGAGAAGAGCAACAAAAACAAAAAAGATCTAGAAAACATGACCTATGAAGGAAGATTGAAAGAATTGGGTTTGTTTAGTCAGAAAAGAGAAGACTGAGAGGGGACATCATAACAGTTTTCAAGTACATAAAAGATTGTTACAAGGAGGAGGGAGAAGAATTGTTCTTCTTAACCTCTGAGGATAGGACAAGAAGCAATGGGCTTAAATTGCAGCAAGAGCGGTTTAGGTTGGACATTAGGAAAAACTTCCTAACTGTCATGGTGGTTAAACACTGGACTAAATTGCCTAGGGAGGTTGTGGAATCTCCCTCACTGGAAAGATCTCTGCTTGTAACGTGTGTGTGTGTGGTGGGGGGTGACCCCCATTGTCTATGTGCTCTCCCTGAGAAGTCTTCTGGGATGGGAAAGTCTTGTTGGGAAAGTGGATTTCCTTTATTGGGCCACCAGCACATTTGGCTACTCCATTGTTGTATATGTAAGGCTGGTTGTGGGTGTTCCCCACCTCACTACATATTTCAGTAACACACACATAGAAAAACTTCATAACTTCACATACAATGATAACACGTACAATCCAACAGGATATTAATGTTCAACAGGTCATATGTTACACCACAAGGCATACTTTGTACAAACATCATAATTATATGTCAGTGATGAATATGGGGGTTCTTGGGTGTTGCTTTGAGGTACAGAGTGTCACACAAGCATTTAGTCAGACTGGGCACTGCATACACTTTAACTATAACGTTATTTTCAATATTTATGACACTGTTTATATTATCTTGCCATTTGATCAGTGAAATTTGTTTGAACATTGTCAGAAATTGAAGAAGAATCTTACGAATCTGCTGCAGCATCAGCACTCTGTACCATTAACTATCCCAGTTAGATGGAAAGTGCAGAAAAAACATCAAATACCTTGTTCAGTTTCCTATAGATTGAAAAGTTTCAATGATTTTTTTTTCCTTTTTCATTTTAGTAGAACCTACTTTGTAGCAGACCACATTCACCTTTACCCGTAACATAAGGCCGGTTTGTAATTTTTTTATATATATGATGCTTTGCTTTGGAGTTTCTCTGTAAGTGTCTGAGACATCCTCAGTAGCAGTTAATGTTTATCAACAGCATTATACAAAATAAACCTTAAACACATAAATAAGTTACTTATTTGCTCTAATATTGTCCCCATCCTCACCTATGGACATGAACTTTGTGTAATGACTGAAAAGATGAGATTGCAGGTACAAGTGGTGGATATGAGGTTTCTCCACAGAGTGGCTGGGCTTACTTTTTGAGATAGGATGAGGAGCTTGGTTATGAGGGGAGGGTGTTGGAGTAGAGCCGTCACTCCTTCGGATTGAGGGGAGCCATTTGAAGTGGTTTGGGAAACTGATGAGGATGCCCCCGTGAGGTTTCTATTGGAACTATAATGGGCACGTTCCACTGGGCGGAGTCCCTGAATAGACCCAGGACATGCTGGAGGTTCCCAGCTGGCCTGGGAAAACTGGGGAATCCCCCAGGAGGAGCTGGAACCTGTTGCGGAAGAAAAGGAGGTTTGGTCCTCCCTACTCTCCATGCTGCTGCTGCGATCTTCACCGGGAAAAGCAGCATAAAGGAAAAGAAGAAGAAGACATTATCCATCTAATCAGATAGTTGCTTAAGAAAAATAGTTTACAGGTATTTTTTTCGGGAGGGGAGGAGGGATTACAATATTAACAACCAAATAAAAGCTTAATCATGCTTTCAAAAGACAAGATGACAAACAATAATGTGAACATTTAAAGAAAGACCTTTGGGTTTCAGCTACTCAACTACTGTATTTGCAACGCAAACTGAGGTTTGTTTCTTTTAAATCATTTTTCCAGACTATTAATTGTTTCTTTCACAAGAAGCACATGGCATTGTTAGGGAATACAACATTTGTGTGATCTTGCTGCAAATGGGCTGTTTCTGATTTGTATTCTATAGGGTAGGATTGGTAGTCTTTTGCTTAAGGTAAAGGGTTGGTAGTCAGGAGAACTGAGTTTTATTGCCAGGCTTCCTTTATTAATTTCAGCAATGATCAGTACATTTTCAAAACTGATCATCGGTTTGAGACATCTAGAGCCTAATTTCCAGAGGTGAAGAACATCCACAATTTCTTCGTGTGCATCCAGAAATTGAAGCACTAAAATTGGTAAATTTTGAAAATATAGAACTTAATCTTTTTCTACCTCAGTTTCTTCATTTGTTAAAATGGAGCTACTCTATCAGTAGTGGTGTGATGCAAAATTACATATATTGTACAGCACTTTGAGATCCTTGGCTATAAGGTGCTATACACCTGTATAAATTATTATGTAGTGAATATTTTTCCACATCCTTCTGCTTCTGAGATTCTTTGAGATTTCTATTTGAAATCTACAAGGGATGCCTCAAAACCCACTCAAGTCAATGGAAAGACTTCCATTAACCTCAATGGGTTTTGATAAAGTTCTAAGAGATGCTTTTATTATATGGTTTAACTTTAAATGAATGCTGGTAAACACAAGGACAGTGATTGTCTCTGGCTCTTCCATGAGGTGAACAAAGAGGAGGCCCCTTACACTGACATTTCTTGTGCACATTTGCAGGGATAGGACATACTTTTTCCCCTTTATGAGCCTTGCTCTTGCCTTAAGCTACATGAACGGAGCTGGTGAACACATTTTGTAAGTTTAATTTTTTTTCTAAAGGTGAAGGGAAGGAATCACAATCATTTATATCTATTTATTGACCTGCTATATACATGAATTGAAATGTAGGCTGTAGGCCAAAGCCCTGTGTTCCTAAAATGGAACTCCAAACAAGACCATTAGGAGAGAGAACAAATTTTGCAACATAGGTCTACTTCAGAGAAATGTTTCACCTTGTCTAATTATACCTGTCGCACTGGAGAAATCAAACTTCTTCAACTGATCCCCATACTGGACTTCCTTATCCACAACTCACCGCAGCATTCCTTACTCATGTGACCACACAAATGTCTCTATGTCAGGGGACAACAGTTACAGCTGGGTGCCAGATGAAGAACTTCCAGTGCAGAGCATGAGATTATCTCTGTAACCTAGGTGCTTGGTCCTGCTCCACACAAGAAAGAGAAATCATCTTGAGGTGAAATCAGTAATGTGGTTTGTGTGGATATTATAGTGCTACATAATATGGTATCTATAGTCCTACATTGTAGAGTGGTGCTGCAGAGCAGGACTTTGCAGTCTTGATTTTCAAAAGTGCCTAAGTGAGTCATATTTGGGTGGGAAATTTGAGAGATTTTAATGAGGCCTAATTTTCAGAAACAGCATCCTCAGTGCCAATCCCCTTTAATGTCTGTCAGGTTGGACAGCCAAAAATTGTGACTCAATTCCCTTGTAAATTTTGAAAATTCAGGACTGTATAAACAGTCAAGAAATATATGGAAATTTAATTAAAGCCAAGACAAACAAAAAGAGGTTTTGCTATTATGCAAAGTTACTTTGGATTAGTAGCCTATTCATAATCATACCCATTTTCTCTCTCCCTACCTCACTTGCCTAGTTAAAATGGGAGCTGCCAGGTTTCTGTTCAAGATAAAGAATGGTCATCTGATTTTTTTATTCAGACTGATGAGCCTAGGGAGACTCATTTAAAAAATGATGCAGCTGTTAAGTTTAAGAGAATTTTATAAATTGGAATCATTTGGATGTGCCTGATTTGAAAACATCTATGTAATATTCAAAAGTAGTCCCTGCAGAATTTTGCATTCCAAATGTTGCACATCTATAATTTTGCATTCATTTCCCACTACCGTATTTAATCTGTGGTAATTAATTACCTACCTGTGAAAAATTACAACTGAATATTTACTCCAAAGTTTGGAAGATAAAATAACCATAGCTTACTTTGTGGAAAGAATACACAAAAAGGATATTTTCTCTTTGCTTTGTAGTTTGTTACACAGAACTCTCGCTGACAAGTAAAAGGAAATAACTTCTTAGAGTCAGAAAAAAATTCAAGACTAGGCTCACCACATTTACTAGACAGAATTGCCACAACATTAGTGGTTAGCGTACTGATGTAGCAGCGAGATCCCAAAGGAAAAGGCTTGAAGATTCAAGGACATACAGAACGTTTCTATATCCTAAGTACTAGATGCTATATTTTTTCACTGTATACACACACATAGCCGCAGACCTATATTAAAAGAAAAAATATATATTTAATCCACAATAAAACCTTTGATAATACAGCAATTTTAAAACACTAAAAATGGAGACATAATTTATATATTTGTCCGGGCAAACCTCAGTTATTCATAGATTAAAGATTCATAGATTCCAAGGCCAGAAGGCACCATTGTGATCATCTAGTCTGATCTCCTCTATAACACAGGCCATAGAATTTCCCCACACTAATTCTGAAGCATATCCTTTAGAAAAACATCCAATCTTGTAGCCTATCAGTATAGGTATGTGCTAGGTAAGGCATAGGCATAAGTTAAGACAGTAAAGAAATGAGCCTACAGGCCTCATGCCTGCAGAACAATAGCTTAGCTAAACAAGGCATAAGGCCCAAAAGCCGTGTCTACACTAGCACTTATGTTAGCAAAACTTTTGTCACTCAGGGGTGTTTTCATATATTTCCTAACTATTTATGCATATATTTCATATATTTCCTAACTAAAAACATGTCCCTGAGCAACGTAAGTTTTGCCAACATGAGAGCTTGTGTGCAAAAAGTTATGTCGGTGGGAGATGCTCTCCTGCTGTCATGGCTACAGCTACTCATTGAGCTAATTTTATTATGTTGATGGGAGAGCTTTCTGCTGTCAGCATAATGCAGCTACATGAGTGCTCTTACAGCGGCACAGTTGTATCGGCACAGCTGGGCCGCTGTAAGCTTGTACGTGTAGACATGGCCTTAGTGTACACAGTTAACCAGGAGTAACCCAAGTCCATAAAAGAATGTTATAATGGCTAAACTGCTAACAGGTAACCACAATATTCTAGTTTATACCAGCTTCAGATATTTGAAGTTAGGAACATTCACAGATGTATAACCATAAGAGTACCATGATAACTAATTGATGTGTTTTCTGAGGTAAAAGGGCGAGTAACTTCTGGGAGAAGGGCACCCCAACATTATTAGGGTAAGGAAATACAAACAAGGAAAAGGGAAGAAACCTTTCCTGAATATGCATTAGGCATAGCATCAGCAGTGTAATATATTATTAAGGTTGTATGCCAGCCTGTGTGTTTAGGATGGGGAGAGAAGTAGCTCTTGGGCGATGACAGGATGACAACCACCGGTGATGAGTAAGTAGATGATGGTGAGGAAGGTAATGACAAACATTTCAAGTTGTTCTTCAGGAGATGGTGTAAGTATATGGATGCTCAGTTGCACATCCTTTATTATTTCTATCTATCTTGTGGGGTGGGAGTGTTCATGACTGCTAACTGTATTAATAAAACTATTACAAATACTAAAGGTTTCTCCTAAGTGTGAGTGTTGCAACCATTCAGATCAGTGTTCCTGACTACCGAGTAATTCTAATAATATTGTGCTGATCTTGGGACAAGAACTTATCAAACTTCAGAGTGTTAACTGGGAATTCTTAAGTAATCAATATAATTATGCACAGTGCATAGATCAGGCAACAATCTTGGTTTAAAAATTGTCAGTGATGCACCGCAATCCTTGTTAAATTGTTCCAATGGTTAATTACTCTGGCCATTATACATTTGTACCTTATTTCCATTCTGAATTTGTCTAGATTCAACTTCTAGCCATTGGATTGTGTTATACCTTTCACTGACAGATTGAAAAGCCCATTATTAAATATTTGTTCCCCATGTAGATACATATAGATTGTAATCAAGTCACATCTTAATCTTCTCTTTGTTAAACTAAATAGATAGACGTCCTTGAGTCTATCACTATAAGGCATGTTTTTTAATCATGTAATCATTATCGTGGCTCTTGTCTAAACCCTCTCTAATTTATCAACCTCCTTCTTGAATTGTGTGCACCTGAACTGGACACAGTATTCCAGCAACTGTCACAGGAAATACAAAGGTAAAATAACTTCTTAACCCCTACCCGAGATTCCCCTGTTTATGCAGCCAAGGATTGCATTAGCTCTTTTGGCCATAGCATCAGACTGAGAGCTCATGTTCAGATGATTATCCATCACAACCCTCAAATCTTTTGGGGAGTCACTACTTCCCAGAATACAGTCTCCCATCCTGTAAGTATGACCTATGTTCTTTGTTCATAATGTATACATTTACATTTAGCCATATTAAAGTGCATATTGTTAGCTTGTTCCCAGTTTACCAAGCAATCCAGATCGGTCTGACTCAGTGGTGTGTCCTCTTCATTATTTACCACTCACATAATTCTGTGTCATCTTCAAACTTTATCAGTGATGATTTTATATTTTCTTAAAGATAATTGATAAAAATGTTAAATAGTGTAGGGCCAAGAACCCCACTGGAAGCATACCCACTTGATGATGATTCCTCATTTACAGTTACATTTTGAGACCTACTAGTTAGCCAGTTTTTAATGCATTTAATGTGTGCCATGTTAATTTTCTGTTATTCTAGTTTTGTAATCAAAATATCACGTGCCACCAAGTCAAAGGCCTTGCAAAAGTCTTGTATATTACGTCAACACTATTACCTTTATCAACCAACTTGTAAACTCACCAATAACAGGTATCAAGTTAATCTGATAGGATCTATTTTCCATAAATCCAGGTTGATGTGCATGACTTACATTACTCTCCTTTAATTCTTTATTTATTGAGTCCTATATCAGCCACTCCGTTATCTTACCTGGGATCAGGGTCAGAGTGACAGGCTTATAATGGGTTGTCCCATTTAGCTTTTTAAAAAATTGGCACATTAGCTTTCTGAAACTTCCTCAGAACTCCAGGACTTATTGAAAATCAACATTAATGGTCCATCAAGCTCCTCAGCCAGCTCTTTAAAAACTCTTGGATGCAAGTTTTCTGCCAATTTAAAAATATCTAACTTTAGTAGATTCTGTTTAACATCCTCCAGAGATGTTAGTGGAACATCCTCCAAATGTACTAGTGGAGTTATAAAAACACAAAACACTTTTCATGGACTATATATTTCTTTCAAATTAAATTAAAGATCCTGGAGGACCAGAAACCAGCTGATAAAATTGGGGGTATAGCTTCATTGAAATTACAACAATTTACACCATCAGGAAGGGAATATTTGGTGGTAATGCCAGAATTGTTGTTTTTTCCCAAAAAGCTTTGGGTACTGTTACTCTTGGAGAAAGAAGCTGAGAAAACAAAGAATCCCAGGCCTTATAATCCACAAAAAAATAAAAAATAAAAAAATCCCTATTCTGTAATTTGTAATTTAGCTGCTGTCAAGGTTCCTCCCCCACTCTGAACTCTAGGGTACAGATGTGGGGACCTGCATGAAAAACCTCCTAAGCTTATCTTTACCAGCTTAGGTTAAAAACTTCCCCAAGGTACAAAATATTCCACCCGTTGTCCTTGGACTGGCCGCTACCACCACCAAACTAATACTGGTTACTGGGGAAGAGCTGTTTGGACGCGTCCTTCCCCCCAAAATACTTCCCAAAACCTTGCACCCCACTTCCTGGACAGGGTTTGGTAAAAAGCCTCACCAATTTGCCTAGGTGACTACAGACCCAGATCCTTGGATCTTAAGAACAATGAACAATCCTCCCAACACTTGCACCCCCCCTTTCCTAGGAAATGTTGGATAAAAAGCCTCACCAATTTGCATAGGTGACCACAGACCCAAACCCTTGGATCTGAGAACAATGAAAAAGCATTCAGTTTCTTACAAGAAGACTTTTAATAAAAATAGAAGTAAATAGAAATAAAGAAATTCCCCCTGCAAAATCAGGATGGTAGATGTCTTACAGGGTAATTAGATTCAAAAACATAGAGAACCCCTCTAGGCAAAACTTTAAGTTACAAAAAAGATACACAGACAGAAATAGTTATTCTATTCAGCACAATTCTTTTCTCAGCCATTTAAAGAAATCATAATCTAACACATACCTAGCTAGATTACTTACTAAAAGTTCTAAGACTCCATTTCTGGTCTATCCCCGACAAAGACCAGCATACAGAGGGACACAGACCCTTTGTTTCTCTCCCTCCTCCCAGCTTTTGAAAGTATCTTGTCTCCTCATTGGTCATTTTGGTCAGGTGCCAGCGAGGTTACCTTTAGCTTCTTAACCCTTTACAGGTGAGAGGAGCTTTCCCCTGGCCAGGAGGGATTTCAAAGGGGTTTACCCTTCCTTTTATATTTATGACAGCTGCACTGAAAATTGCAACACCCCCATGACACACCTTTCAAGATCCATGGGTCCTAAACACATGAGGTACACATCATCCAGTGCACTAACTGCCCCAATAGCAATTTTGTGGGTGAATCCAGACAATCCTCGAATGAACACCCACAGGGAAATGGTTAAAAAACAAAAACATATCACCTGTGGGTGAACACTTTCACAACCTGGATCTATGGTTTATTACAACAATCTATTACACTTCCTTCCCTCCTCATGAGCAGAGGGGTGTTAACTTGAATGGTCCCTTGAAATATCTTTTCACTACTTTTGCTAAACAATCGGTTCCAGCTTGTACTTAGCAGTGACACCCCGAGTTAGGCTCTGCCTCCACTGGCACTTTTGTCAGTAAAACTTACGTTGCTCAGGGGTGTGAATAAAACAGCCCTCTGAGCGATGTAATTTACATCGGTAGTGCTGGTGTGGACAGTGTTATGTCAGCAGGAGACATTCTCCCGCTGACAGCTACCTCCGCTCCGCGGTTTAATGGTGTCAGCAGGAGAGCTCTCTCCAGTTGGCATAGACTGGCTATACAGGAGTTCTTACAGCAGTGCAGCTGCATCAGTACTGCTGTGTCTCTGTAGGGTCTCTCATCTACACATGGTGTAAGTTTCCCAGACCTGAAGAAGAGCTCTATGTAAAAAGCTTCGCTCTTACCAACAGAAATATGTCCAATAAAAGATGTTACCTCACCTGGTCTCTGTAATATCCCGGGACCAACAGTGCTACACTAACACTGCATGCAATAATCATACTTAGCATTGACATAGCACTTTTACATGCTGACCTTAAAGTGAAGCATCATTATTGGGAGACAAAGGCATATAGAAACGTAGTGACTTATCCAGGGTAACAAAACCAAATGAGTAGTTTTGCTGGGACTATCTGCTGAACCATAATGGAGGGTCATATAGTCACAATAGACAATTCCCAAATAAAAATGCAAATAGAATTTGTTCAGAGGAGATTTGAGGAGTATGTTCACCAGCAGTAATAACTCATGAGCCAGTTATGAAGCATTGCAGCTAAATCTTCTGGATGTTCTGACTCCTGCAGCACGAGAAACTACTGAATACTTTTATGGCCAGCTTTTCAAAGTAAAGGTTTTCAGTTGCATGATCAGAAACAAACAAGCAGTTACACATACAAAATAGAAATCTGCATGTGTGTGTATTCCAGATGAGTCAGGAGTTAATTTTTGGTCAGCTGGATAAAATGTTATGAACCTGCTGTAACCCTGTCACTTTAACAGCTCCTTTCTATTTTGTATTTAACAACACAAACTAAGCAACAAGCCAGCGAAGTGGAACTGCAAACTCCTCTGTGGCACTTGAGAGTGTCTGCCTTTAATCTGATCTGAAAGGTGATGTCCTTGCAAAGTGTTTGTTGATCGTCACTTTTGAGAAGCAAAAGAAAGACAGAATAGCCAAGTATGATTGAGGACTGTCAAACAGTGGAACAAAGGGATTTGCTTCAGATAAACCTGAAGCAACCAAGTAAACATTAATTTAGCTACCAGAGAACTTGAAACTTGAGAGACAGGCTAAGAGAAGCATAACCCTTTTTGTATTGCCTGTTTGCTATAACTGTGGTTTGATCTCTAGTGGTTTGCCAAGTAGGTCAACAAAAGCATTTACAGTAATTGGCAAGGAGTTTCTAGAACTCAGTGTCAGAAAACACAGTGTAACTCTGATGAAGTGAGCTGTAGCTCACGAAAGCTTATGCTCAAATAAATTTGTTAGTCTCTAAGGTGCCACAAGTCCTCCTTTTCTTTTTTCTTGAAGAGTAGTTGATCCTGAGGGGAAACATCTAAAAAGAATGTATTACAGTAGTTTTGTACTG